>NC_133527.1:158491549-160991549 GCF_048544455.1 Silene latifolia
TACGAAAACATAATTTGACTAAGGCCACAATAAGTATTACAAATTACAACCGATTGCAAAAATACGTAAATTAAATTCATTCAATCGATTCATTCAATAGAAATTAAAATGCATCAACTAAAAAATAAATTAGACATACATGACACAATTCCTTAATTATGTTGATTAATTTATCCAAACCACCTATTTAAATCAAATTAAGTGACAATTCCTCAATTAATCACATTAATTTCAATCTTAATCCATATTAAACTTGTAATATGAATTCAATCCGTCAAAATTTTAAACTGCTTTAAAATAATTCGGTATCTTTTAATTGTGAACCGTTTCACAATAACTAATTGGCCAAAAACAAAATAAAAATATAAACCATTTTTTTCTTCCTTTTGGGTCTCGGCAAAAAGAAAAAAAACAGGATATTTTTTTTTTAAATTCCCAGCTCACGGCTGGAATAAAAACAGCCCAAAAAAGTTTTTTATTTTTTTATTTTTTTATTTTTATTGGGCAATAAGGCAAAAACAAGGAAAACCTTTCCTTTTTTTTCTTTTTCGGCATAACAGAAAAAAAACAAAAAAACATATTTTTTTTCCACGGCAAACCCTAAAAAAATAAGCCGTCATATTTTTTTCTTTTGCGGCAAAAAGCCCTAAAACAACAATCGATGAAGAAAATGTTTATAGTTGCTATTAGAACATGATTTAGCAAATGAATTAATGAACATGATTAATCTTATATGCTAAAACTATATAGCAAAAACAAGTTCTTGTATCATCGACATGACGATTCTATTTGTATTTTAACTTAATCTTCATTAAATCAAAATCTACCAATTCTTCATATGATAATTTTAACTGATTAAAACAATGATATGAAAAATGAAATTGGAAATAAATCATCACGCAAAAAAAAAAAAAAAACGGAAAAAAACAGGCCGAAAAAAATTTCTCTCGGCAAAAAAAAATTTCAGCCGAAAACCCTAATTTTTTTTTCGAAATTCCTCATATTGTTTACATACAATTTTATGAAAATCATCAAAATTAAAATTCGTGGCCTTTGCTCTGATACCACTTGTGGGAAATAGTCTGTAAACTTCCCTTATTATTAAAGGATTATAACGAATTTAATGAAAACGATCACTAGTCATAAAATAAAATACATAAACAAAAGTAAAGGATTCAGAAATAACCTTCAGTCCTAGCAAATACGGCCTAAGAACAAGATCAAAATTGATATTCGCCTATTAGTTGCACCCAAGACGATATGAGATATGCCCTTTTGATTATGCTAGAATCGATCCAAATTTTCTGTAAAATTTCGGTTGTTTTTGTGTTTTTTTTTTTGATGAGAGGGAGAGATTAGGTTAAAAGAGAATTAGGGTTAGAAAATGATCTCCCTTTCTCCTCTTATTGGAACCGAAAAATGGGAGTGAATAAGGTAGATATAATCTACCCTAATTCGGCCCGTGTAACCGAAATAAGGAGTATGATCTCCTTATTTTTGGGTTTTCCAAAAATATATAAAATGTGTTAAATTGTCATCTAGTGAGGATCGAACCCATGACCTCTTGGTTTGTGTACCCTCACTATTACCACTATGACACATTCATCTTGTTGATATTAAATATAACCGATTACATTTAATCACGAATTAACAGATTAATTCGTCCAAGCTAACATTACATACATTTAATTAAATATAACTTATTATATTCAATTTACGAATTGACAGTTAATTCGTCTCAACTAATATTATTTAATCTTCATTAAATAATTGTCTCATCAACACATTGACTAACTGTTTAGTCATATTAGGCATCAATGTGATCATATTTCTATAATCACATCTCTCAAACACATCCTATAGGTGTGACCTTTAGGGACCAGTTGATCACCGCCATCTGTATGATAATAACGTCAAACTTTCTAGCAAGCCAACCGTTATTAGGTAAACGTTAATCAACTGATTAAATACACGAAGTATACCCTTATGAACCTGTAAGAGATTTACAAATATTATCACACTAATTTGTGGAGGACACAAGCTCCAACAATAGTGGTCGATCGACTGACTCCTCTGGTCGATCGACCAGAGCACGACTTACAAAAGCTACTGTGCAGTGCAGGCCAGTCGATCGACTGCCTTGCATGGTCGATCGACCATCACACGAGCTGATGCACAAATTAAAGAAATAGAACGGAAATTTCAAAGCCCATTGTATATTAGGTTTAGGAATAAGTGTTACGTTATATTCCTATATAACGTAATCTGACATTATCAAGTAGGAAGTCAGTTTTTAGTTTATCATCAGTAATTAGGGTTCTCAAGATTGTTTCGCTTTCAATACAATTTACTTTTGCATTCGGTTTTTGATCTTTGTTCTGCAATTCTTCTCTCCTGATTTCATACGGTATTTCTCTGTTCTTATATTCAGTTTCATTGTTTTAATTCGCTCATAGTTTAGAATTGCTAGATTAGATCTCCTGAAGCCAAATTATCGTTTTATGATTATTGTTCGTTTAATTAATTTAAGTATGAATTCGAATGTTTTAATTGTTAAGTTTATTGTTGTTATTACTTCCAGTATGAGTAGCTAAATACCCTATGCTAGGATGTAGGGAATCTGTAGGTTAGGCGGCATTAGAATAGTGACCTGGAATCGCGCCACGGTCATTCAACTGGGTTCCCTGGTCGATCGACCGACCACGTGAGATATGCTTCGTTTTAATTAATTTAATTTCCATATTTGACGAATCGAGTGCACGCGACTAGTTGAATGCCTAGGAATTGACCGACCCAATAAAGATCGAAAGATAGGGAAGGGAGATAGCCTACCTAATTAAGACGACTAGATTAATGAGATCGAAAGATAAGTTAATTTAGACTTTTAAATCACCTTTCAGGACGAAAGTTAGCATTAGTGATATTAGGGACCTGTAGCGAGATCGAAAGATGCTACCTGTTAAGAAAGGACCGAGAGGACTTCTTTTTTTCTCGTCTCATGTGTTTATTTCAGACTTACCTAGGACGCTGCCGCCGAAACTATAGTGAACCGACCATCTTAGCACCCTTTTAATATTTGATTTCATCTTTTAGCTTAGTTTACTTTCCTTTTATTGCCTTAGTTATAGATCAACTCAAATCAATCCCCCTCACATCTGTTACTTTAGACTAGAATTAGACAAGTAGTAATTGCATCACCTCTCTGTGGTTCGACCCTGACTGCCACTAGCTATAGTAGTAGTTTGGACTTATAAATATTATCTTTGGTGCACACAACGACAGGCATCAAATTTTGGCGGCGTTGCCGGGGAGGCAATTGTTTAAAATTATTAGTTGTTTCTATTTTTAGTCTTTCTGTTAGTTTAAGGGACATCTGTTCCTTAAACTATTCTCATATTCTACTTGTAGTTTCTTCTTATGCGCACGTCACAGGGTGGTGAATTACTACCGTTCAATCCTGAGATTGAGAAGACTTTGCGTGAGTTGATACGATCATCTAGAGTATTGCCGACAGAGGAAGAGCTGAGTACTCTGTCTAGTTACTACGAGAACGAGCTTTTTGAGGAGGATCCCTCTTCGTCACCTATTTCTACTTCCTCAGCTGAGACCGTCACATCTCCAGACATGGCTGAAGAAGCAAGTATAGCCAGTCACTCCGAGCCGACAGCTGAGAATCTCTACAAGGGCTTCGCATGACCAGGGACTGATAGAAAATTTGAGCCAAAACCGTCTTACATCAACTTGGTTGAGAGAAACCAATTCGGGGGAGCTGCAAATGAAGATGCAGCTAAACATATGGAGACATTCATTGATTATTGCTGTTCCATACCCCCACCAACCGGTGTGACCCAGGGCCAGGTGAAGGAGACTATGTTCATATTCTCTCTTCGTGATGCTGCAAGGGAGTGGTACCGAGACCTGGATCGAGCTGCTAATGGGATCACTGATTGGAATTCGCTGGCCTTAGCATTTTACAAGAAATATTTCTCTGCCTCGAAGACCAATGCCAATAAAGCTCAGATCACGAGCTTTAAACAGGGTCCTGATGAGAATTTTCATGAGGCGTGGGTCCGTTTCAAGAAGCTGGTGCGAACTATTCCGCATCATGGGTTCGAGAAATGGAGCCTATGCAATCAATTCTATAATGGGCTTTATGACGATCAGAGGGCTATCCTGGATGCGGCAGCTAATGGTAGATTCTAGGAGAATGTTAGAGAAACTAAAGGGTGGAAAATTATTGATGATTTGGCCACCCATAAAGCTGAGTATGGGAATTCCAGGGGAAATCAAAGGAGAAGTGCTGAATCCCCTTCTGTAGCTGCATTAGAGGCTCTTACGGCGAGATTTGATAAGTACGAGTTGGGAGGAGCTTCAAAAGGAGGGATCTATCATGTGAATGCTGTTTCAGACGGTCCTTTCGTCTGCAAGAGATGTGGAGGAGAAGGACATGTTTCAGAAAACTACAGCACTCCCTATGAGTCTTGTACTGCTTTTCAACATTATAGGCAGACAAACACTTATTTTGAGCCGAATGTCCATCCGAACTTGAGGTGGAGTAGCCAAAATGTCCTAAATCCGACTCCACCTCCACAGCAGCAGCAGCAGCAGCAAAATTATGTGCCCCCTCATAAGCAGCAGCAGCCTTACCAAAAGCCTCCGTATGTTCCTCAGCAGCAGCAGTCCCAAGGCTCCGAATTTGCCGAGTTGAAAAATTTGTTGCTGAAGGAGTCTCAAGCTAGAGAGGCCGGGATGAAGATGTTAGAGAGCCAAATTGCTCAATTGGCTAGCAAGAGTGCAACTCGAGCTCCGGGGCATTTACCGTCGCAGACGGATCAAAAGGAGACCCTTAATGCTATTACTTTGAGGAGTGGGTCCACCCTTGATGGGCCCGCTATGGTCGAGGAAGCTACTGAAAAAGATGAGGCGGAACCAAGCAAGAAGAAGGCAATGACGAACAGTGGCAAGAAAAAGACGTCTACCAGCTATATCAGTCGATCGACTGACATACCCGGTCGATCGACTAACTCGCGAAACAAAATAGTTTCTGTTCCTGTAGAAGTCAGCCGATCGACTGACATGCATGGTCGATCGACTGACAATGCTGCTGATGGTGAGTCTTTTCGTCCTCCAATGCCAAATAACTTGAGGGACCACTTGTTTCGGGGTACGACTACTCCGAAAATATTGAGGCAAGACCAAAATGCTGATGGGTCAGTCCCGGTTCCAAAGTATGACCCGATGACGATTAATGGTTCATTTTTGAAACGGTCTGAAGAAGGGTCAAGCTACAACAAAGAGAAGGTAGTGGATTTTCAGCCTAAGTCCACCGATGCCGGCATGAGAGACCTAGAGGAGAGGGCTAAGTTACTTCTTTCAGCCCCTTATCCAGAGAGATTAGTGCCGACAAAGGAATAGGTATCATTTAACAAATTTGAAAATGTTATTCGTAGCTTAAACGTACAAGTTCCTTTTCTTGAATTAGTTAATCAAGTGCCTGCTTACATGAAATTTATGAAGCAACTTTTGTCTAAAAAGAAGTCACTTGAAACTGTGCAATCTGTCACACTAACTGAGGAGTCATGTTCTTATCTGACCCATACTGCACCTCATAAACTAGAAGACCCAGGTAGCTTTTCAGTCCCATGTAGTATTGGCACCTTTTCTATTGAGAAGGCCTTGTGTGACCTAGGAGCCAGTATTAGTGTAATGCCCTTGAGTCTTGCTAGGAAGTTGAAATTGACTAGGTTTGCAGTCACCAACATGATAGTACAGATGGCTGATCGTTCTGCGGTCCAGCCTATAGGAGTCTTAGAGGACATTCCTGTGCAAATAGGAAAGTTCTTTTTCCCTGTTGACTTCGTTGTGTTAGACATGCCCGAGGATGCTCACATTCCTATCATATTGGGTAGAACATTTCTGCACACTGCTGGTGCAGTTATAGATGTTGGTTCAGGGACTCTGACCTTCAAAGTAGGGAAGCATTCCATTATCTTTTCCCAGACAGCTAAGAAGAAAGATCCTATGTGGCCAGTCACTTGTAATACTGTTTCTGAAAAGAAATCTTATTTTGTGCTATCTGATATGCCTGTCTCTATGCCTGTTTCTGCTATAACACCTCCGCCCCAGATTGGGAGCAAATTGAAGGAAGATTATTTTGTTTTGGATATTGCAGGAGCTGGTTTGGGGAAGGAAGAGCCGCATGTTGCTCCAGCTGTGAAGGAGCCAATCGTTCAAAGAGGCGGCCTAGGATGTCTTAGCTATGGCACATATGAGGAGCCTGATAAGGAGCCAGTCAAAGTGACGGAGTCCGACTTGGATTCTGATGAGCCAGAAGAGGTCATTGATTGGGATGATGTTAGAGATGCTGATCCGTTGAGTTCTGCGGATGTTGAAGTTGAGAAGAGTGCAGCTGAGCACTGTAGAGGCTACCTCTTGTAGCCAGAAGCCGAGCAAGTGGGCCATACCGTGGCCATTCTTGATCAACTATTAGTTGATTAAGACTTTACAAAAACCATTCATTTTATTGCTTTTGGACTTTTTATTGCTTTTGCGTGCGCGAGACTTCGCATTTTAATAAGTTTGCTTAGGATTTTAAATACTTTAGACTGTTACTTTGGGTTTTGCGCAATTTTGGGCACGTTATTATGTGTATTTGCAGGTTTATAGACCATGTTGGCTCAATTTATTGAGCTAATTCGAAGAAAATAAGAACTTACAGCAGGTTTTCCAGTCGATCGACTGCCTCCTATGGTCGATCGACTGAGCTGCGGATTCCAGGAGCTTCTGTTCCTGTTCACTCTGGTCGATCGACTGGGTGATATGGTCGATCGACCATGTTCGCTGTTGTACCCGTTTTTGATCATTCCCCAGCTGTTTTGATCGATTTGCGGAGTTGAGGGAGTCTTTTCTCCACCTTATTCACTGACTCATTTCTGTTTTCTTTCGTTTCTTTATCTTACACATAATTTTGCGTTTCATAAATTGTTTTCTCGGATTTACGCATGGTACTTTTGCTTCTTTTCAGGTACTTATTGGTAGCACTGCTGACTACTGAAACCTCCTAGCTCACGCTGGTTTAGAGAGGTTTCCTTTTGCTGCGCTTAAAGTCTTGTGAGTTTCCGAGCTTAACTTCATGTCTTGTTTAGCTAATTTATCGCAAATTCCCATTTCCCTTTTATTTTCATTATATGATTTTGCAAAATGAGGACATTATGTGATTTGGTTTGGGGAAGGGTTTTGCATTGCATTTCATTTGCTTGCATTCTCGTTTACATTTTTGTCTTGCATTGTTGTTTATTTTCCCTTATATACACAGAAAATCCAAAAAAAAAAAAAATTGAAAAATTTCAAAAAAATCAAACAAATTTTCACGTTTATTTTAGCATATAGGTTGAGTCGGAACGGTAGTATTTCAATGATGACATTGCATTTGCAGTTGTTTTATGCCTAAGCCTTGCTAATTGACATGTTATTAGTAGAATCACATATGCATATCTACGAGTTTTCGTTAATATTTGCTGAACTTGAGACTTGACTTAGATTTTTGGCAAACTACATCATTTTTTCTGAGATTTAGAGCCTACAACTGGTGTCGTTCATGACCAGTTTATTTAGGAATGTGAGTAGTTACTCCTTATGAGATATGTTACATTAATTTGCATAAATATGAACTTAATCTGCTTAATACCTGTATGCATTCGGTTCGTGGTTAGTTGACACATGTGGAAGAGGTCCGCTTTATTCATTTTGCCCATAAGCTTCACACTGCCAAAAATAGCGTTTTTGTCCCGTTAACTACATCCTACACTTAGCCTGCCCTTGTCAAGCTAGTAGTTTATGTTCTTGGGATTGTTACTTTGTTTTTGGTAGGTAATGCTCATTTTGAGATGTTGTTGGGAAGATGAAAATGAAGGAAAGAAAGAAGGAAAAAAATAGAATTGAAAAGAGAAAAAAAAGAGAAGAAAAAATGATTCGAAAAAGAAAAAAAAACGAGTGCTGTACTGTAGAGGGCAGTCGGTCGACTGGACTCATTGGTCGATCGACTGAGACCCGAGAAGAGAAAGAAATCAAATCGCATAATTCAAAGTCTTTATTAAATGGCTTTTTTTGCTCCCATGTTATATTTTTATCTTATGGGGAGTTGATTAATTATGGAGATGGTGAGATTTGTGCTTGCTATTAGCACCATTTCGATGGAAATTTTGAGCAAGAAGTTGGATGTCGTTATAGTTTGGTTCCCTTAGTTACTAGCTTGGCTTTTAACTCTGTTTTTATCCAAATTTATTTTAGCCCCTTCCTGCCCATACCTCACATATCCATATTTACCTCGGAATGTGTCATGGTCATTTGTTTGGTTGGAATGCATATGTACGGTTGTAGAGATTATTTTCATATTTTATTGCAGGCATGTTCTTATGGGTCGTAGTTAGGTGAGTGTCACTACAAAATGAATTCTTTCTATCTTTACATTACTCACCTGTATTTATTGAGTTATATGAGCGACCCGTGAGAGTCCGATTTGATAAGTCTCTATAGTTGACGGTTCAGCAGTTTTTAACGACTTCATAACTCGTTTGCACGATTCTTATTGCTGATTGATTGTTAGTTGTTGCATTAAATTGGTTTAGGCTATCCAGTTTGCATTTCGCTCTGAGATTGAAATCGTTTCACTAGGTTTTAGGATCGAGTCTAGTTCTTGCTTGGGGACAAGCAAGGGTTTGGTTTGGAGAAGTTTGATGAGTGTCTTTTATATGATGTTTTACACCCTATTTTACACGCATTTCAGAGCTCATTTATGTAGTTTATGCTACTATTCTCCCTATTTCCGTCTACTTTCGTGTTTTTGTACATTATTGCAGAAATGTGAAGAATCCAGCGGAAATCAAGCTAAATCCGTCCCGGAGTACCTTGCATTGAATTTGACATGAAGTATTTACACAAGAAATGAACTTGGTGCGCATTTCAAGGCTTGAAAGACAACTTTATGAAGAATTAGAAGCGGACTACCAGCTATAGTGGTCGATTGACTGACTCCTCTGGTCGATCGACCAGAGCACAACTTACAGAAGCTACTGTGCAGTGCAGACCAGTCGATCGACTACCTTGCATGGTCGATCGACCATCACACGAGCTGATGCGCAAATTAAAGAAATAGAACGAGAATTTCAAAGCCCATTGTATATTAGGTTTAGGAATAAGTGTTATGTTATATTCCTATATAACGTAACCTGACATTATCAAGTAGGAAGTCAGTTTTTAGTTTATCATCAGTAATTAGGGTTCTCAAGATTGTTTCGCTTTCAATACAATTTCCTTTTGCATTCGGTTTTTGATCTTTGTTCTGCAATTCTTCTCTCCTGATTTCATACGGTATTTCTCTGTTCTTATATTCAGTTTCATTGTTTTAATTCGCTCATTGTTTAGAATTGCCAGGTTAGATCTCCCGAAGCCAAATTATCGTTTTATGATTATTGTTCGTTTAATTAATTTAAGTATGAATTCGAATGTTTTAATTGTTAAGTTTATTGTTGTTATTACTTCCAGTATGAGTAGCTAAATACCCTGTGCTAGGATGTAGGGAATCTGTAGGTTTAGGCGGTATTACAATAGTGACCTGGAATCGCGCCACGGTCGATCGAGTGGGTTCCCTGGTCGATCGACCGGCCACGTGAGATATGCTTCATTTTAATTAATTTAATTTCCATATTTGACGAATCGAGTGCACGCGACTAGTTGAATACCTAGGAATTGACCGACCCAATAAAGATCGAAAGATAGGGAAGGGAGATAGCCTACCTAATTAAGACGACTAGATTAATGAGATCGAAAGATAAGTTAATTTAGACTTCTAAATCACTTTTCAGGACGAAAGTTAGCATTAGTGATATTAGGGACCTGTAGCGAGATCGGAAGATGCTGCCTGTTAAGAAAGGACCGAGAGGACTTCATATTTTCCCGTCTCATGTGTTTATTTCAGACTTACCTAGGACGCTGCCGCCGAAACTATAGTGAACCGACCATCTTAGCACCCTTTTAATATTTGATTTCATCTTTTAGCTTAGTTTAATTTCCTTTTATTGCCTTAGTTATAGATCAACTCAAATCAATCCCCCTCACATATGTTACTTTAGACTAGAATTAGACAACTAGTAATTGCATCGCCTCTTTGTGGTTCGACCCTGACTGCCACTAGCTATAGTAGTAGTTTGGACTTATAAATATTATCTTTGGTGCACACAACGACAGGCATCATATGCAATAGGACATTAACAAGCACGTAGCGATCCCATGACACCCCATAGTGACCGGTTTAAAGTTGTAGGGCGAGTTTGCAACTTTAGGACGTCTCCCAAGTCTTTGCATTGGCTCCTAACAACTCCTACCCGGGTTCATTTTATTTTGACTCTCTAGATTCATTGGGTTTATTAGTTACAGGTTCCAAAACCTGGCTCTGATACCACTTTGTAACACCCCCATACTCCAAGTGCCTTACCAGGACCACTTAAAGCACGGGAATGCTACCATCTCGGTTACTCGTGGTAATGTATATCAAATAGACCATAAAAGAACATACTTTAATAAATAAGTTTAAGTGATTACATAACAAAACTATCTGTAAAGCAAAGTACAACTGTTCTTACAACCAAACTACAACTGAAGTAACAAAAGTATAAAGACAACACATAGACTACTATCAGACTCGTGGCAACTCCATCCCCAGCTAATCCCGCGTGCATCCATAGTATACCTGCTAGACAACTGCTCACCACCGCCGAATGGATCACCACAATTTTTAAATCATTTAAACGGGGTCAGTATTGATAACACAAAACAAACAGCTGCAATAAAATAATACCGCAACCAATTCAATCAACCCAAACTCCATCACATCACCACACACCTGATTACACACTAAGTGTGTAGCACTGCCAGAATACTCATCGCAACAAATATTCCACACCTCCAGTGCGGGACCGCAGCCGTTCCCACCTAAGCCCCGCTCATCTCATTCGAGCGATAAACCCTTGTTCATTAATGTGCACATCCCTTCTGTGGCGGGTTCCACAGAAGGCGAATAAAGGGCATGAAGCCACTCCCGTAAGTGACTCCACTCAGCCAGGGACGCACCTCGAACATCACAGACAGTTATACAACAATCACCTTATACAAACAACAATTACCAAAACCAATGCCAATACAATAAAGAATCAACATGTGGACACGGGTCCACGGGGGCGCTTGGGAACAAGCATTTGCATTTGTGGAGTCGCCACCAATTTTTATGGGAAATTGAAACCGTTCAAATACCTCGTGTCATGTCAAGACACAAAGCAGTGACATGAACACTAAGAACTCGTTACCCTTAGCATTCTATGTCTAATGATTAGGGAAATCATTAATATTTGATATGTCGGTGAACACATCCAACGTTTATATGCATGCAATGCAACATCCAACGATAGCGGCATCTACTAATGATTAGGGAAATTATTAATATTTGATATGTCGTCGATTATATGCATGCAATGCAACATCCAACGTTTTGATTCTAGCATGCGAGAATTAACTAAGTCGGTGAACACGTAATTTAGCACTCATTACTGTCGAGTTAGGGTTTAGAATTAATTACATATTAAAACAAGTAAATAAATCATACGAGAATAAATACGATAAGTAAATAAATTGCGATAATTAAAATTACAATAAATTACAATTGGTTACAAGATTTACGTCAAAAATATACTTAAGACGGATAATTTGAGAAAAGAAAAGGAAAATAAATAAAGCCAGAAAATAAACAGATTAGAGGTGACAATACGATTATTAGTTTATTAATTTCGTAAATAAGAGGTTAGGGTCAAAGAAAGAACGGAGTTCAGGGACAAAAGTCACCCCGGAACAGGCGCAACAATGCTGCGTCTCTTGGAAGAGGCGCAGTGGTCACTGTGCCTGTTCCTGGTTGAGTTCTGGCTGTAAAGGCAGAACTGCGGGTTGTTTATGTTCGTTGGTAATTTTAATGATTGATTATCGATATTTGACTCGGTTGAAAATGATTTAGCATGTTATTAACATATGAAAGTGTCATAAAAGCAGTAAACACAAGTTAAAATGGGTTTTAAAATGGATTAAACTAATTAAATTAATTATGTCAAATTATGTTAAATTATGAAGACAGAAACGAGTTGAACGACACGAAAAACTGGAAATGAACGGTGAAAATATGTACATAGGCGAATTTCAGAAACTTGATATAAACGAATCGAGTCCCTAAAATCCGGGTTTGATTTTAATGGAAAAAACCCATAAATATTGATTATATGGGATTTAAACTGTAAATAAAACGTGATAATTGTTAATAGCGAAATAGAACTCGTATTAGAATTATTATGTACGAAATTGAAGAGTCTATTGATCCAAAATACTCAGGGGGGGGGGGGTGAATTGAGGATTTAAAACTTTTTAAAGCTTTTTCGATTATGCGAATGTAATTGATTATTTAAAGTTTATTAATTAAACTTTAACTAATCAACTAATGAAAGTAAGCGAAATAAACGAAACAAACGAAAGAACGAAGAGACACACTGTTTTTGAAGTGGTTCAGTTTCACAAGTCGAAACCTACGTCCACTATTCTCGATTAATAAATTTAGTACCTTTCTACGGATTATAAATTTACTAACCCAACTCGTACAACTAACTCTAGCTGTAACTCAATGAGTACCATTAAATACTCGAGTGACTAACTTACGCTAATAAGAAAGCACTAATGATTCTAACAAAGGTTCACGTTAATGAACAAGTTAAGAAATCAACTAAGCACTATTATCTTATAACGATAAATGAAGAACGAGTATGCGAGTTTTATAAACACACGACCTTTCAAAATAACAAAACGGTTTTCCTTTTAAAACACACAGTTTTGCTTTGCAAAGATGAAATCAATTTTTATGCTTAAGGTCTCTGTTTTAGATGTTGTAAATAGCAAAGTATTTATAGGAGAAGAGGAAGTAGGCTACACGGTTTTGTCAAACCCTAATAGCTGAAATATTAAGATATAAAAACAAATTATATCTTATTATTATCTCTTTCCTAAAAGCCTTAAAATATAATAAAGAATATTCTAAAAGATAGAATATAATCTTTCCAAATATAATCTTTACTATAAATTCTAAGATGATGATAAGATTTTCTAAAACAAGAATATCTTTAACCATAAACAAATATATTAAGTAAGATATATAAGATATGTAAAGATATATTTATAGAATAAAATCTTTACCAATATCCCCTAGGCAACACGAGATATCACGGCCCATAAGCCTCGTGAATCGTGCAAACCCTAGTCTTAACATATAATTAGAATTTAGGTTTTAAGAGAGGCTATGTTGAAACCCTAATTAGTAGCAAAGTCCAACTCATAAGTTGATCCATTACAACTACTAATTAACGTTTAATACAAAGCTGGACTCCTCACTAAACCGGGCTTTATTATATAAACACTTTCATTAAAACATTAAAATAAACTTTAAACAATTATAAAACAATTTTCGAAACAATTAAAAATCGTATGTAAAAACTCAACACTTCAATGTTATAGTAGGAGATCTATAACATTGAACTCTTTTACTAGTAATGTTATAGCTGCAAAGCTATAACTTTACCAATTCAAGAAACTCATTCTTAATTACCATTACGAGATAATCTCCTATACTATTCTAATCTTCAAGAAGATCTTCGAGTACAGGCTACGTCATCATCCAAACTTGATTAATCTTTAGACGGACTTCGTCTTCACATAATACTTGAATGGATCTCGAACCGTTTGATCTTGATTGAAGGCTTGAACGTTTCATGCAATTGTCATAATCTTCTACGTAGCTCGTAATAGGTTAATTCTAAAGCACTTAACAAACGATTACAAGCAACAAGTATATAGAAAGTAAATCACCTTGACATCATCAAAACATAAACATATAAGGTATATGGTTCAACAAATTCCCCCTTTTTGATGATGGCAAGCCTCCTAACATTTGTGACTAATTGTGTAGTTCCCCCTCAATATAATACCGTTATCTTGATAATAAAGATTAACGCAAGATCCAAACGATTCTTCAAAAACCGAAACTTTAAGGACTTTAAGAGACAATTGGTCTTGACAAGGAGCAAGCTTAGTGAAGAGTCTATTGATCCAAAATACTCAAGAGGGGGGGGGGGGGGGTGAATTGAGGATTTAAAACTTTTTAAAGCTTTTTCGATTATGCGTATGTAATTGATTATTTAAAGTTTATTGATTAAACTTTAACTAATCAACTAACGATTGTAAGCAAAGTGAACGAAAGAACGAAACAAGATGAGACACGCGGATTTTTGAAGTGGTTCAGTTTCACAAATCGAAACCTACGTCCACTATTCTCGATTAATAAATTTAGTACCTTTCTACGGATTACAAATTTACTAACCCAACTCGTACAACTAACTCTAGCTGTAACTCAATGAGTACCGTTAAATACTCGAGTGACTAACTTACGCTAATAAGAAAGCACTAATGATTCTAACAAAGGTTCACGTTAATGAACAAGTTAAGAAATCAACTAAGCACTATTATCTTATAACGATAAATGAAGAACAAGTATGCGAGTTTTGTAAACACACGACCTTTCAAAATTAGCAAATCGGTGTTCGTTAAAAACACACGGTTTGCTCTTTAAAATATGAAAACAACTTTTATGCTTAAGGTCTGTATTTTAGATGTTGTAAACGGCAAAGTATTTATAGGCAAGGAAGAGGAAAGCTACACGGTTTCAACAAGAACCCTTATAGCCGAAATAACAAGATATAATTACAAATTATATCTTCTTATTATCTCTTACCTAAAAGCCAAAAAAAGTTAATAAAGAATATTCTAAAAGATAGAATATAATCTTTCCAAATATTATCTTTACTATAAATTCTAAGATTATGATAAGATTTCCTAAAAAAAGAATATCTTTTACCATAAACAAATATATTAACTAAGATATAAGATATGTAAAGATATTATTATAGAATAAAATCTTTACCTAATATCTCATAGGCAACATAGTACAACACGGCTCATAGGCTCGTGAACCATGCAAACCCTAATCTTAGTATATAATTAGAATTTAGGTTTTAAGAGAGGCTAGATGAAAACCCTAATTGGTAGTAAAGTCCAACTCATAAGTTGACCCAATAACCATCAATTAACGTTAACAATACAACCGGACTCCTCACTAAACCGGGCTTTATAAAATAAATACTTTCATTAAAACATATAAAACAAACTTTAAGAAATTGCAAAACAATTTTCGAACCATTTAAAAGTCGTGTATAAAAACTCAGCATTTCAATGTTATAGTAGAAGAGCTATGACATTGAACTCTTTTACTAGTAATGTTATAGCTGCAAAGCTATAACTTTACTAATTAAGAAACTCATTCTTGATTACCATTACGAGATAATCACCTATACTATTCTAATCTTCAAGGAGATCTTCGAGTATAGGCTACATCATCATCCAAGCTTGATTAATCTTCTAGACGAACTTTGTCTTCACATAATACTTGAATGAATCTTTGAATTGTTTGATCTTGAACAAGGACTTGAACTTCTCATGTAATCATCACAATCCTCTTTGTTGCTCGTAACAGGTTAATGCTAAAACACTTAACAAACGATTATACGCAACAAGTATATAATATGTAACGCACCTTGACATCATCAAAACATAAACATATAATCCATATGGTCCAACAAATTCCCCCTTTTTGATGATGGCAAGTCTCCTAAAATTGTGACTAATTCAAAAAGTTCCCCCTCAATATAATACCGTTATCTTGATAATAAAGATTAACGCAAGATCAAGACAATCTTTCAAAAACCGAAACTTAAAGGACTTTAAGAGACAATTGGTCTTGACAAGGAGCAAGCTTAGGTAGATGCTTACTATAGACGTTCTTTCCCCCTCTTGACATCATCGAAAAGTTAAGAACAAATCAAAAATGACTAGAATAATATAAGACGAGACAAGAGATAAAAACGCCATAGAAAATAAAAGAACATGCAAGACTAAAAGCATCCAAAAGATAAGTAACATACAAACTAAGAATTAAACATGTCTAAAGCCAAAGTGGGCCGAATGATCACATGTCTAATAGAACACTTGGGCCATAACCACAAGTGTAATGCCAAAATGGGCCGAATAAGAGTTTGATTAACACACCACTAGATGAAATAAAGAAAAGCTAAGTAAGATAAGGGCTAATGAGGGTAGGACGAGAGGAAGTCAGATGTTGCGGGTCTTATACGGGTTCACGTAGTCGGGTCTAGTACGGTGCTCCAAAGCATCCAAACGATCGAAAGAACTCCTAACCAGCTGTGAGAGAATACCAATGCTCCTTTCAAAATTAAGGACCTTCAATGAAAGAGCCTTTGTAGCTTCCAACGTAAGAGCTTGATCTCCCGCCATCGCTTTCCCGTGCATCACCAAAGCACCACCATGACTCGTAAGGAAAGTGAGATGATCACCGTGTGGGAACACTTCCCCACGAATAGCCTTCAGCTCCCTTTCGAAACCCGCTAATCTCTTGTCCACATCCTCCATCCACGAGTACACCCGACTAGCATCCAAACCCGAGTCTAAAGACCGAGATGGTCCAACCCGTGACAATGCCGTAGCCAAACTAGTCGAATGCTCCTCGAATTTCTCCATTAAACCACTCATAAATCCCTCCAATTTCGACTCAATAGCTCCTAAACTCGAATCCACCGGAACTTTCTCAACATCTTTTGCAAGTTGCAATTCGGGTCCATCAACAACAAGACCCATTAACATGATCAACTTATCACACATACTATCCCGAGCACTAACACCGTAACTATCAGGCCCGATTACTTGTTTAATTTCCAACAACCGAGATATCCACATACCATACGGCAAATCAATTGTGGTGCTCAATTTGTCCTTAGTGACCGTAAGACTCGTTTGAAGAATACGGTGCAAAACAACACTCCCCAAATTCACCTTTTGACCTTCCAACCAAGAATAAACCATAATCGCCTCATAACTCGACACCTTATCACGGCCCCCTCTTCTCGGCACCACTGTGTTCCACAAAAAATTTAAGAGGAACTTAATTTTGGCCGAAAGAGGACGAACCACGATATTGACACCCTCCGTCATCTCCTCAAAATACAGTTTCACCAACAATTCCTTTTCACTTCCAACATTAGACCATTCAAGACTCGGATTTAATTCAATCCCTTCATTAGGGACCGAAAAAGCAGAGCAAAAATCCGAAACAGAGACGGTAACATCGACACCATTAACAACCGCATGCAACACTCCCTTTTTAATCGACACACTTGCAAAGAACTGTACCACCTCAACCGGGTATATAGGACCCGAAAACTGACTTATGTGACTCCGCCCTTGAAAATCAAGAAAATTGATAAAGAAAGCAAGAGCGGGTACACTAACCAACCAAGATTTCGGATAAAACCGACCACCATGAATAGAATACCTCAAAACTCGATTAACCAAGATGCTTTCATCATGAGTAAGCTGAACACGATTCAACCCTTCCTTTGTCGCGGCTTTTGAAGCATCCCTAAGCAGAGTACGAGCAACACCATTCCGAACTATCACCTCGGGTTCCTCTACAATCGCTTCACCATTATCAACAACAACTTTATTTTTACCTTTGAAAAGACGGCGTCTTTTTCCTTCGGAGACCGATTCGTCCCGACTACGAAACAGGGGAGAGTTTTGGTTTGGTTGTGGTGAAGGACAATTCATGGAATGAGGAGTATATGGTGGCAAAGGTGATGTTTGGTGAGGAAAGGGGCGGTTTTGGTGGTAACGGGTTGAGGATCTGGTGTTTTTTTCATGGGATGTGTTCATGATGATGGAGATGGTTTGAAAAAGGGGATGATGGTGATTGTTGGAGTAAAGGAAAAGATATGCAATGATGGTAAAAATTTGGAAGAAAGAAAGTGAGCAAGTGGGTAGGGGTGGACGGTCAATCAAGGGTAGATATAGGTCTAGATATTAGGGTTAACAAGTGTAAATGAAGTATGGTAAGTGTAGTTAATTAGGAATAGGAAAGTGATAAGTATGGAAATTTATGATGATATAACATGAATTAGGAATTTGGTCTAGAATAGGAAAGATGTGAGCCGTGTATTGTGAGCTTATTTTGTGAGAAATTTTTTTTATTTTTAAATTTTGAAGATAAAAGATACAAATAAAAGATATGGTGTGTTATAAGTTTGTATGTCAATTAAATTCTGAATAGCAAATAGAATCTTATGAAAATAATATTTCTATAAACGAAATTATTCATGCAACGCAATATACGGACACAGTCATACAATCTTAACTTAACTAGTCAGTCATAAAAAGATTGAACAGATATAGAAACTTAGGTACCACTGATTAAACCAATTTCCAACCGTAAAGTCTCAAATCGTTCTCTAGCTAATGATTTTGTCAAAATGTCTGCCCATTGTTTTCCAGTACTACAAAATTCAAGTTTTATATTCCCCTTCTCAACATGGTCTCTAATAAAATGGTGTCTTATTTCAATATGTTTGGTGCGAGAATGTTGTGCGGGATTCTTAGAAATAATAATCGCACTAGTATTATCACATAAAATTGGAATACATCCTACGTCAACACCATAATCACGTAATTGTTGCTTAAGCCATAAAAGTTGAGTACATACCAGTCCTGCAGCAATATACTTGGCTTCAGCAGTTGAGAGAGCAACCGAATTTTGTTTCTTTGAACCCCACGTAATGATACAAGGTCCAATAAAAGTGGCGACACCTGACGTGCTTTTCCTGTCTATAGAACATCCTGCGTAGTCGGCATCAGAATAACCGACTAGATCAAAATTGCACTCCATTGGATACCATAGGTATAAGTTGGCCGTCCCAATTAAATAACGTAAAATTCTTTTTACGGCCGTCATATGCGATTCTTTGGGAGACGACTGATATCTCGCACAGACGCATACACTAAACATGATATCAGGTCTACTTGCGGTCAAATATAACAGTGACCCAATCATCCACGGTAAGTAGTTTCATCAACTGATTTACCGTTTTCATCCAATGTCAATTTCTTGTTCTCCACCATTGGAGTAGGCATAGCGTGTGAATTTTCCATCCCAAATTTCCGAATCAACTCTTTGATGTATTTCTGTTGATGGATCTTAATGCCTTCATCTGTTTGTTGTATTTGCAGACCTAGGAAGAATTTCAATTCTCCCATCATACTCATCTCTAACTTGGAAGTCATTAACTCAGAAAAGTATTTGCATAGTCGTCGGTTGGTCGAACCAAAGATGATATCATCGACGTATATTTGAACAACCAAAAGGTCAGAATCCTCAGTTTTTAGAAATAGGGTTTTGTCGACGGATCCTCTACTGAATCCACTGTCAAGTAGAAACTTGGATAATCTGTCGTACCAAGCCCTAGGTGCTTGCTTCAATCCGTATAGGGCTTTATCTAATTTGAACACGTGATCCTCAAATTTCATATTCTTAAAACCAGGGGGTTGTTCAACGAAGCCTTATTCTTGTAGATAACCGTTCAAGAATGCCGTCTTGACATCCATTTGGAAGAGCTTCATTCCTTTGTGTGCGGCGAATGCAATCAGAAGTCTAATAGCTTCAAGACGAGCAACAAGTGCGAAGGTCTCATCATAATCTATTCCTTCTTGTTGATTATACCCTTGGACCACCAATCTTGCCTTGTTTCTGACAATGACTCCGGCATCATCTAATTTGTTCCTGAAGACCCACCGAGTTCCAATAACTGTCCGATCTTTTGGTCTAGGAACTAAATGCCAAACCTTGTTTCTTTCGAACTGTTGAAGCTCTTCTTGCATAGCTATAATCCAATCTGGTTCAGCAAGAGCTTCATTGATGTTCTTTGGTTCGATCATGGATAGGAAAGAGTAGAAAGAGCAGAAGTTGTTTAAGGAACGTCTTGTTTGAACACCCTTCTTAATATTCCCAAGAATATTGTCCATGGGGTGTGAGTTCTTGTATTTCCACTTTGTCGAAGTACTTGGTTCTTCCTCGTTATTTGAGCTTGTCCCGACTTCATTTGGCTCGGAATTAGAGGAAGTTCCCCCTAAATCCAATTCGGGTGTTGAATTTGAGCCGATTATAACCTCGGGCTCTCCACTTTGATTTGGATTCAATGTTACAGTAACATCATCTATAACATTAGTTTGGGAGTTCTTATTTTGAGTCGGTGTTATAGTATCATCAACTATAACTTTGTCCTTCTCCTTTTTGTCTTTTGAGGAACGATCGAGTTCATCGTTTATTCCCTCAATTTCATTATCCTCTAATTCCAAATCCGGGGGATCGTCTCTTGAAAGACGAAAGTCGGGTTCATCTAAGTCTTCTTCCTCATCCTGTAAAGGCTTATCGAACATGTTATCTTCATCAAAGATAACGTGGACACTTTCTTCAATACAGAGAGTTCTCTTATTGAATACTTTGTAAGCCTTGCTATGATCTGAGTATCCTATAAAAATTGCCTCATCACTCCTAGGGTTGAATTTACTCAAACGGTTTTTACCATTATTATGTACAAAACATTTACTCCCAAAACAACGGAAATGGGAGATATTAGGTTTTCGACCTCTAAGGAGTTCATAGGGGGTTTTCTTAAGGATAGGTCGGATCATAGCTCGATTATGGATGTAGCAAGAAGTACTTATGGCTTCAGCCCAAAAGTTACGAGGTAAACCACTACACAGAAGCATTGTACGTGCCATATCTTCTAAAGTTCTATTCATACGTTCAACGACACTGTTTTGTTGCGGAGTTCTTGGTGCAGAAAAGTTATGCCCTACACCATTAACTCTACAATATTCTATAAAGGTTTGATTATCAAATTCGGTGCCATGATCCGTACGAATAGATACTAGATTAGTCTTATATTTATTTTGAACACGTTTCATAAGACAATCAAATTCATCAAAAGTTTCGTCTTTTGAATGAAGAAAGATAGGCCATACATACCTTGAGTAGTCATCTACAAGAACAAAAACGTACCTAGATCCTCCTCTACTTCTTACCTTCATAGGTCCACATAAATCCATGTGTACCGGTTCAAGGCTTCATTTGTGCTCACTACTCTTTTAGGTTTGAACGATGATCTTACTTGTTTACACCTAGCACATGTGTCACACATCTTTTCTTGGTCGAACTTGATCTTAGGTAACCCTTCAACCAAGTCCCACTTCTTGAGTTTATTCAAGGTTAGCGAGTTAATGTGACCGAATCGTTTATGCCATAAACAAGGATCATCAAGTGTAACTTTCATACACGAAAAGGAGTTAGTAGGTACAGCATTTAAATCTACCATATAAACATTCCTTTTTCGGTGGCCTTCAAGAATAACGTTGCTAGTTCCTTCAATAATAATGCGACAACTATCAGTATGAAAAACTACTTTGTTACCTTTGTCGCATAGTTGAGATATGCTTAGCAAGTTGTGTTTTAGACCATCTACGAGATAAACGTCACTTATTGCGTGAGACTTAGAGATTCCGATTTTGCCAACGCCGATTACTTTTCCCTTTTTATTGTCCCCGAACGTTACTTTTCCTCCGTTGAACGGCTTGAGTGAAAGAAATAGATTCTTATCTCCGGTCATGTGTCTTGAACATCCATTGTCAAGATACCATTGATTGTTTTCTTTCACTTCTTCCGCAGAAAAGGATTAGATACGAGTTTTTAGGTACCCAAGCTAAGTTGGGTCCCTTATGATTAGTTACTCTAAATACTAAGTCCTTTCGAACCCAAACACGTCTAATGACCGTTTTTCTAACCTTAGGTTTGTTTGGCATGGGAGATGTTCTAGGGTTAGGGCTTCCTCTAGGTCTCGGAACTTCTCTAGGTCTCGGAACTTCTCTAGGTCTCTCTTGACTAGACGCCTTGTGAATAGGTTTACTGGGTTGAGATCTACAAGGGCTTTGTGAAGTGCTAGGTTTCTTAGAGTCGTCAAAGGCCATGTCATAGAACCAACGAAATTTATTGTTCCTTTCTTCGTTAGGTTCGTTAATGGGAGTTTCCTTATCCTCGTCAACTGTGTCAGCAGTTTTGGCATGTTCGGCATTTTTTCGTAAATCATGAGCTTTTTTGACACAATTGATTTGGATGTGACCCGTATGACCACAGTAATTGCAAATCAAATATTCAGGAAGATCAGCATACTTCCTCTTTCTAAAATCAAAATCCGAAGGTGCTGATTTGCATTTAGAGTGATCTCTACGGCTGTAGCACTCATGTCCTAGTCCCATCTTCATATTATTGTCGGATTGTTCGGTTAGGAAGTTTAGGACTTTTGTGCTACCTTCCCACTTGTCATGGACCTTTCTAGCGTGTAGAAGTAGGTCTTTTAGGGTTTTAATTTCCTCTTGACATTTCGTGTGATCTACATCATTGTCCTTTTTAAAGTTGTCACGAAAGTCTTGGAATCGTTTGTTAAGAATGAACACAACATCGGTGTGGTGTTTCTTAACATTGATCATAATGGTCTTAGATTCTTTCAATTGCTTTGAAAGAGAATCTATCTCTTTCTTTTGATCCAAGATCACTTCTTCATTAGATGTGACCTTAGTTTCCAAGAGTTCTTTGACTTTTCTAAGTTCTAAAGTTATAGCTTCATTAGCTATAACTTTGGCTTGAAGGTGCTTGACGTTAAGCTTTAGGTCGGAAGTTATAGCTTCATTAGCTATAATTTTGGACTCTAATTCCTTCTTTTCAGCCATAGCAGAATCTAATGTTGTAGCTTTCTCAGCTATAACTTTAGATTTCAACTTCTTAGCATTAGTCTTGGGAGTATGATTCTCTTCTGCGATTTCGAGAATCTGTTCCTTTAGATCTTTCAATTCCAGATCCTGTTCGTGACACTTATCAAGAGATTGTTCAAAGTATTCAATTAAAGCACTTTTAGACAATTTCCTAACACGTTTCTTAAGCTCAAGGTAACTTACCTCATCATCATCGTCCTCGTCTGATTCTCCAAGAAAGCAGTAGTTTGAATGAGAATTTGTGCTTTTATTGTCATTTGTCGGAGATTAGGTCAAGACTAACACTTTGCTAAGACAAAGGTTTGCTACTTCGTCGTCTTCAGATTCCTCGTCATCTTCTGAGTCAAGGTCTCCCCAACACGAAGCCATCATAACTTGCTTGAATTCTTTCTTTGTCTTCTCACGTTTCGTCTTGTCCTTTATCTTCTCACCTCTATTTGCGAAGGACGACTTTGAGTCATTAACCTTTTTGTTTAATGACTTGTTGTTATTGTTGTTATAGGATGATTTTGTTTGTCTATTTCGAAAAATTTTATTTTTAAAACGTCGTGCAAACAAGACAGTTTCATCGTCTAATTCAGAGTCTACTTCTTCGCTCGCTAAGGCCATACTCTTATTTCGACTTGGTTCAGCGTCATCTTTGTTAAGAGTAATTTCATTGGCCATGAGAGCACCTTTGAGTTCTTGATAGGATAAGGTTTCAAGATCTCGTGATTCCTCCATTGCAGTGACCTTAGCACGCCACTTCTTAGTAAGGCTCCTAAGAACCTTTCTAGCAATGTCCTCAGTACTGAATTTCCTACCTAGGTTTTTTAGTTCGTTTATGATACTTGAAAACCTTGCGGACATACTATCTAAGGACTCATTGGGCTCCATAATGAATAGCTCATATTTTTGCATAAGCAAATCAATTCGGTGCTTCCTAACAATGGAAGTACCTTCATAAGCTAATTCGAGCCCATCCCATATCTCCTTGGCCGTGGAACAAGAGGAGAACCGATCGAACTCAGTAGAGGTCATTCCGTTTTGTAGAAGACTTATTGCTTTGGAGTTCTTTTCGGCTTTCTTGTAGTCGGCCTTGACATAGTCCTCTTCTTTCTTTTCATAGGTAGTGCCTTCCTCGGATGCCACAAGAATTTTATGCGGTCCGTTTTGAATAATCCTCCAGCACTCCCAATCGTGTCCTTTCACATAGTGAGTCATCATGTTTTTCCACAATCCGTAATTCTTCCCATCAAAGACGGGACACTTGAGATATTTGGAATCCATTTATCACGTGATAGGCAGCGGAATATAAAACTATAGGATAAATGAAAAACAAGATAGATCAGCCTCTTTGCGGTTAGGCAATCAAGAGCACGAGGCTCTGATATCAATTGAAGAGTCTATTGATCCAAAATACTCAAGAGGGGGGGGGGGGGTGAATTGAGGATTTAAAACTTTTTAAAGCTTTTTCGATTATGCGTATGTAATTGATTATTTAAAGTTTATTGATTAAACTTTAACTAATCAACTAACGATTGTAAGCAAAGTGAACAAAAGAACGAAACAAGAAGAGACACGCGGATTTTTGAAGTGGTTCAGTTTCACAAATCGAAACCTACGTCCACTATTCTCGATTAATAAATTTAGTACCTTTCTACGGATTACAAATTTACTAACCCAACTCGTACAACTAACTCTAGCTGTAACTCAATGAGTACCGTTAAATACTCGAGTGACTAACTTACGCTAATAAGAAAGCACTAATGATTCTAACAAAGGTTCACGTTAATGAACAAGTTAAGAAATCAACTAAGCACTATTATCTTATAACGATAAATGAAGAACAAGTATGCGAGTTTTGTAAACACACGACCTTTCAAAATTAGCAAATCGGTTTTCGTTAAAAACACACGGTTTGCTCTTTAAAATATGAAAACAACTTTTATGCTTAAGGTCTGTATTTTAGATGTTGTAAACGGCAAAGTATTTATAGGCAAGGAAGAGGAAAGCTACACGGTTTCAACAAGAACCCTTATAGCCGAAATAACAAGATATAATTACAAATTATATCTTCTTATTATCTCTTACCTAAAAGCCAAAAAAAGATAATAAAGAATATTCTAAAAGATAGAATATAATCTTTCCAAATATTATCTTTACTATAAATTCTAAGATTATGATAAGATTTCCTAAAACAACAATATCTTTTACCATAAACAAATATATTAACTAAGATATAAGATATGTAAAGATATTATTATAGAATAAAATCTTTACCTAATATCTCATAGGCAACACAGTACAACACGGCTCATAGGCTCGTGAACCATGCAAACCCTAATCTTAGTATATAATTAGAATTTAGGTTTTAAGAGAGGCTAGATGAAAACCCTAATTGGTAGTAAAGTCCAACTCATAAGTTGACCCAATAACCATCAATTAACGTTAACAATACAACCGGACTCTTCACTAAACCGGGCTTTATAAAATAAATACTTTCATTAAAACATATAAAACAAACTTTAAGAAATTGCAAAACAATTTTCAAACCATTTAAAAGTCGTGTATAAAAACTCAGCATTTCAATGTTATAGTAGAAGAGCTATAACATTGAACTCTTTTACTAGTAATGTTATAGCTGCAAAGCAATAACTTTACTAATTAAGAAACTCATTCTTGATTACCATTACGAGATAATCACCTATACTATTCTAATCTTCAAGGAGATCTTCGAGTATAGGCTACATCATCATCCAAGCTTGATTAATCTTTTAGACGAACTTTGTCTTCACATAATACTTGAATGAATCTTTGAATTGTTTGATCTTGAACAAGGACTTGAACTTCTCATGTAATCATCACAATCCTCTTTGTTGCTCGTAACAGGTTAATGCTAAAACACTTAACAAACGATTATACGCAACAAGTATATAATATGTAACGCACCTTGACGTCATCAAAACATAAACATATAATCCATATGGTCCAACACTTAGGTAGATGCTTACTATAAACGTTCTTTCCCCCTCTTGACATCATCGAAAAGCTAAGAACAAATCAAAAATTACTAGAATGATATAAGACGAGACAAGAGATAAAACGTCATAGGAAATAGTAATAACACGCAAGACGATAAGCATCCAAAAGATAATTATCATACAAACTAGGAATTAAACATGTTTAAGCCAAAGTGGGCCGAATTAACACATGTCTAATGAAACACTTGGGCCATAACCTCAAGTGTATTGCCAAAATGGGCCGAATGAGAATTGTTTAAACACACCAACAATAAGAAAAAGAAAGCTAAGTAAGATAAGGGCTAGATGTGGTAAGACGAGAGGAAATCAAATGTTACGGGTCTTATACGGGTTTACGTAGTCAGGCCTAGTACGATGATCTAAGGCATCAAGACGGTCAAACGAGCTTCGAACCAGCTGAGAAAGTGTACTAATGCTCCTCTCAAAGTTAAGCACTTTCAAGGAAAGAGCTTTTGTGGCCTCCAACGTGAGCGCTTGATCACCCGCCATTGCTTTCCCGTGCATAACCAAAGCTCCACCCTAACTCGTAAGGAAAGTAAGACGATCACCGTGTGGGAACACTTCCCCACGTATTGCCTTCAACTCCCTTTCAAAACCCGCTAACCTTTTGTCCACTTTCTCCATCCAAGAGTACACCCGAGTAGCATCCAAGCCCGAGTCTAAAGACCGAGATGGTCCAACCCGTGACAACACCATAGCCAAATTAGTCGAATGCTCCTCTAATTTCTCCATTAAACCACTCATAAACCCCTCCAACTTTGACTCCATAGCTCCCAAACCCGAATCTCTTGGGGCTTTCTCAACATCTTTTGCAAGAAGCAACTCGGGTCCATCAATAACAAGACCCATTAGCTTGATCAACTTGTCACACATACAGTCCCGCGCAGTAACACCGTAACTATCTTGTCCCACCACACGCTTAATCTCCAACAACCGAGACACCCACATCCCATAAGGTAAATCGATTGTGGTGCTCAATTTCTCTTTCGTCACCGTGAGACTCGTTTGAAGTATACGATGCAACACGACACTGCCCAAATTCACTTTCTGAACTTCCAACCAAGAATAGACCATTATAGCTTCATAACTTGACACCTTATCACGGACTCCTCTCCTCGGCGAGAGAGGACGAACCACGATATTACCTCCCTCCATCATCTCCTCAAAATACTTCTTCACTAACAACTCCTTTTCACTCACAACATTAGACCATTCAAGACTCGGATTTAATTCAATTCCTTCATCGGGAACCGAAAAAGCAGAGCAAAAATCCGAAACAGAGACCGTCACATCCACTCTATTGACAACCGCATGCAAGACTCCTTTCTTAAGTGAGACACTAGCAGAGAATTGAACCACCTCAACTGGGTAAACAGGACCCGAAAACTGACTAATGTGACTCCACCCTTGAAAATCAAGAAAATTAACAAAGAAAGCAAGAGCGGGAACATTAACCAACCAAGATTTCGGATAGTACCTTCCACCATGAATGGAATATCTCAAAACTCGATTCACTCGGATGCATTCGTCATGTGTAAGCCGAACACGACTTAACCCCTCTTTTGTCGCGGCTTTCGAAACATCCCTAAGCAAAGTACGAGCAACACCATTCCGAACTATTACCTTGGGTTCCTCCACAGCTTCACTGTCATTAACAACCACCTTATATTTTCCTTTGAAAAGACGGCGTCTTTTGCCTTCGGACACCGACTCGTCCCGACTACGAAACATGGGCGTATTTTGGTTTGGTTGTGGTGAAGGACAATTGATGAAATGAGGATCATGTGGTGGTAGAGGTGATGTTTGGTTATGAAAGGGGCGGTTTTGGTGGTGACGGGTTGAGGATCGGGTATTTTTTGCATGAGTTGGATTCATGATGATGGTGATTGTTGAAAAAAGGAGGTGATGGTGATGGTTTGTGTAAAGAAGATGAATTGTGATGATGGTAAAAATTTGAGAGAAAGAAAAGTATGCAAGTGGGGTTGGGTGGACGGGTAACACGCAAGGGGGTAGATATAGGTGTAGGCTAGGGTTAACAAGTGGAGAGTAAATATGGTAAGTGTATAATTAGGAGTATGAATTATGGTAGGTGTAGGAATTTAAGGGATAAATTTATTAGGCAAAGGATAAGAATAAGGAATTTGTGTTTGTATAGGAAGTTTATTGTTTGAGCCGTGTACAAGAATTTGCAAAAAGGAAAGATTCTTTGTGACTTAGAAAGATAAAAGATTTGGTGTGTTTTATTTATTGTGATAAGGATTTAGTTTGTATAACAACTAAATTCTAATTTGCCAATAGAATTTTATGATTAAAATATTCCTACAAACGAAATTATTCATGCAACGCAATATACGGACACAGTCATACAATCTTAACTTAACTAGTCAGTCATAAAAAGATTGAACATATATAAAAGCTTAGGTACCACTGATTAAACCAATTTCCAACCGTAAAGTCTCAAATCGTTCTCTAGCTAATGATTTTGTCAAAATGTCTGCCCATTGTTTTTCAGTACTACAAAATTCAAGTTTTATATTCCCCTTCTCAACATGGTCTCGTATAAAATGGTGTCTTATTTCAATATGCTTGGTACGTGAATGTTGTGCGGGATTTTTAGAAATTATTATCGCACTAGTATTATCACATAAAATAGGAATACATCTTCCATCAACACCATAATCACGTAATTGTTGCTTAGGGCTACATACCAGTCCTGCAGCAATATATTCGGCTTCAGCAGTTGAGAGAGCAACCGAATTTTGTTTCTTCGAACCCCACGTTATGATACATGGTCCGACAAAGGTGGCGACACCCGACGTGCTTTTTCTGTCTAGAGAACATCCTGCGTAGTCGGCATCGGAATAACCGACTAGATCAAAATTGCATTCCATTGGATACCATAGGGGAGAGCTATAACATTGAGCTCTTTTACTAGTAATGTTATAGCTGCAAAGCTATAACTTTACCAATTCAAGAAACTCATTCTTAATTACCATTACGAGATAATCACCTATACTATTCTAATCTTCAAGAAGATCTTGATATGTGCTACGTCATCATCCAAGCTTGATTAATCTTTAGACGGACTTCATCTTCACATAATACTTAAATGGATCTCGAACCGTTTGATCTTGATTGAAGGCTTGAACGTTTCATGCAATTGTCATAATCTTCTACGTAGCTCGTAATAGGTTAATTCTAAAGCACTTAACAAACGATTACAAGCAACAAGTATATAGAAAGTAAATCACCTTGACATCATCAAAACATAAACATATAAGCTATATGGTTCAACAGAAATAAAAGAAGAAAACGAGAAAAGACGAAATTAACAACGAACAGAAGTGGAAGAAGAAAAGCAGGAACTGTGGCAGCCTCAGGAAGAGGCGCAACAGTTGCTGCGTTTCTTCTCGACGTCTGGTCACTATTAATGTGTAAAAAAGGTTTAATAAAGGGAGTTTAGAAATCGGTTTTAAATATGCTTTTGATATAAATCTTACAATGATGGATACAAAAATAAAATAAAGATGGGATTTACACCCTCAGACTTACATGTTTGACGAAACGAGATTAACTAAGTTAACGTTTTAATGATTGCTCGACTCGAATGTATAAAGAAAGTGCCCTCGTGAGAGGATTTTAATTAAATTGATTGATGTGTAGTGGTCAAATTGGTCGGTCATGCAACGTGACTGGTACTTAGAATGATCTGAGCTTACGTGGTCCATTGATCAAGCACGTAGACGTCAAAAGTTTAGAGCACAGTCTTAGAATGCAAAGGGAGAAGAGAAGGGCAGACACTCGCGTAAAAAATATGTGGGACGGAGGTCCCTATTTATACTAGAAAATATGAAGAGTTATGGAATGACTCAAACTTTAGAAACAAATCACGGAAAAATCTGGAAATTGGCCGAAAAGAGCTGGGGAAGAGGCGCATCAGCTGCTGCGATCCTTCGAAGAGGCGCAACAGGTGCTGCGTCCTTTCCCCAGAGGTTTCCTCCTGCGGAAGAAAGATTTCCGTGTTTCTTTTATGGAATTGCGGTAGATGTCAACTTCTGTGGACATGGGCCACGTCTCGGTCTGTGGATTTGGGCCACCTACCGGTCCGTAGTCACGGGCCACCTGCACGCCAAGCCAAACTGTGGACATGCAGAGGTCTCTTGAAAGCCACGCTCGGCGGCGTAGAAATGCTTTCGACCGGATCGCTTTAGATCGGTCGGTTTCGTCTCGGTAAAGGTCTCGAAACGAGTAGAGATGTTCGGAGTCGCCACCAAGAATTTGTGGGATGTTTGGAACCCATTCGAATCCACTTTATACCTAGGTCAACCAAGGCAAGAAGCAGTGATTGACATAGGTACTAAAGATAAGGACTCATCCCCCTTTTAGCATTCTATGCCTAAAATGACTCTCGTACGCCCTGGATAAGGCCATCCACTATCCAAAGGTTCTGAGTAAGGGGTGAGGGTACATATTGGGAAGCCTTTTAATCGGACATCCAATCCCGCCTGCATTACCGGCCTCTACTGATCGATCGTGGTTGTTTAAGTGCAAGAGTTGATAAAACGGTTGAAATGCATGAATGCACATCCAAAAGTGTTAACCTAACATGTGAGCTTTCTAAGTCGGTTTGTTAATCCAAATATCAAGCATAAGATGTCAAGTTGGATTTATGGTTGATTTGCATGTGAAAACGGAAATTAAACATCTATTTACCAAATTCGGGTTATGATGCTTAACACGATCCATTTATTGAAAAAGGGTGTCAAATGACAAAGTGTAAAAACGTAAGCTTGTCAATCTGATCCGTCATGTGTTCGGATTAACCGTAATCGGGATCGTCCTAGACAAGTGCTAAAAACGAGGCAGAAGAGCGCAAGGCAGCCCCATTGGGGCGCGAGCCTATTGGCGATGGAAGGGGCTCTGCCCTGGTTTTGAAACGTGAAAACAGGCGGTTCCTTGGGGCGCGAGCCAGGAGCCGACCCGAGGGGGCGTCTCCTGGTTTTTAAAAAGGTTGTTTAAAACCGTATTTATGATGAAAGATTTGCAAATATGATTTCCATGACTCGGAATAATTACTATTATGTTAGTAATATTCGTTGTCGGATTTGCATGTTTGAAAAGCATAATAAAATGGTAAAAGGAAAATGTTTGATTTGAACTAATTATGTTAAGTTCAATTATTTGTAATTAGTCAAGTTTGTCATCGTACTCGGATTAAACCGACATGGTATAAAGAACTAAGGATGATTATGAATTATGACTAATATATTTACAAATGTAAACAAATGAGAAAAATGGTAAATAAAATAAAAGGGTGTTAAAATACCCATTAAAATGTAATTAACCAATAATATCATCGGGTCATGGAATAAACCGACATGGTATAAAGAACCAAGGATGATTTTTGTAATGGTCAAAATATGTTTATCATAAAAATGAATTAAAACATTTGAAATGGTAAAAACCGTAAAAGAAAAGAAGTAAAAATAAAAGAAAGTGTTGAAGGAAAAACGAGCTCAAACACGGATGAGTCTGACCCGAGACCCGCAAGAGGCGCGAGCTCCCATGCATTGCAAGGAGCTTCTGTCTCAGGCCAAAACTCAGTTTTGGCTCGTCTAACCTATATTTGAATCGTGTTATGCATTGTTCATGTTTATAAAGTTATGAAAACTGTAAAGACATGAAATAAATGAGATATTTATACCCTCAAACTTACGTGTTTTGATGTTTGCGAAGTAGACGACTTTAGAGACGGTTTTCTCGTTGTGACTAATCGCGATCAAAGAAGTTTAAAAATAGTGCCTGAAAAAAGGATTTTGTTTTGAAAATATGTTGAAAGTATGTTAATTAAAACATGTTGATTAATGAGTTGAGTTGGTCGAATAGGTTGGTCGATTGCACGGCGACGGTACCAAACAATATGAGTAAGGCTTGCGTTTACGATCGGTAGGTCGTAAACTCGTGTCGATTTTGTGACTTAGGAAGTCGAGTATAGAAGTTTAAGGGAGATGTGAGGGGGCGGACACTCACGTGAATATTATGGTGTGTGATGGTGGGTATTTATAGAGAAATGTGGGATGGTAGGTCGGTTGTGTATGCTTGGAGGCTAAGGAGACAACCCATTGAGGCGCGAGCCACCCCGTGACTCAATAGGGTGTACTGTCCCTTTCGTAAATTTGATTTTGCATTTGTTCTAACCAATGTTTTGTTGGTTGTGATTTGTGGTCTTTGAGGTTTGCTTAGCCGTGTAAGCTTCCTCTTGGGTGATATTTGGGGTAGGTATTTTGTGTCTTTGACTCGGGTTTGACCCGTGTGAGTCGGGATTTGAATTTTGAGTCGGTTTTTGGCTCGGTGTCGGTTTAGACTCTAAATAGGGTCATTTTAATGCAAATGGCAAGATAAAACCATTCATGGCATTATTTTCGATATTCGAGATTTGGGTTAACTCGGGTTGACTCGAATTGCGGGTTCCTGAGTCGGTTTTGGGTCCAAAGACGGTTTTAACTCTAAATAGAGTCATTTTAATGGAAATGCCATGATGAAAACATTCATGACATTATTTTTGACATTTGAGATTTGGGTTGACTCGGGTTGACTCAGGTTGACTCGAGTTGCGGGTTTCTGAGTCGGTTTTGGGTCCGAAGACGGTTTTAACTCGAAATAGTGTTATTTTAATGCAAATGAAGTTAGAAAACTTTTTATGAAATCATTTTTCATATCCGAGTAGTGCATTAAACCATCTCATATATAGCCAATCCACGCACGCATATCAAAAACACGTTATAGTCCGATCATCATCGGGTGGTTTTTGGAAGGTGCAGATCTTGGGTATCTCTGAGCCCCACTTTGACTGAGGCTTGGACAGGGCGAAAGTCAAAGTATGATCTCCAGATCAATCGAAGATTACAACCTGAAGGCCATTGCGACGTCGAGGCGACTCAAAAGGGTTTGAGCCAAGGACCTGCCGTCGGGAAGGGCGACGTCGAGGCGACTCAGGGATTCGAGTCAAGGACCTGCCGTCGGGAACATTTTAGAGTCTGTCGACTTCCGATTAGGGTCGTTTAAAGTCCATTAGACTACGTATAAAGGCTCGCCAGTCATAAGAAGGAATCATACCTGAGGCATCTTCGGGATACGTCCTTCAATCATTTGCGCGCAAAGGCTCGCCAGCCGATGTTGAAGGTGGTGCGTTTTGAGGCTCGCCAGCCATAGGAAGGACTCATACCTGAGGCATCTTCGGGATATGTCCTTGAGTCGTATCTCGTGTGCGTGCAAAGGCCCGCCAGCTGTGATAAGGAGTCGTACCCGAGGCATCTTCGGGATACGTCCTTGAGTTGTACCTTGTTTGTGGACAAAGGCTTGCCAGCATGTGAAAAGGAGTCGTACCGGAGGCATCTTCGGGATACGTCCTTGAGTTGTATCTTGTTTGCGGACAAAGGCTCGCCAGCTTGTTAAAAGGAGTCGTACCCGAGGCATCTTCGGGATACGTCCTTGAGTTGTATCTTGTTTGCGGACAAAGGCTCGCCAGCCATGGTGGTCGAAAGATCGACTGTGGGAAATAGCATGTGTGACATCCATTTGAAAATTGGCACTCGCTGGGGAGTTAGAAACTCCTCAGGACTCGCCGGGGATATGAGTTGCTGCTCGTGGGAGGTAGCATGTGCCATGTAATTGACGGGGTTTAAGCCCTTGGACTTGACGGGTTGCCGTTTGTTGGGAAGAACCCAGTACTCAGTTGGAGCAAGTTTGTCTTCTCAAGATTATCTGCATGGTTAGTGACCACACAAATCCGCAGTCGCATAGACAAGCACGTAGTATGCAAGCATATAAGCACGTAAGCACATAAGCATGTGAGCAGTTAGCATACAAGCAACTAGCATGTAATATCTTACGCAAAGGGAGATAGAATTTTTGAATGTTGTGAAGCTTAAAGGCGAGTCTTGTTACTCGTAGATCCGTGATTTTATAGATTGGAGACACGTGACCGTTGGGACACTGACTCACACAGACGTATACTGACTAACTGACAAATGGGCAGTCGTGAACGTGGTACAGACTTAGTATTGACACGACACGAGGATGACTCTGAGAGACCTTGAACATGTAAGTGCAACTTCTAGCTAAGAAAGGGTGACAGCGCGTATCAAATCCCTGAGGTAGAAGGTCCGCTCGGCTGGGGAACATGAATTGATTATCTTCTCCAGACATCTTTGCCACCGTTTGCTTGTTTGAGATCCTTCTCTGAGGCATGATGATTCGGAAACCAAGACCTTGTCATCGTCTGAATCAAGCACTAGGCTATGGGCGGTTTTGTTTTGGATGGTAGTTGAGACTCAAAATATGCTTATGGATAAAGGACGAGTGGCGCCTTGAAAGAGAAGCCACCAGAGTGAGAAGGTGGGAATTTGAAAAATAAGAAATGGGCAACGTCTTAAGGAAGAAGCCCCCAGTAAAGAAGTATAAGATTAATTTTTGCGGCTAGGTGGGCTGCTTTTGAGGATTGATGTTGATGGTTGTGATTGAAATAGGTGTGCGGTTGCGTCTTTGTTAAGGTACTGCCTACGTATTCGCGTGTTTGCGAAATTAAACCAGATCGTAGTTCTGAGCTGGTTTTTACAATGGGTTGCAAATTGAAGGTGTGAAAATTGAATATGTGTGGGGGTGTGGTTGTGCCCTTGTAATAGGATTGCCTACGTATTCGCGTGTTTGCGAAATCAAACCAGATCGTAGTTCAGAATATGTGTGCCTAAGCGAGTTGTTAGGACCTTAAAGTGATTTTGAGGTGGATGGTTGTGTCCTTGAAGGACTGCCTACGTATTCACGTGATGTGAAATCAAACCAGATCGTAGTTCTGAACTGTGTGTGCCTAAGCGAGATGTTAGGACCTTAAAGTGTGAGGGTCACGACGGTAAATTCCGTTTGGTGACTCGAAAAATTGATTTGAGAGAATTCCCCTCGATCATGAATCGAAGAGGTCTAATTTGTAAAAATGTTCCTTATCATGTGAGCACACTAAAAAGTAGACCCTAAGGGTAGATTGGGTATGTCCTAATCTCGGTAGCAAAGCATTCGAGGACTCCGTATCTGGGTCAGGGTGAAAATGGCTTCAACATTATGGAATGTGGAGCTTGGTAATAATGGTTTGTTTGACAGATAAAAATCTGGAGTTAAGGGTCACGGCGGAAAATTCCGTTTGGTGACTTGAAGGTTGATTGGAGATAAATACCTCTTGATCATGAATCGAAGAGGTGTAATTTGTGGAAATGTTCCTTATCATTTGAGCACACTAAAAAGTGGACTCTAAGGGTAGATTAGGTATGTCCCGTTCTCGATAGCAAAGCATTCAAGGACTCCGTGGGGATTGTGATGAAAAATGGCTTTAACATTAGGGAATGTGGAGCTTGGTAATAATGGGTTTGCTTAACAGATAAAAATATGGAGCAAGAATTTTGTCGTGTTTAGGCCGAAGGGTAACGGCTTGTAGTGTGGTGCGGAATGGGGTCTCCGGCTTGATGTGGCCTGAGCACGAAATGGTTGGTAAATAACATGGGATCAGATTTCCATGTCTGGACCTTAAAGGTTAAGGTGTGATATTATGAGCTTGTGGGGGAATCCTCAGAAGCCTAGATAGGTCTCCCTGCAACAGTCTCTAGAAGGACTTAGGGGTGAAGCGATGTTGGTCACGATCTTTGAGGGCAATCCCTAGGATCCTAGACAGGTCTCCTTGTAGTAGTCTTTAGAAGGACTTAGGGGTGAAGGAGTTTTGGTTGAGGTTTTGGTGTTTGATGTTTTGGACTTGTCGGTCCGGGGTTTGGTGTGTTAGACTTCGTTGGTCCTGGGCTTTGGACTTGGTATTTTGGACTCATGGGTCCTGGGCTTTGGACTTGTTGGTCCTGGACTTTGGATTTTGGCCTTTTTGGGAAAAGGGTTTCAATCTTGTTTTGTTTTGATTTTGGCTTGAGTCTTAGCCTTGGCGTTGGGTGAGTAGCCTTTGGCTTTGGTTTTTTTTTGCTTTGAGCGAATTGATTTCGGCTTTGTTTTTTGCTTTGGCCTTGAACTTTGGCTTTGGGCGAATGGATATTGGCTTGGGCCTTTGAGTTTGGCCTTTCGCTTTGACTTTGGGTGAATGGCTATTGTCTTGGGCCTTTGATTTTGGCCTTGAGCTTTGGCTTTGGGTGAATGGCTGTTGGCTTGAATGGCTTTTGGGCATGGGCTTTCGCTTTGGCTTTGGCCTTGAGTAAATGGATATCGCCTTGGGCCTTTGATTTTGGCCTTTTGTTGTGGCTTTGGATGAATGTCTATTGGCCGAATGGATTTTGGCTTGGGCTTTTGATTTTGACCTTTCGCTTTGGCTTTGGATGAATGGAGATTGGCTTGGGCCTTTGATTTTGGCCTTTTGCTTTGGCTTTTGATTTATTGGTTCTTTTTCGTCCTTCGTTCGAGGCGGGTAAAGGTGCGGACGGGGATGTACCTGTTGGGGCTGGTGTCCTTTACAGTTGTGCAAGGACTTATAAATCTCTAAAAGGATCAAAGGGTATACTTTTGGTATTATTATCAGTTGGTCCACGTTTATCAATAACGGTTGGCTTCCTAGATAAGTTTGACGTTATTGTCATACAGATGGCGGTGATCAACTGGTCCCTAAAAGTCACACCTATAGGATACGTTTGAGAGATGTGACGGTATGAAAATACAGTCATGTTGATGCCAAAATTGACTAACCAGTTAGTCCGAGTTATTTGACTAATAATTAGTCAAAAAATGTGATGTTGAGATATTTTATTTAATACGGATTAAATAAAATGGGCTTAGGCGAATTAAACAGTTAATTCGTAAATTAAATATAAACGGTTATATTTAATTAATGTATATTGAATTAATTATACAATATTGTCTTTGTCGGACATGCATTAATATATCGGCTAATCCTCGTTATTAGACGATATTTTAAAATACCGATAACCGATGACAATTTATAATGAGACCGCGTCATATACATTTAGTTATTTGGGTTCGGACCACGAGTTTAAATGAAGAGGAAATGGAAAAGCCCATTTCTCCTCTCCTCACTCGGTTTGGCCAAATGCAATGAACAAAAGAGAGGCTCACTCTCCTTTGTTAACCTAGGCATTTTCATTTGTAGAAGAATTAGGGTTTTGTGAGAACATTTTTCTCTCTAAACCTAGATCTCACATCTGGCAAAACTCAAATCAAGTTCTCTCAATATTGCAAGGCAATTAGAGAACAATTTTCTAGCACAAGGGCATATTCTTAGACGATCTTGGGTGCAACAATTAGGAGGAGGTCTACTTTGATCTCTCATTGCCGAATTGCACTAAGACCGAAGGTTATTTCTAATGCTTTATCGTTTTCTCATGTTTTTCGTTTTATGACAATAATCACATATAAAATTTGCGTTATAGTCCTAATTTTATAGGGTATTATACGGATATTACCCCACAAGTGGTATCAGAGCGAGGCCACGTAAATTTTTCTATGTGTTTTTCATCAAACGAATTTGAAACGATTTCTTTATGCTTCGAAAACCGTGCGGCAGCCTTGTTTTGCTCTCGGCAAAAAACTTTTTTTTAAATGTTGCGTTTTTGTCTTGAGAACCGTGTCAAGATTACACGGTATTGGTTGTTGCTTGTCTTGTTTTCGATTTGATCTTTGCATATTGTTTTGTAATCGATATTCATTGCAATATGTTAAAGATCTATCAAAATGTTTGCATAAATTTTCGTGCGGCACTCAATTTTTGTCTCGGTCAGAAATTTTTTTTGAAAACCGTGCGGCCATTGGTGTTTTTACACGGCCTGTTTTCTGTTTTTGCCTAGAAATGCGTGCCTCACAGTTATTGCTAGATCAGACGATCTCTTGTTTTGTTTTCGATTTGTTCTTTGCGTATTGTTGTTTTAAACGATAATTATAACAATATGTGAAGATCATGTCAATTGTAATTTTGCTTTAATACGGATTAGTTCAATTTACAATTGGGTTTTAACAAATCGTTTTGTTTTGTTTTGTTGAGGCTCTCGGATTGAGCCGCTTAAATTTTTTTTTTTTGGCCTCTTCTTGCTCTCGGCAATAGCTGAAGATAATAAAAAAAAAAATTTTTTTTTTCGTGTACTGTTCACGGTCAGAACGTGAAGAAAAAAAAAAAAAAATTTTTCTGTTTTTATTTTTTTGGGCCAAAACATGTGCATAATACGGATTTATGCATTCGCTTGATAGTGAAACGGTTCACCCACGAACTATTTGGTTACTTTAACACGATTTAAAGTAACGGATTATCACGAATTAAAATTAAAACTGATAGAAGCGGTTTTATCACATAATTTTAATTATCTTTGGTGGTTTGGATTAAATTTAACATAATTACGGAATTATGTCACGAATAAATTTAATTTTAGTTGATGCATTTTTTTTATCGTTATTGTTGAATGCCTTTCATTACGTATTTATTCTTTTTACAAACAGTTGTAACTTAGTGTGGCCTTAGTAGAACGTGTTACCGTAATGATGGAACACGGTCTTGGTTGTATTTTGAGATCTCGTATCTCCGTTTTGGATTTTTCACTTGTAATTACAGTTTTGTATTTAGAATGTAAATAGGTTTATATTTGTAAATTTTAAATTGTAATTTTTGAGAAGACCAAAGATGGAGACCTGATGCTCACTCCCGCTACATGGATCAAGATGGAACATCAAGACAAGCTTCTCGGGTCCAACGGTGGATTCCAAAGTTGTTCTATGTTCTTTTTATTAGGATAGGCCACACTAGGAATTTTTATTTACGTATTGCATTCTTTTATTTATTTTTCGTTACGATTATATGCATCATATTCCGCCTAAAAACCAAACCACCATATTATTGCATGAAAACTGACTCATATAGAGGTCACGAGTTAGTTTTTCTTTGACATTCTTATGTCACATGATTCTAAGCCATCACCTAAATTAATTCATTCACGCAGACGCTAGTTATTCGTTCACTTAAAATGAATTAAAATTAAGTTGATGGGATCTTCCTTGTATAAACAAAAATTGAGAACGGTCTTTATAGGTCAAACTCCAATGAGTCCCTTCTTCGTCGGTAGGCATAATATGACCCCTTCTACGTCGGGTAAGTTGGAACCGATTGACCTATTTTATCTCAACACTATGATCACTCGTACGATCCTGTGATCATGGTGGACTATAGATAGGATTTACGGAAATCTATCGACCAAGAGTTCTTACGGAAGAATTAGCTAAACAGTTGGCTTATCAATTTACGGAAATTGAGTCTTGGGATCACTTGTATCATTCTTGAGGGAGATCAATTATGCAAGTGCTTTGAGTCTACACGTTAAAATAAATTTTAAATAGACTTAAATCACCACGATGAGTTGCTTATTTCGTTTTGTTTTTTCTTTCTTTTTCAGCGTAGATCACGTTTTTTTAAACTGCTAAATACAATATGGCTGGTTCTATTAACAACCCAATGCCAAGTGCCACTTTGGACCGTGAGTCCTGGCTTCGGATCTTCATGAATCAGATAAATCAGTCTACTCGACTGAAGAATGATGGATCAAACTTCGCGGAATGGGAGGCGGCATTACGGAATGCTGCCACTGCTGACGGGAAGCTCAGATACTTGACTGAGCCCCTCCCGCCAACCCCAGGTCCCACGGCTGGAGCAAACGAGGTCGCCAAGTATAGCGATTTCGTCATGGAAGCGGGTGCGATTAAAAACGTACTCATTTTTGCAATGGAATCCAATTTGCATAAACGCTTCATAGCCCATGGTGCAAACAAGATTTTCACCACGCTCACTAAGGAATTCTCGAAAGCACCGAGAATCGTGACCTATGAGCATACCACTCGCTTATTTGATGCGAGACTCCAGAAGGGCCAACCCGTTAGCCCACACATTCTCAGCATGATTGAGAACGTCGAGAGACTGGAGGAGCTTGATTGTAAGATCAGCGAGAACATTGTGATTGACCGCATGCTTCATTCACTCCACGATGGTTTTGCGCTCTTTAGAGCCAATTACTATATGAATGATTTGAAGAAAAGTCCCCATGAACTGCACTCCCTTCTCGTACAGACCGAGAAGGACATGAAGTTCAGTGGGAGCATGAAACAAGATGTTCTCGTCATGACAAACAAGGGCAAGGGTAAGGGCAAAGCTCAGGCAAACCTAACGAGAGGTAAACCGAAGTTCAAGAAGTCGGGTTCGGGTAAGAGTGGGCCTGGTGAGTCGAGCACCTCATCGGGCGCGACAAAGAGCAAGAATGAAAACATGGAATGCCATCATTGCCACAAGACTGGGCATTGGAGGCGTACATGTCCTGTTTACCATGAGGACATTAAGGCAGGTCGCGTTAAACCTGTTGGTATGTCTTCATCCTCTTCTACTTTTATTCATATGATTGAGATTAACCACGCAAGTTACGGAACTTGGGTACTAGATACTGGTTGTGGTTCTCATCTGTGTAATCATGTGCAGGGGCTCCGAAACATCGAACCCCTCGTAAAGGGTGAGGTGGACCTGCGTGTCGGGAATGGAGCACAAGTGGCTGCCGTCTCGAGGGGAACATATGTGATCCAGCTTCCTAGCGGATTTGAGTTATTTTTATATAACTGCTATTATGTACCCAATCCTTCGAAAAACATTATTTCAGTTTCTGCACTTGACAAACTTGGATTTTCATTTGTAATAGAGAATAATACTTGCATTTTCTCATTACACGATATGATTTATGGCAAGGCAGTCTCCATGAACGGAATTTATGTTTTAGATCAGACCACCGAAATATTACACGTAATGAATAAAAAGTTAAAGGTTGGTGACAAAGATCAAACATACCTATGGCACTGCCGTATGGGACATATTAATGAGAAACGCGTAAAACAGCTCATCAAGAATGGAGCTATCTCGGCCTTTGATTTTCAATCATTTGGCACGTGTGAATCATGTCTCATCGGTAAAATGACTCGTATTTCCTTCAAAGGTGTTGGAATGCGCGCTGCTGACCTATTAGGACTCATACACACGGATGTATGTGGACCTATGTCAATCACCGCACGAGAAGGCTATAGGTATTTCATCACTTTCACGGACGATTTAAGTAGATATGGCTATGTCTACTTAATGAAGCACAAAAGTGAATCCTTTGAGAAATTCAAGGAATACCGGAATAGGGTACAGAACCTACTGGGTAGAAAGATTAAAACACTACGTTCAGATCGTGGTGGCGAGTATCTTTCTCACGAGTTTGATCAACACCTTAAAGATTGTGGGATTTCCCTACAGTTAACTCCACCTGGAACACCTCAGTTGAATGGTGTGTCCGAACGGAGAAATCGAACACTACTTGATATGGTTCGATCCATGATGAGTCACACCGTGTTGCCTGACTCATTGTGGGGTTATGCTCTTATGTCAGCTGCTCTAATACTTAACCGAAGTCCGTCTAAAGCTGTTGACAAGACTCCATATGAACTATGGAAGGGAACGGTCCCCAACTTGTCCTTTATACGGGTTTGGGGCTGCGAGGCTTATGTCAAGTGGAGACACTGTTGGGAAATGTGTCCTCAACAATAGTGCGATCACATGATTTAAATATCATTATTAAATCTCTTTTTAAGAATACATATGGGATGTAATATTTTACAGTCAACTGGTCCACACATATCGGTAATGGTTGGTGACTAGAGTTTGACATTTCTTGTCGTGCGACGGTGGTGATCGATTGATCCCCTTAGGTCATACCTATAGGGAAATACTCTTAATTGATTATTTAATTAATCGTATACCGATACGAGTTAATTAAATTGCTTAAAATTGACGGATGATTTTGTGAGTATAATTTACGTATCTTATTGTAAATATGATTAAATGAGACACGGTCTAAGTAATCGAATTATTTTATTACTTAGATGAAATTATTGTTTAAAGAAACAATTGAAACGGAATGAATAAATTATTATAAATACAGAATGTTGTAGTTTATAATTTGGAAACATTTTTGGTACAAGTAATTACGAATTACTAGTCGATTTTGTAAATGACATATTTTATGAGTATGTTGATTTTTAATATGTTAAAAATACATTACATTGTGACATGTCATGTAACATGTTACATGTGACAAATTTGACAAATTACAAAATAAAATGGATTCTCCATTTTATGCTTAAAAACCGAAAATGAGGAGGTAGTGTAAGATATGTATTATGTTTTTATCTTGAGTGGAAAACACAATCATGATATCTAAGTACTAGCCTTGCAAGCCTAAGCTTTTGAGAAGAGCAAAAACAAAAGGCATTGGGCATACTACCCAATGCTCTCTTTTTCGGACCTCCCACAAGAAAGAGAGGAGAGCTCTTCTCTTTAACATCATTATTCATTCTTCCCATCTTTTCTAGTGTAAGAAAATCCTCCAAAACTCTCTACAATTTATGATAATTCTAGAGAAATAAAATCTCACAAAAACATCACCTCTTGACCGAAATTTTCAAGAGCCAAAATACAATTTATTTTGTGTCATTTTTATGGTAAAACTAATATTATTACTAGATCTAAATAGTATTGGTTTATTAAGATGTATTCCTTGGGTATATGCTTTTGGGAGGGATTCTACCCTTGAGTCCTTGTTCTTCCATTTGGAGAGCTCAAGAACAAGTGAGTAGGTGAACTCACTTGTGCCCATAAATCCGATTTTATGGTGAGAAAATTATTTTTCTTCCTTATATTGTTTATTAGTTTGCATGCATAAGACCTTTATTAATTTTATGACAAATTAATTTTAACATATATGAGTATGTTAGTATGCATATAGATCTACATTTCCTTCAATCGGTATCAAGAGCCACGGTTGTTTGCATGCAAATCGGTTAAAAGTTTTTCCGAGTTATAAGAATAACAAATAAAACTTGTAAAATTTGTGTTATTATGAGATATCACGAAATTAATCCATGCATATTAATATTTCTGGTTCTAAAATGTTTTAGGATATTTTGGTTAATTTTTCGGATTTTTATTGTTCATATTATACAATAATGGCATTTAAATATGATTTTATGAGTAAAAATGTCATTTTTGGTCTAAAATTAGCTATACTTCGAATTTTCAGTTGATTTTTGGATATGTTGTCACATATATTATTTTGAGATAACCTGTAAATTTTCATAATTTTTGGACTTGTTATGCTCGAAAAATGAATTTTTCATTATTAAATTCGGATTTAGGTGAAAAATAGGTTAATATGAGTTAAATTTCGAATCTGATCATAGAAAATTAATATGTTGTCACATGCAATTTTACAAGATGTGTGTAAAATAATTGGCTATAAATAAGTCTTTTTGCATGATTTATGGATTTTTGAAGAAAAATAGCATAAATAGTGACATTATTAGTGGAAAATTAATAAAACATAATCTATGACTTAGGAAAAACGTCTAATGTTGCATTTTATTATCTTTTTCAGATCTAAAATTGAAAAGTTAATGAAAATAATTTTTTTTTTCCATGTTTTTATGATTATTTTAGTTAAAATCGATAAACCGCAACATTGTTTTTCCGGGAAAATTTCGAAATTTTTTAACCTAAGATTTTGAACATTATGAGTGTCATGGTATTTTTCCAGAATGTTCATGAATTTAAATTTTAAATTTTGAATTTATTTGAAATTTTGTGATTTATTTGAAGTTTAATAGCTTATTTTTGTAATTTTGGACCATTTATGAACAATTTTATAAAATATGGGTTAATTATGGTCAAATTATTAGTGAAGACTAAATTTTGAGTCCTAAGAGGTTAGGGTAATTAACTTATGCATAAATATGAGTTTATGTATTTTTTGTGATTGTAAAATGTTGAAATCACGCAAATCCGTAAAAACCGAGTAATATACGATATTGGCTAATTAAAGGCGATTTAGCATAAAATTGAGCATGTTCATACATATTATAATGCTGCATTTTCTTTATGATTGTCATAATTTTAAGTTATGTAATTTTTGAATTATGTAATTTTACTTAGTATGGCCTTAGATTTTAATTGGTATTTCCCGAAATGTATGGGAATATCGATTCGGTTGTAATTTTTATTGTGATCTCGTATCACCGTTTTGTAATTTAATAGATTTATTTTATTTTAGTTACAAATGTATAATAGGAAATTATGTAATTTATTATGTAATTTTATTCATTCCGGAGTTCCCAAAGACGGATTTCTTCAAGAATGGCGATACATAAAGACGGTGTTACCTCGAGATGCGTGCCACAATCGAAGTTCAAGGGACTAATGGAGTTGGTTTCCGAATTTGTAATAGTTAAATAGTTTTTCTATTTTAGGAAAGGCCATACTAGGATTTATTTATCTTTATGCTTGCATTTTATTTTATGTCACATGCATCGCTAAATCGCCATAACTAAACATGCATCCTTATTTCATCGAGTTTATCGACCGTGTCAATTATAATTATCGTAGTTCACCACTTTAGTTCACTTAAAACGTGATAGATAATAAATTGACATGACCTCTCGCTAAAACAATCAATTGAGACATAGCCTTACCAAATAGTAGAAACCATGAAAACCTATTTCGCGAGGGAGTGCGCTTGGCCCCACCGGGGTACAAACCTTGTTACGTAGGGGAAGTGGGTGATGAATGTTAATCCACCGAATTCATGTTGATAAGGGATGTATCGGCCACACCGTGCCCAAGTTAATGTGGGTTTGGATCATGGACACATTTATTCGAAATTTGGATTGAACTCAACAAAAGTATTTGATAAGGGATGTATCGGCCCCACCGTGCCCTTGTCGATGTGTTTTGGGCTAAAGATAATTGTTAATGTAATATTATCGACCAAGAGTTCTAAAAGTAGAATCGATTAAACGTTAATCCACCGAGTTATATTGATGAAGGATGTATCGGCCCCACCGTGCCTAAGTCAATATGAATTTGGGTCTTGGAATCATTTATCATAGTTGGGTAGAGGTCACTATGTAAATGCTATACTTGTTTACAAGTATTATTATAACGATAAATGTTAAGTTTTCCTCTATTCCGTTGTCATATTGTTCTATTTCTTTACCACAATTCATATACGATATCATTTCGATTTTTCAAAATCTCCATTAAAACATCGTAACTAAAGACAAAATATGAATTTGCTTCTAAAACCTCAATTGAACCATTGCTAAGGATCTCTTGCGAGGAGTATAGATTAATATTATTAATTATCAAACAGGTTTTTGATTCTAGACTAACACATCTACTTACAATGGGTTGTTTTTCATATACTTAAATGAATTAAGTATCTTGAAGCGATAAATTGTTTTGGTGATTAGATTTTCTGAATTCGTAATTGACCAAAATATCGCAACCACTTCAATGAAAGTTTTAAGTATAAAACGAACAAATGAAGAGTAATCTTCATGAATTCAATTTTGCTTCTTAAAGCAAAGACTCATTGAAATGAGTGGGAGCATTTTCTTAAACCGTTAAGATGGGACGAGGTTCAAGGAAGTAAAGATTATAATGGAATTGATACAAGGTAATGTTAAAAGTAAAGTTGTTGAGAATAGCGATACTAAACCTATCAATCCCGACCGATAAAGTTTCCATTGTCTTAAATGTTAGACACGAGAAAGGAAACTACCCCAAATTATTGAAGAATCAACAAGTTAGTTGTGGGACATCTAATGGGACCTTCTTCGTTAAATGTTTATTTGATTAAACATAAATTTTGCTAGTATTACTTCGTCATATTAGAAACCGGTGGTGGTTTTCATCATTATGTTTGATACATAGGATGATTAGAATGTGACGACTAGCAACAATGAAGTCAAGAGATAGAGTCATTGTGTACTAAATCTAGTTTTCGGGTTTGGAGTTGTACTTAATTGTGACTATTAAGTACATAAACTCTAAATAAGAATACATACTTGTTAAGATACAAAAGAGGTTTCACTTTTGTGACCCTTTACACCACGATTTGATATATGGCTAGCCCATTATCAAGGTGATAATATTCTAAACCAAACTAGAACGATATATCATGAAGATGATGCAAGACTCAAAATTGGTAACCCAAGATTAAACCTTAAAATTTTGGAATGATGAACGCAAAGAGTTATTGAGTACTCTTGAAACCACTAGATTGTTAATGGTATATGCGTATCTTGTATTCAAAGCAAGATGTCTCGTGCCCTTTTGTTGAAAAGGAGATCGAGCTTGTAAATCATCGATCCAAAATAGGTTGATCATTTTCTTTTACCAACGATTTAAGTTGACGCTAATATGTTCACTTAATAAGGTAAATAGAGAAATCTTTGAAGAATTTCAAAAGTTCAAGGAATCACGATTTAGTCGTGATGGGATTATCAAAGTGAAGACTTTGATATAAGCCAAAGGAAATGTGATATAGTATCACAAGTTAATCTCTCTTATCACGCATTATGAAATAATGTGTGGTTGGATAAGAAATCAAACGCTATTCGATATGGTTTGAACTTCAATCAAGTTACTTTGAGTTACTTGATCCTTTTGGGGATTTTATCATTTTTGTCTAAATTATTTTTCCACTAAATCGAATCATATGAGATATGAAATGGTAAGGGTACCATGGTTGTAAGTTTTCACAAGAAACAAATGCTCATTTTTCCCCTTTTCAATTATCACGAGCACGACGGGTTTGCGGCTCATGAAGCTGTCTTTCTAAAATACAAGTTTATTTCTAGAAGACAGAGTGGGAGAAATTATTCAAGAGCCACAAAGAATGCCACAAAAAACGTTATGTCGCGAGAAACTGGTCTTTCTTGGCTACATGAGACGTTTTGGGTAAGACATTGTTTCTTCAAAACCTAGGAGGTTAAATTCGTCACTTGTTAAAAATGATGAATTCATGCTACTTTTAAGAAAGTAAAGAGTTTATAACTTACAAAAGAAATTGTTTGATTCAAGTTAATTACTTCTAGAAAGTAATGAACGAATGACTTACATAAGAGTGTTTAAGTCACAACTCAATACAAGGCTTAGAGCCATGAGAATCCGAAATAAAGGGCTTGATTAGTGACAAAGGGTTTTGCACTAATAAAGAGATATTTCAAAGCAAAATTGGTTGCAAAGGGTTTTGCACTAATTGAAATGATTAAGTCTATTTGGATCTTCTTAGGGATTGTGTTTCATTATGAGGTTATGAAATACATAGCGAATGAATCTAAAACCCACTTCTTCAATAGAAGGAATGTATTCAATACATGTCTTGAGTTTAGTAGATTCTTGCAACCCTAAGATAATGTGAAACTTGAGAGAGGGTCTTAAGTAGGACATCAATGAGTTAGAATCAACATTTTGATCATGTGATAAAACATTTCTCGATAAGTCGAGAAGTTGTGTTTATACATGGAGTTTAGTGGGAGTTACGGAAATTTTAATTAGTCTGATATGTGGATGACATATTGATCATTGCGAATGATTTAAGACTTTTGGAGTATTATAATACATCTTGAATATCCGGATTTATGAAGATAAATCAACATGATATTAGCGTCAGTAAGAAGTCTTATGTTGATAAGATTCATGACTAGTTCAATTAAATTGAACATATTTGATTGATTTCATTTGCTTCCGCTGCCGAATCAATTAAAAAGAAATGATGTATAACACTTCATATGCTTTGAGTATGATGAATTGTTTTCAAAAATCGAATTTAAGTAATCTTTACCAAGTAAGCTATAAAGATTACCCTTAAGTGCTTGCAGAAGCATTAAGGAAGTAAAGCAAAGTGTTTATGATGCAATATTGTGTAAGGGTGTTACACAAGTGACAATTGACAATTGAGATTGCGCATGGTTTCCGACAAAACCATAATCAAAACACACTAGGATGGTTAAGATACCATTGTGGCAATGTTAATTAAGAAGTAGATTTTCTAGAATCGTTCTAGGCAATAAAGAACAATGAGATATATTTATAACGGAAATTGAGTACACTTTCGATCATGAGATGTGCAAGAAAGATGAGTCCCCACACTTTGTGAAAACAGTGGGAGCTATTCTTAGGCTAGAGGGCCTATGTCTTGATTGGATCTCGACACGTACTCAGAAAGTTTTGTAATGCAAATGTATACATTACAAAGGAAAACGAGTATGTAGTGAGGTTGAGTAAGGTACAAGAAATTGATAAAACCTACTAACTAAAGCCTTCTCAAAGGCTAAACATGATGAGTCATGTCATTTCAATTAAATTGAAATGAACAACTATGTACAAGATCAAATTAGATTATAGAACATGAAATAGTAATCAGGCATTGACTATTCATATGTGATAATCGCATTTGTCGTTCAAGTTTTACTTTAAAACTCTTTTATTATACTTTGTTACATCCAAACGGGTTGTAGAGACAATTGAACCCCGTTAAAGTGAACGCGGATTAGCATTGTATTCGCCCATAGTCACTTGTATGAGGTGACGTCTCGAAGTGACTAGAGTGTGATGCGATTGATGGCAAGTTCAAGTGCCATACAGTCATGTGAGATGACTAGTCGATCACATAGGCAGATTGTTAGGAACACTTTGTCGGGCCTTATGACCGCTTATAGAGTTCTGACAAATTTATATAGCCTGGTCGTGGCGAGAGCTGCTATAGTATTCAAATGAGTCGATTCTTTTGACTAAAGACTATTCACCTAAGATGGCTCAGTTTCAGATTAACTTTGATTTGTGTTACTACGACCTTCGTAAATGGGGTCAAATGGGCATATTTTGGGTTATGATGGCTGTGGCTAGTCGAAGGGAATGAGTGCGATAGGAATTGTCCATCCCCTTGTCAGGGTTAAAACAATATCTCAGGGCCACTCGAGGAGTAATGAACTGGAAATGCGTGGCCACGCTCGGAAGGTATCCAGAGTGGATAAATCCGGTCAATCGGTTATTCTCCAGATCGAGGAAACCACTCTCGATATGATCACTTGCAAGTACGACTGAAAGAGACCTTGCATTGAGTGGGAGATAGTAATAGGACAAGAGAATTGGTGACGCACACTTGTCGAGGACAAGTGGGAGATTGTTGGGAAATGTGTCCTCAACAATAGTGCGATCACATGATTTAAATATCATTATTAAATCTCTTTTTAAGAATACATATGGGATGTAATATTTTTCTGAGTCAACTGGTCCACACATATCGGTAATGGTTGGTGACTAGAGTTTGACATTCTTGTCGTGCGACGGTGGTGATCAATTGATCCCCTTAGGTCATACCTATAGGGAAATACTCTTAATTGATTATTTAATTAATCGTATACCGATACGAGTTAATTAAATTGCTTAAAATTGACGGATGATTTTGTGAGTATAATTTACGTATCTTATTGTAAATATGATTAAATGAGACACGGTCTAAGTAATCGAATTATTTTATTACTTAGATGAAATTATTGTTTAAAGAAACAATTGAAACGGAATGAATAAATTATTATAAATACAGAATGTTGTAGTTTATAATTTGGAAACATTTTTGGTACAAGTAATTACGAATTACTAGTCGATTTTGTAAATGACATATTTTATGAGTATGTTGATTTTTAATATGTTAAAAATACATTACATTGTGACATGTCATGTAACATGTTACATGTGACAAATTTGACAAATTACAAAATAAAATGGATTCTCCATTTTATGCTTAAAAACCGAAAATGAGGAGGTAGTGTAAGATATGTATTATGTTTTTATCTTGAGTGGAAAACACAATCATGATATCTAAGTACTAGCCTTGCAAGCCTAAGCTTTTGAGAAGAGCAAAAACAAAAGGCATTGGGCATACTACCCAATGCTCTCTTTTTCGGCCTCCCACAAGAAAGAGAGGAGAGCTCTTCTCTTTAACATCATTATTCATTCTTCCCATCTTTTCTAGTGTAAGAAAATCCTCCAAAACTCTCTACAATTTATGATAATTCTAGAGAAATAAAATCTCACAAAAACATCACCTCTTGACCGAAATTTTCAAGAGCCAAAATACAATTTATTTTGTGTCATTTTTATGGTAAAACTAATATTATTACTAGATCTAAATAGTATTGGTTTATTAAGATGTATTCCTTGGGTATATGCTTTTGGGAGGGATTCTACCCTTGAGTCCTTGTTCTTCCATTTGGAGAGCTCAAGAACAAGTGAGTAGGTGAACTCACTTGTGCCCATAAATCCGATTTTATGGTGAGAAAATTATTTTTCTTCCTTATATTGTTTATTAGTTTGCATGCATAAGACCTTTATTAATTTTATGACAAATTAATTTTAACATATATGAGTATGTTAGTATGCATATAGATCTACATTTCCTTCAGACACGAGGATAAGCTCGGCCCGCGATCGGTCAAGACATACTTTATAGGTTATCCTAAAGGAACACTTGGTCATTACTTCTATTCGCCAACCGAACAACGTGTTTTTGTTGCGGCTAGTGCGACATTCTTAGAGAAGGAATTTCTCGAGAATGCAAAGAGTGATAGAACCTTCGACCTGTCGGAGATTCCAGAACCAATACCGAGCAACCATTGGAGGAACCAATTCCTTCAATCCCGGCTGCGGTTAACATTCCTGAGGAACCTAGGAGGTAGGGTAGAGTCTCTATTCCTCCGGACAGATACATTGGTATGGTCGAGGAACATGACATAGATGACATTCTACTCTTAACGAGTAGTGAACCCGCAACCTATAAAGGTGCCATGACTAGTTCTGACTCAAAGCTATGGCTTGAGGCCATTCAATCCGAGATGGACTCCATGTATGAGAACAACGTGTGGGATCTTGTTGACTTACCTGCTAAGGTTCGTCCCCTTCAATGCAAATGGCTTTACAAGATAAAGCATTCTATGGAAGGTCAACAAGATATCTACAAAGCACGACTAGTTGCTAAAGGTTTCACCCAAGTGCCAGGTTTGCACTACAATGAAATTTTTGCACCCGTAGTCATGCTGCGTTCCATTCGGATTATCTTAGCGATTGCCGCTTTTCATGACTATGAAATTTGGCAGATGGACGTGAAAACCGCCTTCTTAAACGGCTTTTTGGAGGAAGAGTTGTACATGGTACAACCTGAAGGTTTCATCGATCCAGAACATCCTAAGAAAGTGTGCAAGCTTAAGCGTTCCATTTATGGACTTAAGCAAGCTTCTAGGAGTTGGAATCATCGTTTCGACCAAGTGATAAAAGAAAATGGATTTACTCGATCTGTCGAGGAACCATGTTTATATATCAAGTCGAGTGGGAGCAAGATTGTCTTCCTAATATTGTATGTCGATAACATACTTCTGATTGGGAATGACATACCTCTCTTAACTTCGGTGAAAGCATGGTTGAAAAACCATTTCCGGATGAAAGATCTGGGTGAGGCACAAAGAATTTTTGGCATCTGTATCTATCGAGATAGATCACGTCGGATGTTATCTCTCAGTCAGGAGTCTTACATAGACAAAATCCTAGAGAGATTCAGCATGACTAACTCCAAAAGGGGGTTTCTTCCTATGGCTCCAGGGGTGCATTTGAGCAAGTCTCAGGCACCAGAGACATCGGAAGAAAAAGAGCGCATGACACGGATTCCTTATGCCTCGGCTATAGGATCAATCATGTATGCCATGATATGCACACGTCCGGACGTGGCATATGCATTGAGTATGACAAGTCGATTCCAACAGCATCCAGGTGACTCACATTGGATGGCTGTCAAGAACATTCTTAAGTACCTACGGAGGACTAAAGATTGGGCATTGACTTATGGAGGCGATCAAAAGCTATGCGCAACCGGTTACGCAGATGCTAGCTTCCAAACGAATCGAGATGACTCGAAATCTCAGTCTGGATTCGTTTTTTACTCTTTATGGCGCTGCAGTCAGCTGGAAGAATTCCATACAAAGTGTTACAGCAGATTCTACGACTGAGTACGAATACTAAACCATTACGACAAGATAAGCGTGAAGGGCATGTTAATTCCATGGGAATCAAACGTGTTCCTGAGTTGTAGTACTCTTTTATGGATTAGATTCATTTTCTCGTGTACTCCATACGACATCATCGTTTTGATATTTATATATTTTGTTTTTCATGTGGAATTGTACGACAATTTTGAACACCACAAAGTGAACTGAACAAACATTATATTCTGGTCCTTAATTGCCCACATGAGCTGATAACTCTGGCAATTATTTTGTGACGTTGGTTGATGGTGGGTTCAACGAGCCATAAGTCAATTGGTTGACTGACCAATCACAAAGGCGAGTTATACGGATATCTCGTAGGACACAATTGTGACATCGACGTGGAGTCCTAAATGTTTTATAACATTCGGTGCCCGGTCGTGGATAGGACCTCCATGGTGATCCTAAGAGTCGATTCTTTTGACTATCGACTGTCTCTTGAGACTAAGGCAGATTTTGGGTGACTTTGGTTTCTTTCTCACGGTCATCCGTAACAGGGGGCAAGTAGATTTTTTTCGGGTCATTTCATCTTTGTGCTTAGATCGGAAGGAGTCGAGTTGAAGGAAATATTCAGCCTTTATCGGGTACTCGATATTTCTCAGGGCCACTCGAGGAGTCAGAATCGAAATGCATGGCCATGCTCGGATACGGATTCGTTTTATCAGTTAAGTTACTCTCTAGTCGGGGAAACCACTCTTGATCCAGATCGATTGTAAAATACGACCTTTGCGGATCCAGATCTGCAAATTGTTTTACATTGAGTGGGAGAAATTTTAAATGAATATGAGAATCGGTTATCGCACATACACTTGTACGGACAAGTGGGAGTTTGTTGGACGTGGTATCCTCCAGTTAGTGCGGATAACGTCATTGCACATACACTTGTACGGACAAGTGGGAGCTTGTTGGGGCTGGTGTCCTTTACAGTTAGTGCAAGGACTTATAAATCTCTAAAAGGATCAAAGGGTATACTTTTGGTATTATTATCAGTTGGTCCACGTTTATCAATAACGGTTGGCTTGCTAGATAAGTTTGACGTTATTGTCATACAGATGGCGGTGATCAACTGGTCCCTAAAAGTCACACCTATAGGATACGTTTGAGAGATGTGACGGTATGAAAATACAGTCATGTTGATGCCAAAATTGACTAACCAGTTAGTCCGAGTTATTTGACTAATAATTAGTCAAAAAATGTGATGTTGAGATATTTTATTTAATACGGATTAAATAAAATGGGCTTAGGCGAATTAAACAGTTAATTCGTAAATTAAATATAAACGGTTATATTTAGTTAATGTATATTGAATTAATTATACAATATTGTCTTTGTCGGACATGCATTAATATATCGGCTAATCCTCGTTATTAGACGATATTTTAAAATACCGATAACCGATGACAATTTATAATGAGACCGCGTCATATACATTTAGTTATTTGGGTTCGGACCACGAGTTTAAATGAAGAGGAAATGGAAAAGCCCATTTCTCCTCTCCTCACTCGGTTTGGCCGAATGCAATGAACAAAAGAGAGGCTCACTCTCCTTTGTTAACCTAGGCATTTTCATTTGTAAAAGAATTAGGGTTTTGTGAGAACATTTTTCTCTCTAAACCTAGATCTCACATCTGGCAAAACTCAAATCAAGTTCTCTCAATATTGCAAGGCAATTAGAGAACAATTTTCTAGCACAAGGGCATATTCTTAGACGATCTTGGGTGCAACAAGTAGGAGGAGGTCTACTTTGATCTCTCATTGCCGAATTGCACTAGGACCGAAGGTTATTTCTAATGCTTTATCGTTTTCTCATGTTTTTCGTTTTATGACAATAATCACATATAAAATTTGCGTTATAGTCCTAATTTTATAGGGTATTATACGGATATTATCCCACAGTACCCGTTGGTGAAAGGTTGATAATTGGTGATGGGATGTTTTTTTGTGGGGAATGGGCTTGCCTTCCGTCATTGAACATGAACAAGGAGATGTCCTGTTTTGTTATCTAGGTTTGTCGTAGAATCCCTTTGATAAAAGCTCGTCCTAAATAGGGTGCTAGTGAAAGGTTTCTATTGCCAGACATGGAATAGGTAAAGAGAATGGACACGGAGTTTCGAGTCTTCTGCTTACTCGGTACGGAACGTCACTCGAGTGTACACACATTGAATTGGAACATATTGTTCGTTTTAAATCAATTCTCAAATCAATTCTCGTTGTCAACGGGAAATGGTAACGGGGAGAATATATGATAGTTGGAAATTGTGCTTTTATTTAGATAAATATGAGGTTAGCACAGACTCGATGAATACATGTGACTCATGGGGACAGCCCCCAATTGTCGTTTAGGACAGACGCTAGGATAGATATGAGAAAGCCTAAGACTCGGACTCGGACTCGGACTTAATCGTAGATACGAACTCCTAATCGTCATGTTCCTCCTCGAAGGTTTCTTTCGCAGCATCCAGCGGCTTGATTGTCTGGTTTTGAGCATTGACCCACTTGAGCACTTCACTCTCGTTGTTGGGGATGATATGAGGACAACAGTCCATGAGGCTTTTATCTCCTTGCAGAAAGAGATGTTCGTGAGGGTTATTTTCATCAATTGGTTGGCCTAGGGATGAAGCTACCAGTTCATGGTTGTCGATCATATTTTGAATAACATGTTTCAGTTTGAAGCATGTTTCCGTATCATGACCTTTTCCTTGATGATATTGGCAATAGGCACTGCCGTCCCAGAAACGGGTTCTCCTGCATTCAGACGGGTCTGGAGTTGGCCCGATTGGTTGTAGCTTCCCTTCAGTCACAAGCTTTTGAAGAGCTGCGGCATAGGTTGTGTTGAGGTTGGTGAATGTCCTTTGAGAACGTTCGACCTTGCTGTTTGACTTGAGACATACAGGAGGATTGTCTTGACTGAGAGGTGCAACTATGATTTTGCCAGCTTCAATCATATCCTGAATGGCATGCTTGAGTTTTGGGCAGGCTTTCGTGTCATGGCCCTTGCGTTGATGATATAGGCAATAGGCATTACCATCCCAGAACCGGGCTCTTCTGTGTTCAGGTGGGTCCGGAGTCGGACCAATGGGTTGCAGCATTTCTTCTGAAGCAAGTATCTCCAGAGCGGTGGCATATGTTATCCCCAGATCTTTGAATTCACTTTTATGTTTTCCCATGATTCAAACATTGGTATTTTTTGGGATGTTTTTGTGAGTTTTGTTTTCGTTTTTGATTTTGTCAATCCTGGGTGGAGACAGGATTTGGTCATTGTCAATGGGAAGTTTTGGGGATGTTGCTTGGTATTTTGAAAGGGATTTTGGTGAGGTGATTTCTTTATTGGTAGGTTCGTGGATGTGGGAACCATCGGACTCCTCCTCATTTTCAACAGTTGTTGGTTGGTGAACGGAGGGTTGGTTTTCTCCTTGGTGGTTAGGTTCATTTCTGTACTACCAAACCTCTTCTCCAAATTAGCTACCTGAGTGTTCAAATCATCGATAGCCCCTTGCAGCTTTGAGAATATCTTGTTGATGGAGACAGAAAGCATCATTATACCGCTTTGTATGCCATCCTCATCAATTGCATGAATTTCCTCATCGTCAGTAGGGCTGAGGTGAGAGCAGTCTAGGGAAGATTCCTGACTGTGTCCAATAGGGTTTTCGGGAGGATTGTTTTTGTTGTTTGTTGAGGGAGGTAATGGTAACTCACCCTTTTCAATCATGTCGAGGATAATGCCTTTTAGGGGAAGAGACATTTCAGTATCGTGTCCGCGACCTTGGTGATATTGACAAAACATGTTTCCATCCCATCTTCGACCTCGCTTGTTCGGTAGAGGGTCCGGAGTTGGACTAATCGGTTTGAGTTTTCCTTAGGAGATTAGCCTTTCCAAGGCTGTGGCATAAGGCATACCCAAATCAGGGAAGGACCTATGAGGTCGTCTGGTTTTGGTTTTGTCGATGGCGAGTAGCCGACTTTCAAGAAGCTTAACCCTTTGCTCAATATGAGAACAGGTAAAACTCCCGGTTTTCATTTTGTCCTCAACTTGCGAGAGACGAGTTCTCAAGTCTTCCACGATAGCTAGAAGTCGAAAGACCATGTTGTTGGTTACAGCAGGAGTCATGGCAGATGAAGGTTGATCAACTTCTTGAGTTTCTTGTCGACGATCGATGGCACCCAAGGGATTCCTATTTGACATAATTATAGGCGTTATAACTTATCTTGGCAAGAGATTGCACAAACAAAGGCAAGTACGACACATATGCACAAAAGGCAGTTATGTCGTGAAGACGTGACGGTGTGACCAGGTTATGAGTTCATTAAAGATCGTGAATGACCTCTTGTGTTTGAACTCTTGGTGTGTGACTTTGAGTTTAGACTCGAGTGTTGACTTTGGCATAGTGATGCCTAGACAGACGACTTCTGACGAAATTTGGAGGTTTGTTGACGGCGTGACGCCGTTGGACAAGACATGTACACAAACCTGACCTTTGACCCGTAATTTCGGGGAAAGATGGGTTTAATACCCGAGAGGTTTTGACTCTCCTAACGCCATTGGAGATGTCTCAACAATTAAGCGACACGACCTAGACCAGAAGGTAGGTACTAACTTCTGCAGAAACTCGACGTTATCTAGACGACTTGACTTGAAATCAACTCGAGGCTGAATCAGAAAGGTGGACTGAAATTTTCGAAAATAGAAATTTTCAAAAAGGTTCATTTGTCGTTTTATGTACAACTTCCGAAGAGTAGAGATCTCCGAAAGTCGATCAGTTGAAGAGTTGTCTTAAGTTTATTTTCAAAAGACGGTTGGAGTTGAGATTACGGCGGCTCTGAAAACAAAGTGTTGTTTCCAAAGACGGTTTTTGAAATTTCGAATCACGGATTAGAAAATCGAGAATCGAATAATTTGGAATCGTCATCACAATGGCCATGAAAACGGTTAAGTTTGTTTTCAAAGGTTAAGTTTTGATTTGAAATCTGAAAACGGTTAAATTCATTTTCAAATGATTTGAAATTGGATTGGAAATTTGAAAATGGTTAAATTTGTTTTCAAAGATTTGAAATTGGATTGGAAATTTGAAAACGGTTAAATTTGTTTTTAAAGAATTGAAATTGGAAATTGTGAGGATTGAATTCGTCATTACGACGGGTTAGAAAACCGTTTTAACCTTTGAAAGGCGGTATGCAAATCGAAAAGTGTGAGAATTGAAATCGTCATTATGACGGCTTAGAAAAGCCAAATTTGATTTAGAAAACGAGATTTGAAATTTGGAAAGTTGCACGGGTTGAAATCGTCATTACGACGGTTTGAAAAACATTTTTGTTTGAAAATTGATTTCGAATTTTGAAAATTCGAGGGTAGAATTCGTCATTATGACGGCATAAAAGGGCCCTTTGAGAATGCAACAGTCGGCGAGAGACCGAGGTTTGAAACGGCCATTATGACGATGTAAAAGGGGGTTTTGAAATGGTTTGTGAAAACCAAGGTTTTGAAATCGTCATTACGACGGTATAAAAAGGTGCATTTTGAAATGGTTGTGAAAACCGGGTTTTAAATTCGTCATTACGACGGCCTAGAAAGGCATGTTAAAATGGTTGTAGAAAACTGGATTTGAAAATCGTCATTACGACGGCCTAGAAAGGCGTGTTGAAATGGTTATAAAAACCGGGTTTGAAAATTGTCATTATGACAACCTAGAAAGGCGTGTTGAAATGGTTATAAAAAACCGAGTTTGAAAATCGTCATTACGACGGCCTAGAAAGGTGTGTTGAAATGATTGTAAAAACCGAGTTTGAAAATCGTCATTACGACGGCCTAGAAAGGCGTGCAACGGTCGGCAAAAGACCGAGGCTTGAAATGGCCATTATAACGGCACTAAAGGGTGTTTTTTAAAGTTTTGAAAATGACACGAAAGGACTTATGATCAAGTAGCACATAAGCACTCACAGTTCATTATATTATGCATAATGCTGACACGGGTTTTGGCTTAAAAGGGTGGGTTACACACCAAGCAATCAAACCCCGATTTTCGAGAGGGATACCAATCCAAACAAAATGTGTAAGGAGGGTGCCCTAGCCTCGTGCTCGAAAGTGATGAAAGCTCTTTGACGAAAGAGAAATGTGTAACATCAATGGTTTGCTTGACTCAATCAGGATTCGAAACGCGGGGATGAGAAAACTCACGCCGATGAGACGAGCCAACTGGTCGAAAAGGGTTAGGTTGTAGGCCCGGACAAGGAACCCGAATTATGACCGTAATATCAATTAATGCACTTTAACCACGACCTCGTTCGAGTTTCACTTCTAAGGATCACAAAGACACAGGTGTCCTAGTTATCACCAGAGGAGTCGCCAAAATGTGGGCATTGGCCACGTCTCGGTCTGTGGATTTGGGCCACCTACCGGTCCGTAGTCACGGGCCACCTGCACGCCAAGCGAAACTGTGGACATGCAGAGGTCTCTTGAAAGCCACGATCGGCGGCGTAAAAATGCTTTCGACCGGATCGCTTTAGATCGGTCGGTTTCGTCTCGGTAAAGGTCTCGAAACGATTAGAGATGTTCGGAGTCACCACCAAACATTTGTGGGATGCTTGGAACCCGTTTGAATCCACTTTATACCTAGGTCAACCAAGGCAAAAAGCGGTGTTTGACATAGGTACTAAAGATAAGGACTCATCCCCCTTTTAGCATTCTATGCCTAAAATAACTCTAAATGCACGCCCGGATAAGGCCATCCACTATCCAAAGGTTACGAGTAAGGGTGAGGGTACGTATTGGGAAGCCCTTTAATCGGACACCCAATCCCGCCCGCGTTAGCGGCCTCTACTGATCGATCGTGGTTGTTTAAGTGCAAGAGTTGATAAAACGGTTGAAATGCATGAATGCACATCCAAAAGTGTTAACCTAACATGTGAGCTTTCTAAGTCGGTTTGTTAATCCAAATATCAAGCATAAGATGTCAAGTTGGATTTATGGTTGATTTTCATGTGAGAACGGAAATTAAACATCCATTTACCGAATTCAGGTTATGATGCTTAACACGATCCATTTATTGAAAAAGGGTGTCAAATGACAAAGTGTAAAAAGGTAAGCTTGTCAATCTGATCCGTCATGTGTTCGGATAACCGTAATTGGGATCGTCCTAGATAAGTGCCTAAAACGAGGCAGAACAACGCCAGACCGCCCTATTGGAGCGCGAGCCTATTGGCGATGGAAGGGGCTCTGCCCTGGTTTTGAAACGTGAAAAAAGGGGGTCCCTTGGGGCGCGAGCCATGAGCCGACCCGAGGGGGCGTCTCCTGGTTTTTAAAAAGGTTGTTTAAAACCATATTTATGATGAAAGATTTGCAAATATGATTTCCATGACTCGGAATAATTACTATTATGTTAGTAATATTCGTTGTCGGATTTTCATGTTTGAAAAGCATAATAAAATGGTAAAAGGAAAATGTTTGATTTGAACTAATTATGTTAAGTTCAATTATTTGTAATTAGTCAAGTTTGTCATCGTACTCGGATTAAACCGACATGGTATAAAGAACCAAGGATGATTATGAATTATGACTAATATATTTACAAATTTAAACAAATGAGAAAAATGGTAAATAAAATAAAAGGGTGTTAAAATACCCATTAAAATGTAATTAACCAATAATATCATCGGGTCATGGAATAAACCGTCATGGTATAAAGAACCAATGATGATTTTTGTAATGGTCAAAATATGTTTATCATAAAAATGAATTAAAACATTTGAAATGGTAAAAATCGTAAAAGAAAAGAAGTAAGAATAAAAGAAAGTGTTGAAGGAAAAACGAGCTCAAACATGGATGAGTCTAACCCGAGACCCGCAAGAGGCGCGAGCTCCCTTGCATTGCAAGGAGCTTCTGTCTCAGGCCAAAACTCAGTTTTGGCTCGTCTAACCTATATTTGAATCGTGTTATGCATTGTTCATGTTTATAAAGTTATGAAAATAGTAAAGACATGAAATAAATGAGATATTTACACCCTCAAACTTACGTGTTTTGATGTTTGCGAAGTAGACGACTTTAGAGACGGTTTTATCGTTGTGACTAATCGCGATCACAGAAGTTTAAAAAGAGTTCCTTAAAAAAGGATTTTGTTTTGAAAATATGTTGAAAGTATGTTAATTAAAACATTTTGATTAATGAGTTGAGTTGGTCGAATGGGTCGGTCGAATGCACGGCGACGGTACCAAACAATATGTGTAAGGCTTGTGTTTACGATCGGTAGGTCGTAAACACGTGTCGATTTTGTGACTTAGGAAGTCGAGTATAGAAGTTTAAGGGAGATGTGAGGGGGCGGACGCTCGCGTGAATATTATGGTGCGTGATGTTGGGTATTTATAGAGAAATGTGGGATGGTAGGTCGGTTGTGTTGGCTTGGAGGCTAAGGAGACAACCCATTGAGGCGCGAGCCACCCCGTGACTCAATGGGGTGTACTGTCCCTTTCGTAAATTTGGATTTTGCATTTGTTCTAACCAATGTTTTGTTGGTTGTGATTTGTGGTCTTTGAGGTTTTATTAGCCGTGTCAGCTTCCTCTTGGGTGATATTTGGGGTAGGTATTTTGTGTCTTTGACTCGGGTTTGACCCGTGTGAGTCGGGATTTGAATTTCGAGTCGGTTTTTGGCTCGGTGTCGGTTTAGACTCTAAATAGGGTCATTTTAATGCAAAATGCAAGATAAAACCATTCATGGCATTATTTTCGACATTCGAGATTTGGGTTGACTCGGGTTGACTCAGGTTAACTCGAGTTGCGGGTTCCTGAGTCGGTTTTGGGTCGAAGACGGTTTTAACTCTAAATAGGGTCATTTTAATGGAAATGCCATGATGAAAACATTCATGACATTATTTTTGACATTTGAGATTTGGGTTGACTCGGGTTGACTCAGGTTGAGTCGAGTTGCGGGTTTCTGAGTCGGTTTTAGGCCCGAAGACAGTTTTAACTCTAAATTGTGTTATTTTAATGCAAATGAAGTTAGAAAACTTTTTATGAAATCATTTTTCATATCCGAGTAGTGCATTAAACCATCTCATGTATAGCTAATCCACGCACGCATATCAAAAACACGTTATAGTCCGATCATCATCGGGTGGTTTTTGGAAGGTGCAGATACTGGGTATCTACAACTTCCTTATTTTTTAAAGTAAGATTTTCGGGATATATTTTTCCAAAAGATATAAAATTAATTTATGGAATAAAAATATCCAGAATATTCTAGGACATTCTGACTCGACATTTTAAATGGTTTATTAGAAAATAAAGCGGTTTTTGACCCGGACTCCAAATGAACTCTAATTACTGTCAAAACGACCGTATCGGTGCGTAGATGACGAGCAAGGGGTAGACACAAGTATTTGAGCTATCACTTGACGATAAACTTACGAACTATCATAAATTGTTCCGCGTACCAAAAATGCGGCCCAATCATCACCGGGTGGCTGGCGGGAGGTGCAGAAATGAGGTATCTACAGAGCCCCCACTTTGACTGAGGCTTGGACAAGGCAAAATTCAAAGTATAGCCATCAGGTGAATCGAAGATTACAACCTGACGACTATTGCGACGCGAGGCGGCTCAAGGGGTCTCAGCCAAGGACCTGTCTTCGGGAATATTTTAGAGTCTGTGGACTATCGGCGAGGGTCGTTTAAAGTCCATTAGACTACGTAAGGAGGCTCGCCAGCCATAAGAAGAAATCATATTCGAGACTTCTTTCTCGAAACAAATAATATTGAGGACAACAGGACGTCGGTTGAAACTGCTGGGGGAATCTGCTTGCGTCGGTCTCAAGCGAACTCTCGTCGGGGAATATGCTGATGATTCTGCCTGGATTGAATCATTTATGGGAATCTGCTCGTGGCTGCTTCCAAACAGACTCCATCTCTCGAGAACTGCAATCGGCTGTCATGAAATCTCAACAAGAAAATAATAAGATGTCGATGAAGGTGTGTCTCAACACCTCGGGAAATCCGCTCGTTGTTGCAAGCGAAGTCCTGATGAAATACTGTGACGGTTCGCAGTCTGCTTGAAGATAAAATGCTGTGACATTTCACAGTTTGCTTGAAGATAAAACACTGCGACGGTTCACAGTTTGCTTCAAAATACGGGCCCGGACAAAAAATAAATGCCCAATAGATCAAATATATGATATATGGTGTTGGAGAAGAGGCGCACCAAAGATGGGCCCACAAACAACTAACTTATAACGAACTCTTGAAAATTGGGCTGGAAAGGAGCTGGGGGAAGAGGCTCAGCAAGAGTTGCGACTCTTGGAAAAGGCGCAGCAGATGCTGCGTCCTTTCCCGAGATCGTCCCTGTCGGAGTAAAAACTCGACAGAAGTCGTGTTTCATTTCATAATAACAAAACACAAATTCTATTAAAACTCTCTCAAATTCCAACCATATTTCGTCAAAACTTGATCAATCCACTCCATTAATCATGACTAATAGAGGTATGTATCTTATTCTTGCTTTAATTCGTGTATTTGCTTGATTTTGATTGGAAAAATTAGGGTTTTTAATACCCAAATTTCGAAAATTTGGGGCTTTTCCCCCAAATGGATTTGTCTTGTAAAATTGACAATAGAAATTGATAATAGGTAGTGTTAGGAATATAAACATGTATTCTTTTTGAATTTTCGTCAAGTATTGAACATTTCAGCGATTTTGAGACGGTGTCTCAGCTGTTTTGAAAATTGCTTCGAAAATGTCTTTAGGATTGCCCATTTTTTGATGAAATTTGGTTTTCTAGAACCCTTGTGCAGTGGGTGAACTCCCTACCATGTCGATTTTTTAATTTGTGACAGATTTTTCAGGACACTTTTCCTTAGGCATAATCGTTATTATAGCGAAATGCTGCCAAAATTATGACTCAAACCCATGACTAGGCTTGAACTTAGACTTGACTTGACCCAATTTACCACATGAATGGTCGGGTTTCGAAGGAAATGGCCAAATATGGCGAGAAAAGGCCATTTTCAGGGCTCGAAAAGGCTTGAAACAACCTCATCAAGGCTTGTCGTCATTTGACGCGGCCTAATTTGCTTTGATTTTGCAGGTGACATTCCTTCTACGTCGGGGAGGGCTCCCATAGACGTAGAATTTGACTTTGACCCTTCTCTCACTCTTGAGGGGGTGTTCGAGGAGGTTGTACAGAAGGAGATTGAGGACGTCCCGTGGCGGGCCAATGTAGGGCGTGATGGTCGTCAGCTGGTGGGGGCGCCCGAGTGGGCTGAGAAATGGGATGGTAGACATGTCATTTAGGCAGCAGAGAGCCACCTGTCTTACAGGACGGCGAGGTGCTTGGTAAGCTCAGACTTGCCATTTCTTTATTGCCTTCCTTATTCACTTGTAATTTTGTTTCTCGTCGGTCTTGTGCTAAAGATAGCATCTAACCTTGAATTGATACAGGATGCCGGGAACTTGCGGTCTTTTTCCGGCTATACGACGATGATGGAGGCCTACGAGAGACTGGCGGAGGAGGAGAGGGCTATCATCGAGCTGGGAGGCTTCGGAGCCTTAGTGGGAGCATGGAGGGCGATCAAAGAAAGGAAGATTCGAGCTAGTCTTTGCCTGATTCAAGCTTTCCTTGATCGGTACTAGGACACGACCTCGACCTTTCACATGCCTTTTAGAGAGGTCGAGGTCACTCTGGAGGGCTACGGTATGATCTCTGGGCTGCCGTGTGGAGAGGAGGCTATGGTGTGGCCGTCGACGGCCATGAGAGTAGACTTGGCCGAGGCGAGGAGGCTGATCGGCTGGAACCTGGAAGAGGGTGCTGCCAGCGTTCCCGGGTTAGTGCTGAGCACTTACGTAAAGGACTACTTTGCGGGTACGACCCCGGCGACGGTGATGATGGATGGGAGGAAGGTGGCTCCTCCAGCTTGTACAGCAGAGCAGAGAGCTCGTTTGTGGCTCTGGTGATTCTTGTCTTCGCTTTACCTTGGAGACAAGGGGGAGAGGCTGTCGACAAAGCTTCTTACGTTCCTTTATGACTTGAGTGACCTAGGTCATTGGGACTGAGTTACTCCTGGTTTTGCGGTCCTCGCTCGCTACATGAGGGCCATGGTTTGTTCTGAACTGTTGGAGAAGGGGACTTCTCCTGTTACGGTTGGTCCTGGACTGCTGTTGGAGGTATGAACCTCCGTTTTGCATTATTATAGATCATTACTTCTTCATGTATTTCTTTTACTTCTATCGAATCATGAAAGGTCATTATCATTGTCTTGTTTTGCAGGCGTGAGTGTACTCCTACTTTCCAGGCTTCGCGCCCCAAGAGGACAGAGCCGAAGCCGAGGGCGTACCCAGTCGTGAGGGACAGGGTGGTGTGTCGTAGAAAGAGCCAGTGTTCTTCTTACGACGTTTGTCGACGGGGAGTGAATGCCCTGAAGTTGAGTGACGTAAGTATCTTCAATCACTTTTCCTTTATTTATTTATTTATTTATTTATTTATTGCTTTTAGAAGTGATCATAAGAATGACCCCCTTTCCTTCTTAGAGCCGATTATAGGAATGACCCTTCATTTACTTGTTTTAGTGGGTGCCCACACCTTGAGTGGACTATCCTGGCGCTCCATCCTTCGTGGCTGAGGTCCTTCGATGCAGGAGCTCGAGTCAGTTGTGGCTGAGGACGTCCATGGGACCCGTGTGGTACCAGGGCGAGCGTTTGACCCGTCGGTGCTCTCGTGAGACCTTCACGGTTCCCATCGATCCTCCACGGACGATGTTTAGGGAGCCATCTGACGCCGAGAGAGAGGCTCATTTGGCGGACGTTGGCGGTGACGCTCTTCTCCTTCCTGGTGAGGAGTACTCTTTGTTTATTCGCTAGAGGCTGGCGTACTGTCCGATCGTGGTAAGTATTTTACTTTCCCTTTTTGAATTGATTCGACAAATGACGAATGATCGTCAAATGAAGAATTTCATTTGAACTTGCAGGAGATCGAGGTGGCAGGCGTTGAGCCCCCAGCTTACCCGGAGACCCTTGAGTACACTGACGCGGCGGGGATGACGACGATCTCGAGATCCGCAACTTCGGCGAGGAGGTGACGGATGCTGGCCTGGAGGAGTGGCAGCACTTGGTGAGGAGGGTAAGCCCTCAGCTTCGGCTGTCTCTCGTTATCTTTATTGCATAAGAATACATTTGCTTATTTGCATAAGAATGCATTCGTTCTTTTTTGAAAACCTTTTGTTTATTGAAATGTAGGTGGCGCCGTCTCAGCATATGACGCTGTGGAGGATGGCCAACCAGCTGCGGGCCACGGCCGTCGAGGCACTTGTAGGTGGCCGAGGGCGAGAGGTATGAACTTTTCTTTTCCTTTATTTCAGTTCAAATTTTGTTGCCATTTCTCGTACTTGTTTTGAAATGGTTGATTGAAATGAGGTATTTTTGTTTTTGCAGAGGGAGCGTGACCTGGAGCGCGAGTTGGTGCAGTCCCGAGAGGAGATAGGTCGCCTGTTGAGGGAGTTGGAGGTCCGAGATGCTGAGATTGCTGCCCTCAAGGCGACCATGGCTGAGCTAGGTGGTGACCAGGAGTAGTTACCCTTCTTCTTTTTTGTTGATCGTCTTTGTGTATATTTTGTATATTTCGGACTTCATTTTGGATTTTTCGAACTTGTCTCGGGCTGGAGCCCCCAGCTTGATGTACATATCGTTTTTTAGTTGTATATATGATGGCGTGAGTGCCTTTCCTGCTGGTCGTTTGTTGTTCCTACATGTTAGCTTAAAAAAACAGGTTTGGTAGATGACGGTTTCCGCCGTCATGCTGCCGAATTTACACGGAATTTACACGTAGAACACATAATATATACGTGACTTAAATTAGCGCAAAGTGATAATTTTCAAAAAAGTGCCCAAAAATGACCGAAAATGCTCAGAGATGAGCGAAAAATGACCGGACAGTAGGGAGGGCTACCCCCTAAAAAACCTTAAAAAGAATTTATAAGTGTGAAATGATTCCCCTAAAAAAAATAAAAAAATAAAATGGGTGAGTGTGCTTGTTTGGCGAAAATGTCGATTTCGTCTCGAAAAGCGAACCAGAAAAGAAAGGGAAATATAAAGTTTGGTATTGGACGGAATTACCAAAATAATAACCTATAGGAATAGGAATAGGAAATTGTAATACCCCGTATTTTGATAGTAATTTATGAGAATAATTTACGTAAATTAATAATTGATTAAAGACATTTCTAATAATGACAATAAGACGTTAATTACTTAATAAATTAAGTATCCAAGTCGGGAATTAGGCTTAGCTAATAATTGAGAGCGGGGCCGTGTGCCATTGTTAATTGGACCGAATCTTATTAATTTAGTATGAGTGTGAACGGGATTTGTATCGGGAATTAATAATAATATAATATGGAAATAATAATATATAAAGGTAAAAATAATTATATCAATAATAATAATAATAATAATAAAGTTATGGCAATAATAAATTAGTAAATATTGTATGAGGAAATCCTAGTTATGGTAAGATTAATAATATATGATAATAATAATAATATAATGGCAATTATAATAATGATAATTCCTATACTAATTAGAATAAGGTAAATTATAATAGTTTCCTAATTGACCTCGCTTTCTCTCTAATCTTACACTATAAATACCCCCTTAAATTTGAGAAATAAATCACAAATTAAGAGGAGGAGCTTTAGGAGACGGAAGAAGAAGGAATTAACAAAAACCAATTAATCGACTCGAGGTAATTACTCATCTTAAATCGGTTTTATACTTAATTAAGCATGCGTCTTTAAGACAACCGTGTGACTTCTATAGACCACCATAGGACTCGAGATTTGGACCTAGAGCAACCTTGGACTGCCGAGATTCTGACCCGACCTTATTTGACCGACGTGGACCTTGCTAGGGTGGTTTTTGGGGTGGCTAAAAGTGGCTGGTCAGGGGGTGTTGCGGGTTAGGTCGTGGGTGATTGTAGTGGGTAATTGAACCCCTAATTGGCTATGTCGTGACCTGGGGATAGAGGGGTTGTGTTGGGGTGGTTGAGTCGACCACTTTGGTGGTGGTGGAGTGACGGCTGGTGTTGGTGGTGGCGGTAAACAGGGGGAAATAGAGGTAGTGTCGTGGGTGCTTTAAGATGGTTACTGTGGTTATGTTTCTGACCGTGAGTGAGGATGAAGGGTACCATTAGAACCATCATAGACCAAGGGTGACAGTGGTGGTGGCCGTTGGGTGTGGGAGTGGCTGTAGTGGTCGTGGTGGTGGGTTTTATACACGGTGGAGGGTGGTGTTTGGTTGGTAATGGCGATTAGAGGAGGGAGTTAGGGTGTCTGTTTATGGTCTGCTGGTGGTGGTTTGATGGGTGGTGAGTGAGTGTTTGGATGGGTCGTGGAGTAGGCTAGAGGTGGCAGGTTTGGGTGGTGAGGATGGTGGCTAGGGGTGTCGGATATAGGCGGGTTTAGAAGGGTTGTCAAACACGATTTTTGTCGTGTAATATGGAGTATGTGGGTTTGTGTTTTACGGGTTGTTTGGGTAAATGGGTTTGGTTTTATTGTTTATTAAGACGGGTTTATTTTGGTGTGTTTGGTCACGGGTTTTAAGTGGGTAATTCGGGTGACTCGTGTTTGTTTCATAAGCGGGTTTTTAATATCGTAACCTTTAATAATTATAATAAATAATTATTTTGAATAATTAAATAAAAGGAATAAATAAATAAATAAATAATTGAATTGAATTGAATTATAATATTTTGATTAGGTGACGGCTGTGAACAATTATAATCGGATCGGATTGCTTTATTTATTTGGATTGCTTAAGCTGCTTTATTGGAATCGCTAGCCATGTAGGGATAAATCCTACTGAACTTTTACTCGATAATGTTTGTTGGATGATTTACATTAAAGTGAATTGATCGTATGTGAATTGTGTTGGTTGAGATAATCGTAATTGTTGGAGGGGAGATTCTTATTGTATATGTTGGTTGATTATATCGTGATTGTTGGAAGGGTGAATTATGTTGATTTGCGTTGGTTAATATTAATAACATTGATGAGGTGATTTGAATTGTTAGCGTTGATCGAGAATGTGATTATTGTGAAAAATTATGCGAAAGTCAGTTGTACGTTGTTGAGGGAGTTTGTACACTGGGTGATGGTAATATGTACGTTGTGAGGGAGGGGTACTATTACATGTTGGCGGTACATTGTTAAGGGAGGGGTACCAAAGTAATGTAAGCACGTTGTTAAGGGAGGTGTGCTAAGTAAAAGGATGGAGCACGTTGTCAGGGGGTTGTGCAATATAAAAAGGAAATTGGATTGTTATCGTATGTTTTTGTTGTTAGAATTTATTCCTACTCAACCTCACGGTTGACTGTGTATTCGTGAATACCTGCGGTGAACCGTTTTATGGGGAGAAGATTTGACAGGTGCTAAAGATTAGCTGACTTGGGAGCATTGGGAGGAGAGCTCGACTTGGACCATAGTTGAAGTCTAGATCACATAGAATAATTATATCACTTTATTTATTTCCGCTGCGAGTTGTATTGTATTATGTTTTAGTTGGTTAAGTTGTAATAAACATGTAATCATTAAGTTTTAATTTAAAGTACTTTGGTGAATTGGACTTTGTTATTCACTACCTCGGGAAACCGAGATGGTAACAGTCCTATTTATTTGGGAATGTCTAACTAAAGGCTCCTAAATAAATGGGGGTGTTACAGAAATTATAGCAAAAGTAAATTAGGAAAGATCCAAAGCTGAAAATCACGGAAGATGGCATGGGGAAGAGGCGCAACAGGTGCTGCACCATTTCCCCAGTTGGTCAGTTCTCAACCGAAATTAGGAAATTGTGTTTAGTATAAATAGAGACTTTGGGGAAGCATTAATTCACACAATTCTCTCATCTTTATTCCGTCTATCTCATAAAAACTCTCTTGCCTTCATAAAGAAATTCAAGATCATGGAACTTTCGAAAACCGTCTCAAGGAATGGACGAATGAGTTCCCAAATGTGGAGAAACATGATATGGGTGCGTTTAATTTGGGATCGATCTTGAGCCTCTAGTTAGTGAAGATCGTGAAACCTTTCTTGGATGCCTGTCTCGACTATTGGGACCCTAATTTCCATGTGTTTGCCTTTCTTGGAGGCGATATATGTCCTTTCCCTAAATAAATAGTTGCTATAGGGGGATGGGATCCGGAGAATGCACCTGCTGTTCCTCTTAGCTCTGAAGGGTATAGGAGTAAATTCAGAGACTTGCTCGGACTGACCAAGGTTGAGGTTGGTCGTCGTATAACCTCAAAAGGAGTCCGTATGTTTGACTTCATTGACCGATTTATAGATAGGGAAGACCCTTCTATTTCTTATTTTGCGAGACGCAGGGCGTTCGGGTTTTCTCTTTTGCATTATTATGTCCTTCAAGGGCATGTTGACAAAGAGATGAGAGGGCATCCTTGTTTCTTGAGCCTAGTGGAACAAATGGAGCTGCGCAAGAGCCCAGCATGCCTTTGTTTAGGAGAGATCATTCTGGGGTTGACAACAGAAAGGCCAATCGCGAGCTTCCTTATTTGGGAAGTCCCATCAATCTACAGGTAAGAACCCGTTTTCCTTCTTTTCAACCGTTTTCTTTTTTCTTTCTTTTTTCTTTTTTCATCGTTTTTTTTGTTTTTTTTTTTTTTGCTTTTTTTTTCGGTTGAAATATGGGCACTAATTCCCATCATCCTTTGTAGGTTTGGCTTATGGAGAGGTTGCGGTTGATCGAGCCCCTAGTTAATGTGCCAGGATATCATGCTCGGTCGATTGCAATGAGAACCAGGCTTTACATGGTGGACTTCACTCGGGATTGCAATTATTGGGAAAATAAGTTGAAGAGTGAAGGAGGTCCCTTGATCTGGTGGATTGTGCCATGGTGGCATCTCAGGTCAGTCACTGGAGTTTCATCTTTAGACCCGACTCGGTCAGTTCGCATTCCTGGCTTAGAGTTCATGATCTGCATCTATCCTGAGAGGTTGATAAGACAAGTGGGCCTTAGGCAGAAGATCCCAAAGCTTGACACCGTTCCCCAGACTGCGCTGGCACACACTACCGAGACTCGTCGGGAGTGGGCCCTCAAATGGGCTCGGAGGAACTTGTTGTTCATACCCTCTCCTATTAGCTCCTTATGGGTATTTGACTCGTACTTGCAATGGAGGAAGGCTGCTACTTCCGAGGAGCGTGAGAAATTGAGGAAGCACGAGCCTGTTGACTACAAGATCCGCGAGGTAGCAAAGGAGAACCAGAAGTATTTGACTGAAGAGGAGGAAGAGGCCGGATTCCGAGGCGTTCATTCATCGAAGAAACCGAAAACCGCTCCTGCCGTAGAAATGGTGGTGGATCGAAATGGTAAGTCTAGACCGCGAGAGAGACCTTTGGTGATTAGGTCTGAGATAACACAAGAGCGCCCGGCTCGTGGTCGAGACAAAAAGTATGATGAAAATGACAAAGGCAAAGGGAAGATGGAAGAATAGCCTTAGTCGTATTATTATTATTTATTATTATTATTATTTAAGTTGTAATAAACGGCGGGGTTTTTAGAATCCTAGCCTAGCATTTATTTTCAGAAATTATATTATTTGGCATACTAGTATTTTTATGGAACAAAATGAATAAAAGATTAATTAGTTGAGAAACCATTGTGACTTTCTTTCATTATTCTTGTCGAATTTCAAATGCAAATGCAAATGTCTTTCTATTTACATTTTAAAATAATGAGTTGTATCCTGTGAAGGATTGCCTACGTATTCATTAAAAAAATGAAATAAAACCCTTTGCGCGTAGTTTGAGTAAATGTAAGAGAATAATTGTTCGAAGCAAGAGCTTGTAATGAACTTTTAGAAAATAAGCATGAGCTTTACTTACTCCTAAAATGCAATTCAAATTTATTTGATGACGTGAGGATGTCAAAATGCCAAAAGGCAAGAGCATAGTGACATAAACCTTCTTTCAACGGGCCAGAGGCCATTTTATTTTGTGTCGCATGAGCGGCATGTGGGTATTACGCGAGGCGCGTTTCTTGTCCTACACTAGGCATAATACTGTTTCAGTTGGTCAAGGTTAGTTGGGTTAACAAATTCATTCCCATCTAGGTCTGTAATCCTAACCGCACCTCCCGAGAGTATGGACTTGACTAAGAAAGGTCCGGCCCAATTGGGTTTAAACTTTCCACGTGGATCGACAGGTAGTAGAGCTCTGACTGACTTGAGGACCAAGTCTCTTTCTTTGATGTTCCTGGGCTTAACCCGTTTGTTGAAGGCTCGTTTGATACGTGCCTGATATGTTTCACATTATGTAATGCGCGCAACCTTCGTTCATCCAAGAGGATGAGTTCTTCATAACGATCCCTATTCCATTCAGCTTCTGGAATTTGACTTTCGAGTAAAATGCGCAAAGACGGGATTTCTAGTTCAACTGGTTGCTCAGCTTCCATGCCATAAGTTAGAAAGAAAGGAGTAGCCCCAGTGGGCGTCCTGAGTGAGGTTCGATAACCCCATAATGCGAATGGTATCTTACTGGGCCAATCGCGATAATTGCCGATCATTTTCTTGAGGATAGTGACGACATTCTTGTTATCTGCCTCTACCGCGCCATTAGTTTGAGGTCTGTAGGGCGAGGAATGGTGATGCTTGATCTTATACTTGACTAGCAATTGTGCAGCTTCAGCTTGGAAATATGACCCATTATCACTGATGATCTCATGTGGGCAACCATATCGACAAATGATATTGGTTTGTATGAACTTTGCCACATGTTTAGCCGTAAGAGTAGTATAGGATGCTGCTTCGACCCATTTAGTAAAATAGTCGATAACTACCAAAATGAAACAGTAACTTTGCAATTATGGCATGTCGAACGTATTTGATACAATCTGACTCCATCGTCGTCCAGTAATATTCTAGACGCGTGATTTTCTTTTCCATCATTGGTCCACTCATGTGAGGACTGCATTCCCCATCGTGAACTTCTTCCATCACTTTTTGTGCTTGTGAATGATCAAGACAACGCAAAACTACACCAAGAGGTGTTCTTCTATATAATTTTCACTGCATGAGGAGGTATTGAGAGGCTACTAGGCATATGGCGCATTGTCCTCTCTTATCCATATCTGGTGGGTATGTACCATTGAGTTTGTAGTTTAGAATCGCTTGAAACCATGGTTCCCCTGGGCTTTCGTCTTCATTTGTAATTTGGTGTACATAGGCTGGTTCTGACCGCCGTTCGATGCATAAAGGCATTTCTACCATGTTGTTTGGCATATTAATAAAAAATGCATGTTTTACAAGAGCGTCTGCAAATTGATTCTCTTCGCGAGGTAGGTGTAGATAAGTGACCTGATCGAAGAATTGCGCAACTTGATCTATTCTAGCTTGATATGGTGCTAGACTTTCACATCGAATTTTCCAAGATCCCGTGATTTGATTGATGATCAAGGATGAGTCTCCGTGGACTCTAAGGTTCTTGATGCCTAAACTTACTGTCGCTTGTAGACCAATGAGACAGGCTTCATATTCTACCGCATTATTTGTCACCTCGAAGTCGAGTTTGACAGAAAGTGGTGTATGCTCACCTTCAGGAGAAATAATCAATACTCCTATCCCAAATCCTCTGAGATTTGATGCTCCATCAAAATAAAGATCCTAGGAGTCTACGCTAGTTTGCAAGATGTCCTCGTCTGGAAACAACCACATGTATATTGCTTGGGTATCGTTGATAGGATTATCTACAAAGAACTCGGCAACGGCGCGCCCCTTTATAACTTTCAGAGGTACATATTTGAGATCGAACTCCGAGAGCATTAAGGTTCATCTTGCCAGTCGACTATTGAGAACGGGTTTCTCGAAGAGGTATTTGACAAGATCCATTTTGGAGTACACTTTGACAGAGTAGCTAAGCATGTAATGACGTAGCTTCTTTGTTGTCCACACAAGAGCGAGGCATGTCTTTTTGAGAGGTGTGTACTGAAGGAAATGTAGATTCATATACATACTAACATACTCTTATATGTCTAAATAATTTGTCATAAAATTAATTACGGATTTTATGCATGCAAACAAAATAACAAGGAGAAGAAATCATGTTCTTACAATGGGTATTTCGGATTTATAGGGCACAAAAGAAATCTCCTTTTCTTTTGTTCTTGAGCTTTCCTTATGGATGAACAAGATCTAAGTGTAAGATCTCTCCCTAAGCTTTATACCCAAGGCTTTCTCTTAATCTAATTAATATTATTTGATCTAGTATAATATTAATCTTATGAAAATTGAACTAAAATAGTTGGTATTTTAGCTCCTAAAACCGGGTAGAGGAGAAGAGATTTTGGAGTAAATAAACTCTCTAATTTATCATAAAATGTAGAGAGGTAATTATCTTTCTAACACTAGAAAATTATCAATGTTATTGAATGAATAATTTTTTAGAGAAGAAAACTCTCTAAATTATCAAGGAAAACCGGTGGGGAGGGGCTTTTAGGGGAGCCAATGCATGCCCACATTTGTCTTCACAAGGTGAGTAGGCTTGCATGGCTACTATTAGCTTTTCATCATTATGTTTTCTATTTAAAATATAAACACAATTTAACCCTAAATCTCCTCTAATATTTCGGCACTTATAGCTAATATGGAGTCCATATTATCTTTGTCAATTGTCAATATGTCATATGTCACATGTCACATAAATTTGTTGTGTATTTTTAACACATTAAAAATCAACGTATTAATAAAAATACGTCACATACAAAAATCGACTTAGTAATTTCATAATTACTTGTGCCAAAATATTTTACAATTTATAAATCACAAGAGATTGTATTTATAACAATTCATTCAAATTTAATTGTTACATTAAACAATTTATTTCATCCGAGTAATTATACAACTTAATTACTCAGACCGTATCTCATTTAATCACATTTCAATTTGATACGCAAATTTTACTTCCAAAATCGTCCGTCAATTTTCAAGTAATTTAATTAACTCGCAACATTATACGATTAATTAAATAATCAATTAAGAGTATTGCCCTTTAGGTATGACCTAGGGGGTCAACTGATCACCACCGTCACACGACAGTAATGTCAAACTCTAGTCAGCCAATCATTACCGATATATGTTGACCGGTTGTGATAACAATATTACTTCCCAATTGTATTCATTTTAATGAGACTTAAACATGTGATCATCATGATCAACAGTCGTGATCGCATTATTGTCGGAGGACACTTATTCCAACAATCTCCCACTTGTCCTCGACAAGTGTGCGTCACCAATTCTCTTGTCCTATTACTATCTCCCACTCAATGCAAGGTGTCTTTCAGGTCGTACTTGCAAGTGATCATATCGAGAGTGGTTTCCTCGATCTGGAGAATAACTGATTGACCGGATTTATCCACTCTGGATACCTTCCGAGCGTGGCCACGCATTTCCGATTCATTATCCTCGAGTGGCCCCGAGATATTGTTATAACCCACGACTAGGGGTGGACAATTCCTATCGCACTCATTCCCTTCGACTAGCCACGACCATCATAACCCAAAATATGCCCATTTGACCCCATTTACGAAGGTCGTAGTAACACAAATCAAAGTTAATCGAAAACTGTGCCATCTTAGGTGAACAGTCTTTAGTCAAAAGAATCGACTCATTTGAATACTATAGTAGCTCTCGCCACGACCAGGCTATATAAATTTGCGAGAACTCTATAAGCGGTCATTAGGCCCGACAAAATGTTCCTGTGATCTGCCTATGTGATCGACTAGTCATCTCACATGACTCTATGGCACTTGAACTTGCCATCAATCGCTTCACACTCTAGTCACTTCGAGACGTCACCTCATATAAGTGACTATGGGCAAATACAATGTTAATCCATGTTCACTTTAACAGGGTTCAATTGTCTCTACAACCCGTTTGGATGCAACAATGTATAAATTAAAGATAAAAGACAAATGTGATTATGAACATGAACAAAAACAACACTTTTATTTCATTTCAAAATCTAACAAAAAATTTGGTACACGTTTAAGTCCCATGGACGTAACATGTCCATCATGCTTAGCTTGCGATAAAGGCTTGGTGAGCGGATCGGCTATGTTTGTAACACCCCGATATTCAGAGGAGCCTTAACTAGGCCTTCCTTAGTATATAAGGGCGTTACCATCTCGGTTGCCCGAGGGAAGTAATTATCAAACGTCAATAAAAGAACTATTAAGTTATGTTACAAGTGATTTAAACCAAAATACAATACAATGTTACAACTCAAGGACCACTCGCTATAATCATCATAACTCGTGAAGACTCATCCCTGCCCGGAAACCAGCTATCAACATCATCAACACTGCTAAGACCGATTTGCTCACCATAAGGGATCACGGCAGACACATAACAAACAAACAACCACACAAGGTCAGTACTGAGACAAGGCAAGGCAAAGACAACTACAAACAACAATACAACCAACGCTACCAACTCCAATCACAGTCACCACAACCCAACCAACTCATCACCGATCGTCCTTTGGACCGGACCACCGCTAGTGGGGGACCGCAGCCGTTCCCACCTAAGCCCCGTTCATCGTACGAGCGATAACCCTGTCCATTAATGTGCACATCCCCTCCCGTGGCGGGTTCCACGAAGGACGAAACTAGGGCGTGAAGCCACTCCCGCAAGTGACCCCACTCAGCCGAGAACGCATCTCGAGAACCATCAACAACGATCACCACCACAGTCACAACACAAACAAATACTATACCAAACAAGCACAACACTACCACAACGACCGACACACTAGACCGTCGTAAACCGAGTAGGCGAACCTACCTTTATGCAACCGCAACCAATCCACGCTGACAGACAACATATCCAGCGACCAAGCAACGCCTATTACCAACATACAAACATCTATCACTAACAAGCAAACCCTAGCTATAGAGACAAAGGCACGGAGGATGATTGTGACATACCTATAGGGAGAGACAAGGCCAAAGACCGCTACCCGACTCAAGAGGGCTCTCCTAAAGCACAAGGATCTTCACAAAGGCTTCCATGGAGGTTTTGAGGTGAAGGGAAGGGAAAGAGGCGACTGAAGGATAGGAGGAAAGTGGCGGAAGTGATTTGCGGATTTAACAAAACGCGATATATAACCCTCGCTGGAAACTGGGCACTCGATCGAGTACCCAACCTACTCGATCGAGTAACACCCTACTCGATCGAGTAACCTAGCTACTCGATCGAGTAGCCTCTACTCTATCGAGTACCACTCTTTCAACTCAACTCTAGATGACCTCGGCACTTAACTCTAAGACCATTCCCGCTCCCAAGGTCAGTCAACGATGGTCAAAGGGTCCCTAGAAAGGGCGGGTATTACAGTCTTCCCCCCTTAAAAAGAACTTCGTCCCCGAAGTTCAACTCACCTCTCCCGCTCACGACTCAGAACCAACATAATCTCACCAATCTTCCCGGCTAAACCACTACACCTTGTAAAACACCATCCCCCCCATGTCATCATCATCACCGTTATTTTATATATATATAAAGCATCCAACCCGCAATGCGAATCGTCACTCACGATCTCCCAACATACAATAATTACTATCCACCCGTCAATCCAACACATGTCTCACATTAATTACCATATGGTACAACCAATGCCACCATGTTACTTGGCAACGTAACTCGAGTACGATTTATCACACTATAACTATTTTTATTACTATTTTTTTTTTTGTGTCCGTCTCTTGGAACATACAGCCCCCTTCACCTTAAATGACTAAAGCAATTCGTTATATCTTATCTCAGAATTTTTTTTTTTTTTTTTTTTTTTTTTTTTTTTTTTTTTTGTTTTGTTTTGTAGTTAAAGCAAAACATAATACCGACAACATTATAAACAAGCAAAGCATTATTCAAAAACAGCCTTTTTGTTTCGCGACATTACTCTTCCCCTCTAAAAGGAACTTCGTCCTCGAAGTTCACCACCCAAATATCGACACGTATTACTTATTATGGGCATCAAAACATGACAGAAGACCACATTATTATGGACATTACTCACTAATTGCACACTCGTTAGATTAAAATCATACACACGCCACCGGAATAACTAGTCACCGTTGGTAACATATATTAACATGGTATGTACAAATGTACGAGAAGCTACAACTCCGATAAATAGATCGTAATGAGGCGTATGCAAAATAAAAGTAACAAGAAATTATTACCGCCTTACTAATTGTGACAAATACGCTCATAAAACTTCAATCATGACTTGTAACATATGAAATTAACGGTTCAAAGGTGTTACTACACACTAATAACCACATTCAACAGTAAACTTCCAATTATAAAACAATTGAACATTTTTAATTTTCAAAAACCCCCTGTAACAGTGTTACTCGATCGAGTAACTAGCAGTACTCGATCGAGTGCCATGCTACTCGATCGAGTGTCCTGGCTACTCGATCGAGTAGCCCGAGATCAGAATGTCTCTTTACTTCCCTTCCTGCAGCTACTCGATAGAGTGTGGGGTACTCTGTCGAGTACCTGCAGGTCAAGTACATTTCATAACCGTCGTAAACCGACATCTAACACAAGACTGTCACATAAATTGAGTCGGGGTGATGCCCCGACTCTCAATAATCCTGCAAAAGGTTAGTGTAGCAATTCCGGCCTTATGGCCAATCATACAAATCCAACTAAACCTCAACAATAAAAGGAAACAACTACTAAAGTCTAACACCAATATCATCATCCAACATCAACTACTATCAACAAGGATAAGAAAACAAGGAGGATCACTCCTGCTGCTGCTGCTGCTCAAACATCACCTCATCATCACCACCACCACCTCCAGATGAACCTACTCCCGCATCACCTCCTGCTCCTGCTCCCGGGGCCACGTACCATGGAGTCAAGCCTCCATAGGGAAAGGACTGAGGGGCTCTCCATGTCGACTGATCCACCCCGTAGGAATGGAAAACCCCCGCGTAGTTCCCAACTCCACTCCACCAAACTGGATGCGGTCCCTCGGTCCCTATCCCCTGAGTGTACGCCATCTCGTGCATGTTCCGGAGTGTCAAGGTAGATGACACTCTCTCAGCCAGGTAACTGGATCGCGTCTCCGGGGTGTCGAGGTAAGGGTAGCATGGGAAGGACTGCTGCTGCTGCGGTGCTACTGGCTGTGGCCTAGGCTCCGAGGCCCTCTCTCTCACTCGACGGGGTCCCCTCACCACTCTAGGTCTCTCTGCCACCTGAACTCCCGCATTCTCGCCTTTCGTCGGCTCCGGCATCTCCTGGAGGATGGTGCCATCAATGAGATAGGTCTGCAGCTGGCGGGGTCCGTCATCATCCTCCTCCTCCTAGTCATCTGAGTCCATTGTCACCACTGTCGGCTCCAAGGGCTCCGTGGCTGGGAGGTGCTCAGGAGCTGGAACCTTCATCCAACTCATGCCATACACCCTCCATGCTAGGCTACCATCAGCCAAGGTCCTCAACCATTTCAGGTCGAGATAGTATTCACGATCCATGGTAGGCACAGGGGTAACTAGAGGCACGTATGCCGAAGATGCCTCAAAAGAGGTTAGCTTTTCAGCTAACCGAGTGGCAATAGCACCACAGCTCAAGTATCGAGAAGAAGAAGAAGCCATCAAGGCAAGAGCAAAGACAAACTATGGAAGGAGCATTGAAGACCACTTTCTTGGTCCGCTCCGGGTTCAGGTACGACATCAGAAGTAAGACCTCATGGTTGTTCAACTTACTGATATCCTTTCTATCATAGAGGAGGTTTGAAAGAGAACGGAGGAAGATTCTCAAGGTGATGTGCTGAACGTCATTAATCAGCATATTGCTCGAAGTGGGAGCTTGCTTCCCAGTCAAGCAAGTCATTAGGCGGCAGACGCCGCACTCAGCTGGAATGTCGGTAAAGGAGTCCTTGGGAGGCTTGGCCAACCCAAGGTGAGAGGCAAACAAATCCATGGTCAACAGAAAACTGGTATTCATCAATCTAAACTCAACAGTCTGACCCGCTGGGTCATAGTCGAAGGAACTCATGAATTCTAGGGTAAGGAAGGGGTAAGTGTGCTTCCTCAGCCGGTACAAACCCGTAAACCCCAAGGTCTCGAATATGTGACGGACATCCGTCTCTATTTCCAACTCCTCTAACACAGCGGTGTCAATACATTTTGTAGGTCTCATCTTGCGTTTTTGTAAAGCTACAAAACGCTCCCTTTGCTTGAAGTCAACAAACACAACTGTAGGGTATTCGGGGACCGCGGGTGCCACGGGCCCGCTCCCCTCCCCTGTCTCAGGTGGGTTACCCCTCCCCCGCTTACTTTGGCGAAGCCCAAGGTTCAGTCTCGGCATCTGTTTTAGGCATAAGTCCAAACAACTTGTATAAACATTCAAGCACTTGTTTCATGTAATTTAAATTCACATACCCAGCTAAGCACACAATTTTCCAACAAATTTTTGACATGTGAAGCACATAACTCATGCTATTAACCTTGAATATTAAGATAACTACTCATGTTTATCAACAGTTTCTAAAATTTTAACATACCAGGTCAAATTACTACTACTTCACAAGCCACGGTGGTGAAGGAAATTATCATGGCGGTTACGTATGTTCGACAAATTTGAGTATCCTAGCATGATTCTAAAGTTATTCCAAACCCATTTCCAATCACATATTACTAAATTAAGAGAAATAGTAAGAAATTTCATAGCATATCACCATCACTTCCATATCATGTTTAATAACCCAAATAAACTTTTCAGACGGTCTTTACAGCTGAGACAATTTTGGCATAATTTTCATCATCAATCGTTCCTGCTATCATACTGAGGTTCAACTTATACTTATAATGTGAATGGCAACATAAATTTTCAATTATAAATCACGAATTTCCATTTGGGGCACTTTTAAGACGGAGTTTTAAGGCGAATTTTTAAGGGTAAAATCATCAAAACCTATCCTCCAACATAATATAAACAATGATTAAGGCTCAATTCTACCATCTAACCATTGCAAAACAATCAAAATCAACTTCAATTTTGGTAACCCTAGAAATTTCGATTCCAACTATGTATGTTTCTAATCTAATCTACAGCAATTAGTCACCAACAAGCATGAATAGGAGGCATGAGAATCATGTTTCAACCATCAAAACAACATCTTACTCGTGTGAATCGAAATTTTCAGATTATTTCACTATTTTAACACATTCAAAGTAACAAATCACATAAATTAAGAAGAATAACATACCTTGATTGATTAGTAAAGTAAAGAAACGAATTAAACGAGAAAATCGACCCCAAGAATCACTACTAACCCAAGAGAAAGAGAGGATTTGTGAGGAAAAAGGAATTTGAGAGTGTTTTAAGATGGGTGTGTCGAAATATAGAAGAATAAGAAGAAGAATTAGAAAGATGAAGGGTTTTAAGAAAACCCGTAGGAATGCTGCACAGTAACCTACTCGATCGAGTGCCTGGGGTACTCGATCGAGTACCACCCTACTCGATCGAGTAGGTGCTAAATCGTCGAGTGACTGCAGGAATTTTCCCACATCCCGACATCATAGCTTCCTAATTAGATCGAGTGAGGTCTACTCGATCAAGTAAGCACTTGGACTCGGTCAAGTGTAGTTAAGTACTCGATCATAAGTACGAAGTAAGTCGAGAATACCTGCAAAACAACACCACGTGTCGCGTCCAACTAAGTTCGGAATTCGACACTAATTATCGCATTCAATCATGTTTTATAACCATTGTCACACAAAATACAACTCTTCAACAACTAAGAGACATATCACGTTACGTTACACAAATTACTCAACTCGGTCTACCTGTCACAGAGTTATGTATAAACTTAGCCGTGCCATTTTATTACATTTACTTGCTTTACATGCTTTCACTAAACTCGTGTTTACATCAAATTGAAACGTATAATTATCATTAATTCCCCATATTTACTTATCACACAATTATATACTTTGCAAATCACTTAATCAATTATGTCTTATATGTTATTCTAAGCAATCTATTTTGTATAATTCAAATATTTCGCAGCGGAAAAATTTCAACTAGCTAATAAAGCATATACACATTACCATATACCGTGATTCGAATTATTACCCATCCATACTAAAATTATCATTATAGTCATCGCGGTAGGATCTACAAGTTCACTTACAACTTTTGTCATCATAAATTTTATAACAAACACTTACGTGTTCGCTATTCATATTACACATTCAAATTCACACTTTCACGCATCTCCATGACGAGTAATCTCGTCACATAACCCCTAGCTATCCTATAAGCTCACTAATCATCCAACGAGCTTCAATAATCTCGTCAATAATTACCATACTCGGCCCAAACATTACTATCACACCTCTATTAATTCTAACAAAACTTAACCGGAGGTAGCTCCGGCACAATTAACATACATAGCACACATAGACACACGGACTCCACGTTTCCATCCCATGTGACTGGCTTAAGTATCATGGGGCCAAGATTTTGAAATGAGGGCGCCTACTCACCCAAAATCTAGCATCAGCCGGGGCTCCCATTACACATACACCAGGTTCATTTTATTAGACTCTCTACATTCATTGTGTTCATTTGTTTACAGGTTCCAAAATCGTCGCTCTGATACCACTTTGTAACACCCCGATATTCAGAGGAGCCTTAACTAGGCCTTCCTTAGTATATAAGGGCGTTACCATCTCGGTTGCCCGAGGGAAGTAATTATCAAACGTCAATAAAAGAACTATTAAGTTGTGTTACAAGTGATTTAAACCAAAATACAATACAATGTTACAACTCAAGGACCACTCGCTATAATCATCATAACTCGTGAAGACTCATCCCTGCCCGGAAACCAGCTATCAACATCATCAACACCTGCTAAGACCGACTGCTCACCATAAGGGATCACGGCAGACACATAACAAACAAACAACCACACAAGGTCAGTACTGAGACAAGGCAAGGCAAAGACAACTACAAACAACAATACAACCAACGCTACCAACTCCAATCACAGTCACCACAACCCAACCAACTCTGTCACCGACTGTCCACTGGACCAGCCCTGCTAGTGGGGGACCGCAGCCGTTCCCACCTAAGCCCCGCTCATCGTACGAGCGATAACCCTGTCCATTAATGTGCACATCCCCTCCCGTGGCGGGTTCCACGAAGGGCGAAACTAGGGCGTGAAGCCACTCCCGCAAGTGACCCCACTCAGCCGAGAACGCATCTCGAGAACCATCAACAACGATCACCACCACAGTCACAACACAAACAAATACTATACCAAACAAGCACAACACTACCACAACGACCGACACACTAGACCGTCAACAGAAACTGAGTAGGCGAACCTACCTTTATGCAACCGCAACCAATCCACGCTGACAGACAACATATCCAGCGACCAAGCAACGCCTATTACCAACATACAAACATCTATCACTAACAAGCAAACCCTAGCTATAGAGACAAAGGCACGGAGGATGATTGTGACATACCTATAGGGAGAGACAAGGCCAAAGATCGCTACCCGACTCAAGAGGGCTCTCCTAAAGCACAAGGATCTTCACAAAGGCTTCCATGGAGGTTTTGAGGTGAAGGGAAGGGAAAGAGGCGACTGAAGGATAGGAGGAAAGTGGCGGAAGTGATTTGCGGATTTAACAAAACGCGATATATAACCCTCGGCTGAAGGCGGGCACTCGATCGAGTACCCAACCTACTCGATCGAGTAACCCCCTACTCGATCGAGTAACCTAGCTACTCGATCGAGTAGCCTCTACTCTATCGAGTACCACTCTTTCAACTCAACTCTAGATGACCTCGGCACTTAACTCTAAGACCATTCCCGCTCCCAAGGTCAGTCAACGATGGTCAAAGGGTCCCTAGAAAGGGCGGGTATTACAATGTTGTCATCCGTCCCAACCTTACATAACGCAATTTCCTTTCTATCAATAAAATCTCTTATTACATGATACTTTCTAAGTACGTGTCTAGATCTATTACTAGACTTTGGCTCTTTAGCTTGGAAGATCGTCCCACTATTATCACAATAGAGAGTGATAGGATCATCGGCGGTAGGTACTACTTTTAGACCTTCCGTGAATTGTTTGATCCACATAGCTTCCTTGGCAGCTTCTGATGCTGCTATGTACTCGGCCTCCGTTGTAGAATCCGCGATTATAGCTTCCTTGAAGCTTCTCCAGCTTATGGCACCACCATTGAGCATAAACACGAAACCAGCTTGTGATTTCATGTCATCTCTATCTGTTTGAAAACTTGAGTCCGTGTATCCAGTAACACGCAACTCATTGTCTCCTCCAAACACAAGGATAGAGTCCTTAGTTCTTCTCAAGTACTTAAGGATGTTCTTGACAGCAATCCAGTGACTCTCACCTGGATTTCCTTGATATCTACTCGTCATGCTCAAGGCATACGAGACATCAGGGCGTGTGCATATCATGGCATACATGATTGATCCGACAACGGAAGCGTAAGGGATCTCACTCATGCGTTCAACATCATGGAGTTCGGAGGGAGATTGAGTCTTGCTCAATATTGTCCCGGTTACCATAGGTACCAAACCCCTTTTGGATTTCTCCATGCTGAACCGTCGAAGAATCTTATCAACATAAGACTCTTGACTTAGTGCCAATATCCTCTTGGATCTATCTCTATAGATCCGGATACCTAATATGCGTTGTGCCTCTCCTAAATCCTTCATTTGGAAGTGGTTACCTAACCACTTCTTAACAGAAGACAACATTGGAATATTATTTCCAATGAGTAGTATGTCATCGACATACAAGATTAGGAACACAACATTGCTCCCACTGAATTTCATGTATAAACATGGTTCCTCAACATTTCGAGTGAAACCATTTTCCTTTATAACATGATTGAATCGATGATTCCAACTTCTAGATGCTTGCTTAAGACCATAAATGGATCTCTTAAGCTTGCACACTTTGTTAGGATTTTCAGAATCAACAAAACCTTCGGGTTGTATCATGTACACCTCCTCTTCTAAATGCCCATTTAGAAAAACGGTTTTGACATCCATTTGCCATATTTCATAATCATGAAATGCGGCGATCGCTAACAAAATCCGTATGGATCTTAGCATGGCTACGGGGGCAAAAGTCTCATCATAATGTAGACCTTGGACTTGGGTAAATCCTTTTGCCACTAGCCTAGCTTTGTAGACATCATCATGTCCTTCTATGCCATTCTTGACTTTGAATATCCATTTGCATTGAAGGGGGTCTTGCCCCTTTAGGCAAATCTACCAAGTCCCAAACTTGGTTTTCAAGCATAGAATCCATTTCGGACTTCATGGCTTCAATCCATAAGGTGGAACTAGGACTAGAGATTGCGGCCTTGTAGGTGGCGGGCTCGTCACTTTTCATAAGCAACACATCGAGTGTTCCATCTTCCTCGATAAGTCCCACATATCGATCGGGATGGCGAATAACTCGTCCCGTCCTTCTTAGTGGAGGAGGTACAACCACGTTAGACGATGAAGGAACATCTTCTTGCGTCTCTACCTCGGTTTGTGGCTCTTGAACTTCGTCAAGTTCAAAATTTCTCCCACTCTGTCGATTAGAAATGAATTGACTTTCTAAGAAGACAGCCTCATTAGACACAAACACTTTGTTTTCTTGAGGTTTGTAGAAGTAGTATCCTCGACAATGCGAGGGGTAACCCACAAAAGTGCATTTTTCGGATCTTGGGGCAAGCTTATTGTCGGGCTTAGTCTTGACGTAAGCATCACATCCCCAAATCCTCATGTAGGATATATTGGGAACCTTTCCCGTCCACATCTCATATGGAGTCTTTTCGGTGGATTTAGTGGGACTATTGTTCAAAGATCTAATTGCGGTTTGAAGCGCAAATCCCCAAAACGAGTTCGGTAACTCGGTTTGGCTCATCATGGATCGAACCATATCAAGTAGGGTTCGATTCCTCCTTTCGGCAACACCATTGAGTTGTGGTGTTCCGGGTGGAGAAAGTTGTGATATAATACCACAACCTTTCAAGTGTGAATCAAATTCAAGGCTTAGGTATTCACCACCACGATCGGAACGTAGTGCTTTTACCTTTTTGTTCAATTGGTTCTCTACTTTGTTTTGAAATTCCTTGAATTTCTCAAACGCTTCACTCTTATGTTTCATTAAATAGACATACCCATGTCTACTTAAATCGTCGGTGAAGGTTATAAAGTAGTCATAATTACCACGAGCGGTGATACTCATTGGTCCACATACATCGGTGTGTATGAGTCCTAATGACTCACTAGCTCGTGTCCCTTTACCACTAAAAGGATTACGAGTCATTTTGCCAAGTAGGCAATATTCGCATGTACCAAATGATTGATAATCAAATGGTGTAATCACATTAGTAGAAATTAATCTTTTGATGCGATTCTCGTTTATGTGACCTAATCGACAATGCCAAATGAACGCTTCACTTGGGTCACTTGTTTTGAGTTTCTTTGATTGAATGTTATAAATATCATTAGTCGGATTTGAGGTCTCTAAAATGTAAATGCCATTTATGGAAGAAGCTTGGCCAATAACCAAATCATTCCTAGAAATAGAGCAACGATTGTTCTTAATGACAAAACAAAAACCGTCCATGTCTAGCATGGCGATTAAAATAATGTTTTTAGAGAGCGTAGGAACATAAAAACAATTATGCAAATACAACTCAAAACCGTTTGGCAAAGCTAGAACATAAGTTCCTTTGGATTCGGCCGCTACCCGAGCTCCATTTCCAAGTCGAAGATCCACATCTCCCTTGCTAAGCTTCTCCACATCTCTTAAACCCTGTAAATGATTACAAAGGTGAGAACCACAACCGGTATCTAGTACCCATGTCGTAGTGGAAGTATAATTTATATCAATAACATAAATTTCTTTAGGAATTGTACCTTTCGGAGTGATGATTCCTTCCCTTATATTTCGCAAATACACGGGACAATTCCTAAGCCAATGTCCCATGCCATAGCAATAATGGCATTCATCATTAACTTGCTTGAAGTTCTTGATTTTCTTTCCCTTCTTCTTAAACCTCTTGCCCTTTGTAGCAAGAACTTGATTGCTAGAGCTCCCACTAGCTTTGGCATCTTTATCTTCCAGAGACAAAGACCCTAAAGATTGCATGAGGTAGTCTTCCTGAGACGGACTCACACGAGGTCTAGTAGTAGTGGGTGGTATAGAAGAGGTGATGAAGTTAAGGTTTCAATCCGAACCTATCCCGAAATGAAGTTCTCTAGTTGTATCGAAATCGTTGTTGGTGCAAATGTCATCAAGAACATTGTGGTAAGAATCAATAGTAATTGGTGCGGTAGCATTTGATGGATTCATTGTTTGGAACTACAAATATGGAGGAAAAGGAAATATTAACATTTGTCTTTTTAAATCATACTTGCAAATTAACAAGATATGAGCATTTATATAGTGACCTCTACCCAACTATAATAAATGATTCCAAGACCCAAATTCATATCGACTTAGGCACGGTATGGCCGATGAAACCCTTATCAATATAACTCGGTGGATTAACTCTTTAATCGATTCTACTTTTAGAACTCTTGGTCGATAAAATTACTTTAATAATTATCTATAGCCCGGAACACATGCAACTACGGTCGCGAATACTTCCGTTGAGCTCAATCCAAATTTCGAATAAATGTGTCCATGATGCAAATCCACATCAACTTGGGCACGGTATGGCCGATGAAACCCTCATCAACATGAACTCGGTGGATTAACACTCATCACCCACTTCCCCTACGTAACAAGGTTTGTACCCCGGTAGGGCCGAGTGCACTCCCTCGCGAAATAGGTTTTCATGGTTTCTACTATTTGGTAAGGCTATGTCTCAATTAATTGTTTTAGCGAGAGGTCATGTCAATTTATTATCTATCACGTTTTAAGTGAACTAAAGCGGCGAACTACGATAATTCTAATTGACACGCTCGATAAAAGAAGATGCATGTTTAGTTATGGCGATTTAGCGATGCATGTGACATAAAATAAAATGCAAGCATAAAGGTAAATAAATCCTAGTATGGCCTTTCCTAAAATAGAAAAACTATTTAACTATTACATATTCGGAAACCAACTCCATTGGTCCCTTGAACTTCGGTTGTGGCACGCATCTCGAGGTAACACCGTCTTGAAGAAATCCGTCTTTAGGAACTCCGGAATGAATAAAATTACATAATAAAATACATAATTTCCTATTATACATTTGTAATTAAAATAAAATAAATCTATTAAATTACAAAACGGTGATACGAGATCACAATAAAAATTACAACCGAATCGATATTCCCATACATTTCGGGAAATACCAATTAAAATCTAAGGCCATACTAAGTAAAATTACATAATTCAAAATTACATAAATTAAAATTATGACAATCATAAACGAAAAATGCAGCATTATAATATGTATGAACATGCTCAATTTTTATGCTAAATCGCCTTTAATAGCCAATATCATATATTACTCGGTTTTTACGGATTTGCGTGATTTCAACATTTTATAATCACAAAAATGCATAAACTCATGTTTATGCATAAGTTAATTACCCTAACCTCTTAGGACTCAAAATTTAGTCTTCACTAATTATTTGACCATAATTAACCTTTATTTACAAAATTGTTCATAAATGGACCAAAAATTACAAAAATAAGCTATTAAACTTCAAATAAATCCAAAAATTCCAAATAAATTCAAAATTTGAAATTTAAATTTATGAACATTCTGGAAAAATTCCATGACACTCATAATGTTCAAAATCTTAGGTTAAACTTTCGAAATTTTTCCGGAAAAACAATGTTGCGGTTTATCGATTTTTTTAATAAAATAATCATAAAAACATGGAATAATTATTTTCATTAACTTTTCAATTTTAGATCTGAAAAATATAATAAAATACAACATTAGACGTTTTTCCTAAGTCATAGATTATGATTTATTAATTTTCACTAATAATGTCACTATTTATGCTATTTTTCTTCAAAAATCCATAAATCATGCATAAAGACTTCTTTATGGCCAATTATTTTACACACATCTTGTAAAATTGCATGTGACAACATATAAAATTTCTATGACCAGATTCGAAACTTAACTCATATTAACCTATTTTTCACTTTAAATCCGAATTAAAAATGAAAAATCCATTTTTCGAGCATAACAAGTCCAAAAATTATGAAAATTTACAGGTTATCTCAAAATAATATATGTGACAACATATCCAAAAACCAAGTGAAAATTCGAAGTATAGCTATTTTTAGACCAAAAATGACATTTTTACTCATAAAATCACATTTAAATGCCATTATTGTAAATTATGAACAATAAAAATCCGAAAAATTAACCAAAATATCCTAAAACATTTTAGGACCAGAAATATTAACATGCATGTAATAAATTCGTGATATATCATAATAACACAAATTTTACAAGTTTTATTTGTTATTCTTATAACTCGGAAAAACTTTTAACCAATTTGCATGCAAACAACCGTGGCTCTGATACCGATTGAAGGAAATGTAGATTCATATACATACTAACATACTCTTATATGTCTAAATAATTTGTCATAAAATTAATTACGGATTTTATGCATGCAAACAAAATAACAAGGAGAAGAAATCATGTTCTTACAATGGGTATTTCGGATTTATAGGGCACAAAAGAAATCTCCTTTTCATTTGTTCTTGAGTTTTCCTTATGGATGAACAAGATCTAAGTGTAAGATCTCTTCCTAAGCTTTATACCCAAGGCTTTCTCTTAATCTAATTAATATTATTTGATCTAGTATAATATTAATCTTATGAAAATTGAACCAAAATAGTTGGTATTTTAGCTCCTAAAACCGGGTAGAGGAGAAGAGATTTTGGAGTAAATAAACTCTCTAATTTATCATAAAATGTAGAGAGGTAATTATCTTTCTAACACTAGAAAATTATCAATGTTATTGAATGAATAATTTTTTAGAGAAGAAAACTCTCTAAATTATCAAGGAAAACCGGTGGGGAGGGGCTTTTAGGGGAGCCAATGCATGCCCACATTTGTCTTCACAAGGTGAGTAGGCTTGCATGGCTACTATTAGCTTTTCATCATTATGTTTTCTATTTAAAATATAAACACAATTTAACCCTAAATCTCCTCTAATATTTCGGCACTTATAGCTAATATGGAGTCCATATTATCTTTGTCAATTGTCAATATGTCACATGTCACATGTCACATAAATTTGTTGTGTATTTTTAACACATTAAAAATCAACGTATTAATAAAAATACGTCACATACAAAAATCGACTTAGTAATTTCATAATTACTTGTGCCAAAATATTTTACCATTTATAAATCACAACAGATTGTATTTATAACAATTCATTCAAATTTAATTGTTACATTAAACAATTTATTTCATCCGAGTAATTATACAACTTAATTACTCAGACCGTATCTCATTTAATCACATTTCAATTTGATACGCAAATTTTACTTCCAAAATCGTCCGTCAATTTTCAAGTAATTTAATTAACTCGCAACATTATACGATTAATTAAATAATCAATTAAGAGTATTGCCCTTTAGGTATGACCTAGGGGTCAATCGATCACCACCGTCACACGACAAGTAATGTCAAACTCTAGTCACCAATCATTACGGATATATGTTGACCGATTTGATAACAATATTACTTCCCAATTGTATTCATTTTAATGAGACTTAAACATGTGATCATCATGATCAACAGTCGTGATCGCATTATTGTCGGAGGACACTTATTCCAACATGTACTTGCACTCATATTCTATGAACTTCTTACTAAGGTAGTAGATAGCTCTTTCTTCTTTCCCAACAGTTTGTGCAAGCATATCCCCCATGGCTGTCTCAGTAACTGTGAGATATAAACCAAGAGGTTGATCTCGTTGAGGAGGCATTAGCACTGGTGGTTTGGCTAGTATCTCCTTAATCTTGTCAAATGCCTTTTGACAGTTGTCGTCCCATATGGTGGGATCTGTTTTCTTGAGTTTTTTGATAATGGGTTCGCAGATCATAGTAAGCTTCGATATGAATCGTCTTATATACTGTACCTTGCGCTGAAATCCCCTAACCTCCTTCTCTGTCTGGGGTTGTGGCATTTCGATTAAAGCCTTGATCTTGGATGGATCAATTTCTATTCCTCTTTGACTGACGATGTATCCTAGGAGTTTGCCTGATGTTACCCCGAATGCATATTTTTGAGGATTGAGCCTCATGTTGTATTTGCGCAATCTTAGGAAGAATTTGCGAAAGTTATCAATATGTCCTTTCCTGTCCTTGGACTTAACGATCATATCATCGACGTATACTTCTACTTCTTTATGCATCATGTCATGTAGCAGAGTGGTCGCGGTGCATTGATATGTAGCTCCAGCATTGATGAGCCCAAATGGCATAACAGTATAGCAATAGGTGCCCCATTGAGTGACGAAGGCTGTCTTATGCATGTCTTCTATGGTTATTTTGATCTGATTATACCCTGCATATCCGTCTATAAAGGATAACAACCCGTGATCTGCTGTATTATCTACCAGTATGTCGATGTGCGGTAGAGGGAAGTCGTCCTTGGGACTTGCCTTGTTCAAGTCTCTGAAATCAACACAAACTCGGATTTGCCTATCCTTTTAGGGTACGGGGAATATGTTAGCCATCCAGTCTGAATACTCGAAAACTTTGATGAACCCGTCTTTGAATTGCTTATCGACTTCTTCTTTTATTTTAAGAGCCCATTCGGTCCTCATTCGACGAAGCTTCTGTTTCACGGGTTTGAAACCTAGTTTGATTGAAATTCGATGTTCTGCAATATCCCTGTCGATTCCTGGCATGTCTTTGTAGGACCAAGCGAAAACGTCCTTGAACTCGTGTAGGATATCGATGAAATTGGCCCTTTCAGTTAGGTTTACGGTCGTCCTTATCCTAAGTTCTTGGGTTCTAGTTCGGTTCCTACATTGATGGGTTCGGTGTTCTCTATAACTGGTGCCCTTTCCCCCTCTTGTAATATTTCTTTAACTATATGGGGAGGTAAGTCAATTGAGTCCGGGTGATGATCATCCTCGTTATCATCATAAGTAGAATTGCATTAAGAATAACACAAAGAGTAAGCAGAATTTGATTTATTCATATTAAATTTTGAAAAGAGTTGAAACAAAGAAGCCATCTGTTCAGTAGTCAGTGGCGGTAAAGGGACAGCTGCTAGGACATTTCCCAAGCTACTGTTACTACTTGATGCTATGCTAAGAGAAACAAGGGGATTGGGAGTGACGACAGGAGGAGACACTCTAGGGACTTCTCTAGACTCAGACTCTGATTCTGACTCCGACTTTGACTCGAATTCTTTGTCTTCAGGTTCTCCCTTGAACATCTCTCCTTCTCCAGTGGTGACTTTGAAGAGCTTTCCTTGGTTATTAGTCCACTTGATTGATTTTCTCCATCCTTTCTGCTGATTTCAATTGGCTTCGGTGATCAATGCTGTGGGTTTGAATTGGTCATCTTAAAGTATCATGGTAATGATCTCATCCTGTGACGCTCTAACGAATCGGTCCTCTCCAAACAGAAGCCTAACAACTTGTTCCTCTAAACAAGGTCTTTGACGAGTTTTGACGGCAGGAACCGTTTCTGGAGGAATGAAGTAGAAATCGTGGAAGACCTCGATTCCAGCTAGTTGCATTCCCTTGTAGTGCCAAAGTTCGGGAAACCCGTGAAAGTACTCTTGACTCCCTTCTCTAAAGAAATATCCATTTAGGGTAGGGAGGTAAGATCGCATTTGGATTCCCTTGTTCTTACGGTTCTGAAACTGGATGAGCATTTCTAAAGCTTCTTCTTTCGTGGGTTTGTACCCCAATCCTAGTGGTATTCTTTGAGAGTTTCCTTCTTTGTAAGGTACAAAGGTATTCTTCTTGGCAGGATTCAATGGCATTCCCGGGAATTATCCCTGAGACTTGAGTATGTGGTTGACCACTAAATTGGAGTATGGGTTGAAGTATAGAGGTGCCAATTCGCTATCTACGAGGTTTATGCTCTGAAAGCCCCCAAGCTCATATACTGGATCTGTGACTACTTGGTTGCTCGACAGTTTCTCTATTACAGCCTTGATGGGTGACGAAGTGATTGTCACTATTTTGCCATCTAGTGGAATCTTAATCTTCTGGTGTAGGGTGGATGTTACTGCTTTGGAAGCGTGAATCCAATGCCTTCCTAGAAGTATGTTGAATGATGCTTCGATATCCACTATTTGAAAATTAACCTTTCGCTCAATTGGCCCAGTGGCTATTGTGAGGTTGATCAGCCCTACTACTTTACGTCATGTTCCATCGTATGCTCGAACACCTTGGTTGGTAGGAGTCCAATCTGATTCTTTCATGCCCAGTTGATATGCTATCTTTAGTGGTATGACATTGACTGTAGAGCCATCATCCACCAAAGTCATTGGTACATTTTTCTTTAAGCATGTGACGGTAATGTATAGAGCGAGGTTATGAGTGGCGCCGAAAGGAGGCAAATCCTCATCTGAAAAAGTAATTGGGTTACTTAATTTAACTGAATCTTGGAAGACCAAGTTGACTATGTCATCAGGTGTAGAGTTGTGCGCTACATTCAATTTAGCCAAGGCTTGCAACAAAGCTTGGCGACGAGAAAATGAACTCGCAACTAGTTGCCAGATTGAAAGATCAGCCTTTGTCTTCTGCAGTTATTTTAGCAAGTGATCTGTAGATGTATCTTCGCCATCATTTGGTGTGATGACATTGGTGTTAGTAACTGGACCATTAGCTATAGGACCGTTCTGAGAAACATTTTGATATGGACGCCCTGAATGGGTAAGGTGGATTATATTTTGATCTTTGCTAGCTTTGACTATATCCTCACTAATCTTGACTAGATAGTGTTCGGTGAGGTATTCATCTTCATCGTCATCGGCCCATATTCTGTTGACGATAGTAAGTTCTCTCAATCTGATGATCTCGGCTTCTAAACTAATTATTTGATTGACTAGACCATGGCGACTACCTCTTGCATTGTAGCATCTCGAGATAGATTTAGTGGCACGCTTTCCTTGGGTATGGTGCTTGGATCGCGGAGGGATGCTACTACTTCTTCCAGTTCTAAAACTTGCCTATGCACGCTATTTGCCCATGCAATAAAGTCGGCGTTGGTAGGAGAAATGGTGGAATAACTCCCCCTCATCTTCTAATGCATGAATCTCATCTTCGATTGGAGAAATGAGGTGAGAACAATCCAAGGTGGATTCTTCATCTGTAATCATCAGAACTCCAAGAGGATTCTGAGTATTGTTAGGCTTGCCTCCAGGAGGTATAGGTAAACGACCATCTTCGATCATATCTTGAAGGACATGTTTTAGCTTGAAACATTTCTCTGTGTCGTGTCCTTTGCCTCTATGATATTCGCAGTACGCATTCTCATCCCAGAACTTGGACTTCTTTTCTGGGTCAGGTGTAGGTCCTATGGGTTGGATCTTACCTTGTTTCATCAACCTTTTCAGAGCATTGGAGTATGTATCGCCAATGTTTGTGAACTTCCTTTGTGGATTATTCTTCTTTGATGATTCGACAAGGTTAACCTCATCAGTCTTGCTAGTAGAGCCATAAGAACGACTTGTTGAGCCTTGATATTCACGACCTACCGTTTTGGACAAGAATCCTTTACGGATGTCATCTTCAATTCTCGTCCCTAGCATAGTTAGATCTTTGAAGGTCTTTATATTTTTGTACCTCAAGTGGTTTGCATAAATGGGTCTCAAATTATCCACGAACTTTTCTACAAGGGTAGCTTCTTCTGGACGCTCAACCAGTTACGTGCTAGTCTTCCTCCACTTACTTAGGAAGTCGGTGAAGCCTTCTTTTTTATTTTGGGTAAGAACCTCTAAAGTATGCATATTGACTTGGATCTCGGCATTATCCACGTATTGCTTAGTGAACTCAATTGCGGCATCATCCCAAGTGGGAATCTTCTTGTGTTCCAAAAAGTAGAACCATTGCGTAGGAATGGTGTCGAGAGATGAATGAAAGATCCTTAAGAACATCTCAGGCTTGATGCCTTTGATAGACATATAGTCTTTGAAATCACGAATGTGGTTCAAAGGGTTTTCATGCCCCTTAAACTTTGGGATGTCAGTCATGATGAAGTTGGTTGGCAATTGAGCGTTTACGGCCTCATACTTGCGATTATTCTCCGTGTAGATGTCATCTCCCTTAAGGTACATTAGTTACTCCTCCAAGTATTGGAGTCGCCTTTCAGCTTCAGTGGGACCTATTAGAGGGTTGATTTCTTGTGAACCAACAAAGGGTGGAAGGTTATCATGCACGACCTCGCTATGAATATCGCTTTCTGCAGGAGGGAGTCTAGTTTCCACAACAACAATTCGGCCTTCAATGGCGTTGAGGTGATCATAAGCTTGGTCTTGGCTTGCTTGGAGACGTGTGAGCGCAGCTAGGATTTGATGATTACAATTTTGGGGCTGACCACTGGCATCTGTGGTACTAGTTTCAGGCATCTTGGAAACTGGATAAGAGATTGACGACGAATCAAAACACGATAGACCATTCTAGCACACTTACTCAAAGAAAAGACTCGACTTGTGAAGTGGGAGTGTGCCACTTGTGTTAAGTGAGGTTTGAAAATGACAAAGTTTTAAAATGTTTGTCCTAGGCAACTATAGTGTAATTGTAGGAGTGCTGAATCGAAGTGAGGTTTTGAAATGGGTTTGAGGCCCGAATTTTGACTAGAGATTTGGACAGAGTTTTGACTCATTTTGCGCTAATTTCATCCATTTTCGAAAAAATGTTTACATTTTAAAATGTTTTTGATTTTACAGAAATTTGTCATGGTTTTGTTTATAAAATGGCGATCACATATGATACAAGCATTCATACAGGCATTATAACGGTATGCTGAGTGCATTTAGAAGGGTTTTGGCTTAAAAGGTAGGTTGCCATACCAAGCAATCAAACCCTTGTCTATGGAGAGGTCCGTGCCAAACAAGAGTAAGGTCGGTTCCTAGTCCATTCCCTCGAGTAGTGAAAGCCCTTGATACAAACATGAGTATATACCACGGTATGGTTGACGTCAATCTCTATCCATCCTTAGGCCCAGATATAAATTTGGACCATCCAGACGGGACGATTGGTCGAATGGGTTGGGTTGGGCCTAGGAAGGCCGAATAAAACGACCTAAGAAGGTCGAGTAATGAAAACCGACAACTGTCTCGTATAAAATATTCCTTAACCTTGTTCAAGTTTCACCCTTGGCAACACATAAATGTATACTACTCAGCGGAGTCGCCAAACTGTGGACACGGGCCCACGGGGGCGCTTGGGAACAAGCGTTTGCATTTGTGGAGTCGCCACCAATTTTTATGGGAAATTGGAACCGTTCGAATACATCGTGTCATGTCAAGACAGAAAGTAGTGACATGAACACTAAGAACTCGTTACTCTTAGCATTGTATGTTTAGAATGACTCTCGTGGATGCCAATGAATACGGATGTTCACAGAGATCTGGAGTAAGGGGTGAGGGTACGTATTAGGAAGTCGTTTTACTGAACACCTAATCCTGCCCGCCTCGATAGCGGCCTCTACTAATGATTAGGGAAATCGTTCATATTTGATATGTCGTCGATTATATGCATGCAATGCAACATCCAACGTTTTTATCCTAACATGTGAGAATTAACTAAGTCGGTGAACACGTAATTTAGCACTCATTAATGTCGAGTTAGGGTTTAGATTTAATTACATGTGAAAACAAGTAAATAAATCATATGGGAATAAATACGATAAGTAAATAAATTGCGATAATTAAAATTACAATAAATTACAATTGGTTACATGATTTACGTCAAAAATATACTTAAGACGGATAATTTGAGAAAAGAAAAGGAAAATAAATAAAGCCAAAAAATAAATAGATTAGAGGTGATAATACGATTAATAATTGATTAATTACGTAAATAAGAGGTTAGGATCAAAGCAAGAACGAAGTTCAGGGACAGAAGTCACCCCAGAACAGGCGCAGCAATGCTGCGTCTCTTGGAAGAGGTGCAGTGGTCACTGGATCTGTTCCTGGGTTGAGTTCTGGCTGTGAAGTTAGAACTGCGGGTTGGTTACGTTCGTTGGTAATTTTAATGATTGATTATCGATATTTGACTCGGGTGAAAGTGATTTAGCATGTTATTAACATATGAAAGTGTCATAAAAGCAGTAAACACAAGTTAAAACGGGTTTTAAAACGGATTAAACTAATTAAATTAATTATGTCAAATTATGTTAATTACGAAGACGGAAACGAGTTGAAAGACACGACAAACTAGAAATGAGCGGTGAAAATATGTACAAAGGCGAATCTCAGAAACTTGATATGAACGAATCGAGTCCCTAAAACACGGGTTTAATTTTAATGGCGAAAACCCGCAAATATCGATTATATGGGATTTAAACCGTAAATAAAACGTGATAATTGTTAATAGCGAAATAGAACTCGTATTAGAATTATTATGTACGAAATAAAAGAAGAAAACGAGAAAAGACGAAATTAACAACGAACAGAAGAAGAAGAAGAAAAGCAGCAACTGTGGCAGCCTTAGGAAGAGGCGCATCAGATGCTGCAACTCTTCGAAGAGGCGCAACAGTTGCTGCATTTCTTCTCGACGTCTGGTCACTATTAATCCGTAAAAAGGTTTAATAAAGAGATTTTAGAAATCGGTTTAAAATATGCTTTTGACGTAAATCTTACAATGATGGATACAAAAATAAAATACAATAATAAAGATGGGATTTACACCCTCAAACTTACATGTTTGACGAAACGAGATTAACTAAGTTAACGTTTTAGTGATTGCTCGACTCGAATGTATGAAGAAAGTGCCCTCGTGAGAGGATTTAGATTAAATTGATTGATGTGTAGGGGTCAAATTGGCCGGTCATGCAACGTGACTGGTACTCAGAATGATCTGAGCTTACGTGGTCGATTGATCAAGCACGTAGACGTCAAAAGCTTGGAGCACGGTCTTAGAATGCAAAGGGAGAAGAGAAGGGCGGACACTCGCGTGAAAAATATGTGGAACGAAGCTCCCTATTTATACTAGAAAATATGAAGGGTTACGGAATGACTCAAACTGTAACACCCCCATACTCCAAGTGCCTTATAAGGACCACTTAAGGCATGAAAGTGCTACCATCTCGGTTACACGAGGCAATGATAATCAAAAGACAATAAATAAAAAACGTTTAAATAGTATAAAGTTTAAAGTGAGTACAAAACAAAACCAACTGTAAAGTAAAATACAACTGTTCTCAAACTATAAACCAACTGAATGAAATTGTCTTAACAAACACAGCGGAAGACTAAAGACTCTGATATGTGATGACTCCATCCCCAGCTAGATCCCTCGCGTATCCAAGATATACCTGTCAAACAACTGCTCACCACCCCCGAATGGATCACCACATTTTTTTTAACATTTAAATGGGGTCAGTACTAATTACACGATACAAACCAACATCAAGCAAATACCAAGCAGCTTAATCAACACATCAATCCCCAATCTCCATCATCAATCTCCACACAACTGAATACACACTAAAGTGTGTGGCCCTGCCAGAGTACCCATCGCAACAGATACCGCACACCGCCAGTGGGGGACCGCAGTCGTTCCCACCTAAGCCCCGTTCATCTCATCCGAGCGATAAACCCATGTTCCTTAATGTGCACATCCCTTCTGTGGTGGGTTCCACATAAGGCGAATCAAGGGCGTGAAGCCACTCCCGCAAGTGACTCCACTCAGCCAGGGACGCACCCCGAAGATCAAAGACAGTTAAACAGTAATCACAACACAACCTCAACAACCGTCTGAAACATTCAACAATACAATATCACAACCGTCTGAAACAATCAACAATAAAATATCACAACCGTCAGAAACAATCAACAATTACTATCTACATCACAATTACCACACGCATCATGTAACTAATACTGAGTAGGGAAACCCTACCTGGAAAAGCAATCACCACAGACGGTCTAGCAGCTAATCAAAATCGTTCTTCAATACAATCACCTCCTATCAAACACACAATCATACAATCAACATCTAATAAACACAATACTCCCAAAACCCCCAAATTACCCAATTAGGGTTTCAACTAAAATCAATGAAACAACATAAAAATTGTACAAGGATCTTACCCTCTTCACGACGAACTCAACGGTGTAAGGAACGTAACGATCCGACAACCTTAGCCCTTGGGATCTGATGGTAACGTGACAACGTAGACAACGTAACTTCTTTTCTCTTTGAAAGGTTTTTATAAAAAGTAAAAATGATGAAGAAAGTGACAGAAAGCTTAATATATCTATCACGCGTTACTAACAAAACCCGACTAAAACAACCCGTAAAAGTAACTTACTCGATCGAGTAAGTAACTTACTCGATCGAGTAAGTAACTTACTCGATCGAATGCCCCTTACTCGATCGAGTGCCATACATACTCGATCGAGTACCCAACAGACAGACTACTGTTTCGTATAAAAACATACTTACTCGACAGAGTAAGCCCCGCTCGATAGAGTACCTAAAGACTCGTAAAACCGTAGTATTACACAAACTTTGGAAACAAATCACGGAAAAATGTAAAAATACGCAAAAACGAGCCGGGGAAGAGGCGCAACAGCTGCTGTTATCCTTCGAAGAGGAGGAGCAGGTGCTGCATCCTTTCCCCAGAGGTTTCCTCCTGCGGAAGAAAGATTTCTGCGTTTCTTTTATGGAATTGCGGTAGATCTCAACTTCCTTATTCTTTAAAGTAAGATTTTCGGGATATATTTTGCCAAAAGATACAAAATTAAATTATGGAATGAAAATATCCGGAATATTCTAGGACATTCCGACTTGGCATTTTAAACGGTTTATTAGAAAATGAAGCGGTTTTTGACCCGGACTCCAAATGAACTCTAATTACTATCAAAACGACCGTATCGGCGCGTAGATGACGACCAAGGGGTAGACACAAGTATTTGAGCTATCAGTTGACGATAAACTTACGAACTGTCATAAATCATTCCGTGTACCAAACATGCAGCCCAATCATCACCGGGTGGCTGGCGGGAGGTGCAGAAATGAGGTATCTACACAACAACAACAACAATCACCAAAAATACTATGTTACCAATACTGAGTAGGGAAACCCTACCTGGAACAACAATCACCAAGATCATCACAATCAGCTAATCAAAATCGTTCTTCAATGAAATCACTTCCTATCAAACATACAATCATACAATCACAATCTAACATCAACAATATTCCCAAAACTCCCAAATTGCCCAATTAGGGTTTAAACCAAAGTTAACGGATCAACATAAAAATGGTATAAGGATCTTACCTACAATATGACGGTCTCAACAGTAAAAAGAACTCAGGATTCTGATGACACAAGCCTTGGGATTTGATAGTAATGCGACGAACGAAGACAACCTAACTTCTTTTCTCTCTTGAGAGGTTTTTAGAACAGATACAAATGATGAAGAAAGTGACGGAAAGCTTAATATATCAATCACGCGTTACTAATAAAACCCGACTAAAAATAACCCACAAAAGTAACTTACTCGATCGAGTAAGTAACTTACTCGATCGAGTCCCCAACTTACTCGATCGAGTACCCTTCAGCAGAACACTGTTTCGTAACCCAAACTTACTTACTCGACAGAGTAACCCCTACTCGATAGAGTACCCATAGACATAGAAAACCGTAGTATTACACTTACCCCTTGGTTATAGGTGAACTCGTGCATATCTCTTAGGACCAAGTAATTGTTCACTCTCTCAATTAGGTCCGCCATGGGATATTGTTGACCATAAACCGGCGGTGGTTGGTTATATCCTCCGGTGAAAGATGGCATGTGCATGGAGTGTCCGGGGGGGGGGGGGGGGAGGGGTGTCATGGTGTGGCGAAGGTTCGCGCATGAAGGAAGAGGACGGGGCATAACTGGAGTGTCTAGGGCGATCAAAGGGCGGCGAGGGCATGAGCACATAGAAGGACGATGGGACAAGTGGAGAAGTCCTTGGAGGGTCGCAAAGGAGTTGCGGGATTGTTTCCCCTTGTACCGTTTCACCATCATGAGAGTAAGTAAGATTTTCGAGAACGAGGTAGGATCGGGCCGGAGGGCGAGGTGGGGCCAGTTCAGGTAAGTGGGAGGTTTTGGGTAACCTTCTGTTTGCAGGAAGCTTTATGTATAGGTCCGTGTTCACCCTCCACGAGTATCCCTTTTTGTCTTTCCTGTCCACAACCCAAAATATGCCCCTCAAGTAGGCAAGGTCGAAGTGAGGCATTTCTGTACTCATGGGTCTATCAATAGCCCCCGGTTCATATCTCAAGAGGTTCTTGGCTAGTCTAGTCACTAGGGCGCCACAATCAAATGAGCATTTTTCAGACTTGGTCATCCTCTCAAATGCTAAGCATACCATGGTCACGGGACTAAAGTAAAATTTCCTCTCACAGTATGGATTGAGGTAAGAGCTCAGGAGTAGTACTTCTGAAGAGTTGAGTTTACTAGGTGTAACACCCCGCTTTTAAAAATAGCCATTATAAATACAAAAGGGGTGTACAAACTGTACCATTACAAATTATATAGTGGAAACTTAGAAAGTGATATGAAAAGGAACATATTTTACAGAGACGTTACTACCGTATTTTCTAAATAGAAAACACAAGGCTAATATACAAAATAGAGAAAATTTGTCTTAGTACAGGTACTAAATGTCATTCATTTTATTCCTCTCGAAAAGTTACAAACTGTCATCACCATTAAAACTCACCCTTTCTTATTCCTAGCATATAAACCTGAAAAAAAATATAAACATAACGGGATCAGCCAACCACCGGCTGAGTACGACTCCGGTTACCTCCACCGGCCTTATGCTATATTCTTTATTCATTAAGAATTAAATTTCCCCTAGTAATACACAATATTATAACTTACCAGTTGTTAGGCCTGGAAATCCGCAGAAGCCCCTGATCAATATCTTATCTCAACCTGACCATCAGGCTGTCAGGCTATCAGGGCACACGAAGATAGGCGCCAAGCCATGGAGAGGACAACGGTCAAAATATCAGGACGATATTAGACCATAAACGCGTATTATAAAAGGATTATATACGCAGTATTGAATGAGAAGATCTCGCAGTAAATGCAATAATTAAGGGAGGAATATTTAGCAATTATTACAGGCAATAATGGAGAATAATCCGCATTCAATACAGCATCAGGCAGCCGTTCAAGATCAGAGCCCATATAAGGAACACTTTGAAGATATTGGAATCATCTCATTCTGGCACAAGAAGAAGCATACATTTACATACGCAATACTTAGAGAAATATAAACATTGTCATTGTCATACAATTATTCTCCCAAAATCACATAGTGAAATCCTCTCCTGGCTTGGTGCCCGTGGTTTTTTCTTATTCAAGGGTTTTCCACGTACAAAATTCTTTGTCTCATTATTGTTATTATTATTATTATTATTATTATTATTATTATTATTATTATTATTATTATTATTATTATTATTATTATTATTATTATTATTATTATTATTATTATTATTATTATTATTATTATTATTATTATTATATTTTCAGCTTTATATTTGACCCTGACGACCTGACCAACAGACCGATTAGAGCTAGTTAACCCTACTTTAATCTACCCTGACCTGATTTCGCTTTGCGCAAAATCCACACAAAACAATTGACGCCCACCGTGGGGCATCTAGCTCTTTAAATCCTTTTTTCTTATCTTACAAAAATTCAAAAATCCTACAAAAATGGCCCAACCTACCGTAGAAGAACAATTGAATGCAGCTCTCCAGAAAATCGCTGAGTTGGAAAGCTTGAAAGAAAAAGTAGCCCAAACTGAGGCAGAACTCCTGCAATTAAGAGAATCCGAGTCAGCCCTGAAATAGAAATTAGAAAAAACTCAAGGAGCGGGCTCTATATTCCAACCAGGAACCCCATTTGAATCAATCATCAAATATATCGATTTTTCCAGTTTTAAAAGCCCAAGTGTTTCTAAATCTATTGATGTTGATGGTGATGGTGAACCAAAGAACGATAAGGAGAAACCTGATGAATCTGCAGCAGCCATCATGATGGCAGTAGTTCAGGAGATCAAGAAACTCAATGAAAAATTCGATAAGATACCCGGAGTACCTGCCAGCATGGAAGAAGCTGCCCCTGACAGCTATGCTGATTCACCTTTCATAGACGAAATAACAAAAGTTGACCTACCAAAGAAGTTCTAGTTCCATCCATGAGGGTCTATGATGGAACCACGGATCCACAAAAACACGTGGCTCTTTATAAACAAAAAATGTTGGCTGCATCTATCCCCAACGAATTTAGACAAGTCTGCATGTGTAAGGGATTTGGAACAACCCTGACTGGCCCTGCCCTGCAGTGGTACATCAACCTGCTAACTGGGAGCATCCATTCCTTTGCCAACCTGATCAACAGTTTCAACCAGCAGTTCGCAAGTAGCAGGGAGTTGGAGAAACGATCCAGTGACCTTTACCGAGTTACACAAAAGCCTGATGAAACTCTCAGGACATTCCTCGCAATATTCAACAAGGAAAAAGTATCCATACCCAGGTATGACGTTGGAACAGCAGTGGCGCCATTCAGGCAGGGGTTACTACCATATAGTGACTTATACAGCGAGCTCACTAAGTATCCCTGTCACACCTTCAAGGACGTTCAGGCCAAGAATCTTGCCTTCATCAGGCTAGAGGAAGATAAAAGCTATAAACTTGAATCACCCAATAGACCAATGGATCATAAAAGGAGCAATAGGAAGAGCAACAAAGGAAACAACTATAGGCCTACTCCAAATTCCAGGCCAGATCAGTCAGAAGTTAACCTAGCTCATGAGTATCAAGGTAAGGTTAAAGTTTATCCACCTATTTCCGAACATAACTTCAGTATTGATATTGCAGGATTGATCCAGAGACTTGACAACATGGGATCAGCTGTCAGATGGCCCAGGAAGTCAGAGAATCCAAATCCCAGAAGAGACAATTCTAAATGGTGTGAATTTCACATGGATATTCGACACACCACGGATGATTGTTTCACCCTGAGGAAAGAAGTGTCCTACTTGCTAAAATCTGGATACTTGAAAGACCTGATCAAGACAAAAGGCAGGAACGCAAACCAGGGTAAAGAGAATCAGGAGCATAAGCAGGATCGTAGTCTCCCTCTACCACCACCAATTTATGAAGTAAAATTCATATCTGGCGGTTCAGAGATTTGCGGCTTGACAAGTTCAGCAGCAAAGAAGATAGCCAGGACGCCAATAACCGTGTCACCCTGCAAGCCGGATCATATCCCAACAACCACTTTCAATGATTGTGACATGGTGGGCATCCCTGATGTTCATCATGATGGCCTGGTAATTTCTACGCAGATTGGAACCGCCACAGTAAGAAGGATCCTGGTAGATGGAGCCAGCTTGGTGAACTTGATCATGCTTGACGTACTGAAAGCCATGAAGATCAACGAGGACCAAATCATCAAGAAATCCAACATCCTAGTGGGATTCAGTGTTGAAACCAGGAGCACCCTAGGAGAAATCCACCTCCCAAACTACGTGGAAGGAGTCTCATCTTATGAGAAATTTGGAGTCCTTGACTGCCTGTCATCCTACAACGCGATCTTGGGTAGGCCTTGGATTCATAATGTCAAGGCCGTACCGTCAACCTATCACCAGTGTATCAAGATACCAACAGACTGGAGCAATACCCACAATCAAAGGGGATCACAAGATAGCCCAGGAATGCTACACAGCAGCCTTGAAGCCTTGCAAGGCAGGTAAGTCCCTTGCATAGCAATTACAGTACCCTGTCAGGAGCACTTATGTGGCACCTCCCAGAATGGAAACAGATCAGGTAATCCTAGACCCTGAGTACCCTGACAAGTATGTTTTAGTAGGATCTGACGCACCAGATAGTGTCAGGCCTGAACTAGTAAAGTTCCTTAAAAATAATTCATCTTGGTTTGCTTGGTCACATTTTGATATGACTGGAATTAGCGCTGATATAATTACACATAAACTCAATGTTGACCCATCTTTTAAGCCTGTACAACAGAAAAGACGGAAATTTGCAGCTGAAAGAAATACCATTATTAACGAGGAAGTAGAAAAACTCTCGATACGGGAATGATCAGGGAAGTAATGTATCCTGAGTGGCTGGCTAACGTAGTTGTTGTGCAGAAAAAGAATGGAAAGTGGAGAGTCTGTGTAGACTACACTGACCTGAACAAAGCTTGTCCTAAAGATCCATTTCCCTTGCCACATATTGATGTCATGGTAGACGCCACAACAGGCCATGAGATGCTGACATTCATGGATGGTTCCAGCTGATTCAATCAAATAAAGATGCACCCTGCTGACTAGGAGAGTGCTGTATTCATTACAGACCGAGGCATATACAGTTACACTGCCATGCCTTTCGGCCTGAATAATACAGGGGCAACGTACCAGTACCTGGTCAACATGATGTTTAAAGACCAAATAGGTGACATCATGGAAGTATACATAGACGACGTGGTGGTGAAATCCAAAAATGTAGAAGATCATGTGAAACACCTAGAAATAGCATTCGAGATATTGGAAAAATACAACATGAAGCTAAACCCTGCAAAATGCCACTTTGGAGTCTCTGCAGGCAAATTCCTTGGATACATGGTCACAAAAAGGGGCATAGAAGCCAGCCCTGAACAGATAAAGGCTATCCTGGAACTACAATCACCTAAGTCTGTCAAGGATATCCAGAAATTGACAGGCCGGGTGGCTGCCCTGAATCGTTTCATATCAAGATCCTCTGAGAGATGCAAGACATTCTATAACCTCCTCAGGAAGAATAAACAGTTCCAATGGACGGATGAACACGAGACAGCTTTTCAGGATCTAAAATCCTACCTATCATCTCCACCCTTACTGGATAAGCCGGAGAAGGGAGAGCTTTTTGTCAAGATACCTATCATCACATCGACAAAGAAGATCGTGTGATCCTAGTGAAAGAACAGGATGGTCAGCAACATCCAGTCTACTATGTAAGTGAAAGCCTTCTAGATGCTGAGTTGAGGTATGGATTGCTTGAAAAATATGTCTTAGCTTTAATTATGTCATGTACTAAATTGCGACCTTATTTTGAAAGTCACCCCATTATAGTCAGGACTAATTTACCCATAAAATCTGTCCTACGTAAGCCTGATCTTTCAGCGGGGATGGCCAAATGGTCGACAGATTAGCACATACGACATCTCCTTTGAACCCGGGCGCGATTAAATCGCAGGCCCAGCGGTTTTTGTGGTCGACTTTAGCCCTAACCTGGAACCAGACCTGATAAAAGAGGTCAACCAACTAGAAAATAAAACCCCAGACCAAGAATGGAGCCTATTCATAGATGGGGCATCCAACGCCACGGGGACAGGGTTAGGATTAGTTCTTAAATCACCACAGGGAGACGTGATAGCTCGGGCTATAAGCTGTGAGTTTTTTTTTTTGGTGAACTGTGAAAATATATTAATAATAATCAAAATTGTTCCTTACAAAACACCATCACCAATCAAAAAATACAGTTGCATTAGCACCCAACTAACAAGACTAGTCATAACTTGGCTCCCACGGAAACTTCTGAACTTTGAGCGCCCAAGCCCTGTCCCTGCATCTAGCTTGAATGTCACATTTCACCTTCTGAATTATCCATCTAGGACACGGGACCTTAGCTTCAATCCTGCATACATTCCTAGCATTCCAAATATAGTACCATAGTGCTACAATGGCAGCACAAACAATCTGTTTCTTCATCAAGGAGGAGCATCTCCATTGCAACCACCACTCTACCACTCTGTCCCTGGGTACAGTGATACCAAGCCAACCAGATAACATCACCCAGCACTGTTTGCTAAATGCACACTCATACAATAAATGCCTATGATCTTCCAACTGGTCCTGGCAGAATTCACACAGTCCATCATTGAAAACACCAAACTTAAGGAGTCTTTCCTTAGTGAGCAACCTTTCTTGAACTATCAGCCACCCAATGAATGCATGCTTAGGAATGATAGTCTTGCTCCAGATCAACGGGTACCAAGGAACAGGCTGTTGCTGACCCATCAACCATTTATACCCACTAGCCACATTATACTCACCATGAGTGCAATTCCAAATCCCATTAGAGAAACCCAGCTTCACTTGGTCCTTAACCTGACAGATTTTACGCCATGTCCAACTAGTATTGGCTGTGGGACAATAGTCAAACCATCCTCTACCTTTCATATAAATATGATCTACCCACCTGATCCAGAGGTGGTCAGATTTAGTAGCTAACCAACCAGTATACTTAGCTATCATGGCAGTGTTCCAATGTCTAGAGTTCACAATGCCCAGCCCCCCCTCCTTCTTTTCTCTGCAAATCTTTTCCCAAGCAACAGTGGGGGTTCTAAGGTATTGTTCAGATCCAGACCACAAATAATTCCTACAAATCCCCTCAATTCGATCTATGACAGTGACTGGAACAATAAAAATCCGAGTCCAATAGGTATGCAATTGTGTTAAGACAGCCTTAATGAGTACCAATCTACCTGCATAACTCAGTTTTTTGGCTCCCCATCCTCTAATTCTAGCAACCACCTTTTCCACAAGTCTGGTACAGTCACCTATACCCATTCTTTTGCAAGAAATTGGGATGCCAAGGTACCTGAATGGCAAAACCCCAGGACTGAATCCAGAAATATTCAGAATATGCTCAATCTCACCATTCTGCATACCATTAAAGTATATGTCAGATTTCTCACCATTCTGCATACCATAAGCTGTGAGTTCAAAGCTACTAACAATGAAGCGGAATATGAAGCTCTGATAGCAGGCTTAAAGGTATGTCTAAACCTCGGTGTTCAACACCTAAAGGTAAAAACTGATTCACTCCTAATTGCTAATCAAATAAAGGGAATTTATACGGCTAAGGATGCAAAAATGATTTCGTATTTAGCATATGCAAAAAACCTTACCGCTAAATTTCCTTTATTTGACATAGATCAAATATCAAGAGACCTGAACACCCAGGCTGATGCGCTGGCCAGCCTAGGTTCAAACTTTACCCCCACTGTTTTCGACAAAATACCAATTGTGCATTTACTAGAGCCAGCCATCAGCAAACCTGAACAAGTCAATCTTGTCAATCAGGACAATAACTCTTGGACTAAACCCTATTATGATTGGTTTCTCCGAGGAATACTGCCTCAGGGCAGACATGAGGCAAGGGCCTTTAAAATCAGAGCTTCAACTTATGCTATCATCAATAACACTTTGTTCAAGAGATCGCAGGCTGGACCCTACTTGAGATGCTTGGAGCCTGACGAAGCCAAACTAGTACTTCAAGAAATACACGATGGACACCGTGGCAACCACAAAGGCGGTAAGAGCCTGGCAAGTAAAATTCTCAGGATAGGCTACTACTGGCCTACACTGAGGGCTGACTGCCTGGAATACTCGTCAAAATGCGAAGCTTGTCAAATTCATGCACCAATCATACATCAACCATCTGAACTCCTACATTCAATTTCCGCCTGGCCGTTCATAAAATGGGGCATGGATATTGTGGGAAAACTGCCCGTAGCTCTAGGACAAAAAGTATTCATGTTGGCTTTGACTGATTACTTCTCCAAATGGATTGAGGCTGACTCTTTCAGGCAAGTAACTGAAAAAGAAGTAATATCCTTCATCAAGACGAACATCATTTGCAGGTATGGAGTCCCATTAGAAATAGTATGTGATAATGGAACTCAATTTGTGGGGAAAAGGACCCAAGCATTTTGCCAAGAATGGAATATCAACCTGGTAACATCAACCCATAGATATCCAAAAGCCAATGGCCAGGCCGAATCAAGCAATAAAGTAGTCATAAGCTGCCTAAAAAAGAAGCTAAAAAGAAGACGAGGCAGATGGGCTGAAGAACTTCCATTAGTACTATGGGCAGACAAGACAACTCCAAAAACTGCAACAGGCCAAACACCTTAATCTCTGGTATATGGTTGTGAAGCTGTCATTCCTGCGGAAGTACGAGTACCAACATCCAGATACAGCCTGAACAATGTTGAAGCGAATAGAGACCTAATAAAAGATAACTTAGTTCTAACAGAAGAGCTAAGAGACGCTGCCAAAATCAGGATGGCATCATATCAACAAGCAATCACCAGGACTTACAACAAAAACGTCAGGATCGGAGTCTTTAAAGAAGGAGACCTTGTCCTACGCAAGTTATTTCCAAATAAGAAAGAAAAATCAGCAGGCAAACTGGCTCCCACATGGGAAGGCCCTTACTTAATTAATTCAATTGTTGGACAAGGAGCATACAGGCTCCAAACGCTAGAAGGGGAAATGATCCCAAGATCCTGGAATGTAACTCATTTAAAATTATTCCATATGTAAAGATCAGATCAGGCTACAATCAGGTTTAAATTCAATCACTACTCAACCTGACGTGCTACCTGATGAACTACATGTTTTACATGCCTTGTCTGCAATTTATATCTGTTCAACTAACCTACTTATTTACTTCTTGAATCCTGAACAATTATACATGATAAATAGTTATATGCATAAATATTCAGGATTGAGGGCTACTCTACCATATACTTCTGAAACAAAAATTTTGCACTTAACTGTGCCTGACGAGTTGGTAACCACCACCGGATACAGTAAATGTCAGGACCAATCAGGCATGAAATAATTGCCTGACCTGACTAGGTTTACTGCCACGGATTACAACCGGCTGGACGCAGCAAGACTGGTGCAAGGGTGTTCTCTCCCAAACACTTAGTCTAAATGCCCTCCTGACAGGCCGAATACCAAGCCCTCCAGCTAGGCCGGGGACATAAGCCCTCCTGACATGCGGTTTTCCCACCCCTTCAACCATTGTAGCAAAAAACTATACTTGGTTGAATTACTCATGAATAATAAGATAGAACAAGAATATAGCTATGGTTGGAAGACTTGTGGATTGGGTAGCTACAAACAAGGAGTCCTTATGGGTGAAATGGGTGAATGCTAACTATCTGAAGGGGAGGGAATGGCAGGAATATGCTCCAACAAGTAACTCCAGTTGGGTGTGAAGGAGGATTTGCAGAGTGAAGCAGAGGCTTGCAGCTGGGTATTTGCAGGGGATATGGCAGGTGCAACCCTCTGGGTACACTCCTGCTGGCTGTTATGAGTGGCTCAGAGGGACACAACCCACAGTGGAGTGGTCTAAAGCTATTTGGGATAACTGGAGCTTGCCTAAGCACAGGTTCCTGGGATGGCTCATTGCTCACAACTCGTTGCATACAAATAGCAGACTTATGAGATTTGGGATGGATGTTGATGGACAGTGTGTCCTATGTGGGTTAGCAGAAGAGACGCAACAGCATTTATTTTTTTCGTGTGCCTATACTAGGAGAGTTCTAAAGGCTGTGATGGACTGTACTAGTTTAAAGCTCCCTGAGGGTGACATTTTGCATTGGTGTGTCCATAATCCTGGCTTGAAAATTCAGCGAGGGGTGAAGGTTGCTTTGGTTATGAGCATTCTGTATCAAGTATGGCAGCAAAGGAACAAATGTAGAGTTGAGCAAGTTCTGATGAGGCCTATGTGCCTGGCTCAACGGATCAGTGAGGACATGAGGAAGAGAATAAGGGAAAGAGACAAGTGTAGGATGACTACACATGAGCTAGATTGGTTAGGAAGTTTAAAATTTACTTGAAGTTTTGAAGTGCTTAGCCTTTCTAGTATGTAATTGACTCCATATTTTTATATATAATATACTCTCACATTTTACCAAAAAAAAAAAACAAGATAGAACAAAAATGATGTGCAGGTTATTCAAAGAAAATGTTTGACAAGCCCAATAAGATGAAACTCACAAATTCAAGCAAAATCAGCCAAAAAAGGCCACCATACCTACATTAATAAAACCCTTACCCCCTGGGGAAAATGCGCCAAAATATTCATAAAGGCCAGGGATAGTCTCCCTGACCAAGACAAAGACAGAAAAAGAAAAGAAAATATTGTTTGTTCAGGGACATCCCCCCTGAATGGGTCAAATACCAACTGAAAAAACAAATTACTGCTTCTCCTCAGAAACAGTACCACTACTTCCACCCTTGGCCGGACCAGCATCAACATCCCGCTTACCTGGAGAGTCCACCTCTTGTTCATTTCCCATATTGTGCAGGTCAGGATACTTTGAAGCAGCAAAAGCCATCTCAGCTTCAGGGTTCCATTGTGCCCTGGCCTCGACAGGCTCCGACATAGCAGCAGCCCTTCCCTTAATATAGAAATAGAGGGAAGCATCATCTAACTTGAACTCCAGGTCATCCCTTTCCTGGGTGAGCTCCTCATTTCTGTCCAAAGCCTCCTGCAATAGCCGCTTGCTTGAATCTGCCTCAGCCTTAGCAGCACCTCTCTCAGCCCGCACCCTCACCAAGTCAGCAGCTTTAACAGCCAGGTCAGCTCGTGCAAAATCCAGCTCAGACCTCAGCCTATCATAATCTGATCTTATCAGATCAATCCTAGCTACCAAAGAAGTAGCCTAATAGTCGTTATGGAGACAGGTCGCAGCACCCTGACCGAAAACAGGAAGAAAAGTATGAGTAATATACCCCAATAATAGAAACTACCCAAACAAAACACACATAAAAATTATTCCAGCCTACCTCCCTCATAGCAGCCAAGGCATCCGCCAAGAGGCTGACTGAATGATTCACCGAAGCAACTATCTGAGTAGCAGTCTCAACAGGGTCAAGCGTGAGCATGACATCTGATCTAGAAGCAGCGTCGTCCCTGATCTTCACCCTAGCAGCCTCCATATTGTCCACCATGGCCTTCACTTCCCTGACCGGGGCAGAGATGTCAATATCTTCAATTTTCCTTTTTTGGGCTGCTGAACTTATTTCAGTAGGGGCAGCAGGTACAGCAGTGACCTTGGCAGCATCAGACTGTTCAGTCAAATCAATAACAGGTTCAGCATCCCCGCTTCCCTGGGAACCTTCCTCCTTGATCTTAGTCAGCCTGGCTGAAAGATCAGCCATACCGAACCTGGTAAGGTGAGTAGATGACCTGGTGGCTACAACACGAAACACTATATTAGCAATATAAACCAAAAATTATCAGGAAGCCGAAATAAAATTAAAAGATAGAGTAAGATAGACTTACTGCCTGAGGTAGTAGCACTAACAGCCCCAGAAGGTTTAGCGCCACAGCGGCAAGACCGTCGACTTTCAAGCAGCGAGGAAGGTGACCAACCCCATAACAGAGAGGCCAAGACCTCTCCAAAGGAGGAATAGCAAGGAAAGCAGAAATATTGGCAGTGGGATACTCAGTTTCAGTAACCCAATCATCAACTAAACACATGAGAGGTATGAATTATTATAAACTTCATTTTATTTTTCACTAACAAGTAAAACATGCAAGGCAAAGAGAAAAACTAAAAGACTCACCTGCAACGCAAGCCTCATGATTTAAATATGCCAGGTCGGGACCCAGAGTATTGGTCCTGACAAACATGTATCCAGCAGCCCAGCCCTTGTCATGGCCGCTGTCCAGGTTGCTCAAAAGAGGAGTAGTAGAAGCCCTGACCTTAAAACTTATACGGCCAGGACTATTGGTTTTAACGGCATAACAAGCCTTCAAATTGTCAAGAGAAAATGAAATATTGTGCTTTTTACAGAGATTCTCAATGGAACACACAACCTTCCACGCCATAGGCATCAACTGATAATATGGAACATTAATCTCCTTGATAACCTCAACCATAAGAGGGGAAAAGGGAAGCTTATAACCTGCCCTGAAAGCCCAGTCATGAATACAGAACCAACCAGGACAAGCCTAGTCGGCCATGATAGGAGAGTTCTCAGGGATCCAGACTTCAGTATCAGCAGGGATGATTCCCTTATCCTTCAGCACCTTCTCAAACTCAGGCTTCAAGCGGTTTGCAAGAGACTGATCCTCATTTAAAGCCTTCGTAGGCTTGAATTGAAAGTCACCATGGAATATTGAGATCATCTCCAATGGAGAATCACTCGGATTATTGATAGTGGAAGGTTGTGCAGCAGAAGAAGTAGGTAAATTCTCAGAAGAAGTCCCTTCAGGATTCTGAGAAGGAGGGGTTGCAGGAGTCGCTGCCCTGGTGGACTTCCTTTTTGCGGCCATTGTTGAAAAATTATGAAGAATTGATCGAAGATTGAAGAAACTGGTAATTAAGGGAACTAGAGAGAAAGATTAATAAGAGAGAAATAAGAAGAATTATTTTGGTGGAGTTCTTAATGAAGCACGAAGGTATTTATAGTGGAGAAGATTAGGGTTTCAACCGCAAAGGAAGTGGATAATCATTAAGGAAGTTGCAGTAAATCTCACACGCGTCATAAACTGCAGTAAGATAGCCGTTACAGGAAACTGACTGAGCATAACTTAACCGTTGGGTAATCTTCCTAAAAATAAAGTTATCTCCTCATTTTTTCGTCCTGGTACACTGAAAATAAGGAGATAAGGGGCAATTGTTAGGCCTGGAAATCCGCAGAAGCCCCTGATCAATATCTCATCTCATCGACGACCATCGGTGTCGGTGTCAGGCTATCGGGCACACGAAGATAGGCGCCAGGCCATGGAGAGGACAACGGTCAAAATATCAGGACGATATTAGACCATAAACGCGTATTATAAAAGGATTATATACGCAACATTGAATGAGAAGATCTCGCAGTAAATGCAGTAATTAAGGGAGGAATATTTAGCAATTATTACAGGCAATAATGGAGAATAATCCGCATTCAATACAACATCAGGCAGTCGTTCAAGATTAGAGCCTATATAAGGAACACTTTGAAGACATTGGAATCATCTCATTCTGGCACAAGAAGAAGCATACATTTACATACGCAATACTTAGAGAAATATAAACATTGTCATTGTCATACAATTAGTCTCCCAAAATCACATTGTGAAATCCTCTCCTGGCTTGGTGCCCGTGGTTTTTTTCCATTCAAGGGTTTTCCACGTACAAAATTCTTTGTCTCATTATTGTTATTATTATTATATTTACAGCTTTATATTTGACCATGACGACCTGACCAACAGACCGATTAGAGCTAGTTAACCCTACTTAAATCTACCCTGACCTGATTTCGCTTTGCGCAAAATCCACACAAAACACCAGTCTACAAAAACTGTGTACAAAAATTTATCATTTTCACAAAAACACATGCACAACGTACTAATGACTGTATACCATTACTGAAGAGAATAGACAGGAGCCAACACTCCTTTACTTTATATGGAGCCAACGCTCCTTTACTTTATATGGAACAAACGCTCGTGGAGCCAACGTCTCGGGTGACAACGCTGCCCCTTTAATTCATATGGAGCCAACGCCCCTACCGTAAACAGAGTTTCGAGTTTCTAAAAAATGTCATCTCAAATCAGTAATCGTATCCCGAATGCTACAATTGGCCAATTATGCAATATGACAACAACCACTTTATCACAGTCATATATTTATAAGACGGTAACTAATATAACATATGAGCAAGATCACAATCACAATATACAATTAACAATAAAAACTAATGTAACCGATTATTTTTAATCTCTTATTTCAAGGTAAATAAAGGTAAACAATTCTTTATATCGACGAAGGGTCCCGGAATCATACCTTATTAGGTTAAGACGGAATACAAGGAGAAATGTGGACACAAGTTATCTGTATAACTAACCCGATGAAGCCCTGCTTCCTTCCTTTTCTCTCGTGTTTGCGTAAAATTTGTGTTATTTTCTTAAATTATATATATATATATAGAATTGGGATCCTATGAGAACCATCAAGATAATGAGAACCGTGAGAACTCCATCTTACGGAATTTTTTTAAAAAAAATAATGATATATTTGGATTCGGCATTGAATTTTATGGCTAGAAAACATATTTCTTGGTCCAAACATTAAAATTTATTGACGCAAATCGAGGCGAAATACATTTTATTAATTTTCATACACCGCCTACCTATTTTCTCGTATCTAACAATTTTCATGCACCTAGAACTCGTTTCCGTGCATGTAGAACCCGTTATTTTCATGCACCTAATAATCATTTTCATGCATGTAAAAATTTTCATGCACCCAGTATTCGTTTTGGTGCATCTATAGTCGTTTTAGTATACCTAATTGTATTTTTGTACATTATGTTTATATTTTGTTAATAAAATCAATAAATTTTGTTTAGTTATACCAAATAATGTGTTTGAACAAACTAAGTTAAGGCTAAATGATTCACCTAAACTTTCAAATCGAGATTTGGTAGAGATTTAATGATGGTTCTCACGATTCTCATTATCTTAGTGGTTCTCACCGGATCCTGACCCTATATATATATATATATATATATATATATATATATATATATATGGGATCATGTGAAGATACACTATCTTTTTGAGGATTGAGGATTGCGTTACAATATCAGAGGTTCTTCAATACAATATCACAGGTTATTCGATAAAATATCACGAAAAAAACACCTGTGCAAATTTTTTTTTTTTTTTCAAAAATTTTTTTTTTTTGACAAAGGTCTAATTTTTCGTGATTTTGTATTCACAAATCCTCAATCCTCTAATATTTAGGAGTTCTCACCGGATCTTGACTTATATATATATATATATATATATATATATATATATATATATATATATATATATATATATATATATATATATATATATATAGAGAGAGAGAGAGAGAGGGGGAGAGAGAGAGATTGGATTTGGTGATTTTGGTTCTTATGGTGAGTTGTGAGTTGGGGGAATCTCAACCATTAGATTAAATTAGAGATGAGTGGCCAAGATTAATCTTAGTTGTCATATAAAAGCATTGTTATTTAGTTTATTTTCTTTTTTTTTTCTAGTGCTACTTTTTTTTTTTACTTTAATTTTTTTATCTCTTTTTTTTTTTTTTTTACTTCGTGTTATTATGCTTTTTTTTACAACTTTGATTTTTTTTTTTCTCTAATTTTCTCATTATGTTACCTTTTTTTTCTTTTTGTACCAAATTTTTTTTTGCTTGAATTTTTTTTCACTCTTATTTTTTTTACCTCGTGTTATTATGCTGTTATTGTGCTTTTTTTTAACTTGATTTTTTAATGACTTTGATTTTTTTTTCTCTTTTTTTTTACCACATGTTATTGTCTTTGTTATTGTTATTCATTGTTATTGTGATGTTATTTATTAACATTACTTTGATTTTTTTTACGACTTTGATTTTTTTTTTCTTTTTTCACCACGTGTTATTGTGATGTTATTCTACTGTTATTCTCCTGTTATTGTGATGTTATTGCGGTCTCACTTTGATTTTTTTACCACTTTGATTTTTTACTCTTTTTTTACCGCATGTTATTGTGCTGTTATTCTGGTGTTATTGTGATGTTATTCCGGTGCCACTTTGATTTTTTTTACGTCTTTGATTTTTCCCCCCTTTTTTTTTACCACATGTTATTGTGCTGTTATTCTACTGTTATTCTGCTGTTATTGTGATGTTATTCCGCTGTCACTTTGATTTTTTTTACTACTTTGATTTTTTTTAATCTTATTTTACCGCATGTTATTGTGTGTTATTCTGGTATTATTGTGATGTTATTCCGGTCTCACTTTGATTTTTTTTACTAGTTTGATTTTTTTTTACTTTTTTTTTTCCTTTGTTATTGTGCTGTTATTATAGTGTTATTTTAGTGTTATTGTAGTGTTACTCTGATGTTATTGTAGTGTATTTTGGTGTTATTCTCATGTTTCTCTAATTTTCGCAAAAGGCAAATATAAGAGAAAGTATACATACAGGTTGTTCAGTAATTTCTTCATACAAACATTACAAAAGAAGTACCCAAAATGATAACATGAAAAATAAAAGACAGAGCTTGGGTTACAATGTTATGAAACCTCATCTCTTGAAGCCTCCACCGAATGCAAACCAAGTTACACACCCCATCTACTACCCCAAACAACCTACCCATCGACATATCAACTTCGTTTATTATATATATTCTCTTCCACAATTATCGCCTTTGTGATCCTACCCGACTCTTGCATTCCCAACAAGACATTTCGGGAACGGAATACAGCAGGAGTAGTAATTTATACAAAGAACACATACAGTTGAGGATTCGAAAGTGAAAGTTAGTATAGCATGAAGAAGCTTTAGTTAAATTAGCAATAAAGCCAAAATGAAAGCAATTGTTGTGAGGCTTCTAGGATGGTTCCTTGGTTATGTAAGTGGGACCTTATATATTGCAGACAGATTAATTTAATAAGGTGGGTTTGGTTGCATTCTTTTCGGTTTTTCGATGATGTTATAAATGTGGATTAATTTGTCAAGTGACACTTTTGTAATTTTACCATTCAGGTGTCAACTTACATTTAATTTTTCGCCCAAATTCTTGAGATAGAGGAGACTCTTGATAGAATGTCGGTGACTCTTGAGGAGATATTAGAGACTCTTGCAGAGATATTAGAGAATCCTGATCGGATAATGAAGACCCTTTATTGGCTTCTTTCCAAGCATCAGTCACATCGCATTGGCATCTTGGGTGGTCACAATGAACAACTATTGAGCTTGTGCCAATATTATTACTCGAGTCTAATTCTCACTTTGCCAAACCCGTCACTGCATCACTCGGGTGAGACCACCATAGGGCTACTCCCCTGCTCCTCCGAATTAACATCACCCACTCCTTCTCATCCCAGCTCATAACGACAACCACCATCGAGTAACCCATCACTCGACCACAACCATACTCGTCTCCCCTGCTCATTTTCGCCAGAGCACGTAGATCGAATCCGAAACCGAGTGCGAAATAGACCCGCATCCACCAGCAGCGGCGGCACCAACATCCCTCACTCACCTCCACAGCCACCACTTTCGTCCTCCTCATCCACTCGTTCTTCGCCCGCCATCAACAAATTCATCACCAATCCACAACCACCTTCATCCTCCTTTATCAATTCCTCACCAATCCACAACCATCGAGTAACCCAAATTGCTGAACTTTTTTTCGAAAATTAAACAATTATAGATCAAATCTTGCTTTAATGGCGAAAATACTCCTTTTAATTACTGAAAATCCGACAAAAATCCCAAATTGACGCCTAAAATCGAATAGAAATCGGTTCTAACTCGGAACTAGAACCCTAATTCGCAATTGGTGGGTGGTATCGCGTGTTAGCTTGACGGCCTGACGAGGGGAAAGCAGCAGCGGTGGTCGGCGATAGATGATGAATGCGAAATTTTATCTGAGAATGAAGATTATTAGAGAGTACAGTGAAAAATAAAGGACGAAATGAAGGTAAGAGAGAGAGAGAGTGTTATTAGGGAATGGAGAACAGGGAAGAACGCGATTTTTTTGTATTTTCCTTTTTTTTTTTTACGTGTCATTTGATCTCAGCCATTTGGTTTCTTTTGATCTAGTGGCTGAGATTTTCCAAACTCACAACTCACCGTAAGAATCAAACTCACGAGATCCCGCCTCTATATATATAGTCGGGATCCGGTGAGAACTCCTAAATATTTGAGGATTGAGAAACGAATACAATATCGCACATTATACTATACAATATCACTTCCAAAATAGGGTAACAAAAACAAGAAACACGCTTGTTCAAAATTCATAAAGGCGCGACAATTTTTTTGACTATTCACTTTCTCTCTCTAAAACTGAAAAAAACATAGAAATTGTCGATTATTTTCGAGAATCACTAACAATTTACGAAGAAATACTAATCATTGTTCAATTCAATTGCGTTTTGACTTGAAATCAGGTACAATTTCTGTCTTAATTCTCTCGATTACTTGAATTTTAGTGAAATAATTGTTAAAATCGAGTATTTATGAAGTTGTTAGTTTAAGTATGAAAGTTATTGCTAAACTTTGTTAATTTCCAATAATTTCCATATAATTGTACAAATTTGCAGTTGTTAATTGCATGTTTTTCTGTTGAAGTTGTTAATTACATATTTTTCTGTTTAAATCTCCTAAATTAGGGTTCATAATTGTTCGATTGGAAAATTTAGGGTTCGACATTTTTCAAAATGGAAAATTAGGATTTCGTATTGCTCTAATCCAGTAAAATAGTTTAACCTATTCAATTGCGAAATTTAGGTTTCAACATTGTTCGATTGTGATATTGAATGTTCAACATTGTTTATTTGTGAAAATTTAGGGTTAAAACTCGTTAAAAACTGTTTAATCTAGTAAACTGTTTAATTGTTCGTTTCAACACTATTCGATTGTGAAATTGAAAGTTCAAAATTGTGTATTTGTTAAAACTACGATTTTAAAATTGTTTGAATCGCAAAAATTAGGATTAAACGTTTTGTTAAATGTGAACAATTACAGTTTCATATTACCAACTACATCTACAAAATCTGGTGCAAAGGTAGATGGTGCTGAAGATGTTGATCCTAAGGAACATGCTGCTGCTGAAGAAGAGGTTGAGAATCCTAAAATAGTACAACAAAGACTCAAACGCTGCCTTTCATGAAAGATCTTGGATATCATAACTTGATTGACATGTTGATAGCGAGGTCATATGAATTAGAGAAAGCAAAACAAGGGCTACCATCATTTGATGTTTGGACTGAAATGTTGAAAGTGCAGTACAAAGAATTGCACAAAAAATATGGTGGATGTACGGATAAAGATCTTCAGAACAGTGATGATGAGTTGGGATGCAATGACAAACAACAAGATGATGATAATAATGATGTTACTAACTTGGATAGTGGTGATGATACAGACCAAGAGGATGGGCTGGATAATGACATGAATTCAAATTTGAACGATGTAATATCCAATATTGGTGTAGGAGTAGGAAGTGCCGTTGCGGAGGAATTCAATGAAGAGTTGAATCGTGATACACTTAATCAAAAGGGCATTGAAAAAGAGAATGAAAAAAATAAATGAGGAGGCAGATGTGGTGTCCTAGCTTGATGAAGGTGTATTCAATGTTGGTTTAGGAGGAACCAAGACTGTTGAGGAGGTTAACACTGATAAACCAAATGAGGGCATTGAAAAAGAGGTTCAGGCAATGAATGAAGAGGCTGGAAAAAGGGATGAGGATACAACAAATGTTGAGAACGTAACAAATATTGAGGAGGGAATTGGAAAAGATGTTGAGAAAAATGTTGACAATGTACCAAATGATGAGGACTTGGATACTAAGAACCCACGCACAGAAGGCAGTGGAAAAGAGGCTGGGGAGAAGAATGATGATAAAAGTGTGGGGACTCATATGAAGGAGGTTGTTCCAAATGTTCAGTTGGAAACAACGGGAATGAGGAGCATCAATGAATATTTGTTGCACACAGACAGCATGAAGAAAATACCTGAATCAGCAGATATGGTACCTCATAATTTGGAGTGTACTTTGGACTGTGGTTTGCCAGACAAGGATGCTCAACTTGTCTCAGATTCCATGTTCAGACAAGATTGTCTTGAAGCGTCGGAAGGATGTTATGGATTATGACTTCCTTACAGATCATACGATTAAGAAGACGTAAGTTTATTTTTTCAATGTAAGACATTAATTAATCTACTCCATAATAATAATAATTTAAAATTAATATGCACATTTTTTTTGAAAAATGGTACAGAGAGATTGTCTGCGACTTCGGTATTTACTATGCCATACCAAAGAGCAATATTGAGTCTTTGTTGCCTAACACTAAAATAGAAGCAATGGTTCTTGAGTCATGGGCAACAGTTCCAAATGGCACAAAAGGACAGCAACAGACCGACAAGGATTTTCTATGGCCTTGCCCACTCGGTATGGAAAACATAAACTTCATGCGTTCCTCGTGTTTTAAATTATGTAGTGTAAAAATGTGTGTCAATAAGACTAATCAATTCTCTTATAAACAATAGGGTGCTATGGAGAAAATCTTAGTTGTAGATGAAGAAGATGTTGATGAACTGGCAATGTAACAACCCCGTACACCAAGATACCTTACCAAGGCCATCCCAGTGTATGAAGGTGTTACCATCTCGGTTTCTCGAAGTAGTAGATCAAATAAACAATCGAAGAACAATTATGTTATAATACTTTAAGCTTTTACAACCCAAAGCAACGTAACGAGATACAAAGTGATAACTATAACAACGCTTAAGCTCATGCGTCGGGACATCTACTCTGGTAGCGTGGTGACTCGATTCCCCTCCAAGCCCAACGGCACACAGACCAACGAAATCTGCTAAACCAACTGCTCACCATCCCCGAATGGATCACCACAGTTTTGCAAACACAACACGAGATTAGTTACTGAATAACCAAAGCAAGACATGTACAAAAGATACTCAATGATCATCATCCTCCTCCGGACTCCCGATCTCATACAGTAACCGACTACACACCAAAGTGTGTAGCCCTGCCAGATTACTCATCGCAACAGGTAATCCTCGCTGCCAGTGGGGGACCGTAGCCAATCCCCACCTAAGCCTCGCTCATCAACGAGCGATATCCCTGTCCCTTAATGTGCACATCCCCTCCCGTGGCAGGTTCCACGGAGGGCGAACTAGGGTGTGAAGCCACTCCCGCAGGTGACTCCACCACAATAATCACAACACCAACACCACACCAACACCAACACTCCCACAAAGATCAGAAGACAATGAATCGTACACAATAGAATACAATATCAAATCAATTAAACAGGAACTGAGTAGGGAACCCTACCTTATCGCCAAACTATGAAAATGTATCTATAATTAGCCAAGCAAGACTCCGAGATGCATCCTAGTGACGCGGACCGACAGCGACAATGACGACATCCTCACACGCATCCTTCATATGTAATCTCGTCCCCTTCCATGGTTAATGTTTAGGCTATATTGAGAGTCTAGGGAAAAAGTGGGTGATAGGTGAGAGAGGAATAATTAGGGTGAGGGTGACATGGAACCGTCGAAAATGAAATAAGACTTGTGAACTTGCGTTTTATATTAACGCATCAATAACGGCTATACTCGATCGAGTACTCTCATATTCGGCCAAGTAAGCCCTACTCGGTCGAGTGTTCCCACTACTCGACCGAGTAGTCTCTAGTAGGTCGAGCAACCAACCGCATAAGTCACTTGTCTTCACTTATCCTCTCACTTATTCCCTCTTAGCGTCTTCCGAGGTCAAAGCGTCGGTCAAAGGGTCCTTTAACATAGTGGGTATTACAGTCTTCCCCTCTTACAAAGGAACTTCGTCCTCGAACTTCAACCCATACCTCCCAACCGCCAAGACAGCAATATAAGGAAACCTCCCATTACTTAGCACGACACATAGGATTCACAAGACTCCGACCACTACAAAACACATAAGATGCACATGAATCCAAGCACTACAAAACACATAAGATGCACATGGCTCCAACCACTACAAGGTTCGTGACAACATTACCCAGGTATAGCGTCCAATTCTAACGTCGGTTATAAACATTAAGTTCGTGACAACATAGAAGGGAAAAGATGAACATATAAAAGAAGGTGAAGCACAAAGGGACTTTTGTTTATATGAACTTTTTATATCGCGATGTTCTCTAGCCCTCTAAAAAGGAACTTCGTCCCCGAAGTTCGTTCCACCCAAATAACCATGGTCCACCGAAAGCAGAACAACAATTATGCAACATATACCATGGTACAAATCAAACAAACACCTCTACACGTAATTGAACAATCACTTTATGAATGCCAGACAAGGAAATGATACACACAACACACTTAATAAACTACAAGAAGTATGAAACGTCATTATCCTTGATTAAAGAGGGCTACTACTACTACTACTACTACGAACACAATCACACCACGTATTACCTTTACCATCACACTTTAAACTCCCCATATGTCATGATTACATGTGTAAGGTACCCTACGATAAGGTTCGGGGGTGGTCACAATTTTGATTTGGTGCAATCATGGCTAAGAAATCAACTATTACTAATAATACTAAACATCTTACAAGTACAAAACAATGAGTTTCATCAAGTGCTATTCGATCTGGAAAAAACAAAAAGTTGAAGGGACCATATGTTGAAGTCATAGATAAGGGCCGAAGCATTCATGAGATTACTGGAATGCCTGAATATCATTTGGATGATGGTCTGGTAGAAGATGTGGAGGAGGAGTCTGATACTGAACAGGAACCTGTGGACCAAAACAAGGAAGATGATATTTGGTATCAACGACATGGTAGGAAAATTATGCAAATTGTTGAGGAGAATGATCAAGACTTACTAGAATTATCTGATGATGATGTCCAAAGTGAATTAGAGTATTGGCAACAGGCTGTATTTGGCTTTATTGTGGGAGCCAATCCCTCATGGCAGATCCTGGAGGGTTTCTTGAAGAGAATATGAAACAAATATACTGTTGACAAGATCTCCTTCCTACCTAATGGGGTGTTCTTGGCCAAGTTTCAAACTGAAGAGATGAAACAAGCAGTCTTGAATAGTGGCCATTACCTTTTTGATAATAAACCATTAATCCTGAAACCGTGGTCTCCAGATGTTGCCCTAGAAAAAGCGGAGATTAAGTCAGTGCTAGCATGGATTAGATTGCAGCAATTGCCTCTAAAATTTTAGGGCAATAGCCTAAATAAAATTGCAGGGCTTATAGGGTTATACATCAAGAGTGATACTGCCACTGAGCATAATACTAGATTAGGGTTTGCTCGGGTCATAGTGGAATTAAAGTTGGTTCAATCTTTTCCCAATAAAGTGAAGTTTCTAGATGAGAAGAAGAACCTGATTGAAGTAGGCATTGAATATGAATGGAAGCCAAGCATCTGTACCAAATACAAACAAATTGGTCATGAGCAGCAAAACTGTAGAAAGGGCAAACCTAAACTCGTTCAGAAAGCTTCCAAACAAGTGTGGAGACCTGTTAAAAAGAACCCAGTACCTGTTGCTATCCCCCAACAGGAGCATTCTAGAACTACTATCCAGAAAATTGTGATTCAGCAGCCTGCCGCGGAAATGACTCCACCTGCAACAAAGATACCTGATGCTATGCAATATATTGTATCCCCAGTTAAGCAACTGAGGACTAAGCAGGGACTTGAAAATGTAAGCAAGAATGGTCCACACTCTCCAAACTATATGGAGGTGCTGAGTCCTTCCAACTCCCCTAGGCAAGGTATTGGCATATCTGGTAATGCCTCCCCCCCTTCACCCCACTATAATAAATTTTGGATTTTGGAATGTGAGGGGGATGAATAGGGAGGGTAAGCAGAAGGTTGTGCATAATTTTTTGAATGCTAATAATATTGGCTATTTGGTTTGCTAGAAACTAAAGTTAAGCCTAATAATTTGAATAAAGCTATGCGTAATGTGTTTCATGAGCTGAGTATTTCCACTAATACTACTTACCACAAGGGAGGGAGAATATGGATTCTTTGGAAACCTCACTTGTATGATATTCAGTTTATGGAGTATAATGCTCAATATATACACATGTATATAGTTAATAAAAGCTCTCAAGCTCATTTTTTCCACACCATTATTTATGCTTTCAATGGTATCACTGAGAGAGAGTCTCTCTGGTTAAATATTAAAAGGCTGGCTGGTTCCATTCAGGAGCCTTGGTCAGTAGGGGGAGACTTCAATTGTGTTCTACAAGCTAATGAAAGGCTAAGGGGCCAGGTTTCTATTGCTGAATCAGCAGCTTTTCAAGTTTGCCTAGATTGGTGTCAACTCATGGATATTAAAGCTTCAGGAGCCTTTTTTACGTGGAATAATAAACAACCATCTGAGGCTAGAAAATATAGCAGGTTGGACATGTTCTTTGTGAATCAGGATTGGATGGATCAGATGCCAGAATTTTTTTGCCAATTTCCTTCCTGAGGGTTTATTTGACCACACTCCTTGTTTGGTGAGTAAGAATACTAGTGGTGGTCATAAAAATAGGCCTTTTAAGTACTTTAATATGTGGAGTAAAGCACCTGGTTTCCTAAATTGTATAGCTCATGTTTGGAGTAAGAATGTGGCAGGGACCTAAATGTACAAGGTTGTAAAGAAATTAAAATTCCTCAAACCCGACCTCAAGCAACTCAATAAAGACATTTACTCAGATATTGAAAATAAAGCAGATTTGGCACAAACTCACCTGCTACATATCCAGCAGTAACTTATGAGGAACCCTGGGGATGCAGAAGTAATTAAGCAGGAATATGATGCACACAAGGACTATCAGGGGTTACATCTTGCTACGATGGAATTGCTTAGGCAAAAAGCCAAAGCCCATTGGCTCAAAGAAGGGGATACTAACTCTGCCTATTTTCACAGTCTGATCAAAGCTCGAAGATCCAAGAATTTTATTCATCAGATAGCAGATCATAAAGGGGGTATGCAGAAAGAGGAAGCAGACATCCAACAAGCCTTTCTGGATTATTACCAAATTTTACTTGGCACATAGAATAGCACAAAAAAAGTAAAATATGCAATTGTGCAAAGGGGAAAGATCTGTACTGATCAGCAGAAACAAATTCTAATGGCTCCTATCACCCCTGAGGAAATCAAGAAAATTATCTTTTAAATTCCTAATGACAAAGCACCAAGTCCTGATGGCTACTCAAGCAAATTTTTTAAGGACTCATGGGATGTAATAGGTAATGAGATAACTGAGGCTGTTCTAGATTTTTTTCGGTCACGCTGCTTATTAAAACAGCTGAATGCAACTCTAGTTACTTTGATTCCTAAAGTGAATAGACCTGCCAATATCCTACAATATAGACCCATTGCTTGCTGCAATGTGATCTATAAATGCATATCTAAGTTACTTTGCTCTAGAATGGCTGCTGTCCTCTCTGATTTAATCTCTCCGAATCAGGGGGGGTTCATTAAAGGAAGGAGCATAATGGAAAATATTCTGATTTGCCAAGATATTGTTAGACTATATGAGAGGAATGCAGCATCTCCTAGATGTCTCTTCAAAATGGATCTTCAAAAGGCTTATGATACAATTGAATGGGTTTTTTTGGATGACATGTGCAAGCTTTAAATTTTCCAGAGCAATTCAGGAAGTGGATTATGCAGTGTGTAACAACTGCTACATATTCCCTTAATCTTAATGGTAATGTTTTTGGCTTCTTCAAAGGGCAGAGAGGATGGAGATCCCCTCTCCCCTTTGCTCTTTACTATTTGCATGGAGTACCTAACTAGACTAATGGCATACACTACTGAGGGGCCTGGGTTTAGGTATCATCCTCTCTATAAACCCCTCAAGCTTACTCATCTTATGTTTGATGATGACCTTTTGTTCTTTTGTAAAGGAGATGTTCAATCTATCATGACTATCCTAAGAACCTTCTCTACTTTTTCAAAGAGCTCTGGTTTAAACATGAGCAAAGGAAAATCCAATGCTTATTTTAATGGAGTGAATGAAGGTCTAAGGAAAGAAATTCTTCAAGTTTCAGGTCTTGTGCAAGGTAACCTCCCCTTTAGATACCTTGGGGTCCCTATAAAGACTACAAGGCTGAATACTTAGGACTGTGACCCTGTCATTGATAAGCTACTGAAAAAAATCAGGGGTGTGGGGGCTAGGAAGCTATCCTATGCAGGTAGGCTTGTCCTAGTGCAGTCAGTTTTTAAGACCCTTCATAATTATTGGGCTTCAATGTTTATCCTCCCTACTGGAATCATTTCAAAAGTGGAATCCATTTGCAGAAATTTTCTTTGGGATGAGGGTGTGGACTACATCAGAACACCCCTTGTCTCATGGGAAAAGTATTGCCAGTAAAAAAAATAGGGCGGTCTGGGCCTCAAAAATGATATCTTGTGGAATAAAGCAGCAGTTGGAAAATTGGTGTGGTGGATAGAATCCAAATCTGACCATCTTTGGGTCAAATGGATAAATCATACATACTTAAAGGGGCAAAATTGGCAAACTTATTCTCCCCCCACTAACTCAAGCTGGAGTTGGAGGAAGATCTGCCAAACTAAAGACGTCTTTAATGATGCTTATAATCAATAGGTATGGACATCTCAGAAGGGACATGAATACACCATTGTCAAGGGGTATGATTTTATTAAAAAAAAAAGCCTGAATTTCTATGGGTATCAAAAATTTGGAACAGATGGACTGTACCTAAACATAGCTTTCTGGCCTGGATTCAACAACACAATGGTTTAAACACGAAAGACAAGCTACATAAGATTGGGGTCAGTATGGAGTTTACCTATTGCATATGTGGCCAAGAGAGGATAACAATCATATGTTCTTTCATTTCCAATACAGTAGACAAATTATAGTTGAAGTTGGAAAATGGTTGCGGATGAATATTCCTTACCAGGATATGCAGATATGGAGGGATAGTAGAAGGGGATCCAAACTTAAACGTGGATTGATTAATGCCATTCTGAATTCTTGTATTTATAATATCTGGTTCCAGCGGAATCGATGTCGATTGGAGTTGTAGCTCCTTAGACCCACCATCGTTGCCAGACAAATCGTAGCTGATATGAGAGGTCGCTTGCGTAACTTGATTGTTCTCCCAGTGAAAGACAAAAATAGGTAATGGATTCACAGCCTCCTTGACCTGGATTGAAAACATGAAGATGTTGATGAGTGATGGAGGATATCTCAGTGATGATAAAGGAACCCCCTGAGGATTGTTGTCTGATTTAGGGTTCTGATCTATTTGATTTTGTTTTCCCCTTTTGTTCTTGTTGGTGTTCGATTTTTTCAATTTGGGCTGGGTTGATGTCTCAGCTTGTATTCGGTTTTGTTTTGAGTCGGGATCCGACTTTTTTTGGGGCGGTCTCCTCTCAATGTATGGTGACGCTTTTTGATATAAATATATTCTTACATTTTATAAAAAAAAAAGGTTCGGAGACACCAGCAAAAAGGTTGAAGCATACACAATACCAAAGAGTTAACCATTTAAGGCTATAACGATTTTAAACAACGTAGGGTGCATAAATCGGGTACTCGGCCGAGTATACTAGTATACTCGGTTGAGTAAGCGCTACTCGGCCGAATATGATGTTACACTCAGTCGAATTTTCGTGGGCAGTGGGCAAATTCTCGACATTAGGCACAAGGTTGCCAATGATCATACCTGCACAAAGTCACATACTCCATTTCGAACTAAAAGTTTATAACTACGAGGTCCCAAACATAGTATGCGAAAACAAGTAGCGGCCTTATGGCCAATTACAATCATCCGAAAGTAAAGAGTACGATAAAGAACGATAAATATCCATCAACAAACCGAAAACAAATCCAACAAAATAACAAAATCACACATCCGAACCTTCCTCCATCTCCTCACTACCACCTGCACCGGATGTACCAGCTGCTCCTGATGTACCTACTCCTTGAAAAGCTCCAACTAAGTAGCCTCCACCGCCTAGCTAACTGCCGTAGTTGGCTCCCCACGGTCTCGCGAGGCAGCTAAACTCGGTCTCCACTGGTGGCCTCCAAAAGCCGGGATCGACTCCATAGCTGTGGAAGACGCCTGTGTCTACTCCTGTCCCCTCCATCAGATGGGCTGTGCCAACACGGTCCCTATAACCTGGTTATAGGTCAGCTCATGCATATTGCGGAGCACCAAAGTAGTAGAGATCTGCTCAGTCAAGTCACTAACCTACATACTAGGACATGGACGGTGGGGTAGGGTAAGTACCGCTGATGCGTGTCTATTATATGATGTTTTACACCTCATTCTACACGCATTTCAGAGCTCAATTGAGTAGTTTATGCTACTATTTCCCTTGTTTCGTGTATTTCTTCCTTTTCGTGTGAATTTGTAGGAATGTGAAGAATAAGGCGGAAGATGGACCGAATCTGTCCCGGAGTGTTTAGCATAGGATTGACATGAAGTATTGACTCTAGGAATAAGCTTGGTGCGCATTTCAAGGCCTAAAGATAGCAAAAGCAAGGGTGCATACGAGTTTAACAAGCAAAGAAACACTTCACGATATTGCGGCCTGCTTCAGATGGCAATATCTCGAGTTCTAGACCTGATAATCGAGTGATTCCAATTGGAGGTAAAATCTTATCCTCTTAGCTTTCCAACACCATGTAGAACGCCTGATTTTACCAAGTAACGAAGAAATGGAAGCTGTTTTAAGATCAGTGCGCGCTGTAGAATTCGTCAGAATGCATTACTGTACAGCGCTCTTGGTCGATCGACTGGTCCAAGTGGTCGATCGACCACCCCACGAGCATATGCGCAAGTTAAAAGATCGAGAATTCCAAAGCCCATTGTGATTAGGTTTAGGAATAAAGGTTACGCAGGATTATTCCTATATAACGTAACCTTAGTTTTCAGAATAAGCATCCAGTTTTTATCATCAAGTTCTTAATATACAATTCGATAGTCATTAGTTTAGATTATTTTTCGTCAATAAAGCTTTCTTTACATTCGGTTTCGATCTTTCCGCTTCAATTCTCCCTTCGGTATTTTCTGTTCCTTCGTTTGATACTCGCTGTTTTAATTCATTTGTAGTATAGAATTGTTAGGTTAGAATTCCCAAAGCCAATTATCGTTTTATGTTAATTGTTCATCTAATTAATCTAAGCATGAATTCGTTAGCTTTATTTGATAATATTATTGCTGTTTTTATCACAAGTATGAGTGGCTAAATCACCATTGCTAGGATGTAGGCGAGTTATAGCGTAGATGGCATTAGAATAGGTTGCCCTCGGACTAGGGCTTGGTCGACCGACTGGCTTATCTGGTCGGTCGACTGAGTCGGTTGGTCGATCGACTGGGGTAACTGGTCGATCGACTGACTTCGTGTTTGATTTGCTTCGTTTGAATCGTTAAGTGCAATATCTATCAATGAGACCTAGCGGAGATTTGTTAGATGCTTGGTTTTGACCAACTCGTAGATCGAAAGATAGGGAAGGACTTAAATTAACGAATTAAGACGGCTAAAATGCTAGATCGAAAGATAATGTAATTTAGGCATTAGGATCACTAGCCAAGAACGAAAGTTAGTATTAGTGACACCTAGGGACTAATAGCATAGACCGAGAGGGGCTATTAGTTGACTTGGACCGAGAGGACTTGTCATACCCATCACTCACGACTGTATTTCAAGACCTACCTAGACTTATGTGCCATCGTAGCTATAGTGACCCGATCATCCTAGCTCCTTTTCATTATTTGTTCACATCTTTATTTTTATTGCTTATTTTTATTGTCTTATTTATTTTTATTTGCATTTAGTTTAGTTATTAATCAATCCAAACCCCCACAACTGTTACCCTTAGACTAAAATTGAAAGCAACTATAAACTCCCTACCTCCCTGTGGTTCGACCCTGTTACCACTAACTTCTGTTAGTTTTAATAGGTATTATAAATATTATTTTTGTTGCACACAACGACAGGCATCAGATTTTGGCGCCGTTGCCGGGGAGGTAGCGCTAGTTTTAGTTGTTTTTATTTTGGTCTGTCTTTAGCCTCAAGGGAAGACTGAGTACCTTGAGGCAGTTCTTATCTTCTTCTTTAGTGTTGTTTCGATAGGTCCTATAGGTCCTATTAGTTGTACTTCAGGAGGACTCACAATGTTCCATTCTTGGGAGCAGCAGGTGGAATTTTGTGGGAGATGTGGTGCTGAGGGGCATGACTCTGCTATATGCCGAGAAGATATGGACCAAGTCTATGCTTACCGGCAATATAAACAAGGTCATTATACGCCGCCACATCCGTACTATCCACAATTATTTCAAGAGCCTTCATATTCTTTTGCACCACCTCCGCAAAACCCTCTTCCCTCTAACGAGATGGCGGATCTCAAAGCTATGATACAAGAGCTTGCGACCGAAACTGCCAAACATCATGAAGAACATGCAGCATGGTCTAAATCTTTTCAGTCCCGAATGGCCGACCTTTCTTCTCCTCAACACATAGAGACTGTGCATGCTATGCGCGTCCGTAGTGGGTCAACCCCTGAAGGGCCTGCTATGAAAAGGGTAAGCTCGGAAATTAATAAAGATGAATCGGGAAGAGAAGAGGCTGAATTGTCAGAACAGAAGAATAACATTAGGAGTAGAATTGTAGAATTTGAAAGTCGATCGACCAACCACTCTGGTCGATCGACCAAGCCCTCTGTTAATGCTTCTCCTTCTGACAATCAGAAGCTTTTGAAACCCAGCTCTCATGGTCGATCAACCTCGCCTACTGCTGATATTGTTGATAATTCGACCCGAATTATTGACGGGTCGTTCATTTCAAGAGCCATGAAGTTATTTCCAGGTGTTGATAAGGACAAGGTCCTTAATTCAAAGGATGTTTCAAGGAAGGAAGTAGAAGAGCAAGCCAAGTTGTCGAAAAAGCTTTCATATCCTGAGCGGCTCCAGAAATCGAAAGACGAGACTGAGCGAAAAGAGACTTTGAATGCCATAACACTGAGAAGCGGGTCTACTACTGCCGGGCCCACTGTGGCGAAAGATGGGTCTGAAAAAAAGGAAGAAAGGGCGTCTGTGACTAGTGGCAAAATAAAGACAACTAGCAGCATAGGCAGTCGATCGACTGCCTATCATGGTCGATTGACCAGTCCCCAATATTCCAGTGCTACTATACCTGAATACCTCAGTCGATCGACTGACCAACCTAGTCGATCGACCGAGGAAGCTGTTGAAAGTGCACAGTTCCGTCCTCTAATACCTGATGACCTGAGAGACCATTTGTTTCGGGGTTCGACAACTCCGAAGATACTGAGGCAAGACCCAAATGCTGATGGGTCAGTTCTAGTGCCCACGTATGACAACACTACAGTCAATGGTTCGTTCCTGCGACGGACTGAAAAAGGTTCTAGCTACAACAAAGAGAAGATGGTCGATTTTCAGTCCAAGTTTTCAGATCCAGAAAGACTAGTGCCGACAAAGGATGAGGTATCTTTCGAGAAATTTAAATCTGTTATTCATAGTTTAAATGTTCAAATACCTTTTATTGAGTTGGTAAATCAAGTTCCTGCTTATATGAAATTTATGAAGCAACTTTTGACTAAAAAGCGGAAACTAGAAAGAGTTGAGTCTGTTGCATTAACTGCTGAGTCTAGTTCTTACTTAATTCATACTGCTCCACATAAATTAGCTGACCCTAGTAGTTTCTCTATCCCGTGTCAAATAGGCACCTTTAGTCTCGATTAAGCTTTATGTGATTTAGGCGCTAGCGTGAGTGTTATTCCATTAAGTCTAGCTAAACGAGTTGGTTTAACTGAGTTTGCTTGTACGAGTATGACAGTTCAGATGGCCGACCGTTCTGCGATCCAGGCCATCGGAGTGTTAGAGGATATACCTGTGCAAATCGAGAAATTCTTCTTTCCTGTAGATTTTGTTGTCCTAGATATACCTGAGGATCGTCACACCCCGATTATTTTGGGTAGACCATTTCTGCACACTGCTGGTGCAGTTATTGATGTTGGCCTTAGGACACTGACTTTTAAGGTGGGGAAGGAAAGAATTTCATTTGCTCAATCTCCCATTCGTAGGGATTCTATGATGGTTCAGTGCAATACTAAGACAGCTAATACTTATGTGATTATTGATGATGTCTCGCCTTTTATTCCTACCCCTATTCCTACTTTAACACCTCCGCCCCAAATTGGGAGCGAATTGGAGGAAAAATCTCGTGTTTTACTTGTTGCAGGGTCTGGTTTGGGGAAGGAACTACCGCATATTGCTCCAGCTGTGAAGAAACCGATTGTTCAGAGAGGCGGTCTAGGATGTCTTAGCTATGGCACTGACGAGGATCCAGATGAGGAGCCGGAGAAAGAGCCACCTGATTTTATAGCTTTGAAGAAGTCAGAGCGAGGCATGGAGTATGATTTGGAGTTCGATGAGCCAGACGATATTAGAGCATGGGAGGCCAGAGCTGATGATGATCCATTGAGTTGCCTAGATGACGGAGATGGGTGGTCTCCATCTACTGAGATTAGTATTGCTGAGGCGACTGCATCTAGCCAAAGGACATGGTCGGAGTTATCCTGCAGTTTCCGCGGATAAACACTTTCACATTTTATTGCTTGAGTTTTAAGACAATTCTTTTTATTGCATTTTTTAGACTATTTCCCGCTTTAAGTTTGCGAGACCACGTATTCTATTTATTTTGCTTAGGATTTATTTAGGCTTGAGACTGTTACTTTGGGTTTTGCGCAATTTTGGGCGCGTTATTATGTGTATTTGCAGGTTTATAGACCATGTTGGCTCAATTTATTGAGCTAATTCGAAGAAAATCAGAACTTACAAAGAGGTTTTCAGTCGATCGATCGCCCCTATGGTCGATCGATCGAGCTGCAAATTCAGGAGCTTTGTTCTGTTCACTCTGGTCGATCGACTGGGTGATGTGGTCGATCGACCACCCAACGCTGCTGTACCTGTTTCCGATCACCCCCCTGCTGTGTTTGGTCGATTTGCGGAGATAAGGGAGTCTTTCCTCCACTTTATTCTCCGATTAATTTCTGTTTTCTTCTGTTTTCTTATTTTACACATAATTTAGCGTTTAATAAATTGTTTTCTGGGAATTACGCACGGTATTGTTTGTCTTTTCAGGTACCTTAGGGTAGCACTGCTGGCAACTGAAACCTCCTAGCTCACGCTGGTTTGGGGAGGTTTCCTTTTTTCTGCGCTTAATGTCTTGTGAGTTTCCGAGTTTAATTTCATGTCTTATTTAGTTATAATAACGCAAATTCCCGTTTCCCTTTTATTTCACTATATGATTTTGCACAATGGGGACATTGTGTGATTTGGTTTGGGGAAGGGTTCTGCATTGCATTTCTGTTTCACATTTATTGCATTTCAGTTTGCATTTGTTAATTTATTTCTTATATATACAAAATTCAAAAAATTTCAAAAATTCAAAATTTTCACGTTTATTTTATCATATAGGTTGAGTCGGAACGGTAGTATTTCAATGATGACATTGCATTTTCATCTGTTTATGCCTAAGCCTTGCTAAATTGACATGTTATTAGTAGAATCACATATGCATAGTCTACGAGTTTTCGTTAAATATCTTGCTGAATCTTGAGACTTGACTTAAAATTTTGGCAAACTACATCATTTTCTGAGGTTTAGAGCTTATAACTGGTGTCATTCATGACCAGTTTATCTAGGATTGTGAGTAGTTATTCCTTATGAGACATGTTATATAAATTTGCATAAATATGAACTTAATCTGCTTAATACCTGTATGCATTCGGTTTGTGGTTAGTTGACACATGTGGAAGAGGTCACCCCTTTATTCATTTTGCCCATAAGCTCCACATGGCCAAAAATAGCTTTTTGTCCCTTTAACTACATCCTATATTTAGCCTACCCTTGTCAAGCTAGTAGTATTAGTCTTTGGGAATGTTCTTATTATTTTTGGTTGCATATGCTCTTATTGAGATGATGTTGGATGAAAGAATGAAGGAAGGAAAAGAATTTAAAAAGTTGAAAGAAACAGAATACGGAAGAGAAAAGAAAAAAGAGTTCAAAAAAGAGATTTCCGTCTATTGACCGGCTACATTAGTCGATCGACTAAGTACTGCGGCAGAAAAAGAAAATTCGAAAATCACATGCTACAATTGTTATGAGTTGGTGATTTACACTCCTGTGTTGTGTTTATATCATTTGGGGAGTTGACTTATCATGGAGATTGCGAGATTTGTGCTTCTAATTAGCACTGGTTTTATTGAAAATCTTGAGCAAGAAGTTGGATGTTGTTTTGCCTCTTCTTACCCATTACCTCACATATCCATATTTACCCCGGCATGTGTCATGGTCATTTGTTTGGTTGGAATGCATATGTACGGTTGTAGAGATTATTTTCATATTAGACTGCAGGCATGTTCTTATAGGTCGTAGTTAGGTGAGTGTCATTACAAAATTATTTCTTCCTATCTTTTACATATATTCACCTGTGCTTATGTGTGATTTGAGCGACCCGTGAGAGTCCATAATGATAAGTCTCTACAGTTGACGGTTCAGCAGTTTTTAACGACTTCATAACTCGTTTGCATGATTCATATTGCTAATTGATTGTTGATTTGTAGCATTAAAATGGTTTAGGCTTTACTTGTTGCATTTCGCTCTGAGATTGAACTCGTTCCATTAGATCCTAAGATCGAGTCTAGTTCTTGCTTGGGGACAAGCAAGGGTTTGGTTTGGGGAAGTTTGATGTGTGTCTATTATATGATGTTTTACACCTCATTCTACACGCATTTCAGAGCTCAATTGAGTAGTTTATGCTACTATTTCCCTTGTTTCGTGTATTTCTTCCTTTTCGAGTGATTTTGTAGGAATGTGAAGAATATGGCGGAAGATGGACCGAATTTGTCCCGGAGTGTTTAGTATAGGATTTTACATGATGTATTGACTCGAGGAATAAGCTTGGTGCGCGTTTCAAGGCCTAAAGATAGCAAAAGCATGGGTGCATACGAGTTTAACAAGCAAAGAAGAACTTCACGATATTGCAGCCTGCTTCAGATGGCAATATCTCGAGTTCTATATCTGATAATCCAGTGATTCTAATTGGAGGTGAAATCTTATCCTCTTAGCTTTCCAACTCCGTGTAGAACGCCTGATTTGACCAACTAACGAAGAAATGGCAGCTATTTTAAGATCGGTGCGCGCTGCAGAATTCGTCAGAATGCATTACTGTATAGCACTCTTGGTCGATCGACTGGTCCAAGTGGTCGATCGACCACCTCACGAGCTGATGAGCAAGTTAAAAGATCGAGAATTCCAAAGACCAATGTGATTAGGTTTAGGAATAAAGGTTACGCAGGATTATTCCTATATAACGTAACCTTAGTTTTCAGAATAAGCATCCAGTTTTTATCATCAAGTGCTTAATATACAATTCGATAGTCATTAGTTTAGATTATTTTCCGTCAATAAAGCTTTCTTTACATTCGGTTTCGATCTTTCCTCTTCAATTCTCCCTACGGTATTTTCTGTTCCTTCGTCTGATACTCGCTGTTTTAATTCATTCGTAGTATAGAATTGTTAGGTTAGAATTCCCAAAGCCAATTATCGTTTTATGTTAATTGTTCATCTAATTAATCTAAGCATGAATTCGTTAGCTTTATTTGATAATATTATTGTTGTTTTTATCACAAGTATGAGTGGCTAAATCACCATTGCTAGGATGTAGGCGAGTTATAGCATAGATGGCATTAGAATAGGTTACCCTCGGACTAGGGCTTGGTCGACCGACTGGCTTATCTGGTCGGTCGACTGAGTCGGTTGGTCGATCGATTGGGGTAACTGGTCGATCGACTGACTTCGTGTTTGATTTGCTTCGTTTGAATCGTTAAGTGCAATATCTATCAATGAGACGTAGCGGAGATTTGTTAGATGCTTGGTTTTGACCAACCCGTAGATCAAAAGATAGGGAAGGACTTAAATTAACGAATTAAGACGACTAAATTGCTAGATCGAAAGATAATGTAATTTAGGCATTAGGATCACTAGCCAAGAACGAAAGTTAGTATTAGTGACACCTAGGGACTAATAGCATAGACCGAGAGGGGCTATTAGTTTACTTGGACCGAGAGGACTTATCATACCCATCACTCACGACTGTATTTCAAGACCTACCTAGACTTATGTTCCATCGTAGCTATAGTGACCCGATCATCCTAGCTCATTTTCATTATTTGTTCACATCTTTATTTTTATTGTCTTATTTATTTTTATTTGCATTTAGTTTAGTGATTAATCAATCCAAACCCCCACAACTGTTACCCTTAGACTAAAATTGAAAGCAACTATAAAGTCCCTACCTCCCTGTGGTTCGACCCTGTTACCACTAACTTCTGTTAGTTTTAATAGGTATTATAAATATTATTTTTGGTGCACACAACGACAGGCATCAACCGGGGTCGGTAGAAACTCGGCGTGGGATAGGAGGGCTCAGTCTCAACCTCGTCCACCTTAGGCTGTCTCACTCTACGACACTCACGAGGTTGGGGAGGAGCCTGCTGTCTCTCAGACGCCGAGGTAGGTTCGCGTAAGTCTAAGAGGTTGGTGGGGTCTATCAAGTAATACTGAGGCCCGGGTTTGGGTACACCAATCCCTGGATCATACTCAGCCAAATGGTCAACCACGGGTAAGTGCGCGGGGTCAAGAAGTACCATCCATCAGGATCCTCTCACTCTCCATGCAAATGACCCATCCTCCAAAGTCCTAAGCCATCTGTTGTTACTCCAATACTTGGCGTTCATGGTAGGTACGGTGTCAAACACCTCATCCCTCGATGGAGGTGGAGCCTCAAAGTCAGTCAGTCGCTGGGTTAAACGAGTCACTATGGCCCCACATGAAATGTGGCGGTTCGGAGACAGTGCCATAAGCTCTAAACTGGAGCACACAACCCTAGGAGCACTATAGTAAAACAACTTCCCCCGATGCAGATTAAGGTAAGTAATCAACAACATAACCTTATGAGAACTCAGCTTACTCACATCGTCCCTCGCGTACAGAAGACGGGTTATCATCCTAAGAAACATGCGGAGGGATACATGCTGCACATCATTAATCAGCATGACACTAGCACTATGAGCAGGTCAGTGTAGATACCCAGTATCTGTTGAGACTCCAACAACCACCCGATGATTATCGGACTACAACATGCTTAGGAATCGCAGCGTTTGATCGACAGTTTGTGTATAACTTTACGTCGGAAAACTTAAAACGATTTCGAAAATAAAACATTTCAAAACTTTTCAAAAGTACCTGGAGTGTTTAATGCATGACGACGGGGTCACAATGACACTAACTAGAGTCAAAACCGACACCGGATCAAAAACCGACTCAAAAGTCAAATCCCGACTCCAACAACGAGTCAAACCGAGTGAAACACAAAAATCAAACTATTCAAATGCTTCTATGTTAAGATTTCCCGGAATCTTACATAGTCAAGTACCAAACATGTTCATCCAAATCCTAGGATAGAACAAATAATGATTTCTTCGTGTGATAGTGACAAGACACCTCGAAGACGTGCGACATGGCTCGCGCCTCTTTGAGCAGCCCAAGTGGCCACGTCACTCAAAACTCACACAACCACTAATTTTCCTATAAATACCCCTCAAATGCCACCATTTGAAGGTTACACGAGTGTCCGCCCCCTCTTTTCTCCCTTAAAATTATCGACTCGACTTCCTAACTCACAATCCAACACGTGTTTACGACCTACCGATCGTAAACACAAGCCTTACACATTGTTTGGTACCGTCATCGTGCATTAAATCACTTGACCAACCATCTCGACCACTACACCATCACTAAACTTAACAAACACTCTTTTTACTTACCAACACGGTTTAAATCGAGTTTTTCCGACCAAACGAGTTGATACACTTACGTCGGTTTCTCGCCATAAGCCAAGCATGTAAGTATGAGGGTGTAAAAATCTTCTTTTATCATGTTTTCATATGTTTCATGACTATAACATGCTAAATCATGCATAACATGGTCCAAAAGGACCCTGCCCAGCCCTAAGTCCAAACCGTGTTTGGTCTCTTCATCTCCTTCATTTTCAAATTTATAATCGGTTTTTATAATTTCATGTATTTTCAAGTCATTTTTACAAGTTTTTAACCATAAAACATTTTTCACCCTTGGTTCTTAATACCATGACGGTTTAATCCGTGTTTCGGTGATAATATTTGATTAATTACATTTTAAAAGGTATTTTAAAGCCTTTTATTTCATTTCTTTACCTTTTGGGGGAAGGTATTTTAAAGCCTTTCATCATTTCTTTACATTTTGAAAATAAATGTATTAGTCAACAATACAAAGTCATCCTTGGTTCTACATACCATGTCGGATTTTAACCCGAGTACGATAATGAATATTGACTAATTATATTCAAATGAACTTAAAATAATAAGTTCATAATCATCTTCAAAACTATTCATGTCAAGCTTGCAAAACCGAACCTGACATCGAATATTGTCAAAACAATGACGATTATTTAAATCTCGTTCTTCAAATCAATACAAAAGCGGTCTAAACGGCCTTTTCAAAACAAAACGGGTTAAAATACCCATTTTTCAACATGTTTTATAAACGTTTTTCAATGGCCAGAACGCTTCTTCCATCATTGACTGACCCGCGCCTAAACAGGCCACTCCTTTTTCTATTTTTCAAACCAGGGGAGACCCTCTTGCATCGCCAATAGGCTCGCGCCTCTTCTGGCTGCCTGATGCAGGGTCTGTCCCCTTTCCAGCACTAGTGTAGGACGATCCCGACTTCGGTTAACCCGAATACAGGATGGATCAGATGACTAATTTGCTCTTTCAAACACCGTATTTGCAAAACGCCTTACTAAGACAAATGGATCACGTTATGCACCATAAACCTAATTTGGTAAATGGATGTTTAATTTCCGTCTTGCATGAAACTCAACATTAAATCCAACTCGACATCTTATACTTGATACTTGGATTAAATCCACCGACTTAGAAAGCTCTCATATGTTAGGTTTAAACCAATGGATGCGCATTCATGCATTTAAACCGTTTTATCAACTTTTGCATTCAACCAACCAAGATCGATCAGTAGAGGCCGCTACCGCGGGCGGGATTGGGTGCCTGATTAAAGGGCTTCCCAATATGTACCTTCAGATCTTACTCAGAAACTTTGGATAGTGAATGACCTTATCTAGGGCGTACGAGAGTCATTCTAGAGATAGGATGCTAAAGAAGGACGATTCCTTATCTTTAGTACCTATGTCAAACCCTGCTTTATGCTTCGTTTGACCGAGGTATAAAGTGGATTCGAACGGGTTCTATGCATCCCACAAATGCTTGGTGGCGATTCCGAACATCTCCAATCGTTTCGAGACCCTTGCCGAGACGAAACCAACCGATCTAAAACGATCCGGTCGAAAGCATTCTTACGCCGCCGAGCGTGGCTTTCAAAAGACCGCTACACGTCCAACAGATCGGCTTGGCGTGTAGGTGGCCCGTGACTACAGACCGGTAGGTGGCCTCTCACATCAACGGACCGGCCTGTGGCCCATGTCCACAGATTGGCGACTCCGCTGGGGATAACTACGACACTTTTGTCTTTGTGATCCCTAGATGGTGAGACTCGAACGAGGTCTTGGTTGAAATGCATTAATTGATATTACGGTCACAATCAGGTTCCTTGTCCGGGCCCATAACCTAACCCTTTTCGACCAATTGGCTCGTCTCGTCGGCGTGAGTTTTCTCATCCCCGTGTTTTGAATCCCGATTATGTTAAGCATGCCATTGACGTTACACATTTCTGTTTCGTCAAAGAGCTTTCATCACCTTCGAGCACGAGGCTAGGGAACCCTCATTACACATTTTGTTTGGATTGGTATCCCTCTCTCAAATTGGGGTTTGATTGCTTGGTGTGTAACCGATCCTTTTAAGCCAAAACCCGTGTCAGCATTATGCATAATATAATGAAACTTTGAGTGCTTATGTGCTATGTGATCATAAGTCCTTCCAGGTCATTTTCAAACTTTCAAAAACACCTTTTCGCACCATTATAATGGCCTTTTCAAACCTCGGTCTTTCGCCGACCGTTGCTTTTCAACACGCCTTCCTAGGACTTCGTAATGACGATTTTCATACCCGGTTTTCTACAACAAGTTCAACACCCCTTTCTAGGCCGTCGTAATGACGATTTTCAAACTCGGTTTTCTACAACCATTTCAAAACACGCATTCCTAGGCTGTCTTAATGACGATTTTCAAACCCGGTTTTCTACAACCATTTCAACACACCTTTCTAGGCCCTCGTAATGACGATTTTCAAACTCGGTTTTTTACAACCATTTCAAAACACCTTTTTTACACCGTTATAATCGCCGCGTCAGAACACAGATTTAAACCCGTATCGCGCCGACAATGGCTCTTTCAAAACCCGAGAGAAGCACACACCCTTTTCTCTAGACACTTTCGAGATCCCGAGGACCATGCACCATCCCCGAGACCTTTTCAAACATTTCAAAACCCGATTTTCAAAACATACAATTTTGAATTTTAAAAACCGTCTCTGGGAACAGTACATTGTTTTCCTAGCCGACTCAAACTCAAACCGCCTTTTGCAAACTAACATAAGATAAACCTTTCAACTGACCGACTTGCGGAGATCCCTATATATTCTTCGGAAGCTGTCCATAAAGCGACAAACGAATCTTTTTGAAAATCTCTATTTTCGAAAACTTCAGTCCACCATTCCAATTCTGCCTCGTGTCTATCGAGTCAGAGCAAACGTACTTATGGGTCTTTACTTATGATTCGTCTCACCACGAGACTCGTCCAACAGCGTCACGCCACTACGTTGGACGCGAGTCAAAGTTCGGTCAAAACCGTCACGTTATAAATCGAGTCAGCACCAAGGTACCACACATGGTCATCCTCGTCTTGTTGAGTCTGATCTTTGTCCCGTCCTTCGTGTTGTCTGCGTTAAGTCTTTGAACCATGTCGGATTGAGTTGTAATGTGAGCCGTTTTTCTGCCTCAGAACCATGGCCCCGACTTCAACTTCGTCCATCAACAACAATTATAACAACTGGGATGTCACGACTGCTCAGCTAGCCAGCCTGCTCACTGCTCTTAAGGTCACCCAGGACCGTGTCGAAACCCGTATCGACACCCTGGAAAACAAGGAAGCTGGAGAACACAACACTTCGCCCTTGACTGAAACTGAGAAAAGGCTCAAGCTCCTGGAAGAACAACTCCTAGCCCGGGGTAACAACATCCACCTTGAGAATAATCGAAGATTCGAACCCGTTGGGGATCAACTACCCGACAACTTCACCTTGACTGATGTGCCCAAATTCAAGGGAGTGGAAGACCCACTCAACCACATTCGAGCCTTCAAAGACTACATGGCCATAAAAGGGGTCAAACAGGAACTTTTCACCCGAATCTTTCCATCATCCTTGGAATCGATCCCTCGCCAATGGTACTACTCCCTTGACCCGAAGAATCTCACTACCTGGGATGAGGTTGCAGTTGAATTTGCTAAGCAGCATGCCGACAATGTCGAAATCCAGGCCAATACCCGTACTCTTTAGGTCCTAAATCAAAATGATAAGGAGGGACTAACCGAGTTCTTAACCCGTTGAAGGAGGGTAAGCACTCAGTTGGTCAGCAAGCCGAGTGAGTAAACTTTGGTGGAAAAGTTTGTCAACAATCTCTGCCCGGTATATGCCAACTTACTAAGATACCAAAACATCAAGACATTCCAAGATGTGCAAATCCTTGGAACCCGCATCGAAGACGACCTCCGAAAGGGTGTCCTGGGCAAAACCACCGGTAGAGGCTACCGGGGATCTACATCAATCGGATCTCGCCCCTATGGTCAGACAAACAAAATTGACGAGGTCAACCTCCTTGAGCCAACCACCAAGAGAGCTGAGCGCCCTCAAAGAGTGTTCACCAACCTAGGGTCAACTTATGCAAGCGCCCTAAAAAGGCTTATGGTCAAGGGAAATTACAACCAATCGGACCCACACCCCGGATCCGTCTGATGCTAAGAAATCCTACTTCTGGAACCCTAATGCCTACTGCCAATACCACCAAGGGAAAGGTCATGACACGGAAACCTGTTTCAAACTCAAACACGTTATTCAGGACATGATCGAGAAAGGGGAATTACCTTTGCCCCCACCAACTAAACCAAATAACAAGACAAACTGTTTTGACAGGGATTTCACTGGTTAAAAAGATCCTGCCAGGGATTTATATGTAGGGTGATTTAACTCAAACAATTTTGCCTGACTAATATTGTTAAGTGAAAAGGTAAATAATAAATGAAGGCACAAAGATTTTATAGGTGGAAAAACCCTGGAAATAAGGGAAAAAACCACGGGCACCAATCCAGGAGTGATTGTTATTATGATTTTAGATAGCCTGACAGAGTATTGGTATATCAGGCGTGACAGGCGAAATTATATTGCTTAAGAATACAAAAATGTAAGTAAGACAGAGAGTGTGTGGAATGATCCCTCTGATTTTATCTTCTCTTGTATTTATACTCTGTTTTCCAGTTTCCCTTTCCGCCGTTTAGGGTTTCCTGGTAAATAGGGCTTGTGCCCTATTTACCCGGAGGTGGTTGCTACTTATTCTGCCGTTGCTTTTGACTATTCTTCATATCTTTTCCTCTTGAATTGGCCTTCCTTGTTTGTAGGGAGCATATATTAATTGCCGGGTTTTTGCCTGTTGTGCCTGACTTATTTTCCTTCCAGGTTGCTTGGTTGATTATTTGCCTGTTTTGCATCAACTCCTGCTTGGTGCCTATTCGTATTTAATAAATGTCTGGTTTCAGGTGTCTTTTGCTTGGAACTTGGTTTTGGTTGTTGCCTGGCCTATGTCAGGTCAGGCAGGATAACTCTGGGCCCAACAATTGCCCCTTATCTGCTTATTCCATTATTGGGTCTGGCCAGGAATAAGGAGATAAAAATTTGGGCCAGGTTAAGAATTGTGCAGGGATATTTTATCGGATCAGAATTTGTGTTTGATTCAGCTTCTTATAATGGCTCTTTGTCATAAATAGGGTAGGTTCACAAAACCCTAGGAGAGTTATGATTAAACTCATCCACTTGCTTTCCTAGCCGTTTTAGTTTTGCGGCTATAAATATCTTGCCTGCCGTGTTTTGTCTTCACATTTCAATCTCTAAATTTCTTCTCTCTTTCTAAAAATTCCCTCTTTGCAAAAAATCATTTTCCAGGAAAAAAATAAAGTATGGCTGGTGGTAGGAGAAAGACGGCAGCTTCCAAGGCTTCTGCCGAGGCTGAGAAAGTTCCTGTTGAGGTAGAAACGGTTCCTGCTGAGGTGGAAATGGTTCCTGCTGAGGCTGAAAAAGTTCCAGATATTATTCCCGAGGATGATGTGGTGGAAATTGTTGCTGCCCCAGAGATTCTGTCCATGTCATATAAGGGGGTTGAATATACTCCTGTTAAGGCATTGGCAGCCTCTTTCCATGAAACCAATCAGCTAAAACCGGCCTTTGAGCATTACATAAAGGGTAGGGGCCTCATTCCTAGTGGGGCTGAGGTTTGGATCCCTGAGAGTGGTCTAGTCAGGGCTAATTGGGGTAGTCCTGGCTGGTTCTTTATTTTTGAATGGGCATTCATGGGTGGTTGCCGGCTTCCCTTTTCTCCTTTCATGAGTGAGGTGATCAGGGCTATCAGGGTTCCCCCGTTTCAACTTATGCCAATGGTCTGGAAGATTGTCCCTTCAGTTGAGCATTTGTGTTCTAAGCACAAGTTGGTTATTACCCTGGATGACTTCAAGAACGTCTATCATTTGAAGAGTAATTCTACTGGAAGGTTTAACTTTTGAGTCAGGTCGAAGATTGCTCACCTGATTACTAACTTTGATTCAGGGGATGACAAGGGATGGCCTCAAACTTATATGTTTATCAAGGCTGATTCAATTGCCCCTAATCTGGACTATCTCAATTATCCAGCTGTTGAAGGAGGTAACTTTCTTTCCTGTATTATTTTGGTTTGGCAGTAACATATTTTGGAGAATTTACTTACTTTGTCTATGTTTCTTTGTAGTAAATGATTGGGTGAATAATCCTGATGCTGAGGGGTCGGCTGACCGGATAACAGCATTCATGGCATTGCCTGAGGAGGAGAGGGCATGGACTGCCTGTCTGGGGCAAGCTTCCATGCCTCGTTTTAAGAAGGCCAAGTTGAGTACATATAAGCCAGTGAAGAGCACTAAGGTTTCAGAGGTTTCTTCATCAGGAAGTAAGTTTTTGCTTCCTTCTATCATTCTGTTTCTTGTATTGGACATGTGTTTATATTGCTGATTTAGAACCTCGTCGTGCAGCTACCAGGGCTTCTGCCAGGATTGCTAGCTTTGGTTTATCCCTGGTGAAGGGAGGGGTTTCACAGATTACAGGGGAGAAATCTAAGAGTAGTGAGGCCACGGGGAGTGATAGTGCTGTTCAGGTTCAGGAACCTGTGCAGGGGGTTCCGTTGGCATCGCTTGAGAAGGTTGTGGATGGGAGTGATCGTCCTGAGAAGAGGAAAAGAGTGGATGAATCTTTAGGAGGGGTTCACGAGGTCAGAGGGGTTAGGGCTCGGCTGGATGAGGTCCAATTTGCCAAGGAACAAATCCAAGCCCAGGCTTTTATGGTTGATGATCCTTATTTCAAGTATCAAGCAGAGGATACTTCTGCCCGTGCTTTGGCTGCTATGTACCGTACCAGGGACTATGCTGCCAACCTGATTACCATGCTTTAGGAGGTATGTTTTTTGCCTTGTTTTTTGTGGGTATTTGTGTGTGTTTATTTGTTTTCTTTTTTTTTGTAGCTTAGATGGGCATTTTTTTTGTTAGAATGTCAATGATATGCTGAGGGGCGCCTGTCAACTGGAATCAATCCACAGCCTAAAAAATACCCTAGATTGGGAGGTACAGATTTTGAAAAAAGATTCTAAAAAGTTTAAGGCTTAGTTGGAGGTGTCTAAGGCTGAGAATCACTCTTTAAAGGAGGATAATGAGGCAGGGAAGGCTCGGTTGGTTGTGGAGTCTTCTAAGCTGAAATCTGCTCAGGATGCTCTTAAAGCTCTTCAGGCCAAGTTTGATCACGCCGGGAAGAGTTGAAGGTGAAAAACAAAGGCTATGCAAGAGCAGTTGAAGGTGAATGAAGAATTGGCTGTGGAGAGGGATTTGGTTCAGGCTAGGTACAAAGATGCTGCACTTTATTTCTTTGGCAAGGGTCGTGTGGATGCTATGAAGGAGCCTGTTGAAGTCAGGCCTTTTTGGAATCCTGACGAGGAGTTAGCTGATCTCAATACTACTTACCCTGAGCTCTGTAAACTGCATGCTGATGAAGAAGTGGACTCTCCACCATCCAAGGAAAAGAGTAGTGATGCTGAAGAGGAGGCTGCTGATGAGGGAATTGGTTCTGCTACAGCTTCCAAGGCGGGCTAGTTTTTGTTTTTGTTTTTGTGAGATTTTGTGAGATTTTGTGTAGTTTTGGCCTATCCAGGGGGGATGTTCCTTGGACAAACAGTTGGTTTTGGAATTTCTTTTTGTTGGTTTTGGGTATTTCCTGAATAAGTAGTTGTTCTTCTTGCCCTAGGGAGGATATATTTCTGAGTAGGTATTTTATTATGGTATAAATATATCATTTTCTTCTCTTGATTTTCTTGCTGTGCTTGGCTGGTCTTAATTTGTACCTGTAAATAATTCATTTGATGTTTTTCTGTTAGAATAATGACTGTTAGGAGGGCTTATGGCCCTCATTCCTGTGTTTTTGGGAAATGGTGGCTTTGTTTGCCTGTTAGGAGGGCTTGTTTCTAAAATGAGGGTGGTTACCAGTCAGGAAGGCTTATGGCCCTCAGCTTGTCAGGAGGGCTTATTTTGACTTGTAGTCTGGTCTATTCCACCATTGTACTTGTCTTTTATGGACTGAGCTCAGTTTCGTTTTTAGGTCAGGCAGGCAGGTGCCAAATTGTAGAGCATTTCAAGAATGCTTTTCAGGTTAGGTGGAGTGGCCCTCAATCCTGAATATGTGTTTAAGCCTTAAATGCAGCATATAATAAATAAAAAGAAGGCGTGAAACAAGTTTTCAGAATTTGGTAGGATATGATTTGAATAAACATCCTTGGCAGAGCTAAAAGTAACAGACATGTTTCATGCAATTTAGCACGTAGCAGGAAAGCAGATCCCTTATATATTTTCCTATAAGATTCTATTGACACATATATGGAGTGGATAGTTTTACCTGCTTCTTGATTAAACATGAAATAACTTTAAGTGGGAAATGTTCCAGGATCTGGGGATCATTTCTCCTTCCAAAGTTTGTGGCCTGTAAGCTCCTTGTCCTACTATTGAATCAATTAGATATGGTCCTTCCCATGTGGGAGCTAGTTTGCCTGCATTTTTCTCTCTGGTGTTGGGGAAGACTTTTCTTAGAACCAGGTCTCCTTCCTTGAATATTCTGATGTTGACATTCTTGTTGTAACTTCTGGCTACTGCCTGTTGGTAGGAGGCTATCCTGACTTTGGCTGCATCCCTTAGTTCTTCAGTTAGGAGCAGGTTATCTTGCAAAAGGGGTTTGTTCTCCTCTATGGTGTTCAAGCTGCTTCTGGTAGTTGGCACATGGATTTCTGCCGGAATTAATGCTTCACAGCCATAGACTAGGGAATATGGCGTCTGGCCTGTGGATGTTTTGGGTGTTGTCCTGTCAGCTCACAAGACTAAGGGTAATTCTTCTGCCCATCTTCCTTTCCTTCTTTTTAGCTTTTTCTTCAGGCAGCTGATTACTACTTTATTGCTTGACTCAGCCTGACCATTGGCTTTTGGATAGCCTGGTGTGGATGTGACTAGGTTGATGTTCCATTGTGCACAAAAGTTTGCTGTTCTTTTTCCCACAAATTTTGTATCGTTGTCACAGACGATTTCTGAAGGTATTCCATATCTGCATATGATATTCCGTTTGATGAATGATATGACATCCTTCTCTTTGACTTGCCTGTAAGAGTCTGCTTCTATCCACTTGGAAAAGTAGTCAGTCATTGCTAGCATGAAAACTTTTTGTCCAAGCGCTTGAGGTAATTTGCCTACTATATCCATGCCCCATTTCATGAATGGCCAGCGGGGTGAGATGGAATGTAGTAGCTCTGATGGTTGGTGGATATAAGGGGAGTGGATTTTGCAGGCTTCACATTTGGAGCTATATGCTATGCAGTCAGCTCTCAGGGTTGGCCAAAAATAGCATGTCCTGAGGACTTTGCTTGCCAGGCTTCTGCCACCTTTGTGATTTCCAAAGTATCCATCATGTATATCTTCTATGACCAGTCTGGCTTCATTTGGTTCTAGGCAACGTAGGTAAGGTCCAGCCTGAGACTTTTTAAACAATGTGTTACTGATAATGGTATAAGTGGATGCTTTGATTTTCAGGGCCCTCGCTTCATTTTTATCTTTAGGGAGTATCCCCTGTAAGAACCAATCATAGTAGGGTTTGGTCCAAGAGGTTGTGTCCTCCTGAATGGGACAAATTTGATCAGGCCTTTCTATGATTGGTTCCAACAGGTGGATAATGGGTATTTTATCAAACACAGCAGGGCTGAAGTTTGATCCCAGGCTGGCTAGGGCATCAGCCTGGGTATTTAAGTCCCTTGGTATTTGGTCGATGTCAAAGGTTTTGAATTTTTTGCAAAGGTTTTTGACATATTCTAAATAAAGCATCATTTTTGAATCTTTTGCTGCATATATTCCTTTGACTTGGTTGGAAATTAAGAGAGAGTCAGTTTTTACCTTGAGGTTTACTACACCGAGTTCTATACATACCTTTAGTCCAGCAATCAGGGCTTCATACTCAGCTTCATTATTTGTGGCTTTGAATTCGCAACTAATAGCATGTGCGATTAGGTCTCCCTGTGGTGATTTGAGGACTAGTCCTAGGCCAGTGCCTTTTATATTTGTTGCCCCATCTACATGTAGGGTCCATTCCTGGTCTGTCTTATGGGTGTCAAGGTGGTTGACCTCTTTTATAAGGTCTGGTTCTAGGGTAGGACTAAATTCAGCCACGAAGTCTGCTAATGCCTGAGACTTAATTGCTGTCCTGGGTTCAAAGGTTATGTCATAGGTGCTAATTTGTATCGACCATTTTGCCATTCCGCCCGATAACTCGGGCTTTTCGGAGACAGATTTGATAGGCAGGTTGGTTCTTACAATAATTGAGTGGCTTTCAAAATAAGGTCGATGTTTGGTGCAAGACATAACTAAAGCAAATACATATTTTTCAAGTAAGCCATACCTGGTTTCTGCATCTAGGAGACTCTTACTTACATAGTAGATTGAATGCTGTTGGCCGTCAATTTCTTTAGTCAGGACCCCACTTACTGCTGTCTCCGTGATAGATAAGTAGACCATCAGGGGTTCTCCTTTGTCTGGTTTGGCAAGTAGTGGAGGTGTGATCAGGTATGTTTTGAGATTTTGGAAGGTTGTCTCATGTTCAGGCAACCATTTGAATGTCTTGTTTTTCTTGAGTAGGTCATATAATGCCTTGTACCTTTCTGATGATCTGGATATGAATCTATTAAGGGCTGCAACTCGTCCTGTTAGCTTTTCAATGTCTTTGACTGACTTGGGGGATTCCAGTTCCAGTATGGCTTTTATTTGTTCTGGGCTGGCTTCTATTTCTCTTTTGTTCACCATGTACCCTAGGAATTTGCCTGAAGAGACTCCAAAGTGGCATTTGGAAGGGTTAAGCTTCATGTTAAATTCTTCAAGGATCTTGAAAGTTGTTTCCAAGTCCCTGACATGGTCCTCATCCTTCTTTGATTTGACCACCATGTCATCAATATAGACTTCCATTGTGTCCCCTATTTGGTCCTTGAACATTGTATTGACCAAGTGTTGATATGTTGCCCCTGCATTTTTCAGGCCGAAGGGCATTGCTGTGTAGCAGTATATGCCTCTTTCCGTGATGAATGCAGTATGTTCCTGGTCAGATGGGTGCATCTTGATTTGGTTAAATCCACTTAAGGCATCCATGAATGTTAGGAGTTCATGCCCTGTTGTAGCATCAACCATTGCGTCTATGTGTGGGAGTGGAAATGGATCTTTTGGGCAGGCTTTATTGAGGTCTGTGTAATCTACACAAACTCTCCACTTGCCATTCTTCTTTTGTACCACCACTACGTTGGCTAGCCAGTCAGGGTATATGACTTCTCTTATCATCCCCATGTCCAATAGTTTGTCCACTTATTCATTAATGATAGCATTTCTTTCAGCGGTAAACTTTCTTGTTTTCTGCTGGACATGCTTATAAGACTTATCTATATTTAGTTTATGAGTAATGATGTTGGCATCTATACCAGTCATATCAAAATGTGACCAGGCAAAACATGAAGATTTACTTTTAAGAAAGCTTACTAGTTCTGGCCTGATGTTCTCAGGAACATCAGATCCTACCAGTACATGCCTATGAGGATACTCGGGGTCTAAAATTACCTGATCTGTTTCCATTTTGGTTTCTGCCACATGTGTTGTCCTGACAGGGTACTGTAATTGTTAGGCGAGAGACTTACCTGCCTTGGAGGGCTTTAGTGACTCAATATAGCATTCCTGGGCAGATTTTTGTTCACCTTTTATGGTTGCTACTCCCCATTCTGTTTGTATTTTGATGCACTGGTGGGAAGTGGAGGGTATGGCCCTCACATTGTGGATCCATGGTCTTCCTAGTATGGCGTTGTAGGATGACAGGCAATCCAAGACTCCAAATCTTTCGTATGAGGATACTCCTTCCATATATGTGGGCAGGTGTATCTCTCCCAATGTGTTCCTTGTTTCTCCACTGAATCCTACCAGGACATTAAATTTCTTTATGATTTGGCTTTCATCAATCTTCATTGCTTTAAGGACATCAAACATGATCAGGTTCACTGAACTGCCTCCAGCTACCAGGATTCTCATGACACGTGCGGTTCCTATTTGCATGGTGATGACCAGGCTGTCATGGTGGATGTCTGGAATGCCCTGCATATCAGTGTCTTCAAAAGTAATTTGAGGTAAATTGCTAGGTTTAAAAGGAGATTTCATTTTTGACTCCCTGGCAATTTTCTTTGTAGCTGAACTGGTCAGGCCACAAATTTCTGATCCTCCATTGATGAATTTGACTTCATAGATGGGTGGTGCAGGGGGCAAGTCACATTGTTGCCTTTCTGTGTTCCTTCTTGTTCCATCATCTTCTCTGCTCTTTGTTGGCATCAGGTCTTTCAGATATCCTTTTTTTAGCAGGTAAGCCACTTGTCTGCGCAGTCCCAGGCATTCTTCTGTTGTGTGCCCTATATCCATGTGAAATTCACACCACTTGGTGGTATCCTTCCTTGGGTTGGGGTTGTCTGACTTCTTTGGCCACTTGACAATGTCTCCCATATGGTCAAGTCTTTTGATCAGTCCTACAATGTCAACAGAGAAGTTATATTCTTGGATAGGAGGATAAGTATAGGAGTTACCTCATTGTTCATGTGTATAGTTGACTTCTGATCTGTCAGGTCTTGTGTAAGGAGATGGCCTGGAACTGCTTCCTCTATGGTTAAAACTTTTTCTGTTGACTTTGTCATATCCTGAATTGCTGTTAGCATTGTCTGCCTTGTAGCCTTTGTCTTCTTCTAGCTTGATATAGCCTATGGCTAATGCCTGGACAGCTTCAAAGGTATGACAGGGCTTCATGGTCATTGCGTCATAGAAGTCACTGTCTAGGGGTAACCCTTGCCTGAAAGCTTCCACGGCTATTCCAACATCACATCTGGGGATTGAAACCTTTTCTTTGTTGAATCTTGTCATGTAAGATCTGATTGATTCTCCAGGCTTTTGTTTAATCCTGTATAGGTCACTGGATCTCTTTTTTAGTTCTCTGCTGCTGGCAAACTGATGATTGAAAGAATTGACCAGGTCAGCAAAGGACTTGATGCTTCCATTTGGCAGGTTTATATACCATTGCAGGACAGGTCCGTTCAGGATTGTTCCAAATCCTTTACACATGCAGACTTGGCGTAGTTCACTGGGAATTGATGCTGCCAGCATCCTTTGCATGTAATAGGCAACATGATTTTGTGGATCTGTGGTCCCATCATAGATTCTCATTGAGGGAACCACAAATTTCTTTGGCAGGTCTATTTTTGCTATTTCATCCACAAAGGGTGAATCAGCATAACTTTCTGGATTTGCTTCATCAATTGGGGTAGGAACTTCTGGAATCTTCTCAAATCTTTCATGGAGTTTTTTGATTTCCTGGAGCATAGCCATCATGATGGTTGTGTTGGTCTGATCCGGTGAGGTTTCTTCATTTTGGAATTCCTCTAAGTCTGTTTCTTCTCCTGTTTTGGACTTTGGTGGAGTAGGAGTGCCAAGATTAGAGAAATCAATGTTCCTGATGATTGAGGAGAATGGTGTGCCAGGCTGAACTTTCAATTTTGATCCTGAAGCTTTTTCTCCCAGCTTTAGTTTCAGGCTGGATTCTGATTCTTTCAAGTTTGCAACTTCTGCTTCAGCCTGGGCCATTTTTTGTTTCAACTGTTCCATTTCCAACAATTGTTGTTTGGCGGCAGCCAGTTGTTGCTCAACGCTATCTCTTGCCATTTCTCAAGTTTTTTGTGGTGTAAGGTTATAGAATTTTGATTATTTTCGAGCTAGATGCCCCATGGTGGGCGCCAATTGTTTTGACAGGGATTTCACGGTTAAAAAGATCATGCCAGGGATTTATATGTAGGGTGATCTAACTCAAACAATTTTGCCTGACTAATATTGTTAAGTGAAAAGGTAAATAATAAATGAAGGCACACAGATTTTATACGTGGAAAAACCCTGGGAATAAGGGAAAAAACCACGGGCACCAAGCCAGGAGTGATTGTTACTATGATTTTAGATAGCCTGACAGAGTATTGGTATATCAGGCGTGACAGGCAAAATTATATTGCTTAAGAATACAAAAATATAAGTAAGACTGAGAGTGTGTGGAATGATCCCTCTGATTTTATCTTCTCTTGTATTTATACTCAGTTTTCCAGTCTCCCTTTCCGCCGTTTAGGGTTTCCTTGTAAATAGGGCTTGTGCCCTATTTACCCGGAGGTGGTTGCTACTTATTCTGCCGTTGCTTTTGACTATTCTTCATATCTTTTCCTCTTGAATTGGCCTTCCTTGTTTGTAGGGGGCATATATTAATTGCCTGGTTTTTGCCTGTTGTGCCTGACTTATTTTCCTTCCAGGTTGCTTGGTTGATTATTTGCCTGTCTTGCATCAAATCCTGCTTGGTGCCTATTCGTATTTAATAAATGCCTGGTTTCAGGTGTCTTTTGCTTGGAACTTGGTTTTGGTTGTTGCCTAGCTTATGTCAGGTCAGGCAGGATAACTCTGGGCCCAACACAAACCCTTTGGGAATCCATGATATCTCCAATGATGAGCTGACCTTAGATTGCTCGCACCTCATCTTAGCGATTGATGACGAGGTGAATGCCTTGGAGAAGGATGCCTCGGACAGGGTATTCGTGTTCAGCGCCGCAACCATGCTTACTATGTTCCAACAAGTTGAGGAGGCTATAGCCAGTCTCTCCGAAAGGATTAATCGGCTTGACGATGCTTACCACCGATTGATTTTCAGTACTCCGACGCCACGCCCGAGGGAGGAGCCCCCAAACGCCCAAAACTACCCTCACCAGGAAGGATTGCTCCCGTGACCATTCTGGCATGCACCTCATAATAATAACCCCCACAAAAATTACCCTCACAAAATTTCCCTCATAAACACTGCCCACCGAGGAATACTTCTCCAAGGTACCCTCGAGATCCCAAAGTCAATGGTATCTGGAGGGATGATGTTGAGGATATCTATATCATCCCGGGAAAATAGAAACAGGCAAAAGAGATCGGTCATCTTACCCGGTCCGGACGCCCCTATCAAAGCCCAATGGTCCTTCCAACTACGAATGACCAAGTTGTCCCAGACGTTGACACTCAACCGAAGGCTCCCGAGAATTCGATCCTCAAACAACTGCAGAAAGCAAAAGCCGAAATTTCAATTTGGCAACTGATCATCACATCCTTCGAACATCGGCAAGCTCTTCTACAAGCCTTAGAAAAACTGACTGTTCCCTTTACCTCCTCCCCGGAAGAAGTGGTAGCGCACATGACAAGGGATGTCCCCGACTTGAGCAAGCCGGTCATCTTCTCTGATGAGGATATCCCTCCCTTCGGAGCCAACCATAACCTGGCCCCATACATCACCGTTCAGTGCCTAAAAAAGAATGTGCCTATGGTTCTTGTGGATGACGGATCTGCGGTTAATGTCATTCCCCTCAAAACAGCTTACAAACTGGGTATCAAAGAAGCTGACTTGGTCCTAACCAATCAAGGAGTACGCGCTTATGACGACACTCGTCGTAAGGTCGCATGGCTTATCACTCTAACCGTTGCAACCGGACCACTGGAAAGCCAAACCAGTTTCCAGGTAGTCGACATCGATGCCTCCTTCAACATGCTTCTGGGACGTCCCTGGATCCACGCCGTCAAGGCAGTTACCTCAACCCTTCATCAGAAAATCAGGGTCCCCTTCAACGGGAAGACGATCACAATTCCCGCTTCACAGATGAAAGCCGTCGTGAAGAAGGGAATAGCCTCCCAAGTCATTGAGGAGGACAGCAACGAGATGTGGGGATTCCAAGCTGTGAATGCCTTAACTGACGAATCAACACCCTTTGATTGTGACCCATTTGCAAACCTCACAGTCAACCGCATTCTGATGCGCCAAGGTTATTTTCCGGGTCTACCCCTCAATCCGCTGAAGAGCACCTTACCTCCCTTGAAACAAGATAAGGTCCCCAACATCCCCTTCGGGCTGGGCTATGAACCTACCACTGAAGATATCCAGGAGATGAACCTCCTAATTCGAAAGCGCAAGAAGCACGGAGTTTTCCCCCGTCCCTATCATTTGACCCTCAATGGATACTTTGTCCCCGGGGGAGTGTCCGAACTCTACCACGGCTTTCCTGAACTGATCTATGACTCTGTGGCCAAGATCAGGCACCCGGGTGTAGAAGTCTTCCAAGACTGCTACTTCATACCCAACAACACCGAAGCTGCATAAACCGAGTCTAAATCGTCCCCGTGCCTCGACGGACAAGCTGTCACCCTCCTCTTTGGAGAGGATAACATCAAACACCTCAACTATGAGGACATCATCAACATTCCTCTAAAGGACAACTAGTCTGACCCCACCGCCTTAATCTCTGATACAGACCCAGAGAAAGCTACATAAGGCTGGAGGAAGACTGTCAAGTGGACCGATCATCAAGGCCGCATTCTCAAGATTACAACTGGAGAAGGCCCTATGTTCAAAAAGGGAAGTGAAGAAGAATCTGAGTCTGAATAAGAGTCAAAGTATGTTTTAGCTCCTAGCACTCTTGATGTCCCAGTCAAAGTCCCCTTCCCACTGTTTTATCACAAACTTGTGGCTACTTCAAAGGCTGAGTCAACTAGGGTCATCCCCACTCCCATGAAAGGTGACAATCTGGAGTTTGTTCCAGGGGCCACCTCCTCTGCTGTGTCGCCTCTGATTGACCATGAGATGTCTGTCCTCTCCGAGATTTTTGCTTGAGTCAACTTTATGAACGCTAAGTTTGCTTATGACTCGTCTCAATTTAACTACAGTGTAATTCTGAATGACTTTGAGGAATTTGACTTGAGTGACTATCCACCTCACCTAGCCAAAGAACTTGACAAACGGGAAACCAGGACCCCCATCATTGAGGAGACCGAACTTATTAACGTAGGAACCGACAACACACCTCAAGAACTTAGCATAGGGACAACTCTTGACCCCTCAGAAAGACAACAGTTCACCGACCTCTTGCACGAATATAAGGACGTATTCACCTGGTCCTACAGAGATATGCCTGGGATTCACAGGGAAATTGTAGAGCACGGGATACCCATTAAACCCGGAGCTAAACCCGTGAAGCAAAATTTGCGCCGGAAATCATGTCAAAGCCTCTTGTCCTCATGCCACCTCAACAAGGGATTCCCTTATCCCTGTACCTGACTATCACCGACACAGCCATGGGAACAATGCTGGCACAAACAGTTGACGGCGAAGAACGAGCCATCTACTACATCAGCGAAAAGTTTATCGAGTATAAGACACGATACACCCAACTGGAAAAGACATGCCTTGCCTTAGTATGGTCAACAAAGAAACTGCGGCACTACATGCTCAGCAACACGGTTCACATATACTCCAAGATGGACCCGGTCAAATACATCTTCGAAAAACCCGTACTAAACGGAAGGCTGTCTAGATGGGCACTCATGCTATCTGAATTTGATCTGAAGTTCGTACCCCTCAAGGTTATCAAGGGAAGGGCAGTCGCTGATTTCCTAGCAGAGAATCCCGTCAACGATGACCCGACGACCGACACATGGTCACTTCCTGACGAAGACATCCTTTGTGTCGACTCCGACGTGTGGGACCTATACTTCGATGGTGCATCTAATCTGAGAGGCTTCGGGGTAGGAATCCTCCTGATATCACCAGAGGAGGAACATGTTCCGATCTCGGTCAAGCTAGATTTTGCCGTCACCAACAATGCCGCCGAATATGAAGCATGCCTCATCGGCCTACAAGCAACCATAACACTTGGCATCAAGAGACTGAGGGTCCACGGCGATTCCTCACTCATCATCAATCAGGTGTCCGGGTCATGGAAAATACGAAGTGACAGCTTAGCTCCCTACCGAGCAAAGATCAATCAAGAGGTCGAGTTCTTCGACCAAGTCGACTACTTCCACTTGCCACAAGAGGAAAATAAATTTGCTGATGCCCTGGCAAAGCTTGTCGCGCTCTTCAACATACCTAACGACATAACATCAATGCCCCTATGTGTCGAGAGAAGGAGCGAGCCAGCTCACATTTGCGCCATCAACAACGACGAGAATAATCATGATGAACCATGGTACCAAGCCATCCTCAACTACAAAACCAAAAATGAATTCCTTCCTAACTCTGATCCAAGAGGACAAAGAGCCATCCGTCTACTTGCACCACAATTCGTGATAAACCAAGACCAATTATACAAAAGAACAACCCAAGGGATTCTCCTCCTTTGCATCGACCATCACAAAGCCAAAAGAGTCATGGGAGAGGTCCACGATGGAGAATGTGGCCCTCACATGAGCGCAATGATGCTGACCCGAAAAGTCATGCGATTAGGCTACTACTGGACCACCATGGAAGCCGATTGCCGCAACTACGTCAAACATTGTCATAATTGCCAAATCTTCGCCAACGTACAATACATACCACCATCCCTTTTGTACACCATGACATCACCATGGCCTTTCTCAACCTGGGGCAACGACATCATTGGGAATGTCAACCCAACAAGCACCAAAGGGCATTCCTTCGTCCTCGTCGCCATTGACTATTTCACCAAATAAGTGGAAGCGCAATCTTATGCAGTCTTGACCTCCAAACAAGTGACCAAGTTCCTCTAGAACAACATCATCTGCAGATATGGGGTACCCCATGAAATCATCAGCGATCAAGGGTCTCACTTCCGGGCGGGAACACAAGCCTTGCTGGACAAATACAAGATCAAATGACATCGATCATCCCCCTACCGTCCCTAAACCAACGGAACGGTGGAGGCAGCTAACAAAACTCTTGTCACCATTATCAAGAAAATGCAAGACAACTACCGCGATTGGCCGAGCAAACTTCCATTCATACTCTAGGGATACCAAACCTCCATTCAAATACCGACAGGCGCCACACCCTTCTACCTAGCATACGGTATGGAGGCGGTTCAACCGATAGAGTTAGAGGTCCCTTCTCTACGCATCCTACTGGAGAGTCAAGTTCCTGAGGCGGGACCCGTCGAAGGTACGAGCAACTCACACTTCTAGACGAACGATGGCTTAACGCCTTGCACAACGTCCAACTATACCAACGACGTATACAACGGGCATTATACAAGAAGGTTAAACCCCGGAACATCAAGGAGGGAGACTTGGTCCTCAAGTCGTTCCGAGAACCATTACCCGTCGATCCGAGGGGGAAATTCATACCCAACTGGGCCGGGCCATACCTGGTCAAGAAAATACTTTCGGGGGGGCGTAGTGAGACTAAGTGACCTAGACGGGGAGGATTTTACAAACCCGACCAACCTAGACCAACTCAAGAAATACTACCTTTGACCATAGTAACCGACAACCTCACCCTAGTTTTGCAGCTAGTGACCACCTTAACCCTTTCAAGTCAAGTTCCTCAAACGCGTTCTGATTTGAAATTGCATGTTTTATCGAGTCTAAGTTGCGGCCCCTTGCCCGTTTCGAATGCCCTTTGATCTGTCAAAGGCAACATCCATTTGCACTCAAACAAAACCCCTGAACTACGAGCATGGTTTGATTTCACCTTTTCAGGTGGATACGTAGGCAGACCTCCTTATACAAGAGGGATACAGCCACAAAACCGAAATAAATTCACAAAACATTTCGAACTACGATCTTGGTTTGATTTCACCTTTTCAGGTGGATACGTAGGCAGTCCTCTCTTACACAAAGAAGGATACAACCATCCCCATCAAAAAAACATCCCCACATCAAACTTCAAAAAAAAAGAGAAAGGGAAAAACATTCCCTTTCCCACAAAATATAAGAAAGAAGCCTTTCTCCCTTTCACAAAAATCCCACTTTCCCCCGTGCATTGTTTAGGACAATTCAAGCCGAATTGCCTTTACAAAATGGATGGAAGAAACAAGCGTTCACAATTTTAACATAAGCAATCCTCTTATTTAATTGGTAATGAGAAGGATTACAAATTCAACAACAAATAAAGCTAGGCAAGTCTACAACTCGCCAAAGCTAAGGTGTTGACTAAGATGCCTCACATAATAAAACTAGCACAAAACACACAAAACATAGCTAGTACAACATAATAAAAACTCACAACACTAATACTACATAATAATAAAGTGGATAATGGAGATCTTCATTCTTCCATTCTACCCTTGCCTTTTCTCTCGAGGTACATCTTCCCCTTATTCTTCTTGTTGGCCCACCTAGCATGAACTTCCTCTTCGGAACGGATCCTCAAAAGATCTATAACAGCGACGGCCTCCGGTCTCTTGCATGACCCAATATTCGGTCCAAAGCGAGCCCATACATGGCTCACTACATCTTTGGGGCCCGAGCTTCTCCTCTTTGGTGGCCTAATCACATCCGGGCTAGCTCCCTCAACAAAGTCCTCAAAGAAGGCACGGTTGGCCTGGCCAACCTCTCTATACTTCAAGTCAACAACCTCGTCCTTACGAGATTTGGACCTTTCTTCCAAGGTTCGAGCTCTTGACCACTTGACATAAGCGGGAGTCACCCATGTCGTGGCAACGGGGTTTGGTACCTCCCAAAGCGGCCGAGTGACCCACCATCTTTCGAAGACCTCCACAAGCTTGGAGTTTCGAAAAACGTTCTCCTGAACAAGGGTAACTTGAGCAAGCACCTTTTGTTGACGCCCCATTTGCCTCATGAGCCTCTCAGGATAAATGAAGGAAGCAACCTTCAAGCCCACCACCATCAAAGAACAAGGACTAGCACCCAAAGCGGGCAACCCCGTGAAGGACCTCAAGTGCCACCATGATACCACCCAACGGATATGAGGACCACCCTCCTCCGCCAACCTCGCGGCCAAATAGGCCTCGGTGAAAGCAAAGCTATCCGAGTACAACTTCTTCCTCATAGTAAGGTGACGGAAGGAATAAGAAGAAGAATCGGCCGGAGGCTCTACATACCAGAGCCTCTCCAATAGCCACACTTGGAGGATCCTTGGAGATCCAAACGAGGGAGATTCTCTATAAGAGCCCTTCTTGTCCAAAGCTTGGACGATCTCGCCCAACACCAACCATGATGGATCTCTACCATGCTCCATTTGCTCAACCACGTGCACAAAGGTCATGCTACCATAGCATTTTGGCCCCTCCTTCTTCAAGGCATCAACGAAGAGGTCTGCATGGAATAGACAAAAGGCAAGAGCCCTTCTCCTAGCCACCTCCGAAATATTGACACCCAACCGGTTTGAGAAGATGTTGATAAGAACTAACATATCCACACCATGAGGAGCAAGGAGAAAATTGACTTGACTTGTTGACAAACCTAACATCGAACGGAACATCTCCTTATAGCACAACCGAGTCGGGGGAAGCACCGGAACACAATCCGGCCACCCACCAATGGCTCCTACTTCTTCGGCAAGAGGACATATTTCGCCTTTCGGGAAAATGAAAACATGATGTTTCGAATCCCAAAACCGAGACCATGCTTCAAGAAATGAGGATTTCACCTTGACTTGACGAAGCACCAACAATTGATCAACTCCCATGAAAATGAGTTGATACTTCTCGGAAGGTGACAAGTCCCGACACCATTGTCACAACGCATTGTCGAAAGCATCCATGAATAATTTTGTGGAAAAAGAAGAAAGGGTTTTTGTAGAGATGTTTTTCGTGTTTCGGATGATGAAACAATGAAGCACAAACATCCCTATTTATACAAAACAATCAGCGTGTTTTTCCGAAAAAAAAGGGAGAGCTGGCTTCTATCGCCAATTAGCTCGCGCCTCTTTGGAGTTGTTCTCAGGATTCCCACCTTGAATTATCCTTTTCAAGTTGTGTTTTCTCCTGACACCTCAAACCTCCCGCCGGAATGCTTGTGCCTCTTCGGGCCTCTCCAGGATGTTTTGTGTTTTCTCACACTCACATTCCCTTATTTTCGCGTTTTACGAAATCCGACACGGTTTCCATGATGCAGCTTTAAACATACGGGTTTCTCTCTTTTTTTAGGGGGAAGGGCTACTCGCCCCATTCCGCAATGGATCGTTTCCATGTCAGTCAAAATTCCGAAAATTTTTCGCTTTTTTCACTTTTTCCACAAAAAATCGGAAATTGATAACACGACATCAATTTTCCTCAAAATCCGAGTCTTGATCTCACAAAAATCAAAAATCAAATACACTCTCAAAATCTATTTTAAATTCACCCCTGGCGGTTCAAGTTTGAATTTTTCGAGTCACAAATCAATTTCGACAAGTTCGATGCAATTTAATTCAAGACACGAGTTAATTGCTCAATTTTCAAATAGATCCCTTTTGAGGAGTCCGAACGTGACGATTTGTCGCGGAATTTTCAAAATATCATTTCAAATTTCAATTTTAAACTTCGAGTCAACGTGGTTAATTTTATTTTCAATCAAATTCTTTTTACGTGTTCACATTCGTGCGTATGTGCTACCTGTTGCCTGTTTTCTACACTAACAATGCAGGAACTAGTACGAAGCAAAGGAAATGACAGCCAACGGCGCTTCTCTGAAACACAACACAAAAAGCCAAAAATCACAAAATAAACCACAATCCAAAAACACATATATACAAACCGCCTCACGCAAAATATATATATGTACAAACAAGAGTCCAAGACACGGACCAACAACTACAACTACTCACCGCCTCCCGTCGGACCAGTCTCGGTTTCACGAGGAGTCGCGGGCAAGGCAGACACCACCATCTGCTTGGGCCCCCTCTCCGGAGAACTCTCTAGCATCTCGTACTCCATCGTGACGCGGAGCTCCTCCGCCGCAGCCAACTGAGCCCTAAGAGAAGCAATCTCCGCGTCTCGGCTCCGCAACCCGTCCTCACGACGCCTCAACTCCTGGTCTCGACTGGTGATCACCAACCCCTGGGCCTCAATTGTCGACCTGGCTGTGTCCAACTCAGCACGGACCCGAGCAAGCTCCGCCGGATCCGCAGTACCCTGCAAAATACAAATACAGATCATTGAGATCTAAAAACGTGAAATGCAACACAAAAATACACAAAAACAACCTTCAAAAAGTATCTGTGTGAGCCTAGACTCCCTCGCAACCAGGTCACCAGCAAATGTCCTCCACCGGTTAGCCATCCGCCACAAAGCTTGATGACTAGCGGTCGACACCTACAACCAAGAAGGTCCTTCAATACAATGCAAGGCAAAACATAAATGAGGAGGAGCTTTCAGATCAAAAACTCACCCTCAGAACAGTCAACCTGCACTCGATGCCAACATCGGTCACTTCAGTGACATGAGGCTCTGGCAGGTGCAACTGTAGCTCCTCACCCCCTGGCCCCTGAAAGGTGGTTTCTGTCGGGAAAACTGGGGGCTGGGTCCTCATCAGCACGTCGACCCCCTACAATTCGGGTCTACATCGAAGATAACAAACCCTTCCATCCAAAGAGACAATGAAAACAAAGAACAGGGGAAAACATACCTCGATCGGGTACTCGGCAAGCCTCGACAACCGAAAGGTGTCATAGTCGGCCTCCCGCAACACCAGCTCCTCACCTCCCTTACCGTGAAGGTGCTCCTCAACCTCGTCGGGTGTCGACTCTTGGCACAACACCCTAGGCGGATCGACCGGTACCACGAAAGTCTTAGTAAAGCACTGATGAGCTAAACGCTCGCCCATGTACCAAACCGGCTCGATCGCCGTCTCGAGGTACAAACGCTGGGAACTGCGAGGTCGCAAATGCTCTCTGATAGCGGCCGGCACGTCTGTGTAGTGCTCCCAAGGCCGCCCAACAAACTGCACTCAGAGTAAATCTAATCAACTACCTGCGGGCTTTCTAAGCTACCTCGTCATCCTATCTCTATCTGTTTCTACAAGACAAAAGGGGTAAGAGAGAACAACTTACATCAGCAACGGAGGGCGTTCACGCGAGGCCTGGAGTCCTCGTAAGTCGAATTAGTCGACTTCTTCCGAGCCACCGTCCAGGCCCGCACAGCAGGGTAGACCGAAGGGACGCCACCAGTAGTCCCCGGGCGCAGATGGATGAAGTAAGCGTACAACCAAGCCCGTAACCAAACAAAGCAAAAACAAGTCAACCAATTTTTCAAAAATAGCCGAAATCAAACCACAAAATCAAAACCACAAATCAAAATCAAAGTCAAAATCAAACTCAACAAAAACTACAAAAAACGCTCGTACCTCTAAGATGAGGCCGGGACCAACCAAAGTAAGGGCACTACCAACCCCCACTGCCTCCGGACGCACCGCAGCATGCAAGTACCGGGTAAAACTCGCCAAATCCTGTGTAACCCAGTCAAACTGACCCAAAGTGTCGAGATCAGAAAGAAGAGGAAGTACCTTGGTCGACAAGCGCTCACCCTTGTCACCAAAGTACGTGGTACCCAAGAAGTACCACGACCACAACCGCGCCTCCAGTGCGTCAGCTCTGGCCTCAGCCTCCGGACTCACCAACGGCGCCGGAGCATAGCCCACCGCTCTCCCCTGAAGTGATCCCTCACATATGAGCTCGCGATCAAGTAAGCAGTGATGTCGGAAGGTCGTGCAAAGCACTGTCGATCAAACGACTTACCGCAGGAGAAGACACCCTCTCCGGTGTCTCGGTGAACTCAACAGGCATCTCGCCAGAGGGTAAGCCCGAGATCATGGCAAAATCTTCTAAGGTCACACCGACCTCCCCAAACTCCATGTGGAACGACGACGTCGTGTCCCAGTAATGGTCCAACATGACACGGATCAAACACAGGTTCGACCTAATCGAAAACCTGTGAATATCCCGCCAAGCAGCCACCAACGGCCCCAAAGCCAACCTCTCTATCAACGCCCTCGTACCGGCTCGAAGAACGTCGTGGAAACCCAGACAAGTGGAGAAGCATGAGAAAGTCCTCATGGTACCAATCTCCTGAAATAAAAAATAAACAACGTCAGAACACCTATTCAGGTCCGAGACTTCAAAAACAACAAAGATTCAACGAAATGGTATAACTTACCAAGCCCTCGTGCGCACGGTAGGATATGTGCCTTTCCAGTCGAAGCACCAACTGGCTACCGTCAAAACCCCCGGCCCAAGCAGGCGTCGCCCGCAGGTTCAGGCCCAGCAGAGCTGTAACCTGTCTAGCCTCCCAACGCGCGACGTGAGCGTCGTCCTCAACCGTCACCGCCCTCCGTCTCTTCTGCCCACGAGACTCTACGTGACGGATAGGAGGCATCTCAATGACCCTAACGACGTTCTGCAATTCCCGTCTGGTCAGCCGAGGAGCCCTTCTCCTAGTAACCCTCCTCCCGGAGGTACCAGCCTCAGACCATGTCTGAGCTCTCTCAGCTCGAGCAGCCTCAACCACGGGCTCCTCCCGAGCCTCAACGGCTCCCCCAACACCAGCAGCCCCAATAATGGGGCCCCTCACGAACCTCAATGGCTCCCGCAGCCCTGATAGCCTCCTCAGTGAGGCCCTCCTCCTCGGAAGCGTCCTCTACTACCGCCGTAGGTGCACTAGCCGGAGTACTAACCGGCCTAGTCCCGAACAAGTCCTCCAAAGTCTGAGCGATGGACCGAACAGGTCCCGAGCACTCTCCTGCAAACAAAGAATGTCAACTGAAATTTCGGCATTACGACGGCACAAAATGGACAAATCCAAAAAAAAAACCTGCAAAACGAAACAAGGGCAATCCCGCCCAAACCCAACCAAACGAAAACAACAAAACATCAACAACAAAAAAAATGACTCGCCCATCTTTTCAAGCAAAAGACGAGTCAAAACGAAAAACAACACCTTAAGAGCCACACAAGGTCCACCAACAACAAAAGTATCCCTGACACAACGGGAAAATTTTCACAGCTCAAAAAGGCAATTCTATGCCAATCTGAGCGCAAACCGGCCAAAATTTCAAAATACGACCACAACAAAGCAATGTGATCGTACCACGTCTCAAAGCGACCTAAACTACCAATAAGGTCCATTTCAAAACAAACTGACTCAATTCAAGCCCAGACAGGAGACCGCTTCAAAAGCGAAAATTCCAATTTTGCCCACAATACCCAACGATGGTTCAGACTGGAAAACACGGTCCTCCCCGACTACAATGCAACCTAGTGGGACCCACAACTCGAGCAAATAAACTCGACATTGTGAAATGAGACGATTTCCTCGTCTCATTCACGTTTTTCAAGCATAGGGAATGGGAACGGAGGCCAAAATGCAAACTAAAAGCACCCCTATTCTCCTAAACAAGTTTCTAACCTAATGCAATAATCAATTTCACTCGAAATTGGCTCAATCAAAAACGCCCAATTCGATTTTTGAGGGTATAAAAATTCGCCCTAATTCAATCAACAATAAGACTAACAAATTCAAATGGATTCAAGAGGATTTACATACCTTGAGATGACATGATGAAAATGGCAAGAAAATGAGCAAGGAAGCAAGGTCAACGATGGCGACTTTGGCCTGTTTGTCGCGTGTTTGAAGAAGACAAAGTGAGAATGGGGAGCTTTCCATTCTCGGGTCTTTTACAGAAAAAACAAAAAAGGGAAGCTCCCTTCCCCCGCCAAGGTGCTCGCGCCTCAATGAGGCCTCCCTTCGCTTTCCCAGCGAAATTTTGGCCTTTGGCCCAATTTCCCCACACATACTATCAAATTTCAACAAAGACGACTTAAACCGCCATTTCATTTCAAAATAATAGTGAAAATTCAAAATTCACTATTTCCTCAAATTTCAAACGATGGCAATTAAAACCGTCATTTCAAAAATAATAGTGAAAATTCAAAATTCACTATTTCTTCAAATTTCAACAAAGGTGATTAAAACCGCCATTTAATTTCAAACAATAATAGTAAAATTCAAAATTCACTATTCCTTCAAATGTCAACGACGGCAATTAAAACCGTCAATTTCAAAATAATAGTGAAAATTCTAAATTCGCTATTTCTTCAAATTTCAACGACGGCAATTAAAACCTGAAGGAAATGTAGATCTATATACATACAAACATACTCTTATATGTCTAAATTAATTTGTCATAAAATTAAATATGGATTTTATGCATGCAAACAATATAATAAAAGAGAAGAAATCATGTTCTTACAATGAAATTTCGGTTCAAATGGGCACAAAAGAAATCTCCTTTTCTTTTGTTCTTGAGCTTTCCTTTAATGGAAGAACAAGATCCAAGTATAGGATCTCTCCTTAGGAATAATACCCAAAGCTAACTCTCAATCTAATTAATATTATTTGAGCTAGTATAATATTAATCTCATGAAAAATGAACCAAAAATTGTTTGGTTTAGGCTCCTAAAACCGGGTAGGAGATGTGGAGAGGAAGAGTGTTATTTTTATCTCTCTAAAAATAATTTTACATGGTTGAATGAATAATAATAATCACCCACACATACATATGGTGAATGATAATTATTTTAAGTAAAAGAACTCTTGTTCTTTTCTATGTAGAACCGATTGGGAGGGAAGGAGAGCCCAATGCATGGGCTAATTTTTCTACCCAAGAAATGTAGGCTTGCATGGCTACATATAGGTAGATCATCATTGTGTTTTCTCTTATTAAAATAATTAACACAATTTTTCCACTAAAACCCTCTTAATATTTCGGTACTTATAAAATGGAAAGTCCATTTTATATTTTGTCATTTGTCAATTTTGTCACATGTTACATGACATGTTACAATGCAATGTATTTTTATCATATTAAAAATCAACGTATTAATAAAAATACGTCATATACAAAAATCGACTTAGTAATTCATAATTACTTATACCAAAATATTTTACCAATTTATAAATCATATTTATAATAATTCATTCAATTCCGATTGTTTCTTTAAACAATAATTTCATCCGAGTAATGAAACAATTCGATTACTCAGACCGTATCTCATTTAATCACATTTCAATTTGATACGTAAATTTTACTTCCAAAATCGTCCGTCAATTTTTCAAGTAATTTAATTAACTCGTAACATTATACGATTAATTAAATGATCAATTAAGAGTATTGCCCTATAGGTATGACCTAGGGGGTCAACTGATCACCACCGTCACACGACAGTAATGTCAAACTCTAGTCAGCCAATCATTACCGATATATGTTGACCAGTTGACAGTAAAAATACTTCCCAATTGTATTCTTTAAAATGAGATTTAATAATGATATTTAAATCACGTGATCGCACTATTGTTGAGGACACATTTCCCAACAATCTCCCACTTGTCCTCGACAAGTGTGCGTCACCAATTCTCTTGTCCTATTACTATCTCCCACTCAATGCAAGGTGTCTTTCAGGTCGTACTTGCAAGTGATCATATCGAGAGTGGTTTCCTCGATCTGGAGAATAACTGATTGACCGGATTTATCCACTCTGGATACCTTCCGAGCGTGGCCACGCATTTCCAGTTCATTACTCCTCGAGTGGCCCTGAGATATTGTTTTAACCCTGACAAGGGGATGGACAATTCCTATCGCACTCATTCCCTTCGACTAGCCACAGCCATCATAACCCAAAATATGCCCATTTGACCCCATTTACGAAGGTCGTAGTAACACAAATCAAAGTTAATCAAACCGAGCCATCTTAGGAGAATAGTCTTTAGTCAAAAGAATCGACTCATTTGAATACTATAGCAGCTCTCGCCACGACCAGGCTATATAAATTTGCGTAACTCTATAAGCGGTCATAAGGCCCGACAAAACGTTCCTAATATCCGCCTATGTGATCGACTAGTCATCTCACATGACTCTATGGCACTTGAACTTGCCATCAATCGCATCACACTCTAGTCACTTCGAGACGTCACCTCATATAAGTGACTATGGGCGAATACAATGTTAATCCGTGTTCACTTTAACGGGGTTCAATTGTCACTACAACCCGTTTGGATGTAACAAAGTATAAAAGGAGTTTTTAAAGAAAAACTCGAACGACAAATGCGATTATCACATATGAATAGTCAATGCCTGATTACTATTTCATATTCTATAATCTGATTTGATCTTGCATGTAGTTGTTAATTTCAATTCAATTGAAATGACATGACTCATCATGTTTAGCTTTTGAGAAGGCTTTGGTTAGTAGGTTTTATCAATTTCTTGTACCTTACTCAACCTTACTACATATTCGTTTTCCTTTGTAATGTACACATTTGCATCACAAAACTTTCTGAGTACGTGTCGAGATCCAATCAAGACATAGGCCCTCTTAGCCTAAGAATAGCTCCCACTGTTTTCACAGTGTGTCGGACTCATCCTCTTGCACATCTCATGATTGCAAGTGTACTCAATTTCCGTTATAAATATCTCTTATTGTTCTTTATTGTCTAGAACGATTCTAGAAAATCTACTTCTTAATTAACATAGCCACAATGGTATCTTAACGATCCTAATGTGTTTCGATTATGGTTTTGTCGGAAACCATGCGCAACCTCAATTGTCAATTGTCACTTGTGTAACACCCTTACACAAAATTGCATCATAAACACTTTGCTTTACTTCCTTAATGCTTCTGCATGCACTTAAGGGTAATCTTTATGGCTTACTTGGCAAGGATTACTTAAATTCGATTTTGAAAACAATTCACCATACTCAAAGCATATGAAGTGTTATACATCATTACTCATTTAATTGATCCGGCAGCGGAAGCAAATGGAATCAATCAAATATGTTCAATTTAATTGAACTAGTCATGAATCTTATCAACATAAGACTTCTTACTGACGCTAATATCATGTGGATTTATCTTCATAAATCCGGATATTCAAGATGTATTATAATACTCCAAAAGTCTTAAATCATTCTCAATGATCAATATGTCATCCACATATCGGACTAATTAAAAATTCCGTAACTCCCACTAATCTCCATGTATAAACATAACTTCTCGACTTATCGAGAAATGTTTTATCGCATGATCAAAATGTTGATTCCAACTCATTGATGTCCTACTTAAGACCCTCTCTTAAGTTCCACATTATCTTAGGATTGCAAGAATCTACAAAACTCATGACATGTATTGAATACATTCCTTCTTTTAAAGAAGCGGGTTTTAGATTCACTTGCTACGTATTTCATAACCTCATAATGAAACACAATCCTTAAGAAGATCCAAATAGACTTAAGCATTTCAATTAGTGCAAAACCCTTTGCAACCAATCTTGCTTTGAAATATCTCTTTATTAGTGCAAAACCCTTTTGTCACTAATCAAGCCTTTTATTTCGGATTCTCATGACTCTAAGCCTTGTATTGAGTTGTGACTTAAACACTCTTATGTAAGTCATTCGTTCATTACTTTCTAGAAGTAATTAACTTGAATCAAACAATTTCTTTTGTAAGTTATAAGCTCTTTACTTTCTTAAAAGTAGCATGAATTCATCATTTTTAGCAAGTGACGAATTTAACCTCCTAGGTTTTTGAAGAAACAATGTCTTACACAAAACGTCTCATGTAGCCAAGAAAGACCAGTAGCCAAGAAAGACCAGTTTCTTGCGACATAACATTCTCTGTGGCATTCTTTGTGGCTCTTGAATAATTTCTCCCACTCTGTCTTCCAAAATAAACTTGTATTTTAGAAAGACAGCTTCACGAGCCGCAAACCCATCGTACTCGTGATAATTGCAAGGAAAAATGAGCATTTGTTTCTTGTGAAAACTTACAAATATGGTACATTACCATTTCATATCTCATGTGATTTAGTGGAAAATAAATTAGACAAAAATGATAAATTCCCCAAAAGGATCAAGTAACTCAAAGTAACTTGATTGAAGTCCAAACCATATCAAAAGCGTTTGAATTCATATCCAACCACACATTATTCCATAATGCGTGTTAAGAGAGATTAATTTGTGATACTATATCACATTTTCTTTGGCTTATGTCAAAGTCTTCACTTTGATAATCCCATCACGACTAAATCGTGATTCCTTGAACTCTTTAAACTTCTTCAAAGATTTCTGTATTTACCTTATTAAGTGAACACATTAGCATCAAATTAAATCGTTGGTAAAAGAAAATGATCAACCTATTATGGATCAATGATTTACAACCTCGATCTCCTTTTCAACCAAAAGGCACGAGACATCTTGCTTTGAATACAAGATACGCATATATCATTAACAATCTAATGGTTTCAAGAGTACTCGATAACTCTTTGCGTTACCAATCATTCCAAAATTTAAGGTTTAATCTTGGGTTACCAATTTTGGGTCTTGTATCATCTTCATGATATGTCATTCTAGTTTGGTTTAGAATATAATCACCTTGATAATGGGCTAGCCATACATCAAACCATGGTGTATAGGGTCACAAAAGTGAAACCTCTTTTGTATCTTTAACAAGTTTATATTCTTATTTAGAGTTTATGCACTTAATAGTCATAATTAAATACAACTCCAAACCCAAAAACTAGATTGAGTACACAATTACTCTATCTCTCGATGTTGTTGTTGCTAGTCGTCATATTCTAATCACTCTATGTATCTAGTACAATGATGAAAACCTCCACTGGTTTCTAATATTGACGAAGTGGTACTAGCAAAATTTATGTTTAATCAAATAAACATTTAAAGAAGAAGGTCCCATTAGATGTCCCACAACTAACTTGTTGATTCTTCAATAATTTGGGGTAGTTTCCTTTCTTGTGTCCAACATTTAAGACAATGGAAACTTTATCGGTTGGGATTGATAGGTTTAGTATCGCTATTCTCAACAACTTTACTTTTAACATTACCTTGTATCAATTCCATTATAATCTTGACTTCTTGAACCTCGTCCTCATCTTAACGGTTTAAGAGAATGCTCCCACTTAATTCAATGAGTCTTTGCTTTGAGAAGCAAAATTGAATTCATGAAGATTTCTCTTCATTTGTTCGTTTAGTCTTAAAACTTTCATTGAAGTGGTTTGCGTTATTTTGGTCAATTACGAATTCTGAAAATCTAATCACCAAAACAATTTATCGCTTCAAGGTACTTAATTTAATTAAGTATATGAAAAAACAATCCATTGTAAGTAGATGTGTTAGTCAAGAATCAAAAACCTATTTGATAATGAATAACTTTAATCTATACTCTTTACAAGAGATCCTTAGCAATGGTTCATTTGAGGTTTTAGAAGCAAACTCATATTTGTCTTTAGTTACGATATTTTAATGGAGATTTGAATCAAAAATCGAAATGATATCGTATATGAATTGTGGTAAAGAAATAGAACAATATGATAACGGAATAGTGGAAAACTCAACATTTATCGTTTTAATAATAATACTTGTAAATAACAAGTAAAGCATTTACATAGTGACCTCTACCCAACTATGATAAATGATTCCAAGACCCAAATTCATATCGACTTAGACACGGTATGGCCGATGAAACCCTTATCAATATAACTCGGTGGATTAACGCTTTAATCGATTCTACTTTTAGAACTCTTGGTCGATAAAATTACTCTAATATTTATCTATAGCCCGGAACACATGCAACTACGGTCGCGAATACTTCCGTTGAGCTCAATCCAAATTTCGAATAAATGTGTCCATGATCCAAATCCACATCAACTTGGGCACGGTATGGCCGATGAAACCCTCATCAACATGAATTTGGTGGATTGACATTTATCACCCACTTCCCCTACGTAACAAGGTTTGTACCCCGGTAGGGCCGAGTGCACTCCCTCGCGAAATAGGTTTTCATGGTTTCTACTATTTGGTAAGGCTATGTCTCAATTAATTGTTTTAGCGAGAGGTCATGTCAATTTATTATCTATCACGTTTTAAGTGAACTAAAGCGGTGAACAATGATAATTCTAATTGACACGGTCGATGAACTCGATAAAAAGACAATGCATGTTTAGTTATGGCGATTTAGCAATGCATGTGACATAAAATAAAATGCAAGCATAAAAGTAAATAAATCCTAGTATGGCCTTTCCTAAAAAAGAAAAACTCATTAACTATTACATTTCGGAAACCAACTTCATTGGTCCCTTGAACTTCGGTTGTGGCACGCATCTCGAGGTAACACCGTCTTTATGTATCGCCATTCTTGAAGAAATCCGTCTTTGGGAACTCCGGAATGAATAAAATTACATAATAAATTACATAATTTCCTATTATACATTTGTAACTAAAAAAAAATAAATCTATTAAATTACAAAACGGTGATACGAGATCACAATAAAATTACAACCGAATCGATATTCCCATACATTTCGGGAAATACCAATTAAAATCTAAGGCCATACTAAGTAAAATTACATAATTCAAAATTACATAAATTAAAATTATGACAATCATAAAGAAAAATGCAGCATTATATTATGTATGAACATGCTCAATTTTATGCTAAATCGCCTTTAATTAGCCAATATCGTATATTACTCGGTTTTTACGGATTTGCGTGATTTCAACATTTTAAAATCACAAAAAATACATAAACTCATATTTATGCATAAGTTAATTACCCTAACCTCTTAGGACTCAAAATTTAGTCTTCACTAATAATTTGACCATAATTAACCCATATTTTATAAAATTGTTCATAAATGGACCAAAATTACAAAAATAAGCTATTAAACTTCAAATAAATACAAAATTTCAAATAAATTTGAAATTTGAAATTTAAACTCATGAACATTCTGGAAAAATACCATGACACTCATAGTGTTCAAAATCTTAGGTTAAAAATTTCGAAAAATTTCCGGAAAAACAATGTTGCGGTTTATCGATTTTTAATAAAATAATCATAAAAACATGGAAAAATTATTTTCATTAAATTTTCAATTTTAGATCTGAAAAATATAATAAAATGCAACATAAGACGTTTTTCCTAAGTCATAGATAATGTTTTATTAATTTTCTAATAATAATGTCACTATTTATGCTATTTTTCTTCAAAAATCCATAAATCATGCATAAAGACTTCTTTATGGCCAATTATTTTACACACATCTTGTAAAATTGCATGTGACAACATATAAAATTTCTATGACCAGATTCGAAACTTAACTCATATTAACCTATTTTTCACTTTAAATCCGAATTAAAAATGAAAAATTCATTTTTCGAGCATAACAAGTCCAAAAATTATGAAAATTTACAGGTTATCTCAAAATAATATATGTGACAACATATCCAAAAATTACTGGAAAATTCGAAGTATAGCAAATTTTAGACCAAAAAATGACATTTTTACTCATAAAATCACATTTAAATGCCATTATTGTAATTATGAACAATAAAAATCCAAAAAATTAACCAAAATATCCTAAAACATTTTAGGACCAGAAATATTAACATGCATGTAATAATTTCGTGATATATCATAATAACACAAATTTTACAAGTTTTATTTGTTATTCTTATAACTCGGAAAAACTTTTAACCAATTTGCATGCAAACAACCGTGGCTCTGATACCAATTGAAGGAAATGTAGATCTATATACATACAAACATACTCTTATATGTCTAAATTAATTTGTCATAAAATTAAATATGGATTTTATGCATGCAAACAATATAATAAAAGAGAAGAAATCATGTTCTTACAATGAAATTTCGGTTCAAATGGGCACAAAAGAAATCTCTTTTTCTTTTGTTCTTGAGCTTTCCTTTAATGGAAGAACAAGATCCAAGTATAGGATCTCTCCTTAGGAATAATACCCAAAGCTAACTCTCAATCTAATTAATATTATTTGAGCTAGTATAATATTAATCTCATGAAAAATGAACCAAAAATTGTTTGGTTTAGGCTCCTAAAACCGGGTAGGAGATGTGGAGAGGAAGAGTGTTATTTTTATCTCTCTAAAAATAATTTTACATGGTTGAATGAATAATAATAATCACCCACACATACATATGGTGAATGATAATTATTTTAAGTAAAAGAACTCTTGTTCTTTTCTAAGTAGAACCGATTGGGAGGGAAGGAGAGCCCAATGCATGGGCTAATTTTTCTACCCAAGAAATGTAGGCTTGCATGGCTACATATAGGTAGATCATCATTGTGTTTTCTCTTATTAAAATAATTAACACAATTTTTCCACTAAAACCCTCTTAATATTTCGGTACTTATAAAATGGAAAGTCCATTTTATATTTTGTCATTTGTCAATTTTGTCACATGTTACATGACATGTTACAATGCAATGTATTTTTATCATATTAAAAATCAACGTATTAATAAAAATACGTCATATACAAAAATCGACTTAGTAATTCATAATTACTTATACCAAAATATTTTACCAATTTATAAATCATATTTATAATAATTCATTCAATTCCGATTGTTTCTTTAAACAATAATTTCATCCGAGTAATGAAACAATTCGATTACTCAGACCGTATCTCATTTAATCACATTTCAATTTGATACGTAAATTTTACTTCCAAAATCGTCCGTCAATTTTTCAAGTAATTTAATTAACTCGTAACATTATACGATTAATTAAATGATCAATTAAGAGTATTGCCCTATAGGTATGACCTAGGGGGTCAACTGATCACCACCGTCACACGACAGTAATGTCAAACTCTAGTCAGCCAATCATTACCGATATATGTTGACCAGTTGACAGTAAAAATACTTCCCAATTGTATTCTTTAAAATGAGATTTAATAATGATATTTAAATCACGTGATCGCACTATTGTTGAGGACACATTTCCCAACAAAACCGTCATTTCAAAAATAATAATAGTGAAAATCGGAACTCACTATCTTCCATGGCGACATTCAAAAGCCCCCATCTGTCAATGGCAGGTCTCAAACCCGCCATTCCCACAAATTTTCAAATTGCGGAAAGACGAAATTGAAATCGTCCTCCCCAAACACACATCAAATGACAGAGCACTCATCTGTCTCTTTTCTATAAAATCAACGATAATAAAAACCGCTATATCTCCTCGAGATTCAAAAAATCAATGCCGACCCTGAGGGCTAGGCTCACAAACGTATCCCTTTCCGTCACCACAAACAAACACCGAGATTCTCCAATAGGATATCGGGGGCTTCCTCATGAAGCCGACCAATTCAAACAAACTTCTCAAAACGCACCATGGCTGGCGAGCCTCAAAACGCAGTACACTCCAATATGGCTGGCGAGCCTTACAACGCACCACGGCTGGCGAGCCTTACAATGGACCATGGCTGGCGAGCCTTACAACACACCACGGCTAGCGAGCCTTACAACGCACCACGGCTGGCGAGCCTTACAGCGCACCATGGCTGGCGAGCCTTAAAACGCACCATGGCTGGCGAGACTTACAACACACCGCGGCTGGCGAGACCTCTTCATATACGCACCGCGGCTGGTGAGCCCTCTTCATATCCGCAACACAGCTGGCGAGCCTTTGTCCGCAAACAAGATACAAATCAAGGACGTATCCCGAAGATGCCTCAGGTACGACTCCTCCGCACAGCTGGCGAGCCTTTGTCCGCAAACAACATACAACTCAAGGACATATCCCGAAGATGCCTCAGGTATGACTCCTTCTTATGGCTGACGAGCCTTTGTACGTAGTCTAACGGACTTTAAACGATCCACACGGATAGTCGACAGACTCTAAACTGTCCCTGACGACAGGTCCTTGGCTCGTACCCTCGAGTCGCCTTGGCGTCGTCCTTCCCGACGGCAGGTCCTTGCCCCGAATCCATTAAAGCCACCTCGACGTCGCTTCGGTCTCTAGGTTGTAATCTTCGATTGACCTGGGGGCTCTACTTTGACTTTTGCCCTGTCCAAGCCTCTATCAAAGTGGGGGCTCTGTAGATACCCAGTATCTGCTGAGACTCCAACAACCACTCGATGATTATCGGACTACAACATGCTTAGGAATTGATCGAAAGTTTGTGTACAACTTTGCGTCGGAAAACTTAAAACGATTTCGAAAATAAAACATTTCAAAACTTTTCAAAAGTACCTGGAGTATTTAATGCATGATGACGGGGTCGCAAAGACACTAATTAGAGTAAAAAACGACACCGGACCAAAAACCGACTCAAAATTCAAATCCCGACTCCAACAACGAGTCAAACCGAGTCAAACACAAAAAACAAACCATTCAAATACTTCTATGTTAAGATTTCCCGGAATCTTACATAGTCATATACCAAACATGTTCATCCAAATCCTAGGATAGAACAAATGATGATTTCTTCGTGGGATAGTGACAAGACACATCGAAGACGTGCGACATGGCTCGCTCCTCTTTGAGCAGCCCAGGTGGCCACGTCGCTCAAAACTCACACAACCGCTAATTTTCCTATAAATACCCGATCTAAAATATGAGGGTGTAAAAATCTTCTTTTATCATGTTTTCATATGTTTCATGACTATAACATGCTAAATCATGCATAACACGGTCCAAAATATGGGAAGAATGAGCCAAAACCGGACTTTTAGTTGAGGTAGAAGGTATTTACGTAGCAGATAGGCTCGCGCCTAAATGACCCTGCCCAGCCTTAAGTCCAAACCGTGTTTGGTCTCTTCATCTCCTTTATTTTCATTTTCATATTTGTAATCGGTTTTTACCATTTCAAGTATTTCCAAGTCATTTTTACAAGTTTTTAACCATAAAACATTTTTCACCCTTGGTTCTTAATACCATGATGGTTTAATCCGTGTTTCGGTGATAATATTTGGTTAATTACATTTTAAAAGGTATTTTAAAGACTTTTATTTCATTTCTTTACATTTTGGGGAAGGTATTTTAAAGCCTTTCATCATTTCTTTACATTTTCAAAATAAATGTATTAGTCACCAAAACAAAGTCATCCTTGGTTCTACATACCATGTCGGATGTTAACCCGAGTACGATGATGAATATTGACTTATTATATTCAAATGAACTTAAAATAATAAGTTCATAATCATCTTCAAAACTATTCATGTCAAGCTTGCAAAACCGAACCCGACATCAAATATTGTAAAAACAATGACGATTATTCAAGTCTCGTTCTTCAAATCAATACAAAAGCGGTCTAAACGGCCTTTTCAAAACAAAACGGGTTCAAATACTCATTTTCAACACGTTTTATAAACTTTTTTCAATGGCCAGAACACGTCTTCTATCGTTGACTGACCCGCGCCTAAATAGGCCACTCCTTTTTCTATTTTTCAAACCAGGGGAGACCCTCTTGCATCGCCAATAGGCTCGCGCCTCTTCTGGCTGCCTGTTGCAGGGTCTATCCCCTTTCTAGCACTAGTCTAGGATGATCCTGACTTCGGTTAACCCGAATACAGGACGGATCAGATGACTAATTTGCTCATTCAAACACCGTATTTGCAAAACGCCTTACTAAGACAAATGGATCACGTTGTGCACCATGAACCTAATTTGGTAAATGGATGTTTAATTTCCGTCTTGCATGAAAATCAACATTAAATCCAACTCGACATCTTATACTTGATACTTGGATTAAATCCACCGACATATAAAGTTCTCACATGTTAGGTTTAAACCAATGGATGCACATTCATGCATTTAAACCGTTTTATAAACTTTTCCATTCAACCAACCAAGATCGATCAGTAGAGGCCGCTATCGCGGGCGGGATTGGGTGTCTGATTAAAGGGCTTCCCAATACGTACCTTCACCTCTTACTCAGAAACTTTGGATAGTGGATGACCTTATCCAGGGCGTACGAGAGTCATTCTAGAGATAGGATGCTAAAGAGGGACGATTCCTTATCTTTAGTACCTATGTCAAACCCTACTTTGTGTATCATTTGACCGAGGTATAAAGTGTATTCGAACGGGTTCCAAGCATCCCACAAAAGTTTCGTGGCGACTCCGAACATCTCCAATCGTTTCGAGACCCTTGCCTAGACGAAATCGACCGATCTAAAATGATCCGATCGAAAGCATTCTTACGCCGCCGAGCGTAGCTTTCAAAATACCGCTACACGTCTAACGGATCGGCTTGGCGTGTAGGTGGCCAGTGACTACGGACCGGTAGGTGGCCCCCCAAATCCACGGACCGGCCTGTGGCCCATGTCCACAATCGGCAAGTCAGATAAGGTAGGTAAAGAGGTGCCCCACTGTTCTTTGCTACATCACTAAGGTATCCCTCCTCCTCTGCCTCTAGCCCCAGGTGCCCGGCAAACTCATCAAGGGTCAACTCATGATCCTCATTCATGAGGCGGAAAGAAACGGTTTTTCCTCTCACATCATACACAAAGGAGCTTAAGAACTCTAAGGTTAGGTGGGGGTAGGACTTCTTTCGGAGGTGGTAAAGCCCTTCCATACCCAAGATCTCAAAGATATGCACTATATCCGCCTTAACCCCCAAAGTCTCTAAGATGTCGGGGTTCACACACCGGGTTGGCCTCATGGTCCGGCTCATCAAAGCTACAAAGGCATTACGTTGATTGACGCCAGAAAAGATTACCGATAGGTATTTATCCACCGGAGGAACGACCAGTCTATGGATAGATTGACCCGTTTCCAATTGAACATTTGCACAGGTTCGCTTCTTGGCTGGGGCTTTTGCTTTTGGTATGCTGCAAAAGATGAATTTTAAAAAGGATACTTCAAATAATTTTGCCATAATACGGCCTGTTTTTCAATTCATACACTTTTAAGATGAAGTTTTAAGACGGATCTTCCTTGCAAAACACCAATCATACTACCCAAGGGAAACATTTGCATCATCAAATAATCCTTTAAAGAGCATCCTAAAACAATCTAAAGAACCAAAAATCCAATTTAGGGCAAAATCCTAGAAAAGTTTTATAACTTAAAAGAAGCGATTTTAGTCATGAAATCGTTTTTGTGGAAGCATAGGGTGAAGTTTACCTTGATTGAAGTTTTGAGCAACAAGGGTGAGAATCCCCAAGCAATTACCAACACAATCACCCAAGAGTTTTGAGAAAGAAGGAGTTTGAAGTTTTTATAAATGTAAGAATGAGATGGGAGGCGGAAATAAGAAGAAAGAAAAGATTGTAGGGTTTTTAGAGCAAACCGGCTTGAGTCGCGATAAAATGGTACTCGGTCGAGTACCGGGTTTACTCGGCCGAATATGGACTACTTGGTCGAGTATTTGGTATACTCGGTCGAGTATCCAGAGATTAGTAGCGCATGTAAACTGACATACTGGGTACTCGGTCTAGTGCCTCATTACTCGGCCGAGTGTGGCCTACTCGGTCGAGTATAAGCTATACTCATTCGAGTATAAGCTATACTCGGTCGAGTTTAATAGAATAGGAGCGAAACTTCAAATTATCCAACCTGCAAAACAACTAACGACGTTCGGAGTTCCATATCATCGAGCTCGTCACCGTTAGACCCTAATTCTACCACATTAAAGCGTACCACACACAATATAACCATGACCAAGTTGACCTACGAGCAAACATGTTTCTTTCGCAATATCGTAGCAACAATTTATGTCATACGATGGCGCACGACTAATATGACCATACAACAGATAAGGCCAAGTTGTGAACCCACATCAACACACCCCATTATGCACTTCTACATACACGCACCACGAAACTCACATACAACACACGTCTTGTACGAAATCAATCCCGCTCAATTGCGAAAATCTCTGGTCACACATAATCTTTATCAAATCAGGTCGTTCTTTTATCATGTATCCATCGACTCACTAACTCATCAATTCACAAGCATTAGACACACATTACTACACAAGTTACAACCAACAATTATATATGACAAACACACTTCAGGCAACTAGCTACTTCTATTACCTACACTTCCACAGTGGTTGGCTTAAGCATGATCGGGGTCGGGATTTTGAGATGAGGGCGCCTTCTCACCCAAAACCGACATAAGGGGGCTCCCAACACACATACACGAGGTTCATTTTAATTTGACACCCTATGTTCATTTGGTTCATTGGTTCAGGGTCCAAAATCGTCGCTCTGATACTACTTTTTTACACCCCCGTACACCAAGATGCCTTACCAAGGCCATCCCAGTGTATGAAGGTGTTACCATCTCGGTTACCCGAGGTAGTAGATCAAATAAACAATAGAAGAACAATTATGTTATAATACTTTAAGGCTTTACAACCCAAAGCAACGTAACGAGATACAAAGTGATAACTATTTGGGCCAAAATCTGTATATTGACCTAATAGGGTAAGCCCACCTAATACGTATTAAGGAATTGGGCCGTGAATAAGGAATAGGATAAAGGGAGCCCAAATGTGAAGGGAAATCCGTCTAAGTAGATGGACCAGTGCGCAGAATCAGCAAGTAGCAAACAGACGAACTTTAGACTCAGGAAGCCTAACCAACCAGTAATACTTGGAGCTAAGGGAGATGTTGAGTAGGGTCCCAGGATTACCACCCCCACTTGAAAAGGCGGCGCCTGACAGTTATGTTGACTCGCCATTTGTGGACGCCATATCCGTTATTGCTATGCCAAAGGGATTCACAAATCCAAACATGCCTCTCTTTGGTGGCACGACAGATCCCTTTGACCACATGAGCCAGTACAAGGAAAAGATGATGACAGTAACGGTTGTAGGACAAGTAAAGGAAGCCTGCATGTGCAAAGGATTTGGATCCACATTGTCGGGACCAGCACTCCGATGGTTCGTAAGCCTACCCAACAGGTCGATCTCCACATTTGCTGACGTAGTAAATGCGTTCACCCAGCAGTTCCCAAGCAGCCGAAAGCCACAAAAGCATGCATGAGACTTATATAGAATTGTTCAGGGAGCATGGGAAACCATTGGAGAATACAACACTAGATTCAATAATGAGAAAGTGGCTGTACAGGAGTGTGATGTCTCGACAGCAGTGGAAGCCTTCAGGAGGGGCCTCCACCATGACTCCGACCTGTACAAGCAGCTAACTTTGCACCCTTGCCATAGCTTTGAAGCAGTGCAAGAAAAGGCAACGGCTGCAATCAGACTGGAGGAAGATATCCTGGCCAGAGCCAGCCTGCCTAATACACCAAGCGTATCCAGCACCTCGGCCATGGAAAAATCAGGAAGAAAGCAGTCTACCAACAAAAGGGATGAAAGGTATAAGCCATATGGAAGGGGAGTTAACAGAGTCGACAACAGAGAAGAAAACTAGCAACTCCCACTCTGGCAGAATATGGGTTCACCACTGGCATTGGAGGAATCTTGAAAGCACTCAGAGAGATGGGGGATGGAGTAAGGTGGCCTAGGCCACCAGTAGAAGGGCAATCATGGAGAAAAGACAACAAGAAGAAGTGTGAATTCCATCGTGACATTAGGCATAACACTGAAGATTGGAACACACTACGAAGGGAGATCAAGCGCCTGTACGAGCAAGGAGAACTGAGCCACCTATTACCACGTGGGGGCAAGCAGGAGGATAAGGTAAGTTCCACGAAACCTACAACTCCACCCAAATACACCAAAATAATAAACGTGATAACAGGCGGCTCAGACATAAGCGGATTAACATATTTAGCAGCCAAAAGGCGTGCTACTGAGACCAAAGGGGATAGGCCAGAGGTTTCTTGCAGAATCTCTTATAGTGATCTACCCGTGGTTGCTTTTGACGAAGGGGATGTACGTGACGAGCAGGAGCACCACGAGACACTCATCATAACCCTGTCAATGGCCAACCGCACAGACAGAAAGGTCCTGGTAGATACCGGTAGCTCGGTCAACCTGATCATGTTCAAAACCATAGAAAACATGAGATTTAGCGAGAAGGCCTTGCAGAAGAAGACCATCCCGTTAGTAGGATTCAGCGGAGAGACAGCCAACTCGTTGGGCGAGATAGTGATCCCAACCTATGTAGGTGGAATCAACAAACAGGTCAGGTACTTAGTCATAGATGGACCCTCTACCTACAACGTCATTCTGGGAAGACCATGGCTGCACCTGATGAAGGCAGTTCCCTCAACATATCATCAATGCATAAAATTCCCTACACCATGGGGAGTAGAGACAATACGAGGAGACCAAGAGGAATCTAGAGGCTGCTACAAGAAAGCACTGAAATGCACTACCAGCCCCCCATCATAGCAATTACATAAGCAGCACGTCCAGGACGAATACGTTGAGCCTTCAGCTGAGGAGCTAGATCAGATCAACCTGCACAAGCTGCACCCAGAGAGAACCGTGCTAATTGGAGCTGGATGCATAGGAAACTTAAGACAGCAACTAATCAAATTTTTGCAAGCTAATATGGATTGCTTTGCATGGTCACATGACGACATGATAGGAATAGATCCGTCCATCATAACACATAAACTCAGCGTGGACCCAAAGTGTAAACCCATCAAACATAAATGAAGAAAGTTCGCAGCTGAGAGAAACAAGGTGATCAATCAGGAAGTAGACAGCCTTCTGGCAGCAAACAAAATAGGAGAGGTAAAATACCTAGAGTGGATGTCAAACGTAGTAGTGGTACCTAAGAAGAATGGAAAATGGAGAGTATGCGTGGACTTCAGTGACCTCAACAAGGCATGTTCTAAGGACCCCTTCCCGCTACCTCACATTGATGAAATGGTGGATGCGACAGCTGGGCATGAAATGTTGACATTCCTGGACACCTGGAGTGGTTTCAATCAGATCAAGATGGATCCTGCAGATTAAGAGAAGACATCATTCATGTTTGAGAGAGGAATATACTGTTACAATGTCATGCCATTCAGCCTAAAGAATGCAGGCTCCACGTATCAAAGGCTGGTTAACCGCATGTTCAAAGAGCAGATAGGAAAAACCATGGAAGTATATATTGATGATATGGTGGTAAAGTCCGAAAAAGCTACAGACCACATGCAGCATCTGGCAGGGACATTCAATACCCTCAGAGAATACAAAATGAAGCTAAACCCGTCCAAATGCACTTTTGGGGTATCCTCTAGTAAATGTTTAGGCTACATTGTAACCCAGAGGGGGATAAAAGCCAACATCGAGAAGACTAAAGCTGTGTTACAACTGAAGTCACCTGAAAAGCCAAAGGACGTTCAGAGACTAGCTGGCAAGGTAGCAGCCTTGAGCAGGTTCATCTCAAGATCTTCCAACAAGTGCCGACTATTCTATGACATACTAAGGAAGAGCCAGAGGTTCGAGTGGACTGCAGACCCCGAGTAGGTATTCATGAAGCTGAAACACTACCTTAGCAACCCGTCATTACTGTGAAAGCCGGAGCCAGGAGAACCACTGTTCCTCTACTTAGCTGTCATAGAGGTAGCAGTAAGCGCCGTTCTAGTCAGAGAGCACGATAAGGAGCAGAAGCCAGTCTATTACGTAAGCAAGTCTCTGCTGCCAGCAGAGACCAGGTACATATCTCTTGAAAAATTAGTATTAGCTCTGGTAGTCGCATCTTATAAACTGCGCCCCTACTTTGAGTCCCACACCATACATGTTGTAACTAATTACCCATTGAAATCCATAATGAGGAAACCTGAGCTATCAGGCAGAATGTCTAAGTGGTCCGTGCACCTTAGTGGATATGATATCAGATATGACCCTAGGACAACAATCAAATCACAGGCGCTGGCAGACTTTGTGTCAGACTTCAGCCCAGCTATCCAGAATCTGGCAGACGAGGAGATTCTGACCCTTAAAGGAAGAAGGGAATCAGAAATCTGGCAGATGTACATCGATGGAGCCTCCAACCAGAGGGGGGCAAGTGTAGGACTAATCATGCGATCACCACAGGGAGACGTGATAGCACAAGCAGTACGATGTGAATTTAAGGCGACAAGTAATGAAACGGAATATGAAGCCTTAATACTAGGAATGCAGCTAGCCCTGGAATTGGGAGTCAGGAAACTACAAATATACAGTGACTCTTTGCTGATAGTTAACCATGTGAATGATGAATTCATAGCCATGGACTCAAAGATGATCACCTACTTAAAAGTAGCGAAGGAGCTGAAGCAGAAATTCAAAGATTGCAAGCTTCACCAGATCCCCAGGGATAAGAACGTGGAGGCAGATGCCTTAGCAACCCTGGGACAACATTCAAACCAACCGAACTGTCCAGCTTCCCCATCGCACATATGCTGGAACCCTCTACGTGGACAGAGGAGAAATGGAGGATCAGTAGGATGAGTTGGCGGTTCAGACAACTACAGAAGCCAGGACAGCTACCTAGTCGGGTGACCAGTCAGCTAACCAGACAGCTGACCAAACACTTGATTAGCCAGCCACACAGGCAGACGACTGGATTGGCGGATACCTTACTTAGATTGGCTACGACACAACAAACTGCCAGGCAATAAGAAGGAGATAAGAGGCTTCATAATGAAAGCCTCCAGGTTTATATTAATTGATAATGTACTTTTCAGGAAATCGTTGGCAGGTCCCTACTTAGGATGCCTGGATAAGCAGGAAGCACAGACTGTGTTGCATGCCCTCCAAAGTGGTGAATGTGGAAACCATGAAGGGGGCAGGAGTCTGTCAAACAAGGCCCTCAGACAAGGTTACTTCTGTCCCATAATGTGGGCAGATTCGGCAGAATACGCCCGCAAGTGTGCCGCCTGCCAGTGCTCAGCGCCTATGATCCATCAGCCAGCAGAGCCCTTACACCCCATCATTTCTCCTTGGCCCTTAATGACATGGGGAATGGATATAGTTGGTCCTCTACCTAGAGCCACATAAAACATAATATGGATGCTGGCGATGACATATTACTTCTCCAAGTGGATAGAAGCAGAAGCATTCACAGAAGTGAAGGACAAACAGGTCATCTCCTTTATAAAACAAAATATCATTTGCAGGTTTGGTATCCCATCAGAAATCATATGTGACAGTGGCTCTCAATTCATCTCCAACGATGCCGAGGGATACTGTGCCAGATGGAACATCACTCTAAAAAAACAGCACCCAGGACTCCCAAGTTTAACGGGCAAGCTGAGTCCAGCAACAAAATTATCATGGATAATCTGAGAAAGAGGTTACAGGAGTTGGGAGGAAAGTGGATAGATGAATTGCCACTAGTGTTATGGTCAGACAGGACGACACCAAAGATAGCAACAGGTTATACACCTTTGAGCCTGGTGTTGGCGCAGAAGTAGTCATTCCATCAGAAGTTCTCGTTCCCACCCATAGGTATGGATGTATGACAGGGGAACTGAACAGTGCAGAGATGATCAGGAGCCTGGACACAATAGACGAGCTGCGAGCGAGTGTAAAGCTACGTCTAGCTTCCTATAAGCAGTCAGTCGCCAGAAGTTACAACAAGAATGTAAAGGTCAGGCTTCTGGAGGTAAGAGACCTGGTTCTCCGTGAAGTGTTTCAAAACACCAAAAATCGAAAGGCAGGCAAATTCGCGTACAAATGGGTAGGACCATACCAGGTAGAAGGAGTTGTTGGCCATGGCGCATACAGATTAATGACTATGGACGGTCGAATCATACAAAGGCCATGGAACATACTTCACCTGAAGAGGTATTACTTTTAATAATAAGTAGATTTTAGTGTACAGATTAGTGTATTAAGAAAAGACAAAAATAAAAGTCCGGTAGTAGGCATACTACCAATTTTGTGTCATTTTCTTTTTACTTCTATTTATTTCAACTTTCAAAACTACTATTGGAGTTGTGTGGTCTGAGAAGCTTCCTGGGACCACAATTGCTTTGGCACCCCATGAGATGGCATCAGGTACTTCACATCGCTTTGATAGAATTTTCTATTTTCAGGCTTCTCTAGGTGTGTCACTCTGAACTCTAATATCTATGGTACGTTGAAAGTGTATCTAGCAGGACTCTCAACTATAAACGCGGGGTGACAAGGCACATGGCACTCCAACATGCCTCACCTACTTTCTCCATTATGAGCACCCTCACCAGGCGGACTGTGGAACATACGAAAGGGAGCCTGGTTGACAGCTGAACGCTTACCCAGCTACCCCTGATACCACCCCCTGGACGTAGCTCGCACTCATCGCAATTAATCAGGGCCCCAGCATGCATGCACACATATACATGGAACGCAGGGATCTCTGAGCTACCAGAATCCTACAATATCCCATTGGTCCTAGAATGACGATAAACTTGCCTAAGGTAAGCCCCTGTTAGCTTTAAACATGATGAACAGACCTTGCGTCATGAACAAGGTTAAGTAGTCAAATTGTGGCATACGCCTAAATCAGTCATCAGACTGACACGCCAGCTTGCTAAGTCTAAATCAGCCTTCTTAGGCTGACACAACTGGTCTAAATCAGCCTCTAAGGTTGACACGGCCACCCTCCCCCTTACAACGCGACATACACCTAAATCAGTCATCAGACTGACACGGCAGCTAGCTAAGTCTAAATCAGCCAGCAGGCTGACACGAGTCGCCTAAATCAGCCAGCAGGCTGACATGGCAACTTCCTAAACTAAGAATACTAACAAGAAACGTGACACACAAAGATATAATGCAAATTAAAACTTGCCAGACTAGGGCAAGGGGCATTTCAAAATTTGGCCAAAATACGGCCCCAAGTTCAAATCGCCACCATGGCGAGCTACCAGAAACACAAACTGTTTAAAAATTTTTACAAGTCTGCCAAAGAAGGGTCAGACTACCATTCAAAAGTTCAAAAACAAAGAAAAGAAAAAACTTTTAACTTTCGGTCACATTGATGACCTCCACTTCTGGCACCTCCTCTGCCTGCTGACCACTTGTTTCAGGTACAGGACCAGCTTGCATGCCCTCAGTAACAGTGGCCTCTTGAGCTCCATTAGCTGCAACAGCCTCCTGAAACAACCTAGCATCCCCAACAGCAGCCTGCTCTGCCAGCACAAGAGAGTTCACTTCGCCAAGTTTAGGCATCAGAATGCTCAGATCAGGCTGAACCGGGTACAGGGTTTCCAGCTGCCTCACTTCCTCCTCGATAGCTTGCTGAGATGGAGGTTCATCAAGGGCGACACGCATCCCGCTGATCTTTCCCCGCCAGGTAGCATATGCAACAATGTTGGTGGCCAGGGTGATCAGCTCACTTATCCTCTCCTCAGAACGCTTCAAAGAATCAGATAATGTAGTACAGACTTCTTGGGTGCGTGCCAGCTGGTCAGCTCCCTCCTTCAGCTTTTTCTTGGTGTCAGCAAGATCTGCCTTCAGCTCAGCCACCCGTCCCCTCAAGTCAGCACGCTGCCGCTCCAGATCAGCAACAGTCCCAGTCAGCTCTCTGTTCTTGGCGCTGGTAGCACGGCTGGTGGTCTGCACTATATTGATCATCTTCCTGTTAAAGAGACTAGACTGGAAGGCCTGGGGGCAGAGAAAGTTGAAGTTAGCAAAGATTAAAAAAAGCAACTTGGAACAGGCAGAAGAGGGAAGATACTCACCATAAAAGCATTGTGCACGTCATTTTCAGCCATCTCCTCTGGGGCGAACTCTAAGAACACCTCCACCAAGGAAGGGAAGAGCAATTGGTCAATCTCAGACAAGTATGACAGCTTATCAATATTCCCAAAGCCCTTTGGAAAGTGGGCGATGATGCCACCACTGGCAGAAGCACGAGGGTTGGCAGGTGGGGTAGGAGGATGTCGAGACAGTGGGCTAACCTCTAAAGGTTCCGGGCGAGCAGAGCCGGAGTGAGTAGGAGGTGATTGGAAGGAGGCAGCGGGGGCACTCCTTTTAGAGGCAGAAGCTACATCAGGACTGGCAGAAGCTCTCTTAATTTTAGCACCCTGGAAGATAATCTCCAGAGGGTCGACTTTTGAGCCTGCAAAACAGCCAGATTTCAGGCACCAGAAACCCCAGATGAACAACAGAATTACAAGTGGATAGGCAGCAGGAGTGGAGGCACAGGATGGCTTACCAGAAGACATGCTGTGAGCTAATTATTGTGGGTTGGAGGAAGAAGATGGTGAAAAACCAGGAAGCGGGTCAAGGAACTTTCTCTCAGACAGGGGGATGCAGAATAGCTTGTTGCGAGCAGCTATTGGGACACCCAAACGAGTCAGGTAGCAGGGACCTGCACGAAAGTAACAAAGTAAGCCAGTAAGCATTGAGATGAACAGGTCAGGTGTCAGGGGAGCCACTTACTCGAAGTGATAACCCATTTCTCGAAGATGTAGTCAGCAGGCGGTTGGATAGAAGCCTTCCTCACATAGAAGAAGTCCTCAAACCACTTCTCATCCCTGGATTTCGACACATGCTTAAAGAGAGTCTCCTCAGAGCCCCGAAAGGAGAACTGGCCACTTCCCAGAGACCTGATATCATACATGTGGGCCAGATCGCCCAAGGAGATGGAGTTGTCGGTATTCTGGATGGCAGCTAGAGAATAGAGGAGAACCCTCCAGATGGCAGCAAAAATTTGTGCCATGGCAAATTTGTTGGTATAGATGAAATCCTGAGAAAGCTTTAGAAAGGGGAAGAAAAAGCCGTATCTAAACGGATAAAGGTAGAGACAGACCCACCCCAGCCGGATGGCGTCTGCCTTTTGACCCGATTCTGGGATGACAATGTCAACCCCGTCTCCAATACCAAGAAAGGCCTTGATCAAGGGGATGTCGACGATAGTCAAAGCAGAGTTGCAATCATGGGGGTGAGTGAAGAGGTTCCGGGAAGGAAAGACGGGGTCCGGGTTTTGGTCAATGGGGGTGGAAGTCGAGGCGGTGTGTCGGGTTTTGCCCATGGTCGGAGGAGAGATAGAAGGGAAAAATTAAAGAAAGAAGGAGACGGAGGAATACCTGGGAAAAAGTGACGGCGAGGGGTGGCATTGGAATCCGGCGAGAGAAGATAAAAGGAAGGAGGAGAGTTTTTGGGAAAAAGGGTTTTGAGGTTAATGAAGTAAGGTGGAGGTTGGGGTTATAAAGGAAGAGAGAGGGGGAAGCGCGAGAAATAAGGGAGTGGGAAACAAGAGCAATAATGAGTACACAGGAAGGAGCACAAAAGACGGCACAAGGTTTTTCAAAAATGAATACGCTAATTCCTTATTCGACGCCACGAGACGTATCTCACAAGGAATTGGGGGCAAACTGTTTGGGCCAAAATCTGCATATTGACCTAATAGGTTAAGCCCACCTAATACGTATTAAGGAATTGGGCTGTGAAGAAGGAATAGGATAAAGGGAGCCCAAATGAGAAGGGAAATCCGTCTAAGTAGATGGACCAGGAGGCGTGAAGGCCCGTTGATAAGAGAGTCCGTGTTTTGGAAAGCTCTCAGGGATATTTTAGGGAGAAGTCAGGGAGATCAGGGAGAACAGAGGGAGACGGCCGGTTATGGAAACAGTTATGGTAGGAGTGATATTCCTTACCATAAACGAGGTAGAGAATATCTAGGGTTCCTACCCTATAAATAGCTTAGGAAGCAAACAAGAAAGGCATTCAAGATCTCACGCAATACATTGTGCTAGCTAGATTTACATTCCGTCTCCATTGTACTCATTCTCTCATGAACAAGCTAGTACAACTCTTAAGCTCATGCGTCGGGACATATACTCCGGTAACGTGGTGACTCGATTCCCCTCCAAGCCCAACAGTACACAGACCAATGGTACCTGCTAAACCAACTGCTCACCATCTCCGAATGGATCACCATAGTTTTGAAAACATAACACGGAGTCATTTACTGAATAACCAAAGCAAGACATGTACAAAAGATACTCAATGATCATCATCCTCCTCCGGACTCCCGATCTCACACAGTAACCAACTACACACCGAAGTGTGTAGCCTTGCCAAATTACCCATCGCAACACGTAATCCTCGCCGCCAGTGGGGCACCGCAGCCAATCCCCAGCTAAGCCCCGCTCATCAACGAGCAATATCCCTGTCCCTTAATGTGCACATCCCCTCCCGTGGCGGGTTCCACGGAGGGCGAACTAGGGTGTGAAGCCACTCCCGCAAGTGACTCCACCACAATCATCACAACAGCAGCACCGCACCAACACGAACACTCCCACAAAGATCAGCAGACAATCAATCATACACAATACAATAAAATCTCAAATCAATTAAACAGGAACTAGGTAGGGAAACCCTAGCTTATCGCCAAACCATGTAAATGCAGCCACAATTAGCCAATCAAGACTCCGAGACGCATCCTAGTGACGCGGACCGACGGCGACAACGACGACATCCTCACACGCATCCTTCATGTGTAATCCCGTCCCCTTCCATGGTTAATGTCTAGGCTAGATTGAGAGTGTAGGGAAAAGGTGGGTGATAGGTGAGAGAGGGATAATTAGGGTTAGGGTAAAATGGAACCGTCGAAAATGAAATAATACTTGTGAACTTGCGTTTTATATTAACGCGTCAACAACGACTATACTCGGTCGAGTACACTCATACTCGGCCGAGTAAGCCCTACTCGGTAGAGTGTTCCCACTACTCGGCTGAGTAGTCTCTACTAAGTAGAGCAACCAACCGCATAAGTCACTTGTCTTCATTTATCCTCTCACTTATCCCCTCTCAGGGTCTTTCGAGGTCAAAGGGTCGGTCAAAGGGTCCTTAAACATAGTGGGTATTATAGACAAGACTTAAGGAAGATGTATGGAGGACATGGGATATGTGGTCAGATCAGTATAAACAGCCACTGAATTTGAATTCCGATATGGTAAGAATTTAAAAATACTTTTAGTTGTGATACTGTTAAGTATATTATGTGATATTGTTAGAAGTAAGTATTGATATTGTTCCTTAAATCAGATAAATATTTTAATTGTGGTATTGTATTATATATTCTGTGATATTGTTACTCATTGTGATATTGTATTATATATTCTGTGAATAATAGTTGTTATTTTCTTAATAATATTTCTATAGGTGTTCATACCCTTGCTATATCAAGAGCACTACATTTGCTCCTGTATTGACTCCAAGTGGGAAAAAAATGTTCTACTTGGACAACCGAGAATATGATGATTTCGAAGACGAGGAGCATGTACACCTGGCTCATTTAACTGTAAGTACTATATTAAAAAATAAGAACTAAGGATATAATGCTTTTGTTAGCTAAGATTAAAATTTGATAGTTATTTATTATAAACATATACATAGGTCTATTTATGGGCACTACCTCGATCAATAGTAAAGGCAATGAAAGTGGGGTAAAAGTACAGGACTACTTGCTGGCAAATGTGGACTTTGATTGGAAAACAAAAAAGTTGAACCTGGATTGTGGATTATTCATGATGTTTCACATGATATTTTTTGTGGGTGAGGATTTTAAAAGTGAATTGAACAATGAAAAGAAGAGGCAGTTATATAGGGGGAGATTGCAGCGAGCTTGTCTTGAGTGATTTAAATAAAAGTAGGAGTGAGGTCCTGAGGAAGGTTACAAACCATGCCATCAAAGGAATACTGTTACCTAAAGTACAGACGAAAAGGAAAGTAGCAAGCAAAAATAAGAGAGAGAAACCTGGGAAAAAGAATGTTAAGACTCCTGTATAAAAAATAAAAGGTAATTTTATTTAACACTGACTTATTTTCATTATATATACTCATTATGTATTCAATAACAATATATATTTTTCTAGCTATGGTAGAAGATCGTTCTGCCAGTGTCGTGGAAAGCGATAGGAGGGGGAAATTAGATGGCCTTTGGAAGCACGTACAACTGTGGTGTGGCAGATGCTAAGTTGGAGGTCGTCTCAATGTTTATGAAGGTTAACAAATCACTATGTGCAAAGATGTTGACCATGACGAAACAAGTGCTTGACTACTGCCTATTAGACGACCACAGTTTCCCATTAGAGTATGGTTCTTTAAAAATGTATAAATATATCAAAACTGCTATTTTTTGTGATACTGTTTCTTTAATAGTGTGATATTATTTTTAGAGTAGTGTGATATTATTTGCACTATTTTAATTTATTTTGTGTTAATGTTTAGAGGAGTGAGGTGGTTGCCAAATTCAGTAATGAACAATATCTTGTCAGAAACAATATATTATCGTTGCTTCCAAATCTGCACGTCAGTAGCAATGTGATTGAATGTTGGTCGCTAATTCTGAACCAGATTGAGTACACTGAAAAATGTGAAACAAGTTTAATGTTTTTTGGGATTCGACACATGGTAAGCTGTCAATTTAGTTTGATTAAATGAAATAACTTTTTAAAACAAAATAGGACTTTTAACATATATATACACAACAGGAAATAAAAACCGAAGAAACTGGAGACAGGGAAATGATTAAAGAAAAGATGTTCGAAGAATGGGACGAATTCATTAGAAGAAACACAGTTCCCTGTAACCTGGAAGCAGATCTGGTTTTTATTCCAATGGTATGGAAAGAACATAATTTCTGTGTTTGTATAAATTTCAAAACCGAAACAGTTGAAGTGTTGGACAACACAGTGTACGCCGACTGGGAGAGAACACAAATACACAAATTTGCAGATTTGGTGGTATGATAATTGTTATTTCTTTAAATTATTGGTGTAAATTAACATTGAAATAATGGATTTCAGTGTTTGTGAAATTATCACTAATGGTTAAGCTTAATATTGTAGGCTGAGCACATGAGTGACTATCTAGCAAAGAAGAATGTTGAAAGAGCGGATGATATAATAACGTTTGATGTTGTCAACATCAACTTCCCTTGGCAAAAGACAGAGATGAACAATACTGAGTCTGGAAACTTCTTAATGATGCACATGATACGATATGAGGGCATAATGTTTGAAGTCGACTTGAACCAAAAAGTGTATAGGCGATACTACGGGCTAGAAATGGCAGCAGCATTGCTTTTTTTTTCTTTTTTTTGAGGAAAAGCCCGAAAGCTTTACTAGATTAATAACCGATCAAACAAAACAGCAGCATTCGCAGAAGGTGGCAAAACAACCTCCCACCTAGTACAACCAACGACTCTAGGAACCACATGTGCTAACGCATCCGCCACACAGTTATTAACACGACTCGTATGTGTCCATGAAATAGATTGAAAATTAGAACTTAAAACGATAATGTCTTCAACCACTTGTGAGAAGATGCTCCTGCCATGCTTCCCGCTCTTCAACGCTTCGATAACCTCCAAGCAATCACTTTCCATCTCGACACGAACAACGCCACGACGAAGAGCTTCCTCCATCCCATCCATTATCGCGACGGCCTCGGCAATGTGGAAATCCCAGAGTTGTTCCTGAGCCACCGTTCCACCCCATAAGACCTCACCCCTATAATTTTGACACACCATTCCTGTCGCAACACCTTCCCCTTCCTTAACCCGAGCATCAACATTTATCTTCACAACCCCTTCCCTCGCTAGTCTCCATCCCTCCCCATTCTCCCTCACCCACATCCATGGCTCCCCTCTTCGGCATCCCCACCTCCACTTCCCCCCTCCTCGAATCCCCTCCTGAATGACGTCTCTAGCTCACCGTACCACCGCCTCAGGTTCCACCACGACCTCATCAAAAATTACCTTATTCTGATGTTTCCAAATTGCCCAACATCCGACCATCATTCTAGCCCGTTCCACTTCGCTCATATCCTTCCAGCAACATTCTACCCATTATTTTTCATCACTCACCGCACCTTCAGTCACGCCCTCTCTCTCCAACCCGCCCCACGCCCATTTCGCCACCCCACATTCCCGGAAGAAATAAAGACTCGACTCATCATAAGAATGACAAAAAGAACAGAATGAAGACTCACCTCCTACTCGAGCAGCGATGTTAGCTTTCGTGTCCAATGCTCCACTACACAATTGCCAGAAAAAGAGCTTAACCCGGGGCCAAACTGAAGCTTTCCAGAGCAGATTCCAAATCTATTTCTCCCTGTCCTAATTCGATGAGCCCGCCATGTCCCCGATATCCTCTGCTAGTCGCTTGTATGCACTTTGAACCGAATAAATGCCATTCTTCTCATACCCCCAATACCATATATCTCGCTGCCTTCCTAGAGCTTACTCTGATATTTAGTACCCGCTCCCTTTCGAAAGGCAAGAAAAGAGCCCTAAGCTTATCATCATCTCATCCCTCCCCATTCGGCCGTAGGAGCTCCTCAACTAGCATCCCTTCATTCCTGGGTGGACAAGGCGAAATAAAACAGCCTGTATGAGTGTTAGGAATCCAAGCATGCCCCAATACCCTAGTGTCACCGCCATCCCCTATCCTCCATCTCAGCCCACTATCCAAACTGCCACGGGCTTCAAGAATGTTATGCTAAGTATAGCTGGGGTTAGTACCCAACGAGGCATTCATGAATTCGCAATCCGAGAAGTATTTTGCCTTCATGGCAGCAACATTGCTTTTAGCTGACATAAATGAGAATTTTCAGCTGGAAAGGAAGAATTTGGAAGACATTAAAGCAAAAGAGGAAGAACAATGAAAATGTGAAAGGGAAGCAGAAGGAGGAAGTACCAAGGTAGAAGTTCAGACAAAAGAGAAGGTTGATGTTGTTGACCAGGAGACAAATAAAGAAGATGTTCCAGAAACAACAAAGAAGGATTGTACTAAGATACCGATTATTAACACAGAATTGCCAATTCTTCGGCAATCTCCTAGGAAAAGGTAAAAACCAATACATTTATAGTTTTTTATACAAAAAGATAGAAAGCAATTAGGACTGACTATAGTTATTGTTGTACAAAAAAAAGGTGCCCAGAAATAATAACTACTGTTATTATGTATTTGCTTTACAGAGGAGCTGATTCCAGGAAACATGGTGAAGATGTTAGAAACGAGCCCACAATAACATACAAACGTGGTAGGGTAAAGACCGTTGCAAATCCTAAGAACCGCGGTAGAGGTAGAGGAAGGAATTAGGACTACTAGATTTGTTAGCACAAAGTTTTAATTAAACTAAATGGAATGTAATGTTAGTAGGACAAGGAATCTAATGGTAAATTTTTATAATGGTAAAGAAGTAGTGATGGCTCTTTTGGATCTGATATAACTCTTGGTAAAGTGTTATATTCTTTCAAGTGTGGTGTGATATTGTGCTATAATTTTGTGATATTGCTTCTCAATATCACTCAGTTTGCTAAACAATATCACATAGTTTACTAAACAATATCACACAATGGATATGGATTTTTAAATCTTACGTTGATATTGTTTTTAGAATGTTGTGATACTGTTGTGTACACAGGTTGGTATTGTGTTACAAAACAGCAAAAGCATAATAAATGTAAATAACAATATCACACAGTTTGCTAAAAAATATCACACGGTTTGCTAAACAATATCACACAGTGGATATGGATTTTTAAATCTTACGTTGATATTGTTAAAATATTGTGATATTGTTGTGTACACAGGTTGATATTGTGTTACAAAAACAAAAGTAGCATAATAAATGTAAATAACAATAATGGTGGTTTTAAAAAATGTGATATTGTTTATTATGAACTGCCATATTTTAATTTGATGTTTGTGATATTGTTTCACAGTTAGTGATATTTGTATACACTGGGTTTGATGTATCTTGACAACACACAAAACAAGATGTGAAAATTTTAAAACAAGATGCATGTAAAGTACTTCTGACGTAGTGATACTGTTTAGAGTAAGATGTGAAATTTTTAAATATAAGGTGTGATATTGTGTCCCAGTATCACAAAATATACAAAAATAAGACAAGTGAGACGAATAAAATGATCAAATATTATACCCGAGTATTTTCTATATAAAATAAGGTATAATCTATACTCTAATAATGAAGTTTGTGGTGTATATTAATATACTAGTAATAACGTATGTTGTTTATTTGCTGATGCTATTATAATTAATGAGCGCCATCAACAAAAAATACTTCGACCGATCAACCATCATCAGCATCATCCTCATCTAAACTCCCCTAAAAAATACAAAAATAAGGTGAAACAGTGATATTGTTTTATATAAGGAGTGATATTATTTCTAATAACGTGTGATATTGTTTCTATCTCGTAACCATTACAAACAATATCACATTATATTATCCTCAAATAGTAATACTGTTTAGTATAAGGCGTGATATTATTTCTAATATGGTGTGGTATTGTTTCTAAAACTCCCCAGGAAAATATAAAAGAAACTTGAAACAGTGAGATTGTCTTATATAAGAAGTGATGTTATTTCTAATAACGTGTGATATTGTTTCTCTCTCGTAAGCATTAAAAACAATATCACATTCTGTTATCCTCAAATAGTGATACTGTTTAGTATAAGGTGTGATATTATAAAAAATAACGTGTGATATTGTTTCTGACTCGTGACCATAGACCATATATAAATTTTCATACACATACTTGTCATGGTGAGCATACCTTATTGTCGGCATCAGGTACAAAAGCATTAGGAGAGTTACGCTTATCATGGTGAACCATTTGTTTGCAATTACGACAAAGCCTTTTAGGCTTCTCCGCTTTAGCTATGCATTGTTGCTTTTTTGGAGATCATTCTCTTCCCATTACCCTTGTTCTTTGCCTGACGAGGTGGTAGAATCCTCACCTCAGTTGAGGAACTGCATCAAAGAAGCATCTCCAACTTCTGCTCTTTAGTCATTGACTCTGATTGCGGATTGAGTTTCACCCTAAATTGCTTCAGTGTGTCAACAAGATCAGTGATCTCATTGGTAGGCACATTCTTGAGCACACTAATGGTCGCGTAGAACTCTGACCATAACTTGCACATCTCCATCTTTCTTAAATCAGTGGCATCAAAATCATTCATTAACTCACCATGTAGACCATAAAGAGGGATCTTGTGTGAATTCTTGGTCCACCGCATAAGAATGTACTTATCAGGAAAAGTGTATAATTGTTTCCCGGAGTAAACCCAGATAATGTGTCTCCAAATAATACCCTTTCTGTTGAACAACTTGCAAGAACATTCAACATCATTGGTTGTAGAATTGTAGACGACTTGATAGGTCTTATGCGTTCTAGCATCAGCTATACCAATTACCTCTATACCGTTGGCAGGTGGTGTGAAGCCACCAACACTAAGGGAACAAATAGAAGTAGTAGCTTCTACTTGAAAATCTGCGAAAGCAGAATGTGTATAAACCTTGGAAGCATGAGCTTCCAACTTAAGATAAGTTGATAATTGTGGAAGAGTACAATCATCGTCTCTATCAAGTTGCTTTTGAGTATGGCGCTTTGAAACCGCATCCAGAATTCAATAAGTGTACCATGTGCATTTTCAAAATGCTTGAAAAAATTATTCTGACTCTCAGAACGTTGAGTTGTTCTTAATACACAACCCATAGGAACATCACGAAAAAACGCTGGGATCTATTTTCTCCTTTTTCTAAACATGGTTGACAACTAGGAATTAGCTTCAAGATTATGCTCATTAACCAACTGAGACCACTTTTCTTCAAATTCCAGGTTCTAACTCAGCATCCCAAACAATAGCATTCAAACGGCTGACAAAATCAGTCTCTTTCGATATTGCAGGCCCAACCTTATCAGTAAGCTTTTGCATTATATGCCACATGCAATATCTGCACCTAGCATGTTTGAAGACAGCATGCAAACCCTTCTTTATTCCAACATATTGATCAGTTATTATACAATGTGGCTCTCGCTAACTCATAACATCTAGGAATTTTTCAAAGACCCACTTGAACGAATCTTCATCCTCATGAAATAGCAAGGCAGCAGCAAAAGTAACCGACCTTTTGTGGTGGTCTACCCTAGTAAAAGGAGTAAAAACTATACAATACTTATTCGTACTATAAGTTGGATCATAAGTGATGTAATCACCAAACAAAGCATAGTTTCTACGAGACTCTGCATCACACTAAAACGCACGAACCAAACATTTTCCAGAATCCACCTCATAAGCAAAGTAAAAACCTTCATTGGTATCACGTTTATCCTCCAAATGGTTAACAAACAGTTGAGCATCCTGGTCTCCTATGAAACATTTGATATCCCTCCCAAAATTCTTAAAATCAACCAGTTGAGCTCCAACATTCTCATAGCCATCTATATATTCTTTGACATTTCTAAATGCCGTTGTTGGGCCTTGATTAACCCTTGAATGATAAATAGTTGTCTTTTTATGGTAAAGATGGAGGTGCCTGTGTTTTTTTTGAAATTGTTGATTTCTAAGTGAACAAAGACGGTGATTATGCCACTCACAAAACTGGAAAACAACATACCCATCCCTATTATAGCAAAACTCAATCATAGCAGTAAAACCAATCCTAGTTAGTTTAGTGTTCCTAATATCAAATGGTTTGGGAGTTGCCTGCTCCTCTTCACTATCTAAAACAATAGCCTTCCTCTTACGATCTCAAAAACCTTCACGGTTACAAACAACAAATTTATACTGCACAACACCAGAAACAAACCTTTTTGGGAAGACTTCCTAGGTTCAAAACCACATGCTTCTGCATACACACCATAAAAACTAATAGCTTCTTCCAAGGTCCCAAAAAACTATCCAATATGAGGTTTAAACTCAAGTGTAACTTTCCTTGTCCACAATTCACTACCACCAGGTGTGGAGTCCAAAAGTAGTTGATGCACACGAGATGGAACAGAATGTTGTTCAACATGTGGAGTAGTGCTAGATGTATCAGGTGGTTCAATGTGTACAGTAGAAGTAATTGAAGACTCAAGAATATCGTTACTATCCTTAGAGATAATTGCAGACACATGAATATCATTACAAGAAGAAGTAGTTACAGTATTTGTAGAATTTGGCAAGAAAAGTACAATGTAAACAAACAAGAAAAAGTTTAATAGATATAAAGGAAATCAATATCACACAGGTGTCTGAACAATATCACAAATTCAGGAAAACAATATCACATATTCTTTAAACAATATCACACATAGTGTTGAAAAAACAATATCACACAGGTGACTGAACAATGTTACATATCCTCATAAACAATATCAAGAATTCTGGAAAACAATATCATATATTGTGTAAAACAAAAACACACTTGATGTAAGGCACAAAATGAGACTAAATGCATAACACACCCATCAGCTTTTACTAAATTAGACAATTCATATCACACAATCATATTTTGTAAGAATATCAATATGACAACTTTATATAGGTCAAACAAAAACGGTAAACATGAAATAAGAATTTAAATGCACATAAAATATTTTTAGGTGCAATAATTATAAGAACAGAAGTAAATATGACTAATAATTGGGAATATTTGGCAAACAATTAAAGAACAAGTGATTGAAAGCTGAAAGTACAAAAAAAAAGAGAAAATAACGCTGAAATTAAGAACAATAATGTACCAGACATTGGGATGATGATTGAATAAGCGAGATTAAAGCAGAAAACCTAGAAATACAACAAAAACGTAGCGAATTTAGGGAAACACAAAATTAAATTGAAAATAACAAATAAAGCAAGATGAAATTGAAAGTATAGAAACAAAAGCAGAAGAAACGTAGTAAGATGACAACTAACTCGAAACATAGGTACGAAAAAAGGAAAAATATGTGATTTAAAGCTAAAATTACAAATTAAAGAGAACATAGATGAAAGTAACAACAATAACATACCTGAGCACACTAATATGATTGGAATAGTATGATAATTGATAAGAATGAGAAGAAAAAACTGAGATCACGCCTAAATTCTAGGGTTCCCGACCTCAACAATGGAAAAACGAGTTACAGTAGAGAGAAGTTAGAGGGAGAAGGCGATTTGTGAGGAAATAACGGTTTTGGCTCAGAAAAAGAAGCTTATATAGTGGCTCATAAAATTACTAAATTGCCCTTATTTGTTCCGCCCTAAATACCTATGATAGTATTAATCCTTAATCCTCAATATATGAGTCATACTCACATGATCCTATTCCTATATATATATATATATATATATATATATATATATATATATATATATATATATATATATATAGATAGACACACACACACACACACACACACACACACACACACACACACACACACGTAGATGGTGGTATTTGTAAGGGTGTGACACCCACCCTATGCATGAAGTGAGTCACAAGTTCACGTGTATACTTTCAATTTTTTCTTTTTTTTCTTTTTTTTTTAAAAAAAAATCACATATACGAAGAATATTACGGGTTACGATAAATACTAGTCTATAAAGTCTATAATAGTTTCACTCTTTATATAATTATAATATAACCTATAATTATTATATTCGGGTTATTACATTATACCCTCCTTAAAAAAAAGTTTCATCCCGAAACTTAACATACCTTATTTATTGGAACAGCTCGGGATACTTACTTCTCATTTCTATCTCGGTTTCCCATGATGACTCGGTAGTATCATGGTGTGACCATAGATAAGCCAAAGAAAAAAAAAGATAACTTAGAATTCTACACTAAGAGATAACCTGGCTCTGATACCATTTCTATAACGCCCGCCGTATTCTAATAACTTTATACTTTTCCATTTTCTAATAACCGATTATTTCTAATCTCTTATTTCAAGGTAAACAATTACTTATATCGACAAAGGGTCTCGTAATCATACCTTATTATTTAAGGATCTCCATAAAAATATTACTTATATAAAGAAGCACTCAAACCCTTTCTATTTTCATCTTGGTCTCTTCTCTTTTTTAGTTCCGTAAAAATGGTGAAGTGTGGTGTATTTATAGCCGTATAAGCCGGGGTACATCTTCTAATCAATTTGAGTGATTTGGTCATGGCTTACGCAAGAAACTTAGCATACAAGACTTCTTAATGTTGATCTCTTCATTTTTATTACATTATTATTGGTTATTAAAAGATAAGCTTTATCCAAAATATTAGTAAGCTGGGTTCTATTCTTTAACTTCACAGTTTACTACAAACGCGAAATCTTTGTGATTAATTTTACTCTAATTAAAATAATATATAAACCGCGTAGTGGTTATCGACTTATAGACTTGTCTTACTTATATAAATATAAAATTATTATTTTTTTCGGGTCATTACATTCAACCCTTCTTAAAATAAGTTTCGTCCCGAAACTTGAAAATGGAAAATTGAAATAGTTAAAACAACGGTCTCTCAAAACTCGATAAAGTTATAAGAATTAATTTAACAAAAGTATTTTAATAATCACATTTATAAAATGAGTAAAAACGTATGTCTTATATAATGGAAGACAATAATTCCCATCGCGAACAAGAATTAAAGTTATCCAATTCAAAGACAAACTTAATTCATGCGTTAGTAGGCGGCTAGGCACTGGACCGGTTAATAGATACCTCTAATAACAAGTCGTAACATCTCACCAACCGCATAAAGTCAAAGAAAACAAAAATTGAAAATTTCATTTCCAAATTCCTAGTAAAGGCAATTTTTTTTAATATACGGAGTATAACATAAAACTTTGAAAATATACCAATGACTAACTCAAACAAGTTTGAACTTTTGTAATACGAGAAATAGTTTGAGTATTAAAACTTCGAAATCATGGAAACCAAATCAAGAGTAAAATTTCAAAGGTAAAATGTCCGAAACTTTCTTAACGTATCGCACATCAATAAAATATATCACACATATAAACCATATGACAATTAATATGCTCCTTGCTAGTAGTCCTACGGACTCCATGTCATAGTAAATCTAGAGTATGTACCATAATATACATATGTCCATGTCAAAATTCATACTAGCTCTATAAATCTCATAAACATAGATTACATTGTAAACACAAAGCATATAATTAACTACTACTTAGTACTACACAACTGATGTGTTCATTTTATATATACTTTTACCCCTCATTTTAGCTCGATTTTGATTGCATATCATACTTTAATTAGTATATTTGTGAGCTAATCTTGTGTTCTAGGTGTATTGTTTGTATTTGTTACATTAAGTAGGAATCTAAGCATTTAGAGGCTTTTTCCTACCACATTAGCAAGCACCAAGTTCACTAAGCTAAGTGGAAGCAAGAATGATGACAATTGGAGCCCAAAACAAAATAATGAAAGTCAAGCCCAAAAAGTAATCCAAAGACCAAGTCAATTAGCATTCTTACGATACTTTTTGGGTGCTAAATATCACATTTAACCGGGTAATTAAGGATGCTTAATGACGTTGCATGGAATTCCTTAGAGCATTTAATCAAGAGATGAATAAGTGTAGCCGGAAACCCACACCCCCGATCGGGGCTGACCCCCTATTGGACCTTTACGTTATGCCCCTATTTTATTATAAATAGGAGCCTTAATCCGTCATTAGGGATATCTTTTTTCATACGTCTTCATACACTATTTTCACTCTAGATTAGCCTTAAGCACAAAATTCTCTCATAGTTTTCATTGTTAGTTTTAATATTGTTAAGCATTTGGTTCTAATTTATTCAAGCATTTGGTTCTCAGTTGTTCTTCCTTGCAAGTTCATTTCCATTTCGGTAATTCTAATTCTAATTTATTTAGTTTACGTTTCCATTATTAGTTATAATATAGTTTATCATTAGTACTTTAGCTATATGATATAGTTTTCATCTTTAGTTTATGATTTACTATTTAGTTTATATTATTCTATAATCATGTCTAGCATTTCTTACAACATAGTTTGTAGTTTACATTTCAACATGAGTAGCTAATTTTCCTTAATCTAGGGACTAGGGAAGCCATACAAAATCTAATATATGTAAAATGATAAATTAGGTTGATATAATATTGTCTAATTGTTTCTATCACATGTTTGTATCGTCACGATTAATCTTTGTTTAGAGGCTTTATTCATTGATTAACTTTATTAATTCGTTCTATAAGTCGAGAGGCACGAAATTAGATTTGACTTAGCATGTGTAGTAGGATGACCTAGTCATAAACGAGAGTTTTTCTAGGACCTGGTCTATGGTTGACACTAATATCGTGAGGTGGGTGTCTTTAAGCTTAAACAATTGACAATGTTTTTATTTCCGAGTTTAGCATGAATATATATTTACATTTGCATGTGTGACCCGACTACCCTAGACTTCTTTAATCATATATTGTTATACACTTTATTTGTTAATTATCAAACCAACCAACAAATCAAACCAATCGTAATTGACCTTGATAGAAATCTTTTCATAGCATTTCATAGCGCAATTCCCATTTCATTGTGTTCGACCCCTATTACTACATTAATTTGTGTCTAGGGAAATTATCTGTGTTAGGTGTGGGACATAGCCTATCAAATTTTGGCGCCGTTACCGGGAAGCACGGTTTTATTGCGTTTAGATTTGTCGATTTCTATCTTGTTTTCTTTTGTCTTAAGGAACACTTGTTCCTTGAGATCGTTACTTATTTTTTTCTAGAGATTGTTGTCTTATGCCCAGGTCTTTTCATAGTGGAGATTTGCTTTCACCAGATTCCGAGCCCGAGAAAACCTTTCGGAGAAGACGACGTTTTTGGAAAGAAGTGAAAGAAGCCGCTTCTCCCGTGCAAGTTGAGAGTGCAAGAAAGTCTTACATAGATGATCTTAGAGTTCTTGAAGAGGAGGAGGTTTCTAGTTCATCATCTCCACCACCACCACCATCTCCAACTAAAAATATGGTGAAACGTTTTGATCACTCCAAGCGCACCGCAGCTATGCTTCCGGCCGGTATTATAACTACTCAAATTACCGCGCCGAAAATCGAGAGAAAATCGGCTTTCATTAGTCTTGTGGAGAGGAATCAATTTGGGGGAAGTCCTTTGGAGGATCCTAATTTGCATGTCCAAAACTTTTGCGATTATTGCTCCATGATTCGGTAAACGGGCATAGCTCAAGCCCAAATTTGGGAAATACTTTTCTCTTTCTCTTTGAAGGATAAGGCAAAGTTATGGATCAATAGCCTTGATCGCACCGCCATGTGAATCACAAATTGAGAGACATTGGCTCTGTAATACCCGTTATACTTTAGGGCCCTTTGACCGACCCTTTGACAACGGAAGACCCTAAGAGGGGATAAGTGAGAGGATAAGTGAGGATAAGTGACTTATGCAGTTTATTACTCTGCCAAGTAGAGGCTACTCGGCCGAGTAGTGAGAACACTCGACCGATTAGGGCGTACTCGGTCGAGTATGGGAGTACTCGACCGAGTATAGCCGCTGTTAACGCGTGATTATAAAACACAAGTTTGCAAGTCTTATTTCACTTTCAACGGTTCTATTTCTCTCTAACCCTAATATATCTCTCTCTCACCTATCACCCACCTTGCCCCTACACTCTCATCTAGCCTAGACATTGACAATGGAAGGGCATTGGGTTACATATGAGGACTCTAGCGAGGATATCGTCGTGGTTGTCGTTGGTTCGCATCACCAGGTAAGTTGTTGTTTTGTTGTCGTCTTTCAGTAGGCCTTTGGGGTAGTCTTGTAATAGAAAGTGGTTACCGTTTATAGGATGCATCTCGGAGTCTTGCTTGGTTGTTTGTTGGATGCATTTTCATGGCTTGGCGATAAGGTAGGGTTTTTCCTACTCAGTTTTACCATTTAATTGAATTAAGATTTATGTGGTAATTGATACGTATGCGGATGCATCAGTCGGCCAAATCGGCCAAATCGAACAGTCTCAGTGAGTGTTCAAATGGACGACTAAAGACACCGTCCCAACGACTGCCCGTCAACTACTTGGCTCCTAAGGAAGTGGTGTCAAGGCTTCTTGATACGGATATCGACACCTTAGACGAAGTAGTACTCGAATTAGGAGATCATATGGGCATCAAGAATAGTTCGAATCCAAACACGTCAATATTAGGACATCAATCGTGGTTGGGTGTTAACAATAAACAAGAAATTTGCATGATCACGACTCAAGAACCCGAGGAACTTCCCTAGACCGAAACAAACCGCAAGGGAGGTGAAATGTACCATGGAGGCCGTGTACTAGGTTCATGGAACCACCTAGTTTTCCTACATTCTAGTTTTTATGCATTGTCTAGTTTTCTACCAAGTCTAGCCTAGTTCTTTGTAAAGTCTTACCTAGTTTTTATTCCTAAGTCAAAGCTAAAAACTAGGCACCTAGGAACTCGTGTAAAAAATAAAGTCTAGACTTTGAGGCCAAGGAGAATTTGGCTATATAAGGGCCAGTTCTCTCATTTGTAATCGCAAAAGTTTTGAGAAAAAAATTCACTTGTGTGAAAAACTTGTCTTGTTATTTCGTGTGGCTTACACGAGTCAGAGGGCTACCAAAGGCTCTACGAGTTTCGAACCTTGCCTCAAAAAAAGGACGCAATCCCGAGTTTGAGTTGGATTACTTGACGCGTATCGAGTAATTCAACCATTGGTCGATCTATAGGTCTAGGTCGAGCAAATATCCTTTCCTTCCAGTTATTCTTGCTAGAAGTACTCGGATTGATCGGGTTGCACCTAGTGCATTCGGATCCTTCATTTATTTGTTAGCTCAAACTAAGACTTCCGCTTGCGATACGCATCAGTAATCGTTGTATGATTGATGTTGTGATCGTCGGTTGGTGTTGGTGTTGTTGTTGGTGTTGGGGTTGGGGTTGGTGGTTGTTTTGGTGTTGGTGTTGGTGTTTGTGTGATTGTGGTGGAGTCACTTGCGGGAGTGGCTTCACACCCTAGTTCGCCCTCCGTGGAACCTGCCACGGGAGGGAATGTGCACATTAAGGGACATGGATTATTGCTCGTTGATAAGCGGGACCTTGGTGGGTATGGCTGCGGTCCCCCACCGGCTTTTGATTGGGAGTTGGAGGTGGCTAATGATCAGTGTTTATATTTCGCACTTGCCTTACTTTGATTATTTGATTATACAGTAACCGACCCCGTTATTGTTGTTTTGTAAAAATTGTGGTGATCCATTCGGGATGGTGAGCAGTTGGTCTGTCAGGTACGGTTGGTCCACTAGCTTATGGGCTAGGAAGGGATTCGAGTCATCACGCTACTGAAGTAGAAGTCTACGACATTCACGCTTAGTAGTCTTTGGAGTCGTCTTGTTTTAACTTTTTTCTTTGATCACCGTTGTAAAGAGTTAAAGATACTTAATAAGTTTTCTTATATTGTTTACTTGATCTACTACCTCGGGTAACCGAGATGGTAACATCTTCATATACTGGGATGGTCCTTGGTAAGGCATCTTGGTGTACGGGGGTGTTACAAAGTGGTATCAGAGCAACGATTTGGAACCTGAACCAACAAATCAAATGAACATAGGGTGTCAAATTAAAATGAACCCAGTGTATGTATGTTGGGATCCCCTTATGTCGGTTTTGGGTGAGAAGGCGCCCTCATCTCAAAATCCCGGCCCCAATCATGCTTAAGCCAGCCACCGTGAAAGGGTAGATGATATGAATGTTCTGTGTTAAGTGTGCGTGTCATATGCACTTGTTTATCGTAACTTGTATGGTAATATGTGGGCTTAATGTTGTGCTTGGGTAAGTTGCGAATTGAAGGATTAATGATAAAAGGAGGACATGAGTTGAACAAGGTAATGTGCGACCGGAAAATCTCACAGTTGAACATGATAGGCCTCGTGTATGGTGTGGTACGTGATTTACATAGGAATAATGAAGTTTGGTATGTGCGTAGGGATGCATAATGAGGTGTATAAATGTAAGTTCGTAGCTCGGTCTTATCTGTGGTGTATTCAAGTTTAGTTGGGTGCCTTAGTTGCGATGTGAATTTCTTACTACGGTTTATGTAGGAAACATGTATTACTCGTAAATAATTTAATGACGGTTATAATTGTGGTGCGCTTTGATGTGATAGAATTAGGGTCTAACGGTGACGAGATCAATCGTATGGGACTCCGAATATTGTTATTTGTTTTGCAGGAAACTTTTATCTAAAACTCCAATTCTCTTCTGTTGAACTCGGCCGAGTAAAGTTTATACTCAGCCGAGTAGGCCACACTCGGCCGAGTAGGAAAGAACTCGACCGAGTACCCGGAATGTCAAAATAAAAGTGCTAATGAACTCTGGATACTCGACCGAGCAGACCAAATACTCGACCGAGTAAGCCATACTCGGCCTAGTAAACCAGATACTCGACCGAGTAAACCAGATACTCGACCGAGTACCCATTTATCGCAACTCGGGCCGGTTTGCTCTAAAAACCTTATAGCTTCCTCTTTCTTCTTATTTCCGCCTCCCATCCCATTCTTTCACTCATAAAACTTCAAAAATCTTTCTCTCTCAAAACTCTTGGGTGATTGTGTTGGTAATTGCTTGTGGGTTTTCACTCCTGTTTGCTCAAAACTTCAATCAAGGTAAAGTCTTTAATCAATTTCTTCAATTTGTTATCAATTTATGGTAGAACTTGCTCAAATTTCTAATCCCTAGCTTGTATAATCTGAATTTGGTGTTTCTCCTTTGATATTTTGGGTTTAATTGTTCATAAACGTCACCTATGCTTCCACAAAAACGATTCCACGATTAAAATCGCTCCTTCGATGTTACGAAAAACGTTTCTATGGTTTTGCTCTAAGTTGGATTTTGGTTCTTTAGATTTTTGTAGGATGCTCTTTAAAGGACTATTTGGTGATAAAAATGCTCCTTTTAGATAATATGTTTTGTGTTTTGCAAGAAAGATCCGTCTTAAAACTTCGTCGTAAAAGTGCATGAATTGAAAAACAGGCCGCACGATGGCAAAATTTCTACAGATATTTTTGTTAAAATCCATCTTTTTGCAGCATGCTGAATGCAAAAGCCCCAGCCAAGAAGCGGACTCATGCCAATGTTCAATTGGAGACGGGTCAATATAGCCAAGACCCCGTTGTTCCTCTGGTGGAAGAATATCCATCGGTAATCTTTTCTGACTTCAAGCAGCGTAATGCCTTTGTTGCTCTGATGAGTCGGACCATGAAACCTACCCGGTGTGTGAACCCTGACATCTTGGAGACTCTGGGGGTTAAGGCGGATATAGTGCATATTTTTGAGACTTTGGGTATGGAGGGGCTTTACCACCTACGAAAGAAGTCATACCACTATCTGACCTTGGAGTTCTTAAGCTCCTTTGTGTATGATGTGAGAGGGAAATCGTTTCTTTCTGCCTTATGAATGAGGATCATGAGTTGACCCTTGATGAGTTTACCGGCCACCTGGACCTAGAGGCGGAAGAGGAGGGATACCTTAGTGATGTAGCAAAGAACAGTGGGGGACCTCTTTACCTACCGTACTTGACTGGCCGACCTTCTCCTAGTGCTAGTGCCATGCTGAACAATGATGTTCAGCATGTATCTCTCCGCATGTTTCTTAGGATGATGACTTGCCTTCTGGACGCGAGGGATGATGTGAGTAAGCTGAATTCTCATGAGGTCATGTTGTTGATGTCTTATCTTAACCTCCATCAGGAGAAGCCTTTCTACTATAGTGCTCCCGGGGTTGTGTGCTCTAGTTTAGAGCTTATGGCGTGGTCTCCGAACCGCCACATTTCATGTGGGGCCATAGTGACCCGTTTAACTCAGCGACTGACTGACTTTGAGGCTCCACCACCATCAGGGGATGGGTGGTTTGAGACCGTACCTACTATGAACACCAAGTATTGGTGTAACAACAAATGGCTTAGGACGTTGGAGGATGGGTCATATGCTTGGAAAGTGAGAGGATCCTCGTGGATGGTACTTCCTGATCCCGCGCACCTACCCGTGGTTGACCATTTGGTTGAGTATGACCCAGGGAGTGGTGTATCTAGACCCGCGCCTCAGTATTAGTTGATCGACCCCACCATCCTCCTAGACCTACCCGAGCCTACCACGGCGTCTGAGAGACAACAGGTTCCTCCCCCGCCACATGAGCGCCGTAGAGTGAGAGCGTCTAAGGTGGACGAGGTTGAGACTGAGACCTCTTACTCCACACCGAGCTTCTACCCACCGCAGTACTCGCCCTACCCCACGGTTCATGATCCTATGATGCAGGTGAGTGACTTGACTGAGCGGATCTCTACTACCTTGGTGCTCCGGAACATGCATGAGATGGCCCATAACCAGGGTATAGGGACCGAGTTGGCAAAGACCGTTTGGTGGAGGGTACACGGAGTGGACACAAGAGTCTTCCACAGTTACGGAGTTGATCCTGGCTTTTGGAGGCCACCAGAGGAGACTGAGTTTGGCTGCCTCGTGGGACCGCGGGGAGCCAACTACGGCAGTCAGCTAGGCGGTGGAGGGTACTCAGCTGGAGCTTTTCAGGGAGGAAGTACGTCAGGAGCTGGTACATCCGGTACAGGTGGTGGTGAGGACATGGAGGAGGGTCCGGATATGTGATTTTGTTGTATTTCTGGACTTGTTTTTAGTTTGTTGATGGATATTTATTGTTCTTTATCGTACCCTTTACTTTTGGATGGTTGTAATTGGCCATAAGGCCGCTATTTGTGTTCGCATACTATGTTTGAGACCTCGTAGACATAAACGTTTAGTTGGAATTGGAGTATGTGACTTTGTGCAGGTATGATCATTGGCAAACTTGTGCCTAATGTCGAAAACTTGCTCTCTGCCCACGAAAAATCGACCGAGTATAACGGCATACTCGGCCGAGTAGCTCTTACTCGGCCGAGTACACTTATATACTCGGTCGAGTACCCGGAAAATGCACCCTATGTGGTTGAAAATCGTTATAGCCTTAAGTGGTTAACTCTTTGGTCAGGTGTATGCTTCAATCCTTTGCTAGTGCCTCCGGACTTTATTATGAGGTATCTACCTTCTATACGCAATCATGACATATGGGGAAGTTAAAAGCACGACGGTACAGGTAATACGTGGTGTGATTATGGGTAGTAGTAGTAGTAGTAGTAGTAGTAGTAGTAGTAGTAGTAGTAGTAGTAGTAGTAGTAGTAGTAGTAGTAGTAGTAGTCAAGGAGAATGGCGTTTCATACTCCTTGCAGTTCATTAAGTGTGTTGTGTGTATAATTTCCTTGACTGGCAATCATAAAGTGATTGTTTACTTACGTGTAGAGGTGTGTGTTTGATTTGTACCAGGGTATATGTCCCATAATTGTTGTTATTCTACTTTCGGTTAACCTTGGTTATTGGGTCGAACGAACTTCGGGGACGAAGTTCCTTTTTAGAGGGTAGATAACATCGCGATATAAAAGTTCCTTTGTGCTTCACCTTCTTTTTCTATGTTTCATTGTCATTCATTTAACTTCATTAGCGAGTCGTCACGAACTTAATTTATGCACTTGGGTAGTGGTGACACTTTGTGGTCTTGTACATCTTAAGTGTCTTGTTTATGAAACGATATGCCTTTTCTTGTGTTTCCGTCATCGCGGTTGGGAAGCATGGGTCAAACTTCGAGGGCGAAGTTCCTTTTTACGGGGGGAAGACTGTAATACCCGCTATGCTTTAGGGCCCTTTGACCGACCGTTTAACCACGGAAGACTCTAGGAGGGGATAGGTGAGAGGATAAGTGGGGATAAGTGGCTTATGCAGTTTATTACTTGACCAAATAGAGGCTACTCGGCCGAGTAGTGAGAACACTCGACCGAGTAGGGCGTACTCGGTCGAGTATGGGAGTACTCGACCGAGTATAGCCGATGTTGACGCGTGATTATAAAACACAAGTTCGCAAGTCTTATTTCACTTTCGACGGTTCCATTTCTCTCTAACCCTAACATATCTCTCTCTCACCTATCACCCACCTTGCCCCTATACTCTCATCCAGCCTAGACATTGACCATGGAAGGGGATTGGGTTACATATGAGGATGCTAGCGAGGATATCGTCGTGATCGTCGCCAGTTCGCATCACTAGGTAAGTTGTTGTTTTTTGGTCATCTTTCAGTAGGCTTTTGGGGTAGTCTTGTAATAGGAAGTGGTTACCGTTTGTAGGATGCATCTTGGAGTCTTGCTTGGCTGTTTGTTGGATCCATTTTCATGGCTTGGCAATAAGGTAGGGTTTTCCGTACTCAGTTTTACCATTTAATTGAATTAAGATTTATGTGGTAATCGTTGTATGATTGATGTTGTGATCATCGGTTGGTGTTGGTGTTGGTGTTGGTGTTAGTGTTGGTGTTAGTGTTGGTGTGGGTGTGGTTTTGGTTTGGCATTGTGATGATTGTGGTGGAGTCACTTGCGGGAGTGGCTTCACACCCTTGTTAGCCCTCCGTGGAACCCGCCACGGGAGAGGATCTTCACATTAAGGGACATGGAGTATTGCTCGTTGATGAGCGGAACCTTGGTGGGTGTGGCTACGGTCCCCCACCGGCTTGTGATTGTCAGTTGGAGGTGGCTGATGATCAGTGTTTATCTTTCGCACTTGCCTTACTTTGATTATTTTATTATACAGTAACTGACCCCGTTGTTGTTGTTTTGTAAAAACTGTGGGGATCCCTTCGGGGATGGTGAGCAGTTGATCTGTCAGGTACAGTTGATCCAATGGCTTGCGGGCTAGGAAGGGATTCGACTCATCACGCTACCGAAGTAGAAGTCTACGACATTCAGGCTTAGTAGTCTTTGGAGTCGTCTTGTTGAAACTTGTTTCTTTGATCACCGTTGTAAAGACTTAAAGATACTTAATAAGTTTTTTTTCATTGTTTATTTGATCTACTACCTCGGGTAACCGAGATGGTAACACCTTCATACACTGGGATGGTTCTTGGTAAGGCATCTTGGTGTACGGGGATGTTAAAGGCTCTTGCTTTCTATCAAAAGTTTTTATCACCGGAGAAAACTCAAACCTTGAGGAGCCAAATCACCGGATTCCGTCAACAAGCTCTTGAGAGCTTATGTGAAGCTTGGGAGAGGTACAAGAAGCTACAAAGGCAATGCCCACATCATGGGTTGGATGCTTGGTTTCTAGCTATAACATTTTACAATGGATGTTGTGTCGAGTCCCGAATGATTCTAGATTCCGCCAACAATGGGCGGTTTGATCAAATTGACACAGATATTGCTCATGCCACAATCGAATATATGGCGATACATGACGCGCAATATGTCAATTCCCGAAGTGTGCCACTCAAAGGTAAAGAAGAATCATCCGACAATCCCGTCTTGTTAGCTCAAATTGCCTTACTCCAACAACAATTGGCAGAACGAGATGCTAGGGATTCTCTTCAACAACTCAATGTCGTGTGCTCTACTAGTCAAATCATTGTTTATGAGAGTTGCGGGGGTGCAGATAATTATGCCGCTCATTGCCAAGCTACTATGGAGGAGGTATGCGCTTATCAAGCGTTTAGACAAAGTTCTTATCCACTGGGTACATTTTCATATACATACAACCTGAATCAAAATTCCATCCAAACTTGTCTTACACAAGCAACAATGTGCTAAACCCTCAACCCCAACAAAATTTTGTGCCCCAACCACAAAATAACTTTGTCCCTCAACAACAAAAGTATAATCACCCACCAGGTTTTCAAAACCAACAACAAAGACTACCTCAACAAAATTACCAACAAAATCAAGGTCCACCACAAAATGGCCAATAAAATAACCAAGAAGGGGGAAAACTTGAAGCTTTGATGGTGCAAATGCAAAGGGAATTGTTGGCTCAAATCCAAAAGAGTGATCAAGCTCACAATGCCGCAATCAAGATGTTAGAGCAACAAATGGCTCAACTAGCCGCATCTAGCTCTTCAGGGAAGACCGGCCAACTACTGCCTCAAGGTACACAACCACATGAGACCGTTAATAGTATTTATTTGAGAAGTGGTACAAGCTATGATGGGCCATCCAAGATTTTGGATGATGAAGTGGTTGTTAAAAAGCCCAAGCTTGGGGGAAATGACAAAATGAAGGCTAGTGAAGAGCCTCTTATTAGGGATCGTGTGCCATTTCCTCATCACTTGTTGTGGCATAAGAGAAATAGTAAGCTTGGTACCAAAGAGAGTAATGAGGTAATTGTTGAGAAAGAGGTCTCTCCTAATGCTAAGGAGGGTGATGTCATTTCTAAGAAGATGGTTGCTCCTATTGAGGATGGGAAAGAGAAAGAGATAGATGTGGAGAATGCTCCTCAAAAAGAAGTTGTTCAAGTGCCGTTTCCCCACCGTATCGCAAAGCACAAGGAGGAAGGTAAGTTTGGTAAGTTCTTGGAAGTTGTTAAGAATTTACAAGTCACCGTCCCATTTATAGAATTGCTTACCCAAGTCCCTTTCTATTCAAAGTTTCTGAAGGAAATCCTCTCAAAGAAACGATCCTTCAATGAGGTTGAGACCATTGCTTTCACCGAAGAGTTTAGTGCACTCTTACAAAACAAGTCTCCCCCAAAACTTAAGGACCCCGGTAGTTATTTTATTCCTTGCACTATAAGCACATATACCATTGATAAGGCCCTTTGTGACCTAGGTGCTAGTGTAAGTGTCATGCCCTATTCAATTTGTGAAAAACTTAAAATGGGTGCTTTAAAATGCACAAATATGACCATGTAAATGGTGGACCGTTCTTTAAAGCGACCTTTAGGTGTCTTAGAAGACGTGCCCGTTAAAGTTGGCAAGTTTTTCATACCCGTGGACTTCCTCATACTTCATATGGCCGAGGACTCACAAACCCCAATTATATTGGGTAGACCATTTTTACACACCGCGGGTGCGCTAATCGATATGAAAAAGGGGAAGTTGACGTTGGAGGTAGGTGGTGACCGGGTTACCTTTAGCAAGAATAACATCATTAGAAGCCCAATGTTTCAAGAGTCTTGTTATTTATTTAGCAGTGTGGACTCTCCTAATTCCGCTACTACACTTGGATCCTTACTGATGGATCCGTTGGAGGTAGATATTAGTGTTGATTATTTTGTAGGCGACAATGCTAAGGGCACTAGTGCTAAGAGTGCCAAAAGAAAAGGGGAATTTTCTTGGAAAAATTTCAAATGGATGTGGAATGCAAAAGGAGCTTTGAAAGGAAGCTCGGATGGTGGCGAGCTCAATGATGAAATTTGATCAAATTGGCTTCTTACATCATGCGGGACGCTAAACCAGCGCTTCTTGGGAGGCAACCCAAGCTTTTTAATTTGCTTTTATTTATTTTTGTCTTTAATTTTCCGCAATTTACTGTTTTTCGTAGAATTAGAAATAAATTGTTAGACTTGACGGTGTTTTGTATTGTGATTTATAGGTGAGAAATGAAGAAGATGAGTCGAGGAGAACATTCACGCTTCCCCATGCAAAGACCCCGTTCGGGAACGTAAGTTTTAAAAAACGGGATGGAAATTAAGAAATACGGAAGAAAGTCAAAAGTGTAAAGATGGTCAACCCCGATCGGGGTTGCTAGCCCCGATCGGGGACGTGGTTATGTGTTTACTTGGCCGCTATTTGTTCTACGGGTAAAACACAAAATTGTTTTATCATTCTCCTTCTACCCCCGACAGTACACTTCTCATTTTCTCTATAATTTTTCTTCATATTTCTTTATCAAAATCACAACAAAACAATCATTCCCCCGTATATATACTAGCTTGGGGGGAGGCTCGCTAGTCTAGTAAGTTTTCTTTGCTTTGCACTTTAGTTTATTTTCTCGCAACCCATTAAATATGACCCCTTGTCCTTCTTGCTTTTGTGCTTTGAGCCATTTTTATGGTTTAGTTGGGAGATTTAATTGTTGGCACATTGAGGACAATGTTGTGTTTAGCTTTGGGGGGGGGGGGAGGATTGCATTTGCATTGTAGTGTAGTTTGCATGTAAAAAAATTTGAAAATTTTGAGAAATTGTGTGTTTTTGCTTGCTTTTGGCCTACTTTCCCTCTTGCTTATCCTAATGATAGCTTTTAGCTAATGATTTATTCTTATTTGATGGATAATTTCTACATGGGGATGTCTTGACATAGTTGGTGGGAGATGGAAAATGAACCGAATAGGCTTGATCTTGACTATTAGCAAGCTACAAAATGGTAAGGTAGAACCTCCTAGACCGATGCATCCATATCCGGTCTCTCTTAGGTGAGTGTAGGTCTCCTTATGGTGTGGGTTTCACCAAAACACACAAGTATGATCTTCATTTCATCTCTTTATAAGCATGCATTCATATGTTGTTAGCATTTTGGAGTCATTCACATGATTAAATTTGCCTTTTTGAACCCCTTCACAAAATTGATCCCTAGTTACATATAAAATTGCCTACCTTGTTGAGCTAGTAGCTTTGATTAGTTGTGTTTGGGATCTCATTTGGGATTCATTTTATCTTGAAATATCATTGTGAGCTTGGTCTAGGGGTGTTAACGAGCCGAGCCGAGCCCGGGCTTGGCCTTGCTCGGCTTGTGCTCATGAAGAAAAACTCGAGTTCGAGCCGATCTCGAGCTTACCCGAGTTTGAAAAAATTGTGCTCGTTATCAAGCTTGCGAGCTCGATCCAAACTCGAGCTCAACTCGAGCCTATATATAATTGTTGAATTGTCCTTTTTTCTTTCTCTATATGTTCAATAACAAGGCTCGAAAGTTTTATATACAAATAATGGAAAATCAATAAGACATTTTTTATATGTATGATACAAATATATAATCATGACAAAATATTTTTATAAAATATGAGTAATATCTCATCTAATTACACAAGTTCGAGCCGCTCACGAGCTTTTCGAGCCGAGCCAACGTTTGCTCGGCTTGACTCGTTAAGCTCTTGAGCCGAGTCTGAGCCCGAGCCGAGCACACACAAGCCGAGATTTGACTGCGCTTTGACCAAGCCGAGCTCGAGTTGCTCGCGAGCTGTCTCGTCTCATTAACAGCCCTAGCTTGGTCTTAATGCTCTTGGAGAAAAGAAGTGAAAAGGAAAAAGAGAATTGAAAAAAAATGAAAGAAAAAAAAATGGAAAAAAATGAAAAATGAAGAGAAAGAAAGAGAAGAAAAGATGAAAAAAAAAGCATGAAATGAAAAAAAAAAAAAAGTATGATTTGAATTGAAAGAAGAAGAAGAAGAAGAGGTTGATGTAAGAAAACACTCATGTCTTATTTATATGTTTTAGAGAGAATTCTTATGATTTGTATAGGAATTTTTGGGTGAGTTTCGGGATTGAGCATCCTTTCATTTTGGATAGTTGCTAGCTTAACTTAAGCTCCACATTTCCATAATTCATTTGTTCCCTTTCTACCCTGTAGATACCCAGTATCTGCACCTTCCAAAAACCACCCGATGATGATCGGACTATAACGTATTTTTGATATGCGTACGTGGATTGGCTATACATGAAACGGTTTAATGCACTACTCGGATATGAAAAATGATTGCAAAAGTTTTCTAACTTCATTTGCATTAAAATAACACTATTTAGAGTTAAAACCGTCTTCGGACCCAAAACCGACTCACAAACCCGCAACTCGAGTCAACCCGAGTCAACCCAAATCTCGAATGTCAAAAATAATGCCATGAATGTTTTCATCATGTAATTTCCATTAAAATGACCCTAATTAGAGTCAAAACCGTCTTCGGACCCAAAACCGACTCAGAATACCCGCAACTTGAGTCAACCTGAGTCAACCCGAGTCAACCCAAATCTCGAATGTCAAAAGTAATGCCATGAATGTCTTCATCATGTCATTTCCATTAAACTGACCCTATTTAGAGTCTAAACCGACACCGAGCCAAAAACCGACTCGAAATTCAAATTCCGACTCACACGGGTCAAACCCGAGTCAAAGACACAAAATACCTACCCCAAATATCACCCAAGAGTAAGCTTACACGGCTAAGCAAACCTCAATGACCACAAATCACAACCAACAAAATATTGGTTAGAACAAATGCAAATCCAAATTTGCGAAAGGGGCAACACACCCCATTGAGTCACGGGGTGGCTCGCGCCTAAAGCAAGTATCTGCTTAGTCTCTAAGCAAACACAACCGACCTACCATCCCACATTTCTCTATAAATACCCACCATCACACACCACAATCCTCACGCGAGCATCCGTCCCCTCCTCCTCCCTTAAACTTCTATACTCGACTTCCTAAGTCACAAAATCGACACGTGTTTACGACCTACCGATCGTAAACACAAGCCTTACACATATTGTTTGGTACCGTCGCCGTACATTCGACCGACCCATTCGACAAACTCAACTAATCAATCAACATGTTTTAATTAACATATTTTCAACTCATTTTCAAAACAAAATCCTTTTTTAAGGCACTCTTTTAAACTTCTTTGATCGTGAGTAGTCGATACGAGAAAACCGTCTCTAAAGTCATCTACGTCGCAAACATCAATACACGTAAGTTTGAGGGTGTAAACAATTCACTTTATTTCATGTATTTACTGTTTTTATGAGTCTATAAGCATGAACAATGCATAACACGATTCAAATATAGGTTAGACGAGCCAAAACCGAGTTTTGGCCCGAGACAGAAGCCTTTTTGTATGCAAAGAGGCTCGCGCCTCATGTGGGTTGTCAGGTCAGACTCAACCGTGTTTGCTCTCGTATTTCCTCTTTATTTAATTTCTTATTTGTAATCGGTTTTTACCATTTCAAATGTTTCAAATCATTTTTATGACAAGCTTTTTAGCCATAAATCATAATCACCCTTGGTTCCTTATACCATGACGGTTAAATCCGTGACTCGGTGATATTAATTGGTTAATTACATTTTAAAGGAATTTCTATTCTTTTATTTATTATTCTAATTCAGCTTTATGATGAACATATTTTGACCATTATAAAAATCATCCTTGGTTCTTTATACCATGGCGGTTTATTCCGTGACTCGATGATATTATTGGTTAATTACATTTTAATGGGTATTTTAACACTCTTTTCTTTTATTTAGCATTTTTCTCATTTGTTTACATTTGTAAACATATTAGTCATAATTCATAATCATCCTTGGTTCTTTATACCATGTCCGTTTAATCCGAGTACGATGACAAACTTGACTAATTACAAATAATTAAACTTAACATAATTAGTTCAAATCAAACATTTTCCTTTTACACATTTTATTATGCTTTTCAAACATGCAAATCCGACAACGAATATTACTAACATAATAGTAATTCTTCCGAGTCATGGAAATCATATTTGCAAATCTTTTATCATAAATACGGTTTTAAACAACCTTTTCAAAAACCAGGAGACGCCCCCTTGGGTCGGCTCATCGCTCGCGCCCCAAGGGACCGCCTGTTTTCACATTTCAAAACCAGGGCAGAGCCCCTTCCATCGCCAATAGGCTCGCTCCCCAATGGGGCTGCCTGGCGCTGTTCTGCGTCATTTTTAGCACTTGTCTAGGACGATCCCGATTATGGTTAATCCGAATACATGACGGCTCAGATTGACAAACTTACATTTTTACACTTTGTCATTTAACATCCTTTTTCAAAAAAATGAATCGTGTTAAGCATCATAATCCGAACTTGGTAAATGGATGTTTAATTTCCGTTTAGACATGTAAATCAATCTAAATCCAACTTGACATCTTATGATTGATATTTGGATTAACAAACCGACTTAGAAAGATCACATGTTAGGTTAAACTTTTGGACGCGCATTCATTCATTTTAACCGTTCTATCAACTTTTGCACTTAAACAACCACGATCGATCAGTAAAGGCCGCTAACGCGGGCGGGATTGGGTGTCCGATTAAAGGGCTTCCCAATACGTACCCTCACTCCTTACTCAGAACCTTTGGATAGTGGATGGCCTTATCCAGAGCCCACGAGAGTCATTTTAGGCATATAATGCTAAAAGGGGGACGAGTCCTTATCTTTAGTACCTATGTCAAGCACCGCTTTTTGCCTTGGTTGACCTAGGTATAAAGTGGATTCGAACGGGTTCCAAGCATCCCACAAATACTTGGTGGCGACTCCAAACATCTCTAATCGTTTCGAGACCCTTACCGAGACGAAACCGACCGATCCAAAGCGATCTGGTCGAAAGCATTTTTACGCTGCCGAGCGTGGCTTTTAAACAGACCGATGTACGTCCACAGATTGGCTAGGCGTGCATATGGCCCATGTCCACAGTTTGGCGACTCCACTGGAATAACTAGAACACTTGTGTCTTTGTGATCCTTAGAGGTGAAACTCGAACGAGGTCGTGGTTAAAGTGCATTAATTGATATTACGGTCATAAGTCGGGTTCCTTGTCCGGGCCCACAACCTAACCCTTTTCGACCAATTGGCTCGTCCCGTCGGCGTGAGTTTTCTCATCCCCGCGTTTCGAATCCCGATTGATTCAAGCATACCATTGACGTTACACATTTCTGTTTCGTCAAAGAGCTTTCATCACTTTCGAGCACGAGGCTAGGGCACCCTCCTTACACATTTTGTTTGGATTGGTATCCCTCTCGCAAATCGGGGTTTGATTGCTTGGTGTGTAACCCACCCTTTTAAACCAAAACCTGTGTCAGCATTATGCATAATATAATGAAACTGCGAGTGCTTATGCGCTATATGATCATAAGTCCTTCCGTGTCATTTTCAAACTTCAAAACACCTTTTTGCGCCGTTATAATGGCCATTTCAAACCTCGGTCTTTCGCCGACCGTTGCAAACCTTTTTAGGCCGTCGTAATAACGATTTTCAAATCCGGTTTTCTACAACCATTTCAACACGCCTTTCTAGCCTGTCGTAATGACGATTTTCAAACCCGGTTTTTTATAACCATTTTAACACGCCTTTCTAGGACGTCGTAATGACGATTTTCGAACCCGGTTTTTATAACCATTTCAACACGCCTTTCTAGGCCGTCGTACTGGCGATTTTCAAAATCCGGTTTTTGTAACCATTTCAACACGCCTTTCTAGACCGTCGTAATGACGATTTTCGAACCGTTTTTTTATAACCATTTCAAATACACCTTTTTATACCGTTGTAATGACGATTTAAAACTTTGGTTTTCACAAACCATTTCAAAATCCCCTTTTACGTCGTCATAATGGCCATTTCAAACCTCGGTCCCTCGCCGACCATTGCATTCTCAAAGCGCCCTTTTATGCCGTCATAATGACAAATTCTACCATCGAATTTTCAAAATTCGAAATCAGTTTTCAAACAAAAACATTTTTCAAACCATCGTAATGACAATTTCAACCCGTGCAATTTTCCGAATGTCAAATGTCGTTTTCGAAATCAAATTTGGCTTTTCTAAGCCGTCTTAATAACGATTTCAATTCTCACAATTTTCGATTTGCATACCGTCTTTCAAAGGTTAAAACGGTTTTCTAAGCCGTCGTAATGACGAATTCAATCCTCACAATTTCCAATTTCAAATCTTTGAAAACAAATTTAACCGTTTTCAAATTTCCAATCCAATTTCAAATCATTTGAAAACAAATTTAACCGTTTTCAAATTTCAATTCAAAACCAAATTTTTGAAAACAAATTTAACCGTTTTTCAAATTTCAATTTAAAATCAAATCTTTGAAAAATAATTTAACTGTCTCCAAAATCCTATTTCAAATTCTTTGAAAACAAATTTAACCGTTTTCAAATTTCAATTCAAATTCAAATCGTTGAAAACAAATCTGACCGTTTTCAAATTTCAAATCCAACTTCAAATCATTTGAAAACAAATTTAATCGTTTTCAAATTTCAATTCAAATTCAAATCTTTGAAAACAAATCTGACCGTTGTCAAATTTCAAATCCAACTTGAAATCATTTGAAAACAAATTTAATCGTTTTCAAATTTTAATTCAAAGCCAAATCTTTGAAAACGAGTTCAACCGTTTTCAAATTTCAAATCCAACTTCAAATCATTTGAAAGCAAATTTAATCGTTTTCAAATTTCAATTCAAAATCAAATCTTTGAAAACAAATTTAACCGTTTTCAAATTTCAAGTCCAATTTTAAATGTCTGAAAACAAATCTAACCGTTTTCAAATTTCAAATTCAAAATCAAATCTTTGAAAACAAACTTAACCGTTTTCAAATTTCAAATCCAATTCCAAATCATTTGAAAAGAAATCTAACCGTTTTCAAATTTTCAACCCAATTTTAAATCCTTTGAAAACAAACTTAACCGTTTTCATGGCCATTGTGATGACGATTCCAAATTATTCGATTCTCGATTTTCTAATCCGTGATTCGGAATTTCAACAACCGTCTTTGGAAACAACACTTTGTTTTCAGAGCCGCCACAATTTCAAACTCAAACTGTCTTTTGAAAACAAACTTAAGACAACTCTTCAATTGATCGACTTTCGGAGATCTCTACTCTTCGGAAGCTGTCCATAAAACAACAAATGAATCTTTTTTGAAAATTTCTATTTTCGAAAATTTCAGCCCACCTTTCTGATTCAGCCTCGAGTCGATTTGAAGTCAAGTCGTCTAGATAACGTTGAGTCCTCGCCGAAGATAGTACCTACCTTCTGGTCTAGGTCGTGTCGCCTAATTGACGAGACATCTTCAATGGCCTTAGCAGAGTCAAAACCTCTTGGGTATTAAACCAGCATTTCCCCTACATTACGGGTCAGAGGTCAAGTTTGTGTACATGTCTTTTGTAACGGCGTCATGCCATCAACACACATCCAAACTGAGTCATAAGTCGTCTGTCTAGGCATTACTATGCCAAAGTCAACACCTGAGTCTAAGTTCAATGTCATGCACCAAGAGTTCAAACACAAGAGGTCATTCACGATCTTTGATGAACTCATAACCTAGTCACACTCTCGCACCTCCACAACAAAACTGCCTTTTGTGCATATGTGTCGTACTTGCCTTTGTTTGTGCAATCCCCTGCCAAGACAAGTTATAACGCCTATCGTTATATCATTAGGAATCCCTTGGGTGCCATCAATCGCCAACCAGGAACTCAAGAAGCCGATCAATCTGCATCCTCCATGACTTCCGCTGAAATCAACAACATGGTCCTTTGACTCCTAGCTACCGTGGAAAACTTGAGCACTCGTCTCTCCCAAGTTGAGGACAAACTGGTAACCGGGAATTTTCCCTCTTCTGAAATTGAGCAAAGGGTTAAGCTCCTTGAAAGTTGGCTACTTGCCATCGACAAAACCAAAACTAGACGACCTCATAGGTCCTTCCCTGATTTGGGTTTGCCTTATGCCACGGCCTTGGAAAGGCTAATCTCACAAGGAAAACTCAAACCAATTGGTCCAACTCCGGACCCTCTACCAAACAAGCGAGGTCGAAGATGGGATAGAAACCTCTTTTGCCAATATCACCAAGGTCGAGGACACGATACTGAAACTTGTGCCCCCCTGAAAGGTGCCATCTTTGATATGATCGAAAAGGGCGAGTTACCATTACCTCCCTCAACAAACAACAAAAACGACCCTCCAGAAAATCCTATTGGACACAGTGAGGAATCTTCCCTGGACTTCTCTCACATGAGCCCTCCTGACGATGAGCAAATTCATGCAATTGATGAGGATGGCATACAAAGCGGTATAATGATGCTCTCCGTCTCCATCAACAACATATTCTCAAAGCTGCAAGTGGCTATCAATGATTTGAACACTCGGATAGCTTATTTTGAGAAGAGGTTTGGTAGTACAGAAAATGAACCTGACCACCATGGAGAAAACCAACCCTTCCTTCACCAACCAACAGCTGTTGAAAATGAGGAGTCATCTGATGGTTCCCACATCCATGAACCCACAAACAAAGATAATGAAATCACCTCACCAAAATCCCTTTCAAAATATCAAGCAAGATCCCAAAAACTTCCCACTGACAACAACCCAATCCTGCTTCCGCCCAGGATTGACAAAAACAAAAACAAAACTCACAAAAACATCCCAAAAAACGCCAATGTGGGAACCACAGGATAACATCAAAGGGTATTCACAGATCTGGGAATAACATATGGCACCGCTCTGGAGATACTTGCTTCAGAAGGAATGCTCCAACCCATGTGTCCGACTCCGGACAAACCGGAACACAAAAGAGCCCGATCCTGGGATGGTAATGCCTATTGCTAATACCATCAAGGCAAGGGCCATGACACCGAAACCTGTTTCAAACTCAAGCATGCCATTCAAGATATGATTGAAGCCGGCAAAATCATAATTGCACTTCTCAGTCGGGACAATCCTCCTGAATGTCTCAAATCAAACAGCAAGGTTGAGCGTTCTCAAAGGACATTCACTAAACTCAACACAACCTATGCCGCAGCTCTTCAAAAGTTCATGACTGAAGGGAAGCTACAACTAAACGGGCCCACTCCGGACCCATCTGAAAGCAGGAAATCCTGTTTCTAGGATGGTAATGCTTATTGCCAATATCATCAAAGAAGAGGTCATGACACTGAAACGTGCATCAAACTGAAAGATGTTATTCAAAATATGATCGACAATTACGAACTGATAGCTTCATCCCTATGCCAACCAAGTGATGAAAATAACCCTCATGAACATCTCTTTCTGCAAGGAGATAAGAGCCTCATGGACTGTTGTTCTCATATCATCCCCAATAACGAGAGTGAAGTGCTCAAGTGGGTCAATGATCAAAACCAGACAATCAAGCCGCTGGATGCTGCGAAGGACGCCTTCGAGGAGGAAACATGATGATTAGGAGTTCGTATCTACGATTAAGTCTGAGTCTCCGAGTCTTAGGCTTTCTCATATCTATCCTAGCGCCTGTCCTTTTATTCCTAAGTGACAACTGGGGAAAGTCCCCATGAGTCACACGTATTCATCGAGTCTGTGCTAACATCTTATTTATCTAAATAAAAGCACGATTTCCAACTATCATATATTCTCCCCTTTACCATTTCCCGTTGACAACGAGAATTGATTTGAGAAATGATTTAAAACAAACAACACGTTCCAATGTGAGTACACTCGAGTGACGTTCCGTACCGAGTAAGCAGAGGACTCGAAACTCCGTGTCCATTCTCTTTACCTTTTTCATGTCTGACAATAGAAACCTTTCACTAGCACCCTATTTAGGACGAGCTTCTATCAAAGGGATTCTACGACGAACCCAGATAACAAACCAGAACATCTCCTTGTTCATGATCAATGACGGAAGGCAAGCCCATTCCCCACAAAAACATCACATCACCAAATATCAACCTCTCACCAACGGGTACATCCCCGTCTGCACCTCTACCTTCCTCGAACGAAGGACGGAAAAAAAACCAATATATTCAAAGCGAAAGGCCAAAATCAAAGGCCCAAGCCAAAAGCAAATCCTCCCAAGGCCAAAAATAAAGCCAAAACAAAGGCAAAAAAACTACAGCCAAAGCGAAAGCGAAAGCCAAGGCAAAAGCCAAAACAAAAACAAGATAGTGAAATTCAAGTTCTCTATCTTCACCAGCTTCAAACGACGGAAATTAAAACCGTCATTTCCAAATCAAAAAACAAAATAGTGAAATTCAAATTCGCTATTTTCACAAATTTCAAACGACGGAAATAAAACCGTCAATTTCAAATCAAAAACAAGATAGTGAAATTCAAATTCACTATTTTCACAATTCCAAACAACGGAATTAAAAACCATCACTTTACAAAAAAATGAAATAGTGAAATTCAAATTCGTTATTTCCCCACAATTTCAAGTAACGGAATTAAACCGTCACTTTTCAAACTTCGGACCAACAAGTCCAGAGCCCAGGACCTGTGAGTCCAACATATAAAGTCCAGGACCAACAAGTCCAAAGCCCAGGACCCATGAGTCCAACAAATAAAGTCCAGGACCAACAAGTCCAAAGCCCAGGACCCATGGGTCCAAAATACCAAGTCCAAAGCCTGGACCAACGAGTCCAACACATCAAATCCCGGACCCACGAGTCCAAAACACCAAACACCAAAACCTCAACCAAAACTCCTTCACCCCTAAGTCCTTCTACAGACTGTTACAAGGAGACCCATCTAGGATCCTGGGGATTCCCCTCAAGATTATAACTAACATCGCTTCACCCCTAAGTCCTTCTAGAGACTGCTACAGGGAACCTATCTAGGCTTCTGAGGATTCCCCCTCAAGCTCGTAATATCACACCTTAACGTTTAAGGTCCAGACATGGAAATCTAATCCCATGTTATTTACCAACCATTTCGTGCTCAGGTCACATCAAGTCGGAGACCCCATTCCGCACCACACTACAAGTCGTTACCCTTCGGCCTAAACACCACAAAATTCTTGCTCCAGATTTTTATCTGTCAAACAAACCATTATTACCAAGCTCCACATTCCCTAATGTTGAAGCAATTTTTCACCACAATCCCCATGGAGTCCTCGAATGCTTTGCTATCGAGAACGGGACATACCTAATCTACCCTTATAGTCCACTTTTTAGTGTGCTCAAATGATAAGGAACATTTTCTCAAATTACACCTCTTTGATTCATGATCAAGAGGTATTTATCTCCAATCCACCTTCGAGTCACCAAACGGAATTTTCCGTCGTGACGCTCAACTCCAAATTTTTATCTGTCAAACAAGCTTAAAATTACCAAGCTCCACATTCCCTAATGTCGAATCCATTTTCACCCTGACCCAGATACGGAGTCCTCGAATGCTTTGCTACCGAGAACGGGACATACCCAATCTACCCTTAGGTTCACTTTTTAGTGTGCTCACATGATAAGAAACATTTTTATAAATTAGACCTCTTCGATTCATGATCGAGGGGAATTATCTCAAATTAATTTTTCGAGTCACCAAACGGCTTTTACCGTCGTGACCCACACACTTTAATGTCCTAACATCTCGCTTAGGCACACGTTGAGAACTACGATCTGGTTTGATTTCACATCACGTGAATACGTAGGCAGTCCATCAAGGACACAACCGTATACCTCAAAATCACTTTAAGGTCCTAAAAGTTAACTTAGGCACACACATTCAGAACTACGATCTGGTTTGATTTCGTAAACACGCGAATACGTAGGCAGTACAATTACGAGGACACAACCACACCCCCACACACATTCAATTTTCAAACCTTCAATTTGCAATCCATTGCACACGCAGTTCAAAACTACGATCTAGTTTGATTTCGCACGCACGCGAATACGTAGGCAGTCCTATTACAAGGGCACAACCGCATACTCCTTTCACAACCATTTCCAATTTTCAATCCTCAACACACAGCTCAGAACTACGGTCTGGTTTGATTTCGCAAACACGCGAATACGTAGGCAGTCCTCCAACAAGGACACAACCACACACCTATTTCAATCTCAACCATCAACATCAATCCTCAAAAGCAGCCTAACCGGATGCAAAAATTAATCTCATACTTCTTTACTGGGGGCTTCTTCCTTAAGACGTCGCCCATACCTTGTTTTGTCAAAATCTCACCTTCTCACTCTGGGGGCTTCTCTTTCAAAACGCCACCCGTCCTTTACCCTCAAACATCTTTTGGGTCTCAACTATAGTCCAAAATAAACCACCTTTAGCCTAGTGCTCGGTTCGGACAATGACAAAATCTTGATTCCGCTCTCTGAATCATCATACCTCGAGAAGGGATCTCAAACGAGCAAATGGTGGCGAGGATGTCTGGAGAAGATAATAAATTCATATTCTCCAGCTGAGCGGACCGTCTACTCCAAGGATCTGATGCGCGTTGTCACCTTTTCTTGGCTAGGAGTTGCACTTACATGTGCAAAGTATGTCAGAGTCACCCCCGTGTCGTGTCGATACTGAGTTGGCATCACGTTCACGACTGCCTATTTGTCAGTCTGTTAGTATGCGTCTGTGTGAGTCAGTGTCCCAACAGTCACATGTGTCCAATCTATCCAATCACGGATCCACTAGCATCAAGACTCGCCTTTAAGCTTTACAACATTCAAAACTTTTATCTCCCTTCGCGTGAGACATTACATGCTAGTTGCTTATATGCTAACTGCTCACATGCTTATGTGCTTACGTGCTTATAATCTTGCATTCAACGTGCTTGTCTATGCGACTGCGGATTTGTGTGGTCATTAACCATGCAGGTAATCTGAAGAAGAGAAACTCACTCCACCTGAGTACTGGGTTCTTCCCAACAAACGGCGACCCATCAAGTCCAAGAGCTTTAACCCTGCTGATTACATGGCTTACGCTACCTCCCAGCGAGCAGAAACTCATATCCCGGAGTCGATCATTCGATCATAGATAGCTGGCGAGCCTTAAAACGCATATGGCTGGCGAGCCTTTGTCCGCAAACAAGATACAACTCAACGACGTATCCCGAAGATGCCTCGGCTACGACTCCTCGACAAGCTGGCGGGCATTTGTCCTCAAACAAGGTACAACTCAAGGACGTATCCCGAAGATGCCTCGGGTACGACTCCTTTTCACAAGCTGGCGAGCCTTTGTTCGCAAACAAGGTACAACTCAAGGACGTATCCCGAAGATGCCTCGGGTACGACTCCTTATCACAGCTGGCGAGCCTTTGCACGCACATAAGATAAGACTCAAGGACATATCCCGAAGATGCCTCAGGTATGACTCCTTCCTATGGCTGGCGAGCCTCAAAACGCACCTCTTTATCACAGCTGGCGAGCCTTTGTCCGCAAACGCGCAAGGACATATACCGAAGATGCCTCAGGTATGATTCCTTCTTATGGCTGGCGAGCCTTTATACGTAGTCTAATGGACTTTAAACGACCCTAATCGAAATTCGACAGACTCTAAACTATTCCCGACGGCAGGTCCTTGACTCGAATCCTTGAATCGCCTCGACGTCGCCCTTCCCGACGGCAGGTCCTTGGCTCAAACCTTTTTGAGTCGCCTCGACGTCGCAATGGTCTTCAGGTTATAATCTTCGATTGACCTGGAGATCATACTTTTACTTTCGCCCTGTCCAAGCCTCAGTCAAAGTGGGGGCTCTGTAAATACCAAGTATTTGCACCTTCCAAAAACCACCCGATGATGATCGGACTATAACGTGTTTTTGATATGCGTACGTGGATTGGCTATATATGAGACGGTTTAATGCACTACTCGGATATGAAAAATGATTGCAAAAGTTTTCTAACTTCATTTGCATTAAAATAACACTATTTAGAGTTAAAACCGTCTGCGGAACCAAAACCGACTCAGAAACCCGCAATTCGAGTCAACCTGAGTCAACCCGAGTCAACCCAAATCTCGAATGTCAAAAATAATGTCATGAATGTTTTTATCATGTTATTTCCATTAAAATGACCCTAATTAGAGTCAAAACCGTCTTCGAACCCAAAACCGACTCAGAAACCCACAACTCGAGTCAACCTGAGTCAACCCGAGTCAAACCAAATCTCGAATGTCAAAAATAATGCCATGAATGTCTTCATCATGTCATTTCCGTTAAAATGACCCTATTTAGAGTCTAAACCGACACCTAGCCAAAAACCGACTCGAAATTCAAATCCCGACTCACACGGGTCAAACCCGAGTCAAAGACACAAAATACCTACCCCAAATATCACCCAAGAGTAAGCTTACACGGCTAAGAAAATCTCAATGACCACAACTCACAACCAACATAACATTGGTTAGAACAAATGCAAAATCCAAATTTGCGAAAGGGCAACACACCTCATTGAGTCATGGGGTGGCTCGCGCCTAAAGTAGGTGTCTGCTTAGTTTCTAAGCAAACACAACCGACCTACCATCCCACATTTATCTATAAATACCCACCATCACACACCACAATCCTCATGCGAGCGTCCGCCCCCTCCTCCTCCCTTAAACTTCTATACTCGACTTCCTAAGTCACAAAATCGACACGTGTTTACGACCTACCGATCGTAAACACAAGCCTTACACATATTGTTTGGTACCGTCGCCGTGCATTCGACCAACTCAACTAATCAATCAACATGTTTTAATTAACATATTTTCAACTCATTTTCAAAATAAAATCCTTTTTTAAGGCACTCTTTTAAACTTCTTTGATCGTGAGTAGTCGCTACGAGAAAACCGTCTCTAAATTCGTCTACGTCGCAAACATCAATACACGTAAGTTTGAGGGTGTAAACAACTCACTTTATTTCATGTATTTACTGTTTTTATGAGTCTATAAGCATGAACAATGCATAACACGATTCAAATATAGGTTAGACGAGCCAAAACCGAGTTTTGGCCCGAGACAGAAGCCCTTTGGTATGCAAAGAGGCTCGCGCCTCATGTGGGTTGTTGGGTCAGACTCAACCGTGTTTGCAGTCTTTCCTCTTTATTTCGTTTCTTATTTGTAATCGGTTTTTACCTTTTCAAATGTTTCAAATCATTTTTATGACAAGTTTTTTAGCCATAAATCATAATCACCCTTGGTTCCTTATACTATGACGGTTAAATTCGTGACTCGGTGATATTACTTGGTTAATTACATTTTAAAGGAATTTCTATTCTTTTATTTACCATTCTAATTCATTTTTATGATGAACATATTTTGACCATTATAAAATCATCCTTGGTTCTTTATACCATGGCGGTTTATTCCGTGACTCGATGATATTATTGGTTAATTACATTTTAATGGGTATTTTAACACCCTTTTTATTTATTTAGCATTTTTCTCATTTGTTTACATTTGTAAATATATTAGTCATAATTCATAATCATCCTTGTTTCTTTATACCATGTCGGTTTAATCCGAGTACGATGACAAACTTGACTAATTACAAATAATTGAACTTAACATAATTAGTTCAAATCAAACATTTTCCTTTTACACATTTTATTATGCTTTTCAAACATGCAAATCCGACAACGAATATTACTAACATAATAGTAATTCTTCCGAGTCATGGAAATCAGATTTGCAAATCTTTTATCATAAATACGGTTTTAAACAACCTTTTCAAAAACCAGGAGACGCCCCCTTGGGTCGGCTCATCGCTCGCGTCCCAAGGGACCGCCTGTTTTCACATTCCAGAACCACGGCAGAGCCCCTTCCATCGCCAATAGGCTCGCGCCCCAATGGGGCTGCCTGGCGCTGTTCTGCCTCATTTTTAGCACTTGTCAAGGACGATCCCAATTATGGTTAATCCGAATACATGACGGATCAGATTGACTTACTTACATTTTTACACTTTGTCATTTAACATCCTTTTTCAAATAAATGAATCGTGTTAAGCATAATAATCCGAACTTGGTAAATGGATGTTTAATTTCCGTTTTCACATGTAAATCAATCTAAATCCAACTTGACATCTTATGATTGATATTTGGATTAACAAACTGACTTAGAAAGCTCACATGTTAGGTTAAACGTTTGGACGCGCATTCATGCATTTTAACCGTTCTATCAACTTTTGCACTTAAACAACCACGATCGATCAGTAGAGGCCGCTAACGCGGGCGGGATTGGGTGTCCGATTAAAGGGCTTCCCAATACATACCCTCACCCCTTACTCAGAACCTTTGGATAGTGGATGGACTTATCCAGGGCCCACGAGAGTCATTTTAGGCATATAATGCTAAAAGGGGGACGAGTCCTTATCTTTAGTACCTATGTCAAGAACCGCTTTTTGCCTTGGTTGACCTAGGTATAAAGTGGATTCGAACGGGTTCCAAGCATCCCACAAATTCTTGGTGGCGACTCCGAACATCTCTAATCGTTTCGAGACCCTTACCGAGACGAAACCGACCGATCCAAAGCGATCCAGTCGAACGCATTTTTACACCGCCGAGCATGGCTTTCAAAGAGACCGATGTACGTCCACAGATTGGCTAGGCGTGCATATGGCTCATGTCCACATACCCATGTCTTTTATCTTTCTTCTTACCCATTTGGCTTCTTTTTCATGCTTGCATATGATTGTTTTTGGCTTGTAGTTTTAAAATGACTACCATATTAGATTGCGGGCACATTCTCATGAGTTGAGGATAAGTGAGTGTTTTTGCACAAAATGTCCTTTCACATACAAATGAGTTTGAGTGCATCGTGAGAGTCCATTAGTCAAAAGATCATGCAAGAGCTTAAAGGTTCATTCAAAGTCTTTCATGCTACGCCGTCGTGTAAATCTTATCCATATTTTTGCATTATTCCTTGTGCCCATGTTGTCTCGGGTTTTGAATCATTATGCTTAGCTTATTTTAGGATATTGCAATTGATGGAATATGGTTTTATGCTTGGGGATAAGGAAGGGTTTAGCTTGGGGGAGTTTGATGTGTTCATTTTATATATACTTTTACCCCTCATTTTAGCTCGGTTTTGATTGCATATCATACTTTAATTAGTATATTTGTGAGCTAATCTTGGGTTCTAGGTGTATTGTTTGTATTTGTTACATTTTATACTAATCTAAGCATTTAAAGGCTTTTTGTTATCACAATAGAAAGCACCAAGTTCACTAAGCTAAGTGGAAGCAAGCATGATGACAATTGGAGCCCAAAACAAAGTAATGAAAGTCAAGCCCAAAAAGTAATCCAAAGACCAAGTCAATTAGCATTCTTAAGTTACTCTTTGGATGCTAAATATCACATTTAACCGGGTGATTAAGGAGGCTTAATGACGTTGCATGGGATTCCTTGGAGCATTTAATCAAGAGATAAAGAAGTGTAGCCGGAAACCCACGCCCTCGATCGGGGCTGGCAACCCCGATCGGGGTTGACCCCCTTTTGTACCTTTATGTTATGCCCCTATTTTATTATAAATAGGGCCCTTAATCCATCATTAGGGATATCTTTTTTCATACGTCTTCATACACTATTTTCACTCTCTATTAGCCTTAAGCACAAAATTCTCTCATAGTTTTCATCTTTAGTTTTAATATTGTTAAGCATTTGGTTGTTAAACATTTGGTTCTAATTTATTCAAGCATTTGGTTCTCAGTTGTTCTTCCTTGCAAGTTCATTTCCATTTCGGTAATTCTAATTCTAATTTATTTCGTTTACGTTTCCATTATTAGTTATCATATAGTTTATCATTATTACTTTAGCTATATCACATAGTTTTCATCTTTAGTTTATTATTCACTGTTTAGTTTTTATTATTTCTATAATCATGTCTAGCATTTCTTACAAACAGTTTGTAGTTTACATTTCAACATGAGTAGCTAATTTTCCTTAGTCTAGGGACTAGGGAAACCATGCAAAATCTAATATATGTAAAATGATAAATTAGGTTGACATAATATTGTCTAATTGTTTCTATCACATGTTTATATCGTCACGATTAATCTTTGTTTAGAGGCCTTATTCATTGATTAAATTTGTTAATTCGATCTATAAGTTGAGAGGCACGGAATCGGATTAGACTAAGCATGTGTAGTAGGACGACCTAGTCATAAACGAGAGTTTCTCTAGGACCTGGTCTATGGTTGACACTAATATCCACTACATAAATAACGCGGGAAATTGACGGTAAATCTGACGGAAATAATAAACCATCAAATATTTTGTACAAGTGACGGAAAAGTGACGGATATTCCGTCAGTAATAAAATCCTGACGGAATATCCGTCACAATACGTCAGCAATTACTGGCGCGTTAAAAAAACAAAGGCGCCAATATATTGTGACGAAAAATCCGTCAGTCATCCGCCACTCACGAAACAGTCCGTCTCCAAGCTGAGCAAATGGCAGCCATGGAAAAAGCTTTGGTTGAGATGCGGCGATCACCCTGATAATCCTGACAGGCATGTACTAATAGGATCTGATGTCCTGACAATATCAGACCAAAACTAGTAAGTTTTCTTAAGAATAAGTCTTCATGTTTTGCTTGGTCCCACTTTGATATGACTGGTATAGATGGCAATATTACTACCCATAAACTTAATATTGATAATACATTTAAGCCTGTACAACAGAAAAGGATGAAGTTTGCCCCTGAACGCAACTCTATCTTTAATAAAGAGGTGGACAAACTCCTAGACATGGCAATAATCAGAGAAGTAATGTACCCAGAATGGCTAGCCAATGTGGTTGTGGTACAAAAGAATAATGGCAAGTGGGGAGTTTGTGTACACTACACAGACCTCAACAAAGCTTGCCCAAAGGATCCATCCCCACTCCCTCATATTGATGCCATGGTAGACGCTACAGCAGGGCATGAGCTACTAACGTTTATGGATGCTTTAAGTGGATTTAACCAGATGAAGATGCACCTAGCCGACCAGGAAAGCACTGCTCCCAATCTTGTCTCAAAATTAAATCTTAGCCATACATCCTAGATTAGATCAATGGTCTAGATTTAGAGGGGTAACTCACCAAAAATGACCAACTCATATGATCCTATTTCTATATATATATATATAGGTGGGATCCGGAGAACGACCATTCGGTGAGAACGGTGAGAACGAACACTAATCGTGGGATTAAAATTAAATCCACGGTCCAAAATCCAAACCCAACCTCGCACAAACTCATTAATAAAGCCCACCCAATTATTACTACCAACAGTACCCAAAATCCATGTTGCACATTCTAATCCACCAGGTACCACCGCCTGATGCCGGCGACCAGCACCAACCGCCGTTGCCACCACAATTCTAGACGACGCCGCCGAACACCAGCACCATCCCCAGACGCCGGCGCGCACTCATATCCTTCTCTTTCTCTTTTTTATCACGTTTTTCTCCGCGTTGTTGTGAAGATAGCTGTCTCTGCCGCCGTTCTCACTGTCATTCCGACGTCGTCGCCTCTGCTTTCCCATTGCAACCATCATCATTGACATATCTTCGATAAAATATCCAATATTGGCATATTCCCAAATCCCAGATTCCAATTCTCCTTGCTCCGATTTTAAGCTATCATTTTAGCACATCTGTTAACATTTGGTTTCTTCGTCCAACCATCATTAGATCCACCATTGTCGGTTCTAATCAAAATCAATATATCTGATTTATAATTTGATGTATCTGAAACAAATTTTGATGTACCTTATAATTAATTGTGTGTATCTATGTGAAGATACATCAAAATAGTGGCTAGATACATCAAATATTATTGTACATACATAAAAAATTAGTGTCGATTAGTTGTCGTCGACGACTTGTCTGCCACTCGTGTGAACGGCTGTGGTGTCGCGTGCTTGAAGAATACTCACGACAGGGATGGTCAGCACAGAGATACGGCGACTGAGAAAGCATGGGCTGCATGATGCTCCACCGAGAACATCGCCAGTCTAGTTTCGATTGCCGGAGGCAGCAACAGGTGAAGATTGGGGAAGAGAGAGGTCGGGGTTAATTGATTTCGACTATTAAAAGAACATGCACCAGCGAGTTATTGTGTCGGCGTGGTGTGTCGATAGAAATCAGGCGAGCATGATAGCTGGAGTAAAGATGGAGAAGCGAAAGAGAACGGGGGCAGCAGTTGTGTCGCAAAAGAAACTCCGCCTGATGGTGATAAAGGTCGCCGACATCTGAGTGTGGTTGTTGTCGCCAGCGTCTGGTCGTGGTTGTCGCCGGCGTCCTGTCATGGCTGATCAGAATGTGTGATAGTGGCAGTGGATGGGGTTAAGGAAGATTAAGTTGAGGGCGGGATATTACTGTTATTATTTATTAATAGTTGGTGTATGTTAATTATAATGGCTATAATGTATGTCAGTTAGGCGCGCGTGAGTTATAAGGGCGTTCTCACCGAGTGTTCGTTCTCACTGGATCCTAAATCTATATATATATATATATATATATATATATATATATATATATATATATATATATATATATATATATATATATAGAGAGAGAGAGAGAGAGAGAGAGAGAGAGTTGGGATCTTGTGAGTTTGGTTTCTTATGATGAGTTTGTGATTTGAAATCTCAGCCACTAGATTATATTAGAGATGAATGGTCAAGATCTAATCTTACCTGTCATATAAAACCACTGTCATTTACTTATTTTCTCTTTTTTCTAGTGTTACTCTTTTTTTTTTACTTTAATTTTTTTTTCTCTTTTTTTTTCTCCTGTTATTATGCTGTTATTCTGCTTTTTTTTTACGACTTTGTTTTTTTTTCTCTTATGTTTTTCTCTAATTTTCTCATTATGTTATCTTTTTTTCTTTTTTTTTTTCTTTTTGTACCAAATTTTTTTTTAGTTTAATTTTTTTTACTCTTATTTTTTACCTCGTGTTATTATGTTGTTATTGTGTTTTTTTTTTACTTTGATTTTTTTTGCTCTTTTTTTTTACCACGTGTTGTTGTGCTGTTATTGTTACTTCGCTGTTATTATGATGTTATTCTGCTGTCACTTTTATTCTACTGTCACTTTGATTTTTTTTACGACTTTGATTTTTTTTTCCTTTTTTCTACCACGTGTTATTGTGCTGTTATTGTTAATCTGTTGTTATTGTGATGTTATTCTGCTGTCACTTTGATTTTTTTTTTTTTACCACGTGTTATTGTGCTGTTATTCTACTGTTATTCTGCTGTTATTGTGATGTTATTCCGGTGTCACTTTGATTTTTTTTACTACTTTGTTTTTTTTACTTTTTTTTACCGCATGTTATTGTGCTGTTATTCTGGTGTTATTGTGATGTTATTCCGGTGTCACTTTTGATTTTTTTACTACTTTGATTTTTTTTCTCTTTTTTTTATCACGTGTTATTGTGTTGTTATTCTATTGTTATTGTGATGTTATTCCGGTGTCACTTTGATTTTTTTTACTGCTTTGATTTTTTTTACTCTTTTTTTCCTTGTTATTCTGATGTTATTCTATTATTACTGTGTTGTTATATTATAACCAGTAAATCGACACATTGTACATGATAACATATCAACAACAAATCCTATACTAAATGAGACAAAAGTGAGGAAAAGAAAAAAACTAAAAACAAATCAAACAAATTATTTGAAGTCCATATCCCTTTGCACCTTGGCCCATTTTTATATATTGCTACTTCTCAAGACAAACCATATCCCAATATCACTTTGGAATTGATCAGATTCATTTCATAAAACACATAACAAATTAACTCAAGCCCAATTCGAGCACCATCAATTTACAAATTACAATCAGCAATAATAATACTAAACAATCATCCTCCTTTCCTGCTCAATCACCATGCTAAACCCGAAATCGAAGTCGCACCTGGACAATAATAGACCACCATCAGGCCGATTTTGAGCACCTCCGTCGACGGCATCACCATCAGGACAACAATGAATTCATGCACGACCTTATACCAATAACCATACCTGCTGCGGTTATGATGCATGATTTTGCCATCACAAATAACTATGCTATCTTCATGGACCTCCCTTTATACTTCAAACAAATCATAGTAACCATAGCATGTGTTCTTTCCTTATGCCATAATCGATATATTGAGTAGATTATCACATGTGCTCCTATCCCCTTGATCTAAGCCGCCAGTACTCGTACCACCTAGATCTCGCCTTTGAGCCGCCATTGCTCGTGCCACCGCATCACGTGAAGCCCTAAATTCGAGTTTAAATCCGATACAATTTCAAGCACCAGGAACATTATTTATGAAAAATCTAACTGATCTATTAACATTGGAATAAATAATCAAACCCCAACAACATTAAACATTCACAAAAAACCTGCATTAATTTAATAGAACAACACCATTAGATTTGAACATTAACGACAATACTCGCACCATCAAGCCTACACTAGACTCGAGACTACAACCGCTCCTTGGCGCACGAGCGGCTGCCAGTTGCGCTCCTTGTTGCGAACTCAGAATTGAAACAAAGTCGCCATTGCTGCCTACCATCGATCACTTCATTAACAACCAATTAAACCACCAAGACAGTAGCCCAGATACGAGTTTGAATACGAATTGGAATTAGAATTACAATTGGAATCGTTTTGTGTTGATTTAGAGATTTAGATGAAGGATTATTTGATTCAATGCCTGAGTCAACATCAAATTTGTTATAACTGGAATTCATATTCATTGGATTTGATGATTGATAAACGAGAATGCAATTGGTAAGAAATTGAAATTTATCTGGTAGAACTGTAGAAGTGGATGAGTAATTTGTAGATAGAGAGAAAGATTAGAGATTTTTTATTGGGCTTTTTAGTTTTCAGCGAGGAGTATTGTCCCTTGTCCGTGTTTTGTTATTGGACTGTGTTTTGTTTGTTGATTCAATCTCAGTGGTCTACTTTGTGCTGCTCAATGGCTTAGATTTTAAAGCACAAACTCACCATAAGAACCAAACTCACGAGATCCCGCCTCTCTCTCTCTCTCTCTCTCTCTCTCTATATATATATATATATATATAGAGAGAGAGAGAGAAGGGTTCTTATAAGGCCATTATATAATATAAGGCCCTAAGTCTTTATAAGAACCCTTGGATGAAGGGATTGAATGGATGAGACAAGGAGAGAGGGGGCCTTTTTTAGAGCAAAAAAAAAAGGAAATGTTTGTTGTATGAGAGAGGGTCCACATATCACTGTTTGTGTACTTCTTCCAGTACAATCCCGCGGACAAAAGGAATAAACAAACACAAATAATTCATTTTGCATGCTTTCCCTCTTCATTCACCATTCAAAACCTCTCAACAAGCAAAACCCATAAAAATCACCATACAAACGATCCTAAATCCTGTAAAATGCCATACAAATCATCAAAAAAATAAGAGAAATTTCATTCCAACTGTAAAACTACTTCATGTTGCCGTTAAATTTCATTCGCTTTGTTGACGATAAATAAATTGTCATTGTTCATCAGAGAAAGACGCTCAAAATGACAGTCAGTGTTTGTAAAATGGATCATATGCAGATTGAAGTTGCCGTCGATGTTGAGTTATTTGGTTTCTTATTTGTGTCTTGGTTATTGTTGTAGCTTGATGTTCAACAATAAAGTGCTATATGTAATTTTTGATTGATGTTCATTATTGTAGCTTGTTGTTATTTCATTTGTGTTCATTATTCTTAATGGTGTTCATAAGATTTGTTCTTTCATTTTGGTAGCTTGTTGTTCATGGCAAAAAATGATGGAAATTTAAAAGCTTGATAAAGAACAAATTATAACTTCAGTGGGTTAAAGTCAAACTCTTACCCGTATATGTATAACTTCAATAATACAGTTTGTGTATTCATGCAGTTCTTATATTCATCGTGTTATAACTCCACTGGTTTTTTGTATAACTCTTTGACAATTTCCTACAGCTTCACGTAACAGAGTAATTCTAACCCTAAATTTTGCATAAAAAATATTACTAAACAACCAATTTTGATATAGTTATTCATGTTATAGCTTAAGTTATACATTCATTAAGTGAAGTTATAGGATGTGGACGGTTATACATTCTCTACTTAGAGTTGTACATTATATGATTAGAGTTATACAGTCTGTGTATAGAGTTGTACATTATATGTTGTAGAGTTATACATTATATGCTAAGAGTTATACATTGTGTGACTGGAGTTATACATTCTGAAAACTAAAGTAATACAGGCTACACTGTATAACTCTAGGCATATAATGTATAACTCTAGACACAGAGGTATACATTATATGCCTTGAGTTATACAGTCTGTATCTAGAGTTATACAGACTGTGTCTAGAGTTATACATTATATGCTAAGAGTTATACATTATATGCCTAGAGTTATACAGTCTGTGCCTAGAGTTATACAGACTGTGTCTAGAGTTATACATTTTATGCTAAGAGTTATACATTATATGATTAGAGTTATACAAACGTAATCAGCCATCGTACGACCCAACATACTCAATAAACAAGTACGATATGATTTTCACGCCATTTACTGGCATAGATCACCATAAGCGATCATTAACATTCTGTGGGGCATTGATTGCCCATGAAGACCATGAATCCTTCCACTGGGTTTTCAACAGGTTTTTGAATGCTATGGGTGGAAAGGAACCCAAGTACATTATCACAGATCAGGATGCGGGCATTATTAAGGCCATACCTCTTGCCTTCAAGACTGTACGCCACTGATTTTGCATGTGGCATATAATGAACAAGGTGCCATCGAATTTCGGGGTGACAAGGGACATTTATAAGGAGTTCCTTCATAAATTGAACAACATTATATGGGACGACAACCTAGAAGCAGACGACTCTGACGCTAGGTGGGCAAAAATAATGGAAGCGCATGGTCTTGTGAACGAAGAGTGGTTTACAGAAGCGTACGATAAAAGGAGCCAATGGGTGATGGCGCATTGCAGGGACTTGAACATGGGTAGTGTAATGAGGACAACCCAGAGATCAGAGAGCAGTAATAGTTTTTTTAAGAAGTTTGAGCGAAGTCGTGCACGTTAGTGGAGTTTTGGATGCGTTTTGAAAGCGCTATGGACCATCAACGGCATACGCAGAAGAGACTTGACCATGAAAACCGACACTCAACACCAGCAAGGGGGACGCATTTACCCATAGAGGAATATGCGTCAAATGTTTATACCCGTGAGGTTTTCAAGGAATTCCAACTAGAGGTCATTTGCTCAATCGATACATGTAAGACCGGGGGCTATGCTGAAGTCAATGGAGTTGAAGTGACTGTCGTTAAGGATTCAATCAGAGAGAAAAGTTTCAAAGTAGAGTAAGACCCAGGTAACAACATTTTGGCATAATCTTTATCTATGTGGTAGTTGACTGAAGTTGCTAGATATAGTGCCAAAGTTACATTGTCTGAACATAGAAGTTATACAATTGTTCGAACTGCAGATTATCTCACTTTGTATAAATCTGACGACATTTTGAATAACTTAAGTTTTCAGAATGTATAACTCTTGTTATTATATGTGTAACTCTACTTGCAGAATGTATAACTCTTGTTGCCATATGTATAACTCTACTTTCAGAATAACTTTAGAAGTTATTCAATTGTTCACTGAACTGCAGTTATTTGTAGTATAAATTTGATTGCATTTTGAATAACTTTAGATTTCAGAATGTATAACTCTTGTCATTATATGTATATCTCTACTTGCAGAATGTATAACTCTTGTTGCCATATGTATAACTCTACCTTGATTATGTTTAACTCTTATTGTTATATGTATAAGACTACTATATGGATGGAGACGTTATTTAGATGACAGTAACTTCATAATTTAATTTGATTACAGGGACACTGGCTACACGGTGCAGCTGTATAATGTTTGAAAGGATGGGAATTTTGTGCCGACATATAGTATGGATTTTGTCGGCTAACAGCAAGAAGACAATTCCAGATGATTACGTTTCTACAAGATGGAGAAAAGATGCATTGCAATTCAGATTATCAGAATGTGATGGTGAACAAACGGATTCAAATAGTAGCACTGATGGAAAAGAAGTTGAGATGGTGAAGTTGTGGTCAGAAGTTCATGCGACCATTGGTTTACTTCGTGGCATGAGTGTGACTGAAGTTTTGAACTTAAGCTCCTTAATTAGAGAGTTCAAAGAGAAACTTTTACTGTACAAGAAAGAATTAACTAAGCAGCAGGAATTCGAGCAAATTCTTGGTTGCCCCGCCAGTGACGAGGTAACAATACTTCCATCAAAACATTCCAAAAACAAAGGCAGCGGTAAAAGAATGGTGTCAGCTAAGGCTAAAGCCATTGCCTTGGCTTGTAAGCCAAAGCGCATGTGTAATAACTGTAAACAAATGGCACACCACGATAAACAGAACTGCCTTAACCCATTTTCTGAGCATCCACCGTCTTCACCAAAGATCGAAGGAGAGAAGAAGAAGAAGAAGAAGAAGAAGAAGAAGAAGAAGAAGAAGAAGAAGAAGAAGAAGAAGAAGAAGAAGAAGAAGAAGAGGAAGAAGAAGAAGAAGAAGAAGAAGAAGAAGAAGAAGAAGAAGAAGAAGAAGAAGAAGAAGAAGAAGCAGAATAGAGAAACTTAACATGCTGTAGTATTAGGCAGTAGAAAAATACCTCCGTCTCAACAAATTATATACAATCTTTTTTTCTTTAAAAGGTAAAAAATCTGGTGAGACGAAAGGGGTATTCAATAGCTAGCTTTTGTCTATTTTGAATGGGGTTTGCACTTAAATGATGTAATTTGGTAACTTCACCTTCCAGATTGTATAACTTCAGTAATATGAGTGTGAAATTTCAAGCTAATGTTGTATAACTCTTTTACACAATTTGGGTGACTTTTGTTCATGGCAAAAAATCCAATATTTAAAAGTTTGATAAACAACGAATTATAACTTCAGTGGGTTTAAGTAAAACTCTTACCCATATATGGATAACTGTACTTCATAGAGTGTATAACTCTTATAGTTATCTGTATAACACTTCTAATTATGTGTATCTTTTGCCCTTGTTTCTATAATTGTTGATATATTTGACTAAAGTCATGTGTTGTATGACTCTTGTACACAATTTGTATAACTCTTGTTATTTTTTGTATAACTCATATCTGTCTAATAAATTTTGCCATTTTCATAACTGTAGTCATATGTTGTATAACTCTTGTACACAATTTGTATAACTCTTGTTATTTTTTGTATAACTCATAACTGTCTAATAAATTTTGCCTTTTTCATAACTGTAGTCATGTGTTGTATAACTCCTGTACACAATTTGTATAACCTTACTTCACAGAAAGTATAACTCTATTTCTTATCTGTATAACTTGGATTTTAATTATGACAGACCAAGATGATATAATAACAGTCTATTCCAAAAAAGTTGTCTAAGTTGTTAAGGAGTTTCTTGACAACATACTAGAGTTGCAAAAACAGAGACTACAAAATGAATGGAAATACATTCTATTGTTTCCCGGGTTTTTTATCTGCTTTCCGCGCCATTTTTCGTCTGGCTTCTAGTTGCTTCAGGATCTGGTCTTTCTTGCCAATGAAACCGTTGACCTTGGTCAGAACTCCTTGCCCGATGATGTTTATGTCAGCTAGGACAAGCGTCGCTACCAGCTGGATTACCAAATATCGACGGTTCACCTTCCTCTCAAAATCAACGTGACCAAAACTATCACCCTCGTACATTAACATGTGCATCATGGTGAACAAGCCAGACTCGGTATCGTTAATCGTTTGCTTATGCCAAGCAAACTGGATCTGACGAAACTGGAACTCTGGTAGGTCTTTCCCTCTGTCCTTTTCCTCGTCCCTAGACTCCAGATAGTCGCTCATGAGGCTCACCTGGCAAAAACAAGAAAGGTCAAAAAGTGAAATTGTAAAGCGGTGATAACACTTTTGAGTTGAACGTAATTACAATTTAATTCCACTTACAATTACGTGACACACTTTGCATATCTCCGATTGGCCCGGACTTGAGTAGTACTTATTGTCAAGAAGATCAATCGTACCTGAATTAAAGTTGATACACGCACATGCATAATGGGCTTCAATCTTAATGGGTACGAAGATTAAATCAACCTTCAAGCTGAAATCTTTTCAACTGTTGATTCTGAAGACGTCCCACACATTGTACAACCTTTCGGTGTTCTGTGTTTGTTGGACAGGGTTTCGTACAAAGTTCAAGATTATTTCCTGCTCAAGTAGAAGTATATGTATGAGAATACCAGAGAAGTTATAGGGGTTGTGCAATGGAGTTGCACAGTAACTCTTATAGCATATTGAAGTATGCCTAAGTTCATATTGGCTGTTAATAACTTCTCAAAACAAAATGTGCAACTCCATAGAGGGTATGTATAACTTTAGTCTTATTTTCCACTGTGAAAGTTTTAAATATCATACCCTCAAAGTATAACTCTAAAGAGGGTATGTGAAACTCTTATAGCATATTAAAGGATTGATTACAACCATACCATATGACGGATACCGAAGAAAGACGAACGAAAAAACGCGCACTCCTCTGCCTCCAAACGATTAAGCAACAAGGACCACCACTCAATCACTGAATCATCCATTGGCGTCTCAGGGAGCATGGACAACATTTGCAACCTATTAATTGTTGTGTGCCGGGAATAGTTCACAAGTAGTTCATTGTGGTTCAGACAGCAGGTGTTAGTCAGGCTATAACGTCTACTAAATGGGAAGGTAACTGCTATTAAAATGACTGCATAACTTCAGTGATGAAACATATAACTGCAGATTAGGAATGTGTAACTCCATTAACGATATGTATAACTTTAGTTGGTAAAGTTATACATTTCATAGTTGAAGTTATACAAAGCATAAAATAGTACTCAAGTGGTTGTTGATTTTAGACAGCTTACCCATTTGGAAATTTGTAGTCATCAAGGAAAACGTAATCATCCACTTGTTTGCGATACACCGGGATATCCCTAATTAATGCCTTGTTTAACTTCAGCATCTTGGCGACCACTGTAAGGTCGGCGTCTGGTTCCCCACAATATGTGGTACAACCAAGGCCATCGCCCTTACCCCGGGAGCGGCTATTGACCGCTGAGAGGGCCCGACTAGACGGCGTCCGGCCCAGGACTACCTAGGAAGGTGGAGTCCGATAGGTTGAACTGACTTTGGAGCAAGGGCGTTTAGTAGAACTATTCTCTCCGGCAACTCCGGCACCTTTCTTCCTTCCACTTGTGTTGCCGACTAACCTTGGTGCCTCACGCAGCTCCTCCATTTCACGGTCTTTAACCTCCTTAAAAGCTGTTACCCTAGATTACACAGCTTCCCTATCCACGTTAATGTCACTGAGGACAAGGGTGGCAGCAACTTCCGCTCGCATGAGGTCATTGCTGTCCTTTGTCCCTATAGTACACTCGAATGGCTCTCCACGGTACAGCAACATATGAACCATGACGTAAAGACCACAGTCATTGACAGTATACCCTGCTCCCTGTCAGTTGAATTTAATGTTTACAAAAGGAAACCCTTCAACTTTCTTCCCTTTGTCGAGCCCTTTGTAGACCATATACTTTCCCATCGCATCAGCCTGGCAGAAGTTAGGCAAGGCGTTTAAAAGGGGAAGACCAATTAACAAAACAATGGAGCTGAAAATTAATCTAGTCACCATTTTTATAAGTCTTACAAAGAATGTCGCGCAATCCCTCCATATGGTAATTTCAGAAGATCGTCCTCGTAAGAACGATTATCAAGGTACTCGATCCGCTCGAGAGGAAATTTATGCAAATGCAAGAGTAGTGATCTTGATCGCCGATTTGCTTAGGGACGAAAACCTACAAACATGCACCAAAAGTCTAAGAGTTATAAAACATAATTAGAAGCTTAGAGGTATACATATTGTGCATAATTGGAATTATACATTCTATGGTTAGAGTTATACATTATATGTCAGAGTTGTACATTCTATTTCTAGAGTTATACATTATATGCCTAGATTTGTACATTATATGCTCAGGGTTTTGATGAGTGGCTAACTTCACTCCATAACTCTAGGCATAGAATGTATAACTCTAACCATAGAATGTATAACTCACTGCACATAATATACAACTGTAAGCATATACTGTATAACTCTAGGCATGTGCAGTGAGTTATACATTATATGCCTAGAGTTATGGAGTGAAGTTAGTCACACATCAAAACTCTAAACATATACTGTATAACTCTAGGCAAATAATGTATAACTCTAGCCATAGAATGTATAACTCTAGCCATTCTGAAAACTAAAGTTATATAATGTATAACTCTAGCCATATAATGTATAACTCTAGCCATAAAATGTATAACTGTAAGCATATACAGTATAGTGTATAACTCCAGGAATAACTCCAGGTATAACTCTAGGTATAACTCCAGGCATCTAATGTATAACTCCAAAGTATATATTGTATAACTCTAAGCATATACTGTATAACTCTAGGCAAATAATGTATAACTCTAGTATGGAAATGTCTCTATATTGATATCTGAGCTCACCATATCAGAGTCCAGTTGGAATGGACTAGAACACGACTCTTGCCACATGACCCACGAGGCACAAAAGCCTTCAGAATGATCAACAACCAAGTTTTTTTTCCTGCCTTGCCAAATTGCAATTGCTAGGTCCTATAAAAATGATAGACGGGGGTTGGCAGCTTATATCACAAGTTACGTACATTTTGTCACAAAATAACTTGCGGAGTTCGAGCACACTTACAGCGTGACCTAAGCCAAAGAAACAGCGCGAACTTGCAACAGCTGCGGTATTCGCGTGCGTAAGCTGATTGAGTAGTACAGACCAGCAGTCGATGACATTGGCCATAATCTGGGACCCGGGCATCAACGTCTGGAGATCAATACGCGCTATGCAATTTGGGGTGTTATATATGACCAATTGTTCCCTACAAAGGATTAGCAAAATGAGACACGCAGCAAGTGTTATTCATGACCTGTTTCACTGTCGTATTGAAATATAGGTAAAACTTATCTTTTACTTACTCTTTATTATGGTCGTGGAATTGATCAAAGACATAATCCATTACATCCTTCCTCACCCTGAACACCGTCCTGAAACGTTCCTTGTTAAATCGCAGCAACTGTGAGCATACGTGCTGATCAGGTTCGGGTGCCCCGCAATCCTCAGAACAACCTAGGTTCTTAGGTACAATGTCCATACACGGAAGGGGGACAGTTGAATGTAGTAAGAAAGGATGGTGGATCATGTCACATCGCGGCACATAAATAAGGGGGGGGGGGGTGCAACCGGCTTAACCCTAGCACCAGCAATTTCAACTACCACACCTTCTTTGGCCGCACTAATCGTTCGCTCATCAACCCCGGCAAATGCCACATTCACTTCTGTCGTGCTCATGAAAGTCAGAGGGATTTGATTTCCACTCCATTTCGTTGAAGGATACTCCGGGGTGACCTCCGCACCATCGACAACAACTACGTTTTCACCCCCGTTGTTAGAATGCTGTTCAACATTCTCAATTGCATCCTTTAAGACAGTGGCCAGAATGAAAAATAATAAAATTAAACACCATGCTTTTGTATCAAAAAAGTTACAGGTATAACTCTAAAAGTGATACAAAGAGGTCACAGAGTTACAGAAACAATGAATTACAGTTATACATAGAAGGGCAAGAGTTATACACATGTGTGGAGTATTACAAATATGCTATAAGAGTTATACATATTTGAGTTAGAGTTATACACATATGGTTAAGAGTTGTACCAAGCGACCGTTGCAGTTGTACAGATTGAAAGATAAAGTTATACAAAGAGGCACTACAGTTACAAGGCCTCATCATAAGTTTCAAAAAAGTTATACTTTATCTACTTAGAGTTATACACGACCAATTAAAAAAAACGAATGTATAGCAAGTATTTAGCGCAAATTAACAAACTTACCTCGCCACCAGGACCACTCCCGTCCGCTGGAAGTCCACATAAAGCTTCCTTGATTTCAGCAGTAGAAAACATACACTCCATCAATTCTTGTGTATCCATTGGCAATGATGGGACCGTAGATTTTTCCATCTTTTTATCTGGCGGTTGATTCTCTGACAATCTTTCAACATTTTCTTTCAATCCCTCCCCATGAACTTGCTCATGCACCTCATCACCTACCCCGGGTGCAGTTTCAGCATCCTCTGACCGCCCGTAAGCTTGGTCAATTTCCTCAACGGTGTACTTCGCCTCCAACAACAACTCTCTGACAGTTTGGACGGGGGTGCACACAACTTGATCCTCTAACCCTGGGCTAGCATCTGACAGCGAATTAGAAACTACTGTATCACCTCCCACTTCCTCCATAATCTTTGACCATGAAACTGTAACTGATTTCGTTGGCACGTCAGCTTTGTCCGACTCTCCACGCGGCTCAACACAAGGGTTACCACCCCTGCCACCCCCATCATTGGCGAGACTAGATAGAACTTCACTTATTTGACGCGTAGATGCATCGATTCCGTCATTTTTTTGAGGGACTCACTAACTACCTCTCTAAATTCAGGAGCGTTACCAACAGAAACCTTCAGTCTTTCTGCAATCTGTTCTACTTCAGCGACGTACTTTTGAATCTTTTCACCCTCAAAGAATTCTTGAGAGGCCTGACTAGGATTTAGGCACGTCGGATCACTAGTTACAGCTTTGATCCTTGCGGTTACATCTGCGTACCATGAATAGAACACAATAGCGTTCCTTTGCATCTGTAGATAAAGCTCGTGAGTACGCTGCATTGAAGAAGTACAGTAAGAGAAATAAAATCTCTCAATATTCATCCTCTCTTGGCCGAAATTTCAAGAGGACAAAAACAAATATTTTGGGTCAATTTTAGTAAGATTATTATTATTCTAGATCAAGTAATATTAATCTATTAAGAGGTTATCTTGGGTATTCATCTTTGGGAGGGATTCTATCTTTGAATCCTTGTTCTTTCATTTGTAAGGAAAGCTCAAGAACAAGTAAGAAGGAGATCTTACTTGTGCCCTTTAATCCGAAACTCTCATAGTAAGAAAGACGATTTCTTCTCTTGTCTATTTTAGTTTGCATGCATAAGATCTAGTTTTAATTTTATGACTAAATTAAAATGTAACATATATGAATATGTTGAATAATGAGATTAATAATTTCTAACAAAATTAAGGTTTGTTTTGAGTTTATTAACCCATCAGAGTACTCCCAACCGGTCAGAAGACCGGCTGCCGGTACCCTGGCTGGGAGTACACCCTCCTCTTCAATTCTTTACAAATGCCTTCCCAGTCGGTGGACCGGCTGCCGGCCTGCCGTCTGAGAGTTCTCCCTTTCTATTTTTCGCCAATTTTTCCTCAATAGGGTGCTCCCAGCCGGTGGACCGGCTGCCGGCCTACCGGTTGGCACCTCCTCTTCTTCCATTTTCACCAACTTTCCTTGTATATGCACTCCCAGCCGGTAGACCGGCTGCCGGCCGGCAGGCCGGCTGGGAGACACCTCCTCTTATTTTCTCAAATTTTCTTCAAATTTTCCAAAAACTTTCCAGCCGGTCACGGGACCGGTTGCAGGTAACCCGGCTGGGAATACACTCACCCTTATTTCCTTCAAATTTCTTCTCAAAGTTACAGCTAACACCCAGCCGGTCAGAAGATCGGCTGCCGGTACCCCGGCTGGGAGTTCACCTACTCACATTTCCTTCAATTTGCCCTTAGTTTCATTTCGCATCATCAATTGGCCTCGGTTTGCGTGTTTTCATTTTTTAAAGCCGACTCATCAAGTCGGGAAAAGGCTAATTTATGGTCACACACTTGTTCTTCATCAAATTCCTAAATCCTTCAAGATGACAACCCGTCATCAACCAAATTGTCAAGTACAATTGATCCAAAGTTCTCATTTACCTATCTACATGGATGTTATGTACAATTGGTGGTTCTTGTGGAACTCCACCAAACCATTTCTTGTTCAAACTTGAGATTACTCATCCCCCAAGGATGGGGGGGGGGGGGTGGTCTTCCAAATCTATTTCATTTCGGGTCTCGATGGGTTGACCCTCATAAAAGTACTTCACTCGGAGTCCATTCACTTTGAAGCATTCTCCTTTGCGATTCTTCAACTCAAAGATCCATACGGAAACACAGTCACTACTTTAAAGGGTCCCGACCACCGGGACCTCAAATTCCCGAAAAATAGTTGAAATCGGGAGTTGAAGAGTAGTACCTTGTCTCCCACAACGATTTCCTTTCTTGTAATCTTCGAGTCATGTCATTGCTTGGTCCGCTCCTTGTAAAGTTTAGTATTTTCATAGGCATCCATCCTCAACTCATCAAGTTCATTAAGTTGAAGGAACCGCTTGTTCCCCGCGACATCCAAGTCATAGTTGAGCTCCTTAAGAGCCCATCTTTCTTTATGCTCCAACTCAAGAGGTAAATGACAAGACTTGCCATAGACCAATCGGTAGGGGGTAATGCCAATTGGGGTCTTGTATGAGGTTCTTAGAGACCACAACACATCATTGAGCTTAGCACTCCAATCTTTCCTAGACTTGTTCATTGCCCGCTCCAAAATAGCCTTGATTTGTCGATTTGATACTTCTACTTGCCCGTTGGTTTGGGGGTGGTATGCAAGAGCTACTTTGTGCCGGACACCGTACTTTTTAAGTAGAGAGTATATGGTGCGGTTGATGAAATGTGACCCACCATCACTTATAACGGCTCGGGGCACTCAAAAGCGGGGGAAAATGTAGTCATTAAATAACTTGGTCACTACCTTTCAATCATTGGTAGGGGCGGCGATTGCTTCAATCCATTTGGACACATAATCCACCGCAACCAATATGTATTGGTCGCCAAATGATGATGGAAATGGTCCCATGAAATCCATGCCCCATACATCAAAGAGCTCCACTTCCAAAATGTTGTTCAAAGGCATTTCATCTCTTCTTCCAATATTTCCTCTCCTTTGGCATGAGTCACAAGAGTGAACCATGGCATAGGCATATTTGAAAAGAGTGTTGGAATATGTGTCCTCCGACAATAATGCGATCACAACTGTTGATCATGATGATCACATGTTTAAGTCTCATTTTAAAGAATACAATTGGGAAGTAATATTTTACTGTCAACTGGTCCACACATATCGGTAATGATTGGCTGACTAGAGTTTGACATTATTGTCGTGAGACGATGGTGATCAGCTGATCCCCTTAGGTCATACCTAAAGGGTAACACTCTTAATTGATCATTTAATTGATCGTATGACGATACAGGTTAATTAAATTACTTAAAATTGACGGACGATTTTGGAAGTAGAATTTACGCGTCTCATTGTAATTTGATTAAATAAGATACGGTCTAAGTAATCGAATTGTTTTATTACTTAGATGAAATTAATGTTTAAGAAAACAATTTCATTTGAATGAATAAATTTCTTATAAATACAAGATGTTGTGATTTATAATTGGTAAAATATTTTGGTACAAGTAATTATGAATTACTAAGTCAATTTTGTATATGACGTATTTTTATTAATGCGTTGATTTTTAATATGTTAAAAATACATAATAATTTTACATGACATGTGACATGTGACAAATTGACAAATTGACAAATATAAAATGGAATCCATTTTATCTATAAATGACCGAAATTAGGGCTGATGTTAGGAATATATTATGTTCATTATGTTAGTGGTAAACATAATCATTTCTTCCTAAACCTAGCCATGCAACCCTACTTGCTCTTGTGAAGACAACCTTGTGCATGCATTGGCCATTTCCCTCCCCATTCCACCCAGTTTTAAGAGGAGAAAACCATGGGTTTTTCTCCTTAATTTTTACCATATACACACTAAAAATATTAGTGCATTATTCATTCAACACACATCTAAAATAAGAGTTTTTAGAGAGATAAATTTTTCCTTATTCTCCCTTTTCTCTTAACCGAAATTTTGAGAAACAAAATAATATTTTGGTCAATTTTATACAAAATTAATATTGTTCTAGTAATAATAATATTAATTTATTAAGTTGTTACTTTGGGTATTAATCCTTGGGAGGGATTCTCTACTTGAATCCTTGTTCATCCACTTAAGGAAGCTCAAGAACAAGTGAGTAGGAGAACTCACTTGTGCCCATATAATCCGAAATCTTCAATGTAAGATGATGATTTCTTTTTTAATTTTATTATTGTTTGCATGCATAAGATCAACATTTAATTTTATGACTAAATTAAATCATCACATATATGAATATGTCAAGTAATGAGATATAGATTTCTAGCAAGCGGTATCAGAGCCTTTGGTTGTTTGCATGCAAATCGGTTATAGTTTTTCCGAGTTATACGATTAACATATAAAACTCATAAATTTGTGTTATTATGATATATCACGAAATAAATTATGATTGTTAAAGTTTCTGGTCCTAAAATGTTTTTAGGATATTCTGGTTAATTTATGGATTTTTATTGTTCATTTTATATAATAATGGCATTAAAAATGTGATTTTATGATTAAAATGTCATTTTCGGACTAAAATTAGCTAAACTTTGAATTTTTCAGTGGTTTTTGGATATGTTATCACATGTTTTATTTTTAGATGACCTGTAAATTTTCAGAGTTTTTGGAGTTTTTATGCTCGAAATATGGATTTTTCATGATAAAAATCGGATTTAGATAAAAAATAGGTTAGTATGAAATAAATTTCGAATCTGGTCATAGAAATTTAGTATGTTGTCACATGAAATTTTACAAGATGTGTGTAAAATAATAGGCTATATTGAAGTCTTTACGCATGATTTATGAATTTTTGATGAAAAATAGCATAAATAGTGACTTAATTAGTGAATAATTGCTAAAACATACTCCATGACTTAGGAAAAACGTCACATGTTGCATTTTATTATCTTTTTCAGATCTAAAATTGAAAAGTTGATGAATATATTTTTCCTCATGTTTTTATGATTTTAATTGATAAATCCGATAAACCGCAACATAGTTTTTCCGATAAATTTTCGAAATTTTAACCTAAGTTTTTTGAACATTATGAGTGTCATGGTAGTTTTTCCAGAATGTTCATAAGTTTAAATTTCAAATTTTAAATTTATTTGAAATTTTTGTGATTAATTTAAGAAATATAAGTTAATTATAGTCAAATAGTTAGTGGAGATTAATTTTGAGTCCTAAGAGGTTAGGGTAATTAACTTGTGCATAAATATGAATTTATGTAATTTATTGTGTTTTTAAAACGTTAAATCACGCAAATCCGTAAAAACCGTTTAATATACGATATTGGCTCCTTAAAGGCGATTTAGCATAAAATTGGGCATGTTCATATATATATTATAATGCTGCATTTTATTTATGATTGTCATAATTTTATTTTATGTAATTTTTGAATTATGTAATTTTACTTAGTATGGCCTTAGTTTTTAATTGGTATTACCCGAAATGTATGGGAATATTGATTCGGTTATAATTTATTGTGATCTCGTATCACCGTTTTGTAATTTAATAGATTTATTTTATTTTAATTACAAATGTATAATAGGAAATTATGTAATTTAATTATTTCGGAGTTCCTTGAAGACGGTGTCACTCAAGTAGGCGATACATAAAGACGGTGTTATCTCGAGATGTGTGCCAAGAACCGAAGTTCAAGGGACCAATGGAGTTGGTTTCCGAATATGTAATATTTAATTAGATTTTCTATTTTAGTAAGGCCATACTAGGATTTATTTTATATTTTGCATTTTATTTATATGTTGCATGCATCGCTAAATCGCCATAACTAAAACATGCATTGTCATTTTAATCGAGTTTATCGACCGTGTCAATTAGAATTATTGTAGTTCACCGCTTTAATTCACTTAAAACGTGATAGATAATAAATTGACATGACCTCTCGCTAAAATAATCAATTGAGACATAGCCTTACCAAAAAGTAGAAACCATGAAAACCTATTTCGTGAGGGAGTGCACTCGGCTTTACCGGGGTACAAACCTTGTTACGTAGGGGTAGTGGGTGATAAATGTCTACCCACCGAATTTATAAAGATGAGGGTTGTTTTCGGCTTTACCGATGCCCAAGTTGATGTAAGTTTGGATCATGGACACATTTATTCGAAATTTGGGTTGAACTCAACGAAAGTATTCTCGATGGTTGTCGGATGTGTTTCGAGCTAGAGATAAATTTTAATGTAAATTTATCGACCAAGAGTTCTAAAAGTAGAATCGATTAAAAGGTTAATCCACCGAGTTATATTGATAAGGGTTGTTTTTCGGCTTTACCGATGCCTAAATTAATATGAATTTGGGTCTTGGAATCATTTATCAAGTTGGGTAGAGGTCACTAGATAAATGCAATTAAACTTGTTTAAATTTATTTTACGAGTATTATTATTTTGAAAACGACATATGTTTTATTCCTTCTATTTTGTTTTGCAGACCATTTTTATTTCTCATAACAAATGGCCACTCCAATCACCAACGCCACACCTCAATGCTTCATGGCTCCGATCCTTCATGGATCGATGTAAACTTGAAAAGAATGGGTCAAATTTCTCCGATTGGGATGCCCAACTCAAATTAGCCGCCCAAGGTGATGACAAGCTTCGTTACCTCACCGAGGCTTCTCCACCCGAACCTAATACTAGGTCGACCGCCGCTACTAGGGAAGCATATGAGGCTTACCATAAGGAGTCCGCCGCAATGAAAAATGTGTTGATCTTTGCGATGGAGGCGGATCTCCAAAGGAGAGCCTTTAAGATGGGCACCGCTAATGAAATCTATTCCTAGCTTGTGACAATGTTTTCACAAACTCCGCGGATCGTCCAATATGAGGCGGCCGCGATATTCTTTGATCTTGACTTCAAAGAGGGCCAAAAGGTTAGCCCTCACGTGCTCAAATTAATGGAGCTAGTCAAGACTTTGAAGATTCAAAAAGTTGAAATCCCCAAAGAACTCATTGTAGATAGGATTCTACACTCCTTATCCAAAGTCAAAGCGTATGTTCAATTCTGGGAGAATTTTAACATGCAAAACAAGGACGTGTCTCTTGAAGAGTTGCACAAGTTACTTGTGCAAGCCGAAAGAGACATGGGGTTAAATGTTAACCCACCTAAGGATGTGTTTAACATAAGCACCAAAAGTAAGGGGAAGTTCAAAAAGAATGGGAAGAAGAGTAAGAAGCAAGCTCCCACTTTCCCCAAAGCTAAGTCTTATGAAGCTAGCACTTCCAAAATCAAGAAGGGTCCTCTTGATAAATGTCATTATTGTAATGGTGTTGGACATTGCAAAAGAAATTGTTCCAAATTCCTTGGTGACATTAAGGCTGGAAAGATCACTCCAGTAGGTAAATGACTATCCTTTCTTTTATGTTTCTAATGCAACTATGGTATTATGATACAAAGTTGTGATAATGTATCCCCTTTTTTATTGTAAATAGGGCCTCTACCAAGCAAGGACAAGGGAAAAGAAAAGCAAGCTTGAGAAACCATCAAGAAGCTAGGAATAGCTTCCATGAAGCTTCGCTTTTTATTGTCTTATTTTAATTATGTTTCGGATTTTAGAACCTTTTGATTTCCGTGTTCGACATGGAAATGTATTTTGGATAATGGTGGCTTGGTTTGCAACCCAAGTCACCCGTTTTATCGTTTTTATCCTTGTTCTAAAATTCGTCTTTATCCGCTTGCTCATAGAAACATATGATCATTCACTTAAAGTGATCTAATAGACAACTATAATGATGGGATTCATTATATGTCCACAAGCTTAAGGCTTTTAAATGATCAATTATAAAGTGACATTGAGTTGATGAACTCTCTTAAAGGAATGTTAATCACCAAGTACACTTATAAAATCTAAAACAATTAGTCAACCTATGAGATAGTCCTCCTTATACTTCAAAATCATTATTTGTGTCTCATATGCTATCTTTTGAATCTCTAGTGTATTCATTCTAAAGATAGAGTGGGAGAAAAATGAAGACACAAACAACACCAAGAAAAATTTGTGTACTTGTGTAAATGAGATCTACGCAAGGGAGAATGATTTGGAAAAAAAGGTATACCTATTTATATAGTATACACAAATAGATGAGATCTATGGTCTCGAATAGATCTACATGACAAAAGAGACCAACTGAAGTAATCAAAAGAATATGTTCTCAAGATCACTACACGAGGAGACCAAAAGAAAGTTTTGGAAGAAGAATGACTAATGTAAAGTCTTAATTGACTAGTTTATGATAAATTTTGACCAAAAGTTTCAAATATTGATATTTAGTTAAGAGCCTATATAAATCAAAGTTGCATCCTAGAAAATAAATGAAATTTATGACTAAAAGTTGCAAATATTGATATGCCGATATCCACAAAAGCTAAGTTTAGTATTAACCATGCTAATGTCATTACTTAACCTCATTATGAAAATGAAATGGTTAAACCTCCTTTCGAAAAGGGTATTTTGAGAAGGACGTGTATTAGATATAATTCACATTTAATCTAATGACATAGCCGCGCATCATTATAAAATGAATGAGTTAGAGATTAGAATCTCTTTCCATAAGGTTAAGATTGAAACCTTTTCAAAATAGGTATTTTGAAAGGATATGATGGGAACATATATGGTTTTATCTTAACAACTTAGCAAAATAATATATATTTCAATTCATGAAATGTTTCGATTGAGTAGTCAATTGCGAAACATGTGGAATTAAGTGGGAGTTGGAAATTATCATGTGAAGACATGGAATTTAGTGGGAGCAATCATCTTGTAAAAGTTTATAACTCATTACTCATTGAAGAATGACGAGCTAATACCTTCTTTCACAAAGAAGTATTTGAGTTTTCAATTCTGGATGAAAATGGACTATGATGAATCCTGATGCGTGTCTTTTATATGATGTTTTACATCCCATTTTACACGCATTTCAGAGCTCATTCATGTAGTTTATGCTACATTTCTCCCTATTTCCGTCTACTTCCGTATTTTTGTACATTATTGCAGAAATGTGAAGAATCCAGCGGAAATCGAGCTAAATCCATCCCCGAGTATCTTGCATTGCATTTGACGTGAAGTATTCGCTTAAGGAACGAGCTTGGTGCGCAATTCAAGGCCCAAAAGACAAATCCACGAGATTATAGAAGTCAAGTAGCAGCTCAAGCAGTCGATCGACCACTACCATCAGTCGATCGACCAACCATCGGGTTCGAAGCTCTTTGTTCATTGCTATTGATCGATCGACCAGTCCTAGCAGTCGATCGACCAAACTGCTATTCCAGACGAGAATTAGAAGACCGTGAATCTTGAAGCCCAAAGTTATGTTAGGTTTAGGAAATAAAGTTACGCTAGTTGCTATATAACCAGAACGTAGAGACATCAAGTTTTGACATTAAGTTTTACATACGGTTCTTAGAAATAATTAGGATTTGGGAAACTATTTCGCATTGGATTTTCGTTGTGATTTCAATCATTCCGTTACGATCCTTCTGCAATTTCGGTATTCACTTGCTCTATTTTCAGTTCATCTTTATTGCATTGATAGTATAGGAATTGTTAGTTAGTCTCCCGAAACCGTATTATCTTTATTGTTAATTGTTTGTTCATTCGTTTTAAGCATGAAACTTTCTGCCTATTTCGTTAATTTCATTGTTGTTATCAACGTTAGTATGCGTAGCTAAATCAATTGTGCTAGGATGTAGGCTAATTATAGCGTAGGCGGCGTAGTATTGTTTTGGACTGAATTCGCGTGTCAGTCGATCTACCGCCATACCTGGTCGATCGACTGACCACGTGAGGTTACCTTTCGTTTTAATTGATTTTAATGTTGTATTTAACGAATTGAATGCATGCGACCAGTTAGATGCTTAATTTATAACTGACCCATTAGATCGAAAGATAGGGACAGTTGTTAGACCACCAATTAAAATGACTAAACTGTGCTGAGATCGAAAGATAGGTATAGTTTAGACCGTTAGTCACTTTTCAGGACGAGAGTCAGTATTGGTGATATTAAGGACTTATAGCGAGATCGGAAGATGCTATCTGTTAAGAGTGGACCGAGAGGACCTCTTGTTTTCCCGCCTCACTTGTGTTTGATTAAGACCGACTTAGTATGCTGCCGCCGAAGCTGTAATGAACCGACCATCCTAGTACCCCTTCTTTATTTGTTTAATCCGTCTTTTTAGTTTATTGTCTTTATTTATTCTTAGCTATAGACCAATTCAACTCAACCCATACACTCGTTACCTTAGACTAGAATTAGACAGCTAGAAATTACGTCTGCCTCCTTGTGGTTCGACCCTGTTACCACTAGCCTAGGTTAGTCTTAGTAGGAAATTATAAATCTTATTTTTGGTGCTCACAACGACGGGTACCAAATTTTGGCGCCGTTGCCGGGGAGGCAATAGTTCTAATTTTTTAGTTGTTTTATTTTTAGTCTTTCTTAGTTTAAGGGACATCCGTTCCTTAAACTTTTCTTATATTCTTTTTGTAGTTTCTTCTTATGCGCAGGTCACATGGTGGTGAACTAGTACCATTAAATCCTGAGATCGAGAAATCCTTGCGCGAGTTGAGACGATCACAAAGGGTATTACCGACAGAGGAAGAGCTGAGTACTCTGTCAAGCCACTACGAGAACGCTCTGTTCGAAGGAGATCCACCTACATCTCCTGCCTCTACTTCTTCAGCTGAGACAGTTACTTCTCCAGAAATCCCAGTTATGGCCGAAGAAGCAACCATTGCTAGTCACTCAGAGCCAACAGCTGCGAATCTCTACAAAGGATTCGAACTACCTGGGGAGGCGAGAAAATTCGAGCCAAAGCCTTCCTATATTAACCTGGTTGAGAGAAACCAGTTCGGGGGAGCTGCAAATGAAGATGCAGCCAAGCACATGGAGATTTTTATTGATTATTGTTGCTCTATACCCCCGCCGGCCTGTGTGACCCAAGATCAGATCAAGGAGACCATTTTCATTTTCTCTCTTCGTGATGCTGCAAGAGAGTGGTATAGAGATCTGGACCGAGCCGCACATGGGATCACTGACTGGAATTCCTTAGCCCTGGCATTCTACAAAAAGTACTTCTCTGCCTCGAAGACGAATGCCATTAGAGCTCAGATCACGAGCTTTAAACAAGGGCCAGATGAAAACCTCCATGAAGCATGGGTCCGTTTCAAGAAACTGGTGCGAACCATACCGCACCATGGGTTCGAAAAATGGAGCTTGTGCAATCAGTTCTATAATGGACTGTACGACGATCAGAAGGCCATATTGGATCTGCGACCAATGGCCGATTTTGAGAACATGGGAGAGACCAAGGGGTGGAAGATCATCGATGATCTGGCCACTCATAAGGCCGAATATGGGAATTCGAGAGGAAACCAGAGGAGAGCTGCTGAATCTTCCTCTGTTGCTGCACTAGAAGCCCTCACTGCAAGGTTTGACAAATATGAATTAGGAGGAGCTTCTAAAGGTGGGATGTATCAAGTAAATGTTGTTTCAGACGGTCCTTTCGTCTGTAGAAGATGTGGAGCTGAGGGACATGTCTCCGAGAATTGTCCCAGTCCTTTCGAGTCTTGTGCTGCCTTTTAACACTATAGTCATACAAACACGTACTATGAGCCGAATGTCCACCCCAACTTGAGGTGGAGTAGCCAGAATGTTCTAAATCCGACTCAACCTCCACAACAGCAGCAGCAGCAAGCTTATGTGCCCCCTCATCATAAGCAACAACAATACCAAAAACCCCCTTATGTGCCGCGCAAAGAAAGCAACAACAATCCCATGGTTTCGATTTTTTTGAGTTTAAGAACTTCTTCTTTGAAGGAGTCCCAAGCTAGAGAGGCCGGAATGAAGTTACTAGAAAGCCAAATTGCTCAGTTGGCTAGTAAGAGCACCACTCGAGCTCCCGAACACTTACCGACTCAAACTTACCAGAAAGAGACCCTAAATGCCATTACTTTAAGGAGTGGGTCCAAACTGGAGGGGCCTGCTATGGTCGAGGATACCCCTGAAAAGAATGAGGCGGAACCGAGTCAAAACAAAGCTGTAACGAATAATTCAAAGAAAAAGGCGTCTACTAGGTATATCAGTCGATCGACTGATATACCCGGTCGATCGACTGAGATGCGGGTTACAGGAGCTTCTGGAACTGTGCATCTCAGTCGATCGACTGAGCAAGGTGGTCGATCGACTGAGACCCCTGCTGATATTGAGAAATTTCGTCCTTCAATGCCCGATAATTTGAGAGACCATTTGTTCCGGGGCACGACAACTCCGAAAGTGTTAGGGCCAGACCCGAGTGCTGATGGGTCCGTCCCGAGTCCGAAGTTTGATCCAATGTCGGTCAATGGCTCACATTTGAGACGGTCTGAGGAGGGTTCAAGCTTTAACATGGAGAAAGTAGTGGACTTCCAGCTTAAGTCCACAGATGCCGGCATGCGCAACTTAGAAGAGAGGGCTAAGGTACTTCTTACAGCCCCATATCCGGAGAGACTAGTGCCGACAAAGGAACATGTATCTTTCAGTAAATTTGAGAAAGTCATTCGTAGCTTGAATGTACAAGTACCTTTCCTTGAGTTGTTCAATCAAGTGCCTGCCTACACTAAATTCATGAAACAACTCTTGTCTAAGAAAAAGTCACTTGAACATGTTCATACTGTCGCACTAACCAAAGAGTCATGCTCTTATTTGTCTCACACTGCACCCCATAAACTAGAGGACCCGGGTAGCTTTTCTGTTCCTTGCAATATAGGTACCTTCTCTATTGAGAAGGCATTATGTGACTTAGGAGCTAGTATAAGCGTCATGCCCTTGAGTCTAGCTAGGAAGCTAAAATTGACTAGGTTTGCAGTAACAGATATGACAGTACAGATGGCTGACCGATCTGCGGTCCAGCCAATAGGAGTCTTAGAAGACATTCCTGTCCAAATAGGGAAGTTTTTCTTCCCTGTTGACATTGTTGTACTTGACATGCCTGAGGATGCTTATATACCCATTATTTTGGGTAGGCCATTTCTGCACACTGCTTGTGCAGTCATAGATGTCGGTCTGGGTACCTTGACTTTCAAAGTAGGCAAGCATTCTATTGTTTTCGCCCAACCTGCTAAGAAAAAAGACCCCATGTGGCCTGTGACTTGTAACACAGTTTCTGACAAGAAATCGTACTTTTTGCTTCCTGATTTACCTATCTCTATTCCTGTTGTAACCCCTCCGCCCCAGACTGGGAGCAAATTGAAGGAAGATTTGTTTATTTCTGATAATGCAGGAGCTGGTTTGGGGAAGGAAGAGCTGCAAGTCACTCTAGCTGCAAAGAAGCCAATCATTTCACGAGGAGGTCTTGGTTGCCTTAGCTATGCCACTGATGAGGAAGTTGATGACGAACCGGTCAAGGCACGGAAGTCCGACTTGGACTTTGATGAGCAAGAAGAGGTCATTGACTGGGGAGATGAAAGTGTTGATCCGTTGAGACATACGGACGTGGAAGCTAAGAAGGGTGCAGCTGCTACGATAAGCAACGTTGAGGCTACCTCTAGTAGCCAGAAGCCGACGAAGTGGGCCATTCCGTGGCCGTTCTTGATCAACTACTAGTTGATCACATGTTTTCCAAACTTTTTATTTGCTTTTGTTAGCCACTTTTTATTGCTTTTGTGTGCGCGAAACTTCGCATTTTATTTTGCTTAGCTTGCTTAGGATTTTATACATTTGAGACTTTGCTTTGGGTTATTGCGCAAATTTTGGGCGCGTATTATTGTGCATTTGAAGGTTTTTTAGACCTCTTTAGCTCACGTAATTGAGCAAATACGAAGAAATAAGGACTACAGCAGTATTTTCAGTCGATCGACTGGCTACATTGGTCGATCGACTGAGTTGCACTTTCCAGGAGCTACTGTTCCTGACACATTGGTCGATCGACTGCCGTTCTTAGTCGATCGACCAAGGACGCTGCTGTACTTATTCATGACCTCTCCCCTGCTGTATTTGGTCGATATGCGGACTTAAGGGAGTTTTCTCCTCCACTTTACTTTCCGTCAAATTATTTATTTCTTCTATTTTCTCAATTGTGCACAAATTTACCGCTTCAAAAATTGTCTTCTCGATTTTATGCGTGGGTTTTATTTGTCTTTCAGGTACTTTTTAGTAGCACTGCTGGCTACTGAAACCTCCTAGCTCACGCTGGTTTGGGGAGGTTTCCTTTGCTGCGTTTAAAGTCTTGTAAGTTCCCGATTTCCACTTCATGTCATTTTTATTTATTTTCCCGCAAATTCCAATTTCTCTTTTCTTCATTACATGATTTTGCACAATGGGGACATTGTGCGATTTGGTTTGGGGAAGGGTTTTGCGTCGCACATCATTTGCTTGCATTCACGTTTACATTCTGTTTTGCATTGTTCATTTCATTTTATACGAAATTCAAAAAAAATCTGAAAAATTTCAAAAAAATTCAATAAAAATGCACGTTTATTTTAGCATATAGGTCGAGTCGGAACGGTACTATTTCAAGGATGATATTGCATTTGCACCTGTTTTGCCTAAGCCTTGCTTGATTAACATGTTATTAGTAGAATCGTAAATGCATATCTACGAGTTTTCGTTAATTATTTGCTGGACTTGAGACTTGACTTTGAAAATTGGCAAGCTACATCATATTTCTGAGATTTAGAGCCTATAACTGGTGACATCTATGACCAGTTTATTTAGGAATGTGAGTAGTACTCCTTATGAGGCATGTCACATAAATGTGCATAAATATGAACTTAATCTGCTTAATACCTGTACGCATTCGGTCTGTGGTTAGTTGACACATGTGGTAGAGGTTTCCCCTATTCGTTTTGCCCATGAACCCCACACTGCCAAAAACAGCCTTTTTGTCCCATTACTACATCCTACATTTAGCCTGCCCTTGTCAAGCTAGTAGTCTGTGTTCTTGGGATTGTTACTTAGTTTTTGGTAGCATATGCTCATGTTTGAGATATTGTTGGAAAGATGAAAAGGAGGAAAGAAAGAAATGGAAAAGAAAAAAAAAATGATGATTTGAAAAAATGAAAAAGAGGTTCTGTACTGTTTAAGCAGTCGATCGACTGGCATTATAGGTCGATCGACTAAGGTTCGAGAGAAAGAAAAGAAATCGATTCGCATAATTCAATCCTTATCTTTTGGCGATTTTTGCTCCCATGTTTTATTCTTATCTTATGGGGAGTTAGTTGATTACTTTTATACCTGGAGATTGTGAGATTTGTGCTTGCTATAGCACCGTTCCATTTGTTTTTTGAGCAAGAAGTTGGATGTTGCCATATGGTTCCGTTTCGGTACTAGCTTGATCACCTGTACCTCCACTTTTCCATAAATGTTTTGCCTCTTCTTACCCATACCTCACATATCCACATATATACCTCGGCATATGTCATGGTCTCTTGTTGGTTGGAATGCGTATGTACGGTTGTAGAGATTGCTTTCATATTAGACTGCAGGCATGTTCTTATAGGTCGTAGTTAGGCGAGAGTCTTTACAAAACCAATTCTTTCTATCTTTACATTATTCACCTGTGCTTGTTTGAGTGATATGAGCGACCCGTGAGAGTCCAATTTGATGAGTCTCTACACTTGACGGTTCAGTAGTTTTAACGATTCCATAACTCGTTTGCATGATTCATTTGCTAATTGATTGTTGGTTGTGCATTAAATTGGTTTAGGCTTTACATGTTGCATTTCGCTCTGAGATTGAACTCGTTCCATTAGGTCATTAGATCGAGTCTAGTTCTTGCTTGGGGACAAGCAAGGGTTTTGTTTAGGGAAGTTTGATGCGTGTCTTTTATATGATGTTTTACATCCCATTTTACACGCATTTCAGAGCTCATTCATGTAGTTTATGCTACATTTCTCCCTATTTTCGTCTACTTCCGTATTTTTGTACATTATTGCAGAAATGTGAAGAATCCAGCAGAAATCGAGCTAAATCCATCCCCGAGTATCTTGCATTGCAATTGACGTGAAGTATTCGCTTAAGGAACGAGCTTGGTGCGCAATTCGAGGCCCAAAAGACAAATCCACGAGATTATAGAAGTCAAGTAGCAGCTCAAGCAGTCGATCGACCACTACCATCAGTCGATCGACCAACCATCGGGTTCGAAGCTCTGCTCATTGTTCATTCTATTGATCGATCGACCAGTCCTAGCAGTCGATCGACCAAACTGCTATTCCAGACGAGAATTAGAAGACCGTGAATCTTGAAGCCCAAAGTTATGTTAGGTTTAGGAAATAAAGTTACGTTAGTTGCAATATAACCAGAACGTAGAGACATCAAGTTTTGACATTAAGTTTCACATACGGTTCTTAGAAATAATTAGGGTTTGGGAAACTATTTCGCATTGGATTTTCGTTGTGATTTCAATCATTCCGTTACGATCCTTCTGCAATTTCGGTATTCACTTGCTCTATTTTTAGTTCATCTTTATTGCATTGATAGTATAGGAATTATTAGTTAGTCTCCCGAAACCGTATTATCTTTATTGTTAATTGTTTGTTCATTCGTTTTAAGCATGAAACTTTCTGCCTATTTCGTTAATTTCATTGTTGTTATCAACGTTAGTATGAGTAGCTAAATCAATTGTGTTAGGATGTAGGCGAATTATAGCGTAGGCGGCGTAGTATTGTTTTGGACTGAATTCGCGTGTCAGTCGATCGACCGCCATACCTGGTCGATCGACTGACCACGTGAGGTTACCTTTCGTTTTAATTGATTTTAATGTTGTATTTAGAATCGAATGCATGCGACCAGTTAGATGCTTAATTTATAACTGACCCATTAGATCGAAAGATAGGGACAATTGTTAGACCACCAATTAAAATGACTAAACTGTGCTGAGATCGAAAGATAGGTATAGTTTAGACCGTTAGTCACTTTTCAGGACGAGAGTCAGTATTGGTGATATTAGGGACTTATAGTGAGATCGGAAGATGCTATCTGTTAAGAGTGGACCGAGAGGACCTCTTGTTTTCCCGCCTCACTTGTGTTTGATTCAGACCGACTTAGTATGCTGTCGCCGAAGCTGTAATGAACCGACCATCCTAGTACCCCTTTTTTATCTGTTTAATCCGTCTTTTTAGTTTATTGTCTTTATTTATTCTTAGCTATAGACCAATTCAACTCAACCCATACACTCGTTACCTTAGACTAGAATTAGACAGCTAGAAATTACGTCTGCCTCCTTGTGGTTCGACCCTGTTATCACTAGCCTAGGTTAGTCTTAGTAGGAAATTATAAATCTTATTTTTGGTGCTCACAACGACGGGTACCAAATCCAATCACATCATGAGATGTTGGATAGGTATTGAGATATACACATCGTATCAACGAGAAATGTAGGTTATTCATTTCAATGAAAATGGAATTGCCATTAGCAGTCATGGTCGTTCATTGAACCTAAGAATGGTTGATCACATGATTATCAGTTACTAATGTTTCTGCCATTAGAATAATCATGCACATGTCCAATAATGAATCATATGCATAAGAGCATGATGAATCATTGGCAAGCCATAGAAGAATCGTCATGAATTCTCGAGGAGAACCGATGAGCGATTTCAGTGTTGGACAAAACACTCTGTTATGTGTCAAGAGGTTGCACATATTAAGTTCAAACACATGTAAGGATTTATGAAAATCCTAAGCTTTTAAGCTAAAAGGAAAAATAAGAAGTTTGGAAAAGTACTTAGTTGAAGTAAGAAGTTACTCAAAACTAATATTTCCTAATATGCTAGGACTTGTGAGAAGTGCTAGGCTAATCATCTTGAAAATTGTTGCAAGACTCTACAAAACATTTACCTAGTGCATTGTGAGTGGGTGGAGTACTTGATCAGTGCAATTTATATCACTCACCACAAAGTCATTGGTTATGTGATAATCAACAGGGAAGTTCTTTCAAGATAAAGAACCCAAACTGAGGTTGGGAACCTATATGTGTACTTGGTGAGGTTCATGCTATGAGAGATAACATGAACGTAAAGGGAAATGCGATAAAATAAGTTTGAACACATGGACAAATGGTATGTTAAAACTTCTATTGCAATCGACTTGTGTTAATACACTTACGATATGCATCACAAGGTTATAATACGGTATTGACTACCCGAATGTGATGTCGACATTTGTCGTTTGAGTTATTATTAACTCACCTTATACTTTGTTACATCCAAACGGGTTGTAGAGACAATTGAACCCCGTTAAAGTGAACACGGATTAGCATTGTATTCGCCCATAGTTACTTACATGAGGTGACGTCTCTAAGTGACTATAGTGTGATGCGATTGATGGCAAGTTCAAGTGCCATGGAGTCATATGAGAATGACTAGTCGATCACATAGGCAGACTGTTAGGAACACTTTGTCGGGCCTTATGACCGCTTATAGAGTTCTGCAAATTTATATAGCCTGGTCGTGGCGAGAGCTACTATAGTATTCTAATGAGTCGATTCTTTTGACTAAAGACAGTTCACCTAAGATGGCACAGTTTCAGATTAACTTTGATTTGTGTTACTACGACCTTCGTAAATGGGGTCAAATGGGCATATTTTGGGTTATGATGGTTGTGGCTAGTCGAAGGGAATAAGTGCGATCTGAATTGTCCACCCCTAGTCAGGGTTATAACAATATCTCAGGGCCACTCGAGGAGTAATGAACTGGAAATGCATGGTCACGCTCGGAAGATATCTATGGTAGATAAATCCGGTCAATCAGTTATTCTCCAGATCGAGGAAACCACTCTCGATATGATCACTTGCAAGTACGACCTGAAAGACACCTTGCATTGAGTGGAAGATAGTAATAGGACAAGAGAATTGGTGACGCACACTTGTCGAGGACAAGTGGGAGATTGTTGGAATATGTGTCCTCCGACAATAATGCGATCACAACTGTTGATCATGATGATCACATGTTTAAGTCTCATTTTAAAGAATACAATTAGGAAGTAATATTTTACTGTCAACTGGTCCACACATATCGGTAATGATTGGCTGACTAGAGTTTGACATTACTGTCGTGAGACGGTGGTGATCAGTTGATCCCCTTAGGTCATACCTAAAGGGTAACACTCTTAATTGATCATTTAATTGATCGTATGACGATACGGGTTAATTAAATTACTTAAAATTGATGGACGATTTTGGAAGTAGAATTTACGTGTCTCATTGTAATTTGATTAAATAAGATACGGTCTAAGTAATCGAATTGTTTTATTACTTAGATGAAATTATTGTTTAAGAAAACAATTGCATTTGAATGAATAAATTTATTATAAATACAAGATGTTGTGATTTATAATTGGTAAAATATTTTGGTACAAGTAATTATGAATTACTAAGTCAATTTTGTATATGACGTATTTTTATTAATGCGTTGATTTTTAATATGTTAAAAATACATAATAAGTTTACATTACATGTGACATGTGACAAATTGACAAAGATAAAATGGAATCCATTTTATCTATAAATGACCGAAATTTGGGGTGATGTTAGGAATATATTATGTTGATTATGTTAGTGGTAAACATAATCATTTCTTCCTAAACCTAGCCATGTAGCCCTACTTGCTCTTGTGAAGTCAACCTTGTGTATGCATTGGCCATTTCCCTCCCCATTCCACCCGGTTTTAAGAGGAGAAAACCATGGGTTTTTCTCCTTAATTTTTATCATATACACACTAAAAATATTAGTGCATTATTCATTCAACACACATCTAAAATAAGATTTTTTAGAGAGATAAATTCTTCCTTATTCTCCCTTTTCTCTTAACCGAAATATTGAGAAACAAAATAATATTTTGGTCAATTTTATACAAAATTAATATTGTTCTAGTAATAATAATATTAATTTTATTAAGTTGTTACTTTGGGTATTAATCCTTGGGAGGGATTCTCTACTTGAATCTTTGTTCATCCACTTAAGGAAGCTCAAGAACAAGTTAGTAGGAGAACTCACTTGTGCCCATATAATCTGAAATCTTCAATGTAAGATGATGATTTCTTCTTTAATTTTATTATTGTTTGCATGCATAAGATCAACATTTAATTTTATGACTAAATTAAATCATCACATATATGAATATGTCAAGTAATGATATATAGATTTTTAACAAAGAGAGGGCTAATAAAATCCATAATGAAGAACCCGAGCTTGGATTCTAGAGGTGGACAAATGCCCTCCATAAGTGGTAGCATGACAAGCTTGGAGGATAGTTCGACCTTCTTCTTGGGTGACACATCTTCGATAGATTTCATCATTGTATCTTCTATATAGGAAAGGATCTTCCCATACATATCTCCTAGACTCATATCTCAACTTCTTTCTAGCTTGGTTGTCCAGTTCTTTCGGGATAAAGTTAGAGCTCAAATAGTTGGCTATATCCGCATACCAAGGGTCGGAGTGCGTGATAGCTAAGATAGAGTCATCGGGCAACCACTCATCAATGGGGATTCCATCATCAACATCCCCTCGGGATTCTCTAGTCAATCTTGACAAATGATCCGCAACAAGATTCTCGGACCCCGGATTAGCCTTGATTATGACATCGAATTCTTGTAGTAGCAAAACCCAATGAATTAGTCTTGGCTTGGCATCCTTTTTTACCATGATTTGCTTGATAGCGGTGTGATCCGTGTAAACAATGACCTTTGAACAAAGAAGATATGGTCAAAAAATTTCAAAAGCATACACCACCGCCAACATTTCCTTTCTCGTGGTGGTGTAATTGGATTGAGTGTTGTCCAAAGTCTTGCTCACATAGGCGATCACGTGAAGCTTCTTATCATGTCGTTGGCCCAAGATCGCCCCTAGGGCGAAATCACTCGCATCACACATGAGCTCAAAGGGGAGATCCCGAATAGGCGGTTGTACAATTGGTGCTGAGACTAGAGCTTGCTTGAGCCTACAAAAGCTCTCCATACAACTTTCATCAAATACAAAGGGAGTGTCTTTGTCTAGAAGTGAGGTGAGGGGTTTAGCAATTTTTGCGAAATCCTTTATAAACCTTCTATAAAAAACCCGCATGACCCAAGAAACTCCTCACACCCTTGACATTGGTGGGTGGGGGAAATTTCTAAATCACCTCTACTTTGGCCTTATCCACTTGGATCCTTTTACTTGAAACAACATGACCAAGAACCACTCCCTCTTGCACCATGAAATGGCATTTTTCCCAATTGGATGAAAGTTTGGAGCACTTGGTAGAGGTTCTTCAAACAATCATCGAATGAGTTGCCATGGACACTAAAATCGTCCATGAACACCTCCATCTATTTCTCAATATATTTAGAAAAGATGGACATCATTGCTCTTTGAAATGTCCCGGGAGCATTGCATAGTACGAATGTCATTCTTCGATATGCGAAGACACCATAAGGACAAGTGAAAGTAGTTTTTGATTGATCATCCGAGTGGATGGGAATTTGAAAGAACCCGGAATAACCGTCAAGAAAGCAAAAATACTCATGATTAGCAAGTCTCTCGAGCATTTGGTCAATAAATAGAAATGGGAAGTGATCTTTGATTGAGGTGGAATTGAGCTTTCGATAATCAATGCACATTCTCCATCCCGTGACCGGTCGGGTAGAGATGAGTTCACCGTCCTCATTCTCAACCTTGGTCATACCGCCCTTTTTGGGGATAATTTGAACCGGGCTCACCCAATCGCTCCCCGAGATGGAGTATATAACTCCGGCCTCAAGTATTTATCAACTTCCTTCCTTACCACTTCCTTAAATTTCTCATTCAACCTCCTCATTGGTTAAGCGGAAGGAGTGAATTCATCTTCGAGTTTGATGCGGTGCATGCAAACTCGAGGATCAATTCCCGTGAGATCATCAAGACTACATCCAATGGCTTTCTTGTTTTCTTTGAGAACATCTAAAAGTTTTTATTTTTGATAAGCCGTTAATTAGGTTAGCATTAATGATGATGGGAAAGGCTTTTGCCTCATCTAAATAAGCATATTCAAGGGAGGGGGGCAAGGGTTTGAGGTCTACCTTTGGAGAGTTCTTACCCTCAACTTCATCAAGAATTGGTGGCAAAGCCTCGTAGTCCTCTTCTAAATGCTCCCCAAAACATTTATCCTTTGCATCTTCAATCACTTCCTCTAACATGTCCACCGAATAGACACTCTCAAACATTGGTTGTGACATGGCCCCGGTCAAAGAGAATTCAACAACATTCCCTCCCACCTTGAAGGTGAGCTTCCCCTCTTTGAAACTAATTTTAACATCTCCGGTTGCTAGGAAAGGTCTTCCTAGAATGATTGGTGTTTGTTGATCTTCCGGAATATCAAGCACAATGAAATCCGCCGGGATATAGAAGTCGCCAACTTTGACCGGCACATCCTCAATCACTCCCATCGGTCTTTGTACCGATCTATCCGCAAGTTGTAATGTCATGGAGGTGGGAATCATGTCATGTAGCCCAACTTTCTTTGCAATGGGGAGAGGCAAGATGCTAAAACTTGCACCAAGATCACAAAGTGCCCTCTTGATGCTTACATTACCCACCGTGCACAGAATGGAAAAACTCCCCGGGTCTTGTAATTTCTCTGGCATGGGATTGAGTAAAATTTCACTATATTCTCCTCTAATAGAGACTACACCATCTCCTCCAATGATTCTCTTCTTGGTCAAGACATCCTTCAAGAATTTTATGTAGAGAGGCATTTGTGTCACTACCTCAGTGAAAGGCAATGGAACCTCAAACTTTTTCAACATATCCACGAATTTGGAGAACTTCCTCTCCTCATTCATGACTCTACTTCTATTAGGAAATGGGATTGGAGGGTTAATGTGTTGGGAAATGTGTCCTCAACAATAGTGCGATCATATGATTTAAAATCATTATTAAATCTCATTTTAAAGAATACAATTGGGAAGTAATATTATTCTTTATCACAACGGTCAACATATATCGGTAATGATTGGCGACTAGAGTTTGACATTTTCGTCGTGCGACGGTGGTGATCGATTGACCCCTAGGTCATACCTATAGGGCAACACTCTTAATTGATTATTTAATTAATCGTATAATGTTACGAGTTAATTAAATTACTTGAAAATTGACGGACGATTTTGGAAGTATAATTTACGTATCATTTTGAAATGTGATTAAATGAGATACGGTCTGAGTAATTGAATTGTATCATTACTCGGATGAAATTAATGTTTAAAGAAACAATCAAAAATTGAATGAATTATTATAAATACAATCAGTTGTGATTTATAAATGGTAAAATTTTTGGCACAAGTAATTATGAAATTACTAAGTCGATTTTTGTATGTGACGTATTTTTGATGATACGTTGATTTTTAATATGTTAAAAATACATAACAAATTTATGTGACATGTGACACGTGACATATTGACAATTGACAAAAATAATATGGAATCCATATTAACTCAAGTGGGCCGAAAATTAGAGGAGTTTTAAGCTAATTATATGTTGATTATAATTAGTGGAGGGCATGATGATTACCCTAGTCACTAGCCATGCAACCCTATGGTTTATTGTAAAGAACAATTTTTCCATGCATTGGCTCTCCTCCCACTACCCTTGTCCGGTTTTTAAGAAGAGAAAAACATTTGGTTTTTCTCTTAATTTTTACCTCTTATACAATAATGTAATTGTATTGTTCATTCACTTTTTTTACTCATCCAAAATAAGATTTCTAGAGAGATAAAAAGCTCTCTTATTCTTCCACACACAAAACCGAAAATATCAAGTGTATTGTAATATTTTTGGGTCATTTTTCTACTAAATTAATATTGTACTAGTTCTTATAATATTAATTAGATTAAGAGTTAAGCTTTGGGTATTATTCCTAAGGAGAGATCCTACACTTGGATCTTGTTCTTCCATTAAAAGAAAGCTCAAGAACAAAAGAAAAGGAGATTTCTTTTGTGCCCATTTGAACCGAAATTTCAATGTAAGGATATGATTTCTCCTCTAATTGTTTTAATGTTTGCATGCATAAAATCCGTTTTAATTTTATGACAAATTAATTTAGACATATATGAGTATGTTAGTATGTATATAAATCTACATTTCCTTCAATTGGTATCAGAGCCACGGTTGTTTGCATGCAAATTGGTTAAAAGTTTTTCCGAGTTATAAGAATAACAAATAAAACTTGTAAAATTTGTGTTATTATGATATATCACGAAATTATTACATGCATATTAATATTTCTGGTCCTAAAGTGTTTTAGGATATTTTGGTTAATTTTTCGGATTTTTATTGTTCATAATTTACAATAATGGCATTTAAATGTGATTTTATGAGTAAAAATGTCATTTTTGGTCTAAAATTTGCTATACTTCGAATTTTCCAGTAATTTTTGGATATGTTGTCACATATAATATTTTGAGATAACCTGTAAATTTTCATAATTTTATGAGTTTTTATGCTCGAAAAATGGATTTTTCATTATTAAATTCGGATTTAAAGTGAAAAATAGGTTAATATGAGTTAAATTTCGAATCTGGTCATAGAAATTTTATATGTTGTCACATGCAATTTTACAAGATGTGTGTAAAATAATTGGCTATAAAGAAGTCTTTTTGCATGATTTATGGATTTTTGAAGAAAAATAGCATAAATAGTGACATTATTAGTTAAAAATTAATAAAACATAATCTATGACTTAGGAAAAACGTCTAATGTTGCTTTTTATTATATTTTTCAGATTTAAAATTGAAAAGTTAATGAATATAATTTTTCCTCATGTTTTTCGATTATTTTAGTAAAAATCGATAAACCGCAACATTGTTTTTCCGGGAAAAATTTCGAAATTTTTAACCTAAGATTTTGAACATTATGAGTGTCATGGTAATTTTCCATAATGTTCATGAGTTTAAATTTCAAATTTTGAATTTATTTGAAGTTTTGTGATTTATTTGAAGTTTAATTAATAGCTTATTTTTTGTATTTTGGACTATTAATGAACAATTTTAGAAATTTGAGTTAATTATGGTCAAATTATTAGTGATGACTAAATTTTGAGTCCTAAGAGGTTAGGGTAATTAACTTATGCATAAATATGAATTTATGTATTTTTGTGATTATAAAATGTTGAAATCACGCAAATCCGTAAAAACCGAGTAATATACGATATTGGCTAATTAAAGGCGATTTAGCATAAAATGAAGCATGTTCATACATATTATAATGCTGCATTTTTCTTTATGATTGTCATAATTTTTAATTTATGTAATTTTGAATTATGTAATTTTACTTAGTATGGCCTTAGATTTTAATTGGTATTTCCCGAAATGTATGGGAATATCGATTCGGTTGTAATTTTATTGTGATCTCGTATCACCGTTTTGTAATTTAATAGATTTATTTTATTTTAGTTACAAATGTATAATAGGAAATTATGTAATTATTTATGTAATTTTATTCATTCCGGAGTTCCCAAAGACGGATTTCTTCAAGAATGGCGATACATAAAGACGGTGTAACCTCGAGATGCGTGCCACAACCGAAGTTCAAGGGACCAATGGAGTTGGTTTCCGAATATGTAATAGTTAAAGAGTTTTTATATTTTAGGAAAGGCCATACTAGGATTTATTTATCTTTATGCTTGCATTTTATTTTATGTCACATGCATCGCTAAATCGCCATAACTAAAACATGCATCTTCTTTTATCGAGTTTATCGACCGTGTCAATTAGAATTATCGTAGTTCACCGCTTTAGTTCACCTAAAACGTGATAGATAATAAATTGACATGACCTCTCGCTAAAACAAAACAATTGAGACATAGCCTTACCAAATAGTAGAAACCATGAAAACCTATTTCGTGAGGGAGTGCACTCGGCCCTACCGGGGTACAAACCTTGTTACGTAGGGGAAGTGGGTGATAAATGTCAATCCACCGAATTCATGTTGATGAGGGTTTCATCGGCCATACCGTGCCCAAGTTGATGTGGATTTGGATCATGGACACATTTATTCGAAATTTGGATTGAGCTCAACGGAAGTATTCGCGACCGTAGTTGCATGTGTTCCGGGCTATAGATAAATATTATAGTAATTTTATCGACCAAGAGTTCTAAAAGTAGAATCGATTAAAGCGTTAATCCACCGAGTTATATTGATAAGGGTTTCATCGGCCATACCGTGCCTAAGTCGATATGAATTTGGGTCTTGGAATCATTTATCATAGTTGGGTAGAGGTCACTATGTAAATGCTTTACTTGTTATTTACAAGTATTATTATTAAAACGATAAATGTTGAGTTTTCCACTATTCCGTTATCATTTTGTTCTATTTCTTTACCACATTCATATACGATATCATTTCGTTTTTTATTCAAATCTCCATTAAAATATCGTAACTAAAGACAAATATGAATTTGCTTCTAAAACCTCAAATTAACCATTGCTAAGGATCTCTTGTAAAGAGTATAGATTAAAGTTATTCATTATCAAACAGGTTTTTGATTCTTGACTAACACATCTACTTGCGATGGATTGTTATTCATATACTTAATTGAATTAAGTACCTTGAAGCGATAAATAATTTTGGTAATTAGTTTTGTCAGAATTCGTAATTGACCAAAATAACGCAACCACTTCAATGAAAGTTTTAAGACTAAAACGAACAAATGAAGAGTAATCTTCATAAGATTCAACTTTGCTTCTCTAAGTAAAGACTCATTGAATTGAGTGGGAGCATTCTCTTAAACCGTTAAGATGAGGACGAGGTTCAAGAAGTAAAGATTATAATGGAATTGATACAAGGTAATGTTAAAGGTAAAGTTGTTGAGAATGACAATGCTAAACCTATCAATCCCGACCGTTATAGTTTCCATTGTCTTAAATGTTGGACACGAGAAAGGAAACTACCCCAAATTATTGAAGAATCAACAAGTTAGTTGTGGGACATCTAATGGGACCTTCTTCTTTAAATGTTTATTTGATTAAACATAAAATTTTGCTAATACTACTTCGTCAATATTAGAAACCAGTGGAGGTTTTCATCATTATGTTTGATACATAGGATGATTAGAATATGACGACTAGCAACAATGAAGTCGAGAGAAAGAGTTATTGTGTACTAAATCTAGTTTTTGGGTTTGGAGTTATACTTAATTGTGACTATTAAGTACATAAACTTTAAATGAGAATATAAACTTGTTACGATACAAAAGAGGTTTCACTTTTGTGACACTATACACCACGATTTGATGTATGGCTAGCTCATTATCAAGGTGAATATATTCTAAACCAAACTAGAATAATATATCATGAATATGATGCAAGACTCAAAATTGGTAACCCAAGATTAAACCTTAAATTTTGGAATGATTAACGCAAAGAGTTATCGAGTACTCTTGAAACCATTAGATTGTTAATGGTATATGCGTATCTTGTATTCAAAGCAAGATGTCTCGTGCCTTTTGGTTAAAAAGGAGATCGAGGTTGTAAATCATTGATCCATAATAGGTTAATCATTTTCTTTTACCAACGATTTAAGTTGATGCTAATATGTTCACTTAATAAGGTAAATAGAGAAATCTTTGAAGTATTTCAAAGAGTTCAAGGAATCACGATTTAGTCGTGATGGGATTATCAAAGTGAAGACTTTGATATAAGCCAAATGAATTGTGATATAGTATCACAAATTAATCTCTCTTAACACGCATTATGGGATAATGTATGATTGGATAAGAATTCAAACACTATTCGATAAGGTTTGGACTTCGATCAAGTTACTTTGAGTTACTTGATCCCTTTGGGGATTTTATCATTTTGTCTAAATTATTTTTCCACTAAAACGAATCATATGAAATATGAAATGGTAAGGGTACCATGTTTGTAAGTTTTCACAAGAAACAAATGCTCATTTTTCCCTTTTCAATTATCACGAGTACGACGAGTTTGCGGCTCATGAAGCTGTCTTTCTAAAATACAAGTTTATTTCTAGAAGACAGAGTGGGAGAAAATTATTCAAAGAGCCACAAAGATGTTATGTCGCAAGAAACTGGTCTTTCTTGGCTACATGAGACGTTTTGTGTAAGATGTTGTTTCTTTAAAACCTACGAGGTTAAATTCGTCATTTGTTGAAAATGATGAATTCATGCTACTTTTAAGAAAGTAAAGAGTTTATAACTTACAAAGAAATTGTTTGATTCAAGTTGATTACTTCTGGAAAGTAATGAACGTATGACTTACATAAGAGTGTTGAAGTCACAACTCAATACAAGGCTTAGAGCCATGAAAATCCGAAACAAAAGGCTTGATTAGTGACAAAGGGTTTTGCACTAATAAAGAGAGATTTCAAAGCAAGATTGGTCGCAAAGGGTTTTGCACTAAATGAAATGCTTAAGTCTATTTGGATCTTCTTAGGGATTGTGTTTCAGGATATGCGCACAGCAAGTGAATCTAAAACCCACTTCTTCAAAAGAAGGAATGTATTCACTACATGTCAAGAGTTTTGTAGATTTTTGCAATCCTAAGATAATGTAAAACTTAAGAGAGGGTCTTAAGTAGGACATCAATGAGTTGGAATCAAAATTTTGATCATGTGATAAAACATTTCTCAATAAGTCGAGAAGTTGTGTTTATACATGGAGTTTAGTGGGAGTTACGGAAATTTTAATTAGTCCGATATGTGGATGACATATTGATCATTGCGAATGATTTAAGACTTTTTGAGTATTATAATACATCTTTAATATACGGATTTATGAAGATAAATCCACATGATATTAGCGTCAGTAAGAAGTCTTATGTTGATAAGAGTCATGACTAGTTCAATTAAATTGAACATATTTGATTGATTTCATTTACTTCCGCTGCCGAATCAATTAAAAAGAAATGATGTGCAACACTTCATATAATTTGAGTATGATGAGTTGTTTTCAAAATCGAATTTAAGTAATCTTTGCCAAGTAAGCCATAAAGATTACCCTTAAGTGCATGCAGAAGCATTAAGGAAGTAAAGCAAAGTGTTTATGATGCAATTTTGTGTAAGGGTGTTACACAAGTGACAATTGACAATTGAGGTTGCGCATGGTTTCCGACAAAACCATAATCAAAACACATTAGGATGGTTAAGATACCATTGTTGCTATGATAATTAAGAAGTAGATTTTCTAGAATCGTTCTAGGCAATAAAGAACAATGAGAGATATTTATAACGGAAATTGAGTACACTTGCAATCATGAGATATGCAAAAAGGATGAGTCCCGCACACTGTGAAAACAGTGGGAGCTATTCTTAGGCTAAGAGGGCCTATGTCTTGATTGGATCTCGACACGTACTCATAAAGTTTTGTGATGCAAATGTATACATTACAAAGGAAAATGAGTATGTAGTAAGGTTGAGTAAGGTACAAGAAGTTGAAAAAACCTACTAACCAAAGCCTTCTCAAAGGCTAAACATGATGAGTCATGTCATTTCAATTGAATTGAAATGAACAACTACATACAAGATCAAATTAGATTATAGAACATGAAATAGTAATCAAGCATTGACTATTCATATGTGATAATCGCATTTGTCGTTCGAGTTTTACTTTAAAACTCTTTTATTATACCTTGTTACATCCAAACGGGTTGTAGAGACAATTGAACCCCGTTAAAGTGAACACGGATTAGCAAGGTATTCGCCCATAGTCACTTGTATGAGGTGACGTCTCGAAGTGACTAGAGTGTGATGCGATTGATGGCAAGTTCAAGTGCCATAGAGTCATGTGAGATGACTAGTCGATCACATAGGCAGACTGTTAGGAACATTTTGTCGGGACTTATGACCGCTTATAGAGTTCTGGCAAATTTATATAGCCTGGTCGTGGCGAGAGCTACTATAGTATTCTAATGAGTTGATTCTTTTGACTAAAGACTATTCACCTAAGATGGCTCAGTTTCAGATTAACTTTGATTTGTGTTACTACGACCTTCGTAAATGGGGTCAAATGGGCATATTTTGGGTTATGATGGCTGTGGCTAGTTGAAGGGAATGAGTGCGATAGGAATTGTCCATCCCCTTGTCAGGGTTATAACAATATCTCGGGGCCACTCGAGGAGTAATGAATTGGAAATGCGTGGCCACGCTCGGAAGGTATCCAGAGTGGATAAATCCGGTCAATCAGTTATTCTCCAGATCGAGGAAACCACTCTCGATATGATCACTTGCAAGTACGACCCGAAAGACACCTTGCATTGAGTGGGAGATAGTAATAGGACAAGAGAATTGGTGACGCACACTTGTCGAGGACAAGTGGGAGATTGTTGGGAAATGTGTCCTCAACAATAGTGCGATCATATGATTTAAAATCATTATTAAATCTCATTTTAAAGAATACAATTGGGAAGTAATATTGTTACTGTCAACTGGTCAACATATATCGGTAATGATTGGCTGACTAGAGTTTGACATTACTGTCGTGCGACGGTGGTGATCAGTTGACCCCCTAGGTCATACCTATAGGGCAACACTCTTAATTGATTATTTAATTAATCGTATAATGTTACGAGTTAATTAAATTACTTGAAAATTGACGGACGATTTTGGAAGTATAATTTACGTATCATTTTGAAATGTGATTAAATGAGATACGGTCTGAGTAATTGAATTGTATCATTACTCGGATGAAATTAATGTTTAAAGAAACAATCAAAAATTGAATGAATTATTATAAATACAATCAGTTGTGATTTATAAATGGTAAAATTTTTGGCACAAGTAATTATGAAATTACTAAGTCGATTTTTGTATGTGACGTATTTTTGATGATACGTTGATTTTTAATATGTTAAAAATACATAACAAATTTATGTGACATGTGACATGTGACATATTGACAATTGACAAAAATAATATGGAATCCATATTAACTCAAGTGGGCCAAAAATTAGAGGAGTTTTAAGCTAATTATATGTTGATTATAATTAGTGGAGGGCATGATGATTACCCTAGTCACTAGCCATGCAACCCTATGGTTTATTGTAAAGAACAATTTTTCCATGCATTGGCTCTCCTCCCACTACCCTTGTCCGGTTTTTAAGAAGAGAAAAACATTTGGTTTTTCTCTTAATTTTTACCTCTTATACAATAATGTAATTGTATTGTTCATTCACTTTTTTTACTCATCCAAAATAAGATTTCTAGAGAGATAAAAAGCTCTCTTATTCTTCCACACACAAAACCGAAAATATCAAGTGTATTGTAATATTTTTGGGTCATTTTTCTACTAAATTAATATTGTACTAGTTCTTATAATATTAATTAGATTAAGAGTTAAGCTTTGGGTATTATTCCTAAGGAGAGATCCTACACTTGGATCTTGTTCTTCCATTAAAGGAAAGCTCAAGAACAAAAGAAAAGGAGATTTCTTTTGTGCCCATTTGAACCGAAATTTCAATGTAAGGATATGATTTCTCCTCTAATTGTTTTAATGTTTGCATGCATAAAATCCGTTTTAATTTTATGACAAATTAATTTAGACATATATGAGTATGTTAGTATGTATATAAATCTACATTTCCTTCATAATGGTCTTTTTGGGAGATAAGGCTTGCTTGGTGTTAGTCTCCTCACTTGCTTCTTCACCTTTCTCTTGGTTTCTTTCAACCACTCTTTCTTGGCCTCTTTCAACCCATATCTCTTCCAATACAAAGTTTTCATCATCTTCAACATAGTCTCCCAATTTCCCTTTCTTGGTATAGTCAACTCGACTTGATGGTGAGGGAGGTGGACTCTCCTCACCATCTCTCATCACATCTCTCTTTCTCTTAGCTTCATAGTCCTTGTAGGAGTCCTTCAAGTCTTTCCCACTCCTCAAGGTCACCACATTTGCTTGTTGATATGGTGGTGGTCCATTCCTAGGATGGGAGCCTTGAGGAGGAAATGAGTGAGGAACCCTTTGAGAAGAAGAAGGGTTTTGGCTTGCCATGTATGAATCAAATGTCCTTTGATGTGCTTGGACATTTGATAATTCGGTCTTCAAAGCTTTTAATTGATTATCCACTTTGGCATCCATGTCCCTTAGCAATTTCTCAAGGGAAGAGTTGGGATTGGGTGGTTCTATGTATTGTTGATTTTGTGAAGGTTGGTTGAAATTTTGTTGTTGTTGATACCCTTGTTGTTAGTATCCTTGTTGTTGGTTGAATGGTTGATGAGGTTGTTGGTTTGAGTGGTAGCCTTGTTGTTGGTATGGAGGATTTTGGTTTTGGTTGCGGTAGTTGTCTCTTTGATGGGTGGGATGTAGTTTGGATTGTCATGGTGTCTTTGGCCTCGGTAGTTAGAGCTTTGGCCTTGGCTTTGGTGGTATTGCCGAGAGTGGTCGGGTTTGGGTGGAGCATATATTGAGGTTGTTTATATTTCGGATCCAACGGTTGTCCCGTATATGAAAACTTCGAGTCTTGATTAGGGAAAGCAAGGTAAAGGGTCTCGTGACGTTGGTAGGAGACCCTAGGTACACCTTGCCCTTGGAGAGAAAAACACTCTTGTGGTTGGTCATCTTCCGGTATGGATGAACAATACTCAATGGTATGCCCCACACCGCCACAATAATCACAAAACATTTGAGGAGGATAGTGCATAGGTGGAGACCTTGTTTCTTGGACATAATAAACCTTGGAGTGACTAGGTCCACCTTCATTAGCACGCTTCGATTCCCCTTGCTTCTTTGCTAATTTGAATTCCTCAAATTCCTTTGTCAAGGTATCCAATTTTACCTTATACTCCATCTCTATCTTGGAAGGTCCTTCACTTTTGTAGTCCACATATCTAGCATAACTACTCTTCATCTCGGAAATGTTTTGAATTATTTCCGTGATTTTAGCGTTGTTCATTCCATCAAAATTTCCACCCGACGCCGCCACGATCATGTCCCAAAACCTTTGCTCAAGAGTTTGGAAAAAAGTTTGGGTGGTCATCCATTTCGGGATACCATGATGTGGACAAGATGCTAGGAGGTCTCTAAAACGTTCCCAAGCTTCACTTAGAGTTTCCATTGGTTTTTGTTTGAATGTTTGAATCTAATGGCGAATCCTTGCGGTTTTAGAAAGCGGATAGAATTTGTTGATGAAGGCCTTGGATAGAGCTTCCCAAGTAGTGAAAGTGCCCGGCTCATGGGAATTTAACCATTTCTTAAAGTTATCCTTTGAGGTGATGGGGAAGAGCATCAAGAGCATTTGCTCCTCCGTCACACCCTTGTGCTTGATGGAGCCCACTTTCTCCTTGAAGGATGTAAGGTGTTGGTGTGCATCTTCATTCTTCATTCCATAAAAAGTGTCTTGTTGCATGTAGTTGATCACATGATGCCGGAGTTCAAATGTATTAGGAGCAAGAGCTCCATAGTTGACAGCCGAACATGCACGGTTGGGGTCCGGTCTATTATAATAGCCCATGGGTTGGTCCGTCATGTCGTCGTTTATGAGATTTTTTCGTGGAGAGTCGGTTTCGTTAGTATGGTTGGAATGTAGTGAATGTGTTGGTGAATTTTGTGGTGAGTCAATGGGAGAGTTTTGTGGTGGAGAGTTTTGTGGAATATGAAGGGTGGAGGAAGAGGGTGGTTGGTTTGGATTATCTATTGTGGAATTTTGGTTGATTGGTGGGTTAAAAATGGGTGGAGATCCTCGAATTGCCGAATGAGCTAATCTTCTTCTTGCCCGGAATATCTTCTCGATCTCGTGATCAAGTGGGAAAAGAGGTCCGATATAGCACCTATTCATGCACTTAACAAAAGATCAAATATTCCTAATGCAAAAGTTGCACTAGGACAAAGGGGAAAATAAATAAGCAACAAAATAAGAGAACTAAGCCTAGATGTAAACAAACAATCCTATCCAATGTTACCGTCCACGGCAACGGTGCCAAAAACTTGATGTATGATTTATTTATAACCTCACAAGTGAATGAGGGTGTCGCGAGTATGTGAAGGTCGAACCCAAGAGACGATATCTATGGTACTAGGATTGGTTATTTAACTACTAGTTTAATTCAACTAAAAGGGAATTGAGTGATTTAATTAACTAAAGAGAATTACTAAACAAGAAAAATTAGACAAATTCTATGGATGGTTATTAACAATAATTAAGAGACTAGGATATTGGGTTCACTCATATGGTTAAGGGGAGACATGCACAGGGTGATAAATTCGAAAGCAAAAGCATAGAAAAGACTCTATCTCTCGATATGAGACTAATCCCTAAGTTAAGATCGATTAAATCCTCACCTAATCAACTCAACTACAATTTTATCATGCTAATCCTATTCACTAGTCAAGTTCTCACTTAACAAGCAAAGATAGATAGTGAAAACACTTAAATCCTCATTCAAGCATTAACACAAACACCTAGCATGCATAATAAAATTGAAAAGCTTAGACTCAAGAATTATAATCATTCTATGCTATAATCTACCCTCATGAATCCATATGAGATCCCCCTCCATCCTAGTAGAGTACTACTCACACATAGTTATGATAACAAACACAAAAGATGGATGCTTTGACATGTAATAAGCAAGAGGAGACATAATATGAAGATGGATTAACTAAATAACTTGAATATGTAAACAATTGAAAGATAAATAACAATAAGGAAGAGATTATACCAATAATAAAGACAAAGTTGCAATCTTTGATTAAATGGAAGAACAATCTTCACCAATCTCCAATTTACAACCCAACACTAAATGTAAACAATTCAACAATATACTATTTCTAAACTAAAATAGCAAGTAACTAAAGATTGACTAAAGAAAGATTGAAGTTTTGATTAAGGGTTTGCATAAGATTAAGGTAGTAATTTCAGATCTAGGGTATTGTGTACAAATGATTAAGGGAGGGGGTATTTATAGGTTGCACAACAATTAGGGTGAAATTACAAATGGGCTTCAAAATGCGGAGGTGTACTCCCAGCCGGTGGGCCGGCTGCCGGTGCCTAGCCCGGCTGGGAGTTCTCTCGAAGAAATTTGTGATTTCAAAGTCATCAGGTGTGCTCCCGGGGGTGCTTAGGTGCCTAGCCATTTGGGAGTACATTGACTTCTTCTTTTCTTCATTGACTTCTTAGCTTCACCTTTCACTCCCAGTCGGTGGGCCGGCTGCCGGTGCCTAGCCCGGCTGGGAGTTCTCTGTAACTTCCCTTGATTCTTCCTTTCCTCTTTTTCTCCCAGCCGGGTAGCCGGCTGGGAGTTCGCGGTAACTTCATCCTAATTAGCCTCGTTGTATACCTTGGGGGAGTGCTGGCCGGCTGCCAGCCTACTGGCTGGGGGTACAACTCAAATCTTCTTCCTCTTTCTTCCACACTTAGTCTATCAAACCGTCTTCTTGCTCCAATTCCTCCGTTCCCGCCTCAGTTCCTGCAAGAGAGGCACGATGTAATAGTATAGGGAATCGGGGCGTAAAATGCAAGGAAGGGCATATAAAACCGACTCAAATTGAGTCGGAAAGTATTAAAAATAGAGGAGGAAGATGGTGCAAATGAATCCTATATCAGACATGTTACTTGCGGTAATTTGATTTAGCATGCAAAGGTGTATAAACCATACGTAAATTGTATAAACCACATATATATATAACCTTATGAACAAGACTTGAGATACAACGATGATGTCACCTATCAAAACAAAGGAACATTTATCACAAGAACCACAAGCTTGAAGACCCAAACAAAATTGAAACGAAATAACCATCATGTAGGGGCACTCGATCGAGCTCGGGAGTTACTCAATCGAGTTGACATTACTCGACCGAGTTCATCAGCTACTCGATCGAGTACGTCAAGATCAGAGAGCATTTCTAGACCACCCCTACAGTTACTCGATCTAGTGAGGGGCACTCGATCGAGTAGCCACAAGTCACATTCCTCCAAATTGCTACTTTGTGATACCAAGGAAACACATATATAAGTCGGAATTTCAATTCCGACACCAACCACTTGCATAACAAGTCCTAAAAGCATCCAAAATACGGACTTATGGCCAAAATACAAACCAAAGTATAACAAATGTACCAACCAAACCAAGTACTGACTATGATAAATCCATGAAACAAAATGTATATAAGACAAGGAAAGAAAATCACTCCAAGGCCAGCTCCTCCATCTCCTCGTCTCCACCGCCTCCTCCGGACGTGCCAGCTCCTCCTGTCTTCCCGCCTGTGGTGGCTCCAACCCCTGAGTCTGCTCCCACGTGCCAAGATACCAAACAACCGTAAGGGTAACTCTAAGGATCTCCCCAAGTAGTCCGATCCACCCCAAAAGAGTGAAAGACCCCACTATCATCACCAATACCTCTCCACCACACCGGTTCGGTCGAGGCGGTCCTGATGCCTTGCACATAAGCCATCTCATGTAGGTTATGGAGCGTCAAGGTGGCAGATACCCTCTTCGTGAGCTCACTCGCCCTCATCTCAGCACTAAAGAACGATGAGTAGCTGGGAAACTGATGCTGTGGAGGCACGAGCTGCTCTGGCTGGGTCTCAGCGACTCTCTCCCTCACCCGTCTCGGACCCCGCCCCACTCTCGGTTGTCGATCCTCAGATCTAGCTTGATCCCTCTTTGTCGGCCCTGGCATCACCTCCAAAATATCTGCATCAATGAGGTAGTACTGCCAAGTAGGAACCTCCTTATCATCATCGTAATCCGATGCCACTACCGCCGCCGTCAGGTATCCTCATCCAACTCATCCCCCATACTCTCCAAGCCAAACCACCACCCTCCAAGGTTCTCAACCATTTCTGGTCGAGAAAGTAGTCTCGGTCCAAGGTAGGCGCAGATAGAGCCATACGTGTAAGGGTCGAGGAGGCCTCAAAGGTGGTCAACCGCTCATCCAACCGTGTGGCAATAGCACCACAACTCAAGTATCGGGTCCCAGAGTTGGCCATCAAAGCCAAGCTAGCACAGACTATGGCCGGTGCACTATAAGAAACTTTTGGGGCTCGGGTGGGGTTGAGTAGGCAATAAGCAACATCACCTCATGTGAGTTCAGCTTACTCACATCCTTCCGGTCATAGAGTAAACAAGTCAAGGCACGAAGAAAGGTATTCAAGGTGACATGTTGAACATCATTTATCAACATGTTACTAGAGGTGGGGGCGCTCTTACCGGTAAAGCAAGGCATGTAACTACTGGCTCCACACTCAGTCGGGATATTTCTAAGGGCTCCCTTCTCCGGTCGGGCAAGACCAAGGTGGGTAGAAAACATATCCATGGTAAAGAGGAAACTAGTGTTCATGAGACGAAACTGTACGGTCTTAGCCGCCGCATCATAGGTGAAAGAGCTATGACCCAAAATAGGAGTCACTAGATCGAGTACAGGTCACTCGATCGAGTAAATGACTTACTCGGTCGAGTAGGTGAAAGTCAGAGACACGTATAACAAATTACCAGGGCTACTCAATCGAGTAAGGGGTACTCGATCGAGTACCAAGGTGCACTCGATCGAGTGAGGGCCACTCGATCGAGTACCCTACGCATTTCTCAGCACTGTCCAGTTTTCATAAAACGGTCATAACTCACTCGTTTCTTGGTCGTTTTGGGCGTGTGACCTATCGTTAGAATCGTAAAAGAAAAAGCTATCAACTCCAACTGGAATCACATTAAAATAATTTGTGCATCTCAAGTTATAAGAGTTTAAAGACAACCTCTCTATAATCGAAAACACAACTACTTGATTTTACTTCCAAACAACTTAAACGACAACAAGGTAAACAAAAACAACTCGATGCTCATAAAACCAGTATCCCTAACCACATGTTACTATCTTCAAAAGCCAAGCAACAACTTCCATTATGCACATGCATCATTCAATTTACCAAGCATATATTACCTACATGTTTTTATTCTATAACTTTACGTAAACAAAATCACAAATATATAACATCAAGTCTCCTATTCACATGTTACTAGCATAACAACATTATAAAATCTCTTCTATCATACAACATGCTTTATCAAAAATCATATTATCATGCAACAATTATCATCTTTTTCCACCAATTATTCATGCTCTTACTCAAACTTTCAGCTATATAAACTCGTACAACACTACCAACAACATATATGTATGCATAACTCTATGTATAACTCAAATCAAATAAATTTTCTTTTCGTATTTCTATAATGCCATATCGTAAAACAATTATCATGCTTTCAATCAGTAACGTATAACATCACCTCATTATCATCTTTCTCTACACATTCCCCATTCTCCACATACATACATCCACCAATATATAGCACACTTTGCTACAAAGATAGACAATTCACAAGATTAACACATAGCGATCCCGACTCATATGCCATGGTGACCGGTTCAAAATTGTAGGGCGAGTTCGCAACTTTAGGACGTCTCCCAAGTCTTTGCATTAGCTCCTACAACTTCTACCCCAGGTTCATTTTAGTTAGACTCCCTAGGTTCATTAGATTCATTGGTTACAGGTTTCAGGATCGTCGCTCTGATACCATTTTGTAACACCCCATACTCCAAGTGCCTTATCAGGACCACTTAAGGCATGGAAGTGCTACCATCTCGGTTACCCGAGGCAATGATAATCATAAGACAATAACGAAACGTACTTTATTAAATAAGTTTAAGTGATTACCTAACAAAACCAACTGTAAAGTAAAATTACAACTGTTCTCAAACTATAAACCAACTAAATAAAACTGTCTTAACAAACACAGCGGAAGACTAAAGACTCCGACATGTGATGACTCCATCCCCAGCTAGATCCCTCGCGTATCCAAGATATACCTGTCAAACAACTGCTCACCACTCCCGAATGGATCACCATAGTTTTTAAAACATTTAAACGGGGTCAGTACTAATCACACAATTATATAATCACAATCAGACAGAAATCAACACAGCTCAATTGTCACATCATCCCGAACTCCATCACCAACTCCTCAATACTGAATACACACTAATGAGTGTAGCCCTGCCAGAGTACCCATCGCAACAGGTTACTCCCCGCCGCCAGTGGGGGACCGCAACCGTTCCCACCTAAGCCTCGCTCATCTCCGTTGAGCGATAAACCCAAATCCATTAATGTGCACATCCCTTCTGTGACGGGTTCCACAGAAGGCGAATAATGGGCGTGAAGCCACTCCTGCAAGTGACTCCACTCAGCCAGGGACGCACCCCGAAGAACACAGACAGATACAATCAATCACAACTACTAAACAGCAATCAAAACCAACAACCGTCACAACACTCGTATGATAACAATCAACAATCACAAATCACCACCAACACATTATGGGACTAATACTGAGTAGGGAAATCCTACCTGGAAAGCAATACAGTCAGACGATCTCAACAGCTGTTATCAAAAAGCCTCCTCTATGAAACCTCCTCCTAACATAACATCACATATATCACTAACCACACAAAACTAACATAAATCCCCAATTACCAAAATTAGGGTTTAACGAAACTTAATTAAATATAACAAATTCGGTATGTAGATCTTACCCTCAACGCAAGGATCACAAATATGTAAAGAAAGATGAATTCCGAACTTCCAAGCTCCGGGATTTGTCAATAATGCGATGAGTGTGAAGTACGTAGGCTGAAATCTCTTTTTCAAAGTAATTAGGTTTGTAAAGCGTATTATGAAAGTGACGGAAGTGTTTATATATTAATTCGCATTATTAACAAAACCCGACAAAACATTACTCGTAAACCGGGCTACTCGATCGAGTAACTGACGTACTCGATCGAGTGCCGCCTACTCGATCGAGTACCAAGGCTACTCGATCGAGTACCCTACAGGTCAGAAACTATTTTAGATCGCAAAACACCCTTACTCGACAGAGTAAGGCCCACTCGATAGAGTACCCAGAGACTCATAAAACCGTAGTATTACAGTCTTCCCTCCTTAAAAAGAACTTCGTCCCCGAAGTTCAACCCATACCCAAAAACAAACATGCTAACTCGATCAAGACACAACAACGTAACTAAGAACTCAAAACAAAACTCCAACCAAACATGAACTCGTAACACCAACTCCACTAACTATTCCTACCTCCACAACATGGCTCACGATATCGTATCAACTCCATTATATCTCTCTCAACACTAACTCCATACCCTACCAACTTGAAGGAAATGTATATTCATATACAAATTTAACATACTCATATATGTCTAAACTAATTTGTCATAAAATTAAAACGGATCTTATGCATGCAAACAATAGTATAAATAGAGGAGAAATTATGTCCTTACATATTTAATTTCGGATATTTGGGCACAAAAGAGATCACCTTTCTCTTTTGTTCTTGAGCTTATTCCAATGGAAGAATGAAGATCTAAGTGTAAGATCTCTCCCTATGCTTTATACCCAAGGCTCCTCTTAATTAAAATTAATATTACAAGTACTAGTTATAATATTAAATTTAGAAGAAAATTGAACCAAAAACTTTATAAAAACCCTTATGTGTTTTCGGTTTTTAGAGAGAAGAAGAGAGGATTTTATTTCTCTAGAAAATCTCTATTTTTGATGATGGAATTAGAATGAATACACTACAAACATTTTTAGTGTTATTAGGTGAAAAATTAGGAAAAACAATGATGGCATTTTTCTTCCCAAAACCGTGTAAGAGGAGAAGGAAAAGGAAGCCAATGCATGGAGAAATTGTTCTTCACAAGGAACAATAGGTATGCATGGCTAGGGATGCCTTTAATCATTGTGTTTTCCACTAATTATAAACAACATATAATTAACTAAAACACCTTCTAATTTTCGGCCCTTTGCATAATATGGTGTCCATATTATTTTTGTCAATTGTCTATATGTTACATGTCACATGTCACATATATTTGTTTATGTATTTTTATCATATTAAAAATCAACGTATTAATAAAAATACGTCACATACAAAAATCGACTTAGTAATTTCATAATTACTTGTGCCAAAAATTTTACCAATTATAAATTACAACAGATTGTATTTATAACAATTCATTCAAATTTAATTGTTACATTAAACAATTTATTTCATCCGAGTAATTATACAATTTAATTACTCAGACCGTATCTTATTTAATCACATTTCAATATGATACGTAAATTTTACTTCCAAAATCGTCCGTCAATTTTCAAGTAATTTAATTAACTCGTAACATTATACGATTAATTAAATAATCAATTAAGAGGGTTGCCCTTTAGGTATGACCTAGGGGTCAATCGATCACCACCGTCACACGACAAGTAATGTCAAACTCTAGTAAGCCAATCATTACCGATATATGTTGACCGAGTTGTGATAACAAAATTACTTCCAATTGTATTCATTTTAATGAGACTTAAACATGTGATCATCATGATCAACGATCGTGATCGCATTATTGTCGGAGGACACATATTCCAACAATCTCCCACTTGTCCTCGACAAGTGTGCGTCACCAATTCTCTTGTCCTATTACTATCTCCCACTCAATGCAAGGTGTCTTTCGGTCGTACTTGCAAGTGATCATATCGAGAGTGGTTTCCTCGATCCGGAGAATAAGCGATTGACCGGATTTATCCACTCGGATGCCATCCGAGCGTGGCCACGCATTTCGATTCATTACTCCTCGAGTGGCCCCGAGATATTGTTATAACCCTGACTAGGGGTGGACAATTCCTATCGCACTCATTCCCTTCGACTAGCCACGACCATCATAACCCAAAATATGCCCATTTGACCCCATTTACGAAGGTCGTAGTAACACAAATCAAAGTTAATCTGAAACTGTGCCATCTCAGGCGAATAGTCTTTAGTCAAAAGAATCGACTCATTTGAATACTATAGTAGCTCTCGCCACGACCAGGCTATATAAATTTGCCAGAACTCTATAAGCGGTCATAAGGCCCGACAAAATGTTCCTAACAATCCGCCTATGTGATCGACTAGTCATCACACATGACTCTATGGCACTTGAACTTGCCATCAATCGCATCACACTCTAGTCACTTCGAGACGTCACCTCATATAAGTGACTATGGGCAAAAACAATGTTAATCCATGTTCACTTTAACGGGGTTCAATTGTCTCCACAACCCGTTTAGATATAACAATATACCAAGTGAGTTAATAATAACTCAAACGACAAATGTCGACATCACACTCGGGTAGTCAATATCATATTACAACCTTGTGATGTTTATCATAAGTGTAAACACTTATTGATTGCAATAGAAGTTTAACATCTCACGTGTCCATGTGTTCAAACTTCTTGCACTTGCAATTTCCTTCACATTCATGTTCTCTCTCATAGCATGAATCTTACCAAGTACACATCAAGGTTCTCGACCTTGGTTTTGGTTCTTTAACTTGAAAGAACTCTCTTACTGATCATTTCATAACGAACAAATTTGCGATGAATAATACAACTTGTACTGATCAAGTATTCATCCACACACAATGCACTAGGTATGTGTTTTGTAGAATCTTGTAACAATTGACAAGATTATTTAGCTTAGCACTTCTCATAAGTCCTAACTTTTACTAGGAAAGATTGTTTATGAATAACCTCTTATTCAATCAAGCATCTTTCCAAAACTTCTCATTTCTCTTTCTAGGCTTAAAAGATTTGGGATTCTCATAAATCCTCATATGTGTTCGGATTTTCTACAATATGTGCAACCTCTTGACACACAATAGAACATTCTGTCAAACACTGAAATCGCTCATAGGATTCTACTTGAGAATTCATGACGTTTCTATTTTGGCTCACCAAGTCTATCATCATGCTCTTATGCATATGATTTATGATTGGACATGTACATGATTATTCTAATGGCGGAAACATTAGTTACTAATAATCATGAGATCAACCGTTCATAGGTTCAATGAACTACCATGACTGCTAATGGTAATCCCATTTTCATTCATACGAATAACCTACGCGTATGTTGATGTGATGTGTATCTCTTAATACTAATCCAACATCCCATGATGTAATTGGATTCATCATTGTCCATTTTCATCCAGAATTGAAAACTCAAAAGCTTCTTTATGAAAGAAGGTATTAGCTCGTCATTCTTTAATGAGTAATGGGTTTTATACATTCAAGGATGATAGCTCCCACTAAATTCCATGTCTTCACATGAGAATTTCCTAACTCCCACTCAATTCCACATATTTCGAAATTGACTTCTCAATCGAAATTTGTCAAGAATATAAATCGCTTTGCCAAGTTACTAGGATAAAACCATATATGTTCCCATCATATCCTTTCAAAATGCCTATTTTGAAGTGGTCTCATCTCAACCTTACGGAAAGAGATTTTAAATCTCTAACACACTCATGTCATAATGATGTGTAGCAATGTTATTATTCAAATACAAATAATATTTAGAATAGGTCCTTCGGAATACCCTTTCGGAAGGAGGTTTAACCATTTCATAGCGAGGTTAAACAATGACATTTGCGTGGTTAAAACGTTGGCTATTGAAGATATCGGAATATCAATCTTTGCAACTTGATCATAACTAGTATGTTACTATAATTCATTTAGGCTCTTAAGTAAAACTCATAATTGAAACTATTGGTCAAATGATTCATAACCTTAGTCAAAAGCTTGTTAAGACTTTACATTAGTCATTTTTTCTTCCAAAACTTTCTTTTGGTCTCCTCGTGTAGTTATCTTGAGAATGTACTCTTATTTTAACTACATTTGGTCTCTTTAGTCATATAGAATTAACTTGAGACCATAGATCTCATCTATTCGGTATACTATGTGAATAGATATACCTTTATTGATATACTATGTGAATAGATATAGCTTTATTCAAATCATTCTCTCTTGCGTAGATCTTCATATACACAAGTACACAATTTTATCTTGCCTTGTGTGTTGTGTCCTCATTTTTCTCCCACTCTATCTTTAGAATAAGTACACTAATCATTCAAAGATAGCATATGAGACACAAATTAATGATGTTGAATTATAAGGAGAACTATCTCATAGATAGACTAATAGTTATTTATTTCATATGAGTTCTTGGTGATTGACATTCCTTTAAGAGAGTTCATAGACTCAAAATCACTTTATAAATGATCATACACAAGCCTTAAGCATGTGGACATATAATGAAACCCGTCTATTGGTCAAATGATTCATAACCTTAGTCAAAAGCTTGTTAAGACTTTACATTAGTCATTTTTTCTTCCAAAACTTTCTTTTGGTCTCCTCGTGTAGTTATCTTGAGAATGTACTCTTATTTTAACTACATTTGGTCTCTTTAGTCATATAGAATTAACTTGAGACCATAGATCTCATCTATTCGGTATACTATGTGAATAGATATACCTTTATTGATATACTATGTGAATAGATATACCTTTATTCAAATCATTCTCTCTTGCGTAGATCTTCATATACACAAGTACACAATTTTATCTTGCCTTGTGTGTTGTGTCCTCATTTTTCTCCCACTCTATCTTTAGAATAAGTACACTAATCATTCAAAGATAGCATATGAGACACAAATTAATGATGTTGAATTATAAGGAGAACTATCTCATAGATAGACTAATAGTTATTTATTTCATATGAGTTCTTGGTGATTGACATTCCTTTAAGAGAGTTCATAGACTCAAAATCACTTTATAAATGATCATACACAAGCCTTAAGCATGTGGACATATAATGAAACCCGTCATTATAATTGTCTATTGGATCACTTTTAAGTGAATAATTTTATGTTTCAAAACGCAAGCATTTAAAGATGAAATTTTAGAACATAAAGGATAAATGATAAAACGGGTGACTTGGGTTGCAAACCAAGTCACCATTATCCAAAATACAACTCATTATCCAAAATACCTTTCCATGTCAAACACGGAAACTTAAAGTTCTAAAATCCAAAACATTACTTAAAATAAGACAATGAAAAACAAAGCTCCATAATAGCTATCCTTAGCTTCTTCATGGTTTCTTATGCTTGCTTTTCTTTTCCTTTGTCTTTGCTTGGTGGAGGCCCTATTTACAATAAAAAGGGAGATACATTATCACAACTTTGCATCATAATACCATAGTTGAATTAGAAACATAAAAGAAGGTTAGTCATTTACCCACTAGAGTGATCTTTCCAGCTTTGATATCACCAAGGTACTTGGAACAATTCCTCTTCCAATGTCCCATGCCATTACAATAATGGCACTTATCAAGAGGACCCTTCTTGACTTTGGAGGTGCTAGCTTCACAAGACTTAGCTTTGGTGAATGTGGGAGCTTGCTTCTTGCCCTTTCTCCCATTCTTCTTGAACTTCCCCTTACTCTTTGTGCTTATGTTAAGCACATCCTTGGGAGGGTTCACATTTAACCCCATGTCCCTCTCGGCTTGCACAAGTAACTTGTGCAACTCCTCAAGAGACACATCCTTGTCTTGCATATTGAAATTCACCCGGAATTGCACATATGCCTTAACCTTAGACAAGGAGTGTAGAATCCTATCTACGATGAGTTCTTTGGGGATTTCAACTTTTTGAATTTTCAAGGTCTCGACAAGCTCCATGAGTTTGAGCACATGAGGGCTAACCTTTTGGCTCTCTTTGAAGTCGAGATCAAAGAATGCCGCGGCCGCCTCATATTGGACGATCCGCGGAGTTTGTGAAAACATGGTCACAAGTTTGGAGTAAATCTCATTAGCATTGCCCATTTTGAAGGCTCTCCTTTGGAGTTCCGCCTCCATCGCAAATATTAAGACATTTTTCATTGCGGCGGACTCCTTTTGGTAAGCCTCATAGGCTTCCCTAGTGGCCGCGGTGGACCTAGTGGAGGGCTCGGGTGGAGAAGCCTCGGTAAGGTAACGAAGCTTGTCGTCACCTTCGGCGGCTAATTTGAGTTGGGCATCCCACTCGGAGAAATTTGACCCATTCTTTTCAAGTTTACATCGATCCATAAAGGATCGGAGCCATGATGAAGTAGCGAGTGGTGTAGCATTAGGAGTTGGTGTTGCCATTTGTTATGAATAAGAAGTGGTCTACAAAACAAAATATAAGGAGTAAAACAAATGTCGTTTTAATTATACTCGTAAAAATGTATGATTTAAACAAGTTTTATGCATTTTCTAGTGACCTCTACCCAACTAGATAAATGATTCCAAGACCCAAATTCATATCGACTTAGGCACGGTATGGCCGATGAAACCTTTATCAATATAACTCGGTGGATTAACATTTTAATCGATTCTACTTTTAGAACTCTTGGTCGATAAAATTACTCTAATAATTATCTATAGCCCGGAACACATGCAACTACGGTCGCGAATACTTCCGTTGAGCTCAATCCAATTTTCGAATAAATGTGTCCATTATCCAAATCCACATCAACTTGGGCACGGTATGGCCGATGAAACCCTCATTAACATGAACTCGGTGGATTAACACTCATCACCCACTTCCCCTACGTAACAAGGTTTGTACCCGGTAGGGCCGAGTGCACTCCCTCGCGAAATAGGTTTTCATGGTTTCTACTATTTGGTAAGGCTATGTCTCAATTGTTTGTTTTAGCGAGAGGTCATGTCAATTTATTATCTATCACGTTTTAAGTGAACTAAAGCGGTGAACTACGATAATTCTAATTGACACGGTCGATAAACTCGATAAAAAGACAATGCATGTTAAGTTATGGCGATTTAGCGATGCATGTGACATAAAATAAAATGCAAGCATAAAGAAAAATCCTAGTATGGCCTTTCCTAAAATAGAAAAACTATTAATCTATTACATATTCGGAAACCAACTCCATTGGTCCCTTGAACTTCGGTTGTGGCACACATCTCGAGGTAACACCGTCTTTATGTATCGCCATTCTTGAAGAAATCCGACTTTTGGAACTCCGGAATGAATAAAATTACATAATAAATTACATAATTTCCTATTATACATTTGTAACTAAAATAAAATAAATCTATTAAATTACAAAACGGTGATACGAGATCACAATAAAAAATACAACCGAATCGATATTCCCATACATTTCGGGAAATACCAATTAAAATCTAAGGCCATACTAAGTAAAATTACATAATTCAAAATTACATAAATTAAAATTATGACAATCATAAAGAAAATGCAGCATTATATTATGTATGAACATGCTCAATTTTATGCTAAATCGCCTTTTGATTAGCCAATATCGTATATTTCTCGGTTTTTACGGATTTGCGTGATTTCAACATTTTATAATCACAAAAATGCACAAACTCATATTTATGCATAAGTTAATTACCCTAACCTTTTAGGACTCAAAATATAGTCTCCACTAGTAATTTGACCATAATTAACTTTTATTTACAAAATTGTTCATAAATGGACAAAAATTACAAAAATAAGCTATTAAACTTCAAATAAATCCAAAAATTTCAAATAAATTCAAAATTTGAAATTTAAATCCATGAACATTCTGGAAAAATTCCATGACACTCATAATGTTCAAAATCTTAGGTTAAAAATTTCGAAATTTTTCCGGAAAAACAATGTTGCGGTTTATCGATATTTAATAAAATAATCATAAAAACATGGAAAAATTATTTTCATTAACTTTTCAATTTTAGATCTGAAAAATATAATAAAATGCAACATTAGACGTTTTTCCTTAGTCATAGGTTATGTTTTATTAATTTTCAATTAATAATGTCACTATTTATGCCATTTTTCTTCAAAAATTCATAAATCATGCTAAAAGACTTCTTTATAGCCAATTATTTTACACACATCTTGTAAAATTGCATGTGACAACATATTAATTTTCTATGACCAGATTCGAAATTTAACTCATATTAACCTATTTTTCTCTTAAATCCGAATTTAATAATGAAAAATTCATTTTTCGAGCATAACAAGTGCAAAAATTATGAAAATTTACAGGTTATCTCAAAATAAAATATGTAACAACATATCCAAAAACCAAGTGAAAATTCGAAGTATAGCTAATTTTCGACCAAAAATGACATTTTTACTCATAAAATCACATTTAAATGTCATTATTATTAAATATGAACAATAAAAATCCGAAAAAATAACCAAAATATCCTAAAACACTTTAGGACCAGAAATATTAACATGCATGTAATTATTTCGTGATATATCATAATAACACAAATTTTACAAGTTTTATTTTGTTATTCATATAACTTGGAAAAACTTTTAACCAATTTGCATGCAAACAACCGTGGCTCAGATACCAATTGAAGGAAATGTATATTCATATACAAATTTAACATACTCATATATGTCTAAACTAATTTGTCATAAAATTAAAACGGATCTTATGCATGCAAACAATAGTATAAATAGAGGAGAAATTATGTCCTTACATATTTAATTTCGGATATTTGGGCACAAAAGAGATCACCTTTCTCTTTTGTTCTTGAGCTTATTCCAATGGAAGAATGAAGATCTAAGTGTAAGATCTCTCCCTATGCTTTATACCCAAGGCTCCTCTTAATTAAAATTAATATTACAAGTACTAGTTATAATATTAAATTTAGAAGAAAATTGAACCAAAAACTTTATAAAAACCCTTATGTGTTTTCGGTTTTTAGAGAGAAGAAGAGAGGATTTTATTTCTCTAGAAAATCTCTATTTTTGATGATGGAATTAGAATGAATACACTACAAACATTTTTAGTGTTATTAGGTGAAAAATTAGGAAAAACAATGATGGCATTTTTCTTCCCAAAACCGTGTAAGAGGAGAAGGAAAAGGAAGCCAATGCATGGAGAAATTGTTCTTCACAAGGAACAATAGGTATGCATGGCTAGGGATGCCTTTAATCATTGTGTTTTCCACTAATTATAAACAACATATAATTAACTAAAACACCTTCTAATTTTCGGCCCTTTGCATAATATGGTGTCCATATTATTTTTGTCAATTGTCTATATGTTACATGTCACATGTCACATATATTTGTTTATGTATTTTTATCATATTAAAAATCAACGTATTAATAAAAATACGTCACATACAAAAATCGACTTAGTAATTTCATAATTACTTGTGCCAAAAAATTTACCAATTATAAATTACAACAGATTGTATTTATAACAATTCATTCAAATTTAATTGTTACATTAAACAATTTATTTCATCCGAGTAATTATACAATTTAATTACTCAGACCGTATCTTATTTAATCACATTTCAATATGATACGTAAATTTTACTTCCAAAATCGTCCGTCAATTTTCAAGTAATTTAATTAACTCGTAACATTATACGATTAATTAAATAATCAATTAAGAGGGTTGCCCTTTAGGTATGACCTAGGGGTCAATCGATCACCACCGTCACACGCATGTAATGTCAAACTCTAGTAAGCCAATCATTACCGATATATGTTGACCAGTTGACAGTAACAAAATTACTTCCCAATTGTATTCATTTTAATGAGACTTAAACATGTGATCATCATGATCAACAGTCGTGATCGCATTATTGTCGGAGGACACATATTCCAACACAACTACCGTCCACAAACGCTGCTAGCTCCGTAATATATCATCCACTAGCAATCCAATATCAAGACACTCATAGACCTCAAACGGAATGTTACATTCTACTACCCGTAAAAGGAACTTCGTCCTCGAAGTTTACTCACACTCATAACATCCTCTTCCAACTGTCAAAACTATCGAACGCATAATCATCATCATTCAACTGTCAACACTATTGAAATATTCTCTCATTCCTAAACATTGAACTACTACAAGCACGGTCATGACCTTTAATAAAATCAATACAAATATCCGTCCTTTATGCTACACCAACACTCTACTTCCAATTATACTACCAAATGCACAACCATCAAAATCTCTTTTATCGCATCCTACTCCTCTTAAGATAACCGTTACGTCCTCGTAACTCGCTAACTCTAAATCCTAGCTATATCTTCTCATTATCCCCATCACCACCGCATGTCAAAGATAACCACCTATAATCTTAACACTCGCCATGCCTAAATCTAAGGCTCTCTTACTTAAACAATTCTCATATTTACTCGACAGAGTAAGGCCCACTCGATAGAGTACCCAGAGACTCATAAAACCGTAGTATTACACAACTTTTCCGACCTAATAACTCCACAACTAGATCGAGTAAGGTCTACTCGGTCGAGTAAACACTCGTACTCGGTCGAGTAAAGTTAGGTACAAGGTCAAAAGTTACGAGTTTAGTTAACGATTTCTGCAAAACAACAACTCCTGTCGATTCTAAAGTATATTTGGAAATCGTCACAGATTATTTCATCCAATCACGACACATTATTACTACTCAATCGTAACACAACTATTTCATTCAAACACTACACGTATCCTTCCATCCTACATCAATCATTACACAAGACAATTGGCTATGATATCAGCTTATACATACATATACAATCAACAAGTTATTCCACGTTTGCTTAAGCATTTGTAAATTCAATTATCCGACTTATGTGTACACCACACTAAGCATCCATCTAGCAAAAAACCATCATATACTATCAAGTTTGCTAACATTCCAAACATGTCACAACAATTCATCCATGACAAATTCTGAATATTACTTGACACTTCTATTAACTAAAACGCATATAAAGACTCACAACTCATTATTATCACCACATTATCCCATACTCGTATGCAACTCCTAGCATATACACCACCTTTACCGCATCCACACACACTTCCAACAATTCACAAACCTTCACAGTTCATTGTCACTATTTGCACGTGCTAACCATTACTATAGACTTCATCACAACCATTGCTAACCTATTTATCATACACATCTATGCACACAATTCCCGACTCGATATCCCCACACTCGGTGATTGACTTAAGCATATTGGGGCCATGATTTTGAAATGAGGGCGCCTTCTCACCCAAAATCAAGCATCAGCTGGGGCTCCCAACGTACATACACCAGGTTCATTTTATTAGACTCACTACGTTCATTGGGCTCATTAGTTACAGGTTCCAAAATCATCGCTCTGATAACACTTTGTAACACCCCCATCTACCAAGGAGCCTTAACAAGACCTTCCCTAGAAGATAAGAGCATTACCATCTCAGTTGCCCGAGGACAGTAATAATCAAATGTCGATAAAAAAAACGGTTATATTAAATTACAAGTGATTTAAATAAAACAAAGGTACAACTCGTGACTACTACCAACTATGTAAAACTATATCTGCCATGACTCGTGGTAGACTCGCCCCTCCAAGCACCCAGCTATGATCCATACATCAACCTGCTAAGCCTAACTACTCACCATAGTGGATCACGGCAGACACAACACAAGAAGACAACACAACAATACCACACAAGGTCAGTAACCGAGGTAACAAGTCCAAAAGCAGACACAACGAACACAGTAATACACATACACCACCTCCTCCAACCAACCACACTTCTCTGACTGCCCGAAGGTCCAGTCCTGCCAGTGGGGGACCGCAGCCATTTCCACCTAAGCCCCGCTCATCTGATCCGAGCGATAACCCATGTTCCTTAATGTGCACATCCCCTCTGTGGCGGGTTCCACAGAGGGCGAATCAAGGGCGTGAAGTCACTCCTGCGAGTGACTCCACTCAGCCGAGGACGCACCTCGAGAACCACAGACAAACCATCACAACCGACCACATTATATAAGAACAACGGTCATCAACAACCAATCTACACCACCAAAAAAGACACTAAACCAATTATACAACAACAATAGACACTCTAGACAACCAACAGTATTGAGTGGGAAAACCTACCTTTAGCAAACTTCAGCGATTTCGCGCACGACCATAAGATAACAAGCAACCACCAAAACCACCTATAACAACCATTATAACCATCTATTACTACTACTATAACCATAGTGAAATCAAGGGAGACGATGATGATGATGACAATATACCTATGCAAAGCAATCCGGCGTCAAGAGCGCTACCCGACTCAAGCATCCCTTCCCTAGGGTTTAACCACTCTCAAACGCCTCAAGGAGATGAAACATGGTGAAGGAGAAGTGAAATGACGGCATCTAGGTTTAGGAAGAAAGGTAGAGAAATGATTTGGGTTTCACGATTTTACGATTTATAATTCCCCGTTGAACTCACGTTACTCGATCGAGTAACCCATGATACGTGCATTTTATATAGTCCTTTTTGGTCTTTTTATGCACGCATTTCCTTGTCATTCTCGTAGTTTTGTATTGCAAAATTCCCCGAATAGGCTACTTTGGTTTGGTTTGCCTTATTTGCAGGAACGGACCCGAAAGTAGTGGAATCGTGCCTTTCTCCAGTCCTTTTAGCATGCATTTATGGATATGGAAGGTTTGAAGCGAAATTACTATGCCTTGGGAAGCGTGAAGGAGTCTCAGAAGCTAACCAATGAAGAACACGAGCTGTTTCAGTGGCTGGTACTCGATCGAAAGCTTTTTCTGTTCGATCGAGTGAAGATGGTGGTCAATAGTGTTCGATTGAGTCCCTGCTGAGCTCGATCGAAGTGTGGCATTTAGAGGTTACTCGATCGAACATGCTTTCTGTTTGATCGAGAGGATTTGCTGGAATTGTGTTCGATCGAGGAGACTGAAGTTCCTCGATCGAGCACTTTGCTATATTACACGGAATTTTATTTCGTGTTAGACTTATTTAATATCTTAGTTTTGTTAATAAATATCTCCCCTATATAAGGGAAGGCGTAATTAGGTTTAAATCATCTCTTAATCTCTTTACACTTCTTAATCTGATACTTTGCTCTTAATTACTACTTAGATAATTTCTCTCCTTTTGCTACGTTGCTTTCGTTCTTATTGTCGGATCTCGACTTTGTAATCTCAATTTACTCTTACACTTAATTTAATTCCTCTTTTGCATTCTTAATTACTGTTTTAATCATTGTTGTTATAGGTTTATGCAATTTCATTCTTTTAATCCTTATATCATGTCTCTTGCTATTTCATCCGTTGTTGTTATCAGTTTCATCAATAACATGAGTAGCTAATTTCTTTTATGTTAGGATTAGGGGAGCCATTGTAGTGAATTAATGATGTTGTAAATAGAATAGATGGTTTGTTTGTGAGAACTGTTTTTTTTTTAACAATTTAATTGTAATCGTTTAGTTGTGTGCACGCTTCTAAACCAGTTAATCCGGTTAAATTCAAACCTAGATCGAGAGATTAGAATGACCAGACCTGTTATGAACAGTAGACTACATTAATGAGGGTGGGAGCCAAGTTAGTTGTATTTTAGGGTAGAAAGTGGACCGAGAGGACCTTTCCTTTACTCTTCTCACATTAGACCGTCTGAGCTATTTATGACTGAATTGACTAATTACCATGGTGAACCGACATCCTAGCATTCTTCTCTTCATTTGATCACAACTTATTATTCTTTATTCTTATTGCCCTTTTTCTCTCTTTTAATCTCATTTAGTTGATTAGAAAGCAATTCAAACACCCAATTGTTACCGTGACAGACTTAGATAGCAGGTAGATATAATAGCCTTCCTGTGGAGTACGATACCTGATTTACCTCTGCTATATTTATTAGTTGAGCCAAATAGTTTATTTTTGATAGGGTTGCGACAGTCGTGTCAAATTTTCGCGCCGTTGGCGGGGAGGCAGTTAGCCTATTTGCTTGCTTATTTTCTTTTGTCTCAGTCTCAAGGAATTTCTAATTCCTTGAGACAGTTCTTATTTATTTTCTCTAGCTTTGTTTATGCCTAGGTCTAACAGGTCAGAATTAGTACCAACTGATCCTGAACCTGAGTGAACTTTTTGCTATAGTGTGGACGCGGGCCCACGGGGGCGCTTGGGAGGAGAACAGGCGTTTGCATTTATGGAGTCGCCACCAATTTATTGTGAAAAATTGGAAACCGTTCGAATACCTCGTGTCATGTCAAGACACAAAGTAGTGACATGAACACCAAGAAATCGTTACCCTTAGCATTATATGTCGAGAATGACTCTCGTGGATGCCAATGAACACGGATGTTCACAGAGATCTGGAGTAAGGGGTGAAGGTACGTATTAGGAAGCTCTTTTGATCGAACACCTAATCCCGCCCGCCTCGATAGCGGCCTCTACTAATGATTAGGGAAGTTATTTGTACTTGATATATCGTCGATTATATGCATGCAATGCAACATCCAAGTTTTGATCCTAGCATGTGAAGAATTAACTAAGTCGGTGAACAAATAATTAGCAAACAATTAGGTCGAAGTAGGAATTTAAGTTCAATTACATGTGAAGGCATACAAATGGTACAATAAAAGAAATACGATAAATACAATAATGAAAGTTACAATAATTACATCGGATTCAATGATTTATGTCGAAAATACTTTCAAAATGGATAATTTGAGAAAGAAAAGAATAAAGGAATTAACGAACAGGAATTAGGCGATAATACGATTAATAGTTAATTAAATACGTAAACTAATTAAACTAGGTCAAAGGAGAACGGAAGTTCAGAGACAGAAGTTAACCTGGGAGAGGCGCAGCAGAGCTGCGCCCTCTGGAAGAGGCGCAGCAGTTGCTGCGTCTGTTCCAAGGCTGAGTTCTGGCTGTGAAGCCAGAACTGCAAATCGTTAATAATCTTGGGTGAATTTAATGATTGATTATGATATTTGACTCGGATGAAAGTGATTAATACATTAATTAAATGAGAATGAGTCATAAAAACGATAAAACATGGATGAAACGAGTGCAAACGAATTAATTACATGAATGAAAGATTGATTAGTGACATTGGTGAACTAAATAGGATAAATATAATGAATTAATGACGGATACGACAATAGACAGATGGAAATATACAAAAGATCGAATTCCAGAGACTCAATATGAAAGAATCGAATCTCTACAACTCGGATTGATTTTAATGACGAAAACCCGCAAATATTGGTTATAAAGGATTTAAGTCGGGAATTAATGATGAAATTAAATACTAATGATGATAAATAATATGTTAAATTATGTTTAAATCGTCATACGAACAATGAACAATAAACGAAAGAAAATAACAAAACGAACGAATTGACAGAAGACGAAGGAAGAAGAAAGGAAGCAGGAACTACGGCAGCCTCACGAAGAGGCGCAGCAGGTGCTGCGTCCCTTCGAAGAGGCGCAGCAGTTGCTGCGTCCTTTCTCGACGTCTGTCTTCTGATAATCCGTAAAAAGGGTTTTAAACATGGTTTTATAAATCGGTTTTAGAAGTACTTTCGACATAAATCTTACATTAATGATACAAAAAGTAAATAACAATAATAAAAAAGGATTTACACCCTCAGACTTACATGTTTGATGAAACAAGATGAACTAAGTTTACGATTTAGTGATGCTCGACTCGAATGTAACGAAAGTGCCCTCGTAAGAGGAAAACGATTAAGATTAATTAAGTTGATTATGGTGGAGTTGGTCAAATTGGTCGGTCATGCAAACGAGGCTGGTACTCAGAAGGATCTGAGCTTACGTGGTCGAAAGTTCAAGCACGTAGACGCCAAAACGTAAGAACGTGGTCTAGAATGCAAAGGGAGAAGAGAAGGGCGGACACTCGCGTGAGAAATATGAGGAGTGAAGGCTCCTATTTATTCTAATCACGTGGAGGGATTAGGGTTTTCGGAGAAACTTTGGAAGTGAATCTCGAAAAGATATGAAAAGATACGAAAAATACGCGAGAAAGGACTGGGAAGAGCGCGCAGCAGCAATCGCGTCTCTTGAAAGAGGCGCAGCACCTGCTACGTCTGTTCCCAAGTGGTTTCCTCCTGCAGAAGAAAGATTTCCGTGTTTGAATTATGGAATAACGGAATAATTCTATTTTCCTTAATATTTTGTGTGAATATTACGGGAAATTCATTACCAAAGATTAAAAGATTGTGAAATATGGAATAGAAATATCCGGAACATTCCAGAACATTCTGACTCGGGATTTAGCGGTTATAAGAAAATGGAGACGGTTTTAGGCCCGGACTCCAAATGTACTATAATTACTGTCAAAACGACCGTATCGGCGCGTAGATGACAATTAAGAGGTGGACATCGGTGTTTGAGCAATCACTTGACGATAAACTTACGAACTGTCACAAATCATTCCGCGTACCAAACATTTGGCCCAATCATCATCGGGTGGTTTGCGGGAGGTGCAGAAATGAGGTATCTACAGAGCCCCCACTTTGGCTGAGGCTTGGACAAGGCGAAAGTCAGAGTATAGCCATCAGGTCAATCGAAGATTACAACCTGACGACTATGGCGACGCGAGGCGGGTCAAGGGGTCTGAACGAAGGACCTGTCGTCGGGAACATTTTAGAGTCTGTCGACTATCGGGGAGGGTCGTTTAAAGTCCAAGACTACGTAAGGAGGCTCGCCAGCCATAAGAAGAGACCATACCTGAGACTTCTTCCTCGAGATGCTTCCGGAGTTGCGTAGGAGCTAAGGGTAAGCGTAGGAGCTAAGGGATAAGCGTAAGAGCTAAAGGATAAGACCTAAAAGATAAGTAAGGATTGTGTTCTAGGGTGTGGGACCCTAAAGGAGAGCATCAATGGGAAGGAGGCCCAAAATATAATTTCAACCTGAGGGGGTAACTAAGGCTTGAGTGTAAGAACTCTACCGGTCTTGGAACCTCTGGAGAACGACACCTTTATCGCACTCCGCGGAGAAACAAGAAATATCGTGAGTAGCAGGACACAGGCGGGAACTGCTGGGAGAAATCTGCTTGGGTCGTCTTCAAACAAACTTCAGAAGAACTCGAAAAGGACGATTGTATGTCGTGAACTCTCGTTAGGGAAACCTTATCAGGAACTTATCTCCATGTCTCGAGAGGGATTTCCTATCCGCTTACTCTCGCTGGGGGAAATATAATGAAGGCGTGTCGAAACACCTGTCGGGGAATACTTGCTCGTTGTGACAAGCAAGGTCTTGGAAGCGATAAATAATGTATGGTAGTCTGCAGTTGGCTTAGAAACGCGGGTCTGAGCGAAGAATAATCATCAAACGGACCAAAAAAGATATATGGCATCGGGGAAGAGGCGCACCAAAGATAGGCCCACAAATAACGAACTCATAACGAACTTTTGAAAATTCGTATGAAGGGAAGCTGAGGAAGAGGCGCAGCAAGAGCTGCATCTCTTGAAAGAGGCGCAGCACCTACTGCGTCTGTTCCTGAGGGTGTCTTTCCTGCGTAAAAGCGCGACGAAACAAGGATTCATTTCATTTGTTTCGAAACACAATTCCTCAATTTCTCTCTCAAATTTCAACCATTTCCGCCAAAATTTGATCCAAAAGCTTGTATTCGCCATGACTAATCGAGGTATGTATATCATTCTTGCATTAATCTTCTATAATGAACGAATTGAATCGACAAAATTTAGGGTTTTCAACCCTAAAATGTCGAAAATTTGGGGCTTCTCCCCCAAATGATCTTGCCTTGTAAAATTGACCTTGTAAATGGCTAATTGGTAGTATAAGGATCATAACCATGTATTTGTTTCGAATTTTCGTTGAGTTTTGGGCATTTGAGTGAAATTGAGACGGTTTCACAACTAGACCGCACATTGCTTCGAAAATGGCCTTAGGATTGCGCATTTGTGATGAAACTTGATATTTGGAATCCTTGGATGATGGGTAAACTTCCTACCATCTCGTAATTTTGGTTTGTGATGGCTTTTTCAGGACACTTTTCTAGGGCATAATCGCCGTTATAACGAAATGCAGCCGAAATTTCGACTCGAACCCATGACTAGGCTTCTACTTAGGCTTGACTTAACCCAAATTACCACATGAGTGATCGGGTTTGTGGGAATATGGCCAAAGATGGCGAGAAAAGAGCGACTTCGGGGCCTCTAAAACTCGAAAATCTCCTAATCAAGGTTCGTCGTCACTTGACGCGGCCTAAAATTACTTTAACGTTGCAGGTGACGAGGCTTCTACTTCTAGGAGAGATCTCATGGACATAGACACGGCCGTTGACGCTTCTTGTGCTCTCGAGGAGGCTTTTGTTGCGGCTAAGGCAGCTGGTGAGGTTGCTGAGGACGAGATCCTCGAGGAGGAAGAGGAGGAGGAGGCCCCGAGGCGGGCCAACGTTGGGCGAGGCGGTCGTCAGCTGAGGGGAGCACCGCGTGGTGAGACACGGGACAAGAGCACTTGCTTTGGGCTGTGGAGGGTCACCTGTCCTATAGGACGGTGAAGAGCTTGGTAATCTTGAATTCATTACTCATCACTCACCCTCTTTCATTTCATTTGCTTATATCTTTTCCAACTTCATTCAAACTAAAGATAGCTTTTGTTTCAAATCAGAATAGGAGGCCGGGAACATCAGATCGTTCTCGGGCTACACGACGGCGATGGAGTGCTACGAGAGGCTGTCGGCGGAGGAGCGGGCCATGATCGAGCGGGGAGAATTCGGCGCCCTGGTGCAGACTTGGAAGGATATCGCGAAGAGGAAGCTGCAGGCTAACCTTAGCCTGGTCCGCGCTTTCTTGGACCGATTCTGGGATACGACTTCCACTTTTCACATGCTTTTTGGTGAGGTGGGAGTCACGTTGGAGGACTACGGCATGATTTCTGGGCTGCCGTGTGGGACTGAGGAGGTGGAGTGGCCGGAGACTGCCATGAGGGTGGACTCGGCCGAGGCTAGGAGGTTGATCGGCTGGAACTTGGCGCCGAAGGCTGCTGTAGTGCCTGGTTTGGTGCCTAGTTCTTACGTTCAAGACTACTTTGCGGGAAAGACCTCGGCACGGGTGGTGATTAACGGGAGAGAGACGGCTCCTCCTCCCTGTACAGCTGAGCAGAGGGCCCGTTTGTGGCTTTGGTGGTTTCTGTCTTCGATCTACCTCGGAGACAAGGGAGAGAGGCTGTCGACGAAGCTCCTTCCCTTTCTTTCTGACCTGAGCTCCCTAGGACGTTGGGACTGGGTCACTGCTGGTTTTGCGGTCTTCATCCGCTTCATGAGGGCCATGGTTCGTCCTGAGTTGATGGAGTAGGGGACTTCTCCTGGTGTTGTCGTCCCTGGACTACTGTTGGAGGTATGAACCTTCATTTGGACTAATAATCACTTCTTTTCCTTATCGAATTTCGAAAGATCGTTATTGACTATCTCGCTTCACAGGCGTGGGTGTACTCCTACTTTCCGAGCCTCTCGCCTAAGAGGACGGAGCCGCTGGAGAGAGCCTATCCCGTCGTGAGGGATTAAGTGATGTGTCGCACGAGGAGCAAGCGTTCCTCTCACGGTGTCTACCGGCGGGACGTGAACGCTCTTCAGCTGGACAGCGTGAGCATCTTACTTATATTCGTTTTGCTTTTTTATTACTTTTCAATCGATCATAAGAATGATTTCTTGCTTGTCTTTTCCCAGTGGGTGCCCAGGCCTTGGGCGGAGTACGCTAGCGCTCCTCCTTTCGTGGCTGAGGTCCTTCGACCTAGGAGCTCGAGTCGGTTGCTGCTGAGGACGTCGAAGGGTCATGTGTGGTACTTGGGCGAGCGTTTGGCTCGTCAGTGCTCTCGGGATGTCTTGACGGTTCCCATCGATCCTCCTAGGACGATGTTCAGGGAGCCTTCTGAGGCTGAGAGGGAGGCTGACTTGGCTGGCGTTGGTGGTGATGCCCTTCTGCTTCCTGGTGAGGACTACTCGGCGTTCCTCTACGGGAGGTTGGCGTACTGGCCGGTTGTGGTAAGTATTTACTCTCCTTATGACCATTTCGAAAGCATGATGAATGATCATCGATTTAATGGCAATCCTTTGTCTTTGCAGGAGGTTAAGGCGGCGGGCATCGAGCCCCCAGAGTACCCCGAGACCCTCGAGTACACTGACGCGACCGGAAGGACGACGATCTCCGAGCTGCGTGACTTTGACGTGGCTGTGACGGATGCTGGCTTGGACGACTGGCAGCATCTGATTCGGAGGGTGAGCCTCTAATTTGTATGATTTTTCGTGTAAGAACACATTTGATTGAACTTATCCAATTATTAAGAACTACTTTTTTTTGAAAATGCAGGTTGCGCCATCCCGATTTGTGGCGTTATGGAGGGTGGCCAACCGGCTGCGAGCTACTGCCGTCGAGGCACTTGTCGGCGGTCGAGGTCGTCAGGTATGAACCTTTCGTCTACCCCATTTTCTAGTTTTCTAACTTTTCTTATGATTGCTTGAAGTGATTGACATGAGCCAATTTTGTTGTTTGCAGAGGGAGCGCGAGCTGGCCCAGTCTCGGGAGGAGACAGCTCGTTTGCTGAGGGAGCTCGAGGTCCGCGCCGCCGACGTTGCTGCTCTCGAGGCGAGAGTTGCGGAGTTAGACGGCGACCGGTAGTAGTTTTGTTTTGTTGTTGTTTGTTTGTTGGCTGTATCTTGCACATTTGTACATTTTAGAACCTATATTTTAGACATTTTGAATTTTGCTTGGGGCTCGAGCCCCCAGTTTGGTGTAAATATCCCTTTTTTGGTTGTATATACGACGGCCTGAGTGCCTTTGCTGCTGGGTTGATTTGTTTGTACCTGCAGGTTAGTTTTGAATAGGTTTGGTAGATGACGGTTTACGCCGTCATGCTGCCGAAATTTACATAGAAATCATATAGAGCATGTATTTGTACATATGGCCTAAATTTGTGCAAAATAATGACTTGAAAATGCAAAAAATTGGCTGGAAATGACCGGACGGTAGGGGGGGTTTGACCCGAAAATGCAAAAAAAAATGTAATGCAAAAATTTGGTCGGAAATGACCGGACGGTACGGAGGGTTACCCCCTAAAAAAAGGAAAAAAAAAACATATAAGTGTGAAATAGAAAGTGAAATGATTCCCTGAAAAGAAAATTAAAAGAAATGTACAAGTGTGCTAAAATGACGAAAATGTCGATATCGTCTCGAAATGCGCATCCGCGAAATTAGGAAACACGAAATATGGTAACTTTGACGTATTTACCAAAATAATAACCCGTATGAATAGGAAATTATTCGCTAAGGAATTTAGGAAAGATCCAACGCGGAAAATCACAGAAACGTTCTTTGAGGAAGAGGCGCGGCGGAGAGTGCGTCCCTTTGAAGAGGCCCAGCAGGTGATGCGCCTGTTCCCCGGTGTATCCGTCCTGGCGGATTTTAGGAAACAGATTTTAGTATAAATAGAGACGTCGATAGAGGTTTTATTCACACAATTCTTCCGTCTCTTCCTTTGTCTTTTTACATAAAATTCTCAAAACAATCCTTCATCATGAATACTTTAGAAATTCGCCTAAAAGAGTGGACCAACGAGTTTTCCAACGTGGAGAAACACGACATGGGTGCTTATAATCTTGGATCATTGTTGAGTTTGAAGCTTATCAAGGTGGTCAAACCATTCCTAGATGCTTGTCTTGATTATTGGGACCCGAATTATCACGTTTTTGCTTTCCTTGGAAGTGACATTTGCCCATTTCCTGAAGAAATTGCTGCGATCGATGGGTGGGACCCAGAACACTTGTCTGCTATTCCTTCTACTTCACAAGGGTATAAGAACAAGTTTAGGGACTTGCTTGATTTGACAAGAATTGAGGTGGACCGTCTAGTGACCTCGAAAGGAGTGCGAATGTTGGACTTTATTGACCGATTTATTAACAAGGTCGACCCCACCATCTCTTATGTTGCTAGGCGAAGGGCATTCGAATTTTGCTTGTTACATGTATATGTCCTTCAAGGGCATGTTGATGAGGATTTGAGAGGTGATCCCCGTTTCTTGAGCCTAGTTGAGCAAATGGAACTGCGCAGGAGCCCAGCCTGTTTATGTTTAGGAGAGATCTTATTGGGTTTGGATAACAGGAAAGCCAATCGCGACCTACCTTATTTGGGAAGTCCCGTTATTTTGCAGGTAAAAGAACACTTTCTTTTTTTCTTTTTCGTTTCTTCTTTTTTCGTTTTTTTTTTTTTTTTTTTTTTTTGCACCTGCTTTTGGTAGGTGTGGCTTATGGAGCGTCTTCGATTGATCGAGCCCCCAGTTCATGTTCCTTCTTATCATGCTCGCTCAATTGCAATGAGGACCAGGCTTTACATGGTGGACTTCCCTCGAGTGTGCAATTACTGGGAAAACAAATTGAGGAGTGATGATGGCCCTTTGATTAGGTGGGTTGTACCATGGTGGCATCTCAAATCTGTCACTGGAGTATCTTCCTTGGATCCTACCCGATTTGTGCGCATTCCTGGCTTGGAATTCATGGTATGCATATTCCCGGAGAGGCTGATGAGACAAGTTGGACTGAAGCAGACAATCCCGAAGCTTGACACTTGTCCATGCAGACGCCGTGGCGCTTACTACTGAGAGTCGAAGGGAGTGGGCCATTAAATGGGCTCAAAGAAACGTGTGGTTCTTGAACTCTTCTGTTAGTGCCTTATGGGTGTCGGACTCCTATCTGCGGTGGAGGAAAGCTACTACTCCAGAGGAGCGTGAGAAATTGAGGAAGCGCGAGCCCGTTGACTACAAGGTGCGCGAGGTGGAAAAGGAGAAAGAGAAGCATCTGACTGAGGGAGAGGAGGAAGCCGGGTTTAGAGTTGTTCATCCTTCGAAGAAACCGAAGACCTCTCCTGTCGTGGACAAAGTGATTGGCAAGAATGGGAAGGCTAGGCCTCGAGAAAGACCATTGGTGATTAGGTCCGAAGTGGCGCAAGAGCGTCCGACTCGAGGTCGTGACAAGAAATATGACAAAAACGACAAGGGAAAAGGAAAAATGGAGGAATAGCCCAAGTCTTTATTATTATTTATTATTATTATCGTAATAAGAAGGTGGGGTTTTTAGAATCCTAGCCTGTTTTTCTTTTTCTTTACTATTATTATTATTATGTAACGTATTATTATTGTTATTGAATGAAATAAAGGAGGTTAATTGGTTATGAAACCGTTGTGACTTTCTATTTATTATTCTTGTCGAATTCCAAATGCAACTGCAAATGTCCTTCTATTTACATTTTGAAATTAATGGGTTGTATCCTATGAAGGATTGCCTACGTATTCATTAAAAAATAAAATCAAACCCTTGCGCATAGTTCGAGTAAATGTAAAAGAATAATTGTTCTAAGCAAGAGCTTGTAATGAACTTAGAAGATAAGCATGAGCTTTTTACGTACTCTTAAGGTGCAATTTCAGTTTATTTGATGATGTGAGGATGACAAATTGTCAAAATGCAAGAGTAGAGTGAAATTAGATTATTTCAGCTTGGCCAGGGCCCATTTATTTTAGTGCCACAAGAGCGACACGTGAGGTTACGCGAGGCACGTTTTTGTTCCTATTCTAGGCATAATACCGCTTTAGTTGGTCAAGGTTTGTCGGGTTGGCAAATTCATTCCCATCTAGGTCTGTGATTCTAACCGCACCCCCTGGAAGTATGGACTTGACTAGAAATGGCCCAGCCCAATTAGGTTTGAATTTTCCTCGTGGGTCGACAGGTAAAAGAGCTCTAATCGACTTGAGTACTAAGTCTCCTTCCTTGATGTTCCTTGGCTTGACCCTTTTGTTGAAGGCTCGTTTGATACGTGCTTGATATGTTTGTACATTATGTAATGCGCGTAGCCTACGTTCATCCAGGAGGATGAGTTCTTCATATCTATCCCTCTTCCAATCGGCTTCTGGGATTTGACTTTCGAGTAAGATACGCAATGATGGTATATCTAACTCGACTGGTTGTACAGCTTCCATGCCGTAGGTCAAATAGAAAGGGGTGGCCCCAGTGGGCATCCTAACAGATGTACGATATCCCCACAAAGCAAAGGGTATCGTGCTTGGCCAATCTCGATAGTTGTCAATCATTTTCTTGAGAATTGTGACAACGTTCTTGTTTGTCGCCTCTACCGCGCCATTAGTCTGTGGTCTATATGGCGAAGAGTGGTGACACTACAAGAAAAACTAAAATAGGCGACCGAAATTTGGCGACTGATATATTTTGTAACAACCCCATTTATTTAAGGGCCTGAACTAGGACTCCTCAGATAAATGTTGGTGTTACCATCTCGGAACCCCGAGGCAGTAGATAACAAAGGAAAGAAACACAGTACTTTATTAAAATGTTTATAGTGAGATTACAACTGAAATTAAAACAAAGTCTCCAAAATACGACCAAAAGATAAGTCTGATAAAACTATTAATAAGACTAAGGTGGGCTAGGCACTAAGTCGGTCGTCCAAGCTCTCTTCCCGGCCAGCTCCCATCAGTCTACGAAATACTGTCAATCTGCTCCCCAATAATTGGATCATCACAGGCGTACACGAATACACAGGGTCAGCCGCGAAGCTGAGTAGGTAATACAATAAAACAACAACATAAAACACATGCTCCTCCATCACCACCATCGCCATCACAACTCGTACCCCGGACAACCCAGCCTTACCGATCCCCGGTAGACTATAAATATCGACCGTAGTCGATCTGCCAGCTCACAGCTGAGGACACCAGGGCAAGTCCTGTAGAACCCGCCTGGGCCTTATCACAACATCATCATCACCACCTCCACCAACTCCAATGTAATAATATAATAAAACAGTTCAACAGAAGTACTTAACGGAATTAAATCAGACAATCATATTATAACATGTAAATCACCGATTTAGTCAATCCAGTCACATAGTACTATATCAAGTCCAGTGTATTCCCCTACCTCAAATAGCGGTGATAAGCTAAGCTGCGCAGATCGAAGTACTCCACCCGAAACTCGCCACCTAAACATATATATAACATAATTAATTCTCTTAACTATTCCCGTTCCCATAATCAAAAGTTACTATAAGTAGAAACTTTCCCAATTTAGAAGTTACTAAAAATATAAGTTACCCAAACTAGAAAGTTTCCTAAAATGGGAAGTTCCCAAAATAGCAATTACCAAAAATAGCAAGTTACTAAAAATAGTAACCTTCCCGAAATAAAATCCCGACTCAAAAACTTAAATACATTATTCCGTCACCACTACTTAATATTAACTTAATGATTAAAACTTAATAATGTGAATAATAGAAATATACATATTCCCGACTCATTAAAATAAAAATCGTAACAAAAATGACCCAAAAACAAGAACCAAACCCGACTTCCAAACACCCCCCTTTCAACCCGTCTCAACTCACCCCAACAGCCACAAACCCTCACCGCCGACCACCAGGCCTGACACCAGGTCTGGCCTGGTCACCTCCCACCACCACCAACGTGGTCGACCCACGCCGGTGGTCAGAGCCACCACCACCAACACCCCCTGCGTGCGTACCTACCGCCACAAATGCCACAAACAGCCCCTTTCCCAACTCGCCTACCACCACGACACTCCCCTGCCACCTTACCAACCACCACTCTTGCCACCACCGTCGCACGGCGACTCTGACACACGTGGCACCACCGATTCGACCTCCCCCGAGTCCACGGTGGTGCCACCCCATTACCCCTTGTCTGAAATGAACAAAAATCACCCAAACAACCCCGACACCTAAACGCCACCACTGCAACCACCAACAGCGACGACAACCACTCTACCCACCACCACCCGACTCGACTCATCACCAACAACACATCCCACACCCCCACGATCGCTACAACAGTCCTAAAAGACGCACAACTCAAATCAAAAACGTGACGAGAAATGAAAACAGAAACCTTACCTGTGACGGCCGTCGACCTGTGCTTTTCCGGCCAATACAACCACCCTCGACCACTAGCAACGGCTTCCCTAGACTCACGGCAGACCCTACTCCTTCCACACTCACCGGCGTGCGCTCGTTGGCTGTAAATAATGCGTGAGGCGTGAAAGAAAAAGGGTTGATGATGGTGATGTGAAGAAATGACGGTATGAAGGGGGTTTGGTTTTAAGGTTAGATTAGGGTTTCGTTTTAGGGTTTTGGTGGGGTAAAAAGGTAAATGGGTAAGTGGGTAGTAAGTGGGTAAATGGGCTATGACACCTTGACCCAAAAATGCCACTCAACTATAAACCCGACTCATCTTACGATATGAATTAATCAATTACTTTTACGCTTTTACCATTACCATAAAACATGATTTAATTACCTTTACGCTACCATTAAATAATAATATCTCGCTCAGTCGATAATAAAATACGGGGTATTACAGTCTTCCCCCCTTAAAAAGAACTTCGTCCCGAAGTTCGCCCCCGTACCAAACATGTCATCTAAGTATAAAAGACATCTCGTACAACTAACACAGTCAAACACACAACTAGACTACTAGACTACATAAACACGAAATGTTACATTCTACACTCCTAAAAAGAAAGTTACGTCCCGTACCTTACCTCAAGTGAACAGATGTGGATAACTCTCCCTCATCGCGGCCTCGGTTTCCCAGGTAGCCTCCTCTGCTTTATGATTAGTCCACAACACTTTCACTAAAGCAGTCTCTCCGTGCCTGGTCTTTCTAACCTTCCTGTCCAAGATCTCCTTAGGCGTCTCGATGTAGGTCAACTGCTCGTCCACCTCGACCACATCATGGCTCAGAATGTGCGAAGGGTCACTCAAATATCTTCGCAACTGAGAAACATGGAAGACATTATGTACCCTGGCTAAAGCTGGTGGTAGAGCTAGCCGATATGCCACCTCTCCAACTCTATCCAGGATCTCATATGGCCCAATAAACTTCTGGCTCAACTTTCCCCGTTTCCCGAATCTCATCACTCCCTTCATCGGAGACACCCTAAGAAGTACCTTCTCTCCCACCTGGAAGGAAATGTCGCTTCTCCTAGCGTCAGCATAGCTCTTCTGCCGGTCCTGGGCAGCCCTCATCTTCTGTTGAATGATCTGCACCTGTTCAACCATCTCCTGAATCATCTCTGGTCCCAAAACTACCGCATCAGCTCGATCATCCCAACACACAGGACTTCTACACTTCTTGCCATATAGAGCCTCAAATGGAGCCATACCAATACTAGCGTGGTAACTGTTGTTGTATGAAAACTCAATCAACCCCAGTCTATCCTCCCAAGTCCCTCCAAACTCCAAAACACAAGCCCTCAACATGTCCTCGAGTGTCTGAATAGTCCTCTCTGTCTGACCATCCGTAGCTGGATGAAAAGCGGTGCTCATCTTTAACTGAGTACCCATTAGTGACTGCAACTCCTGCCAGAATTTGGATAGAAACCTGGAGTCTCTATCGGAAATGATGTCCTTGGGTACACCATGCAGCTTCACAACATACTGAACATAAGCCTTGGCCAGCTCAGCTTTACTCCAAGTATCCTTCATGGGGATAAAGTGAGCCGACTTGGTTAGCCTATCCACGATCACCCAAATCATATTGTTACCTTTCTGAGTTCGAGGCAACCCCACAATGAAATCCATAGAAATGCTCTCCCACTTCCACTTCGGCACATCTAATAGTTGAACCTTCCCTTGTGGTCTCTTATGTTCCCCCTTCACTCTCTGGCACGTCAAGCATCGAGCTACGAACTCAGCAACTTCCCTCTTCATATTCGGCCACCAAAAAGTCTTCTTGAGATCCTTGTACGACTTATCTCCCCGGGATGAACCGAGTATGGTGTAGCATGTGCCTCAGTAAGAATCTTCCTCTTCAGCTCCTCATTATCCGGAACACACCACCGTCCTCCAAACCTCAGACTACCATCAGCATGGATAACAAACTTGGAGTCAACCCCAGCTTCTGCCTGTTCTACTGTGCTGCGCCACTTCCGAATTCTAGCATCGGCTTCCTGTAACTCTCTGATCTCCTCATATAACTCCGGCTCAACGGTCAAGTCCCCAAGAGTCTCTCCTCTCCGGATCATGTGGATTCCCATCTCCCGCAGCTCATTATGCAACCTCACCCTAGATCTGGCACTGCTCAAAGCATGGATGGATTTCCTGCTCAACGCATCAGCTACGACATTCGCTTTCCTCTCATGATAAAGTATCTCCATGTCATAGTCGCCAATCAATTCGATCCATCTCCTCTGTCTCATGTTCAACTCCTTTTGTGTGTAGATGTATTTTAAGCTCTTGTGATCGGAAAACACTTTGAAGGTAGCTCCATAAAGATAATGTCGCCATAACTTGAGCGCAAACACCACTGCCCCCAACTCTATATCATGACTAGGGTAGTTCTCCTCATAGGTCTTCAATTGTCGAGAAGCGTAAGCGATTACCTTCCCGTTCTGCATCAATACGCACCCCAGACCCTTCTTGGAAGCATCAGTATACACCTCGAAATTATCATTCCCATCTGGTAGAGCAAGGATAGGAGCTGTAGTGAGTCGTTCTTTGAGGGTTAGAAACGCCTCCTCACAACTCTCATCCCAAACAAACCTGTTCTCCTTCCGCATCAATGACGTCAATGGCTTTGTGATCTTTGAGAAGTCCTTGACAAATCTTCGATAATAACCTGCTAGCCCCAAGAAGCTTTGGATCTCACTCACGTTCTTAGGACTCTGCCATCTTGTCACTGCCTCAATTTTACTAGGATCAACCGACACCCCTTCCTTGGAAATCACATGCCCCAGAAAAGCAACTTTATTCAACCAGAACTCGCACTTGCTCAGCTTGGCATATAACTGGTTCTCCTCCAAGGTTTTCAAGACTAACCTCAAATGTTCCTCATGTTCTTCCTCATTCTTGGAGTATACCAGGATATCGTCGATGAACACAACCACGAACTTGTCCAGGTAAGGACTGAACACTCGATTCATCAAGTCCATAAACACTGCTGGCGCATTAGTCAACCCGAATGGCATGACCACGAACTCATAGTGCCCATACCTGGTTCTGAAAGCGGTCTTAGGTATATCCTCGTTCTTAATCCTCAACTGGTGATAACCCGACCTTAGGTCGATCTTGGAGAAAACTCCGGCTCCACTTAATTGATCGAACAAATCATCAATCCTTGGCAAAGGATAACGGTTCTTGATGGTCACATTGTTCAACTCACGGGTAATCCACGCAAAGTCTCAAGCTTCCATCTTTCTTCTTGACAAACAACACTGGTGCTCCCCAAGGTGAAACACTAGGCCGTATGTAACCTTTCTCTGCTAGCTCATCCAACTGCTTCTTCAATTCCTCTATCTCCTTCGGCCCCATGCGGTAAGGTGGTTTAGAAATCGGCCCTGTTCCCGGCTTCAGATCAATGGAAAAGTCCACTTCTCTTTTCGGTGGTAACCCTGGAATGTCCTCCGGAAATACTCTCTCGAACTCCCTCACCACTGGAATCTCAGACACCTTAGGGGTCTCCGACTCACTATCCCACATCTGGCACAAGATTAACTGATCCCCTTTCCTCAGACTCGACTTTAGGGTGTTAACAGATATGAATTTGACTCTTGGCTTGACCACATACCCCTTATAAGACACCCTAGTTCCCTTAGGTCCCCTCAAAGAGATTTCTTCTGATAGCAGTCGATAAAATCCTTGTATTTCCCTAACCAGTCCATCCCCAGAATCGCCTCAAAACCCCCCAAGGGAAACTCTATAAGGTCGCAGTGAAACACAACCTCTCCGATCTGGATTGGTACCCTAGTGTAGACCCTATCACAAGACACCGACTCCCCCGAAGGTACCACTACCGAATCAACAATTCTATCATATGACTTAAGGTTTAAGACTCTGGCATGTTCCGCAGATATAAAAGAATGTGTAGCTCCGGAATCAAATAACACAAAGGTGGGTTTAGAGTTAACAGGAAATGTACCAGTCACCACATGAGCGTCATTCTTAGCTGCCTCCTTGCCCATAGAAAAGAGCTTGCCACTGGACTTAGCCCCACTCTGACTTGAAGAAGCTGCTCCCGACTGTTTGTTCCCCTCATTTGCAGTCTTCTGAAAGTTGGTACTCCCACTCTGCTGACTCTGCTGGTTACGGTTCTGGTAGTTGTTGTTGTTGGGGTTGGTGTCCTTAACAGTTAGTGCAAGGACTTATAAACCTCTAAAAGGATCAAAGGGCATACTTTGGTATTATTATCAGTTGATCCACGTTTATCAATAACGGTTGGCTTGCTAGATAAGTTTGACGTTATTGTCATACAGATGGCGGTGATCAACTGGTCCCTAAAACTCACACCTATAGGATACGTTCGAGAGATGTGACAGTATGAAAATACTGTCATGTAGATGCCAAAATTGACTAACCAGTTAGTCCGAGTTATTTGACTAGAAATTAGTCAAATATGTGATGTTGAGATATTATATTTAATACGGATTAAATATCATGGGCTAAGGAATTAATTAACCGAGTTAATTCGTAAAATTAAATATACGTGATTTATATTTAATTAAATGTATATTAAAAATAATTATACAATACTGTTTTGTCGGACACATATTAATAATTCAGCTAACCCGTATTATTAGCTGATGCCTTAATTTCCGATAACCGATAACAGTTTATAATACAAAACCCGTCATATACATTTTAGTATTTAACGAACCGGACCTCGAGTTAAAACCAAGAGGAAGTGGAAGCCCACTTCCCCTTGTGGGTCACGGTTTTGGCCGAAATAGGAGAACAAAAGGAGACCTCCTCCTTCTGTTAAACCTAATCATCATTAGCCAAGAGAATTAGGGTTTTGGAGATTAATTTTCTCTCTGAAACCGAGATCTCACATCTCAAGCAAAACACACATCAGTTCTCCCAATATTGCAAGGCAATCGGAGAACACGTTCTAGCACAAGGGCATATCTCGGACAAAGTCTTGGGTGCAACAATTAGGAGGGAATCTCATTTGATTTCTGTTCTTTACGCCGCACTATAAGGACCCGAGGTTGATTCTAATTCCTTATCGTTTCCATATTGTTTTTATGTTTTATGACGATATTCGCATGTATAAATTTACGTTATAGTCCTGCAATTAAAGGGTAGTATACGGATATTAACCCACAAGTGGTATCAGAGCGAGGCCACGTAAATTTTTATATGTGTTTTTCATCAAACGATTGTTGAAACGATGAATTTTGGTTAAAAATTTGTCTCGGCAGCCATTTTTTTTTAACTCGGCAGAAATTTTTTTTATTGCTGCGTTTTTTTTTGGTTGCATTGGGAACCGTGTCTTGTTTACACGGTTGCTCTTGTTGTTGTTTTGTCTCGAAAACCAAACCGTGCCATGTTTTACACGGCTGTTTTGTTTCAAATTTCATGTTGTTTTTACATGTTGTTATTTTATACAGAGATTATAGCAACATGTCATGTTTTTGTCAATTGTTAAAATTGATTTTATGCGTTTTTGATCAAAATTGTTTTGGTTTTGTATCATAAAACTTGTTTCACGAGGGTTTGGAATTTTTCAGAAATTTTTGTACTCGATCGAACTATATTTCCATCGATCGAGTGTTTTTCTGCTTGTTTTTGCTCGATCGAGTCCCTGTTGTACTCGATCGACCCCGTGTCAAAAACCTTTTTCTCGATCGAGTCCCTGTTGTACTCGATCGACCCCCTTCTAAACCCATGTTGCGTTGCTCGATCGAGTTGTCCTCGTACTCGATCGAGTAGTTTTTCTGATATAGGTACTCGATCGACCTCCAGTTTAGTCGATCGAGCACCTCCTGATTAGCATACCTCTCGATCGACTTGCAGATTTGATCGATCGAGCCCTCTGTCCCTCGATCGAGCACTCGTGTCCCTGGATCGAGGATTTAAATCTTAACATGACTTTGAAAATTTGTTTCTTTTGATTTAAATTTTCTTTTGGCTTCAATATGTACTTTATCCGGATATAGTACACTCGCTATGATTGTGAAACGGTTCACACACGTACCATTAAGTTATTTTAAATTATATTTAAAGTAACGGATTATAATAGATTAAAATTAAATGATAGAAGCGGTTTTATCACACGAATTTTAATCATTAAAAGGTGGTTTGGATAAATTTAACATAATTACAGAATTATGTCACGAATGAATTTGTTTTTAGTTGATGCATTTTTATTTATCGTTAATTTATGAATGCCGTGAATGCCTTTTATTACGTATTTAATTTTACAAGCGATTGTAACTTAGTGTGGCCTTAGTAGAACGTGTTACCGTAATGATGGAACACGGTCTTGGTTGTATTTTGAGATCTTGTATCTCCGTTTTGGATTTTTCACTTGTAATTACAGTTTTAATTAGAGTGTAAATAGGTTTATATTTGTAATTTTAAATTGTAATTTTTGAGAAGACTAAAGATGGAGACTGGATGCTCACTCCCGCTACTTGGATCAAGATGGAACATCAAGACAAGCTTTTCGGGTCCAACGGTGGATTCCAAAGTTGTATCTTGTTCTTATACTAGGATAGGCCACACTAGGAATTTTTAATTTTTATTTACGTATCGCATTCCTTTATTTATTTTTATGCAACGATAATTTGCATCATATTCCGCCTAAAAACCAAACCACCTAATTATTGCATGAAAACTGACACATATAGAGGTCACGAGTTAGTTTTCATTGACATTCTCATGTCACACGTTTTAAGCCATCATCCAAATAAATTCATTCACGACAGACGCTAGTTATTCGTTCACTTAAAATGAATTATAATTTTGATTGATGGGATCTTCCTCGTATAAACCAAAATTGAGAACGGTCTTTATAGGTCAAACTCCAATGAGTCCCTTCTTCGTCGGTAGGCATACTATGACCCCTTCTACGTCGGGTAAGTTGGAACCGATTGACCTATTTTATCTCAACACTATGGTCACTCGTACGATCCTGTGATCATGGTGGACTATAGATAGGATTTACGGAAATCTATCGACCAAGAGTTCTTCCGGAAGAATTAGCTAAACAGTTGGCTTATCAATTTACTGAAATTGAGTCTTGGGATCACTTGTATCATTCTTGAGGGAGATCAATTATGCAAGTGCGAGAGTCTACATGTTTAAAATGAATTTTAAAATAGACTTAAATCACCTCGATGAGTTGCTTATTTCGTTTTGTTTTTCTTTCTTTTTCAGTGTAGATCACGTTTTAAATCGCTAAACATCAAATGGCTGGTTCAAGTGATAACCCAATGCCAAGTGCCACATTGGACCGTGAGTCCGGGCTTAGGATCTTCATGAATCGGATGAATCGGTCTACTCGATCGAAGAATGATGGATCCAACTTCGCGGATCGGGAGGCGGCATTACGGAATGCCGCCACCGCCGACGGAAGCTCAAATTTTTGTTAGAGCCCCTCCCGCAAACCCAGGTCCCACGGCTAGAGCTACCGAAATCGCCAAGTTTAACGATTTCTGTATGGAAGCGGGTGCGATTAAAAACGTACTCATTTTTGCAATGGAATCCAATTTGCAGAAACGCTTCATAGCCCATGGTGCAAACAAGATTTTCACCACGCTCACTAAGGAATTCTCGAAAGCACCGAGAATCGTGACCTATGAGCATACCACTCGCTTCTTTGATGCGAGACTCCAGAAGGGCCAACCGGTTAGCCCACACATTCTCAACATGATTGAGAATGTCGAGAAGCTGGAGACCTTTAACTGTAACATCAGCGGGAACATTGTTATCGACCGCATGCTTCACTCACTCCACGATGGTTTTTCGCAATTTAGAGCGAATTACTATATGAATGATTTGAAGAAAACTCCCCATGAATTGCACTCCCTCCTCGTATGCACCGAGAAGGACATGAAGTGCAGTGGGAGCTCGAAACAGGATGTTCTCGTTGTGTCAAACAAAGGGAAAGGTAAGGGCAAAGCTCCAAAGCAAACCTAACGAGAGGTAAGGCAAAGTTCAAGAAGTCGGGTTCGGGGAAGAGTGGTCCTGGTGAGGCGAGTAACTCATCGAGGCATGACAAAGAGCAAGAGTGAAAACATGGAATGCCATCATTGCCACAAGACTGGGCATTGGAGACGCACATGTCCTGTTTATCATGAGGACTTAAAGGCAGGTCGTGTTAAACCCGTTGGTATGTCTTCTCTCTCTTCTACTTTTATTCATATGATTGAGATTAACCACGCAAGTTACGGAACTTGGGTACTTGATACTGGTTGTGGTTCTCATCTCTGTAATCATGTGCGGGGGCTCGAAACATCGAACCCCTCGTAAAGGGTGAGGTGGACTGCGTGTCGGGAATGGAGCAAGAGTAGCCGCCATCTCCAAGGGGACATATGTGATCCAGCTTCCTAGCGGATTCGAGTTGTCATTATATGATCGCTATTATGTACCTAGTCTTTCCAAAAACATTATTTCGGTTTCTGCGCTTGATAAACTTGGTTTTTCATTTGTAATAGAAAACAATGCTTGCATTTTCTCATTACACGATATGATTTCTGCAAGGCGGTTTCCATGAACGGAATTTATGTTTTAGATCGGACCACGGAAATATTACACGTAATGGATAAAAAGTTAAAGGTTGGTGACAAAGATCAAACGTATCTATGGCACCGCCGTATGGGACACATTAATGAGAAACGCGTAAAACAGCTCATCAAACATGGAGCTATCTCGGCCTTTGATTTTCAATCATTTGGCACGTGTGAATCATGTCTCATCGGTAAGATGACTCGGATTTCCTTCAAAGGTGTTGGAATGCGCGCTGCTGACCTATTAGGACTCATACACACGGATGTATGTGGCCCTATGTCAATCACCGCACGAGAAGGCTATAGGTATTTCATCACTTTCACGGACGATTTGAGTAGATATGGCTATGTCTACTTAATGAAGCACAAAAGTGAATCCTTTGAGAAATTCAAGGAATACCAAAATAGGGTATAGAACCTGTTGGGTAGAAAGATAATAACACTGCGTTCGGATCGTGGTGGCGAGTATCTTTCTCACGAGTTTGATCAACACTGAAGGATTTGTGGGATTGCCCTACGTTAACTCCACTGGAACACCTCGGGTGAACGGTGTGTCCGAACGGAGAAATCGAACACTACTTGATATGGTTCGATCCATGATGAGTCACACGGTTTTACCTGATTCATTATGGGGTTATGCTCTTTTGTCAGCCGCTCTAATACTTAACCGAAGTCCGTCTAAAGCTGTTGACAAGACTCCATATGAACTATGGAAGGGAACGGTCCCTAACTTGTCCTTTATACGGGTTTGGGGCTGCGAGGCTTATGTCAAGTGGAGACACGAGGATAAGCTCGGCCCGCGATCGGTCAAGACATACTTTATAGGTTATCCTAAAGGAACGCGTGGTCATTACTTCTATTCGCCAACCGAACAACGCGTTTTTGTTGCGGCTAGTGCGACATTCTTAGAGAAGGAATTTCTCGAGAATGCAAAGAGTGATAGAACCTTCGACCTGTCGGAGATTCCAGAACCAAACACCGAGCAACCATTGGAGGAACCTATTCCTTCAATCCCGGCTGCGGTGAATATTCCTGAGGAACCTAGGAGGTCGGGAAGAGTCTCTATTCCTCCGGACAGATACATCGGTATGGTCGAGGAACATGACATAGATGACGTTCTACTCTTAACGAGTAGTGAACCCGCAACCTATAAAGGTGCCATGACCAGTTCTGACTCAAAGCTATGGCTTGAGGCCATGCAATCCGAGATGGACTCCATGTATGAGAACAACGTGTGGGATCTTGTTGACTTACCTGCTAAGGTTCGTCCCCTTCAATGCAAATGGCTTTACAAGATAAAGCATTCTGTGGAAGGTCAACAAGATATCTACAAAGCACGACTAGTTGCTAAAGGTTTCACCCAAGTGCCAGGTTTGCACTACGATGAGATTTTTGCACCCGTAGTTATCTTTGCGTTCCATTCGGATTATCTTAGCGATCGCCGCTTTTCATGACTATGAAATTTGGCAAATGGATGTGAAAACCGCCTTCTTAAACGGCTTTTTGGAGGAAGAGTTGTACATGGTACAACCCGAAGGTTTCATCGATCCAACACATCCTAAGAAAGTGTGCAAGCTTAAGCGTTCCATTTATGGACTTAAGCAAGCATCAAGGAGTTGGAATCATCGCTTCGACCAAGTGATAAAAGAAAATGGATTTACTCGATCAGTCGAGGAACCATGTTTATATATCAAGTCGAGTGGGAGCAAGATTGTCTTCCTAATATTGTATGTTGACGACATACTCCTGATTGGGAATGACATACCTCTCTTAACTTCGGTGAAAGTATGGTTGAAAAACCATTTCCGGATGAAAGATCTGGGAGAGGCACAAAGAATTCTAGGCATCCGTATCTATCGAGATAGATCACGACGGATGTTATCTCTCGATCGGGGAGTCTTACATAGACAAAGTCCTAGAGAGATTCAGCATGACTAACTCCAAGAATGGGTTTCTTCCTATGGCTCCAGGGGTGCATTTGAGCAAGTCTCGGCACCGAGACACCGGAAGAGAAAGAGCGCATGACATGGATTCCTTATGCTTCGGCTATAGGATCAATCATGTATGCCATGATATGCACACGTCCGGACGTGGCATATGCATTAAGTATGACAAGTCGATTCCAACAAAGCAACAGGTGAACCACATTGGTTGGTGTCAAGAACATTCTTAAGTACCTCCGGAGGACTAAAGATTGGGCATTGATTTATGGAGGCTCTCAAACGCTATGCGCAACCGGATTCTGCAGATGCTAGCTTCCAAACGGATCGAGATGACTCGAAATCTCGCCTGGATTCGTTTTTACTCTTAATGGCGCTGCATCACGGTGGAAGAGTTCGAAACAAATGTTATAAAGCAGATTCTACGACCGAGTCCGAGTACTATGCCGCGTCTGAAGCAACAAAGGAAGCGATATGGATGCGTCAATTCTTACATGGGCTCTCGGTAGTGCCTAGTTCGAATGACCCGATCACCATCTATTGCGACAATAGTGGTGCCATCTTCCAAGCTAAGGAGCCAAAGTCTAGCAACAAGTCTAGACATGTACAACGGAAAGCTCATCTAATCCGGGATTACGTGGAGCAAAAGGAAGTAGTGATAGAAAAGATTGCTACTGAGATGATAACATAGCGAGATCCTCTCACTAAAGCATTACGACAAGATAAGCATGAAGGGCACGTAAATTCCATGGGAATCAAACGTGTTCCTGAGTTGTAGTACTCTTTTATGGATCAGATTCATTCTCCTTTGTACTCTATACGACATCATCGTTTTGATATTTTATATATATATTTTGTTTTTCATGTGGAATTGTACGACAATTTTGAACACCACAAAGTGAACTGAACAAACATCATATCTTGTTAGTCCTTAATTGCCCACATGAGCGATAACTCGGCAATTATTTCGTGACGTTGGTTGATGGTGGGTTCAACGAGCCATAAGTCAACAAGTTGACTGACCAATCACAGAGGCGATTTATACGGATATTTCGTAGGACACAATTGTGACATCGACGTGGAGTCCTAAATGTTTTATAACATTCGTTGCCCGGTCGTGGATAGGACTTCTATGGTGATCCTAAGAGTCGATTCTTTGACTATCGACTGTCTCTTGAGACTACGGCAGATTTTGGGTGACTTTGGTTTCTTTCTCACGGTCATCCGTAACAGGGGGCCAAGTAGTTTTTTCTGGGTCATTTCATGCTGTGCTTAGATCGGAAGGAGTCGAGTTGAAGGAAATATTCAGCCTTTATCAGGTACTCGATATTTCTCAGGGCCACTCGAGGAGTCAGAATCGAAATGCATGGCCATGCTCGGATACGGATTCGTTTTATCGGTTAAGTTACTCTCTAGTCGGGGAAACCACTCTAGATACAGATCGATTGTAAAATACGACCTTTGCGGATCCAGATCTGCAAATTGTTTTACATTGAGTGGGAGAAATTTTAAATGAATATGAGAATCGGTTATCGCACCTACACTTGTTCGGACAAGTGGGAGTTTGTTGGAGCTTGTGTCCTCCAGTTAGTGCGGATAACGTCATTGCACATACACTTGTACGGACAAGTGGGAGCTTGTTGGGGTTGGTGTCCTTAACAGTTAGTGCAAGGACTTATAAACCTCTAAAAGGATCAAAGGGCATACTTTGGTATTATTATCAGTTGATCCACGTTTATCAATAACGGTTGGCTTGCTAGATAAGTTTGACGTTATTGTCATACGGATGGCGGTGATCAACTGGTCCCTAAAAGTCACACCTATAGGATACGTTCGAGAGATGTGACAAAGATGAAAATACTTGTCATGTAGATGCCAAAATTGACTAACCGAGTTAGTCCGAGTTATTTGACTAGAAATTAGTCAAATATGTGATGTTGAGATATTATATTTAATACGGATTAAATATCATGGGCTAAGGCGAATTAACCAGTTAATTCGTAAAATTAAATATACGTGATTTATATTTAATTAAATGTATATTAAAAATAATTATACAATCTTGTTTTGTCGGACACATATTAATAATTCAAACTAACCCGTATTATTAGCCGATGCCTTAATTTCCGATAACCGATATGATTTATAATACAAAACCCGTCATATACATTTTAGTATTTAACGAACCGGACCTCGAGTTAAAACCAAGAGGAAGTGGAAGCCCACTTCCCCTTGTGGGTCACGGTTTTGGCCGAAATAGGAGAACAAAAGGAGACCTCCTCCTTCTGTTAAACCTAATCATCATTAGCCAAGAGAATTAGGGTTTTGGAGATTAATTTTCTCTCTGAAACCGAGATCTCACATCTCAAGCAAAACACACATCAGTTCTCCCAATATTGCAAGGCAATCGGAGAACACGTTCTAGCACAAGGGCATATCTCGGACAAAGTCTTGGGTGCAACAATTAGGAGGGAATCTCATTTGATTTCTGTTCTTTACGCCGCACTATAAGGACCCGAGGTTGATTCTAATTCCTTATCGTTTCCATATTGTTTTTATGTTTTATGACGATATTCGCATGTATAAATTTACGTTATAGTCCTGCAATTAAAGGGTAGTATACGGATATTAACCCACTATACGGATATTAACCCACAGTTGTAGCTTCCCTGGTAACTGTTACAAGCTCCAGACCTTGCACCTCCCACATAGCCAGACATAGGTGTGTGATAACTGCTATACCCAGACCCCGCTGAACGAGAGCCACTGAACCCAGACATAGGTGCCCTGTATCCACCAGACTGATTCGCCCCAGATGATCGGCATTCAAATCTCTTGTGTCCTGTCTTTCCACAGCCAAAACAAGTAAGCCCCGCAGAACTACCTCCCCGCCGGTGCCCCGAAGCCGCCTCCACTCGAGCTCTCATACCCCCCGGGGCACCGTTAGTGGAGTACCCACCATATCTGCCCGAACTCGCTTCTTTGCCCCAAGATTATCGCTTGTGGTCTCCAGCTTCCTTTTCTCGGCCTTGCCTTTCTTATCGGCCTTGATGCATTCCGAGAGCCTCGGCAGCACCAGACCCTCAAGTAAATGTCCCGAATCGTAGTGGGTGGAGAGCTGTGAGCCTCTTCTTGATGTCCATAGTGAGCCCCGTTCAAACCTCATAGCCAAAGCATAGCTTCATTCTCGCCCAAAGTCATCAATGTATGAGGATAACTGTCGAAATTTCCGATGATAAGCCTCCACTGTCATATCTTCTGTCATCTTGAAAGTGTTAAACTCCTCCCGTAGTTTGGCTTTTTGGAACTCGGGCATGAACTCATTCTTCAGAAACTCTTGGAATTCCAACCAAGACACATGTCCCGTCTCAAGATCCCTAGCAACCTGTCGAATCTCCACCTTATTCCTGGTCCACCAGTCACCGGCTGTGGCCCTCGGATAGTGGGCGCTTGATCCACCGTAGCTCTTCTTAGGACATCCTATCAGCTCAAACAGATTGGTGAATTCCCTACACCATTCTCCCAGCAATTGAGGTTCCCCCTCTCCAGTGAATATTGTGGGATTATGCCTTGCCACAATGGTGCTCATCTTTCCCGGATCCATTCATTTGGCTTTTAGGGCCTCATTCTCAGCTCGGAGCCTATTCAACTCTGCTTGGGTGTCATTAGCGGCGGTATCCCTTCTCGGAGGCATGTCTATAAGAATTAGGAGAGTTAGTGATGTTCCCTGCAACACTAGAATTACATCGGCTACACTAGTCAATTCTAATCATCTCCTACCCTACATATTTAGCTAACATGGTTCAGGGGTCACATAACCGCATATCACTAGACATAACATCCATCGTAAGATCTTAAGCATCATATATATAAATATCTTACTTCATTATTATGCCAATTCCTACCTCCGAATCACAATTAAACACATGTATACTTATACTAACAGTATATCACCTTGCCTTATTTCTCACATCATGGAATAGTTTTTCATGTTCAATATCATACAACTTTCCTACTCTACCCTTTTCCGCTCATATGATCCCAGGGTACCCGGGTCAAACTGAGAGGGCCAATGGTTCGGTGTGAGGGGGCCCCTAACTCATCCCTTACCTTTAGTGTGCTCCTAACAGTTCTATCCCGGGGTTCATTTTATTTGACTCTTCCTACATTCATTAGATTCATTGGTTTAGGCCTGAGGATCGTTCGCTCTGATACCACTTTGTAACACCCCCATTTATTTAAGGGCCTGAACTAGGACTCCTCAGATAAATGTTGGTGTTACCATCTCGGAACCCCGAGGCAGTAGATAACAAAGGAAAGAAACACAATACTTTATTAAAATGTTTATAGTGAGATTACAACTGAAATTAAAACAAAGTCTCCAAAATACGACCAAAAGATAAGTCTGATAAAACTATTAATAAGACTAAGGTGGGCTAGGCACTAAGTCGGTCGTCCAAGCTCTCTTCCCGGCCAGCTCCCATCAGTCTCGAAATACTGTCAACTGCGCTCCCAATAATTGGATCATCACAGGTGTACATGAATACATTGTGGTCACCGCGAAGCCGAGTAGGTAATATAATAAAACAACAACATAAAACACATGCTCCTCCATCACCACCATCGCCATCACAACTCGTACCCCGGACAACCCAGCCTTACCGATCCCCGGTAGACTATAAATATCGACCGTAGTCGATCTGCCAGCTCACAGCTGAGGACACCAGGGCAAGTCCTGCAGAACCCGCCTGGGCCTTATCACAACATCATCATCACCACCTCCACCAACTCCAATGTAATAATATAATAAAACAGTTCAACAGAAGTACTTAACGGAATTAAATCAGACAATCATATTATAACATGTAAATCACCGATTTAGTCAATCCAGTCACATAGTACTATATCAAGTCCAGTGTATTCCCCTACCTCAAATAGCGGTGATAAGCTAACTGCAGATCAGAAGTACTCCACCCGAAACTCGCCACCTAAACATATATATAACATAATTAATTCTCTTAACTATTCCCGTTCCCATAATCAAAAGTTACTATAAGTAGAAACTTTCCCAATTTAGAAGTTACTAAAAATATAAGTTACCCAAACTAGAAAGTTTCCTAAAATGGGAAGTTCCCAAAATAGCAATTACCAAAAATAGCAAGTTACTAAAAATAGTAACCTTCCCGAAATAAAATCCCGACTCAAAAACTTAAATACATTATTCCGTCACCACTACTTAATATTAACTTAATGATCAAAACTTAATAATGTGAATAATAGAAATATACATATTCCCGACTCATTAAAATAAAAATCGTAACAAAAATGACCCAAAAACAAGAACCAAACCCGACTTCCAAACACCCCCCTTTCAACCCGTCTCAACTCACCCCAACAGCCACCAACCCTCACCGCCGACCACCAGGCCTGACACCAGGTCTGGCCTGGTCACCTCCCACCACCACCAACGTGGTCGACCCACGCCGGTGGTCAGAGCCACCACCACCAACACCCTCTGCTTCCGTCCCTGCCGCCACAAATGCCACAAACAGCCCCTTTCCCAACTCGCCAACCACCACGACACTCCCCTGCCACCTTACCAACCACCACTCTTGCCACCACCGTCGCACGGCGACTCTGACACACGTGGCACCACCGATTCGACCTCCCCCGAGTCCACGGTGGTGCCACCCCATTACCCCTTGTCTGAAATGAACAAAAATCACCCAAACAACCCCGACACCTAAACGCCACCACTGCAACCACCAACAGCGACGACAACCACTCTACCCACCACCACCCGACTCGACTCATCACCAACAACACATCCCACACCCCCACGACTGCTACAACAGTCCCTAAAAGACGCACAACTCAAATCAAAACAGCGTGACAGAAATGAAAACAGGAAACTTTACCTGTGACGGCCGTCGACCTGTGCTTTTCCGGCCAATACAACCACCCTCGACCACTAGCAACGGCTTCCCTAGACTCACGGCAGACCCTACTACCTCCACACTCACCGGCGTGCGCTCGTTGGCTGTAAATAATGCGTGAGGCGTGAAAAAAAAAGGGTTGATGATGGTGATGTGAAGAAATGAAAGTATGAAGGGGGTTGGGTTTTAAGGTTAGATTAGGGTTTCGTTTTAGGGTTTTAGTGGGGTAAAAAGGTAAATGGGTAAGTGGGTAGTAAGTGGGTAAATGGGCTATGACACCTTGACCCAAAAATGCCACTCAACTATAAACCCGACTCATCTTACGATATGAATTAATCAATTACTTTTACGCTTTTACCATTACCATAAAACATGATTTAATTACCTTTACGCTACCATTAAATAATAATATCTCGCTCAGTCGATAATAAAATACGGGGTATTACATATTTAGTCGCCAAATTGGCGACTGATTTTCAAATTGGCGACTGAAAACAGTCGCCAATTTGGCGACTGGCCGGCATTTTTAAAAAGGGAATCAAACTTGGCGACTGATTTTTTAAATTTGGCGAGTGAATTTCAGTCGCCAAATTAAAAAACTCAGTCGCCAATTTTTTTAATACTGGCTAGCAATTGTTGAGTCTCAGCTTGGAAATATGATCCGTTATCCCTAATGATCTCATGTGGGCAACCGTATCGACAGATGATGTTGTTTTGTATGAACTTTGCCACATTTTTAGCCGTGAGACTAGTGTAGGAAGCCGCTTCTACCCATTTGGTGAAATAGTCAATTGCCATGAGGATGAAACAGTGACCTTCTGTTCCGGCTGGAGTTATCTTCCCGATTATATCAATTCCCCAGGCATAAAATGTCCAAGGAGATGTCATCGTATAGAGTAATGAAGGAGGGACATGCTGTACATTCCCGAAGATTTGGCAGTTGTGGCAATGTCTTACGTATTTGATGCAATCGGATTCCATTGTGGTCCAATAATACCTCAAACGTGTGATTTTCTTTGCCATCATGGGCCCACTCATGTGAGGACCGCATTCTCCATCATGAACTTCTTCCATCACTTTCCGTGCCTGTGAATGATCAAGGCAACGTAGGACTACACCAAGAGGTGTTCTTTTGTATAGCTCTCCTTGCATGAGAACGTATTGGGAAGCCAGTAGGCGTATAGTACGTTGTCCCCTTTTGTCCATATCCGGTGGATAGGTACCGTTGATCTTGAAATTTAGGATTGCTTGGAACCAAGGTTCCTCTGTGATTTCCTCTTCATCGGTGATTTGGTGGACATAAGCTGGCTCTGATCGTCGTTCGATGCATAATGGCATTTCCACCATGTCATCTGGCATATTAATCAGAGATGCAAGTTTTGCAAGAGCATCTGCAAATTGATTTTCTTCCCGAGGTAGGTGTAGATAGGTCACGTGATCAAAGAATTGGGCAACCTGGTCTATTCTGGCTTGATAAGGTGCTAGGTTTTCGCTTCGGATTTTCCAAGATCCCGTAACTTGATTGATGATCAGGGATGAATCCCCATGCACTCGGAGGTTTTTAATGCCTAAGCTCACTGCCGCTTGTAGCCCAATGAGACAAGCTTCGTATTCTGCAGCGTTATTTGTCACCTCGAAGTCGAGTTTGACAGAGATCGGTGTATGCTCGCCTTCAGGAGAAATGAGAAACACTCTTATTCCATATCCTCTTAAGTTTGATGCTCCATCGAAGTAAAGGTCTTAGGAGTCTACATCGGTTTGGAGTATATCCTTGTCTGGAAATGACCAAGTATCTATTGTTTGTGCATCATTGATGGGATTTTCTGCAAAGAATTCGGCAACGGTGCGCCCTTTTATAACCTTCAGGGGCACGTATTTGAGATCGAACTCTAAGAGCATCAAAGTCCATCTCGCTAGTCATCCGTTGAGGACGGGTTTATCGAAGAGGTATTTGACTGGATCCATTTTGAAGTATATTTTGACGGAGTAGCTAAGCATGTAATGACGTAGCTTCTTCGTTGCCCAGACAAGAGCGAGGCATGTCTTTTCGAGTTGTGAGTATTTGCACTCGTACTCCAAGAACTTCTTACTAAGGTAGTAGATAGCCCTTTCTTCCTTTCCTACGGTTTGAGCTAGCATGGCGCCCATGGCTGTTTCGGTTACTGTGAAATATAAACCAAGAGGTTGATCTCGTTGCGGTGGCATGAGCACAGGTGGTTTAGCTAATATCTATTTGATTCGGTCGAATGCCTTCTGACAGTCATCATCTCACATGATGTGGTCTGTTTTCTTGAGCTGTTTGAAGATAGGTTCACAGATCATGGTGAGTTTCGATATGAATCGACTTATATATTGCACTTTTCCCAGGAATCCTCTGATTTCTTTTTCCATTTGAGGTTGTGGCATTTCGATCAAGGCTTTGATCTTGGAAGGGTCTATTTCTATACCTCGTTGGCTAACGACGTATCCCAGGAGTTTGCCAGATGTTACTCCGAATGCGCATTTCTGAGGATTGAGCCTCATGTTGTACTTTCATAGCCTTGAGAAGAATTTGCGAAGGTTCGTAATATGCCCTTTTCTATCCTTGGACTTGACAATCATGTCGTCTACGTATACCTCAACTTCTTTGTGCATCATGTCATGTAGGAGTGTAGTTGCGGTGCGTTGATATGTAGTTCCGGCGTTGATTAATCCAAACGGCATGACCGTATAGCAATAGGTTCCCCATTGAGTGACAAAGGCGGTCTTATGCATGTCTTCTATGGCTATCTTGATTTGGTTGTAACCCGTGTACCCATCCATGAAGGATAGTAACGCGTGATCTGCGGTATTGTCCACCAATATGTCGATATGTGGTAGAGGAAAGTCATCTTTAGGACTTACTTTGTTTAAGTCTCTAAAATCAACACAAACACGGATTCTCCCATCCTTTTTGGGTACGGGTACTATGTTGGCTACCCAGTCAGAGTACTCGGAAACTTTGATGAACCCGGCTTTGAATTGTTTATCGACTTCTTCCTTAATCTTGAGAGCCCATTCTGTCCTCATTCGATGAAGCTTTTGTTTCACGGGCTTGAAACCTGGCTTAATTGTGATTCTATGTTCGGCGATATCCCTGTCGATCCCTGGCATGTCTTTGTAGGACCAAGCGAAAACGTCTTTGAACTCGTGTAGGAGGTCTATGAAACTGGCCCTTTCGGCAGAGCTCAAGGTAATTCTTATCCTAAGTTCTTAGGGTTCTAGTTCGGTTCCTACATTGATGGGTTCGGTGTTCTCTATTACTGGTCCCCCTTCCCCCTCTTGTAGTATTTCCTTGGCTATGTAAAGAGGTATCTCAATTGAGTCTGGACCTGGGTCATCCTCAGTATCATCGTAAACAGAATTGCATTCAAGATAACACAAAGAGTAAGCAGAACCTGATTTATTCATATTAAAGTTTGAGAAAAGTTGAAACAAAGAAGCCATATGATCTGTGGTCAGCGGCGATAAAGGGACAGTTGTTGGGACATTTCCCGAACTACTGTTACTATTTTAGGCTAAGCTAGGAGAAACAAAGGGAGTGGGGATGATGACAGGAGGAGACTCCTTAGTGACTTCTCTAGACTCCGACTCTGACTCTGACTCGAATTCATCGTCTTTTGGTTCTCCTTTGAACATCTCTCCTTCTCCAGTGGTGAGCTTGAATAGTCTTCCTTGATTGTTGGTCCACTTAATTGATTTTCTCCATCCTTTCTGCTGGTTCGCGTTTGTTTCTGTGATTAACGTGGTAGGGTTAAAGTGGTTGTCTTGAAGTATCATAGTAATGATCTCATCCTGCGCGGCTCTAACAAATCGATCTTCTCCGAACAGTAGACTAACAGCTTGTTCGTCTAAGCAAGGTGCTTGACGAGCTTTGACGGTAGGAACCGTTTCTGGAGGAATGAAGTACCAATCGTGAAAGATCTCGATTCTGGCTAGCTTCCTTCCGAGGTAGTTCCAAGGTTCGGGAAATCCGTGAAAGAGTTCTTGACTTCCTTCCCTCACGAAGTATCCATTTAGGGTAGGGAGATAGGGTCGCATTTGGACTCCTACGTGCTTACGGTTTTGAACTTGAGCGAGCATCTCGAGAACTTCCTCTTTAGTGGGTTTGTATCCTAGGCCAAGTGGTATCCTTTTTTAGTTGCCTTCCTTGTAGGGTGCGAAGGTGTTTCTTTGGATAGGGTTCAAAGGCATTCCAGGGAAGTATCCCTGGGATTTGAGTATGTGGTTGACCACCAAGTTGGAGTAGAGATCGTAGTATAGGGGTGCCAACTCGCTTTCTATGACACTTATGCTTTGAAAGCCCCCAAGTTCATGTACTGGATCTGCAAGGACTTGATTATTTGACTTCTTTTCGATTATTGCCTTGATGGGCGACGAAGTGATCGTCACCACTTTGCCATTTAGTGGGATTTTGATCTTTTGATGAAGGGTGGATGTTACTGCTTTGGAAGTGTGAATCCAAGGTCTTCCCAGAAGTATGCTAAAGGAAGCTTCAATGTCCACTATTTGAAAATTAACCTTTCGCTCAATTGGCTCTGTGGCTATGGTTAGGTTAACGAGTCCTACTACCTTTCGTCTTGTACCATCATATGCGCGAACACCTTAATTGGTGGGGGTCCAATCCGACTCTTTCATGCCTAGTTTGTACGCCGTTTTCAAGGGTATGACATTGACCGTGAAGCCATCATCTACCAAGGTCATTGGCACATTCATCTTTATGCAAATGACAGTGATGTAAAGAGCCATATTGTGACTAGCGCCAAAGGGCGGAAAATCTTCATCTGAGAAAGTAATAGGATTACTTAGCTTCGGTGATTCTTGGAAGACCAAGTTGACTACATCGTCGGGCGTGGAGTTATGTGCTACATTTAGTTTGGCCAAAGCTTGCAGTAAAGCTTGGCGATGTGGGAATGAGCTTGATACTAGTTGCCAGACTGAAAGATCAGCCTTTGTCTTCTGTAATTTCTTGAGCACATGATCAGTAGAGTCATCTTCGTTATCATTTGATGTGATAACGTTGGTTGGACTTGTTTGAGTAGTACTTTGATATGGACTCCCCGAACGAGTTAGGTGGCCCACATCTTGGTCTTCACCATTTTGGACTATTTCCTTGACTAGGGAGTGTTCAATGAGATACTCGTCTTCATCGTCATCGGCCCATACTCCATTGACTGTAGCTAGTCCCCTAATTATCATGATCTCGTCCTCTAATTCTGTAATTTGGTTGATTAGTTTATCAACCACGGCAACTACTTCTTGTATAGTAGCATTTTGGGAGAAAGTTAGTGGCACATATTCTTTAGGTGTTGCATTGGGGTCATGTAAAGTTGTCACCACATTTTCCAATTCTGAAACTTGCCTATCTACACTCCTTGCCCATGCGATGAAGTCGGTAATGGTAGGGGAAATGGTAGAGTAGAACCCTTCATTATCGATCGCGTGGATCTCATTTTCGACTGGAGAAATGAGGTGTGAACAATCTAAGGTAGATTCTTCACTTGTTATCACTAGAATTCCAAGAGGATTCTGAGTTTTGTTGGGCTTACCTCCCGGCGGTATTGGTAGTCGACCATCCTCAATCATGTCTTGAAGCACATTCTTCAATTTGTAGCATTTTTTTGTGTCATGTCCCTTACCCCTATGATATTCGCAGTATGAGTTCTCGTCCCAGAAATTGGATTTCTTTTCCGGTTCGGGTGTAGGGCCTATGGGTTGGAGTTTGCCTTGTTTCATTAAACTTTTTAGAGCATTGGAGTAAGTGTCCCCAAGATTTATAAATTTCCTTGGTGGGGTACTCTTCTTAGATGGCTCGAGGAGGTTAACTTCATCGGTCTTGCTAGTGGAGCCGTAAGAACGACTTGTTGAGCCTTGATATCCTCGGCCTACCGTTTTGGACAATAGCCCTTTACGGATGTCATCTTCGATCCTTGTTCCTAGTACGGTTAAGTCTTTGAAAGTTTTGATGTTTTGGTACCTCAAATGATTTGCATAGATGGGCTTTAGGTTGTCCACGAATTTCTCCACGAGGGTAGCCTCATCCGGGCATTCAACTAATTGGGTACTAGTCTTCCTCCACCTACTTAGGAAGTCGGTGAAACCTTCTTTGTCATTTTGGGTAAGAACCTCTAAAGTGCGCATGTTAACTTGGATCTCAGCATTATCCGCATATTGCTTAGCAAACTCAATCGCGGCATCTTCCCAAGTAGCGAATTTCTTGTGTTCTAGAGAGTAGAACCATTGCTTCGGGATGGTGTCAAGAGATGAAGGGAAGATCCTTAAGAACATCTCGGGTTTGATGCCTTTGATTGACATGTAGTCCTTGAAAGCACGGATGTGGTTCAAAGGGTTTTCGTGCCCCTTGAATTTAGGGATATCCGTCATGTTGAAGTTGGTTGGCAATTTGGAACTCACGGCCTCATACTTGCAATTATTCTCCCTATAAATGTCATCCCCTTTAAGATACATCAATTGCTCCTCTAAGTATTGGAGTCGTTTCTCAGCTGCAGTCATACCCATGGGAGGGTTTTCGTCCCGGAAGTCATTTACGAAGTCATCAACGACTTCGCTTTCCCGAGGAGGCAACCTCGTTTCTACGGTATAGATCCGGCCCTCGATAGTGTCAAGGCGATCATACACTTGGTCTTGAGTAACTTGGAGTTGAGCTAGCGCGGTTAGGATTCGATCATTACTATCTTGGAGTTGATTGAAGTTCACGTCGCTTGTTTCAGGCATCTTGAAAACCGGATAAGAGATCGACGACGAATCAAAACACGATCGACCATTCTAACACACTTATTAAGAAAGAAATGTTTTGACTCATGAAGTGGGTGTGTGCCACTTATGTCAGTGAGCTTTTGAAGAAATGACAAGATTTGAAAAATGTTGGTCCTAGTCAACTTTGGTGTAGTTGTAGGAGTGGACTCGAAGTGAGGTTTTGAAATGGGCTTGGGCCCGAAATTTGAGTCGACAAATGGACAGAGTTTTGACTCGGTTTTGCACTAATCATTGGCCTTTTTTCGAAATTTACACTTTAAAAGGATTTTGGTTTTACAAAAATCGTCATGGTTTCGTTTAGAAATGGTGATCACATAAGGTACAAACATTTATACAAGCATTATAACGGGATGCTGAGTGCATTTAAAAGGTTTTTGTTTAAAGGGTAGGTTGCCATACCGAACGATCAACCTCGAAGTCTGTGGAGAGGCTCGTGTCAAACAAGAGTAAGGCCGATTCCTAGTCCATTTCCTCAAGTAGTGAAAATCCTTGATACAAACAAGAGTAAGTACCATGGTATGGATGACGTCAATCGCTATCCATCTTTAGGCCCAAATAAGAATTAGGACCGTTTAGACGGGACGATTAGTCGAATGGGTTGGGTTGGCCCTAGGAAGGCCGAATGAAACGATCTAGGAAGACCGAGTTATGAAAACCGACAATTGTCTTGTACAAACAATTCCCTAACCTTGTTCAAGTTTCACCCTTGGCTACACATAAGTGTATTATCCCCAGCAGAGTCGCCAAACTGTGGACGCGGTCCCACGGGGGCGCTTGGGAGGAGAACAAGCGTTTGCATTTGTGGAGTCGCCACCAATTTATTGTGGAAAATTGGAAACCGTTCGAATACCTCGTGTCATGTCAAGACACAAAGTAGTGACATGAACACCAAGAACTCGTTACCCTTAGCATTCTATGTCTAGAATGACTCTCGTGGATGCCAATGAACACGGATGTTCACAGAGATCTGGAGTAAGGGGTGAGGGTACGTATTAGGAAGCTCTTTTGATCGAACACCTAATCCCGCCCGCCTCGATAGCGGCCTCTACTAATGATTAGGGAAGTTATTCGTACTTGATATATCGTCGCTTATATGCATGCAATGCAACATCCAAGTTTTGATCCTAGCATGTGAAGAATTAACTAAGTCGGTGAACAAAGAATTAGCAAACAATTAGGTCGAAGTAGGAATTTAAGTTCAATTACATGTGAAGGCATACAAATGGTACAATAAAAGAAATACGATAAATACAATAATGAAAGTTACAATAATTACATCGGATTCAATGATTTATGTCGAAAATACTTTCAAAACGGATAATTTGAGAAAGAAAAGAATAAAGGAATTAACGAACAGGAATTAGGCGATAATACAATTAATAGTTAATTAAATATGTAAACTAATTAAACTAGGTCAAAGCATAACGGATGTTCAGAGACAGAAGTCAACCTGGAACAGGCTGCAGAGGCGCAGCAGTTGCTGCGTCTATTCCAAGGCTGAGTTCTGGCTGTGAAGCCGGAACTACAAATCTTTAATATTCTTGGGTGAATTTAATGATTGATTATGATATTTGACTCAGATGAAAGTGATTAATACATTAATTACATGCGAATGAGTTATAAAAACGATAAAACATGGATGAAACGAGTGCAAACGAATTAATTACATGAATGAAAGATTGATTAGTGACATTGTTGAACTAAATAGGGTAAATATAACGAATTAATGACGAATTAATGACGGATACGACAATAGACAGATGGAAATATACCAAAGATTGAATTCCAGAGACTCAATATGAAAGAATCGAATCTCTACAACCCAGATTGATTTTAATGACGAAAACCCGCAAATATTGGTTATAAGGGATTTAATTCGGGAATTAATGATGAAATTAAATACTAATGATGATAAATAATATGTTAAATTATGTTTAAATCGTCATACGAACAATAAACAATAAACGAAAGGAAATAACAAAACGAACGAATTGACAGAAGATGAAGGAAGAAGAAAGGAAGCAGGAACTGCGGCAGCCTCACGAAGAGGCGCAGCAGGTGCTGCGTCCCTTGCTGCTGGAGGTCGCCAGAGGAGGAGAGAGGAGGAGAAGGACCCCACCTACACATTGGTTGGTGAGGAGGAGGAGGACCCCACCTACACCGTGGTTGACGAGGAGGAGGCTGACGAGTAGTTGCTGGTCTACTCACTTCCCCAATTTTCTAGCTGGTTTGGGGAAGTTCGTATATATTTTGAGTATTTTCTGCTTTTATTTCTTTTTCATCTCCTTTATTTCATTTGTTCATATATTGGTTGTATTTTTTCCGTTCCCCATTTATTCTGCTGGTGTATGTTGGAGGACAACGAGGGCGTTGTCCGTTTTGGTTTGGGGAGGGTAATGCATCCTTTTGAGTCTGCATTTGCATTTGTTTTGCATTCACGTTTATTGCATTTCTGCTTGCATTGTATTTTAATTTCAAAAATAATGAAAAAATCACAAAAAAATCAAAAATTCGAAAATTTTAAAAAATATTTCACGTTTACTTTTGCATTTAGGTCAAGTCGGAACGGTAGATTTCAGTGATGATATTGCACTATAATTTGTCATTTTTCTTAAGCCTTACAACAAACTGTCATCTTATTAGCTTTGTCATTTGCATAATCTACGAGTTAATGTTAAAAATACAGCTGATCATATAGACTTGACCTGATAAATTTGGCAAGCTACTTATAATTTCAAAGTTCTTAGAGCTTATAAACTGGTGTCATTCATGACCAGTTTCATTTAGGAATGTGAGTAGTTACTCCCTGCATGCCATGTAACATTAATTTGCATAAGTATGAAATTTGATTCCTTATTGCCTGCATACATTCGGGTTAGTAGATGGTATCACATGTTTGGAGAATGCTTGCAACTCCTTTTCTATTCATTTTACCCATTAGCTTCACATTAGCCATAAATTCTCTCTTTGACCCTTTAACTACAATCCTTAAACTTAGCCTACCCTTTGTCATGCTAATTTAGTAGTTTTAGTGGTACTCTCTCTATTGTATTGATTTTTGGCTCGTTCTATTATTGTATGAAGTAGGTAATGAATGAAAGGAGTTTGTGAAAAAAAATGAAAAAAAAAAAAACAAAAACTGCCAAAACAAAAACAGGAAAGAAAAAGAGGCGGTGAGAAAAAAAAAGAATTTTTTTGGGAAATTGATCGAATTAGTTATCTCCTATACTTTATTTCATATTTATTGAGGAGTTTATTGATTTGGATTTAGTGAATTGTTGCCTAAATGCTTAAGGCATTTGAGCTTAATTTATTCTTTGGATTTGAATTGGATGTTTCAGTTGGATTGATAAGATGCTACCTTGGCTATTACCCTCTCATTCCCATATCGTTTTGCCTCTTTTTACCCATAGCCTCACTTATCCAAATTATTGCAAGTATTCGGCATGTGATAGATCTTGAAAGGATGGAATGTGTGTGTACGGTAGCTAGAATTACTTATCATACTAAATTGCATGCATGACTATGTTGGTCGTAGTTTAGGTGAGCGACTATTTTCTTTCTTCTCTTACACTTAAATGCTTACCCTTTGCTTCATGAGAGAAGAGTGACCCATGAGAGTCCATTTTTAAAGGTCATGCAAGGTTGACAGTTCAGCTTATTTATAAACATCATACAACTCGTTTGCACTTGATTATGGTGGCTATAAGTGTCAGTTTTGTTTGCATTAAACCGGTTTAAGTGAACAACTTATAGCTAGCTCTGAGTTTTCTTTTCCCTTCCATTAGTTTGCATTTAGTTTACTCGAGGACGATTAAAGGTTCGGTTTGGGGAGATTTGATACGTGCATTTTATATAGTCCTTTTTGGCCTTTTTATGCACGCATTTCCATGTCATTCTCGTAGTTTTGTATTGCAAAATGCCCCGAATACACTACTTTGGTTTGGTTTGCCTTATTTGTAGGAACGGACCCGATAGTAGTGGAATCGTGCCTTTCTCCAGTCCTTTTAGCATGCATTTATGGAGATGGAAGGTTTGAAGCGAAAGTACTATGCCTCGGGAAGCGTGAAGGAGTCTCGGAAGCTAACCAATGAAGAACACGAGCTGTTTCAGTGGCTGGTACTCGATCGAAGGCTTTTTCTGTTCGATCGAGTGAAGATGGTGGTCAATAGTGTTCGATCGAGTCCTTGCTGAGCTCGATCGAAGTGTGGCATTTAGAGGTTACTCGATCGAACATGCTTTCTGTTCGATCGAGAGGATTTGCTGGAATTATGTTCGATCGAGGAGATTGAAGTTCCTCGATTGAGCACCTTGCTATATTACACGGGATTTTATTTCGTGTTAGACTTATTTAATATCTTAGTTTTGTTAATAAATATCTCCCCTATATAAGGGAAGACGTAATTAGGTTTAAATCATCTCTTAATTTCTTAACACTTCTTAATCTGATACTTTGCTCATAATTACTGCTTAGACAATTTCTCTCCTTTTGCTACGTTGCTTTCGTTCTTATTGCCGGATCTCGACTTTGTAATCTCTCTTTACTCTTACACTTAATTTAATTCCTCTTTTGCATTCTTAATTACTGTTTTAATCATTGTTGTTATAGGTTTATGCAATTTCATTCTTTTAATCCTTATATCATGTCTCTTGCTATTTCATCCGTTGTTGTTATTAGTTTCATCAATAACATGAGTATCTAATTTATTTTATGTTATGATTAGGGGAGCCATGGTAGTGAATTAATGATGTTGTAAATATAATAGATGGTTTGATTGTGAAAACTATTTTTTTTTAACAATTTAATTGTAATCGTTTAGTTGTGTGCACGCTTCTAAACCAGTTAATCCGGTTAAATTCATACCTAGATCGAGAGATTAGAATGACCGGCCCTGTTATGAACAGTAGACTACATTAATGAGGGCGAGAGCCAAGTTAGTTGTATTTTAGGGTAGAAAGTGGACCGAGAGGACCTTTCCTTTACCCTTCTCACGTTAGACCATCTGAGCTATTTATGACTGAATTTACTAATTACCATGGTGAACCGACATCCTAGCATTCTTTTCTTCATTTGATCACAACTTATTATTCTTTATTCTTATTGCCCTTTTTCTCTCTTTTAATCTCATTTAGTTGCTTAGAAAACAATTCAAACGCCCAGTTGTTACCGTGACAGACTTAGATAGCAGGTAGATATAATAGCCTCCCTGTGGAGTACGATACCTGACTTACCTCTGCTATATTTATTAGTTGAGCCGGTTGGTTTATTTTTTATAGTGTTGCGACAGCCGTGTCAACCCACTTACTCGATCGAGTGGCCTCTACTCGATCGAGTTCCCAAGCTACTCGATCGAGTAGCCTTCGCTAAATCAAGTAACACGAACTCAAAGACTCACAACGTCATAAGGTTTAACTCGTAAGGTTTCCGAAGGTCTAGATAGGTGTCTTAGGTCAGTCAACGTCGGTCAATGAGTCTCTAAAAGGACGGGTATTACACCCATATCTATTCATGAATATATCAGGAGTCAAACCCATACTCTCTTGAAGCGGCTGTACTTCATGTTCATATAGGTTGATTCTTTTCATCTTGTCCTTGCAAACACACTTTTTCAGAAGATCAATTAAGAAGATAGACTTCAACCTTACAACATACAAGTCTAAGCACACACCTCGGGACTTAATTATTGTGTGCTTCAATCTCTTAACAATAGGCCTTCCACATTGAATTCAGCCTCTAACATTGTATTAGAGGGGAATTGGGTATCCTATCGCCAAGGATCTTATACGAGTTTTAGTCTCATCCCATCAACCGACTTTATAACCAAGTCCCTAATTGATCCTTTATGCAAAGTGATCAACTAAAAATGAGATCTCACAAAATAACCAATATCAATTCCCATTTATGATAGTCCACAAAACGTGTTATAACACACCCCGGTGCGCACCGTTATTCACTATCAAAAATTATATGAATGAAATTGGTCAAATACTTTAAGGAACATCGTAGATTATTTTCCTAAGCTACTTAGCCTTTTAACCAGCTATATCCTAACATTACGCATACCAACTCCAATGTCAAACTCATAATGCAAATTCGCTTCTTGGAAGTCCATATACTCGTGATACTTACCCAAGTAAAATACATTACCACTAGTAGAAAATAACCTTCTACATTGATAATTCAATTTGCATATATATACTATCCCTCTAAAACCGAAGGAAAATGATATAGGACAAACCATAATTCTGGTTTACTTTTTACATTTTCACACTTTTCTAATAGCTTGCCAAGTATGAGTAGTTGCTGAACTAGTATACTTACTCAACTTGTCAAACCACAATAAATAAGCCCTTCTGAAAACCCGAGTCATCTCCACTTTCCTTATTGGATAAAAGTGTCATATTCGACTCTTGAGAGTATTAACCGGAGAATAACAATCATACTCTCACACTTGATCCTAATACCGAGGATTGTATTACCTCCCCCATGTCCTCGTAGAAGAACACGATGACAGAACCATCTTTTACAAGGTAAATAATCTTTGGTTTATGTCAAAGACCAACTTGTCAATAATCCTACAACACATGATAATTCCATAACCGGATTGTCAATAATTGTACATTCAATGTTATTGATTTACCTCTTACATGACAAACCATCATGACACCATAATCTCATCATGGTAATCACAAACAATCATTCTCGAGATTATATGGTAAAATAAATTATATATATAATAAAACTTTGAAAAGCTTTACACAAAACATTAACATGTTAAACAATCATTACAAAAGAGTTAGTACACTAGCAACATATTAAACAACCGAATGTGAGCTAGGTTTAACACAACTTCAAATTTTATATCCTATTTGGGTGAGTTTCATTTCCTCCTTTAAAATTAGGCTACCTAGTTATCATTTAGGCACACTTAATACCGCCCTATATCAATACACCATGCTATTAAGCCACATATGTATACCCATATGTTACCGCTTAATATCCACATTTTCTTGTATTATATTCAAGGAACATATACATAACACACTTATTCCCAGTCTATAGGACTCATTTTCATACATTATATAACATGCACCATATAATAAAACTTAAGAAAAACAGTACTAGTATAATTACTAGCAAACCGACATAGTGAAAACACTACAAACATCCAAATCCATATAAATTTATTACCGATCATCAAATAAAATTGTCACTCAACTAAAACATAGTCAACACATTTTGATAGCTCATAAACAATTTTAAGATGATCAAAACATCATAAATAAAACGTTTATTCACTCAAACATCCATGTGAGCATAAAATTATTGAATATTAACCGTAACAATAACCATGATCATTTTTAAAACAATTAATCAAAGAAACATACTCAATATGATATATTGCATAAATGATCAATTAACAACTCTTGATTAAAAAATGATATTAATACCCATCTCATTAAACTTGTCCTAAATAACTTACAAGGACTAACAATGAGACCAAAATTGACATAAAATATGTCGCTTTTCACGGGTAACTCTCCAACTTCTCCTTTGACCAACACAGGGTGTCTCAAGTCACCATGAACCGAAACTTGACACCTTGCAAAACCAATACACTATGTTTACGAGCCATACGAACATCTGTATGATACCACTCAATCACGTATTACCGTGTATCATATCAAGGAGGATTCATTAGACATTCACACTCACCTTGTACACTAAATAGTACATCCACTATTGTTGTGGCACACACATAATTCATACAATCATTAAAAATATACCACCATTGTAACATAATATGAATTGCAACTATCAAGAGAAACCTTCTTGATCATGTTATACAATCAAGTAGACACAAGTAGACAACCACTTAATAATTCACCATATTAAGATTTCAACCACTAATTAAACATGCCCAATGTCTAAAATAATCATCTAAAAATCCAAGATATAAATTATTTATACTAGACAATACTTGTTTGACATGTTTAAAGTTAGTACATAGTCATGCAACAAATTAACAATAACGACTATAATAATCATACCATAACTGGTATCATAATCATCCATTTATTAACAATGGCCAAAAAAACACAACATGAACCATGAATACTAAAAACAAATATCCACATATAAACCAAATAATATACACACTATTATTAATAATGTCATTGACACTTATATACATGACGATAAATGCCTTTCATGCTTACATAAATTACAACCACCACCATATTATCTCCAAATATGGAAACAACCAATGGATTAAAATATTACAGCGTATGAACCAAATCAATTAATTGAAAAAAAAACATAACATTCCCACTCACAAAGATACAAATCAGTTGTACCATGGTGAATAATTACTTTCATGTTGTTTCGACTAGATTACCAACAACATTAATTGAAATTAACCAGCATACACTTTACTTAGATTTGTGACACATTATCCCAACCAAACAACAGAGGAAAACTATAATATCCATGCTCAATTATAAGCATAATTGACAAAAACATAGCAACGAGAAGTACATCATTTGCCACTCAAAAGCAATAAACATGCAGTCATTCACAAGATCGCGTCAATATCAATATGCATAAATATATCACTTATCTATTGATGGTGTTTCACATTATGATTGTCAACGGCCTATTATCTCATCGTTATTTTCAACTACAACATATTCGCGCCAATAATAACAAACAAACATGCACTGACACACTCCTCCAATTGTTGATTGCACCATCTTATAGACCGGTTATTGCAATAATACTAACCATTTGACAACAATCTAAAATTAACTAATCTCATGATTAGTTAAACGGTGAACATCACAAATAAAACATCCCTCTAATGCACCAATAAAATTATAATTAGTGAACATCACAAATATCACAAGAATTAAACAATACTTATCTGTTACGGAGTATACGTTTCATGAACTAGGATGTATCTTCATCTTGGTGTTTTAAGTGCCAAAGCCTTTTGGCTTCATAATCATAATCACAAACCATACTTTATTGGCCAAATTATTATTATCACCCAGATATGCACATTTGCGCAAACAACCGCTCCATCGTTTCACTCTACATATATAATCGTCATTATTTCAATTGCGTCTCCTTCTTTTTCTGCCATCTTCTAAAATAAACACCCTCAAACTTTCCAGTTTGTCACATTCATTGTCATTCCCTTTGCATTCATCATCTTTAAAGATTTCGAAACCGTTCTATTAGATTGTTAGGAAATTGATTTGCACGAATAAGGATTGACAATAATGAACCACCCCGAATCGACTTCGCTTTCCTAATAAAACAATTCGACCCTTATTTGCGCCCGGGTTAAACCGAATTTCCTATTGAGATAAGACAGTGTCCCTCTAATTTTGGGCACAAAACAAAAATCAAAGAAGTAATTCAGAAGTATTGTGTATAGATTGTTGGATTGTTCTAAAATGCAGAAGATGAGATTCTTTTTGTCTATTTCTTTCTTCACATTCCCCATGTCTATTTATATAGATATGAAAGAGAAAAGGGGGGAATGTATCTCTGAAGAGTTGTTACTCTTCATAAATTCAACCAGATTCAACCCCGTCATAGTTATTCGAATGAAAATTATACCGTAAATTCGTTAACAATTATGCAAGTGTACACTCCGTACTACCCGAACTTACATTATATTATAACGAACTTACCCATCTACGAACCAAACCTGAATACGCTAAAATGAACCGGTAATTACACTTAAATTACCAACAACATTTAGCTAAGCTTGTGTTGGATAACTTGTTGTTAAGGTCTCTTCCCATATGTGTGAGGAGCATTGCCCCACATCACGAAAAATAGTGAAGGGCTTATAAGTAAGTGGGATACTTCTCCTATCACCAATTGGTTTTAGGATGGAATATCAATTGCTTGTGGGCCGGTCTCATGCACCTATTTCTATAAACACGCTGCGGAGAACACAAGGTTCGGTTTAACATATGGGAAGTCAACGAAACCGTTTCCGTTCGGTTTCCATGTCAAAGTGAACGGTTTGGTTCATTGAACTGGTTTGTCAAAACGGTTCGATTACGAACCCAAAAAATGCACAGTTTTTCAGTTTGTTGGTTCGGTTTAATTTGAACACCCTTACTTAGGGGAACCGCGCGTGTTTGCGGTTCAACTAGTCGCTTAAAACCTCTTACACGTCTTACACAAATTATAGTATAAGACGGTCTCACACCATGAGACGGTCCACTTTTATTAGAAATTTGTTCATTTATTACTTTTTTTGGGGTTCAAATGAGCGCACTAATATGTCGCAGGTGAGACTCAAACCTCTCACTTCATACATAGTTGGAGTAAGATAGCTCTTACCACTTGAGTTAACCCTTTTCTCAATCGCAATTTATTTTCACAATACACTTTTGACTCATTATAGTACTTTTTGCACCCAACTTTTCATTTGTTTACCCCTAATTAAAAAATTTCAAACCTAATTCTCTCTACCTTCTCTATCTATGGTTAATCCTTCACCTCCTCATTCAAACTTTTTCAATTTCTTGAATTATAAATGATTATTCATGTATATAGCACATATGTAATTCATTAATCCCTTATTACTAATTAAATTGACTCTTTATTATACTTCCTCCATTCAACTCCACTCTACCTATTTCATTTTTTTACACTATTCACGATTGTGTATTCAATTTCGATTTTCTCTCGATACGTAAGTGGAAATATATTCATGTGAGATCTTGTTTGATTCGTCTTTACGAGTACATTAAAAATATCCAACTTTTATAATTTTTGCAAATACCTAACTAACGATATTTAGCGCGTAAAACACGCGTTGGCAAACGTGAAAAAAGAAAGTGGTAGAGTGGAGTTGAATGGAGGAAGTAGTTTTTATTCTCTTTTCTAATTAGGGTTTATGTTGAAATTAATTAAGGGTTAATTAGTGCGGTATGGTAGGGACTGGGGATATTGGTGTAATTGGATGTCGTCAGTGACATGGGTGGGTGTCGCGGCGAAAAGGATGGCAAAGGCGATTGTTGTGGCCGTTCAACGGAGGCAAGTACTACATTTTAACAAAACATAGCACTGTACACGGCGAAAAGGATGGCAGAGGCGATTGTTGTGGCCGTTCAACGGAGGCAAGTACTACATTTTAACAAAACATAGCACTCAGTAGCACTGTTGTACGTAGTACATCAATTAGCAATAATTTTTAGCGTACATAGTACAACAATCAAATAATTAACCTCCCATCCACTTAAACCCACCCGTGCAACCTTGTTGACGGCAACCTACTCGGCCGGTGAACCACCTCACCCTCAACGTATTAGTAACCATAGGGTAGGTGAAATTAGAGGAAGATAGATGTGTGAAATTAGAAATAATAGATTAGAGGTAACTTAGAGAGGGAAAATGGGAGGAAAATGAGAAGGGTATAATTGTCAATAATGACCGCAATGACTAAAATGTGTACTACGAAAATCAACACCCTTCTCAATTTATTACTAATAAATAGGTTTTCTTTTTATATAATGGGATTGTCTCATAGTGTGAGACAGGTCTTATGCAATAACAACTGAGCATCTTAAGATCCATTAAAAGCTTTGACCGGAAAATTGGTTGCGCTACCAATTTGATCGACCCTAAGACTCATCGCGAGTCTTTTTAAAAAATTTGATGCATTTTGAGGCAAAATGACGAGTAAATTTAGAGGTCATGTTTGAACCTCCCTTTCTTACTTGGACATGAGACCTTTACACAGTTACAATCATCAGGTTACAATTACAACAAATTACCAAAACCCATTTAAAGATTCGAGGACAGCCTCTCTTTGCGAGGGACATTTATGTACAAGTGTATTAATAGGAATATTTATAATAGTTGGGCCTCAACCATCACCTTAAGGTTTTGGTTGAGATGGTTCATCTTTTTTTGACAAGTAAAAATAAAAATAAAAAATAAAAAAAAAAAGCCACACTGAGGTTATCTGACCTCTACAAGAGTCAGAGCGTAGTTGTGCTTTGACTGGTTGAGTAACCATATTTAGAATTCTCCGTGTCACTCGTCATAAAGGTTGAGTCATCAAAGGTCCAATCGGCCAAGTACGTTGGTTTTGAGGTTATGGTTCCAACTTCGATACTCCCAGTTAGCATTGCCAAAGCACGCGACATTGTTGGGCGGTGTCCTGGTGAAGTTTGGGTGCATAAAAGAGCCACACTGATCACTCTTCTCACCTCTTCCTCGTTGAACTCTGACAATCGTTTATCGACGAGATCCACGTCTTGACTGTTTTCGTGAAGATGCCAAGCCTACATATGCACAGTTTTTTAAAAGCAATTTACCTTCACACAAAAACTTATACTAGACGTGTTAAATATGAGACCAACTCATTACCCTAAAGTCTAAACAAGATAAACAAGGATTTAGCCTTTAGGTTGATCCTACATGTGAAGTTGTCTCATACAAGACTCACTATTACCTTCATTACTTTCCCTAGCATGAACCTTGTGTCATATAAAGAGAATTGGAACAAAATTTTGTAGTTTTGAGGTCATGGATAGGTAAAACAGGACAGAAGTGCTACCAACGTACCCAGTCAAGAAGATACATTTGTTCTCTTTCCAAGGTGGAGTCAGAATTGGGTCTACCGCTCACGACCTCCAAAGCAACAACACCAAAACCAAACACATCGACCTTGTCCGTAAGATGGCCACGCATGGCATATTCAGGTGCAAGGTACCCACTGTAGAAGAAACAATTAAATGCAAATAAAAGGAGGCAGGAACAGAAAAATATTTTTTGCTTCCTACTATGAAACTATGTTAGTGAGACACAGAGAAAGTTTGTGGCAGGCCCAGCTTTAGAGAGCCGTGGGAGCATGGTTGTAAACTTTAGGCTGATGCAGGACCAAACAGTTATTATATAAGAAAAATGAATTCAGGAATGTGAACCATAACCTGCCTTATAGTTTAACAGAGAAGATGGCTTTCTTATGTCTCTTGTAAGAACACATGTTTTTAATCTTTATCCGTGTGTGCCCAGTGCCCCTAGCTCTGCCCATAGTCGGATATGGATGTGTGTCGCAATGTGAAACATTAATTTTTGGCATAGGCCAAAGATCTTAGTACTAGTGTCATGTCGGAACGTGTGCGAACATGACACACAGCCAAAGTGAAGTGTCAAAGAGACATAGTTGGGTAAAGCAAATCTGGCTATTAAGATAGATGATACAAAATTACAAAGTGAAATAACTGCAATAAACTAATGGATCTTACATTGTTCCAGCAACACGGGTACTTATGTGAGTCTTTTTATCATCATATAATTTTGCCAAACCAAAATCTGATATTTTGGGGTTAAGATCGGCATCGAGCAGGATATTACTGGCCTTGACGTCTCTGTGAACAATGCGAACACTTGAATCCTGATGGAGGTAAGTAAGACCTCTTGCCACACCCACGCATATCTCAAACCTCTTGGCCCAACTGAGGTTCAGGGTACTGTCTCCTGTTGGAAGCATACACAATTCAAGCAAACAGAACTACAATATAATTCTTTAACATTGAGGCATATCAAATGGTCATACCGAATAAGGCTTGATCAAGACTCTTATTTTCCAAGTATTCATAAACAAGCAAGCGTTTTTCGCCTTCCAGGCAGCATCCATACAATTTCACCAAGTTGCGATGTTGCACAGCAGAAATAGCAGCTATTTCTGCCATAAATTGATGTTTTCCTTGATGGGATGCTACTGATAGCTGTTTTACTGCAACTATTCTGCCATCACTCAGCACCCCCTGTAAGTGACAATAAGGCTAAAGAGTTAGTCATATAACTTTTTGTCTACTCAGATTATTGAAATATCCATTCTATTTTTCTATTCGCAACCGTCATGTTTCAATGAACAATGAGATTTATGAGGAATTCTAATTTCTAAGTATTAAAAAAGTCACCTTTGTATTTAAACCTTATACATTACTCTATGGTTACACAAAAGACTTTGATCAATGTTTAAATTTATTTTCTATATTGACTTTTAATTTTTTTTTCCTTTCTCTTTTCTCATTTCCCTTACTCTAGGGCTTTTCCTCCTTCCTCCTTTATTTCACCATAGCACTATGGCATAAAATCCACTTACCGTTATTTTCCGTTATATATCCACTCAAAGAAAACATCATAAGGGACATGATCTAATAATATTACCTGTTTATCTTTTTTTTTCTTTTTTTGAAAAAAAAAAACTTACAAATGCTAAGAGGTAGTTGTACAAAAAAAGAAAAAAAAAAAAAAAAAGCAAAGAGACATGAGAGAGAAGATAGACAACAAACATATAATAAACTCTCAGTTCAGATCTTAAGAAGCGGAGATTTAATGCATTTGATAAACATTCTTGACATTACCGCTGGCTTAATCGCAAGCCGTTGTGTGACATCCTCCATTCCCCCAGAACACAGAGTTCACGACAGCAGACAGCTACACTAATTCCGCATTTTCAAAATAATGCACTATAATTTGATGATCCATACGGTCCTTTTAGCTGACCCCAAATTATGTTACGACAACCTCTTTGTTGTTGTATTTACTTTTTCAACAACCTCTTTGCTGTGTGGATGTGGTAATCAGATAACTATAGCATGGCAGTATTAATACTTTAGTATCTCAGATTCGCAACCCTTGAGTATTTTCTTCACACGAATCATTTTGTATGAAATGCTCCTCATTGTTCACCTCCTTTATTTTATTAATTCCTGTCCTTCGTGGGGGAGAGGGGTGATATTTACAGAAGTGAAAAAACTTCACTCCTACAAAGATCAATCATTATAATCATTTATTCTCACAGTTTGTGCCACATTATCACTTCTAGCGAGTAGAATATGTATATCACATGAATGTAATGCAATATTGCGTTTATCTCTTCATGAATGACTCCAAATAAGTCATGATCAGAAGTTCACACAAGGATGAGCTGAAACCGACAGTACTATATTCAAAAAGTAAAGTGCTTAAGTCATAAGACTATCTTTTTCAATCAAAGAAAATAATACGCTAGCAGAAAGAACAACTAAATATGCTTTTGATTCAAAGGTCCTTCCACGGCGCGTGATGAGCAAGGTCATATACACGTTGCCTACAGCATCAAGCGACTGCTAAATCACTACATAAGAAATGTAGTCTAGTGAACCATTTTGAATTATTCAATGATAATATAGTCTTGGAGGCTATCAATCTTCAACAATTTTTTAGTTAAAAAATAATTTAAGACGCTACCGATGCAGTTCGGTAGATCTGTGGATGACCAGGAAAGCTCTAGCAAATTGTGACTACTTTCTAAATCATATCAAGAGCAGAATCATGTACCTTAAAGACAGGTCCAAACCCTCCCTCTCCTAGCTTATTTGAAGAGTTGAAGTCCCCAGTGGCAGACCTCAGTTCAGCATAACTGAAAGTTTTGGCATTGATCCCAAGGAGCTCTGGAAGTTCAAACAAACAAACGTCATAAAATAAACTGAAATAGTGCATAATCAAATGTGGCTGACAGGACTGAAGTACAAAAAAACGTTTTTTGGCTATTTCTACAGAGTGCATTTGCAGCCATACCTTCTTCTGTTGCACGTAGTCTCCTTTTTCTTCGAATAAACCAACAACCAGCGAAAGAGAGAAAGGCTATTACTACAACGGAAACAACCACTCCAACAATGACACCAGTTCGTTTTGCGTTTGTAGTTGAACTTACAGGCCTAGGCTGAAACACTGAACAGCCACATTGTTGTTCAGCAATGATTTGTTTTAAAAATAAAAACAAGTGTATGATATTAATCACCAAAGTAGATATATATTACATGGTGTAACACTGAGAGCTGATATAGAAGGTCCATATGTTCCTTGAAAAGGTATGCAGCATGTCCCTTTCCCAGCCCAAAATAGATGTATTTCAATGTAGTTTGATGTCACCTGAATGGTGTAATTCCTTCCAACAGGTGCGTATGACTGCCCTCGTGCCTCCTTACGAATGTCAAAATCCGTTTCCACGCGATTTCCCTAGTTCGAATATCAACAGGGGAGCAGAAGGACCATTTAGGACTTGTTTGAATAGATGCAACCAGATTGGGACAGTGGCGTGCACCAAAACGAAAATGAAATACTAGACGCTGATTTTAAAACCTAATCTTTACCATATTGTCATAATCAGACTTTAATAGTGAGAAAGTGTAAAGGGGTTAGGGCGTCGTATCATGTTCTTCTTTCCAAATATATCCTACGTTTGAAGGGTTTTAATTTGACTTGTAGGAAGAAAAATGGATCTCGCCTGCGCCTCTTTATAGGCATAGGGGTACTAATACTGACAACATCTGAAAAACAACATGCAACCACGACCATCTACAAGAGAGAAAAGTAAGACCTCTAAAGAAACTAGGACATGAGTTTTGATATCAATGGAATTGTGTTCATACTTGCATCTATTCCTTGCTTCAATGTTCCAAATAATTCATGATTGTAGTTGTAGTTAAGATAACAATTTACCAAATTTGATCATCAATAACAATAATAGATGAAAAGGGGAACAAAAAAATGATATGAATATTAGAAGCTTTGGTCAACATGTTACCTGAATATATATGTCAAAAACACGCCTCCCAAGACTTTTCCATGTTTTACCATTCTCAATTTGTAGCTCTGCAAACTGTAACAGCACACTGTATTTACCATTCTGAAGCCCGATCCCATAGTACCTTAGTGATCCAGCTGACAGTCTTGCTGTCTGGAACAGCTCAGAGTCCAGACTAGTAAACTGGCGTGGAGAAACGTATGTGTACGTTACATTGTTATTTGAGGTGAATAATCCCACATTACTGACTGCCCACTTGTCAGTACTCGTCACAAAATAATTTGCAGGACCAAGCGTTTCATCATCATTTTCATAAAGAACTTGATTAGACGCTCTAATCTGTCGACCACCGCATTTAATTGCAAAGTCGGAGTCTGCACAAAAGTCGACAGGCACACAGATAAGTCACTCTAATTGAATATCTGAAGGGAAACAAAAAAGCATGTAAAAAGCCACGTTAACAAGCAGAAAATAAGGGTGTGTTTGGGTATAAAAAGAGGAGGGAAAGGGAGGAGAGGTCGATGGAGGTGAGGGAAAGGGAGAGGAAGTGGATGAAGGGGGGCAAAAGGGAGGGGAGGGAAGGGAAGGGGAATGGAGTAGAGGAGTTTTCCCCCCAAATCTTTTCTATGTTGGAGGGTTTCTAATTTGCCTTGGGTAATGGAAGATGGATCTCCCTCCATTCTACCTTTCCCTCCCTTCCTTTTCCCTCGAAATCCTCTAATTCTAAACAAACCTTAAGTAAAGCATAATTCCAAATGTAAATATAAATATAATATATATATATATATATATATATATATATATATATATATATATATATATATATATATATATATATATATTGGTATATATAATTTCAGGTCACAAGCGTAAACAAAAATTTTCTTTCATCTTGGAAGAACTGTAAATAACTACATGGTTTTTTTTTTGTCATAAATTACCTTTTATGGTGTTTGTAAAAAGACTACCTTACTTTTATTATTTTGTTTTCCACTACCTTTGTTTTGTTTACTTTTGTTACAAAACTACCTATGTTGGAGTTTAGTGAGTTTTAATCAATTTTCCGACATTGATCAACCTCGCACACTTGAGGTAGCATTCGCTTATAATTTTCTTCCCTTTGAACACCTAAAAATGTGCAAATAAGGATCTTATCTTGCTTTAGAAAAGAGAATAAGAGGGATAAAATGCCTGTTGCTTTGGGGAAAGACGAGAGATAAATCAATTTGGAGGTGTGGAAAGGGAGTAAAAGCATACATAAAGGTTACGCTAAGCACATGAGTTTGATCGTAGTAGAAAAATTGAGCAAAACTTGCGTGGCTCTTAACATAGGTAGTTTCGAGCAAAGATAAATAAAACAAAGGTAGTGGAAAACAAAATGAAAATAAAAATAAGGTAGTCTTTATACAAATACCCCTAAATATAAGGTAGTTTTTGATGGTGTAGAGCACTGGGTGATTGTGTGTTATTGATTGTGTGTATTAGTGTTAGGTGGGGGAATGGGGAAAGGGAATGGGAAACCTTGGGGCTTGGGGTAGGGTGGGGAATCATTTTGGGGGAATAGAGGATAATCTTAAACCTGAAAATGGGTAAAGGGGATGTAAAACAAACAACAACAAAGGGAATCATACCTTTTGATTCCCTTTCCCTTTCCTAAAGACCCTCAACCAAACGCCCCCTAACTCTCTTCTTTTCCTTCCTTACAACAGATCGTTGCTTTTCTTCTCCTCCCTTTCTATTTTTCATTACAACAGATCATCGCTTTCCTTCTTCTCGTCTCTTTTACCATTACTCAAACTTGAAAATGGAAACCTTAACATCTACTATATCAGTGTTGTGTCTATTTATGTTGTATCGTATACTTATGTGTCGTAGTAACTAGACTCCACGAGAAAAAGGAGAGTGGAACTACGCAAATTGTTCTTTAATCATAGATATATCACACATGACTACTGAAGTTTACAAGTGCATCAACTTTATAGAAACATATTTTCATAACGAAGAAAGTTTATAGGTTTCCAAATTTTCAGCACCTTTCATGGATGCACCTTCTGCAATGTATTTTATAAGTGTAGATCACATTGACATGATGAACACGTGAAATATTCAATGTGATCTCATAAAAGACATGTACGAGGGAGCTACTACAAGTATACGGACTAATGTTGGGAAGCCAGAAGAGTTTCCAATTCAAGTTCGAGGTTCTGCTCTTAGTCCTTTATTTGCTATTATTATGGGCGAATTGACGATATCAACTCAAGAGGAGGTTCTATGGCATAATGTTCACAGATGATATTGTGTTGATTGACGAGATAAAGGATGAAGTCAAAAAGAAGTTTGCTTTGGAGACAGATGTCAAAATCTCGTGGAAAACCAAGTAGAAACGGAATTTTTGAAGTGTAACTATAGTGAGAACGGTCGAGCGGATGTAGGGAGGCAGGGACAATCACTCTTGATGGGAAAATTGTTCAAGGTTTTAACTTTTTTAGGTATTTAGAAACTATTAAAGAGAATAATGGAGAATTGGATGGTGATGTAGCACAAAGAATGAAAGCAGGATGATTGAATTCGAAGAGTTTCACATGGTCTACGTGATTTGGGTATACCTTAACTTGAGCCGAGTGTATCGGAAATGTGTAAACTCAAGCTGGATGTGCGGCCATACAAGGAAAGAAAGGTCGAAGAACGAGATGGTTCGGGAAAAGGTAGGAGCTGCGTCTATAGAGTATAGAGGATAAGATGAAGGAAAATCGTTAAGCTGGTTTGGCCAAGTGAGACGTAGATCAGAGAAGGTACCAATTAGGATTTACGAGACTTAAAAATGGGGAAACGATAATATTGTCAGAGAAAACATGGCATTGGAGAGGGCACTCTCGAGAGAAAATTTGGGTGCAGGATGTATAGTTTGTTTTCTGGATTGTTGTTCTACTTCCATTTATAATTTTTTTTTTAAAAAATCATTAATTTACAGCTTTTTTATCATCTTCTATTTTTCGAACCTTTCTACGAGTACTACTCAATTTTTTTGTTCCCACACTATCTAAATTTTACAACCTATTAGTTTTGTTTACATTTATTTTTTGTTTTTACAAATATTATGATCATTATTATTATTTCTCTTTTTTTTGTGCGCATTATTGAACTCGTGCCCAATGGTTTCGAACGATGATTCATGTTAGCCGGCCCCAAAATCATTTTGAGACTCAGGTTTTGTTGTCGATTTGAATCTGCCTTTTATTTATCAAAAGTTTAGCTGCTGCCCCGCAGCTAGAGGCCCGCCTCCACCACATTAAATTTATGCCAAGATCCTAGTTTCTTGTTCAGGAAACACAGCATAGAGTATGTTCTATCAGATGTAAACCTTGACAATTTTAGGGAAAACAAAAAAGATCTAATTCCTAGTAACGCAGTATACAAAAACCAATCAATCAGAAATGTGGTGATATATACACTGAAAATTTGAAACTAGTTCACAAGCAGACAAGTACGAAAGAATAGTGTCTAAATGTACTTACAGCGTCCTAGACCACTGTTGCAAGGAAATCCGTTCTGCACACAGTTCAACCCTGAAGGCAAAGCTCTACAAAGAAAGTGCTAAATTAATTGCATTTTGGTTTTTTAGATCTCATCGCACTCCTTACAAGACGTAAGAAAAGTGTGATGAAGTGTCAATAGGAGCTTTTTCTTCCAATCTAACTTCCATCTACCCAATACTTGGGATAAAAAAAACATGTTCAAACTCACGCACGAACACACATGCACCTCTGCTACTCAGACTTGTTTAACTTTAAATGTCTTTAATACTTGTGTGTGCAAATGTCAGACGCGGCTACTTTGAAAAACTCGGATCTCGTTAGCTAAAATGAAATGTTCAAGTGCCACAAGCACGTGAGTATTAATACCTTAATGATAAAAAAAAATTAAGTACACGCACAAGCACGTGATATTAATACCTTAATGATAAAAAGATTTAAGCATAATCTAGAAACCCAGAATCAGAAGCGTAAGAATTGTAGAATGAGTCGCGAAAGAAGATAATGTTACTATTAAAGCAAGTCGTTCGGTTTTGTCACAGGGCATAGTGCCTGAAAAGCTCAGGCCTAAGGCGACGGAAGAATGGATCTGAGGCCGTACCTCTGTCACAAAACAAAGCTGTTTTCCAATTACCTATTATGAAAATTTCCTCAAAAGTTGTATAGACCAACTACGACATACTACGGAATATAAGAAGCTCAAATAGTTAAGTGAACCATTTTCTTTATTCCATTATATTTCAGAGATTAAAAATGTGTCTTATGTCCCCATAGGAAATGGAAATGGTGTACGGTAAGGTACTAACTGTTCTCATGAACACGTTTATCTCAGAAAATGCAGGACTAGAGACATGTTGAAATTCAGACAACAACCATAGAGCGACAAAGGCATATAGGTGTAACTTAGTAGGAGTCTAGTTTTCTAATGTTGGTGAAATTTGTCTTTCCAGATACGTCATGGATGTAAACTTATTTTGAGTGCAACAGATGCCTCATTTGATGTGGAATTAGTTTCCTGAAGTACAAACAGGAAGGTCTTTGTGAATGAGCCTAAAATGGAAAATGGGAAGTTTATTTTGAATAGAAGAGACTACAGAAGTACAAAGTACATATTTATAATAAAAATGGGACCTATTGGCTGCTTACTATATAATTGCCTTATCAAAATGGAATTATGAAGTAAAAATATTTTCCAGAAAAAAAGGCATTCACCTGCTGTTAGCGCTTGCATCCGAGAAATTATTCGCGACCAAGTTGCTGTGTTCACAAGTGAAAAAAAAAGGTTAGGTTAAGATCCAAGGGGGACAGGCATGCTAAATACGGGATAAGAACACTCAACTGTTTACGGCACAAGTGATCACTTATGTTAATTAGAGAAATAATGTAGGTACTGTAGAATATAAAACATACAGTTGCATACTTAGTTGGCTAACCCAAGATGGGATGCTTCCAGATAACTGATTGTACGACACATCTCTGCACACAAGCATGTCAAACAGTACGTTAGGATGATAAAGAGAAGTTTCATAAAATAGATTGTTATATTTAAGGTTAATCATATTACGGCTGACTAGTTTTCAAGTCTGATGTTTGCAACTTGCTGTATGTTAATCATACCTTTCATTGTCATTATAATATAGTGTCTCTGCTATAACTAGTTACCCTCTTTATATGATTAACCTTATATTCTCCTTCTGCTTTCATATACTTCTCACACTTTAGAGCTCAAAGCATGAGAAAAATATCGAAACAGTTTGCTAGCATCCATAAGAACACTCCCTACTCATATAGTAAATTCAGAATGAAAAAATGAAATATGAGATCCCTCTGTTTAAAACAGCCTAATAATTTCAAGGTCCAGGGAGTTGAAATGTCAAGCAATGCCACTTTTGCACAATAAAAGTTAACCTTCAAAGCACCACTATAAACTGAAGCTCATAAAGGACAACAGAGAGTCTACGTATCTAAACAGGAGCAAATGTCATATCTAACATAACAGTACAACAACAAAATTACCCTAGTGCCTCAAGGGCTACCCCAAATTGCGGAGTAAAGGGGTCGGATGTACACAACCCTACGCCCTTACCCTAGTTAACAGTACAAAGAGGCAGCTCCTCCAAATTGATTCTTTCCAGATGACAACAACAACAACAACAAAGCCTTGGTCCTTGTCTACATTAATTTATGATATTTAATAATCTGATATTCAAGCTGAAAAAACAAATCATGCTTGATGTTCATTATATTCTACCTACCCAACTGTTTGACATCTCTTCAAAAAGCACGAAGAAACATTACATATCAAGCTTGTAGAACTCACATATTGATCAGAGACGAACTCTTCTGAGCAGGAAGGCCACCTGTCAGCTTGTTATTTCCAAGAAATCTAAGCAATAATACATAATCATTATCAGACCGCTTGCTGCATAATGAACCTGGTCTTACAAATGGATAAGAGAATTCAACTATAGTCTAAGATAGTTAGTACACCTGTAACTTCAATATAATTAAAAGAAAAGTAACTTACAAATAACCAAGAGAGCTGAGGCTGAAAAGTGAATCTGGGATTTGTCCAGTGATGCTGTTAAAGCTGATGTCCCTGTTGAAAATTCACTTTCCTTAACAAAGCAAAAAAGGGAAAAGAAATACTCAACAACATCAAGCCCAATGCCTCAAAGCCGAAGCGAGGCGGTTTTCGGATGGGGAATGACGTATAAGGACTCTTAAGGAGATGATGAATGAGTAAATGACATCTAAGGTGAATTGCGATAATAATGCATTGACCAACTACAACTTCACAATATAACAAGTGCAAACAGTTTTTCATGCAATTTTCCTTTTTTTTTTTTTCTTTTTTTGTTCTGTTTTTTTTTTTTTTTTTTTTGTGTGTGTGTGTGGATAGGTTAGTGAGCCATTTTTTCTATTGCCACAATGAAAAATGAATATTTGGTTTTTGGGCATTGCATTTTCAAAGAAACTCTATATACAAGTTCCATAAATTTGGGCATTGCATTTTCAATGAATATTTGGTTATTGGGCATTGTATTTTTCAAAGAAACTCTATATACAAGTTCCATAAATTTACGCGTATATAGAGTTTCTTTGAAAAATACCACCAAAACCAACTTCTAATAGCCCTTGTCTAAGTCATTCAGGAAACAATCCACAAACACCAAGAAACGCACCCTACTTACAGAAAAGTCAAACTTTGTAGTTGTCCAATGCTGCTGGGTATAGTACCTGTGATGTTGTTATTCTTCAAAGCTCTAAAGGATATTAAATAAGATAAACTTGTCAGGGGAAAAAAGGGTTATCAGAAAATGAAATTGTGAAGAATATCATCAGTGTGCTTGGTTGACTTACAAGATGTTCAAGGATGTCAAATTAGTTACAAATTCCAGTGAAGTGCTGCTATTTGACAAGCCGCTTATTCTCCTAGAGATGGCATGATTTAATAAATGATTAGTTACACTTATAAGACTGATGAACAGACGGGAACACTCATACTCATGATATACTCAAATCGAGACGTATGAACAGAAAGAGTGTGCAAGTGCTACAGGAAGAGAAAAATCGCCCTGAAAAGGAAACAACTCACAATTCTTTCAAAGAGGTTAGATCAGATAATTCAGATGGTATTGGTCCACTGAACGCGTTCCCCTCGAGCCTCCTACATTACAGATTTCACATGTTTCAGTAAGCATAGGATGTTTAAGATTGTGGTGTCACACCACATTCTGCATACGTACAATAGTATGGCTTTCAGAGGAATTAAAATTAAATGATTGAAGCAGCACAGAAAGAAAAGTGGTAAAGTTAATGGACAGGATTTTCCAGTCAATAATTCTCACAGGACTTGAAGCTGGCTCCAACCGCCAATAAATTTGGGTATAGCTCCCGTAAGGTCAGTGTCTGATGCCCACCTGAATGATGGAAATTAGAAAGTATTTGCCGCCAGTTAGTAAATATGGGAATAAGGAGTTAAAAATAAGATACTTTTGCAATGACTAAACCAAGAACATCTGTAGGGAAATGGTATTTAAGCAGTTCAGAAGGGAGCATGCTTAGTGCTTACAGGTTCTGTAGGTTCTGCAAATTGGCAAATGTAGAAGGGATCGGGCCACTCACTCCAGAACTATCTATGTACCTGTAAGCAGTATAGAAAAAAAAAAAAAAAAAAAAAAAAGAACCTTAAGTAAATAGTTTAAAAGCATCAAAAAGGGAATACAGCGCCTCACTACTAACTTCTTGAGGAGAAGTTTTAGAAGACAATGGATAAGTTAACTCCAATTTCATAAACCCAAAGAAGGTTTCATCCCAAAACCATATAGAAACTATGATGCTCGGACTTGGGTATAGATCCTAGGTTCAGATCCTTGAATTTTCAGAATCAAGGACTCATGGACATGTTTTTGAAGGATCCAGAATCTAAATATGGACTCGGCTTTTTTAAAAAAAAAAATTGGCAGAAGCTTTGTTCTTACAATCTTAAATGAAATTATTAAAAAACCATAAAGAGGAAAAAAAAAAAGAAAAAAAAAAAAAAAGAGTTTGTACTCAAATTCCAAGTTTTTCAGATTAAATTGCTAAGAAATCAAAGATTAAAATCCCAACCAGAGTTACATGGTTGTACTCAAATTCCAACCCCAAAGGTAATTCTAAACCCTCAAAAAAAGGACCTTCTCTAGCTGCTAAAGAACGACCATTTCTAAACTAATTAAACCAATGTCTAAGCAAAGGCCTCTGATATTATAAGAAATAACACAAAAAACGGATGAGCCACACCCACAAGGAGGAAAGAAAGTCTGATTCATAAGTCCAGACGAGGTTTATCCCAGGCGATGAAAGGAGTAACTCCTTTGTTTATGATATAGCAAAATTTCTCATTTTTCTTCAACGTATGACAACGCCCATTGAGCAATTGACAAAGTAATATTGTTACTCGGAGAAGGACTACTGTTTTGCAGATTCCTGAAGAGCTTGACAAAACTTTAAATAGCAAATCAGGGAGCAGCTATTCCCCAACCTGTCTGTCATGTTATCTCTTGACGGTGATGAGGAAGAAAAACGTACTAATCACTTTCAAACAGACACGAAGAGAAATGATTTTTATTATATAAATATTCATCAGAATTGTATTGATTGCCTCGTAATGAGCAGAGATAAATGATTTAGGAGGTGTAAAAGACTAATGACTGTCACTTCAATCAGTAGTCTAACGAAATAGAAAGCAGGTAGTCAAGAAGTACCAATCTAGCTTGGGACCTGAGTCACCAGATTCTCTCAATGTAAGCAAATTGTGAATCGGCTCGAACGTCTTTTATTATGGCGCTTGCTTAAAATCTACATATAACAGATACTCTTATAAAAGCGTAATGCATACCTGATGTCCCGTATTCATAACAAATTAGATAACCTCGCAATAATTTTTCGGAAAAAAAAAAATAGAAAAAACAAGAAAGTACACAGCCAATACACTAAAGCCAACATCGGCTTGACAAAAATATAAAAATACTAGGTATATGTTCATTAACTTACAGCTGTTGCAACTTCTTAAGATTTCCCATCTCTAATGGCAGGGAGCCAGAGAAATTGTTTGACCCAAAACCTCTGCAGATTTCATAAACCATACACAGTGATACTCGACTTTAAATTTAAATGAGAAGCAATCTAAACAAAGTAATACTTCTAATTAAATCATTGAATAAAAAAAGGAGCTCAGTATTATGCTATGACTTCAATTAAATAACTGGAATTAAGCTGAAAAATAAGTGATAAGAGAAGCATTAAGCAGCAGAAAACTTACAGCGATCTCAAGTCAGTTAACTGACCTATTTCTTTTGGAAGTGGACCAGACAATGCGTTAATACCAATGTCCCTTAAATGACCAAAAATAACACAATATAATCAGGAAAAAAAAAACATTGCATTGCACACCATCAAAGATCAAAATCTCCATTATGGTACTATATTTGGGACGTGGCACCACATCACGGCCAATTTATTGACTAAGTGTTTTGAAAGTTACGGGCTCAACGTGACCGCGTTTTGAGGCGGTGTTGGTCGTATTTATGGTGCATCGACCAAGATCAGTCTTCAAAGACTGATTTTGAGAATAAATCTCAAGCCAAGATTTAATACCAAGTCATTGTATCAAACAAGTCAATAGATTGATTCACATACAGGTACTGCAAGCGAGTTAGGTTTCCAATGCCTGAAGATAAGGGGCCTGTTAAGTAGTTCTGTGATATTTTCCTAAACCACAAGAAGTTGACGCATATTAGATGGTGTATCATATCTATGGAATCTTATCTGCAAATTATGTGATGAAGAGCCAGCACTTAGTCTTTGCAGATAAGCTATGACAGACATGTTATCATGAGTTAATTAGAAAACCATACAAATTTGTTAAGTAAAGCAAATTCCATAGATCATCTGGTAGCACCCCAATTGCGTCAATTGCATAGACTTTCCTGTCAGAATAGAAGTTGATTTCTGTCATGAGCTGCTAGCTTGAATTATATTCAATAATTCCAGATCAAGATGATCAGTAAATGCATGTAAGGGACCTAGATAAGGGACAAGACCACAAAAAAACACCAGCGATAGTATTGGAAGACATCAACAGCGACGGATTTTTACAAACAGGCGAAACAGCATAAATAATGTTAAGAGAATTAGAAAAAGGCCTCTCAAGTTTCCAAATAAGTTAAAGGCCTCTCAAGTCTCAACAATAGGGTAAATGCCAGTCATGGTCAAGGTAGAATACATTGAATCAAGCAGCAATAGTAATTCACAATTTTATAACGATAGGAGTGTGTTTCAGAAATTGGCGTGTCTTGCCCTACAGCACACCCATGGTGGTGTTTCTAATGAATCACAAGAAGTTGGCTCGACTTTCACAACAATAATGGGTTATAACAGACTGGATTAAATCAAAGATGCTGCGTATCTTACAGAGCAGTAATATGACAGGTAGCATTGCCATCATAGGTACAATCACATTTGATGAATGGATTATACTGAGTGTCATCAATAGACGCAGAACTATCAATGGCCTTTCCAGAACAAGGGTCTCCGGTTGTATTCCATTGTTTGGTATTTGCCGGTGTCCCCCATTGTTGTAATATAGAGCTTAATGCTTGTGCTGCAAATAGAAGACGGTTGCAGAAAACCATTTTCATATTAAGCGGAGAATACAAAAATTAATATTATGATAACCATTTCATATAATTTCCCGTACTGAATACAGGCAGTGAGGCAGTACTAGAATACTAATCTAATTGACTAAACCTAAACAATAATAATAATAATTTCCATGATACTAATAATTTTGGGAATTTAACAGCACAATGAGCCATTGCGTTTGAATTTTAGACCTCACTTATTTGCAGTTTGTAGGTCCTTCCACAGCTTAATCTAAGCATCAGAACCGAGAAAGTGTATGTAATATAGTATCGCAATTTATTTTCGCAGTACATATTTTACTCATTTCAGTACATTTTGCACCAAATTTTCCATTTCTCTACCCTTCACTAAAAAATATCAAACCTAATTCTCTCTATCTTCATTCTCTCTTTTGTTAATCTTTAACTTTCTTCAACCTCCCTCAAATTATTCAATTATAAATGATTATTCGAGTATAGAATATGTATTTAATTCACTAATTAATTACTAATACACAAATTGACTATGTTCTAGTTTCGTATTTTTTAATTAGGGTTTATACTCAAATCAATTATTGTTAAATGGCGTGGGATGATAGGGATATTGGTATAATCAGATGTCGCCGACGACATGGACAGACACCGCCGACGAGGACAACAGCTTGTCACCGGATTTCGTTCAACATGCTGACATATGTAGTACAAAAATAACGTAGTACACAAAGCGCCGTATGTACCATCTAGTGCATTAGTGCATATGTAAGTTGTATAAAGACAACTGTATTACATTAAACAAAAAGTTTAAATATATATATCCAATTATCCATGTAATTTTAGAGAGTCGCTTCATTAGATAGACTAACATTATACTGTAAAAATCGGAACAAAATTTTTGTAAAAGCGGATTTATCCAAACTATTTGTAGGATCTTATGATCAACACTGGATCTTCTGTTAGATATAGGACTCCGATTCTAATAACCTTGGAAAAGAGGACAGCCGGTTCGATTACAAGTCATAATCAACTTTAACCTCACTCATACAATTAAGGAATACTTACCTCTTTAATGTTAGATTTCCTAAACCTTGTACAAAATCGATTTAGACATACTCCGTATAAAGAGTAAGAGAGTACCACATAATCACATTCATGTGCCTAGGACAGACCCGGAATACTTTCTTTTCTTTTCTTTTTTTTTAAACTTGCTCTCAAAAAGTTTCAACTAAAATTATTTCTGAAAAAAATACACACTTGTCCAAAACAGCTTGTCCTCGGAATTGCTATATCTTAACATTACTATCATTATCCGCATCCACACAAGCTCAAACTTCCCATGTCCTAAGATATAAAAATTAGGACTAACAAGAGTAATTTCCATGTGTTGCAGTAAGCGTATATGGCATGCCACTTTGAAAATGTAAAAAGGTTTTAGACAAGAGTTAGCTCTCTTTCTCTTACTCCAGCATTCTTATCCACGACATAATGCGCTCATTTGAACCAAAACTTAAAAAAAAAAAAAAAAAAAAAAAAAAAAAAAAAGCCAGAGTTGGGAGAGGAAAAGTACCTTCTTTAGGAGCAGTGACGGGGGTGGCAGTAGTGTTTTGAGATTGAGCAAAGGAAGATATGAAGAAGAAAACAAGAAATAATGTTACGCAGCAGCATGCTTCACCAATAGCAATACCAATACTTGGTTTGTACATGACTTTGATCGGAGTTCCGATTGGAGAGCTGGAATGGAATGGAATGGTAAGGAGGAAGTTGGTGGATTTAAGCACTATTTAAGATATCATTTGATTAAATTATACTGTAATGAAAACAAACTGTGGGTTTACTCAGCCAAACAATCAATTTTTTAAATTAAAACAGCACTATGCTGACAGATCACACATGTTTTGACCAAGACATGAGGAATTGTTAGCCGCCTCCTACACAAGGATTACTAAATCCTACACATTTTTCTAATTTTTTCCAATTTTACCCCTCATATTTCTTACTAGAGAGAGAGAAAGGGAAGGAGAGGAGAAAAAAAAAATCTACACGGCTGCACCACCACCCGACCACTCCCTACTCTGCCTCCTTCTCCAGGTCCGACCACCCCCTCCCCGACATACCCAGGCCCGGCGCCGTTCCAGGCCTACATCACCTTCCTCCCCCCTTTTTTTTTTCATTTTCAAAGAGCAGGGGTAGTGGTGGAAAAAGTAGAGAAAATGTGTGGGATTAAGTGAAAATATGTGTAGGGTTTAGAAATTAGTAATCCATCTACTAAAATATAGACGGGTCAATTAATCTCATTTTTGCATAAAAAGTAACGTATATGCTAAATCCCGCACGCTAGTTTGCTAAATCCTACACATTTTTCCCTAATTTTCCGTATTTGCCCTTTGGTAAATAAAAAAGAATTAAAAAGACTTCTCTCTCTTAACCTAATCAATCCCTTCATCGTTCCACTATTATGGATCGTAATTCACATATATCAAACGTAATTTCGTTGTTTTATCAATAATTTTATTAAGACCACGTCATTTAGTCGATTTAGTTGATATTTTTATATTAAAAAAAAGGGTTTTTTAACAATTAGGGTTCGAATTAAGTTTGGTTGTTGAAGGGTGGTTGTGGGGACGTCGGGCCGAAGTAGGGTGGTCGGAGAAGGCGGCGTCGAGTGCTAGTGTATACTTTGTAGAGAGGCGGTGGCGGTAGGTTGTAACCGGTGGATGGGTAGTTGGCTTTGGGGAGGGGGTTGTCGAAGTGGGTACAGGGATGTGCAGGGGTGGTAGGCGCGGTTACGGGGGTGTGGAGGGATGTCGGCGCGTGGATGGTGGTTGGACAGGTAGTCGGCGGCGTGGGAGAGGGGTGGGGGAAGGAATGTCGGGGGTTGGATTTGGGTACTGGGTATTCATTTTTTTTTCTCTTTTTCCTTTTTTTTCAAATTTTAATAAATTTTGTTTTATTTTTGTTTTTGTTAGTTTTTTGTTTATGAGTTCACCGTGAGAATGACAACAAGTAAAATTAGTGTTTCCAACATACTCATTACGCTTCATTATTGTACAAGAATAGAACAAGTTTTGCATTATCAATTAAGTACATTACATGATTACGTTTCATAAATCCGTCTTATGCTCATGTCTTATATTGTAGTCTAGTTTTAGGCTTTTAGCTATATTGTACTCTAGTTTTGCAACAGACTCTAACAGACTCTTGTCTGCAACAAGTGGAAACCATATGATTACGTTTTATCAATTACATTAACCAAAAACAATGTTTTATAAAACTAGCTAGCAATTCTTAGATAGCAAGCACTAGCTCCCGGTGCGGCTTCATAAAAGGCTGTTTCAGTTTTTGAATAGCCTGGACTTCCCCCATCATGCCGCTCTTTTCATGGAGTTTGTGGACCTGTTGTGGCGGGAATGAATTTCTGCACATAGCTAGAGAAATTAACGAGTGGAAATTTCAAACGAAACGAGTGGAGGAGCGCAATGGTCTGACCCCCCAACAAGGCTTAGGACGATCCCCTTACAAGCATGTAAAGTGTACAGGAAATAAGAAAGGTAATACTGGGTCGAAGCTGCACGAGACATTAGGCATCAACATCACTCGTCCAAGTAGTGTGAAGATAGGAAAAATAGAAATTACAAACAGCTTGATTACAAACAGCAAGACAAACAGTAGACAAATAAAGACTTATTCCTCGAATGTATATCCCCGTCGCTTGGCTTCACCAAAAAACGATCTGTTGCAGCGTTGTATTATTTTCAGATGACTGCAGGCTGCAGCCTGGGTTTGCAGGCAAATATCAATATCCGTGAGGCCGAATAAATTGTTGGATATCTAGCTTAGCAAAAATCGATTCAGCAAGATTCATTCGTCGTAAAGACTTGTTCCTCTGATGCATATCTTAAATTTCTACTATTTCCGCAAAACAAACCAAATAATGCTCCAATTACACTCAAACCCACTTCACAAACAAGAATCAAAATCACTCAAAAACATGATTTTGACACAGAAAGGCGGGGATGTGTATATCATATCGCCGCCAGAAGATTGAATGTCCAGACCTGCCGACTAGGTGGGGCCTCGTGGAACAGTATATTTCTTTCATCATGCTTGTCCTTCTCATCTGTCCAGAAACAGATGCACTTAAATTTCTTTTTATTTCAGAAACGATAGGTTAAGTCCTGTACATATTTGGTGACATCCCGTCGCGCAATCTCAGAATCCTCCATCCCGATACATGTATTATAATAGTAACAGCTTTGGCCATTGACGAGGGTCTCAACAAAATCCCTGAGCGACCCGAAGCAGCAAACTCGGAGAATCACGGTCAAAACTCGGAGGCGAGGATGAGAGCATGGAGGGGTGGTCGGCTGCGGGGAGGGGGCTGTCGGCGCGAGGACATGGGTGTGAAGGGATGGTCATCGCGTAGATTGGGGTGTGGTGGGGTGGTCGGCGGCGCAGGAACGGGCGGTGAGGGTATGTGGTGGTCTGGTGGAGGAGGGTGCCGGTGAAATTAATATTTGGGTTTTTTTAACTTCTTTTGTTTCTCTCTCATGTTTCTCGTTTGATGAGAGGGAGAAATGAGAGGGGTAGTCTTGGAATAAAGTGGAATTAAGTGCGGGAACGAGTAAAATGATGTGCGGGATTTAGCACGTCCCAAAAGTAACCACACTATCTTATTTGTTGTTTGTCTTATTATGTAATTAGATATATATTTGATTTGTCTACAACTTTAGGCGGATAATGTTCATCACCAATAATAAGGCTCCTCCCTATTTACAAGACAACATTTTTCTAAACTCATGACTTTATCACATTTTCAAATTCAAGTCAACCTCCATCTCACTTTTCTCAACTTAATCACATTATTTGCTTATAAAATAACAAGTCTTACTTAAGACCTACTATATCCGTCTTATTAATAAGACGGGTCATATTTGATACCAAGTTGAGAATATGGGTCGAGTACTGTTGTTAGTTGGCATTTAATAATAATTTAGAGTACACAAAAGTACTCTTGTGAATTGACCATTATGTTACTTCTTACTTGCACACGCCTCCTTCCTGTCCCTCCACATTCATTTCTTAGTTGTCCGTTTCATTTCTTTCACTTCTCTCTCTTCTCTCCTCACAACTCACTGAAAATAAAAAAAAATCCATAAAATTCTAAAATCGTCAACAAGATCAATGGGAAAGAAGAAAATGGCAAACAGAACCCCTCCAAAAAGGGGACCAAAGAAAGGCACAAATGCGACTGTAGAGGAGGTATCATTGAGGTCGAAAGCCACCGGAAGGAAGAAGTTTATGGTTGAAGAAAGTGTTGATGAAGACGGTGAGATGAGTAAGTGGAGGAATCTTTGTATTTATATAGGATTTTGTTACCAAATTGTGCAATGCATGAGTGTTTTGGATTTGCATGTCTATTTTTAATTGATTTATTTGTCAATCTGTGAATTAATATTTGGATCTATTAATTTTTCTTTGTAGAAGAGGCTTTGGTGACAAAAAGAAGAGGTCCAAAGGTGGTATTGGGCAAGAGAAAGGGTGTTGTGATTGAGGCTGAAGTTGATGAATCAGAACTTGAAGATTCTGAAAGTGAAGGAGTACAACCACCACCAACAATGGCGGAAAAGAAGGGAAAGGGAAAGAGGCAAAAGCCTCTTGCAAATCTATACTATATGATTAAAAGACTAGGCAAAAGCAATAAATTTAATTCCACATGTCACTAGCAATTAATTTAATTCCACATAGGATTAGTAATCAATTTACTTTCTATACATTTTAATTATCTATTTAATTTATTTACTAATTAACAAGTCAAAAAGATGAGGAGACAAAGGAGTAGCAAAAAAAAAAGAAAAAAAAAAAGTAGTTTATTATTCACATTTCACCCAACCTCATCCAATTTCACTTCTAATTCCACTGACACCAAAATACCAACTTCATTCCCTTACTACTATCTATCTATGATCTATATATATCTATATAATTTACTTAAAAGACTACATAAACCATTTAATTTTATTAATCCATAAAATATTATATTATTATTAATTATAGTTAAAAGGGTAAAGTTAAACAAAGGCTACCTAAACCATTTAATTTTATTTCAAATGACATTTTATAATACATTACTTCGTACGATATTACTGTAACTATATCTATACAATATTGTTAAAAGACTTCTAAAAGCATTACATTTAATTCCATGTGGCATACTCATTAAATTTTATTCTATGTTGCATTTTCATAATTTTTAAATTTGTATTGATTAATAAATTTACTAAAATTTCTTACAAAAGTGACATCATATATTTTGTAACATATAAGTAAAGTAAATCAAAGTAAAAGACTTTTAAAAGCATTAAATTTAATTCCATGTGAAATAATCATTAAATTTCAATCTATGTTGCATTTTTATAATTTTTAAATTTGTATTGATTATTAAATTTACAAAAATTTCTCACAAAAGTGTCATCATATATTTTGTAACATATAAATTAAAATAAATAAAGGGATATTATCATTATTCTTTTATTAATTGTATACATTAAATATTTCTTGAGTTAAAAAAATTTCGAAAGTGATGTGATTTATACAAATTCACTTACAAATTTCATAATTGGAACATATAAGTTAAACCAAACCGAAGGATATTAGCATTATTCTTAAATTAATTTTATACATTGAATATTTCATGAGTTAAAAAAAAAATCAAAAGTAATGAAATCTATACAAATTCACAAATAAAATTTAACATTTTAATTAAAGTTTTTGTAATAAAACCTGTTAATGAATTGATTAAAAGTTCTTCATACTTATTTGTCTAATTTATAAATTTGATTAAGTGTTTGTTGGAAGTGTTGTATTGTTTTTTTTTATAAATTGTTATACTTTACTTTCCTAAAATTAAAACCTTTTTAATTAAAAAAAAAATTATAGTTTAATAAAATTCCTAAAAGTAAAAGTATGACATTTTACTTCAACTACTATTTAAAAACAAGGCAATTGAAAAACTATGACATTTTTCACATGAGTCCAATTTACTTATTATGTGAAAAACTATTCACGCGTCTAAAAACAAGGCAATTGAACACCCACAATTTTCATTAACCTTTTTCCTAATTAATTTACCTTTTAAGGTCCTTATAATCAATTATCTTATTTATTAATACTCATAACTCACAAAATAAATGAAAAGGAATATGAAAAATGAGAATCAATGGTTGTATAATCTTATTTAATAATACTCATAACTCACAAAATAAATGAAAAGTAAAATGAAAAGTTTAAAGCTAATGGTTGTATAATGTATATAAAACTAATAGTTTCCATTCACTAATCCTCCGTTTAATATTCATTGATCATAAATTTTTAAATTACATACTATATTTCATTGTTGAATATTATATTTGATTATGGTGAGTATGAACGTATGGTATATAAAAATGAATTAACATCTCTTATATGAAATTGTTATTGTTGTTGTTTTGTAGTATGATAAAGTATTTTAGGTTTTTATGTTATTCGTTCTTATGAATCGTTTGCTTTATATTGAAATTTAAATTTTTCTTCTGGATTAATTTAAATGGCCTACATGTGAGAATATTTCGATTCTTTTGTTAAATCTTCGTCATGTTGATGTTTTCTCTTTGATCAATAAAACATGTGTATCAACTCTACAACATCATCAAAGGCACGTGAATGTAGATATGGTAGAGCCTCATGCAAGTAGTTTGAAGAAAGAAGATAATCAAAAGGCACAAGACTAAGGCGAAAACTAAAGATAAAACTTAAGGTATAAACTAATAAATCATTGATGTATAGTTTTATTAGTAGATAAAGACAAAAAAATGTAATTTGTGTCAAATGACAATGAGTTGTAAAGTTTGTATAACAGATTTTGTATAACTATTTTGTTCATACTAGGGTAATTTTTTTTCACTTTCTCATATTTAATTTCGTAGATCAAACTATTTCTGTTTCAAACACAATGTGTAATTATTGTCTTGTACTACTATACTACTATATCTTGATTTGTGCAAGAATTTGTTGTACATTTAGTTTAATTAAACATTATTATTCACTTTTGAGTATTACGAAGCACATCTAAATTTTAGTAAGAAAACTTATATTTATCCCGTGCATTGCACAGGTAACAAACGAATATACAATCAAAAGGCTACCTAAATCATTTAATTTTAATTCACATGACATTTTTATAATCCATTCGTTCATAAATTATTATCCTTATTATTACTATTATTATTACTATTTTTTTTACTATTATTATTATTATTATTATTATTATTATTATTATTATTATTATTATTATTATTATTATTATTATTATTATTATTATTATTATTATTATTATTATCTATACAATAACATAAAAATGATATTTTGAGCAATTCCTTAAGTATCAAGTGACATCATCTTACTCTAACTAAGTGATCATTTAAGAACCTTTATAAGTTTTCTAACATAAATATGCACTAAATTTTTCATAACCACTAATGTAACTAAAAATACAAAAAAAATAAAAAAGATAAATATGCACTAAATTTTTCATAACTACATGAGTAATGATTTTGGTAACTATAAAGACAAAATATAAAAATTGGTTAAATAAATGACTATGTAAGAACCTTAAAAAACTCTCTAAGAAAATATGCATGAAATTGTTCATTACTCCATTATCGTTAATGATCTTGGCAAAAATAAAAAAATAAAAACTGGTTAAATTAACTCATTAAAATGATGTTTACATCAACTCATTATACTTCAATAAAGTTTAATTTCAATAACTCTCATTATCATTAGCACTAGGAGGGTTTATTTCGATCAATTATAACTGATAACTCAAGAGATATATCAATAAAAGTCATATAATCCAAGATTATAAATAAGACCACAAAAAGGCGGAGGGACTTCCATTCACCAATAATTTTTTATTTGCATACTTTTGTTTAGTCTTTTACACTCTATTTAATTGGATTCTGATTTATTTTTGTTTATTTTCAGAGTTACTTACCAAGGATCTAAACGTGAAATGTCGAGGTATAAACAATTAATATTTTATTCTTTTTTACTTTTATTTCACATATACCAAGTATTTTTGTTTCGCTTAAGTAAGTTTAATTTAGTGGTTACAATGCTCAAATATTAAAATGGAATACTAACTCAGGGGTTGTCATTAAGACAAATCAAACCATCATACAGATTTAGGAGTTTTGGTGTCATTCCTCATTACATAGTTTTGACGCATATCACAAAATTTCAAAATACCCTAATTATAATATATCTCCAAGTAAAAAAGAAAGTACAGAAAAAGCCGAAAAACACTTTCACGAACAATACACCAAAAACAAAACAACAACAAAAAGTCAAATATAATGTGCCTTAGTTGTTTACCTTTTTATGTAATATGTCACTGTGTTCATTAAATTTGAATATTTAATGTTTAATGTTGTTGATATATGTGTCCAATAAGATATTTTCATAGATCGTTATTATGTTCCCAGTTAAAATAATGTGGTGTGATATAATTCAACTGGTAATACATAAATGTTTGATTCATTGTGTTCTAATATGGGCTTTAGATGTTAACTATTTTGGCAAATATGTGTCCGTTTTTTGAAATCATTTTTTTGTTCGAATTCGCAAAGTAGTGTAGTTACAAATTGTTGAAATGTTAGAACATAGATGGAAATTTCATGTTTTGTAAAATGTCTCCATGAAGAACACATATGGGACCATGTTGAATTTGTTAAATTGTAGTATGATAAAGTTTTGATATCAATAACACAGATGTTTTCAGAGATCCTTATCATGTTACCAATTATACTACATGTGACATAAAAATAATAAGGTGGTCACAAATATTTGAAAAGTGACCATATAAAGTTTAGATGAATTCTGGTGTAATGTGGTTCACTTGTTTAACTTGTCCTCTAATATGGGACCATGCCTCCTTAATAATATGACCCTTTCTTTGTGTTAATATAATGTTCCCATTTATATGGTAATGTGGTTACAAATAGATGAAATGACAGTACATAAATCAAAATTTGATGTTGTTTTAATATGTGTCCACTAAGAACATGTTTGTGACTATTTTGAAATTGTGAATGTGTAATCTGAATTTTATTTCTAAACCATGGTAAATATGTTTTCAGAGATCCTTATTATGTTATCAGTTATAGTAAATGTGATATAGATAATAATATGGTCACAAATAGTTGAAAGAAGACAGCATAAGTTCAGATCTGTTCAGAAATTCATATGTTAAATTTGTTTGCTTTGTTGTTGAATATGTGACCATGCCTCTTTTATTGAATTAGTAAGATTTATTTCTGTGTCCATTATTTATAATTTTGTGACCTTTTTTTATTTTTTTTGGTTGCAAATCAAAATTTGATGTTGTTCTAATATGTGTCCACTAAGAACATGTTTGTGACTATTCTGAAATTGTGACAGTGTAATCTGAATTTTATTTGTAAAACATGGTAAATATGTTTTTAAAGATCCTTATTTTGTTACCAGTTATAGTAAATGTGATATAGATAACAATATGGTCACAAATAGTTGAAAGAAGACAACATAAGTTCAGATCTGTTCAGAAATTCATATGTAAAACTTGTTTGCTTTGTTGTTGAATATGTGACCATGCCTCTTTTATTGAATTAGTTAGATTTATTTCTGTGTCCATTATTTATAATTTTGTGACCTTTTTTTTTATTTTTTTTGTTACAAATCAAAATTTGATGTTGTTCTAATATGTGTCCACTAAGAACATGTTTGTGACTATTCTGAATTTTATTTCTAAACCATGGTAAATATGTTTTCAGAGATCCTTATTATGTTACCAGTTATAGTAAATGTGATATAGATAATAATATGGTCACAAATAGTTGAAAGGAGAACACATAAATTTAGATATGTTCAGAAATTCATATGTAAAACTTGTTTGCTTTGTTCTGTAAAATGTGACCATGCCTCTTTTATTGGATTAGTTAGATTTATTTATGTGTCGATTTGTTATGATGATGTAACCTTTTTTTTAATTTATTTTGTGATTTGAATTCAGATGTGTGTGTAGTGTTCAATCTGGTGTAAAAGTTGTTTACTTTGTTGTCTAATATGTGCATAAATGTTTGTTATATGTTCCCAGGTAAATCTAACCAACCGAAGGCGCCAGAATGTGTGAAGCCAGTTTTTGAAGTTGGGGAATGTTCAAACAGAATGAAATCCCAAATGATTGTCCGCTTGAAGAAGCCAGTGCAAGAAAGAATGGACGAGGTAATTGCTGATGTGAATAGACCCGTGGAAAAGGAGAAGGAGGTTGAAGGTCACGGTAACCCAAGAGCGTTGTTTGAGCTGATACAAGTGTTGACACCAGCTAAAAAAAAAGCGTTTGGAGATATAGGGTTTGGTGAGCTTTTGGAGTTGAAGGCAAATGCGTTCTATCGTTTTATGGCGGACTGGTTGATGAAGTGTTACGATAACCATTCACAAATGTTTATGCTCAGTCAGAAGACCAACTTTGTCATCACCAAGAATGATGTGTATGACGTGTTCATGCTGCCATGTACAGACAGGGATATGTAGGTGACGTCGAGCAAAAAAAAGGACAACTCAGATCGGGAGTTAGTTATGGCGTGGAGGGCGAGATATAATATGGGTCCAACGACTGAGATATCATTGTATCAGATAAGGTGAAGAAGGAAATGCTGGGATTGGTAGATGGTAGTAACATGTTTAAGAATTTATTTGTCCTGTTCGCGATGAGCTCCTTTTTAGCACCCACGATGCACAACCGTGTTGATGTTAGGCTGGTCCGCGCGGTGGAGACTGTTGATGACATAGTGAGGCATGACTGATGCTCCTATGTTTTAGCTAAGTTGAGCGACGCTGTTGCATCGTACAAGAAGAATGACATAACGCATGTTGGAGGCTGCCTACTATTTCTACAATTGGTTTATTTCCACCGCTTGAGTTAGAGGGAGGACCCCGCCAGTCGTGAGCTACCCTTAGCGAAGCATTGGACATACGAAGATATCAAGTAAAGGGTGAAGGAGGAGAAGCTTGCGTACAGCAGGAATGGGGGACACTTTGGTATAGGGGAGTGGTAGAATGACTTCTACCCAATCTCACGAAATCAGCCTAAAGTGTTATATCGCTTACCAGTGGACGACCAAAATAGAGAGGCCGATGAGCCAAGGACCATAATCCTCCCGCTGCCCACTGGACTACTCAATGATAATGAACTTCGCCTGAAGTACCCAGACGTAAGTATTTGTCATTTGCCCTCTGATGAGTCATTATTTATCCATTTTTTCCCTGTTTCACTCTATATATATCTTGCATTTATATTGTTGCAGGTCCGGAAACTGAAGTGGATGACCTAAAAACGCAACCTGGAACTAGTTTCATGACTTCATAGTGACATGACGAAGGAATTGGAAGCTTTTTTCACTGTCGATGTCATTGCTCAGGACGTGGTTCAAGCAGAGGAGGTAGAAGAAGGTGGCGAGCAGAGCCAACATCATTCTCAGTTTTCATTGACCCAAGCTTTGGAGAACAATGAAGATTTCCTTAATGATTTTCATACTATGGGGCGAATTGTGGATGAAGCCTTAGCACTCAATCTTGTAGAACCACTCTCGTTTGATCTAGAGATTGATAGCCTAGGTTTTGAAGACGGTGAGGCTGTGGAAAACCCCCAACCTAAGTCTAAAAACAACGAAGGAGCTGAGGCAAGTGCAGTAGTGGATGAGGCCGTGGAAGACCCCCCCACTGCATTCTGGAAACCCCGTGGCTACAAGGTACAAGCGGGCATACACACGAGCAACCAAGAAGCGTGGTGGTAAGGCATAAGTGATGGTAGTTGGGGATGACAACATTTTGGATATCGCATACGATGTTAATATTATGGGATGGCGTGTGGTTATAGGTAGTTGTTGTCAGTCAACCAAATTGTAAGAGGATATTTTGAAACATGTTTGTTTGGTTATTGACATGAAGGATGCTTCATTTTGTAGTCATGTCATTGAACAAGTCTGTAACATAAACTGGTTTAATTTTCTTAACTTGTGAACTTTCTTAACCAAGTTTGGCTGTTTCAGCCGGCATGTAAAGATGTTGCCATTTGGTCTTTAAATGTTGTCAGTTTTAGTTATGTCTTTTCTTTGTGAATTTGGCAACAATTAGAAGAAATATGGTGACATATGTATTCATGAAAAATATGTGGCCATGATATCTAAAGATGTGGCCATAATAGCTACTTTCACATAATCCGCATGTAAAGATGTTGTCATTTGGTCTTTAAAAGTTGTCAGTTTCATAGTTATGTCTTTTCTTGTGAATATGGCTACAATTAGTAAAAATATGATGACATATGTATTCATGGAAAATATGTGGCCATAATATCTAATAATGTTACCTTATAAGTAGCTAATAAGAATAATTGTTATATGAGTGGCGAAAATGTGTCCACAAATGCGTATGTGGTTACATATAGTTAAAATAAGAATACATAATTGTTGGTGTAATATGTGACAATTAAGAACATATATGAAACTATTTTGTATTGATCAAATTGTAAACTGAACAAGTAGTTATTAAATATAATATAATGTTCATACAGAATCATAAAATGTTGGCAATTATATAATAAGTTGGATAATTGGTAATATGATTACAAATAGTTCAAATGAGGCTACATAAATGGACTATATAGATGTTTCCAAATGAACTTACAATGTCACCACCTGATTAAAAGTTGAGATCTTTCACAAATGGGTTACAAAAAGACCATATAGGTTCACATAAATACTAGATAGTCAGGATAGTTCAGATATTTCCTCCCAAAATGCTGTAAACCCAAAATATTACACAAAATGTCCAAAATATGGTCAGTAACATATTAAGGTGACTTATAAAAGTCGTGGAATTGGTGTGTATTACTCCAGATTTTCATGTCCCTTTTTAGCCCTTTTCTTTTTCCCAACACCGCTTGGTTTACGTTTACTCCTACCCTTGAGTTAGGGTTGAGTACGGCCGTCTCATTTTGAGTAGTGTCTGGATGAGGTTCTTCAGTCCTCACTTTCTCCTGAAATAGTTTTTGGACCTGCTCATTAGCTGTAGTGTAGAGCTTGTCAAGAATTGCTCTTGCATCAGGCTCATTTTGGCACTTAGCAATAAGATGGTAGAGCTTTGTCATCACAGATCGCCGCCAATTTAAAGATCCATTGGCAATGGCTCTACGCATATCAGTCGGAAGAATACGACTCCACACTTCCTTTTTGGCAAATTTAGTCCATCTTCTTAAGATGTACCTATTAGGGATTTCAGTCACAGAATGCATATGGAACACGCGGATGATGTGGAAGCAAAGCATGCCCATTTCCTGAAATTTCCGGCAAGAGCACTCTACCATGGTGTTTATGCAACCAAAAGTCACGTGATGAGTAATGCCAGATACACCAGGTGGGTCAACACCATACAATAGAATTGAATCTTCGGTTGAAATTATTTCAGCCCGTGTACCCATAGCCACGACAAACTCTTTCTCAAATAAGCGAAACAATTCAATTGTGTACACCTGAGAGGCGTGTTGTAATAAGTCGACTAAAGGATACACGGAGGTAGGGGTCGACCTAATACTATTGAACTCTTTACGCTCCTCTTCACCTCTCCACCGCTTAACTGTCCCTTCATATATATGATAGAATTCGCTCAAAGAAGTTGTTTTGGTAGCCTGAAACCCCATAGCATGATTGATACTCTCGCTCCTTTGGGAAGATAGTATACCTGTAGAGAAGTACTCCTTGTTCAATGCGGTTGACCATTTCTCTTTTAATCCATACAATCTTTTAAACCACTCATTATTTTGCAGGCCATATTCTGATATCATTTTGCTCCAGGTTGTTTCAAATCCGATCTCACTATAGCAGTCGTTCAAACATTTGTTGAATGTATTCTGAAATACACGATCATGTTTTAACAAGCCAAAGTGAGATATCCAATTCTGTTGGATGTGCCACTGGCATAACCTATGTCTTGATGATTTGTAAATGATGTGTGCCTTTTGTATGCGTTTATTCATATGTTTGGCACATATTTCTATTTACTTATATGATTATTTCATTCTATTTCCTCCCGTATTTGCTACTTTGGGTGTATTTCATGTCTCTCGCAGGTTTGAGACCCACTTATGCATTTAGAAGACAAATCCGTTCGGTAAAGGAACAAGAGAGAAGCTTGGAAGAGTTTAGACGAGCTTAAGAGAGCAAGGAATGGAGTTTTATACATGATGTCTATTGACTTGCTGCTATTGTCGATAGACGAGGGGGTTATATGTCGTTAGACATTGCCAATAGACACAGACTCCATCAAAGATTGAAGTTTTTACTCTTTGTCTATTGACAACATGCATGTTGTCTATTGACACCTATATGCTGTCTATCGACATTCAGCTGAGTGTCGATCAACCACCCTACACATTGACGATAGACTTGCTTCCCTATGTCGATAGACACAGGTCCATATGTTGATAGATACTGTCATTCGACACAGGAGTCCGTTTTGGTGAATTTTCAACTATGTCGATCGACACCTCTCCATTGTATCCTTGGTTTATCCCAAAAACCGGTGAAAGAGGAGTAGACCAATTAATGGATGACAAGTTGAACAAATTAAGGGTGGAGAATCAAGTTACCATTGATAAGTAGTATTTTAGTCGTGTTTTACCCCTCATTTATACTTTATTCCGACTCGACTTTGTGTGCTTAGTTGATTTAATAGCTCATTTTATTAGTTTTATTATTAGTTAGTTGTTTAATGATAATTATTATGAATAATGCTATTTTTCGAGGATTAGGTACTTTTGTTTCTTCATTTTTGTAGAAATCGAGTCACGAGAGTAAGAATGCCAACTGAAGTGAGACGGGATAGGAGCGAGTCAGAATGAGCAAAATAATAAGGACGAAAGCACTTAAACCAAATTGAAAGTCAATTATTGTACCGTCTTAAACAATACAAGATTTTGTGAAGTTTAATATATAATATAAATTTGGGAACGTTCCTAAAAACTTGTATTGTCTAAACAATTTTCAACCTTTTTATAAGAAGTTATTTATATTCGGGAACGTTCCTATATAAATTCGGGAACGTTCCTATAACATATATTATCGTCTTAAACAATACAGTCTTATAATATTTTGGCAATCAAACGAAATTAAAGGGGAGCCTTTTTGTTATCATAAATTCTCATTGAAGACATACACTATCTATCACAAGTTGAATACGAATAATATCCCTCTCACAATATGTAAGTGACAAATCAAGTGGAGTTAAATAGAGCACCGCACTTGCTCTCCCACTTGTAATATTGTAAAAGGGGCACTATCCGTTTTCAGCTTGTGACGGTGGTCGTCTTCAATGAGACAAGATGCTTTGTTATTTACTACAAAATTGGTGACAAATTATTATTTATTAAACTCGAGCATCACATTATTCAATAAAGACTACATGTTGCAGTTAATGTATTATACAACTGGTTGTATATACAACTTATTCAATGTAGTTGAGCTTTGTTATAAAGTTATCGAGCTCTACTAGCAAAATTATCGAGTTATGATACAAAGTTATTGACCTTAACAGAATAATTTTTAAGCTCAATAATTTTGTAAAATATCTCAATAATTTTGTGTAAGAGCTCAATAACTTTGAGGCGGTTGTACAATATTACTATACAACTGATTATAGAATAGTATTTGTGTGTTACACACCACCATTACCTCATAATCAATCTTGATAGAAATCTTTTCATAGCATTTCATAGCGCAATTCCCATCTCCTTGTGTTCGACTCCTATTACTACATTAATTTGTGTCTAGGGAAATTATCTTTGTTAGGTGTGCAATATAGCCTATCAACAACCACCCAACACATTACATAAATATCACGTAGTCCTATAATATCAACCCCACAATAATATCTACCCACTCTCGTTATTAGTCGGTTTCTATTTTAGTCAGTTACGAGTTTTGTAAACTAGCCCCACAAATCTTTCCCCGTCTAAATGTGTGGCCGAAGGCTCACCACGCGGTTGCAGGGCGTCTATGATACCATTTATATAACGCCCCAAAAAACAAGCATGAAGCTCAAAATAGCTCTTTTTATAAATAATAAACAGCAGCGGAAAGATAGGGCGTCACCGCCGTATTTCCCTTCCAGAAAATACAAGGCTTATACAATTAAAATAAATACATTTCTAAAAGTAAAAGTAAAACTCTATAATTATAACCTATACATCTTATGGGTCTTATCTTCTACATGAATTCCTCACACTTGACCTTCACAGATACTTGTACCTGAAAAAGAGTGAACGTAACGGAATCAGCCAACCACGGGTTGAGTGTGACTCCAGTTACCTTCACCGGCATTATGTCATATTCTTTATTCCTTAGGATACTAATTTCTCCTAGTACCGCACAATATTATAACTTACCAGTGTACAAAAGTTGTGCACAATATTTTTATCATTTTCACAAAAACACATGCACATCGTATTAATGACGGTATACCATTACTGAAGAGATTGACACTACTTTTTTCACATGGGCCAACGCTCCTTTACTTTATATGGAGCCAACACTCCTTTACTTCGTATGGAGCCAACGCTCCTGAAGCCAACGTCCCGGGTGCCAACGCCGCCCCTTTAATTCATATGGAGCCAACGCCCCTATTGTGTACACAGTTTCGATTTTCTAAATAATGTCATCTCAAATCAATAATCATATCCCGAATGCTACAATTGGCCAATGATGCAATATAACGGCAGTACCCTTATCAGCGTCATAACTTTATAAGACGGTAAATAATATAACATGTGGGCAGTATAACAATCATAAGATGAAATTAACAATAAAACCAATATAACCGATTATTTCTAATCTCTTATTTCAAGGTAAACAATTACTTATATCTACAAAGGGTCCCGAAATCATACCTTATTATTTAAAGATCTCCCTAAGAATATTACCTATATTAAGAAGTACTCAAACCCTTTCTATTTTCATCTTGGTCTCTTATCTTTTTAAATTCCGTAAAAATGGTGAAGTGTGGTGTATTTATAGCCGTATAAGTCGGTTGATAGGTCCAAATTATATACATTTTTACCCCAATATTTAGCTCCATTTTATATTTATTATGCACTAACTTTAGTGTTAATGAGCTAATATTTGCTTTCTAGTTCCATTTGTATGTTTTGTCGTGTTTTGTAGGTAGATAAGCTTTTAGGAGCTTAATTCTACAACATTTGCATGTACCACAAGCATGAGCTAAGTAGATAAGCTATGGAAGAGAATGGACCAACATGGAAGATGTGCATGGACTAACAATGCCAAAATTATGGACCAAAATGTAGATGTACAACAAATACAAATGCAAAATGAAGCCCACATTACAAGCCCACAAAATTCTACATAAGATGCTCAACTTGAGATGCTCTTAGGATTCTCATGGGATGTAAATTGAGTGATTAACCAAAGGCTTAAAGATGGGATTAATGACTCACATGAGATTCTCTAGGCAATTACTCAAGCAATTAAGAGAAAATATTTGGGGTTTGACTCCTTGTATTTACCATAAGTTTCACCCCTCATTTCCTATATAAATGGTGTAGACTTCAAGACACACACACCATTCACATACACTTTTACATATAACTAGTTTTCAACCCGTGCCAAATTGCACGGATATGTTTTTAAGATCATTGATATAATTATTAACATTTAAAAATGTAAATCAAAATACATGAATATTTTATACTCTATTTGTTTTATAATGATAACAGGTTAAAACACGTACAAAACATATAAGGGTTTAAAACTTGCACATGTTTTAAATCCGTGATATTAATGTATGAATTCGGTGTTATAACATGATATATAATATATTAAAATTATACGTTAAAAGTTTATACATAATAATTATTATGTACAATTCAAATATTTACTAACACAAAATACCGAAGAAAATATTTAAAATATACTTACCGTCATTAATTAAGTGAACGGATGAGTTTTCTTGAGTTTGCGAACAGTCTCCACGTGAATAGGATAAGTTTATTACATAACGACCTGGTCTTTCTTCATTTGGAGTTATAGAAGGAAGAATTTCATTTAAAGGTTCAGCATACTCGACACATAAATCTCTTACCAATCGCTCAACAACGTCGGGTAGACTACATATACCTCCTAAATCACGTTATTATAAACAATTATGAATTAAAATGTTAACGCGCATTACTAACTATGATATATAACAAATAGAGATAGATATATACCTATAGTGGTGGAGCTAAGTGGTGTAGTAGGAGGATTCAATTGAGAAAAGACATTACTGACATTATCAGTACGTTTTTTAGTGAAAAACGTTTTACTTCTCTCTCTTGCCGTTTTCGCCTGTAATTGATCAGGCGTTTGAATAAGAGCATCGACATTTAATGCTCTCAATACTCAGATATGAGTTTTCTTGTTGATTGGCAATTGTTTATTTTTTTTCACATATGGAATTTTAAATTAATTAATTTAAGTAAATAGGATTTTTTACTTGTAATTTTAATAAATTAATTTATGCAATGTTATAATTTCGTAAAGTGATCTGTGAAATTAATTAATCTCGGGTCCTACTTGACCCGAAACAATTGAGTCAAGCTGAATCAAGTTGAAACTAATGGCTCTAACCCTTATATATGCGCCTGGCCCGACTTAAACCACATGGGTCTGACCCGAATTGATCCATGTGTGTTTGACCCCATTTGACCCACATGGATCTGACCCGACCCACATAGGTAGGAGCTGACCTGACCAAGTTTGTTTAGTTGACTCGAATTTTATCTTATGTAAAATTTATTTCAATAGTAATAAACTTTCAAATCGTCTTTTAATTACATCAGGTTTTTTCTGGACTTGCACGATTGTTGATTGATGATTATGAGAAAGTGTAGGCTCATTCGAATCTGTTGTGAATGGATGTTAGCCCATTATTCCAATTATGAATTTGTTATTATCGTAAATAATTTATTTGGCGATTCGATTCAAGGCTACGTTCTATTATGATATTATGATGATAATTTGGCCATAAAAACGAACTTGTGGTAACGGAAATTAAATGGTAGCCTATCATTGCCACCTTCCGAAAATAAAATGGCGGCCGGTAGATAGTTGCCGGAAATTTTTGCTCCAAATTAATTCTCGGTGATGATTGGATATCTGTCCAGATCTGAGAGGATATTAAAAATTTAAATTATATTTTTACTAATTATATCGTTAATTGTAACAACTTTTTTGCTTTTTAAAAATATAATTTTAGTTTTTAAAAATTAAATTTTAATTTCCTTTTTTCTAAAAAAAATTATATAATTTTATTAGTCGAGTTTATATTTTCTTGAGATTATTGCAACTATATGAATGATTAAACATAAATCATTATTTAAAATTTTTTTTTTTAAAAAGGATTTTGTTTTTTAATCTCTTTGTTCATTTACAGGTAATTTATAATTGCATTTTGTATTTTGTATTTAATTTTTTGGTAAATCGACATAAGTGGTGGATCTTTTGTGTGCGTTAGTGTTATTTTAATTTATTATCGTAGTAAAAAGTGTAGTAAAAGTTTGTACGCAAATTCTCATTTGTGAAAGGCATATGTGTCGCAACCTTGCGAATGGTCAAATACTACCCAAATGGGGAGATAAGACAAAAGCAAATTGCCTAGAGAGTAGCATTCTATTTTGTCTGATCTACCCATATGGGTAGTATTTGACCCGTCGTAAGCTTCTGACGGATATACCCGTCACAAGGAAGACTAATTGAAGTATGTATTGTATTTGTATCAATTTTTTTTTGTAATTTGTTGTTATTTATTGTAATGTAAATTGCTGTAATTTATTGTTATTTATTGTAATATAAATTATTAATAAATAGTTAATTCGTTAAATTATTCATAAATATTTACGTATAAATTATAAATGTAATTATATACGTACAAAACATCAACAATGCCAGTTATTTGTTAATTACATCCTTAATTTTTCCGTGGGTCCCGCATTTAATGGTATAAAAGAAAAAAGAAAAAAAATTGGATTTGGTGATGTGGACGCACAGAATTGCTTTAAATGTTTATGTATTTATAAAGATAAGATTCTCTCTAAATTTAGTAGTTAGTTTAGATTAGCTCTTAGTTTAGTTTAGTTTAGATTTACTTTATGTTATTTACATTTCCTATTTATATTACAAGTTATAAAACAATTTACATTTACAAGTTAATTATATTACAAGTATTGTTCTTTTATTTCTAGTCCATTTCTAATTTCAAGGTAATTTCTTATTCATGTTTTCATTTATCATTAGTTTTATTTACATTTCCACCATGTTAGAGTAGTTTCTTTTGTCTAGGGAATGAAGAGAGTCATGCATAAAAAGTATTTGTAAAATGTTAAATTAGGTTGATATAATATTGTCTAAATTGTTTCTATCACATGTTTGCACCTTAATGTTTAATATTTGTTTAAAGGTCAGCCTTATTCATTGATTAAGTTTGTTCATTCGTTCTAAAAGCCGAGAGGCACGGAATTGAATTAGACTAAGCATGTGTAGTAGGACGACCTAGTCATGGACGAGAGTTTTTCTAGGACCCGGTCTATGGTTGACACTAATGCCGTAAGGTGGGTGTCTCTAAGCCTAAACAATTAACATTTATCAACTTCTATGTTTAATTTAAGCATTTACATAATTTGCATGTGTGACCCGACTTCCCTAGACTCCTTTTATCATATAGTTTATTATTTTCTAATCAACAAACCAATCAATCAAACGTAACCGACCTCGATAGAATTCAACCCATAACAACTAATTAACAACTCCCGTCTCTCTGTGGTTCGACCCCTACGTACTACATTCTTTTGTTTTGCTAGGGTATAAATATTATTTTTGCATAGGTGTGTGATAGCCTATCAAATTTTGGCGCCGTTGCCGGGGAGACGGTTTTGTTTGGTAATTAGTTGTTGAATTTTATCTTATTTTATTTTGTCTCGAGGAACTCTATAATTATACATTATATACATTTTATCTTCTAGGTGAAATTCCTCACACTTGACCTTCCCTTAGACTTGTACCTGAAAAAGAGTGAGAGTAACGGAATCAGCCAACCACAGGCTGAGTATGACTTCAGTTCCCTCCACCGGCCTCCACCGGCCTTATGTCATATCTTTTATTCAATCAGAATTCTCCTTATTACCATATATCACCCAATAGAATAACTTACCAAAATGCAGTATTCCCTGGGACCAACCCGGTATCCCTAAAACATTAAATGACTACCATACCAACAGGATATATATATATATATATATATATATATATATATAGAAATTGCATCAAGTGAGTCTAGGTATCTTAGGTGAGTCTAGCATTTTAATCTCATCCATTAGATCTACTCCTAATCAACGGCTGAGATTAAATCTCATAAATTATAACAAACGTATAAAAGCTTAGAATTCAAACCTGTCTCTCATAATTCAGTTTCACTTTCTCTCTCCTCCGTCTCTTTTCCTCGCTTTCTCTATCTCTCTCTCTAAGTCGAAAATAATCCTCTGAATCAAGCAAACAAACCCTAGGTTCCTGTTTTTTACTCGCTTTTATCAATTCATTCACAAATCAATCAAATTCGTGTGTTTTCCAGGTTCTCGTTGCTACAATGGATGCAGATTCTACCGACATTAACATGCAAACAGGTAATTTCCGTAATCCTTTCGTTTTCAGTTTTCCTTTTCGCGATTTCATCTGGATTCTATGTCGCTGATCATTCGCTATTGTAATTTCATTATTCCGTTGCTTTTCAGTTTTTTAGATTAATCGATTTTATGTTTGCTTCAATTTTAATGACATCCGTTCACTTCTACTTCAATTTGACGGTCTCCTTTCCTTTGATTATTCTCGTATTTGCTTTTATCTTAAATATTAGGTGCAATCTCCTTGTATTTGTTGTTTTTCCTATCGAATTTTCATATTTGCGTTTTTCCTCGCTTCGCTTACAATCGCAGCTTGCTTTATCGTCACATTCCGTCAATTTTGATTAATTTGTCTTTATTCTCGTTGCTTTTCGTTTTTTAGGTTAATCGATTTTCTGTTTGCTTCAATTTTAATGAAATACGTTCACTTCTACTTCAATTTACGGTCTCCTTTTCTTTGATTATACTCGTAGTTGCTTTTGTCTTAAATATTAGGTCAAATATCCTTGTATTTGTTGATTTTCTCGTTCAATTTAGGTCAAATTTCATTATATTTGACCTCTTTTCCTGTCTTGTATATTCCTGTTCCCCTGTCTCAGTATATTCTTTCTGCTTTGTCAATGCTTACAGACTCGACTTGTTACAATATCAATGTTCCGTAACACAATCACATATATTCATTTCCATTGCACATATAACATATCTTTTTGTACCACTTCGGATGTCCTCTTGTTCTCATTGTTACTTCAATGTACTTTAGTTTCTTGTTCTAAATTGTAGTCCAGCCACTTCGCATATTTCCTGTTCTCCCGTCCATCCTTATGTCACTACATTGTCATAGTACTAGTATTATCTGTAACAATGTTACTCTTTGTAATACCACCGTTGTATTTTAGGTCACTAATACTCGTATTTTCCTTTTTTGTATTACGAGACTCAAATCTTGTCACTCAACCCCATTCTACGCCAATTGTCCAAGAGCAACCCAATCCTCAACCAAATAATCGCCTTGTTCTATCTCACACGCCTAATGGAGGTGAGCGCTGGATGCGTGTGGTTGAGCACAAGTTTAGACCTACCATTGGTGCGCTTTTTGCCTCCCTTGAGGCTGGAATCAAGTTCTACGAGGTTTATGCTCGGGCATGTGGATTTACCCCTCGGAAGCACAGTACGAAAACACTACGAGGTGGTGTTGCACACCAAAAATTCGTAGTCTGCAACCGTCAAGGGTTCAGGGAATCTAAACCGAAACAGCGTCCCAGAACCAAGGATGATGAGAATATGGGTGATGGTTCGTCCACAGCTAGTTCAGTTACACGGCGAGTTAAAATCACAAGAATTGGATGCCGAGCGTACGTCAGATTTGCCCTTCTACATGGCCTTGATGGCCCAGCTATGATTGACGAGTTTTCTGAAGTCCACAATCATCGTCTCACCTCTGTCTGTAACAGAGATCTCGATAAGATTTCACGATTCCTTGATATGTTCCATAAGACGCTTATCTTGGACAACTCCAAGTTGAATATTGGCGCTGGATTGACCTTTAGACAGGTTAAGGAACTTGTCAATGGGTATGAAAATATCGGTGCTACATTGATAGATTTTAAGAACTTTCAAAGAGATATCAAGTGCTACATTGGGTTACGAGATGCTGACCTTTTCATCGATCGACTCGAGAAACTCAAAGCGACCCAACCCCAGTTTTACTTCGCCTATGATGTTGATCCGCAAAACCATCTAACAAAGTTCTTTTGGGCTGATGCTACATGTATTAGAAACTACTCCTTCTTTAGGGATGCTGTGAGCTTCGACCCTACTTACGGAACCAACAAGTATGATATGGTTTTTACACCATTCACAGGTGTTAATCACCACAGAAAGTCGGTGTTGTTGTTTGCGGTTGTCTCTGTTACACGAGGATGACATCTCCTTCCAATGGACCTTTCAAAGATTTCTTGACCGCCATGGGACAAAAAGAGCCGCAGATTCATGATCACGGATCAATGCCCTGGCATAAAGAAGGTAATAGTGTGACAATGTTACTGTAACAGACTTACTTAAATTTACTCACTTGCTCTTTCCCTATCCCTGGTCAATATCACGTTCGACTTGTTGTTTCATTATGACCGCATACAACAGCTTTCCTTCGTTTTCAAGACAGCTAGGCATCGTTATTGTATGTGGCATATTACACAAAAGATCACAGACAAAGTTGGTTCAAAGACTCTGCAGAGACACGGACTTCCTTGCTCGCTTCAACGCCGTTGTTTGGGACCCTGATATGGAGCCGTCGGAGTTCGAAGAAAAGTGGCGAAGGTCATTTCGATTTCGAGTGGAAGATAATGATTGGTTGACTACAATGTTCGACACGACACCATTGGATTCCCGCCTACCATCGTGACCTTGCCTTGGGCTGCATATTAAGAACAACACAAACGATCGAAAGTACAAATTCGTTTTTCAAGCACTATGAGAATCACTTTGGTACACTGGTCGAATTTTGGATGAGGTAAACAACTCTTTTTCATTCCTTACGATCCGGGAACAGTGTATGTTACAGTACCATTGTTTCATTGTTACATAAATAATTTGTTGCCGAATCCTTGTTGCATTAACACCAGGTTCCAAACTGCTATGGACCAGGAGCGCTATACACGAAGGTGCGATGATTATAACAGCGACCACTCATTGCCTGAGCTTAAGACAGAATTACCTATAGAAAAGCATGGCGCTATTATATACACACATGCTGTGTTCAAGGTGTTTCAAGAAGAAGTAATGGATGCCGATTCATGTGGTGTTGATGACTTTGAGAAGGAGGAGCATGTGCGCATAATTCATGTAATCGATCCGAGATGCATGCAATTTTCAAGGTGAGGTTGGACCTTAGAAGCACAGATGCAGTATGCGAGTGTAAACTGTTCGAAAGATTTGGATTACTCTGCAGGCATATTCTGTGGGTGTACAAGGGCAAAGGAATTGGGCGAATACCAAGCAAGTACATTGTAGATCGTTGGCTAAATAACACACACGCAGCGAACATGTTTGATTCGAAAACATTATTACAAATGTGATTTTGACTTGTTACGATAATTGTTTTACAAAGATAACATTGTCACCATGATAAAAAAGAACCTCTTTGTTTTACTTCGTGCTTGATTCGAATGGGAATGTCATTGAGGATTTATATATGGCTACGTCGATAATGAGTCATTTGTGCAACGTATGGTCGAGTTCCGTCGGATAGTTGGTGTTCTCAAAACTTTACCTATCGAACACACGGAAGAGTTAGCATCCCTCCTAGTTGAGTTCCGACAGAAGTTATGTATTGAACCGCTTACAAAAGACCAAGAGATGGAGATGTTGTTGGGTCGCAGCTCGTCGTCAAGTCACTATCCACCCTCCGGAACAAGTGCGGCGGAAAAAGATTGAAGTCGGCTAAACAAAGAAAGGCCATTGAAAAAGCAGCCAAGCCAAAGAGGCTATGTGCATACTGCAAAGAAAGAGTTACCCACGACAGGAGAACATGCCCTCTTCGCATAGTCGATGTAGCCGAGAAAGCAACTAAAAAGAAAAAGTTTGATATCTTTTGTTATGATGTTACAAAGAACATTGTGACCTTAGCAATAATTAGTAGGATTTTGTGTTCTTTGTGACAATAATATGTCACAAAGTAAAAATAAAAAGTAGAATTGTGTGTTGTTGCCGTGGCAATAACATGTCACGAAAAAAGTCATTCGATTTTCCTACATCATAGTTAACATTTTATACAAAGACTTACAACATTTTATACAAAGAATAAATATTGTTTTAGGACCATTGTCCGTCCGTTTTAGGAGCATATTTCCTAAGTTTTACAAAGAATAAAGTGTTATACAATTTGTTATACGATTTGTTTTGTTTAAGGAAAAGGGTTTAGGGTTGGATTAGGCGGCTCTGCGAAGCGGTTCCGCCTAATCCAACCCTAAACCCTTTTCCGTCCGTTTTAGGAGCGTTTTTCCCCAAATTTAAATCCCGTCCACGATGTGGTATCACCCGTCCTTCCCTAGGGTTTAGTTTTGGTTTTTCTGTAACTTCGTTGTACTACGAACAACCTTTGTTTAAGGAAAAGGGTTTATAGGCGGCTCGCGAAGCTTGTTCCGCCTAATCCAACCCTAAACCCTTTTCCGTTCCGTTTTAGGAGCGTTTTTCCCCAAATTTAAATCCCGTCCACGACAGGGTATCACCCGTCCTTCCCTAGGGTTTAGTTTTGCTTTTTTTGCACCACGATTTATTAAGGAAAAGGGTTTAGGGTTGGATTAGGCGGCTCCGCGAAGCGGTGCCGCCTAATCCAACCCTAAACCCTTTTCCGTCCCGTTTTAGGAGCGTTTTTCCCCAAATTTAAATCCCGTCCACGACAGGGTATCACCCGTCCTTCCCTAGGGTTTAGTTTTGGTTTTTTCCCACCACGATTTTTAAAGGAAAAGGGTTTAGGGTTGGATTAGGTGGCTCCGCGACGCGGTGCCGCCTAATCCAACCCTAAACCCTTTTCCGTCCCGTTTTAGGAGCGTTTTTCCCCAAATTTAAATCCCGTCCACGACAGGGTATCACCCGTCCTTCCCTAGGGTTTAGTTTTGGTTTTTTCCCACCACGATTTTTTAAGGAAAAGGGTTTAGGGTTGGATTAGGTGGCTCCGCGAAGCGGTGCCGCCTAATCCAACCCTAAACCCTTTTCCGTCACGTTTTAGGAGCGTTTTCCCCAAATTTAAATCCCGTCCACGACAGGGTATCAGCCGTCCTTCCCTAGGGTTTAGTTTTTGTTTTACTGTAACACTGTTGTACTATGAGCAACCTTTGTTTAAGGAAAAGGGTTTAGGGTTGGATTAGGCGGCTCCGCGAAGTGGTGCCGCCTAATCCAACCCTAAACCCTTTTCCGTCCCGTTTTAGGAGCGGTTTTCCCAAAATTTAAATCCCGTCCACGACAGGGTATCAGCCGTCCTTCTCTAGGGTTTAGTTTTGGTTTTTTCGCACCACGATTTTTTAAGGAAAATGGTTTAGGGTTGGATTAGGCGGCTCCGCGAAGCGGTGCCGCCTAATCCAACCCTAAACCCTTTTCCGTCCCGTTTTAGGAGCGTTTTTCCCCAAATTTAAATCCCGCCCACGACAGGGTATCACCCGTCCTTCCCTAGGGTTTAGTTTTGGTTTTTTAGCACCACGATTTATTAAGGAAAAGGGTTTAGGGTTGTATTACGCGGCTCCGCGAAGCGGTGCCGCGTAATCCAACCCTAAACCCTTTTCCGTCCCGTTTTAGGAGCGTTTTTTGACAATTTTAAACATAGTTACATAATCGTTGCTCAATTTAATATACCACAATTCTTATAGTAAATTGGACAATTAACCGAATTAAGATGTCATTCATTAAAAACAAGTGTTACAAACACTTATTACAAACGAAATACTTAGAAACAGTAACAGTAGTTAACTTAAATATAAGCTATCACAAAGAAGCATAAATCGAATATGTGATAAAGGAAATATTAAATCTTTTACTCCCTTCTTAGTCGTTTATTCACGGGAGGAGAATGAACACGCTTTCGCCTCTAGCAACTCCTTTTCGATTATTCCCGTAACCTTCCATCTCTTCAATAGCTTTGACAACAAGAGGCCACTTCCTGTTAATCGAAGGGTTGAGTTTAGCATATGACTCCCTAAGAGCTGTAACACCAAGGAGAAATTGACGGTCTAAATCAGTTTCAGTATATTTCTCCAGCTTATTTTCTTCTAGTTGTTTCCCAATACACTTGTTTTCCGCCATCAGAAACTTGATATGAGTTTCAGCATTGTTCAAGTCATTTTCAAGCACTTGTACTCGTTCTACCATTTCTATTACCTTACTATTAGATGATATAACCTGCTCAAGTAATGAATCTCTATGCCTTGTCATTTCTTCCAGTTCAAACTTGGTGTCTTCTAGTTTCCTTTGAATTCGTTCCATTTTTCTCTTGCTGCAACAAAAAAAAAAACCCCATTAAAACAGAAAAATAAACTGTTTTCCCTAAATTAAAGAAAATAAAATCTATTTATAAACAAACAGAAACTGTTTTCCCTCAATTAGAGCAAGGTAGTCATATAATAAATGACATTTTAGCAACAGTTGTAATATTAAACCATCGATAATCTTTATAGATATTTAATATTACAAAAGATTTAAAAAAAATTAGACATGAAAAACCTTTGAATTTGTCTTGGCATATTTTTTTGTTTAGAAAATGAAGTGTAAATGTTGAATGAAAATGAGATTATTTATAGATAATTGAAAAAAACAGAACAGTTTAAAAAAAAAAAAATAACTGCCTTGAAAAATGTCACTTTGAACAAAGTGCAAAACTGTTTTAGAAAGATAACTGCTGCAGATTGTAGAATTCAAAGCGTCAAAACCGTCACATAAAAAGAACATAATTGTGTTTTTTAAAAATGAGATTATTTATAGATAATTGTGAAAAACAAAATAGTTATTTTTTTAAAAAAAAAAAAAATTAATCGCTTTAAAAACCACTTTTATTAATCGCTTTGAAAATGTTTTTAAATGATTGATGTTAACCACGTGCATGTTCCCCATAATTAAGTCCAGTTATAAATCTTTGCCTGAGTGAAGAGTGAAGAATTCAAAGCGTCAAAATCTTTTATTCTAATTTTCATTTATTACTATCACAGTGTTACAATAACATTATTTTCATTTTGTCTCGACTTTTTTTGTTTAAAAAAAAAACACTAACATTTTAAAAACTGTTTTCAAAATTAAATGCTTTAAAAAAACAGTTAATTTTTGAATTCCAAAAGACAAAATAAGACATGAAATTTATCCAACCCATGTTTCGTATTCCCTATGAAGTGCGGTTATATAATATTTGCAAGAGTGAAAAATTCAAAACGTCAAATTATGTTTTCTCTTTTCACTCTTGAAATCACACATCACATTCTGATAACATAGTTAATGAATTTCGCATATAATAAGTTATCACATAAGAATAAACTTATTTGTAATATATTCCAAAATATTCGAAAATATGTTCCACTGTCTATGACAACCACTATTACGTTGTTAAAGTAACATTGTTTTAGAGTACATCACTTGATTTTCACTTTAAAACGAAGTACATGCATTTCGGTGTTGAGTGGCTTCGGTTCATTCTCAATCGGTGGTTATTTGTCTGACAATTCATCTTCCGTTGCCTTCCCTTTGAGCATTCTAGCGGCTTCCCTCCTTGCGGCTATATCCGGCCGATTGTTTTCTTTGATTTTTGAAGATTTCAACAGCGTGGCCCAACAATTCAGCCCGTATTTTATTGATGTCGACCATGAGCAAACATGCAGCAATTTGGGAAGCACATGCCCGCCGATAAAATGTGTTGTTGAGCAAAGAAGACTTGTTTGCATATCCCAAAAAATTGGAGACTTTGTCATAGTGATACTGGTGACTCTTCAAATATGGAAGCCGTTTCTACCATTTAAACTTCACATTTACCACAGGATAGCGGAGCATTTCAGTTACCCTCACGTCGCCCTTTGTGTCCAGGTAGTCACTCATGCAACCGCCTGTCGTAAAATGTAACATTAATTTCCTTTTTACTATCAATTAAGAAATTTGAGTAATCAACAATGTTACAAAGATAGGTGTGTAAAGAACATTGAAACAACATAATAATGTTACAAAGATACGACATCGTAACATCGAAATCAAATCAAATCGTAAACATACAATTCGATAACTCGGGGGACTTTATCACGCCTTATTGCGATGTCGTAAGTGAATGAAGACTCCTAGTTAGCATACGATTGACTGTCGATCACACTAATCTCTTTGTTGAGGAAATTAATACACACACAGAAGTAGTGATAGCCACCCAAACAAGGTATAAAAATAAGTTCGGCATCAAGTCTGTAATTTGCCTTGCTCGCGTTGATGAAATTATCCCAAATTTCAAACAACTCGTTCTTTATATCGATCGTTCACTATCCTCCCGCATCATAGCTTGAGAGAGCATCCGTAGTTTTAAAAAAAAAAAAAAAAAAATGTAAGGGTTAGATTTCCCTTGTAAAAGAATCATATGTTATTGAATGTAGCGGACATTTAACACCGATGCAACTTACCATGTGACCTAGTCCTAAGTAAAGTATGGTTGGCCCTTCTTTGCCCTTGTGCCTCTTTTTTTGTTCTCGACATAATTCAAGAGTAGAGACCAGCATTCAAACACCATCCAATTGGTGTGACTCCTAGGACGTAGTGAGAGTATATCAGCTCTTGTCAACCTCTTGTTGTCTCCAAACGCAGCCAGGATCTCACATTTAGTAACCATAAGAGTCGATTACTCAAGAGTTTTCGCAAAAAGCAGTGTAACATAAAAGTGTTTAAAAACACTTTTACGTAAAAAAGATGTAATAAAGAATAACACTTTCACCGTAACAACAAGTATTTTAGCTTTTGTGGAAGTCGATATCATCCATAAACGCATAATCAAGAATGTGCCTTCTCGATTAGTCAGACTTCGACAACAGTTTTTCGATTTGCTCTCATAAATTCAGAGACTAGGAATATATCACCGTCAATTTCACCGTGACCTAGAGAACATCCCATAGCATCATCTTTATGAAATTTAAATATTATCTCCTCATCTTCACCAATTGCTCTAGGAGAACGCTTGTAAGCAGCCGACTTCACCCTACTGTTTGGGCTCTTCCTCCTTTTGTTTTTCCTGTGGCTTCTTTGTTTTTCCTCTTCCTTTTTTTCCTCTTCCTTTTTTCCTTCTTCTCTTCCACCTTCTTTTTTTAAAAGCAGACTTTTCCTTCACTGTTCCCTTTCATTCCTGAATTTTGATATCCTCCCTTGCACCTCTTTTCGTACTTGATTCAAGTCGCTAAGAACAAGTATTGCACATATTTCAGCACGGTATAACATTCTTTTCCGTTCATCCCCCAGCTCAGAGTCAAAAACCTTCCCCGTGTAGAAAACCATGTGCATCATCATGAAAACCCCACAATCCACATTTTTTGCAATTCTCTGCCATTTAAATTTCACATTCTGAAGTGGGAAACTTTCCACTTTGGAGCCTTTTGCAATTTGCATTTCTGACAACATTTTCCCCATGATATTTGCCTGCACAAAAAGTAATACTGTTACTGTATCTATGTTACTGTAACAATGATTTCCAATTTTTTAATGGAAATTTAAAGGTATGACATTGTTACTGTAAGTAAAGAAACTTACCGCATTTCTTGCCATTTTTGCTTTTCGGGATCTGGCATACAAGGGTTTGTTGTCTAGGTAGTCAACGGTTTTCGACATGAAATTTATGCAAGCACAGAAAAAGTGGTCCTCCAGAATGAGTGGAATGAATATCGCAATTGCGAGATATATATCATTGCTAAAACAGAACTTCTATACACTCTACTTATATAAGAATTAAAAAAATTATTAACGAGTAATGTGGTTTACCATATCACAAATCGAAATTCAAGTGGACTCGGGTTGTATTTGATCCATGTGTGAAGGACAACAAAACTTCACTTTCTAAATGTCTGTTTTGAACGGGTTTTCCAACAGACATAGTTGCTAATGCGTCCTACAAAAATAAATATAAATACAAAGTCAATAAACATTATACAAACACAAAATCAATAAGAATAAAAATTTATTTATTACAAGAATATACTGATTGACCCAAGCCCATGAAGATCCTCAATGGTGTATCACTTGCTACCTTTCAGGAGATGAGGTCATTGAGCAACATTGACCAACATTCAGTCACCATTATATAAATAAGTTCACCAGGAGCCAATGAAATTAAATCTTCCCTTGGAATGAAGTGATACTTCCCATACGAGACAAGCCTTTCCCTGTTGGACAATGAGATGTAATAGTCAGAACACCTTTTAATAGAGTAACAGATTTTTTAATAAGAATAACTATTCGGTTGAAACAGTATTCACTTGCAAAGTAAAACGTTTTGTTTATCACGGTGCAAGAGTAAATAAAGTACTCACGTATCCGAGAGGTTCTCGTCATCGTCGATAAAACAATAGTCAATTGTTTCTTTCCTAACTTCAAGAATAGGCGCCATTATCTCCTTGTGTTTTATCATACTCTTGGACACAAGTGTTAGATCCGAGTGGTAGGCCACATTCGATTGTGCAGCCGTAGCGAGGATCCATCACGCGCATCCAGTCTTGATTATTTCGACATGTAACAAATAGTGGTCGCCAAGATATCTTCGTCGTAATTGTCATACAGGATCTCATCATCGCAATCATCGACAATATCAACTTCATCATCGTCGTCATCTTCTCGCTACCGATCGCACCGAGTAGTTATTGGTTCTTCGTCGCCAACTGTCTCATCATCGCCCACCGGGTTTTTCTCCTTCCTCGCCTTTTTCATCATTCCCATCGGCGTCTTCATTACCAGTTGCTTCATCCTCCTTCTTTGTTATCTTCGTTTATATCGCCAAAGACCTTTGTCTTCATCTTTATCATCATCGTTCTCTTCATCGGTTTTTCATTCCCATCATCCTCTTCTTCATTTTTATCGTCATCTTCCTTTTCATTTCCCTCACTGGTTGGTTGGTCATCAACCTGGCACGATGCATCATCATCGGCCTCTTCCTTGTTATCGTGGCACAAGTAATTGAATTGAATATAAATTACTAATGTTTTTCGGACCAACAATGCCTCATAGTTATACTAAGTGTTATTCAGTAAATTTGCTACTTCAATTACCTTGAGAAGATCCTTCTTCACCTGCCTCACTCGTTGGGTTCTCTTGACTTGGCCCGATGCATCATCTTCGCCTCTTCCTTGTCATCTGTGTGGCGAGATAATTGAATATATATCATCAGTAAACTTCGATAAAACTACGACACAAGAATAACGTTACTATAACGATGTTACAATAATAAAGTGCTACATGATATTACATCGGCTAATACAACGAGTGCAAATAGATTTCTCTATTACCTTCGGGAGATCCTTCTTTTTTGCCTCATTGGTGGGTTGTCTTGAGCTTGCTCGATTCATCAACTTCCGCCTCTTCCTCGTCGTCGTGTCACAGGTAATTGGATTCAATATATATTAACAATTTTTCTTTGAACCAAAAAAGGCACAATAGATACACTGTAAATTTCTGTTAAAATTACGTCACAGTAACATTGTTACAGTTACATCCTCTGACACAACGAGTTTAAATAGATTCATCAATTACCTTCAGGATATGCCTTTTCACCTGCCTCACTAGTTGGGTTATCTTCAGACTGGCCTGATGCATCACCTTCGGACTCTTCCTTGTCATCTTTGTAGCAGATAATGAATGAAAATATATTACTAAATTATTTGTTAAAAAAGCACCCAGTAACAGAAAGCCTATAACAGCATTACACTATTACCTTCACCAGATCCATCTTCTGTCTTGCTAGTTGTTTTGTCACCCTGCCCTGACACATCATATTCATCAACATCATCGTTTTCATCTAAAAGGAAAGTAATTGATTATTAGTAATTATTTGTAAAATGAAAATTCTATAACAGCGATCATGTAACAGTGTTAGTGCAAGTGATTAGATTATTGTAGTATTGTTACTATATTACCTTCATCAGATGCATCTTTATCATCTTCGCCACTCCCCTCTTTGTCGTCTTCATTTTCTTCTTCTTTATCATCCTCCTCCTCTTCATCTCCGTCATCCTCTTGACCTTTGCCAGATTCATCCTCTTCATCTGCATCATCGTCTTCATTGCATCATCCTTTTCATCTGCATCATCCTTTTCATCTGCATCACAAGTAAGTAATTGAATATTATATTACTAACTATTAATATATATAAAATATTACAGTAACAGTGTTATTGTAAAACTATAACTAAAAGTAATAATAGTAACACTGTTACTCGATCTATTACCTTCACCAGATTGGCTTTCAGCATCCTTTACATCCTCCTCTTTGTCCTCTTGGTCTTCTTCCTCTTCATCCTCCTTTTCCTTTTCATCCTCTTCATCGTCTTCCTCCTCATTGACACTTTCTTCATCGTTATCTATGTCCGTGCCACCCTCTTGAAGCCTCTTGTTTTTAAGACGACTCTCAACATCGCCGCCATCGTCATCCCCGTACTCATCATCATCCTCTGCATCATCAGTCTCGTCATCATCGTTGCCATCATCATCATCCTCTGCATCATCAGTCCCGTCCTCATCATCACTTTTCACTCCGTCCTCCATCTCATCTTACCTGTCCTCGTCATGAACCTCCTCATCCTCTTCATCATCTTCTTCATGATGTTGCTCACTTAAACTGCTCAATACTTCCTTTACCAGGGATTCTGACTTAACTGTCCTAGGACTTTTCTCTGTTGGAAATGGTTCCAACTTCCTACTGACTTTGGACCTTGTATATACCGGGAAGTCATTCGCCCTCCTCTTCAACGATTCAGCCTTTCGCACAACATCTTCGGCATATTTAAGGTATTCGGGCTTTAGTGGTGATTTTGTTTCGCTTTGATTCGAAAACCTTGATCGTTTGAGCAAATCTCTCGTGAACAAGGTTGGAATCCCTTCTATACATCAACAACATCAGGTCGGTCTCCTAAGTCAATAAACCAGACAGAAAGAAATGAATTAGATACCAGATTTGGGAGTTGTAACAATTGCAGACAATTAAATTTATAAAAACAACTCACATCAACAACTTTTTCCTTCAACTCGACATCTGTTTCAATGCCAGGAAGCTTCTCCATCAAGATGTACTCCCTTCCCTCACTACTCTTAAGAAAAATTGCCTCGTCATCCTCACCTTCATCAGATTCTGCCCATCCTATTTACAAAAACGTATTAGTAATTAGTAATTAATATTAATAATTAACAATATAGTAAGGTAACAGTAATGTTATTACAGTAAATCCATTACGATAACGATATTACGGTGACCATATTACGATGACGATATTACACCGATTGCCACATTACCTTGGTTGGGGATCCCTTGCCAAGACAAATAGGATAGACAGTTTCTGACATCTTATCAGCTCCTAGCCAGCCAATCTTTCCTTCGTCTTTGACTCTTTTTGAAAGACTTTCATCTGTCCAATGCTATATTAGAGGTAAGTCAGTTGGTTGTACCTCGCCATTGAACTCAAACCGGTGAATGTAGGCCAACAGTAGCACCACAATACACCCACAAAGACACTTAACCGTTCCTGTCTTCAACCCCTTGACACCCTCAGCTACCTTCTCAAAGACATACTTTGACCAATTAAAACCTTTTATTTTTTCAACATCGTCCACAGCCTTCAACAAAACTGAAATCAACGAGAATAATTTGGAGTCGGCGCTAAAAAAGTGGAGAGCGCATAAAGAACGAACACCTGCTTGAACTCATCACCGCAGACGCCCTTGTTATTCTTAAACCAACTAGTCACCAAATCTAGCTTGATGTTCTGTCTTTGTAGAGATGTTGAACTTCCTACTCCATTTGTTTTTTAACTCGGTGTCCTCGGCTGGGATCGCGACCGATCGCGGTCAAGACCACATTATTACCCTTTACCTAAGCGGTAAAAATAGGTCATGAACATCATATCGTGACAAAGACAAACTCCTTTGTTTCAAAGAACATGAACCTTGAAACTCGTAATCAAAAGCCTCAACAAGCAAGTCTCGTTAGCCCGGAAGGGACTACGATATATTCATGTTCAATAGTCTTCCAAAACCAATTTCTTTAATGGCTTTCTTTTGCTTTACGGAAAACTTGCTCATAACATCGACCAACGACGGGCCCCGCACTTAGTTGGGTATTTATCCCCTGTAATAAGGAAGTGTAAATTAGCACCACCGCTTAAACAGTGTGACACTATTTTATGCCAACAAACCAAAGAAGAAGAAAGCAACAAAACAAGGATACAAAGAAAGGTGTTCTTCGTAATAATCGAAACTTTAAACAACTCAACACGACGAACAAATAAATCACTAGAAAGGAGAACGGTAACACACATTAATTGCTCATTTATTACAAATTATTAACCCTAATTTTGAAGCGAAAAACTAGAATGCAGAAAATCAATTACTCACTTCGAGCAAAACAGTTAGGCTAAATTTATTACTTAATCAAGATAATCGACACAAACAACAACAATAACAACAAGAACAAAGAACAACCTAATTTTTTAATGGAAAATTAATTTCCTTCTACGATCAATTAACAAACAAGTATAATCGACAATGTTACAAAGACATCTCATTAAAGAGCAAAAAAAGATAAAAATGTTACAAGATATAGGTATTCTTTGTAACATCGAAAATCGAAATCGAAACTTTAAACATACAAGTTTTGGCCACTAGAAAGACACATACTTTTTTAAGACTTCTTCTTTTTCAGCCTTCACCACCGTCTTGGCTGGCCTCTTCTCTGTTTTAGCCCTCTTCGACGTTTTGGAGCTGACGCTCGAGTCATCCGAAACCTCATAATCTCTATCACTTTCTTCTTCAGATGACATGGGCTTATCTTTAGGTCTCTTTTTTGTTACTCGTACTGGTTTCTTTGTTTTTGCCACCTTTTTTGGCACTGCGTTTGTCGGTTTCTTTTTTACAGACACCTTCACGCTCTCTTTCTTGCTTACTACCTTTTCTGGTATTGGCTCTTTTGCCGCTGAAACTTTCTTTTTTGCTACAACCTTCTCCGCCGTCTTTTGTTTGGGCACCTTCTTTGCCACCTCTTCTGTCACCAACTCTGCAGATTTGGCCATTGCTGCCTTCGGGGTCTGACTCTTTGTTACAGTAACTTTTTTGGGCACCTCTTCTATTGGCTTCTTTGCAACCGATTTTGATTGCTTAGTCGCTACCTTTGACGTTGGCACAGTTGCCGCCTTTTGAGGAGGTGCACTTGCTTGCTTCTCAATGGGCACCGATTGCTCCTTCGACAACACTGGCACATCATGCGACGACTTTTCTGCTGCCTTCTTCCTCGGCACATTGGTTTCTTTTTTACTTTCTTTGGATCGGAACTTTCGACTGCTCCTTTGGTCTTCTTCTTTGGTGGCTTAAGCACCTTTTCGCAGAGGCACCTTAATTTCCTTCACGGCACCTTTTTTGAAGGAGCGGGTGTTGCTGGCGTAGACTCTCTGTAGGCACCTTTGTCGCCTTTTCAGCTATAGGATTTGACAGCTTTTCGGTCTGCATCTTCTTAGTCGGCTTTGGCACGTTCTCTGTCGGCACCTTTTTGCTCTGTGTCTTCTCTGATGCGGCCACTTTAGCCTTCTTAGTGGGAGCTGATTTCTTAGGTACCTCTTCTTTCCTGACATTGTTATTTTCAAAAATTAAAATCAGAAGTTTACAATAACAATATAACAGACAACAATTAAATTGAAAAAGAATTATGGTAGTCAAGTCGTTGAAGAAATGACAAATGGAATACGAATAATGGCGGTCGAATAATTTTTTAAAGATCAATTGATTCTGTTTTACTGTAACAATGAGACAATATATCATAAACCCTAATAGTAGTGACTTGCAATGAGCAAAGATTTTTAGACACATACTCGGATGCATGAGATGCTTCGACTTCCTTCGTGTCTTTGTTGGTTTTGATGGCTTCGTGTCGGCACCTTTTTGCTAGGTGTCTTCTCCGATCTTGTTACTTTTGCGTTCTTCGTCGCGGTGATTTCTCGGGCACCTCCGCTTTCCCGACATTGTTTTTCGAAAAATCAAAATCGAGAATAAGATTAAAAGTAAATCAATTACATGCTACTACATCGATAGGTAATGATGCTCTTTAAAAGGATAGGGGATAGTATACTATTTATTGTATCGTTGTTACAAATAACATTGTTAATGTATATATGTTGAGAAATATTATAAACTTCAGGAAAAGGGACATTTCATGCAAATCACTAACAACTCAACACAACGAAGAGTCATAGGGACATATTGATCCGCATGAGATGCTTCAACGTTTTTCGGTCTTTGGCATTTTGGAAGGCTTCGTGTCGCCGCTTTTTGCTGTTGTCTTTTCCGAAGCTTCCACCTTAGCCTTCTTTCGACGGCAGATTTCTCGATTACTAAATCGCTTTCGACATTGTTTATCAAAAAACCAAAACAGAATAACATTAAAACTAAAACAATTACACTATTAAACAAGCGAGAATGATGGTGGACGAGTTTGACAAAGAATGTGGAATGGAACAAGAATGATAGTATCCTCAGAGAATGAGACAGTGTTACAGTATTGTTAAACAATTGTTTTGATATAAAACTACAGTAACACTGTTACAGAAGCAATTGCTGCTCTTGAAAAGGATATGGGATACACTTTTACTCTGATAGTGTTACAGTAACATTATTAATGTAGATCTGTTGAGAAATATTATTAATTTCAGGAAAAGGGACATTTCATGCAAATCAGCTCAACACGACGAACAGTTATATGGACATACCGATCGGCATGAGATGCTTCGACGTTTTTTCGTGCCGACGGTTTGGAAGGCTTCGTGTCGGCGCTTTTTGCTGTTGTCTTTTCCGATGCTTCCACTTTAGCCTTCTTCTTCGACGGTGCAGATTTTTCAGGTACTACCTCTCGCTTTCGATATTGTTTATCAAAAAACCAAAACAGAATAACATTAAAACTAAAACAATTACAAACTATTAAATCGAAGAGGAATGATGGTGGACGAGTCTCGAGAAAGAATGTGGAATGGAATAAGAATGATAGTATCCTCACGAGAATGAGACAAGTGTTACAAAGATTGTCAAACAATTGTTTTGATATAAAACTATAGTAACATCTTTATTCTGAAGCAATTCTTTGCTCTTTAAAACGATAAGGGATACACTTTTACTATGACAGTTTTTACAAGAATATTGTTATTCTTGAGATTTGTTCGAAATATTATTAATTTCAGGAAAATGAACATTCCCTGCAAATCACAAATAACTCAACACGACGAACAAATAAATCAATCGAAAGCAGAACGGTAACACACATTAATTGCTCATTTATTACAAATCATTAACCCTAATTTTGAAGCGAGAAATTAGAACGCAGAAAATCAATTACTCACTTCGAGCAAAACAGTTATCCTAAATCAATTACAACAGCAACATTAACAACAAGAACTGTAATAACCTAATTTTTTTACTGAAAACTCAATTTCTTTCTTCGATCAATTAATAAACGCTTCAAATCACAATAATCGAGACTAACAACAACAACAACAACAGTAATAACCTAATTTTTTTACTGAAAACTCAATTTCTTTCTTCGATCAATTAATAAACGCTTCAAATTACTATAATCGAGACTAACAACAACAACAATAACAACAACAGTAATAACCTAATTTTTTTACTGAAAACTCAATTTCTTTCTTCGATCAATTAATAAACGCTTCAAATCACTATAATCGAGACTAACAACAACAACAATAACAACAACAACAACAACAATAATAACCTAATTTTTCGCGGAAAAATCAATTTCCTGCTTTGAGCAAAATAGAAACCCTAAATCGATGATTATTTGAAGAAAAAAGAATATAATCAACACTAAAAACAACAACAATAACAACAAATAATAGAATAAAGAACAACATGCGGTGGCGAAATAAGTTTAAAAACAATATAATGAAATAGAGCGATTTTATACCTCTTCGTCATCTCCGAAACGATTGTTCTGAGTAAATATAATAATGATCTTCACTTGATTAGTGCGATTTTGCTTGATGTAATAAAATTTCCGGAAAAAATTTAGGGTTTAGTGAATTAATTGCCAGAGAGAAAGAGAGAGAAGCGGTTTTTAGAGGGAGAGAGAGGCGTTTTAGAGAGAGAGAAAAAGAAGTGAAAATTTATGAGGAATAATGAATGTGTCATTCTTATTATATCAGCGCGCCTACTTTTTTTTTTTTAAATTAAAACACGTGTCATAATCAGGACGGTTGGATCAAAAGATCCAACGGTTCTTATTGATATGCTAGACTCATCTAAGATGCTAGACTCATGGGATGCTCACTCTATATAGAGAAGGGTTCTAGTAAGGCATGATATATATTGAGTCCCTAAGTCTTCATAAGAGCCTTTGGATGAGGGAAATGGAGGGATGAGATTACATCTCATTTAAGGGCCACAAATCTCCCTCCCTAATCTCCCTCCCTAATTATGTATAACTCCTTCTAATTATGTACAACTTCTTCCACATTCTAATCTCTCTACTCACTTCCTCATTATTCTTCTCTCCCACTTCTCTCATTCCCTCATTATCTCTCTTTTTTTTCTCTCACAAAACAAAACAAAACAAAATCAAACAAAAAAAACCAAAAAAAACCCATCAAAAACAAAAACAAAAAAAACCAAAACACCCGACCACAGTAATAATACTTAGCATGACAAATTCATGTCTCTATCAATAACTACATAAAAAGGTGAGGAGACTCAAGAGTAGAAGACAAATGATCCATCAGCATTCACTAGCTAGTAAAGCTTAGGTTGCATGGAGCAATGGAGGTCCACTATTGTAAAAAAATGGCCGATCATACTGTTTAATATTCTTAGTTTAATAGTGCGTTTCAATATCTCATCATGTGTGCAATGACACTGATCGAAGAAGGTGAAAACTTGCGCCACCATTCACGCCTCACCTCCGTCCCAGATTCACTTTGTTCTTCATTCCCGCCTCACCTCCGTCCCAGATTCACCATTCACGCCTCACCACATTCCCGCCACAAATGCGTTTTTGTTCTTCATTTCTTCAGATTCACTTTTTCTTTGTTTGTTTTTGTTATTTGTTATTTGTTATTTGAGTCTTTTTTATTTGGTTATTTTTGTTATTTTGGTTTTTGTTATTTTTGTTTTTGTTTTCAGATTCAGATCTTTGTTTTTGTTATATTTTTTTATTTTGTTATTTGGTTGTTATTGTTATTTGATTTTTTTTTTCAGATTTACTTTTTTTATTTATGTATATAATTTGTTATTGTCATGGCTCATTCATACTATTAACCTCTAAAGTTATACATTGTATAAATTGGAGTTACACAAATTTTGGACTAAAGTTATACATATTGTCTATTAAAGTTATACACTGCGTGCATTAAAGTTATACACACGATATATAAATTTTTCATTATTAATTTTTTTTAATGAATCATGATTTTGTTATTTGTTTTTTTTTTATATTGGGTATTTTTGTTAGATTTACGAGTTTTTTTGTTAGATTAACGTGTTTTTGTTATTATGGGTTTTTTTGGTTTTTGTTATTATGGTTTTTTTTTTGTTATTGTTATTTGGTTTTTTTTTTATTATTAGTTTTCAGTTCTAGTTTTCTTCTTCTCAACTTTCATCACTTTTTTTTATTTTGAATTTTCAAAACTATATGTAAATACAACTAAAGTTATACTATCTGCTACTAAAGTTACACTATTTACGACTAAAGTTATACACTTCAAACATTAAAGTTACAGACTATATGACTAAAGTAACTTTAATCTCTTCTTCTTATTGTGTTGGTTTCAAATCTGAATTTATATTCCTAAAGTTATACAATTTTGAACTAAAGTTATACAAATTTGGACGAAAGTTATACAAAAAATGACCGAAGTTATACAATGCAACTTCACTGACAAATTTGTGTAAGTTATACAATTTTGGACTAAAATTATACAAATTTGTACTAAAGTTATACAAAAAATGACTGAAGTTATACAATGCAACTTCACTGACAAATTTGTGTAAGTTATACAATTTTGGACTAAAATTATACTCCCTCCTATTCTACATAACCCTCCCCTTTCATGGAGGGCACGGGAATTAAGGGAGGGGAGTATTATATGATAAAGTATTGGAGTGGGGTAGGAGATTGGAGAGAGGAAAGGTATTGTGTGATTAAAATAAGTATTGTTGTGGGGGTGAGGTGATTAAAATAAGGATTGTTGTGGGGTAAAGTGATTAAAATAATATAAAGTATGAGTATTGTGGGGTATTGTTGTGGGGTGAGGTGATTAAAATAAGTATAAAAGTTTGCCAAATAAGGAAATAGGGAGAGTATTGTGAATAGACGAAAAAGGAAATAGGGAGAGTTATTTAGAATAGGAGGGAGTACAAATTTAAAGTTATACAAAAAATGACTGAAGTTATACTATTATGCACTAAAGTTATACAATTTTTGACTAAAGTTACACAAATTTAGACTAAAGTTATACTATTATGGACTAAAGTTATACAGTTTTTGACTAAAGTTATACTATTATGGACTAAAGTTGTACTATTTACGGCTAATGTTGCACAATTTTTTTTACTAAAGTTACATAATTTTATACAAAAACGGACCAAAGTTATACAAATATGGAGTAAAGTTATACAAAACTGGACTAAAGTTATACAAAAATGGACTAAAGTTATACCAATATGAACTAAAGTTATACAAGTAAAGACTAAAGTTATACAAAAATTGACTAAAGTTATAAAAAAATTGACTAAAGTTATACAAAACTGGACTAAAGTTATACAAAAATGGACTAAAGTTATACCAATATGAACTAAAGTTATACAAATAAAGACTAAAGTTATACACATATGAACTAAAGTTATACAAATAAAGACTAAAGTTATACAAATATGGATTAAAGTTATACAAATAAGGACTAAAGTTATACAAAAATGGACTAAAGTTATACGTCCATATTTGTATAACTTTAGTCCATTTTTGTATAACTTTAGTCCTTATTTGTATAACTTTAGTCCATATTTGTATAACTTTAGTCTTTATTTGTATAACTTTAGTTCATTTTACTATAACTTTAGTCTTTATTTGTATAACTTTAGTTCATATTGATATAACTTTAGTCCATTTTTGTATAACTTTAGTCCAGTTTTGTATAACTTTACTCCATATTTGTATAACTCTAGTCCATTTTTGTATAACTTTAGTCCATTTTTGTATAACTTTAGTCCTTATTTGTATAACTTTAGTCCATATTTGTATAACTTTAGTCAATTTTTGTATAACTTTAGTCCTAATTTGTATAACTTTAGTCAATTTTTGTATAACTTTAGACCATTTTTGTATAACTTTTGTCCATAACTGTGTATACTTTAGTCATTTTATATCATTTTTATATAAAAATTTTAACAACAAATTTTATGAAAAATATTTTAGTAGATCTTAGATGAAAAAAAGTATATCACCAAAAAAACGATATTTAAAACCCGAAATTTTTAAAAAAAAAACGTATAACGAGAAGAGATTTGAAAAGAATAAATAACAACAAAAACTAACAAAAATTAACAAATAGAATAAACCGACCCCAAACAACAAATTTAACACAAAATTTGAAAAAAAAAAGTGACGAAAAAAACCGAGACGCAAAATATGGAAAAAAAAACGAGTTTATATAATTTACCGACGGCGGTGGTGGGGATGGAGGTGGCGGTGGAGGTGGGCGGTGGGTGGTGGTGGGTGGTGGGTGGTGGTGAATGAGGAAGAGAGAAATGAATGATTTATTTGGTTTTTTGATTTATTTGGATTTTTTGATTTATTTGGATTTTTTGTGTTTTTGATATGTTTGGATTTTTTATTTTTTGGATTTTTTATTTATTTGGATTTTTTGGGTTTTTATTTATTTATTTGGATTTTTTAGGTTTTTTTATTTATTTGGATTTTTATGGTTTTTTTTATTTATTTGGATTTTTTGGGTTTTTTATTTATTTGGATTTTTTGGGTTTTTTTATTGAGGTTTTGAGAGAAGAGAAGAGTGAAATGTGTGAGATGAAAGAGAAATGGGTGGGTAGAAAACAAATATATAGTAAATTAGTGATTAATTAGGGTGGATTAGTAAAGTGTGTTAATTAGCTTCTATAATGACTTTGGACTCAATACATATACATGGCCTTATGGACTCAATACATATACATGGCCTTACATGATCTCATCCCTCCATCTCCCTCCATCCAATGGCTCATAATAGGACTTATGGACTCAATACATATACATGGCCTTACATGATCTCTTCTATATATATATATATATATATATATATCTTAAAATATATTTACTCGGGTTATTACATTAGACCTACCGAATGAAAAAAAATTGAAGGTTTACACGTGAACTTGTGACTCACGTCATGCATAGGGTGGGTGTCACACCCTTACAAATCCCACCGTCTATATGTGTGTCTGTGTGTGTATAGAAAAGAAATTTAAGAAAACAACACAAATTTTACGCAAATACAAGTTTAATCTATAAGTCTCTAATGGTGCTATTATTATATATATATCTTAAAATATATTTACTCGGGTTATTACATTAGACCTACCGAATGAAAAAAAAAAGAAAGTTTACACGTGAACTTGTGACTCACTTCATGCATAGGGTGGGTGTCACACCCTTACAAATCCCACCGTCTATGTGTGTGTGTGTAGAAAAGAAATTTAAGAAAACAACACAAATTTTACGCAAACACGAGAGAAAAGGGAGGAAGCAGGGTGTTTTATTTCTTTCATCAGGTTAGTTATACAACTAACTTGTGTCCACATTTCTCCTTGTATTTCGTCTTAACCTAATAAGGTATGATTTCGGGACCCTTCTTTGATATAAGTATTTGTTTACCTCTATTTACCTTGAAATAAGAGATTAGAAATAATCGGTTACATTATTTTTTATTGTAATTGTATATTGTGATTGTTATCTTGCTCACATGTTATATCAGTTATCGTCTTATAAATATATGATTGTGATAAGGTGGTTGTTGTCATATTGCATAATTGCCCAATTTTAGCATTCGGGATACGGTTATTGATTTGAGATGACATTATTTAGAAAATCGAAACTGTGTACACTGTAGGGGCGTTGGCTCCATATGAATTAAAGGGGCAGCGTTGGCACCCGAGACATTGGCTCCAGGAGCGTTGGCTCCATATTAATTAAAGGGGCAGCGACTCTATATAAAGTAAAGGAGCGTTGGCCCATGTGAAATACGTAATGTCTACTCTCTTAAATAATGGTATACCGTCATTAATACGTTGTGCATGTGTTTTTAAGAAAATGATAAATTTTAGTACACAGTTTTTGTACACTGGTAAGTTATAATATTGTGCAGTAATAAGGGAAATTAAATTATTAATGAATAAATAATATGACATAAGGCCGGTGGAGGTAACTAGAGTCGTACTCAGCCGGTGGTTGGCTGATCCCATTATGTTTATATTTTTTTTTCAGGTTTCTATTCTGGGAATAAGAAGGGGTGAGTTTTGATGGTGATGACAGTTTGTTACTTTTCGAGAGGAATAAAATGAATGACTTTTAGTACCTGTACTAAGACAAACTTTTTCTATTTTGTATATTTGCCTTGTATTTTCTATTTAGAAAATACGGCAGTAACTGTAACACCCCCATACTCCAAGTGCCTTACCAGGACCACTCAGGTATAAGGATACTACCATCTCGGTTGCCCGAGGTACTGAATATCATAAGACAATAAAGAAACGTACTTTTAAAGTAATTATAGATTAAGTGATTACATGTTCAAACCAAAACTAATAAAAGGAATTACAAGGTTCTCATACGGTCTACAACTAAAACTATCAAAGCTACTAGACTTCGTCTAACACAGCGGAAGACTTCTAACTGCCACGTGATGACTCATCCCAGCTATCCCATACGCGTCATATCACACCTGCTCAATAACTGCTCACCACCCCCGAATGGATCACCACAGTTTTTAAAACATTTAAACGGGGTCAGTACTAATCACACAATTCAATACATATATCAACAATAAGATAAACAGAGAAATTTGAATCACACACACACACACACACACACCACCAACTCCCATCGTCTCAATACCGACCGTCCCTTTGGACCAGCTACCGCCGATGGGGGACCGCAGCCGTTCCCACCTAAGCCCCGCTCATCGTACGAGCGATAACCCTGTCCCATTAATGTGCACATCCCCTTTCGTGACGGGGATGTGAGAAAGAAACCAAAGTCACCCAAAATCTGCCGTAGTCTCAAGAGACAGTCGATAGTCTAAGAATCGACTCTTAGGATCACCATGGAAGTCCTATCCACGACCGGGCAACGAATGTTATAAAACATTTAGGACTCCACGTTGATGTCACAATTGTGTCCTACGAAATATCCGTATAAATCGCCTCGTGATTGGTCGTCAACCTGTTGACTTATGGCTCGTTGAACCCACCATCAACCAACGTCACGAATAATTGCCGAGTTATCGGCTCATGTGGGCAATTAAGGACAAACAAGATATGATGTTTGTTCAGTTCACTTTGTGGTGTTCAAAATTGTCGTACAATTCCACATGAAAAACAAAATATATATATAAAATATCAAAACGATGATGTCGTATGGAGTACAAAGGAGAATGAATCTGATCCATAAAAGAGTACTACAACTCAGGAACACGTTTGATTCCCATGGAATTTACGTGCCCTTCATGCTTATCTTGTCGTAATGCTTTAGTGAGGGGATCTGCTATGTTATCATCAGTAGCAATCTTTTCTATCACTACTTCCTTTTGCTCCACGTAATCCCGGATTAGATGAGCTTTCCGTTGTACATGTCTAGATTTGTTGCTAGACTTTGGCTCCTTAGCTTGGAAGATGGCACCACTATTGTCGCAATAGATGGTGATCGGGTCATTCGAACTAGGCACTACAGAGAGCCCATGTAAGAATTGACGCATCCATATCGCTTCCTTTGTTGCTTCGGACGCGGCATAGTACTCGGACTCGTCGTAGAATCTTGTAACAGTTTGTTTCGAACTCTTCCGGTGATCTGCAGCGCCATTAAGAGTAAAAACGAATCCCGACCGAGATTTCGAGTCATCACGATCCGTTTGGAAGCTAGCATCTGCGTAATCGGTTGCGCATAGCTTTTGTTCGCCTCCATAAGTCAAAGCCCAATCTTTAGTCCTCCGTAGGTACTTAAGAATGTTCTTGACAACCAACCAATGTGGTCCACCTGGTTGCTGTTGGAATCGACTTGTCATACTCAATGCATATGCCACGTCCGGACGTGTGCATATCATGGCATACATGATTGATCCTATAGCCGAAGCATAAGGAACCCGTGTCATGCGCTCTTTCTCTTCGGTGTCTCGGTGCCCGAGACTTGCTCAAATGCACCCCTGGAGCCATAGGAAGAAACCCCTTCTTGGAGTTAGTCATACTGAATCTCTCTAGGACTTTGTCTATGTAAGACTCCTGACTGAGAGATAACATCCGTCGTGATCTATCTCGATAGATACGGATGCCTAGAATTCTCTGTGCCTCTCCCAGATCTTTCATCTGGAAATGGTTCTTCAACCATACTTTCACCGAAGTTAAGAGAGGTATGTCATTCCCAATCAGGAGTATGTCGTCAACATACAATATTAGGAAGACAATCTTGCTCCCACTCGACTTGATATATAGACATGGTTCCTCGACAGATCGAGTAAATCCATTTTCTTTTATCACTTGGTCGAAGCGATGATTCCAACTCCTTGATGCTTGCTTAAGTCCATAAATGGAACGCTTAAGCTTGCACACTTTCTTAGGATGTACTGGATCGATGAAACCTTCGGGTTGCACCATGTAAAACTCTTCCTCCAAAAAGCCGTTTAAGAAGGCGGTTTTCACATCCATTTGCCAAATTTCATAGTCATGAAAAGCGGCGATCGCTAAGATAATCCGAATGGAACGCAAAGATAACTACGGGTGCAAAAATCTCATCGTAGTGCAAACCTGGCACTTGGATGAAACCTTTAGCAACTAGTCGTGCTTTGTAGATATCTTGTTGACCTTCCACAGAATGCTTTATCTTGTAAAGCCATTTGCATTGAAGGGGACGAACCTTAGCAGGTAAGTCAACAAGATCCTACACGTTGTTCTCATACATGGAGTCCATCTCGGATTGCATGGCCTCAAGCCATAGCTTTGAGTCAGAACTGGTCATGGCACCTTTATAGGTTGCGGGTTCACTACTCGTTAAGAGTAGAACGTCATCTATGTCATGTTCCTCGACCATACCGATGTATCGTCGGAGGAATAGAGACTCTACCCGACCTCCTAGGTTCCTCAGGAATATTCACCGCAGCCGGGATTGAAGGAATTGGTTCCTCCAATGGTTGCTCGGTGTTTGGTTCTGGAATCTCCGACAGGTCGAAGGTTCTATCACTCTTTGCATTCTCGAGAAATTCCTTCTCTAAGAATGTCGCACTAGCCGCAACAAAAACGCGTTGTTCGGTTGGCGAATAGAAGTAATGACCACGTGTTCCTTTAGGATAACCTATAAAGTATGTCTTGACCGATCGCGGGCCGAGCTTATCCTCGTGTCTCCACTTGACATAAGCCTCGCAGCCCCAAACCCGTATAAAGGACAAGTTAGGGACCGTTCCCTTCCATAGTTCATATGGAGTCTTGTCAACATCTTTAGACGGACTTTGTTAAGTATTAGAGCGGCCGACATAAGAGCATAACCCCACAATGAATCAGGTAAAACCGTGTGACTCATCATGGATCGAACCATATCAAGTAGTGTTCGATTTCTCCGTTCGGACACACCATTCAACCGAGGTGTTCAGGTGGAGTTAAGCGTAGGGCAATCCCACGTCCTTTAGGTGTTGATCAAACTCGTGAGAAAGATACTCGCCACCACGATCCGAACGCAGTGTTATTATCTTTCTACCCAACAGGTTCTGTACCCTATTTTGGTATTCCTTGAATTTCTCAAAGGATTCACTTTTGTGCTTCATTAAGTAGACATAGCCATATCTACTCAAATCGTCCGTGAAAGTGATAAAATACCTATAGCCTTCTCGTGCGGTGATTGACATAGGACCACATACATCCGTGTGTATGAGCCCTAATAGGTCAGCAGCGCGCATTCCAACACCTTTGAAGGAAATCCGAGTCATCTTACCGATGAGACATGATTCACACGTGCCAAATGATTGAAAATCAAAGGCCGAGATAGCTCCATGTTTGATGAGTGTTTTACGCGTTTCTCATTAATGTGTCCCATACGGCGATTGCCATAGATATGTTTGATCTTTGTCACCAACCTTTAACCTTTTATTCATTACGTGTAATATTTCCGAGGTCTGATCTAAAACATAAATTCCGTTCATGGAAACTGCCTTGCCGTAAATCATATCGTGTAATGAGAAAATGCAAGCATTGTTTTCTATTACAAATGAAAAACCGAGTTTATCAAGCGCAGAAACTGAAATAATGTTTTTGGAAAGACTAGGTACATAATAGCAGTCATATAATGACAACTCAAATCCGCTTGGAAGTCGGATCACATATGTCCCTTTGGAGATGGCGGCTACTCTTGCTCCATTCCCAACACGCAGGTCCACCTCACCCTTTACGAGGGGTTCGATGTTTTGAGCCCCCGCACATGATTACACAGATGAGAACCACAACCAGTATCAAGTACCCAAGTTCCGTAACTTGCGTGGTTAATCTCAATCATATGAATAAAAGTAGAAGAGAGAGAAGACATACCAACAAGGTTTAACACGACCGCCTTTAAGTCCTCATGATAAACAGGACATGTGCGTCTCCAATGCCCAGTCTTGTGGCAATGATGGCATTCCATGTTTTCACTCTTGCTCTTTGTCATGCCTGATGAGTTACTCGACTCACCAGGACCACTCTTACCTGAACCCGACTTCTTGAACTTCGCCTTACCTACTGTTAGGTTTGCCGGAGCTTTGCCCTTACCTTTCCCTTTGTTTGACACAACGAGAACATCCTGTTTCGAGCTCCCACTGCACTTCATGTCCTTCTCGGTCTGTACGAGGAGGGAGTGCAGTTCATGGGGAGTTTTCTTCAAATCATTCATATAGTAATTCGCTCTAAATTGCGAAAAACCATCGTGGAGTGAGTGAAGCATACGGTCGATAACAATGTTCTCGCTGATGTTACAGTTAAAGGTCTCGACTTCTCGACATTCTCAATCATCTTTGAGAATGTGTGGGCTAACCGGTTGGCCCTTTCGGAGTTTCGCATCAAAGAAGCGAGTGGTATGCTCATAGGTCACGATTCTCGGTGCTTTTGAGAATTCCTTAGTGAGCGTGGTGAAAATCTTGTTTGCACCATGGGCTATGAAGCGTTTCTGCAAATTGGATTCCATTGCAAAAATGAGTACGTTTTTAATCGCACCCGCTTCCATACAGAAATCGTTAAACTTGGCGATTTCGGTAGCTCTAGCCGTGGGACCTGGGTTTGCCGGGAGGGGCTCTAACAAAAATTTGAGCTTCCCGTCAGCAGTGGCAGCATTCCGTAATGCCGCCTCCCAGTCCGCGAAGTTGGATCCATCATTCTTCAGTCGAGTAGACTGATTCATCTGATTCATGAAGATCCTAAGCCAGGACTCACGGTCCAATGTGGCACTTGGCATTGGGTTATCACTTGAACCAGCCATTTGTTGTTTAGCAGTTTAAAACGTGATCTACACTGAAAAAGAAAGAAAAACAAAACGAAATAAGCAACTCATCGAGGTGATTTAAGTCTATTTTAAAATTCATTTTAAACATGTAGACTCTTGCACTTGCATAATTGATCTCCCTCAAGAATGATACAAGTGATCCCAAGACTCAATTTCAAGAAATTGATAAGCCAACTGTTTAGCTAATTCTTAGGAAGAACTCTTGGTCGATAGATTTCCGTAAATCCTATCTATAGTCCACCATGATCACAGGATCGTACGAGTGACCATAGTGTTGAGATAAAATAGGTCAATCGGTTCCAACTTACCCGACGTAGAAGGGGTCATAGTATGCCTACCGACGAAGAAGGGACTCATTGGAGTTTGACCTATAAAGACCGTTCTCAATTTTGGTTTATACGAGGAAGATCCCATCAACTAAATTATAATTCATTTTAAGTGAACGAATAACTAGCGTCTGTCGTGAATGAATTTATTTGGATGATGGCTTAAAACGTGTGACATGAGAATGTCAATGAAAACTAACTCGTGACCTCTATATGTGTCAGTTTTCATGCAATAATTAGGTGGTTTGGTTTTTAGGCGGAAAATGATGCAAATTATCGTAACAATAAATAAATAAAGTAATGCAATACGTAAATAAAAATTTCCTAGTGTGGCCTATCCTAGTATAATAACATAATACAACTTTGGAATCCACCGTTGGACCCGAAAAGCTTGTCTTGATGTTCCATCTTGATCCAAGTAGCGGGAGTGAGCATCCGGTCTCCATCTTTAGTCTTCTCAAAAATTACAATTTAAAATTACAAAATATAAACCTATTTACATTCTAATTAAAACTGTAATTACAAGTGAAAAATCCAAAACGGAGATACAAGATCTCAAAATACAACCAAGACCGTGTTCCATCATTACGGTAACACGTTCTACTAAGGCCACACTAAGTTACAACCGCTTGCAAAAATTAAATACGTAATAAAAGGCATTCACGGCATTCATAAATTTACGATAAATAAAAATGCATCAACTAAAACAAATTCATTCGTGACATAATTCCGTAATTATGTTAAATTTATCCAAACCACCTTTTAATGATTAAAATTCATGTGATAAAACCGCTTCTATCATTTAATTTTAATCTATTATAATCCGTTACTTTAAATATAATTTAAAATAACTTAATGGTACGTGTGTGAACCGTTTCACAATCATAGCGAGTGTACTATATCCGGATAAAGTACATATTGAAGTCAAAAGAAAATTTAAATCAAAAGAAACAAATTTTCAAAGCTGTTAAAGACGAAATCCCTCGATCCAGGGACATAAGTGCTCGATCGAGGAACTAAAGGGCTCGATCGACTGAACTGCAAGTCGATCGAGGGGTATGCTAATCAGGGAGTACTCGATCGACTAATCTGGAGGTCGATCCAGTACCTTTATCAGCAAATCTGCTCGATCGAGTACGAGGACAACTCGATCGAGTAAAGAGGGTTTGAAAGGGGTCGATCGAGTACAACAGGGGACTCGATCGAACAAAAGGTTTTTGAGCGAGGTCGATCGAGTACAACAGGGACTCGATCGATCAAAAACAAGACAGAAACAGCACTCGATCGAGTAGAAATACGCTCGATCGAATGCAAAAGAGGCTGAAAACTTCAAAACCCTCGTGAAAACAAATTTCGAGACAAGATCAATTGTAATTTTGATCAAAAACGCATCAAAACAAATTTAACAATTGACAAAAACTTGACATGTTGCTATAATCTCTGTATAAAATAACAACATGTAAAAACAACATGAAATTTGTAGCAAAACAGCCGTGTATAACATGGCACGGTTTGGTTTTCGAGACAAAACAACAACAAGAGCAACCGTGTAAACAAGACACGGTTCCCAAAGCAACCAAAAAACGCAGCAAATTAAAAAAAAATCTGCCGAGTAAAAAAAATTGGCTGCCGAGACAAATTTTTAACCAAAATTCATCGTTTCAACAATCGTTTGATGAAAAACACATATAAAAATTTACGTGGCCTCGCTCTGATACCACTTGTGGGTTAATATCCGTATACTACCCTTCGAATTAAGGATTATAACGTAAAATTTCATATGCAATTTATAGTCATAAAACGAAAATAACAAGGAAACGATAAAGATTAGAAATCAACCTCGGGTCCTTTAAATGCGGCGTAAAGAACAGAAATCTAAGCAGATTTCCTCCTAATCGTTGCACCCAAGACTTGGTCCGAGATATGCCCTTGTGCTAGAACAGTGTTCTCCGATTGCCTTGCAATATAGGGAGAACGGATGTGAGTTTTGTCGAGATGTGAGATCTCGGTTTCTACAGAGAAGAATGCTCTTCGAAACCCTAAATTTTTAGCAAGAATGAATTAGGTTAGACAAGAGGAGAAAGCTCTCCTTTTGTCTTGGTGATTCTCGGCCAAACCGAGTGAGAGGAGGCTCATGGGCTTTTTAATTTCCTCTTCACTTAAGCTCGCGGTCCGGTCCAAAACTCGCTAAGTGTATATGACGCGGTCTGATTATAAACTGTTATCGGTTATCGGAAATTAAGGCATCGCTAATAATACGGGTTATTTGAATTATTAATTCGTGTCCGACAAAAAAAAGTATTGTATAATTACATTCAATATACATTTAATTAAATATAAATCACGTATATTTAATTTTACGAATTAACAGGTTAATTCGCCTTAGCCCATGATATTTAATCCGTATTAAATATTATATCTCAACATCACATATTTGACTAATTATTAGTCAAATAACTCGGACTAACTGGTTAGTCAATTTTGGCATCTACGTGACAGTATTTTCATACCGTCACATCTCTCGAACGTATCCTATAGGTGTGACTTTTAGGGACCAGTTGATCACCGCCATCTGTATGACAATAACGTCAAACTTATCTAGCAAGCCAACCGTTATTGATAAACGTGGATCAACTGATAATAATACAAAGTATACCCTTTGATCCTTTTAGAGGTTTATAAGTCCTTGCACTAACTGTTAAGGACACCAACCCCAACACTGTCCACTGGACCAGCCCTGCCAGTGGGGGACCGCAGCCGTTCCCACCTAAGCCCCGCTCATCGTACGAGCGATAACCCTGTCCCATTAATGTGCACATCCCCTTTCGTGGCGGGTTCCACGAAGGGCGAAACTAGGGCGTGAGATCACTCCCGCAAGTGACCCCACTCAGCCGAGAACGCATCTCGAGAACCATCAACAAACACAACCACAATCACAAACACAATTACAATTACAATCATCATATCAATCACTAACTACAGCACATCACCAATATCCCATTATGGGACTAATACTGAGTAGGAAATCCTACCTGGATAGCACAACACGCAGACGATATCTACAGCTGTCTCAAAACGCCTCTTCTATGAACTCTCCTCCTACCATACAACACATAGATACTACTATTCAATTACTATTCATAAAAACCCCCAATTCCTAAATTGGGGTTTCACTAATCTTAACAAAACATTATATAAATTACATTAAAAGCTTACCCTCGACGCAAGGAATCCAACGACACAAACTACGATGCAAACCGACCGTCTGAACTCCGGGAATTGTCAAGAACGCGATTAGGAAGAAGACAAGTTGCTTTCTCTCTTAAACAGGTTTTAGGTTTTGTAAAAAGTGATTTAGAACAAAGACGAATTGGTTTAAATACCTTAATCGCGTAATTAACAAAACCCGAGAAAACTCCCCGTAAAACCGGACACTCGATCGAGTACCCAAGGTACTCGATCGAGTACCCCTTACTCGATCGAGTACCCCAGCTACTCGATCGAGTACCCAACAGTCAGAAACTATTTTATTTCGCAACTTGCCCTTACTCGACAGAGTAAGGGCTACTCGATAGAGTACCCCAAGACTTATAAATACGGAGTATTACAGTCTTCCCTCCTTAAAAGGAACTTCGTCCCCGAAGTTCAACCCATACATAAAAACAACCATACCGACTCGACCAAGACACAACAACTTAGCTAAGGACTCGAGAACTCGACCGAACATAGAACATGAACTCTTAACCCCTATTCTACCAGCTATGTTTACTTCCACAACATGACTCACTATATCGTATCTACCACATATATATCTTTCACGACACCAACTCCATACATAACCAACTACCATCCTCTAATGCTGCTAGCTCCATAATATCATCAACTATCAAATCCAATACCAAGACACTCATAGACATCAAACGGAATGTTACATTCCACCACCCTTAAAAGGAACTTCGTCCTCGAAGTTTACTCACACTCATAACATCATCCTCCAACTGTTAACATTATATAAAATATTCCCCCCACTCTGAAGCATCACACTACTACGAGCACGGCCATGGCCCTTTTATAAGTATTGTCCACAAAACAAATCCCTCCTTTACGCTACGCTAACACTCTACTTCCAATTATATTACCGCATGCACCACCATGAAACTCTCTTTTATTGCATCCTACTCCTCTTAAGACAAATGTTACGTCCTCGTAACTCGCTAATACTAAACCCTTAGCTATATTATCTCATTATCCTCATCACCACCCTATGTCAAAGATAATCGCCTATAACCTCATTTCCATAATCACTCCTATTTCTCAAGGCTCTCTTACTTCAACAGTTCTCATACTTCAAATCAATCGCACACCCCTAACCTATACCATAAGGCTCGTAGCAAAATCACCATACTAACTCTCCATTATCACCGCAAACCAAAGATACCTCGCTATGTAAAGCACTTATCTTCCGAAGCATAACTCACGATCCGCACTCGTTACGTACACGCACACTAGATCCTCAAGTTCTTTCTTTCATTACCGCAAAATTCATACACAACTTAACATGACACTAATTTCCCCAACACCCCACACTCACTGTCTCAACAAAAGATTATGAACTACCTGCCGCTTTCAGCTCATTACAACACATGATCCACGAATCATTTCCCATTACCATGTCTACCGATGTCTCATCTGAAAACAAGATCAACATTACCGTAACAACCTCTCACAACCGCGTCCCATCAACAGATTATCACTATCCCATGACAACAACGAAACATATACAACTCTATTTCACATCATACTCTACCTCATTCCCAACTTAACCTAGTAACGAAAACATAAATAAGCAAGACAACTGTCTATCAAAGACAAACTGAAACTCGTAGAGAGCAACATCAAACAAAACAACAATCCATGTATAACTGGTATGTACTTTCGAAACTCGAATCATAATCACCCCGCCTACTCCACCACAACCGGTGACGGCATCACAACGCCGCCACCAACAGCCACACCGTAGTGCGAAAAATACCCGCATCACAACACTAAATATCGAGCCCGGATCACCACCCGAGGCACCACAACCACATCGATAGACATCACAACTACATACGATTCCATAAATACTGCCTCGGAAATAACCTTTCGGACAAGGAAACTTACTCCAATCCACTTTACTCTATCACAACGCAACATATTATATGAAATAACAGATAAGCATCTCATGAACATTATCTCTACCATTTCACGGAATACACGTGTGTTATTAATACACATAAAATTATAACTAGCCATGTCAAATTAATCAAATTATTACCTTTTTGGATATCATTCAATTAAACTACCGTGTCCAACATATATATATTACGTAACATTCATAAAATAGCTTTATAATTATCACACCGTACCACTTCTTGTGAGGTCAGAACCTCACACAAACATTTACACATATCATAGACCCGTAATCACAACCAACTAGTCAATCCCGACCACGTAAGTTACCACTCAACAAAGGTTACCCGTCGTCCGAGCTTAACTCGCATGCCCCTCATCACATTCTTCCATTCGCATCACCAAAGACCTTTCGCCATACATAACCATACAGCTAACACTCATTATGAGAAACCACCTCCTAAGACTATGTCTTATACTTCCTGACAACCATACTTTTATCAATTCAGTCTTTACAAAATCGGCCTCTTTAGAATTGCCACTTTTCTAATATACACTTTTCCTTAACCACTAGTCAAAGACCATAACACTACCACTGTCCGGACATCAAACCTCTTCACTCATCTCTAAATATCATGATTTCTTTTCTATCTTTGGTTAACATCCCAAACAACGAACATCGAATCCATGAACAAAATTATCTCAACATTCTTCCCAATATTTTCCTTAATTGAATCATCATCCATTTCTCCACCAAAATCTCATATCATGCAGATATTCTTCTAACTTCTTACTTTCCTTAATTCCTCGAAACTCATTATCAATCATGTTGTCCTGAAACTCCTATATAACCTTCAGCTAACATCTTCGTGATACTATCACACATTTCGATGATTCCTTACCTTTACATCACATAACTCCGGTGAACATTTTCCTCACCTTACTTTTATCCTTCTTTTCTCTTTACACTCAATAATACCAATTTAATAGCTCAACTCCTTATTACTTCTATCTAACCCTTTTGTGCACCAATTACCTTCTCATCGCTCCAAAACTCAAATCCCATTATTTTATATCGATATCATCTCCCTCTTTCTTACCACAAATATTCTCTTATTATGTCATCAATCACCCTTGCCACTAATACATCCATAGAATCAACGTTCTTTGTTCAACAATTGCATCTCCTTCTTACATCTCTAGAAATCAAAATTCCTTTCATACCGCCAATTACCCAAGGAACTCACACAGTAGTTTCATCTTTTAATAAACCTCCCAAACTCACTCACTGTCTATAAATACACCTCGCGACATGTCTCCACAAAGTTCACTATATATTACTCTTCTCAACCCCTTTAAACGAACTTTCACTACCTAAATCCATAACCCACACGACTCCTAACCATTTCCCTCCTTAACTCTTTACACATCTCAAGCCGCCACTTTCCACATTCTTACTTTCAATCTTTTCATTCTCACGTTCATTATACTCACATCATCCCTTGTCTATATTCACTTATTTCTACATTACTCAACACACAATCATATCACTCATCCCGTCTCGCAAAACGTGCGCCTTGCCTCAATAAACTATACCAATCTTCCTTTTCTTTTTCCACCATCTATCATAATCACTCATAATTCATGTCCTCCCCACCGAACTCATACTCATCATAGTGCCACTCTTTACAACATAAGATTGGGTAACTTACGCTTCAGGACCAACACATACGTAAAACAATGCATAAAGAAGTAATACAACACCTTTGAATTAAACGTAATATGCAACGAATGTCAAAAGACAAACATACGACCCGAAATACGCATATGATGACCAGTACGGACCCACTCGATCGAGTACAGAACCTACTCGATCGAGTTGAGGCTACTCGATCGAGTGCCCAACATGCTCGATCGAGTGCCCCGACTCTTAACCCAAATAGACCTTCGATCTCGACTTACTCGACCGAGTAGCCCGGCTACTCGATCGAGTGACCCCATACTCGATCGAGTGCCCGAGGTACTCGATCGAGTGCCCAGAAACACGATTCTGGTCAAAATAACGACAAGTACCCACTCGATCGAATCAAACCCACTCGATCGAGTCAAACCCACTCGATCGAGTCATGCAGACTCGTGAATACTACCCGCATGTTATCTCACATACCCTAACGTACTATGCATTCATTATTATTTCAACATTATGATTACAACTACGCATTCAAATCTGCGCGACTCCTCATACAATCAACAAAATAATCTACTTCGTGTTATTAAGTGCCACGTTATAAACAACCATCATGCTTTTCATCCAATTCGTTATACAAAACACATATCATTGAACCTCTATTCTTCATGTTACTACTTACCAAAAGTCAAACATTACCACCTATCATGCTCATATAACATTCAACTTTCAATCATGTATTACTCGCATGTTTTAAATTTTCATAACTTTTCATAACACAAACCACACCCATACACTACAAATCCTATTTCCATGTTGCTAATACAACAACATTACAAATCCACTTCATCACACATCATCATATACGAACTACATTCTTTTTCTACCATATCATTCATCATTCTCATATACTTTTTCAACGATTCCAACCAACATGTCAACCAACTATCATGCAACATACTTTCAACAAACCATATACAACACAATTAACATACACGTCACACATATACCCACGGACTCCACGTTCCCATACCATGTGACTGGCTTAAGTATCATGGGGCCAAGATTTTGAAGTGAGGGCGCCTACTCACCCAAAACCTAGCATCAGCCGGGGCTCCCATTACACATACACCAGGTTCATTTTATTAGACTCCCTATGTTCATTATGTTCATTTGTTACAGTTCCAAGATCGTCGCTCCGATACCATTTGTAACACCCCATACTCCAAGTGCCTTACCAGGACCACTCAGGTATAAGGATACTACCATCTCGGTTGCCCGAGGTACTGAATATCATAAGACAATAAAGAAACGTACTTTTAAAGTAATTATAGATTAAGTGATTACATGTTCAAACCAAAACTAATAAAAGGAATTACAAGGTTCTCATACGGTCTACGGCTAAAACTATCAAAGCTACTAGACTTCGTCTAACACAAATGGAAGACTTCTAACCGCCACGTGATGACTCATCCCGGCCTATCCCATACGCGTCATATCACACCGCTCAATAACCGCTCACCACCCCGAATGGATCACCACGAGTTTTTAAAACATTTAAACGGGTCGATACTAATCACACAATTCAATACATATATCAACAATAAGATAAAAGACAATTTGAACTGTCACACACACACACACACACACCACCAACTCCCATCGTCTCAATATCGACCGTCCACCGGACCACCGCCGATGGGGGACCGCAGCCGTTCCCACCTAAGCCCCGCTCATCGTACGAGCGATAACCCCGTCCCATTAATGTGCACATCCCCTTTCGTGGCGGGTTCCACGAAGGGCGAAACTAGGGCGTGAGATCACTCCCGCAAGTGACCCCACTCAACCGAGAACGCATCTCGAGAACCATCAACAAACACAACCACAATCACAAACACAATTACAATTACAATCATCATATCAATCACTAACTACAAAGACATCACCAATATCCCATTATGGGACTAATACCGAGTAGGAAATCCTACCTGGATAGCACAACACGCAGACGATATCTACAAACTTTGTCTCAAAACGCCTCTTCTATGAACTCTCCTCCTACCATACAACACATAGATACTACTATTCAATTACTATTCATAAAAACCCCAAATTCCTAAATTAGGGTTTCACTAATCTTAACAAAACATTATATAAATTACATTAAAAGCTTACCCTCGACGCAAGGAATCCAACGACACAAACTACGATGCAAACCGACCGTCGAACTCCGGAATTGTCAAGAACGCGATTAGGAAGAAGACAAGTTGCTTTCTCTCTTAAACAGGTTTTAGGTTTTGTAAAAAGTGATTTAGAACAAAGACGAATTGGTTTAAATACCTTAATCGCGTAATTAACAAAACCCGAGAAAACTCCCCCGTAAAACCGGACACTCGATCGAGTACCCAAGGTACTCGATCGAGTACCCCCCTACTCGATCGAGTACCCCAGCTACTCGATCGAGTACCCAACAGGTCAGAAACTATTTTATTTCGCAACTTGCCCTTACTCGACAGAGTAAGGGCTACTCGATAGAGTACCCCAAGACTTATAAATACGGAGTATTACAGTCTTCCCTCCTTAAAAGGAACTTCGTCCCCGAAGTTCAACCCATACATAAAAACAACCATACTGACTCGACCAAGACACAACAACTTAGCTAAGGACTCGAGAACTCGACCGAACATAGAACATGAACTCTTAACCCCCATTCTACCAGCTATGTTTACTTCCACAACATGACTCACTATATCGTATCTACCACATATATATCTTTCACGACACCAACTCCATACATAACCAACTACCATCCTCTAATGCTGCTAGCTCCATAATATCATCAACTATCAAATCCAATACCAAGACACTCATAGACATCAAACGGAATGTTACAGTAACGTCTCTGTAAAATATGTTCCTTTTCATATCACTTTGTAAATTTCAGTTGTATAATATGTAATGATACATTTTGTACACTCCTTTTGTATTTATAATGGCTATTTTAAAAGCGGGGCGTTACACTAGTGTCCCTTCTTCCGTAAATGAGGTTTATCATAAGGCGAAGGAAAATTTTCAAAACGTGGTGTTCCACATTGTTTATTTTCATGACACTAACGTCGATATTTCGGTTACCCGTGTAAAGGTCGATGTATTTTGTGGCTTTCATTTCCTTCTCTACCTTGTCAAGAGTAAGGGTGGTCCTTTTTCCTACACCTAACCGTTCCGCAAAGACATCACTAGATAGGTGAAAGGAGGTGTTCTTAAGTCGGAAGCTCACGGTGTGGTCTTTTGGATTATAGAGGAAGTAGCTCAAAAATTCTAAGGTAAGGTGCAGTAGCTTATTTCCGCTAAGTTATACAATCCCTCCATTCCAAGTACGCTAAAAATATCATGCATTTGCACCTCTATCCCCAAGGCTTCTAAGCCATTCTCCGACACACGCCTAGTGGCGTTCATAAGCCTTTCAGTGAGGGCTAAGAAGGTTGGGGTTGGGTAATGGCGGGTGGTGTCGCCGGTTCGGGTTATGGTTGATGGTTGTTTCTCCCACGATTGCTGCTCGTGTTCCTTGATATGCTACTGTAGATACCTCATTTCTGCACCTCCCGCAAACCACCCGGTGATGATCGGGCCGCATGTTTGGTACAGGAATGATTTATGACAGTTCGTAAGTTTATCGTAAAGTGATAGCTCAAATACTTGTGTCTACCCCTTGGTCGTCATCTACGTGCCGTTACGGTCGTTTTGATAGTAATTAGAGTTATTTGGAGTCCGGGTTAAAAACCGTCTTCATTTTCTAATAAGCCGTTTAAAAGTCGAGTCGGAGCGTTCTAGAATATTCCGGATATTTCTATTCCATAATTTAATCTTTTCATCTTTTGGCAAAATATATCTCGAAATCATATTTTAAATAATAACGAAGTTGAGATCTACGGCAATTCCATAACAGAAACGCGGAAAATCTTTCTTCCGCGGGAGGAAACCTCTGGGGAAAGGACGCAGCACCTGCTGCGCCTCTTCCAAGAGCCACAGTAGTTGCTGCGCCTCTTCCCCAGCTCTTTTCTGCATATTTTAAAATCTTTTCGAGATTTGGTTCCAAAGTTTTACCGTAACCCTAATTCCTCCGTGTGATTAGTATAAATAGGAGCCTTCGTTCCTCATATTTCTCACGCGAGTGTCCGCCCTTCTCTTCTCCCTTTGCATTCTAAGACGACGCTCTTTGCTTATTGACGTCTACATGCTTGAACTTTCGACCACGTAAGCTCGGATCCTTCTGAGTACCAGTCTCGTTTTGCATGACTAACCAATTTGATCAACTCCACTCAATTAATCAAGTCAATTTAATTTAATTCCTCTTACGGGGCACTTTCATCATACATTCGAGTCGAGCAATCACTAATCGTTAACTTAGTTAATCTCGTTTCGTCAAACATGTAAGTCTGAGGGTCTAAATCCCATGTTTTATTATTGTACCTTTTTATTGTATGAATTATTGTAAGATTTACGTCGAAAACATGTTTAAAACCAATTTATAAAACCTTTTATCAAACCTGTTTTCACAGATTAACGGAAGACAGACGTCGAGAAGAAACGCAGCAACTGCTGCGCCTCTTTGAAGAGGCGCAGCAGATTCCTGAGGCTGCCACAGTTTCTGCCTTTCTTCTTCTTCCTTTGTTCTTTGTTGATTCATCTCTCTTTTTTTGTTTTGTGTTATTTTCTTATTTTCCTCGCACCTCATAGTTATAATATACATAACTCATATTAATTTATCACCTTTAAATCCGACTTAAATCCTAAGTAATCAATATTTGTGGGTTTTCGTCATTAAAATCAAACCCGGGTTTTAGAGATTCGATTTGTTCATATCAAGTCTCTGAATTCGCCTTTTGTATATCTTTCATATGTTTATCATAATCTAACCTAATTAATTAACCTAATTAATATGTATTATTAAACCTAATTGGTGATTAGTCTATAATTAATTCTCATTCGTTCCAATTAATTTAAGTTTGTTCTTTTCTCCCTTTTATGACCAATTCACATGTAACTAATCCGTTAAATCACTTCTACTTGAGTCGAACATTAATAATCGACCATTAAATTCACCAACGAACATTAACAATATGCAGTTCCGGCTTCGCAGCTAGAACTCACCTCAGGAACAGACGCAATGACCACTGCGCCTCTTCCAAGGGACGCAGCATTGCTGCGCCTGTTCCGGGGTGATTTCTGTCCCTGAAGTTCCGTTTCTTGCTTTGACCTAGCTTGTTAGCTTACGTATTAATCAACTATTAATCGTAATATCACCACTAATCTATCCGTTTTCTAAACTTAATTATTTTACTTTTCTTTTCTAAAATTATCCGTTTTAAACGTATTTTCGACGTAAATCGTTGAGCCATTGTAATTATTGTAATTTTTAATTATCGTATTTTGTTTCGTGTCCTTTTATTATCGTTTGTTTTCTCTCACATGTAATCAACCTTAAATCCTTACTTCGACCCAAATGTGTGCTAAATTGCGTGTTCATCGACTTAGTTAATTTTCACATGCTAGGATTAATTTATTGAATGTTGCATTGCATGCATATAATCGACAACATATCAAGTATAAATGATTTCCCTAATCATTAGTAGAGGCCGCTATCGAGGCGGGCAGGATTAGGTGTTCGATCAAAAGAGCTTCCTAATACGTACCCTCACCCCTTACTCCAGATCTCTGTGAACATCCGTATTCATTAGCATCCACGAGAGTCATTCTAGACATAGAATGCTAAGGGTAACGAGTTCTTGGTGTCTATGTCATTACTTTGTGTCTTGACATGACGCGAAGTATTCGAACGGTTTCCAATTTTCCACAATAAATTGGTGGCGAATCCACAAATGCAAACGCTTGTTTTCCCAAGCGCCCCCGTGGGCCCCCCGTGTCCACAGTTTGGCGACTCCGCTGGGGAGTAATACACTTACGTGCCAAGGGTGAAACTTGAACAAGGTTAAGGCATATTTTATATGAGACAGTTGTCGGTTTTCATTACTCGATCTTCTTAGATCGTTTTATTCGGCCTTCCTAAGCCCAACCCAACCCATTCGACCAATCGTCCCCTCTGGACGGTCCAAATTCTTATCTGGGCCTAAGGAACCATACCATGATGCTTACTCATGTTTGTATCAAGGGCTTTCACTACTCGAGGGAATGGACTAGGAACCGGCCTTACTCTTGTTTGGCGCGGACCTCTCCACAGACCCGGGTTTGATTGCTTGGTATGACAACCCACCATTTTAAGCCAAAACCCTTTAAAATGCACTCAGCGTACCGTTACAATGCCTGTTTGAATGCTTCTAACATATGTGATCACCATATTTTAAACAAAACCATGACGAATATTGTAGAAAAAAAAAAAAACTCTTTCAAAATGTAAATATTTTCAAGGAATGGCCCAAATTAGCGCAAAATGAGTCGAAACCCTGTCCAAATATCGAGTCAAAATTCGGGCCTCAAAACCCATTTCAAACCTCACTTCGAGTCAACACTCCTACAACTACACTACAGTTGATTAGGACAAACATTTCAAAACTTCGTCATTTTCAAACCTCATTTGACACAAGTGGCACACTCCCACTCCACAAGTCGAGTCTTTTCTTTGAGCAAGTGTGCTAGAGTGGTCGATCGTGTTTTGATTCGTCGTCGATCTTTTATCTAGTTTCCAAGATGTCTGGAACTAGTCGCGCAAGTGTCAATGGACAACCCCAAAATGGTAATGATCTGATCCTAGCCGCGCTCGCTCGTCTCCAAACAAGTCAAGAACAAGTTTATGAACGCCTTAATGCTATTGAAGGCCGGATTGTTGCGGTAGAAACTAGGCTACCTCCTGCAGAAGATGAAGTTCCTAATGAATTTGTGAATGACAACCAACCACCCTATGTTGGACAAGCAGAAATCAACCCTCCAGTAGGTCTTACTGAAGCTGAGAAGCGACTCCAATACTTGGAGGAGCAACTAATGTACCTCAAAGGAGACTATATCTATAGGGAGAACAATCACAAGTATGAGGCCGTGAGTGCCAAATTAACTTCAACATGACTGATATCCCAAAGTTCAAGGGACATGAAAACCCTTTGAACCACATTCGTGCTTTCAAAGACTATATGTCTATCAAAGGCATCGAACCCGAGATGTTCTTAAGGATCTTTCCTTCATCTCTCGACACCATTCCTAAACAATGGTTCTATTCTCTAGAGCACAAGAAGATTGTCACCTAGGATGACGCCCAATCGAGTTCGCTAAGCAATACGCGGATAATGCCGAAATCCAAGTCAATATGCGCACTTTAGAGGTTCTTACCCAAAATGAAAAAGAAGGTTTCACCGACTTCCTAAGTAGGTGGAGGAAGACTAGCACACAACTTGTCGAGCGTCCGGATGAAGCTACCCTCGTGGAAAAATTTGTGGATAACTTAAGACCCATCTACACAAATCACTTAAGGTACCAAAACATTAAGACCTTCAAGGACTTAACTGTGCTAGGGATAAGAATTGAAGATGACATCCGTAAAGGACTCTTGTCCAAAACGGTAGGTCGTAGATATCAAGGCTCGACAAGTCGTTCTTATGGCTCTACTAGCAAGGCTGATGAGGTTAACCTTCTTGAATCGTCAAAGAAGAATAACCCCCAAAGGAAATTCACAAACATTAGTGATATATACTCCAATGATTTGAAGAGATTGATGAAACAGGGTAAGCTCCAACCCATAGGGCCTACACCTGATCCAGAAAAGAAGTCCAAGTTCTGGGACGAAAATTCATACTGCGAATATCATAGAGGTAAGGGACACGATACTGTGGACAGCGGGCCGCCCACGGGGGCGCTTGGTGAAGGTCGGAAAAAACAAGCGTTTGCACTTTGTATGGAGTCGCCACCAATTTTTATGGGAAATTGGAACCGTTCGAATACCTCGTGTCATGTCAAGACACAAAGTAGTGACATGAACACTAAGCAATCGTTACCCTTAGCATTCTATGTCTAGAATGACTCTCGTGGATGCCAATGAACACGGGTGCTCACGGAGATCTGGAGTAAGGGGTGAGGGTACGTATTAGGAAGCTCTTTTGATCGAACACCTAATCCCGCCCGCCTCGATAGCGGCCTCTACTAATGATTAGGGAAGTTATTCGTACTTGATATATCGTCGGCTATATGCATGCAATGCAACATCCAAGTTTTAATCCTAGCATGTGAGAATTAATACTAAGTCGGTTGACACGTAATTAGCATACAATTGGGTCGAAGTTGGAATTTAATGTTGATTTACATATGAAAACATACAAATGATAAAAGAAATACAATAACTATAAATTACAATAACGAAAATTACATTAATTACAACGGAATAGGCGATTTATGTCGAAAATACCTTTAAAACGGATAACTTGAGAAAACGAATAAAAGAATGAAGTTAAATAAACGAACAGGAATTAGCGTGATATTACGGATAATAGTCAGTTAATACATGGACTAATTAAACTAGGTCAAGGCAGAAACGGAGTTCAGGGACTGAAATCATCCTGGAACAGCGCAGCGAGAGATCGCGCCCTCGGAAGAGCGCAGCGATTCTTTGCGTCATTCAAGGGTGAGTTCTGGCTGTGAAGCCGGAACTGCAAATCGTTAATATTAATTGATGACTTTAAGGATTGATTAGATTATTTGACTCGGATGAAAGTGATTTAATGCATTAATTACATATGAATGATGGTGATGAAAGCGATAAACATGAATGAGACGATGCAAACGGATTATTTACAGGGGTGAAAGATTGATTAATGGATTAAACAAACTAACTAATTAATTAGGTTAAATATGACGAATTGACAACAAATTAGCGACGAATATGACAATAAACAGATGAAAATATATCAAAGATCTAATTCCAGAAACTCAATATGAACAAATCGAATTTCTATAACCCGGATTGAATTTAATGACGAAAACCCGCAAATATGAATTACTTGGGATTTAAGTCGGAACAATGATGAATTATATGATACAATATGCATGTGAATTATCAGTGACGATTATATCAAAGAATTAACGGAGAACAAATAACAAATAAAAAGAAACGAATTACAGAGGACGAGGAAAAAGAAAAGAAGCAGGAACTGCGGCAGCCCCACGAAGAGGCGCAGCAGAAACTGCGCTCCTTCGAAGAGGCGCAGCAGTTGCTGCGTCTTTTCTCGACGTCTGTCTACTGGAAATCTGCAAAAGCAGAGTTTTAAAGCACGGTTTTTAGAAATCGGTTTTAATGGTATTTTCGACATAAATCTTACAATCGTGATACAATAAATAAAATATGATAAATAAAAGAGAGATTTACACCCTCAGACTTACATGTTGACGAAACGAGAAGGACTAAGATATCGATTAGTGAATGCTCGACGCGAATGCAAAGAGAGTGCCCTCGTAAGAGGAAAACGATTGATTAATTAAGTTGATTGAGTGTAGTTGGTCAAATTGGTCGGTCATGCAACAGAGAGGCTGGTACCCGGAAAGATCCGAGCTTACGTGGTTGGAAGTCCAAGCACGTAGGCGCCAATTAGTAAGAACGAAGTCTAGAATGCAAAGGGAGAAGAGAAGGGCGGACACTCGCGTGAGAAATATGAGGAACGAAAGCTCCTATTTATACTAATCACGTGAAGGAATAGGGTTTCGGAGACTCTTTGGAAGTGAATCTCGGAAAGATATAAAAAAGATACGTGGAACATGCAAAGAAGGGCCTGGGAAGAGGCGCGGCGCCCATCTGCGTCCCTTGGAAGAGGCGCAAAGACTGCTGCGTCTATTCCCGGAGGTTTCCTCTCCGAAGAAAGATTTCCGCGTTTGAGTTATGGTAGGACGGAAATAATTCGATATTACGGGATATTATTTGCCAAAAGATAGAATTTGTGAAATATGGAATAGAAATATCCGGAACATTCCAGAACATTCCGACTCGGGATTTAACAGTTATCAGAAAATGGAGACGGTTTTTGACCCGGACTCCGAATGTACTCTAATTAATGCCAAAACGACCGTATCAGGACGTAGATGACAAATAAGAGGTTGACATTAATATTTGAGCAATCACTTGACGATAATCTTACGAACTGTCACAAATCGTTCCGCGAATCAAACATGCGGCCCAATCATCACCGGGTGGTTTGCGGGAGGTGCAGAAATGAGGTATCTACAGAGCCGCCACTTTGACTGAGGCTTGGAGAAGGCGAAAGTCAAAGTATAGCCATCAGGTCAATCGAAGATTACAACCTGACGACTATGGCGACGCGAGGCGGCTCAAGGGGTCTGAACCAAGGACCTGTCGTCGGGAACATTTTAGAGTCTGTCGACTATCGGGGAGGGTCGTTTAAAGTCCATTAGACTACGTAAGGAAGCTCGCTTGACCATAAGAAGAGACCATACCCGAGATACCCCGGGCGAAACAGGAATCGAAGACGCTTCGGTAAAACTCTTTGGTCTGAAGATAACTTGCTGTCTGAAGGTATTAGGGGTCACAGGGAACTTTGGAGAAACTCTGCGGGGAAACAAGAAATACTGAAAGCAGCAGGACGTCAGTAGAAACTGCCGGGGAATCCGCTTGCGTCGGTCTCAAGCAAACTCTGGCAAAACTTGAGGTTGAATCTGCTTGCGTCGGTCTCAAACAAACTCTTACTGGGGGAATATTTTGACGACTAGGAACATCTAAATCGTCGCGGGAGAAATCTTTAGTGAGCAGTACTGCAAAATACTACCGCGCTGGATATAATGATCTTGAGCAATACCGCAAAATATCTTTGCTTCTTATTTGGATAAAATGAATTTGGACAATATCAAAATCTTTGTCGTATTTGGATAAAACGCGGGCCGGAACGAAAGGAAATCATCGAAATGGACCAAAACAATATAATAGCGTTGAAGAAGAGGCGCACCAAAGATGGGCCCACAAATAACGAACTCATAACGAATTTTTGAAAATCCGTATGGAGGGAACACAAGGAAGAGGCGCAGCAAGAGCTGCGTCTCTTGGAAGAGGCGCAGCGCCTGCTGCGTCTTTTCCCCAATTTGGCTATTTCTGCGTAAAAACGCGAACTCAGAAGGATTGTATTTCATTATTTCGAAACATAATTCACCCATTTCTCTCTCAAATCTTCACCATTTCCGTCGAGGTTTGATCCAAAAGCTTGCATTAAACATGACTAATCGAGGTATGTGATGCGGTCGTTTCTACACCAAAAATAAAATACCTAGATTACTGCTAACAGAAGTCAGCGGCAAGTAGGGTCGATCTCCACAGGGAGGCGGTGTACTATCTATTTGTCTATTTATCTGTCTAATGTCACTAATGGGGGTTTGAAAGTGATATTCTAAACTAAAGACTAAAGCGAGGGAAATAAATAAGAGAAATTAACAGCAAGAGAGAAGGGAGTATGCTAGGAGTCGGTCCACCGTGGCAGCTATCAGATCTTATACTATCAGGAATATTAAGACGATTAGACTATTGATAAGAAGAGCTATGGTCGTCACCTTTCGGTCCTTAAACCGCCCTAGAGCGTAAAACGACTTAACTTTCGCCCTCACTGCAATACCCTATTGTAATTAAGCAAGCCTTCCCTTCCAATCTTTCGATCTAGGTCGGGGTTAACTAAATTTATGGTCTCCTGCATGCATTCATTCGACTGATAACAATTAAATTGCCTAATACAATTCTTATCGCAGGGCTAATCTATTTAATACAATTAAAACATTGCTACCACGGCTTCCCTAATCCTAACATACTAAGGGGAAATTAGCTACACATGGCTCGGGGTACTACACTAGCAATTGCTAATCTAATAACATAAGACATGGCAACTAAGAGAGAAACAATAAAAGCAATAAAAGAAAAAGGAAGAATAAAAGGGAAGAAATAAGTTACTGAATTAATGTTCCGGAATTTGAGCAAGCATAAAAGTAATAGTGTATAAAGGAGAAAAGTAACGTATGGTGATCCTTCGATGATTACAAATGACAACCCTTACTCCTATTTATAAGAAAATAGGAGTAGGATTAAACCTAATGACGGAAATTAGACTAAAAAGCCCAACCCGTGGCATAGTCCACTCGATCGAGTGGATTAAACCACTCGATCGAGCAAACCCAGCAAGAAACTGCTCGATCGACTAATAATGTCCTCGATCGAGTAAGTGCATAAAAAGAACTGGTCGATCGACTACATAGTCTACTCGATCGACTGATTATTGACTCCTAAACCACTCGATCGAGTAATAAATCACTCGATCAAGTGAAACTTGACTTCAGCAGCTCATCATTCTTGTTAATTTGACTTGACTTGTCCTTTTTGCTCCGAAACACCTTCACGCATCCCAAAACAGCAATATTTCCCGCTCCAAATTATCTCTTCCTCCAAATGCATGCTAAACGGACGGTAAATGACTTGATTTCGCTACTTTCTGGTTCATTCCTGCAAATAAGACAAAATAACCCAAAGTAGCATATTCGGGGCATTTCGTAGCGTAAAACCACGATAAAAGCATAGAAATACGTGCATAAAATAGGCTAAAAAGACTATATAAAATGCACGTATCAAATCTCCCCAAACCAAACCTTTACTCGTCCTCGAGTAAACTCAAAACTATACGCTAATGGAACGGAAAAATAACTCAGAGCTAGCTACAAATGCCCACTTAAGCCAATTTAATGCAAACAAGCTAACACTTATAGCAAGACAGTCAAATGCAAACGAGTTATAAGATGTTTATAAAAGTAGCTGAACCGTCGACCTTGCAAGACCTTTAATAGTGGACTCTCACGGGTCACTCTTTCTCTCATGAAGCAAAGGGTGAACATATATATGTAAGAGAGAAAGAAAAATAGTCGCTCACCTAAACTACGACCCACATAACATGCATGCAACTAATATGATAGACAATTCTAGCTACCGTACATACATCCCAACCAAACGAGGTCCTGTCACAGCCGAGGGCTTACAAAAATATGGTAAAGTGAGACAATGGGTAAGAAAAGGCAAAACATGTTATGGGAATGTGGAGGTATAGGTGATCAAGCTAGTACCTAAACAGAACCATATGACAACATCCAATTCTCAACTCAATTATGGAATAAGCACATGCCCTTCACTTGGCATAAAACTCACCAAACCGAACCAAACATACTCCTCATATGAAATAAGATAGAACATAGGAGTAGAAACCGTTTCACCAAACATTTTTCCATTTTTCTTTTCTTTTTTTCTTTCTTTATTTTTCGGTTTCTTTTTCTTATTTTTCGAATTCTCTTTTTTTTTTCCTTTTTTTTTTCATCACGTTTTTTTTTTTTTTTTTTGAATTCTTTTTTTCAACATCCTCCCTTTCTTCATAGATTACCAACTCCGATTCAATAGAATATGCGCCAATATTTGATACAATGAAATATATACCGCAAAACAACAATCTAAACTAGCTTGACAAGGCAGGCTAAATTTGGATGTAGCTAAGGGTCAACTGGCAAATTTGGCTAATGTGGAGTTTATGGGTAAAAATGAAAGAAAAGGGAAATGTAAGCACCTCCCTGCATGTGACACCAACCACTAACCCGAATGTACGACGGCAAAAAGCAATTGAATTTCATATACGTGCAAATTGATGATACATGTTATGCAAGGAGTAACTACTCACAATCCTACATGAAACCGGTCATAAATGACACCAGTTTAAAAGGCTCCAAATCTTAGAATTTATAAGTAGGTTGCCAAAATTTCAGGTCAAGTCTATTCGTTCAGCTAAATTTAAACACAAACTCGTAGATTATGCAAAGAGACAAAGCTAATAAGATAATAGTTTAATGCAAGGCTTAGGCAAAAAGACAGTTATAGAGCAATATCATCATGGAAATCTACCGTTCCGACTCAACCTATGTGCTAAAATAAACGTGAATTTTTTTGAATTTTTTGACAATTTTGCAAATTTTTATTGAATTTTTTGAATTTAAACAAAAATAAACAACAATGCAAACATAAATTAAATGTGATAACTGAAATGCAATAAAAAACAATATGCAGACACAGATATGGATGCAAAACCTCCCCAAACAAAACCGTACAATGCCCCCATTGTACCAAAACATGGAGAGGAAACGCAAACTAAAAGAAGAAGAGAGAGTAAGAGCAGAAAAACTCACAAGATAGCGCGAATAAGGGGACCTCCCCAAACCGACCATGAAATGGGAGGTTGCTAAGGGCCCGGAAAACCGTCTCAGGAAGCTAATCCAAGTCAATAGCACTCGATGTCCGTCCAACAGTGGTCGATCGAGTGACATGGCCATCTAAACTGCTCGATCGACTGGAATCTGGGTCGATCGAGTGGTTTCTCATTCTGCAGGTGGTCGATCGAGTACATCTTCACTCGATCGAGTGGATTCATCAGCAAAGGTGCTCGATCGAGTAGAAGAACTACTCGATCGAGGGATTCTCAATGTATTTCCTGCAGAACACAATGTAAACAGCCCGCAAACTAACAAGACAAGCATACCGAGAAAGTCTATGGTGTAGAAACCATTTATTACAACTGAAATAAAATAAAGAATGCAAAATAAAGACGCCGGGTTGCCTCCCGGTTAGCGCTAGCTTCAGTCAGGTCCCAGCTCGACCTTCTTTTTCTTCGAGCCTCTCTAATCAAATACAATCAAAACAGCTCAAAGTGCGCAGCAACCTGTCAAATAGCTGCGCATGTGCTACACAACAGCATAAGTAGCACCAAAGTGGAATACAGAAATAGGAAATAAAAATATAAAACCGTTTAAGTCTAACAAATTTCCTATGCGAGCTCCTAAATTTATCCACATAATATAGGAGCGGGGGAGCAACTGTCAAAATATAGGGTTCCCGATTCAGATTAACAGTTTTGAAATGATGAGGACGGTGAAAAATCTTTAAATTAATCGACCACATGAGAGGAGGTGTAACTTTAAAAGAAACAGCGCGAGTCAAACGAGGCAAAATACTATTAGAATAAACAATAATAAAATTATCGTTTACTACCTCAGATTGGTTGCTCTTGACCACGGAATCATAGGTAAAAGAGTTTATTACCTCTTCCGTGCTAGGAGCAATTACCGTCTCAACTGCTTCTTCATCAACCTCCTCAGTGGAATCCATCCCGTGAATCGCAGCTTCAAGTGTATCCGACTCGGCTGTGAATAAGGGAAGTTTACCGTAACCTTCATCATCGTCAGACTCGTCATCCAAATCAAACCAAAATGACGAACCAAAGCTCCCAATGGCCATTTCAGTCGATCGAGCAGAATAATCACTCGATCGACCAACTTCCTCCCGCATCTCACTCGATCGAGTAACATCACTCGATCGAGAACTATCCTCCTGCATGTCACTCGATCGAGAAGGGATATTACTCGATCGAGGACTGTCTTCTGGAAATTCACTCGATCGACCATTATAAGTCACTCGATCGAGTGATTCTTCCTGCATAGAGCTGAAATCTTCACGTGGGGCAATGAAATATGAAAGGAACTCGTCGTCCGAGTCATAGAAGTCATCCTCATCATTAGGCAACATGGTTTCCTCAGGAGAAAAACCGCTCTCAGCAAGGTAAACCTCTTCTTCTTGCATCTCACCGCTAACCGAGCTATTTGTGACTCCGATTCGGGATTCGAGCGTCCATATATCTATCACTCTCTTGCATTTGTGATACAAGCATTCTCATTAAATATGTCAGCTCTGCGATCTCTTCTCTCTCCATTTCATTTTGCTAATTGAGCAAGCTGAGACTCGAGCTCATCAAATCGCGAGACATATTCTTGCACTTGGAATGCAAGTGCCTCCATCAAGGATTTCAGCTCCGCAATGTCTTCTCCTTGTATATCAGGGGAATCTTGTTGCGGTGGCCATTGATAGGGCGGATGTGGCGGCACAACTACAGCTGCATTGTGCTCAGCAGAACCACATCTCCCGTAGCAGATCACCGGCTGTTCCATATAATGGGACATCGGTGATGGGTCAAAGGTACTCAAGCCTTCCCTTTGACTGTCTTTCACCTAGAACTGTCTAGGTAGTACCTGTAAGGCCTATCAAAACAGCACTAAACAAAAGATTAAAACGGCCTCAAGGGAAAAATCCCCTGAGGCTAAAAACAGATAAAATTAAACAAATAAATAAATAGATTGCCTCCCCGGCAACGGCGCCAAAATTTGATGCGGTCGTTTCTACACCAAAAATAAAATACCTAGATTTCGCTAATGAAGTCGGCGGCAAGTAGTAGGGTCGATCTCCACGGGGAGGCGGTGTACTATCTATTTGTCTATTTATCTGTCTAATGTCACTAATGGGGGTTTGAAAGTGATATTCTAAACTAAAGACTAAAGCGAGGGAAATAAATAAGAGAAATTAACAAAGAAGAGAGAAGGGAGTATGCTAGGAGTCGGTCCACCGTGGCAGCTATCGGATCTTATACTATCGGGAATATTAAGACGATTAGACTATTGATAAGAAGAGCTATGGTCGTCACCTTTCGGTCCTTAAACCGCCCTAGAGCGTAAAAAAGACTTAACTTTCGCCCTCACCGCAATACCCTATTGTAATTAAGCAAGCCTTCCCTTCCAATCTTTCGATCTAGGTCGGGGTTAACTAAATTTATGGTCTCCTGCATGCATTCATTCGATCGGATAACAATTAAATTGCCTAATACAATTCCTATCGCAAGGCTAATCTATTTAATACAATTAAAACATTGCTACCACGGCTTCCCTAATCCTAACATACTAAGGGGAAATTAGCTACACATGGCTCGGGGTACTACACTAGCAATTGCTAATCTAATAACATAAGACATGGCAACTAAGAGAGAAACAATAAAAGCAATAAAAGAAAAAGGAAGAATAAAAGGGAAGAAATAAGTTCTTGAATTAATGTTAGAATTTGAGCAAGCATAAAAGTAATAGTGTATAAAGGAGAAAAGTAACGTATGGTGATCCTTCGATGATTACAAATGACAACCCTTACTCCTATTTATAAGAAAATAGGAGTAGGATTAAACCTAATGACGGAAATTAGACTAAAAAGCCCAACCCGTGGCATAGTCCACTCGATCGAGTGGATTAAACCACTCGATCGAGCAAACCCAGCAAGAAACTGCTCGATCGACTAATAATGTCCTCGATCGAGTAAGTGCATAAAAAGAACTGGTCGATCGACTACATAGTCTACTCGATCGACTGATTATTGACTCCTAAACCACTCGATCGAGTAATAAATCACTCGATCAAGTGAAACTTGACTTCAGCAGCTCATCATTCTTGTTAATTTGACTTGACTTGTCCTTTTTGCTCCGAAACACCTTCACGCATCCCAAAACAGCAATATTTCCCGCTCCAAATTATCTCTTCCTCCAAATGCATGCTAAACGGACGGTAAATGACTTGATTTCGCTACTTTCTGGTTCATTCCTGCAAATAAGACAAAATAACCCAAAGTAGCATATTCGGGGCATTTCGTAGCGTAAAACCACGATAAAAGCATAGAAATACGTGCATAAAATAGGCTAAAAAGACTATATAAAATGCACGTATCAGTATGTGTTCCAATCTTGCATTAATCATCTACATTTGTTGAATTTTGAGCCGCGAAAACTAGGGTTTTCGACCCTTTTGATCGAAAATTTGGGGCTTTTCCCCCAAATAAATTTGCTATGCCAAATTGATGTTAGAAACGGATAGTAGGCAATGTTAGGAACATAACCATGTATTTGCTTCGAATTTTCATCGAGTTTTGAGCCCTTGAATGAATTTTGAGACGGTTTTTACAGCTGAACCGTAAATTGCTTCGAAAATAGCCTTAGGATTGCCCATTGCCGATGAAATTTGATATTTGGGATCCTTGTATGATGGGTAAACTTTCTACCATCTCGAAATTTTGGTTCGTGACAACTTTTTCAGGACACCTTTCTAGGGCATAATCGCCGTTATAGCGAAATGCTGCCGAATTTTCGACTTAAACCCGGAACTAGGCGTTGACTTGGACTTGACTTGACCCAATTTATCACATGAGTGATTGGGTTGGCGGGAATATGGCCAAAGATGGCATGGAAAGGGCGGTTTTCAGGGCTCTGAAGGCTCGAAAACTCCTTAACAAAGGCTTGTCGTCATGTGACGCGGCCTGAATTTACTTTAACGCTGCAGGTGATGAGGCTTCTACTTCCGGGAGGACTCCCATGGAGATAGACGCCGATCGTTGAGGAGGCTTTAGAGCAGGCCTTCACCGCTGCGGTGATGGCCACTGGAGACGAGGCTCATGAGGAGGAGGCCGTCGAGGAGGAGGAGGAGGCCCCGAGACGGGCCAACGTTGGGCGAGGAGGTCGTCAGCTGAGAGGAGCTCCTGCGTGGGCTGAGACTTGGGAGAGTAGGCACCTTGTGTGGGCTGCAGAGGGTCACCTGTCCTACAGGACGGTGAAGAGTTTGGTAAATAAGAATTCACTACTCATTACCTATTCTCTTTCGTTCTTTTTGTCCAAACTTCTTGCAAATTTCGTTCAAAACTAAAGATAGCTTTGTTTCAAATCATTATAGGAGGCTGGGAACATCAGGTCGTTCTCGGGTTACACGACGGCGATGGAGCACTACGAGCGGCTGTCGGCGGAGGAGAGGGCCATGATCGAGCGTGGAGCGTTCGGTCCTCTAGTTCAGGTCTGGAGGGATATCGTGAAGAGGAAGTTGCGGGCTAACCTTAGACTGGTCCGTGCTTTCTTGGATCGATTCTGGGATACGACTTCCACGTTTCACCTGCCTTTCGGTGAGGTGGGAGTTACTCTGGAGGATTACGGCATGATTTCGGTCCGCCGTGTGGGACCGAGGAGATGGTGTGGCCGGAGACTGCCATGAGGGCGGACTCGGCCGAGGCGAGGAGATTGATCGGCTGGAACTTATCGCCGAAGGCTGTTGCAGTGCCGAGTTTGGTACCCAGTACCTACGTTCGAGACTACTTTGCGGGGAACACCCCGGCGCTGGTGACGATCGATGGGAGGGAGACAGCTCCTCCTCCTTGTACAGCTGAGCAGAGGGCTCGTTTGTGGCTTTGGTGGTTCCTGTCTTCGATTTACCTCGGAGACAAGGGCGAGAGGCTATTGAAGAAGCTCCTTCCCTTTCTTTCTGACCTGAGTTCCCTAGGACGCTGGGACTGGGTCACTGCTGGTTTTGCGGTCCTCATCCGCTTCATGAGGGCCATGGTTCGTCCGGAGTTGATGGAGAAGGGGACTTCTCCTGGCGCTGTCGGACCTGGACTACTGTTGGAGGTATGAACCTTCCTTTAGACCAAAGTAAACTCCTTTCTTTATTGAATCACGAAAGATCGTCATTGATTATTCTGTTTTACAGGCGTGGGTGTACTCTTACTTCCCGAGTCTCGCGCCCAAGAGGACGGAGCCGCTGGAGAAGGCTTATCCCGTGGTGAGGGATTGGTTCATGTGTCGGACGAAGAGCAAGCACTCTTCGCACAATGTCTACCGGCGGGATGTGAACGCCCTTCAGCTGAGCAGCGTGAGTATCCCACTCGTATTCATTTATATTTCTTATCCTTTGCCTTCACTTGATCATAGGAATGATCTTTGCCTTATCTTGTCGCAGTGGGTGCCCAGACCTTAGGCGGAGTACGCTGGAGCGCCTCCTTTTGTCGCTGAGGTCCTTCGACCTAGGAGCCCGAGTCGGCTGCTGTTGTGGACGTCGATGGGTCCTGTGTGGTATCCGGGCGAGCGTTTGGCTCGTCGGTGCTCTCGGGACGCGTTGACGGTTCCGTTGATCCTCCCGGGACGATGTTTAGGGAGCCTTCGAGGCCGAGAGGGAGGCGGACTTGGCCGGTGCCGTGGCGACGACCTTCTTCTCGCTCGGGGCGAGGACTACTCGGCGTTCCTTTACGGGAGGTTGGCGTACTGGCCGGTAGTGGTGAGTATCTTTTACCTTTTCTTTATTTTGATTTTGAGGATTGCGACGAAAGATCATCGATTAACGAGAGCTATTTGTCTTTGCAGGAGGTTGAGGCGGCGGGCATCGAGCCCCCAGTGTACCCCGAGACCCTTGAGTACACTGACGCGACTGGGAGGACGACGATCTCCGAGTTGCGTGACTTTGACGTAGCTGTGACGGATGCTGGCTTAGATGACTGGCAGCATCTGATTCGGAGGGTAAGCCTCCGACTTGTATGACTTTCGTGTAAGAACACATTTGGTTGAACTTGTTCAATTTACTGAGACTTTCTTTTGAAATGCAGGTCGCGCCATCTCGGTTCGTGGCACTATGGAAGGTGGCCAACCGGCTACGGGCTACCGCCATCGAGGCACTCGTTGGTGGTCGAGGTCATCAGGTATGAACCTCATTTGATTTCTTTTGATTTTTTGATTTTCAGTTTTGTTTGAATTGATTGGCATGAGCCAATTTATTGCTGTTTGTAGGCTGGTCGTGAGCTGGAGCGAGAGTTGACCCAGTCTCGGGAGGAAACAGCTCGCTTGTTGAGGGATCTCGAGTTTCGGGATGCCGAGATTGCTGCTCTTGCGGCGAGGGTTGCTGAGTTGGAGGGTGCCCAGCAGTAGTTCTGTGTAGTTTTGTACATTTGGACATCTGATTTTGAACATTTTTGGACTTTGTTTGGGGCGCAAGCCCCGCTTGTTGCTTGGACTTTTGGACTTTGTTGGGCGCAAGCCCCCGGTTGCTTGTACATTTGTATATACGATGGCACGAGTGCCTTTTTTCTTTGCCGGGTCGTGTTGCTTATACCTGCAGGTTAGTTTTTGAACAGGTTTGGTAGATAACGGTTTACGCCGTCATGCTGCCGAAATTTACATAGAAATCACGCAAAACATACATTTTATACATATGGCCTTTGACCAGCGCAAAATGAGACTCGAAAGAGCACGAAAAAATGCAAAAATGCAAAATTTTTGTCGGAAATGACCGGACGGTAGGGGGGTTACCCCCTAAAAAAAAAGAAAAAAGAGAAATCTGTAAGTGTAGAAATGAAATGTGGAAATGAAAACAAAAGAAAATTATTTCCAAAATGAAATTTACTTCCTAAAAAAAAGAAATTCATTTCCTAAAAAAAAGAATTGAAGTGTCATGAAATGGCGAAGGTGTCGATGTCGCCTCGAAATGCGTGCCCGCGAAAATAGGAAACTTGAAACATGGTAAACTGCTCGTATTTACCAAAATAAAATCCCGTAGGAATAGGAAATTATTTGTTATAGAATTAGGAAAGATCCAAACGCGGAAAGCACAGAAGTGAGACTGGGGAAGAGGCGCAGCATGAGCTGCGTCCCTTTGAAGAGGCGCAGCAGGTGCTGCGCCTGTTCCCAAGCTTGTCCGTTTCGGCGGATTTTTGAAACAACAATTAGTATAAATAGAAGCGTCGACGGGGCGTTAATTCACACAATTCTTCCGTCTCTTCCTCGTCCATTCACATAAAATTCTCAAAATAAATCTTCAAGAGAGAATTGTCATCATGAATACTTTGGAGATCCGCTTGAAGGAATGGACCAACGAGTTTTCGAATGTGGAGAAGCACGACATGGGTGCTTATAACCTTGGGTCTTTGTTGAGTTTGAAACTCATTAAGGTAGTAAAACCGCTCTTGGATGCTTGCCTTGACTATTGGGACCCGAATTATCATGTTTTCGCGTTCCCGGGATGTGACATTTGCCCATTTCCTGAAGAAATAGCTGCTATTGGTGGATGAGATCCTGAACATTTACCTGCCATTCCTTCCACTTCACAAGGGTATAAGAGCAAATTCAGGGACTTGCTTGGACTGACCAGGCTTGAGGTGGATCGTCTAGTTACCCCGAAAGGCGTGAGAATGTTGGATTTTATTGATCGATTCATCAACGGGTGACCCTCTTTGTCTCTCATGTTGCTAGGAGGAGAGCATTTGGCTTTTGTTTGTTGCATATGTATGTCTTCCAAGGGCATGTTGACGAAGACTTGAGAGGTGACCCTCGTCTTTTGTGCCTTATCGAGCAAATGGAGCTGCGCAGGAGCCCAGCTTGCTTATGCTTAGGAGAGATTATTTTGGGCTTGGATAATAGGAAATCCAACCATGATCTGCCATTTTTGGGGAGTCCCGTCATCTTACAGGTAAAGACACCTTTCTTTCCTTTTTCCTTTTTTTTTTCTTTTTCGTTTTTTTTTCTTTTTTTTTTTTTTTTTTTTTTTTCTTTTTTTTTTGGTGTCTAATACTTGCTTTTGGTAGGTTTGGCTTATGGAACGGCTCCGACTGCTCGAGCCCCCAGTTTATGCACTTTCCTATCATTCCCGTATGATTGCGATGAGGACGCGGTTGTACATGGTGGACTTCACCCGGGTCTGTGACTATTGGAAGAACAAACTGAAGAATGATGATGGCCCGTTGATCAGGTGGGTTGTACCGTGGTGGCACCTCAAGTCCGTCACTGGAGTGTCTTCTTTGGATCCCACTAGGTCCGTGCGCATTCCGGGATTGGAGTTCATCGTATGCATCTTTCCGGAAAGATTGATGAGGCAAGTTGGGCTGAAGCAGACGATCCCGAGGCTTGACACTGTCCCGCAGACTTCTATGGCGCTTACTACAGAGAGCCGAAGAGAGTGGGCTATTAAATGGGCCCAAAGGAACATGTGGTTCTTGAGTTTCTCCGCCAATGCTTTGTGGGTGTCGGATTCCTATCTGAGGCGGAGAAAAGCTGCGACTTCGGAAGAGCGCGAGAGACTAAGGAAACGCGAACCTGTTGACTACAAGGTGCGCGAGGGCGAGAAAGAGAAGGAGAAGCATCTGACAGAAGGAGAAGAAGAAGCCGGTTTTCAGGTCATTCACCCTTCAAAGAAATCAAAGACTACTCCTGTTGCGGAAATGGTGGTTAGCAAGAATGGCGAGTCGGGCCTCGAGAAAGACCGTTGGTGATTAGGTGCGAAGTGGTGCAAGAGCGCCGGCTCGAGGTCGTGACAAGAAGTATGACAAGAGTGACAAGGGCAAGGGGAAGATGGAGGAATAGCCCGAGTCCTTATTTATTATTTGATTATTATTATTATTGTTGTTGTAATAAAAAGGAGGGATTTTTAGAATCCTAGCCTATTCTATTTTTATTATGCAACGTACTATTATTATTAGAAAGCGAATGGAATAAAAAAGGTTGAATGGTTATGAAACCGCTGTGATTTTCTTTTATTATTCTTGTCGAATTTCAAATTCAACGCAAATGTCCTTCTATTTACATTTTAGGTATAATGGGTTGAATCCTGTGAAGGATTGCCTACGTATTCACTTAAAAAGCGAAATCAAACCCTTGCGCGTAGTTCGAGTAAATGTAAAAGAATAATTGTCCGAAGCAAGAGCTTGTAATGAACATAGAAACTAAGCATGAGCTTTTGCTTGTTCTCAAGGTGCGAATTTCGTTTATTTGATGATATGAGGATGACAAATTTGTCAAAATGCAAGAGCATGGTGACACTTAGCTTATTTCAGCTGGGCCAGGGGCCGTTTATTTAGTGCCACAAGAGCGACACATGGGTTTACGCGAGGCGCGTGTGTGGTCCTATTCTAGGCATAGTATCGTTTCAGTTGGTCAAGGTTCGTGGGGTTTGAAAATTCATTCCCATCTAGGTCTGTGATTCTAACCGCACCCCCTGGGAGTATGGATTTGACTAGATATGGTCCGGCCCAATTAGGTTTGAATTTTCCCCTTGGGTCGACAGGTAAAAGAGCTCTAACCGATTTGAGTACTAGGTCTCCTTCTTTGATGTTTCTTGGCCTAACCCTTTTGTTGAAAGCTCGTTTGATACGTGCTTGATAGGTTTGGACATTATGTAAGGCGCGTAGCCTACGTTCATCCAGAAGGATGAGTTCTTCGTATCTATCCTTCTTCCAATCGGCTTCAGGGATTTGGCTTTCTAGTAGAATACGCAAGGATGGTATTTCTAGCTCGACTGGTTGTACGGCCTCCATGCCGTAGGTCAAATAGAAAGGAGTAGCCCCGATGGGCATCCTAACTGATGTACGGTATCCCCATAGGGCAAAAGGTATCTTGCTTGGCCAATCTCTGTAGTTGTCAGTCATTTTCTTGAGAATTGTGACAACATTCTTGTTTGCCGCCTCTACCGCGCCGTTAGTCTGTGGTCTATAGGGCGAAGAGTGGTGATGCTTAATCTTATATTTGGCTAGCAATTGCTCGGTTTCAGCTTGGAAGTGTGACCCATTATCGCTAATGATCTCATGTGGGCAACCATATCGACAGATGATGTTGTTTTGTATGAATTTTGCCACATTTTTAGCCGTAAGACCAGTGTAGGAAGCTGCTTCTACCCATTTGGTGAAATAGTCAATCGCCACTAGAATGAAACGGTGACCTCTGTTTATTTGGGGTTATTTTCCCGATTATGTCAATTCCCTATGCGGAAAATGGCCAAGGAGATGTCATCGTGTATAGCAACGACGAAGGGACATGTTGTACATTCCCGAAGATTTGGCAATTGTGGCAATGTCTCACGTATTTGATGCAATCGGATTCCATTGTGGTCCAATAATACCCTAAACGTGTGATTTTCTTTGCCATCATAGGCCCACTCATGTGGGGACCGCATTCTCCGTCGTGGACTTCTTCCATCACCTTTCGTGCCTGTGAATGATCGAGGCAACGTAGGACTACACCAAGAGGTGTTCTTTTGTATAACTCTCCTTGCATCAGGATGTATTGGGAAGCTAATAGGCGTATAGCACGTTGTCCCCTTTTGTCCATGTCCGGTGGATAGGTACCATTAAGCTTGAAATTCAGGATTGCTTGGAACCAGGGTTCCTGTGCGATTTCCTCTTCATCGGTGATTTGATGGACATAAGCCGGTTCTGATCGTCGTTCGATACACAAAGGCATTTCCATCATGTGATCTGGCATATTTATCAAAGATGCCAGTTTCGCAGAGCGTTCTGCAAATTGATTTTCCTCTCGAGGTAGGTGTAAGTAGGTTACGTGATCAAAGAATTGAGCGACTTGGTCTATCCTAGCCTGATAGGGTGCGAGGCTTTCACTTCGGATTTTCCAGGATCCTGTAACTTGGTTGATGATCAGCGATGAGTCCCCATGTACTCGGAGGTTTTTGATGCCTAAGCTTACTGCCGCTTGCAGTCCGATGAGACAGGCTTCATACTCTGCAGCGTTGTTTGTCACCTCGAAGTCGAGTTTGACAGCAATTGGTGTATGCTCACCTTCAGGAGAAATGAGCAACACTCCTATTCCGAATCCTCTTAAATTTGATGCTCCATCAAAGTATAGATCCCAGGAGTCCACATCTGTTTGAAGTGTATCCTCGCCGGGAAATGACCAAGTATCTATGGTTTGTGCGTCGTTGATAGGATTTTCTGCGAAGAATTCGGCGACGGCGCGACCTTTTATAACTTTTAGTGGCACATATTTGAGGTCGAATTCTGAGAGCATCAGAGTCCACCTTGCAAGACGTCCGTTGAGGACGGGTTTCTCGAAGAGGTATTTGACTGGATCCATTTTGGAATATATTTTGACGGAGTAGCTAAGCATGTAGTGACGTAGCTTCTTCGTTGCCCACACAAGAGCGAGGCATGTCTTTTCGAGTTGCGAGTATTTGCACTCATATTCCAAGAACTTCTTACTTAGATAGTAAATAACTCTTTCTTCACTTCCTACGAGTTTGAGCCAAAGATAGCACCCATGGCGTTTCGATTCTTGTGAGATATAAACCAAGAGGTTGATCTTGTTGTGGCAAAGCATGAGCACTTTGGTGGTTTAGCCAATATCTCTTTGATTCGGTCGAACGCCTTTTGACAATCATCATCCCACATGGTGTGGTCTGTTTTCTTGAGTTTCTTGAAGATAGGCTCGCAAATCATTGTAAGTTTCGATATGAATCGACTTATGTATTGTACTTTTCCCGGGAATCCTCGACTTCTTTTTTGTTTGAGGTTGTGGCATCTCGATCAGAGCTTTAATTTTTGAAGGATCTATTTCTATACCTCTTTGACTAACGACGTATCCCAGGAGTTTGCCAGATGTTACCCCAAATGTGCATTTCTGGGGGTTGAGTCTCATGTTGTACTTTCGTAGCCTTGCGAAGAATTTGCGAAGGTTCGCAATATGTCCCTCTCTTTCCTTGGATTTGACGATCATGTCATCTACATATACCTCAACTTCTTTGTGCATCATGTCATGTAGGAGTGTAGTTGCGGTGCGTTGGTATGTAGCTCCGGCGTTGATCAATCCGAATGGCATTACTGTGTAGCAATATGTTCCCCAATGGGTGACGAATGCGGTCTTGTGCATATCTTCCATGGCCATCTTGATTTGGTTATAACCCGCATATCCATCCATAAAGGATAGTAATGCGTGGTCTGCAGTGTTGTCTACCAATATGTCAATGTGGGGTAGAGGAAAGTCATCTTTTGGACTCGCTTTGTTTAAACCCCTAAAGTCAACACAAACACGGATTCTCCCATCCTTTTTGGGTACGGGTACTATGTTAGCTACCCATTCAGAATACTCGGAAACTTTGATGAACCCGGCTTTGAATTGTTTATCAACTTCTTTCTTAATCTTTAGAGCCCATTCTGTTCTCATTCGTCGAAGCTTCTGTTTCACAGGTTTGAAACCTGGCTTAATCGGAATCCTATGTTCGGCGATATCCCTGTCGATCCCTGGCATGTCTTTGTAGGACCAAGCGAAAACGTCTTTGAATTCATTTAGGAGCTCTATGAAATCGGCCCTTTCGGTAGAGCTCAAGGTAGTCCCTATCCTAAGTTCTTTGGGTTCTAGTTCGGTTCCTACGTTGATGGGTTCGGTATCTTCTATTACTGGCCCCCCTTCCCCTTCTTGTAATATTTCTTTGGCTACGTAGGGAAGTATTTCGGTCAAGTATGGGTCTTGGTCATCCTCAGTGTCATCATAAACAGAATTGCACTCGAAAGAACACAGAGAGTAAGCGGAACCTGATTTATTCATATTAAGATTTGAGTAAAGTTGAAACAAAGAAGCCAACTGATCCATGGTCAGTGGTGGCAAAGGAACAGTAGTTGGGGCATTTCCCGAACTTCCGTGACTACTCGAGGCTAAGCTAGGAGAAACGAAGGGAGTGGGGATGACAACAGGAGTAGACTCTCTAATGACTTCTCTAGACTCCGACTCCGATTCGAACTCATCGTCTTCTGGTTCTTCTTTGAACATCTCTCCTTCTCCAGTAGTGAGCTTGAAGAGTCTTCCTTGGTTGTTGGTCCATTTGATAGATTTTCTCCATCCTTTCTGCTGCTTTGTGTCGATTTCTGTGATCAACGCGGCGGGGTTGAAGCGATCGTCCTGAAGTATCATAGTAATGATCTCATCCTGCGCGGCCCTAATGAATCGATCTTCTCCAAACAATAGGCTCACAGCTTGTTCGTCGAAGCAAGGTGCTTGATGGGTTTTGACGGTAGGAACCGTTTCGGGAGGAATGAAGTAGCAATCGTGAAAGATCTCGATTCCGGCTAACTTCCTCTCAAGATAATGCCAAGGTTCGGGAAATCCATGGAAGAGTTCCGAAATTCCTTCTTGAACGAAGTACCCATTTAGAGTGGGGAGATATGGTCTCATTTGGACTCTCACGTGCTTGCGATTTTGGACTTGAGTGAGCATTTCGAGAACTTCTTCTTTTGTGGGTTTGTACCCTAGTCCAAGTGGTATCCTTGTCGAGTTGCCTTCCTTGTATGGTGCGAAGGTGTTCTTCCGAATTGGGTTCAAAGGCATTCCAGGGAAGTATCCCTGAGATTTGAGTATGTGGTTGACCACCAAGTTGGAGTAGGGATTATAGTATAAGGGTGCCAACTCACTTTCTATGACATTCACACTTTGGAAGCCCCCAAGTTCGTATATGGGATCTGCAAGGACTTGATTGTTTGATTGTTTCTCGATTATTGCCTTGATGGGTGACGAAGTGATCGTCACAACTTTGCCATTTAGTGGGATCTTGATCTTTTGATGAAGGGTGGATGTTACTGCTTTGGAAGCATGAATCCAAGGCCTTCCCAGAAGTATGTTGAATGAAGCTTCGATGTCCACTATTTGGAAGTTAACTTTTCGTTCGATTGGTCCCGTGGCTATGGTTAGGCTAGCAAGTCCAACCACTTTTCGTCGTGTACCGTCATATGCACGTACACCTTGATTTGTAGGAGTCCAATCCGACTCCTTCATGCCTAGCTTGTATGCCGTTTTGAGGGGTATGACGTTGACCGCGGAGCCATTATCTACCAAAGTCATTGGCACATTCTTCTTTAGACAAATGACAGTGATGTATAGAGCGAGGTTGTGACTGGCGCCAAAAGGTGGCAAGTCTTCATCTGAGAAAGTAATAGGATTACTTAGCTTCGGTGATTCTTGGAAGACCAAGTTGACTACATCTTCGGGAGTGGAGTTATGTGCTACATTCAATTTGGCCAAAGCTTGCAGTAAAGCTTGGCGATGCGGAAATGAGCTTGCCACTAGTTGCCAGACTGAAAGATCAGCCTTGGTTTTCTGTAATTGCTTGAGCAAATGATCTGTGGGGTCATCTTCGTTGTCATTTGGTGTGATGACGTTGGTTGGACCGTTTTGAGTAGTGCTTTGATATGGGCGACCCGAACGAGTTAGGTGATCCACATCTTGGTCTTCACCATTTTGGACTATTTCCTTGACTAAGGAGTTTTCAATGAGGTATTCGTCTTCATCGTCATCGGCCCAAACCCCATTGACTGCAGCTAGTTCTTTCATTCTCATGATGTCACTTTCTAGTCGTATGATTTGATCGACTAGTTTATCGACCACGGTGACTACTTCTTGCATAGTGGCATTTTGAGAGAAGATCAATGGTACGCGTTCTTTAGGTATTGCGTTGGGATTGCGCAAGGCCGTTACCATGTTTTCTAGTTCCCACACTTTTCTATCTACACTCCTTGCCCATGTGATGAAGTCGGAAATGGTAGGGGAGATAGTAGAGTAGAGCCTTTCTTTCTCAATTGCATGAATTTTATTTTCGGTAGGAGAAATGAGGTGTGAGCAATCTAAGGTAGATTCGTCACTTGTAATCACTAGAACTCCAAGAGGATTCTGAGTGTTGTTGGGCTTACCTCCTGGTGGAATTGGGAGTCGACCATCTTCAATCATATCTTGAAGCACGTGTTTCAACTTATAGCATTTTTCTGTGTCGTGCCCTTTGCCCCTATGGTATTCACAGTAGGAATTTTCATCCCAGAATTTGGACTTCTTTTCGGGTTCGGGAGTAGGTCCAATTGGTTGGAGTTTACCTTGCTTCATTAGCCTTTTTAGAGTGTTGGAGTACGTATCCCCAAGGTTTGTGAACTTCCTTGGTGGGCTAGTTTTCTTGCATGGCTCGAGAAGGTTAACCTCATCGGTCTTGCTAGTAGAGCCGTATGAACGACTCGTGGACCCTTGATATCCTCTACCTACCGTTTTGGACAAGAGTCCTTTACGGATGTCATCTTCAATTCGCGTCCCTAGTACAGTTAAGTCTTTGAAAGTCTTGATGTTTTGATATCTCAAATGGTTGGCATATATGGGCTTGAGATTATCCACAAACTTTTCCACAAGAGTAGCCTCATCCGGGCGTTCAACTAGTTGAGTACTAGTCTTCCTCCACCTACTTAGGAAGTCGGTGAATCCTTCTTTGTCATTTTGGGTAAGAACCTCTAGAGTACGCATGTTGACTTGGATCTCGGCATTATCCGCGTATTGTTTCGAGAACTCGATTGCGGCGTCTTCCCAAGTAGCGACCTTTTTGTGATCTAAAGTGTACAACCATTGCTTCGGAATGGTGTCAAGAGATGAAGGAAAGATCCTTAAGAACATCTCGGGTTTGATGCCTTTGGTAGACATGTAGTCCTTGAAGGCGCGGATGTGGTTCAAAGGGTTCTCATGTCCTTTAAACTTAGGGATATCCGTCATGCTAAAGTTAGTGGGCAATTTGGAATTGACGGCTTCATATTTGCGATTGTTTTCCCTATAAATGTCATCCCCCTTAAGGTACATCAATTGCTCCTCTAGGTATTGGAGTCTCTTCTCGGCTGCAGTTGTTCCTATGATAGGATTCTCATCTTTAGACTCGTCATCGGAGAAACGTAGTACTTCACCTTTAAGGGGAGGCAACCTTCCCTCTACATCAAAGATACGGCCTTCGATAAGTTCATGGGGGTCATAGGTTTGTTCTTGAGTGATTTGCATTTGGGCTAGCGCGGCTAGGATTCGATCATTACTCTCTTGAATTTGCTGGAGGTTTGTTTCATCACTTGATCCGGGCATCTTGGAAACTGGATAAGAGATCGGCGACGAATCAAAACACGATCGACCATTCTATCACACTTGCTAAAAGAGGAAAAGTTTTGACTCGTGAAGTGGGTGTGTGCCACTTGTGTTGAGTGGATTTTGAAAAAAGACAAGGTCTTTGAAAATGTGTATCCTAGGCAACTGTAGTGTAGTTGTAGGAGTGGACTCGAAGTGAGTTTTGAAATGGGCTTGTGGCCCGAAATTTGACGCGACAAACGGACGGAGTTTTGACCGGATTTTGCGCTAATTAAAGGCCCTATTTCGAAATTCTTGTTTGAAAATAAGGATTTTGATTTTTTGAAAATTCGTCATGGTTTTGTTTAGAAGTGGTGATCACGTAGGGTTTACACATTTATACAGGCATTATAACGGGATGCTGAGTGCATTTAGAAGGGTTTTGGTTTAAAGGGTAGGTTGCCATACCGAACCATCAAACCCGAAGTCTGTGGAGAGGCTCGTGCCAAACAAGAGTAAGGCCGATTCCTAGTCCATTTCCTCAAGTAGTGAAGGCCCTTGATACAAACAAGAGTAAGCATCATGGTATGGATGACGTCAATCGCTATCCATCCTTAGGCCCAAATAAGAATTAGGACCGTTTAGACGGGACGATTGGTCGAATGGGTTGGGTTGGGCCTAGGAAGGCCGAATTAAACGGTCTAGGAAGACCGAGTTATGAAAACCGACAATTGTCTTGTACAAACTATTCCCTAACCTTGTTCGAGTTTCACCCTAGCTACACGTAAGTGTATAATCCCCAGTGAGTCGCCAAAGCTGAGACAGGGGGCCCCACGGGGCGCTTGGTGAAGGTCGGAAAAAACAAGCGTTTGCACTTTGTATGGAGTCGCCACCAATTTTTATGGGAAATTGGAACCGTTCGAATACCTCGTGTCATGTCAAGACACAAAGTAGTGACATGAACACTAAGCAATCGTTACCCTTAGCATTCTATGTCTAGAATGACTCTCGTGGATGCCAATGAACACGGGTGCTCACGGAGATCTGGAGTAAGGGGTGAGGGTACGTATTAGGAAGCTCTTTTGATCGAACACCTAATCCCGCCCGCCTCGATAGCGGCCTCTACTAATGATTAGGGAAGTTATTCGTACTTGATATATCGTCGGCTATATGCATGCAATGCAACATCCAAGTTTTAATCCTAGCATGTGAGAATTAATACTAAGTCGGTTGACACGTAATTAACATACAATTGGGTCGAAGTTGGAATTTAATGTTGATTTACATATGAAAACATACAAATGATAAAAGAAATACAATAACTATAAATTACAATAACGAAAATTACATTAATTACAACGGAATAGGCGATTTATGTCGAAAATACCTTTAAAACGGATAACTTGAGAAAACGAATAAAAGAATGAAGTTAAATAAACGAACAGGAATTAGCGTGATATTACGGATAATAGTCAGTTAATACATGGACTAATTAAACTAGGTCAAGGCAGAAACGGAGTTCAGGGACAGAAATCATCCTGGAACAGCGCAGAGATCGCGCCCTCTGGAAGAGGCGCAGCAGTTGCTGCGTCTGTTCCAAGGGTGAGTTCTGGCTGTGAAGCCGGAACTGCAAATCGTTAATGTTAATTGATGACTTTAAGGATTGATTAGATTATTTGACTCGGATGAAAGTGATTTAATGCATTAATTACATATGAATGATGGTCATGAAAGCGATAAACATGAATGAGACGATGCAAACGGATTATTTACAGGGGTGAAAGATTGATTAATGGATTAAACAAACAAACTAATTAATTAGGTTAAATATGACGAATTGACAACAAATTAGCGACGAATATGACAATAAACAGATGAAAATATATCAAAGATCTAATTCCAGAAACTCAATATGAACAAATCGAATTTCTACAACCCGGATTGAATTTAATTACGAAAACCCGCAAATATGAATTACTTGGGATTTAAGTCGGAACAATGATGAATTATATGATACAATATGCATGTGAATTATCAGTGACGATTATATCAAAGAATTAACGGGCGAACAAATAACAAATAAAAAGAAACGAATTACAGAGGACGAGGAAGAAGAAAAGAAGCAGGAACTGCGGCAGCCCCACGAAGAGGCGCAGCAGGAACTGCGCTCCTTCGAAGAGGCGCAGCAGTTGCTGCGTCTTTTCTCGACGTCTGTCTACTGGAAATCCGCAAAAGCAGAGTTTTAAAGCATGGTTTTTAGAAATCGGTTTTAATGGTATTTTCGACATAAATCTTACAATCGTGATACAATAAATAAAATATGATAAATAAAAGAGAGATTTACACCCTCAGACTTACATGTTGACGAAACGAGAAGGACTAAGATATCGATTAGTGAATGCTCGACGCGAATGCAAAGAGAGTGCCCTCGTAAGAGGAAAACGATTGATTAATTAAGTTGATTGAGTGTAGTTGGTCAAATTGGTCGGTCATGCAACGGAGAGGCTGGTACCCGGAAAGATCCGAGCTTACGTGGTCGGAAGTCCAAGCACGTAGGCGCCAATTAGTAAGAACGAAATCTAGAATGCAAAGGGAGAAGAGAAGGGCGGACACTCGCGTGAGAAATATGAGGAACGAAAGCTCCTATTTATACTAATCACGTGAAGGAATAGGGTTTCGGAGACTCTTTGGAAGTGAATCTCGGAAAGATATAAAAAGATACGTGGAACATGCAAAGAAGGGCTCGGGAAGAGGCGCAGAGCCCATGCGTCCCTTGGAAGAGGCGCAAAGACTGCCTGCGTCTATTCCCAGGAGGTTTCCTCCTGCTGAAGAAAGATTTCCGCGTTTGAGTTATGGTAGGACGGAAATAATTCGATATTACGGGATATTATTTGCCAAAAGATAGAATTTATGAAATATGGAATAGAAATATCCGGAACATTCCAGAACATTCCGACTCGGGATTTAACAGTTATCAGAAAATGGAGACGGTTTTTGACCCGGACTCCGAATGTACTCTAATTACTGCCAAAACGACCGTATCAGGACGTAGATGACAACTAAGAGGTCAACATTAATATTTGAGCAATCACTTGACGATAATCTTACGAACTGTCACAAATCGTTCCGCGAATCAAACATGCGGCCTAATCATCACCGGGTGGTTTGCGGGAGGTGCAGAAATGAGGTATCTACAGATACAAAGAAGTGTTACAAACTAAAACATGTCCTTCAAGATATGATCTAAGACGGTCGCCTACCCATATCTCCTGGAGGTAAGCCTAACAATACTCAGAATCCTCTTGGAATTCTGATGATTACAAGTGAAGAATCTATCTTAGATTGTTCATACCTCATTTCTCCAATCGAAGATGAGATCCATGCATTAGAAAATGAGGGGAATTACTCCACCATTTCTCCTACCATAGATGACTTTGTTGCATGGGCAAGGAGTGTGACTAGACAAGTCTCAGGACTGGAAGATGTAGTAGCATCCCTCCGCAATCCAAAAACCATGCCTAAGGAGAGAACGCAGTTAAATCTTTCCCGAAATTCTACAATGCAAGAAGTGGTAACCGTGGTTGTTAGCCTAATCGATCAAATAATCCATTTAGAAGATGAAATCATCAGGTTGAGAGAACTTGCTACAGTCAACGACATATGGGTCGATGATGATGAAGATTAATGCCTCACCGAACACTACCTTACTCGTTCAGGACGTCCATATCAAAACATTTCTCAAAATGGTCCCATAGCCAATGGTCCAGTTACTAACACCAACGTCGTCATGCCAAATGATGGCGAAGATACATCTGCTGATCACTTGCTAAAACAATTACAGAAGACAAAGGCTGATATTTCAGTTTGACAACTAGTTGCAAGCTCATTCCCTCATCGCCAAGCTTTACTATAAGCCTTGGCTAAATTAAACGTGACACATAACTCTACACCTGATGACGTAGTCAACTTAGTCTTCCAAGATTAAACTAAGCTAAGTAACCCAATTACTTTCTCAGATGAGGATTTACCACCTTTCGGCGCTAGTCACAACTTGGCTCTATACATTACTATCATTTGTTTAAAGAAGAATGTGCCAATGACTTTGGTAGATGATGGCTCCGCAGTCAATGTCATACCATTAAAAATGGCATATAAGTTGGGCATGAAAGAGTTAGATTGGACCCCTACCAACCAAGGTGTTCACGCATACGACGGTACACGACGTAAGGTAGTAGGACTAGTCAACCTCACCATAGCCACAGGGCCGATTGAGCGAAAGGTTAACTTTCAAATAGTGGCTGTCGAAGCATCATTCAACATACTTCTGGGAAGGCCTTGGATTCACGCTTCCAAAGTGGTAACATCTACCCTCCACCAGAAAATCAAGATTCCACTAGATGCATGGCAAAATAGTGACGATCACCTCGTTACCTATTAAGGCAGTGATAGAAAAGATGTCAAGCAACCAAGTGGTTGCAGATCCAGTATACGAGCTTGGGGGCTTCCATAGCATAAACCACGTAGAAAGCGAACTGGCACCCTTATACTTCAATCCATATTCCAATTTAGTGGTCAACCACATACTCAAGTCTCAGAGATACTTCCCGGGAATGCCACTGAATCATGTCCGAAGAAATACCTTCGCACCTTATAAGGAAGGAAACTCCCAAAGGATACCATTAGGATTGGGATACAAACCCACGAAAGAAGAAGCTCTAGAAATGCTCACACAGTTTCAAAACCGCAAGAACGTGGGAGTCCAAATGCGACCCTACCTCTCTACCCTAAATGGATACTTTGTTAGAGAAGGGAGTCAAGAATACTTTCATGGGTTTCCCGAACCTTGGCACTACAAAGGAAAGCAACTAGCTGGAATTAAGATCTTTCACGATTGCTTTTTCATTCCTTCAGAAACGGTTCCTACCGTCAGGACTCGTCAAGCACGGTGCTTAGACGAACAGGCCGTTAGCCTTCTGTTTGGAGAAGATCGATTTGTTAGAGCTGCGCAGGATGAGATCATTACCATGATACTTCAAGATGACCATTTCAACCCTGCCGCGTTAATCACCGAAACCAGTTCGAATCAGCAAAAAGGATAGAGAAAGTCGATCAAATGGACAAACAACCAAGAAAGACTCTTCAAACTCACCACTGGAGAAGGGGAGATGTTCAAAGGAGAACCAGAAGACAACGAATTTGAGTCAGAGTCAGAGTCGGAGTCGGAATCAGAGTCGGAGTCTAGAGAAGTCCCTAGAGAGTCTCCTCCTGTCGTCACTCCCAATCCCCTTGTTTCTCCTAGCATAGTATCAAGTAGTAACAGTAGCTTGGGAAATGTCCTAACAGCTGTCCCTCTACCGCCACTGACTACTGAACAGATGGATTCTTTGTTTCAACTATTTTCAAAATTTAATATGAATAAATCAGACTCTGGTTACTCTTTGTGTTATTCTGAATGCAATTCTATTTACGATGATAATGAGGATGATCCAGACCCAGACTTAATCTAACTACCTCCCTACATAGCTAAAGAAATATTACAAGAAGGGGAAGGGGCACCCGTTATAGAGAACACTGAACCCATCAACGTTGAAACCGAACTAGAACCCCAAGAACTTAGGATAGGGACAACCCTAAGCCCAACCGAAAGGGATAGTTTCATAGACCTCCTACACGAGTTCAAAGACGTTTTTGCTTGGTCCTACAAAGACATATCAGGGATCAACAAGGATATTGCAGAACACAGAATTCCGATCAAACCAGGTTTCAAACCTGCAAAGCAGAAGCTTCGTCGAATGAGGATAGAATGGTCTCTTAAGATCAAAGAAGAAGTTGATAAATAATTCAAAGCCGGGTTCATCAAAGTTTCCGAGTATTCAGACTGGGTGGCCAACATAGTACCCGTACCAAAAAAGGATGGGCGAATATGTGTTTGTGTTGATTTCAGAGACTTAAACAATGCGAGTCCCAAGGACGACTTTCCTCTACCACATATTGACATATTGGTGGAAAATACAGCGGATCACGCGTTATTGTCCTTCATGCACGGATACGCAGGATATAATCAGATCAAGATCGCCATAGAAGACATGCATAAGACCGCCTTTGTTACTCAATGGGGCACCTATTACTATACCGTTATGCCATTCGGGTTAATCAATGCTGGAGCTACGTATCAACGCACTGCAACCACAATTTTACATGACATGATGCATAAAGAAGTAGAGGTGTACATGGATGATATGATTATCAAGTCCAAAGATAGGAAGGGGCACATTGATAACCTTCGCAAATTCTTCCTAAGACTACGAAAGTACAACATGAGGCTCAATCCTCAGAAATGCGCATTCGAAGTAACGTCAGACAAGCTTCTGGGATATGTCGTCAGTCAACGGGGAATAGAAATCGACCCTTCCAAAATTAAAGCTCTTGTCGAAATGCCACAACCTCAGACAGAGAAAGAGGTTAGGGGATTTTTGGGCAAGGTGCAATACATAAGTCGATTCATATCGAAACTTACCATGATCTGTAAACCAATCTTCAAAAAGCTAAAGAAAACAGATCATACCATATGGGATGACGACTGTCAAAAAGCATTTGACAAAATCAAGGAGATACTAGCAAAACCACCAGTGCTCATGCCTCCTCAACGATATCAACCTCTTGGTTTATATCTCACAGTGACCGGAACAACCATGGGGGCTATGCCAGCACAAACCGTCGGAAAAGAAGAAAGAGTTATCTACTACCTTAGTAAGAAGTTCATGGAGTATGAATGCAAGTACACACCACTCAAAAAGACATGCCTCGCTCTTGTGTGGGCAACAAAGAAGCTACGCCATTATATGCTTAGCTACTCCGTCAAGGTGTAATCCAAAATGGATCCTGTCAAATACCTCTTTGAAAAACCCGTTCTCAACTGACACTTGGCAAGATGGACCTTAATGCTCTCAAAGTTCGATCTCAAATACGTACCTCTGAAGGTTATAAAAGGGCATGCCGTCGCCGAGTTTTTCGCAGATAATCCCATCAACGACAACCCGACAGTAGACACATGGTCATTCCCAGACGAGGACATACTACAAACTAGCATAGACTCTTGGGACCTTTATTTTGATGGAGCATCGAATCTAAGAGGGTTTGGAATAGGGGTATTGCTCATTTCTCCTGAAGGTGAACATACACCACTATCTGTCAAACTCGACTTCGAGGTGACAAATAACGCAGTAGAATATGAAGCTTGCCTCATCGGACTACAAGAAGCAGTAGGTTTAGGCATCAAAAATCTCCGGGTTCACGGAGATTCATCCTTGATCATCAACCAAATCACGGGATCTTGGAAAATTCGAAGTTGCTCAATTCTTCGATCAAGTGACTTATCTACATCTACCTCGAGAAGAAAATCAATTTGCAGACGCTCTTTCAATACTTCCATCACTGATTAACATCCCAGACGATATGGTAGAAATGCCTTTATGCATCGAACGACGATCAGAACCAGCCTATGAGCACCAAATTACAGATGAAGAAGAAAACCTAGAGGAGCCTTGGTTTCAAGCCATTCTAAACTTCAAGCTCAATGGTACGTATCCACCAGACATGGATAAGAGAGGACAATGTGCTATACGCCTACTCGCCTCTCAATATATCCTCATGCAAGGAGAATTGTACAAAAGAACACCTCTTAGTGTAGTTTTGCATTGCCTTGATCATTCACAGGTACAGAAAGTGATGGAAGAAGTCCATGATGGAGAATGCGGCCCTCACATGAGTGGACCAATGATGGTAAAGAAAATCACGCATCTGGGATATTACTGGACCATAATGGAATCCGATTGCATCAACTATGTCAAACATTGTCATAACTGCCAAATCTTCGGGAATGTGCAACATGTCCCTCCTTCACTACTCTACACCATGACATCTCCTTGGCCATTTTCTGCGTGGGGAATCGACATCATCGGGAAGATCACCCCAGCCGAAACGGGAGGTCACTGTTTCATTTTGGTGGTGATCGACTATTTCACCAAATGGGTAGAAGCAGCATCTTACACTAGTCTCATAGCCAAGAACGTGGCAAAGTTCATACAAACCAACATCATCTGTCGATATGGTTGCCCACACGAAATCATCAGTGACAATGGGTCACATTTCCAGGCTGAGACTGAACAATTGCTAGCCAAGTACAAAATCAAGCATCACCATTTTTCGCCATACAGACCACAAACTAATGGCGTGGTGAAGGCAGCCAATAAGAATGTTGTCACAATCCTCAAGAAAATGATCGATAATTATCGAGATTGGCCCAATAAGATACCATTCGCCTTATTGGGATATCACACATCCGTTAGGACGCCCACTGGGGCTACTTCTTTCTATTTAACTTACGGCATGGAAGCTGTGCAACCAGTTGAACTAGAGATCCCATCCTTACGCATTCTACGCGAAAGTCAAATTCCAGAAGCCGATTGGAAAAGAGATAGATATGAAGAACTCATCCTCTTGGATGAACGAAGATTGCGCGCATTATATAACGTGCAAACATATCAGGCACGTATCAAACGAGCCTTCAACAAAAGGGTTAAGCCTAGAAACATCAAAGAAGGCGACTTAGTCCTCAAATCAGTTAGAGCACTTCTCCCTGTCGATCCACGAGGAAAGTTCAAACCCAACTGGGCCGGACCATTCTTGGTCAAGTCCATACTCTCGGGGGGTGCAGTTAAAATCACAGACCTAGATGGGAACGAATTTGCCAACCCAACTAACCTTGACCAACTGAAACGATATTATGCCCAGAATAAGACGGAAACGCGCCTCGCGTAACACCCATGTGCCGCTCATGCGACACAAAAAAAAATGGCCCTTGGCCCGCTGAAATAAAGCTCATGTCACCTTGCTCTTGCATTTTGACAATTCGTCATCCTCATATCATCAAATAAATTGAATTGTATTCTACGAGTAAGTAAAGCTCATGCTCATTTTCTAAGTTTGCTACAAGCTCTTGCTTAGAATAATTATTCTTTTACATTTACTCAAATAAATTGAATTGTATTCTACGAATAAATTGAATTGTATTCTACGAATTATATATATATAAACAACAATTTTGTTAAACCCTTTCCACCCGTCTCTACTATCACCTTCCCTACCGTTTTCTGATTTTCTCTTTCTCCCTAGCTATGCCGCTTAACTCCCCCATATTCTCTGTTTTTCTTGTTCCTTGACAACACGATTGCCGACGATCATCACGAGGATTCTTATTTCTTCCCTTTTCGTATAATACAAATATTAAGTATCAAGTTTATTCAAATTCTTCAATTTGTTTTTATAAAGCAAATTTGGTATATAAAGATTTACGAATTTCTGAATTTATATTAAAATTTGGTAATATGTATTGGGTATTACTAACTATGATGAGTTTATATAAGTTGTGGGTACCGTTCGCCAGAATTGGAACTGGTTTATTAGGTTTGTTACCGAAGCAGTGATGTTCGGTATTGTTGTTGTATGTCACACTAACTACCATCTATTGTGCGGTGGACCTTTGTATGTGTGGTCAACAATAATTGGATTGTGTACAAGCATAAGTTATACAAATTGTGAGTTCTTATCTATTTTGTTTGTACAGTGGAGTAAAATTTGATGGAGAGAATGTTGGCAGGGGATGAAAGAGGTTCATTTACAAGATGAGTGTAATCGGTGTTGGTGTAATATAGAGGACGAGTTGTTAGTTAAAGTCTATGGCATTCATTATATCTGATGTGATTCAATTGATATACGAGAGATTGGTATTTTTAGGAAAATTGTTATCCCCTTTTTAATATTGCGCAAAATAATAATCGGATTACTTATCGTATACTTGTAGCTTGTGGTTATGAAGTAACGGATTTGGGGCTAAGCTTAGCTTGGAATGTTTGTCTTGGGAGGTAAGGACTTTTACCCTTTCTAAAACGGAATTACTTTTTTCACATACGGATTTTACTCTTTCACATACACTTTTTCATTAAATTTCCATATCATACCCTTTCCCTAAACCTAGACATCAAGACTTTTCTATAAACTTTTCCCAAAAAAATCGAATCCAATTTGTAAATTAGTGAAATTAATTGTTTAATTGTTTATCAATTATCAATGAAGACGTGGTGGTTTGGGTGGTGACGGTGGCACCGGGTGATGGACGGTGGTTCTCGCCTCTCGGTGGTGTGCGGGGGTCTGGAGGCGTGGTGCGTGAGTTTACTGCGCTTGATATAATTGAATAAATCAGGATTGTACAAGGTATTGAGACAGATGTGAGGGTACTCCGTAATTGATATTTAGACACATTCAATCATTTATTCTTATTGTTTTTCAAATGTGTTTGGCACTTTGCTCACTAGCATTCATTCAATCATTCGTAGTATTCATTCAATCAGGATTGTGCAAGGGATTATTCTGCCAAGCTTTATTGTGCCATTCTTTTTTTTTCTCGTCTTTTCACTTTTCAGTAAAGTCGGCCGGAGAAATGTCGACCGGCGACTAAACTGACCGGCGCATAGGGGTGCCGAACGGAGGAGGAGGTGGTGGTGGTGGTTAAGGGAGATATGAAATGGAGAAAGAAACAATTGGGTGTGGAAAAGAAAAAAATGATAAAGGATAAAATTGTAAAAGGCGTATGTGAAAGAGTAAAATCCGTATGTGAAAAAGCACGTCCCTTCTAAAATTAAGAGCATGTTCGGTTTAATGTTTAAGCTATTTTATAATATTTTAACATCCATGAATTTCTACTTGCATTTCTAAATTTTTGAATATTACACATTGAAATGGTTTCGGCTCAGGCCGCTTTGGAAAATTTGGTTTTCTTCTGGTCTAGAAGGTTTAAGGTCGTCTTTGACGCTCCTGGGATTTTGTCCCGAAAATTTAACTCTTGGCCCGAATTCATTTGGGTGGGGATTGTCCGGCCCCCACTCGCTAGGTAGTTAGACTTTCTCCTTTGGCGGCTCCATCCTACTGACTGTCCAAATGTGAGAGGTGCGCACTTTTATGAGTCTAACAAAGCACAGGTGGTGCCTCTAGACCGTGTCAAGGGTAGGACCTTGGCACACAGGTGGTGAAAGTTTTGGTTTTTTGATGTTCTGATAATTTTTTTGGAAATGCTGGCTTCGAATGATTATTTTATTCTTATTCGATCTTATTTGATTAATTTATCTTTGTAAACTTAACATTGTTTATTATTTCCTTGAAACTCGGCTTTGCTGACGTCCTTATGTTTTGGGTCGTTCCCCCACTGGAACCTGTACCTATTTATATTTGGGTACAGTTGATAGGTACAATTGAGATGCTTGAGACGCTGCATTGGTGCATACTGGATCCGGGGATTAGTACGAGCGTGGAAGGATTTTGAATAAAGACTCCGTTTTAAATCTATTTATAATTTATAATATCATATGATTTGAATTTTATTTATTGTTTTAGATTTTGTAAGACTTGAGTCTTCCGCTGCAACGTTTTAATTATTTGATAAAGTTTTGAGACATGTACTTTGTTTTTAAAGGTTGACTCTGTATTTACCTTACACTTGGCATTTTCAGCTAAGTGTGGAGTGACAGCCGTGAATTTTCCATCTTTAGTTTATCATTTTTGGACGTGAAAATTTAGGGCTGTTACAGTTGGTATCAGAGTTAAGGGTTTTCCAGAACAAAGTTTTACAAAATTTGAAACAAAAGAAAATATATTTATAAAATTTGAAACAATTTGAAAAAAAAATACTAACTTTTTTTTTTTTAAGAAAAAGGAAAAGAAAAGAAAAAGAAAACGAGTGAGTATGGGGTAGAATGTCCTTGCATATGCATGTTTGGTTTATTTGGACTTGAGCACGAACTTTTGTTATGCTATTACTCTTAGCAAGTTGAATATATAATAATGATGGTCATTATCAGGAGAAGTGAGGTGAGGCCTAGTTGCTAACTTCAGAGCTTTTGAAAGAGGAAGTTATTAAAAAAAATGTAGGTTAATTGTATGAATTATTGGCTCTAGGCAAGTGATTGGATTCATTTTAAGAAAAAGTATATTTTATCTAAAATAATCTTTAAGGTGAAAACTTGAGCATGTAGAGATTGTGAATTTAGCTGAATTTGGAGATTTTGGGTATAAATTAATTTACTTCGAGGTTGTTTGGGAATTCGAGGAGCCACTGTTACTATTGTTTGGAACTTAGGATCCCTTTCGAAACTGTATGATTATATTGTTACGTAAGAGAATAAACCTTTGTGGAAAACAGTTATGGAAACAACTATTACTGGGGATTTTTGTATCTTGCAGTTTAGTAGTAAACGGGGTAATAAGATGTTACAATCAGGTTAAGGTAATATATGGATATATATAGGAGTTTTTAAGATGTCGATAGAAGATGAAAATGAGATAATTATTTGAGGATTATATATACGAGCTGTCACGGCTTGATGTTAGTGTATTGTCGTACTTGTCAACAAATTTTAGGTCATTACTCATTGGAGAATATTCTTTTAGTCGGTTAAGAGAAAAATTATGAGGTGCGTTGATGATAAAATATCATTTTGTGGTGATTGAAGCTTCGAGGTAGATGTTTGATGCAATTAAAAGGAGGGTATAAATTATGTTGGTAATTAGAGACTTGTTATTATAAGTAATGTTTTAGGATATGACGACGTGTTGGGGAACCATAGTACGTTATTGAAACGTTTGGGGTAAATAGTTGAAATTTAAGCCTAGGTACAAAAAAAAATCGAAAAAGAAAAAAATGGAAATAGAAATGGTGACTAGGTGAACCAGTGGAACTTTACTAACCGGATGGAAATCGTTTTTGTGGAAAACAAGAACAATTCAGTTCAAGTGAAAATTTTCATGATATGATGAGGCAATGGCGAATAGAGGTTGTACAATAAAGGTTAAAATAAAGAAATGAGGTAATGGGGTACATGTATTGGTTTGTGATCCTATTTTTGTTTTAAGAAGGTAAACTATTAAGATAATTCTTTTGGTGTAAGGGTGTGACATAAGTTTTTAAAGTATATAAATACACGAAAGGCTTGGTAAACGAAACTAGCCTAATATGAGTTAGGTTGGAGACTTTATGGGAACCGTTGTTCGATGAGACTAGTATTGAAACATGTACTTATGTAAACTTGAGATTTTAAGAAGTTGATTTGGATTAGTAAGGCTAGTGGTGAAGATGAGGTGAAAAGGGGTATTGGTATGTGTTGTTACCGCTCTGCGTTCTATAGCTTGAATTATTTTGTGTGGGTTCCGGCTAATATGTCCTAAAATTGGTTTGAGCATATTTTAATGGAGGTAGAGTACATTGAACTTTGTACTTAAAATTATTTTTCATATCCTTACTTATCACATGACGTTCTTAAAACAAGTGGCCTAGGTAATATGTTTATATTGAACCAATGATTCCGTCATACTTGTTTGGCAAATGTTTTAAATTGTTAATAACACAAATTGTAAATATTCCTAACATGTTAGTTGATTTAGAATTTTTACCTTGTTTGGAGCAGAGTACACATTGGAAAATCGTCTCGTGACTTTGTGTGTGCTTGATACACACTAATGGGTGTATTGAAATTTCGGCACCTTATGAAAAGTTTGCAAATTTTGATATATAAAAAAAAAATATTGGTCTTGGGGTGTAGTAAATGAAATGAAATAATAATGTATTACTCATGTATATATGAGTAGATGGATGTGCATTGAGCCACAATACATGGTTGAAGTTGTCACAAGGGTGAACGTATTATCAATTATCAATGTAAATCGAAAATAAGGATATTGGATTGAAGGCTCGGGATTAAGATTATAGATTAGGAGTCTTCAGGTTGTTGTTTGACGGTTTGCTAGTGCTTCGGTATTAAGGAGACTTGGAAATTTTGGACTCACAATATTATAAGGTTCAAACTCGTGAAAAGAAGTCATTAAATGAAAATACTATGGTGAGCGTGTTATATATTGGAGTAATTTGGGACGTTGATTGTGAAAATGGAGGAAAACCATGTCTGATTGTGAAATTGGGTAATATGGAAACTATGTCAAAAGAATGTCATAAATGGTTTTAAGTGTTTAACTATTATCATTAATGGAATTTATTGTATCTTTGATTTGGAGTGATATATTTGATAAATAAGGGCTTCTGTAGATACTTATAAATGAACTTGATGATGAAAGGTTGTAGGTGAAACATACTATAGTACTAGAAATATTAGCCACAGGGTAATCTAAGACCTAAGGTATTCGCCTCATTGTGGACAATGGGCTCACGAGGGCGCTTGGGAGAGAGAACAAGCGTTTGCATTTTGTGGAGTCGCCACCAATTTTTATGGGAAATTGGAACCGTTCGAATACCTCGTGTCATGTCAAGACACAAAGTAATGACATGAACACTAAGCAATCGTTACCCTTAGCATTCTATGTCTAGAATGACTCTCGTGGATGCCAATGAACACGGATGTACACAGAGATCTGGAGTAAGGGGTGAGGGTACGTATTAGGAAGCTCTTTTGATCGAACACCTAATCCCGCCCGCCTCGATAGCGGCCTCTACTAATGATTAGGGACATCATCTATACTCGATATATCGTCGATTATATGCATGCAATGCAACATCCAAGTTTTAATCCTAGCATGTGAAGAATAGACTAAGTCGGTTAACACGCAATTTAGCATACAATTAATGTCGAAGTAGGATTTAATGCTCAATTACATGTGAAAGCATAAAAATGATACAAGGAATATGATAGATACAATAAATAAAATTACAACAATGAGAATTACAATAATTACACCGGGTTCATTGATTTATGTCGAAAATACCTTTAAAACGGATAATTTGAGAAAAAGAATAAAAGAAAGAATTAACGAACAGATCAGTAGGCGATAATATGGTTAATAGTTAATTATACGTAAACTAATTAAACTAGGTCAAGCAACAACGGAGTTCAGAGACAGAAGTCAACCTGGGAACAGCGCAGAGATCGCCCTTTGGAAGAGGCGCAACGATTCTTTGCGTCTTTCCAAGGGTGAGTTCTGGCTGTGAAGCTGGAACTGCAAATCGTTAATGTAAATTGGTGATTTTAATGGTTAATTAATATACTTACTCGGATGAAAGTGATTAACACATTATTTACATGTGAAAGAGGGTCATAAAAGCAATAAAACATGGATGAGACGGATACGAACGAATTAGTTACATGGATGAAAGATAGATTAATGACATAGGTGAACTAAATAGGCTAAACATGATGAATTAATGACAAATTAATGACAAATAGACAGATGGAAATATATCAAAGGTCGAATTCCAGAAACTCAATATGAACAAATCGAATCTCTACAACCCGGATTGAGTTTAATTACGAAAACCCGCAAATATGAGATTATAAGGGATTTAAGTCGGATTTAATGATGAATTATACGTGTTAATGATGATGATTTATGTACATGTGAACGAGGTTTTATAAATCGGTTTTAAGAGATGTTTTCGACATAAACCTTACATTAGTGATAAAAAAAGGTAAAGAACAATAAATAAAAGATAGATTTACACCCTCAGACTTACATGTTTGACGAAACGAGATGAACTAAATTATCGATTAGTGATGCTCGACTCGAATGTAGACGAAAGTGCCCTCGTAAGAGAAAAACGATTAGATTAATTAAGTTGATTGATTGTGGAGTTGGTCAAATTGGTCGGTCATGCAAACGAGGCTGGTACTCAGAAGGATCCGAGCTTACGTGGTCGAATGTTCAAGCACGTAGACGCCAAAAAATAAGAACAAAGGTCTAGAATGCAAAGGGAGAAGAAAAGGGCGGACACTCGCGTGAGAAATATGAGGAGCGAAGGCTCCTATTTATACTAATCACGTGAAGGAATAGGGTTTTCGGAGAGACTTTGGAAGTGAATCTCGGAAAGATATGAAAAAGATACGAGAAATACGCAGAAAAGGACCTGGGAAGAGGCGCAACAGTCACTGCGTCTCTTGGAAGAGGCGCGGCACCTGCTGCGTCTGTTCCCAAGTGGTTTCCTCCTGCGGAAGAAAGATTTCCGTGTTTAAGTTATGGAATGACAGAATAATTTGGTTTTCCTTAATATTTTGTATGAATATTACGGGAAATTCTTTACCAAAGAATAAAATATTGTGAAATATTTATAAAATATGGAATAGAAATATCCAGAACATTCCAGAACATTCCGACTCGGGATTTAACGGTTGTTAAAAAATGAAGACGGTTTTAGGCCCGGACTCCAAATGTAGTCTAATTACTGCCAAACCGACCGTATTGGTGCGTAGATGACAACTAAGAGGTAGACATTAGTGTTTGAGCAATCACTTGACGATAAACTTACGAACTGTCACAAATCGTTCCGCGTACCAAACATGCGGCCCAATCATCACCGGGTGGTTTGCGAGAGGTGCAGAAATGAGGTATCTACTAAGCCCCCACTTTGACTGAGGCTTGGACAAGGCGAAAGTCAAAGTATAGCCATCAGGTCAATCGAAGATTACAACCTGACGACTATGGCGACGCGAGGCGGCTCAAGGGTTCTGAGCCAAGGACCTGTCGTCGGGAACATTTTAGAGTATGTCGACTACTGGGGAGGGCCGTTTAAAGTCCATTAGACTACGTAAGGAGGCTCGCCAGCCATAAGAAGAGACCATACCTGAGACTTCTTGACGAAACGGGACTGAAGACGCTTCGGCGAAACCCTTTGGTCTGAAGATAACTTGGTGTCTGAAGATATGAAGGTATATCCTGAAAAAGGGGTATCTGAATTATTATAAGGAAATGATGATTTTGAGGAAAGACAGCAGGACACAGTCTGGAACTGCTGGGGGAAATATATTCGTGTTCAGCTTCAAACAAACTTCGGAAGAATTCAAGGTCGATGTTGATCTCCATGTCTCGAGAGGAAGTGACTGTCGGTCGTGAACTCTCGTTGGGGAACATAATCGGGAACTTATCTCCATGTCTCGAGAGGGATAGTCCATCCGCTTACTCTCGCTGGGGAATATAATGAAGGTGTGTCGAAACACATGTGAAGAAATACCTGCTCGTTGTGACAAACAAAGTCTTGGAAACGATGTATAATGTATAACAGTCTGCTGTTGGCTTAAAAATACGGGTCTGAACGAAAGATAATCGTCAAACGGACCAAAAAGATAAAAAAGTGGCATCGAGGAAAAGGCGCACCAAAGATGGGCCCACAAATAACGAACTCATAACGAATTTTTGAAAACTCGTATGGAGGGAACACCAGGAAGAGGCACAGCAAGAGCTGCGTCTCTTGGAATAGGCGTGCTGCCTGCTGCGTCTGTTCCTGAGGGTGTCTCTTCTGCGTAAAAACGCGATAAACTGAGGGATTTACTTCATTTGTTCGAAACACAAATTCCTCAATTTCTCTCTCAAGTCTTAACCATTTCCGCCAAAATTTGATTCAAACGCTTGCATTCATCATGACTAATCGAGGTATGTATATCATTCTTGCATTAATCTTCTACATTTCGCTTAATTTGGAACGAAAAAATTAGGGTTTTCAACCCAATTAATTCGAAAATTTGGGGCTTTTCCCCCAAATGGATTTGCCTTGTAAAATTGGCACTAGAAACGGATAGTTGGTAATATAAGGATCATAACCATGTATTTGTTTCGAATTTTCGTTGAATTTTGAGCATTTGAGTGAAATTGAGATGGTTTCACAGCTAAACTGTAAATTGCTTCGAAAATAGCCTTAGGATTGCCCATTTGCGATGAAACTTGATATTTGGGATCCTTGGATGATGGGTAAACTTCCTACCATCTCGGAATTTTTGTTTTTGACGGCTTTTTCAGGGCACTTTCTAGGGCATAATCGTCGTTATAACGAAATGCTGCCGAAATTTCGACTCGAACCCATGACTAGGCTTCAACTTAGGCTTGACTTGACCCTAATTACCACATGAGTGATCGGGTTTGTGAGAATGCGGCCAAAGATGGCGAGAAAAGACCGATTTCAGGGCTTCCGAAGGCTCGAAAATCTCTTAACTAAGGCTCATCGTCACGTGACGCGGCTATTGACCCTTCTCGTGCCATCGAGGAGGCTTTGGAGGAGGCTTTTACCGCCGCGGTGATGGCTGTTGGGGACGAGGTCCATGAGGAGGAGGCTCTTGAGGAGGAGGAGGCCCCGAGAAGGGCCAACGTTGGGCGAGGAGGTCGTCAGCTGAGGGGAGCACCCGCGTGGGCTGAGACCTGGGACAGCAGGCACTTGCTTTGGGCTGCAGAGGGTCACCTGTCCTACAGGACGGTGAAGAGCTTGGTAATCTTGAATTCATTACTCATCACTCATCTTCTTTCATTCGATTCACTCATATCTTTTCCAACTTTCATTCAAAACTAAAGATAGCTTTTGTTTCAAATCATAATAGGAGGCCGGGAACATCAGGTCGTTCTCGGGTTACACGACGGCGATGGAGTGCTACGAGCGGCTGTCGGCGGAGGAGTGCGCCATGATCGAGCGTGGAGCGTTTGGTGCCTTGGTGTAGGCTTGGAGGGATATCGCGAAGAGGAAGCTGCGGGCTAACCTTAGCCTGGTCCGCGCTTTCTTGGACCGATTCTGGGACACGACTTCCACTTTTCACATGCCTTTCGGTGAGGTGGGAGTCACGTTGGAGGACTACATCATGATTTCTGGTCTGCCATGTGGGACTGAGGCTGTGGAGTGGCCGGAGACTGCCATGAGGGTGGACTCGGCCAAGGCTAGGAGGTTGATCGGCTGGAACTTGTCGCCGAAGGCTGTTACAGTGCCTAGTTTGGTGCCCAGTTCCTATGTCCGAGACTACTTTACGGGGAAGACCCCGATGTTGGTGACGATTGACGGGAGAGAGACGGCTCCTCCTCCCTGAACAGTTGAACAGAGGGCCCGTTTGTGGCTTTGGTGGTTTCTGTCTTCGATCTACCTCGGAGACAAGGGAGAGAGGCTGTCGACGAATCTTCTTCCCTTCCTTTCTGACCTGAGCTCCCTAGGGCATTGGGACTGGGTCACTGCTGGTTTTGCGGTCCTCATCCGCTTCATGAGGGCCATGGTTCGTCCGGAGTTGATGGAGAAGGAGACTTCTCTGGTCTTTGTCGCCCTGGACTACTGTTGGAGGTATGAACCTTCATTTAGACTAAAATCAATTCTTTTCCTTATCAAATTACGAAAGATCGTTATTGACTACCTTGCTTCATAGGCGTGGGTGTACTCCTACTTTCCGAGCCTCTCGCCCAAGAGGATGGAGCCGCTGGAGAAGGCCTATCCCGTCGTGAGGGATTGGGTGATGTGCAGGACGAGGAGCAAGCGTTCCTCTCACGGTGTTTACCGGCGGGACGTGAACGCTCTTCAGCTGGACAACGTGAGCATCTCACTTATATTCATTTTGCTTCTATATTGCCTTTAATCGATCATAAGAATGATTCCTTGTTTGTCTTGTCCCAGTGGGTGCCCAGGCCTTGGGTGGAGTACGCTGGAGCGCCTCCTTTTGTGGCTGAGGTCCTTCGTCCTAGGAGCTCGAGCCGGCTGTTGTTGAGGACGTCGATGGGTCCTGTGTGGTACTTGGGCGAGCGCTTGGGTCGTCAGTGCTCTCGGGACGTATTGACGGTTCCCATCAATCCTCCTAGGACGATGTTCAGGGAGCCTTCTGTGGCTGAGAGGGAGGCTGACTTGGCTGGCGTTGGTGGTGATGCCCTCCTTCTTCCTAGCGAGGACTACTCGGCGTTCCTCTACGGAAGGTTGGCGTACTGGCCGGTTGTGGTAAGTGCTTTTATCCTTCTTTATTTTGATTTTGAGAATACGATGAAAGATCATCGATTAATGAGAAACGTCTGACTTTGCAGGAGGTTGAGGCGGCGGGCATCGAGCCCCCAGAGTACCCCGAGACCCTCGAGTACACTGACACGACCGGGAGGACGACGATCTCCGAGCTGCGTGACTTTGATGTGGCTGTGACGGATCTTTGGCCCGGACGATTGCGCATCGATTCGGAGGGTGAGCCTCTAATTTGCATAATTTTTGTGTAAGAACACATTTGATTGAACTTATTCAATTATTGAGAATTTCTTTTTGAAAATGCAGGTAGCGCCGTCTCGGTTCGTGGCGTTATGGAGGGTGGCCAACCGGTTGCGAGCTACTGCCGTCGAGGCACTTGTCGACGGTCGAGGTCGTCAGGTATGAACCTTGTGTTTATTTCATTTTTGAATTTTGATTTTCAAACTTCTCTTGTAATTGCTTGAAATGATTGACATGAGCCAATTTTGTTGTTTACAGGGGGACCGTGAGCTGGAGCGAGAGTTGGCTCAGTCTCGGGATGAAATAGCTCGCTTGTTGAGGGAGCTCGAGGTTCGAGACGCCGAGGTTGCTGCTCTCGCGGCAAGAGTTGCGGAGCTAGAGGGCGACCAGCAGTAGTTTTGCTTTAGTGTGTCGTTTTGTATTTTGCACATTTGTACATTTTGGACCTTCATTTTGGACATTTTTGACTCTGCTTGGGGCTCGAGCCCCCAGTTTGTTGTACATTTCCCTTTTTGCTGTATATATGACGGCCTGAGTGCCTTTGCTGCTGGGTTGAGTTGCTTGTACCTGCAGGTTAGCTTTGAACAGGTTTGGTAGATGACGGTTTATGCCGTCATGCTACCAAATTTACATAGAAATCACGTAGAACATACATTTGTATATACACACGGCCTAAATTAGCGCAAAACGAATGACTCAAAAGAATGCAAAAATGCAAGAGAAAATGCAAAAATGCAAAAAAATTGCCGGAAATGACCGGACGGTAGGGAGGGTTACCCCTAAAAAAAGAAAAAAAATAGAAACCTATAAGTTAGAAATGAAATGATTAAAGAGAAATATATATAAGTGAAATGAATATATGAATTTTGAAATGAATTAAAATACAAATGAAAATTATTTCCTAAAATGAATTACATTAAAATGAAAATTATTTCCTAAAATGAAAATATACAAGTGTGGTAAAATGACGAAAATGTTGATATCGTCTCGAAACGCGTGCCCGCGGAATTAGGAAACACGGAATATGGCAATTTCACGTATTTACCGAAATAATAACCCGTAGGAATAGGAAATTATTCGTCAAGGAATTTAGGAAATATCCAACGCAGAAAATCACAGAAACCTAGCTGAGGAAGAGGCGCAACATGAGCTGCGTCCCTTTGAAGAGGCGCAGCAGACCTGCTGCGCCTGTTCCCAGTTGTGTCTGCTCTGGCAGATTTTAAGAAACAGAATTTGGTTTAAATAGAGACGTCGATAGAGCTTTTATTCACACAATTCTTCCGTCTCTTCTTCGTCTTATTACATAAAATTCTTAATATAATCACTCATCATGAATACTTTGGAGATTCGCCTAGAAGAGTGGACTAATGAGTTTTCTAACATGGAGAAACACGACATGGGCGCCTATAACCTTGGATCATTGTTGAGTTTGAAGCTCATCAAGGTTGTCAAACCATTCTTAGATGCTTGTCTTGATTACTGGGACCCGAATTATCATGTTTTTGCTTTCCCCAGAGGCGACATTTGCCCATTTCCTGAAGAAGTTGCTGCGATCGGTGGGTGGGACCCGGAACACTTGCCTGCGATTCCTTCTACTTCGCAAGGGTATAAGAGCAAATTTAGAGACTTGCTTGGACTGACTAGAATTGAGGTGGACCGTTTAGTGACCTCGAAGGGAGTGCGAATGTTGGACTTCATTGACCGATTTATTAACAGGGCCGACCCCACCGTTTCTTATGTTGCTAGGCGAAGGGCATTTGGATTTTACTTGTTGCATGTGTATGTCCTCCAAAGGCATGTTGATGAAGACTTAAGAGGTGATCCCCGTCTTCTGGGCCTAGTTGAGCAAATGGAGCTGCGCAGGAGCCCAGCTTGTTTATGCTTAGGAGAGATCCTGTTGGGCTTGGATAATAGGAAAGCCAACCGCGACCTACCGTACTTGGGAAGTCCCGTTATTTTGCAGGTAAAAGGACATTTTTTTTTCGTCTTCTCTTTTTTCGTTTTTTTTTTTTTTTCTTTTTTGACTCTAATACCTGCTTTTGGTAGGTTTGGCTTATGGAGCGCCTTCGATTGATCGAGCCCCCAGTTCATGTTCCTTCTTATCATGCTCGTTCGATTGCAATGATGACTAGGCTGTACATGATGGACTTCATTCGAGTCTGCAATTATTGGGAGAACAAATTGAAGAGTGATGATGGCCCCTTGATTAGGTGGATTGTACCATGGTGTCACCTCAAATCTGTCACTGGAGTATCTTCCCTGGATCCTACTCGATCTGCGCGCATTCCTGGCTTGGAATTCATGGTGTGCATCTTCCCGGAGAGGTTGATGAGACAGGTTGGACTAAAGCAGACGATCCTGAAGCTTGATACCGTCCCGCAGACTGCCGTGGCGCTTACTACTGAGAGTCGAAGGGAGTGGGCCATTAAATGGGCCCAAAAAACGTGTGGTTCTTGAACTCCTCTGCTAATGCCTTATGGGTGTCGGATTCTTATCTGTGATGGAGGAAAGCTACTACTCCGGAAGAGCGCAAGAGATTGAGGAAGCGCGAGCCTGTTGATTACAAGGTGCGCGAGGTGGAAAAAGAGAAAGAGAAGCATTTGATTGAGGGAGAGGAAGAAGCCGGGTTTCGAGTTGTTCATCCTTCGAAGAAACCGAAGACCTCTCCTGCCGTGGATAAAGTGATTGACAAGAATGGGAAGTCTAGGCCTCGAGAAAGACCGTTGATGATTAGGTCCGAAGTGGCGCAAGAGCGTCCGGCTCGAGGTCGTGACAAGAAATATGACAAGAATGACAAGGGCAAAGGGAAAATGGAGGAATAGCCCAAGCCTTTATTATTATTTATTATTATTATTATTATTATTGTTGTAATAAAAAGGTGGGGCTTTTAGAATCCTAGCCTATTTTTTTATTTTTTATTATGTAGCGTAATATTATTAGAAAATGAATGAAATAAAAAAAGGTTAATTGGTTATGAAACCGTTGTGACTTTCTATTTATTATTCTTGTCGAATTCCAAATGCAACGCAAATGTCCTTCTATTTACATTTTTAAAATAATGGGTTGTGTCATGTGAAGGATTGCCTACGTATTCATTAAGAAAATGAAATGAAACCCTTGCGCGTAGTTCGAGTAAATGTAAAAGAATAATTGTTCTAAGCAAGAGCTTGTAATGAACTTAGAAAATAAGCATGAGCTTTTTACTTACTCTTAAGATGCAGTTTAGTTTATTTGATGATATGAGGATGACAAATTTGTCAAAATGCAAGAGCAGAGTGACATTAGCTTATTTCGGCTTGGCCAGGGGCCGTTTATTTAGTGTCACTAGAGCGACACGTGAGGTTACGCGAGGCGCGTTTTTTGTTCCTAATCTAGGCATAATACCGTTTTAGTTGTTCAAGGTTTGTTGGGTTGGAAAACTCATTCCCATCTAGGTCTGTGATTCTAACTGCACCCCATGGAAGTATAGACTTGACTAGAAATGGCCCGGCCCAATTAGGTTTGAATTTTCCCCGTGGATCAACAGGTAAAAGAGCTCTAACCGACTTGAGTACTAAGTCTCCTTCTTTGATGTTTCTTGGCTTAACCCTTTTGTAGAAAGCTTGTTTGATACGTGTTTGATATGTTTGGACATTATGCAAGACACGTAGCCTACGTTCATCCAGGAGGATGAGTTCTTCATATCTATCCCTCTTCCAGTCGGCTTCCGGGATTTGAATTTCGAGTAAGATACGCAATGATGGTATTTCTAACTCGACTGGTTGTACAGCTTCCATGCCGTAAGTCAAATAGAAAGGGTGGCCCCAGTGGGCGTCCCAACATATGTGCGATATCCCCACAAAGCAAAGGGTATCTTGCTTGGCCAATCTCGATAGTTGTCAATCATTTTCTTGAGAATTGTGACAACGTTCTTGTTTGCTGCCTCTACCGCGCCATTAGTCTGTGGTCTATATGGCGAAGAGTGGTGATGTCTAATTTTGTACTTGGCTAGAAATTGCTCAGTCTCAGCTTGGAAATGTGATCCATTATCACTAATGATCTCATGTGGGCAACCGTATCGACAGATGATGTTGTTTTGTATGAATTTTGCCACGTTTTTAGCCATGAGACTAGTGTAGGAAGCCGCTTCTACCCATTTGGTGAAATAGTCGATTGCCACTAGGATGAAACAATGACCTCCTGTTCTGGCTGGGGTTATCTTCCCGATTATGTCAATTCCCCAGGCAGAAAATGGCCAAGGAGATGTCATCGTGTAGAGCAATTACGGAGGGACATGTTGTACATTCCTAAAGATTTGGCAATTGTGGCAATGTCTTACATATTTGATGCAATCGGATTCCATTGTGGTCCAATAATACCCCAAGTATGTGATCTTCTTTGCCATCATGGGCCCACTCATGTGAGGACCGCATTCTCCATCGTGGACTTCTTCCGTCACTTTCCGCGCCTGTGAATGATCAAGGCAACGTAGGATTACACCAAGAGGTGTTCTTTTGTACAACTCTCCTTGCATGAGAACGTATTGGGAAGCTAGCAGGCGTATAGCACGTTGTCCCCTCTTGTCCATATCCGGTGGATAGGTGGCATTGAGTTTGAAATTTAGGATTGCTTGGAACTAGGGTTCCTGTGCGATTTCCTCTTCGTCGGTGATTTGATGGACATAAGCCGGCTCTGACCGTCGTTCGATACATAAAGGCATTTCCACCATGTCATCTGGCATATTAATCAAAGATGCAAGTTTTGCAAGAGCAACTGCAAATTGATTTTCTTCCCGAGGTAGGTGTAGATATGTCACGTGATCAAAGAATTGGGCAACTTGGTATATTCTGGCTTGATAAGGTGCTAGGCTTTCGCTTCGGATTTTCCAAGATCCCGTAACTTGATTGATGATCAGGGATGAATCCCTATGTACTCGGAGGTTTTTAATGCCTAAGCTCACTGCCGCTTGTAGTCCAATGAGACAAGCTTCGTATTCTGCAGCGTTATTTGTCACCTCGAAGTTGAGTTTGATAGAGATTGGTGTATGCTCGCCTTCGGGAAAAATGAGCAACATTCCTATTCCAAATCCTCTTAAGTTTGACGCTCTATTAAAGTAAAGGTCCCAGGAGTCTACATCAGTTTGGAGTATATCCTCGTCTGAAAATGACCAAGTGTCTATTGTTTGTGCATCATTGATGGGATTTTCTGCAAAGAATTCGGCAACGGCGCGCCCTTTTATAACTTTCAGGGGCACGTACTTGAGATCGAACTCTGAGAGCATCAAAGTCCATCTTGCTAGACGTCCGTTGAGAACGGGTTTCTCGAAGAGGTATTTGACTAGATCCATTTTGGAGTATATTTTGACGGAGTAGCTAAGCATGTAATGGCGTAGCTTCTTCGTTGCCCACACAAGAGCGAGGCATGTCTTTTCGAGTTGTGAGTATTTGCACTCGTACTCCAAGAACTTCTTACTAAGGTAGTAGATAGCCCTTTCCTCTTTTCCTACGGTTTGAGCTAGCAAAGGCACCCATGGTTGTTTCGGTTACTGTGAGATACAAACCAAGAGGTTGATCTCGTTGAGGTGGCATGAGCACTGGTGGTCTAGCCAATATCTCCTTGATTCGGTCAAATGCCTTTTGACAATCCTCATCCCACATGGTGTGGTCTGTTTTCTTGAGCTTCTTGATGATAGGCTCACAAATCATGGTGAGTTTCGATATGAATCGACTTATATATTGCACTTTTCCCAGGAATCCTCTGACTTCTTTTTCTGTTTGAGGTTGTGGCATTTCGATCAGAGCCTTGATTTTGGAAGGGTCTATTTCTATACCTCGTTGGCTAACGACACATCCCAGGAGTTTGCCTGATGTTACTCCGAATGCGCACTTTTGAGGATTGAGCCTCATGTTGTACTTTCGTAGCCTTGCGAAAAATTTGCGAAGGCTCGCAATATGCCCCTCTCTATCCTTGGACTTGACAATCATGTCGTCTACGTATACCTCAACTTCTTTGTGAATCATGTCATGTAAGAGTGTAGTTGCGGTGCGTTGATATGTAGCTCCGGCGTTGATTAACCCAAATGGCATTACCGTATAGCAATAGGTTCCCCATTGAGTGACAATGGCGGTCTTATGCATGTCTTCTATGGCCATCTTGATTTGGTTATAACCCGCATACCCATCCATGAAGGATAGTAATGCGTGGTCTGCAGTATTGTCCACCAATATGTCAATGTGTGGCAGAGGGAAGTCATCTTTAGGACTTGCTTTGTTTAAGTCTCTAAAATCAACACAAACACGGATTCTCCCATCCTTTTTGGGTACGGGTACTATGTCGACTACCCAGTCAGAATACTCGGAAACTTTGATGAACTCAGCTTTGAATTGCTTATCGACTTCTTCCTTGATCTTGAGAGCCTATTCTGTTCTCATTCGATGAAGCTTCTGTTTTACAGGCTTGAAACCTGGCTTAATCGGGATTCTATGTTCGGCGATATCCCTGTCGATCCCTGGCATGTCTTTGTAAGACCACGCAAAAACGTCTTTGAACTCGTGCAGGAGGTCTATGAAGTCGGCCCTTTCGGTAGAGCTCAAGGTAGTCCCTATCCTAAGTTCTTGGGGTTCTAATTCGGTTCCTACATTGATGGGTTCGGTATTCTCTATTATTGGTCCCCCTTCCCCTTCCTGTAGTATTTCTTTGGCTACGTAGAGAGGTATTTCAATTGAGTCTGGGTCTTGGTCATCCTCAGTATCATCGTAAACAGAATTGCACTCAAGATAACACAAAGAGTAAGCAGAACCTGATTTATTCATATTAAAGTTTGAGAAAAGTTGAAACAAAGAAGCCATCTGATCTGTGGTCAGTGGCGGTAAAGGGACAGTAGTTGGGACATTTCCCAAACTACTGTTACTACTTGAGGCTAAGCTAGGAGAAACAAAGGGAATGGGGATGACGACAGGAGTGGACTCCTTAGTGACTTCTCTAGACTCTGACTCTGACTCCGACTCTGACTCGAATTCATCATCTTCTGGTTCTCTTTTGAACATCTCTCCTTCTCCAGTGGTGAGCTTGAAGAGTCTTCCTTGATTTTTGGTCCACTTGATTGATTTTCTCCATCCTTTCTGCTGATTCACGTTTGTTTCCGTGATTAACGCGGTAGAGTTAAAGTGATCGTCTTGAAGTATCATGGTAATGATCCCATCCTACGCGGCTCTAACAAATCGATCCTCTCCAAACAATAGACTAACAGCTTGTTCGTCTAAGCAAGGTGCTTGACGAGCTTTGACGGTAGGAACCGTTTCTGGAGGAATTAAGTGGCAATCGTGAAAGATCTTGATTCCGGCTAGCTTCCTTTCGAGATAGTGCCAAGGTTCGGGAAATCCGTGAAAGAGTTCTAGACTTCCTTCCTTAACGAAGTATCCTTTTAGGGTAGGGAGATAGGGTCGCATTTGGACTCCTACGTACTTACGGTTTTGAACTTGAGCGAGCATTTCGAGAACTTCCTCTTTGGTGGGTTTGTACCCTAGTCCAAGTGGTATCCTTTTTGAGTTGCCTTCCTTGTATGGCGCGAAGGTGTTTCTTCGGATAGGGTTTAAAGCCATTCCAGGGAAGTATCCCTGGGATTTGAGTATGTGGTTGACCACCAATTTGGAGTAGGTATTGTAGTATAAGGGTGCCAATTCACTTTCTATGACGCTTATGCTTTGGAAGCCCCCAAGCTCATATACTGGATCCGCAAGGACTTGATTGTGTGACTTCTTTTCATTTATTGCCTTGATGGGTGACGAAGTGATCGTCACCACTTTGCCATTTAGTGGGATCTTGATGTTTTGATGAAGGGTGGATGTCACCGCTTTGGAAGCGTGAATCCAAGGCCTTCCTAGAAGTATGTTGAAGGAAGCTTCAATGTCCACTATTTGGAAGTTTACCTTTCGCTCTATTGGCCCTGTGGCTATGGTTAGGTTAACGAGTCCTACTACCTTTCGTCGTGTACCATCATATGCGCGAACACCTTAATTGGTAGGGGTCCAATCCGACTCTTTCATGCCTAATTTGTATGCCGTTTTGAGGGGTATGACGTTGACCGCGGAGCCATCATCTACCAAGGTCATTGGCACATTCTTCTTTAGACAAATGACAGTGATGTAAAGAGCCAAGTTGTGACTAGCGCCAAAGGGTGGCAAATCTTCGTCTGAGAAAGTAATAGGATTAACTAGCTTCGGTGATTCTTGGAAGACCAAGTTGACTACATCTTCGGGTGTGGAGTTATGTGCTACACTTAGCTTGGCCAGAGCTTGCAGTAAAGCTTGGCAATGTGGGAAAGAGCTTGCTACTAATTGCCAGACTGAAAGATCAGCCTTTGTCTTCTGTAATTGCTTGAGCAAATGATCAGTGGAGTCATCTTCGTTATCATTTGGTGCGACAACGTTGGTTGGACCATTTTGAGTAGTATTTTGATATGGACGGCCCGAACGAGTTTGGTGGTCCACATCTTGGTCTTCACCATTTTGGACTATTTCCTTGACTAAGGAGTTTTCAATGAGATACTCGTCTTCGTCATCATCGGCCCATACTCTATTGATTGTAGCTATTCCCCTCATTCTCATGATCTCGTCTTCTAGTCTTATGATTTGGTCGACTAATTTATCAACCACGGCGACTATTTCTTGCATAGTAGCATTTTGAGAGAAGATTAGTGGCACATGCTCTTTAGGTGTCGTGTTGGGGTCATGTAAAGTTGTCACCACATTTTCCAATTCCCAAACTTGCCTATCCACACTCCTTGCCCATGTGATGAAGTCGGAAATGGTAGGGGAGATGGTAGAGTAGAACCCTTCATTCTCAATCGCGTGGATCTCATCTTCAATTGGAGAAATGAGGTGTGAACAATCTAAGGTAGATTCTTCACTTGTGATCAATAGAATCCCAAGAGGTTTATGAGTGTTGTTGGGTTTACCTCCCGGCGGTATTGGTAGTCGACCATCTTCAATCATGTCTTGAAGCACAGTTTTTAATTTGTAGCATTTTTCTGCGTCACGCCCCTTGCCCCTATGGTATTCACAGTACGAGTTTTCGTCCCAGAATTTGGATTTCTTTTCAGGTTCGGGAGTAGGTCCTATGGGTTGGAGTTTGCCTTGCTTCATTAACCTCTTTAGAGCGTTGGAGTAAGTGTCCCCAAGATTTGTGAATTTCCTTGGTGGGGTACTCTTTTTGGATGGCTCAAGAAGGTTAACTTCATCAGTCTTGCTAGTGGAGCCGTAAAAACGACTAGTTGAGCCTTGATATCCTCGACCTACTGTTTTGGACAAGAGCCCTTTACGGATGTCATCTTCAATCCTTGTTCCTAGTACGGTTAAGTCCTTGAAAGTTTTGATGTTTTGGTATCTCAAATGATTGGCATAGATGGGTTTGAGATTGTCCACGAACTTCTCCACAAGGGTAACCTCATCCGGGCGTTCAACTAGTTGGGTACTAGTCTTCCTCCACCTACTTAGGAAGTCGGTGAATCCTTCTTTGTCATTTTGGGTAAGAACCTCTAAGATGCGCATGTTAACTTGGATCTCGGCATTATCCGCATATTGCTTAGAAAACTCGATTGCGGCATCTTCCCAAGTGGAGATCTTCTTGTGTTCTAAAGAGTAGAACCATTGCTTTGGGATGGTGTCAAGAGATGAAAGAAAGATCCTTAAGAACATCTCGGGTTTGATGCCTTTGATAGACATGTAATCCTTGAAGGCACAGATGTGGTTCAAAGGGTTTTCGTGCCCTTTGAATTTAGGGATATCCGTCATATTGAAGTTGGTTGGCAATTTGGAATTGACGGCCTCATACTTGCGATTATTCTCCCTATAAATGTCATCCCCTTTAAGATACATCAATTGCTCCTCTAAGTATTGGAGTCTTTTCTCAGATGCAGTCATTCCCATGAGAGGGTTTTCATCCCTGAAGTCATTCACGAAGTCATCCACTACTTCACTTTCTTGAGGAGGCAACCTCCCCTCTACGGCGTAGATCTGACCTTCGATGGTGTCGAGGCGATCATACACTTGATCTTGGGTAACTTGGATTTGAGCTAGTGCGGCTAGGATTCGATCATTACCATCTTGAAGTTGATTGAAGTTAGCGTCACTTGTTTCAGGCATCTTGAAAACTGGATAAGAGATCGACGACGAATCAAAACATGATCGACCATTCTAACACACTTGCTAAGAGAAGAAATGTTTTGACTCGTGAAGTGGGTGTGTGCCACTTGTGTTGAGTGAGCTTTGAAGAAAAGACAAAGGTTTGAAAATGTGTATCCTAATCAACTATAGTGTAGTTGTAGGAGTGGACTCGAAGTGAGGTTTTGAAATGGGCTTGGGCCCGAATTTTGACTCGACAAACGGACAGAGTTTTGACTGGGTTTTGCGCTAACCAACGACCTCTTTTTTGAAATTTTCATTTAAAAAAGGTTTTGATTTTTACAAAAATCGTCATGGTTTCAATTAGAAATGGTGATCACGTAAGGTACAAACGTTTATACAAGCATTATAACAGGATGCTGAGTGCATTTAAAAGGGTTTTGGTTTAAAGGGTGGGTTGCCATACCGAACGATCAAACCCGAAGTCTGTGGAGAGGCTCGTACCAAACAGGAGTAAGGCCGATTCCTAGTCCATTTCCTCAAGTAGTGAAGGTCCTTGATACAAACAAGAGTAAGCATCATGGTATGGATGATGTCAATCGCTATCCATCCTTAGGCCCAAATAAGGATTAGGACCGTTTAGACGGGACGATTGGTCGAATGGGTTGGGTTAGGCCTAGGAAGGCCGAATGAAACGATCTAGGAAGACCGAGTTATGAAAACCGACAATTGTCTTGTACAAACTATTCCCTAACCTTGTTCAAGTTTCACCCTTGGCTACACGTAAGTGTATTATCCCCAGCGGAGTCGCCAAACTGTGGACAATGAGCCCACGGGGGCGCTTGGGAGAGAGAACAAGCGTTTGCATTTTGTGGAGTCGCCACCAATTTTTATGGGAAATTGGAACCGTTCGAATACCTCGTATCATGTCAAGACACAAAGTAATGACATGAATGAAGGAAATGTAGAATCATATACATTATAACATACTCATATATGTTTAATTAATTTGTCATAAATTAAAACGGATCTTATGCATGCAAACATTAATAAAAGAGAAGTGAAATAATCTCCTTACATTGAAGTATTTCGGCTATTAGGGCACAAAAGAGATCACCTTTCTCTTTTGTTCTTGAGCTTATTCCAATGGAAGAACAAAGATCTAAGAGTAAGATCTCTCCCTATGTATTATACCCAAGGCTCCTCTTAATTTAATTAATATTACAAAACTAGTATAATATTAATTATAGTAGAAAATTGAACCAAAATAATATTTGAACACTTGAAATATTTCGGTTTATGTAAGAGAGAAAGAGAGGATTTTCCTTCTTACTAGAACTTAGTTTTTGGATGAGTGAATGAATGAGAAAATAATACACTAGCTTTTAGTATATTACTTAGTAAAATTATAAGGAAAAACAATGATATTTTGCCTTCCCCAAAACCGTGTAAGAGGAGGCCTATTGGGGAGCCAATGCATGAAAAATTTGTTCTTCACAAGGAACAATAGGTATGCAAGGCTAGGGTTGCTTTTTCATCATTATGTTTTATCAACTAAATAAAACAATTAACTAGCTTAATCTCTCCCAATTATTTCGGCACTTAACATAATATGGATCCCATATTATTTTTGTCAATTGTCTATATGTTACATGTTACATGTCACATATATTTGTTATGTATTTTTAACATATTAAAAATCAACGTATTAATAAAAATACGTCATATACAAAAATCGACTTAGTAATTTCATAATTACTTGTACCAAAATATTTTACCATTTATAAATTTCAACTGATTGAATTTATAATAATTCATTCATTTTAATTGTTACATTAAACAATTTTATTTCATCCGAGTAATTTATACAATTTAATTACTCAGACCGTATCTCATTTAATCATATTTCAATATGATACGTAAATTTTACTTCCAAAATCGTCCGTCAATTTTCAAGTAATTTAATTAACTCGTAACATTATACGATTAATTAAATAATCAATTAAGAGTGTCGCCCTTTAGGTATGACCTAGGGGTCAATCGATCACCACCGTCACACGACAAGTAATGTCAAACTCTAGTCACCAATCATTACCGATATATGTTGACCGAGTTGACAAGATAACAATATTACTTCCCAATTGTATTCATTTTAATGAGACTTAAACATGTGATCATCATGATCATGATCGTGATCGCATTATTGTCGGAGGACACATATTCCAACAATCTCCCACTTGTCCTCGACAAGTGTGCGTCACCAATTCTCTTGTCCTATTACTATCTCCCATTCAATGCAAGGTGTCTTTCAGGTCGTACTTGCAAGTGATCATATCGAGAGTGGTTTCCTCGATCTGGAGAATAACTGATTGACCGGATTTATCCACACTGGATACCTTCCGAGCGTGGCCACGCATTTCCAGTTCATTACTCCTCGAGTGGCCCTGAGATATTGTTATAACCCTGACTAGGGATGGACAATTCCTATTGCACTCATTCCCTTCGACTAGCCACAGCCATCATAACCCAAAATATGCCCATTTGACCCCATTTACGAAGGTCGTAGTAACACAAATCAAAGTTAATCTGAAACTGTGCCATCTTAGGCGAATAGTCTTTAGTCAAAAGAATCGACTCATTTGAATACTATAGTAGCTCTCGCCACGACCAGCTGTATAAATTTGCCAGAACTCTATAAGCGGTCATTAGGCCCGACAAAATGTTCCTAACAGTCTGCCTATGTGATCGACTAGTCATCTCACATGACTCTATGGCACTTGAACTTGCCATCAATCGCCTCACACTCTAGTCACTTCGAGACGTCACCTCATATAAGTGACTATGGGCAAATACGATGTTAATCCGTGTTCACTTTAACGGGGTTCAATTTGTCTCCACAACCCGTTTGGATGTAACAAAGTACAAATTAAAGATAAAAGACAAATGAAATTATGAACATGAACAAAAACAACACTTTTATTTCATTTCAAAATCTAACAAAAATTTGGTACACGTTTAAGTCCCATGGACGTAACATGCCCATCATGCTTAGCCTGCGATAAAGGCTTGGTGAGCGGATCGGCTATGTTGTCATCCGTCCCAACCTTACAAATCGCAATTTCCTTTCTTTCAATGAAATCTCTTATTACATGATATTTTCTAAGTACATGTCTAGATCTATTACTAGACTTCGGCTCCTTAGCTTGGAAGATCGTCCCACTATTATCACAATAGAGAGTGATGGGATCATCGGCGGTAGGTACTACTTTTAGACCTTCCGTGAATTGCTTGATCCACATAGCTTCCTTGGCAGCCTACGATCTTGCTATGTACTCAGCCTCCGTTGTTGAATCCATGATTCTGACTTCCTTGAAGCTTCTCCCACTTACGGCACCACCATTGAGCATGAAAACAAAACCAGCTTGTGATTTCATGTCATCTCTATCTGTTTGAAAACTTGAGTCCGTGTATCCTGTAACACGCAACTCAGTATCTCCTCCAAACACAAGGATAGAGTCCTTAGTTCTTCTTAAGTACTTAAGGATGTTCTTGACAGCAATCCAGTGACTCTCACCTGGATTTGCTTGATATCTACTCGTCATGCTCAAGGCATACGAGACATCAGGACGTGTGCATATCATGGCATACATGATTGATCCAACAGCGGAAGCGTAAGGGATCAACTTCATGCGTTCAACATCATGGGGTTCGGAGGGACATTGAGTCCTGCTCAATATCGTTCCGGTTACCATAGGTACCAAACCCCTTTTGGATTTGTCCATGCTGAATCGTCGAAGAATCTTATCAACATAAGACTCTTGACTTAGTGCCAATATCCTCTTGGGTCTATCTCTATAGATCCGGATACCTAATATGCGTTGTGCCTCTCCTAAATCCTTCATTTGGAAGTGGTTACCCAACCACTTCTTAACAGAAGACAACATTGGAATATCATTTCCAATGAGTAGTATGTCATCGACATACAAGATTAGGAACACAACATTGCTCCCACTGAATTTCATGTATAAACATGGTTCCTCAACATTTCGAGTGAACCCATTTTCTTTTATAACATGATTGAATCGATGATTCCAACTTCTAGATGCTTGCTTAAGACCATAAATGGATCTCTTAAGCTTGCATACCTTGTTAGGATTTGTAGAATCAACAAAACCTTCGGGTTGTATCATGTACACCTCCTCTTCTAAATGCCCATTTAGAAAAGCGGTTTTGACATCCATTTGCCAAATTTCATAATCATGAAATGCGGCAATCGCTAACAAAATCCGTATGGATCTTAGCATGGCTACGGGGCGAAGGTCTCATCATAATGGAGACCTTGGACTTGGGTAAATCCTTTTGCCACTAGCCTAGCTTTGTAGACATCGTCATGTCCTTCTATGCCATTTTTGACCTTGAATATCCATTTGCATTGGAGGGGTCTTGCCCCTTTAGGCAAATCTACCAAGTCCCAAACTTGGTTTTCAAGCATAGAATCCATTTCGGACTTCATGGCTTCAAGCCATAAGGTGGAATTAGGACTAGAGATTGCGGCCTTGTAGGTGGCGGGCTCGTCACTTTCCATAAGTAACACATCGAGTGTTCCATCTTCTTCGATAAGTCCCACATATCGATCGGGATGGCGAATTACTCGGCCCGTCCTTCTTAGTGGAGGAGGTACAACCGTGTTAGACGACGAAGGAACATCTTCTTGCGTCTCTATCTCGGTTTGTGGCTCTTGAACTTCATTAAGTTCAAAATTTCTCCCACTCTGTCTTTTAGAAATAAATTCTCTTTCTAAGAAGACAGCCTCGCAAGACACAAACACTTTATGATCTTGAGGTTTGTAGAAGTAATACCCTCGAGAGGTCGAGGGATAACCTACAAAGATGCATTTTTCGGATCTTGGGGCTAGCTTGTTGTCGTTCTTAGTTTTGACGTAAGCATCACATCCCCAAATCTTCATATAGGATATATTTGGGATCTTTCCCGTCCACATCTCACATGGAGTCTTTTCGGTGGACTTTGTGGGACTATTATTCAAAGATCGAATTGCGGTTTGTATCGCAAATCCCCAAAACGAGTTCGGTAACTCGGTTTGACTCATCATGGATCGAACCATATCTAGTAAGGTTCGATTTCTCCTTTCGGCAACACCATTAAGTTGTGGTGTTCCGGGTGGAGAAAGTTGTGATATAATGCCACAACCTTTCAAGTGTGAATCAAATTCAAGACTAAGGTATTCACCACCACGATCGGATCGAAGTGCCTTAATTCTTTTGTTCAATTGGTTCTCTACTTCGTTTTGAAATTCCTTGAATTTCTCAAACGCTTCACTCTTATGTCTCATTAAATAGACATGCCCATGTCTACTTAAGTCATCGGTGAAGGTTATAAAGTAGTCATAATTACCACGAGCGGTGATACTCATTGGTCCACATACATCGGTGTGTATGAGTCCCAATAGCTCACTAGCTCGTGTCCCTTTACCACTAAAAGGATTACGAGTCATTTTGCCAAGTAGGCAATATTCGCATGTACCAAATGATTGATAATCAAATGGTGTAATCACATTAGTAGAAATTAATCTTTTGATGCGATTCTCGTTTATGTGACCTAATCGACAATGCCAAATGAACGCTTCACTTGGGTCACTTGTTTTGAGTTTCTTTGATTGAATGTTATAAATATCATTTGTCGGATTTGAGGTCTCTAAAATGTATATGCCATTGATGGAAGTAGCTTGGCCAATAACCAAATCATTCCTAGAAATAGAGCAACGATTGTTCTTAATGACAAAACAAAAACCGTCCATGTCTAGCATGGCGATTGAGATAATGTTTTTAGAGAGCGTAGGAACATAAAAACAATTATGCAAATACAACTCAAAACCGTTTGGCAAAGCTAGAACATAAGTTCCTTTGGATTCGGCCGCTACCCGAGCTCCATTTCCAAGTCGAAGATCCACATCTCCCTTGCTAAGCTTCTCCACATCTCTTAAACCCTGTAGATGATTACAAAGGTGAGAACCACAACCGGTATCTAGTACCCATGTCGTAGTGGAAGTATAATTTATATCAATAACATAAATTTCTTTAGGAATTGTACCTTTTGGAGTAATGAGTCCTTCCCTTATATTTCGTAAATACATAGGGCAATTCCTAAGCCAATGTCCCATGCCATAGCAATAATGGCACTCATCATTAACTTGCTTGAAGTTTTTGATTTTCTTTCCTTTCTTCTTGAACCTCTTGCCCTTAGTAGCAAGAACTTGATTGCTAGAGCTCCCACTAGCTTTGGCATCCTTGTCTTCCAGAGACAAGGACCCTATAGCTTGCATGAGGTAGTCTTCCTGAGACGGACTCATACGAGGTCTAGTAGTAGTGGGTGGTTTAGAAGTGGTGATGAAATTAAGGTTTCCATCCGAACCCATCCCGAAATGAAGTTCTCTAGTTGTATCGAAATTGTTGTTGGAGCATACGTCGTCAAGAACATGGTGATATGACTCAATAGTAATGGGTGCGGTAACATTTGATGGATTCATTGCACTACAAATATGGAGGAAAGGAAATATTAACATTTGTCCTTTTAAATCATACTTGCAAATTTAACAAGATATGAGCATTCATATAGTGACCTCTACCCAACTATAATAAATGATTCCAAGACCCAAATTCATATCGACTTAGGCACGGTAGGGCCGATTCATCCTTTATCAATATAACTCGGTGGATTAACGTTTAATCGATTCTACTTTTAGAACTCTTGGTCGATAATATTACATTAACATTTATCTTTAGCCCAAAACACATTCGACAAGGGCACGGTAGGGCCGATACATCCCTTATCAAAAACTTTTGTTGAGTTCAATCCAAATTTCGAATAAATGTGTCCATGATCCAAATCCATATCAACTTGGGCACGGTAGGGCCGATACATCCCTTATCAACATGAATTCGGTGGATTTAACATTCATCACCCACTTCCCCTACGTAACAAGGTTTGTACCCCGGTAGGGCCGAGTGCACTCCCTCGCGAAATAGGTTTTCATGGTTTCTACTATTTGGTAAGGCTATATCTCAATTAATTGTTTTAGCGAGAGGTCATGTCAATTTATTATCTATCACGTTTTAAGTGAACTAAAGCGGTGAACTACGATAATTCTAATTGACACGGTCGATAAACTCGATAAAAGAAGATGCATGTTTTAGTTATGGCGATTTAGCGATGCATGTGACATAAAATAAAATGCAAGCATAAGATAAATAAATCCTAGTATGGCCTTTCCTAAAATAGAAAAACTATTAATCTATTACATATTCGGAAACCAACTCCATTGGTCCCTTGAACTTCGGTTGTAGCACGCATCTCGAGGTAACACCGTCTTTATGTATCGTCATCCTTGAAGAAATCCGTCTTTTGGAACTCCGGAATGAATAAAATTACATAATAAATTACATAATTTCCTATTATACATTTGTAACTAAAATAAAATAAATCTATTAAATATTACAAAACGGTGATACGAGATCACAATAAAAATTACAACCGAATCGATATTCCCATACATTTCGGGAAATACCAATTAAAATCTAAGGCCATACTAAGAAAAATTACATAATTCAAAATTACATAAATTAAAATTATGACAATCATAAAGGAAAAATGCAGCATTATAATATGTATGAACATGCTCAATTTTTATGCTAAATCGCCTTTTAATTAGCCAATATCGTATATTACTCGGTTTTTACGGATTTGCGTGATTTCAACATTTTATAATCACAAAAATACATAAACTCATATTTATGCATAAGTTAATTACCCTAACCTCTTAGGACTCAAAATATAGTCTTCACTAATAATTTGACCATAATTAACCTTTATTTATAAAATTGTTCATAAATGGACCAAAAATTACAAAAATAAGCCATTAAACTTCAAATAAATCCAAAAATTTCAAATAAATTCAAAATTTGAAATTTAAATTCATGAACATTCTGGAAAAAATCCATGACACTCATAATGTTCAAAATCTTAGGTTAAAAATTTCGAAATTTTTCCGGAAAAACAATGTTGCGGTTTATCGATATTTAATAAAATAATCATAAAAACATGGGAAAAAATATATTCATTAACTTTTCAATTTTAGATCTGAAAAATATAATAAAATGCAACATTAGACGTTTTTCCTTAGTCATAGGTTATGTTTTATTAATTTTCAACTAATAATGTCACTATTTATGCCATTTTTCTTCAAAAATTCATAAATCATGCTAAAAGACTTCTTTATAGCCAATTATTTTACACACATCTTGTAAAATTGCATGTGACAACATATAAATTTTCTATGACCAGATTCGAAATTTAAATCATATTAACCTATTATTCTCTTAAATTCATATTTAATAATGAAAAATTCATTTTTCGAGCATAACAAGTGCAAAAATTATGAAAAATTACAGGTTATCTCAAAATAATATATGTGATAACATATCCAAAGATCAACTTAAAATTCGAAGTATAGCTAATTTTCGACCAAAAATGACATTTTTACTCATAAAATCACATTTAAATGTCATTATTATTAAATATGAACAATAAAAATCCGAAAAATTAACCAAAAAATCCTAAAACACTTTAGGACCAGAAATATTAACATGCATGTAATTATTTCGTGATATATCATAATAACACAAATTTTACAAGTTTTATTTTGTTATTCATATAACTCGGAAAAACTTTTAACCAATTTGCATGCAAACAACCGTGGCTCATGATACCGATTGAAGGAAATGTAGAATCATATACATTATAACATACTCATATATGTTTAATTAATTTGTCATAAATTAAAACGGATCTTATGCATGCAAACATTAATAAAAGAGAAGTGAAATAATCTCCTTACATTGAAGTATTTCGGCTATTAGGGCACAAAAGAGATCACCTTTCTCTTTTGTTCTTGAGCTTATTCCAATGGAAGAACAAAGATCTAAGAGTAAGATCTCTCCCTATGTATTATACCCAAGGCTCCTCTTAATTTAATTAATATTACAAAACTAGTATAATATTAATTATAGTAGAAAATTGAACCAAAATAATATTTGAACACTTGAAATATTTCGGTTTATGTAAGAGAGAAAGAGAGGATTTTCCTTCTTACTAGAACTTAGTTTTTGGATGAGTGAATGAATGAGAAAATAATACACTAGCTTTTAGTATATTACTTAGTAAAATTATAAGGAAAAACAATGATATTTTGCCTTCCCCAAAACCGTGTAAGAGGAGGCCTATTGGGGAGCCAATGCATGAAAAATTTGTTCTTCACAAGGAACAATAGGTATGCAAGGCTAGGGTTGCTTTTTCATCATTATGTTTTATCAACTAAATAAAACAATTAACTAGCTTAATCTCTCCCAATTATTTCGGCACTTAACATAATATGGATCCCATATTATTTTTGTCAATTGTCTATATGTTACATGTTACATGTCACATATATTTGTTATGTATTTTTAACATATTAAAAATCAACGTATTAATAAAAATACGTCATATACAAAAATCGACTTAGTAATTTCATAATTACTTGTACCAAAATATTTTACCATTTATAAATTTCAACTGATTGAATTTATAATAATTCATTCATTTTAATTGTTACATTAAACAATTTTATTTCATCCGAGTAATTTATACAATTTAATTACTCAGACCGTATCTCATTTAATCATATTTCAATATGATACGTAAATTTTACTTCCAAAATCGTCCGTCAATTTTCAAGTAATTTAATTAACTCGTAACATTATACGATTAATTAAATAATCAATTAAGAGTGTCGCCCTTTAGGTATGACCTAGGGGGTCAACTGATCACCACCGTCACACGACAGTAATGTCAAACTCTAGTCAGCCAATCATTACCGATATATGTTGACCAGTTGACAGTAACAATATTACTTCCCAATTGTATTCATTTTAATGAGACTTAAACATGTGATCATCATGATCAACAGTCGTGATCGCATTATTGTCGGAGGACACATATTCCAACAATGAACACTAAGCAATCGTTACCCTTAGCATTCTATGTCTAGAATGACTCTCGTGGATGCAAATGAACACGGATGTTCACAGAGATCTGGAGTAAGGGGTGAGGGTACGTATTAGGAAGCTCTTTTGATCGAACACCTAATCCCGCCTGCCTCGATAGCGGCCTCTACTAATGATTAGGGACATCATCTATACTCGATATATCGTCGATTATATGCATGCAATGCAACATCCAAGTTTTAATCCTAGCATGTGAAGAATAGACTAAGTCGGTTAACACGCAATTTAGCATACAATTAATGTCGAAGTAGGATTTAATGCTCAATTACATGTGAAAGCATACAAATGATACAAGGAATATGATAGATACAATAAATAAAATTACAACAATGACAATTACAATAATTACACCGGGTTCATTGATTTATGTCGAAAATACTTTTAAAACGGATAATTTGAGAAAAAGAATAAAAGAAAGAATTAACGAACAGATCAGTAGGCGATAATACGGTTAATAGTTAATTATACGTAAACTAATTAAACTAGGTCAAGCAACAACGGAGTTCAGAGACAGAAGTCAACCTGGAACAGGCGCAGCAGAACTGCGCCCTTTGGGAGAGGCGCAACAGTTGCTGCATCTGTTCCAAGGGTGACTTCTGGCTGTGAAGCTGGAACTGCAAATCGTTAATGTAAATTGGTGATTTTAATGGTTAATTAATATACTTACTCGGATGAAAGTGATTAACACATTATTTACAAGTGAAAGAGGGTCATAAAAGCAATAAAACATGGATGAGACGGATACGAACGAATTAGTTACATGGATGAAAGATAGATTAATGACATAGGTGAACTAAATAGGTTAAACATGATGAATTAATGACAAATTAATGACGAATAGACAGATGGAAATATATCAAAGGTCGAATTCCAGAAACTCAATATAAACAAATCGAATCTCTACAACCCGTATTGAGTTTAATGACGAAAACCAGCAAATATGAGATTATAAGGTATTTAAGTTGGATTTAATGATGAATTATACGTGTTAATGATGATGATTTATGTACATGTGAAACGATCATGATTGTATGTCAACGAATTAGCAAAAACAAACGAAACAAATAAAACGAACGAATTACAGAGGACGAAGGAAGAAGAAAGGAAGCGAGGAGGCTGGCGGCCCTCACGAAGAGGCGCAGCAGGAACTGCGCTCCTTCGAAGAGGCGCAACAGTTGCTGCGTCCTTTCTCGACGGTTATCTTCTGGTAATCCGAGAAAAAGGGTTTTGAACGAGGTTTTATAAATCGGTTTTAAAAGATGTTTTCGACATAAACCTTACATTAGTGATACAAAAAGGTAAAGAACAATAAATAAAAGAGAGATTTACACCCTCAGACTTACATGTTTGACGAAACGAGATGAACTAAGTTATCGATTAGTGATGCTCGACTCGAATGTAGACAAAAGTGCCCTCGTAAGAGGAAAACGATTAGATTAATTAAGTTGATTGATTGTGGAGTTGGTCAAATTGGTCGGTCATGCAAACGAGGCTGGTACTCAGAAGGATCCGAGCTTACGTGGTCGAATGTTCAAGCACGTAGACGCCAAAAAATAAGAACAAAGGTCTAGAATGCAAAGGGAGAAGAAAAGGGCGGACACTCGCGTGAGAAATATGAGGAGCGAAGGCTCCTATTTATACTAATCACGTGAAGGAATAGGGTTTTCGGAGAGACTTTGGAAGTGAATCTCGGAAAGATATGAAAAAGATACGAGAAATACGCAGAAAAGGACCTGGGAAGAGGCGCAACAGTCACTGCGTCTCTTGGAAGAGGCGCGGCACCTGCTGCGTCTGTTCCCAAGTGGTTTCCTCCTGTGGAAGAAAGATTTCCGTGTTTAATTTATGGAATGACAGAATAATTTGGTTTTCCTTAATATTTTGTATGAATATTACGGGAAATTGTTTATCAAAGAATAAAAGATTGTGAAATATTTATAAAATATGGAATAGAAATATCCAGAACATTCCAGAACATTCCGACTCGGGATTTAACGGTTGTCAGAAAATGAAGACGGTTTTAGCCCCGGACTCCAAATGTACTCTAATTACTGCCAAAACGACCGTATCGGCGCGTAGATGACAACTAAGAGATAGACATTAGTGTTTGAGCAATCACTTGACGATAAACTTACGAACTGTCACAAATCGTTCCGCGTACCAAACATGCGGCCCAATCATCACCGGGTGGTTTGCGACAGGTGTAGAAATGAGGTATCTACACTCATCGCTTTCATTTATTGGCTTAGTTGTATACTATTAATATGGCTCACAAGATTAAAGAGTTGTCATGATCATAAGAATCACGTAGTAAAATAAGAGTAAACTCGATTCGAGCATAGCCATAACCTCCCTCTTGCGTCGTTTTGGTATAGGGGATAGAGGTATCAAGGTGGGTCGTTAGGAGTATTGTTAGGGTCGTATTCAAGGGCGTTTTAATTGCAATTGTGAAACATTTGAGAGTTGTCTCTGTTGCTGGACAGAATAGAACATGGTCTATTTTTTATTTTACACCGATACGACGGTCTTTTCTCGATGTCATGCGCATCCTATGCGGGGAGTTAAGTTCCGATACTTTTATGCTTTTTTTTTACGTTGAGGAACGGATTATGGGTTGTGAATAGAGGTGGCAATCGGGTCAGTCGGGTCGGGTTTGGGTCGAGTCACGTCGGGTCGGGTCATATCGGGTTCGGGTCATATCGGGTCAGCATACCCTTTCGGGTCGAGTCGGGTTCAGGTTCGGGTCGTTACCGGGTCGGGTCATTTCGGGTCAAATGATATATCGGGTCGGGTTTGGGTCGGGTCATTATCGGGTCCGGTAACTTAATGGCATTACTATAATTTTTTACCATTAAATTTAGTTTTTTACCTATTATTTGGTTTAATTAATCTATTACTAAATCAAACATATCAATATAAACACAAGATCACTTTCATTTTGATCAAAATTAAGCTTAATAATTATCGGGTCATCAATTTAATCGGGTTAGTATCGGGTCGGGTCAATATCGGGTCGGGTCTGGGTCGGCTTCGGGTCACTGATAATCGGGTCGTGTCGGGTTACGGGTCGTCATCGGGTCGGGTCGGATCGGTTTCGGGTCACAATATTTTCGGGTTCGGGTCGGGTCGGGTTTGCTCGGGTTCGGGTCGGGTCAGACTTGCCAGCTCTAGTTGTGAATAGTGTTCTTCTGTACCATTCGTGGTGGTCGTAGCTGCCCTGTTTAGTTCACGACTCCAAGCAATTGGTTATGGCATTTTGGTCTTGGTTGCTCTCGATAAAGTGGGTCAGGGTTGGCTCGTTGTTGTTGTCCGCGTGTGTGTGGCTGTTTAATGGTGGGAATTAAGACGGGCGGAGGAGTTTCACTAAGACAAGTTTATATAAAAAATGGAAGTGCTACGTAGTTGGTTAGCCTTCCTTCAGTTGAACAAATAGGGGCATCGAATAAGTAATGAGTTTATCAGCTACCAACACAAGACTCATGCAAATTGGTTACTATAATTTACATATGGTTTTACTTGTTAGTACGGAAGTGGACAATTTTAGGTGTATACAAATTAAAGTTTACAAGTAATAGTCTTTGTGATCAGGTTCAAGTATATGGTAATATGGTATACGTAACTACTAGTCCGAAGGAGATAAAAGAGAATGGAGATTATAAATGATTCAGGTGCAGGCGACTCCCATTTCGTTCAGTTTGGAGGTGTATGAGGTAAGGGTACTTGAAATTAACAGTTTGGTGTTCAGAATAATGTATATTACGGACTTAGAGACTCGTTGTTTATGGATGATTTATTATATTGCGGACTTAGTGGCTCGTTGTTTATTATATCAGGGTCTTTAGGTGTGCAGATAAGAGACTTTAGAAGAAGCTACAACCTTTAAAAGTTCGAGAGTAAAAACAAAATTCGTTCTTTACTGTAGGTTGTAGATTACCAGTGCTTTACAAAAGGATAATAAAATATTGTATGTGGTTATTTAAACAAATTAATAATACGTAGGTAGAGAGAAATTTAATATGTGATGATATGATATAAGCTTTTCTTTTTCAGTTTGAAGACCTATGGGAGAAGAAATTGGGCTCCGTACAATTTTCATACAATAATCGCTAACCTACAATTCAGATAACATGAATTGTGGCACTATGTACAATTAGAGAGGTAGGAGTCATGTTTATTGGAACGATATTAGCAAGTTTGTAATTTTAGGGTCTGAAATGATCATTGAAATAGAATGGTTAAATGAACATGTTAATATTATACAAGACGATGAAAAACTGAATGCATTCCATGATCGCAGAAAAGAATTTATGGAGATCAACTTCTAGTCATGTGGAATTTCAAGTTAGTGATGAGGTTTTTTTTTTTGTGTCTCGCCTACTAAAAGGAGTAATGGGATTTAGTAAAATGGGGAATCTGAGCTCACATCCCTTTGGAATGTACGAAAATTTGGAGCGCATCAATAAGGTGAGTTACAAGTGTGATTTATCAGCCGACTTGGAAAATGCATAACGTGTTTCATGTCTCTTAACTAAAGATATATATTAGTTATCTGCCCAAGTTGTTAAAGACAGAGATTTTTATCGTCGATGAGGCGACGAGTTGTGAGGAGACGCTTGTACAAATGGTTAAGTTTTGTAGAATCATATTAGTGTAAAAAAACTACTTGGGACGTGAGAGACAAGTACCCTCATCTTTTTGGCAAAGGTAATTTTCCACGAAGCTTTATTTTAAAGGGGGTAAAGAAACTCCATGCTTACTTTTCTTGGGTATGCTTGGTGTCATTATGTCATATATTAATAATGTATATTGAATAAATATTGTTGTTACCTATGGTGTGATCGTGTGTTTATGATTCGCAACTACTATGATACCTGCATTTTATATAGTCTTTTTAGGCCTTTTTATGCACGTATTTCTATGTTATTATCGTAGTTTATTGCTACGAAATGCCCCGAATATGCTACTTTGGTTTGTTCTGTCTTATTTGCAGGAATGAACCAGAAAGTAATGAAATCAAGCCTTTTACCGTCCGTTTAGCATGCATTTGAAGGAAGAGTGAATTTGGAGCAAGAATGTAGCTCTTTTGGGATGCGCAAAGAAGAAAGATAGCTAGGCGAGCAAGGGAAGAACTTCAAATTGCTAGTGCTTACTTTGGAGAGCCATATCTCGAGTTCTACATCCGATATTCAGGTGATTCCAATTGGAGATGAAAGTTTGTCCTCTTAGCTTTCCAACGCCACCGGAATCACCCTGTTTGACCAAGTAACGAAGAAATGGCAGCCGTTTGAAGTTCAGTGCGCAAAGCAGGAAAAGTACTCGATCGAGTACTTAAATCGCTCGATCGAGTACTAGCTACAGCGAGAAGGTTATTGTCGAGTATAATTAGATTTATCTTATGCTTATCTTATTTTTAGTTAATAATAATGATACTACTTAGTATAAATAAGAGTAGTTTAGACCTAATAGAAAAAAAAATCATTCATTCCCTGGAGTCAGTAGAGGGGACGGACGACGCTTTTTCTTTTCTCTCTATTTTCGCATTAATTGTAATTTTCTCTTCCCTTATTTCTCATTCATAATTAGTTTTCTCTTAATCTCTATTATACTCTTATTTAATTTATGCATCTTAGATTAATTCTCTCTCTTATAACGCCTCTTTCAATTAATTGCTTATTTATCTTTATTTGTTTCATCAATATGAGTAGCTAATTCCCCTCTGCTAAGACTATAGGGGATCCATAATTATGAAGGGAGAGTAATCGATTTATTGGGTTAATGCTGGTATTGTCTTTGTTGGTTAAATGTGCGATTAATTGTATCTGTCTCGATTGAGTCGACGCAATTAGACCTTTAATTCTTAGTGATCCTTGACCTGGACCGAAAGGTTGGAAAAGGTAGACTAGTAGCGAACAATAGAGTATTGCAGTGAGGGCGAAAGTTAAGCTCTTTACACTTTAGGGTGAATTAAGGACCGAAAGGTGACGTTCGTTACCCCTTAGACCGTATTTGCATTGACCTGAGACCTAGATTACTTGACCGGATGATTATGGTGAACCGTTTGTCTTATTTGCTTTTCTCTCTGTCTGGTTAATCCCCTTCTCTTATTCTCTTTTCCTTATTCTTATTAGTTTAGAAAATCATTTCAAACCCCCACATTGTGACCCGTTACTCATAGACTAAAATTAGACAGATAAATCTCATTTTTTGCCTCCCTGTGGAGATCGACCCTACTTACCGCTAGCTTATGTTAGTAGTACTTAGGTATTTATTTTTGGTACCTGACGACGGTATCAAATTTTGGCGCCGTTGCCGGGGAGGCAGCGTAGTTTTATCTGTTTTTATTTAGTTTATTTCTTGTCTCAAGGAACTTCGGTTCCTTGAGACCGTTCTCATGTCGTTCCTTCTGAGTTTTCCGCAGGAAGAGAACGAAATCTTTGGTGTTTATTTAGCCAGACTTTGGGAGTTTATTGAGCCCAGACGAGATGCCTTTTCTGATCTCCAAATATGCTGCACCATTTTCCGGCATATGAATGACCCTACGCGAGCATACCTCGAGTCTATAGGTAAGTGGGATTTCGAAGGAATCCCCGTAATTGAGGTATTAGAATTCTTTAATTGGTTTGCTACTGAATCTCTTAAACCTACTTTTTCTCTTCATGTTGACTCAGATGAGGGGGTGGGTGAGACCTTAGAAACCGATCTAGGAAATGCTGACGGAGACATAGAGGAGACCATTAGCGTGGTTGACAATCCTTTTTATGAGGATAGTTTAGAACCCCTTTATGATTCTTGCACTGATAGTGAGGTCGATTTGGAGGATCTCTTTGAGAATCTCCAACTTGACGAGTCTAGCGATAAGGAGAGTGAGGAGGGAAATTTTGACAGTCTTGAGGTTAATTGGGATGTGTATGACGATATTATAGATGAACCTATTATAGAGGACCCGATTGACCCATTTGACTTTACCGCCCCATGCATTTGGGACGATTATCCACCTTCTCCCTTAGTTGACCAGACTCCTCCACCTCACAGTTCATACCCGTCTGGGCATCTTAATTCTACTCGCGTTATTTTTGAGTTAATTGCTCCTGAGCTCTCTAATTTTCCACCTGCGGATAATTTGAGCTTTTATATTCCGCCCTTAGCTGGAGGGCCGAATTATTTTGTGGATGATTTTAGGAGCTGCCATAGGAAATTTGTCAGGCTTAAACGATTAAATATTTCAATTTCCTATTTTATTTTTATATCATGGTGCTACTTATGCTCTTGTGTAGCACATGCGCAGATATATGATCTCATGCTAAGAGCTTTGAGCTGCTTTGATTGTAACTGACTAGAGCAGCTGGATGAAGAAAGAAGGTCGAGCTGGGACCTGTCTGAAACTAGCGCTACCCGGGGAGGCAACCCGGAGATTTTATTTTTTGTTTTTCAAACATTTCAGTTTTTATTTTGTTTAATAAACGGTTCTCTTGATCGAGTTTTCTTGCTTTGATTCGCTTCCTATGACGGCACTATGAAGCTGTTTGTGACCTCCCATGTTGCTGGCTGGTTTGGGGAGGTCCCTTCTTCGCGTTATCTTGTAAGTTTTCCGCATCTTCACTCTCCTTTTTTAGTTTGCATTTCCTTTCCCTATTTTTGGCTACAATGAGGGCATTGTACAGTTTGGTTTGGGGAGATTTTGGTTATGCATCCATATCTGTGTCTGCATCTTGTTTTTATTGCATTTCTGTTATCACGTTTAATTTCAGTATGCATTGTTGTTTATTTTCATAAAAATCAAAAATCTCATAAAAATTTAAAAATTTTCAAAAATTCAAAAAATATCCACGTTTATTTTTGCATATAGGTTGAGTCGGAACGGTAGATTTCCGTGATGACAATGCACTATAACTTGTCAATTCACTTGAGCCTTGCACTTCTGTTAATAGTTTTTAGCTTTGTCATACGCATAATCTACGAATTTCTGTTCAAATATAAGCTGACTGTTTAGACTTGACCTATAAATTGGCAAACTACTTAAAAATTCTGAGTTTTAGAGCCATAACTGGCGACATTCATGACCAGTTCATTAGGAATTTTGAGCAGTACTCCTTGCATAGCATGTTCGTCCATTTTGCACATTTATGACATTCAATTTCTCGTCAAATGCACATATTCGGTTTGCGGTTGGTGTCACATGCAGGGAGGGCCTTGCAAATTTCCCTTTCTTTATATTTTTCACCCATTTAGCTCCACAATAAGCCAAATTTAGCCTTTTTGACCCATTAGCTACATCCAAAACTGAGCCTGCCTAGTCAAGCTAGTTAGTATGTCTTTTGTGGTATGTGTTTTCCGTCTGCGGTTTGGCCTGTTTTCATTATTGGAATTGGTTGAGGATGAAGAAAGGAAGAAATGAAAAAAAAAAAAAAAAAAAAGGAGATTGAAAAAAAAAGGACAAAAAAAAAGAAAAGAAAATGAATTGGAAAAAAAGAACACACGTATGAGCAGAGAAAGAAAAATCAGAAAAGTTGTTTTTGAGTTGGTTTTTTTTTAGATCGTCTGTGTCTATTTCTATCTTGTGACGGTCTACTCCTCTGTTTTATTCTACATCTTTTTGAGGAGATAGTGTATTGGGTAGTGAGTTTTGTGCCAAAGAAGGGCACTTGTGTTTATTTTTCAGTCAGTTGAGGTTCGGACGGTCTTATATGGTCCTGTTTAGGAACTAGCTTGGCGCTTTTACCTCCACATTTCCATAATTTGTTTTGCCTTTTCTCATCTTAACCTCACTTTCCCATACCATTTGTAAGCCCTCAGCTGTGACGGACATTGTTGGTTGGAATGTATGTGTGGTACTTGAATCGTCTATCATGTTTGTTGCATGCATGTTATGTAGGTCGCAGTCTAGGTGAGTGACTATTTTCTCTTTCTCTCTTATACATATACTTTCACCCTTTGCTTTATGAGAGAAGAGTGACCACGTGAGAGTCCGATTTTGTTGGTCTTGCAAGGTCGATAGGTCAGCTTTATTTATGGACATCTTATAATTCGTTTGCGTATTGACCATTGTAGATGTAACTGTTGATTTTAGTTTGCATTAAACTGATTTAAGTAGACAAGTAATAGCTAGCTCTGAGTTATCTTTTCCGTTCCATTAGTTTGCACTTAGTTTACTCGAGGACGATTAAAGGTTTGGTTTGGGGAGATTTGATACCTGCATTTTATATAGTCTTTTTAGGCCTTTTTATGCACGTATTTCTATGTTATTATCGTAGTTTATTGCTACGAAATGCCCCGAATATGCTACTTTGGTTTGTTCTGTCTTATTTGCAGGAATGAACCAGAAAGTAATGAAATCAAGCCTTTTACCGTCCGTTTAGCATGCATTTGAAGGAAGAGTGAATTTGGAGCAAGAATGTAGCTCTTTTGGGATGCGCAAAGAAGAAAGATAGCTAGGCGAGCAAGGGAAGAACTTCAAATTGCTAGTGCTTACTTTGGAGAGCCATATCTCGAGTTCTACAACTGATATTTAGGTGATTCTAATTGGAGATGAAAGTTTGTCCTCTTAGCTTTCCAACGCCACCGGAATCACCCTGTTTGACCAAGTAACGAAGAAATGGCAGCCGTTTGAAGTTCAGTGCGCAAAGCAGGAAAAGTACTCGATCGAGTACTTAAATCGCTCGATCGAGTACTAGCTACAGCGAGAAGGTTATTGTCGAGTATAATTAGATTTATCTTATGCTTATCTTATTTTTAGTTAATAATAATGATACTACTTAGTATAAATAAGAGTAGTTTAGACCTAATAGAAAAAAATCATTCATTCCCGGAGTCGAGAGAGGGGACGGACGACGCTTTTTCTTTTCTCTCTATTTTCGCATTAATTGTAATTTTCTCTTCCCTTATTTCTCATTCATAATTAGTTTGCTCTTAATCTCTCTTATACTCTTATTTAATTTATGCATCTTAGATTAATTCTCTCTCTTATAATGCCTCTTTCAATTAATTGCTTATTTATCTTTATTTGTTTCATCAATATGAGTAGCTAATTCCCCTCTGCTAAGACTATAGGGGATCCATAATTATGAAGGGAGAGTAATCGATTTATTGGGTTAATGCTGGTATTGTCTTTGTTGGTTAAATGTGCAGATTAATTGTATCTGTCTCGATTGAGTCGACGCAATTAGACCTTTAATTCTTAGTGATCCTTGACCTGGACCGAAAGGTTGGAAAAGGTAGACTAGTAGCGAACAATAGAGTATTGCAGTGAGGGCGAAAGTTAAGCTGTTTACACTTTAGGGTGAATTAAGGACCGAAAGGTGACGTTCGTTACCCCTTAGACCGTATTTGCATTGACCTGAGACCTAGATTACTTGACCGGATGATTATGGTGAACCGTTTGTCTTAGCTGTTTCTCTCTGTCTGGTTAATCCCCTTCTCTTATTCTCTTTTCCTTATTCTTATTAGTTTAGAAAATCATTTCAAACCCCCACATTGTGACCCGTTACTCATAGACTAAAATTAGACAGATAAATCTCATTTTTTGCCTCCCTGTGGAGATCGACCCTACTTACCGCTAGCTTCTGTTAGTAGTACTTAGGTATTTATTTTTGGTACCTGACAACGGTATCATACTACTGCTAAACGCAACAATGGTTATTGATTTATGCTTAAAAGTGGATGTAGATGAATTGATGGTTTATATGTTCTCAAGCACACATTGGTGGTTTGTTAGTGCTTAATGCACATGTGGAATTAATAATTTTGAAGCCGTGAAATTTTGATATATATTTTATATGTGATAAATCTTGTAAAAAAAATTAAAATTATTACTATCCAACATGCTCTTACCTTTCTTAGTTGTCCTTTTTACCTTAGAGTTGAACAAACGACGAGAACGTGGTGGTGTATTGTGTTTGGTAGTATCTGGTGGAATAATTCGAAGATTGTAGAAATGTGAGATCATCAAGGTTTTAAATCTAGGCGCAATTTTGGGATGTGCGTGGAGACTAAGTCAACTTTAAAATAAGGCTTTTGAGTCTATTGTAGAGAGGGGTATAAGCTTCGAGGACGAAGCTTTATTTTAAGGAGGGAATTTTGTAACACCCCACATTTTCCAAGTTATTTATTATAAATGAATTTCTCATTTTTATTGGTTTAGGACTATCAATTGAAATTTTGAAATCAAATTGTCGCTTTGGAGAACAAATATATTTTGGAATTTGGAATTTCCGAAAATGAATTGGCTTTGACTATTTTAATACGGAGTATAAAAGTTGCTTTTATAACCCGACGTCGTTTTTAAGTTGGACTTTGACTCAACCTAAAGAATATATATATATATATATATATATATATATATATATATATATATATATATATATATATATATATATATATATATATATATAAACAACAATTTTGTTAAACCCTTTCCACCCGTCTCTACTACCACCTTCCCTACCGTTTTCTGATTTTCTCTTTCTCCCTAGCTATGCCGCTTAACTCCCCCATGATACCGTTGTAGAGTACCAAAAATAATATTTATAGTCCAAACTACTACTATAGCTAGTGGCAGTCAGGGTCGAACCACAGAGAGGCGAATGTAATTTATAGTTGTCTACTTCTAGTCTAAGGTAACAATTGTGAGGGGGATTTGATTTGAGTTGATCTATAACTAAAGGCAATAAATGAAAAGTAAACTAAGCTAACAGATGAATTCAAATATTAAAAGGGTGCTAAGTTGGTCGGTTCACTGTAGTTTCGGCGGCAGTATACTAGGTAAGTCTGAAACAAACACGTGAGACGGGAAAATAAGAAGTCCTCTCGGTCCATTCTTAACAGGTAGCATCTTTCGATCTCGCTACAGGTCCCTAATATCACTAATGCCAACTTTCGTCCTGAAATGTGATGTAAAAGTCTAAATTAACTTATCTCTCGATCTCATTAATTTAGTCGTCTTAATTAAAGATCTATTTTCCTCCCCTATCTTTCGATCTTTATGGGTCGGTCAATTCCTAGGCATTCAACTAGTCGTGTGCACTCGATTCGTCAAAAATAGAAATTAAATTAATTAAAACGAAGGTAATCTCACGTGGCCGGTCGATCGACCAAGTAGGCCAGCCGATCGACCATGGCGCGATTTCAGGTCACTATTCTACGCCGCCTACTTCTACAGATTCCCTACATCCTAGCACAGGGTATTTAGCTACTCATGTTTGCGATAAAAACAACAACAAGATTAACGAATAAAGATACTGAATTCATGGTTAAATTAATTAAATGAACAATTAACATAAAACGATAATCGGCTTTGGGAATTCTAACCTAACAATTCTATACTATGAATGAAAGCAATAAAACTGAATATTAGAATGAAAGAATACCGTAAAAGGAATTGTAGAGAAAGGATCAAAACCGAATGCAAAGTAAACTTTATTGAAGACGAAATAATCTCAAGAACCCTAATTATTTCCCTAACTAACTGATGATAATGACTTGATGAAAGCTTGATGATTATTCTGAAAACTAAGGTTACGTTATATAGAAATATTACGTAACCCTTATTCCTAAACCTAATTACAATGGGCTTCAGAAATCTCGTTCTTTTAACTTGCGTCAGATTTATCGGTGTGGTCGATCGACCAAGGCATCCGGTCGATCGACTGATACGCGCTGAACAGCAGCTTCTGTAACTCGTGCTCTGGTCGATCGACCATGAAGACCAGTCGATCGACTGAGGTAACTGGTACTTGGCTCCAAAAGCTTCGTGAATTCATCTTTCAGGCCTCGATACGCGCACCAAGTTCGTTTCTTGTGCAAATACTTCATGTCAAATGCAATGCAAGATACTCGGGGACGGATTCGGCTCGATATCTACTCATTTCCGCAATAATCTGCAATATTACAAGAAAATACGAAAGTAGACGAAAATGGGGAAAATGGTAGCTTAAACTACATAAATGAGCTCTGAAATGCGTGTAAAATAGGGTGTAAAACATCATATAAAAGACACGCATCAAACTTCCCCAAACCAAACCCTTGCTTGTCCCCAATCAAGAACAAGACTCGATCCTAAAACCTAATGGAACGAGTTCAATATCAGAGCGAAATGCAAACTGAATAGCCTAAACCAATTTAATGCAACAACTAGCAATCAATTAGCAATATGAATCATGCAAACGAGTTATGTAGTCGTCAAAAACTGCTGAACCATCAACTGTAGAGACTTATCAAATCGGACTCTCACGGATCGCTCATATCACTCAATAAATACAGGTGAGTATATGTAAAGATAGAAAGAAGTAAATGTAAAGACACTCACCTAACTACGACCTATAAGAACATGCCTGCAATCTAATATAAAAATAATCTCTACAACCGTACATATGCATTCCAACCAAACAAATGACCATGACACATGCCGAGGTAAGTATGGATATGTGAGGTAAGGGTAAGAAGGGGCTAAGACGAATTTGGTAAAAACAGAGTTAAAAGCCAAGCTAGTAACTAAGGGAACCAAACTAATAAATCATCCCAACTTCTAGCTCAAAATTTCAATCGAAACGGTGCTAATAGCAAGCACAAATCTCACAATCTCCGATATAATTGTAATTCCCCAAATAATGATAATAAAGCATGGGAATAAAATCACCAACTAATCAAAACTCCAACCATGTGATTTTGATTTTTTTTTTCTTTCTCTTCTCGGGCTTCAGTCGATCGACCAAGATGGCCAGTCGACCGACCGCCCTCTACAGTACAGCACTCATTTTCTCTTTTTCGAATCATTTTTCTTCTCTTTTTTTCTTTTTTTCTTTTCTTCTTTTCTTTTATTCCTTTTTCATCTTCCCAACATCATCTCAAAATGAGCATTAGCTACCAAAAACAAAGTAACAATCCCAAGAACATAAACTACTAGCTTGACAAGGGCAGGCTAAGTGTAGGATGTAGTTATCGGGACAAAAAAAAGGCTATTTCTGGCAATGTGGAGCTTATGGGCAAAACGAATAAAGGGGTGACCTCTTCCACATGTGTCAACTAACCACGAACCCGAATGCATACAGGTATTAAGCAGATTAAGTTCATACTTATGCATATTGATATAACATGTCTCATAAGGAGTAACTACTCACAATCCTAGATGAACTGGTCATGAATGACACCAGTTATAAGCTCTAAACCTCAGAAAATGATGTAGTTTGCCATAAATCCAAGTCAAGTCTAAAGTTCAGCAAGAAATTTAACGAAAACTCGTAGACTATGCAAATGATTCTACTAATAACATGTCAATTAGCAAGGCTTAGGCATATACAAGTGCAAATACAATGTCATCATAGAAATACTACCGTTCCGACTCGACCTACATGCTAAAATAAACATGCATTTTTGTATTTTTTGAAATTTTTTAATTTTTTTGAATTTTTGTATATATAGAGAAATTAAACAACAATGCAAGACAAAAATGTAAACGTGAATGCAAAAACATATGAATGTTATGCAAAACCCTTCCCCAAACCAAATCACACAATGTCCCCATTGTGCAAAATCATATATAAAGAAGCAAAAGGAAATGGGATTTTGCGATAAATAACTAAAGAAGACATGAAATTAAGCTCGGAAACTCACAAGACTTTAAGTGCAGCAAAAGGAAACCTCCCCAAACCAGCGTGAGTTAGGAGGTTTCGGTAGCCAGCAGTGCTACCAATAAGTACCTGAAAAGAAACAAAAGTACCGCGCGTAAATCCGAGAAAACAATTTATTAAACGCAAAATTATGTGTAAAATAAGAAAACAGAAGAAAACAGAAATGAGTCGGAGAATAAAGTGGAGAAAAGACTCCCTCAACTCCGCAAATCGGTCAAACACAGCAGGGGAATGATCGAAAACAGGTACAGCAGCGAACATGGTCGATCGACCACATCACCTAGTCGATCGACCAGAGTGAACAGGAACAGAAGCTCCTGGAATTCGCAGCTCAGTCGATCGACCATAGAAGGCAGTCGATCGACCGGAAAACCTGCTGTAAGTTCTGATTTTCTTCGAATTAGCTCAATAAATTGAGCCAACATGGTCTATAAACCTGCAAATACACATAATAACGCGCCCAAAATTGCGCAAAACCCAAAGTAACAGCCTAAAGTATTTAAAATCTTAAGCAAACTTATTAAAATGCGAAGTCTCGCGCACACAAAAGCAGTAAAAAGTCTAACAAAAGCAATAAAATGAATGTTTTTGAAAAAGTCTTAATCAACTAATAGTTGATCAAGAATGGCCACGGAATGGCCCACTTGCTCGGCTCCTGGCTACAGGAAGTAGCCTCTACAGTGCTCATCTCCTAAGTTGCACTCCTATCAACTTCAACATCCGCAGAACTCAACGGATCAACAGCTTCAACATCTTCCCAAGCAATGACCTCTTCTGGCTCATCAAAATCCAAGTCGGACTTCGTCACTTTGACTGGCTCCTCATCAGGCTCCTCATCTGTGTCATAGCTAAGACATCCTAAGCCGCCTCTTTAAAGATTTGCGCCTTCACAGCTGGAGCAACATGCGGCTCTTCCTTCCCCAAACCAGCTCCTGCAACATCCAAAACAGAAGAATCTTCCTCCAATTTGCTCCGAATCTGGGGCGGAGGTGTTATAGCAGAAACAGGCATAGAGGCAGGCATATCAGAAAGCACAAAATAAGATTTCTTTTCAGAAATCGTATTACAAGTTACTGGCCACATGGGGTCTTTCTTCTTAGCTGTCTGGGCAAAGACAATGGAATGCTTCCCTACCTTAAAAGTCAATGTCCCTGAGCCAACATCTATAACTGCACCAGCAGTGTGCAGAAATGGTCTACCCAAAATGATAGGAATATGAGCATCCTCGGGCATATCTAACACAACGAAGTCAACAGGGAAAAAGAACTTTCCTATTTGCACGGGAATGTCCTCTAAGACTCCTATAGGCTGGACCGCAGAGCGATCAGCCATCTGTACTGTCATGTTGGTAACTGCAAACCTAGTCTATTTCAACTTTCTAACAAGACTCAAAGGCATTACACTAATACTGGCTCCTAGGTCACACAAGGCCTTTTCAATAGAAAAGGTGTCAATACTACATGGGACTGAAAAGCTACCTGGGTCTTCTAGCTTGTGAGGTGCAGTATGGGTCAAATAAGAACATGACTCCTCAGTTAGTGCGACAGATTGCACAGTTTCAAGTGACTTCTTTTTAGACAAAAGTTGCTTCATAAATTTCATGTAAGCAAGCACTTGATTAACTAATTCAAGAAAAGGAACTTGTACATTTAAGTTACGAATAACATTTTCAAATTTGTTAAACGATACATGTTCGTTCGTCGGCACCAATCTCTCCGGATAGGGGACTGTAAGAAGCAACTTAACCCTCTCCTCTAGATCTCTTACACCGGCATCGGTGGATTTAGGCTGAAAATCCACTACCTTCTCCTTGTTGAAGCTTAAACCCTCTTCAGACAGTCTCAAGAATGAGCCATTAATCGTCATCGGGTTATACTTTGGAACCGGACTTGACCCATCAGCATTTGGGTCTTGCCTCAATAGTTTCGGAGTTGTCGTACCCCGAAATAAGTGGTCCCTCAAGTTATTTGGCATTGGAGGACGAAAAGATTCAACATCAGCAGCGTTGTCAGTCGATCGATCATGCATGTCAGTCGATCGACTGACTTCTACAGGAACAGTAGTTGTGTCACTTCGCGGACTGGTCGATCGACTGGGTATGTCAGTCGATCGACTGATATACCTGTTGATCGTCTTCTTCTTGCTATTATTCGTTACTGCCTTCTTCTTACTCGGTTCCGCCTTATCTTTTTCAGTAGCTTCCTCGACCATAGCGGTCCCATCAAAGGTAGACCCACTCCTCAAGGTGATAGCATTAAGGGTCTCTTTTTGATCCGGCTGAGACGGTAAATGCCCCGAAGCTCGAGTTGCACTCTTGCTAGCCAATTGAGCAATTTGGCTCTCCAGCATTTTCATCCCGGCCTCTCTAGCTTGAGACTCTTTCAACAACAAATTTTTCAACTCGGCAAAATCGGAGCCATGGGACTGCTGCTGCTGCTGCTGTGGCACATAGGGAGGCTTTTGAAACTGTTGTTGCTTATGAGGAGGCATATAACTTTGCTGCTGCTGTGGGGGTAGAGTTGGATTTTGGACATTTTGGCTGCTCCACCTCAATTTTGGATGGACATTCGGCTCAAAATAAGTGTTTGTCTGCCTATAATGTTGAAAAGCAGCACAAGACTCATAGGGATTAGGACAAAAATCTGAAACATGTCCCTCAGCTCCATATCTTTTGCAGATGAAAGGACCGTCTGACACAGCATTCACTTGATAAATCCCTCCTTTTGAAGCTCCTCCCAACTCGTACTTATCAAATCTCGTCGTAAGAGCCTCTAATGCAGCTACAGAAGGGGATTCAGCAGCTCTCCTTTGATTTCCCCTGAAATTTCCATACTCAGCTTTTTGGGTGGCCAAATCATCAATAATTTTCCACCCCTTAGTTTCTCCAACATTCTCTAGGAATCTGTCATTAGCTGCCGCATCCAGGATAGCCCTCTGATCGTAAAAAAGCCCATTATAAAATTGATTGCATAGGCTCCATTTCTCAAACCCATGGTGCGGAATAGTTCGCACCAGCTTTTTGAAACGGACCCATGCCTCATGAAAATTCTCATCAAGACCCTGTTTAATCCTCGTGATCTGAGCTCTAATGGCATTGGTCTTCGAGGCAGAGAAATATTTCTTATAGAATGCTAGGGCCAGCGACTTCCAATCAGTGATCCCGTAAGCAGCTCGATCCAGGTCTCGGTACCACTCCCTTGCAGCATCACGAAGAGAGAATATGAACATCGTCTCCTTCACCTGGTCCTGGGTCACACCGGTTGGTGGGGGTATGGAACAGCAGTAGTCAATGAATGTCTCCATATGTTTAGCTGCATCTTCATTTGCAGCTCCCCCAAATTGGTTCCTCTCAACCAAGTTGATATAAGACGGTTTTGCCTCGAATTTTCTATCCGTCCCTGGCAGTGCGAATCCCTCATAGAGATTCTCAGTTGTTGGCTCCGAATGACTATCTATACTTGCTTCTTCAGCCATATCTGGAGATGTGACGGTCTCAGCTAATAAAGTAGAAACAGGAGATGAAGGTGGATCCTCCTCAAATAGATCGTTCTCGTAGTAACTGGACAGAGTACTCAGCTCTTCCTCTGTCGGCAATACTCTACATGATCGTCTCGACTCACGCAAGGTCTTCTCAATCTCAGGATTGAACGGTAGTAATTCACCACCCTATGACCTGCGCATAAGAGGAAACTACAAGTAGAATATGAGAATAGTTTAAGGAACAGATGTCCCTTAAACTAAGAGAAAGACTAAAAACAAAACAACCAAAAATGTAAAAAATTGCCTCCCCGGCAACGACGCCAAAATTTGATACCGTCGTAGAGTACCAAAAATAATATTTATAGTCCAAACTACTACTATAGCTAGTGGCAGTCAGGGTCGAACCACGGAGAGGCGAATGTAATTTATAGTTATCTACTTCTAGTCTAAGGTAACAATTGTGAGAGGGATTTGATTTGAGTTGATCTATAACTAAAGGCAATAAATGAAAAGTAAACTAAGCTAACAGATGAATTCAAATATTAAAAGGGTGCTAAGATGGTCGGTTTACTGTAGTTTCGGCGGCAGTATACTAGGTAAGTCTGAAACAAACACGAGAGACGGGAAAATAAGAAGTCCTCTCGGTCCATTCTTAACATGTAGCATCTTTCGATCTCGCTACAGGTCCCTAATATCACTAATGCCAACTTTCGTCCTGAAATGTGATGTAAAAGTCTAAATTAACTTATCTCTCGATCTCATTAATTTAGTCGTCTTAATTAGGCAGTCTATTTTCCTCCCCTATCTTTCGATCTTTATGGGTCGGTCAATTCCTAGGCATTCAACTAGTCGTGTGCACTCGATTCGTCAAAAATAGAAATTAAATTAATTAAAACGAAGGTAATCTCACTTGGCCGGTCGATCGACCAAGTAGGCCAGTCGATCGACCATGGCGCGATTTCAGGTCACTATTCTACGCCGCCTACTTCTACAGATTCCCTACATCCTAGCACAGGATATTTAGCTACTCATGTTTGCGATAAAAACAACAACAAGATTAACGAATAAAGATATTGAATTCATGGTTAAATTAATTAAATGAACAATTAACATAAAACGATAATCGGCTTTGGAAATTCTAACCTAACAATTCTATACTATGAATGAAAGCAATAAAACTGAATATTAGAACGGAAGAATACCGTAAAAGGAATTGCAGAGAAAAGATCAAAACCGAATGCAAAAGTAAACTTTATTGAAGACGAAATAATCTCAAGAACCCTAATTATTTCCCTAACTAACTGATGATAATGACTTGATGAAAGCTTGATGATTATTCTGAAAACTAAGGTTACGTTATATAGAAATATTACGTAACCCTTATTCCTAAACCTAATTACAATGGGCTTCAGAAATCTCGTTCTTTTAACTTGCGTCAGATTTATCGGTGTGGTCGATCGACCAAGGCATCCGGTCGATCGACTGATACGCGCTGAACAGCAGATTCTGTAACTCGTGCTCTGGTCGATCGACCATGAAGACCAGTCGATCGACTGAGGTAACTGGTACTTAGCTCCAAAAGCTTCGTGAATTCATCTTTCGGGCCTCGATACGCGCACCAAGTTCGTTTCTTGTGCAAATACTTCATGTCAAATGCAATGCAAGATACTCGGGGACGGATTCGGCTCGATATCTACTCATTTCCGCAATAATCTGCAATATTACAAGAAAATTCGAAAGTAGACGAAAATGGGGAAAATGGAAGCTTAAACTACATAAATGAGCTCTGAAATGTGTGTAAAATAGGGTGTAAAACATCATATAAAAGACACGCATCACCTCATATTCTCTTTTTTTCTTGTTCCTTGACAACACGATTGCCGACGATCATCACGAGGATTCTTATTTCTTCCCTTTTCGTATAATACAAATTGTAAGTATCAAGTTTATTCAAATTCTTCAATTTGTTTTTATAAAGCAAATTTGGTATATAAAGATTTACGAATTTCTGAATTTATATTAAAATTTGGTAATATGTATTGGGTATTACTAACTATGATGAGTTTATATAAGTTGTGGGTACTGTTCGCCAGAATTGGAACTGGTTTATTGGGTTTGTTACCGAAGCGGTGATGTTCGGTATTGTTGTTGTATGTCACACTAGCTACCATCTATTGTGCGGTGGACCTTTGTATGTGTGGTCAACAATAATTGGATTGTGTACAAGCATAGGTTATACAAATTGCGAGTTCTTATCTATTTTGTTTGTACAGTGGAGTAAAATTTGATGGAGAGAATGTTGGCAGGGGATGAAAGAGGTTCATTTACAAGATGAGTGTAATCGGTGTTGGTGTAATATAGAGGACGAGTTGTTAGTTAAAGTCTATGGCATTCATTATATCTGATGTGATTCAATTAATATACGAGAGATTGGTATTTTAGGAAAATTGTTGTCCCCTTTTTAATATTGCGCAAAATAGTAATCGGATTACTTATTGTATACTTGTAGCTTGTGGTTATGAAGTAACGGATTTGGGGCTAAGCTTAGTTTGGAATGTTTGTCTTGGGAGGTAAGGACTTTTACCCTTTCTAAAATTAAGAGCATGTTCGGTTTAATGTTTAAGCTATTTTTATAATATTTTAATATCCATGAATTTCTACTTGCATTTCTAAATTTTTGAATATTACACATTGGAATGGTTTCGGCTCAGGCCGCTTTGGAAAATTTGGTTTTCTTCTGGTCTAGAAGGTTTAAGGTCATATTTGACGCTCCTGGGATTTTGTCTCGAAAATTTAACTCTTGGCCCGAGTTCATTTGGGTGGGGATTGTCCGGCCCCCACTCGCTAGGTAGTTAGACTTTCTTCTTTGGCGGTTCCATCCTACTGACTGTCCAAATGTGAGAGGTGCGCACTTTTATGAGTCTAACAAAGCACGGGTGGTGCCTCTAGACCGTGTCAAGGGTAGGACCTTGGCACATAGGTGGTGAAAGTTTTGGTTTTTGAATGTTCTGATAATTTTTATTGGAAATGCTGGCTTTGAATGATTATTTTATTCTTATTCGATCTTATTTGATTAATTTATCTTTGTAAACTTAACATTGTTTATTATTTCCTTGAAACTCAGTTTTGCTAACGTCCTTATGTTTTGGGTCGTTCCCCCACTGGAACCCGTACCTATTTATGTTTTGGGTACAATTGAGATGCTTGAGATGCTGCATGGGTGCATACTGGATCCGGGGATTAGTACGAGCGTGGAAGGATTTTGAATAAAGACTCCGTTTTAAATCTATTTATAATTTTATAATATCGTATGATTTGAATTTTATTTATTGTTTTAGATTTTGTAAGAATTGAGTCTTCCGCTGCAACGTTTTAATTATTTGATAAAGTTTTGAGACATGTATTTTGTTTTTAAAGGTTGACTCTGTATTTACCTTACACTTGGCATTTTCAGCTAAGTGTGGAGTGACAGCCGTGAATTTTCCATCTTTAGTTTATCGTTTTTGGTCGTGAAAATTTAGGGTTGTTACATCCTGGAACATTAGTTGGAGGCTCGATCAACCGCAGACGCTCCATGAGCCAAACCTACCAAAGACGGGAATTAGTATCCGACCAAAAAACAAAAAAAACGATAAAAAAAACGATCGAAAAAAAGAAAAAAAAAACGGTTGGTATTGTACGTGAAGGTTCTTACCTGCAAAATGATAGGACTTCCCAATTACGGAAGCTCGCGGTTGGCTTTTTCTATTATCCAGCCCCAAAATGATCTCTCCTAGACACAGACAAGCTAGGCTCCTGCGCAGCTCCATTTGCTCAATCAAGCTCAAATAACGAGGATCTCCTCTCATTTCCTTATCAACATGCCCTTGGAGGACATAACCATGTAGTAGGCAAAACCCGAATGCCCTACGCCTCGCTACATAAGAGATAGAAGGGTCTTCCCTGTTTATGAATCGATCAATAAAGTCAAGCATACAGACTCCTTTTGAGGTCACAAGACGGTCAACCTCAACTTTAGTCAGTCCAAGCAAATCTCTAAACTTGCTTTTATACCCTTGAGAGCTAGAGGGTATGGCGGACATATTTTCTGGGTCCCATCCTCCAATTACAGCAATTTTCTCAGGAAAAGGACATATATCACCTCCAGGGAAGGCAAATACATGGAAATTAGGTTCCAATATTCGAGACAAACATCCAAGAAAGGGTTCACAACCTTCACCAATTTGAGACTCAAAATCGACCCCAAATTGAAAGCACCCATATCATGCTTCTTAACGTTTGTAAATTCATTTGTCTACTCCTTGAGACGGTTTTCCAAGGCATCCATAATTTGTAAAAAAAATTATGTGATAGGAGAGTTTTTATATAATAGACGGAAGAAAGATAGAAGAATTATGTGAATAAAAGCTCCCTGAAAGTCTATATTTATACTAAAAGCTGTTTCCTAAATTCCGTCAGAACTGACCAACCGAGGAAATGGCGCAACCACCTGCTTCGCCTCTTCGAAGGATCGCAGCTCGTGCTGCGCCTCTTCCTCAGAGGATTTCTGAAAATTTTCTGCGTTGGATCTTTCCTAATTCATTTTGCTTATAATTTCCTATTCTTATAGGTTATTATTTTGGTAATTCCGTTAAATTACCATATTTTATGTTTCCTAATTCTCCAGGCACGCTTTTTGAGGCGACATCGACATTTTCGCCAAATAAGCACACTTACCCATTTCATTTTATTTTCTTTTTTAGGGGAATCATTTCACTCCCCGTTTCACATTTCATTCCAAACTTATACATTTCTTTTTTCGTTTTTTTAGGGGTAGACCTCCCTACCGCCCGGTCATTTTTTGGCAATTTTTTCCGACATTTCCGGGCAATTTTTTTGCATTTTTTTAGGTCTTTTCCTCGTTTTGCGCAAGTTTAAGCCATATGTACAATATGTGTTTACGTGTAATTCTATGCAAATTTCGGCAGCATGCCGGCGTAAACCGTCATCTACCAAACCTGTTCTAAGCTAACCTGCAGGAATGAACAGACAACCCAGCAGCAAAGGCACTCAGGCCATCATATATACAACCAAAATGCCATATGTACGTCCAACTGGGGGCTCCTGCCCAAAACGAGTCCAAAAATCCAAAATGAAGTCCTAAATGTACAAAATGTATACAACACAGGCGACGACAACACAAGCAAAGACAACTACTCCTGGTCGCCACCTCGCTCGATGACCCTAGCCTCGAGGGAAGCGATCTCGGCGTCCCTGACCTCCAACTCCCTCAACAGGCGAGCCGTCTCCTCCTGGGACCGTGCCAGCTCCCGCTCCAGGTCGCGCTCCCTCTGCAAATGACAAAGAAATGCCTCATTTCAGTCATTTCAAAATGCGAGAAAATTACAACAGAAATCAAAGTAAATGAAAGGTTCATACCTGTCGTCCTCGGCCGCCAGCAAGTGCCTCAATGGCAGTAGCCCGTAGCCGGTTGGCCACCCTCCACAACGCCACGTACCGAGACTGTGCCATCTGCATTTCAATAAACAAAGATTTTCAATGAAATGGACAAATGTATTCTTATATAATAGCAAAAGCTAACTGAATCAGGGGCTTACCCTCCTAACCAAGTGCGGCCACTCCTCCAGGCCAGCATCTGTCACCGCCTCGCCAAAGTTGCGCAGCTCGGAGATTGTCATCCCCGTCGCGTCAGTGTACTCAAGAGTCTCGGGGTACGCTGGGGGCTCGACGCCCGCCTCCTCAACCTCCTGCAAAATTCAAAAAGAAGTTTTTATTCGATGATCGTACATCATTTTGTCAAGTCAACTCGAAAAGAGAAAATGAAGCACTTACCACGACCGGCCAGTACGCCAACCTCCGACGAACGAACAGAGTAATCCTCACCATAAAGGAGAAGAGCGTCGCCACCAACGTTTGCCAGGTCAGCCTCCCTCTCAGCGTAAGAAGGCTCCCTAAACATCGTCCTAGGAGGACCGATGGGAGCCGAGAAGGCATCACGAGAGCACTGACGAGTCAAACGCTCGCCTAGATACCACATTAGACCCCATAGACGTCCTCAGCAGCAACCGACTTGAGCTCCTAGGTCGAAGGACCTCAGCCACGAAAGGAAGGGCGTCGGGCTATTCCACCCAAGGCCTGGGCACCCACTAAGACAAGCGAACAAGGGGTCATTCTTATGATCGCTTCTACGGGACAATGAGTAAACAAATGAGAGAAAAGCGATCAAAAATACTTATGTCACTCAGCTTCAGGGCATTCACGCCCCATCGACAGACATCGTAAGAAGAGCGTTGGCTCTTCCTACGACACATCACCCAATCCCGCACAACTGGGTAAGCTCTCGGTCCAGGCTCTGTCCTCTTGGGCGCGAAGCTCGGGAAGTAGGAGTACACCCACGCCTGCAAAGCAAGATAATCGATGACGATCTTTCACGATTCGATAAAAAGAAGAAGCAATGATTTTCATGATAAAATGAAGGTTCATACCTCCAACAACAGTCCAGGGCCGACAGTAGCAGGAGAAGTCCCCTTCTCCACCAGCTCAAGACGAACCATGGCCCTCATGTAGCGTGTGAGGACCGCAAAGCCAGGAGTGACCTAGTCCCAACTACCTATGCCACTCAGGTCAGAAAGGAAAGGAAGAAGCTTCGTCGATAGCCTCTCCCCCTTGTCTCCAAGGTAGAGTGAAGACAAGAACCACCAAAGCCACAGACGAGCCCTCTGCTCCGCAGTACAAGGAGGAGGAGCCACCTCCCTCCCATCCATCGTCACCAACGCTGGGGTCTTACCCGCAAAGTAATCCCTGACGTAAGTGCTCGGCACTTACACGGGAAACGCAGCAGCGCTCGCCGCCAGGTTCCGGCCAATCAGCCTCCTAGCCTCAGCCGAGTCCACCCTCATGGCCGTCGACGGCCACACCACAGCCTCCTCTCCACACGGAAGACCAGAGATCATGCCGTAGTCCACCAACGTAACCCCAACCTTACCAAAAGGCATGTGAAAGGTCGAGGTCGTATCCCAATACCGATCAAGGAAGGCTCGAATCAGGCAAAGGTTAGCCCGAAGCTTCCTTCCCTTGATCTCCCTCCACGCTCCCACCAAGGCTCCGAAAGCTCCTAGCTCGATGATGGCCTGCTCCTCCTCCGACAGTCTCCCGTAGGCCTCCATCATCGTCATATGGCCAGAAAAGGACCTCATGTTCCTAGCCTCTTGTATTGATTCGGCGGAAAGCTATCTTAGCTCAAAGTGAAGGAGAAATGAAACGGCAAACAAATAAAGAAAGATAATGAGAGAATGACAAGCTCGAGACGTACCAAACTCTTCACCGTCTTGTAAGACATGTGGCTCTCCACTGCCCAAATGAGATGGTGACCATCCCATTTCTCAGCCCACTCGTGTGCCCTCGCTAGCTGGCGACCGCCTCTTCCAAGAGTCGCAGCTCTTGCTGCGCCTCTACCTCAGCTTCCCTCCAATTCAATTTTCAAAAATTCATTACAAGTTCGTTATTCGTGGGCTCATCTTTGGTGCGCCTCTTCTCCAACACCATATATCGTATATTTGGTCCGTTTGATATTTATTCTTTGTCCGGACCCATATTTTCGAGCAGACTGTGAATCGTCGCAGTACCGTACCTTCGAGCAGACTGTGAATTGTCACAGTACTTCATCAAGACTTTGCTTGCAACAACGAGCAGGTTTTCTTCGACGGTGTTTAGACACACCTCAATTATTTTCCCAGCGAGAGTTCATGACAGCCGATTGTACTTCTCGAGATATGGAGTTCGCTTGAGGCCGACGCGAGCAGATTCCACCCAGCAGTTTCTACCGACGTCCTGCTGCCCCTCAATGTTAAGTTTTGTTTCCTCTCAGAGTTCGAGAAAGAGGTCACAGATATGGTTTCTTCTTATGGCTGACGAGCTTCCTTACGTAGTCTAATGGATTTTAAACGACTCTCCCCGATAGTCGACAGACTCTAAAATGTTCCCGACGATAGGTCCTTGGCTCAGACCCCTTGAACCGCCTCGCGTCGCCATAGTCTTCAGGTTGTAATCTTCGATTGACCTGATGGCTATACTTTGACTTTCGCCTTGTCCAAGCCTCAGTCAAAGTGGGGGCTCTGTAGATACCTCATTTCTGCATCTCCCGCAAACCACTCGGTGATGATTGGGCCGCATGTTTGGTACACGGAACGATTTATGATAGTTCGTAAATTTATGGTCAAGTGATAGCTCAAATACTTGTGTTTACCCCTTGGTTGTCATCTTCGCGCCGTTACGGTCGTTTTGACAGTAATTAGAGTTCATTTGGAGTCCGGGTCAAAAACCGTCTTCATTTTCTAATAAGCCATTTAAAATGTCGAGTCGGAGCGTCTGGAATATTCCGGATATTTCTATTCCATAATTTTAATATTTTCATCTTTTGGCAAAATATATCCCGAAATCATATTTTAAACAATAAGGAAGTTGAGATCTACCGCAATTCCATGACAGAAACGCGGAAAATCTTTCTTCCGCAGGAGAAAACATCTGGGGAAAAGACGCAGCACCTGCTGCGCCTCTTCCAAGAGCCGCAGTGGTTGCTGCGCCTCTTCCCCAGCTCTTTTTAAAATCTTTTCAAGATTTGTTTCCAAAGTTTTACCGTAACCCTAATTCCTCCGTGTGATTAGTATAAATAGGAGCCTTCGTTCCTCATATTTCTCACGCGAGTGTCCGCCCTTCTCTTCTCCCTTTTGCATTCTAAGACCGCGTTCTTTGCTTATTGACGTCTACGTGCTTGAACTTTCGACCACGTAAGCTCGGATCCTTCTGAGTACCAGTCTCGTTTTGCATGACCGGCCAATTTGAGCAACTCCACTCAATTAATCAAATCAATTTAATTTAATTCCTCTTACGGAGGCACTTTCATCATACATTCGAGTCGAGCAATCACTAATCGTTAACTTAGTTAATCTCGTTTCGTCAAACATGTAAGTTTGAGGGTGTAAATCCCATGTTTTATTATTATACTTTTTATTGTATGAAATATTTTAAGATTTACGTCGAAAACATGTTTAAAACCGATTTATAAAACCTTTTATCAAACCTGTTTTCACGGATTAACGGAAGGCGGACGTCGAGAAGAAACGCAGCAACTGCTGCGCCTCTTCGAAGAGTCGCAGCATCTGCTGCGCCACTTCCTGAGGCTGCCGCAGTTTCTGCCTTTCTTCTTCTTCCTTTGTTCTTTGTTGATTCGTCTCTCTTATTTCGTTTTGTCTTATTTTCTTATTTTCCTCGCACCTCATAGTTATAATATACATAACTCATATTAATTTATCACCTTTAAATCCGACTTAAATCCCAAGTAATCAATATTTGTGGATTTTCGTCATTAAAATCAAACCCGGGTTTTAGAGATTCGATTTGTTCATATCAAGTCTCTGGAATTCGCCTTTTGTATATCTTTCATCTGTTTATCATAATCTAACCTAATTAATTAACTTAATTAATTTTTATTAATAAACCTAATTTGTGATTAGTCTATAATTAATTCTCATTCGTTCTAATTAATTTAAGTTCGTTCTTTATCGCTTTTATGACCACTTCACATGTAACTAATCCGTTAAATCACTTCTACTTGAGTCGAACATTAATAATCGATCATTAAATTCACCAACGAATATTAACAATATGCAGTTCCGGCTTCACAGCCAGAACTCACCTCAGGAACAGACGCAGTGACCATTGTGCCTCTTCCAAGGGACGCAACATTGTTGCGCCTGTTCCGAGGTGATTTCTGTCCCCGAACTTCCGTTTCTTGCTTTGACCTAGCTTGTTAGCTTACGTATTAATCAACTATTAATCGTAATATCACCACTAATCTGTCCGTTTTCTAACCTTAATTATTTTCCTTTTCTGTTCTCAAATTATCCGTTTTAAACGTATTTTCGACGTAAATCGTTGAGCCATTGTAATTATTGTAATTTTTAATTATCGTATTTTGTTTCTTGTCCTTTTATTATCGTTTGTTTGCTCTCACATGTAATCAACCTTAAATCCTTAGTTCGACCCAAATGTGTGCTAAATTGCGTGTTCACCGACTTAGTTAATTTTCACATGCTAGGATTAATTTATTGAATGTTGCATTGCATGCATATAATCGACAACATATCAAGTATATATGATTTCCCTAATCATTAGTAGAGGCCGCTATCGAGGCGGGCGGGATTAGGTGTTCGATCAAAAGAGCTTCCTAATTGATGCGTGCATTTTATATAGGTATTTTGTACTTTATTTGCACGCATTTCAATGAATTTTGTGTAGTGTTTAGCTACAAATGTCTCCCGAATTGTCTACTTTGGTTTCTCTTGTATTATTTACAGGTATGAACCGTAAAGGAGCATATCAAGCCTAAAACATGTCCTTATACATGCATTTAGAAGATGAGTTGAGTCGGAGCCTTAAGACTACTATTTTGAGATGCACAAAGAAGAAAGTTCGCTAGGCGAGCAAAGGAAGAACTTCAAATTGCTAGTGCCTAATTTGAAGAGCCTAATATCAAGTTCTACAACTAATTTTCAGGTGATTTCAATTGGAGATTAAATCTTGTCCTATTATCTTTCCAACGCCACCGGAAACGCCCTGTTTGCCCAAGTAACAAAGAAATGGCAGCCGTTTGAAGTTCAAGACGCGAAGGTGAATTGTCTTATTTGGAAAGTACTCGATCGAGTACAATTGTGTTCGATCGACTCCTTTTTCTACTCGATCGAATGGGGACTTTTTGATAAGTGTTCGATAGAGTACCTAAAGTACTCGATCGAGAGGTTTTAGCTTGGTTTTGCTCGATCGAGTGATTTAAAAGTCCTCGATCGAATATTTAGCTATTATACTCGGGATTTTTATCCCGTGATAGGTTTAGTTTTGTTAATTTTCACTTTCCTATATAAGGGAGTCGTAATTAGGTTAATGGACTTCTTCTTTTACCTTTTTAATACTTCTCTTTTCTCATACTTTCTACGGTAAACTCTTTTTCTCTTCCCTTTAATCTTTACTTTGCTTAGTGGAACGATCTTTACGCCGGATTGCTTAAGATTGTAATCACACCTTTCTCTCTTAATCTTAATCTTGTTATTTGTTGCGTTAATTTCTTGCTTTCTCTCCTTATTACTTTCCGCCCTAATTTAGTTTATGCATTATTATTATTATTATTATTATTATTATTATTATTATTATTATTATTATTATTATTATTATTATTATTATTATTATTATTATTATTTCATCATGCCTTTCATTAGTACATTCATTATTATTATTGTTGACGCCATTAGTAATATGAATAGCTAAATTCTCTTATGTTAGGATTAGAAAATCCATGGTAGGATTGTGAAGATGTAGCGAATAGGCTAGATAATTTATATGTGAGAATCTGTCTCCATAGCAATATAACTGTATACCAATTTAGTTGAATGCATGCTTCTAAATTACATTAATCTGGTTAATTTCGTTCCTGGATCAGAAGATTGGAATGAACAGACATGCTATGAACAGTAGACTACCCTAATGAGGACGGAAGTTAAGTTAGCGGAAATCTAGGATAGATAGTGGACCGGAAGGACCTTTCCTGTATCCTTCTCACCGTAGATTGTCTAGGCTATTTGCAACAGAGTCGATAAACTGCCATGGTGAACCGAAATCCTGACATACTCTCTTTTATCTGATCACATCTATCATATTCTTCCTTTACTGCTCTTACTTTATTTCTCTTGCCCTTTGACTTCCAGTAGTTTAGAAAATCAAATATAAAAACCCCCAATTGTGACCTTAGACAGACCGAGTTGACAAGTAAATAGTGACCGCCTCCCTGTGGAGATCGACCCTACTTACCGCTGACTTCTGTTAGTAGTATCTAGGTATTTATTTTTGGTACTGAAACGACGGTATCACTAATACGTACCCCCACCCCTTACTCCAGATCTCTGTGAACATCCGTATTCATTGGCATCCACAAGAGTCATTTTAGACATAGAATGCAAGGGTAACGAGTTCTTGGTGTCTATGTCATTACTTGGGGTCTTGACATGACGCGAAGTATTCGAACAGTTTCCAATTTTCCACAATAAATTGGTGGCGACTCCACAAATGCAAACGCTTGTTTTCCCAAGCGCCCTCGTGCCCCCCCCCCCCCCCCCCCCCTCCCTCCCCCGTGTCCACAACTACAAGAGAAATCACAATACAAGACATAAAAGGGGAAAGTGAGACTTATGACTAACTTCAAAAATGGATGAAATTCTCTCCCAATTCCCCAACTTAATAAATAACCATGTAATGAGCATCAAAATGAGGTCTTTGACATAGTTAGTGTTCAAATTTTGAGAATTCAATTCACATTTTTAAGATGAAACTTTCTTGATTTCATAGTGTAATAATAACCATCAAATTCCTAACTTATCAACACTTCTCAAACCATTTTTAAGACAAAATCAAAGTTGTTCATGGCTACTTAGGAAGTTTTCAAGAGTTTCACCCAAATTTCAAGATGGAAAAATTTCGTTTTGATGACACATACCTTATTACCAATTAGGGTGGTCAGTCATAAGGCAATTAAACCAACTTTTTACTCATGAAAATCAAAATTTGGGCATGACTTGTCTAGAATTCAGAAATTTAAGACGGAGTTTTAAGACGAAATTTTCACATATTGAACAAAATTCATCCATAACAACAAAGGTTAAGACCTTGTTGTCCAATTAGACACAACCACAAACATTAAAATCCACATATAAATGCATTATCAAAATTTCGTATTCCTCGATGATGACCAAAATTTTTGACACAAAAATTTGATTTTTAGCAACAATAATGATGTAGAAAACTATTTGCTACTATGAATTGAGTAAAAATATGAAATTAATTGACAAGACTCAAGCACATTAGTGTAGATCTAACAAATTCAAGATGGAGAAACAAGAAGAAGAACGGTCTACTTACCTTGCTGATTATGAGAGATTTGAGACGGAAATTTTGAGTGGAAAACTTAGTCCAAGTAACAAATCACAAAAATGGAGTTTTGGAATTATTTTTAAAGAGATTTTGGTGTTGTTTGAATGAGGTGAAAATGAGATATGAATAAGATAAGGAATGAAAAAAAGGGGATTAAATCCGTGTAAGTTGTTAGATTTATATAATCTCATTAATTTAACATATTCATATATGTAATAAATTATTTAGTCATAAAATAAATATTAGATCTTATGCATGCAAACTTAATAAAAGGAGATGGAAAAATCGATTTCTCACCATCTTATTTTCGGCCATTTGGGCACCAACAAGATCTTCTTCTTGTTAGTTATTGAGCTTTTCAACAATGGATGAACAAGGTTCAAATTAGAACCTCTCCCAAAAGCATATACCCAAGGAATACTCTTAATAATTAATAATATTATGAACTAGTAATATTATTAATCTAGCTTAAATATTTGACCCAAAAATATTAATTTGTTCTCTTGAATATTTCGGTCAAGAGAGTAGTGATTTGTGAGGTTTTTGTTTCTCTAAGTTTTCACAAATTATAGAGAGAATTCATTTTCTTACACTAGAAAATATGAGTTGAAGTTGTGTAATGAATAATGGAGGAATCCATATTGTTGCACTTGATGGAAAAACCGGTGGGAGGGCTATTGGGGAGCCAATGCATGGTCTTGTTCTTCTCAAGATGAGACTAGGCATGCAAGGCTAGAAGTAGGGTTGTTATCATTGTGTTTCCATTTAAATATAAACAACACAATATAAATTCTATCCTCCCACCCTTATTTTCGGTACATGCATAAAATGGAGAATCCATTTTATTTTGTCATTTGTCAATTTGTGACATATGTGACATGTTACTTGACATGTGAAATTGTAATGTATTTTTAACATATTAAAAATCAACATACTCATAAAATATGTCATATACAAAATCGACTAGTAATTCGTAATTACTTGTACCAAAACGGTTTATCAATTATAAATCACAACATCTTCTATTTATAATAAAATATTCATTCAGTTTCAATTGTTTCGTAAACAATAATTTTATCTAAGTAATAAAACAATTCGATTACTTAGACCGTATCTCATTTAATCAATTACAATAAGACACGTTAATATTACTCACAAAATCATCAATTTTAAGCAATTTAATTAACCCATATCGGCATACGATTAACTAAATAATCAATTAAGAGTATTTCTCTATAGGTATGACCTAAGGGGATCAACTGATCACCACCGTCGCACGACAGTAATGTCAAACTCTAGTCAGCCAATCATTACCGATATGTGTGGACCAGTTGACTGTAAAATATTACATCCCACATGTATTCTTAAAACGAGATTTAAACATGTGATCATCATGATCGACAGTTGTGATCGCATTATTGCCGGAGGACACATATGTAAGTCCCATCCCAGCTCCACTCAGTCGAGTGGCCGAGTTTACTCGGTCGAGTGCCCTATTTTCCAGGATGTTTCCATCTTCTAAAAAATGGTCCACTCGGTCGAGTGTCAGGGCTTACCGGTCGAGTGCGAAGTTACTTGGTCGGATGTGAACTCGTACTCGGTAGAGTGGTTGCTTATGGTTAGAAATTTCGAGTCGAACTAGAACGATGAAATTCCTGCAACACAAAGAGAGGGTTCGGGAGTCCACCGGCTATCGGTGACTCACCCGAGTTAGTTCATACGACATCCTATTTTACCATCTTTGGTACATTATCGTAGTACTAATAACTTCTCTACCACATAATTCACCAATCATATACAATAAATACACTAATATACACTCAATTAACACAAGGTGCAAAATTTAAAGAGTAATGTCATCATTCGCATACCAACATATACCAACTATTTCTAAGCATACTACTCCTAACAACCTAGCATTCAACTTCCACACACCTTCATGCATAATGGCAAGTACTATATCATACAAGAACTTAATGTAAATCACGTATTCATGCAATCATGCCACTATACAACTTTCCACATACCGTTCACCCATACTCTTAACTACCCACGTAGTGACCAATCGAGACAATAGAAACTAATTTTGATATGAGGGCGCCCACTCATCCAAAACCAATCTCCTATAGTACTCAAGTCGGGTTCATTTTATTAGACACACCTAGGTTCATTCTGGTTCATTGGTTTAGGTTCCAAAATCCTCGCTCTGATACCACTTTGTAACATCCCCTTCTTACCCGGCCAAAGTAATTGGGAGATATTACCTTCTCGGTTTCCCGAGGCGGTAAATCGGAGATACAATAAAGAAACATTTATTATAAATGACAAGTTTGGTGATTACAAACCATTAACTAATGAATAAAATACAACTCATGACCACAATACTCATCTAACTAACTATCCTCGTCCCGTGACTCGTCAACCTCGTCCCGTCTCCCGCGTGCTATCCAAACAACTTGTACTTAACTTGATCCCCATATGATCGGAAATATCATATGGATCGACACAGACCACCCCGGAAATAGGTGACAATTACACAGACACACAACATGTCAGTTTCAATAAACAAATAAAATGTGACACGACTCAAGTGTGTGAATATGCAACAGGACTCCTAATATGAATGACGCACTATCAACCAACCTCCACTACCACGGTACCGGAACACGCCCAGACATACCGACAACCACACTGGTACCGGGACACGCCCTGGCATACCAACATCACAAATAGGTACCGGGACACGTCCAGACGTACCGGGTCCGGAAGCTAACCGGATCCCTTGGCAGACGTCATGCCTTAACCACACGAGTCCCTCCGTGACTCAAGTCATTAATGTGCACATCCCTCTTGGAGTGGCAAGCTCCAAGAGGCGACTTAAGCGTAAGACGGTCTCCCAACCGTCTTACTTCTTCAAAACAGCAACAACAGCAACAACAGCAACAACAACAACAACAACAACAACAACAACAACAACAACAACAACAACAACAACAACAACAACAACAACAACAACAACAACAACAACAACAACAACAACAACAACAACAACAACAACAACAACAACAACAACAAATCCTCCAACATATATGATAATACCAATACATGAATCACACCTAACATATCATAATCATCATCTTAATGATGTGATTACCACTAAACATGTTATAATGCAAATGCCCTAATTATGTAAGACTAACTACATACAACATCAACATAAACAACATCACATTATTGAAACCGAGTAGGATTAACCTACCTTTTAGCAATCTTCTCAAGCAACTCGAATTCGGGCCGAAACCGTCTTGAGGAACCGTCTCATCCTATACAAATCACATGATAACTATCACAATGCATCCTATACTAGTTTATACTACAAAACCCCTTATCATTACCCCTTAATTACCATTATTACTCATGCTAATTACTAATTAATTACCCATAACGAATTCCCTCAAAAGTTAGGGTTTAAAAGACTAGAAAAGAGTAGATCTTTACTTACTAGGTGAAGGAGATGAAGAGGAAAGTGGGAAATCTTCTAATCAAAGCTTGAATCCCAAGTAGTAGGTGTTTGTGAGAGTTTAGAGAGAAGGGAGAGAGTTTGGAGAGATAAGGAGGAAGATGTAAATAATTTTAGGGTTAGGGAAGAAAAGGGTTTAAATTCCGTATTCTGAAACAGCGTCACTCGACCGAGTGCCGGGTCGAATGGACTTACTCGGCCGAGTAGAACTCTACTCGGTCGAATGGACTCACTCGGTCGAGTATACTCTTCACTCGACCGAGTGGACCCACTCGATCCGCTGCAACACCACTTGGTCTAGTCTAGGTCTAGTGTAAGGCTATCATTCCCTCCCAGTGATCTCTTATCGGTCTAAAGATCCTCTCACGCGTCCCAAGGTCTAAGTACGGGTCCCACAAAGGCCGGGTATTACAGAGATAGACTATTTTATTAACTTAGCTTACCCCATTGACTAATATGATAATTTCAGTTCGATTTTTAAATATAGATAGGATTAGTAAACTGATGATGTGTCATAGGAAGGTATAATGAAATACAAGATGGAACACAAAATGAGATAGAGAAGCTGTTATCATTGAATAGTGTTTTCTACTAACACAATTTCTCATTTGTAACATATTACAAGCTTGTCACGTTTCACAACCGGTTTAAATCATGGTTAAAACGAAAGGTAATTGCAAAATATCACCGTTTCACCGATATCTTTTCATCACAAGTAAGAATAGTTATAACTAACTCGGTTTTTGTAACATGTGCCCTAAAGACACACATCAAGAACCTCAATGTGGAAAGATTAACAAGATCATCAAATATAAACTCATTTTACTATAATTAATTAGAATATGATCTCGCTAATCTTTCTACAATTAGGTTCTTAATATGTGCTCTTAGGGCAAACGTTAGAAAAATCGTAATTAAATGCACATGGTACTCCTAAAGTTTAATTTAAAACTTTGCATGAAATACCCAAATTTTTAAACCAGAAAACTTTAAATGTCGATAACCCGTGTTTACAAACTCGGAAAATGAAGATTTTTTTTCAAAATCGATCGTCTTTCCGAGAACAACTATTTGAAAAAAAAAAAAAGGTTTCATTTTGATCTCGTGACTAGGACCCTAGGAGTTATTGTATTTCAAAGTTTTTTTTTACCGAACAAATTTTGAGTGACCATATCTCTTGGTCACAACTCACGAGTTCCAAACTCACCAATTTTTTTTTCAAGTTGTACTTTTTGAAAATTCATAAATCCAAGTTATGAGTACGACCAAGTTTTCCGATTTAATTTGAGTATTTTGTGTAAAATGTTAAACTTACTTCAAAGTATTACCGTATCACTTGAATTTTCCGTTAAATCATCGAATGAAAATCTGAAATCGTATCCGCGATTCCGATGCCCTATATATTGGTGACAAAGGACCAAAATAACCATAACCATAACCATTGATTGATACAAAGGGGTAGATACAAATATTATATTTAAAAAATGGCGAAATTTTCAGTTGAGGAAGAAGATGATGAAGAATTCTGTGTGCGCAGTCCTAAGAGAATAAGAACTTCTTCACCTTTGCATGATCATCATCATCAAGAACAAGATCAATCAAATGATGATGATGAAACCAATTCAACTGCTAGAACCAACAACTCTTCTGGTGGACCTGTTTCTGTCATTTTATCCGATCCGGATGTTTTGGATTGCTCCATTTGCTTTGAACCCTTAACTGTTCCTGTATTTCAGGTGATTTTAATTTTGCCCTTTTGCTCAAAGTTTCAATTTTTGATGAATTTTATGTTGTTTAGTCTGTCAAATTGGTTTGTTTTGATACCCTTTTGCTCCAAGTTTCAATTTTTCATGAATTTTGTGTTGTTTAGTTTGTGAAATTGGTTTGTTTTTTATACCCTTCTGCTCCAAGTTTCAATTTTTCCTGAATTTTGTGTTGTTTAGTTTGTGAAATTGGTTTGTTGTGATACCCTTCTGCTCCAAGTTTCAATTTTTCCTGAATTTTGTGTTGTTTAGTCTGTGAAATTGGTTCGTTTTGATGCCCTTTTGCTTAAAGTTTCAATCTTTGTTGGATTTTGTTTGTGTATTTGTGACATTTTAGGGGTAAAGAGAAATTGGGATGTGGATTGTGTAGAAGATTATGTTGTGGGTATTACAAAGGAACGGATGCCGAAAATGGGATTAATGGTGAAATCTTCGATTTGAAGTCTGGATTTAGTTATTTCTGTGTTTGGAGAAATTGGGATTTTGAAGAGGTCTCTGTTTGCAAGTCTTTTGTTGGCTTTGGCAGTTTTTGATGTAGTTAACCCTTAAATTGTGAGGTTAATGATTGGAAATGGATGGATTTGGTGAATTTCTGCATGATTTTGTTTTTTGTTGCACGGTTGGGTTGACTTGAAGAGGAGGAGTAATTTCACAAATGTGAAGCATAATATTTGATAAATTTGAAGGAGTTCAGGAGCAACAAATGCATTGGTTAGGTTCTTTCTGAAGTCTGAATTCTAGAAGCCTACAACACTCGGAGGTATTAATGAGCACACAGGAAAGAATGACATAGTGTGCATGCTCATGACCTCTCAAAACCATAGTGAGCGTTTTATTGAACGGTTTCATTTGTGAGATCCATCTTGTATACCCCATTTAATTATATGAATTGATTAGTCTCACATCTAATACGGTCTCATATAACTTTTTGTGCTATAACTATACTTCACCCAATATCTAGAATCACCACCAAGTCACCAACCGACTTTATCCCCTCCTTGTTCCTCCAAAATGGGTGCCCAATTAAAGTAAATAATGTTCGGACCAGCGATGTACTGATGTCATTGTGTGCATGTTTTGCACTATTGGCCCTGAATCAGACTAGCAATTGAGCTCTCAGAATTGGACTCAGTAGCATCTCACTTATCGTTTCGTTTGATGGAGGAATGACTGCATAGCTTATACGCCCTAGTCAAGGCTGTTAGGGAGCTTAGGGTCTATCTCATATTATTACGTGTAATCATATTTGCTTTACTTCCAGTAGCATTGGTAAAATGTTGCTAGAACACTGCAGAAACAGTGTAGATTGTACCCCCGATTAGCCAATTTCTACTTAGTACCATCTCTTTCCCATATTTATTTCCCCATTTGTACTTGGTTCAATAAACGTTGACTTTGACTGTTAATTTCTGTGCATATATGTAGAGATAAAAATATAGATAGGCCGTGTTTGATATATGAAAACAACTACTCCCTTCGTCTCATTCATTTGATTACATTTGGTTAAAATGCCCTTCACGGAGAATATAAACGTTAACAAATGCTTGGGACGTAAGGAGTAATTTCATATTATCATTTTCGAATTTTGCAAATATTGTGTATTGGGAACAATATTAACGGGGGATGAACTAATTGTTAATTTTATTTTCAGCAAGTATTTTGTCCGTAACATGGTGTAAGGGGTAAACGTAAATGGGATGGAGGAAGTAATAGTCTACTTTATCTTTCAGCAAGTATTTTGTCATACGTTGTAAGGGGTAAACGTTGTTAACAAGTACGGAGTAGTCAACAACAACAACAACAACAACAACAACAACATCAGAGCCTTAATGTTGTTGTGTTGTTGTTGACAAATAGTCATACTGATAAAATACCTGTCTCTTAGCAACCTTAATTTACAAGAACAATTGTCACCTAAATAAATAAATAAATCAACTAGAACAATGGTATTGTACTTCATGCTTACAATCCTAAACCTTGTTTGCTCATGACTTGTACAGTGTGACAATGGACATATAGCGTGCTCTACGTGTTGCAATAATCTCGGGAACAAATGCCCTTCATGTTGTGGAAAAATAGGCAACAACCGTTGTCGAGCCATCGAGAAGGTAATCGAGTCGGTTAAAGTGTCATGCTGTTACATTAAGAATGGTTGCAAAGAAACTGTTAGTTACTGTAAGAAACATGAGCATGAAGAGAAGTGCAGTTTTGCACCGTGTTTATGTCCATTTACCAGCTGCCTTTTCCGGGGATCACCTCGAAAGCTTTCCCACCATATGTCTAAAGAGCATTCAGATCTCGTAGTCCGTTTTCGCTACAATTCCATCTTTTCGGTTTCTCTGGGAATGAGTGAGAACTTTCTTGTTCTTCAGGAAGAGAAAGATGGCATTGTGTTTATCTTGAGCCATGGGAACACGGTTACTCTTAGATGCCTTCATTCGGGTTCATCAAAAGTCGGGTTTAAATATGATATTGTTCTGAGTAAAGGTTGTAGTTCTCTTAAATTTCAATCTTCTACACATTTTAGTAATGGCCAACTGAGTATGCCTCCTTCAGTGGATTATGTTATGGTACCGGGTTACTTCTACGACACGAGTGGCCGCCTTAAACTGGAGATTTGTGTCTGGAGTAAAGATGCCAGTACATGGAGGTAATGACATTGAAACTACTACTAAACCAACCTTATGTGGATACTAAGGTTAGTGTTCTGTTATGTTTAATTCTTGTTTTGGCTCCTTGAAAATTTTAGGCTAAATTGTCAAGCAAGTCCAGCTATGGTTATTACAAAGAAAAAAAAATCAAACTAAAATCATGCATGCATAATAATATAATGATATAAAGCGTATAGTCCGTGAAAATGGAATTAAGCATATAGTACCAAGGTTTTTCTTTCAACAAATTTTAGCACACTTGTGAAATGGCAACCGAATCAGAGAGTCCGACAACCTAAACAACGTAAAAACAGTTACTCTGTAGTCCTGAGGTTAGTTTTATATAATGTTTATTTCTTGTTTTAAGGTGAAGTGTAGACTGTAAATGGTATTTATGCATCTCTTTCCCTGCATTACTTTAAGATCATCTCATCATGCACATTCGCGGCAAAAACGTCTTTACCAAGAAGTTTTGAGCTTGAATTCATGGCATATAATGTCACGTTAGCATATGGTGCTAGATTATCATTAAAAGAAGTCACCCTTGCTTGACAATTTGGTGTAAATTTTTTGAAATATGGAGCTATCTTGTTCTCTATCACGGAACTTGTTGAGCTCTGAATATGTATTAAGGTTAGAGACGACAAGTATGTGTTTCATTATGTGGTTTTGTGTTCATTAACTGGAACAATGAGACTCCTCTTGCTGTAATATAAGTGTGCTTGTATATATGAAGTACTATGTAATGATGAAGAAAGACGGTGTTTGTAACTGAGCTTGCACTCGAGAAAGGTACTCAAGTTTAGACTATTTATATGTTCACCGAATGTTTATATGACGGTTTGTGCATATAACATGGAGCCCTGAATTTTTATTTTGACAATCTGATATTTTACAATGATGATGGAAAATTAAGGCCGTCATCGTCATGAAGTATCATGTTAAAATAAAATTGCACATTACAAAAATACAAGCACTTTATATATTTTCACAAATGATGGAATGAAGATGCAATTACAAGTAAATGGATTTATTTATTTAACGACATGGCAAATGCAAAGGACATAGTTTAATATGTATAACGTTTTGGGAAGACGATGTTTAAGCATTGTCCGTTGAATGAAACTAAGGACACTTGCGTTTGCCACCATGGGTAGTCTGGTTGTAGTAGCAAGCGCACACTTGTTGGTTACCGGAAGTACCTGGTGGAACGCAGCCACAACGGGCACAACAAGTACCGCATGCCCTTTTGCATAGGTTTGGCCTGCTTGATAACTGGCACCTGCCCACACATGCTGCTCCACAATCTGCACTCAGTTTCATTTTGATTATTAGTCGTCCTGTTTTAGTTGATGACTCGATAAGATTCACAGGAACTTGGGTAGTCAGTCTTGTATAAGATGGTTTTACGTTTGAGTTCATTCTATGTATTCACGTAATCTGTAATGGGTTAGCTTCGTAGGTAACACGGTCTTTGTTTGTTGAGTTTTTAACCAAGGTATTAGCGTAATACTCCAATCGTATACAATTTTCAAACACCCTATAGACAGAGCTCACTGACGATAGTGTTATCGCCATAATCACGAGAAAGTACTTAGAAACGCGAGAGCGTATGGGGGAAGGAATTCTTTTCGTGTAGTGGTGGAGAGTATGTGTAATTACATACCTATTCCGAGGAGAGACCTTTTCGGACCATTTCTTTCAATCTGCAAACAAACAACATTTCTTCATTAGGAACAACTTACAGTATTCCCTTCATTTAAATGAAGGGGATGATAGGTACCCAAATTACATAAAGAGTATTATGGTTTTATCTCGACGAAACAAGAATATCGCAAAATAAATAGTACGTAAAATATTTATGGATTAGTAAATTCGTACCAATTGATGAGCTTGAACAGCATGGAGAACAAGAAGAGAGAAAAGAAACATAACAATAAAATGCTTAGAAATGGCCATTATGGATTAACCAAGTATAATGTGTGTAATTAGTTTTAGGGTGTTGTTTGGGATGAATGAAGTGAATAAATGCAGGAAGGATGCTTCATGCATTTATAGTGCTCCTACTAAAATGCCAAAATACAGCTGCTTTGATGGCACACTAATTTCAATTATTTTTTTTAAAAAGAAATGTGTAAAAATACAGCTGCCATGATGGCAATATAATTAGAGAGTGCAATGGTGTAAAGGAAAGAAAGATGCCCTAAAAGGATGAAAGGTACTGTATTATCTATCTAGGAGGTTCTTAATGAAAGGAGCAGCCTCTTACCAACTTCTTACTCGTGGTGCTCTTCTAGATTACTATCACTTTAAAGTAATAATAGCACTTAGGTTGTTGGGTGCATACAATTATACAACCACATCATGTATATTTTAAGTTTGGTTAACCTTATCGGTTAATGCCTAACATGAGTTGGTTGTCTCGTCGGTAAGACTAATCCATTAAGACTCACAAGACGACTATTGTAAACCTGGCAAACGGGTTAATCAGATCGTGTTTGGAGTCGGGTCAGACCAGATTCGCATCGTTTTCATGACAATTATTGTTAAGTTATTTATGATAATAATCGGTGTGTAACAATAAATATTCGGTCGGATCAATTTGGGTTAGGGTCAGGCAAAGGTCATGTTATTCAGACCGAGTCAATTTTGACAAGTCTATGCAATAGTCCGTCAAATTCTTAAAACTCATTTCCAAAAATATGCAAGTTTTTATGACAATTGAAATATAAACGCTGTGTAATAGAAAAGAGAGAAAATAATTACCTAAACTTGAAAATAAGTAATGAGAATGTGAATAAATGGAGTTGATAGATAGAGTGAGAATGAGAATTTAATTTGATGAACTTTAAAATTAATGAATTTGTTTAAGAATGTATTAGAAGGACACATGGGGGGGGGGAGGTAATGACAATAAAGGAAGTAAAAATACAACTTAAGATGACAATTTGAAATGGATAACTGAGATCTTCTCTTTTTGTATCCTATTCTGATGTGGTACTTAGTTTTAATCCGAACAAACAATATTGGTAGCAGTTTTTAAAGAAATATTACTTTGGTAGTAGTTGGCAAAATATGAATTATACGTGGTAGCAGTTATCAAAGAACCCTTAGAATTATTTATTTTCCTCTAAATCTTCATTTCTACTATTCCCTCCCTCCCCGTCATTTGTTTACCTTTGGTTTTGAGACAAAGACCAAGAAAAAAAGAGAGGGTCAATTATTAGTTGACAAATAGACCAAATTGAGTGTGAATAATTAAATTACCAATCAAAAACATTCACAAAATAAAAAAAAGTAAACAACTGCTGAAATATTTCATTTATACCTCCATTTTTCCTCCATCATTCCCTCCCAAGACTATTTGATAATCAACCAATCAAAATACTATTCAATAATCAACCAATCAAAATACTAGCTTCATCCATCTCCTAATTAACCAATGATTTCTAGTGTTTATCAGAAATTCATCAACTGGAAATTTTCGGTCTGTTTTCTTGATTTTCTACCTTCTTAAAAATTTGACTTAATTTGCTCTCCATACTCCATAGCCTAGAAGAGCTTTTTTCAATCGTTCGTCTTTGCTAAATAAAGAAAATTCAAACAGCAAAAATTCAATGTTTATTATAGAAAATCTTGATATTAGAGATGCAAGCTTATTTGAATGTCTTCTAGTATTTTTCTTTGGATCAATTGATGAAAACAACCTTTAATGTTACACTTTTTAAAACTTAACACCTTATGAAATTTTTTTTAAAACTTAATACCTTAATGTGCATTTTATTCACATTTTGGTACCTTAAGTGAATTTAGGCCAAAAAAATGGAATATTCCGGCCATTTTTTAAATACATGACGACGTATTTATGATGCACTCTGTTTACATTTTCAACCTCTTCCCTTCGCTCTTATAACTACAAGTCACGATTGATTCAATCTCGGCAGTATTTCACATTTTTTTTGCCTAAACCCATTTAAGGTACCAAAATGTGAATAAAGTGCACATTAAGGTATTAAGTTTTAAAAACTTTTCATAAGGTGTTACGTTTTAAAAAGTGCAACATTAAAGGATATTTTCATCAATTGATCCTTTTTTTTTTGTATGGGTTTCTAAACAAACCGTGTTCCTCTATACACTTTTGGGGTTTCTTTGCATTCCCTTTTTTGTTATTATCTCAAGGGAGTTATCCTATTGATTTTGGATTTTTTTTTGTCTCCAATTTGCAACTTAGTTCTTGCTGATGACTTGTGTTTAATTTTATTTTTTGGTGTTTCAATTTCTCGGTCTTTCTTGTGGAAAGTTTGTTCTTTGTGCCCTCTTTTTAACAATTGTTCTTCACGGTAATTTGAAAATTCTTGATTTTCTTTTACCGCAAGGATGTTATAGGTTGATTCTATCAACCTAGTTTCCGTACCTTATCCAAAAAAAAAATATCGAAAATACTACTTGATAATCAACCAATCGAAATTGTATTCCTTGCTCTTGAGGTTGGGTATCAGCCAAAAGATGAAGTACCTTATTAGCCAACCCACTAACAAAAAAACACAAAAGACAATTGGCAAAAATTAGACAAACGTCTGAATTAGAAAATTATCATCTTAAAAGCAATGAAAACCACCAAACCTCTTCTCTTTGCAGACTAACATCCATCACTAATTGACTATCACTTTCTAATATGATCTCTTACAGCCTGTACCCTCTCGTTTCTCCAATAAATTTCATTAAGGCGAAAGCGACAAAGTTCAACAACAAACAGTACCAAAGAGAGCACTAAAACTGATCCTTCACTCGGGACTGAACACCAACGGCTTATCTTGTACGGAGTAGGATATCAAGCGTTCTAGTAGCGTTTCTTTTATTTTGACAAGTTCATCAAAGTCGGACAATCAAATAATAGCCAAGAAGGCAAGAACATTACCTGAAGTGCAGAATTAGAGTGACGGGCACTACCGCACTACCCATCACTGGATGATAGCACGTAACTTCAAAGAGCTGCAGCGTAGTCCCACCGCGACTAAACCAAAACATACCCCATAGATTGGGATAACTTCATGACCTTGACAAGTATCGACTCAAATTCTGTATACCAAGCCTGACTAAGATTTGTGCATCTAATACATATTCATTCAAATGCCATGGTACACATAACCCATATGACATATGTAATGCTTGAATGCGTCAATCAGTTTGCGGTTCTTTAGAGGTCGAGCAAATTCGATAACCTATAATTCTATATATTGTGATATGGTCTTCTCCACATCTCGTGAGCCTCTGTTACACTCAATAACAAATGACAGCTTTTATTACATCGTGGAGAAGCAACAAAATCGATGAGATTAATTTACAAGGGCCATATCTCTGTCCAGGCTCCAACCATTTATGATAAATAGCACAAAAATTTATATGAGACCAGCTTATATGTGAAATAAACCTACTAAACCTACAATTAAGAAAATAAATAAGAAATTTGGATGGTATCACATATGAGACTGTCTCATACGTAATTCCCAGTAATAATAATACATCATCTACAAGTAACGAAACATCAGCTCCAAACCCTGATTTTCGTCTTTTGGTAGACAGTCTTTGGAATCAATATTTAGACGGATTGGTGTTATGCTACAAAAGTGATTGATTACTTACCAAATTATGAAGATTCTTGCGGTATCTCAAACCTTGTTGGAGAATCTATGCCCATCATGCAGCAGAAGCCAGAGATCAATATTATTAGCAAAACTATGGTCTGAAAATTCAAAAGCTAAACATAAGCAAACTATTTCATCTCGGGAAATGCATGAGTGATGAGAACTTTGAAAAGTACAAGGAGGCTAGACGAGCCGCTAAAAAGGCCGTACGGGATGCGAGGGCAAAAGTTAACCAAGAAGTGTATGCCAGGTTGGACACGAGAGAAGGAGAGAAGAATATCTATAAACTGGCTCGCATAAGAGACCGAAAGACGCGAGATATTGGGAGAGTTTGGTGTGTGAAAGATATGGACAACAAGGTTCTGGTTCAGGATAACGAAATAAAGGCTAGATGGAGTTCTTACTTTGATAATTTATTCAATGGACATCAGGAACAAGGTTTTTGGGATGTAGAGGTAACACCAAGCATGGTTAATCGGGAATTTGTGCGTAGAATACAAAAGAGTGAAGTTAGAAAGGCGTTAAGGAAGATAGGGTCAAAGAAAGCAGAGGGACCGGATGGTATACCCATAGAAGTTTGGAGGTGCTTCGGGGAGAAAGGGATCGAATGGGTAACCATGCTCTTCAACAAGATTTGGAGGAGCAACAAGATGCCATCGGCTTGGAGGAGAAGCACTCTTGTCCCTTTGTACAAGAACAAAGGTGATGTTCAAGAGTGTTCCAATTATCGGGGAATTAAACTTATGAGTCATACGATGAAGTTATGGGAGCGGGTAATCGAGCAAAGGCTTAGGAGATGTGTAGACATCTCGGAAAACCAATTTGGATTTATGCCCGGGAGATCGACTATGGATGCGATTTTTATCATGAGACAGTTGATGGACAAGAAGAAGGACTTACATATGGTTTTTATTGACTTGGAAAAGGCATATGATAGGGTACCAAGAGAAGTACTTTGGTGGGCTTTGGCGAAAAAGGGTGTGTCGCGAAAATATATTGACCTCATAAAGGACATGTATGAGGGGGCTAGTGCAAGTGTTCGCACTAATGTTAGAACGGAAGAATTTCCTATTACCATCGGGGTGCATCAAGGTTCCGCACTTAGTCATTTTCTCTTTGCTATAGTTATGGATGAGTTGACAAGGGATATTCAGGACGACATCCCTTGGTGTATGATGTTTGCTGATGATATTGTGTTGATTGATGAGACAAAAGAGGGGGTGGAGAGAAAGTTGAAATTGTGGAGGCAGACTTTAGAGACTCGTGGGTTCAGGCTCAGGAGTGAGTAAGACTGAGTATTTGAGGTGTCAGTTCACTAAGGTGGCGGGGTTGAAATCGACAGAGGCGGGGAGTATTATTTTCGATGGGAATGTTGTTGAGGGTTCGGATTTCTTCAGATATCTAGGATCTATTATTAAAAAAGATGAGGAGTTAGACGGAGATGTGGCTCACAGAATTAAAGCGGGATGGTTGAAATGGAAGAGTGCTTCAGGGTTTCTATGCGATAAAGATATGCCCCAAAGATTAAAGGGAAAATTTTATCGCACGGCAATTAGGCCTGCCCTACTTTACGGCTCCGAGTGTTGAGCCGTGAAGCATTGTCACATTCAAAAGATGAGTGTGGCAGAGATGTGCATGTTGAGGTGGATGTGCGGACATACAAGGAAAGATCGGTTAAGGAATGAGGTGATTAGGGAAAAGGTAAAAGTGGCGCCAATAGAGGACAAGATGATGGAAAACCGACTAAGATGGTTTGGCCATGTGAGAAGGAGACCTATGGACGCACTTTTGATTAGGAGGCCTGGAGACTTGGAGAACAGAAAAAAAAAGTCCCTAGAGGCAGAGGAAGACCGAGACAGACATGGCTGAGAGTGATAGAGCACGATATGAGAGTTCTGGGGCTTGAGGAGAGTATGGTGACGGAGAGGGCACAATGGAGGGAAAGGATACATGTGGATTTTTAGTATTTGATGTTTTGACAGATTTAGTGTTTTTTTTAGTTAATTTAAAAAAATTAATTTATTTATTTTTCTCCCCTTTATTACACTTTTTCACCAACCACTTTCTTATAGATTTTACCTGGTTCATTCCGGATCCTTAACTCTATTTCGGTTTTTAAAAATCGTTTTAATATCTTCTCTCGATTTAAATTTTAAGTTTTTATAAAAGAAAGACGGAATTTGATTTTAAAACCCCTAAGTTCACCTTGACTTTCCATTACATTTTCGTTCTTCCTTTTTGTTTTTCATCTTCCCTTTTTTTATTCGCATTTTGAGGCGTGCGTTCACCCATGGACGGTTCGAAAAGATGATTCATGTCAGCCGACCCCAAATCATTTTGGGATTAAGGCTCTGATGTTGTTGTTGTTGTTGTTGTTGTTGTTGTTGTTGTATAAAGTAGTGACAAGGCTCAAGTTCTTAGGTTCATGAAAGCTTCTTGTTTCGTTTTATAAAAACTACGGAGCTGATGAAAGATGTGGGGTCACAAAACATGACAATAACATACAAAATGACCTCATAGTTTAGCTAATCAGCTAAAACTGACCTTGTTTCTTTTTACTTCTGGCAATAAAAAAGGACAAACTTCAAGAGAGAAGATTATTCATGGACAACCCAAAAATGAAAAACAGGAAGTTTACTCATGGACAAAATTTAATTTCTTATTTTTAAATCATGAAAAGTCGCCCTCAACTACATATACTTCAAGAGGAAGGGCCGTAAGGCGTGTGGACTGTGGAGACACCACTGGAGGGCTAAACCGATCAACCATGTTACATAATAGCCGTCCTAAAGTATCTATATTTCTATGAGTTGGTACTGGCAAGCTAACTCATTTTGATACCGCCTTCCATGGAGTTCATTAAAGACGAAATTAGAAGGCTATATATACGGTGATGTAATATACATACCAAAAAAACGACACGATAATAACTACTTGTAACGTGTTCCAAGTTTTTAACAATTATGAACAGTAATAATAATCATCTGTAGCAACAATGCAAAATAAGTGGTGTTCCACAGCCACTTCATGGGCAATGAACAACTTTACCGTCCTATCCGCAAAAGCAGGTGTAGATCCAGGTGTATTGTGGCCCAAGGACATCTACGAATTGTTGTCAACCCCAATTCATTCTGGGATGATCGCCCTAGACGGGTCACATTACCGATTTTGAAGGCTATAATACATGTTAGAAACGATTACAGAGGGAACGGTGTCGATATTGTATGAAAATTATTAGGAAGGATCCTAGGGGTGCTTCATGGATGTAGTGATGATAATTAATCAACTAGTACACATTAAAGGCCAGCCAATATCAGAATCAAAGGCCTGCACAGTTTCAAATGCTTCTTCTATACAAAATTTATATAGCTTAATGGCGTTATCCGATAAAATATTTAGGTCTGAAAGAGAGTTCAAGTGCTTACGCCGACATGAAGCAAATGCAGAAAGTAAGAATGCGCTAGACATGGAGAAGGAAAGCAGGAAGAACACTGTAATTAGAAACATGATTTACACTAGAAGAGGGTGAGATATTTACCACAAATAATGCCTCGAGAAGAGTATTCTTGATCTGGCAAACTCCATCACAAAAAACAGCTTCCAAAGAAACGTTTCCAGGAGCTTCAGCTAGGAACCTCCAAATCTGGTAGCTTGAAGGGTGCTGAACGGGTTTATATGGATCCGAGACATAAAGAACTGCATACTTGGCTCCGGAGTTGTCCAATGAACTAATCAACTCGGAGAAAACTTCACCTGATATACCAATATTTCAAAATCCAGATGAATGAATTTTTGAAAACTTAAAAATCATAAACCAATTTTATCATCTACACAAAACATTTTGTTTTATGATTTACCTTCCGGATGTGGATGGTCAAGGTTTTTCAACGAACTGAAACCTCTATGGCAAAGAACTAGCAAATCTGTCTGGCCCTTGATACCTTTCTGAGCTTTCTCCATGGTTGAGGCAACAAACTCCTATCCAATTTATCGAGTTTGGAAAAATAAATCAATGGAAAAAATGCATAAAGATATACACGTATAAATAATTTATCAACAAACTATGAACTACCTGTACTGAGTACATGTTTGAAAGTATAGAAAATTATTTGCCCTCTATCGAGCAAGAGTCAGTGACAGCAATGCTGCCAACACCCAATTTATGGTCACATGAGTCTTCAAACTCCTCAAGCAAAGAACTTTCTAGTGTCCCTTCCTTCACCTCTGCTGATACGTACGGATATGCCACTGAAAAGTTGGACTTCATTAACGAGTCCTATCAAAGAGGGTGCAAAGCATAAGAAACTGAGTTTAATGATAGATTAGGCCTAGCTGCCTAGGCCATATCAAACAAGCAAATAAAGTAGACATTACCTTGAGCAAATGCACAAGTGAAGCCTCTGACATAACTTTCCCGGATATATCAGCCGAACGTAACTAGAGATTAAAAAGCGTTATAGTTACCAATTGATTAAACGCGTACTTGTAAAAAATATATATTCATCCAAAAAGCAATGTTGGCGGGGTGAAATGTCAAGCACCAATGTTCACACCACATGACAGATTCTAAACGCGAACAACCTTTCCCAAAGCACCTTCCTATGTCTAACAAGTGCACGCAAATTAGAAAGCTCCTATATGCCAAGAGTAAAAGTCCAGCAACTGGATTTTAAAACTCTATATGGTTGGAACAAGTTGCAGGACAGATGCCATCAAGCCAAGTCCACGAAAAAAATCAAGTCTTAAATCCATCGAGAAAATTCAGATTAACACGCCTATATTAGCACACTGCAGCTAACCCAACCAATTCCGCAGTATATATTCATCTCTTCCTGTCTATTGTTCTTAGACAACACCATATCTTAAATAAAATTTGACACCTTAACTGTAGTACGAATACTCTCTCTCTCTCTCTCTCTCGATTTCTGGACATTTATCACAATCTTGGACAACATTAATTCAAGAGTGATTAGTGGAGTAAATATACATACCTCTCTACTCTCTCCAATTTCAAGAGAGTCAATTTTTTTTATTTGTAATGATACCCATCTATTGTAGATGGGTTACTCTCTCCAATTTCAAAATAGCCTTATTTCAGCATTAATCTCCATTAAACGTTAACGTCTTATTTGCCTTCCCAATTACATAAAGTGTGCACCTGCAAATTACCTAACTTACTCGTCTGATCTGGCACAGATCTTAGTGTGAACATTTCAGAACGCACGATCATGGGAATTGGATGGTATTCCCTACTATATTCTACTAAAGTAAGATCAGGCAGCTAATAGCAAAGAAGTGATCAAAGCTAACACAATAAGATTGAACTGCATACCTCTTTCCCGACAAATACTAAAGCAACATCGACAGGCTGGGCAGAACTTTTGCTTTCACACTGTGACAACAAATGCACCATAAGATACCGAAAGAACTGCAATACTAGAACGGATATCCACAGAAAACTTCAATAACTAGAGGTGGTTATCTAAAATTAGAAAATTACCATTATATTTGACCAGCTTCCTTTGAACATAACATCCCTTGCTAATTCTTTCGATGAAAGTGTTTGATAATTTACATTTTCTTGCAGATCCCTGTTATAATTAACCATAACATAAAAGATGAGTTCACATCAACACTACAGCTTTGTGAATAATCAAGCACGCAATGTCACAATGGAAGAACACATAGATTTTCATTAAAGGTAAAAATTTGACATTAGCAAAAACAATGAGGAGACCACATAAAAGCAGGTCCTGTGGATTCTAAGCTCAACACAGAACATAGCTGAGATATAATGAGCAAAACCGAGAATCCATATTTCTTCATTATCACTGAAACAATAAAAAATGGATCAAATATCGAGCCTCACTGATCAAAACCATTCATTCACAAACGAAAGAATATTGAATCAAACACATTTCTAAAGACTTGAATTTGAAGTTAAAAATAGTATTAAGGTCAACAATTTGCTAACAGCGGTGATAATAAGCATAATCAAACTCAAATTCGCAGAATGCGCAACATAATCAGTTAATCAAATTCGTAAACGAGATGATGTACTGATGATTTGAATAATTGGGAAATCATGAATCAAGAATAACATTTGTAGGCATTTAATTTGTGGAAATCAAATAAAATGAAATCAAAGAGAGGATTAAACTAGGGATAGGAAAGGGAATCCTAAGAATTGGAAGAGGGGAAGATGTAGAAGAGTTACCTGAAGGTTGTTTATTTTCCGTTTGTTGTGTTGTTTAGTGTTAACAGCTCCAAACCTGAAGCCTCCAACACCACCACTACTCCTCGACGTCCTGGTCAAAATTACGCAAATTCTTGTCTCAACGTACTCCCTCCCATGTCAAAGCTAACATGTATAAAAAGTGAGATCAATGGATGAAAACTTTTTAAAATTTAATACTTTAATATGCATTTAATTCACATTTTGATACCTTAAGTGGATTTAGGCCAAAAAAATGGAATATTCCGACCATTTTTTAAAGACATGACGACGTATTTATGATGCACTCCGTTCACATTTTCAACCTCTTCCCTTTCCTCTTATAACTACAAGTCACGGTTGCTTCAATCTCGGCAGTATTTCACATTTTTTTTTGCCTAAATCCATTTAAGGTACTAAAATGTGAATAAAGTGCACATTAGGGTATTAAACTAGTTTTAATTCCGTGCAAAAAAATGCACGGGTTGATTTTTAAAGTATGACATACGAAATATGTTAGTTAATACGATAATAATATTCTGGAATTATAATTGAATGAAACAATGTATAATTGTATTATTTTTAACCTATGTGCAAATATTATTATACATGATTAAATATTCATATAAGTTGACTAAATTAATAAGTATCGAAAAGTAAATTTCACTTAAATATAATTTAATTCACTAATAGAGATAATATATAATACAAAATAGGTAATTTTAAATTACAAATGGCAAGCAATGAAAAGTTTTAAAGTGTGTCGGGTAATATTTAAAGTGTTTCTGCAAGTTTCGTGAACAATGGTTAGTTATACTAAATGTATAATTATTAGTTTCTATATTAATAGATTCCAATGAATAAAAATGTGGCATATTAATGTTGATAACGATAATTCAAATTCAAATTCAAATACTTATTTTCACACTACTAATAAAGTAAATACTCATCATATTTATTGTTAGCTAAATATTTGGTTTTAACAATAAAAGAAATCATGGGTAACTGGAGTTGGAGCTAAAATAGGGTTTTGTTAATTTTTTTTTATATCATGTGTCTGCCGCACCGCTCTTATCTTTCTCAATCTCTATCTTCTTTAATTAAACCAAGAGTAACACCAATCACCTTCTCCATCTCTACCTTCTTATTTCATGTGCAACATGTCAATGACTATCGACAACTGATCAACAACAATAGCTCTTTTCTCTTTTCCACATGTTGCCTCATATTTCTTACTCCTTGAGTCACTTGGTTCTCTAATGTAATTATTCTAAATACAAATTTTGAGTCCTCATAATTCTATCTTGATTATCACAATTAGTATAGAATTTATTGATCGATCATAATCTTGAATAAGAAGGTAAATGTGAAATGATGACGAATGATCGAATCAGAGACGCCATTGATGAGTATTGATGAAGCTTGTGAAGATATTTGTTGAAGATGAAGAATTAGTTAGAGAGAGAAGCAACAGAGTAAATAGAATGTTCTGAATGTATTAAATTAGAATGTGTTATGTACATGAGTCCTTATATAGTCTGGTTACAATTGAGTAAGTATAAGAAAGACTAATTACAAGTATTAAGCTAACTGACTAATTACAAGTAGTAAGCTAACTGTCCTGTACTAATCTTCACCCCCCCCCCCTTCAAGGTGGGCGTGGTGTATCAAACAACAAGCCGAACTTGGAAGCCAAATAGTGATGCTGTAACTGCCCCAAAGGTTTGGTGAATATGTCTGCTAACTGTGAACCAGTGGGTACATGAGTTGTGTAAATCAAACCTTCTTGAATCTTCTCCTGAATGTAATGACAATCAATGTTCAAATGCTTTGTGCGTTCGTGAAAAACTGGATTAGCCGCAATGTGTTGAGCAGCCTTGTTGTCACACAAAAGCTGTATAAGCAATGAAACTGAAATATGAAAGTCAAGTAGCAGGCGTTGTAACCACACTATTTCCCCTGAGGTATAAGACATGGCTCGATACTCAGATTCAGCAGATGATTTTGAGACTGTCTTCTGTTTCTTGGTCTTCCAAGAAATTAGAGAATCTCCAAGAAAAACACACTGTCCTGTGACAGACTTGCAGCTATAAGTACAAGTACCCCAATCAGCATCAGAGAAGCCTCTAAGGGTGAAATGATTATCTGCCGGATAGTATAAAGTGGCATTCATTGTATGCTTAAGGTACCTCACCACATGTAATGCTGCCTGCCAATGAGGTTGTCTTGGTGAGCTCAAAAATTGACTCAAGTGTTGAACAGCAAAAGACAAATCAGGCCTGGTAAGATTCAAGTACAAAAGCCTTCCCACAAGTCTTCTAAAAATCTCCGGGTCAGGAAGTATCTCACTAGCATCAACAGATAATTGCAAACCCCGTGGCAAAGGAAAGGAAGTAGGCTTGCAGCTTTGCATACCAGTATCTTGTAGAATATCATGAACATACTTGCGTTGATTCAAATACAAACCTTGTGCTGTCCTCTGAACTTCTAAACCCAAAAAATATTTGATGTGCCCCAGATCCTTTATAGTAAAAGCACTGTCCAATACTTGTTTTATGTGTGAAATGTGTGTTGAGTCATTGCCACTGATAAGTAGGTCATCAACATAAACCAGTATGGTGGTAAAACTAGTTCCTGATGACCTACAAAACAAAGAATAATCATTCTTTGATTGGAGAAATCCTTGAGAAAGAAGGAGTTTGGTCAATTCAAGATTCCACTGTCGGGAAGCTTGCTTAAGACCATATAATGATCTCTTTAACTTGCAATATTGTCCTGGAGCTAAAGATTTGTATCCTTCAGGAGGTGCCATATAGATTTCTTCATCGAGAAACCCATGGAGAAATGCATTATTGATGTCTAATTGGTGAATTGGCCAATCTTTTGCAGCCGAAACAGCTAAAAAAACCCTCACAGTGGTAAATTTAGCCACGGGACTAAAAGTATGCTTGTAATCCTTCCCTTTAATCTGATTGTAGCCTTTAGCAACCAACCTAGCCTTGTATCTATCCACTGTCCCATCTGCTTTATACTTCACCTTGTAGACCCATTTAGAACCAATGGGTTTAAAACCAGCAGGCAAGGAAGTGATTTCCCAAGTTCCATTATCCTCTAAAGCGTGCAACTCCTTGTCCATGGCATTTATCCAATTTAGGTCATTCTTTGCCTGGGAATAAGAAGCTGGTTCAGGGATAAGGTGGGTTTTGGAAGAGGATAAAAACACATGATATGCATGGAGATAGGCTGAATCTGGTGAAGGATCAGCAATGGATGCATTATGCTCAGGTAGTTCAGTATTGGATGTGGTAGTTTTCCTTTGAGGTATCATATGACAAACAAAATCTTTCAATTTAGCCGGAATTTGAGTGGTTCTTTTAAAACTTCTAGGAGGCATAGGAATAGAAGAAGTGTGATTGGGTATACTGGGAGAAGAATCAGTAGTAGTAGTAGTAGTAGTATTTGGACTGGTATGTAATTCATGAACAGGTGATTCAACACCAACACCAGAAGAATGAACATCACTATGATCAGAATTAGAGGAAGGATTGTGTACAGGGTCATGTACCTTATTATGGAGTACTTCATCTTCTGCTATAGGAGGATAAAACTGAGTAAATGAATGTGGGAAAGATATTGTTTGTGATGGCCCACAAGAATGAGGAGATGCAACCTTATAAGGCAAAATGGACTCATGAAAAATTACATCCCTACTAATGATAATTTTATGACTATCAAGATCATATAATTTGTAGGCCTTTTGTTGATAAGGGTAACCCAGCAAAATACATTTCTTTGCTTTGGCACCCAACTTGTCTTTTGGTTGATGATTAACCAAAGCAAAACATAAACAGCCTATGATCCTTAAATCATCATAAGAAGCAGGTTTGTTGAATAACAGTTCTGTAGGTATCTTCCAAGAAATAACAGAACTAGGAAGCTTATTAATGATGTGTGTAGCTGCTAACAAACATTCTCCCCAAAATTTTATAGGAAGATTGGCATACAGAAGTAAAGCTCTAGCAGTTTCCCACAAATGCCTGTGTTTCCTTTCCACACAGCCATTTTGTTGTGGATTACCTGGAGCACTCTTTTGATGTATTATACCCCTATCCATAAACAACCTATGACAACTGTGCTGCACTATTTCTGTCCCATTATCACTTCTAACCTATTTGACAACTTTACCAAATTGTGTCAGAAAATCTTTAACAACTTCTGATACTTGATACTTGTCCTTTAAAAGAAAAGTCCAAGTCACACGTGTGTGATCATCTAAGATAGTCAGAAAATATGTAGCCCCAGTTAAAGTAGGCTTCTTGTAAGGTCCCCACAAGTCAATGTGGATCAAATCAAAAGCATTTAAAGCATAAGATTGACTTCTATTATATGGCAATTTATGCATTTTTGCCAAAACACATGTCTCACATTCAAGTTTCTGAACATCAGCACATTGAACAAAATCTAAATGCTTCAACTTAGACAAAGAAGTGTGTCCCAATCTAGCATGGAACAAGTCTATCTTAGAAGTACACCCCTTATTATGCTTACAAGAACAAAGAGAAACTTGTAAACTATTATGTTGCATACCATTGCCTACTAAATCTCTTTGGAACTTCAACTTGTAAAGTCCTTCTTCTCTTAATCCAACAGCAACAGTGGCCTTACTGTGATGGTCCTGTATTATACATCTATCAATGTCAAAATTGATAGACAAGTTGGTAGAAGACAACAACTTCCCAACAGATAGCAAATTATGCTTGAAATCTGCTATGTATAACACTTTATGTAGAATAAGATCTTGGCTTAAAATAATGTCCCCTATTATAGTCACACGTTTATAAGTCCCATCAGGCAGACCAACTACAATAGGTTTTGAGAGATTTCTTTTGTTTTGAAACAAATTTATTGCAGAACTCATATGGTCTGTTGCACCAGAGTCAACTATCCATGTTTTAAAGCAAGTCTGTAAATTCGTGTATGCATTAGTAACAAAAGAAGTACCTGCAAAATTGACTGCAGAATATTCGGAATTCATAACACCTTTCTGCTTCATGTGAACCATTTGCTGATAGATTGCTGCAACAAGCCTAGCATCAACTTCCATGATCCATCCCTGCATGATCACCAACATAGTGCATTCCAGAAGTAATATTATCACCCGTGAGAGGATTATCTTGACTTGTCTCATTTGTGACGACTTCAACATTATGAGCAGCACTTCCAGGAAAGTTTCCTTGACCAGAAAATCTTGCTTGATATTGCTCTCTTTGCTCTGGATGAAGGATAAAACAAGTAGCGTTTGTATGCCCAATTGCCCACTCTTGTTACAGTGATCACACCACCTTTTACCTTTCTTGTTCTGATGAGAACCTTGATTAGAAGTCTGATTTTGAACAGAATTGTGACCTTGACCAAAGGCAGAGCGTTGACCAGAACCTTGATTGTTCCCTTCTCTGGTCCAAACATTCCAGTTAGGTTTGTTCCAAGGACCTGAGAACTTCCCTTTGTGAACAGCCATAGCACTGGACTCCACTTGAGTAGCGATTGTCTTAGCAATAGATTTCTGGCTTTCAATTTGTTGTACCAAAGAATAAGCCTTATTTATCTTAGGCAGAGGATCCATTGACAAAATATTTGTCTTGAGATTGTCATAGAGGTCATCTAATCCCATGAGGAAGGTTAAAACCTTCTCCCTAGATGTAATTTCAAGTAATCTCTTCAAGAAACTACAAGAACATTTAGTTAAGGCTCCACAAGTACAATCCGGTATAGGTTCCAAATCCTCGATATCGTCCCAATGACGCTTCAATTTATTATAATACTCGACAACTGTCTTATCAGATTGATCAATATTTCGCAAATCTTTCTTCAATCGATACAATAAAGGCGCATTTGATTGTCCATACATTTCATTTAATTCAGACCACAAACACTTAGCAGATTTGGGATTCATGAAAATTTCCTTAATTTCTTGAGTTAAAGAGTGTAAGATCCAGCATCTTACCATATAATCTGACCGCTTCCAACTTTGAAACCTCGGTGACGTCAATTCAGGCATTGCGGTGCTTCCGTCGATAAAACCTTGCTTGTTTTTAGTACCAAGCCCCATAACAACTCCTCGGCTCCAATTAAGTAAGTTCTTTCCATTAAACGGCGGATTAACGAGCGACATTCTCGGAAAATCAGAATTTGAGAGAAAAAGTGGATCATCGTATGGATTCCTGTACTCGCTGTTAACTTCGGTACTTGAATCAGGCATGATGTAAATTTTGATGAAATTTTGATGAAAATCGATTGAATTTTGTGTGATTTTGATAAAATTGAATCAAAGGAACGATTACTTGTTTTTGTGATTTTAATTTTGAAACGAAGAGAAGTTCTTACAAAAAAAAACGGAGAAATTGATCGCAGAAACCCTAAATCGAAGAAACCCTAAAATGACGAAAAATTAAAATTGATTTAGGTATAGCGAAATGCGGAAAACGAAGGCGTCAAGAGTAGGGATGGCAGTGGGTCGGGGACCCGACCCAGACCCTAAGGGTCGGACCCTAACGGGTCGGGTATGGGTCTCATTTTTTCAGACCCAATGGGTATGGGTCGGGTATGGGTCTTAAGAAAATATTTCGGGTCCGGGTCCGGGTTTATGTTATGAAACCCATACCCGACCCTTAGACCCTTTATTAAAGAAAAAAAATCAAAATTACAACTTTTCTGAATTCATACTGACAGACTGTAGAAACCCAACTAAAGTTTTTTTCTCTTCCCTCATCTCATAAAGTGATAAAACCAAACCAAACTCTTCTAACAATACCACCACTCCACCACTGACACAAAAAAACCACCACCACAGCACTGATACGCACGCGGCTGGCAACCATCTCTCTAATAGCCGGCAACCGACAACCACCATTAACGGCAGATTAATAAACTCATAATGTTAAAGTAGTATGATTTTTTTTTTAATATTATAGACCCCATAGCTGTTAATCTTGTTATTAAAGTGGCTGAAACTCGGACCCTCGGGTAGACCCAGACCCTACCCTTACCCATAGGGTCCGGGTATGGGTCCTCAAATTTTAGACCCTTGCGGGTCTGGGTCGGGTACGGGTCCAAAGGAAAAATCTCGGGTCGGGTCCGGGTCTAGGTGGACCCTACCCAGACCCTACCCATTGCCATCCCTAGTCAAGAGACAGGCAAGCCTGCTCTGATACCATGTGAAATGATGACGAATGATCGAATCAGAGACGCCATTGATGAGTATTGATGAAGCTTGTGAAGATATTTGTTGAAGATGAAGAATTAGTTAGAGAGAGAAGCAACAGAGTAAATAGAATGTTCTGGATGTATTAAATTAGAATGTGTTATGTACATGAGTCCTTATATAGTCTGGTTACAATTGAGTATGTATAAGAAAGACTAATTACAAGTATTAAGCTAACTGACTAATTACAAGTAGTAAGCTAACTGTCCTGTACTAATCTTCATAGTAAATATTTTCATAGGAACTTAAACTCTTTGTTTTGCATGTGATGTTTCAAAAAAGAAATTCAAAACAATCAGCTACTTTAAAATATTACCTTGTTTTTCTGTACAATGATGTCATTTTTCTTTATATTTTAGCACATAAGAAATTAGTATTTTATTTTTGTAAAATAATTACTTTTTTTTTTTTACATTTATTTGAACAGTAAGTGTAAGTACCAATTACCAAACTATATGTGAACTATCAAAGTGTTTGATGTTTGAGTCAAGTTTTTCTTTATTTTTTATTTTTGATATGAATGCATTTACAATTTATCTATTTTTGCCTAAAACTACTAAAACTAACATTTTATTTTATTGAGGTTCTTGTTTCCCAAACTTATAGCGTATTTATTCAAATAAAGTGCTAACCATTCAATTTATTAGTTTTTCTTTCCGACATTAGAAAGATAGGTTATGGTTTCATGACTCATTTTGAAAAAAAATACTCCATATTTCTTTTGTGACTTTTTACTGTTCAGTTTTAAATACAATTTTAAAATGTCCCTTTGCTTTAAAAAAAATAATACTCCGAAACTTTCATATATAAATTTTGTAGGTATATGATAATATGATTGTATATTGTTGTAGAAAGAAATTAAATCCCCATGAATTGATTGAGGAGAGAGGGTAATTAATTCATATAGAAAACATAGAGGAGCCCATATATAGATTATATTTTTAAACTCTTCAACCAATAAGAAGTCAAAGAAAACCTGACTTTTATACTATTTAGATTTTAAAAAACTATTTATAAGGTGTTCAGTTTTAAAAAGTATAACATTAAAGGATGTTTTAATCAATTGATCCTAAAAATTTGTTCATGTTACCTTTGGTCTAAATTGGAGGAAATACAACACAAAAATATATGGATAAACCGATTTTAGTAACCAGTTAGCTTTTATTGTTACTCCGTATAAAATAAAATATACTCGTATTATTATATCCTCCCTTTTTATCCACGTGAATAATAAGAACGGTTTTTATGTTTGCTTGCTCAGCAAGTCTTGCTTAAGATGGTACTATCCGTCTTAAGTTTAAGTCGAATCAAATACATACCAAATCACCCACTTGTTGCCTAGAAAATACCAAAAGTTTTGTCTTTATTAGCACTCAATGGGATGATTTGATATGTATTTGACCCGTCTTAAGTTTAAGATGGATAGTGACCGTCTTAAATATGAATTTGGGTTGCTTTAAAACCATTACACCCTCAACTTCTGTGCACAAAAGCAGCAATTAGTTTAGGAATTCAAATCTGAAAATTTATGCTCTATATGAAGGTCATTTAATCATCTACTAAAATTTAGTACGTTATTTGAACTATTTAGCTTGTAGATACCATTAAATGATACAGTATACCTATTAGTGATGATATTAAATTAAATACGAGAAGAAAATGAGGGTGTACGTTGTCTTATTTGAATTATTTTTGAAATTATAAAAGTTCATTTTCCACCTTTCTAGCCCTGATCCTGCTGAAACAAGTACACAACACGATAAATAACTCACGCGGTGAATGTTTTAATTACAAAGCTGCATTTTTACCCTCGAAAATAACTCTCATTTACTCAGAAAATTCTATATAAGCTTTTCAAACTAATTTACGACTTATCAACATACTAGCGCAACTAAGAACAAAACCCCACAAACTCTCACCGTCAAGTTCTTTTACTCATGTCCTCCATCTTCCAGTTAATGCTCATCAGCTTATGCCTACACCAATCTATAAATAAAAGATCACTAAACCAGGATGACTTTCTTTCGACTGTAGTGAATGAAACATCTTTCTTATCTTCTTCGGCCATAATAATACCCACCACCTGAGTGATGATGAAAGCGAAAGCGAGGCCCCGAATGTCTCCCACCACTACCACCGCAAGTACTACCCCATGAAATCTTGCTTATTCTAGCCTGAGTCCAACCTTCTACTTGATTAGTTACCCCATTCACATCCTCTTCTTCTCTAGCATTATACTCTAACACCAACCTCTTTATGTCCTGCTTCTCTTCCAGCTCAGCAGCTTCATTCTGCCTCGTGGTTCGCACCAAAGAGCATTCTTGAGGAATGTACATTTGCTTCGTTTGTTGCTTGTGCCCACGCTTCACTAAAACTTTCACTCGCACATCTCGATTTCTTCCATTTTCATCTTCTAATGTGTCACTAACACTCTCCCCTTCCGTTATTCTACCTTGATGATCCTTTGATGAACCCTCTACAACACTTAATGGGATTGTTATGTCTAGTGCGGGCCGGGACCGCAGCTCAAGTTTTCGGGTTTCCAAGCTCTCTTGCATGAGAGCCTTGAGCTCTCGATCAAATTCGTCTTCTTCTTTGGTGTCAAGATTTGGGGCAAGTTGTCTAAAATGGATTTCCTTGGCTTCATATGAAATGGGTCCTACCTCTTCTTCATCGTGGTTGTCATCATCATCGTCCTCATACTCACTCCCTGCCTTGTGATGATCATCATCCAAGTCATCATTGTAGCCATGAGCATGAGGACCGATTGAGCCCCTCCCAGAGTCGGTTTCACTATCCTCGGTCACATCGCCATTTGACAAGCATCGGGCGTCGGCCATGCCGCTTTGTGTTATGCTGTTCGATTGTTTCTTCATTTCCAATCGTTTCTCATAACTGGCCTTGACATCCTGCTCCTCTAGTTCAGCAAGAGCTCTGTTGACTTCTTTAATGGACATATAATGCGTCATATTTGGTCGCAGATCTGCAAATAGATCCTGAAAAATACAAGAGGTCATATACAGCAATAAAAATACGAAACATAATCCGGGTAAAAAAGAATTGCTTTCATAAGTTCCAATAAATGGCAAATAGACCTTGCAAAACTGACGCTACCACCTACCCGTACCCTGTTGGAACATAGACATACCCAACTTGGATAACCTTTTTGCCAAGTCTATTATTGCCACACCGGCCGCACAAGCGCAAACCCATGAGACTAATATCCATTGCCTCATGTGAGCCGTGTCTGTAGGTCAACAAATTTCTATAAAGGACAAGCCGATTCTTTCCATTATCCAGGCACAGATCTTGTAAAAATTCCAGATATGAAATGTCTGAAGAACCTTACAGATACAGCAAAAAGAAAGGGAGAGGAGTAGAGTATGGCACCTGTAAATCAAACTCAATATCAAGTGGAAGGGCACCCTTGCTTAAAGTATATCGCTGGAAATGTATCAGAAATCGATCAAGTTTCCTACTGGAGGAACCTCGGTCAAAATATTGTCCACAGGTCTCAAGAAGTATCATCACCATTCTAATGCGGAAACAATCCTCGGGCGGGTCCAGAGCACCTTGCTGATGAAAGAAGACTATTAGGAATGAAGTTGAAGATAGGAGCCAAAACTCAGTAACTGACAAGCCTACACTTGACCAAGTACCTCTTTTTAGATTAAAAGACAGACAAAGGTGAACACTAAGGTTAATCAGCTAAGTTGATAGACTTTTGTAAACTAACAAGTAACAACTAAAACTAATTAAAAGACAAAGACAAAGGTGAAGGAAGACTAAGGTTAATCAGCTAAGTTGATAGACTTTTGTAAACTCACAACTAAAACTTTATGGCAGGGATGCCAAGCAATAATAGTGCAATTATAACATTGCCCTTAAGATTCACTCTTGGCTTGGTATGGCATAAGGGAAGATATACGTATAGAAAGCAAGTTAGGCAGCCAGCCATAGTGGCGGATCAAGTATTTTCTTAGTGAGGTCCTACACTTGACCAAGTAACTTGTATGCTGCAACAAGCATCCACCACTGAGCAGCCATATAGATCAGCTAAGGTCAAAAGTCGCCGGCCAGCAGTAAATTTTTTCACTTACCGTAATGTGTGACCAACAGACAGCCAAACAAATCAGCAACAGCCAAAAGCCATAAGTCAGCAGATAATGTTTTCACTTACCCTATAACCAATAATCTGAGTTCAGCAGTAAAAATCAAACATCTAACATGGGAGCTCAAGGGTTATATAGATCAATACCTCAGCTGTACCATGGCCAAAAACAAGGATCAAATAGAGTGTCTCAAAAATAACTGACGAGTCCACAAGTTCATAGTTGTACAGCTCTCCTAAGAAACGCATGTGTGCAAGGCGTCGTTGCTGCATCCCATAGTCGTTCAATTCTAACCCCATTCTGATCTCCTCCAAAACCTGAAACCCAAGTAACATCACTTGCACTATTCTGTAGAAACAAAAGAACATGTATGATACGTAAAATCCAAGGAAATGATACATGAACCATCATTAAATATAATACTTCGTAAGAATTACTGTGTGGTGCAAAATTCTTATAAATTTAAAGTTACTTTAAAATCTCTTAATAGTGTCAGTTATGCGTCCATCCAGTTAAATATTACTTTGTAATTGGCAACCAAAGATTTCAGAAGATTTGTTTTATAAATTCATTCGAGGCTGACCAATTTCTTTGCGAACAGAAGAAGGGAAATTCAAAACAAAAAATTCCAGGAATCTTGCACTTCCAAAGAAGATGCTACACCAGAAAAAAAAAAGGTATTAAATTACATATAATTACGTAAATACCTCATCAACAACAGCAACTGCAAAATTATCATGATAGTAACTGAGGCCAGCTGTTAGAGATGCAATCAGATGAATTTGCCCATATTTTCCCCTGTGAACCTTCAGAAAGCATTTCAACAAATACGGCTCACATTCACTCCAAGGTAATTTGTGGAGCTGTCTAAGCACATGCTCAATTGATGACTTGTCAAGATCTGAAAATAACAGCTTTCTTATATACTGCAGGTACCAAACAGATGTACTTTATCATCATTCATCAACATCATTAAGCAAATAAACAGGAAAAAAAAGGGACAAAAATTCACAAAATGATCAAACCTGATGCAGTGGAGGGCGGACTTTAGAGATCCTAGCAGGTCTATCAGGAGGTTTGCACAAATAATAAGCATTTTCAACTAGAGTGCTATGGCGAGGATCCAAATTCTTTACATTTTTCAAGCGCTTAAGAATCTCCAACATGATAGACATACGTACACTAGTCTCAGGAGAACGGTACAAAAACCTCCCACATGTCTCCAAAAGATTGCAAGCCACATCTATGTTATGGTGGGAAAAATCATCGAGACAAGTCTGGACAAGAAAATTCATAAGTGTGAATAAAACCTCAAGATATTCATTTCAGAGCAAACAATCAGGATATCTGACTCATCATGGGACAAATCTGATCACAAATCTAAATAAAGAGAGGAGAGATATACATTTCTATTAAATAATCGAAACCTTTCATCCACAGCCTTGGCCCTTGAGGGCTGAGAAATCTCTTAGACAAAGATGAAGCCAAACAATACGGTTTATTATAATCCATAAGTAGCACTAATGACCCAAACTTAACCTTCGTCAAACATTCAAGTTTGACCTTCACTTTTAAAGATAATGATTTAATGCCATACTACTTGCACCATCACTAGGTCTGATACTGAAATAATCCATAAACATTGTAACTTCTACTGAACTCCAATACCTATACATCAACCATACCTTTAAACAGCTAAACACAAGTCCAGCTGGAGCAATTTTAAATTTGCACAGTTCTCCTATGAACCTGATATTCCTGATCTTTGTTTCAATGTTCATTTGGTCCTGAAGTAACAAAATCACAAATCATAATTACTATCAGCTATAATGGTCAAAATGTCACCAAAAAACAGGGTAAGATAGGTAATAATGCAGCCATAAGAACATGAAATCTCAATACTAACCTTCTTACTAGTTAAGAAATTAAACTCCTCTTCCAACAACTGCAAGAGCATTGAGGAAATGTCCCTCATACAGGTTGACAGTGTGCCAACCATGCGCGAGTAGTATGGCAGCAATTCAAGGGATGTTCTGGGTACATTGAATAATGCCCTAACAAGCTTTTTCCGACTAGACTTTGAGTTCAAATAGCAAAATTCTACCTGAAAAATATACAATTAAACAAGCCTTATTTCGTAAGTGCAATCCAGAAAGAACTATAGCAAGTATAGATCACCAACTACCAATTCTAACATACTAGAATACGTACAGTTAATTGATCGATAAGATCACGGCTGACACAACCAGGAAGACGCCGCAAAAAACTTTCCAATTTGGTAGCTTTAAGACCCTTTTTATGCTTGTGTTTTTTCCCCTTCTTTCTCCAATTTTTTTCTCCCTTGTCAATCTTTTTTTCTTTCCCCTTGCCTTCCTCAGCATTTTTATTCTGTTCTGTGTCACCTTTCTCCTTCTCTTTCGCATCTTTAACATTCCCTTTCTCATTTATTTTACCATCCTGCAAGACTCCAGAGTCTGACGGGGACTCGACAATATCCTCAGCTGTCTGGCTGTGTTCAGATTCTGAAGCAAGATCCTGATCAAGAATTATCAAGAGGAGGAAAAAAAAATCATTGGTACACAATTCAGAATAAATGTGCACGGCCATGCCATTTATATATAAAAATGAAATATATAAGACACAAAAAGAACAGTTGTGAGACCCTACCACATGTACTTAAATGCTTAACCATGACTAAATCAAAAAATCTATGGGCTCCATCCTTTTTCCAGTTCTCAAGAATCTCAAAAATTTTGAGAGCAGAAATGGCTCAGTCTGGACATCCTAACACCAATTTTTCCGAGCAATTCAAATCTGCAATTTCTATATGGATAATGTACACTACTCGTATAAAAAAATGACCATTGTACTAGTAGACATTTAATGGTACATGATGAAATCTCAATAAAAAAAAGAGTGTTGATAAATAAACAAATCCTTACATCTGATTGTTCATGAATCTTTCTTGGTTGCTCATTGACCTTGGACTCAGCTTCACCCAACAAAACAGCTGGAACAAAGGCTCTGGAGAAGAAGTTGTTACAAACATGACTACTTATTAGTACAATAAAGACACAGATTGTCATTTCCCTCTTAAGGCTCACCATTTATTCTTTTCCGGGGAGGGGAATCAAATATCTCAATCCTTGTTAGAGAAACCTACATATGATGACGTGAATATGCATTGAGCAATAGATGTAGAAAAAAAAACAGCAAACCTAAGGTCTGGCACGCATTCATAGAATGCCCGTGTATCCTCATCATCCCACACTGGCTCAACAGTGGAGGATTCTATACCAATGGCAGAAGATGCAGAATCACCACCAGTTGTTACCCTGGTAGTATGGCCATCCTCAGGTATCACGGGAGGTTGCATATCAAGGGCTTCAGCTAAGCTGATGATAAAAGGAAAGGAGAAATCAAACAAAAAGGCAAGTCAAATTAAAAAACCCAAAAGACAAATGTATAAAAACCATCATTAGCTGACAAAGCAAAGAACTTACGATGAGACGCCTCGATACAGATTATCATAAGACTTCCGCAGCTTCTCATATGAAGATGCATTATCATCACTTAGCTCACCCTTAGAGTTAAGAATTTTTGCATTCTCTTGCTCCAACTGGTGAAGAGACTAAGCACAAAAAATCAAAAAAACAACATATGTACAGATGTACCAGCATCAGAAATCAATCAAAAGAATAACAATGGCCGAATATGAAAAATAACATTCTTTTCAAGGCAATTTGGGCACATTCACTAGAAAGGGGAAGATAACGACTCCATTCAGGGATGACGATGAAAGGAACAAATGATTAGATAATTAAGAACACAAACCTTTTAAGAAGCAAATAACTAAATCAGTATACAAAAAATCTCTTTTGCTCGAAGAGCAGAAATTGCCACAAACACAACAACACTACAAGATACACTCAATAACCCACCCAGGCGGCCAGAGGGTCAGGCCTAAATACTGGCAACAGTTAGACATGTGAAACACAAACAAAAAAAATGAATATAAAGTGAGAAGAGGTGGTGAAAAGAGAAGCCATTTATATATGTGAGAAGGTCAAAGAAGGAAGCTCATGCCCAAACATTTCAGAACTTACAGCATGTTCAGCCTGTAGTACTTCAGCAATGGTATCATAATATCCATCAAACACCTTCTTGAAAATTTTCTTCTGATCATCTGTTATACTGAGATCCCTGAAAAACTGCAATAATAGCAACACATCAGCAGGGCACAAAATAGGAAAACAGTAAAAATCTACAGTAGCTAAGATAGTTGAGCCATTGATTGCTCTAGGCCTCTAGTTATCATTTTGCAAGGAAGATACAAAACAGCTGCTTAGTGCTTATCATTTTTCATCGTAATGCCAAATGCACTCACCCTTAGAAGAAAATACTAAAAATAAGAAATACAAAAAAGCACCACATTACTTTCTAGAGTTCTCATTATGCAAGGAAGGCAGGAAGCTATAAAAGAGCTGCTTACTTATCATGCAGCTCCAAATCTCCAATCCCTGACACTTGCTATTTATAAAAAGAGCAATTTTACGGTAAGACCATCTTTTTGTATGAGACCATTAGACGTAACTATGGTATATTTGAAAAGTAACTTAAAAATAATAAAGTTACTTGTGAACTCAAAAATAAGTTGCTTTTCAAGTATAATAAAGTTACTTTAAATAGTCTCCTAAAAAAACGTCTCACCATAAAATTTGTATTAAAAAAAATTAAGATGAGAAGCCACACAAAATTAAACTTGTATTCCTCAAACTACACACAGCTCAAGGATAACTGCTTTACATAGCCACCAAACAGCTCAACTGAGTCTTTGCTTGCATAAATATATGATGTATTCACTAAATCTTTCTTTTTAAATTATAAATAACATGATGCATTTCAAATTGACTCCTTAGAAATTCATCTGTTTCTACGAGGGAAACAATCCTCTCCTCTTATTGACCTGTCTCGACTCCAATCCATCTTAAGAAGTTATCTAAGAGGTTTACATGTACACAGGTTACGAGAAGGAGAAGAAGTTTAAAGCTCCAAGGAGACGTAATAAAATCAACAAAAGCTAAATCCCAATATACTAAAGGGCTGGTAGTTGGGAGCCGTAGAACATAGCATGGGTAAACTATAAAAGATATTATTTTGAATTAGAAAACACAGAAGACATCATATAAAATTTTTAGCTTATTGATAGGCAAATTTTATACAAAAAATCTCTTCCCTAAAGCTTCAGTTTTAGAATCCTAAGTAACCCGTCAAAGTTTCACGTATTTCAACCCCAATTGAACCAGTAGACATTAGCCAAGCCAAACCTACCTCTTCAAGAAATTGCAATCGAAGATAGGAAAGTCAGCTTTAAGAAGGTAAAACATAAGATAAGACCAAACATACCTCTTCATGAAATTCTGGCCCAGATAATGGAAGACCTAAAAATGCTCTTCCTTGCCGAGCAAAAGTAGCTAGAAGCGACAGATTGGTCTGGGTATTATCTCGGTCCTTCAAGTGTTCAACACTAGCAAGATCTTTGATGATAATAACAAAAATACTGCTGTCTTCAATAACTCCAACAAAATATAGTTCCAACAGGAGCTTTAACATGCTTCTCTTATTCATGGCCTTTGAATTCCTATCCGTATCCAAATCTTCAGCTACCTTTCCAGGAAAAAACACCTTCAAAAAGCCCTGGCTAATGCTTGACGAGAAGTCTGGGTATCTTTGATGAAGGAAGGAACAAATCTGTCCAAAGTCCACATTAAATACTGCAATGTCAAAAAGGATCCCAAGAAGTTGCGTGACAAAATAAAAGCCCTATGAACATCTCTCATCTCACTCTTTGAGCCATTATTGACCTTCACCCCTTGAAAAACATGACATTTTTCAGCAATTAAAAGAATTTAGGCATAAATAAATATAAGTCTACACTTTAAGACTATCAATGGGGGAAAAAGACTCAACACAACACAAACTGCAAGTCAGATCATAATATAAATTATAGAATTAAGTAAAAACATTGATGATAACTTCAAAAAAAAAAAAAAAAAAAAAAAAAAAAAAAAAAAAAAAAGAACTAGCTACCCAGTCCACCTGCCACCAGAGCTATTCATAAATGATAGTAGTATAATTTTATAGGTTTGATTACAAAGCTACACAGGATCGGAGCAAACAAGCTACCTGAACAGCAGCCTGTATGTCTGAGCTTTTAAGCTTAGTGTCACATATAACCGCGACCACCTCAGTCACAAACTTGCTCATATTGATGCCTCGCAACTCATCCATCAACCCTTCTCGAGATTCTTCTGTTATCTGCTTGAACTTTTTTATGACAGCAGTGTTGCGTTTGATGCTAGAATCCAATGTTCTTAGAAAAGCAGGTTCTGCAAGGGAGAATACATGCACGATCAGCAACTAAAAAACAAGCACCAAAATAGAAGGGAATGATTTGCCACAAACTTTTCCCATGAAAGTGTTGAAAATTTAACCATGTGCCTCCATACTGACATTATTGCAGGTTTGACGACAAGCTTGGACATGCAAAAATATGAAGTAATATGCATAGTGTTCTAATTCTTCTAATTAAGTAGATCAAGATGTGATTGGTATTTTGCCGCGATACATTAGAGGCATGAGCCAAGGCACGAGGCAGGGTGAACCTATAAGAAGATTCCAACAACTTACCAGGTCTTTCAGGTTTCAAATTACTTTGACGTAGAGCCATCTTTGCTTCAACTGACTTCTTTAATTCCTCAATGTGAGCAGCAGCTTCCTGAATCCCCAAAAATTTAAAATTAAAAACCCAACCAAAAAACTAAAACTTTCACTTAAATAGGACATATTATCATATTTTTTATTAGTCAATGTACAAAGCGCTGCTATATCTGTTTTAAGGGAGTCGAGATGACTGAGCGAAGTTTTCAAAAGGTTTCGGCCCGTCTCTGCAAAGAGGTCTTCTACTCTTCTATATTAACAAGTATGACACAAAATCAGTGTTTGGAGCTTAAAAGACGAACTCCAAAGTGGATACATCACCTCAACTTTCCTTAACAATTTTAACACAAGTTTAAGACAATACCCAAACAAAAACAAGGCGGCAGGAGAAGAAGGCGTTGATGACAGCAATAGCGAAAACATGACAAGATCGTAAAGCTAAGTACTTTTTTTAAGACAATAGTCCAATACAGCGACTAATCTTCAAAATTGTGCTTCTATAGAACGCTAGTATTAAAAAAAACTTCAGCTTCCACGAACCAGTTAACCTCGTCATCTTGTTTTCAATCGGTTCACCACAACAAGACACTCGTCATCATGTCAAGTAGCCTAGTACCCTAACTAGTAACTACTAGATACGGAATATATCATAGTATCAAATTACTAGTGCATTAAATTATCACTCTCACTATTTCACTTGTTTCATTACATTAGCTTTTTGCACATGAACAAGGAATGGATTTAGAATGTGAAGCAAGTCAACTTATATCCCAAATTTACTAGTCCATCAAAGTGAACTTTACATTGGGGTAAGAGTATATTTGTAATTTTCTGTACTAAACTTCACGAAATTAGATAACGTAAACAACCTAGTGAAATGTCAGACAACCACAATTAATCCTTCGAGCTTCATAGTATCATAGTATCCTAAGCATTGGATAGAGACTACAGAGTATGTCATAGTATCAAATTACTAGTACATTGGGGCGTTTGATTAGGGGGTTTTAGGAAAGGCAAAGAGAATGAAATCCCCTTTCCCTTTGTTGTTGTTTGCTTATCCATCTTTTCCTTACCCTCTACCCAATTTTCAGAATGGAATTACCCCAAACTCCCTCCCCTCCTTCCATACCCTTACCCTACTACCTCCTATCACCAACACTACAACCCCCTACATCTACCACCAACACCCAACACCTCCTCCCACATCGATACCACCATCACTGGCGCCGCCGATAGCCCCTCACTCTAGAGTCTAGCCCATTCGCCGACCCCACCTTGACAGGTTTTTTCCGCCTCCCTTTGCCAGCCCCACTTCCCTTCGAAAGCCACCATCCCCAACCTCTAAGCTCCCTCTATTTCACTCACTTCAATACATTTACTTTTTGCACATGAATAAGAAATGGATGGAGAATGTGAAGCAAGTGGACCCGTCCATCAAAGCGCACTTCACACTTGGGTAAGGATATATTGTAACTCTATCTACTCAAACTCACCAAAATAAGACATGTAAGGAATCAAGTGATATGTCAGCAAACCGCAACTAATCCTTGGAGTTTCATAGTGAAACAGATTGCAACTCCGCACACCTCAACTAATAAAGTAAATTATGGCATAAGATTAGAACTACTCAACAACACGATAGCATTTCGGTGAAATTGTAAAGAAACCTTGCCTACCTAAGTCGGATATTGAAACCATGAAACAAACACCATCAAAATTAACTGCAATTTACAAAATTACGACATCGAAACGATTAATTACCTCATCATTTTGTTTCTGTTCACCACCACTGTGGCATTCCACTTGTTGTTGATCCATTTCTACAATTTCTACAACACCACAAACATAAACCCTAATCAAATGCCATCATCATCGTCATCATCAACTCTAACCACAAACAATTTTACTTATATTGGTTTATTACGTAACTTAAAACTCTCAAATCACGAACCCTAATTCGGGCATGAAAAGTAAATTGGGGAGAAAATTCGAAATTTTTCAACAACAAAAAAGTAAGGAAAAAGGAGAAAAGGTAATCAAATGGAGGATACCTGAAATGTGGTGAAAATGGCGTCGTGTATGTCACTGAACGAAGTGAAGTGAGATAAAGAGAAGGGCGGAATCAAGAGAGAGTATAGAAAGTTGTGATCAGAGAGACGGCCATTGTCGAAGCTTAATTCTCATTTTACGTGCTCTAGAATTTGTGCTACTCGTACTGTTACGTACTTAACACAAGGTTTTATTTTCGAACTTTATTAAATCTCAGTTGAGAAGGACGGTGCACCGGACCCAAATCGAAATTGAAATGGCCAAAAATGATGGACTGAAGATCGGACCGGAAAACTCCGGTTTAAAACCGCATAAGAATATGTCTGTAGTTGCCTACTTACATTTACTTTATTAATGAGTTATTAATGTTATAACTATAAAAACGTAAAATATGTACTATTGAAATCCATTAACGATAAATTAAGCATATTTAAACATTTTTTTAAAGAATATTATATAAACTAAGCTAAGAAAAAAAAAAGTTAAAACGTCAGATCTAATCTAGTCCAGACCAAAAAAAAAAATGGGGTCGAAATGGACCGGAATCTGGAATCCTTAAAAGCTTGGATTGGAGTGCAAATCGAATATTTTAAATTCGGTTCAGGTCGAGTTGATTCCATTCTAGTTTGGTCCAACTTTCGATTCGAACCGAATAATGAACAATCCTGTTTGCACAGGCGGCTTCAAGGGGCCAGGGACCAGGTGCCCACCATGAGTTTCTGTATGTTAAGTATTAGGCATTGCCAATAATATCAAAAAAAAATGTTGCAACGGTTAATGCTTTGTACAAACTCCCACGGGACCCGTGTTGGATTCTCGGTGATGGGATTTGAATCCCAGTCACTTTAATAAAAGTTTTTACGTAGGATCACTTTAACAACTCTTTTTTTTTTTTTTTTTTTTGAAATGTAAGTTTTCCATCAAGATCAATAACAAACGTTTTTTAGAGACAAGTCATACACTCAAGGAATTCCTAATATTAATAGTAATCATAGGTCAACAACACATAAAAATCCACGTTTTGCTTAGAATAAGGCCGGCTCAATTGAGTGCCCGACTTGATCGAGTGCCCTACTTATTCGATTGAGTGCCCTACTTACTCGGTCGAGTGATGTCATCCCTGAAGCCAAATTACCCACGCATGAAGGTCACTCGATCGAGTGACATAGCCCTACTAGATCGAGTTTTCTATATGATTCTGACAGGTATTACAATCTTCCTCCCTTAAAATGAACTTCGTCTGCGAAATTCGTTCATAAGCAAAACCACTTAACACAATACAATGCTTACACCCTATCAACATAACAACACCTTACTTAGCCAAGTGTCAACCTAGGTAGCACCAAAACGGACATGGACACGGACACGGGACACGGCATCCCATGAAATTTAGGACACGGAACACGTTATTTAAATTTAATAAAATATATATTTTTTATTTATAAACATTCGATTTTATTTTGTAAAACTATTTATATTAAATTTAAATAAGTGAAAGTAAAACTTAGGCTTGATTAGAACTCATTTTCATCTCCCAACCAAACCCATATTCTAATCAATCTCTTTTGGCGGCTCATTTCTCGTCTAAAGAAAATCATTCACCCCAAATGATGTTCAAATACCAAGGACACGCGTCGGACACGTGCCAAATACCATGGACACGCGTTGGACACGTGCCCTTATAAAAATAGAAAGTTAGACACGACTTTATAGATGTCCGAAACATTTAGGCGTGTATCTGACGAGTGTCAGTATCCGACACGGTGTCGAACACGGGACGGCTGATTAAGAAAAGTGTATGTGCTACCTAGGTGCCAACAAACTCACCCCCACACTAACTCTCACAACCAATACTTAAAATACTCAATTTACCAATTTCAACAATCACTAACCATCATGCTAAACTACATCCATCCAACGACCTAATAACTAACAAACCAACTAACACAACTCATAAAAAAACGAAAACTACTAAAAAGGTAGTATTATAGCATGCCCTCCTTAAAAACGAATTTCGTGCTCAAAATTCTCAACCATAGTCCTTCAAATATTCACACTAACAACATTCATAACTTCGTCCTCCATGCTTCACCGCACACCATTCATTTACAACACAATTCTAACACAAAACTATGTAACTGATCGCCAAAATACGCGACAAAATGTGCAACTATAATAACATTAGGACATCGTACCCGTCTTAAAAACAATGTTACGTCCTTGTAGCCCCTAAATACCACTTACTTGACCAAATCCTCAATAATTTTTCTTCACCACTACAAAACTCTTCTAGACATTAACCAGATACTCGCCCAAAACATTTCACTCTTTATCCCGTCAATCAAAAGAACATAAACTAATTTGCATCCTCAAAAACAATTCGACACATTTTCCGCTAACACCTTGCCACCACTATGCCACGTAAACAATTCATCCAAATCAAGTTCCTAAAATACTCCAACAACTATAACCTTATACTAAAATGTCTCTTTAAATATGATAACGCAATATCCATAGCTAAAATGTGTTCGCCCATAATATACTCTACCCTCTCACCCAGAAGTCAAAGGTTAAAGGAAACAACAATACATATAACACCACACCCAATCCATATGCCCATAATAACATAACTTAATTAGTCATTTAAATTACGTTTCTCAAAACTAACTTCAGGTTCAATCAGAGGCCAAATCGATATTCATTGCAAAACATAGACATTCTTATAGCCAACTAACTAGTACACCATCCTTGACAAAAAATAATACTAATTACCTCAAACATCTACGTAACTAATCCATTACACCTTTTTAATATCATGTTAGATTTCTATCCATATCATTAACATCACACACAACAATTAGATGACAATCCTATGAATAGCATCCCATACTACTATTCACATGATTGAAATCTTACATAAAATAGACATCAACCGCATAAATGACATCCCATACTCCCATTCACACAATTGATAACATATCGTGTATCCCAATAATTCAGTCTTATAACTCTTTAGGTTATTCACTCTTATACGCTTTTCTTGTGAATACTCTTTAACTTATTAAATAAAATAAAATAAATATAGAATCTCGAAAAGAAGCCCAAAAGGATATATATAATTACACAAGTGAAATTAAAAACATGATAACATATATACGATTTCCAGATACATGGAGAAAGGCGAAATAAAGAACCCGTATATATGGAAAATTCGTAAAGGATAAGAATACAAAATGAGGTTTAAAAAACTGGATATCAGACAGAGTTTTCAAAACCGTATTTCATATGCGTTTTTGCCCACCCTTACTGATAACTGATAAGTACTTACTACTGTAGATGTAATACTACGGTTTTATGTGTTGTTGGGTACTCTATCGATTAGGACTTACTCTGTCGAATAAGTGAGTGTTGCGTGCGAAATAGTGTACTGCTGATGGGTACTCGATCGACTAGGTAGGTTACTCGATCGAGTAGGGGGCACTCGATCGAGTAAGTCAGTTTTATGGATTATTTGACGGGTTTGATAACAACGCATGAAAAGGTTGTATAAGCTTCTCCGTCAGTTTCTTTTTACTTTTTACCAAGTTCTGAACATTTTTACAAGAAAACAAACATCGTTACATTCTCTTTTCGCATTGCTATCAAATCCAAGGGGCTAGAGTCGTTGGAATTCAGAGTTCTTTATACCGTTGAGACCGTGGTATTGTGGGTAAGATTCTTGTACAGTTTTTATGTCGTTTCATTGATATTAGTTGAAACCCTAATTGGGTAATTTGGGGATTTTGGGAGTATTTTGATACTAGATGGTAATTGTATGATTGTGTATTTGATAGGAGGTGATTTCGTAGAGGAACTTTGCTGCTTCGCTATTGTGACGGTATTAATCATTGCTTTTCCATGTAGGTTTTTCCTACTCGGTTATTTATTACATAGTTGATTGGTGATGGTTGTGATATTGTTAATCTTTATCATGTTAGTATTGTAATTGTTGTTGTTGTTGTATAATTTGGTTGGATGTGTTTGTCTGTGGTTAGTGAGGCGCGTCCTCGGCTGAGTGGAGTCACATGCGGGAGTGGCTTCACGCCCTTGATTCACCCTCTGTGGAACCCGCCATAAGAGGGGATGTGCACATTAAGGAACATGTGTTTTCGCTCGGAATAGATGCGCGGAGATTTGGCGGGTACTGCTGCGGTCCTCTACTGGCGGCGTGGAATATCTGTTGCGATGGGTATTCTGGCAGGGCTACACACTTAGTGTGTGGGCTACACACTTAGTGTGTAGTCAGGTGTGTGGAGATGTAATGGAGTTGAGTGATCTGTGTGTTGTTGTCTTGTGTATCTTGTTTTGTGTAACCAGTAACTGACCCCGTCTAAATGTTTTAAAAACTGTGGTGATCCATTCGGGGGTGGTGAGCAGTTGTCTAGCAGGTATACTATGGACGCCATGAGTCTGATAGTAGTCTTCCGCTATTGTGTGATGACATTTTATTTACTTTAGTTGGTTTGGTTTGGAACAGTTGAATTGTACTTTATAGTTTTGGTTTTGATGTAATCACTTTAAATTTATTTACTTAAAGTATGTTTCTTGATGGTCACTTTGGATTACTATGCCTCGGGTAACCGAGATGGTACCACTTTCATGCATTAGGTGGTCTTGGTAAGGCACCTGGGTGTATGGGGGTGTTACAAATTGGTATCAGAGCGACGATTTTGGAACCTGTAACTAATGAGCCCAATGAATATAGACAGTCAAATTAAAATGAACCTGGGTAGGAGTTGTTAGGAGCTAATGCAAAGACTTGGAAGACGTCCTAAAGTCGCAAACTCGCCCTACAACTTTAAACCGGTCACTATGGGGTGTCATAGGATCGCTATGTGTTTACTTATGTTATATTCATATGATTGGATGAATATGGTGGATGAATAAATTGTATGAATACGTTGTATGAATATGATCTATGAATTGGTTTGAAAAGATGAAGTAAGTAATTGCATGAGAATATGAAATTCAAGTGGAGAACATGCTTATGTGATGGAAGTGGATTTTCTACTGTTGCTAAGTTAGTAACATATGAATAGGGGATTTTATGTCGTATATTATGTTATTGTTTTACGTAAAGTTATAGAATAAAAGCATGTGGGTAGTACATGATTGATAAGTTGAATAATATATGTGCATGATGGATGTTGTTGTTTGGCTTTTGTCGATAGTAACATGTGGTTAGGGATACTGGTTTTACGAGTATCGAGTTGGTTTTGTTTACTTTGTTGTTGTTTAAATTGTTTAGAAGTAAAAATCAAGTAGTTATGTTGTCCGATTATAAAGAGGTTGTCTTTAAAATGTTATAACTTGAGATGTATATATGATTTTGATGTCATTACAATTGGAGGTGATATCTTGTTCTTTTACGATTCTAACGATAGGTCACACGCCCAAAATGACCAAGAAACGAGTGAGATATGACCGTTTTACGAAAATTGAACAGTGCTGAGAATTGCGTAGGGTACTCGATCGAGTACCCCTTACTCGATCGAGTACCCCTTACTCGGTCCATTAGCCCTGGTAATTTATTATGCGTGCTTTTGGCCTTCACCTACTCGATCGAGTAGATTGTACTCGATCTAGTGACTCCTGTTTTAGGTCATATGATTATCTTTTGACTTCGTCGCATATTATGTTTAATTCAAAGGTGTTCTTTTGCTTCTTTATGCATTGTTTTACATATGTGTTGATCTTGATGCATAAGTTACCCAATCTTATGATGTAAGAGTAACACCTTATGGTGGGTATGAGTTTGGTAGGGAGGACATAAGTTATATGTGGTTGTGATGGATAGTGGAAAAAAGGGAAGGTAAGATTGATGAGTTTATTGAGGCATGGAGCATGTTTTGTGAGATGCGGTGAGTGATATGATTGCGAGTTTGGGTAATATGAGGTAAGTGCATATGGGCAAGGGGTGATGTAAGTGTAAGGAACGTGAGAATGAAAAGATTGAAATGAGGGATGCGAATGGTGGTAACTTGGGATGTTTAAGGATTATGAAGGGAGATAGTTATAACTGGGTTGGTTAAGAATATATGTAATGGAAAAGTCGTTATAGATAGACGGAAAAGAATGGTTCATAAAGAGCTTAGATTGAGTTATACTGCGATGTGGATTTGTAGATAGAGATTTAGTTTGGGAATTTGGATTATCAAGAGCTGAAACTAGAGTGTGATTTCCTTGGCAATCAACGGTATGAAATGAGTTTTGGTTTCTAGAGGCGAAAAAAAAGGTTGAAGAGTAAACTTTGCTTATGTGGACGAATTGGTGACAAGTATGGGTGATAGCATGATGGGAGAAGATCCATGGTAAGAAAGAGTGAGATGGTACTGATATGAAATAAAGGGATTTGAGTTTTAGAACAACGAGAAGGTGTGGACATGGCCCACCAACGTATGCCCAGCCGATCTGTGGACAATGGCAACGGTCTTTTTGAAAGCCACGCTCAGCGGCGTAAAAATGCTTTCGACCGGATCGTTTTTAGATCGGCCGGTTTCGTCTCGGTAAGGGTCTCGAAATGATTAGAGATGTTCAGAGTCGCCACCAAGCATTTGTGGGATGCCTGGAACCCATTCGAAATCCACTTTATACCTCGGTCAAATCGAAGCACAAAGCAGCGTTTGACATAGGCACTAAAGATAAGGAAATCGTCCCTCTTTAGCATCATATCTCTAGAATGACTCTCGTACGCCTTGGATAAGGACGTCCACTATCCAAAGTTTCTGAGTAAGAGGTGAAGGTACGTATTGGGAAGCCCATTAATCAGACTCCCAATCCCGCCCGCGTTAGCGGCCTCTACTGATCGATCTTGGTTGGTTGAATGCAAAAGTTGATAAAACGGTTTAAATGCATGAATGCGCATCCAATAATTTAAACCTAACATGTGAGAGCTTTCTAAGTCGGTTGATTTAATCCAAGTATCAAGTATAAGATGTCGAGTTGGATTAATGATTGATTTGCAGCAAGACGGAAATTAAACATCCGTTTACCGTATTAGGTTTAGGGTGCATAACAAGATCCATTTGTCTTAGTAAGGCATTTTTGAAATATGATTTTTGAATAATCAAATAGTCATCTGATACGTCCTATATCCGGGCTAACCGGAGTCGGGATCGTCCTAGACTAATGCTGGAAGGGAACAGACCCTGTATCAGGTGGCTATATGAGGCGCGAGCCAGCCGACGATACAAAGGGGCCTCCCTCTGGTTTTGAAAATGAGAAATGGAGGGCCTGTTTAGGCACGGGTTAGTCCACGGTTTATGTGCCGTATTCTGACCTTTTAGAAAACGATATAAAACGTGTTTAGAAATGGGCATTTGAACCCGGTTTGGTTTGAAGGGCCGTTTAGACCGCATTTGTTGATTTGAAGAACTAGACTCGAATAATCATCATTATTTGGATAATATTCGGTGTCGGGTTCGATTTGACAAACTTGACATGAATAGTTTTGAAAGTAATTATGGACTAATTGTTTTAAGTCCATTTGAATGTTATTAGTCGATACTCATCATCGCATCGGGTTAAAAATCGGCATGGTATGTAGAACCAAGGATGACTTTGTGTTGGGGACTAATATGCTTGTTTGAAAATGTAAAAAAATGAAATAAAAGGTTTTAAAATACCTTTTAAATGTCATTAACCAAATATTATCATCGAAACACGGATTTAACCGTCATGGTATGAGGAACCAAGGGTGAAAAATGTTTTATGGTTAAAACAAATGAAATAAAATAAAGAGGGTTCGAAAGTATTTGGAATGGTAAAAACCGATTACAAATATGAAAATGAATTAAAGGGAAATGACGAGAACAAACACGGTTGATCTCTGGTCTGAATACCCCATTTAGGCGCGGGTAAGTTGGCGACCTAAGGGGCTTCTTCCTCAGACCAAAAATCAGTTTTGGCTCGTTTATTCCATGTTTTGGTTCATGTTATGCACGTTTTAGCATGTTATAGTCATGAAACAAATGAAAACATAATAAAAGAGGATTTTTACACCCTCATAATTACATGTTTGGTTATGGCAAGTGACCGACGTAAGTGTAACAACTCGTTTGATCGGAAAAGACTCGGTTTAAAACCGTTTTGGTAAGTAAAAAGAGTGTTTTGATGTTAGTGATGGTGTAGTGGTCGAAGTGGTCGGTCAAGTGATTTAATGCACGATGACGGTACCAAACAATGTGTAAGGCTCGTGTTTACGATCGGTAGGTCGTAAATACGCGTCGGGTTATGACTTAAGAAGTCGAGTCGAGAATTTTAAGGGAGAATAGAGGGGGCGGACACTCGCGTAACTCTCAAATAGGTGGCATTTGAGGGGTATTTATAGGGAAATGAGTGGTTGTGTGAGTTTTTAGCGACGTGTCCACTTGGGCTGCTCAAAGACGCGCGAGCCACGTCGCGGGTCTTCGAGGTGTGTTGTCGCTTTCACAACAAACGCAATCATGATTTGTTCTATCCTAAGTTTTGTAGTCACATGTTTGGTACTTGACCAACATGAATCCGGGAAAACTTAAGGTAGAAGGTTTGAAATGTTTTGTTTTTGGTGGTTGACTCGGTTTGACTCGTTGTTGGAGTCGGGATTTGAATTTTTGAGTCGGTTTTTGGTCCGGTGTCGGTTTTGACTCTAGTTAGTGTCATTGCGACCCCGTCGTCGTGCATTAAACACTCCATGTATTTTTGAAATGTTTTATTTTCGAAATCGTTTTAAGTTTTCCGACGTAAAGTTGTACACAAACTATCGATCAAACGCCGCGATTCCAAAACATGTTGTAGTCCGATAATCATCGGGTGTTTGTTGGAGTTTCAGCAAATACTGGGTATCTACAGAGCCCCCACTTTGACTGAGGCTTGGACAGGGCAAAAGTCAAAGTAGAGCCCTCACGTCAATCGAAGATTACAATCTGGAGACCCAAGCGACGTCGAGGCGGCTCGAAAGGATTCGGGCCAAGGACCTACCGTCGGTAAGGGCGACGCCAAGGCGACTCGAGGGTACGAGCCAAGGACCTGTCGTCAGGAACAGTTTAGAGTCTGTCGACTATCCGTGCGGGTCATTTAAAGTCCATTAGACTACGTACAAAGGCTCGTCACCCATAAGAAAGAGTCATACCTGAGGCATCTTCGGATATGTCCTTGCGCGTTTGCGGATAAAGGCTCGCCAGCCATTGTAAGAAAATGTACCCGAGGCATCTTCGGGATCTGTTCTTGAAAGGTTGCGGACAAAGGCTCGCCAGCCATGGTAAGGAAATGTACCCGAGGCATCTTCGGGATGCGTCCTTGAGTGTTTGCGGATAAAGGCTCGCCAGCCAATGACAAGGAAATGTACCCGAGGCATCTTCGGAATCTGTCCTTGGATGATTGCGGACAAAGGCTCGCCAGCCATGGTAAGAAAATGTACCCGAGACATCTTCGGGATCTATCCTTGAAAGGTTGCGGACAAAGGCTCGCCAGCCATGGTAAGGAAATGTACCCGAGGCATCTTCGGGATCTGTCCTTGAAAGGTTGCGGACAAAGGCTCGCCAACCATGGTAAGGAAATGTACCCGAGGCATCTTCGGGATCTGTCCTTGAAAGATTGCGGACAAAGGCTCGCCAGCCATGGTAAGGAAATGTACCCGAGACATCTTCAGGATCTGTCCTTGGACGTTTGCGGACAAAGGCTCGCCAGCCATTGTAAGGAAATATACCCGAGGCATCTTCGGGATGTGTACTTGAAAGGTTGCGGACAAAGGCTCGCCAGCCAAGGGGCGGTCGGTTAATGGACCATGGGAATAGCCGCGTCAAATGGGCTTGTTTGAACGTAGCGAGCTTGTGATGCCGCCGTGAATTTGGATGAGAATAGCCGCGTCAAAAGGGCTTTGTTTTGAAAGTAGCGAACTCATGATGCCGCCGTGGAAATAGCGAATTTGGATTTTCACTATCACTGTTTTTTGAAATTAGCGGGTTCCGCGGGGAAGCCCCCTGCTGGTATTTGAAGGAATAGTGAATTTGGAATTTTCACTATTAATTGAAATGACCGTTTATGTGCCGCCGTTGACATTTGATGGAAATAGCGAATTGGGAATCTTCACTATTAATTGAAGTGACGGTTTATGTGTCGCCGTTGACATTTGATGGAAATAGCGAATTAGGAATCTTCACTATTAATTGAAGTGACGGTTTATGTGCCGCCGTTGACATGTGCGGTGAAAATAATGGAATTCAATTTCCAGCTATTATTTTGAAAATGACGGTTTTAATTGCCGTTGCTTGAAAATTTGAAGAAATAGCGGATTTTGAATTTTCGCTATTATTTTTGAAGTTGAAGGAAAATAATGAATTTGATTTCACCATTATTTTCGAAATTGGCTGTTTTGATCGCCGCTTGCTTGAAATTTTTGAAAATAGCGAATTTAAATTTTCACTATTTTTTGTCTTTGAGGAAATGACGATTTTCAATATCGTCAATGAAAATCCGAATTTCGTTATGTGGAAATTGGGCCAAAGCCCAAAATTCGCTGGAAGAGTAAGGGACGCCTGATTGAGGCGCGAGCCACCTGGCGAACCAAAGGGGCTTCCCTTTTTTCTGTAAAAAGACGCGAGTTCAGGCTGCATCCCATTCACCATCTCGTCTTCTTCATTTTTCGACAAAAACAAACCAAAATCGCCATTGTTGGACCTTCTAGCTTGCTTGAATTCGTGCCATTATCAACAATGTCATCTCAAGGTATGTATTATCTCTTGAATCCATTTAAATTTGTTGATCTTTAGCTTGATTGAATTAGGGCGGAATTTTACCCTAGAAAAATTGGGCGTTTTTGATTAAGCCCATTTCGAGTGAAATTGATGCTTGCATTAGGTTAGAAACCTGTTTAGGAGTATAGGGGTGCTTTTAGTTTGCATTTTGGTCCCCGTTCCCGCTCCCTATGCTCGAAAAACGCGAGTAAGGTGAGACACCGTCTCATTTCGCAATGCCAAGTTTATTTGCTTGGGTAGTGGGTCCCACTAGGTTGCATTGTAGTTGGGAAAACCCGTATTTGCCATTTATGGACCTTTGTTGGGTATTTGTAGGCAGAATTGGATTTTTGCCTTTTGTGATGGTCTTATGTCTGACAAAATAAGCGCCTGTTTGGGCTTGAATTGAGTCAGTTTGCCTTAAAATGGACTTTATTGGTAGTTTAGGTCGCTTTGAGGCGTGATAAAATCACGTTTGCCTTTTTTGCGGTTGTTGTTGAATTTTTGACCGGTTTGGGCTCAAATTAGCGTATGAATTGCCTTTTTGAACTGTAGAAAAATCCCCATTGTGTCGGGAAGGTATTTTGGGTTGTTGGCGGACCTTGTATGGGTCTTGAAATGCCGTCTTTTTGTGGTTTTGACTCGTCTTCTGCTTGAAAAGATGGGCGAGTCGTTCGATTTTTTGTTTTTTTTTAATTGTTTGGTTGGATTTTGGGCGGGATTGCCCTTGTTTTGTATTGCAGGTTGTGTTTTTTGGATTTATCCATTTCATGCCGTCGTAATGTCGAAATTTCGGCTGACGTTTTTTTGTTGTGTTTTTTTATTGCAGGATATCGTTTGGGACCTATGGGGTCTGCCGTTGAGGCCTTGGAGGAGGAAGTCGATCCTGGAGGGGGAGTGACGACTGTTTTTTTGTTACAGGCTTGGTTGTGTTTCTGTCTGGCGGCCTTTGCCAGGCCAATGATCGGGCATCGATCGTTGGTCGTTGCCTGCGGAGGTCCGGACGTCCGATGAGTGGGGTTCAGTACGAGTGTGTTATCCCACGTTACCGCTTTCGGTCGTTGTCGAATTCAGCTGAGTAGGGTTCAACATCGGGATAGCATCCGTTGTCCTGATCCCTTTTCATCCTCGAATTCTGACGATTGGAGGCCAACGTCGGGGTAGCGCGCTGAACTACGAGCCTCGGTTATCGCGTCGTCCAAAATCTTCCAGGCACCATTTTTCTTTTTGTCGTGGAGCAGGAACGAGGTATTACCGTCATGGTAACCACCTCTGCTTCTGTTGCTGCTCCTCTGTCTCCTGTGTTGCTCCCTTTCTTTTCTGATTGGAAGGGTTGGGAGTGCTTAGTTCGGTAGGTGGCAGATAGCCCCTAGTTCGTTGTCTTAGGCCAGTGTCTGTATGATAGATGTCTGTATTGGATCTTGTTCGTACATATTTACATTTTGCGTGAGGCGGTTTGTATATATGTGTTTTTGGATTGTGGTTCATTTTGTGATTTTTGGCTTTTTTGTGTTGTGTTTCGGAGGAGCGCTATCGGCTGTCGATTCTCCTTTTGCTTTGCACTAGTTCCTGCATTGTTAGTGTAGAAAACAAGCAACAGATAGCACATACGCATAAACGTAAACACGTAAAAGCATTTGATTGAAAACAAGTAAAGCATTTGGTCGAAAACCAAAAAATTAACCAAGATGACTTGAAGTTAGAATTGAAATTTTGAAAATTCCGTGACAAGTCGTCACGTTTGGAATTCAAAAAGGAGTTGATTTGAAAATTTGAGCAATTAACTCGTGTCGTGAATTAAATTGCGTTGAAATTATTGAAATTGACTCGGAAAATTCAAACTCAAACCGTCAGGAAAGAATTTTAGAAAAGGATTTTTGCGAGTATATTTGATTTTTGATTTTTGGAGGTCAAGACTCGAATTTGTGAGTGCTTGAATTTGAGGAAAATTGACGTCGTGTTATCAATTTTCGATTTTGATTTATGATGGAAAATTGCGAAAAAGCGAAAAATTTTCGGGATTTCGACTGACATGGAAACGATCCGTCGCGGATCGGGGCGACTAGCCGGGATTTCGACTGACATGGAAACGATCCGTCGCGGATCGGGGCGACTAGCCCTTCCCCCCTTAAAAAAAGAAAGAAAAAAAATCCGTATGTTTTAAGCTGCGTCACGGAAACCGTGTCGGATTTCGTAAAACGCGAAAACAAGGAAATGTGAGTGTGAGGAAACACAAAATGTCCTTGGATCATCCCGAAGTGGTGCGAGCTTCCTGGCGGGAGGTTTGAGGTGTCAGGAGAAAGCACAAGTTGAAAGAGACAAGTCAACAGCGGGAATCCTGGGGAAGGCCTAAAGAGGCGCGAGCAGCCTGGCGATGGAAGCTGGCTCTCCCATTTTTCTGAAAAATGCGCTGATCATTTTGTATAAATATGGACATTTGCGCTTCATTGTTTCATCATCTGAAACACAAAAACATCTCTATAAAACCTCTTTTTCTTCTTCCACAAAAATATTTCATGGATGCTTTTGAGAATGCGTTGCGACAATGGTGCCGGGATTTGTCGCCGCCCGAAAAGTATCAACTCGTTTGCATGGAAGTTGGGCAATTGTTGGCGCTCCGTCAAGTCAAGGTGCAACCTTAATTTCTTGAAGCATGTTCTCGGTTTTGGGATTCGAAACACCATGTTTTCGTTTTCCCGAAAGGTGAGCTTTGTCCTCTTGCCGAAAAAGTTGGAGCCCATTGGTGGGTGGCCGGGTTGTGTTCCGGTGCTTCCTCCGACTCGGTTGTGCTACAAGGAGAAATTATGTTCTATGTTGGGCTTATCAACAAGCCAAATCAACTTTCTTCTTGCTCCACATGGTGTGGATATGTTGGTTCTTATCAACATCTTTTCAAACCGATTGGATGCTAATGTCTCGGAGGTGGCTAGGAGAAGGCCTCTTGCATTTTGCCTTGTCCATGTGTACCTCTTTGTTGATGTCTTGAAGAAGGAGGGGCCAAGATGCCATGGTAGCATGACCCTTATTCACGTGATTGAGCAAATGGAGCATGGTAGAGATCCATCATGGTTGGTGCTTAGAGAAATTATCCAAGCTTTGGACAAGGAAGGCTCTTGTGGAGAAGCTCCCTCTTTTGGATCCCCAAGGATCCTCCAAGTGTGGCTATGATAGTTGGAATTTGTCGCCTTTTCTCTCTATCAAAACAATTTATAAAACCCAATTAAATGTAGTATTTAGTCGGGGTCGAACACGAAGACGGCGGGGGTTTCTACTAAGTCCAACTAAGAGTCAAGTCTAGTCAACAATGAAGGAAAAGGGTTTGATCTTAACTACTAGAACAACTAAATAAACGATTAAATGAAGATGAATACGATGGATTAAGAGACTAGGGTCTTCGGGGTCACCTAAATGAACTAAGGGGCGACAAAGTTGATATAGAAGTCTAAGGTGAGGGTTCGTCCTAGAGGCGGTTACCAACTTTCGTTGAGCAACAACTAATTCAAAACAAGCAACAAGACCACCCACAAATTTTCATTCAAAGGAGGAATTAAGTTAGCAAGACAAAAAGATACAAGCTTTCACTCACACAATTCGTCAAACACATTGTATGCAATGTTAAGAAAGGCAAAATCCTACACCAAAGACTCAAAATTTATCAACTAATCATGCCCACTAATCCTATTTAGGCTCCCCCTAAACCCTAGAAGGGTAACTACTCACTCATCATGTTTCTAAAAGCAAGATAAACAATAAAGATGGAGTCTTTAAGCATAAACATGGTGGAAGGATGAATTTTACTTCTAAGCATGCAACAATGCAATAATAATTATGAATAATGATGATTTAATCTAATAACAAAGATGAGTAAACTAAAAGACACAATCTTTAACACAATCAACTCAAAGATTGAATCTTTGGGTGCAAACAACTAGGATGAACAATGAAAAGATGAACAATAGTAGAAACAACAACAATCAAACAACAAAGATGCAAATTTAGCATGAACAATCAAACAAACTTAAAGGAAAAGCAAATGTAAACTAATGAAAATAAGGAGAGGAATAATACCAACTCAACTAGCAAGAAAGGAATTAGGATAGAATAATAAAGAAGGAGGAACCTTCAATCTTCTTACAACCCAAATTCAATTACTAACTAATTGGAGAACTTGTCTAATTAAGGAATGATTAACAAAATGCTTAACAAAGTTTTGAACTTGGAAGAGGAAATAAATTCAGATCTAGGGTTGTGTGTACAAAGGGTTTTAGGAGGGGGTATTTATAGGCTATCATTGGATTAAGGGAAGAAAAGAGAAAAAGCCCATTTGCGTGATGCGTACTCCTGTGCCGGCGGGCCGGCTGCCGGCCTCCTGTGCCGGCAGCGCGTTCTTCAAAAACTGAGGAAAATAGATGTTGCGTAATTCCCTGCCGGTGGCCGGCCTGCCGGCAGAGAATTCTCCTTCTTGGGATTTTCTTCCATTTCTTTATGAACAGCTGCCCTCTGCCGGTTGCCCGGCTGCCTTTGCCGGCAGCGCGTTCCTCAAGTTTTTGGCCAAAAACTTCTTCAAAAATGCCTAAGTGTTGGACTTGTGTTCCCTGACGGTGGGCCGGCTGCCGGCCTGCCGGCAGAGAACACCTCTCAGCTGGTTTTCCTCCTTTTCTCCTCACAGCAACATCCCCTGCCGGTGGGCCGGCTGCCGGTGGGCCGGCTGCCGGCCTGTCGGCAGAGGATTGTCCTCGGCTCCTTCATCTCCCCTTTCTTCATGTAAAGGCATTAAAATGCCTTTCTTGCCCCAATTCCTCTATACTCAACTCGGTTCTTGCAAAAGGATACACAAAATAACAAGTACGGGGATTGGGCACAAAATGCAAGGAAAGGCACACGAAACCGACTCGATATGAGTCGGAATGCATAAAAGAAAGAGGGAAATAAGGTGTAAATAAATCGCATATCAAACCTCCCCACACTTAAACCTTACTCGTCCTCGAGTAAGTCCAAAATCAATGTACAAGTCCCTACTATAATAGATATGGAGAGTGAGTGCACAATATAAGCATCACTCAACTAAGCTACTACCTAAGTCGATCGAGTATTAGCGCACTCAACGCCCCTTCAACTCACAATTTGACACTTATGAGGGGAAAGTGCCCTATTGCAAGGCAAGTTGGGTCTTGCTACAAAATTTTTGACACATCCAACAATTAAGCATGAATCGACATATAAGATGCATCACAAAAAGTCAATCCGCCTTCCTCATCTAAGCGGCCGTTTTACTTTAACATTTAAAGGTTTTGGTCGGGAGATACCGTCTCAAAGTCGTGGCGGGTGTCGATGCCCTAGTGGTGGCTCAAGCAACCTCGACGTGACAACCAAATGCCCAAGAAACAAATTCAAAGGCGGGAAAGGGGGAAGCAAAGCCTAACCTTCGAGAATCACATGACACACTCAAGATTCGACCAAATTGACCCATGACTAAGGGGACCAAGACTACCGACTTCCTCACGGTTTTCACTAGTCTCTCATTTTCTATTTCGAACGGGTGATTTTTGTGCAAAAAGTAACCAAAACCACTCAACTACTCGACTCGTGAGACATGCCCGCAATCTAACATGGAATTCTCTCCTACAAGACCATTAGTGAGATGCAAAAAAAAGGGAAATACGCATAAAAGAAACAAGGGTTGTAACGGGGCTAGGTGATGGGTCGAAACGGGATTGGTGCAAGCACCGTTATGGATCATTTGGAGTTTAAAATCAAATAGTTGTCAAAATTCCGCTTAACCCTTCCTTATTACAACAAATGAGTAAACAAAAATTCTTGAAATTAGTTGCCCAAAATCAAACCAACTTTCAAAATCCGACTCACTTGGAAAAACATCATATGCCCTTTATTTTGCAACGCCTTTTTCTACTCCATTGATGAAGGAGTGTTGCTTGGCTTTTTCTCAACAAACAAAGTATAAGTGCAACATTTTTTTTCTTTTTCATTACATTTTTTTTTCTTTTCTATTTCTTTTTCTTTTCCTTTTCAAAACCTCTTTATTCAAAGCAAACCAAACTAAACCATCATTCCGACTCAAGTGGATTGTGCACATCCACTAAACCAAGATTCAAATCCCCTTGCTTCATACTACCAAAACTCATAGACAACTTTCTTGATCAGGGTCAGTTATTTTTGGGTTGTAGTTAGTATCGTAGGTATCAAGTCAAATGTCAAGGCTCAAAAGGGGTGAACAAAATCGGTCCTAGTCTAAAGGGTCGAAAAATCAGGCTTATTTGGCAATGTGAGGCTCAAAAATTGAAATGCAACTTGTTGTTTCAAAATATGCATATAAATGAACATCTCATGGTCTAAAAGGAAAGGACGCCATGCTTGTGCGTCGTGATATAGCATGCCACGCAAGGAGCCTACTCACACCTAAGAGGGGGACCGGGTATGGATGTACCGATCCCAAGGGGGCTTTATCCTCACTTTTGAGTAGCTATGTCAAAATCTAGGCCTAGTCTACGGTCTTGGTCTCACATGGTAGTCAAAACTTTCCGGTCTAGCCTCATTTCCCGGGTATTTGCAAGCAAACACCCTAACAAGGAGGTCACAAGGTGCAAGCCACTAAGAGGGGAAAAACACGACCTAGACAATATCATCATAGAGGGTATCATACTCCCTTCCTAGACCAAATTTTGTTCAAAAATTTATATACAAACTCAATGCAACAAGAAGGAAACACAACACATATAAACAAGTGAGACAAATGCATGCAAGAAATTGAAATGAACATAAGGTAAACATGCAACAATTATCTAAGCCTAGCAGCACGTAAGCAACACACACCAAGTTCCAAAATGGAACATCCTCATCAACATAGCCCATCCTCCTCCATATATCCAACAATATAAAGGAAAAGAATAGTAAAGGAGAAAGAGATAGGAAAGATTTAACCGAGCGGTCTTCTAGTCTCCTAATGCCTCAAATGTCCCGTATGTGCCTGTGCCACTTGTTAGACAAACATATATATGTAAACAATGCAATATTTTTGTAATTTTTGAATTTTTTCGATTTTTAGGCATTATCTTGAATTTTTATCGAATTTAACGGTATTTACAAACATAAACAAATATTCACAAGGTGGATATTTCCCTCCCCACACTTAAACATTACTCGTCCCCGAGTAAGTCTCCAAGGGAACAAGTCTAGGAAGAGAATAGGTAAAAGAAAGGAACATATTTTTGTATTTTTGATTTTGGAAATTAAAATGCATGTTTTTGGTTTTTTTTTTTGGGCCCTTCCCACACTTATTCATTTACATGGGAGGGCAAGTTGGAAGATTAAAAGAACTTGTTTTTGGGTTTTTTGAATATTGGAAAAGAAATAACATGTTTTTGTATTTTTGAATGTGTGGAATTTTAGTTATTTTCAAATTAAATACGTGTTTTTGGTATTTTGATTTTTCAAATTTTTAGTGGTTTTTTCAAATAAGCATGCAATGCATGGTCTAACCTATATGTAATATTGAAATACAATGCAAGCTATACTATATGAATGCAATAACTAAATGTGACAATATATTACAAATTTGAAATCTAATGCAATCCTATATGAATGCAACGATATGCCTACTAACTAAATGCATACAAAATTTAAATATGAATGAGAAGTTTGGATTGTTGGGAAACATACTTGACATTTGGATTGGGAAGGGAGCAAAGATAGGCCAAACGCGAGGCCGTTTAGGACTCATGGTCCCCGTCGTCATCATCATCATCATCATTATCATCATCATCCCCGTTCACCGCTCTAAACTCGGACTCCCTAAGGAAGTCGTCGGTGTTCATGGGAACGGTGGAGTCGTCGAAACCTCCGCCGGACGCGATGAAGCCGCCCGTGACCGTTCCGGAGGCACTCCCAACCTCGGGGTTGGTGAAAATGGAGGGGGTACTTCCAAACCATTGAGCATCATGCCCCTCCTCTTGAGAAGCGGGAGGGGGAAAAACCGGGGCGACAAAGTAATCCGGCCGGATATTGATGTCGGCGTAGACAAACCGCGCATCCTTGTGGTAGCCACCATCCGGCTCAAGGTAGTAAGAAGGGTGAAGATGGGAGGGATGCTCGTAGTTCCTCCTCATGTAATCGTCGTAGATCGGAAATTGACCCACGGAGGTGTCATAGTAGATCCGGTCCAACCGTTGTTCAATGCCCCGCCTCTCACTAGCGGCGGTTTGCAAACCCAACCGCATATCACTCATGAAAGTGACCAAATCGGCATGCATAGGAGGCGGGGGAGGAGGAACGTTGCTTGAAGAGCCTTCACCGAAATTACCCCCCCAAGGTTGAGGTTGGAAGGTGGGAGGTCGGAAGAAGGGCATGGAGTAGTGGAGAGTGGATGGAGTTTCCCTCCGTTTGTCACGACCATAGGTGATGGGGTTGGTCGGGGGAGGTTGGGTCTCATCGGCCTCCTCCTCAATTTCAAGGAGGTAGGATTCCTCTCCGGGCTTGATTTTGAATTTTGAGGCGTTGGGAATTGGGACGGGGTTCTTCTTTTGCACTTGCCAATAATCGACCCCATCAAAAGGATTGGTTTTAATCCACTCTAGGTTCTTTGTTAATCAAATTTTGGTGATGTAGGTCTCCCCCCGGATCCACCTCAAGTTGTTCAAGTTCACCGGGCGGTCAAGGCACCTAGCAATTCGGGTTATTATCATACCCACATGAAGAGGGACTTTTTGCCCCGGCGAATTAAAAAGCTTTTGCAAGTGGAGGGCCAAATGGTGACCCACATTGATTTCATAAGGGGCCGGGGTGGTGAGTAAGTAAGACCCCAAAATCTCCAATTCAGTAACCCGAAAAACCCATGGCTCATGGGTCGCAAAGATAGAACCTCCAACAAATCGATGCCAAATGCGAATGGGGGCATTGTGACACGCAATTTCCGGCGTTTTTACGCCGGTTTGGTCATCCAATCCCGAAATGGCCTTCTACACCCTAGAAAAGTGAGCGGTCTTGGGTGGCTTAAATTTTGGGGGATTGTTGAGCCCGAAAATTCGGCACAATCTACCAAGGGACAAAGAGTGATCACGGTTCATCAACCGGAAGTGTATTTGGTCGACCATACGGGTTTGTCGGTGCTTATCAAGACGGAAACTACTAAGGAATTCCCATGTGAGGCGGGGATAAGTTTCCTCGTGCAAATCATACAAGCCTTTCATACCGACACCCTTAAACAATTCAAAAGTTTCTCCGTCTAATCCCATATTTCTCATAGTCGGTCTACAAATGAACTTACTTTGGGTTAAGGGGCGATTTTTGAACAAGATAATTTTACCTTTTTGCTCTTGTGTGACGAACTCGACATCCGGGAAGTCGGGATCCGGGTTAGTATCACTCGCCGCCGCCTTGACCAAACGCTGTTGTGCTTCCGCCATTTCTGATATTGTCCTCTTGTTTGCGATTTTTGTTGAAGGATGGAAGGATACAAAGGGAAGGAGGAGGAAAGGAATGAAGGAGGATGAGGTATGAAGGGGGTTTAATGAGGATTTGGGTGAGATTGGGGGTGGTAGGGTGAGGTATGAGGGAGAAAAGATGAAGAAGGGAAAAGAAAATAATAGGGAAAAAGGGGGGGTCACGGGCTGATTTGAGGGATAAAAAAGTTTCCCTGCCGGTTGGCGAACCGGCAGCCGGTCTGCCGGTAGGGAATTTGCCCCAAATTTTTACAAAAACCAAATTCTGTCAAAACAATTTCAACTCGCTGCCGGTGGAGGGCACCGGCTGCCGGTCCGCCGGCAGAGCGTACCCCTTTGTCCATTTCAGGATTTCAGCATTTCCCCTACCGGTGGGCCGGCTGCCGGCCTGACGGTAGGGAATTCCCTCTCATAGCTTCCTTCATATTTTTGCTAAGCAAGTGTTCCTCTACCGGTGGGCCGGCTGCCGGCCTGCCGGTAGAGGATTCTCCTCCTTCAACATTTCGTTGATTTTCATAAAGAATGGATCTCCCTTCCGGTGGGCCGGCTGCCGGCCTGCCGGTAGGGAATTCTCCTCAGCTTAATTCCTTCAAATTCTTATCAAAAATTTTCAACGCGCTACCGGTGGAGGGCACCGGCTGCCGGTCCACCGGTAGGGAGTTACACTACCTCAATTTCAACTCGTTTTTCCTCTATTACTCAACAATCAACTTCCAAGACCTATACTTGCCCATTTTCTCGAGTTTCCATCTTTCAAACCGACGGTTCATGTCGGGGTATTTGGGCAAGGCTAAGGGTCTCACCTTCGAATCCAATTCCGTCAAAAATATCCAATCCAAACTATCTCAAATGCTATCTAAATGCATGCTATTTACAAATGGTGGTTCTTGTGGGACTCCACCAAACCAAATCACTTTCAAGATTTTCAATTTGCCCTCTCCTCGGGGAGGGGTTCCCCGAGATAGAGCACTTCAATCGGACCTTTGTTATCACCGTCATAGTAGCGCTTGATTCTTTGACCACTGACCCTAAAAGTTCCTCCTTCTTCGCTCCAAAGCTCGAAAGCACCATAAGGAAATATTTTCATCACTTTAAAGGGTCCCGACCATCTTGATTTGAGCTTGCCCGGAAACACCTTGATCTTGGAGTTAAAAAGGAGAACAAGGTCCCCAACACTTATCTATTTCTTCATGATTTTCCCATCATGCCATTTTTTCGTTTGGTCCTTGTAAATTTTGGAGCTCTCATAAGCCTCCAATCTCAATTCCTCAAGCTCATTCATTTGGAGAAAGCGCACTTCTCCGGCGGCATCAAAGTCAAAATTCATCTCTTTAAGAGCCCACCAAGCTTTGTGTTCAAGCTCAACCGGCAAATGACAAGCTTTCCCGTACACAAGCTTATAGGGGGTGGTGCCAAGGGGTGTCTTGTAGGCGGTTCTCAATGCCCATAAGACATCCGGGAGTTTTTGTGACCAATCTTTCCGGCTCTTGTTTGTGACTTTCTCCAAAACGGCTTTAATTTGGTGGTTAGAAACCTCCACTTGCCCACTAGTTTGAGGGTGGTAGGCAAGGGCGGTTTTATGCTGCACTCCATGTGATTCAAGTAGAGCTTTGAAAGTACTTTTGCGAAAATGAGATCCGCCATCACTTATGACTACTCTTGGTGTTCCGAACCTTGGGAAAATTGTGCCTTTGAAAAGCTTCATCACAACCTTGCTATCATTGGTGGGGGCGGCTACCGCTTCAATCCATTTGGATACATAATCCACCGCGACCAAGATGTATTCATTTCCATAAGAGTTGGGAAAGGGTCCCATGAAGTCTATGCCCCAACAATCAAAAAGCTCAATCTCCAATATATTAGTCAAGGGCATTTCACTCCTCTTTCCAATGTTCCCAACCCTTTGGCAAGCATCACAAGATTTAACAAAGTAGTGGATGTCTTTAAACATGGAGGGCCAATAGAATCCACCTTGGAGGATCTTGGCAATTGTTCTAGAGGTGGCCAAGTGTCCCCCATAGGCGGAATTGTGAACCCGGTCGACAATCTCCAAGCCCTCCTCTCTTGAAACACATCTCCGGAACATTCCATCCCCACACTTGCGGAACAAATGTGGGTCATTCCAAAAGTATCTCCTAGCATCATTTCTCAACTTCCGCCTTTCTCTTTGTTCCATTTCATCCGGCAAGAAACCACTTACAATGTAGTTTGCAAGATCCGCAAACCAAGGGGTCTTGACGGTAACTTCCATGAGTCCATCATCCCGCAACCACTCATTGATGGGTCCACTCTTGTCTTGTATCCCATGATCTTCAACGGTCAATCTTGATAGGTGGTCGGCTACAACATTTTCCGACCCGGCCTTACCCTTGATCTCTAAATCAAACTCTTGGAGGAGTAGGACCCATCTCAAGAGTCGTGGCTTTGCATCTTTCTTTACCATCAATTGTCTCAAGGCGGTGTGATCGGAGTAAACCACCACCTTAGACCCAACAAGGTATTGTCGGAATTTCTCCACGGCATGAACAATCGCCAACATTTCCTTTTCGGTTGTAGCATATCCACATTGTGTTTGGTCAAGAGTCTTGCTTGTGTAATATATCATATGATGCTTCTTATCCACAACTTGTCCAAGTACCGCACCAACCGCGAAGTCCGAAGCATCACACATTATCTCAAAGGGAAGGTTCCAATCCGGAGACCGGATTATCGGTGCCGTGACCAATGCTCTCTTCAACCTATTAAAAGCTTCAAGACAAGAATCATCAAACACAAAGGGGGAATCCTTAAGGAGTAATGAGGTTAGGGGCTTTGCTATTTTTGAAAAATCCTTGATAAAACGCCGATAAAACCCGGCATGGCCTAGAAAACTTCTCACTCCCTTAACATTGGAAGGGGGTGACAAGTTCTCTATGACCGCAACTTTGGCCCCATCGACCTCAATACCCCTACTTGAAACGATGTGACCGAGGACAACCCCTTCCTCCACCATGAAATGGCACTTTTCCCAATTAAGGACGAGGTTATGCTCCTCACACCGTTTCAACACACTAGCCAAGTTCTCAAGACCAACCTCAAACGAGTCTCCATGGACACTAAAGTCGTCCATGAAAACTTCCATGCTTTTTTCAAGGAAATCAGAAAATATTGCCATCATGCATCTTTGAAAGGTGTCGGGCGCATTACAAAGCCCGAATGGCATCCTACGGTAGGCATAGACCCCTATAGGACAAGTGAAGGTCGTCTTCTCTTGGTCATCCGGGTGGATGGGAATTTGGAAAAACCTGGAATAACCGTCTAAGAAGCAATAGTATGCATGGCCCGCGAGCCTTTCTAACATTTGGTCAATGAAGGGAATTGGGAAGTGGTCTTTTAGGGTGGCGGCATTGAGCTTGCGGTAGTCAATACACATGCGCCACCCGGTCACGGGTCTAGTAGGTAGGATGGTGCCATCCTCTTGTTCAACCATTTGTATCCCCCCTTTCTTCGGTACCACGTGGACCGGACTAACCCATTTGCTATCGGTAATTTGGTATATAATACCGGCCTCTAGAAGTTTCAACACTTCATTTTTCACCACCTCGGCCATCTTTGGGTTAATCCGCCTAAGACCGTCAACCTTGGGTTGACTCCCCTCTTCCAAAACTATTCTATGCATGCACAAACTCGGACTTAAGCCCTTGATGTCGTCAATGCTATACCCAAGTGCCCCTCTATGAGTTTTCAAGATTTCCAAGAACTTCTTTTCTTGGGACTCACTTAGGTTAGCATTAACGATCACCGGGTAGGCCTCTCCTTCATCAAGGAAAGCATACTTGAGTGAGGGAGGCAAGGGTTTGAGTTGTACCTTTGGAGGGAGAAAGCCCTCCACTTTCTTCAATAGTTCCTCATCAACTTCATGATCCTCTTTCATTGCCTCATCATGCAAAGAGATTAGAAAGACCTCTTCCATCTCCGCTTCTTCACGGGCTACTTCATGTACCACCTCATCTACCAACTCAATAGTGCTCAACCTTTCCATCTTTGGTCCTTTCATCAAATTAGGTAGGTTAAATTCGACATTGTTGCCCTCGATTTGGAAGGTTAGCCGCCCATTTTTCACATCAATGAGAACTCCTCCGGTAGCCAAGAATGGCCTACCAAGGATGATGGGAGTGTGGCTATCCTCCGGAATATCAAGGACAACAAAATCGGCAGGGATTAAAAGCTTTCCAACCTTGACGGGTACGTCCTCAAGCACCCCCATAGGGTGTTTGACGGACCTATCCGCCAATTGGAGAGTCATTGAAGTGGGAGCAAGGTTTTGAATTCCGATTTTTTTGGCAACCTTCAAAGGAATAACACTTACACTTGCTCCCAAATCACAAAGAGCTCTAGATATGGGCACACCACCTACTACACATGGGATTGAAAAGCTCCCCGGGTCACCAAGCTTAGTGGGCATTTTATTAAGAATATGAGCACTACATGCCTCTTCCATAGCCACTATTTCTTGGCCACCCAAGACTCTTTTCTTTGTCAAAATATCTTTTAAAAATTTTGAGTAGGTTGGCATGTTCATTATCACCTCCGTAAAGGGTAGGGTAACCTCAAGTTTCTCAAGCATGTCACAAAACTTGGCATACTTAAGGTTTTCCCTACTCTTTATGGCTCTTGAAGGGTAAGGAATTTTAGGAACAAGTTGGGAATTTGAAGATACCTTTGGAGGAGTCGAATTCCTTGTTACCTTTTTAGATTGTTGCAAAGGCACTTCTTCAATAGCTTCCTCCTCATAGGGGAGGTCTTCAACATACCCATCAACATCCTTGTCCTCTAGAATTACCTTTCTAGACACATCTTCACAAGCCTTCTTCCCTCTCTTGTCTTCTCTAGCTTTACCCAATTGTTCAACGGGTGAGCTTTCCTCTCCATCATTTACTTCCAACTCATCCCTCATGGGATCTTCATCTATTTCTACCACAAGGTCCTTGTAGGGGTCCTCAAGCTCTACACCACTCCTTAGCACTACCGCATGAGCATGGTGGCTATTTGAGGCATCTTTGGAGCTTTGTCCTTGAGCCAACAAACCACCGGGCGGCCGTTGAGGGTTAGCCATAGCATGAGAAGCCATCCTAGATTCCATTTCCCTCATGTCCTTAAGGAAGGTAGCCCTCAAGTTTGCTTGTTCTTGTTGAGTAGCTTTAGCAAAATTAGCTATCTCTTGGTTATGTTGAAGTTGCATGTTTTTCATCATCTTCAATAGCTCAACTTGAGAGAGTTCACCTTGGGGTTCTTGATGAGGTTGGTTGGCTATGGGTAAAGGGAACCCATAGTCATACCGAGCATTGGGACCTTGGTTGTTGTTTTGCCCCCCTTGGAAGTTAGCTCTAGGACCATTGTTGTTGAAGTTTGATTCTTGACCTTGTTCTTGAAACCCTTGAACATACCCTTGCCCAAATCCTTGGTTCGCTTGATTCACTTGATTCCCTTGGTAAAACCCTTGGTTGCCTTGATTTCCACCAAAATCTTGGTATCCTTGTGCTTGGTTCCCATAATTTTGGTTTTGATTGTTGTTTAGCCATTGGTTTTGATTCCCGGGATTAGGTCTTGTGTTGGGGAATATTCCCCTTTGTTGAGCAAAACCGGGTGGGTTGGTTGGGGCTTGTGGTTGAAGGTGTTGTGGGTTTTGAACATTGGTGCTTTTGTAACTAAAGTTGGGGTGGTTCCTCAAACCGGGGTGGTAGAAATTGGTATTTGGATTGTAGACGTTTGGGTTGTTGTAAGGTGGGGGTCTTGAATTGTTGTTAAAGGCTTGAAAAGTGTTAACCTCTTGAACATTCTCTTCATAGACCCCATTGTAATTGTTGCCACACAAGTCATAAGTATGGCCACTTCCTCCACAAAGTTCACAACTTGCGACTTGAGCCACTTCTTCCATGGGTGCCCCATATGAGGTTGCGGCTTGGTTCACTTGATTTCTTGAAAACTTCTCAAATTGTTTTGTGAGTAAGTCGAGCTTGGCATTTGTCTCGGAGTTGGAGGCGTTTTCCTTAGGAAACTTCCCATTCCTTCTTAGCATGTTTCCTCTAGAACCATAGTTTGCCTCCGAGTCTACCATTTTCTTGATCAATGCCGTGCCCTCTTCATCACTCAAGTGATCAAATCCTCCCCCCGCGGAGGCATTTACCATCTCCTTAGTCCTTGGTAGAAAAGTTTGGAAGAATGTTTGAGTGATGTACCATTCCGGTATTCCATGGTGGGGGCAACTCGCTATCAAGTCTTGATAACGGTCCCAAGCTTCACCCAAAGACTCCCCATCCTCTTGTTGGAACGTATGGATCTCATTACGGAGCATCGCGGTCTTGGAGGAAGGGTAATACTTGGCCATGAATGCTTTAGCCAAAGCATCCCAAGTAGTGAAAGTATCCGGTGGGTGGATGTTCAACCATCGGTCCGCTTTGCCCGTCAATGAAAACGGAAACAACATCATTCTCAAGGTGTCTTCGGACACCCCATTCTTCTTCATAATTGAAACTTTCCTCTTAAACTTCCGGAGATGAGCATGGGCATCCTCTTCAATATGACCCCCGAACAAGTCATTCTCAATTAACCCAACTTGGGCGGGATGCATTTCAAAGTTGTTTGGGGCCAAGGTGCCAAAATTGATAGGGTTACATGAATCATTATGGTTAGGCCGGTTATGATCTCTAAGAGCCATTTGTGGTGGTGGATTTGGTACTTGATGTGGTGGTGTTTGGGGTGGGCTATTATAATTCGGGAAGTTATGAAAGGGGTTTTCTAGTAGAGTCTCAATTGTGAGGTTTGGTTGAAGTGTGGTTGTGGTATCAATATTTTGTGGGATGTGCGAATTTGGTTGGTCTAAGTTTGCTTGAGGGGAACTATTCCTAACTCTCTCAAGGGTCCTTGTCCTCAAGGTTCTAAAAAGCCTTTCGGGGTCGGAGTTGAAGAGAAGAGCTTGGTGGTTCCTTCTAGACATGCACTTGACAAATCGTTAGTCTTCTAGTGTTTTTACACACTAGGGGAAGGCAAGAAATCACACACTCTACAAAGAACACACAACTACTAAAACAAACTAACAATTGAGATAAGACTAAAGCAAAGACTCTAAGCAAAAACTAAGCATAACCTAACGCCATCCCCGGCAACGGCGCCATTTGATAGTTGGAATTTGTCGCCTTTTCTCTCTATCAAAACAATTTATAAAACCCAATTAAATCTAGTCGGGGTCGAACACGAAGACGGCGGGGGTTTCTACTAAGTCCAACAAAGAGTCAAGTCTAGTCAACAATGAAGGAAAAGGGTTTGATCTTAACTACTAGAACAACTAAATAAACGATTAAATGAAGATGAATACGATGGATTAAGAGACTAGGGTCTTCGGAGTCACCTAAATGAACTAAGGGGAGACAAAGTTGATATAGAAGTCTAAGGTGAGGGTTCGTCCTAGAGGCGGTTACCAACTTTCGTTGAGCAACAACTAATTCAAAACAAGCAACAAGACCACCCACAAATTTTCATTCAAAGGAGGAATTAAGTTAGCAAGACAAAAAGATACAAGTTTTCACTCACACAATTCGTCAAACACCTTGTATGCAATGTTAAGAAAGGCAAAATCCTACACCAAAGACTCAAAATTTAACAACTAATCATACCCACTAATCCTATTTAAGCTCCCCCTAAACCCTAGAAGGGTAACTACTCACTCATCATGTTTCTAAAAGCAAGATAAACAATAAAGATGGAGTCTTTAAGCATAAACATGGTGGAAGGATGAATTTTACTTCTAAGCATGCAACAATGCAATAATAATTATGAATAATGATGATTTAATCTAATAACAAGGATGAGTAAACAAAAAGACACAATCTTTAACACAATCAACTCAAAGATTGAATCTTTGGGTGCAAACAACTAGGATGAACAATGAAAAGATGAACAATAGTGGAAACAACAACAATCAAACAACAAAGATGCAAATTTAACATGAACAATCAAACAAACTTAAAGGAAAAGCAAATGTAAACTAATGAAAATAAGGAGAGGAATAATACCAACTCAACTAGCAAGAAAGGAATTAGGATAGAATAATAAAGAAGGAGGAACCTTCAATCTTCTTACAACCCAAATTCAATTACTAACTAATTGGAGAACTTGTCTAATTAAGGAATGATTAACAAAATGTTTAACAAAGTTTTGAACTTGGAAGAGGAAATAAATTCAGATCTAGGGTTGTGTGTACAAAGGGTTTTAGGAGGGGGTATTTATAGGCTATCATTGGATTAAGGGAAGAAAAGAGAAAAAGCCCATTTGCGTCTGCGTACTCTGTCTTGGCTGCCGGCCTCTGTCTTGCAGCAGCGTTCTTCAAAAAGCGAGGAAAATAGATGTTGCGTAATTCCTGTCGGTGGGCGTGCCTGGCCGCCGCAGAGAATTCTCCTTCTTGGGATTTTCTTCCATTTCTTCATGAACAGCTGCCCTCTGCCGGTTGCCCGGCTGCCGGCTGCCTTTGCCGGCAGCGCGTTCCTCAAGTTTTTTGCCAAAACTTCTTCAAAAATGCCTAAGTGTTGGACTTGTGTTCCCTGCCGGTGGGTGGGTCGCTGTGCCGCTGCAGAGAGAACACCTCTCACCTGGTTTTCCTCCTTTTCTCCTCACAAAGAACATCCCCCGCCGGTGGGGGCTCTCGCCGCTGCCGGCAGAGGATTGTCCTCAGCTCCTTCATCTCCCCTTTCTTCATGTAAAGGCATTAAAATGCCTTTCTTGCCCCAATTCCTCTATACTCGACTCGGTTCCTGCAAAAGGATACACAAAATAACAAGTACGGGGATTGGGCACAAAATGTAAGGAAAGGCACACGAAACCGACTCGATATGAGTCGGAATGCATAAAAGAAAGAGGGAAATAAGGTGTAAATAAATCGCATATCAGGCTATTAGAGAGGCTAAGGTATGTAGAGCCTCCGGTTGATTCTTCTTCTTATTCCTTCCGTCATCTTACCATGAGGAAGAAGTTGGGCCGCAAGATTGGCGGAGGAGGATGGTCCTCATATCCGTTGGTGTGGACAGCGGGCCGCCCACGGGGGCGCTTGGTGAAGGGGCTTGAAAACAAGCGTTTGCATTTTGTAAGGAGTCGCCACCAATTTTATGGGAAATTGGAACCGTTCGAATACCTCGTGTCATGTCAAGACACAAAGTAGTGACATGAACACTAAGCAATCGTTACCCTTAGCATTCTATGTCTAGAATGACTCTCGTGGATGCCAATGAACACGGGTGCTCACGGAGATCTGGAGTAAGGGGTGAGGGTACGTATTAGGAAGCTCTTTTGATCGAACACCTAATCCCGCCCGCCTCGATAGCGGCCTCTACTAATGATTAGGGAAGTTATTCGTACTTGATATATCGTCGGCTATATGTATGCAATGCAACATCCATAGATTAATCCTAACATGTGAGAATTAGGCTAAGTCGGTGAACAGTAATTAGCAAACAATTTGGTCGAAGTAGGAATTAATGTTCAATTACATGTGAAAGCATTCAAGCAATAAAAGAAATACAATAATTATGAAAATTACAATAAAGGAAAATTACAATAATTACATTGGATAGGCGATTTATGTCGAAAATACCTTTAAAACGGATAATTTGAGAAAAAGGAATAAAAAAAGAATAAAACACGACAGATCAGAAGGTGATAATACGAATATTAGTTGATTAATACGTAAACTAATTAAACTAGGTCAAAGCAGAAAAGGAGTTCAGAGACAGAACACATCCTGGAACAGGCGCAGCAGGCACTGCGCCCTTTGGAAGAGGCGCAGCAGTTGCTGCGTCTGTTCCAAGGGTGAGTTCTGGCTGTGAAGCCGGAACTGCAAACCGTTAATGTTAATTGATGAATTTAGGGATTGATTATGACAATAGACTCGGATGAAAGTGATTTAATGAATTATTTACATATGATTGAGGCCATAAAACAGTAAAACATGAATGAGACGGAAACAAACGGATTAATTATGTGAAGGGTCGATGTTAATGAATGATTAATTAAACTAACTAACTAAACGAATTATTAACTAAACATGATGAATGACGACGGATTAATGAACAAACAGGTGAAAATATATCAACAATGAATCCCAGAAACTCAACATGAACGAATTGAATCTCTAAAACTCGAATTGAATATTAATGACGAAAAACCCGCAAATATTGATTATTAGGGATTTGAGTCGGATTTATGACGATTAAAACATGTTAATGATGATGGATAATATACATGTGAATTATTAAACTGTCATGACGAAGAATTAACAGAAAACAAAACAAAAGAAATAAATTTGATACGAATTACAGAGGACGAAGGAAGAAGAAAAGAAGCAGGAACTGCGGCAGCCTCACGAAGAGGCGCAGCAGGTGCTGCGCTCCTTCAAGAGGCTAATGTTCTGCTGCGTCTTTTCTCGACGTCTGTCTACTGGAAATCCGCAAAAAAGGTTTTAAAGACGGTTTTAGAAATCGGTTTTAATGAGGTACTTTCGACATAAACCTTACAATTGTTATACAATAATAAAATACAATAAATAAAAGAGAGATTAATACACCCTCAGACTTACATGTTGACGGAACGAGAAGAACTAAGAAGATCGATTAGTGATGCTCGACGCGAATGCAAGGAAAGAGTGCCCTCGAAAGAGGAAAACGATTTAACAAGTTGATTAATTAGATTGATTGAGTGTAGTGGTCAAATTGGTCGGTCATGCAACGGAGAGGCTGGTACCCGGAAAGATCCGAGCTTACGTGGTCGAATGTTCAAGCACGTAGGCGCCAATTAGTAAGAACGATGTCTAGAATGCAAAGGGAGAAGAGAAGGGCGGACACTCGCGTGAGAAATATGAGGAACGAAAGCTCCTATTTATACTAATCACGTGAAGGAATAGGGTTTCGGAGACTCTTTGGAAGTGAATCTCGGAAAGATATAAAAAAGATACGTAAATCATGCAAAGAAGGACCTGGGAAGAGGCGCAGCAGCCACTGCGTCTCTTGGAAGAGGCGCAAAGCACTGTCGTTGCGTCTATTCCCAGGAGGTTTCCTCCTGTTTAAGAAAGATTTCCGTGTTTAAGTTATGGTAGGACGGAATTAATTCGATTATCTTTAATATCTTACGTAAATATTACAGGATATTATTTGCCAAAAGATAAAATTTGAGAAATATGGAATAGAAATATCCGGAACATTCCAGAACATTCTGACTCGGGATTTAACAGTTATCAGAAAATGGAGACGGTTTTTGACCCGGACTCCGAATGTACTCTAATTACTGCCAAAACGACCGTATCGGCACGTAGATGACAACTAAGAGGTTAACATTAATATTTGAGCAATCACTTGACGATAATCTTACGAACTATCACTAATCGTTCCGCGAATCAAACATGCGGCCCAATCATCACCGGGTGGTTTGCGAGGGGTGCAGAAACGAGGTGTCTACAGAGCCCCCACTTTGACTGAGGCTTGGACAAGGCGAAAGTCAAAGTATAGCCATCAGGTCAATCGAAGATTACAACCTGACGACTATGGCGACGCGAGGCGGTTCAAGGGGTCTGAACCAAGGACCTGTCGTCGGGAACATTTTAGAGTCTGTCGACTATCGGGGAGGGTCGTTTAAAGTCCATTAGACTACGTAAGGAGGCTCGCCAGCCATAAGAAGAGACCATACCTGAGACTTCTTCTCGAGATGCTTTCGGAGGTGCATAGGAGCTAAGGTTAAGACCTAAAAGATATATAAGGATTGGTGCTAGGGTGTGGGACCCTAAAAGAAAGCATTGACGGGAAGGAGGCCAAATATGAGTTTCGACCTAAGGGTAACTAAGTTTTGGGTATAGGAACTTCTGGAGAATGACACCCTGTCGAACTCCGCGGGGAAACAAGAAATATTGGAAGCAGCAGGACGTCGGTAGAAACTGCTGGGGGAACCCGCTTGCGTTGGTCTCAAGCGAACTCAGGCAAGAAAACTTGAGGTTGAGGTTGAATTTGCTTGCGTTGGTCTCAAGCGAACTCTTGTTGGGGAACATACCGACGATTAGGAACATCTTGATCGTCGGGGGAGAAGTCTTGCGTGAGCAGTATTGCAAAATACTACTGCGCTGGGCAAAACAAACTGAGCAATACTGCAAAATACTGCTGCGAGGGATAGAATGGGTTTGGACAATACTGCAAAATACTGTCGCTCCGGATAAAATGCGGACCGAAACGGAAGAAAATCGTCGAAACGGACCAAAATGATAAAATGTCATCGAGGAAGAGGCGCACCAAAGATGGGCCCACGAATAACGAACTCATAACGAATTTTTGAAAATCCGCATGGAGGGAAACAAAGGAAGAGGCGCAGCAAGAGCTGCGTCTCTTGGAAGAGGCGCAGCGCCTGCTGCGTCTATTCCCCAATTTGGCAATTTCTGCGTAAAAACGCGAAATCAGAAGGTTTATGTTCATTTTATTCGAAACATAAATCACTCCATTCTCTCTCAAATCTTCACCATTTCCGTCAAGGTTGGATTCAAAAGCTCGCTTAAAATATGACTAATCGAGGTATGTGCTTTAATCTTGCATTAATCTTCCATATTTGTCGAATTTTGAGCCGCGAACATTAGGGTTTTCGACCCTTTTGATCGAAAATTTGGGGCTTTTCCCCCAAATGGATTTGTCTTGCCAAATTGATGCTAGGAATGGATAATAGGTAATGTTAGGAACATAACCATGTATTTGCTTTGAATTTTCGTCGAGTTTTGAGCCCTTGAGCGAATTTTGAGACGGTTTCACAGCTAGATCGAAAATTGCTTCAAAAATGGCCTTAGGATTGCCCATTTGCGATGAAATTTGATATTTGGGACCCTTGGATGATGGGTAAACTTCCTACCATCTTGGAATTTTGGTTTGTGACAACTTTTTCAGGACACTCTTCTAGGGCACAATCGCCGTTATAACGTAATGCTGCCGAATTTTCGACTTGAACCCGGAACTAAGCTTTGACTTGGACTTGACTTGACCCAATTTGTCACATGAGTGATTGAATTGGTGGGAATATGGCCAAGGATGGCCAGAAGTGGGGGATTCCCGGGCCTTGAAGGCTCGAAAATTTCTTAACAAAGGCTTGTCGTCATATGATGCGGCCTGGATTTGCTTTAACGTTGCAGGTGACGATGCTTCTACTTCTGGGAGGACTCCCATGGATGTAGACGCTGCTGTTGTTGAGGAGGCTTTGGAGCAGGCCTTCACCGCTGCGATGATGGCTGCTGCAGACGAGGTTCCCGAGGAGGAGGCTGCTGATGAGGAGGAGATTCCGAGACGGGCCCACCTCGGACGAGGGGGTCGTCAGCTGAGAGGAGCTCCTGCGTGGGCCGAGACCTGGGAGAGTAGGCACCTTGTGTGGGCTGCAGAGGGTCACTTGTCCTACAGGACGGTGAAGAGCTTGGTAAATAGGAATTCCCTAACTCATTACCTATCCCTTTCTATTTTTGTTCAAATTTCTTTTCAAATTTACTCAAAACTAAAGATAGCTTTATTTCGAATCATAATAGGAGGCCGGGAACATCCGGTCGTTCTCGGGTTATACGACGGCGATGGAGCATTACGAGCAGCTGTCAGAGGAGGAGAGGGCCATGATCGAGCGTGGAGCGTTCGGTCCTCTGGTTCAGGTCTGGAGGGATATCGTGAAGAGGAAGTTGCGGGCCAACCTTAGCCTGGTCCGCGCTTTCTTGGATCGATTTTGGGATACGACTTCCACGTTTCACCTGCCTTTTGGTGAGGTGGGAGTCACCTTGGAGGACTACGGCATGATTTCTGGTCTGCCGTGTGGGACTGAGGAGATGGTGTGGCCGGAGGCTGGCATGAGGGCGGATTCGGCCGAGGCGAGGAGGTTGATTGGTCGGAACCGTCGCCGAAGGCTGTTGCGTGTCGGGTTTGGTACCAGACCTACGTTCGAGATTACTTTGCGGGGAAGACCCCAAGATCGGTGGTGATCGATGGGAGGGAGACGGCTCCCCCTCCTTGTCTGGTGAGCGAGAGGGCTCGTCTGTGGCTTTGGTGGTTCTTGTCTTCGATTTACCTCGAAGACAAGGGTGAGAGGCTGTCGACGAAGCTTCTCCCCTTTCTTTCGACCGAGCTCCCTAGGGCGCTGGGGACCGGGTCATCGCTGTTTTTTGCGGTCCTCATCCGCTTTATGAGGGCCATGGTTCGTCCGGAGTTGATGGAGAAGGGGACTTCTCCTGGTGCCGTCGGACCTGGACTGCTGTTGGAGGTATGAACCTTTCTTTTAATAGCAAATTCTTTAATCGAATTACGGAGGACCGTTATTGATCATTCTGTCTTACAGGCGTGGGTGTACTCCTACTTTCCGGGCCTCGCGCCCAAGAGAACGGAGCCACTGGAGAAGGCCTATCCCGTGGTGAGGGATTGGGTCATGTGCCGGACGAAGAGCAAGCGCTCTTCTCACAATGTCTACCGACGGGACGTGAACGCCCTTCAGCTGAGCAGCGTGAGTATCCCATTTGTATGCACTTATTCTTCTCATACTTTGTTTTACATTGATCATAGGAATGACCTTTGTCTTTATAATGTCGCAGTGGGTGCCCAGACCTTGGGCGGAGTACGCTGGAGCGCCTCCTTTTGTCGCTGAGGTCCTTCGACCTAGGAGCTCGAGTCGGCTGCTGTTGTGGACGTCGATGGGTCTGTGTGGTATCCGGGTGAGCGTTTGGCTCGTCGGTGCTCTCGGGCGCGCGTTGACGGTTCCGTCGATCCTCCTAGGACGATGTTCGGGAGCCACCGAGGCCGAGAGGAGGCGGACTGGCTGGTGCCGGTGGCGACGACCTTCTTCTGCCTGGCGAGGATTACTCGGCGTTCCTTTACGGGAGGCTGGCGTACTGGCCAGTAGTGGTGAGTATCTTTTATTTCTTTGATCGGCTTCGGGAATTACGATGAAAGATCACCGATTAATGAGAGCTTATTTGTCTTTTCAGGAGGCTGAGGCGGCGGGCATCGAGCCCCCAGTGTATCCCGAGACTCTCGAGTACACTGACGCGACCGGGAGGACGACGATCTCCGAGCTGCGTGACTTTGACGCAGCGGTGGCGGATGCTGGCCTAGACGACTGGCAGCATCTGATTCGGAGGGTGAGTTCTTATTTTGCATAGTTTTCGTGTAAGAACACATTTGATTGAACTTGTTCGGCCATCGAGAACTTTTTTGAAATGCAGGTCGCGCCGTCTCGGTTTGTGGCACTATGGAGGGTGGCCAACCGGTTACGAGCTACGGCCATCGAGGCACTCGTCGGCGGTCGAGGTCGTCAGGTATGAACCTCATTTGATCTCTTTGAGCTTTGGTTTTTTCCAGTTTTGTTTGAATTGATTGACATGAGCCAATTTCTTGTTGTCCACAGGCCGATCGTGAGCTGGAGCGAGAGTTGACCCAGTCTCGGGAGGAGACGGCTCGTTTGTCGAGGGAGCTCGAGTTTCGGGACGCCGAGATTGCCGCTCTTATGGCGAGGGTTGCCGAGTTGGAGGGTGCCCAGCAGAGTCGCGTGGTTTTGTAGACTTGATTTTGAACATTTTTAGATTTTTTTGGGCGCAAAGCCCCGATTACTGGATTTGATTTGTTTGGCGAAGCCCGGTTGCTTGTACATTTTGCTTTTTTTTTTTTTTGTATATACGACGGCCCGAGTGCCTCTTCTTGCGGGTTGTGTTACTTGTACCGCAGTTAGTTTTTGAACAGGTTTGGTAGACAACGGTTTACACCGTCATGCTGCCGAAATTTACATAGAAAATCACGTAACACATACATTTTTACATACACATAAGGCCTTTAGTTAGTGCAAAATGAGACTCGAAAGGACGTGAAAATGCAAAAATTTTGTCGGAAATGACCGGACGGTAGGGAGGGTTACCCCCGAAAAAAAAAAGAAAAGAGAAATCTATAAGTTAGAAAATGGAAAACAAATTAAGAAAATGAAAGGACTAAGTGAATGTTGAAATAAAAATGAATTAAAATGAAAACTAAATATAAAAGTGTGAGAAAAAAAATGGCGGAGAATGTCGATGTCGCCTCGAAATGCGCGTTTGCGGATCAAGGAAATCTGAAGCATGGTAAATTTCTCGGATTTACCAAAATAAAATCCCGTAGGAATAGGAAATTATTCGTTTATAGAATTAGGAAAGATCCAAACGCGGAAATCACGAAGTGAGGTGGGAAGAGGCGCAGCATGAGTCGCGTCCCTTTGAAGAGGCGCAAAGCAGTGCAGTGCGCCTGTTCCCAAGCAGTGTGGTTCGACGGATTTTTGGAAACAGCAATTAGTATAAATAGAAGCGTCGACGAAGCTTTAAATCATATAATTCTTCCGTCTCTTCTTCGTCGATTGACACATAAAAACTCCCAATAAATTTTCAAGAGAAAATTATCATCATGAATACCCTAGAGATTCGCTTGAAGGAATGGACGAATGAGTTTTCGAACATTGAGAAACATGACATGGGTGCTTATAACCTTGGTTCTTTGTTGAGTTTGAAACTCATTAAGGTTGTAAAACCGTTCTTGGATGCTTGCCTTGATTATTGGGACCCAAATTATCATGTTTTTGCGTTCCCAGGAGGCGATATTTGTCCTTTTCCGGAGGAAATTGTCGCTATTGGCGGGTGGGACCCGAACATTTACCCGCCATCCCTTCTACCGCTCAAGGGTATAAGAGCAAGTTTAGAGATTTGCTTGGACTTACTAGACTCGAGGTAGATCGTCTCGTTACTCCGAAGGGCGTGAGGATGCTAGATTTTATAGACCGATTCATCAACAGGGCCGACCCTACTGTCTCTTATGTTGCTAGGAGGAGAGCATTTGGCTTCTGTTTGCTTCATGTTTATGTCTTTCAGGGACATGTTGATGAAGATTTGAGAGGTGATCCCCGTCTATTGGGTCTTATTGAGCAAATGGAGCTGCGCAGGAGCCCAGCTTGTCTATGCGTAGGGGAGATTATCTTGGGCTTGGACAATAGGAAATCCAACCGCGATCTTCCATTTTTGGGGAGTCCCGTTATCCTACAGGTAAAAGACACCCTTCTCTGTTTTTCTTTTTTTTTTTTTTTTTTTTTTTTTTTTTTTTTTTTTTTTTTTTTGTTCGTTGGGTGTCTAATACCTGTTTTTTTTGGTAGGTTTGGCTTATGGAACGGCTCCGATTGCTCGAGCCCCCAGTTCATGCACTTTCCTATCATGCCCGTATGATTTCGATGAGGACACGGCTGTACATGGTGGACTTCACCCGGATCTGCGACTATTGGAAGAACAAGTCAAGAATGATGATGGCCCGCCGATCAGGTGGGTCGTTCCGTGGTGGCACCTCAAGTCTGTCACTGGAGTGTCTTCTTTGGATCCCACTAGGTCCGTGCGCATTCCTGGATTGGAGTTTATGGTATGCATCTTTCCTGAGAGATTGATGAGGCAAGTCGGGTTGAAGCAGATGATCCCTAGGCTTGACACCGTTCCGCAGACTGCTATGGCTCTTACTACAGAGAGCCGAAGAGAGTGGGCTATGAAGTGGGCCCAAAGAAACATGTGGTTCTTGAACTTCTCCTCCAATGCCTTGTGGGTGTCGGACTCTTATCTGAGGTGGAGGAAGGCCGCAACTTAAGAGCGCGAAGATCGAGGAAGCGCGAGCCCGTTGACTACAAGGTGCGCGAGGGAGAGAAAGAGAAGGAGAAGCATCTGACGGAAGGAGAAGAAGAAGCCGGGTTCCAAGTCATTCATCCTTCAAGAAATCAAGACTACTCTGTCGCAGAGATGGTGGTTGGCAAGAATGGAAGAGTCGGGCCTCGAGAAAGACCGTTGGTGATTAGGTCTGAAGTGGTGCAAGAGCGCCCGGCTCGAGGTCGTGACAAGAAATATGACAAGAACGACAAGGGCAAGGGAAAGATGGAGGAATAGCCCAAGTCTTATTATTACTATTTGATTATTATTATTATTGTTGTAATAAGAAAGGAGGGATTTTTAGAATCCTAGCCTAGTCTATTTTCATTATTTGCCGTATTATTATTATTAGAAATTGAATGAAATAAAAAGGTTAAGTGGTTATGAAACCGTTGTGATTTTCTTTAATTATTCTTGTCGAATTTCAAATGCAATGCAAATGTCCTTCTATTTACATTTTAAATATAATAGTGGTGGGTTGAATCCCGTGAAGGATTGCCTACGTATTCACTTAAAAAAAAGCGAAATCAAACCCTTGCGCGTAGTTCGAGTAAATGTAAAAGAATAATTGTTCGAAGCAAGAGCTTGTAATGAACATAGAAAATAAGCATGAGCTTTTGCTTACTCTGGAGGTGCGAATTTAGTTTGTTTGATGATATGAGGATGACGAGTTTGCCAAGATGCAAGAGCATAGTGACATTCAAATGGGCCAGGGGCCTTTTATGTAGTGCCACAAAAGCGACACGTAGGTTTACGCGAGGCGCGTCTTTGTTCCTATTCTAGGCATAGTATCGTTTCAGTTGGTCGAGATTTGTAGGGTTTGAGAACTCATTCCCGTCTAGGTCTGTGATTCTAACCGCACCCCCTGGGAGTATTGATTTGACTAGATATGGTCCGGCCCAGTTAGGTTTGAATTTTCCCCTTGGGTCGACGGGTAAAAGAGCTCTGACCGATTTGAGAACTAAATCTCCTTCTTTGATGTTTCTTGGCCTAACCCTTTTGTTGAAAGCTCGTTTGATACGTGCTTGATATGTTTGGACATTGTGTAAGGCACGAAGCCTACGTTCATCCAAGAGGATGAGTTCTTCGTATCTATCTTTCTTCCAATCGGCCTCCGGGATTTGACTCTCTAGTAGGATGTGCAAGGATGGTATTTCTAGCTCGACTGGTTGTACGGCTTTCATGCCGTAAGTCAAATAGAAAGGAGTAGCCCCAGTGGGCGTCCTGACGGATGTTCGATACCCCCACAAAGCGAAGGGTATTTTGCTTGGCCAATCTCTATAATTGTCAGTCATTTTCTTGAGGATTGTGACGACATTCTTGTTAGCCGCTTCTACCGCGCCGTTAGTCTGTGGTCTATAGGGCGATGAGTGATGATGCTTGATCTTGTACTTGGCTAGCAATTGTTCGGTTTCGGCTTGGAAGTGGGACCCATTATCGCTAATGATCTCATGCGGGCAACCATATCGGCAGATGATGTTATTTTGTATGAATTTGGCTACATTTTTGGCCGTAAGAGCGGTGTAGGAAGACGCTTCTACCCATTTGGTGAAGTAGTCAATTGCTACCAGGATGAAACAGTGACCTCCTGTTCCGGCTGGGGTTATTTTCCCAATTATGTCAATTCCCCATGCGGAGAATGGCCAAGGAGATGTCATCGTATAGAGCAACGAAGGAGGGACATGTTGTACATTCCCGAAGATTTGGCAATTGTGGCAATGTCTCACATATTTGATGCAATCGGATTCCATTGTGGTCCAATAGTACCCTAGACGTGTGATTTTCTTTGCCATCATAGGTCCACTCATATGAGGACCGCATTCTCCGTCGTGGACTTCTTCCATCACCTTTCGTGCCTGTGAATGATCAAGGCAACGTAGGACTACACCAAGAGGTGTTCTTTTGTATAATTCTCCTTGCATGAGAACGTATTGTGAAGACAATAGGCGTATAGCTCGTTGTCCCCTCTTGTCCATATCTGGTGGATAGGTACCATTAAGCTTGAAGTTCAGGATTGCTCGGAACCAGGGTTCCTGCGCGATTTCTTCTTCATTGGTAATTTGATGGACATAAGCCGGCTCCGACCGTCGTTCGATACACAAAGGCATTTCCATCATGTAATCTGGCATGTTTATCAAAGATGCAAGTTTCGCAAGAGCGTCTGCAAATTGATTTTCTTCTCGAGGTAGGTGTAAGTAGGTTACGTGGTCGAAGAATTGAGCGACTTGGTCTATCCTAGCCTGATAGGGTGCTAGGCTTTCACTTCGGATTTTCCAGGATCCCGTAACTTGGTTGATGATTAGTGACGAATTTCCATGCACTCGGAGGTTTTTGATGCCTAAGCTTACTGCCGCTTGTAGTCCAATTAGACAAGCCTCATACTCTGCGGCGTTGTTTGTCACCTCGAAGTCGAGTGTGCGATCGGTGTATGCTCACCTTCGGGAGAAATGAGCTACACTCCTATCCCAAATCCTCTTAGGTTTGATGCTCCATCAAAGTATAGGTCCCAGGAGTCTACATCTGTTTGAAGTATATCCTCGTCGGGAAATGACCAAGTATCTATGGTTTGTGCGTCGTTGATGGGATTTTCTGCGAAGAATTCGGCGACGGCGCGACCCTTTATTACTTTTAGTGGCACGTATTTGAGGTCAAATTCTGAGAGCATCATGGTCCATCTTGCCAGGCGTCCGTTGAGGACAGGTTTCTCGAAGAGGTATTTGACTGGATCCATTTTGGAGAATATCTTGACGGAGTAGCTAAGCATGTAGTGACGTAGCTTTTTTGTTGCCCACACAAGAGCGAGGCATGTCTTTTCGAGTTGTGAGTATTTGCACTCGTATTCCAAGAACTTCTTACTTAGATAGTAAATAGCTCTTTCTTCACTTCCTACGGTTTGAGCTAGCATGGCACCCATGGCGGTTTGATTTACCGTGAGATACAAACCAAGAGGTTGATCTTGTTGTGGTGGCATGAGCACTGGTGGTTTAGCCAATATCTCCTTGATTCGGTCGAACGCCTTTTGACAATCATCATCCCACATGGTGTGGTCTGTTTTCTTGAGTTTCTTGAAGATAGGCTCGCAAATCATCGTAAGTTTCGATATGAATCGACTTATGTATTGGACTTTTCCAGGAATCCCACGACTTCTTTTTCTGTTTGAGGTTGTGGCATTTCAATCGAGCTTTGATTTTGGAAGGATCTATTTCTATACCTCGTTGGCTAACGACGTATCCTAGGAGTTTGCCAGACGTTACCCCAAATGTGCATTTCTGAGGATTGAGTCTCATGTTGTATTTCCGTAGCCTTGCGAAGAACTTGCGAAGGTTCGTAATATGTCCCTCTCTCTCCTTGGATTTGACGATCATGTCATCTACATATACCTCAACTTCTTTGTGCATCATGTCATGTAGGAGTGTAGTTGCGGTGCGTTGGTATGTAGCTCCGGCGTTGATCAATCCGACGGCATTATCAGATAGCAATAGGTTCCCCATTGGGTGACGAACGCGGTCTTATGCATGTCTTCCATGGCCATTTTGATTTGGTTATAACCCGCATATCCATCCATGAAGGATAGTAGTGCGTGGTCTGCAGTATTGACCACTAATATGTCGATGTGAGGCAGAGGGAAGTCATCTTTTGGACTCGCTTTGTCCAAATCCCTAAAGTCAACACAAACTCGGATTCTCCCATCCTTTTTGGGTACGGGTACTATGTTAGCTACCCAGTCAGAATACTCGGAAACTTTGATGAACCCGGCTTTGAATTGTTTGTCAACTTCTTCCTTAATCTTTAGAGCCCACTATGTTCTCATTCGTCGAAGCTTCGTTTCACGGGTTTGAAACTGGCTTAATCGGAATTCTATGTTCGGCGATATCCCTGTCGATCCCTGGCATGTCTTTGTAGGACCAAGCGAAGACGTCTTTGAATTCATTTAGGAGGTCTATGAGGTCGGCCCGTTCGGTAGAGCTCAAGGTAGTCCCTATCCTAAGTTCTTTGGGTTCTAGTTCGGTTCCTATATTGATGGGTTCGGTGTCCTCATCTGGTCCCCCTTCCCTTTCCCGTAGTATTTCTTTGGCTACGTAGGGAGGTATTTCGGTCAAGTCCGGGTCTTGGTCATCCTCAGTATCATCATAAACAGAATTGCACTCAAGATAACGCAAAGAGTAAGCGTAACTGATTTATTCATATTAAGATTTGAGTAAAGTTGAAACAAAGAAGCCAACCGATCCATGGTCAGTGGCGGCAAAGGAACGATGGTGGGGCATATCCCGAACTATCGTGACTACTCGATGCTAGGCTAGGAGAAACGAAGGGAGTGGGGATGACAACGGGAGTAGACTCTCTAATGACTTCTCTAGACTCCGACTCTGACTCCGACTCGATTCGAACTCGGCGTCTTCTGGTTCTTCCTTGAACATCTCTCCTTCTCCAGTGGTGAGCTTGAAGAGTCTTCCTTGATTGTCGGTCCATTTGATTGATTTTCTCCACCCTTTCTGCTGCTTTGTGTCGATTTCTGTGATCAATGCGGTGGGGTTGAAGCGATCGTCTTGAAGTATCGTAGTAATGATCTCATCCTGCGCGGCCTTAACAAATCGGTCCTCTCCAAACAGGAGGCTCACAGCTTTCTCGTCTAAGCAAGGTGCTTGACGGGTTTTGACGGTAGGAACCGTTTCTGGAGGGATGAAGTAGCAATCGTGAAAGATCTCGATTCCGGCTAACTTCCTCTCAAGGTAATGCCAAGGTTCGGGAAACCCGTGAAAGAGTTCTGAACTTCCTTCTTGAACGAAGTATCCATTTAAGGTGGGGAGATATGGCCTCATTTGGACTCCTACATACTTGCGATTTTGGACTTGGGCAAGAATTTCGAGAACTTCTTCTGTCGTGGGTTTGTACCCTAGTCCAAGTGGTATTCTCGATGAGTTGCCTTTCTTGTACGGCGCGAAGGTGTTCTTCCGAATCGGGTTCAAAGGCATTCCAGGGAAGTATCCCTGATTTTTGAGTATGTGGTTGACCACCAAGTTAGAGTAGGGATTATAGTACAAGGGTGCCAACTCACTTTCTATGACGCTTACACTTTGGAAGCCCCCAAGTTCGTATATGGGATCTGCAAGGACTTGATTGTTTGATTGCTTCTCGATTATGGCCTTGATGGGTGACGAAGTGATCGTCACAACTTTGCCATTTAGTGGGATCTTGATCTTTTGATGGAGGGTGGATGTTACTGCTTTGGAAGCATGAATCCAAGGCCTTCCCAGAAGTATGTTGAATGAAGCTTCGATGTCCACTATTTGGAAGTTAACCTTTCGTTCGATTGGTCCCGTTGCTATGGTTAGGTTAGCAAGTCCTACCACTTTTCGTCGTGTACCGTCATATGCACGTACACCTTGACTTGTAGGGGTCCAGTCCGACTCTTTCCTGCCTAGTTTGTATGCCGTTTTGAGGGGTATGACGTTGACCGCGGAGCCATCATCTACCAGGGTCATTGGCACATTCTTCTTTAGACAAATGACGGTGATGTATAGAGCAAGGTTGTGACTGGCGCCGAAAGGTGGCAAGTCTTCGTCTGAGAAAGTAATAGGATTACTTAGCTTCGGTGATTCTTGGAAGACCAAGTTGACTACATCTTCGGGAGTAGAGTTATGTGCTACATTCAGTTTGGCCAAAGCTTGCAGTAAAGCTTGGCGATGCGGAAATGAGCTTGCCACTAGTTGCCAGACTGAAAGATCACCTTGGTTTTTCGTAATTGCTTGAGCAAATGATCAGTGGGGTCGTCTTCGTTGTCATTTGGTGTGATGACATTGGTTGGACCGTTTTGAGTGGCGCTTTGGTATGGACGACCCGAGCGAGTTAGGTGATCCACATCTTGGTCTTCGCCATTTTGGACTATTTCTTTGACTAAGGAGTTTTCGATGAGATACTCGTCCTCGTCGTCATCGGCCCAAACCCCATTGATTGCGGCTAGTTCCCTCATTCTCATGATGTCACTTCCTAGTTGTATGATTTGATCGACTAGCTTGTCGACCACGGCGACTACTTCTTGCATAGTGGCATTTTGAGAGAAGGTCAATGGTACGCGTTCTTTAGGCGTTGCCTTGGGATCGCGTAAGGTCGTTACCATGTTTTCTAGTTCCCATACTTGTCTATCTACACTCCTTGCCCATGCGATGAAGTCGGAAATGGCAGGGGAGATGGTAGAGTAGAGTCTTTCTTTCTCAATTGCATGAATTTCATTTTCGGTGGGAGAAATGAGATGTGAGCAATCTAAGGTAGATTCGTCACTTGTAATCACTAGAACTCCAAGAGGATTCTGAGTGTTGTTGGGCTTACCTCCCGGTGGAATCGGAAGTCGACCATCTTCAATCATATCCTGAAGCACGTGTTTTAACTTGTAGCATTTTTCTGTGTCATGCCCCTTGCCCCTATGGTATTCACAGAGAGGAATTTTCATCCCAATTTGGACTTCCTTTCGGGTTCGGGAGTAGGTCCGATGGGTTGGAGTTTACCTTGCTTCATTAGTCTTTTCAGAGCGTTGGAGTACGTATCTCCAAGGTTTGTGAACTTCCTTGGTGGGCTAGTTTTCTTGGATGGCTCGAGAAGGTTAACTTCGTCGGTCTTGCTAGTAGAGCCGTATGAACGACTTGTGGACCCTTGGTATCCTCGACCTACCGTTTTGGACAAGAGTCCTTTACGGATGTCGTCTTCAATTCGTGTCCCTAGTACAGTTAAGTCCTTGAAGGTCTTGATGTTTTGATATCTCAAATGGTTGGCATATATGGGCTTGAGATTGTCCACAAACTTTTCTACAAGAGTGGCCTCATCCGGGCATTCAACTAGTTGGGTACTAGTCTTCCTCCACCTACTTAGAAAGTCGGTGAATCCTTCCTTGTCATTTTGGGTAAGAACCTCTAGAGTGCGCATGTTGACTTGGATCTCAGCATTATCTGCATATTGTTTCGAGAACTCGATGGCGGCGTCCTCCCAAGTAGCGACCTTTTTGTGATCTAAAGTGTAGAACCATTGCTTTGGGATGGTGTCAAGAGATGAAGGAAAGATCCTTAGGAACATCTCGGGTTTGATGCCTTTGATAGACATGTAGTCCTTGAAGGCGCGGATGTGGTTCAAAGGGTTCTCATGTCCTTTAAACTTAGGGATATCCGTCATGCTAAAGTTAGTGGGCAATTTGGAATTGACGGCTTCATACTTACGATTGTTCTCCCTGTAAATGTCATCCCCCTTAAGGTACATCAATTGCTCCTCTAGGTATTGGAGTCTTTTCTCTTTGCGGTTGTTCCTATGATTGGATTCTCATCCTTAGACTCGTCATCGTAAAATTGTAGTACTTCACCTTTAATGGGAGGCAACTTTCCCTCTACATCAAAGATACGGCCTTCGATAAGCTCAAGGCGGTCATAGGTTTGTTCTTGAGTGATTTGCATTTGGGTTATCGCGGCCAGGATTCGATCATTACTTTCTTGAATTTGCTGGAGGTTCGTATCATCACTTGACCCAGGCATCTTGGAAACTGGATAAGAGATCGGCGACGAATCAAAACACGATCGACCATTCTATCACACTTGCTAAAAGAGGAAAAATTTTGACTCGTGAAGTGGGTGTGTGCCACTTGTGTTGAGTGAGTTTTGAAGAAAGACAAGGTCTTTGAAAATGTGTGTCCTAGCCAACTGTAGTGTAGTTGTAGGAGTGGACTCGAGGTGAGGTTTGAAATGGGCTTGTGGCCCGAATTTTGACTTGACAAACGGACAGAGTTTTGACTGGATTTTGTACTAATTAAAGGCCCTATTTCGAAATTCTTGATTGAAAACGGGTTTTGATTTTTTGAAAATTCGTCATGGTTTTGTTTAGAAATGGTGATCACATAAGGTTTACACATTTATACAAGCATTATAACGGGATGCTGAGTGCATTTAGAAGGGTTTTGGTTTAAAGGGTGGGTTGCCATACCGAACCATCAAACCCGAAGTCTGTGGAGAGGCTCGTACCAAACAAGAGTAAGGCCGATTCCTAGTCCATTTCCTCAAGTAGTGAAGGCCCTTGATACAAACAAGAGTAAGCATCATGGTATGGATGACGTCAATCGCTATCCATCCTTAGGCCCAAATAAGAATTAGGACCGTTTAGACGGGACGATTGGTCGAATGGGTTGGGTTGGGCCTAGGAAGGCCGAATAAAACGGTCTAGGAAGACCGAGTCATGAAACCCGACAATTGTCTTGTACAAACTATTCCCTAACCTTGTTCAAGTTTCACCCTTGGCTACACGTAAGTGTATTATCCCCAGCGGAGTCGCCAAACTGTGGACAGCGGGCCGCCCACGGGGGCGCTTGGTGAAGGGGCTCGAAAACAAGCGTTTGCATTTTGTAAGGAGTCGCCACCAATTTTATGGGAAATTGGAACCGTTCGAATACCTCGTGTCATGTCAAGACACAAAGTAGTGACATGAACACTAAGCAATCGTTACCCTTAGCATTCTATGTCTAGAATGACTCTCGTGGATGCCAATGAACACGGGTGCTCACGGAGATCTGGAGTAAGGGGTGAGGGTACGTATTAGGAAGCTCTTTTGATCGAACACCTAATCCCGCCCGCCTCGATAGCGGCCTCTACTAATGATTAGGGAAGTTATTCGTACTTGATATATCGTCGGCTATATGCATGCAATGCAACATCCATAGATTAATCCTAACATGTGAGAATTAGGCTAAGTCGGTGAACAGTAATTAGCAAACAATTTGGTCGAAGTAGGAATTAATGTTCAATTACATGTGAAAGCATTCAAGCAATAAAAGAAATACAATAATTATGAAAATTACAATAAAGGAAAATTACAATAATTACATTGGATAGGCGATTTATGTCGAAAATACCTTTAAAACGGATAATTTGAGAAAAAGGAATAAAAAAAGAATAAAACACGGCAGATCAGAAGGTGATAATACGAATATTAGTTGATTAATACGTAAACTAATTAAACTAGGTCAAAGCAGAAAAGGAGTTCAGAGACAGAACACATCCTGGAACAGCGAAGCAGATGCGCCCCCTTTGGAAGAGGCGCAGCGATTCTTTGTCGTCTTTCCAAGGGTGAGTTCTGGCTGTGAAGCCGGAACTGCAAACCGTTAATGTTAATTGATGAATTTAGGGATTGATTACGACAATAAACTCGGATGAAAGTGATTTAATGAATTATTTACATATGATTGAGGCCATAAAACAAGAAACATGAATGAGACGGAAACAAACGGATTAATTATGTGAAGGGTCGATGTTAATGAATGATTAATTAAACTAACTAACTAAACGAATTATTAACTAAACATGATGAATGACGACGGATTAATGAACAAACAGGTGAAAATATATCAACAATGAATCCCAGAAACTCAACATGAACGAATTGAATCTCTAAAACTCGAATTGAATATTAATGACGAAAAACCCGCAAATATTGATTATTAGGGATTTGAGTCGGATTTATGACGATTAAAACATGTTAATGATGATGGATAATATACATGTGAATTATTAAACTGTCATGACGAAGAATTATGAAAAACAAAACAAAAGAAATAAATTTGATACGAATTACAGAGGACGAAGGAAGAAGAAAAGAAGCGAGAATCTGCGGCGGCCTCACGAAGAGGCGCAGCAGTGCGCGCGCTCCTTCAAGAGGCGCAGCGGTTGCTGCGTCTTTTCTCGACGTCATCACCGGAAATCCGCAAAAAGGTTTTAAAGACGGTTTTAGAAATCGGTTTTAATGAGGTACTTTCGACATAAACCTTACAATTGTTATACAATAATAAAATACAATAAATAAAAGAGAGATTAATACACCCTCAGACTTACATGTTGACGGAACGAGAAGAACTAAGAAGATCGATTAGTGATGCTCGACGCGAATGCAAGGAAAGAGTGCCCTCGAAAGAGGAAAACGATTTAACAAGTTGATTAATTAGATTGATTGAGTGTAGTGGTCAAATTGGTCGGTCATGCAACGGAGAGGCTGGTACCCGGAAAGATCCGAGCTTACGTGGTCGAATGTTCAAGCACGTAGGCGCCAATTAGTAAGAACGAAGTCTAGAATGCAAAGGGAGAAGAGAAGGGCGGACACTCGCGTGAGAAAGATGAGGAACGAAAGCTCCTATTTATACTAATCACGTGAAGGAATAGGGTTTCGGAGACTCTTTGGAAGTGAATCTCGGAAAGATATAAAAAAGATACGTAAATCATGCAAAGAAGGACTGGGAAGAGCGCGCAGCAGCCCATCGCGTCTCTTGGAAGAGGCGCAAAGACTGCCGTTGCGTCTATTCCCGTGGAGGTTTCCTCCTGTTTAAGAAAGATTTCCGTGTTTAAGTTATGGTAGGACGGAATTAATTCGATTATCTTTAATATCTTACGTAAATATTACGGGATATTATTTGCCAAAAGATAAAATTTGAGAAATATGGAATAGAAATATCCGGAACATTCCGAACATTCGACTCGGGATTTAACAAAGATTATCGAGAAAATGGAGACGGTTTTTGACCCGGACTCGAATGTACTCTAATTACTGCCAAAACGACCGTATCGGCACGTAGATGACAACTAAGAGGTTAACATTAATATTTGAGCAATCACTTGACGATAATCTTACGAACTGTCACTAATCGTTCCGCGAATCAAACATGCGTCCCAATCATCACCGGGTGGTTTGCGAGGGGTGCAGAAACGAGGTGTCTACAGTTGGGTGGTGCCGTGGTGGCACTTGAGGTCCTTCACGGGGTTGCCCGCTTTGGGTGCTAGTCCTCGTTCTTTGATGGTGGTGGGTTTGAAGGTTGTTTCCTTCATTTATCCCGAAAGGCTCATGAGGCAAATGGGGCGTCAATAAAAGGTGCCCGCTCAAGATACTCTTGTCCAAGAGAATATTTTCCGGAACTCCGAGCTCGTGGAGTTCTTTGAAAGGTGGTGGGCCGCTCGGCCTCTTTGGGAGGTGCCAAACCCCGCTGCCACGACATGGGTGACTCCCGCTTATGTCAAGTGGTCACGTGCTTCATCCTTGGAAGAGAGGTCCAAATTCCGTAAGGACGAGGTTGTCGACTTGAAGTATCGAGAGGTTGGCAAGGCCAACCGTGCCTTCTTTGAGGAGTATGTTGATGGAGCTACCCCCGATGTGATGAGACCACCGAAGAGGAGGAGTTCTGGTCCCAAGAATATGGTGGGCCGTGCATTGGCTCGTCTTGGGTCGAACATGGGGTCTTGTGCTAGACCGGAGGCCGTCGCCGTCTTAGATCTGTTGAGGATCCGTTCCGAGGAGGAAATCCATGCTAGGCGGACCAACAAGAAGAACAAGGGGAGACCCCGAAGGAAAGGGCAAGGGTAGAATGGAAGAGTGAAGACCTCCATTACCCACTTTATTATTATGTTGTATTATTGTTGTGAGTTTTTATTACGTTGTACTAGCTAGTTATTGTGTGTTTTGTGCTAGTTTTATTATGTGAGGTGTTTTAGTTGACACCTTAGCTTTGACAAGTTGTAGACTCGTCGAGCTTTATTTGTTGAAATTGTAATCCTTCCCATTATTAATTAAATAAGAGGATTGCTCGTGTCGAATATTGTGAACGCTTGTTTCTTCCATCCATTTGGTGAAGGCAATTCAATTTGAATCGTCCTAAACAATTGCACTTGGGAAAGCGGTATTTTGTGGAAAGGGAGAAAGACTCATTTTTGTATTTTTGTGGGAAAGGGAATGGTTTTCCTTTTCTCTCTTTTTTTGATAGGGATTTTTTGTATGTGGGGATGGTTGTATCCTCCTTGTGTAAGAAAGGACTGTCTACGTATTCACCTGGAGGGGTGAAATCAAACCATGATCGTAGTTCGAAGTGTTTTGTAGATTTGAATTGGGTTTTGTGGATTTGAATTGGGTTTTGTGGATTTGAATTGGGTTTTTTGGTTGTATCCCTCAGGCATAAGAGGGACTGCCTACGTATCCACCTGAAGAGGTGAAATCAAACCATGCTCGTAGTTAAGGGGGTTTGTTTTAGTGCAAATGGATGCTGCCTTTGACGGATCAAAGGACATTTGAAACGGGCAAGGTGCCGCAGCTTAGACTCGATAAAACATGGAATTTCAAATGAGAACACGTTGAGGAACTTGACTTGAAAAGGGTTGAGGTCGTTGCTAGTTGTAAAACTAGGCTAGGTCGTTGGTTGCTATGGTTCAAGGGTAGTATTTCTTGAGTTGTTCTAGGTGGGTCGGGTTTGTAAAGTCCTCCCCATCTAGGTCACTCAGTCTCATTGCGCCCCCCGAAAGTATTTTATTGACCAGGTATGGCCCGACCCAGTTGGGTTTGAATTTTCCCCTCGGATCGACGGGTAATGGTGCTCGAACTGACTTGAGGACCAAGTCGCCCTCCTGGATGTTTATGGGTTTAACCTTCTTATTGAATGCCCGTTGTATACGTCGTTGGTATAGCTGGACGTTGTGCAAGGCGTTGAGTCGCCGTTCGTCTAGAAGAGTGAGTTGTTCGTACCTTCGACGGGTTCATTCCGCTTCAGGGACTTGACTCTTCAGTAGGATGCGTAGAGATGGGACCTCTAACTCTACCGGTTGAACTGCCTCCATACCGTATGCTAGGTAGAAGGGTGTGGCGCATGTCGGTGTTCAAATGGAGGTTCGGTATCCCCAGAGTGCGAATGGGAGTTTGCTCGGCCAATCGCGGTAGTTGTCTTGCATTTTCTTGATAAGGGTGACAAGAGTTTTGTTCGCTGCCTCCACCGCTCCGTTGGTTTTGAAGGAAATGTAGATTCATATACATATTAACATACTCATATATGTCAAATTAATTTGTCATAAAATTAAAACGGATTTTATGCATGCAAACAAAATATAAATAGAAGAGAAATCACATCCTTACATTGTAGATTTCGGTTCAAATGGGCACAAAAGAAATCTCCTTTTCTTTTGTTCTTGAGCTTTCCTTTAATGGAAGAACAAGATCCAAGTATAGGATCTCTCCTTAGGAATAATACCCAAAGCTAACTCTCAATCTAATTAATATTATTTGAGCTAGTATAATATTAATCTCATGAAAAATGAACCAAAAAATGTTTGGTTTAAGCTCCTAAAACCGGGTAGGAGATGTGGAGAGGAAGAGTGTTATTTTTATCTCTCTAAAAATAATTTTACATGGTTGAATGAATAATAATAATCACCCACACATACATATGGTGAATGATAATTATTTTAAGTAAAAGAACTCTTGTTCTTTTCTATGTAGAACCGATTGGGAGGGAAGGAGAGCCCAATGCATGGGCTAATTTTTCTACCCAATAAATGTAGGCTTGCATGGCTACATATAGGTAGATCATCATTGTGTTTTCTCTTATTAAAATAATTAACACAATTTTTCCACTAAAACCCTCTTAATATTTCGGTACTTATAAAATGGAAAGTCCATTTTATATTTTGTCATTTGTCAATTTTGTCACATGTTACATGTTACATGACATGTTACAATGCAATGTATTTTTATCATATTAAAAATCAACGTATTAATAAAAATACGTCATATACAAAAATCGACTTAGTAATTCATAATTACTTATACCAAAATATTTTACCAATTTATAAATCATATTTATAATAATTCATTCAATTCCGATTGTTTCTTTAAACAATAATTTCATCCGAGTAATGAAACAATTCGATTACTCAGACCGTATCTCATTTAATCACATTTCAATTTGATACGTAAATTTTACTTCCAAAATCGTCCGTCAATTTTTCAAGTAATTTAATTAACTCGTAACATTATACGATTAATTAAATGATCAATTAAGAGTATTGCCCTATAGGTATGACCTAGGGGTCAATCGATCACCACCGTCACACGACAAGTAATGTCAAACTCTAGTCACCAATCATTACCGATATATGTTGACGAGTTGTGATAGAATAAAATTACTTCCCAATTGTATTCTTTAAAATGAGATTTAATAATGATATTTAAATCATGTGATCGCACTATTGTTGAGGACACATTTCCCAACAATCTCCCACTTGTCCTCGACAAGTGTGCGTCACCAATTCTCTTGTCCTATTACTATCTCCCACTCAATGCAAGGTGTCTTTCGGGTCGTACTTGCAAGTGATCATATCGAGAGTGGTTTCCTCGATCTGGAGAATAACTGATTGACCGGATTTATCCACTCTGGATACCTTCCGAGCGTGGCCACGCATTTCCAGTTCATTACTCCTCGAGTGGCCCTGAGATATTGTTTTAACCCGACAAGGGGATGGACAATTCCTATCGCACTCATTCCTTCGACTAGCCACAGCCATCATAACCCAAAATATGCCCATTTGACCCCATTTACGAAGGTCGTAGTAACACAAATCAAAGTTAATCGAAAACTGTGCCATCTTAGGTGAACAGTCTTTAGTCAAAAGAATCGACTCATTAGAATACTATAGCAGCTCTCGCCACGACCAGGCTATATAAATTTGCAGAACTCTATAAGCGGTCATAAGGCCCGACAAGGTGTTCCTAACATCTGCCTATGTGATCGACTAGTCATCTCACATGACTGTATGGCACTTGAACTTGCCATCAATCGCATCACACTCTAGTCACTTCGAGACGTCACCTCATACAAGTGATTATGGGCGAATACAATGCTAATCCGTGTTCACTTTAACGGGGTTCAACGTTGTCTCTACAACCCGTTTGGATGTAACAAAGTATAATAAAAGAGTTTTAAAATAAAACTCGAACGACAAATGCGATTATCACACATGAATAGTCAATGCCTGATTACTATTTCATGTTCTATAATCTAATTTGATCTTGTACGTAGTTGTTCATTTCAATTCAATTGAAATGACATGACTCATCATGTTTAGCCTTTGAGAAGGCTTTGGTTAGAAGGTTTTATCAACTTCTTGTACCTTACTCAACCTCACTACATACTCGTTTTCCTTTGTAATGTATACATTTGCATTACAAAACTTTTCGAGTACGTGTCGAGATCCAATCAAGACATAGGCCCTCTAGCCTAAGAATAGCTCCCACTGTTTTCACAGTGTGCGGGACTCATCCTTCTTGCACATCTCATGATCGCAAGTGTACTCAATTTCCGTTATAAATATCTCTCATTGTTCTTTATTGCCTAGAACGATTCTAGAAAATCTATTTCTTAATTATCATAGCCACAATGGTATCTTAACCATCCTAATGTGTTTTGATTATGGTTTTGTCGGAAACCATGCGCAACCTCAATTGTCAATTGTCACTTGTGTAACACCCTTACACAAAATTGCATCATAAACACTCTGCTTTACTTTCTTAATGCTTCTGCATGCACTTAAGGGTAATCTTTATGGCGTACTTGGCAAAGATTACTAAAATTCGATTTTGAAAACAATTCATCATACTCAAGGTATATGAAGTGTTATACATCATTACCCATTTAATTGATCCGGTAGCGGAAGCAAATGGAATCAATCAAATATGTTCAATTTAATTGAACTAGTCATGAATCTTATCAACATAAGACTTCTTACTGACGCTAATATCATGTGGATTTATCTTCATAAATCCGGATAATAAAGATGTATTATAATACTCCAAAAGTCTTATATCATTCGCAATGATCAATATGTCATCCACATATAAGACTAATTAAAACTTCCGTAACTCCCACTAAACTCCATGTATAAACACAACTTCTCGACTTATCGAGAAATGTTTTATCACATGATCAAAATGTTGATTCTAACTCATTGATGTCCTACTTAAGACCCTCTCTTAAGTTTCACATTATCTTAGGATTGCAAGAATCTACTAAACTCAAGACATGTATTGAATACATTCCTTCTATTGAAGAAGTGGGTTTTAGATTCACTTGCTATGTATTTCATAACCTCATAATGAAACACAATCTTTAAGAAGATCCAAATAGACTTAAGCATTTCAATTAGTGCAAAACCCTTTGCAACCAATCTTGCTTTGAAATATCTCTTTATTAGTGCAAAACTCTTTGTCACTAATCAAGTCTTTTTGTTTCGGATTTTCATGGCTCTAAGCCTTGTATTGAGTTGTGACTTTAAACACTCTTATGTAAGTCATATGTTCATTACTTTCTAGAAGTAATCAACTTGAATCAAACAATTTCTTTTGTAAGTTATAAGCTCTATACTTTCTTAAAAGTAGCATGAATTCATCATTTTTAACAAGTGACGAATTTAACCTCCTAGGTTTTAAAGAAACAATGTCTTACACAAAACGTCTCATGTAGCCAAGAAAGACCAGTTTCTTGCGACATAACATTCTCTGTGGCATTCTTTGTGGCTCTTGAATAATTTCTCCCACTCTGTCTTCTAAAATAAACTTGTATTTAAGAAAGACAGCTTCACGAGCCGCAAACCCGTCGTACTCGTGAGAAAAGAAAGGAAAAAATGAGCATTTGTTTCTTGTGAAAACTTACAAACATGGTACTTTTACCATTTCATATCTCATATGATACGATTTAGTGGAAAAATAATTTAGACAAAAAATGATAAAATCCCCAAAAGGATCAAGTAACTCAAAGTAACTTGATTGAAATCCAAACCATATCGAATAGCGTTTGATTTCTTATCTAATCACACATTATTCCATAATGCGTGCTAAGAGAGATTAACTTGTGATACTATATCACATTTCCTTTGGCTTATATCAAAGTCTTCACTTTGATAATCCCATCACGACTAAATCGTGATTCCTTGAACTCTTTGAAGTTCTTCAAAGATTTCTCCTTTTACCTTATTAAGTGAACATATTAGCGTCAACTTAAATCGTTGGTAAAAGAAAATGATTAACCTATTTTGGATCGATGATATACAACCTCGATCTCCTTTTCAACCAAAAGGCACGAGACATCTTGCTTTGAATACAAGATACGCATATACCATTAACAATCTAATGGTTTCAGGAGTACTCGATAACTCTTTGCGTTCATCATTCCAAAATTTAAGGTTTAATCTTGGGTTACCAATTTGAGTCTTGCATCATCTTCATGATATATCATTCTAGTTTGGTTTAGAATATAATCACCTTGATGATGGGCTAGCCATTCATCAAATCATGGTGTATAGGGTCACAAAAGTGAAACCTCTTTTGTATCTTTAACAAATTGTATTCTTATTTAGAGTTTATGTACTTAATAGTCACAATTAAGTACGACTCCAAACCCGAAAACTAGATTTAGTACACAATGACTCTATCTCTTGATTTTATTGTTGCTAGTCGTCATATTCTAATCATCCTATGTATCAAACATAATGATGAAAACCACCACCGGTTTCTAATATTGACGAAGTAATACTAGCAAAATTTATGTTTAATCAAATAAACATTTAACGAAGAAGGTCCCATTAGATGTCACACAACTAACTTGTTGATTCTTCAATAATTTGAGGTAGTTTCCTTTCTCGTGTCTAACATTTAAGACAATGGAAACTTTATCGGTCGGGATTGATAGGTTTAGTATCGTTATTCTCAACAACTTTACCTTTAACATTACCTTGTATCAATTCCATTCTAATTTTACTTCTTTAACCTCGTCCTCATCTTAACGGTTTAAGAGAATGCTCCCACTCATTTCAATGAGTCTTTACTTAGAGAAGCAAAGGTGAATCTTATAAAGATTACTCTTTAATTCAATCGTTTTAGTCCTAAAACTTTCATTGAAGTGGTTGCGTTATTTTGGTCAATTACGAATTCTGACAAAACTAATTACCAAAACAATTTATCGCTTCAAGGTACTTAATTCAATTAAGTATATGAATAACAATCCATTGTAAGTAGATGTGTTAGTCAAGAATCAAAAACCTGTTTGATAATGAATAACTTTAATCTATACTCTTTACAAGAGATCCTTAGCAATGGTTCATTTGAGGTTTTAGAAGCAAATTCATATTTGTCTTTAGTTACGATGGATTAATGGAGATTTGAGTCAAAAATCGAAATGATATCGTATATGAATTGTGGTAAAGAATTAGAACAATGTGATAACGGAATAGTGGAAAACTTAACATTTATCGTCATAATAATACTTGTAAATAACAAGTAAAGCATTTACATAGTGACCTCTACCCAACTATGATAAATGATTCCAAGACCCAAATTCATATCGACTTAGGCACGGTATGGCCGATGAAACCCTTATCAATATAACTCGGTGGATTAACGCTTTAATCGATTCTACTTTTAGAACTCTTGGTCGATAAAATTACTTTAATAAATATCTATAGCCCGGAACACATGCAACTACGGTCGCGAATACTTCCGTTGAGCTCAATCCAAATTTCGAATAAATGTGTCCATGATCCAAATCCACATCAACTTGGGCACGGTATGGCCGATGAAACCCTCATCAACATGAATTCGGTGGATTAACATTCATCACCCACTTCCCCTACGTAACAAGGTTTGTACCCCGGTAGGGCCGAGTGCACTCCCTCGCGAAATAGGTTTTCATGGTTTCTACTATTTGGTAAGGCTATGTCTCAATTGATTTGTTTTAGCGAGAGGTCATGTCAATTTATTATCTATCACGTTTTAAGTGAACTAAAGCGGTGAACTACGATAATTTTAATTGACACGGTCGATAAACTCGATAAAATGACAATGCATGTTTAGTTATGGCGATTTAGCAATGCATGTGACATAAAATAAAATGCAAGCATAAAGATAAATAAATCCTAGTATGGCCTTTCCTAAAATAGAAAAACTATTTAACTATTACATATTCGGAAACCAACTCCATTGGTCCCTTGAACTTCGGTTGTGGCACGCATCTCGAGGTAACACCGTCTTTATGTATCGCCATTCTTGAAGAAATCCGTCTTTGGGAACTCCGGAATGAATAAAATTACATAATAAATTACATAATTTCCTATTATACATTTGTAATTAAAAATAAAATAAATCTATTAAATTACAAAACGGTGATACGAGATCACAATAAAAATTACAACCGAATCGATATTCCCATACATTTCGGGAAATACCAATTAAAATCTAAGGCCATACTAAGTAAAATTACATAATTCAAAATTACATAAATTAAAATTATGACAATCATAAAGAAAAATGCAGCATTATAATATGTATGAACATGCTCAATTTTTATGCTAAATCGCCTTTAAATAGCCAATATCATATATTACTCGGTTTTTACGGATTTGCGTGATTTCAACATTTTATAATCACAAAAATACATAAACTCATATTTATGCATAAGTTAATTACCCTAACCTCTTAGGACTCAAAATATAGTCTTCACTAATAATTTGACCATAATTAACTTTTATTTACAAAATTGTTCATAAATGGACCAAAATTACAAAAATAAGCTATTAGACTTCAAATAAATCACAAAATTTCAAATAAATTCAAAATTTGAAATTTAAATTCATGAACATTCTGGAAAAATTCCATGACACTCATAATGTTCAAAATCTTAGGTTAAAAATTTCGAAAAATTTACCGGAAAAACAATGTTGCGGTTTATCGATTTTTAATAAAATAATCATAAAAACATGGGAAAAATTATATTCATTAACTTTTTAATTTTAGATCTGAAAATGATAATAAAATGCAACATTAGACGTTTTTCCTAAGTCATAGATTATGTTTTATTAATTTTCACTAATAATGTCACTATTTATGCTATTTTTCTTCAAAAATTCATAAATCATGCAAAAAGGCTTCTTTATAGCCAATTATTTTACACACATCTTGTAAAATTGCATGTGACAACATATTAATTTTCTATAACCAGATTCGAAATTTAACTCATATTAACCTATTTTTCACCTAAATCCGAATTTAATAATGAAAAATTCATTTTTCGAGCATAACAAGTCCAAAAATTATGAAACTTTACAGGTTATCTCAAAATAATATATGTGACAACATATCAAAAAACCAAGTGAAAATTCGAAGTATAGCTAATTTTAGACCAAAAATGACATTTTTACTCATAAAATCACATTTAAATGTCATTATAGTAAATTATGAACAATAAAAATCCGAAAAATTAACCAAAATATCCTAAAACATTTTAGGACCAGAAATATTAACATGCATGGATTAATTTCGTGATATATCATAATAACACAAATTTTACAAGTTTTATTTGTTATTCTTATAACTCGGAAAAACTTTTAACCAATTTGCATGCAAACAACCGTGGCTCTGATACCAATTGAAGGAAATGTAGATTCATATACATATTAACATACTCATATATGTCAAATTAATTTGTCATAAAATTAAAACGGATTTTATGCATGCAAACAAAATATAAATAGAAGAGAAATCACATCCTTACATTGTAGATTTCGGTTCAAATGGGCACAAAAGAAGTCTCCTTTTCTTTTGTTCTTGAGCTTTCCTTTAATGGAAGAACAAGATCCAAGTATAGGATCTCTCCTTAGGAATAATACCCAAAGCTAACTCTCAATCTAATTAATATTATTTGAGCTAGTATAATATTAATCTCATAAAAAATGAACCAAAAAATGTTTGGTTTAAGCTCCTAAAACCGGGTAGGAGATGTGGAGAGGAAGAGTGTTATTTTTATCTCTCTAAAAATAATTTTACATGGTTGAATGAATAATAATAATCACCCACACATACATATGGTGAATGATAATTATTTTAAGTAAAAGAACTCTTGTTCTTTTCTATGTAGAACCGATTGGGAGGGAAGGAGAGCCCAATGCATGGGCTAATTTTTCTACCCAAGAAATGTAGGCTTGCATGGCTACATATAGGTAGATCATCATTGTGTTTTCTCTTATTAAAATAATTAACACAATTTTTCCACTAAAACCCTCTTAATATTTCGGTACTTATAAAATGGAAAGTCCATTTTATATTTTGTCATTTGTCAATTTTGTCACATGTTACATGTTACATGACATGTTACAATGCAATGTATTTTTATCATATTAAAAATCAACGTATTAATAAAAATACGTCATATACAAAAATCGACTTAGTAATTCATAATTACTTATACCAAAATATTTTACCAATTTATAAATCATATTTATAATAATTCATTCAATTCCGATTGTTTCTTTAAACAATAATTTCATCCGAGTAATGAAACAATTCGATTACTCAGACCGTATCTCATTTAATCACATTTCAATTTGATACGTAAATTTTACTTCCAAAATCGTCCGTCAATTTTTCAAGTAATTTAATTAACTCGTAACATTATACGATTAATTAAATGATCAATTAAGAGTATTGCCCTATAGGTATGACCTAGGGGTCAATCGATCACCACCGTCACACGATAAGTAATGTCAAACTCTAGTCACCCAATCATTACCGATATATGTTGACCGGTTGTGAAGAACAAAATTACTTCCCAATTGTATTCTTTAAAATGAGATTTAATAATGATATTTAAATCATGTGATCGCACTATTGTTGAGGACACATTTCCCAACAGGTTTGGGGACGGTAGGGGGATGATCGATGTCGTTTGATCTTGTATTTGTCCAGCAAAGCTTGAGTTTCCGCCCGGAAGTGAGAGCCTTGATCGCTGATGATTTTATGGGGTACCTCATATCAATGAGATGATGTTGTTTTGAATGAACTTGGCCACTTGTTTGGCGGTCAAGACCGCATATGACTGTGCTTCCACCCATTTGGTGAAATAGTCGATGGCGACGAGGTCGAGGACGAAGCAATGCCCCTTGGTGCCTATCGGGTTGACTTTCCCGATGATGTCGATACCCCATGTTGAGAAAGGCCAGGGTGATGTCATGGTGTATAAAAGGGATGGTGGTATGTGTTGTATGTTGGCGAAGATTTGACAATTGTGGCAACGTTTGACGTAGTTACGACAATCGGCTTCCATGGTGGTCCAGTAGTAACCTAGCCGCATGATTTTCCGAGTAAGCATCATTGCACTCATGTGAGGGCCACATTCTTCGTCGTGAACCTCTCCCATGACTTTTTTGGCTTTGTGATGGTCGATGCAAAGGAGGAGAATTCCTTGGGGTGTTCTTTTGTATAATTGGTTTTGGTTTATCACGAATTGTGATGCAAGCAAACGGATGGCTCTTTGTCCTCTTTGATCATAGTTGGGAGGGAATTCGTTTTTGGTTTTGTAATTGAGGATGGCTTGGTACCAAGGTTCATCATGGCTTTCCTCGTCGTTGATAATGGCACAAATGTGGGCTGGCTCACTCCTTCTCTCGACACATAGGGGCATTGATGTCATATCGTCAGGTATGTTGACGAGCGCGGCAAGTTTTGCCAAGGCATCAGCAAATTGATTTTCCTCTCGCGGCAGATGGAAGTAGTCGACTTGGTGTAACGCCCCCGAAAAGCAGACAGGCAGCTCAAAATAGCTCTTTTTATTAATAATAAACAACAGCGGAATTATAGGGCGTCACCGCCGTATTTCCCATCTGGAAAATACAAGGCTATTACAAGAATAAAGATAAATACAAAGTTAAAGTTAAAATCTAATTATAACTCTATAACATATTCATCCTATTAGGTCATTTAAAATTCCTCACACTTGACATTTCCCAATACTTGTACCTAAAAAAGAATGAAAGTAACGGAATCAGCCAACCACAGGCTGAGTATAACTCCGGTCACCTCCACCGGCCCTACTTACCTGCTTTTAGTAATTTACTCAATTAACATCTCACAAGTATAGAAAATAGGTCACATGAACACATTCAGATAATTATTATATAGACATGCACAACATGTCATTTTAGAATGCAATAACTCACTTTACAATTATACCGGTCTACCATTACTGAATAGAGAGACATTACGGAGTAGAAACTCCCCTGGGCTAAGTCCTCCTCCATGTACACAGGATCCCAGGTCTAAGACCCGTGTAAACCCCCTGGCACTTTCACCAGTAATAATCAGAACCGTAGTTCACATGGGGACATTCCCCCCTTCTATGTACACAGGATAAATTTGTAATGTCATCTCTCTCCCGTAGTCGTATCCCGAATGCTACAATTGGTCAATAGTACATTATAACAATAGTAGTAACATGGCAGTTACATGTTCATATAAAGACATTTAATATAACATGTCAGTAACATAATGATAATATAACATTAGACGGTCGATCACACTACACAATAATTACTACATTATTACTTATTTCTATGATGAAGGATCCCGAAATCATACCGATATACAGAGTACGTAGAAGATAGACGAAGTAAAGGAAAATATATGGATGGTGTCCCGGCATCCTCTCATTTTTTTAGTGTTTTCTTGATGGCTATTTTAACTATGGATTACTGTCTTTATATAGGGCCATAAGTCGGTTGTTTTCTAAAGATAAGGCACTAGCACTCAAATTATATCATATGCCACGTTACTATACTCATGAATAAAATATCCACTCTTATGTTTATCCTAATAAAACAATAAACATTACTTAACCACTAAGTAACACCACAGATAAACTTATATGCTAAAGGGTGACTCAATCGAGATAGTTTTTAACTTGGGTTACTACATATCCAACAATATCAAAGATAAGTCTAATTTAATCGGATATTAGTCTAAACGGGTAATAACAGTCTTATTTTTTTCGGGATATTATACTTGGTCGAAGAATTCGGCCTCTTGATTGATCTTTGCTCGGTAGGGAGCTAAGCTGTCAGATCGGATTTTCCATGATCCGGACACCTGATTGATGATGAGCGAGGAATCGCCATGGACCCTCAGTCTCTTGATGCCAAGTGTGATGGCTGCTTGTAGGCCGATGAGGCATGCTTCATATTCAGCGGCATTGTTGGTGACAGCAAAGTCTAGCTTGACCGAGATCGGAACATGTTCTCCCTCCGGTGATATTAGAAGGATTCCTACCCCGAAGTCTCTCAGATTAGACGCACCATCGAAGTATAGTTCCCATGCGTCGGAGTCGGCGCAAAGGATGTCTTCGTCAGGAAGTGACCATGTGTTGGTCGTTGGATCCTCGTTGACGGGATTTTCTGCTAGGAAATCGGCAACTGCTCTTCCCTTGATAACCTTGAGGGGTGTAAACTTGAGATCAAACTCGGACAGCATGAGTGTCCACCTAGACAGCCTTCCGTTTAGTACGGGTTTTTCAAAGATGTATTTGACCGGGTCCATCTTGGTGTAGATGTGGACCGTATAACTGAGCATGTAATGCCGCAGCTTCTTTGTTGACCATACTAGGGCAAGGCATGTCTTTTCCAGTTGAGTATACCTCGTCTCGTACTCGATGAACTTTTTGCTGATGTAGTAGATGGCTCGTTCTTCGTTGCCAACTGTTTGTTCTAGCATTGCTCCCATGGTTGTGTTGGTAACAGTCAGGTATAGGGATAGAGGAATTCCAGGTTGAGGTGGCATGAGGACAGGAGGTTTGGATAGGATTTCCTTTATCCTGTCGAAGGCCTTCTGACAGTCGTCGTCCCAATCGGTGTGATCGGAGGCACGAAGCTTTTTGAATATTGGTTCGCAAATTATAGTAATCTTGGCAATGAAGCGGCTGTTGTATTGGACCTGACCGAGAAATCCCCAAATCTGCTTCTCGTTCTTAGGCCGAGGCATTTTTTGAAGGGCCTTGATTTTGGTTGGATCAATCTCAATGCCTCTTTTGCTGACGATATGTCCCAAGAGCTTTCCGGAGGTGACCCCGAATGCACCCTTCTGAGGATTTAGTCTCATGTTTTATTTCCGCAGACGAGCGAAGAATTTCCGAAGGGCACTGATGTAGCTGTCCCGTTACTTTGATTTGACAATCATGTCATCGACATATACCTCTACCTCTTTGTGCATCATATCATGTAGGAGAGTGGTAGCGGTTCTTTGATAGGTAGCCCCGGCGTTGATGAGGCCGAAGGGCATGACCGTGTAGCAATATTTACCCCACTGTGTGGTGAACGCTGTCTTGTGCATGTCTTCCTCAGCCATCTTAATCTGGTTGTACCCATCATACCCGTCCATGAATGATAGGAGAGCATGCTCGGCAGTATTGTCCACCAGAATGTCAACATGTGGCAAAGGGAAGTCGTCTTTTGGACTCGCCTTGTTCAGATCCCTGAAGTCGACGCAAACCCGAATTATTCCGTCTTTCTTTGGTACGGGCACAATGTTGGCCACCCAGACAGAGTATTCAGATACTTTGATAAAGCCAGCCTTGAACTGTTTATCCACTTCTTCCTTGATTTTAAGGGCCCACTCAGGACGCATCCGGCGTAGCTTCTATTTCACAGGTTTGGCCCCGGATTTAATGGGTATCCGGTGCTCTGCAATTTCTCTATCAATCCCAGGCATGTCTCTGTAAGACCAGGCGAACACGTCCTTGTATTCGTGGAGGAGGTCAATGAACTGTTATCTTTCCGAGGGGTCCAGGGTTGTCCCTATCCTAAGTTCTTGAGGTGTGTTGTCGGTTCCTACGTTAATAGGTTCGGTAAAGAATTAGAACAATGTGATAACGGAATAGTGGAAAACTTAACATTTATCGTCATAATAATACTTGTAAATAACAAGTAAAGCATTTACATAGTGACCTCTACCCAACTATGATAAATGATTCCAAGACCCAAATTCATATCGACTTAGGCACGGTATGGCCGATGAAACCCTTATCAATATAACTCGGTGGATTAACGCTTTAATCGATTCTACTTTTAGAACTCTTGGTCGATAAAATTACTTTAATAAATATCTATAGCCCGGAACACATGCAACTACGGTCGCGAATACTTCCGTTGAGCTCAATCCAAATTTCGAATAAATGTGTCCATGATCCAAATCCACATCAACTTGGGCACGGTATGGCCGATGAAACCCTCATCAACATGAATTCGGTGGATTAACATTCATCACCCACTTCCCCTACGTAACAAGGTTTGTACCCCGGTAGGGCCGAGTGCACTCCCTCGCGAAATAGGTTTTCATGGTTTCTACTATTTGGTAAGGCTATGTCTCAATTGATTTGTTTTAGCGAGAGGTCATGTCAATTTATTATCTATCACGTTTTAAGTGAACTAAAGCGGTGAACTACGATAATTTTAATTGACACGGTCGATAAACTCGATAAAATGACAATGCATGTTTAGTTATGGCGATTTAGCAATGCATGTGACATAAAATAAAATGCAAGCATAAAGATAAATAAATCCTAGTATGGCCTTTCCTAAAATAGAAAAACTATTTAACTATTACATATTCGGAAACCAACTCCATTGGTCCCTTGAACTTCGGTTGTGGCACGCATCTCGAGGTAACACCGTCTTTATGTATCGCCATTCTTGAAGAAATCCGTCTTTGGGAACTCCGGAATGAATAAAATTACATAATAAATTACATAATTTCCTATTATACATTTGTAATTAAAAATAAAATAAATCTATTAAATTACAAAACGGTGATACGAGATCACAATAAAAATTACAACCGAATCGATATTCCCATACATTTCGGGAAATACCAATTAAAATCTAAGGCCATACTAAGTAAAATTACATAATTCAAAATTACATAAATTAAAATTATGACAATCATAAAGAAAAATGCAGCATTATAATATGTATGAACATGCTCAATTTTTATGCTAAATCGCCTTTAAATAGCCAATATCATATATTACTCGGTTTTTACGGATTTGCGTGATTTCAACATTTTATAATCACAAAAATACATAAACTCATATTTATGCATAAGTTAATTACCCTAACCTCTTAGGACTCAAAATATAGTCTTCACTAATAATTTGACCATAATTAACTTTTATTTACAAAATTGTTCATAAATGGACCAAAATTACAAAAATAAGCTATTAGACTTCAAATAAATCACAAAATTTCAAATAAATTCAAAATTTGAAATTTAAATTCATGAACATTCTGGAAAAATTCCATGACACTCATAATGTTCAAAATCTTAGGTTAAAAATTTCGAAAAATTTACCGGAAAAACAATGTTGCGGTTTATCGATTTTTAATAAAATAATCATAAAAACATGGGAAAAATTATATTCATTAACTTTTTAATTTTAGATCTGAAAATGATAATAAAATGCAACATTAGACGTTTTTCCTAAGTCATAGATTATGTTTTATTAATTTTCACTAATAATGTCACTATTTATGCTATTTTTCTTCAAAAATTCATAAATCATGCAAAAAGGCTTCTTTATAGCCAATTATTTTACACACATCTTGTAAAATTGCATGTGACAACATATTAATTTTCTATAACCAGATTCGAAATTTAAATCATATTAACTTATTTTTCACCTAAATCCGAATTTAATAATGAAAAATTCATTTTTCGAGCATAACAAGTCCAAAAATTATGAAACTTTACAGGTTATCTCAAAATAATATATGTGACAACATATCAAAAAACCAAGTGAAAATTCGAAGTATAGCTAATTTTAGACCAAAAATGACATTTTTACTCATAAAATCACATTTAAATGTCATTATAGTAAATTATGAACAATAAAAATCCGAAAAATTAACCAAAATATCCTAAAACATTTTAGGACCAGAAATATTAACATGCATGGATTAATTTCGTGATATATCATAATAACACAAATTTTACAAGTTTTATTTGTTATTCTTATAACTCGGAAAAACTTTTAACCAATTTGCATGCAAACAACCGTGGCTCGGATACCAATTGAAGGAAATGTAGATTCATATACATATTAACATACTCATATATGTCAAATTAATTTGTCATAAAATTAAAACGGATTTTATGCATGCAAACAAAATATAAATAGAAGAGAAATCACATCCTTACATTGTAGATTTCGGTTCAAATGGGCACAAAAGAAGTCTCCTTTTCTTTTGTTCTTGAGCTTTCCTTTAATGGAAGAACAAGATCCAAGTATAGGATCTCTCCTTAGGAATAATACCCAAAGCTAACTCTCAATCTAATTAATATTATTTGAGCTAGTATAATATTAATCTCATAAAAAATGAACCAAAAAATGTTTGGTTTAAGCTCCTAAAACCGGGTAGGAGATGTGGAGAGGAAGAGTGTTATTTTTATCTCTCTAAAAATAATTTTACATGGTTGAATGAATAATAATAATCACCCACACATACATATGGTGAATGATAATTATTTTAAGTAAAAGAACTCTTGTTCTTTTCTATGTAGAACCGATTGGGAGGGAAGGAGAGCCCAATGCATGGGCTAATTTTTCTACCCAAGAAATGTAGGCTTGCATGGCTACATATAGGTAGATCATCATTGTGTTTTCTCTTATTAAAATAATTAACACAATTTTTCCACTAAAACCCTCTTAATATTTCGGTACTTATAAAATGGAAAGTCCATTTTATATTTTGTCATTTGTCAATTTTGTCACATGTTACATGTTACATGACATGTTACAATGCAATGTATTTTTATCATATTAAAAATCAACGTATTAATAAAAATACGTCATATACAAAAATCGACTTAGTAATTCATAATTACTTATACCAAAATATTTTACCAATTTATAAATCATATTTATAATAATTCATTCAATTCCGATTGTTTCTTTAAACAATAATTTCATCCGAGTAATGAAACAATTCGATTACTCAGACCGTATCTCATTTAATCACATTTCAATTTGATACGTAAATTTTACTTCCAAAATCGTCCGTCAATTTTTCAAGTAATTTAATTAACTCGTAACATTATACGATTAATTAAATGATCAATTAAGAGTATTGCCCTATAGGTATGACCTAGGGGGTCAACTGATCACCACCGTCACACGACAGTAATGTCAAACTCTAGTCAGCCAATCATTACCGATATATGTTGACCAGTTGACAGTAACAAAATTACTTCCCAATTGTATTCTTTAAAATGAGATTTAATAATGATATTTAAATCATGTGATCGCACTATTGTTGAGGACACATTTCCCAACAGGTTTGGGGACGGTAGGGGGATGATCGATGTCGTTTGATCTTGTATTTGTCCAGCAAAGCTTGAGTTTCCGCCCGGAAGTGAGAGCCTTGATCGCTGATGATTTTATGGGGTACCTCATATCGGCAGATGATGTTGTTTTGAATGAACTTGGCCACTTGTTTGGCGGTCAAGACTGCATATGACTGTGCTTCCACCCATTTGGTGAAATAGTCGATGGCGACGAGGTCGAGGACGAAGCAATGCCCCTTGGTGCCTATCGGGTTGACTTTCCCGATGATGTCGATACCCCATGTTGAGAAAGGCCAGGGTGATGTCATGGTGTATAAAAGGGATGGTGGTATGTGTTGTATGTTGGCGAAGATTTGACAATTGTGGCAACGTTTGACGTAGTTACGACAATCGGCTTCCATGGTGGTCCAGTAGTAACCTAGCCGCATGATTTTCCGAGTAAGCATCATTGCACTCATGTGAGGGCCACATTCTTCGTCGTGAACCTCTCCCATGACTTTTTTGGCTTTGTGATGGTCGATGCAAAGGAGGAGAATTCCTTGGGGTGTTCTTTTGTATAATTGGTTTTGGTTTATCACGAATTGTGATGCAAGCAAACGGATGGCTCTTTGTCCTCTTTGATCATAGTTGGGAGGGAATTCGTTTTTGGTTTTGTAATTGAGGATGGCTTGGTACCAAGGTTCATCATGGCTTTCCTCGTCGTTGATAATGGCACAAATGTGGGCTGGCTCACTCCTTCTCTCGACACATAGGGGCATTGATGTCATATCGTCAGGTATGTTGACGAGCGCGGCAAGTTTTGCCAAGGCATCAGCAAATTGATTTTCCTCTCGCGGCAGATGGAAGTAGTCGACTTGGTGTAACGCCCCCGAAAAGCAGACAGGCAGCTCAAAATAGCTCTTTTTATTAATAATAAACAACAGCGGAATTATAGGGCGTCACCGCCGTATTTCCCATCTGGAAAATACAAGGCTATTACAAGAATAAAGATAAATACAAAGTTAAAGTTAAAATCTAATTATAACTCTATAACATATTCATCCTATTAGGTCATTTAAAATTCCTCACACTTGACATTTCCCAATACTTGTACCTAAAAAAGAATGAAAGTAACGGAATCAGCCAACCACAGGCTGAGTATAACTCCGGTCACCTCCACCGGCCCTACTTACCTGCTTTTAGTAATTTACTCAATTAACATCTCACAAGTATAGAAAATAGGTCACATGAACACATTCAGATAATTATTATATAGACATGCACAACATGTCATTTTAGAATGCAATAACTCACTTTACAATTATACCGGTCTACCATTACTGAATAGAGAGACATTACGGAGTAGAAACTCCCCTGGGCTAAGTCCTCCTCCATGTACACAGGATCCCAGGTCTAAGACCCGTGTAAACCCCCTGGCACTTTCACCAGTAATAATCAGAACCGTAGTTCACATGGGGACATTCCCCCTTCTATGTACACAGGATAAATTTGTAATGTCATCTCTCTCCCGTAGTCGTATCCCGAATGCTACAATTGGTCAATAGTACATTATAACAATAGTAGTAACATGGCAGTTACATGTTCATATAAAGACATTTAATATAACATGTCAGTAACATAATGATAATATAACATTAGACGGTCGATCACACTACACAATAATTACTACATTATTACTTATTTCTATGATGAAGGATCCCGAAATCATACCGATATACAGAGTACGTAGAAGATAGACGAAGTAAAGGAAAATATATGGATGGTGTCCCGGCATCCTCTCATTTTTTTAGTGTTTTCTTGATGGCTATTTTAACTATGGATTACTGTCTTTATATAGGGCCATAAGTCGGTTGTTTTCTAAAGATAAGGCACTAGCACTCAAATTATATCATATGCCACGTTACTATACTCATGAATAAAATATCCACTCTTATGTTTATCCTAATAAAACAATAAACATTACTTAACCACTAAGTAACACCACAGATAAACTTATATGCTAAAGGGTGACTCAATCGAGATAGTTTTTAACTTGGGTTACTACATATCCAACAATATCAAAGATAAGTCTAATTTAATCGGATATTAGTCTAAACGGGTAATAACAGTCTTATTTTTTTTCGGGATATTATACTTGGTCGAAGAATTCGGCCTCTTGATTGATCTTTGCTCGGTAGGGAGCTAAGCTGTCAGATCGGATTTTCCATGATCCGGACACCTGATTGATGATGAGCGAGGAATCGCCATGGACCCTCAGTCTCTTGATGCCAAGTGTGATGGCTGCTTGTAGGCCGATGAGGCATGCTTCATATTCAGCGGCATTGTTGGTGACAGCAAAGTCTAGCTTGACCGAGATCGGAACATGTTCTCCCTCCGGTGATATTAGAAGGATTCCTACCCCGAAGTCTCTCAGATTAGACGCACCATCGAAGTATAGTTCCCATGCGTCGGAGTCGGCGCAAAGGATGTCTTCGTCAGGAAGTGACCATGTGTTGGTCGTTGGATCCTCGTTGACGGGATTTTCTGCTAGGAAATCGGCAACTGCTCTTCCCTTGATAACCTTGAGGGGTGTAAACTTGAGATCAAACTCGGACAGCATGAGTGTCCACCTAGACAGCCTTCCGTTTAGTACGGGTTTTTCAAAGATGTATTTGACCGGGTCCATCTTGGTGTAGATGTGGACCGTATAACTGAGCATGTAATGCCGCAGCTTCTTTGTTGACCATACTAGGGCAAGGCATGTCTTTTCCGATTGAGTATACCTCGTCTCGTACTCGATGAACTTTTTCTTTGATGTAGTAGATGGCTCGTTCTTCGTTGCCAGCTAACTGTTTGTTCTAGCATTGCTCCCATGGTTGTGTTGGTAATGATCGGGTATAGGGATAGAGGAATTCCAGGTTGAGGTGGCATGAGGACAGGAGGTTTGGATAGGATTTCCTTTATCCTGTCGAAGGCCTTCTGACAGTCGTCGTCCCAATCGGTGTGATCGGAGGCACGAAGCTTTTTGAATATTGGTTCGCAAATTATAGTAATCTTGGCAATGAAGCGGTCGTTGTATTGGACCCGACCGAGAAATCCCCAAATCGCTTCTCGTTCTTAGGCCGAGGCATTTTTGAAGGGCCTTGATTTTGGTTGGATCAATCTCAATGCCTCTTTTCTTGACGATATGTCCCAAGAGCTTTCCGGAGGTGACCCCGAATGCACCCTTCTGAGGATTTAGTCTCATGTTTTATTTCCATGACGAGCGAAGAATTTCCGAAGGGCACCGATGTAGTGTCCCGTTACTTTGATTTGACAATCATGTCATCGACATATACCTCTACCTCTTTGTGCATCATATCATGTAGGAGAGTGGTAGCGGTTCTTTGATAGGTAGCCCCGGCGTTGATGAGGCCGAAGGGCATGACCGTGTAGCAATATTTACCCCACTGTGTGGTGAACGCTGTCTTGTGCATGTCTTCCTCAGCCATCTTAATCTGGTTGTACCCATCATACCCGTCCATGAATGATAGGAGAGCATGCTCGGCAGTATTGTCCACCGAGAATGTCAACATGTGGCAAAGGGAAGTCGTCTTTTGACTCGCCTTGTTCGGATCCCCGAAGTCGACGCAAACCCGAATTATTCCGTCTTTCTTTGGTACGGGCACAATGTTGGCCACCCGCATGAGTATTCGAGATACTTTGATAAAGCCACCTTGAACTGTTTATCCACTTCTTCCTTGATTTTAAGGGCCCACTCAGGACGCATCCGGCGTAGCTTCTATTTCATGTGTTTGGCCCCATTTAATGGGTATCCGGTGCTCGCAATTTCTCTATCAATCCAGGCATGTCTCTCGTAAGACCAGGCGAACACGTCCTTGTATTCGTGGAGGAGGTCAATGAACTGTTATCTTTCCGAGGGGTCCAGGGTTGTCCCTATCCTAAGTTCTTGAGGTGTGTTGTCGGTTCCTACGTTAATAGGTTCGGTCTCCTCAATGATGGGGGTTCTAGTTTCCCGTTTGTCAAGTTCTTTGGCTAGGTGAGGTGGGTAGTCACTCAAGTCAAATTCCTCATAGTCATTCAGAATTGCATTGCAGTTAAATTGAGACGAGTCATAAGCAAACTTAGCGTTCATTAAGTTGACACGAGCGAAAAGCTCGTAAAGGACAGACATCTCGTGGTCAGTCAGAGGCGACACAACAGAGGAGACGGCCCCTGGAACAGGCTCCAGGTTGTCACCTTTCATGGGAGTGGGGGTGACCCTAGTAGACTCAGCCTCTGAATCAGCCACGACTTTGTGATAAAACAGTGGGAAGGGGACCTTGACTGGGATATCCGGAGCGTTAGGAGCTACGACGGACTCTGACTCAGACTCAGACTCAGATCCTTCTTCACTTCCCTCCTTGAACATAGGGCCTTCTCCAGTTGTTATCTTGAGAATGCGACCTTGGCGATCGGTCCACTTGACGGTCTTCCTCCAGCCTTTGTTAGCTTTCTCCGGGTCAGTATCGGAGATCAAGGCGGTTGGATCAAATTGATTGTCCTTTAGGGCGATGTTGATGATGTCCTCATAGTCGAGGTGTTTGACGTTATCTTCCCCAAAGAGGAGTGTGACAGCTTGTCCGTCAAGGCATGGTGACGGCTTGGACTCAGTTGATGCAGCTTCGATGTTGTCGGGAATAAAGTAGCAGTCCTGGAAGACTTCCACTCCCGGGTACCTAGCCCTGGCCACAGAGTCATAGATTGGTTCTCGAAAGCCATGGTAGAGCTCGGATTCTCCTTCGGGGACAAAGTATCCATTGAGAGACAGATGATAGGGACGGAGGATAACCCCGTGCTTCTTGCGTTTTCGGACTAGGAGGTTCATCTCCTGGATATCTTCGTCGGTAGGTTCGTATCCTAGCCCAAAGGGAATGTTGGGGACCTTAGCCTGTTTCAAGGGAGGCAATGGGTCTTTCAGTGGATTGAGCGGTAAACCCGGGAAATAACATTGACGCATCATGATACGGTTGATCGTGAGGTTGGTGAACGGGTCACAATCAGAGGGTGTTGACTCCTCAGTTATGGCGTTTACGGCTTGGAAACCCCACATTTCGTTGTTGTTCTCCTCAATGGCTTGGGAGGCTATTCCCCTCCTCATGACAGCTTTGATTGGGGAAGCAGGAATTGTGATCGATTTCCCGTTGAAGGGGACCTTGATCTTCTGGTGGAGAGTTGAGGTAACCGCCTTGACGGCGTGGATCCAGGGACATCCCAGGAGCATATTGAAAGAAGCGTCGATGTCGACCACTTGAAAACTGGTTTGTCTTTCCAGTGGTCCGGTTGCGATGGTCAAAGTGACAAGCCCAGCGACCTTGCGATGAGTGTCGTAGTAGGCGCGTACTCCTTGATTCGTTGGGACCAAATCCTCTTCCTTAATCCCCAGCTTGTGGGCAGTTTTAAGTGGAATGACATTCACCGCGGAACCGTCATCCACGAGGACCATGGGTACATTTTTCTGGAGGCATTGTACGGTGATATACAGGGCCAGGTTGTGATCGGCTCCGAACGGAGGGATATCCTCGTCGGAGAAGACGACAGGGTTGTTTAGATCAGGGGCGTCCCTTGTCATGTGTGCCACTATTTCTTATGGGGAAGAGGTGGAGGGCACTGTTAATTTTCCCAAGGCCTGCAGTAAGGCCTGTCGATGCTCAAAAGACGTTGCGATTACTTGCCAAATTGACATTTCAGCTTTCGCCTTCTAAAGCTGTTTAAGGATTGAATTCTCAGGAGCCCTTGGTTGAGCGTCCACTTCCGGGACGGCTTGGCCATTCGTTGTTGGAACGACCGTTGGATTGCTCGGGTTCTGATAGGGACGTCCGGACCGGGTGAGATGTCCGACTTCTTTCGCCCGTTTCTCTTTCCCTGGGATGATATAGACATCCTCAACATCATCTCTCCATATGCCATTAATTTCATAGTCTCGAGGGTACCTTGGAGGGGTATTCCTCGGTGGGCAGTTCTTGTGAGGGACATTTTTGTGAGGATGGTTTTTGTGAGGGTGATTTTTATGGGGGTAGTTATTGTGAGGGTAGTTATTTTGAGGATAGTTATTTTTAGGGGAATTTTCGTGAGGTCTATGCCAGAATGGTCGCGGGAGCAATCCATCCTGGGGTGGGTAGTTTTGAATGCTTGGGGAATTCTCCCTCGGGCGCGGTGGTGGAGGATTCAAAATGAGTCGACGGTAGGCGTCGTCGAGTCGGGTGATTCTCTCAGAGAGGCTGGCTATGGCCTCATCAACTTGTTGAAACATAGTGAGCATAGTGGCAGCACTAAACACAAACACTCCGTCTGAAGGATCTTTTCCCAAAGTATTCACCTCGTCGTCAATCGGCAGGATGAGGTGAGAGGAGTCTAGAGTCGGCTCATCGTCAGAGATGGCGTGGATTCCCAGAGGATTCGTTTTGTTGTTCGGCTTAGTTGGTGGGGGTAAAGGCGATTCTCCTTTCTCAATCATGTCTTGAACGAGGTGCTTGAGTTTGAAGCAAGTTTCGGTATCATGCCCTTTTCCCTGGTGGTACTGACAGTAGGCACTGGGGTTCCATAACCGGGACTTCTTGGCATCGGTCGGATCCGGGGTGGGTCCGATCGGTCGTAACTTCCCCTGGTCCATGAGCCTTTTCAGGGCACTCGCATAAGTTGACCCTATGTTGGTGAACACCCTCTGAGGGCGCTCATTTGTCTTAGCAGATGGTTCGACGAGGTTAACCTCATCAATCTTGTTCGTCTGGCCGTAAGGGCGAGATCCGGTTGAGGTGGATCATTGGTAGCCTCTGCCAGTGGTTTTGGCCAAGACACCCTTTCGGAGGTCATCTTCAATACGTGTTCCCAGAATCTGCAGATCGTGGAAGGTCTTGATATTCTGATACCTGAGTAGGTTGGCATAAACTGGGAGGAGGTTGTTGACAAACTTTTCCACCAAAATTGATTCGCTGGGCTTACTGACCAGTTGAGTACTCACCCTCCTCCAAAGGGTCAAGAACTCGGTGAACCCTTACTTATCGTTCTGGGTTAGCACCTCGAGAGTACGGGTATTGGCCTGGATCTTGACATTGTCGGCATACTGTCTGGCAAACTCAACTGCGATCTCATCCCAAGTAGTAAGGTTTTTCGAATCAAGGGAGTAGTACCATTGGCGAGGGATCGGTTCCAAAGAGGATGGGAAGATCCGGGTAAAAAGTTCTTGTTTAACCCCTTTAATAGCCATGTAGTCTTTGAAAGCACGGATATGATTGAGTGGGTCCTCCACTCCTTTGAACTTAGGCACATCAGTTAGGGTGAAGTTTTCAGGTAGTTGATCCCCAACAGGTTCGAACCTTCGGTTGTTCTCAAGATGGATATTGTTGCCCTGGGCTAGGAGATGTTCCTCCAAAAGCTTTAGCCTCTTTTCAGTTTCAGTCAGAGGTGGAGTATTATGTTTCCCAGTTTTCTTGTTCTCCAGGGCGTCGATACGGGTCTCGACGCGATCCAGGGTGACCTTAAGAGCGGTAAGCAGGCTGGCTGATCAGTCGTGACATCTCTGTTGTTATCATTGTTGTTGGATGAAGCTGAAAACGGGGCCATGGCTCTGAGGCAGAAAAATGGCTCACATTACAACTCAATCCGACACGGTTCCAAGACTGAACGCAGACAACACAAAGGACGAGACAAAGACCAGACTCAACAAGACGAGGGTGACCGTGTGTGGTTCCTCGGTGCTGACTCGATTTATGACGTGACGGTGTTTGACCGAACCTTTGACACGAGTCCATCGTAACGGCGCGACGCCATTGGACGGGTCTCGTGGTGAGACGACTTATAAGTAAAGACCCATAAGTACGTTTGCTTTGACTTGATAGACACGAGGCGGAATTGGAATGGTGGACTGAAGTTTTCGAAAATAGAAATTTTCAAAAAGATTCATTTGCCGCTTTAATGGACGGCTTCCGAAGATAGAGATCTCCGCAAGCCGGTCAGTTGAAAATGGGTCGTCTTAAGTTTATTTGCAAAAGATGGTTTGAGTTTGAGTCGGCTCGGAAAACAGTGCATTGTTTCCCAAGGCGGTTTTTGAAATTCAAAATTGTATGTTTTGAAAATCGAGTTTGAAATGTTTGAAGAGGTCTCGGGGATGTTGCATGGTCCTCGGGATCCCGAAAGTGTCTCGAGAAAAAGGGTGTGTGTTTTCTCGGGTTTTGAAAGAGTCATTGTCGGCGCGAAACGAGTTAAAATCCGTGTCTAGACGCGGCGATTATAACGGCGTAAAAAGGTGATTTGAAATGGTTGTAGAAAACCGGGTTTGAAAATCGTCATTACGACGGCCTAGAAAGGCGTGTTGAAATGGTTATAAAAACCGGGTTTTAAAATCGTCATTATGACGACCTAGAAAGGCGTGTTAAAACGGTTATAAAAACCGAGTTTGAAAATCGTCATTACGACGGCTTAGAAAGGCGTGTTTGAAATGGTTATAAAAAACCGAGTTTGAAAATCGTCATTACGACGGCCTAGAAAGGCGTGTTGAAATGGTTATAAAAACCGGGTTTGAAAATCGTCATTACGACGGCCTAGAAAGGCGTGTTGAAATGGTTATAAAAACCGGGTTTTAAAATCGTCATTATGACGGCCTAGAAAGGCGTGCATCGGTCGGCGAAAGACCGAGTTTTGAAATGACCATTATAACGGCTCAAAAAGGTGATTTTGGAAGTTTTAAAATGACACGGAAGGACTTATGATCAAGTAGCACATAAGCATTCGCAGTTCATTAAATTATGCATTATGCTGACACGGGTTTTGGCTTAAAAGGGTGGGTTACACACCAAGCGATCAAACCCCGATTTGCGAGAGGGATACCAATCCAAACAAAATGTGTAAGGAGGGTGCCCTAGCCTCGTGCTCGAAAGTGATGAAAGCTATTTGACGAAACAGAAATGTGTAACGTCAATGGTATGTTTGACTCAATCGGGATTCAAAACGCGGGGATGAGAAAACTCACACCGACGAGACGAGCCAATTGGTCGAAAAGGGTTAGGTTGTGGGCCCAGACAAGGAACCCGACCGTGACCTTAATATCAATTAATGCATTCCAACCAAGACCTCGTTCGAGTCTCACCATCTAGGGATCACAAAGACGTAAGTGTCCTAGCCTTCCCCAGCGGAGTCGCCAATCTGTGGACATGGCCCACCTGCGTATGCCCAGCTGATCTATGGACAATGACAACGGTCTTTTTGAAAGCCACGCTCGGCGGCGTAAAAATGCTTTCGATCGGATCGTTTTTAGATCGGCCGGTTTTGTCTCGGTAAGGGTCTCGAAACGATTAGAGATGTTCGAAGTCGCCACCAAGCATTTGTGGGATGCCTGGAACCCGTTCGAAATCCACTTTATACCTCGGTCAAATTGAAGCACAAAGCAGCGTTTGACATAGGCACTAAAGATAAGGAAATCGTCCCTCTTTAGCATCCTATCTCTTGAATGACTCTCGTACGCCCTGGATAAGGTCGTCCACTATCCAAAGTTTCTGAGTAAGAGGTGAAGGTACGTATTGGGAAGCCCTTTAATCAGACACCCAATTCCGCCCGCGTTAGCGGCCTCTACTGATCGATCTTGGTTGGTTGAATGCAAAAGTTGATAAAACGGTTTAAATGCATGAATGCGCATCCAATAATTTAAACCTAACATGTGAGAGCTTTCTAAGTCGGTTGATTTAATCCAAGTATCAAGTATAAGATGTCGAGTTGGATTAATGATTGATTTGCATGCAAGACGGAAATTAAACATCCATTTACCGTATTAGGTTTAGGGTGCATAACAAGATCCATTTGTCTTAGTAAGGAATTTTGCAAATATGATTTTTGAATAATCAAATAGTCATCTGATCCGTCCTATATCCGGGCTAATCGGAGTCGGGATCGTCCTAGACTAATGCTGGAAGGGAACAGACCCTGTATCAGGTGGCTATATGAGGCGCGAGCCAGCCGGCGATACAAAGGGGCCTCCCTCTGGTTTTGAAAATGAGAAATGAAGGGCCTATTTAGGCGCGGGTTAGTCCACGGTTTATGTGTCGTATTCTGACCTTTTAGAAAACGTTATAAAACGTGTTTAGAAATGGGCATTTGAACCCGGTTTGGCTTGAAGGGGCCGTTTAGAGCGCATTTGTTGATTTGAAGAACTAGACTCGAATAATCATCATTATTTGGATAATATTCGGTGTCGGGTTCGATTTGACAAACTTGACATGAATAGTTTTGAAAGTAATTATGGACTAATTGTTTTAAGTCCATTTGAATGTTATTAGTCGATACTCATCATCGTACCCGGGTTAAAATCCGGCATGGTATGTAGAACCAAGGATAACTTTGTGTTGGGGACTAATATGCTTATTTGAAAATGTAAAGAAATGAAATAAAAGGTTTTAAAATACCTTTTAAATGTCATTAACCAAATATTATCAACGAAACACGGATTTAACCGTCATGGTATGAGGAACCAAGGGTGAAAAATGTTTTATGGTTAAAACAAATGAAATAAAATAAGGAGGGTTCGAAAGTATTTGGAATGGTAAAAACCGATTACAAATATGAAAATGAATTAAAGGGAAATGACGAGAACAAACACGGTTGATCTTTGGTCTGAACACCCCATTTAGGCGCAGGTAAGTTGGCGACCTAAGGGGCTTCTGCCTTAGACCAAAAATCAGTTTTGGCTCGCTTATTCCATGTTTTGGTTCATGTTATGCACGTTTTAGCATGTTACAGTCATGAAACAAATGAAAACATAATAAAAGAGGATTTTTACACCCTCATACTTACATGTTTGGTTATGGCGAGTGACCGACGTAAGTGTAACAACTCGTTTGATCAGAAAAGACTCGGTTTAAAACCGTTTTGGTGAGTAAAAAGAGTGTTTTGATGTTAGTGATGGTGTAGTGGTCGAAGTGGTCGGTCAAGTGAATGCACGATGACGGTACCAAAAAATGTGTAAGGCTCGTGTTTACGATCGGTAGGTCGTAAATACGCGTCGGGTTGTGACTTAAGAAGCCGAGTCGAGAATTTTAAGGGAGAAAAGAGGGGGCAGACACTCGCGTAACTCTCAAATGGGTGGCATTTGAGGGGTATTTATAGGGAAATGAGTGGTTGTGTGAGTTTTGAGCGACGTGGCCACTTGGGCTGCTCAAAAATGCGCGAGCCACGTCGCGGGTCTTCGAGGTGTGTTGTCGCTTTCACAACAAAAGCAATCATGATTTGTTCTATCCTAGGTTTTGTAGTCACATGTTTGGTACTTGACCAACATGAATCCGGGAAAACTTAAGGTAGAACGTTTGAAATGTTTTGTTTTTGGTGGTTGACTCGGTTTGACTCGTTGTTGGAGTCGGGATTTGAATTTTTGAGTCGGTTTTTGGTCCGGTGTCGATTTTGACTCTAGTTAGTGTCATTGCGACCCCGTCGTCGTGCATTAAACACTTCAGGTATTTTTGAAATATTTTGAAATGTTTTATTTTCGAAATCGTTAAGTTTTCCGACGTAAAGTTGTACACAAACTGTCGATCAAACGCCGCGATTCCAAAACATGTTGTAGTCCGATAATCATCGGGTGTTTGTTGGAGTATCAGCAAATACTGGGTATCTACAGAAGGTAACCGGAGCAATAAAGAGTTAGATAGAAGGAATAAGGAGTTGAATTGTTAATTGATTTTGTGGAAGTGTGAAAAGAAAAGAATGGGGGGAGTAAACTAGGAGAATGTTGACCGGAGTTATGTGATATAGAAGTAAGGAATCGTCGAGATGTATGATACTATCATGAGGATGTGAGTTAATAGTTATATAGGAGTTTCAGGCCAACATGTTTGCCATGAGTTTCGAGGAATTAAGGGGAATAAAAGTTGGTAGAGTATTTGCACGATATGAGATTTAGGTGGTGAGTTAGGTGGCGAGACAATTAAAGACATAATTGGGATGAATGTTCAGTTAAATTTTGTCGATGGATTTGATGTTCGATATTTGGAGTGTTAACCGAAGATAGGAAAGGAAACGTGATATTTAGAGGTGAGTGTAAGATATTTGTTATACAAACGGTGGTGGTGTTGTGGTGTTTTCACTAGTGGTTAAGGGTGATGATAAGTAGGAAAGATAGCCATTCTACAGAGGTTGATTTTGTAGAGACCAAATTGATATGTATGATTGTGAGGAAGTATAAAATGTGGTTATAAGAGGCGGTTGCTAGTAGTTGAGTATTAATGGTATGGTTACATTTGTCAGGAGGTGATAGTTATGCGAATGGGAGAATGTGTTATGAAGGGCATGCGAGTTAAGCTCGGGCGAGAGATAACCTTTATCTAGTGGTAACTTACGTGATCAGAATTGACTAGTTGGATGTGATTAAGGGTCTATGATGTGTATAAATGTTTTTGTGAGGTTTTGACCTCACGAGAAGTGGTATGGTGTGATAGTTATAAAGTTGTTATCTGAATGTTCTGTAATATATGTTGGATACGGTAACCTAATGGAATTATATTCAAAAGTGATAGTTTGGGTGATCTGGCATGGCTAGTTATACTTGTATGTGTATTCATGATATATGTTTATTCCGTATTATGGTGTGGATGATATTCACGAGGTTCTTATTTGTTCATTCCGTGTAATATGTTGCGTTGTGATCTAGTAGAGCGGTTTTAAGAAATTTTTCTTGTCAGGGAAGTTGTACTGAGTCAGTGTTTATGGGATTGTATAAGTTGCGATGACTATCGATGTGATTGTTGTGCCTCGGGTGGTGATACGGGTACGGTAATTCGTGTTGTGATGCGGGTATTTTCGCGCTGCGGTGTGGCTGTTGGCAGTGTTGCGATGCCATCATCGGTTGTGGTGGAGTAGGCGGGATACTGATGATATAAACTTTCAAAAGTGTATATCGGTTGCGTAGATTGTTGTTTTGTTTAATGTTGTTTCCCGCGAGTCTCGGTTTGGACATATAGACGGTTGTTTTGTTTATTGATGTTTCTTACCGGTTTCAGCCTGGGAGTGAGGGTAGAGTATGATATGGAAGAGAGTTGTGTATGTTTCCGTTGTTGTCATGGTAGTGACATCCTGTTGATGGGACACAGTTGCGAGAGGTTGTTGGGGTACTTGTAATCTTCTTTTACAGAAGGCATTGGTTGACATAGTAATGGCATGTGATTTGTGGAAAATATGTTGTACTGATCTGGAAGCTACGGGTGGTTCATAATCTTTTATTGAGACAGTGAGTATAGAGTGTTGGGAATTAGTATCATGTTAAGTTATGGATGAGTTTTGCGATAATATATAAAAGAAAAGAACTTAAGGATTTAGTGTGAGTGTGTGTAACAATTGTGGATCGTGAATTATGATTATGGAGATAAGCGCATGTATAGAGGAATATGTCGTTTTGCGGTGATGTTGAAGAGTTGGTGTGGTGATTTTGCTGAGGATTTTATGGTATAAATTAGATGGAGTGCCGAATGAATTGGGGAATAAGGACTGTTAGAAAGAGAGAACCCTAGATATAGAATAGTTGGAGGTGTAAAGGTTATAATCGGTTATCGTTGACATGCGGTGGTGATGAAGATTTTGGGAAGTATAGCAAAGGATTTAGTATTAGTGGGTTACGAGGATGTAACCTTTATCTTAAGAGGAATAGGATGCGACGAAGAGAGTGTGATGGTTGTATATATTGCGGTATATTTGGAAGTTTAAGCCTTTGAGCGTTGGTGTAGAATAATGAATGGATTTATGTTGTGGTTGATGCTATTAAAGGTAATGGGAGTGCTTGTAGTAGTATGTCGTTTATGAGTGTAAGAATGCTTCGATAGTTTTGACAGTTGGATGATGATGTTTATGAGTACGATAGTGTTGACGGTTGGATGATGATGTTTATGAGTGTGAGTGAACTTCGAGGACGAAGTTCTTTTTAAGGGTGGTAGAATGTAACTTTCCGTTTGATGTTTATGAGTGTCTTGATATTGAATTTCCTATTAGATAATATATTAGTGAGACGAAGCTAGCGGCGTTTGTGGATGGTATTTTGAAGTGTATCGAGTTAGTGTCGAGAGACTATAATGTGGTAGATACGATATCGTGAGCAATGTTGTGGAGGTAGGCATAGTTGGTGGAGTTGGTGTTAAGAGTTCATGTTTTATAGGTTGAGTTTGAACTTCGGGGACGAAGTTCGTTTTAAGGAGGGAAGACTGTAATACCACGGTTTTATGTGCTGTTGGGTACTTTATCGAGTAGGGCTTACTCTGTCGAGTAAGTGAGTGTTGCGTGCGAAACAGTGTACTGCTGATGGGTACTCGATCGAGTAGGTGGGTTACTCGATCGAGTAGGGGGCACTCGATCGAGTAAGTGACTTACTCGATCGAGTAAAGTCAGTTTTACGGGTTATTTGTCGGGTTTGATAGCAACACGTGAAAAGGTTATATAAGCTTCTTCGTCAGTTTCTTTTTACTTTTTACCAAGTTCTAAACATTTTTACAAGAAAACAAACATTGTTGCATTCTCTTTTCGCATTGCTATCAAATCCAGGGGGCTAGAGTCGTTGAATCTCAGAGTTCTTTATACCGTTGAGACCGTCGTATAGTGGGTAAGATTCTTGTACAATTTTTATGTCGTTTCATTGATATTAGTTGAAACCTTAATTGGGTAATTTGGTGGTTTTGGGAGTATTTTGATACTAGATAGTGATTGTATGATTGTGTATTTGATAGGAGGTGATTTCGTAGAGGAACTTTACTGATTCGCTATTGTGACGGTAATGATGATTGGTTTTCCAGATAGGGTATCCCTACTCGATTATTGATTACATAGTTGATTGGTGATGATTGTGATGTTAATCTTTATCATGTTGGAACTTGGTATTGTAATTGTTGTTGTTGTATAATTTGGTTGAATGTGTTTGTCTGTGGTTCGCGAAGCACGTCCTCGGTTGAGTGAAGTCACTTGTGGGAGTGGCTGTATGCCCTTAATTCGCTCTCTGTGGAACCCGCCATAGGGGGGATGTGCACATTAAGGAACATGGGATTTCGCTCGGAATAGATGAGCGGGGATTTGGTGGGTACGGCTGCGGTCCCTTACTGGCGGCGTGGAATATCTGTTGCGATGGGTATTCTAGCAGGGCTACACACTTAGTGTGTAGTCAGGTGTGTGGAGATGTGACGGAGTTGGGTGATCTGTGTATTGTTGTCTTGTGTATCTTGTTTTGTGTAACCAGTAACTGACCCCGTCTAAATGTTTTAAAATTTGTGGTGATCCATTTCGGGGTGGTGAGCAGTTGTCTAGCAGGTATACTATGGATGCGCGCGGGATTAGCTGGGGATGGAGTCGCCATGAGTCTGATAGTAGTCTTCCGCTATTGTGTCATGACATTTTATTTACTTTAGTTGGTTTGGTTTGGAACAGTTGTATTGTACTTTATAGTTTTGGTTTTGATGTAATCACTTTAAATTTATTTACTTAAAGTACGTTTCTTGATGGTCACTTTCGATTACTATGTCTCGGGTAACCGAGATGGTAGCACTTCCATGCATTAGGTGGTCTTGGTAAGGCACCTGGGTGTATGGGGGTATTACAGTAGATTTGGCAAAGTTGACCCGATCGATAAGGCTGGCCCTAGACCCGAACTTGCATGACCCGAGTATGACCCAAAACCCGAATTAACCCGACCCAGACCCGACTCGAACCTCCATTGACCCAATGCTGACCCGACCCGAGATGGCCCTACCCGAAAAGACTCTACCCATAATTGACCCGATTCAAAATGACTTAATCTGACGCAAAATGATCCGAGACAAGTGTTAAGTCATATTAATGTTATATCCATCAAAATAAAGTTTCCTTGGTTACAACCATTCTTAATAAATAGTTAAATTTGTAAAATAGTATTTCTTAATTAAAATAGTACTAACTAGGGGGCGTTTGGTTAGAGAAAGGAAATTAGAAAGAGTAAGAGGGGGGAAAGGTAAGAGATTACCTAAAACTTAACTAATTATTTGGTTACATCAAGAAAATGAAGTGTATGTGGTGGGTTGTAGTTTGTTTTGGTGTGCGGGTGGTGGTTTAGGTGGGGAGTGGCGGTGGTGGTGGTGATGGTGTCAAGGTGGTTGTGGAGGTGGTGTTGTGGTGGTTGTTGTGGGGTGGTTATGGTGGTGGTAGCGGTGACGTTGTGGTGGCAGTGGGGTGGCTGCAGTGATGGTGATAGTTGTGGTGGCGTCATGGTGGTTGTGACAGTGATGTTGTGGTGGTGGTTTATGTGGGGTGGCTATGATGGTGGTTTTGGTGGTGGTGGCGGCGATGTCGTCTTGATGGTGTCAGGTGTGGTGGGAGTCGCAAGTGTGGTGGTAGGTAAATAAGGTGGTTGAAGGGTAACAAGGGTAATGAAATCTCATACCTTAGGGGGTGAGGGACTGAGGGGTAAGGAAATAGATAGATTGAGGGGTAAGGAAGAAAATTTCATTCTCTTTGTTTGTGTCAAACAAACACCAACAAAGGAAATCAATAATTTTGTTTCCCTTTCCCTTTCTTATAGACCTCCAATCAAACACCCCCGAAGGTGTTTTAGCCATTAACCCGAAAACGACCGACCCAAAATGACTCATACCCGAAAGTGACCCGACAACAGGTCACTCGAAATTGACCTGAAATCCGAAATAACCCGCCCCACCCCGAAATGTATGACAAACCTGAAATAACCCGATCCAAACAGAACTGACCCATACCTGACCCGAAATCCGAAATATTTGTCAAATTGTATTTTTAAGAAATGCTAACAAAAATATATAACCGGATCAAGCAACACAATCACGGATGGATTCACGGGTGGTTGGATGAGGCTCAGCACGGCCCACTTCTCTGGGCCTTTTCTGAATGTTGATGAAATTGTGTGAGTGCCAAAATCTTTTGGTTTGTGTTTGTCAGATTTCTTACATGTTTTCAGAAATTGGAAATATGGAAAAATAAAGTACTTTCCCTAAAGTTTGATTTAATGTTGTACAATGTGATTCCCTCCCATTTGGAACAAGATTCTTCATTCTTTTGGATTATAGTGAATTGATCATCCATGTTTGGTTGCTTGCTTAGTAAACTTAATTGTAAGATGTATAAATAATTTCTTTGTTTACACCAATTCTTATTTCAGACCAAGGTATCCGTCTTATTAATAAGACGGATACCATATTCTCTCACAAAATACCCATTTAGGGTGAGTGGAGAGCACATGGGAGGTCCCACCTTTGTCCCCTCTACCCATTTCCTCTCACACAACAACCCGTCTTAAAATCCAACCCGTTTTAAGCAAGACTTACTCCTTTGTTTAAAGTCAGTTGTTATTTTTGAGTTTGATGCTCAATGTGGAATTTTTTAGTTACATATTCGGACATTTTCAAATTATGCATTCGGGCTGTAAGAAAAAAAAGATGAAGGGTATAACTAGGAAAAAAAAGATTATTTTTACATTTATTTGTTGAAATTATTCCTTTCATTAAAACTTAAGCGTGTGAAGTTTAAATCTGAATAGAAAAGAAGTAGTTTCACTCAAAGTAGGAAGGGAAAAGAATTGAATGTAGGCTCCATAATTTTCCTTAGTTGTGTTACTTGTGTATTAACTTTTTCATTAAAATTTTGGTGAGATGTTCTTTTACTAAATTAGTGAGAGACAAAAAAAAATGGTGAGACACCATTTTATCGTATCTATTTATGTACTTTTTCGTACCTCTTTTATTATTGATTATTCGATTGTGGTTCAAGATGTCACTTTAACGTATACTCCCTCCATACCAATCCAAACGTAACATTGACCAAAATGGCACTATTTATGATCGTAGGGAATCTTCGATATTATTCTTAATCTATATGACAAAATATAGTCATGTGAGATCTTGTTTGATTTATCGTCATGAATGCTACAAGAATATCAATTTTTTATAATTTTTAATAATGTGTAACTAAAGATATTCACGTTGCAAAACGTGTCTCGACAAGTGTGAAAAAGTCAATGTTACCTTTGGATTGGTATGGAGGGAGTACATATTTTCATAATTATGGTACCTATTTGATTATATATTGTAACCATTTATATTAGTACTTCATTTTATAATATTTGTACTCATTTTATTGTTTTTTGTACCATTTTTCTACCAATTTGTAATTGGTCTATCAATAAGTTTATTGTAAGACCGTCTCTCAAAAGACCTACTCTAAGTTTTTTTCGTGTAAATCCAATTATTAGAGGTCCAATCATGAAAGTGTTATTTAAGCCCTTTAACTTTAGTTATGCAAAAAAAAAAAAATTAAACATTTTACTTAAAATCTCAAAATTTAATATACTCTCTCAAAATTAAACATCTTACTTAAAATCTCAAAATTCCTCAATAGGTTTTGGTATAGACGGGGCACCCCCCATGTGCTTCCCACTCACCTCTCAATGGGCATTTTATGAGAGGAAACGGTATCTGTCACAAGTTGTATTATTATTGTTTCAATAGGTCTTGGTATAGACGGGTAAAGACCTCTAATAAAATGGGTAGGAGAGGGACAAGGTGGGACACCCTCCATGTACTTCCCACTTTATGGTAAATGGATATTTTGTGAGGAAAAATGGTATCCGTCTATACGTATAGACGGATAGTGTCCGTCTATAATGAGAATTTGTGTTTGCCCATGGCCGCCCAGAAAATGGAAGGGTAGGGCGTAGGCATGATTGCATGAACAAAATCAGGTTCTGCAATGTAGTCTGACAATTTAGATCACGAATCTCCAATATGTTAAACTTCCTCAAAACCCCAACCCATCTCCTTCAATCAATTATTTACGGTTTCTCTCATAATTTTGTAATGACTCACGAGCTTCACCCAAATATTATTATTTCACCCTTATGTTTCCTCATGCATGAAAAGAAATTCAATGTATGCTACATATGTACAATATACCACTCTTTTGTTAGTTTATAATCACAAAAAGTCTAAATCGACCACAAATTCATGTTCAAGACGAGTGTATCCGTCTTAAATTAAAAAGAAAACACGAGTACAAAATGGAGTAGTACATTAAATACTTTTTTAGAGCTAATTTATACTCTTTCTACTTATTTCATTTTCATATGCTTAATTAAAATGCTTTTCATGTATTTTAAGTAGAAGTGAAAAAACTAATACAACAACAACATCAGAGCCTTAATCCCAAAATGATTTGGGATCGGCTGACATGAATCATCCTTTAGAACCGTCCATGAGTGAACGCATACCTCAAAATGCGGAAAAAAATAGATAGAGAAAAATGAAAAACAAAAGGAGAACTAAAACATAATACAAAAGTTAAGATAAACTTATAGGTTTTAAAATCGAAATCCTGATTTCTTTTATAAAAACTTACAATTTAAATCGAGAATAAAGATTACAATGATTTTGAAAACCGAAATTCTCATTTGTGACGACACTATTCTCATTTGTGACACATTGAAATTTTAACACAAATTCTCATTTGTGACGACACTATTCCGTCACAAGCTTGTGATCTCTTACAAGGAGTAAGTGGGAGAGCACGTGAGATGGTGGCAAATGAGAAGATGACTATGAATGGTCACAAGCTTGTGATCGTCACAGGTCTTAGCAAAACGGTCTAAAATTTTAAATGAGAATTTGTGAACAAGTTTTAGAGCATCACTAGACTTTTTGTTTTGTTTTGTTTGCATGGCACAAGTAGTGACATAAGGGGTATTGAGGATTGACAAGAAAGACTGAAACTCTGAAAGTAAAATGATGGAGTAGCAGATTAGCAGCAGCATAGATTAGGGCCACCAAGATGCATTTTGTTAAACTATGACACTTTTCAAGGTCAGCCTATTCGACAACAAGGTTTAACTACACTTTTGTAGGGTTTAACTGTATCCAATGCACCCTCTTGTTCTTCCCTAACTCAAACTCTCAAAGTTCTTTATGTGACTAGTTTTCTTTTTAAGACGGATATTTGTAATCAATTGGTCTTCCTTGTGACGGGTTACCATTTGTGCCGGATATTTTGTGAGATAAAATGGTAACAAAATGGGTTAGTGGAAAAAGGGGACCACATAAATAGTGTTGCAGAGAGAGAAAAAGTGGGTACTTTGTGAGATAAAATGTTATCCGTCACTCAAGAGTGACGGATATGTCATGTCTTCAATGAGAATTTGTGATTTTTAATAGGAACGGAGGTATTCGTCTTAAAATTAATACGAATCAAATATTTAAGACAAAAGTGAAATATCTACTATGTACTCCCTTCATTTAGGGATGTCAATTTCACCCGCACCCGATTAAAATCCGATCCACCCGATTTTAGAAGATGGATGAAAACCCGACTTAAATGGATGATGGATGACGGATGAAACGGATGACGGATGATGGATGGGTTGGATGAAGAAATTTCACCCGTCATCCATCCATCACCCGATTTTTTTACTTTCATTTAATTTTTTTTACATATAATACATTATTAAGGTATAAAATATTCAAAATTTTCTACTCTCAAAATATATATTTTGTGAAACTACCCATTATGAAGTTAAACTAAAATAATTATCTAACATTATTTTTGTATAAAATAAAAAATTATAATTTTTTTAAAGTTGAAACATATAAATACATAACACCCGTTTATCACCCGATCCACCCGTTTCATCCCTGGATGATGGATGGATGGATGACGGATGATATGTTTCATGGATGACGGACGGGTTGGATGAGATTTTAAAGGGACGGATGGATGACGGATGAGGCTTCACCCGACCCGAACTCGATCCATTGACATCCCTACCTCCATTCAACTCCACTTTGCAAGTATTTATTTTTCGTAAATTCAACTTCACTTTACATGTTTCTTTATTTGACTAAGAAATTGACCATTTTATCGTTATTGAAAATCTATATTTAAAAAAAACGTCATCCATACACCCACACTAATCCACCATAAAACCCACCTTTATATTTTTTTTAATATTTTAAACTTCATTCTCTTTTCCTATGTACTTTTAATAGTTTTTTTTAATCTGCTCCTTAATACCCGTGTAAAAAGCAAACTTACAAAGTGAGGTTAAATGGAGGGAGTATATCAGAAAACAAGACACTATGGTCACACATGGCAAATATTGAGTACAACAACACGAGGACGGATAACAATCTGGTTAAAGTCTCAACAGTTCCAAATTTGCGAGGTAATACAGAGTTAGATGCACTCAATATATTACCATGGTGTTAGCGACATATAAAAGTTATCACAACGACCAAAATAAAATTTCGCCAAGAAAATATATATATATATATATATATATATATATATATATATATATATATATATATATATATATATATATATATATATATATATATATAGTAATAAGATCATCTAAGTCCATGTCTTACACTTGAGTCCATGAGTTCTATTGTCATCCCTTAGATCATGTTATTGAATGGCTTAGATTAAAAGTAAAAAGCAACTAATAATATTATTCTAATGGCTAAAATAATTACCTCTCTCCTCCTACCACTCATAGGGTGGGTATTAGCATGCATGCAAAGCAGTTGTCAATCAAAACATCACACACACACACGTCCTAAAAACTTCCCCCACTTTCCATCTCTTAATTATTCAAAATTAATTTTCCCCCAAAACATTTGCCCCAAATTAAACCACATTCATTTCAAGACGAAATCGCTTCTAAAAATCCCCAAATTTATCGTTTTTTTGCTACCTTATTATCGTTTTTTTCTCCATTTTCTTTGCTCACTTGCAAACTGCCATTGTCGTCCATTCAATCACTTCAGAAGGTAATTTTTTTTGGGGTTTTTATAGTTTTATGATTTTTTTCTGGGTTTTTACAGTTTTATTATTTGTTCTCTTCATTTATTTAGACGTTTTTTTTAATTTATTGGACATTGTTATGCTATTGATCGTATTTGATCACAAAGACTTTGTCACCATTGTTGATGTCTTGTTCTATTTGATCACTTGTTTTTGGTTTCTTCATTTTGATTAGCTTGATTATTTTTAGCACATTTAGGACATGAACGACAGTTATTTTTTATCACTGTATTTTGTCAACTAACGTTTTGAGTATATATGTTCATATTCATTAAGATTAGTCATATTTTTTGGAGAAATCCTACTTTTGTTGCTTACAATTACTCTTTCTTTGTTAAAATTACAGTTTATCCATTTTTTGTTGGAGAAATCCCACTTTTGATTACCCTTTTGTTAGAATTACACTTTTGATGCTAAAATAACACTTTCTGCTGCTGGAATCACACTTTTCTTTGCTAAAATTACAATGTAGTATGTTAAAATAACACTTTATCTTGTTAGAATTACACTTTTCTCAGTTAAAATCACACTTTTCTTTGCTAAAATAACCCTTTATTTTGTTAGAATTACACTTTCCTCTGCTACAATTACACTTATGTTAGTTAAAATAACACTTTGTGCTGCTACAATCACACTTTTCTTTTCTTTGATAGTTTTCTGTTCCTCGTTAAAATAACCATTTATTTTATTAGAATTACACTTGTGGTCGCTATAATTACACTTTATGTCGCTACAATTAGACTTTTGATGACTAAAATCAAACTTTTTCCCGTTAAAATGTCACTGTTGCTCTGTTAAAATAACCCTTTATTTTGTTAGAATTACACTTTCCTCTGCTACAATTACACTTTTGTTAGTTAAAATAACACTTTGTCCGCTACAATCACACTTTTCTTTTCTCGATAGTTTTTTCATTTTCTGTTAAAATAACCATTTATTTTATTAGAATTACACTTGTGGTCGCTATAATTACACTTTATCTTTGCTACAATTTTAAATTTTCTTTTTGTCTTATTTTTTTGTATTTAACAATGAATTTTGAGTAATGTTAACGGATGTCGGTGGAAATGAGGGTAAATCGGCAAGTCCAAAAAAGCAAAGGTGCCTGTTAAGTCGAGTAAGGAGCTTGTTGTTGCCAAACCAGCCAAACCAAATAAAACCGGACACGAAGAAAATAGCAAAGGTGGTCGTCAAGTGCCGTCTTGAAAGCAAATTGGTTGAGCTCCTTGAAAAGCTCAATGATGCACAACGAGATGCGGTACGGAGGATTGGTTTCGGTGGTATTCGGAGCTTAAGCTCAAAACATATCCGATGGGGTACGTTAAAGATTTTCTCAAAGCATTCGGTGATGAATCGTATATTTTTCGGGCCAAGGATAAGGAGTTCATGGTCACCAAGCATGACGTGTATGATTGTTTTATGTTACCACTTGGTCCTAAAACTCTTGATCTAGTACCTACGGGCCGCCAAAAGGATTCTCAAGCGCCGGAGAACAAGCAATTGAAAGATAAATGGCGGAAAGCGTACAAGATAAAAGGGGTTAATGAAGGCATTAATTTAGGAATTGTCTTCCAAGATATTTTAAAAAAAAATACAAAAAGGAGGTCCGCACTGCAGTCGTTTGTTCGCTCGCAATGTCATCATTCCTAACTCCAACGTCATACAATGGGGTTGACTTCAAGCTTTTGAGAGTCGTTGAAGATGTGAACTCGATTACGCAAAGACGATTGGTGTACTTATGTGCTTTGGAAAATTTGGTGAAGGTCTGCAGTCTTGGTGAAAATAAACAGACGCTTTGGGGTGTATCCCCTTCTTAATGATTACGTACTTTCAACGTTTCGATTTCCGTGGTGAGAGTTGTCGCCACACCCTGCCCCTCATTAAGCACTGGGACCGCAGACGCTTTCGACAGACTACATGGTGAGCTTGACAAGAGCCGTTTGGGTCGGCTAACTTGGTCCGTGGTTAAGTATCCTCGGTGCCTACAAAAAGAACTGTTAAGTATTGGTGGGGTGCCTGATAACAGCCAAGTGTTGGCCATTGGAAATGTGGTTAGGGATACGGCATTACAAGTGACTTCAACTTCAGGACGGGGAAGAAGTTCATCGAGATTGAACTCCCTTCCGGTGTTGATGATGACGAGGAGTTGAAAGCTCGGGTTGTAGATGTAAGTGCTATTTTAATGTTTTAAAGATACTTTTTCTTTCACTACAATTACACTACAATTGTAATTGCGATATTAATCAGTAATTGCTTAAATTACAAGGTTGTCAGTAAAAATTATACTTTTTAAAGTTAAAATTATAGTGTAGTATGTTACAATTACACTTTTGTCCGTTAAAATAATACTTTTTAAAATTAATATTATACTTTTGTATGTTACAATTACACTTTTGTCCGTTAAAAAAATACTTTTTAAAGTTAAAATTATACAAGGTTGTCAGTTAAAATTATACAAGGTTGTCAGTTTAAATTATACTTTTGTATGTTACAATTACACTTTTGTCCGTTAAAATAATACTTTTTAAAGTTAATATTTTACTGTTGTAGCTTACAATTACACTTTCGTCCGTTGGAATTATACTTTTGGACCTTAGAATTACAGTTGCTAAGGTTAAAGTTATACTTTTTAATGAACACTTTTGACTGAACAATTGTCCAATTATCTGTATTTTAATGTAGGATGTGCATGAGCTTTACTTGAAGATGCAAAGGAATGCTACTGTCTTCTATTCATGGTATGCGAGATGCGACCATGACGCTCAAAAGGTTAACAGGAGGGATGAACCATCCTAGTGACCCTGTCGCTACACAATGCACGCAATCATTCTTTCAAAGCCAAAGGATGAAGGATTATGTGGAAATGCAGGAGATGGTGAACGAATAAATCGTTCCGTGAAATCAAGACTGTTCGCAACAAAGTCCAGGTGATCGAGATTTAATGATGAGGTAGATGACGACGGGCACGTGCGAGCAAAGCATGTTGGTGACGATGATGAAGAGGAGGACAATGGTGATGAGGACGAGGGAGATGACGAGGATGTTGATAATGTTGGCGATGAGGAGGACGGTGATGATACGGAGGATGATGGATTCGATAATGAGAAAGAGGTGACTGTAGATCTTGGTAGAGACCGTGAAGGCCTGGTGGCCGCGTCAATTGTTTCGGATGATGCAGCTAGTGAGAAAGCACTGGAGGTGTCTACACAACAGATAATGGAGGCCGTGCAATATTACGGCTCCGCTGAATTTACGGACACTGGTCACAGAGACGAGTACAGTAAGGACACCGACGTGGATGTTGGTAGTACTCGTGAGATTTCCGTTATATACAGAAGGAGGAAGGCAGATGGAAAGGTGTGGTGTTAAAGAACCACCAAAATTTGACCGCGAAGCTCGGGAAGATATATATTCAAAAGAAGAGCTTGATGAGGTGAGAAGAAGTTCTATGCGAATGCCGCACCGCAAAGGAAGAAGAGCAGACGATGGATCTGGACGTGCATGTGTCCGGGGATAATGAGATAGCTGACAAAAAAATTGAGGCCGAAGAAGAGCAGAAGATGGATCTGGACGTGCAGGTGGCCGGGGATAATGAAATAGCGGAAAAAAAAAATGAGGACGATGGGCCCACCGACGCTGTTCCACCCGTCTCTCAATCGCCGATTTCGTCATGCGGAGATTATTGAAGGCATCGCCGAGCCGAAAGGTCGGCCGAGAAGACCATGGAATTGGAGAGGTAAGAGAATTTGTGAATGTGGCCTCCGACACTACGGGAGCGGTTGTGTATGTGAGTGAAGCTCTGAATGCCGAGGCGGGAAAGGATGATGACAAGATTGGGAAGGGTAATGCTGAACCTAGTCTCCAATGTTCAAGTTCAATTGTGGTTTCTGCAACACTACACGATGCTGTACAAGTGGACTCTAAATCTTTGGAATTTAGAGGGCCTGATGCCGGGGAGACTGAGAAGGCGGATAATGCTTTGGCGGAAGTTCAGAACTCAGAAGTTCCCCCCCGCCACTCGTTGATGTTCTCATCACGAGATATGCGATGCAGAGCGCGCAACGAACAACATTATCAAGAGGGTGCAGAAACGGCGGAGGCGAAACCACTCACGAGCGGGTGTTGAAGGAAAACGAGCAAACTGAATATGTATATGCGTTGCAGTGCAAAGGAATTTATGGACGTAGAATGGACAAGCATCGTATATTCTTCTGCGGAAGTAAAACGCTATTGCTCGAGGAGCACCCAATATCTGTCGTGCCGATGTAAATGAGGAGGTTGGAATAATGAGGAGCCAAATTTGGAGATAAGTTCTCAGACAGTGGTAGAGAAGGTAGTGAATGGGGCTGCACTGAAGGATCACGGAGGTAATGCCGTTGATGAAGTTATTTAGTTAGAAATACACTTTTGTTATTTACAGTAACACTTTTTTGCCTTAGAATGACACTTTTCTCTGCTGCAATTAGACAATTTGTTAGTTAAAATCACACTTTATTCAGTTAGAATTACAATTTTCTCTACTAAAACTACACTTTTTTAAGTTAAAATTATACTTTTGTAGCTTACAATTACACTTTTGTCTTCTACAATTAGACTATTTGTAGTTAAAATTACGATTATTTGTGATAAAATAACACTAAATTTTGTTTGAATTATAATCTTGTCTCATGAATTATACTTTCTTCTCTCGCCACAGTTACACTTACTTACTGATGATGAAATAACATTATTTTTATTACAGATGCGGCAGTTGAGGATGTTGTCGGGAAGTCTTCGGAAGGGACTGTCGAGAGAAGAGAGGTATCAGCTGACGTAGTTCCAGAGGCAGAGAACGTTGACATTCCTATCCCGGTCCCGTACGTCCCTCACAGTGATCTGAGCTACCATCCTTTTTTACTTCACTCGAGTGAGCCCTTACCATGCATGGATCACGTCATTGAGAACCTTGGGTGTTCTCTTGATTGTGGGGCACCGATCCCGATTTGTGCTTTGCGACGAAAAACCTAGCATTCATCGGGAGCTCCTAGTGCCAATGTTCAAAGATGATTAGGAAATATGTGATTGACTATGCGTTCAATCATCGGACGTGTTTAACGAGTTGTAAGTGTATTTTTCTTTACAAGAGCCTCTTAACATTGCTAATTATATAAATATTTGTTGGCTAATTTCATTTTTTCGTTGTAGGGAACAATTGGTCCAATTCAAATGAGTTTTATTTCATTACCCGGGAAGATATTGCAACTTTGAACCCTGGCAAAGCAAATCATGACCAGTGTTATTGATGGTTGGTGCTTGCTACTCAACCACATCATGAAACCTTCGGACATATCCCGTTCTTTCTTTGGACTAAGTCACACTGTAAGTTAAAATGTTACCTTTGTGTGTTAAAATTACACATTTGTCCGGTAGAATTATACTTTTAAAAGTTAAAAAGTTGGTTTTGTATTTTAAAATTGCACATTTGTCCGTTAAAATGATACTTTTTGCCGTTAGAATTACACTTTTGATTGTTTAAATTATACTTTTAACATCTCCTTCGAGTTAATACTAACACATTTTTTGGTTAAAGGTTCACTTTATTTGTATAAAATAGTTCTTTTAATTATCTGTTCACGCATTTAACACTTTTCAAATTACAGTCCCCTGCAATTATGATTTGGGACGCTCAAAAGCTTGGGAAAGTGTTGAACAAAGACGAAGACATTTACGGTGGTGGTCTGGATTCATGGGTGAAATGTGTCGTGCACCATTCCAATTTTGATACGGACATGGTAGGTAACAAAACATGTAATCTTGTCTCATGGTTTTTAAGTTTTAATTGTTCTGATCTTAGCAACACACGGTGCAGATCTTTCTCCCGTTTTATCGCGACGGTGATCACTACAAATTTGCGTGTGCATCAACTTTCGACCGAGCAGATTGACTACCTCGACAACCGCAAGTACGATGACCCAATAGAAACGCTCCCTTACGGAGGGATAGCGCGTATTTCTGTAAGTGGCCGATATCTACAATTACTCTTTCTTTGTTAAAATTACAGTTTATCCATTTATGGTTGGAGAAATCCCACTTTTGATTACCCTTTTGTTAGAATTACACTTTTGATGCAAAAATAACACTTTATGCTGCTGCAATCACACTTTTCTTTGCTAAAATTACAATGTAGTATGTTAAAATAACACTTTATCTTGTTAGAATTACACTTGTCTCAGCTAAAATCACACTTTTCTTTGCTAAAATTACAATGTAGTCTGTTAAAATAACACTGTATTTTGTTAGAATTACACTTTTGTAAGCTAAAATAACACTTTATTCTACTACAAATCCCACTTTTGACCCTTTGGTAGAATCACACTTTTGTTGCTAAAATAACACTTTATCTTTGCTACAATTAGACTTTTGTCGCCTAAAATCACACTTTTTCTCGTTAAAATGTCATGTTCGCCTGTTAAAATAACCCTTTCTTTTGTTAGAATTACACTTTCCTCTGCTACAATTACACTTATGTTAGTTAAAATAACACTTTGTCTTTGCTACAATCACACTTTTCTTTTCTTTGATATCTTAAAAGTCAACGAATTTTAGTGGGTCGTATTACGTTAACTCAATGACGTTTTTTTGTGTCCAGGCAAATATAATGGGGAAGTATTTGGTGTCTAAAGGGTTGTCTAAGGGGGCAAAAGGCGGGTTCAAGATTGTCAACATTGAGTTCACCTGGCAAGGTCAAGGGTATTCGAGAAACGATCGTGGTGTTTTCATGATGCTACATATGATGTTCTACCGCGGAAGCCCTTTTCAATGTGACCTCGGGAAAGAGGATGCTATGAGTTTGTACCGTCTTTGAGATTGCCGCAACACTCGTCCTCTGTGACATTAACGAAGATCGAGAAGATATCCCGACGAGGGTTGGTTTTTTCAAAACGATCGCTGGACATCCGTTGAAAAGAAAGTTGAATCTTGTTAAGAGGAAAACAGATGGTGACATAGGGCGGAGTCCACAAAACGTGCTCGCTTAACTGAATTTGAAAAGCCCGTTATGGAGGTGACGCCGGTTGCCATGCGCATTCCATCTGGTCAAGCGCTATCAGCCGTCAAGACTCAAGAGCCATCCCCGTGGAAAGGGGGACGGGTTGGGCTCTCTCTCGATCGTGGTAGAGGTGGTCTCAACACAAATGTGGTGTCGAAGTCGCTCCGGGGCAATCAAGCGTTAATCAAGGATATTAAAAACGGGGGAGGAAGCATGTAGCCGACTATTGCTTGTTAGATGACCACACTTATGATGAACGAGTCATCACGCCTGGCTTAATTAACGCCTTCTTTATTCAAGGATACTCAAATTATTTTTGACATTTATTTTACTTTAATTAACGACTTCTTTAATATTATGGAGTGCAGTGAACAGATGGTCTGGTACACCCGTCACGCAACGCTTCGGAGAAAAGACATTATGTCCTTGATGCCCGAAAACCTCGATGTCGTTAGATGTGATCGAGTGCTGGTCGATTTTGATGAACCATTTGGAGAAGGAGGAATATGGCGACCATATGAGGATGTCATTCTTTGGTATACGTCACATGGTAATTCCATTTATCATTGCATAATATTTATGTCCACTTGTATTACACCTTTGTTACTTAGAATGTCACTTTTCTTAGTTACAGCGTTTTAATGTGAATGTTTCACTTTAGTTCTTTTAATCCTCAAAAGTGTCATTCTAACCGTGTGAAGTGTAATTTTAAGGGACAATAGTGTAATTTTGGCTGACAATGTAAAAACATTAATCATGTTCACTATTGCCTTTTCAAGGATTTACATTGCGTATGCTCGGACGTTTGAGCAACCAGGCACACAATCGACATCAACTATGACGACTGCATCAGATCCGGGACACCTTCATCGGCAATGCAAGCGACCGCACCGTTAACTTGAAAATGACTTGCTATTTGTCCCGTTCTGCATCGACGACCATTTTGCATGCGTTTGTATCAATCACAGATCAAATACAGTCGACTTGCTGGACGGGCAAAGGCATTCTGACTTGAAGAAGTCGCAGTTTGGCAAAGCAGCGCGTTTAATTGTAAGTTATATTCGATCGCTTTCTTCCGAATGCTATCTTTTTTGTTCAATCAGTTTTTATAGGGTAATTATGTACATTTGCGGTCTAGCGCAGTTGATCGATTATTTAGAATCACGGGATAAGGAAAAGAAGAACACTAGGGCACGGGAAATTCCAAAATATGTGTTGCGCCGATACCTTTCACGGGATGTCACCAACTCTCAACAAACCGTAGTCGGGTCTTTCACCATGATGGCGATGCTCTTATACGAGGGTCTTCCTTTTCAACATGAAGATCTCGAGAAGAAGAAATCACGGCGCTATTTGGTGATCCAGCTGGTAGCTACCCTCGTTCGCGCAGACATGAACATTTTGCGCGAAGGTGTGCTCGAGAAGGTCAAAGCTTTTGTTAGCACGAAGGACAAACTGTGGAAGGTATTACAACAAGCGTGAGATGCCCCGTCCCAATGTGAAAAAATAACAACCTTCATTTAGTAGTTCTGTTTTTGTTGGAATATTCCCTTGGCTATGTAAACACTTATTTCATATTTTGTATTATTTGGTACTGTTAGCAAACTTAATGTAGACAGTTAGTTTTTGTGTAAATAATCTTACGACATTCTATAAAAGAATGCCTTTTCCTCTCAAGCAAGACGCAGCCACAAATTGTCTTTCAATGTATCTACTTCAACAATATAGAGTAATATGTTAGCTAAATCGTCGAGAAGAAAGTGTGACTGTAATACACAAAATTGTAATTGTAACCTTAAGAAGTGTAATTCTAATGGCCATATCATCGATGATTTACCTTACATTACATAAAATATAAATGTAATTTTAAAAGACAAAAGTGTCATTTTAGTAGTTTTATTTATGAAAAGATAGTAATGTTGTTTTACCTATCTGAAAGATGTTGCAAATAATAATCGTGTACTTTGAAGAACATAATTTGTCATGATAGTCAAGCGTTACATATTTTAACTTAAAAAAAGTGTTACTGTAAATAACAAATTATTTAGTTAGAATTACATTTTTTAACTTAAAATTACATACTTTGAAGAACATATTTTAACTTAATAAAGTGTAGTTTTAGTAGAGAAAATTGTAATTCTAACTGAATAAAGTGTGATTTTAACTAACAAATTGTCTAATTGCAGCAGAGAAAAGTGTCATTCTAAGGCAAAAAAGTGTTACTGTAAATAACAAAAGTGTAACTTTAAAATAGAAAAATGTAATTCTAACTAAATAACTTCATCAAAATACATTCTAATACCAACGGCGACCACTTGTCTTCCTGGCAGTTTGATGTCTAAACACAATACGAAACATCATGTTGTACCTCGTATTTTGTGTAGACATCCCAAAAAATTGTACTAGTTATTACGTCTTAAATTGATTATTCTAAGATGCCTTCTTCTTCTTCTTCTCCTTCTTCTTCGTCTTCTCCATCTTCTTCTTCTTCCGACGAGGTTTCTGACGATTGCGAGACTGGCGGGTGCTCTGCGAATGGGTTAGGGCAGTTCCTTTTGTCATGGTTAGCTAATCGCTTGCAATTTTTACACATGCGTTTTGGCTTCCTTGCCAAAGCAACTGCTTTTTCCTTCTTCGACAACATTCTCTTTCCGCTCCCTTTGTTCTTGGATTTCTTGGGCGGCAAAATGGTTATCTCCTCACTAGGAGAACATCCAAGAATTTTCTCCAACTGTTGTCGTTTATTCAATGATGATCCTAATGGTGAGAGTTTCTCCTTAAACTGTCTAATTACACAAGAGAAGTTATCGACATCATCCTTCAATTTGCCCATGAGCAACCCAACTGTCTGATGAATCTCCGACCACATTACTGACATCGCAATCTGTTTTCCATCTATTATATCAACGTCCTCAGTTGCTTCACCATTACAATCGAACATTTTAGACAACCTTGCATCTTTACACCATCTTTTAACAATACATTGTTCTCGAATAATCTTCACTCCGTTCGATGAGTAAATCCATATGACATGCCGGCAAATGATGCCTTTCCTCTCAAGCATTCTGCAGCTACAAGTGGCTTTCAGTGTATCTAGTTCAACATTATAAAGTAATATGTTAGTTAAATCGATCGGATGAAAGTGTTTCGTAATACACAAAAGTAGCATTTTAATCAATAAAAGTGTGATTGTAACGGATAAAAGTATAACTTTAATCAATTTGTAATTTTAACTACCCAAAGTGTAATACTAATCAATAAAAGTGTAATATTAACGGATTAAAGTATAACTTTAGTAAACAAATGCCACGAGAATGATACCGGGCAAAGTATGTGACCTCATAATTTCTCTCCCGCTTGCATCTCTTACGGTGGTCACTTCTAAAGAGCCACACTCGGTGAATCCTCTACTTTTACAAGTACCAATTGAGCACTTGGCCTCTTCTTTAAATTCCTCGAAAACTTTATGTTGTACACTTCCGCCCCGTGCACTTCAATAGCTAGATGCGTTGATATTTCGTGGAAACCGTGTGTCATTATGAGTTGTCAATCTTTTTCGTGTGTGTCTTTCTTTGGTCCATCGCTGTCAAAACGCATCGTAAACTCAACTAATGTGCCCGACTTACTCTCAAATCTCTTAAAAAAACAATTTTCGCTCTCTGATCTTTGGGTTGTCCTCATAACACCTCCCATATCTAGGTCCCTACAATGAGCCATAACCAAAGTGCCTCCTTTTAGCGTACATTTCTTGGAACAGTCAATGTTATTAACATTGTGCTCCCCGCCAATTTCCTCCCATTTTGCATCGAACTCTCCGGTTCAATGTCTTCATCCCATATTATGGCATTCAATTTCTTTAGAAACACTGAATAATCATCTCTCGTCATTCCATACTTGCTTGGAACCTTGTTCATGATATGCCACATACAATAGCGGTGGCGCGCTGTCTTGAACACCAACGACACCGCTTTAAGAATACCAGCATCCTGATCGGTGATAATATACTTAGGCTCTTTGCCACCCATCGCACTTAAAACGGGTGAACACCCATTTAAACGAGTCCGCATCTTCATGAGCAACAAGCGCTCCACAGAAAGTGATCGACCGTTTATGATTATCAACCCCCGTGAAAGGTGTGAATGACATGTCATACTTATTGGTGGAATACGTCGGATCGAATGACACCGCATCCCCAAAACCGAGTAGTTCCTTCTAGCGACCCCGTCGGCCCAAATAGCTTTACTAAGGCTACCGTCAGAATCAACATCATAGTCAAAGAAGAACCTGGTCTAGTAATGTGACCAATTCCTTAAAGTGGTCCACGAACATCTGACCGTCCCGTTCATGAATGTAGCATTTCACATCCCTGTGAAAGTTCTTAAAAGAATTCAAACTAGCACCGATGTTTTCAAACCCTTTAACATGTTCCTTCAGAATCTTGTAAGTCTTCGTAGCTCCTATCTTTAGCTGTTGATTAATGACAATCTTTTAGATGTACAGATTTTAATCATCAAAAACATAATTAAAACAGATACAAATAGAGCAGTTCAAAAACAGAAAAGTGTTGTTTTAACAATAGAAAATGTAATTGTAGACTCAAAAAGTGTCATTTTAGATGACAAAAGTGTAATTCTAACAAAATAAAGTGAAATTATAACAAAAACAAGTGTAATTTTAATCAAGATAAGTGTAATTCCAATCAACTCAGCCTTGAATTATAAAGGATTATCATTTTCTGATAGTCTGTTATGTTGCATTACAACTTTTGAAACTCTCTATCTCTTGCTGATAGAGAAAACAGATACAAATGTATAAGTTCAAAAAAACAAAAGTGTTCTTTTAACAAGAAAAAATGTTATTGTAGACGCAAGAAGTGTCATTTTAGTTCACAAAAGTGTAATTCTAATAAATTTAAGTGAAATTGTAACATAAACAAGTGTAATTTCAATCAAGACAAGTGTAATTTTAATTAACTCACCCTTGAATTATAAAGGATTATCATTTTGTGATAGTCTGTTATGTTGCATGCCAACTTTTGGAACTCTCTATCTCGGGTCGATACGAGTTCATGGTTGTGCCCACTGTGGAATCTGTCAATTCGTAATTCCCCCTTCATCAAGAATGACCTAATCCTCGCTTTGCAACCAACACGCCCGACTTTGTGTCTCCTACCCGAGTCCCGCCCGCCACTACACTCCAATTGTCCTTCTGTTTGAACCCCTCTCGGTTGCAAACCAACGGCTTAGATTTGATCTCCCCTCCACGCCATCTCTTAGTCGTGTACTTACGCACATCAAAACCACAAGCAACAAAGATAAATTCTATAAAATGTCACTTTGCTTCCTCTATTTCCAGGAATTCACGACCAACATACGGGGTGAACTTAGCTTCAACATCTCTCGCAAAATTCTTCTTCGTTCGGCTTTTGTTTTCCATTGTGCTCAATATTATCTGACAATAGCGTAAGAATTATCAATTGTTTTGCATATATTTGTTCAAATTATATATTTCTTAAAATTACACTTTTCGTATTTATAATTACACTTTTGCCTGTTAGAATTACACTTTCTACTATTACAATTATAGTTTATAAACTTGCATCTTTTCTGTTACAATCAACCCTTTGGTTGTTAAAATTACACTTTTCTGTGTTACAATTATACTTGTTTCTAATAGAATTACAGTTTGAAATCTTACAGAAATTGTCTTTTGCAATCACACTTTTGCTCGTTAAAATTACGGTCCAACTGTTAGAATTTTGCTTTTTATTATTACAATTACAGTTTCAAAACTTCCTTTTCTGTTACAATAAACCATTTGGTTGTTATAATTACACTTTTGTTTGTTACAATTGTACTTTTATCAGATATAATTACAGTTTTATAAGTTATGCTTACGATATTGACAATTTTCCTTTAAGATACAAATATTCCACTTTTGAAATTCAATTCTACCATAATAATTACAATAATACTTCGGTGGCTTACATTCACACCTTTTGCAGTTAAAATAACAATTTCATGGAGCAGTTTAAGTTATTATTCACAGAGTTGATATTTAACTCCATAATGATGGAGTTCATGATAAAACAGTGGATTTACAGATTTTACATAATAAAAAACAAGCTTCAAAAATAACCTAAAATACACTTCCTCATCATATTTAAAGAACTGTTAATATCTAACCTAATCTTTTCATAACAATATGATATATAAACTAACATGAAAATAAAAAAAAAAAACAATCCACTAATTACCATGGCCAAATGGAACCATTTGCAAATCCGTCATTTTTTACGTTGTACGTTGGTCTTGTTGTTTGTTTCTCAGCTTTGAGGTTAGTAATGGAAGATGCTCAAGGATAATAATGGACGATGAACAAGGAAGCTGATAAAGGAAGATGGGAAATGAAGAAAGTAGGATTTGCTCTCAATTTTCGCCAGTCTGATGAGTTTTTTTTTCAAATTGTGTTTTGGTGGAGTATGTCTAAGAAATGTGTTGAGGAAGGTTGATGATTGATTATGCATGTGTTTGTGTTTGCACAGTGGGTAATAGCAAATTGTACTGACACAGCCTTCTCTCTCCTGCTCACCCTATTTCCTTTTTTTTTTTCACGCCTATTATGGGCTTAAAGTAGGCAAATCTCCACTCTCCATTCTTCTAATCCAAGGGCCCTAAAGAAGACTTAGGGACTCAAAAGATATTAAGGACTTAGAAGAACTTATCACTATATATATATATAGGTAAGATCCGGTGAGTCCTCCTATATATTTGAGTCCATGAGTCCATAAAACAATATCACGCACTATACAAAACAATATCACGAATTATTTTTTCAAATTTTTTTTCGAAATTTTTTTTTTCAAATTTTTTTTTCGATTTTTTTTTTCGGAAATTTTTTTTTTTCAAATTTTTTTTTTCGAATTTTTTTTTTTGGAAAAAGTTTTTTTTTTTTTTAGCTGTGATATTGTTTAGTATAACGTGTGATATTGTATTACAAAACAATATCACGATTTTTTTTTCATTTTTTTTCGAAAAAGTTTTTTTTTTTTATGTAAGATGTGATATTGTTTAGTATAACGTGTGATATTGTATTACAAAACAATATCACGATTTTTTGTTTCAATTTTTTTTTTTTTTTTTTTTTTTTTTATGTAAGCTGTGATATTGTTTAGTGTAACGTGTGATATTGTATTACAAAACAATATCACGACTTTTTTTTTGGAATTTTTTTTTTTCAATTTTTTTTTTTCGATTTTTTTTTTTGAATATAAGCTGTGATATTGTTTAATATAAAGTGTGATATTGTATCATGGACTCACGGACTCAAAAAGATAGGGTGAACTCATGTGATCCTAATTATATATATATATATATATATATATATATATATATATATATATATATATATATATATATATATATATATATATATATATATATATATATATGCTTTACAATCAATCAATCAATCAATACTATATATTAATTCTAGAAACCAAGGGACTTTAATGTAATTAAAGAAATTTATACAAATTAATTATACTATATAGTTTTAAATCGATAGCACCGTGTGATGGACCTGATAAAGGGACCTCAATGTAAATATTATATAGTTTTGGTTAAAAGTATAATATAAAGATGCCTTGATGAAAAATATTTATGGAAATTACATTAAATTAAAGTAATTAAATTTAGAAAACACAAGAATATAGTGATTTTCCTTAAAATTAACATATAGTGATTTTCCTAAAATTAACATGTCCCACTTATGGAATTAATTAGTATCATCATAGAATTATACATTAAATTAAATGTAGTAAAAGTAATAGTAGCAGCAACGAGATTAATAAAATTAACGGTATTAATGTGGGAGTAGTGACAGTTATAATAATGATAGTTGGAGTAGTGAAAGTAACTACGAATGTAGTGAAAGAACAGTGGTAACAATGAGAAAAGTATGAACAATTAAATAATCAATCGACTAAAGAAAATATTTTATTTATTTAAATATAGGCCAGATAAAATTAACGGGAATAATGAATTTAACAGAAAAAAATAGAGGAGTTAATAAAAGAAACAATAGTAATCACGGGAGTAGTGAACGTAATGATATTAAGAAAGAATGTCGTGAAAGTAACAATATTAATAGCGGGGCAGTGAACGTGTCTCATAATTTGAAAATAAATTTTACATTTCATCATAGTTACAAAATATGATGTAGAAAAATATATTACAAATAGTAAACGTGTGAGTTGGACAACTCCAACATAGTTTATTTCATTGAAAATAAAATTTAATGATAAATAGAGGTAGCCCGGGCGAAACCGGGCACCAAACCTAGTTATAACTATGACAAGTACCACGACCAGTATAAAATAAAATAAAATAAAAAATCTAGGGCTGCATTAATAATGAAAACTAAACTAGATTTCTTGTGATATAAATGGAGGAATTGAAAAATAAAGCTAAATTAGTTTGAAGAAAGAAGATACATAGGCCAATAATTATTGTGTAATACAGTCTCATTTTGTGTAAAGATAACTCATTATTAACAATAATGAATAATTTTTTGAAAAAAGTAGACCGTCCCACAATATAAAACGTTTTTTATTTTGTAGTTTGTGTATATTGGCGTATTGCCGGTCTAAGTTGGCGTAGTAAATGAAGCAAAAGACATTACCAAATCAAGTAAAAGGAAGGAGCAATGATTTGACGTTCACGAGGAAAGAGTGTACTCTACATTCCTGCAGCATGTCTTTTTGTACTATTCATTGCAGAAAACCCCCTCTCACCAGTGACCTCCCCTTAGTCATTTTCACAGCCCCCTCACTATTTATGCATGTGTTCCTTCATAAATCTATCAGTTGGTCTTAATTCTCAAGTTTAACACAGGTCACCCACATTGATATATACTAGTAATTTTTTTCCTTTTCCAATGCATTTTGTTTTTTATCCTAACCATCTCATATGGGTAAATTTGACCGGTTTTAAGTTAAAACGCAGACGAATTTGTGTAAATCCATACTAGTACTCTATTTAAACTTCCCACACACGGAACTTACATACACATACTCCTGTACTACAAGTTCTTAAAAACAGAGCTTTTAAAAGGCTTTATTTTACTCCAATTTTTTTTTGGCAGGAAACTCAAGTTTAGTTTGACAATGCCTTCTCATCAACAACAACTACTACAACAACAACAGCAGCTGCTGCAACGACAACAGCAACAGCAACAGCAGCAACAACAACCACCACCTCAACAACAGCAGCAACAACAGCAGCAACAACAAGTAGTCTTGAACATTGAGGTTGTTTTAATGTGGGTTCAAATTTAGTTGCTGTTTTTATTTTCTATTTTTGTATGTTTGTGTTAACTAGTTTTGATATTTTGACTCTGTTTTACAGACATGGGTTCTGAAAGTTAATGTTAATTGCGAAGGTTGCCGTCGAAAAGTCAAGAAGATCCTCACAAAGATTGAAGGTTTGTGATCATTTTACTCTAATACTTAGTGTAAAACCGCCTTAAACAAATATTTTTGGTTATTTCTTTTCCTTACTATATTGCATTACTGATTCGCTTCTTCCCTTTAAATTTCTGACATTAAAAATCCGAACCCACCAGTGTTTTTTTGGTCTTTTCCCCAACACTTAAAACCCCGAAAGTCGAAATGAAGTCGTCTATAACATCACATGTTTGTTATCTCAAGTATTGTGTATTTGTGTGTTATTAGAACAACTTTACCCCAGTCTCAAGTATTGTGTATTTGTGTGTTATTAGAACAACTTTACCCCAGTCTCAAGTTGGGTTTTAGCATTAGGCTAGCATAATTTTTGAACAAAAGATTTGAAATTAAGTGTAGTTTGATTTAACTTGTGTCCTAAAAAATTTCTGACTCGTCTTGAGACCGGTGAGCAATGAAATGTAACGGAAATAAATGGGGGCCATTATTGTTTAGAATGTCGCGATTAGTGTGAGGGATAAACCAAAAGAAATATTGGCAAAATACTCGTAAATGTTTTGGGATGTTAACACATTGATTCTGGGTACAAGGATAGTTTGAGTCTTACTCTGCAACACTGCAACTAGAAGTTACTAGCTCATTGCATTCGGAACTATCAGAGCTTTCGGAGCTACTTCAGCAGAGATAAGCTAGTCTCTTAAGTAAAGTTTAATGTGCTTTTGTGAGCTTCTATCTGCGACTGCACTTTAAATATCATAGAATGTCAGCTAATTCGGTTAGTACTTAAGGTGCAACGTCCATGAGATGAGATGAGACGAGACGAGAAAAATATAGAAAACCCCGGTACCTGAAATTGATCAATACCCCATTGATGTACCTATAAACACTTAACTTGCCTGAAACATACCCAAACCCGAAACAACATATCAGTTCTGACCTGGTTGCTAGCAGCCTAACAGGCCCCAAATGACATGTGCATCCGTACCTACATGACCTTGATGCTAATTACTTACTTGGTCGTATTACCAATATAATCTACTCCGTATCTGTTTACTGTGGAAATCTACTGATCAGCTTTTGATTTCAGGTGTTTTCTCAGTGAACATAGATGCAGAACAGCAGAGGGTCATAGTTAAAGGGGTGGTGGACCCGTCAACTTTGATCAAGAAACTACTTAAGTCAGGAAAACAAGCAGAACTCTACTCTCAAAAAACCAAGCAACAAAACAACCACCAAAACCAACAGAACCAGAAGAAGAGCAAGAACAAAGACCAGATGAACCCTAACCCACTAGCCTTAGGAGTGGCTGACGGTGGGTTATGGCAGTATGGAGGAAACCAGGAAGAACTGGAAAGTTATCTCAAGGGTATTTCTGCAAATTACCCAAACGACATTGAGAGCATGATGCAGCTGATGGCGATACGTGAGCAGAATGGCGGTGATAATCAAGGGTATGATTTTGGAGCAGCGGTAAAAAATAATTACCAGCAATTCCCAAATTACCCTAGTGGATCAGCGGGATATGGGTATCAGCAGCAGCAGCAGCCTGTAATGATGGCAAATTTGTTGGGGTCTCAATACAACCAGCAGAATCCTTATGGTGGATGGCTTAGGGCAAATCCTCAGAATGTGAACAGGGTGTATGATGGGTATTTGCAGATGCATAATCACTACTAATGCTCTGCTAATATTTCGACTACTGCTACTACTACTAATAATAGGGATTGAAGATGTGTATGTTTTGAACCTAGGTATTAGACAGATGGGAACTAGTAACAGCTGGTTTTGTTCAAGCTTTGGCAAATATGAACAATATTATGGAGTTATCTATTCTACTTCTATTAGTAAGACTGAGTGTTTTGTTATTTAGATTACTAGCGCAACTTAAAACTTATGACATTATTCTAGAGTTGTAATTGCTAGAAAATAAGGAAACGGTGGTTGAAGTTCCTAACCTCTCATAGTCACAAACGCCCTTAGTCCGACTCATCGTGTACTTGATTGACACAGCAGAATGATTAGATACCACACTTTAGGCTGAGACATGAGTATTTAACTATTTATCAAAGAGCATTGAGGACGACACGACTGAGACATGTCATGAGCAACACTTTTTTTAAGCAGTTCACTTTCTTTCATTATTACATGAGAGGACCATAGAAGTCTATGAGCCTTATACGCTACTCCGTAGTATGCACTCACTCAAACACTTGACAAATTGGTCAAAATCAATGCCCGAGGCTCCAGACTTTACTGTTGAGGCAGCCATCTTTCCCAGTCTTATAACTCGATCCCTCTCTAATTGGGTAGCACTCAAAGACTTGACTAATAATTGACCCAATTCTTGTGGATCGGGAACACCCATCGGCCCATCGCACTTCACCTGAAAGCCCAACCCCAATTTATCCACCACTAGCTGAGCGTTCGAGTATTGGTCCGCACCCATCGGCCATGCCACCGTCACTACACCCGGCCATATAGATTCAACTATCGAGTTCCAACCACAATGAGTCACGAATCCACCTATAGCTCGATGCCCCAAAATAGCAAGTTGTGGGGCCCACCCTTTAACTATTAACCCGTTCTTAGCCGTGTTCGGGTCACACTCCCAATCAACCGTGTTAATATCCATACCCTCCTCACCATCCGTTTCTCGAGCGCACCATACAAACTGGACCTTACTATACTCTAAGGCCGCTCTCAAAACAGTTGACTCTTCCCCAGTCAATGCTGTAAGACTTCCAAAGCATATATAAATGACTGAACAATCGGCCTTGTCATTTAGCCATGTCATCAAGTTCTGAGCCTGAGGCTCGCCCTCTTGTGCCACATCATCTTGCAAAAGTGGGCCAACGGCCCACACCCGATTATGGCCCATCTTGTTAATAAAGTGATCAATGTAGACTTTCTCCATCTCCGAGAACGTGTTGAACAAGGCACCCCAGCTAGTTAGATTGCTTAGCAAGTCATCCCGAAAAATATCCCATTCCGGGTCACCTGGTTTACCACTCCGAAACAAAAACGACAACTCAAACCACTTGAACCGTGGTGACCCCACCACGTCATCAAACACTACCTCAAGATTCACGTCATTTTCAGGGTTGTTAGGTGCAAGTCCCCACATGGAATACAGAACAGCACTACTAAAAGCAGCAGACGGGTAGAACACTACACGTGGCACACGGAGGCAGGAACACAGCTTATGGGTCCAGGTGCAGAAGAAGTCGGAAATAATGAGACATGGAGGGGAAGGGTGGGACCTGTACCAGGCGATAATCGGGTCGGAAAGTGCGTGGAGTGCACGTACTCTAGCGGTGGGTGGCGGAATAACGTCATTTGAAGATGATGGGGATGGAGGAGAAAAAATGAGAGGTTGTAGTTGCGGAGGAGGAAACACGGAGAGAAGAGGCGTGACGAGAGATAACGAGGATGGGGTTGAAAAAAAGGTGATATTAAAGTGGTTGTCACGGTGAGTGAGTAAGCGGCGGGTGAGTTCAAGAAGGGGAATGACATGGCCTGGTGCTGGGAATGGAATGATCAGCACATGAACCGGGTTTCCTTGGATTTTTCCCATCTCCATAGTTAAGCAATTTTTATGTTTAGAGCAATAATCACGAAGCCTTAAATATATTCTCCCATCTAGTCAACTTTGATTAAACGTCATGCCTTACCTACTTACAAAAGAGTGAAAGACTACTAGAGCATTGTTTTTCTTTAGATTTTAACCCCCAAGTAATGAATGAACTATAATATTGAAAAATATCACCATTATGAATCACTGATAGGAATGTAATGTTTTTTTTTTTTATCATCTACAGGACAAGAAATAGAGAAGTTTAATATTTAGAAGTCAATAAAAGTCGCCTGAGGGTTAGAAGAGCATTTCTCTCTCCATTCCAATCATTTGTTTGCCTTTGATTAAAATATCCCTCATAAAGAATAAAAAAGGCCAAATGATTGGGACAAAGGGAGTATAAAATTTGCATCCCTACTGAAATGTCATTTGTATCTGATAACAAACCAGATCAGATTGCATCAAGTCAATTCAAGCATATGCTTACATTCAAGTTCCAGTGTATTGTAGAAGTATCAATCAATCATGAGAAACCATTTGAGTCGACAGAATTTTGTCCGATCTAGTAGCAGTTAGGACACTCTAGGATTAGGGAAATGATAATAATACATTTAATACTGCTACACATTTTGTTAATAATATAAGCTAAGTCTAAGGGCATGTTACTATTACCGTCTCACAAACATGAGTGGCATTAGTAATTTCGGAGTGGCATTATGCCTTCCCTAGGATTAACTTCCATATCAAGTAAGGCACTTGGCTTTTCTCAAAGTTATTAGCGCTATGGGGTAAGAATGTGCTTGTGGAAATCTACAATTATTTTTAAGGCAAACGGGCATGTTTAGTTCCGACAGTGTCCCATGGATGCTTTCAGTACCCTGTTGGAATAGTATTGCCCCACATTTAACACTGATTTTTTTTATTTTAAAAAAAAAAAAAGCGAGAAGAAAAAAGAAAAGAACGCGCCTTTTCAAAGCGATGAGAGGAGGAAAAAAAATACTAAAACAACATTATATAATTTCGGGAACTAGCATCTTGATATAACTGTTTATCAGAAATAGAATGAATACATATCTTATTCATATTTCTCAGCAACGAGCTTGATTTGAGGATTGCGAATGTCGTCCTGGCTCTGAACCAATCGGATCTCTAGACTGCTGGTTTTAGGATCAAATCCTGCGTGTCTGTAGTCGTTAATCGTCCTTTGCAAAAGTGCCTGAGAAGTTTTGAAGTCAAATTAGGAATATAAATGGACTGATCAGATTCCGACCTTGCCTAGGCTCGAGATTGACTTGTGATATAGTTATAGCTCGAAAGCCCAAAAGTCCGACAAGCTTTTGAAATCAAAGCTCGGAGCTTGGCTCGTATGATGTATCATGCGTTTGAACTTAGTTGAAGTACATTTCCCAAGGTAAGTAGAAAAAAAAAAACAAATTGAAATGCACGCTTAAGAAGAGGAGTCAACGGGGAAGAAAGAATAAGGTGCTCACGGGAGGAGGAGGTTAGAAAATTGTGTCGCAGTTTGTAAGTTCAATTTTACATTTTACATAAAACGTATTCCAGTTAGTAGTATTTTTATTAAACTTCAACTACTTTCCTAAAAAGTCAACAAAAATTAATAAATCCGATGCTAAAACGAGTGGTACTCTATCGAGCACGGGTTTGCGTCAAATTCTCAAGCTTGAATTTGACCGAGCCTTAGACTGAAATGTAACCGAGTCTCTATGAGCTGGCTCAGAACAATTTAAAGCGTAAGTGTAATTACGAAGATTGTTAATTATTACAACGCACAAATATCACTCAGCCTCACAAGTTAACCGTAATGGTTTGATCATGATTCTGGTTGCACATAGCTACACGAAGAAGCATAAGACCCTCAAAGTGTGAGGCAAGCCCACCCTTTACATTAATCAAATGGAGAGCTTGTTAAAAACAATGTCAGGCAAAACATTAGCAATTCGATGATGGATATTATTTGTGTTGAATAAACCCATTATTCCGCATTTATTTATTTTGACAGATATCGAACTCATTCTTAAGGAATAGTAAAAACAATAGATGTAAAATAATAAATTTATGATGGACAATTATCTAGTCTAAACAATGTTAAGTAAAACTGTAATATAGAAGACTGATATGACGAAGTCAAAGTAAGTAAACTGGGGGAAATTACCTGCAAGCTTGAAACAGCAAGCTCAGCTGCTTTAGCAAGATTATCAGGATACTTCTGTTCAACACAAAGAGGGTTAACAAGTTAGCACACAAACACTTAGTCAAGAAAAGCACACTCAAGTAATATAAGAACACAGTTGCATGGTTCGGGATTCGGTCAGCCAATCTTTGATCCATATTGTGAGTATGGGAGTGGAGTCTGCAATCAAACTAGATTGACAGAGTGCTTTAATTTTTAACCAAGTAACATCAGACATCAAACCATGCAACATTTTGATAGAGAAAGATAAGGGCAATTACATTGCTCCAACCAAGTAACAAAGCTGTTGTTAGATCTCCAGTTCCCTACACAAAACCACAAGACTAGAATAAGGGGGTTCCATCCAAATACTACGGAAGTAAATCAATAACAGACCGACAGATAACAACATACCGTGAAATAGGCAGGAATTTTCGGTATCATAATTTTAAATTGCTGGGGAGCTTGATCCTACACAAAAACAGCGCTTCAGAACGCAATTGTTAGGTATGAATAACTAATACAGATATAATAAAAAGGGAAAATAAGTCTGAGCCACCCCGTCGGACTGAACAGCACCACCATACTCGTATATTTATAACATATAAATACAATATGTCCCTCACATTATGCTAAACTAATACTAGATGGTAGTGCTCGCTGACACTCTATCAGGGGGCATCGATTCAGCAAATGGTTTACTTAGGGGGATCTGAATTATTGCCTCGGGTTTATTGGTTAGAGCATCAAGGCGAAGAGCAACAATTTCATATTTTTATTGGTTATTATTCAGCTTCATAGTCAAAAACAAAGGTTATGCTTTTCCCCAATGTAATGTAACACATTAAATATCGATGAGAAATCATTGCAGCTTGCACCTATTTGAATAAAATTGTCCTTGAGAAAACAACAGCCGAAGTCACTTTCTCAAATCATGGTCTCATGGAAGTGTAACATACCTTGTCCTTTTTACTGCTCCCAATGAGAAGGAGACTTCCATCAATATTTATGCTTGTGATTACAACCTGCAAAAGTTATCATCTCATATTCATAATTCATCACAGCTTGATAAAGTACTAACTATTCAAACTCCATTCAAGTTGGTTCTAAAATAGTAACGCTATTGAAAAATCAATTCATTGATTGCCCAAAATTATTTCATACTCGTATAGTTTTTCTTTAGCTTTACTGTAATTTGAATGATCTATCTTTCAACAAAGATTTAACAAAACATCACCTTAGCTGGTCCAGCTAAATGAAGTTTGTTGCAAGCTTCCATACCATCTTTTTCTGATACGATTCTGAAAGCATGACATTTTGTTGATGTTATGGCAGCTGATTCTGATTATGACCAAAGGCAAGCATAGACCATAAAATAAAAGATCCCGTTAAGAGACGGATAATATCTAATGTCAAAGCAAGTTCAATAAGAATGCTGGATGCAGAAAGCTTCCCTACTTCCCAACCAAAATAAGAATAGCATAACAAATAGAGGACGGCGCAATTAGTCACATATATATGATTGCATGCCAACAACATTTTCATTGTTAATGCTATAAAGAAGAAACACATGGGTCTCTAGGATTCCATACTATCTTATATCAATAAAACCAATCCACATTCCCTTCCAGTCTATCATATAAAGTCTTCAAAATGTTTTTGAAAAAAACCAACGTTATAGGAGACGAGAAAAAAGGGAATAGGTCTCCTTCATTTTTTGATCCAGTAGACAACCCATAGTTCAGGCGAAGTATGATCAAGTTTACAAACACAGAGTAGTAAAAATTAAACCTTCTAAAGCAACCACAAACAAGGGATAATACCTCAATCCAGTCAACAACTCAGCTTCAAACTGGTTAGGTGTCAACATGGAGGCAACAGGGACAACCTTAACATCAGAATACAAGCAGATTAAAGTAAGAACAATCCTAAACCTAATTAACGAGAAGGGAACACGTAGGGAAAACAGACGCATTGGAAGCATACAATTATTCATTACAAAAAAAAGAAGCGCAAGTGAAACAAACAGCTCAAAATTCCCCCACCCCACCCCACCCCACCCCACCTAAATTAATTGGCAAAGGCAGATGAAAACATAGAAGAAACTCTTCAGCTGTAAATAGATTTTAATTAATACGGAGTATTCAAGACGGCTCCACCAAACTAAATTTGTAGGTTTTATCGATCATTATGAATTTTAAATCTAGCCTTTGATCTTATCTTTGAGAACTGTTTGAACCTTGAACAACAATACAACCATAGAAAAGCACATGAAGTCCTCAATTTCCATCCCATGACAAGTGGAATCATAGACACGTAATAAAACAAAATAAGCAAGTAAAGCCTACATTTAATAAAAATCAGAATCAACCAAGGTTGGAAAATCAGAGACCATGTAGCAACAAATACAGGATATACTAATTAAGTGTACACATAAAATTTGTCATAATGAATATTCTAATAGATAAACCAATTACCTTTTCCCGATACACTGATACCAGCTCTTGGGGGATATAAAGCTTTCCTTCATCACCCATGACTGGATCACAAACTGAGAGGAAATCACATGCCAATATTCACAGATACCATAAAACCAATTAGAATTAGGCGAAAAAAAGGGCACCAGAAAATAGGTTAAAACTTCAACAGTCCTATCATCCGAATTTCATGCGAGCAGAAAACAATAAAGTTTATGTGAAGAACACATACACTGCAGAATCATTATCTGCATATGTTGACATTAGACATAAAATTTGTCCTGAAGCAACCCCCTCTCCTCCTTTCAAAAAAAAAAAAAAAAGAAAAGAAAAGAAAAATCTCCTAATGCTACGTTATGCATTTTCATTTATCAGCATTGCTAAGAAGACAACATCTAATAGTTTCTTTTCATTATGCTGATATCAAACCATCTCTTTCTGAGTATCTGCTACTAACAAATACTACGTAGGACTTGCCATTTATTGTCCCTAGAAAATGCATTTTTTTATCAGTATTGTTTAGATGAGCAATAAGTTATTATCAAGAATGCAGCTTTTAAGCATTTGGTAATGTAATGTTATCATTTGAGTTCCATGGCACAATGCATTTTAGAACTAACATTAGACATCTCGATTAATTATAAGTTTTATAACATTAGGCACAGACCTACCATAGACAAGTCCAGGATTCACAGAACGTAGTTTAGTAACGACTTCCAAAACAGTATTCAGAAATGAGACTGAACCAATGTAGCCTGCAAAACCAGAAAGAATGTTGACTGAGTCTTGAAGTTCTGAGATAGATAAACAAACCTTTATATGAATCAGGCATACAGAAACGATGAATCATGTCTGCTTCCAGACAGTGAAAAAGCCAAACTGCCAAAGGGCTATTAACACTTTTGAGCCCAGCGAATTTCAACAAGAAGTTCAATTTTGTAACATGCAAATGACTTCCCTCTAAATGGCTTGATCACTCAAGTCCTCAAGACCACCCATGTAATAGGCTTTGACAAAAGTTAAGTTCTGAAGAACTTTTTTGCGATAGGGAAAGAGCAAGAGAACAATTATCTACTCACGACTGTCTTCAGAACCTAACCACAGTTGAAGAGGTAATTCGGCTCTGTCGTTAACTGACTAATTTTACACTTGTTCACTTGCACATAAAAAGCAATTGGCATCAAAACTCACAAGGTTCAGAAAAACTGTTATGCATGGAACGCTGTCCATCCTACCTGTCAATAAATGAGTGTAGAACAACAGATTATTCGCTTCAAGGCCTTCTATTAAGTCCCATAGTTCTTTACCATTCAAAACTTGGCCTTTGAATGTCGGATACCCTGCATGGACCACAGCCTAAGCAAAATTAGAGATGCTCCTCAGTTGTCAAATTTTCAATGGTTTGGATTTAAATTAATCAAGCAACTTGCCTGTGTGATTTGAGAACTGCACGGAATTAACCGGGTCAACATCAAAACCAAGCAACTGAAGTGGAAACACTGCAGATTTATTGCCAACATAACCCTGTGAAAAGGAACCATTGGTAAAGCACCAAATCAAATTGGAAACTATTTACTGTATGTATAACTGACATCAGGAGAGTCAATTCCAACAGATCAGTTTGATCCTAAGCTTTCAGCTCGCTCCACTAATGTTGCTTATTTAATGGAAATCATACCGTCTTAGTATATAGCTCAAACCCAGTAGCTTATCAAACCCATTCAAATTGGAGTAATTTATTAAATTTCCCCCATTGAGCATGAATAAGCGTGCCAAAATTTTATTCAAAGATATAACTGGATCATTGGATTGTATAAAAGAGAAACTTTCAAAACCTGATGATTCGGCTCAGCACAGGAAGATAATTCTGCTTATATTGCACACCTCAATTGTCCTTCCCCGCCTTTGCAAATTGGAGCTCATATATCCTCAAAAACGTTATTATGTATAACTCAACTATGACTATGGCTTATAAATAGGTTGCATAATTCGGTGCATAGCACGATAATAGGTTCAGATTCTTCAATCTTACACCAGTGAAAATTCCTCCATATCTTCTCTCAGACTCTTATGACAACACAATCTCTTCTCTAAAATGCAAAATGATTGATTTCTATTACGTTTGTTAACTAATTACACGCTCAATTTCATGTATAACCAAACCAAAAACCGCGCATTCGTAACAAAATCAAGTACAACACCAGGGACAACACATTCATATCCATACAATTCACAACTAAAAAGTAGTTTCACTGCTAACACTCTAACCAAATGATCAACATTTTCAGCAATGTTGATACAACTATCGATCCAGTAATTCAGCAACTTCATACGATTTCATGAGCTAAAGCATAATCAAATTATGAATAAAATGATGATGATGATGATGAAGATGAAATGAATACCTGAACAGTATGAGATTGAATGCTAAGAACACGACCAGTATCAGACGGCAACGCAATAGACAAAATCGGAGGTTGCGCCATTGATGAATTCTTCGAGTTATTTCCGCAATTAGACCTAATTAATCATCAATCAAACATACCTAATCACTAAAAGATTACTAAAACGATTGAATTAAGCAGAAATTAAGAAATAAAAATTACTTGCAAATAATTGGGAGTAGAACGGAAGTTGGAAGTTGTGAGTATTAGCGAAGTTGAGAGACGAAGTGAAGCTACGAAGAAGGTGGACATTCGAGTTTTATTAAATCGAATCGAATTTCAGAGGAAAGATTGTGTATCATTCACTATCAATGTAGTTATTTTCTGACTTTTATGAATCACAAAATCTCATTGAAGACGGCACGTATCCGTCACTTTAGAGTGATGGATATCATTTCTTCTCATAAATGACTCAAATAGAAGAGAAAGAGAAGCACATGGGGTGCCCCACCTTGTCCCCTATCCGGTTTGTGAGTGGCATTACCCGTCACTTGCTCCGACCCGTCTTCAGCAAGACTGACTATAAATGAATTTAGTGTTAGGTGTGAGTTTGACCCAGATTAGTGTTGCACTGTTGCGATAGAGACTCGTATTTATCCGAAACTCGGTTGATTAAAAAAGAATAAAGATTTGTTCGATCAAGTAAACGTCCTTTAAGTATGTAGTGGATGTTGAAGATGATTCTACGTCAACAATATACTTTTATTATCCGATGTAGTTACTTTGTCGCTTTAGGTTACGGTGTTGCTAAAATAAGTGCATTTGACCAAATGAATCAAATGTCATCTATATAAAGACTATTTTTACGACCGTAAAAAAAAAATTGTAAATGTTACCAACAAGGGTTCCCCCAATGGTAAAAGAATCCACCTTTTAACCATAAACTAGTTTTGTTACCCGTGAGAATTCACGGGACTATTTATGGTTTTCCGCTTATGTTTATTGTTTGATGTCATGTGTACAATGTACTCGATCTTGACATCTTGTGAAGAATTAAGATTTAGATGATAGCATAGAACCTCATTTTAGTTTTCGTTATATTTTTGTATGTGTTAAGCACGAACTTTCATACTACTTTATCCTTTTAACTAAAGTGAGTTGAGACAATGTTATTATGTTGGAAATGGGAAAGTTAATATATGGGCAATATTATTGGATATTCAAAATTAAAAAGAAGGCATTAATTTTAGGATAAATTTTTGGAGGAAATGAACAGTAAAATTGAGATACAACCATATAAGGAGTAATACTTTGGAAAATCTATACAATTTAATTAAAAGGTTAGATAAAAGCATTAAATTAAATTACACATGGCATTAGTATTAAATTAAAATCCACATGGCTTTAGCATTAAATTAAAATACACATCACAACTCACACATTAATTCCTACACATTTTAGTCTACTACTCCGTACTAAATTTATTTATCTATCTATACTATATAGTTAAAAAGCAACTTAACACATTAAATTTTTTGTCATATAGGATTATCATAGTTAAATTCTATTAATTTATATTGGTTAATATTAAGGTTATTTTAGAGTTATTTTGTTAAAACTCTCTATAAGGTTTATTAATATTTTTTTTTAAATCATAAAATCATGATTAAACCTATACAATATAGTTAAAAGACTACTTAAAAACATTGAATTTTATTGCATCTGACATTTTCATATACAATAATATTAAAAAATTCCTTCAAAATAAAAAATTGGACGACATGTTGAGTGTTTAATTAATGAGATTTTCTATTTTCATAACCATTAAATGTTATTTCATGTGGCATTTTCATAATATCTTAATTTGTAGTATTGATTATCTCACCATTACACGTACACTTTGATCCCTTGATTCTTTTATCCTTTTTACAATAATATTAAAAGACTTCTTTCAAAAAATAAATAAATTAGAAAGCATATTGGGTACTTAATTTATGAGATTTTTCATTTTTTTAGTTATGTATGATGTCACTTCACAACCATGTAGAACTAATACACTAACCCTTTCACATAAATATTAAATTTACTAAAATTCTTTACAAAAGTATCATTATATATTTTGTAACATACGGAGTATAAGTTAAAGAAAATTAAAGTATGTCATCATTATTCTTAAATTAATTGTGTATATCATCATCAATTCCAACATTAAGACTAACTAGTATTGGTGCCCGGCTTCGCCCGGGCTACCTCTACTTACCATTAATTTTTTTTAATTAAATAAAATTACTTAAAGTTGTATAACCCATAAATTTATCATTAATATATTTTTCTATGATATGTTCTAAAATTACGATGAAATAAATTTTGAGACAAATTCACTACTACCGCTATTAATATTTTACTCTTATTAATGAAACAATAGTAATAACATTTCACTACTTGCCCGTAATCATTGTTACTTTCACTACTCCCGCCGTAGTTATTGTTATTGTCACTACTGCAGCATTAATATTGATAATTTCATTACTCCCGCCGTAATTATTGTTACTTTCACTATTGCCGCATTAATATTGATTATTTCACTACTCCCGTTGTTTCTACCTCTTTCACTAATTTTGCTGATAATATTGTTACTTTTACTATTCAAATGAGTGATTACTATCATATAATTATATCAAATGTTACTACAATTCTTTTCTTTACTGATGAAATACTGCAATTTTAAGAGGATTATATATTTATATAAATATATTACATATTATATGCATTAAATCAAATCGAAAGAATTATGCAATATTATATATCATGGAATCTAACTTGAATTATTTATAACCTACTTATATTATATTTTTGTATGTTAAATAATTAACATCTCTATACATCTAATAAACTATAATAAAGTTTAATAAAATTGCATAGGTTTTAAATTTAATATATAATTTTATAATGATAATAATTAATACCATAAGTGTGCATGTTTATACTAATTAATTATTTTATTTTAAGGAAATTACCATCTTCTAGTCTTCTATAAATATTTAGGAAAATTACCAAGCATCTTCTTTCTTTTAGTCTCCTTGAAATTGACCATCTTAATTAATTATTTTATTTTAAGGAAATTGATCATCTTAATTAATTATTTTATTTTAAGGAAATTGACCATGTTTAGGAAAATTACCAAACTTATATATAATTTAATTTTAACCCAAACTATATAATATTTGCATTGAGATCCTTTAATCGGGTCCATCACACGGTGCTATTGATTTAAAACTATATAGTATAATTAATTTGTATAACTTTCTTTAATTACATTAAAGTCCATTGGTTTCTGGAATTAATATATAGTATTGATGGAATATCAACATAGTGAAAAGCTTAGAGTCATGAACCATATAAATAATGTCATTAATAATTTGATATAATTAACCCCATTAAGACACTTTAATTTACTCATTTTATTTTTCACTATTAAGGGAATAGGAAGAGACATTCATATGTCTTTATTATAAAGTATGAATTTTTCCTAATTTTTTCCACTAACTCCCATAGATGTTGCTAATATTTTTCTTGATTATTGATCTATCTATTTTATAGCAATTTAGATGTATTTATAATTTTTTTTTGAATAAAGCTATGCATTATTATATGTTAATTTAGGTCGATGAATATACGTTTATCAATAAAAATGCTTTGACTTTTGATATTTTGGCATTCTATTGTTAAATAAATAATTATTCATTTACATGTCTCTTATGAAGTTTTTATGACTTTGCAGATATGAGATACATGATGATAAGACAAACGACGAGTTTACATGATGTTTGTTTAGAGAGTCCATTTATATAGTATGTGGACTTTTCTACCCAAAAGCAAATAAAATGTAACATTTTTGATATTTTGGCATTCTATTGTTTAAGAAATAATTATTCATTTGCATGTCTCTTATGAAATTTTTATGACTTTGCAGATATGAGATACATGATGATAAGACAAACGACGAGTTTACAGGATGTTTGTTTAGAGAGTCCATTTATATATGTAGACACCTCGTTTCTGCACCTCCCGCAAACCACCCGGTGATGATTGGGCCACATGTTTGATTCGCGGAACGATTTGTGACAGTTCGTAAGATTATCGTCAAGTGATTGCTCAAATATTAATGTCGACCTCTTAGTTGTCATCTACGTCCTGATACGGTCGTTTTGGCAAGTAATTAAGGTACATTCGGAGTCCGGTCAAAAACCGTCTCCATTTTCTGATAATTGTTAAATCCCGAGTCAGAATGTTCTGGAATGTTCCGGATATTTCTATTCCATATTTCACAAATTTTATCTTTTGGCAAATAATATCCCGTAATATTCATGTTAGATATTAAAGATAATCGAATTATTTCCGTCCTACCATAACTCAAACGCGGAAATCTTTCTTCAGCAGGAGGAAACCTCCTGGGAATAGACGCAGCAGGTGCTGCGCCTCTTCCAAGAGACGCAGATGGGCTCGCTGCGCCTCTTCCCGTGCCCTTCTCTCGCATGTTTTACGTATCTTTTTCATATCTTTCCGAGATTCACTTCCAAAGAGTCTCCGAAACCCTAATTCCTTCACGTGATTAGTATAAATAGGAGCCTTCGCTCCTCATATTTCTCACGCGAGTGTCCGCCCTTCTCTTCTCCCTTTGCATTCTAGACTTTGTTCTTACTAATTGGCGCCTACGTGCTTGAACATTTGACCACGTAAGCTCGGATTCTTCCGGGTACCAGCCTCTCCGTTGCATGACCGACCAATTTGACCAACTACACCAATAATCAATCTAATCAACTTAATTAATCAATCGTTTTCCTCTTACGAGGGCACTCTTTCATTGCATTCGCGTCGAGTATCACTAATCGATATCTTAGTTCTTCTCGTTTCGTCAACATGTAAGTCTGAGGGTGTATAATCCTTATTTATTTATTGTATTTACTTTTATCGTACCATTATTGTAAGATTTATGTCGAAGATACCATTAAAACCGATTTCTAAAACCGTCTTTAAAGAAACCCTTTTTTTTACGGATTTTTAAGATCGATGATCGAGAAAAGACGCAAAGAATCGCTGCGCCTCTTGAAGGAGGAGCGTTCAGCTCCGCCGCGCCTCTTCGTGAGGCTGCCGCAGTTCCTGCTTCTTTTCTTCTTCTTCGTCCTCTGTAATTTCGTCTTGCTTTTATTTTGTTTGTTTGATTAATTATTCGTCATAATCATCATCAATAATTCACATGTATATATTAATCATCATCATTAACATATAATTCATTGCTAATCTGACTTAAATCCCAAGTAATCAATATTTGCGGGTTTTCGTCATTAAATTCAAATCCGGGTTTTAGAGATTCAATTCGTTCGTGTTGAGTTTCTGGAATTCGATCTTTGATATATTTTCACCTGTTATTCATATATTCGTCATCATATTTGTTGTTAATTCATCATGTTTAAGACTAGTTAATTATTTCAACAGAGGACTCATTCATTAATATCATTCGTTTAATCATGTAATTAATTCGTTTGCATCCGTCTAATTCATGTTTTTACTGTTTTTATGACCCATTCACATGTTAAACAACCTATTAATCACTTCCATCCGAGTAAATAATCTAATCAATCATTAAATTCATCAATTAACATTAACGGTTTGCAGTTCCGGCTTCACAGCCAGAACTCACCCTTGGAACAGACGCATCAACTGCTGCGCCTCTTCCAGAGGGCGCAGCTCTGCTGCGCCTGTTCCTGGTTGAGTTCTGTCCCTGAACTCCGTTTCTGCCTTGACCTAGTTTGTTTAGCTTACGTATCATTAACTATTATCCATAATATCACGCTAATTCCTGTTCGTTGATTTATTTAATTCTTTCTTTTATTCTTTTATTCCTTTTTCTCAAATTATCCGTTTTAGAGGTATTTTCGACATAAATCGCCTAATCCGATGTAATTAATGTAATTTTCTTTATTGTAATTTATCGTTATTGTTTTTCCTATTTCTTGTATGCTTTCACATGTCAATTAACATTAAATCCAACTTCGACATCAATTGTATGCCTAAAATAATTGTTTACCGACTTAGTCTAATTTCACATGTTAGGATTAATCTATGGATGTTGCATTGCATGCATATAGCCGACGATATATCGAGTATAGACAACTTCCCTAATCATTAGTAGAGGCCGCTATCGAGGCGGGCGGGATTAGGTGTTCGATCAAAAGAGCTTCCTAATACGTACCCTCACCCCTTACTCCAGATCTCCGTGAGCACCCGTGTTCATTGGCATCCACGAGAGTCATTCTAGACATAGAATGCTAAGGGTAACGATTGCTTAGTGTTCATGTCACTACTTTGTGTCTTGACATGACATGAGGTATTCGAACGGTTCCAATTTCCCATAAAAATTGTGGCGACTCCATACAAAATGCAAACGCTTGTTTTCGACCTTCACCAAGCGCCCCCCGTGGGCGGCCCGCTGTCCACAATATAGTATGTGGACTTTTCTACCCAAAAGCAAATAAAATGTAACATTTTTGATATTTTGGCATTCTATTGTTTAAGAAATAATTATTCATTTACATGTCTCTTATGGAGTTTTTATGATTTTGCAGATATGAGATACTTGATGATAAGACATATGACAAGTTTACATGTTGTCTGTTAAGATAGTCCGTTTTTATTGTAAGTGGACTTTAATTTCTACCCAAAAATAAAATAAAATGTTATATACCTTCTGCATATCCCGAGTATTGCCATCGTCAATCCATTTGGCCCCCTTTTGCTTAGTGACTTTGGTTTTGTTATTTTGTCAACGATTAATAGATGGCAACTTTTGCTAAGGTTGATTGAATAAGAATGTTGAATTCGATTTTATTTTGCAATTAAAACGACTATTATCCCTCACATTTGTGTTCAGATTCTTAATTACAAGGTTTATTGTATCATTAATGAGGTAGCAATTTTTATGTATTGGTAAGTAAAATTAGCCTAAGAAAAACCGAGTTCTTTATTTTCCTATAAACATACAAAACACAAAACAAATAAATCATTTAAATTAAATATTATGAACATTATTAAACATAAACATTACTAATTACTCATACATCATCTTGTAGACATTCAAAAAAATTTAAAATGGACAACCATTATTATTTGAAGCATTGTGAATTTTGATTCATCTCCATATGATTCTATAAGCAGTTGTTCTACTTTTAATTTTAATGGATAAGTAATTTGATAACAATTACGAATCATATTATTAATTTTGTTGTCGTAAAAATACTCCCTCCATTTTTGATTGAAAAATGTGTTCTCATTTACTGAGTCTTTTCATTTTTTTAGATACTTATTACTCCCTCCAATTTTGATTATATGACGTTTTGTCTATATGCACAAGAATTAAGATATGCATTTACTCTACTTTTTTTTTTATCTCTCTTCATTTACTTAAAGTATATGTGTAAGACTAAGATTAACCAGGTATGAAGAAGCGTCTGAAGTTATAGTGTAGAAAAATCTGAGGGTGACTGACTCACCTTAAGACCTTACAGTATTTTGTGTAGATAAAAACGGGTCTTATTTATTGTGTGGATAAAAACACAATTACTCATATTTTTTGTTTTTGTTTCTTTATACCTATGGACAAAAATGGTAATGTTTTGAGTTACTAAGCAATGATCTCCTTCTACTCTTATAGCGAGTCTTATATCTATTTGTACTACGATTTAAGTGGCAATTTAAATTCATAAATTAAACACGCGGGCATACATTGTAAAAGTACACTTTGAAATCCCCTTGATCATCTAACTATTATGCTTCTTTGTTATCTTATCCCAATCCAACCATTAAATTCTCTAATAAAAAGTTCATTATATCGAGGTTCTCCATCTTCTAATGCAATAAGTTGGGAAGTAGCATAATTTAGAGTAATAAAGCAAGCACTGCAGAATATGTGAAAAAAATATTGTCAAAAAACTTCAAATTATGTTATTACTCCGTATTAACCAAAATGGAGGGACCAATATAAAACTTATTTAATAAATAAAACAAGAAAAAATATACAATGATTCACACTATAATCAATAGTCAAATTTTAAAAAGCAATTCTTTCTATGGGCCCGTGCTTTTGCACGGGCATTAAAACTAGTTGAGTTTTAAATCATTTACATGTATTGTGATATTATTTCCTTCACTGATAAATAATCCTCATTAAGGCCCTTATTAAACTATCCTATTTAACATTTATTTCTTTTATTTAATAAGATGACCTATTGTTTCCCTTTAATATTATTATACTTTGTACTTGTATTTATGTTACCATAATTTATTTTTTTATCTTCATTAACAACATCTTTTTTTCTTCCCTGTAATTAATTGTTGAAATTAATGTGAAGATTAATTACAAAAAATTTCTTATGTAAATATTATAATAATCCTAATTTAAAATTCCTTACCAAAATATCATTATATCTATATTAAATTAATTGTGTACATTAAAAATTTCACGAGATAAAAATTTCCAAGACTCTACAGATCATATCTAAGTTTCATATTTTATAATTAAAATTGACATTTTAATTAATATTTTCATAATTAAACGTGTTAGTGAATCGATTAAGATTTTTCATACTAATTTTTTTTAACTGCTTTATTATGATAAAATATTGACTGAAAATGATATATATTTTTTCTTTGATAATTGTTAAACTTAATTATTCAAAAATTGTACTACTTAAAAATTACACATTTATTTATTTATTTAAAATTTTAATAAATAAGTAGAATTTTTCTTAGAAATATTAGTTGCCAACACAAAGAAAAATTAAATGTAAACAAACTTTTTATTTTCCTCTCCTTTGTTATTAAACTACCCTATTTATTTAACCTTTATTTCTTTTATTTAATGGGATGACCTTTTTATTTTCCTTCAACATTATTATACTTTGTATTTATGTGACCATAATTTTGTTATCTACCCCTTCATTTGCAAAATCTTTTTTCTTCCCTATAATAAATTGTTGAAATTAATGCAAAAATTAATTACAATTTTTTTTATTAATATTATAATAATTGAGACAGTCCTGTTGTGAAAAAAAAGCATCTTATTTATCACCAACAAATGATTTTTGTTAACGCAAATGAAAAGTCTCATATCTATAATTTGTGTTACGGAGTAAATAGTCTTTGAGCTAGTAGTTTGTTTATATTGCAATGATTCCTCCTTAATTTGTTGGATGTCACATTACTAACATCACTGAAAAAATTTATCACTAAAATAAAGTCACAATTTTAACAGCGTATCTAAAGAAAAGGATCTTATAACATTTAAACATACCAAAAAAGCTATTGAGAGTAAATACGAAGAACGATGGAATTCCAATAAGACAAATTATTATTAAAAAATAAGGATTATAATTTTGTCATACATTCTCGAACTCACTTTAGTAGCTAGTAGTCTAAAAGTTTTCGTCTATCGATTTTGTATTCAACCAAAAGGATTAGTCACTAAAAAATCACACAAATTACGTAGTCGGGGGTTTGGGGATTTAGGAAGTGACAATTTTCATCCGAACATCTCAAAATATATACACTTGACAAAATAAAAAAAACCATATAAGGACATGGCATGAAATAATTAAAGGCACAATAATCTAGAGTACTATATCAAATCTTACTTGTTAAAAAATGCAAACAAAAATCATGGCAAGATAAAACATGCATACTGCTTACATATCAAATCTTTACATTAGAAGATAATATATCAGTGTAGTTGAATTCCGATTAAAAAAATCCTACAAAATAAATAATAAAGTAAAAGTTAAGATAATTTTACGATTGTGGTAAACAAATTTTGCTAAACACTTGCTAACAAATTACTTAAAGAGTCGAGATTTTGGTGATTTAGGAAGCGACCATTAAACATCTCAAAACAGATAAACCTGGCAAAATAAGAAACCATATAAGGATATGGAATGACATAATAAAAGGTACAATCATCTAAATTAAAGTAATATATCAATAAGGTAATCTTACTTGCTAAAAAAACTAAACAATAATCATATCAAAATAGAACATACTACTTACCTCTTAAATCTCTTCAATTAGAAGATAATATATTGGCGTATTTGAATTCTCATCAAAGAAATCCTACAAAGTAAACAATGAAATAAAAATTAAGATAATTTTACGATTGGAGTAACAAATTCCAATAAACACTCAACTCGATAACAATTTGAGCAACATAATGCACATGGCGTGTAATGTGGAAGACATCATTTAAAATCTACCAAACTTCCATATGCAAAACAAATTGTTTGGTTTGAATAAAACCAAGAAGCAACTACTATGTAATTGGTAGAGCAAAAGGTGGATATCGACATGTAATGATGTTCATCTATTGATATCAATAATTTAAATGATAATGTAACATCCCGTAAATTTGAAGACCTTTATTATATTTTATGAGTAATATTTTAATCTATTTTAACTTAATATTAATTTATTTGAAATAAAATTTATTTGAAATAAAATTTATTTGATAAAATATAACCTTATTTTATTTTGAAGAAATGTAATTATTTTTGATAATTTAGAAATGTTTAAAAGTGATTTAAACTATATTTAAACCTTTTCCTTTGTTAAAATAGATTTCGGATAAAAGTCGTAAAATTGAGATTTTCCCATTTCTTACGGTCGTTGGGTAAACGAGTTTGGATATTGGGCATATGAGTACTTAATCTTTTAGTAAAATCGTGTTTAAGAACTTTACTTTTCTCGGAAATCGCGTTCGATTTAATATTTTAATTTCGTTAAACGAACCAAAACGTAAACAAATGACCCATCTCCCCATGTCTTTGGCTGGCCACCTACCCTCCATTTGTCCCCTCTTCCAATTTTCATTTCCTTCATAACTCAATCTATCTTCTCCTTCTCTCAAACACCAAAAACCCACTAAAAATTCTCCTTACAATCCCTAAATCCACCATAACTCCTTCATTTCTCCACCAATTTGCATAAAAATTATATATTTGGAATCCTCTTTTCATCCTTCATCTATTAGTAAGCTTTATTTTCATTTCCTCCAATTTTTGTTTAAGACACTTTTTTTAGGGTTTCGAATTTAAGCTTAATAATTGTGTTTTTGTTGTTCTTATAGGTGAAGAATTTGAAGATTAGTTAGGTGACTCATATGTTGTTGAAGATGAAGAGTAATTTTGGGTTTTAGAAGTTTTCTCAAGTTATTACTTGTCTCTTTGCTAGCTTAAAGTAACTATTCCGAGTAACTCGACGAATTAATATCACATTAGTAGTTGTATTTGTTGTTTGTTGTTGTTTGTTGTTGTTTGAGACGATCTTGTTGATAAATGAATGAATGGAGTAAGATGAGTATGCTTATGTTTAATTTATGTTACCCATTTGTATATTATTGTTTGGAACAAATTTGGATGAGGAATTATGTGTTGTGACAAGTCCGTGTTTTGGCTGGAACGCGTCACTACCAGACCGAGACGGTTTCCAATGTTTCCAAAAATATGACAGATTGAACGGCGTCGAAAAATTAGGTGGTTTAGCCACTTGAATCACTCAATTCGGAGTCCGTATGAGTAAATGGCGTCGTTTTATCGATTAAAATTTATAGAAAAGTTTACCCTTGTGTGAGACGGTTATTTATGCTATTTTATTATGCGAGAATTTTGTGGAATTAGTTATTTTGTAGGTTGGAATATATTTTCTTATGTTGATAGTCTTTCACATGATAGAAATTGGAATAGTGCATGAAAATGATATTGTAATGAATTTTGTGATTTGGGCGAAAGTAGGCCAAGACTCTGAGTTAGGCCAGATTGACCGAACGAGTTTGGTCAAACTAGGTTTAAACCGGTCAGCCTCGATTTGACCGATGACCCGTCGCGGGACTCGGGTCGAGGGTTTGTCTTTGAGGTGAGATTGGTTGTTATTGGAGGTTTTATGTTATGCCTTGATATTTGTAATTATCATTTCACATGTTGGTTGTTGGATGCTTTGGATGCCTTATGCTTGAGTCTTGTTGCCTCTCTGCTATTTTAGCTTGTTCTCATGGATTATGGTGCGATAGTTAGTTTGGAATTTGGATTATTATTGATATTGGAGATATTGTTGGATTGTCAGCTGAATATGCTCTTGCGTAGTCTTTCATATGCTAGGGTGTGTATGATCATTTGTGTGTGTGCAAGTTTGGACTCTTTGCCCCTCTTATGGTTAATTGGGTGTCCTACTTATCTTGTGTGGTGTGGGCTAAAGTATTCAAGCTGGGACTAGGTACTAGGTGAGTATTTCGGCCTTCGTCATAGATAGGCCATTATAGTCTTTGACGAGTGTATGTTTGCGGCTTAATAGCCTTTGTGTCTTAGCTTGGTGGGTTTATATCCAAGTTAGGGCATGACCTCCTGACGTACTCGTAGAAGTATGTGGTCAGCTTAAGTACTAGCCAACCCTTTGGTGGACTCCTTAGGGGTACTCATGTGTGTGATCATGGGTCTTGGATGCGGTATTTTCCGCATGTCGCTAGGTCTGCGCAGGTTTAGGACTAGGGTGTTTACCTTACCTCGTGGTATAAACTCGAGTTACAGAGTGACTATTGACCGTCCTAAGAACTTATGCCTGTCTCTAGATATATTGTTCTTTCTTGCTTGATGATTCTATGAATCATAGAAGGTGAGATGCAAGCCGGCTATGGTTGATAGAGTTTGGATTCCTGGATGTTATGTGATTCACATGACAGTGTAGTATGAGTCGGTCTAGTATTCACATGTTAGGACTATGTGTTGTTTTATTGTTGTTCACATGATAAGCACAATTGTCTAACATCTATATACTAAGGCTATGTGTTATTCATATTCATATTTTTATGTTTACATGTTACATTAATTATGACATTTCGTGGCTGGGAGAACTCGGAGTTACTCCCCACTGACTGTGGCTTTCGTATTTGTATAAAATGCGATTGACATATAGGTGATGCATATATGGGGTACATGGACGAGCTAGCGAGCAAAGTAACCTTGGGACCTAGATTGGCTTTATTTTATTATGACCCTTAAACACTTTTTATGTTATATACTTTTTAGGGACATATGTCTCCCTTTATCATATTTGGGTTGTATAACTTTGTTTCGCGACTTTAGCGATGTTTTATTATGAGATTTATTTTAGACCTTGCATGTTTGACACCTTCCCATTTGAATACTTTTATAACAGGTTCACGTTTTAAAAATTACAGGTTTTTACCCAAATGAACCTATTACAAACATATCTATGCAGTTTTATTCTAGAATTACGTGTTTATTTTTCCGCAATGAATGAGGGTGTCACAGTTGGTATCAGAGCATATTTGCTCCCGACGCACGTTTGTGCACCCCCAATATAAATAACTTGACCTTAAAATAATAAACTTGAGAGATGGGTAGGATGGGTAGACTTAGGACCTTATGTTGTAGTCTCTTTGTGATTGCTCTTTGTTAGGTTCTAACATGTTTGTTGATTGTCATTTAATGAGTGTTGTGTCCTTGGATCAATGACCGTGAGCTTACCTACATGAAGATCAAGATTTGGTGCCTATTGCTGAGGATTGAAGATTTGTTCAACCTTTGAAAAATGCTCCTAGTTCCTCGAAGATGTTTCTTATTCTCTGTGTATCTCGCCTTATTCTTTATCTCTTGGTGCTTATCCTCCTTCTAAACTCTCTTCTGTTTTACTTTGAAATCTACTCTTGTACTCCTAACTTGTCCTTTGTTCCTTGCTTATCCTACCTTAACGCCTTTTTGATAGTACTCTTTGTTTTGAGGAATGTTGACCTTGGTTGGAAAATTCGACTTTTGAGGAGATTGTTTGTGGTTAACCTATAACCCTGGTTTTAAGAGGTTGTGATGTTGGAAAGACTTGGGTGGAATTGAGTGGTGGAATCGAAGGTGTAAGATTGAGAGAGTAAGTAAGTTGAATTTACGATTGGCTTTCGTAATCACTTTGGATATGAGGGTTTTATAAGGTATATGTTACCATATGAGAAATACTAATTTTGGGATTATTAGTTTGTCTAAGTGAGTGATCTTAATTACTACTTGAGGTATGGAATGAGAGTGAGACTAAGCTATATTGTTGGGAAATCTTAGCACTTGTTTTAGTAACTAGAAAGGATAATGGTATGGTTGACGCCAATTGTTAAGTTGAAGGACATAGTTTTAATTTATGGTGTTAGAATGTGGGAATTTAGAGATTGGAATTAGGACCCTTGATTGAAGATTTTATCATTTTGAGAAACCCATGGTTGATACTAGTTGGATATGAGTATAGCTTTGTTGGAACTTTGACCTTGATCTTGTGGAAGTTGTTTGTGGATGTTTGAGGATTTGGAGTGGTGAAATCACACTTATAGTGGAGTACCCTGTTTCAGGGAATAGATTAGGATGAAGTGACATGAGCGTTTTGAGGAAATCCTTGGGAGTGATGTGGTTATAAGTTTTGTTGCTAAGAAGTTTTCGGAACCGCTTAGGTTGATGTTGTTGTGTGAGATTTGAGTACCTGGCATTTCCTTGTTGTCTCATTTCCTTTCTTCTTTGACCATAAGCGTTACCGTTCATACATCCTTTCCTCGCTTTATCTTGCTCATGATCTTGAATTAGCCGCCGTGGTACATGCCTTGAAGACCTGGAGGCATTACCTTATTGGAGTTCATTGCCGCATTTATACCGATCATAAGAGTTTGAGGTGTATCTTTACCCAGAAAGAATTGAATATGAGGCAAAGAAGATGGCTAGAGTTGGTGAATGATTATGATGCCGAGTTGATTTATCATGAAGGGAAAGCAATTGTGGTGGACGATGCTTTGAGTAGGAAGACTAGTCACTCTTTGAGCACTACCCGTGTGTTACCTGATGAACTTACCATGGAATTTCAAAAGTTAGGGATAAGCCTTATTGGGAAGGGCTTTGACTATCTTAGTGTCTTGAGTGCAGAACCCGACTTTTACCGTGAGATCCGTATTTGCCTACCTGAGGATGCTACCTTCAAGTCCATTCAAGCAAAAATCCAACTTGGGCAAGCTAAGGATTGTGTGGTGGATAGTGATGGATACCTTCGTTACCAAGGTAGGATATATGTTCCGAGAGTAGCCGAGTTGAGGAAGAAGATCCTTGATGAAGCTCACCTTTCTCCTTACTCTATTCATCCTGGTGGTGACAAGATGTATAAAGATTTGAGATTACAGTTTTGGTGGCCTAGGATGAAGATTGATGTCCTAGAGTATGTTAGCAAGTGTCTTACCTGTCAGAAAGTGAATATTGAGCATCAGAAACCCGGGGGTTTGCTACAACCTTTGGATGTTCCCCTTTGGAAATGGGAGTCCATCTCCATGGACTTTGTGATGGCTTTACCTAAGACTGCTAGCGGAAAAGATGCGGTTTGGGTGGTTGTAGATCGATTGACCAAATGTGCTAGATTTATACCTATCAAGGAGACATGGAACTTAGATGTCCTAGCTGGTGCCTACGTGAAGGAGATAGTACGCTACCATGGAGTGCCTAAGGAGGTAGTTTCAGATCGTGACCCTAGATTCTGTTCCCGTTTCTGGACTGCTTTGCAAGAAGCCATGGGTAGTAAGCTACTGATGAGTACCGCTTTTCATGCCGCTATAGATGGACAGACTGAGAGGACTATCCAGACTTTAGAGGACCTCCTCCGTGCTTGTGCTTTAGACTTCCACACTTCTTGGGAGAAGTGCTTACCTCTTGTTGAATTCTCCTACAACAATAACTATCATACTTCTATCAAGATGTCACCTTATGAAGCTTTGTACGGTAGGAAGTGCCGTAGTCCTGTTTGTTGGGATCAAGTCCAAGATGCTCATATGTTGGGACTCGATTTGGTGACTGAGACCATCAATCAGGTTCAGATCATTCGAGAGCGTATGAAAACCGCTCAAGACCGACAGAAATCTTATGCCGATGTCCGTCGTCGACCACTTGCCTTTGAGGTTGATGATCGAGTGTTCCTTAAGGTATCACCTATGAAAGGGGTGAAACGGTTTGGTATGAAAGGAAAGCTGAGTCCCAAATACATTGGACCTTTCGGTGTGCTTGAGAAGATTGGCCCCGTTGCTTACCGTTTGGAGTTGCCCCCGAATTTGAGCAAGGTTCATGATGTCTTCCATGTATCTCAGTTGAGGAAGTACATTAGTGACCCGAACCATGTCATTCAAGAAGAAATCCCAGATTTGGAGCCTAACTTGACTTTGGAAGAAAGGCCAATCCGAATCCTCGAAAGAGCAAACAAGCAACTTAGAAACAAAGTTGTGCCCCTAGTTCGTATCCTTTGGCGTTGTGGAAATGTCGAAGAAGAAACTTGGGAGCCTGAATCTTCTATGTTAGCTAAATATCCCGAACTCTTCTCGTGAGGTACTTTCCGTTCCTTTATCTAATTCTTGTGAGTTTAGCTATCCTTTCGAGTGTTCCCTCTCCTTCTCTTAAATACTCTCCGCGTTAGTAGTCCTTGCTTAGTTGTTTAAAAGTCGTAGTTAGAGTTTGGTCATATCTAGTGGAGTTATTATCCTTATTATAGAGTTTCGAACTAAAGATTTTTGGAAATGTTTTAATGTTTTCCACTGGTTTTAACGTCAATGAGTGGTAAAGCTCGTTATTGGAGACGTCCGATAATTGGTTTTCTCATTTGTTGGTGTAAAAATATATATTTTTATGTCTTTGATTTGGAATGTTGATGTTCTTGAACGGCCGACGAGGATATTCCGTTCCATTGAAAAGACACTTATATTTCATACATTCATATTCTGAAGATTTTGTTTACTTGATTTTAAAGAGATAGACCTACATATATACAATGTTCCTTCTTCTAAGTTTCGGGGACGAAACTTCTTAAAAGGAGGGATGATTGTAACACCCCGTAAATTTGAAGACCTTTATTATATTTTAAGAGTAATATTTTAATCTATTTTAACTTAATATTAAGAGTAAATTATAAATAACTCCCTTTTATAACCCACTTTTTACAAATAACTCCCTTTTATAATTTTTTTTTTAAAAAACGCTCTTTTAAAACTTGCTTTTCTACAGATCACTCCCATCTCACCTGAAAACGACTAATTTTTGAATTATACGGTATGAAGCTCATTTTCCCCCCATTTTTCGCCTAGCCTATGTCTTATACTTCCAACTCTACCCTTCTAATTCAATGTTATGTCTATTTATTTTCAAATCACCACCTTAAAAAAATTCTACACTCTTCTTCATACTTCTCTCTCCATTGTTCCATTTAAGTTGGTAAGTATTGTTCATCAATTCATGTAGTTGGTAATGTTGTCTTTTATAACTAGTTTTGCTAATCAATTCATGTATTGTTGTTGGTACTCAAATTTTCAGTCATCCACCTTACTTGCTATTGTTGGTACTAAAATTTATGAACCCTAATTTTGCTATGTTTTGCCCAAATTGATTGTGCCATTGTTGTTGTTTGCTTTGTAGATATTATGTCTTCGATCAACTCTCGATCTCAAACAGCATATCCATCTTATTGTCATTGTGGCGAGCCTCTTGCATTGAAAAAAGCGTGGACATCTCAAAATCCGGGAAGACGGTTTTTAACTTGTAAGAACTACGACCATGTAACTGGGAGGCGAGGTTGTAGGTGGTTCATGTGGTATGACATTGAGCAAACAAATTGGCAGAGAGACATCATAAGGCAATTGTTAGAGGAAAGGAATCAATTGAGGGCAAAAGTGTGTAAAGATGATGAAATCAGAGGAAGATTGAGGAATAACAAATGCGCCTTCAACTGGAAATTAATTGTACGAGGCCTGATTATATTTGTCTGCTTGTTCATGCTATATAGTTGGCATGTCTTAGTGAATGCAATCATATGACATCATATGGCAAATGCCATTAAGTTATCATGTAATGGTGTAATGTATTTCAGAGATTTCAATGAAATAAAAGAGAAGAGAGCATTTGGTGAAAACATAAGAAACATTCAGTTACTTCATTCATTCATTAGCATAGATGAAAAGGTCATTGTTGTTCTTGACCAAATTACATAGTTCAGAAAAGTCTAAGTCATTCGAATCAACCAAAATACATTACAAAGTTCAGAATCCAAAATAGTGGCCTAGCTATAAGGTTGCTGCCATTCAATTCCACAAAATACATTCCAATTCATCTAGCATACACTAACTAAGAAGAGATCAGTGATCAAATTGGAGTTGCCTCCTTGAATTTGCTTGGCTTTCTTGGGTCATTGGAGTAGTAGTGCTGCAAGATGCTTCATTAGGTTGCTGACTTTGTTGATGCAGGCCAGAGATCATGTTAGCATGTGCTAGCATATCTGCTTTTCTCTTCTCAGCCCTCTCCCTGACAGCTACTGACCATGCCGAATTGCTCTTGGGCCTCCCACCTTTGTTGACTGGTTGCTCTGTATTGGGTGCAGTGTTCTTGCATGTGCTTTTATAGTGCCCTAGTTCACCACATTTGCCACACTTGTTTTTCTTCTTAGTTCTCTTCACATATTGTGGTCTTTTCTCAACCTGCCCTTCACCCACTTCTTTTCTTCTTTTCTTGTGTGATGGTCTTCCAGGGAGCTTTCTAAATGGTGGTGGTGCAGGTCTTGGATGCTCAGTCCTCTCCCACTGTTTTGGCCCTGGCATTGGAGCTATAGGCATTTCATATGCCATCTTGTAGGTTGCTTTGCTGTACATCTCATCAACATAGTCTTTTGGTTTGTGCCTTATCTTTAAAATGGATGCAAAGGCATGCACACAAGGCAAACCAGTGAGTGACCAATTGTTGCAAGTACATGTTCTCTCCTCTAAATTCACACTATGTTGGTCACCTTTAATTTCAACCTCATACCTACTGTCAGTGGCACCCAACAATATACAATACCTACTTTCATCATGTGCCCATTTGAAATACTTGTCTACATATGGCAACTCTGTCCCTTCAAACTTCTCCACTCCACTCCTTTTCTCACAGCTCCTTTTCATCACATACCTTCTCATCCATTCCATATGGGTGAGAATAGGTTTATCTCTAGCATCTCTCAAAACAGAATTGAAAGATTCACACATGTTGTTGGTCAACATGTTTGATTTTGCAGTGTAAGTGAATGCATGCCTAGACCAGTGCTTTGGATCAATAGCATTTAAATACTGATAAGCATCAAGAGATAAGAACTTAATTCCTTCCATTTCAAATTTAAAATCAGCCTGCATTTTTTATTACTAGGACATAAGTGAATGCATATAAAGAAAAAAAAAGGACATAAGCAAATGCATAAAGAAGGTACCTCTGTTGAAGCTCTGGCAACATTCCAAAATGATTCTTTGAATGACTGACCAGTAAATTTCAGCTTGAAATTAGCCCACACATGTCTAACACAAAACCTTAGATCAGCTTTTGGGGCAACCAATGATAGGGCATCTAATAATCCCTTCTGTCTATCTGACATAAAAGTCAGACCTTCACCTTCTGCCTTCCCACCACCAATGTCCAAAAGAAGAAGGTCTAAGAACCAGCTCCATGTCTCCCCATTCTCCACTTCAACAACTGCCCAAGCTATTGGGTAGATATTATTGTTGCCATCTTTTCCCACAGCAACTAAACACATACCAGGAAATCCACCTTTTAGATGGCAACCATCCACACCCACAATAGGTCTACAGCCCTTCAAGAACCCTTCTTTACATGGTGAAAGGCATATATAAAGCCTTTGAAATAATAGCATAGCCCTATCAATACCATTTACCACTACATAAGCAGATGAACCAGGGTTGTATTTCTTCAAAGCATCTGCATAATCCCAAACCCTCCCATATTCCTCCAGTCCATTACCATGAAGCATCAGCTTAGCTCTAGCCCTAGCTCTCCAACATTTACCATAACCAACATGAACCAACAAATCCTTATACACTTGTTTCTGAAATTCTTTCAACTTCCATGAAGTATGTGTCCTAAAATCTTCTAAGTACTTGTTTGCCAAGAACTCTGCTGTCACTTGTGTATTGTAGCTTATATAGCTATAAGTGTGTTCTAGTTTCATTCTCTTGATCTGATAAGTTTCCTCTAATTTGACTTGTCTAGCAGTGATAATGAAGGGACATATGTTCACTGCTTTACAAGTGCATTTAGGAAACTTTGATTTTTCACATTCCACTCACACTAACACTTGTGTCTACACTTAATTCTTAGCCTACCACAACCATTTTTCTCATAATAGTAGTCATAACCATTTTCAATAGCATGCTTCTTAAGAGCTTTCCTTAATTCAATGATACCAGCAAATTTCAATCCTACCTTCAGAACAATTTTCTTTTTTAAATCAACAGAAGAATTAAAGGTTGAATGTGGATCTACCTCATCATCACTCCCTTGTAAGCTCCTGAGATCATCAGAAAGATCACTGCCTTCTTCACCCACATCAACATCCTCTTCAGTAGCACTGTCTTCATCAACTGATTTACCCTTTCTTTTATCAGATCTGTTCAGTATCAGGCCAGTTTCTTCAACAAAGTCATCCTCATTTTCCCTGTCTTCTTCATTCACATTAAACTCCACTCCTTCATCACTTAGTTCAGAATCTGACCTATCTTCATCTTCATAGTCCCCATCTTCAGACTCTCCCTCATCCTCCTCATCTTCTTCTAGTTCCTCATTGTCAGCTAAAGAAACTCTTTTGTTTACACCCTTTTGACTCCCAAACTGCTCAGTTTCATTCAGAGTCACAACTTTCCTTCTTAGTGTCAATTTTTCCCTCCCCCTTGTTGTTTGTGAGGTGTCATAAGAGAGTTGTGGCTGTGAGCTTGCTTTTTTAGGAGGTTGTTTTGGTTGTGGTGCTTGTTTGAGGTGTTGTTTTTGTTGTTGTGGTGGTTTTTTTGCGGCCTGTTTTGCTTTGCTGCTGACTGCTTTTTTTTGTGCAGGTGCTTTTTTTGTTTGTGACACAGAAGACCTGCTACTATTAGCCCTAGCCCTAACTGAAGTAAAGCCTTGGTTGTTGGTGTTGTTTAATGTAGCAGTGCTAGAGAAATAAAGTCCTCTTGGGCTTCTCCTGAGTGGGCTAGATACCATAGTTGGGTTGGGCTTTTCTTTGGGTTGATTATCCAACAGTTCCCTCTCACCAACATTGTTAGTCATTGGGCTCAAATGTGTGGTTGCTGAAAAAGTTGTTAAAGTGGTTGAACTGGAAAGGGAAAGAATAGAATCTTCCTTAGCAATGACATATACTGACACACAATCAAAGGCATTTCTGGATTCTATCAAACTTGGAATGTCTGAATCACCCTTCAACATTCTTCTCCCATCAGTCAATGTTCTTCCATGCAACTTATACCAAACCTCAAAATTATTTGAACCAACTAGATTTCTTACCCTATTCTTTACCTCAGCAAAATTTAACTTGCTTTTTTCCACACAAGTATCCAACTGAACTCCCCCTCCCTCATATTCTATTCTACCCTTCTTAAACTTGAAACTTCCCCCATGATTGTACCTCACAATAATGGTGGACATCCTACGCATAACAATTATAATTGTAAAACATAGGTCAAAAATCCCCTTTTATTTCGCAAAAACTCAGAAAAAATTATAGAAACCCTAATTTATTGAAGAAATCCTAATTTAATTGTAGTATGATGAACCCTAGTTTAATTCTACTTCAATCCAGTTCAATGTATAGAATGTATCATAACTAATTAATTAGATCTACAAAATGAAGTAAATAATCGACTAATCTACTGTGATGAACAATAATACAAAGTGTAATAGAGGTTTACCTTTTTCCAGATTATGCAATCAACTCTACTCTGGTATAATCTTCTAGCCCTAGCTCTTCAATCTAGCATTGTTCGTTGATGTTTGATGTTTGTTTGGATTAAATTAGAAGTGAAGTTTAGATAGAGAGATTGAGGGGAGAGATTAGGCAGATTAATTTGGAGGAGGTTGAGAGTAATGAGGGGATGAGGGGATATTAGACGACATAGGAAGTCAAGTAGGCTGTCTTAAAACAAGGGTATATCGGTCAATAATTGACTATAATACAACTACATGTGAGATGGGAGTGATCTGTAGAAAAGCAAGTTTTAAAAGAGCGTTTTTAAAAAAAAAAAAGGGAGTTATTTATAAAAAGTGGGTTATAAAAGGGAGTTATTTATAATTTACTCTAATATTAATTTATTTGAAATAAAATTTATTTGAAATAAAATTTATTTGAAATAAAATTTATTTGATAAAATATAACCTTATTTTATTTTGAAGAAATGTAATCATTTTTGATAATTTAGAAATGTTTAAAAGTGATTTAAACTATATTTAAACATTTTCCTTTGTTAAAATAGATTTCGGATAAAAGTCGTAAAATTGAGATTTTCCCATTTCTTACGGTCGTTGGGTAAACGAGTTTGGATATTGGGCATATGAGTACTTAATCTTTTAGTAAAATCGTGTTTAAGAACTTTACTTTTCTCGGAAATCGCGTTCGACGAATATTTTTAATTTCCGTCGAAACGAACCAAAACGTAAGCAAATGACCCATCTCCCCATGTCTTTGGCTGGCCACCTACCCTCCATTTGTCCTCCAATTTTCATTTCCTCCATAACTCAATCTATCTTCTCCTTCTCTCAAACACCAAAAACCCACTAAAAATTCTCCTTACAATCCCTAAATCCACCATAAATCCTTCATTTCTCCACCAATTTGCATAAAAATTATATATTTGGAATCCTCTTTTCATCCTTCATCTATTAGTAAGCTTTATTTTCATTTCCTCCAATTTTTGTTTAAGACACTTTTTTTTAGGGTTTTGAATTTAAGCTTAATAATTGTGTTTTTGTTGTTCTTATAGGTGAAGAATTTGAAGATGAGTTAGGTGACTCATATGTTGTTGAAGATGAAGAGTAATTTTGGGTTTTAGAAGCTTTCTCAAGTTATTACTTGTCTCTTTGCTAGCTTAAGGTAACTATTCCGAGTTACTCGACGAATTAATGTCACATTAGTAGTTGTATTTGTTGTTTGTTGTTGTTTGAGACGATCTTGTTGATAAATGAATGAATGAAGTAAGATGAGTATGCTTATGTTTAATTTATGTTACCCATTTGTATATTATTGTTTGGAACAAATTTGGATGAGGAATTATGTGTTGTGACAAGTCCGTGTTTTGGCTGGAACGCGTCACTACCAGATCGAGACGGTTTCCAATGTTTCCAAAAATATGACAGATTGAACGGCGTCGAAAAATTAGGTGGTTTAGCCACTTGAATCACTCAATTCGGAGTCCGTATGAGTAAATGGCGTCGTTTTATCGATTAAAATTTATAGAAAAGTTTACCCTTGTGTGAGACGGTTATTTATGCTATTTTATTATGCGAGAATTTTGTGGAATTAGTTATTTTGTAGGTTGGAATATATTTTCTTATGTTAATAGTCTTTCACATGATAGAAATTGGAATAGTGCATGAAAATGATATTGTAATGAATTTTGTGATTTGGGCGAAAGTAGGCCAAGACTCTGAGCTAGGCCAGATTGACCGAACGAGTTTGGTCAAACTAGGTTTAAACCGGTCAGCCTCGATTTGACCGATGACCCGTCGCGGGACTCGGGTCGAGGGTTTGTCTTTGAGGTGAGATTGGTTGTTATTGGAGGTTTTATGTTATGCCTTGATATTTGTAATTATCATTTCACATGTTGGTTGTTGGATGCTTTGGATGCCTTATGCTTGAGTCTTGTTGCCTCTCTGCTATTTTAGCTTGTTCTCATGGATTATGGTGCGATAGTTATTTGGAATTTGGATTATTATTGATATTGGAGATATTGTTGGATTGTCAGCTGAATATGCTCTTGCGTAGTCTTTCATATGCTAGGGTGTGTATGATCATTTGTGTGTGTGCAAGTTTGGACTCTTTGCCCCTCTTATGGTTAATTGGGTGTCCTACTTATCTTGTGTGGTGTGGGCTAAAGTATTCAAGCTGGGACTAGGTACTAGGTGAGTATTTCGGCCTTCGTCATAGATAGGCCATTATAGTCTTTGACGAGTGTATGTTTGCGGCTTAATAGCCTTTGTGTCTTAGCTTGGTGGGTTTATATCCAAGTTAGGGCATGACCTCCTGACGTACTCGTAGAAGTATGTGGTCAGCTTAAGTACTAGCCAACCCTTTGGTGGACTCCTTAGGGGTACTCATGTGTGTGATCATGGGTCTTGGATGCGGTATTTTCCGCATGTCGCTAGGTCTGCGCAGATTTAGGACTAGGGTGTTTACCTTACCTCGTGGTATAAACTCGAGTTACAGAGTGAATATTGACCGTCCTAAGAACTTATGCCTGTCTCTAGATATATTGTTCTTTCTTGTTTGATGATTCTATGAATCATAGAAGGTGAGATGCAAGCCGGCTATGGTTGATAGAGTTTGGATTCCTGGATGTTATGTGATTCACATGATAGTGTAGTATTAGTCGGTCTAGTATTCACATGCTAGGACTATGTGTTGTTTTATTGTTGTTCACATGATAAGCACAATTGTCTAGCATCTATATACCAAGGCTATGTGTTATTCATATTCATATTCTTATGTTTACATGTTATATTAATTATGACATTTCGTGGCTGGGAGAACTCGGAGTTACTCCCCACTGACTGTGGCTTTCGTATTTGTATAAAATGCGATTGACAGGTAGATGATGCATATATGGGGTACATGGACGAGCTAGCGAGCAAAGTAACCTTGGGACCTAGATTGACTTTATTTTATTATGACCCTTAAACACTTTTTATGTTATATACTTTTTAGGGACATATGTCTCCCTTTATCATATTTGGGTTGTATAACTTTGTTTCGCGACTTTAACGATGTTTTATTATGAGATTTATTTTAGAACTTACATGTTTGACACCTTCCCATTTGGATACTTTTATAACAGGTTCAGGTTTTAAAAATTACAGGTTTTTACCCAAATGAACCTATTACAAACATATCCATGCAGTTTTATTATAGAATTACGTGTTTATTTTTCCGCAATGAATGAGGGTGTCACAGATAAAATGAATAAGACTTATAGTTAGATGGAATAAACAGGGAATTTCAAATGGTAGAATTAATTTCCTCAAAAAAAAAAAAAAAAATCTACAATTAACAAACTCATAGATGAGTGGAGTAAATGGTAGAATGTTGATAATTTTTTTAATTAAATTGCTCAATTATTTGTTTTGACATTTAAGAAGCAAATATAGATATGAAAATCTCTAATTAAATTTTGTAGGGTATTATAAGTGGAATTTACTTAAGAGATGTCACATATGTTTTAGATGGCTTAAGAAGATGCCATGTCACATTGTTCAAGCTAGCCTTTTTATATTGTATAGATCAGAGATTCGACTAACCAAAGAGTTTGCTCCATTCTCATGGGTAGGGATCGAATTCTTGACTTCATGGTTAAGGGATGAGATGAGTAGCCACCACACCAAACTCATTTGATTAGGTAGTCGATCTGTAAACACCACTTTAAATCCTCAAAGAGATAGTCCAAGACCGGGGCGTAAGGTTAGTGAGCATTTTATGTTGAAAAGTGACCACTTTTTAGCAATGGTCATTTCCACTTTTAAATATTAAATGTTAACTTCTTATAGTAAATTGATCATTTTTGTCTCGTCGCATTATACAATTGTCATACAATAATTTGTGATTCATAATAATAATAACCCAACTACCCATGGTGAAACCGTCATTTAATAATCTCGATTTAAAGATTTTGAGGTCTCAAAGAGTGGTAATAGGGTTCACTTTGGTGTGCTTGTCTTTATATTATAAAAAGGTGAATGATTAACTTTCACATTAGTTAATGTGATGATTTAGATATTAACTACGGAGTAGTTTAGTTATCAAAACAAGTACTTATACGACTTGGATTTGAAATTTCTCTAGCACTAAATTCAGCTTTGTACAGCTGTCATTTCCTTATTCGCGTGTATGAAAGTTTTATACACATTGTGTAAGTATAATCTTCTCGAAATTAATCCGCGAAGGGAATTGCCATCCACCTTCTTTTTTCTATCTTCTCTTATACCTTCATCTCTAATAACCGGTTAAAATGATGTAGTATATTTAGCCTCATCTACTTGTTATCCGACCCCACACAATATATATTATCTTGATCAATTGTGAGAGGGTAAAAGAAAAGGCCGGAAAAAAAGATGAGAAGAAGAAGGTAGATAACCAGCCTCATCGTCAAGGAAGGAAGATATTTGAGGAGTTAATTGCAAGTTGCAACGATTGGTCGACATAGATACAGGATTGCAAGTTGGCCATGAGTACACTTGAGTAGTAAATCATGCAGATGAAATGATGAATGCTGACAATTGCCATTTGCCATTTGCCAGGTTTATGTGCTACTTTTGTTTGGACCTACAAGTTATACTTTGATCTGTAGGTTTACGGGCCTCATAACTTTAGCCTTGGACATCATTTCTTGCATTTCCATTGGGCCAACATCCCACCATAAACATCTTTTTCTTCCCCCTTTGTCCACACATCTTCCATTAACTCCCTCATCTGCTCATAACCATGCTCAGACTAGAGTAGGCAATGGGCCGTGCTGGGTTGGCCCGCGTGCTGGCCTGCGTATCTTCCTTCAAAATTGGCCCGGCCCAGGCATGAATATTGGACTCTTTGGGCCGTGCCGTGCCAGACCCACTGATCCAAACCAACGCCGCGGCCTGCTCAAGGCACGGTCATTTTCGTGCTCGGGCCGCGCCTGGCCCATGGGCTTTTCGTGCCTTGTCCGTGGGCCGGCCCATGTGCTTTAATATTTTTTTTATTTTTAAAAAAATGTTATATAACTGATATATTTTTAGTACTTTTTGTTTAATAAATAATGATTAATGGTTTAAATATATATTTTATTAAATATTAATGTACTTTTTGTTTAATAAATGATGATTAATAGTTTAAATATATATTTTATTAAATATATGTGTACTTTTTGTTTAATAAATGATGATCAACGGGCTATTCTTCGGGTCGGGCCGAGCCGGGCCGGGCCTGGTGCGTGCCGTGCTCCGCCGTGCTTGGGCCGTGCCGTGCCTGGGCACGGATTTTTGAAGAAAATTGTGTCGGAGCCCGTCTCAAGCCCAGTCGTACCGTGCTTCCTCGATTTTCTCATCGGGCCGGGTCGTGCCTGACCGTGTCGCCCGCCAGCCCGCAACCCTTTATGTCAACTCTACCCAGGGGCGAAGCCAGGATTTATTATATGGGGTAGCGAAATTTTTGTGACATTTATTCGATCTCTTAGAATATACACAATAACGCAAATGAATGTAATTTTTTTTTTATAATAATAATCGCATTTTTCAATTTAAGAAGACGAATTGTCATCGCCCTTATTGTTCTCAGGTTTTTTTGTCGGGGCCCAAAAATTCAAGGAGTTTAGCGTGACTAGTGACCGTTTATATACTTGATCGGTAAACAATACATAATAACAAAATGTGACACAACTTGTAATAACAAAATATTTATACATCATTTGTGTCAATCGTTCACTAGTCATGTTAAACTCATTTGTGAGTGACTAAAGTCACTCACAAGAATAAATACGTAAATAAATGATTAAAACGGATGGAGTAACAAATAATAATTTAGTAGTTAGTCCATACCTAATTTAATACACGTCTCTAAGTAAGAAAGATGTGGAAAAAAAAGAGAGAAAATGATTCTAATGGGGGTCGAACCCAAGCAGTACAGTAGGAAGCCCATTAAACAAGAAGTCAACTTTACCACTTGAGCAACAACATGATGATGTTAGTATCAGAGTCCATATTATTGTTATATCTGCATAACGACTGGGGTTGCAAAACTTCATCTTCTCCACTTATTTTTCTGGTTTTTTCTGGGTTTGGGGTAGCAGCCGCTACCCCTTGCTACTCTCTAGTTTCGCCCCTGACTCTACCTCAGACTTCACATAACCCCTACCCCCCTCATGAGCCACAATCCCGGACAAGATTAAGACAAGTCTCCAACCCATTTAAACAGAGGTAATATTTATTAGCGGTCTAATATTTGTGATTCTCGGTGGATTTAGACGACGACATTGATATGATCAATAATCCAATATTCCTTATTCCCTTTTGCATAATAATACGATGGTCCACCTTATAACTTTTGCAACCCCATTTTGGAAACGTATGATGATGATGATGATGATGATAGCCACTTACTTTGTCCTACAATTAAGTGGTGTACAAGTGAATTAAACAAGAATGGGGACGAAATATGTCGAAGTTCACTTTCTTAATTTGTCACTTCTCTTCTTCTTTACTTAATTCATCTTGGTGGTTTTGAGCTTCTTTTTTCCACTCTTAGGTAATCCAAAGAGAACATGATGCTTGCACTAATACACCTTTCTAAATGACATTTTTTTTCTAAATGACATTTTTTTTTACAACTACTATAGTATCACGAGTCTTGAATAATTTAATTACCTTATTTACTTATATCACTCATATCACTCAAATAATACACTAACTATATACACTATATATCTAGAAATAATCCCTCCCACTTCTCTCTAGAAAAACCCCTAAATAATAAACTTGGCACCACCACCCTCTCTCTTCCTCTCATTGCTCCCAGATTATACCTGCTCGGTCGCTGAAGATTGGGTCGTATTATGGCCTATCTCCGGTGACCACTCTCTCAAATCTCATTTTAATCAATTCTCCTAGTTTCGTATTTTAACTAGTCTTAATTTGGGGATTTCCGACTTTCATCTTGATTCTACAAATTGATTCTCTTTTAAGGTCTTTGCATGCATCAGGGTTAGAGTTGTTTTGGTCTTGGTGTTGGCGTTTTATCGTTTGTCTGGGGTTGGGTCCTTCACTGATGTTCCCGTCCCTCCGCTCCTTGTCCTGTCACCGTCGTTTTGATTTCCATCACAGGGGGTGATCCCCCCATTCCTCCCACCTCTGGGTTGGCTTTCTTGTTCTTGTTTTGTCCGTCTGTGTCAATGAGTATAGCTCATTCATCTGATTTGGGTCAGATATGGTGATCCCTTCATTCCCCCCACCTATCGGTCCCATTTCCTTAACCGATTATGTCTGTCACTGTCTCCCCTTTGTTTGGTCTCGTTGCATGTTTGTCGGTGGTCCTGGGAGGAGATGTTTGGTGAAACGGGTGTCTTTGTAGTGTCTTTGTTCCGTCAGGTGGTTTTGTTGTTGGGTCTTCAACTCCTCCCTTTTGTCTTTGTCCTTATTGTTGTTGGGTCTTTTGTTGGAAAAAGATGTTTTTTGTTGGATTTCGTGTGTTCGTTAAGTTGTTGGCGTCTTATTGGGTTTACTGTCTTTTGAGGATTGTGAGTTTATGAGTAGGGGTATGAGGGATATTTCGGTGTGGATGGTTGGATTGGACATGGTGGTATTTTCTAAACTCTTGTCGTCTAAGTTCCTTTCCATAATTAGGTTCTTTTCCCTAATAATCTCCTCTTATAGGTCTGACAGCCCCATACTCTAAGTGCCTTACCAGGACCACTTAGGTACAAGGACGTCACCATCTCGGTTATCCGAGGCAATGATAATCATAAGACAATGAAGAAACATAATTTAAAGGTAAAATACGGTTTAAGTGATTACATGTTCCAAAACCCAAAACTGTTACTGAAATACAAGGTACTCAAACGGTCCACTAGCAAAACTATCAAAACTACAAAATATCGTCTGACACAGCGGAAGACTCTTCTAACTGTCACGTGATGACTCATCCCAGCTATCCCATATGCGTCATATCATACCTGCTCACCATCTCCGAATGGATCACCACAGTTTTTAAAACAAATAACGGGGTCAGTACTAATTACACGATACAAACCACAATGAAACAAATGCCAGAGTACCCATCGCAACAAGTACTCCACACCGCCAGTGGGGGACCGCAGCCGTACCCACCAAATCCTCGCTCATCAACCACTGAGCGATAAACCCAAGTTTCCTTAATGTGCACATCCCCTCCTGTGGCGGGTTCCACAGAGGGCGAACCAAGGGCGTGAAGCCACTCTCGCAAGTGACTCCACTCAGTCCCTGAATATCACAAACAGTTATACAACAACAATCAACAATATAAACCAACAACCGTCACAATCACCAACAATATAATTAATCAATAACCACAGAACAACCACCACGCACATCATGTAACTAATACTGAGTAGGGAAACCCTACCTGGAAAGCAACACGAAATCAGACGATCTAAGTAGCTACTCAGAATCTTTCCTCAACAAAGCCTCCTCCTCCTATACATACATACATTATCACTACCGTAACCACATAATCACAAAAACCCCCAAATCCCCAAATTAGGGTTTAACCAACATTAACCAAATGATGTAAAAATGACATGTAGAACTTACCCACGACACAAGGATCACAAAGGTGTAAAGAATGATGAAAACAAACAACCTCTAGCTCCGGGATTTGCTAATAATGCGAAGAGACAAGACAACGTAACTTGAAACTTCTCTTGATTGTGATTTAGGTTTTGTAAAAGTGTTTAAGAAAGATGACGAAACTTAATATATATTAATCCGCATTATTAACAAACCCGTCGCAATTCACCCGTAAACCGGCTTACTCGATCGAGTAAGTCACTTACTCGATCGAGTGCCCCTTACTCGATCGAGTGCCAAGCTTACTCGATCGAGTACCCTACAGGCAGACTACTGTTTTGTATAAAAATCAAACTTACTCGACAGAGTAAGCCCCACTCGATAGAGTACCCTCAGACACATAAAACCGTATTATTGCAGTCTTCCCTTCTTAAAAAGAACTTCGTCCCCGAAGTTCAAACGACATCCAAAGCAAAAGCACCCTTTCATCCCCCAGACACAGCATCATAAACAAAACTCAACATAAAACTCGAAAACATACTTCCCAAACCAACTCAACCCCACTCAAAACAACTACTAACTCTATCAAAACCAACATAAAACATGTAAAAACTCTATGCGACCATCTCCTACCCCCCTAAAAGGAACAAGGTTACGTCCCCGTAACCATACATACCTGCTTAAAAAGAGACGGGTACCGCTCCCTTATAGCCTCTTCCGCCTCCCATGTAGCCTCCTCAACCTCATGGTTAGACCAAAGAACCTTAAGCAACACTGCTCACCATGTCTAGTTTTCCTAACCTTTCGATCAAGAATCTGTTTAGGCACCTCAAGATAAGACAAAGACTCATCCAACTCTATGTTCTCTACCTCTAACACATGTGACAGATCACTAACATACTTTCGCAGCTGAGATACATGAATTGAAATACATTATGCACCCTATCCAAAGCAGACGGTAAAGCCAACCGATAAGCAACCTCACCCACACGATCTAAGATCTCATACGGTCCGATGAACTTTTGACTCAGCATCCCTTTCTTACCAAATCTCATGACACCACGCATAGGAGACACTTTCAAAAGAACCTTGTCCCCAACCTGAAACTTTATATCCCGTCAATGTAGATCAGCATAACTCTTTTGTCGATCCTGGGCCGCTCTCATCCTCAGTCTGATCAACTTAATCTGTTCCACCATCTAATGTACCATCTCCGGTCGTAAAACCACTGCCTCAGCACTATCGTCCCAACAAATCGGACTCCTACACCTCCTCCCATATAAAGCCTCAAATGGCGCCATGCCAATACTGCTGTGATAGCTGTTGTTGTAGGAAAACTCAATCAAATCCAATCTCTGCTCCCAGCTACCACCAAAATCCATAACACAAGCTCGCAACATATCCTCTAGAGTCTTAATGGTCCTCTCTGTCTGGCCATCTATCGCAGGATGAAATACTGTACTCGTCTTTAAGGTAGTTCCCAAAAACTCCTGCAACTCTTTCCAAAACCGTGAGATGAACTTCGAATCTCTATCAGACACTATATCCTTAGGCACTCCATGCAGTCTAACCACGTTCTTCCGATAAGTCATAGCTAATTGCGTCTTAATCCATGTATCTTTCATTGGCACAAAATGAGCTGACTTGGTCAGTCGGTCCACTATAACCCATATCATATTGTTACCCTGTTGACTCTTCGGTAAACCCACGATAAAATCCATAGAAATGGACTCCCACTTCCACTCAGGTACCTCAAGAGACTGAATCTTATCTTGTGGTTGTTGTTGCTCCCCTTTCACTCTCTGACATGTCAAACAACGAGCCACGAACTCAGCTGTTTCTTTCTTCATCCCAGGCCACCAGAAACTCTTTTTCAAATCTTTGTATAGCTTGTCACCACCTGGATGTACCGAGTATGGTGTGCAATGAGCCTCTGTCATGATCATCTTTTTTAACTCTTCATCATTAGGAACACACCACCTCCCATCAAATCTCACACTACCATCTGTATGAATAGAGAATTTAGACACTGTCCCTTTCTCTACTCCAGCTCTCCACTCCTCAATCTTGGGATCCAACGCCTATTTACTGCGAATATCATCATAAAGGTCTGGCTGCACTATCAAATCCCACATAGCATCCCTTTTCTGGATCATATGTATCCCGAACTTCCCCACCTCATCTCTCAATATCATCAAAGATATAGATGTGCATAAGGAATGCACACTCTTCCTGCTCAAGGCATCTGCAACCACATTGGCTTTCCCTTCATGGTAGATGATGTCCATGTCATAATCACCAATTAACTCCATCCACCTCCTCTGTCTCATGTTCAACTCCTTTTGAGTGAAGATGTACTTGAGACTTTTGTGATTTGAAAATACCTTAAAGGTCGCCCCATATAGGTAATGCCTCCAAATCTTAAGATCAAACACAACTGCACCCAACTCTAGATCATGTGTAGGGTAGTTCTCCTCATAAGGCTTCAATTGTCTAGAAGCATAGGCAATCACTTTCCCATTCTGCATCAACACACAGCCCAGCCCATTATTTGAAGCATCTGTATACACTTCAAAGTTCTCACTCCCTTCAGACAATGCTAAGATTGGAGCTGTGGTCAAATGCTCCTTTAATGTCTGGAACGCCGTCTCACAACTGTCATCCCAATGAAACCTGTTCTCTTTCCTCATCAAAGCTGTCATAGGTCTAGCTATCTTGGAGAAATACTTAACGAACCGTTGATAATACCCTGCTAAACTCAAGAAACTTCTGATCTCAGCCACATTCTTTGGTGCTTCCCACTTGGTAACTGCTTTAATCTTTGCAGGATCCACAGCTACCCCTTTCTTTGAAATCACATGCCCCAGAAAAGCCACTTCCTCTAACCTGAACTCACACTTGGACAATTTGGCATACAACTGATGATCTCGCAAGGTTTGCAACACAATCCTCAAATGCTCCTCATGCTCCTCTTTAGTCTTAGAAAAGACTAAGATATCATCTATGAAAACCACCACAAACTTATTCAAGAACTGATTGAAGACCCGGTTCATCAAATCCATAAATACAGAAGGTGCATTAGATAACCAAAACGGCATCACCACATACTCATAATGACCATACCTCGATGTAAAAGCTGTCTTTGGTATGTTCTCTTCCATAATCTTCACCTGATGATAGCCCGACCTCAAATCAATCTTAGAAAAGACTGCTGCACCGCTTAACTGGTCAAACAAATCATCTATCCTTGGCAAAGGATACTTGTTCTTTACTGTCACTCTATTCAGCTCCCTATAGTCGATGCACAACCTCAAGCTCCCATCTCTCTTCTTCACAAACAGAACTGATGCTCCCCACGGTGATACACTAGGTCTAATGTATCCCCTCAATCAAATCATCCAGCTGCTTCCTTAGCTCCTCCAACTCCTTAGGACCCATACGGTACGGTGCCTTAGAGATTGGCCCCGTTCTCGGTTTCAGCTCCACACTGAAATCTATCTCCCTCTCCGGTGGCAACCCCGGAATCTCCTCTGGAAAGACATCTGAACTCTCCCTTCACTGGCATCTGCTCAACTGTCGGACTCTCCACTCTATGATCCCTCACATGGCACAAGATCAATGGGAACCCCTTCCTCAAATAGGACTTCAAGGTCACTGCTGCAATCAACTTAACTTTGGGTTTAACAACAAACCCACGATAAGACACACTAATCCCCTTAGGACCTCTCAAAGAAACTCTCTTCTGATGACAATCTATCTTAGCCTTATACTTTCCCAACCAATCCATCCCGACTATCATCTCAAAACCATCTAAAGGAAACTCCAACAAGTCTACAGGTAGATCAACTTGCCCAACTATCATGGACACACCTCTATACAACCTCCCACAAGATACAGACTCCCCCGAAGGTATAAAAACTTCCTCTCTTACAGACTCATACTCACTCAAACCTAACCTTTTAACATGACTCGATGATACAAACGACTGTGACGCTCCCGAATCAAACAAAACAAAGGTAAAAACTCCTTTAACAAGAAATGTACCGGTGATAACGTGAGCATCATCCTCAACTGCTTTCTTCTTCATCATAAACAACTTGCCACTGGACTTCTGCCCACCTCCCTGGACATTACTAGCTGAGGTAGTCGGTTTAGCACCCGACCCCTGGTTGTTGTTGGTGTTTGTAGCCGGTTTCTGATAATAATTACCGCCATTGCGGTTAGCCCCACCGTTGTTGCTCTGACATCCCCTGTTGTTCCATGACTCAGCCGACCTGTTACTAGCATAACTCTGTGCATGACCTTGTGAGAAATTCCCCTGTGACGGTCTCTGGAAACCCCCACCCACCGCACTGGTGCACTCATGTCTCTTGTGGCCCACATCGCCACAGTTATAACATGTCATACCCCAACTACCACCACCACTACCACGACCACGCCCGTATGAAGCCCCATCACTAAACCCCGAGCCCAATGAATATGCTCTCGCCTGATTATGGTTACTCTTCTTGTAGCTGGACTGACCACCACCCTCGCTCTCAGCTTTCCTCTTCTCAGTACCCCTCTCCTTGGTCATCTCAACCAACCTCTTAGCACTTCCAGCTCGCTCATAGACCTCCTTCACATCTGTGAGAACTCCCACCGGTAGCTTCTCCATAATCTTGGGGGTCAACCCCTTCTGAAACCTCAAAGCTAAGTTCTCCTCACTCAGCCCCATGTCCTTAGCATATCTGGACTTCTCATTAAACTTGCGGTAGTAATCAACCACCGTCATATCAGATGTCATCTTAAACTCGTCAAACTCTTCCCTCAGCTTACTCCTCACATGTTCCGGCACAAACTCACGTCTCATCACTTTCGTGAACTCATCCCAAGGTATTGCAGGTAGTCCCTGCTTCATATACATCTCCCTAGCACCCACCTTAACCTTATCCCACCACTCACCGGCCGCTTCCCTCAAGTAGAACGTAGCTTGTTTCACTTTCATCTCCTCCGGGCAATAAACTAACTAAAGAATGTTCTCCATCTCTCTGTGCCAATTATCCAGAAGAATTGGCGCCCCAATCCCCTTATACTTCTTAGGGTTGAACCTAGCTATGTGAATTCTGATTTTGGAGTGATCAACATCCTTATCCTTTCCCACTCTTTTCAAAGCTTCCGTAAAAGCATCTTGGTGCTCCAACATCTTCACTATGTCATCCACGGTCATACTCTCCGCTCTAGCATACAAGGTGGTTCTTTTCGGCGGCATCTTGTAACTATATAAGAAAAGGTAGATATAAACACATATCCCACATCTCAAACATGCATACGACCTGTATAAAACCCACTCGATCGAGCCCCTACACCTACTCGATCGAGTTAAGGTCACTCGATCGAGTTGCCCCACCTACTCGATCGAGTACCTCGACTCCAGAACCTGACCAAAAAGCTCCTAAAAACACACTCGATCGAGCTGACTAGCCACTCGATCGAGCTGACCCCACTCGATCGAGTGCCCCTACCTACTCGATCGAGCACCCAAAAACTTGCTTCTGCCCAGAAAACATAAAACTACCTACTCGATCGAGTCAAACCCACTCGATCGAGAGCCCCCCACTCGATCGAGTCATGCAGACTCGTATAACTACCCGCATGCTTATCTTCCTTTTCCAACTTTATATACAACTTTTATACAACCAACATAACGACAACAACAATATATATATATATATATACACGCAATCCTTTACATACTCAAACAAACAACTTTACTTCCGTATTTCTAACATGCCATATTATAAAACAAACAACATGCCTTCATTCACCCAACATACAAATCACATAATCATCATCTTCATTCCACACCTCATATCCCCCACATTCATACATCCACCGATTCACCACATGTTATTATATAGACATACAAACAAGAAGATAACACATACGATTCCGACACGCACCCCATGTGACCGGTTCAAAATTGTAGGGCGAGTTCGCGACTTTAGGACGTCTCCCAAGCCTTTGCATTAGCTCCTACAACTTCTACCCCGGGTTAATTTTATTTTGACTCCCTATGTTCATTAGGTTCATTGGTTACAGGTTTCAGGATCGTCGCTCTGATACCACTTTGTGACATCCCCATACTCCAAGTGCCTTACAAGGACCACTTAGGTATAAGGACGTCACCATCTCGGTTACCTGAGACAATGATAATCATAAGACAAAGCAGAAACATAATTTACAGGTAAAATACGGTTTAAGTGATTACATGTTCCAAAACCCAAAACTGTTACTGAAATACAAGGTACTCAAACGGTCCACTATCAAAACTACAAAATATCGTCTGACAGAGCGGAAGACTCTTCTAACTGCCACATGATGACTCATCCCAGCTATCCCATATGCGTCATATCATACCTGCTCAATAACTGCTCACCATCCCCGAATGGATCACCACAGTTTTTAAATCAAATAATAGGGTCAGTACTAATTACACGATACAAACCAATATGAAACAAATGCCAAATAGCTCACTCAACACATCAATCTCCACACAATTGACTACACACTAAAGTGTGTAGTCCTGCCAGAGTACCCATCCTAACAAGTACTCCACACCGCCAGTGGGGGACCGCAGCCGTACCCACCAAATTCCCGCTCATCAACCACTGAGCGATAAACCCAAGTTTCCTTAATGTGCACATCCCCTCCTGTGGCGGGTTTCACAGTGGGCGAACCAAGGGCGTGAAGCCACTCCCGCAAGTGACTCCACTCAACTAGGGACACGCCCCGAATATCACAGACAGTTATACAACAACAATCAACCATATAAACCAACAACCGTCACAATCACCAGCAATATAATTTATCAATAACCACAGAACAACCACCACACACATCATGTAACTAATACTGAGTAGGGAAACCCTACCAGGAAAGCAACACGAATCAGACGATCTAAGCAGCTACTCAGAATCTTTCCTCAACAAAGCCTTCTTCTATACATACATACATATTATCACTACCGTAACCACATAATCACAAAAACCCCCAAATCCCCAAATTAGGGTTTAATCAACATTAACCAAATGATGTAAAAATGATATGTAGAACTTACCCACGACACAAAGATCAACAAAGGTGTAAAGAATGATGAAAACCGACACTTCTAGCTCCGGGATTTGCTAATAATGTGAAGGTACAAGACAACGTAACTTGAAACTTCTCTTGACTGTGATTTAGGTTTTTTAAAAGTGTTTAAGAAAGATGACGGAACTTAATATATATTAATCCGCATTATTAACAAACCCATCGCAATTCACCCGTAATCCGACTTACTCGATCGAGCATGTCGCTTACTCGATCGAGTGCCCCTTAATCGATCGAATGCCAAGCTTAATTGATCAAGTACCCTAGAGGCAGACTACTGTTTTGTATAAAAATCAAACTTACTCGACAGAGTAAGCCCCACTCGATAGAGTACCCTCAGACACATAAAACCGTATTATTACAATAGGAGTCTCTGTCGTTGTTTTATTTCTTGTGTTGATAGTCGTCTCACAAGGGATATAGTATGTCGAATAAATGGGTTTGTTGTAGTAGCGATGATGGTCTCTTGGATTTGTGTTGGTTTCAGCCGACACTGGTTTCAAGTGCTGCTATTGGATCAGATATTAATTGCTGGTAGGTTCGTTGAGGGTCTCTTTTTGTTCCCACCAATCTGCATGTTGGATTTCTCGATTTGTTGGTTCTACGCAAAGGGTTCGATATCTAAGGTGTAGGAGATTTATCTCCGTCGATGGCAGACTTCGTCGTCTTGCTATTCATCTTTTCTTTCTACGTTCTTTTCGCAAGAGCGTAAGAACAACTTGCTATTGCCATTCAGCGGTTCACGTACCAACGGGTTTGGAGGTCTTCCGTGCTGACAATACTGGGACAAATTCTCTTGGCCAATCTTCCATCCTTCATCATCATGCTTTCGTTACACTAGCTTACTTTGCTGTTGTACTCCTAGTCTTATCTTATGTTTATGTCATCTCTAAAACTGGCTTTGTAACACTAGATTTAGTAGTCGAATTTCTGGTGTTCCTTAGTCAAATAGCTTACTTTGTACCGCTCGGAATATTGTAATTTATTACCTTCTGTCAAAAAATAAAAATAAAAATAAAAAAATATCTAGAACAAGCCTCGCCCACTGAGTAATGGGGCCATGGTCAGGACATGTTGAGACTAATTCAACTGAAATTCACACTCTATAGTACACAATTGATATACGAGTATTTATTTATTTCAACAAAACTACACACATAATTTTTGATTTCTTATATCTTATAAAAAAAGGGGATATCGCTGTGACACAACTTTTAGTGTGCTTGTGTCCTCGTATGACGTCATAAATTACACTTCTGCCATTCCGTATTCACTTTTTGCTTTGTTTACTCTTAAATTATGCCTTTCTCACTCCTAAAAGCCACTATTGCTTCTCACCTTTGTTTCCCACGTCTCTTTTCCAAAGCTAAGTCTGGTACTCTTGTTTCCTTGTCGTAACTGCTGTTGCATCTTTGTATCCTTTTCTTCCCTTCATCCCCACCAACGTTTCTAAAAGACTACAATTGCTTATCTTTGTTGCTACATATCGAAGGGGAATCAGGTGCTTGCGCTATTAACTGACAACAATTCACGCCATAGAAGTAATATTCTGAGGTCAGTTTGACACCGTCTTCTTCCGTTTATATTATTGCTTGAACGAGATAATTTGTGGGAGCTACCAGCTCGTAAGCGATCTATTGTGTTCAGGAATTTAGGTGGGCATATTCACTGAACAAAACTTCTTCTACGTAGCTGCCCACCAGGTGTTCGATGAATTGGCAAAGCAAATATTACTTTGATCTTTCTTTTATACCGTGTTCATAGTTTTAAGTTCGTCGATATACGCTAACTAGTGCAAAATGACCTATAAGTGTATAAGACATATAATTGAGTCACTTTATGTATACAATAGGCTAAGTGAGTTTGCCTTGTGTCGAACCTAAAAATCAAAATTTGGGGTAGCGAAGTTTTCCAATATTGTTTTTGCTTTCGTTCATCTGCATTTGTCTCTCCTATGTTCCCTTGTTTCTGAGCTGATTAGATGCTTCAGGTAAAATTTAGGATATTCAGACGGCATGTCCCTGGAATATTTCCTTCAAATAGTAATATGAAGATTGTGAACTATGCTAACTTTGAAATTATTATATCTGATAAGTGGTTGGTGTAGGTCTTTACTCTTTTCTTGTGTGGGGCATCTACACTAGGATATGTCTGACTTTAATAGTCTGAAGCTCACTATGTCAGCTGTATATTGTGTTGTTGGGTTTATAATTCTGCTACTCGCAACATTCAGGTCTTGCTGTCTTCTTAACCTGGATGTTTTAGAGCCTTGTTAGTTTTGACCAATCAGATAGAGTAGAATACCAAGGTTTGCTCGACTGAATTAGCCCTAGAACAGAATTATTTAAGTCGAATAGAGGAAAAAAGATTAACAAGTGATTCAGTTAAATCGTGCCTTAATAAGTGAGCATTAGAAGTAGAGGGTGGTTGATTGGTTTATGTTTCGTGTTTGAATGGTAGATTATAGTAGTGAACTTTTTATGATTTTAATTAATGTCGCCGCCTTCTGGATTATGCTAATATTACAGTTGGTAAATTGCATTATGCTCAGTAATTGGCCTGACTAATAAAAATGACTTGTGGAGCTTTGAAGAGATATTTTCTACATGAAAACCGGAATATGAACCCAGATTGGTGAAGGGAGTCTGATGTCGGTTCTTCCAGGGATGAAGCTTTTTGAGGACAATGTTGTACATATGCCTCCGGAGATTCTTCTCATTATTATACCGTCGCCCACAACCATGCTCCAACTAAAACTCTACTGCTTTCCTTTCATATCTGTCTGTGTTGACTTCTTCTAAGCACAATTGTTGGAAAGATATATCATACAATTGTCTTTCCTATAATCTTATAATAATAAAGAATAGGGGTAGGATTTTTATCTGTACATGTCACCCATTTTACTACATCGCTGAACATCGGATTTTTTTTTGGCGTATAGAAGAACGATGTTTGGGTATATGCAGTCGCATCTCTGTCATATGGATTTCTTGTAAGTTAACTTGTAGAAATATTTTACGTGAACTTTTTTAATAATGGTTGGTGGTAGAACATAGCTAACTTGCTGAAACTTTTATTCAAATTTCGCTTCCTACCATTTTGGTATATCAGCTCTTCGATGAAATGCCGCTTAATGTGAGGAAATTGTAATTGTCACATTGAATAAAAATACAATTTCATTTACTTAGTTGTTTGTTTGTCCAGATTTCTCTCTCAAATTATATACATTTCTTTATTTTTTTTCATTCATTCATAATCAGCTACATAAACTTCCAGTAATGGTTTTTCTTCAGATTATACTACTACTAAATTTAGGATTATTGTTACTCATTCGTACTGCTTGTAACGCCGCACTTCGTACACATGATAGTGATTTGGATCAAGTCGCCTTTACCTGAGATAAAAGAAGATGAGTTGATTTAAAAGAGGGATACAGGATTGGTGTTGAAGAAGAAACTGCTACAGAATGATAGGTTTATAGGATCTACATAGTTACCTTAGTTAAATTGAATTGTGGGAGCATTGACTCTCTTTCATAGTCTTTGTGAGTTAGTATGTCTTTTTTTACATTCACGTGTAAATCTGTGTCACGGTGGTCCACTTTTGCAAAAGAATTGTTCATTTATTATTAGTAAATAGGTTAGCTTTGTAACACCCCCCATACCAAGGTACCTTACCAAGGACTACCCAAGCATGAAGGAATGTTACCATCTCGGTTTCCCGAGGTTAGTATAACAAAGTTACCAATTCCAAATAACCTTTATTAAAGTATAAAGAGTTAGCGAATACATGTTTTCAAAACCAAACCAAAACATAACTGTAAAATAACTATTAACTACAAAGAAAGCAAGCTAAGTCTCTCGACGACGGAAGCTAGACTCGAGTGACGACTCCCCATAACTGTCTAAGCATCTATATTACCTGTCACAGTCTGCTCACCATCCCCGAATGGATCACCGCATGTTTTATAAAACAACAACAACAACGGGGTCAGTACCATGCAATTAATGTAAGATAAACAAACATTGTAACCGGCTGATCATCCACACTCTCCGGTCTCCCGATCTCACATAGTAACCGACTACACACCGAAGTGTGTAGCCCTGCCAGATTACCCATCGCAACAGGTAATCCACGCCGCCGGTGGGTGACCGCAGCCGATCCCACCAAGTCCAGCTCATCAACGAGCGACTGAAAATCCATGTCCCTTAATGTGCACATCCCCTCCCATGACGGGTTCCACGGAGGGCGAATTAGGGTGTGAAGCCACTCCCGCAAGTGACTCCACCACAATCACAACACACACAACATCAGAACTGTCACAACACCACAACCGTCACAACACAACAGCCATACTCCGATGATCAGCAGGTAACAACAATTACAACACAAGCACAGTCTTAAATCAATTAACAGTAACCGAGTAGGGAAACCCTACCTTTCCGCAATCCAAGCACACATAAGCAATCAATAGCAATTCCTCATGACACCGTCACCTACATACAATAATCACATAATTCCAATTACCATATCGCACAATCCCATTTCCCCCAATTCATAAATAAAGGCAAAACCCTAAAAGAACATAAATGACATGGGGAATAAAACTTACCAACAGTAGAATGAGAGATTACACGCAAGGACCACGACGATTGCACACACAACGAGATTAGGGGATAATTAGAGAGTGATTAGAGTAATCGTAAAATAATTAGGGTTGAAAATGGTGTTTTAGAAACTGACTTTGAATATAAAACAACTCTAAACACTCCCGCATCAAACCGCTAAAACAATACTCGCCAGACCGGATACTCGGTCGAGTAAAGTGCATACTCGGCCGAGTATCCTCTACTCGGTCGAGTATTCTTCATACTCGGCCGAGTATTCCTCGGCAGAACCAAAACAGACTGCACAACTAGCACTACTCGGCCGAGTAGGCTCTACTCGGTCGAGTATATAACTTAAGAAAAACCGTAGTATTACAGTCTCCCCTCCTTAAAAAGAATTTCGTCCCCGAAGTTCCAACCCAACCTATAAAACATGGACACCTAACACTAACTCCACCAAGCACACTTACTAGCTAACATATCCTCTCAATATAAACTGCATAATACCGTCGAATAACCACAATATAATGTTGCCAACCTTGTCTCACTTCCATAACACTCACTAGCAACTCAATACCAATACAATCCACAAAATAAGATCAACCATCAAAATGGAATGTTACATTCTACCATCCTTAAAACGAACTTCGTCCTCGAAGTTATTCACACACATAAACATTCTCACACAATCCATTACTCATACTCCTAAACATCATACTACTATGAGCACTGCCATTACCTGTAATAAAATCGACCATCGCACAAATCCATCCTTATTCTATACCAACACTCAAACTTCCAATTGTACTATAACATGTACAACCATCAAACTCTCTTTCTCGATCATACTCCTCTTAAGATGAAAGTTACGTCCTCGTAACTCACTAATACTAGGTCTATTGACATACCTCCCATAATTCTCATTACTACCGCATGACAACGATAATCCATTATAACCTCAACACCTACAACCATTCCTATAACCAGGACTCTCTTTCTTTAACAGTTCTCGTGTCTCCAATTGTTCTGTACTCACATAACATATATCATAAAATCCTCAGTACAACCACCACTCCATCTCTTCCACATTACCGCAAAACAACATACTTCTATATACTTATACACTCATCTCCACGATCTTAGCTCACAATCCACAATTGTTACACATACCTACTTTAGCTTCTCAAGTTCACCCCTTTTATTATCACTAAACTCACCCTTAACTTAACATGATACAAAGTCTCAAAACTCCGTACTCGATGTCCTAAGAAAGGTGCTAACCACATGTAGTTACAGTTCAATACCACACATGCTTCACAATCTCTTGCCACGACTATGTCCACCAATGCCTCATCTAAAACAAGATCATAAGTACTCCAACAACCTCTCACAAATGTGTCCCATAAACAGAATATTACTATACCATGACAACAACAAAACCACACCCAACTCTCTATCATACTCTATTCTCACTCCCATGCCGACACTGGTAAGAAACATTGGGAATCAAAACAACGGTCTATACGCCCCAACCGACACTGACAGGAAACGGCAGAAAACAAACAACAAACTATATAATTGTTATATATATATACTTTCGAAAGTTAGTCTATCAAGTAAATAAACAACAGTCATTATAACCGTGCGCAGATCGCCACTCGAGGCACAACAACCATATCAATAGCCATCACCACTTTTATAATCTCATAACACTGATTCAGTACAACTTCATTGACCAGAAGACTTTCTTAAAACCGCTTTGCGAAATCACATCACAACATATTACACAAAATAACACATTACGACTTATAACTATCACACCAACCATTACTCGTGAGGTCAAGACCTCACACAAACATTTACACATACATCTGACCCATAAACAAATCTAACTAGCCAATCCTGATCACGTAAGTTACCACTTGACAATGAATACCTCTCATCCGGACTTAACTCAAGTGCCCTTCATAACATATCCTCTCATACACACAATTATCACCCCTCCGGCGAATGTAGCCATAACATCAGTACCCAACCTCCAGCGAACACCTCATATGTCCACATCTTATACTACCTCACAACCAAACATACTAATCACATCCACAAAATCAACCTCATTAGAACAACTAACTTCCCTAAAGTAACATCATCCTCAACCACTAGTGACAACACTACAGCACCACCACCTTTCATGTGACCACTCTCTTACTATCATTTCCTAATATAACAATCTGTTTCCTCTCTTTGGTTATCATCCCAAATAACGAACATCCAATCCATCAAGACAATCTACCTCAACATGATTCCCAACTCTATCCTTTACCATATCGTTACCTAACTCTCCACCAAAATCTCAGATCGTGCAAACACTCTACAAGCTTCTAATTCGCTTAATACCTCGAAACTCATGGCTAACCTGTCGTCCTGCTCTCCTATATAACCATTAGCTCACACCCTCTGGTGGAGATATCGTACATTTCCATAATTTCCTACCTTCATGCTCATTAGCTTCGGTCCACGTTCTCTCAACTTACTTCCATCCCTCTTTCTCCCGTATTTCCTTTCTTCTTCTACCTATTTCTTTAGTAATTTGTTTATTTTCCCATAGTTCCACAACTCTAATTCCACTAATTCATATCAATATCTTATCATTCTTCTTATCACTTATCCTCTCATCATGCTTCTCACTCATACTTGTCACCATCAAGTCCACACACTAACAGTTACTCTTCAATTAGTTGTATCTCCCTTTCGCATCTCTAGAATCCAAAATTCACTTCATACTATTAACTGTCCAAAGAATTACACACTAGGCTCACCCCTTGATATTCCAACTTCCCAAACTTAGCCACTATCTACAAATCCACATCGCGACATAACTTCCTCTAAGTTCACTATATACCTCTCTTCCATATCTTCTTACAACAACCTTCCATTACATATATCCTTAAGCAACTCTATCCTAGCCGTCTCCCTCAATAAATCCTTATACATCCCAATATGCCACTATTCGTATCCCTTATCTCAATCTTTCATTCTCACGTTTCTTTACACTTACATCACCCTTGCCCATATACACTTACTTTTATACTACTCAACACACGACTATATCACTCATCATATCTCAAAAAAATATGCTCCCTACCCTGATTAGCTCATCATTCTTCTCTTTTTTTTACCCACTATCCTTCAGAACCACATTAACACATGTCTTCCTTACCCAACACATGTCCCTCATAAGCCGTCATTCTCCATGTCATAACTTCCGGTAACTTACGTATCAAGACCGTCACACATATAAAAGAATGCGTTAAGACTCAAAACATACATGTGTATATACCCTACGACTCAAAACAATGTAAAAACATAGCCACCGGCTCAAAACAAAAGTAAGAACAAAGCCACCGACTCAAAGTGGCCGCCCAAGGAGGTACTCGGTCGAGTACATAACATACTAGGTCGAGTACAAGGTACTCGGTCGAGTTTTCGACTCCAGAAGCAAACTAAATTATCGTAGAAGGACTACTCGGTCGAGTATTGGGAATACTCGGCCGAGTAGGCCTTACTCGGTCGAGTATTACTTTACTCGGTCGAGTACCAACACAGTTCTCAGCATCGTCCAGTTTTCGTAAAACAGTCATATCTCACTCGTTACTTGGTCATTTTGGGCGTGTGACCTATCGTTAGAATCGTAAGAAGACAAGCTATCCCCTCAACTTGGAATCACAACAATATCTTTTCTAGAACTCGACTTATTACAGTTTTAAGACAACTCTTCCGTAATCGATCTTCATACCAATCAAATTTCCTAAACCAAAACAATTTGAACATGCATAAAGCAATAACAACAACTCAACACTCCAAGAAACCAGTACACAAGTGAACTCTTATCATACCCACATGAAAATTGGACACGAAATTCATGTATATAGACACATGCCCGTAACCATATGCTACTACCAACAATCAAGCATTAACATCATCATAATCATATACACATGTACCACTACCCTTTTGAAAGTTACATATTAAACAGGTAACATGCTCAACATATTTCATGCTCAAAGTTTAACATCAACAATCCTCAATACCTCTTTCAACCACTATCACATTCCACTTCTTTCATCATTCCATCCAATCATGCACAAGATTCAAACTATAGGTATCAAACACACATAACTCAAACATACAACAGTTTTCCCCCATGTGACCGGCTTGAGATCGTAAGGGCCTTAGTGCGACTCCGGGACGTCTCCCAAGTCTTTGCGGTAGCTCCAAAAAACTCTCCCCGGGTTCATTTTATTTAGACTCCCTAAGTTCATTGGGTTCATTAGTTTTAGGTGCCAGAATCTTCGGCTCTAATACCACTTTGTAACACCCCCTCATACCGAGGTACCTTACCAAGGACTACCCTAGCATGAAGGACTGTTACCATCTCGGTTTCCCGAGGTTAGTATATCAAAGTTACCAATTCCAAACAACCTTTATTAAAGTATAAAGAGTTAGCGAATACATGTTTTCAAAACCAAACCAAAACATAACTGTAAAATAACTATTAACTACAAAGAAAGCAAGCTAAGTCTCTCGACGGCGGAAGTTAGACTCGAGTGACGACTCCCCATAACTGTCCCATAGCTAAGCATCTGTATTACCTGTCACAATCTGCTCACCATCCCCGAATGGATCACCGCAGGTTTTATAAAACAACAACAACGGGGTCAGTACCATTCAATCAATGTAAGATAAACAAACATTGTAACCGACTGATCATCCACACTCTCCGGTCTCCCGATCTCACATAGTAACCGACTACACACCGAAGTGTGTAGCCCTGCCAGATTACCCATCGCAACAGGTAATCCACGCCGCCAGTGGGTGACCGCAGCCGATCCCACCAAGTCCAGCTCATCAACGAGCGACTGAAAATCCCTATCCCTTAATGTGCACATCTCTTCCCGTGACGGGTTCCACGGAGGGCAAACTAGGGTGTGAAGCCACTCCCGCAAGTGACTCCACCACAATCACAACACACACAACATCACAGCTGTCACAACAACACAACCGTCACAACACAACAGCCATACTCCGATGATCTGCAGGTAACAACAATTACAACACAAGCACAGTCTTAAATCAATTAACAGTAACCGAGTAGGGAAATCCTACCTTTCCGCAATCCAAGCACACATAAGCAATCAATAGCAATTCCTCATGACACCGTCACCTACATACAATAATCACATAATTCCAATTACCATATCGCACAATCCCATTTCCCCCAATTCATAAATAAAGGCAAAACCCTAAAAGAACATAAATGACATGGGGAATAAAACTTACCAACAGTAGAATGAGAGATTACACGCAAGGACCACGACGATTGCACACACAACGAAATTAGGGGATAATTAGAGAGTGATTAGAGTGTGGTTAGAGTAATCGTAAAATGATTAGGGTTGAAAATGGTGTTTTAGAAACTGACTTTGAATATAAAATAACCCTAAACACTCCCGCGTCAAACCGCTAAAACAATACTCGCCAGACCGGATACTCGATCGAGTAAAGTGCATACTCGGCCGAGTATCCTCTACTCGGTCGAGTATTCTTCATACTCGGCCGAGTATTCCTCGGCAGAACCAAAACAGATTGCACAACTAGCACTACTCGGCCGAGTAGACTCTACTCGGTCGAGTATACAACTTAAGAAAAACCGTAGTATTACAAGTTTTTCATTATAGGACCGTCTCATAGTGTGAGACCGTCTTAACTCTTACAAACTACTGGCCAACTTTTTTCTATTTTATTTTTTCATCGTGTCTGTGTATTTCTAAACGAGTTCTGATTTTATACAATGCTATTTTTATTTCTATTATGTACACACGCTACAAAATCACGTTTCTTTCCCTACCGAGTTTTTAGACATGAACAACAAAAGCAAGCTCTTTCTGTTTTTCGAGTCGTTTGCAATGACTCAAATGATTTCCCAACGCTAACAGACGTAATAAAGAACGAAACATAATCATATTTGTGGTTATAAGTTCTTATAAATCGAAAACGTTTTACAATTTTTTTCTGAAAAAAAAAACTACACAAAGGACTTACAGTAATTATAAATATCCGAGGCCTCTCTATATGTGCTTTTTGAGATCACGGAGAAATCTATTCATTTCGTTTCTCGGCCGTCATGCCTTATTTATGTTTTACTCTATCTATATAAAATAAGATCCTGTATATTTTATGTAAATAAATAAACTAAGCTTTTCAATGTTTTTCTTATAAACTTTTGTTATTTTCTTGTATAGTTTAACGACTTAAACAACTGTAATAATATAAGCACCCGCAAACATTACCAATTCAAGTAAGAAAAGTTTTAAACCACGTGTTCCAGCTAGTCTTTATGATAATAAAATGTGTTTTTTTTTTTTTTTTTTTGGTGAACATGATCCTATAATGTGAATGCTAATATTCTCATAGTGACCTATAAACTTGTAATACCATATCTCTAAGAACAACCCTACAAGGTCACGCAATTGGTACACCACCCAATTACCACATGTCACATACTCACATAGACACTATACTCGCATACCTTAATCTCTTATCTACAAGTCCATATATTATTGCGCACACGCCATTGAATACATCACATACAAAATCCATACACGTGATGACCATGTGCAAACGTATAGAACAACTATCTCTTAATTTAATGTACCAATCCTAATTTTGTAAACAAGTAAACGGTTGCTCGCGCAATGCCGTTTACTTGCTCTTCTATTTATCTGCCATGACGGCATGACCTTGTCATAGTAGGCATCAATGGACCGAGTATACTTTATTTTATTTAATTAAGAAAGTCTTCTATAGATCTTGGCTTTTTAACAATCAAATAATTATCAAACTTGCACCGTTTCTTAAAATATTTAATATTTAAAAATAAAATGATTAATTTTTTGGAAAATGCATGCGGTGCCTTTGAATTTTGATATTTTGTCTGATATACCCAATATTTTGATCCGAAAAACTTTAAGAGGCTATAACTCGTGTTTACAAGCTCAGAAAGTGACGATTTTTTTTTCAAATTGATTATTTTTTCGAGAACTACGACTTGAAAAACAAATTTGTCGAGTTTGGAATTCGTAACCAAGAGATATGGTCACTTAAAGTTTGTTCGGTAAAAAAACTTTGACGTACAAAAACTCCTAGCCACGGGATCCAAATACGACAATTTTTTTCAACCCGTAGTTGTCGGAAAGATAATCGATTTGAAAAAAAAAAATTATCCCTTTCTGAACTCGTAGACACGAGTTACAGCCTCTTAAAGTTTCTCGGAACAAAAATTGAGTATTTCGGGCAAAATATGAAACTTCAAAGACACCGCATATATTTTCCGTTAATTTTTAAATTTATTTAGTGCAACATTAAAATTTACGTATACAGTCATATAAAAAGAGACTAATTAACAATAGTTAAAGATAATAATGATCAAACTTAAAAATTAATATATAGTTAATAATCAAACACGGGACTTGATTACACCTTTGAGCAAGTGTTTGACACCAATTTGATATTTTCACGAAAAGAAAGGGTTATGGGTTCATTTCACGAAATAGCGTTTGTTTTATGACATAGTAATATAGTTGTTCCGGGTGTAATTCCAGAGCAGATATTTGTTACCACTCGTAGCTTGTAGAATGACGTCTTTACTTGAATCCTCCTTCGATCTCTCCTGAAACGATGAACAAACTGAGGGCTCGGCTTTGGCCGAGCGTACTCACTCCGACGCTCAAGTCAGTAAACTTAGAGAGGTAAGTTGTTGTTACTTGGCTAAACGTGTATTGTAGAGAGATAAGGAAGATATTACCAGATGAATAGTGGTTATTAGGTTAATTTGTCGATCCTTTCCTCAATGAAGGTTGAGGAGTATTTATAGACTTTCACCTTTTGTCACGTAGTGGCCAAGTGGCCAAGTGGCTGGAAGGTGGAAAGACCGTTCTACCCTCGGCCGATGGACCTATGGCAGGCTGACCGAGGGGTCTTGGATATGAGTACGCGGATATGTGCCCCGGCTGGCTAGTTGCCAGGCCGAGACTCAGGTGACAGATCGATGGGCTTCATCGGCTAGACTGTCTAAGTCGTTGACTTTGCTGTGGATACCCTTGACCTCGCTTAATATGTTGACTTGGTCAGTGGTGCAGAATATGCCCCATCAATTTGCCCCCAGCGTAGTCTATGCCGTGGTATGAGCTCCGATGTATGTTGAGCGTATATTCTGCGCAAGTATTTTTGCAAATTTTTTGGTATCGGCTTCTTCTGATGCATCGGCGTGGTTCTTGTTAGGCCGTACCATATCCCCCCTCCACATGGATGCGTAAAGGGCATCCGATGTGGAAAAGAATATGACGCTGGCCGAGACCAGGTAGTGAGAGTCTTAGGTTGTTTTTGATTGCCCCGGCCGTGCTTCCTAGCTTGGTTGGTCATGTGGCCGGCGGAGACCAGATACCTAGGAATTTGTTGAGGAAGATGAATAGGCGAAGAGATGTGAATGGGCGTGTTGAAGACGCTTGGTCACTGTTGCATTGATTGACGTTCAACTGTTGCAACGATTGACATTCCGTGGTCGCATGTCTGACACGTGTCTATTCTCTGATTGGTTGACGCTTCATGGGTTGTGCCCTGATTGGTCCTTCTTCATGGGCTTTTTCCTATAAATAGGGCAGTTATTCCGTGATTTTGGCCACCAATTTCATTTTCTCAAATTTTCTCCAAAATCTTCATCTTTCTAAACTTTCAAGAGCCACTACAAAAAGAATTAAAACAGGCGACTGAAATTGGCGACTGAAATCAGTCGCCAAAATCAATTTGGCGACTGAAATCAGTCGCCAAAGGTCAGTCGCGGACCTTAGTCGCCTTTTCTAGCTTTGGCGACTAAAGTCGGTCGCCAAATTTGGCGACTGACAAATCAGTCGCCAAATGTCAAAAATGGCGACTGATAGGGTAGTCGCCAAATTGGCGACTGATTAAAGGTAGTCGCCAAATTGGCGACTGATTAGCAGTCGCCAAATGCTTTTTCAGTCGCCTTTTTTGGGTGACGTAGCCAGTTTGGCTGACCAAATTTGGCGACTAATTTGTGTTTTGGCGACTACAAATCAGTCGCCAAATTGGCGACTACCTTGTCAATCAGTCGCCAAATTGGCGACTACCTTGTCAATCAGTCCTAAAGAAGGTTCTACTTAGCTAATAGCTAATTTCTCTTAATCCAAAAGACGGTTCCACTTAGCAAATTCCATTAATGCAAAAGACGGTTTCACTTAGCTTAATATTAATAATAATACGACGGTTTCACTTAACTTAGTAATAATAATAATAATAATATTAATTAAGACGGTTCCACTTAGCTTAATACTAATCATAATGAGACGGTTTCACTTAGCTACCAACACCAAACACCACCCCACGACACACCCCCACCACGGCCGAACGCCGGCCGACCGCCACCCACCACCCACCGAACCACCCCCACCCATAACCCTAAACCTAGACAAAAACCCCCTTAATCATTCCCTTTTAATTCAAACACAAATTAAACTAAATCTAACTACAAATTAAACTAAATCTAACTACAAATTAATCAAACATACTAACTACAAATAAATCTAACCAACTAACAACAAATTAATCAAACTAACTATAAATTAATCTAACAAATTAAACTAAATAAACTGAAATTAAACAAAAACAACTAACCTAATTAAAGAGGGTGGATGTGGCGGTGGAAATGGCGGTGGAAATGGCGGTGGAAGGGTGGTTGTGTTTTTGATCCAATCTTCAGAGTCTTTGATCCGGCGAGTGTTTTTCTTCGAGGTAAACAAACAAATTTTTCTTTTATCTTGCTAGTAATTTGTTGTGAACATGTCTTCTGCTGATGCTGGACCTAGTAAACCTGCGTCGGGGGGCCCTAGGTCTCCTTCTCCTGAAGTTGATCCTCAAATTCTGGAGGAATGGGAGGATGATGATTCTTTTGGTGATTTGGGTGATGATTTCGGTGATGATGCGGAAAGGTCTCGTCCTAATGAGGGGAGATAGTACGTCATGGATCACGGCGACGCCTGTAAGGTTCGCCTTGACCGTGCTTGGTCCCATAAGCTTGCCAGTTGTTCCGGCGAGAAACTTTTCGAGGGCCATTTTTTCTTTGGTAGGGGATACAAAATTGTTATCCCTGAGGAGGGTCAGGTCGTCTGTTGTCCTCCACCGGGCTACACCGGCGTGTACATGCGGCATTTGGAGTATGGGCTCCGGTTTCCGCTGAATGGGTACGTTATGGCCATAATTAGAGCCATGAACGTTGCCGTTGCCCAACTGCACCCGTTGGCTAGCTATGAGAACCATAATTGGTTTTGTCTGGCTTTGTCTCTTCAAGGGAGAGGCTCCAACGGTGAATTTATTCCGCCGGCTTCATCATCTCAAACCATCAATCTCTGGCCGCGTCGGATGGTACAGTGTGCAAATGGAGCAGGGTTATGTCTCTGTTGACAAACTTTCTTCTTGCAAGGACTGGCAAGATCGGTGGGTGTACGTTAAGGTGCCGGATGACTATCATCACGCCCGCTCCTTCCAAAGCACCAAGTTAATTTGCGGTGTGAGACTAAGGCGGAGCATGACGGATGGGTCACCGGAGCATCTTAAAATGGATGCCAGCAAGGTCCTTCTTAAGGAGGATGAGAGGCTGGCAATGAGGCTCTTTGAGGTGGACAAGAGTGGGGTGCGGAAAAGATGGATTCCCCCGACGCAGATCATTCTTCAGGATGAGCCGCTTTGCCATGTCGGCCTCATACCGGCCCTAGCACGGGGTGAGTGGGGTCGGTGTGAGGCCCATCACCGCTCTCAATGTTCCTGTTTCTCGAACTTCGATTTATTTCCTCTACTTAACTCTTGCTTTGTTTCTTTCGCAGATCACTTTGGACCGGACCTGTCTGAGGATATCCTCCGGAGAATGGGGCTGCACAAAGATAAAACCGTTGCTAACTTGCATCCCAAGGCTCTAAACCATGACCGCAGGACGTCGCCGCATGATCTTATGGAACAACGGCTGAAGGGCTTGAGCAGGGAGGAGGCCCAGGCGAAGGTTGTTAGCGGCGTAGTGCGTCGGACGCGGAAAACAAAGTCTTCAGCGGCACCGGCGTCGACACCGGTTCCACCTCCCATCCCCCCCCTAAGAAGGTGGAGATTGTTGATATTCCCGATGAGGGGGACTCTGATGCGGAGGGATCTCCACTTATCCGTAAGAGGAAAGAGACAGCCTCTACCGCTGGCAAGGAAGTGCCTCCTCCGGCCAAGAAGGCCAAACATGGTACCTATCTATCCTGTGGCTCAAATTTAGCCGGGTCATTAGGTGCTCCTGATGACGGGCTTTCTGATATGTCGAAATATGTTGATACTGATGCCTTTATTAAATTTTTGTAGACCAGCCGCTGCCGGCTTTCGCTCTCATTGGGCAGCAAGTGGAGGGGATCTCTGCGCAGGTTGGTGATCAAGGCGTCACCGTCAACTCTTCATCCCAGAAGGCTTCCCTCTCCCAGCTGCAGGCTGGTGGTCAAAGTGTCACCACCGTCCCCTCATCCCAGAAGGCTTCCGTCTCCCAGCTTATAGAGGAAGGTACGAAGCTGATTAAGGAGCTGGCGAGGTGGAACGTGGTTACCGGTGCTCGTCTCATGGAGCAGGAGAAGGCCGTGGCTCGAGCTGTTCTCGAGCGTAATTGTAACACCCCCGTTTATTTAAGGGCCTGAACTAGGACTCCTCAGATAAATGACGGTGTTACCATCTCGGTTTCCCGAGGTAGTGAATAACAACTTAAACTCCAAGGCAATTTATTTAACATTTTAACTTAATTATTACAAATTCTCCTTTTAAATTAAATTACAAGAACTGACGTAAATAAAAGTGAAGTCTTCTAGATGATGAACTAGCCACTAGGTCATCTGATCCAGTGTCTCACGCCCATCCAGCTCCCGTCCTATCTCATGAACCTGTCAAGTCTGCTCCCCATAAAACGGTTCATCACAGGTGTTCACGAATACACAGGGTCAACCACGAGGTTGAGTAGGGAAAACAATAAAACAGTAAATATGATATGCATGATACTCCGTCACCTCCATCTCCATCTCAACTCATCACACACAACCCCGGCACGCCCAGCCATACCGATCCCCGGTAGACTATATATATCGACCGTAGTCGATCTGCCCGCTCGCAGCGGAGGACACCAGGGCAAGTCCTGCAGAACCCGCCTGGGCCTTATCACAACATCACATCGTATCTCCACATCACCACCACATCATCCTCCAACTCCAATGCATATGAAATGCTCAACAGTAATTAATGCAATGCAATATGTATATAATTCACTGAACTGATAAATCACAAAGTCATGCCAGATACCCGATGTTGTGATATCATACACAATACGATAAATTCAGTCAATCACTTCCCAAATATAAATGATAACGGAAATCAACAACCAGGAATCAAGTCAACACAATTCAACTATGACGATAATAGGACAAGTGTATTTCCCTACCTCAGTACTGCAGTCAAATGGACAGATGCCCAATAATATTCCATCACAAAATCGTCCTCTGAAAGATAAATAATGATAACAATTACTTAACTATTCCCGTTCCCAAAATAGAGAGTTATTAAAGATAGAATTTCTTAAAATGAAAACTTTCCGGATATAGTAACCTTTCTCTTTTAACAAACCCGACTCAAAAACCTGTCACTAGTTAATTAATTATTATTTTATTTTAATTAACTCGGAACTTAAACCAACACGATAATTTTAAACGAATTATACGATTTAAGAAAACCCGAATCCAACATAGAACAACTCAACCCGTCTTTAATTATTTAATAACTCGGGAATTAAATTGAATAAATTAATTAAAAGACTCGGGACTTATATTAATTAATTAAGAATACGATTCATTAACGAATTCTAGTGATTAAACTTATGACCAAAACCCGTTTCAAAACTAAAACAACCCGACTCTCACTACCCACACTTCACTCTCGCCCACACTCACCATGCGTCGCCTGAACCACCACCACCACCACCAGCCGTGGTACCCACATTGACCCAGCCACCAACAACCCAGCCCCAACTGGTCGACTCCCGCCGGCGAGTTGAACCAGGGCCGTCATTTGGCCTGGTACACCGCCGAACCTCACCAAACACCCACTGTTTCCCCTCTCACCACCACCGCAACCATCACTGAAACCCTGTCAAACCACCACGGCTATGCTCGCCGTCAGCCCACCAACACAGACACAGTGGCACCACCATTTCGACCTCCCCCGAGTCCACGGTGGTGCCACCCCAACACTACTCGTCTAACTCGCCTGAAAACTGCATTTAAACTCGTTTGTTACCCCCTATGTCGATGCCGCCTATTACTGCCACCCTAACCACCTACAACCACCCCAACAACCACCAAATTACTCGCCACTCACCACACTACTCATATAACCCGTCAACAACCACCCTTACTACCTCTCTAAGTCACGCAACACCCTCGAAAAACCCGAAACTAATTCGAAAAACAGAGGAGGGAGTTGGCTGCTTACCTTTCCGCCGCCATAGCTACCACCAGGGCCGCCCACGAACGTCGACATTCATCCCTATCTCTTCCTTGCTGCACCGACACCACCCCTGCTCTCTCTCTCTCTCTCGTTTTGCGTGAAGATAGAAGTTGGAGATGATGAAAGGAGGGAGGCGGCTGAGGGAAGAGGGAGGCGGTTGTGAGAGAGGTACTATTAGGTTTAGGTTTATGGTTAGGGTTAGGGTTAATGTTTAGGGTTTAGTTGGGCTTTAGGGTTTAATGGGTGGGACAGTTATTGGGCGCTCAATGGTTACCTCACAATTCGAATCCTATATAAACCCGTCTTAATTAACTTAGCTCGATAACTTAACGTATTTACCGACTCAACAATTAACCCGATATAATTAGTAATATAAAATGTATATTAAATAATATTTAATAATATCCATTTAATAATATCCGTTTAATTCGATAATATCCGTTTAATTAATTATATAAAATACGGGGTATTACAGTCTTCCCCCCTTAAAATAAACTTCGTCCCGAAGTTAGCTCCCATACTCAAACAACAGAAAGGTATTGTATATTGTACTTACGGACGTCACGAAATTCTAACACGGTTAACACACTTTTGACTCATCAATTAAACGTAACAAATACGGAATGTTACATTCTGCCCTCCTAAAAAATAAACTTCGTCCCGAAGTTTAACTCATCTTTTCTTAATCCAATTAACTACAACTAATAACTACCTGCGAACACAAATGTATAACAACTAAATTATTCATCTGAGAACACCGTCATCTTCCTTCTAAATTCCGATCTCAACTCAAGTAACTCAATAACCATGGTCTCACTGGACCGCAAACGTAACTCGGCACAAAGGCCCCACAACTCAATACTAGTGGCCAATCTCAATCTCAATATCAATAGTTTAACTACACTCTTCTTTTACACATCAACCACTAACAGAAGCATGAATAAAACATATAGAACTCATTTGCATAGATACCCCACAACGAAACATCTACTTGGTCAAAACTACCATCTACAAACAAGTGCAACATAAACATTAAGATTTTACAATCCTACCCGACTAGAAACATGGTTACGTCCTCGTAACCTCTTTTCAATTTTCATATACCTATACAACAAAATAATTATCAACCACATGTGACAGGAAAGAATACATGATAAGGGATTGCGCATCAACATTAAGGTCGAAACGAGGTTTTATTAAGGAATTAACTGATTGTCAACAAGTAGCATTTATTACTAGCTCATGCTTAACTTAAAAACACAACATCAAACTAAAAGAACAACAAGAAAGGAACCAAGGTTTACACGGTTTCACAACTAAACAAATTTGATGATCAATTATAGACTATGAACGAGCGAGAGCAAAATCAACAAAACAATTTAAGAACTTCTCACATTTGTAAACATATCACAGAAATAGATCTACCACTACTATCTATCACAATCACAGGATCTTATTGACACGTCCATTCAACCCTTTACTCACTCACTGGTTTAGGTCACGAATTAGGTCGATGAATTTAAGCAATCAACAACATACCCATAATTCATACTTTAAATTATAAAAATTGTTTGCACGATATCAATTCTGAAAACATGTTTCCCAATAAAAGTAACTACATATGATCTATGACAACGACAACATTACTTCCATATCACACCTATGTTTCACATTTTAGCAACCATATCATTCAATTGTTTCCAGCAACTTAGTATAATTCATTCTCAAGAAAAACAAGAGATATTGTATAAATAGTTTAAACATATACATTTGCCATCATATACTTTGTAGAACACTAGCTATGATAAAAGATTAGCAACTTGAACAACTTCTCTGATTTGCATGATTGAATAATTAGGCAACTCGTAGGCTCGATTGAATGTAACTATAATGACTATCATTTAAACCAATGCATATCATGTGTATCATCAAAAGAGTTATCCCATTATAATTGCCAACATAGTTATCATGACGATTTTTATTATAATATAATTGATAGTAACGACTCGAGAATATAGATATGCCAATTGTCATGTTATATCAAACAGTTTCCTTTATATCACACCCATACAATTGCAAGAATCACTTTAGCATTTTATGACAATATAATAACGAACATATTCAATAAGGAATAACAACATTATTTATTATCATGTTATAGTTTTAGGTCCAACTGAAATAATTTAATGTGATGAAGGTAATAAATATAACTATTGGCACACAACTCATATGAAAGACATTAGAACTTAGATGCATCCTACATGTGTGAACATTTGGACATACTCATTACTATCATCCATGTGTAAACATTTAGACATAATTATTATAATTATTCATGCGAGTATATTAGAACAATCAAATTAACTTTTAACGCCATCAACTTTACCAAGATATGAGAACATAGTTTTATATTTATATATATCCGACGACCATGCAAATATGATGAACATACTAGAGATATTACAACATGCCAAACATACATAAATATGCAACAACTGGACTCGTATAAAATATTTCACCCTTGATTAAGAATCAATTTAAGCGATCCAATTTTACTCACGCGATCATGCCAACAATGTTATCAACTAGACTTTAATTTTTTTATCGCCTGTTAAGATACATAACTACTGAACATGCGTGCTACTATCATCATATAAAACATTATAAGATCACATTAATAAGGCTCATGAAATAACCAAACAATTATATGAAAACTCACATAGTACGCACATTTTACAAGTCATGATTCACGTTGTAACTTTCAAAAATCGCAAGTAAATAACCGTCCAACGAATACTTGAGTTAGATTACTTTTTATAACATACCGAGAGTTAAAAACACCGGGGAAAAAGAATTATGTCTAAAGCACAAGAATTTCATTTTTAAAGCATTTTACAACTCAGTTGTTCCAAATAAGTATGTGACGGCAATTGGTTCGAAACTTGGGTCAGTTTGCAAAACGTACCAGTTAATATAGAAACATCAAGAATTTTCGTGGCTTAACAATTTGAAAACATATGCGAATCTTCTGATCGATGGAGTTGGAATTATGCAAAAATTATCATTACAATTTAAATGAGGATTTTTACAAAATCATTGGTCAAAACATCACTGCCCAGGAACTTCCTGACCACAGCCCACTAAAATATTTATTACTCCTAATCCGTATATCATATAAGCATGAAACCAACGCCAAATGAACACTGACTCACGAGGCTATCTCTCACAAAATTTTCATCCGTAGGGGATTAACAGAAAAGAAATGACAGCAAGATCAATTAGGGAGTAAAATCAAACAAACGTGTTTCATCACTAGGTCATTCATCTACTATGTTCCAAGCTCTTACAACCACACTATCGATACTAACTCATCCTAACTTAAATCTCACACTGTATACCTTCGTAACATCAACTCCTTAAATCTAATCACGATTGCTATGACTAGAAATATGCAATTCAATAGTGTTTCTTATTACTATCACAAGACTATACTAGCATGGCTTTGGGATCACATAACCGCATATCACTAAACATAATAGTACTATCAGCACATCATTCAACATCCACCTAGGTAAATATCATAATTTCGTAATTATTTTCACACTCACGATTACCACATTCCAACACTTCATTGATTATCAATCTGAACACGAAGATTTATTTCTCATTTCCACAACATCATATGATCACATCATCATTCATACAAAATACTTACCGTAACGTTGTCCTGTAGAATGGTTAGAACATATGGGTCTCAAGGTGTACATCCACTCGATTATATTCAAGGTTTTCCTTCTAACTACCCCTTCACTCAATTTCTCTCGGGTTACCTGGTTCAAAACTGAGAGGGCAAAAGAGCACGTATTAAGGGCGCCTTCTTAACCGCACTGTGAGCTCCTACCAGTTTATTCCCAGGGGTTCATTTTACTTGGACACATCCTACGTTCATTGGGTTCATTGGTTTAGGCACGAGGATCGTTGGCTCGATACCACTTTGTAACACCCCGTTTATTTAAGGGCCGAACTAGGACTCCTCGGATAAATGACGGTGTTACCATCTCGGTTTCCGAGGTAGTAGTGAATAACAACTTAAACTCCAAGGCAATTTATTTAACATTTTAACTTAATTATTACAAATTCTCCTTTTAAATTAAATTACAAGAACTGACGTAAATAAAAGTGAAGTCTTCTAGATGATGAACTAGCCACTAGGTCATCCGATCCGATGTCTCACGCCCATCCGCCTCCGTCCTATCTCATGAACCTGTCAAGTCCGCTCCCCATAAAACGGTTCATCACGGGTGTTCACGAATACACGTGGTCAACCACGAGGTTGAGTAGGGAAAACAATAAAACAAGAAAATATGATATGCATGATACTCCGTCACCTCCATCTCCATCTCAACTCATCACACACAACCCAAGCACGCTTGACCATACCGATCCCGGTAGACTATATATATCGACCGTAGTCGATCCGCCCTTCGTTAGCGGAGGACACCAGGGCAAGTCCTGCAGAACCCGCCTGGGCCTTATCACAACATCACATCGTATCTCCACATCACCACCACATCATCCTCCAACTCCAATGCATATGAAATGCTCAACAAAAATTAATGCAATGCAATATGTATATAATTCATCGAATCGATAAATCACAAAGTCATGCCGGATACCCGATGTTGTGATATCATACACAATACGATAAAATTGGTCAATCACTTCCCAAATATAAATGATAACGGAAATCAACAACCAGGAATCAAGTCAACACAATTCAACTATGACGATAATAGGACAAGTGTATTTCCCTACCTCGATCTTTGAGTCAAATGGAGATGCCCAATAATATTCCATCACAAAATCGTCCTCCGAAAGATAAATAATGATAACAATTACTTAACTATTCCCGTTCCCAAAATAGAGAGTTATTAAAGATAGAATTTCTTAAAATGAAAACTTTCCCGATATAGTAACCTTTCTCTTTTAACAAACCCGACTCAAAAACCCGTCACTAGTTAATTAATTATTATTTTATTTTAATTAACTCGGAACTTAAACCAACACGATAATTTTAAACGAATTATACGATTTAAGAAAACCCGAATCCAACATAGAACAACTCAACCCGTCTTTAATTATTTAATAACTCGGGAATTAAATTGAATAAATTAATTAAAAGACTCGGGACTTATATTAATTAATTAAGAATACGATTCATTAACGAATTCTAGTGATTAAACTTATGACCAAAACCCGTTTCAAAACTAAAACAACCCGACTCTCACTACCCACACTTCACTCTCGCCCACACTCACCATGCGTCGCTCGAACCACCACCACCACCACCGGTACCGTGGTACCCACATTGATTGACCACCAACAACCCGGCATTTGGTCGACTCCACGCCGGCGAGTTGAACCGGGGCCGTCATTTGGCCTGGTACACCGCCGAACCTCACCAAACACCCACTGTTTCCCCTCTCACCACCACCGCAACCATCATCGAAACCTGTCAAACCACCACGGCTATGCTCGCCGTCGCCCCACCAACACAGACACGGTGGCACCACCATTTCGACCTCCCGAGTCCACGGTGGTGCCACCCCAACACTACTCGTCTAACTACGAAAACCGCATTTAAACTCGTTTGTTACCCCCTATGTCGATGCCGCCTATTACTGCCACCCTAACCACCTACAACCACCCCAACAACCACCAAATTACTCGCCACTCACCACACTACTCATATAATCCGTCAACAACCACCCTTACTACCTCTCTAAGTCACGCAACACCCTCCAAAAACCCGAAACTAATTCGAAAAACAGAGGAGGGAGTTGGTTGCTTACCTTTCCGCCGCCATAGCTACCACCAGGGCCGCCCACGAACGTCGACATTCATCCCTATCTCTTCCTTTCCTGCACCGACACCACCCTCTCTCTCTCTCTCTCGTTTTGCGTGAAGATAGAAGTTGGAGATGATGAAAGGAGGGAGGCGGCTGAGGGAAGAGGGAGGCGGTTGTGAGAGAGGTACTATTAGGTTTAGGTTTATGGTTAGGGTTAGGGTTAATGTTTAGGGTTTAGTTGGGCTTTAGGGTTTAATGGGTGGACGAGTTATTGGGCCACTCAACTGGTTACCTCACAATTCGAATCCTATATAAACCCGTCTTAATTAACTTAGCTCGATAACTTAACGTATTTACCGACTCAACAATTAACCCGATATAATTAGTAATATAAAATGTATATTAAATAATATTTAATAATATCCATTTAATAATATCCGTTTAATTCGATAATATCCGTTTAATTAATTATATAAAATACGGGGTATTACAGTAATGCCACTAAGCAGGTGGCTGCGTCGGCGAAGCTGGATCTCCTCAACGAGCAGAGGCTTAGGGGAGATGCTGAGAAGGCGCTCTTGGCTGAGAGAAAACTCAGGGAGGACGCTGAAAAGGAGGTCCTTGCTGAGAGAGCCAAGGCCGAGGCTGCGGCGGCCGAAGCGCGAAGCGCTTTGGAGAAATGTAACCTTGTTCAGAGGCGTGCCGACCTCTATCTCCAGCAGAGGAACGAATCCAGGGACCTATTTAAGGCCCAGGCGGAGGTGATTCGGGGCAAAGAGGCCATCATTAGGCAAAAGGAGGAGGACATTGAGATGCTCCAAACCGTCATGCTCCCCAAACTGTGCGCTGAATTCCGGGATTTGGCCGAAGAAGCTGCTAGGGAAGTGATCGGGGAGCTTTTCCCTCTTGATGGTTCCTTTCCGTGGGGCCAATTCGACGAGCTGCTTGATGACAAGCTCGAGGCTAAGGAGAAAGCCGTGGCGGAGAAGGCCAAGGAGGCGGTGAGGGCGAAGATGGAGAAGGAGGCGGCCGCGGAGAAAGCGACTCTTCTTTGAGAAGGCTAAGGCGGCCAAGGAGGAAGCCGAGAGGATGAGGGCAGCTGATGATGCCGAGGCCAAGGCCGAGGCTGCTAATGATGAGGCTGCTAGGAAAGCTGCTGGGTTGCCCATTGAAGAAGATGCGGCTACCGCTGCTGATGGCAAGCAACAACAGGCATAGGGAGACGGGCGGTTGTCACCAGGCTCACCCGGCGTCTCGGATAGCCTCAGCTCCTCACACACTACCATGTGCTGCTTGATGAGAACAAGTTTACAGCAGATCTGTTTCAGCTGTTCGGGAGCCAAATATTAAACCCTTCCTCCCTGCCATCTTTTGGCGCTTCAAATGACACATTTGTAACTTTTGCTTTTCTTTCCTTGTAGTTTGTACAACTTGGTAGGTTGTGTTTTGGCTTATCCCAATGGGGACGGCCGTCGTCTGTATACTTTTTTTTTTGTTTTTTTTTTTTTTTTTTTCACCTGTAACCTGTTATTATTAGTAAGAGTTCGTTTCTTTTGCCTTCGGCATGGCCGAGACCTTTACCTTATCTCTTTTACTTGCGCTTTTAAAAGTTGAGCGTCTCAACTGTATTTAGCGTTTCCACTTTGCCTCTGGCTTGGCCGAGGTCTTTTCTCGTTTTTGTCTGAGTTGCCCTCTTACGTTATTAATTGAGCGTCTCTTTTTCGTTTCTGCCTCGGCTTGGCCGAGGCAGTTTAGAGTGTGTATCTCAACTGTGTTTAACGCTTCTAAGGTATTTTGAATATTTTTGCGAGTATCAACTGTGCCGGCCGCGACTGTCGCGGTGTCTGCTTTCTGGATAGCGTGTTACGCGGCGTCTACCACTTGGGGTGACTGCCACAGCGCTACATTTCTTGATGGAGACCACCGCTCTTGTCAACAGTGTGAGCGGCGTCATTCTGGATAGCGTGTTACGCGGCGTCTACCACTTGGAGTGACTGCGACGGCGCCACACCTCTGGGGGTGACTGCCGTAACGTCTACTACTTGGGGTGACTGCCACAGCGCTACATTTCTTGATGGAGACCACCGCTCTTGTCTATGACAGTGTGAGCCGGCGTCTGTTCCTGGATAGCGTGTTACGCGGCGTCTACCACTTGGGAGGCGCGACGGCGCCACACCTCTCGGGGGTGACTGTCGTAACGTCTACTACTTGGGGTGATCGCCACGGCGCTACATTTCTTGATGGAGACCACCGCTCTTGTCTATGACAATGTGAGTCGCGTCATTCTGGATAGCGTGTTACGCGGCGTCTACCACTTGGAGTGACTGCGACGGCGCCACACCTCTGGGGGTGACTGCCGTAACGTCTACTACTTGGGGTGACTGCCACAGCGCTACATTTCTTGATGGAGACCACCGCCCTTGTCTATGACAGTGTGAGCCGGCGTCTGCCTCTTCATAACGACTGCCGCTCTTGTCGGGATGACAGTGTGAGCCGGCGTCGGCTTCTTGGTAGAGACTGCCGCTCTTGTCGGGGTGACAGTGTGAGCCGGCGTCTGCCTCTTCATAACGACTGCCGCTCTTGTCGGGATGACAGTGTGAGCTGGCGTCTGCTCCTTCATAACGACCGCCGCTCTTGTCGGGATGACAGTGTGAGCCGGCGTCGGCTTCTTGGTAGAGACTGCCGCTCTTGTCGGGATGACGAGTGTGTGAGCGGCGTCGCCTCTTCATAACGACTGCCGCTCTTGTCCGGGTGACAGTGTGAGCCGGCGTCGGCTTCTTGGTAGAGACTGCGGGAAAAATGAGCACTTTGATGGGAAAACTTAGATTATTCTACGTTAGATACAAATATGCGTCGGGGTGCCCACAACTGTTTTGGGCACCTCCGCCGCTATACAATGTTTTCTCAAAATCGCCAGTGTCCTAATGGCTCACTAAAGGCACACCTCCTCGTCGTCACCGTCGATTGCATCCATGAGGTCGCCCTCCTGTTGTAAGGATGGGCTTTTCCCCTTCTCTGATTGTCTTGCCACTTTGAGGGATTGCATGTTGCATCCTCTGGCAGATATCTGGACGTTGACCACCTCGTCCTTCTCGTCCTTAGAGACGAGCTTTTGCGCTTCCCCCCGGTCCGAGACATACATTAGTGTCAGGGCCCGGATGGACATTACTGCGTCGGCCTCGCTCAGAGTAACCCGGCCTATGAGGACGTTGTAGGCGGACGAGCCGTCAATGACGACGAAATCAGCTAGGACATTCTTAGCCGCATTCCCCTCGCCGAGCATCATTGGCAGTCTGATTGAACCCAGGGGTACTAGGCCAGCCCCAGAGAAGCTGTACAATGGATTGGTGCAGGGGCTCAAGTCTTTGACTTTCAGGCCGAGGCTAAGGAAGCACTCCCTGAACATGATGTTTGTGTAGGCGCCTGTGTCAATCAGGCACCTCTTCACCAGGTGGTTGGATATGTCCAAGTTGACTACAAGCGGGTCATTTGTGAGGGGCGATGACTCCCTCGTAGTCCTTCCTCCCAATAGTCATATCGGGAATGTCAGGGGCGATCGTTGTGTTGGGCACAAAGTTGATGGCCTGATACAGCTCGTTTAGGTGCCGTTTGTGCCCATGAGCTGACCCGCCGTTCTCATTTCCCCCGATGACCACATGGATCACTCATATCCGTTGGAAGACGGATTTCTTATCTGAACTGCTGGCGTCAGTCTTTTGGCCTTTGGCCACATACTTGTCGAGGCTTCCCTTCCGGATTAGCTCTTCAATGGCATTCTTCAGATGCCGGCAGTTGTCAGTGAGGTGGCCGGTGCAACCGTGGTACTCGCAGTACTGGCTCGTGTCACCGTCTCCTTTTGGCTTGGGGGGCCTTTCCCATGTCTGCCCCTCCTTTTTGCTCAGGGCGAAGACCTCGGCGGCCGTTATGACCAGAGGGGTTTTATCATGGTAATGCCTTTGGTAAAACGTTCCCGAACTCCCCGGTGCCGTCGAGTCTGTTTCTGGCAGATCTGTCAGACCGTGACCTATTATTGTCACGGCGTCTCTCATCGGACCGTGACCCGTTATTGTCACGGCGTCTTTCATCCGGGTTGTCATCCCGGCGACTCTTCTTTTCTGAGGGCTCGGCCTCGCTGGGGCCTACCCAGGTCTTGTGGTAGTCCTCTACCTTGATGGCCTGATCGGCCATCTTCCTAGCGGCATCTAGGCCCAAACCCCCGTACTTGATGAGTTCGTCTTTTAAGTCTCCCCTTGGGAGGCCTTTCATCAGTGCGAAAGCCGCCAGTTCGGGGTTGATCTCCCGAATTTGCTGAACCTTGCCGTCGAACCTCTTCACATAGCTTCGTAGAGACTCGCCCTCCTCCTCTTTGATAGTTAGAAGGTCCGACGTCTCCACGGCCCTCCTTTTGTTGCAAGAGTACTGGGCTATGAAGGCATCCTTTAGGTCGGCAAAACAGTATACCGAGCCGTCGGGAAGCCCCTTATACCAATTTTGAGCCATCCCATGCAGAGTCGTTGGGAAGACTCGACACCAGACCTCATCGGGCTGCTCCCATACCGACATGTAAGACTCGAAAGCCTCGGCGTGGTCGGTGGGATCACTGTCTCCTTTGTATGTGAATGCCGGCAACTCCAGCTTAGTTGGCACGGCGATGTCAAGGACATAAGCACTGAGGGGCTGTCTGACAACGTGTCGAATGACACGCGGCGATCGGCTCCCCGCGTTTCTGGTCCGGCTCCTCTCCTCGTAGCGGGAAGGACTTCTTCTTCGACTCGGGCTTCTTCTCCGACTCTGCTGAGTCGGAGTTCTCTGGGTTCTCTGTGGCAGGCCTCGTCGGTGCTGCGGCGACGCTGTCCTCTCGTGAGTACGGGGAGGGCTCAGGTCTACCACTAGCACTCTGGGCTCCTCCGGTGTCTTGGCAGGGTCGGCTTCTTCTAGTGCTCCGTTCAAATTTCTTGGAGTCACTTTCTGGGCCCTGGTCTCTTGGACGGTTTCCGCGGCTCCCGTCGGCGTGTCAGTGTGAGCCGGCGTACTCCCAATTAGGTCCAGGAGCATCTTCAGTTTTGCTGTGTCAACCACGTGTCCCATGATGGTGACCTGGTTGGCGGGCAGCGGCGTGTCTGGTATTATTGGCATTCCGAATTCCGGTTGGATTACTCCACCGGTGGAGGGCTGCACTACTCCAAAATTGTGAAAGGTATCATCTTGGTAGAATGCGGTTTCGTCGGTCGCGACTACCTCTTGTTGTTTCGACATCTTCTTAGCTTTTTGGGGTGGGTTTTTGTGTTTTTTTTTTTTTTTGTTGTTTGGGAATGAATGTGACTAGCTTCTAGTGTCTATTCCCACAGACGGCGCCAATTGTTCCGGGTGTAATTCCAGAGCAGATATTTGTTACCACTCGTAGCTTGTAGAATGACGTCTTTGCTTGAATCCTCCTTCGATCTCTCCTGAAACGATGAACAAACTGAGGGCTCGGCTTTGGCCGAGCGTACTCACTCCGACGCTCAAGTCAGTAAACTTAAAGAGGTAAGTTGTTGTTACTTGGCTAAACGTGTATTGTAGAGAGATAAGGAAGATATTACCAGATGAATAGTGGTTATTAGGTTAATTTGTCGATCCTTTCCTCAATGAAGGTTGAGGAGTATTTATAGACTTTCACCTTTTGTCACGTAGTGGCCAAGTGGCCAAGTGGCTGGCAGGTGGAAAGACCGTTCTACCCTCGGCCGATGGACCTATGGCAGGCTGGCCGAGGGGTCTTGGATATGAGTACGCGGATATGTGCCCCGGCTGGCTAGTTGCCAGGCCGAGACTCAGGTGACAGACCGATGGGCTTCATCGGCTAGACTGTCTAAGTCGTTGACTTTGCTGTGGATACCCTTGACCTCGCTTAATATGTTGACTTGGTCAGTGGTGCAGAATATGCCCCATCAATAGTATATAATCATATACTCTTTTTATTTCGGTTATTTATTATTTTTTTTATATTGGAGTGTCTCAGTGAATTGTTATCCTTTCTATTTTAAGAATGAACTTGATAAACAATTTGATCATTCATACTCAATTTGTTCCACTTGACATTTAATAATTGGTCTATTCCTCTTTCCTTGATTTTTGTGCCAAGACCAAAGGATAATAATTGACCGGGACTGGGAAAGTACAAGTCTAATTACAATACTGGTCCAATTATTAACGAACTTCACGTACTTATGATTTATACGACAAATTGCATACTCACAATAAAATGATTTCATATACGGAGTATAAAATTGGTATCACTGTTTTTTCTAATATGTGATTTAAAAGAAAGTCTAATAGAATAATCCTTGAAGTTGTAAATACGAACTAAATGTATTTCCAAAAGTGGAATTAAATTAAATTTATGATAAATTTATGCGCATATGACGGTCATTAATATTCGATGTAAATTTTTACTCTCTCTTTTGAAATCTTAAATATAGCCTTTGGACCTGTTTATATCATTTTCCTAATAAATACAAAATATATATAACATTAGTATAATTGGAAATGTATTTTCACTTCAATTTTTCCATAACATTTATCAATAAACTTCATTTTTTAGTTCCATTACAATAATAACTTACTAGTTTGATACCCATGCAAAATTGCACGGGTATGTATTTGGGCAGGTACTAATGTTTTTGGATGAATATTTTTTATTTGCATTTCTATTGTAATTATATAATTGCTTTAAATCAGCTATCTATATAACCTCTAATGTAACCCTAACTTCCCCACTATTGCCATTAAGTCACACCTCCACTCCTTGCAAACTACTGTAACTGTTGCCATCACTTAATTAACTGCACATGCCATTATGTCAGCATAACTGATTCTCTGATTTCATGCAGTTTATGATTTGAAATTTGACGGTTCAAGTGTTTTTAACATTACGATATTAATGTTGTCTATAAAACGTACCTGTCGAAGTAGAAATTACTCGGTAGTCTATAATTGTCATCTACCGAGTTCCGAGTGCGCGATTGATAGTAAAGTTGCCATAATTTTTGTTCTAAGTAAATAAATCCTTGGTGATGAACGACTTTCTGTACAGATCTGAAAGGATTATTTAAAAAAAAACATATGTTAACGTTTTACAATTGTGTCATTATCGTGTTATATTTTAAAAAAATGTTTTTTAGAACAATTTTGAATCATTTGTCTTATAATTTTTTAAAATTGGTAAATTTAAATATTTCATTAAATTTATAAATTTGTTTTGTTTTTTTTAACGAAATAAAATATTTAATTTAGCTTTAAATGCTTGTTGGAGTGTAAATTTACTTTGTAGCCTATCATTGTCACCTACAATTTTCGGTGTGCGCGGCTGATAGAAAAGTTGCCGAGTTTTTTACTTTAAGTAAATACTCCGTCACGATTATTTTATTTTTAAAAATATATCGTACTATCTAGTTTTAGAAATTATCCAAGATATGTAATTTATTCGCATTATATGTAATTCATTCCCGTAATTAAATGTAATTTGTTCTCGTAATTATGTAATTTTTTATTAATTATGTAATTCTTTCCGATTATTTGTAATTAATTACATTTATTCCGATTTTTAATGCATTCCGCTTATATGCAATTAATTTCATTTATTCTAGTTGTATTAAATTATTTCATAGAATTTTTTCTAAGACGGAAATTGTCGCATATTTGTATTGCCGGACGATTTAAAGAACTAATTTCTTTGCACACCAACGGGTCCCACCATAACCTGAATTTCCAAAAAATAAAAAAAAAGAAAGAAAAGTTGTACAAATGACGTGGCGCATTCTGCATTCAGTATTATTAGACGATATTTAACGATCTTATTACCATATTATGAGATATGATCTTATTGTGTATACTCTAACTTAGGCAATATATTATACTTAACTTGTTCTTTAGGATATAGCACAAGTATATATTTAGGGTTGTAATTTCTCTGTTGATCAATCGATTACGTTCAATTTCCTTCCTTTCCTCTTCACATATATTTCTGGTTTTTCATGGCATAAGAGCAATTCTGATCCTGATCATACCTTCCGCTACAATTCAAAACAGAATAATTCAATCATGGTTGGGCCAGACAGCGACGGAAAGAAGAGTGGTGGGAGCAAATTCGCAGAACAGATTGCTCCGTCATCACCGTTGTATCTGCACCCTTCCGAAAGTACGGCCTTGTCATTAACGCCAACGGTTTTCAACGGGGAAAACTATGACTTGTGGGCAGATGCGGTAAGGAATGCTCTTGACGCAAAAAATAAATTGAGTTTTGTTGAGGGCAAAGTAAAGAAGCCGCATGTCAAAGAAGGGGAAGAAGAGAGTCTTGAGGCAGTGGCATGGCGCCAATGTAACGCCATGGTAAAGGCCTGGATTAGGAACTCAATTGATCCCAAATTGCACCCAAGTATCAGTTTTTCAGGAGCCGTGACGGAGATTTGGAAAGAATTGAAGGATCGGTACTCGGTTGGTAACGCACCACGAGTGCATCAACTCAAGCACGAACTAAATCAGTGCAAGCAAAGCAACAACCAGTCAGTGGTTGAGTATTATACTAATTTGAAGACGATATGGGACGAGTTAGCCAACTACAGTCGTGTATCGCAGTGTACTTGTGGAGCAGCAGCGGATTTGGCCAAGGAAAAGGAAGAAGAAAAAGTCCACCAATTCCTCATGGGACTAGATACGAGTTTGTATGGCAATATCCGCACCAATCTCTTGATGGAAGATGAGATAACATCATTGAACAGGGCATATGCGCTTGTTCTCAGAGAAGAGAGACACCGAGCTGTCACTAAGCCAAAAGAGGAAAACAGTGAGGCAGCCATGACGGCTAGGCTGATCAGTGGAGCGAGCAGGGGACGTGATGGTACTGTGCAAAATTCAGAAATACGAGAAGGAGTACCACGATGCACTGCTTGCAATAAACTCTATCACACAGAGGATAACTGTTGGGACAAGTATCCTGAACTCAGACCAGGCAGAGGTCGGGACAGAGGACGGCGTGGCGGACGTGGCCAAGGGCGTGGTGGCAGAGGACAAGGCGGAAACCACCAGGCAGCCAATGTTACCGCGACAGGTGAAGGAGAACGAAATTTGACAGTAGAAGAGGTAATTCAGATACGCAATTTATTGGGAGCAAAATCGGACGGAAATCAAGCCAATTCAGGTATGGATTATGATATTAATAATTGGCTAATCGACAGTGGTGCGTCACACCATATGACAGGGCGAAACTCCTTGCTTTCCAATATCAGCGTACAAAACCCGTCAACCGTGACTCTGCCAGATGGTTCGAAAATCATAGCACGAGAGCATGGAGAACTTGTGTTGAGCGATAATTTTGTTTTAAAAGACGTTCTATATGTTCCAAAATTAACTTGTGATTTAATTTCCGTAAAACAATTGATTGAGGAAAGTAATTGCGTTGTGACATTTTTTCCTGATCATTGCACCATACAGGACCAATCTACGAGGATAAAGATTGGACGGGGTGATCACCGTGACGGGGTCTATTTTTTGAAGACGGAGCAAGTGCGGGTATCACGAATAAATGACAAGGGAGATGCGCGCCTTTGGCACAAAAGACTAGGCCATCCGTCTCACAGTGTTTTACCAAATTGTGGTAATTTGATTGGTTTTAATTTAAGTTGGAACAATAATGATATATGTGACGCGTGTTGTCGAGCGAAACAAACAAGATCCGTTTTTAAAGCAAATAATAAAATCAGTGATGAATTGTTTAATCTTATTCACTGTGAAATATGGGGACCATATCACAAGGCAAGTTTTTCGGGGTCACATTATTTTTTGACGATTGTTGATGATAAAAGTAGACATGTATGGGTTCAATTGATGCGAGATAGGGGAGATGTTTGTCGTTTAATGATGAATTTTTGCAAAATGACATTAACCCAGTTTGGAAAGCAGGTTAAAATAGTACAAAGTGATAATGGCATGGAATTTCTTTCCGGACCATTAAAGGAGTATTATAGTGATAATGGCATGATTTTCCAAAGTAGCAATGTTGACACCCCACAACAAAATGGTAGAGTAGAGCGAAAGCACATAAATATTTTAGAGCGAGCTAGAGCCCTTCGATTCCAAGCTAATCTTCCCATTGAGTTTTGGGGCGAGTGCATTTTAACTCCAGCCTATTTGATCAATAGAACACCTACACGAGTCTTAAATGGATTAACCCCATATGAAGTGTTACATGGGACACAGCCTGTGTTAGATAACTTGCGTGTTTTTGGAAGCCTTTGTTACGCTCACAACAAAGATCGTCCTAAGGATAAATTTAATGAACGAGGAAAAAGATGTGTTTTTATCGGTTACCCAAGTTCCAAAACAGGGTGGCGCGTTTATGACATCAAGAGTCGGAAAATTTTTGAGTCTCGAGATGTGATTTTCTATGAACACACTTTTCCTTTTGTTGATAATGGTTCCATGGGCATAGATGACGAAGGTGCACGTCCTAAAATAAATGAACAAATAGTTGTAGACCCTAATTTTGTTTCGCCTAGTCCAAACCAAGAAGTGGAAGAACTTGTTCCAGGGGAAACAAATGAGGGAGAACAGGCAGGCTCGAATGAGGAAGAGCAGGCAGGCCCAGACATGTCGAGCTCACCACCTGATGATCAGCCCAGAAATGACGGAAATAATGCAGGGCAGATGGACAACAGGGGCGTGGCGCTCGACAGCGTTTCGAACCATACTGGAAGAAGGATTATGTGTGTAAAACTGCTCGCATTATAGACCCCATAACAAATGCTCAATCCGTCCAGTCATTATCCGCAAAGAAAGGTACTCGATATCCTATAACAAATTATGTCACAACCAATTGTTTTTCCCTTAATCACAGGAAATTTTTGACTCGTGTTGATGCTATGGAAGAGCCAAAATGCTATGAAGATGCGGCCAAACAGTGAGAATGGCGAAATGCTATGAATAAGGAGATAGAGGCACTTGAATTAAATGGAACATGGAAAATAGTTGACTTACCTAAGGGTAAGAAACCAATTGGGTGTCGTTGGGTGTACAAGATAAAATTGAAAGCAGACAGAACTATTGAGCGCTATAAAGCGTGGTTAGTGGCACAAGGATACACTCAAGTTGAAGGGATCGATTTCCATGAAACTTTTGCACCAGTCGCAAAAATGACAAGTGTGAGATGCTTGCTTGCTGTAGCCGTATCAAAAGGATGGGGAATAGAGCAGTTGGATGTGAACAACGCCTTTCTTCACGGAGATTTAGACGAAGAAGTTTATATGAGATTGCCACCGGGAATCCAGGGACAAGGACTGGGCAAGGTATGTAAGCTTTTGAAGTCCTTGTATGTAGGGGTGTTCAGAATAAACCGAACCGCAATAACCGAACCGCAAAACCGAAAAACCGTCCATTTTTAAGGTTCGATTAACCGAACCGTTTCGACAAAGCGGTTCTTTGAACCGAACCGTTAACTTTATTACGGAAAAGGTTCGGTTAAGGTTCGCAATTTTAGATAACCGGTTAACCGCGTATCGAACCGTTTCACAAAAAAGTTAGCAAAAAATTAAAATATTATATAAAAAACTGTTCGTTCGTTTAATTTTCTTAGTATATTCAAATTTAAAATTTATTAAATTGATTAATGCTAAAGTTTAGCTTATTAAATTTATTGTTGGTTATTATATATAATGAAAAATTAATTAAACTATTAGAAAAAATTCCCAAAAATTAACGAAAACTGAAAAAAAATTAATATAGAACAATTATCGGTTAACCGGTAACCGAACCGCTAATAACCGTTTAAAGTGGTTAACCGAACCGTTTCTAACGGTGCGGTTTAGGTTCGGAGTTTTGGCGAACCGAACCGTGTGCGAACCGAATAAATTAGAGGTTCGGTGAACCGAACTGTGAATGAACACCCCTACTTGTATGGGCTTAAACAAGCATCACGAAACTGGTTTGCCAAACTCACGAGTTCTCTAACAAGGTATGGCTTCGTCCAATCACTATCGGATTATTCTCTTTTTACTTACAATAAAGATGGAATTTTTATTGGTGTATGTTGATGATATGATTATTGTAAGTAATAACAAAAATGCTAGTGATCGACTTAAAGCCTTCCTTGATCGGAGTTTTGGGGTAAAAGACCTTGGTCGTTTGAAATATTTCTTGGGAATTGAGATAGCCTCGAGTGCAAAGGGACTTTTTCTAAGTCAACGGAAATATGCTTTGGAATTAGTGAAGGAAGCGGGAATGGAAGGATGTAAACCAGTGTACACGCCTATCCAACCAAACCATCAGTTGGCATTAGCTAAGGGTGAAGTCTTACATGATCCGTTGAAGTATAGAAGATTGGTTGGTCGTCTTATTTATTTGACGATAACAAGGCCAGATTTGGTGTATTCAGTTCATATTTTAGCTCAATTTGTCCACGCCCCAAGACGAGAACATTTAGATGATGTCAATAGAGTTATGCGTTATATCAAAAGCAGCCCGGGAAAGGGAATTGTGCTCGGGAGAAACAGTGACTTGTCTTTGCGAGGTTATTCGGACTCGGATTATGCCAGCTGCCCATTATCACGACGGTCTATTACAGGTTACTATGTGTCTCTAGGAAATTCACCCATTTCGTGGAAAGCGAAAGCAAGCCACTGTTGCACTATCCACGGCCGAAGCAGAGTATCGAGCCTTAGCTGGAGTAACGAAGGAATTATTGTGGTTGAAGTCTTTTTTGCAGTCCCTGGGTGTCGATCATAATAAGCCTATGGAAATTTTGTGTGACAACAAAGCCGCAACGCATATTGCAAAGAATCCCGTCTTTCATGATCGGACTAAACACATTGAAATGGATTGTCATTTTGTTCGACATCACCTAGTGACTAAGACAATTTCTACTTCGCATGTAAGGAGCAAGGATCAAATTGCCGATATCTTTACGAAAGCTCTTGGAAGTAAGGCGTTCGAATATCTTCAGTCCAAGTTGGGCATTGGAACTCCAAGTGCTCCAACTTGGAGGGGGGTATTAGACGATATTTAACGATCTTATTACCATATTATGAGATATGATCTTATTGTGTATACTCTAACTTAGGCAGTATATTATACTTAACTTGTTCTTTAGGATATAGCACAGGTATATATTTAGGGTTGTAATTTCTCTGTTGATCAATCGATTACGTTCAATTTCCTTCCTTTCCTCTTCACATATATTTCTGGTTTTTCAAGTATTGTCTTCTAAATTAATAAAGATAAGATTACATACTATGATGATGAGTATTATCCACGACATAAATTTTTGTTTCAAACATACTATTTCCGTCTTTCTAAAAATAATGGATTTTGTGACTATTTTATGGTCAAATGTAATCACAACAATTTAGTTAGTCTTACAGTTTATGGTAACTTATTTTGCAAAATGATAACATTTCGTTATAGAACGATCTTAAATTTTCGTCTTTTTATTTCAGATTAAAATGACACGTTTAAAGCGAGATCAATGTACTATGCTTTATGAAATTAAAGCTCCACTAATTAAAAAGCTTGACCGACCTTTTATTACTTCCTTCATATTCACACCACCATCCATGACTCATTTCTAGAAGCCCAACTTCCGTTCAAACATTGCTCACACCCATCATATTATTACCCCACTCTACAAAAATATACCCTATCATATCCTATCTTACTTCTTACATTATTATTATAAAAAATCTCTATTTATAATCATAAGTCACATTTTGTTGTAAGCGTAGATAATGGGCAACAACATTGGAGGAAACAGCAAAGCATCAGCAAAAGTAATGAAAATTAATGGAGAATTCTTCAAATTAAAAACACCAACCAAAGTTATTGACATTATCAAACATTACCCAGATCATATTTTGCTTGATTCTCAAGATTTTCTTCGTTTTAATCTTAGAGCTAAACCTCTTGACCTTGATTTCCAATTACAACCCAAGAAAATTTACCTCCTTTTCGAGCCTCCTAAATTCCCACAAACCGTAAATAACGATACTAATGTTGGTAAAAGTTCTCTTAGAAGGGTGAAATCTGGTGTGCTTGAGACTACGACGACAACTCTTAAGGAATTGCGGATGTTGATGACAAAAAGATCAGTTTCTGACCTTTCTATCGCCACCAAATCAACGGCTGTTATTGGGAGCTCTCATTCCGAGGGTGGTGGTGGTGGTGGCGGCGGTGACGATGACGGTGTTAATCCTGTTGTGGGTCCTACAAGGGTCATACTAAAGCTACCTAAGGCACAGGTTAGTATCCAGGGCGGATGCCGAAATTTTGGTTTGAGGGTGGCACAATTCTTTTTTACCGTAATTCTAAATATTATTTTGCACTTAGTTAGGTATTTGTATTCTTTTATCGACATATATATATGATTAAATATCCCAAAAGTCTACATATATTTCTATAGAATACTGAACAAGTACATCTTACATAGATAATAATAAGCGATGAAAAAAGTGCAAATCATTAAATTTTCTCATATTTTAAAGCTAATAAAGACCAAAAAGCAAAATAAAAAGCAAATTATGTTGGGAATCGAACCCGTGCTGCATATTATAAGTTCCTTACACTTACCACTGCACTAGTAATATTACAAGGGGAACTAACTGGTATATATAGCTGAAATTTTTGGGTTATGTGAAGGCACTTGCCCTCACATTCCTTCCCCCAAATCCGCCCATGTTAGTATCCAACCGAGAGGGTTTAGGCCGCCTTATAATATTTTTTTTTTTTTTTTTGTAAAGGGACATAGGCGATTTTAATGCTGACGTGTGAACCTGGTCATGACTCATGAGTAGAACTTCTCATGGCTTAAAATTATAGGGTAACGGTCCATTTCTGTAACAAATTATCCAATGAGTTATTTTACAAAAATTGTAGCATAGGATGTCGTGTTAAGGGTATACATGACTTTGGTCATTGGTTTTATTAATGGATTGTAGCATAGGATGTCCCCTAGAATTATGAACTTTTTCAAATTTTAATTTTTCTTCCCTAACTTATGCAACAAAATACGATTTTTTTTGGATTTTTTTGAAGTTATTCTATTGCTTTAGTAGTTGTCGTGTTAATTAAGATTTTATAATGTTGACTGGTTCAGGTGAAGAGAATTATGGAAGAGAGTAATGACGATGCTGAGGTGGCTCAACGAATTATTCATCTTTCCGCCGTGGACGGCGGCAGTGCAGTGGTTAATGTGGCAACGGCCAGTCGAGAAAGCGGAAATGCGGTGGCGCTGAGGACGGAGAGTGATGAGCAGGTGACGGAGATTGAAGTGGTTGATAAGCATTGCTTTAGTGTTCATAACATGTGTGGTTCTAATTACGGACGCAAGTATAAGAAATTATCCTTCTAATACAAAAAAATGGATATTTAGGTTTAGGTAAATATTATGGGTTGCTTGATTTGATGAGTATAGCTTATGTAGTTAAAAGCATGTTTTAATGGATGTTAAGGAGTATTTGGAATTGTAAATATTAGCTAGGAGTATAATGTTATGGTAGCTAATTTGATAAGTAGTCCATAGGAGTAATTAGTTTGTGGATGATTTTAGTGAGAAGGCTTGTGTATTGATTTTGAGTGGCTTGAAATTTTGTAACATTGCATATAATCTGACTTCTCTTGTGAATTACTCCGTATATTATATTCTATGTTTATTTGTACAGCAGAGAAAATAGAATGTCATAGTATTAAGAGAAAATTGTTGATTACAGCATTTTATAAACTTCATTTTGAAAATTACAGCCTTATATAATTTTTTTTTAAAATTACATCCAAAATATTACTTTTCTTCTAAAATTGCTCCAACTTGAGTTTTCCGGTGAATTTTTATGATGTTTTTATGATGTTTGGGGTGATTAATTGGTTTGTGTTAAGGAGAGGTAAGAAATTTGGGTAAGTAGGCTCTCAAATAATAAAGGCAGACATCATAAAAACATCATCAAAAATCACCAAAACCTCAAGTTCAAGTTGGTGCAATTTTAGAAGAAAAGTAATATTTTGGATGTAATTTTCAAAAAAAATTATATAAGGCTGTAATTTTCAAAATGAGGTTTATAAAAGGCTGTAATCAACAATTTTCTCTAGTATTAACTTTAATTTTATCGAGTATCGAATTCAAGTTATATAATAATACCTTCGATTCCAATTTTATAGTGCTGATTTGACGGATAGTTGAAGGATGAACAATATAAAGGATTGTGGGTGATTCTATGTAATAATGTTTCAAGATGAGTTAGTAAGCTTGTTGAGAGCAATTCTGATTTATGAATATTCTCATCTATGAGACGAAGAAATCTCATGTAGTCAAAAAGAGTTTGCTTGTCGTAAACTATGTTGATATTGGTGGAATTGGAGATGTAGAATTCAACATTGCACGGTATCATAATCCAGTGGGTACTAACTTATGATGGTGTCAAAGATTTGCGTTGCGCTAAAGTAAAAGCCACAAAATAAAGTTATGCGAGTCACGTGCCTTTGGGTTCCGAACTCCATATGGGGAAGGTATTACTCATCCAATTAACTTGGACAGTTAACATCAAATTACTTGACTCACATTTATTCTTCATGTTGCCATTGTGCTTCTCTAGCTAAACCCCATTCAAAGCCAACGGATCTCTTTTAACTTGTGCACAAAATCATTAATAATTTACCAATTTTCTTGTACAATGCTCTTTTTTGTGCTTTTTTCTTTTCTTTTAAAAACTGACCAAATTTTGATAAATAGTGATCACTTTTACCGTTAATAGTAATCACTTTGAAAAACTGGTCATTTTATAATCATAAAAAGTAGTCACTATTTATAAAATAATGGACACTTTTTTCCGTTTCACGTATGACGGTCTTACAATAGAATTTGTGTTAATAAATTATTCGTTGCTTATAAGTTATAATTACTTGAACACCAAATAAATTTTATGAACCGGAGTATTTTATATAAACGATGAGCATGTTAATTATTTCGATACAAATATTCACTTTATTTATATTCTTTACATCTCAATTGTTTACTTGATAATAGCTTCTTTTTTTTTATTTCTTTTAATGAGGTGGTCCGGGAGAAAGTAGGTGTTGCGCTGATTGAAGATAGGATGAGGAAAAAAAAACGTTTAAGGTGGTTTGGCCAAGTGCAGTGGAGAGCACCCAAGGCATCGATGAGGACATTTGAGAGTTGGAGAATGGATAATATATTAATATTGTTAGGGGAACGAGAAGACCAAAACAAACATGGATAAAGGTTATTGAAAGAAGTATCAGCGTAAAAAAAAAAAAAAAAAAAAGGTTCTAAGTACAAACTACATTGTACATTCTGTTCTTTAGAGAAAGGAAAATCCGTAGAGAGAGAAAGGAAAAAATCCCCAAATCAAAACCCTAACAACCCCGAATCTGAAACTGCCGCAACCTCCCTCCGCTCATCGTCCCTCTTGAGCCTCACCCTATCGCCGGAGATGGGGCCGTTTTCAATGCTCTATCTCCGACGATCTCTCATCCTCTTTTAATTAAACTCGGCTACCCGTTTTCCTACACCCAATTCCTTTTCGCTGCTCTCCATGTCCTCTTCGTGGCTCGATCGTTTTTCGACATTGACTGTGGTCGCTGTTTTCATGGGATGAAGCTTTAGTGGCATGGGTTGTCTTTGTTGTTTTAGTAAAGATGTTGTCATGGTTTTTCTCGGTCTAGTCGTAGGCTTTATGATTGTTGTTCTCAAATTGAAGCTTAGCTATGTGTGTACCTTCCTTTCACAGGTGCTTTTCCACTTTTTGTTCTTCCTTTTACTGGGTTTTCTGTTTCTTCTTTACTGGCTTGTTGTGTTGCTTTGTCTGTGACTTTGTTTTGCCAGTTTTCGTTTTCGTTGTCGGAAGTGGCTGTTTGGTTTTCGAGGGTGGAATTTGTCTGTTCTTGACGGCTTCTTGTCCGTAGTTGGTGTCGATGGTTTCTTTGGGCAGCTTTGTGGATTGTTTGGGTGTGGGTTTCGGTGTTTGGTAGTTTGGTTTTTATTAAAGGAGTGGGAGTTGGGTGGGTTTGTGATGGGTTTAACGGTGGTGATGGTTCGGGTCAGGTGCGGTGGTTTTCCGAAAACACTTGTCCGACTTGTTTCTTGACGTTTCCTTGTCTAGATTTTGTTTAAGCTTTTTCTGGTTTTATAATTTCAAAATAATCTACTCTTCTAAGAGTATTTGTTTTTTAAGCACCTCTTAAAGGTGTTCTATCTCAGCTTTCCGAATTGGGGTTGTCTTGTGAAAAGCTATGGCTGCCATTTCTATTAATGCAATTTTCCTAAAACACTTTGTTATTGCACATGGAAATGGTGGGTTCAAAGAGGATGACTGGTTACCTTTTAGTTCTTTCTTACCGATGGAAGGAACCCATTTGATTAAGGCTAATTTTCTTAAGGAGAGGGGTAACGACTTCTTTAAGCAAAATTTGTTTGACTCTGCGGGTGACTGCTATGAAATGTCATGTCGCTTTTTATGTTTGGTTTTGGAATCAGTGGAGGACTATGACACTGAATCTGTCTTGCAATTAGCAATCTCTTTAAATTTGAATCTAGCGGCTTGCGCTAATAAACTTCATGAGTATGAGGCAGCCATAAACTTCAGCTCTTTGGTTTTGTCGTCTTTCCCTAAGAACGCTAAAGCTCTTTTTCGTAGAGCTATAGCTTGTATGAAGAGTAATATGCTCCTTGAGGCGCAAACAGATCTAGAAACTGCCCAAATGCTTGAACCTAAGAATAAAGATATCCTAAGAGAACTAAATGTGGTCAAGAATCTACGGGCTATTAATCATAACGGTAAAAGAAGTAATGATGACTCGTTACCAGGTGAGATGGCTAGAGAAAGTAAAAGGGTTATCCCGGAATTTACTAATTTTTGGGATATTCCTGATGGGTCTTCATGTGGCTCTTGTGTTACTCCTTTTTCCGACTCTGTTCTCAAGGATACCATCATTTATGTTGATGGCCTTCCTATAAATTCCAAAGAAAATTCTTCTCCTACTATTGATTTGGAACTGAACTACAAAGACTCTCAAATGGGTGATAATGAGCATCTTCTAAACAACCGGGTTCTTGAGTTCTCAAGAAAGGGTGGAGGAAAATCACGACTAAGGATCTCTGGACTAGATTATCAAAAAATTCTTCAAGGTAGTAAAGTGAGCTATTATCATAAAAGAGACTTGTCCATGATGACGGTTCGGATCCTTAATACTGAGGTCACCAAGGAGGGAAAATTTACAAGAGGTCATTATAAGAGAAAGAAGAGGAGGAGATGTTCTAAAAAGCGGAAACTTAAGACGTGGGTGGTGGATGAAGACAGGTCTTCTACTTCGGGCGGTATCAAAAGTCATGGAATTAATTCAAGCTAAGGGAGTCCTCTCTAGGTGACGTAAGCTCGAGGTTGTCCTCCTTTTGTGACAACTTATCTTCTTCTGGTATTCACATCTCCCAAGGAGACCCTGTAGTTGTTGCTTTTAATACCAGCTTACCTCTCTCTTTGGTGAATGACATGGATAACATCTCTAATTGCCTTCAAGCTCATAAGGGTTCAAATGAACATGAGCTGTTTCTTTTTTCAGCTCGCCCTAAGGTGTGTAAGAGTTCTTCGGTTGGTAAACTGTCACGTGCCTCGCCTACACGTAGACTCTACAGGTACCCTTCAAATCGGCAAGTGAGTGAGAAAAGAAGAATTAATAACTCAAAGAAGAAGCATAACCAAGGGAAGAATCTCCGAGACACAATGTACCTACTTCCTGTGTAAGTAGGTCTTTCTCCGGTAAATGTCTACGTCCTCGCGGCGTAAGTGTGTCTTGTTGTAGGTACTCCCCTGAAGCTCAATTGACAAAGAAGAGAAAAGAAGTTTCTGCTCAATTGCCAAGTTCTGATCGTCCTCTCAAGAAGTCTTTTTTTTTGCTAACCCCATCCTTAGTTTGTTTTCCTTTGCAGATAATGTAAGAATTGTGGGTTAATATCCGTATACTACCCTTTAATTGTAGGATTATAACGCAAAATTTACATGTGAATATAGTCATAAAACGAAAAACATAAAGAAACGATAAAGATATAGAAATAACCTTCGGTCCTAGTGCAAAAGGCAATGAGAGATCAAGTTAGATCTCCTCCTAATCGTTGCACCCAAGATGTCCGAGTAATGCCCTTGTGCTAGAGAGAATCCCCTAATTGCCTTGCAATATCGAGGGGATAGTTTTGTGAGTTTGTGTTGGATGAGAGATCCGGAATTCGGGAGGCACAATTCCCAAAACCCTAATTATTTTAGCAAAATGAATATTAGGTTAGACAAGAGGAGAAGCTCTCCTTTTGTCTATGTAGTGCTCGGCCAAACCGAGTGAGTAAGAGAGAAATGGGCTTTTCATTTCCTCTTCACTTAAACTCGTGATCCGGTCCATAGCTCGCTAAGTGTATACGACGCGGTTTCATTATAAACTGTTATCGGTTATCGGAAATTAAGGCATCAACTAATAATACGGGTTAGTTGAATTATTAATACATGTCCGACAAAACAGTATTGTATAATTATATTCAATATACATTTAATTAAATATAAAACGCTTATATTTAATTTTACGAATTAACTGGTTAATTCGCCTTTAGCCCATGATATTTAATCCGTATTAAATATAAGATCTCAACATCACATTTTGACTAATTATTAGTCAAATAACTCAGACTAACTGGTTAGTCAAATTTGGCATCTACATGACTGTATTTTCATACCGTCACATCACTCAAACGTATCCTATAGGTGTGACTTTTAGGGACCAGTTGATCACCGCCATCAGTATGACAATAACGTCAAACTTATCTAGCAAGCCAACCGTTATTGATAAACGTGGATCAACTGATAATAATACCAAAAGTATGCCCTTTGATCCTTTTAGAGATTTATAAGTCCTTGCACTAACTGTTAAGGACACCAACCCCAACAAGAATAAAGTTCGATTCGGAGAATCGGATAGGCACTCTGTAAGGAAACTTTATGTACCGTTGCCAAAAAAAAAAAAAAAGAAAAAAAAAGAAAGAAGTATCAGCGGGAGTGTTTTGGGAATTAATGAGAGTATGGAGAGAAAGAGTATTGTGGAGACAAAGAATATGTTTGAAGATTTAGTTTGAGTTTGGATATTTACTTATCTTTTGTCATTTGTACTTGAAGATTTTTTTTATTTTTTATTTTTTATTTTTTATTTTGGTAAAAAAGTACATATAATTTTTTTTTTTTCAAATCAGTTATGTCTCCTTAATTTTGGTTTTCATGCATTTCTTACTTTTTATTTTAGGTCGGGTCATTTCGAGTTTGAGATAAGTTTTGCCTAATTTGGCTTTTTAACAAGTTGGAGTTGAACTCCGGTTATCTAACAACTTTAAGATTACTTAATGTGATTTAATTGTAGTTTAACTAGTTTAGACCCCGTTCAATAAATGCACGGTATGTAAATTTTTTTTTTTAATAAATTACTAAAATATAGTAGCGGTGTTCATATTTCTCATCATTGTATTTTACTCTAAGAAAAAAAAAAGTTTAGTTGATAATTAATCAAGAGAATTGATCGAGTAATGTGCCGAAATGTATTTCAAACAAAATATTTTTTTATACCACAAAGCTAATGATTTCAATTTTTTTTTAATTCTCTTAATTTTTTTGGCACGAAAGTAATAATAATGATTTACAATTTTGTTTTATAAGTAGTATTTGTTAAGTCATTTTCAAATATTAACATTAATAAAAGATTTAACAATTAATTTTATACGTAGTTTTGTTTTATACGTATTATTAGTCAAGTCATTTTATTTATATTTTAATTAGGGTAAATTGATTATTACTCCCTTATATAATTCACTTTTTGAAACTTACTCCTTTATATAATTTTTTTCGAAAATTACTCTTATAAAATGTCACAGTTATCAATTACTGCTCCCATTTAACGACTCTACTCAATAAAATGAAAATATTTCATTCAAAATTTGAAATTTGGTACTAATTTTTGTTGTTTATGACTATATTGTCTTTAGCCTTATTATATTGAAGACTTCAAATGCACTGAGAGGGAGAAAAGGGATTTAACAAATTTGGGAGGAAGGAGGTGAATTTAACAAATTTGGGAGGAAGAGTTGATTGAAATTGAGCATATAATAACGCTAAGGGTAATATAGTCATATGCAAGAAAAATTAGGTACCAAATTTCAAAATCTGGAGAAAATATTTCTCTTTTGTTTGGCCGAAATCACTGAATGAGAGCAATATTTGAAAAGAGTTATATTTTATGGGAGTAAGTTTCGAAAAAAAATTATATAAGGGAGTAAGTTTCAAAAAATGAATTATAGAAGGGAGTAATAATCAATTTACCCTTTTAATTAAGATATTATAGTTTACACTTTAGTGAAAATAATATAATTTGATGATAAAAATTAATTTTAGTGAAAAGATAATAATATAATATAATAAAATATAATTATTAGTTTGCTTATTTAATGAATATAATAAATTGTAATTAGTTTCCTTATTTAATAAGATGCTTTTTGGAGTGAAAAATTGAGAATACACCTATGATCTTTTAGTAGATAAGGGATTCTCGTTAATAATTAGTTATGAAACATTGAGTTAGTGATAAGTAAGAGTTAATTTTTTGTTAATGTAAAGGTTTCAGTTTGGATCAGCTTTCAGACCGGGTAAACTTCCATGTCAATTTCGGGTTGTAATTCGGGTCGGTCAACAAGCAGATGGGAGGGGAGGGGAGCGGGGAGGGGGGAGGGGGGGGGGGGGGGGGGTCAACTCGTGTTACGAGTCATCCAGGGCCGAGTTCGGTGGGGATCGACCTTATTCAGGTTACGGGTCATCATCGGGCTAGTGGCCGTTCGGGTTGTGTAACATTTTTAGATCCTATCGGTCGAGTTTGTTCAGGTTTCTGATCAGGCCACTCGAGTAAGATTAGACTTGGCAGCTGTAGTTGTACCTCAGATTGAGTTGGTCTATCCAGGAGCACACATTATTCTATAAGACCTATATTTAGGTAAGAGTAACCAATAACATAAGGCCTAACAAAATTACTTAATACAAATATGAAATAATATTTTAATTTTTAAAAACCTGATAATTTTAAATTGATAACTTACATATTTAAATATGTTAGTTTTTATTATAAAGTATAATTGTATCAAAATAAAATCGAAAACTTAATATATTAATATTTTTTATTGGACTTTTCTTCTATTAGATCAGTCATATTCCCTATCCTATAGCACAGGAGAGTGCTGATCCATGAGAGTTGAGACCATCCTATAGAGAAGTTGGCGAGGGGCCTAAATTCCAGACTTTTTGTTTCTTTTACTTGTGGGCATTATTTTGGTCTCTCCGATTATAATAGCCCAAAACTTCATCTCCGTTCATCTGGAATGTATTATGTTTCGCGGCCCTAGTTTCCCTGATCCACTATCTGAAGACTTGAGCATTGGGTTATGGACCTTTTGGTTATATAATTCAACTCTAAAAATTGTAGATTTGTAGTTCATGGGGGAGTTGGAGTTGGAGTTGGAGTTGGAGTTGGAGTTGCAAAATAAGGATGACAATGGTTTTAGATATAGTTGTATAATTTTTTATTTTTTATTTTAATAATATAGTATTATAATTTGATTACTTATATTTTTTAACATGTCCGGATTCATCTTAAAATGTCGAGTTATTAAAATAAAAGAAAAAAGTAAACAAAATTAAATATTGATTATTGGCTATTCTCCTATTGGACCAGTGCTAATTAAATTATCTCATTTTTTCAATCTAAATAAGGTCTACCGGCAAACGAAATAAATGTTACTATATATATACACATCATTATCGAAAGAAGATCATGACATATATTGAAGGTGATATAGTGTGACACCCCCATATACCAAGGAGCTTTAACAAGACCTTCCCTAGCATATAAGGGCATCACTATCTCGGTTGCCCGAGGAAAGTAATCATCAAAGGTCAATAAAAGAACATTTAAAATTATTTTACAAGCGATACAACCAAACTACTAATATAAAAGATACAACTCGTCCAAGCTATATAACTACTTTCTAATGTTGCTCGTGAAGACTCATCCCTGCCAGGATTCCAGCTACCATCAAAGACAACACCTGCTAAGACTGACTACTCACCATAAGGGATCACGGCAGACACAACAGAAACAAACAAAAGACAAACCAAACAAGGTCAGTAACTGAGGCAAGACACAACAATCAACAACCAACATATTACAACACAGCCACACAGCCACACACACACACACACACACACACACACACACACACACACACACACACACCAAACCACAACCACTCCAACCAATCATCATTATCGATCGTCCACTGGACCGACCCGCCGGTGGGGGACCGCAGCCGTTCCCACCTAAGCCCCGCTCATCATAATGAGCGATAACCCTGTCCCATTAATGTGCACATTCCCTCCCGTGGCGGGTTCCACGAAGGGTGAAACTAGGGCGTGAAGCCACTCCCGCAAGTGACTCCACTCAGCTGAGGACGCACCTCGAGAATCAAAGACAATCAATCACAGACATCTGCATTATAACAACAACCAATGAAACAACACACACCAACCGATTACCATACACAATCAGCCACACGGTCACAACAACGATACATTACGATACAACAACCGACACACTAGATAACCAACAGAAACTGAGTAGGCGAACCTACCTTTAAGCCAACCGCAACAATCCCTCGATCAGCCACAAGACATCAACCAAGCACACAACCCCTATACAAACAGCATACAAGTCTATTACTACCACTACAACCCTACAAGGAACAACAAAGACAAAGACGATGATGATGACATACCTACGCATCTCACAACGGCGTTAAGACCGCTACCTGACTCAAGCAACTCATCCTCAAGGCACTAGCATCCTCAAAGGCTCCCATGGAAGGTATTTGACTAAGGGAAAGGAGGGAGGCGACCTATAGGTCTGAAGGAAAGAGGCGGAAATGATTTGCGGTTTTAACAAAACACGATTATAAACCCTCGCTGTAAAGGCGCTACTCGATCGAGTAACCAACCTACTCGATCGAGTGGCCCCTACTCGATCGAGTACCCAAGCTACTCGATCGAGTAACCTCTACTCTATCGAGTACCACTCATCCTCATATCCTAACAAGACACTAGGCATCTCTGACACGCATTCCCAAGAACCTTCACCTGCTCCCAAAGGTCGGTCAACGGGTCCCTAAAAGGGCGGGTATTACAGTCTTCCCCCCTTAAAAAGAACTTCGTCCCCGAAGTTCGACTCATCCTCCCCCAAACGACACGACAAGAAACCCAAGGTCGACACCCCCGTTCTTCCGACACAGGTCCACCACTCTCTAGAGGCATTATCCACTATGTCATCATCATCAACTGTCCAACACACACCACATATACAAGCTTCTGCAAACCACGACTCGAATTACCAAACTCACAACATGCACCAACACGACTAAATCGACTAACGGTTATACTACTACGCCGAACTTCTTAGGTACGCATTAACGCAACTACGAGACAATACTTTCACTGGCCAACAACTACCACACAAAACATGTCACACAACGATCCTATTACAGATTCACACAATGCATGATTCATAATCGCACAACTCCGCTACTGTTCTTGACATCCTCATCACTTTATGACTAACCTCTCACAGTAAATTACTCAACTATTACTTAAACATACAAATTATCCATCAGAACTATTAAAACAATTATAGCTTCATGCTTGAAATATAACAGTGACATTATAAAACATTACGAACATACGGTAAAACATTACAACATATAGTAAAAATTATTATAATTTCGGCTTTTTCTTTTGCAACATTACTCTTCCCCTCTAAAAAGGAACTTCGTCCCCGAAATTCACCATCAGGCCATTACTCACTTAACCTGACACATTCTGCATCTTGTCGACATTACTCACTAATCACGACTAACATTAACTTATATACACCTGTTACTTTATGAGAATGATTATCAACGACCATGAAAGACATGTACGTCCAATATGTATAATGGAAGTATGGAAATTTCAGGAAATAAGTAACAAGTCTTTTCGATAATAAATAAGTTAGGCTTGCTTGTAAACGTTGAGGAAGTAAAATGAATGCAATAAAAGAAACCTTTGTGGCACATCTATTCCCACAAAATGTCATTTATAAGTCGAGCACGGACCCAAGCATAACTACTAAGTCGGCCCAAACATGTGGCTAATCTTCAACACCCATGATAATGATCAAAATATGCAAAAATAAAAGCATTCAAACAATTTAAATTTCCGAATAGTGCCTGTAACAGTGCTACTCGATCGAGTGGGTTAGGCACTCGATCGAGCTGGCCTTACTCGATCGAGTATCTTAGCTACTCGATCGAGTAGCCCGAGATCAGAATACCCTCTAAGTGTCACACCTGCAGCTACTCGATCGAGTGAGTGACACTCGGTCGAGTAGCCACAGGTCAAATGCTACTCCAAAACTTCCCTAACACAACACAATATATATATATATATATATATATATATATATATATATATATATATATATAGAGAGAGAGAGAGAGAGAGAGAGAGAGAGGATCTTGTGAGTTTGGTTTCTTATGGTGAGTTGTGAGTTTGCGCTTTGAAATCTCAGTCACTAGATTATATTAGAGATGAATGACCAAGATCTAATCTTACCTGTCATATATAAGCAGTGTCATTTATTTATTTTTTCTTTTTGTTAGTGTTACTTTTTTTTTTTTTTTTTTTTTTATCTCTTTTTATTATGCTGTTATTATACTTTTTTTTACGACTTTTGTTTTTTTTTTCTCTTTATGTTTTTCTCTAATTTTCTCATTATGTTACATTTTTTTCTTTTTCTTTTTGGACCAATTTTTTTTTACTTTAATTTTTTTTACTCTTATTTTTTTACCTCCTGTTATTATGTTGTTATTGTGTTTTTTTTTTACTTTGATTTTTTTTTACGACTTTGATTTTTTTTTTCTTTTTTTTTTTTACCACGTGTTATTGTGCTGTTATTGTTACTCCGCTGTTATTGTGATGTTATTCTGCTGTCACTTTAAATTTTTTTTACCACATGTTATTGTGCTGTTATTGTTACTCCGCTGTTATTGTGATGTTATTCTGCTGTCACTTTGATTTTTTTTTTTTACGACTTTGATTTTTTTTTTTTTACCACATGTTATTGTGCTGTTATTGTTACTCCGCTGTTATTGTGATGTTATTCTGCTGTCACTTTGATTTTTTTTTACGACTTTGATTTTTTTTCCTTTTTTTTACCACGTGTTATTGTGTTGTTATTCTACTGTTATTCTGCTGTCACTTTGATTTTTTTTTTACGACTTTGATTTTTTTTCCTTTTTTTTACCACGTGTTATTGTCTTTGTTATTCTCTTCGTTATTATTAACATTATTGTGATGTTATTCCGGTGTGACTTTGATTTTTTTTACTACTTTGATTTTTTTACTCTTTTTTTACCGCATGTTATTGTGCTGTTATTCTGGTGTTATTGTGATGTTATTCCGGTGTCACTTTGATTTTTTTTACTACTTTTGATTTTTTTACTTTTTTCTACTGCATGTTATTGTGATGTTATTCTGGTGTTATTGTGATGTTATTCCGATGTCACTTTGATTTTTTTTACTATTTTGATTTTTTACTCTTTTTTAACACGTGTTATTGTGCTATTATTGTGATGTTATTTCGGTTTTATTTTTAATCTTGTGTTATTTTGGTGCTACACTGGTGTTATTGTAGTGTTATTGTGGTGTTACTGAGGTTTTGATTGTATATACGTGAAGAAACCCATTTTGATTAAGATTGTGTTGATTATGCCTTAAGACAAATTAATCTCATTTGTTATTTATTGTGTGCCTCTTAAGTTTAACCATGTAGCATGAAGCTCCAATTGTCAATTCAAGGTTATCAAGAATGTCATCATGAAGATCAAAGATGAAGATAGTCATTAGTGCTAATGTCATGTGTTGTAAGGTGATCGTTTAACACGAATTTACGTTTAGGTGCAAAAACAACAGTTGAGTCAACAGTTAATTAAGGCTCGTCTTTGAAAGAAATATTTCGAAAATATTTGAATATTTGTTAAAGTGCTTTTAACTTTCACAAATGTTTTCTGGAAATACTTTGAAGTCTTTTAAAGAATATAGAGCTTTCAATGACTTGCTAAAGAGTTTGCTTGCACAATAAGACACTTACTATAAATGGGTTGCTTGCTTTTACATTTATGGAAATGTTTATGGTTCCCATAAACACAACCATTTATGCTTGTTTCTTGTTGAAAAACCCAGCCTATTTTTGTATGTGTGCACAACCTGGTTTCTTGCAATCTTAGGCACCGATTTCTTGAGGAAGAATACTCGGTTTCTTGGAGAGCATTTCGGTTGGCTTTGCATGTTGCCCAAGCAAACTACTTACATTATTTTAATCACTTGTGCTTATGAGTGTAAGATATTTTAATGTAAAGTATACTACTTGAACATTATAAATAGCTTGCTTAATTCATTTTTACAAGTGTGCAACAAACGAGTTTTAAACTGAAAAAGACTTAAGCTTTCAATCGAGTAAATTAACTTTGCAAAACCGTTTATCATTTCAAAATCTTTGAATCTTTTGCAAGTTTGTTTATTTATCTTTTGAGTCTTTTACTTGAGTTTGTTGTTGCACCTAGTCGTTTTAAGTCGTGTTCAAGGATCCCGTGTTTTGTACTTAAACCTTATCTCCTCCGTTCAATTGAGTGAACAACATTGAGATAAGTTGTCTTGTAACAAACGGGTAGAACCAAAAGTCTTAGGATAGACTTATCCTTAAGCATGAAGTCTTCGAAGCGGAGTAGCTTTTGAGCATGAAGTCTTTCGGCGGAGTAGCCCAAAGCAAGAGTCTTATTGCGGAGTAGCTTTAAGCAAGGAGTCTTTCGGCGGAGTAGCCCAAAGCAAAAGTCTTGGAAGCGGAGTAGCTTTTAAGCATTAGCAACCGGAGTAGGTTGGGGAGTTGTTTTATTATTCGGGGTGGTCTTAGTTTGTATGAGTTTACTTCTGAGACGTTTAATAAAATAGCGCTGGACGTAGGTCGCGGAGTAGTGACCGAACCAGTTTTTAAAAACATCGTTAGTCGTGTCTATTTCGTTTTATTTCCGCTGCACACTCTACTCACGTCTTTATCTACATAATCAGCTGTTGAGTACATCAGAACTTCGCTCTTTGAATCGTTGTTGAATACTTTTAACTCTCTAGTTCTAAGTATCGACTTCTCCTTTCATCTAAGCATTGTTTAAAGTGTTTAATAGTTTTTTAAAGAAGCTTTCATTAAGCTTAAATTTTAAATAGACACCTAATTCACCCCCTCCCCCTCTTAGGTGCCCTCGCCCCTCGACTCTTCAATTGGTATCGAGTCTTGTGCTCTTGATAATCGGTTAACTACCGAGTGAGTTGATCCTATAGTCATGGATGGGAAACATACTAAGTACCCTATCTTCAAAGGGGATAACTACTCCTGGTGGAAGCACCGTATGGAACACTACGTCAAAAGTACGGATTATGAGTGTTGGGTCATTATTCAAAAGGGTCCCCTTGCTATAACGATTCATCGACTACGATGGGAAAAGTGCCGTGAAAAGCGAGGAAAGTTATGTCGAGGCTGACTATCGTAAAGTCGAGAAAAATTCTAAAGCCATGTCCATTCTTCAATATGGCATCGGTGAACAAGATATCAATCGCATCTCCGGATGTACCTCGGCTAAAGAGATTTGGGACACGTTAAATCTTGCTTATGAAGGAACGTCCCAAGTCAAGAAGCATCGTATTGACCTTCTCATGCAACAATATGAGATGTTCAATATGATGAAAGATGAGTCAATCAATTGTCTTTCTTCTCGCTTTTCTAGTATTGTTAATGAACTTAAAGGTCTAGGTAGAGAGTTTGATTCTGAGGATATAGTCCGAAAGATCCTTCGTAGCCTAAGTGATAAATGGCAACCAAAGGTGACGGCTATTGAGGAGGCTAAAGATCTGTCCAAATTGTCCCTCAATGAGCTAATGGGCTCACTCATGGCACACGATTTAAGTCTCGCAAAGCGCTCGGGTGAAAGCTCCAAAGCTAGAGGTTTCGCTCTCAAATCAACCTCAAGTGATGAGGAAGATGATGGAGATGACGAGCAAGCTATGTACTCACGTAACATGGCGGATATGATCAATAGTCACAATCCTAAGAAGTTCAACAATGCTAACAAAAAACGTTTTCAAAAGAAGAGATCTTATTCCACGGTGGCTTGTTTCAAATGTGGTGAGAAAGGTCACCTTATCAAAGATTGCCCCAAGTGGAATGAGTTCAAATCTAGAAAAAAACGAGATTTTGCAAAGAAAGATTTTAAGCATAAAGTCATGTCTGCAATATGGGGTGTATCTGATTCCGATGAGGATGATGTCCTTGAGGAAGAATTAGATGCCAAAGTTTGTATGACAACTCGTCTTGATCTTGACGGACCCAAGTCTTCAAAGAAAGAATCCGCACTCTGTCTCATGGCGCACTCCGACGACTCCAGTGATGACTCCGACACCGAGGTAATGAATCTCAAGAACAAGGTGAGAACTCTTTCTAAGGATAAGCTTTGTTTGATGTTTGATGATGTACTTGACAAGAGTCTTGCTAAAAACGATAAACTCTATGACTTGCAAACTCAATTTGAGGAAATTGCTGAAGAAAATGTTGATCTTAGAGAGTGTCTAGATGAGATAAAAGAAAGTAACATCATTCCATCACTCAGAAAAGAAATTAAAAAATTGAGGAAAGAAAACCTTGTTCTCACGAATATTGCTAGCTCGTCAAAATCAACAGTTGCCTCAACTGTTGTTTCCGATGTTGAAAAAGAAAACGAGTCTTTAATTATTCAAGTTGATATTTTGATTAAAGAACGAGACTCACTGCTAGCTAACCTTACCTCGTGTCGACATGATAATAAGCAACTTGAAGAAATTGCTATGTTGCTTAGTGATGAATGTAGTCATGCTAAATCCGCTTTCGATAAAGTAGGCAAACTAAATCTTGACCATCTTGCTAAAATTGAAACATTGACCAAAGAGTTGCATGATGCTAAAGAGTTTTACAGGAAATGGGAAGGTAGCCAAAACATTTTAGACTCCCTCATAAATCAGTCCCAAAATCAAGAGAATTTGGACTTGGTTTCCAAAGTGTGATTTGATGAATGTAACTTCGTAAACAGGAACCAAGCAAGACGATTTTCGAAGGAGAAAATATGCAGGCCTTCCTGAGTATATTGTTTGCAACTTTTGTGGTAAGATTGGTCATGACTTTAATGGTTGTCCTAATCGACTAAACGACTTAAATAAGAACATCAAGGTTGCTAAAAAGGAGTGGGTTCGCAAAGATTTGATTAACAATACAACTCACAAAAAGGGATCCAAATTCGTTTGGATTCCTAAACTAACCTCTTGATTTCTTATAGGCATTAGTGAGAGGCAAAGAATTGGTACTTTGGGACAAGTGGATGTTCACGTCATATGACGGGAAGTAGAAACCAATTTCTCTCACTAGAAGCCTACAATGGTGGCACCGTGACGTTTGGTGACAATAAGAAAGGTGAAATTATTGCAATCGGGAAGGTTGGTAAGTCATCGTCACAATGTGTCGACAAAGTGTTGCTTGTCAAAGGTTTGAAGCATAATCTCCTTAGCATATCTCAAATGTGTGATAATGGTAATATCGTTGAATTTTGTGCTAGTGAATGTCGTGTTTTAGATGGTAATACAAGGGAAGTTGTTCTAGAAGGAAAACGTGTTAAAGATGTTTACTTGACTAATCTTTTTGCATTGTCTAGTCGTACCATGTCTTGTATGAGTGCTTTGAAAAAGAACGACCCATGGCTTTGGCATAAGAGATTAGGTCACGTAAATGCTAGAACATTGAACACCCTTAAGCGACTTGACTTAGTTGATGGCATTCCTAATATGAAATTTGACTTTAATAGTTTGTGTGATGATTGTGCTAAGGGGAAGCAAGTAAGAAGCTCCTTTAAATCCAAAAAGTTCGTTAGTACATCTAAACCTCTTGAGTTACTTCATATTGATCTATGTGGTCCAATGCGTGTTAGAAGTAAAGGAGGTAGTCGTTTCTTATGTGTGATTGTTGACGATTTCTCACGATTTGTTTGGCTTCTCTATTTGAGTTCTAAAGATGAAGTATTTGATGAATTTTTAATTTAGTTGAAAAAGGTCCAAAACAAGTTTGATAAAAAGCTCATATCTTTGAGATCCGACCATGGAACCGAATTTGAAAATTCCTCATTTATTACTTATTGTGATGAGCACGGTATTAGCCATAACTTTTCCGCGCGTGCTACACCTCAACAAAACGGGGTTGTAGAGCGTATGAACCGTACACTTGAAAACATGGCTAGGACTATGCTCATTAGTAGTAAGTTGCCAAAGAATTTTTGGGCCGAAGCCGTCAACACATCATGTCACATTTATAATCGTGTTATGATCCGAAAAATGCTTAACAAAACACCCTACGAGTTGCTTAAAGGAAGAAAGCCTAATTTATCCTATTTGAAATGCTTTGGAAGCAAATGTTTTGTTCACAACAATGGAAAGGATAATTTGGGTAAATTCGATGCTCGTAGTGATGAGGCCGTATTTGTCGGTTATTCGGATCGTAGCAAGGCTTATAAAGTGTATAATAAACGAACCATGAAAATGGAAGAAAGTGTGCATGTCATATTTGATGAGTCTAGTCTTTTTCATTCTAATACACAGGAAGAGGATGATGAAGATGATGAGGACTATGAGCTTGGAATGATTCGACATGACATGGATGATGTACACGAGGAAAACGAACAAGAGGAGCAGAATCAACAAATCGGATCAACTGTTGACTGAAGGAACTGGCCAAGAGACAGGGGGAACAGAACCACTTGAACCACAAAATGAGGCTACGACATCCAGGGGGAATGAGGGTACACTTGAACAAAATGAACAAACAAAAACAAACCCTCAAACACAAAATGAACCAGAACCAACAGTTGAGCGAACTGTTGAGTCAGAACCCCAAGAAGCCTCACCATCCTTAATCGTACCAAAGAAGTGGAAACACCAAAAATCTCACCCCTTTCTAACTTGACCAAAGTGACTTGAATTCGGGAAGGAAAACAAGATCATCCCTCAATGATTTCTTTGCATCTCATGCGTTCCTCTCACAAATTGAACCAACAAACATCACCATGGCACTTGAAGATCCGAGTTGGGTGATGGAAATGCAAGAGGAACTAAATCAATTCAGAAGGAATGAGGTATGGCATCTTGTCCCTAGAGACCTCTGGTTGTACCGTGATTGGTACCAAATGGGTCTTTCGCAATAAGCTAGATGATTCGGGCAATATCGTAAGGAATAAAGCTAGACTAGTGGTGCAAGGATTTAAACAACAAGAAGGCATTGATTATAATGAAACCTTCGCACCAGTAGCTAGGCTTGAAGCCATACGTATGCTCATAGCTTTTGCAGCTCACAAAGGCATCAAACTGTTTCAAATGGATGTCAAACCGGCTTTTCTAAATGGTTATTTAGAAGAAGAGGTCTTTGTGGAGCAACCACCGGGTTTTATGAACAATGAATTTCCAAACCATGTTTTTAAATTGGACAAGGCGCTTTATGGTTTAAAACAGGCTCCAAGAGCTTGGTATGATCGTTTGTCAAAATTTCTTTTGGAAAATGGTTTTGTGCGTGGATCGGTGGATAAGACATTGTTCATAAAGTCACAGTGTGGTGAACTGTTGATTGTACAGATTTATGTCGATGACATAATATTTGGTGCAACGAATGAACTCCTTTATTTGTACTTTTCGGAACTAATGAAATCTGAGTTTGAGATGAGTATGATGGGAGAACTAGGTTTCTTCCTTGGGCTTCAAATCAAGCAAACTCAAGATGGTGTGATGATTCATCAACAAAAGTACATAAAGGAGATGCTATGTAAGTTCGGTATGACTAATTCTAAACCCTTCTCTACACCTATGGTTTCGTCCACAAAGCTTGACAAAGATGAGAATGGTAAGAAAGTTGATGAAACGATGTATCGAGGTATGATCGGTTCATTACTTTATTTGACCGCTAGTCGACCGGATATTTTATATAGTGTATGTCTATGTGCTCGTTTCCAAGCTAGTCCTAGAGAATCGCATTTCATTGCCGTTAAACGTATTCTTAGGTACTTGGTTGGAACGTCTAATTTGTATCTTTGGTATCCCTCACATTGTCCTTTTGAGCTTTTAGGATACTCGGATGCATTATTATGCGGAAGCTTCGTTGATCGAAAGAGTACATCCGGGATGGCTACTTTCTTAGGTCCGTGTTTGATCTCATGGGCGTCTAAGAAACAAAACACCGTTGCTCTTTCCACCGCTGAAAGCGAGTACGTAAGTGCCGCATTGTGTTGCGCGCAAGTTCTTTGGGTTCGACAACAACTAAGGGACTATGGTATTATCTTTGATTCAACTCCTATCTTTTGTGATAATACTAGTGCCATTAACATTTCAAAGAACCCTATACAACACTCAAGGACTAAGCATATTGACATAAGACATCATTTTTTACGTAATCATGTGGAAAAAGGTCAAATTCGTCTTAAATTTTGTAGAACGGAAGATCAAATAGCCGACATTTTTACAAAACCGCTTGAAAGAGAACAATTCGTAAAACTTCGGTTGGAAATTGGTTTATTGGATTCCGCGTAAAATTTTATGACGACTTGCCCTCGATGATTGACTAGAGTAAATGTTACACTTGTTTTTATAAGTGATTATGTGTTAGTATTACTCAATGAATTAGATGATTAATTTGCATGTAAATCCAATGGGTAAAGATATTATTCACATGGATCCACTCAACCATCATCTAACCATCAAATCTCCTTTCCCCATTACCCATGTCCTAGCCGCCTAAACCCCACCTAACCGGCTACACCCACCTTCCTCTCAACCAATCAAATAAAAAAGCCTAAAACACTATTCACCTCATTTACTACATGTCCAAATTTTCAACTCTTAAATCATGACCTCCTTACTCACTTTCAAAATATTCAAAAAATTACACCTTCCCCAAATATTCTCCAAAACCGTCAAAAGCATACCTCTCCCAACTGTCACTTTTACTTTCACTATAAGAATCATGCCTCTAAAATCAACTAAGAAACTCTTGAATGCAATCCGAGACTCCTACAAACCGAAAGTACCAACGGTTGAACCACAAATCGAAAGTCTTGGATCAAAAAGTGCCCAAAATCAAAAACCACCAAAGAAACCTAGAGTCTTTGTGCCGAAAACCCCAATGACAAGGAAGAAATCAGTTGCTAATCGTCCTAAAACAGCTGCCGAGGCTAGGAGATTCTCAAGTCGGGTGTTCAATCAAAAATTCGATTTGAATATGCCGCATGCAACCGAAATCGAGGGTGAAGAAGGAAGCTCACGGGTTGTTGGTGAGGTTGATGATGATGGAAATCCAATCATTCAAGAAGTTGAGGGAGTTGATGTTGGTGTTGGTAAGGAAAGTAACAATGATGAGGAGATTGTTGATGAGGATGCCGAGAAGGAAGGAGAGAAAAACAGTGAGGAAAAGAAAAATGAAAGTGAAGAGGAGAATGAGGAAAACATTGAAAAAGAAAAAGAAAAGAGTGTTGAAAAATCAATTGAAAAAAGTGAGGAAAAAGAAAAGAGTGTTGAGAATGTTGTTGAGGAATCCGGTGAGAAGAGTAATGGGAAATCAAAATCGAAATCGAAATCAAAATCGAAATCGAAGGGAAGTGTTGGTGATGATGAGATGTTGAAAGATTTGGTTGGAAATAAAAGGAGAAAAAGGACAGGCAAAACCGTGAGTGAGGCAACGGTTGTGGAAACGGAAATTGACACGGAGAAATTGAATGCCGTCTTCAATGATGACGAGTTATTCAAGGAGGAAACCGTTCCCAAACCGAAAGGCAAAGCAAGGAGAATGTCCACTCGGGTTATCTCAAAGAAAAGGAAAGTGGAAGAAATGGCAAAGGAAGCCGATGAATCGAATAGTGCTATGATTGCTATTGAGCAACCTCTTGATGAGAACAAGTCCAAGGCACTTGAAATTCTTCATGGGTATCGCTTTCCAAAGGATATATTTGATTGTTGCAAGCATGTCATCCAAGGGAACTTTAAATCGGGCCGTCGCTATGAACTCGAATGGTATGATTCGTCCCCTGCTTTTAAATTCTTTAAAGATGCAATTCATGCACAAAAGTGGGAGAGTCTTCTTAATATCTATAACCGAGTTTACTTAGCGGAGATTGTTCAATTTTATACTACGGTCAAAGTCGATGTCCAATCGGGTAGTCTTACCGCCGTTATCAATAACAAACCCTTGTGTCTCAATGTTGACATTGTTGGGAAATTGCTCGGTATTCCTACAACCGGGTTATCCTCATTTCCCAAGGGTGGTTGGCCGACTATTGATGGTATAAGTTCCTTGACCGTAACAAAGTTTCTAAGTCCCAAAGCTACGTCCCCTATCACACTAAAACCGAGAGAAATCAAAATAAACCACCGGTTCTTTTTCAATTTCATTTTTAGAACCTTGATTCCTTGTAATGAGAGCCGTGGTGTGTGTGGTGTGCTAGACATGTGGTTGATTTATTATCTTGCTAAACACCTTCAAATTAACCTACCCGCTTTGATGTTCTTTCACATTGATCATCTTGCTAAGATTGTTGAAAAGCGTAAGGTTGATAGTTCCACCGTGTTAGCATATGGGATGTGGTTATCGGTCATTTTCGAGAAAATGGATATTGTGGACTCGACTAGTTTCGGTGTGGATCACATGTGTGACACTATGACCTCGGGAGTTTTATCACAAATGTACTTGAAAATTGATGGTGATAAACTTGCTCGTATTTGGTCGGGTATGAAGGCTACGGATGTCGCCTCCTCCTCTATGCAATCGTCTTCTATGACACGTCTCACTAAGGATGTCAAAGCCTTGTTGGATCTCCAACATGCTCAAATGGGTGAGATTGCGGGTCTTCGTTTGGAAGTGTCGGGTTTGCGTAAGGAACTCAAGGAGGTTAAGGGTCAAAATGAAGAGCTTATGGAGATGGTTCACGGGTTGGTTGGAGAAGATGAAACCGAAGAAACCGATGATTGATCTCTTGCTCCTAGCCGTGCCTAGCCTATGCCGTATGTCGTACCAAGCTTTTTGCCATAACCATGCCTATTGCCTAATCAAAACAAAAGCCTTTCTAATCCCTTTTTACCTTGGCTTTGTGTTTGTGATAATTTACTAATATTGGTTATGTTGTTAGTTGTTGAACAATTTGTTTTGTATAACTCTAATCCTTATTTAGACTTGTGTTCTTCCTACTTGATGATGTCAAGAGGGGGAAGTTGTTTAAAATTGCAGGTGGTGATTCAATGACTTTTAGGCTTGCGTATACCGTAACTATGTTTACTTGGCGATAATATGTTCTACCTAGGCTAACGAAAAATTTGATTAATTTTCAATGACCATGTATTTATGCATCTTATTTTGATCATGTTTTGACTTGTTAACCTTGACCATGGATTAAGGAGGAATTGCACACTGAATTTTATTTGTCTTGCCATCATCAAAGGGGGAAATTGAATAAACCCAATTTGATTAAGATTGTGTTGATGATGCCTTAAGACAAATTAATCTCATTTGTTATTTAATTGTGTGCCTCTTAAGTTTAACCATGTAGCATGAAGCTCCAATTGTCAATTCAAGGTTATCAAGAATGTCATCATGAAGATCAAAGATGAAGATAGTCATTAGTGCTAATGTCATGTGTTGTAAGGTGATCGTTTAACACGAATTTACGTTTAGGTGCAAAAACAACAGTTGAGTCAACAGTTAATTAAGGCTCGTCTTTGAAAGAAATATTTCGAAAATATTTGAATATTTGTTAAAGTGCTTTTAACTTTCACAAATGTTTTCTGGAAATACTTTGAAGTCTTTTAAAGAATATAGAGCTTTCAATGACTTGCTAAGGAGTTTGCTTGCACAATAAGACACTTACTATAAATGGGTTGCTTGCTTTTACATTTATGGAAATGTTTATGGTTCCCATAAACACAACCATTTATGCTTGTTTCTTGTTGAAAAACCCAGCCTATTTTTGTATGTGTGCACAACCTGGTTTCTTGCAATCTTAGGCACCGATTTCTTGAGGAAGAATACTCGGTTTCTTGGAGAGCATTTCGGTTGGCTTTGCATGTTACCCAAGCAAACTACTTACATTATTTTAATCACTTGTACTTATGAGTGTAAGATATTTTAATGTAAAGTATACTACTTGAACATTATAAATAGCTTGCTTAATTCATTTTTACAAGTGTGCAACAAACGAGTTTTAAACTGAAAAAGACTTAAGCTTTCAATCGAGTAAATTAACTTTGCAAAACCGTTTATCATTTCAAAATCTTTGAATCTTTTGCAAGTTTGTTTATTTATCTTTTGAGTCTTTTACTTGAGTTTGTTGTTGCACCTAGTCGTTTTAAGTCGTGTTCAAGGATCCCGTGTTTTGTACTTAAACTTTATCTCCTCCGTTCAATTGAGTGAACAACATTGAGATAAGTTGTCTTGTAACAAACGGGTAGAACCAAAAGTCTTAGGATAGACTTATCCTTAAGCATGAAGTCTTCGAAGCGGAGTAGCTTTTGAGCATGAAGTCTATCGGCGGAGTAGCCCAAAGCAAGAGTCTTATTGCGGAGTAGCTTTTAAGCATTAGCAACCGGAGTAGGTTGGGGAGTTGTTTTATTATTCGGGGTGGTCTTAGTTTGTATGAGTTTACTTCTGAGACGTTTAATAAAATAGCGTTGGACGTAGGTCGCGGAGTAGTGACCGAACCAGCTTTTAAAAACATCGTTAGTCGTGTCTATTTCGTTTTATTTCCGCTGCACACTCTACTCACGTCTTTATCTACAGAATCAACTGTTAAGTACACTGTAACTTCTGCTTGCTGAATCGTTGTTGAATACTTTTAACTCTCTAGTTCTAAGTATCGACTTCTCCTTTCATCTAAGCATTGTTTAAAGTGTTTAAGAGTTTTTTAAAGAAGCTTTCATTAAGCTTAAATTTTAAATAGACACCTAATTCACCCCCTCCCCCTCTTAGGTGCCCTCGTCCTCGACTCTTCAATACGGTTTTGATTTTGCATGGCCTATATGTTATAATGTCACAATTTCCTAACAATCTATCACAACAATAAAGTCAAATAATAGACACAATTAAACGAGCCCGTTGCGATTTAATGTACAACTTTATTTCTATTCAATCCACAAATTACCGTCAAGTCATTTCTCAACAAATGAGCAAATTGATCCATAACTATACCATTTAACCAACACTTAATCTGAATAACACTGCCAAATGAGAATAGGCGCTGTGATAAACTAGGAGTATTAGAGGAACAAAAACAGGGGCATACAAAAAATCATATCGTTATATGTTCTACTACATTTTTTTGGAATATCATGTAATGATTTCCACCTATCATTTCTTATTTTTGTTTCATTGATTCACCAAATCCAATTGGAGCCACCTCAACTGATGCTCTTCTAGATGATTAGGCTAAGCCTTGTTCTTCTTCTTTTTGATTTGCAGAAATTGAATGATTGATTAAGCATGGCATTGACACTCCTATCATTTCAAATTTCCCATCTTCCATTTCTAAGCTTGGATTAACAACAGCTTCAAATTGGAAAGGACTATTTTTCCCTTGAAGTAGCAACATCTTTACCAGAATCAACCATATAGCACAGAAATCCGGGCTTTTCGAACCATGTTTTTTCTCACTAATCCCCGATCCCATTGCTCTAGCCGATGTCAAGGCAATGTTCATACCTTCATTCCCAGTTTCACTGGGTTTGTGTGTTTTTGCACCGTCCACTGAAGGATGACTATGAAATTTATCAGCCTTTTGTTCCTTGTATGACTACCTAGAGGACACCAAGCAGACTATCACCTCCTATGACCAACAGTCCATGGCCCACGAATCGCCCAGAATAATAACAAAGCGTTCCCGGATCTTGGTCTGCTCCACATTTATTTTCACTGCACGCTGATATCAGACATTCTGAAACCATTGTTCCACTGCACACCACCGTCGCTCTCCTTCGTCCACCTACACCACGCATGCGATGAAATTAACCATTGATCTTCAACTTTATTAGCTAATCTCTCCTTCTTCTTCTTCTTAATTGTAACAACTGCAATTATTGAATAAATGAATGAATGAATTGATTAATTCATTGCCCTAACTACACAATCATTCGAAACTCTAACTACACGAACAAATCATAAATCAAAACCCCAAGCACAAATCAAAATACACAAATTCATATGAGAAAGATTGAGATGTTAAATTACTGCCAAAGGTGTCATTCGCCATACAAAGGAAGACAAGACCATCAACTTTAAGAATATGGAAAATATATCGATCTTGCGAAAAACAAAGCCGTGAATCGCCATCACTAGAAAGCTTCTCGAGAATTTGATGCGAGATAGCGCCGATATTGTCGGTTACGACGCAAAATACGTAGAGAATAATAGTTCCTCGAGCTACTAAGGCGTATAGAATCGCCATTAAAACAATGAGTTGATTGATTGTGGTGTGATTGTTTACGGCGACGATTATCTCTCTCCTCGCCACTTTGTGGTGGTGAGAGAGCCGTGTGATTGTTTGGGAAATTTGGTGATTGTTTCTTTAATGTCAACTGCAATTTCAATTGATAATAAATTGCACGCCATTGTTGAAGAGGAAAATGAAAGTTGAAGAAACTGAGATGATATGCACAAGTATCTGTGTTTGTTTTTGGAGGAACATACTCTTTTTTATTTATTTTTAAGTTTTGATCCCAGTCGTAGGTTTACCTTAATCTAGTGGTCTAGATTTTCCAAACTCACAACTCACCGTAAGAACCAAACTCACGAGATCCCGCATATATATATATATATATATATATATATATATATATATATATATATATATATATATATATATATATATATATATATGATCGCATAACCGCGAGTCAGGATGATAACCCGACCACAAATCCTGCAAACAAGTCTAGGAAAAGCAAGTACGACCTTATGGCCACCAATACAAACCGAATATAATAAGTACGAATAAAAATAACTAATATCCAACGTAACCGATAAACATAACAAGAGAAAAAGGAGTATCACTCCTGCTGCTGCTGCTCATCCATCACCTCGTCCTCCCCTCCTCCGCCACCTGACGTGCCTGCTCCTGATGTGCCAACACCCGCATCACCACCGGCTCCAGCATCTGGTCTCACGTACCAAGGGGTCAAACCGCCGCAGGGATATGACTGAGGTGCTCCCCATGTGGACGCATCCACCCCTTAAGAGTGGAAAACCCCACTGTAATCCCCAACTCCCCTCCACCAAACCAGATGCGGTCCCGAGGTCTCAATGCCCTGAGTATACGCCATCTCATGCATGTTCCGGAGCATCAAGGTAGAGGACACTCTCTCTGCCAGGTAGCTCTCACGTGTCTCCGGGGTATCAAGGTAAGGGTAACAAGGAAACGGGTGCTGTGGTGGTGCTGCCGGCTGTGGCTGTGTCTCAGCCATCTTCTCCCGCACTCGGCGTGGCCCTCTCCCTATCCTAGGGCGATCCTCCTCAGCTCTCACATTCTCCCCCTTCCTCGGATCAGGCAAGACTCGGAGGATCTCCGGGTCGATGAAGTACGTCTGCCTCGCAGGACGCGCCTCAGTCTCCTCCTCATCAGAATCAGCAGCTACCACTGCCTCAGGTAAAGGCTCTGTCGGTGGGAGGTGCTTAGGAGCTGGTATCTTCATCCAACTCATTCCCCACACTCTCCATGCTAAACTACCATCCTCCAAAGTTCTAAACCATTTCAGGTCGAGGAAGTAATCTCTGTCCATGGTAGGGGCCGGGGTGGCTAGAGGGGTGTACTCCGAGGAAGCCTCAAAAGAAGTTAGCTTCTCAGCTAAACGTGTGGCGATAGCACCACAACTCAGAAACCTAGTGCTAGAGGAGGCCATCAAAGCAAGACTGGCACATACCATAGCGGGAGCATTGAAGGTCACTTCCTCAGTCCTCTCGGGGTTGAGGTACGCCATCAAAAGCAACAACTCGTGGGAGTTCAACTTGCTCATATCCGACCTCTCGTAAAGGAGACACGACACGACACGGAGAAAGATCCTCAAGGTGACATGTTGCACATCATTGATCAACATGTTGCTAGCGGTGGGAGCTGATTTCCCGGTGATACAGGGCATAAGGCGGCAACCTCCACACTCAGATGGTATGTCACGAAGGGATCCCTTGGGAGGCTTAGCCAAGCCAAGGTGAGAGGCAAAAAGGTCCATGGTCAAAACAAAACTGGTGTTAATGAGGCGGAACTGCACAGCCTGCTCAGCCGGCTCGTATTTAAACGAGCTCATGAACTCAAGGGTCAGAAAAGCATATGAATGTTTCCGTAAACGGTATAGCCCGCTGAATCCCAAAGTCTCAAAGATATGACGGACATCCGTCTTAACACCCAGGTCCTCTAAAAGAGTCGTGTCCACACAGCGAGTCGGTCTCATCTTACGGGATTGTAAGGCTACAAACCTATCCCGTTGTGCGTAGTCCACAAAGACCACAGACGGATACTCTGGTACAGCTGGTACCACCGGTCCACTCCCCTCCCCAACTTCGGGCTGGGCAGCCCTGCCCCTCTTACTTTGTCTGGTCCTTAAGTTTAGTCTCGGCATCTATTTCAACATACCATTTAAATACACCAACACATATGCACCAAAACATACAAAGTACACATATTTAATCACGAAAGAATCATCTAAGTACACAGTATCACCAACAATTCCCAAATTACAAGTAAAATTTCAAATCCTTATAGCTCAGACGGTGTCTACAGCTGTGGCAATTGTGACATAAATAACATGAATTAACTCAACTACTACAACTTTTAGGACTTAAATCTTCAAAATACATTCATGTACAACTCAAATTTCCAATTATATGAGACGAATTTCAGTTTGGGACACTTTTAAGACGGAGTTTTAAGACAAATTTTGGGGCGAAAATCACAAAAATCAACTTCCCACATGATATACACAACATATCTTACCCAATTTCCTTCCCTTTACAAGTAATAGGCAACCAAAAATCAACTCAATTTATCAAAGCCTAAAAATTTCGACCACTTTATGCTAAATTTTAATTCGATTCTTGCATCATAAACAACAATAATCATAAAAGGGAAATATCTAGATCACATTACAACAATTACAAGCAAATTTTCTCACATATAAATCGACTTTTCAAATTTTTCTATCACCCTATGTATTTCCAATTGATTAAAAGCATTAAAATAGAAAGAAAATTCATACCTTTAGCAATTAGGAAGCAAGAAGAACGAAATTAGACAGGAAAAATCACCAATTGGATTACCACAAACACAAGAATTAAAGAGTTTGAGAGGGATTTAGGGATTAGGGTTGGCGAAAATAAGAATAAGAATAACAAGAATGAATTAAGAAGGGGTTTATGAACCCGCGGAATTTCCTGTACTGTAGCGTACTCGATCGAGTAAGTCGGGTACTCGATCGAGTGCCCTCTACTCGATCGAGTAGGCGCTATTCGGTCGAGTTTCCGTAGGAAATTCCTACATCCTCGACGTCATAGCTTCCTAACTAGATCGAGTGAGGTCTACTCGGTCTAGTAGGCACTCATAATCGGTCAAGTAAGGTTGGGTACACGGTCGGAATTACGAGATTAATTGAAGATTCCTGCAAAACAACATCACGTGTCGACTCTAAACCAAGTTCAGAAGTCGTCACCGGTTACCATAACCATAACCATTCACATCATACTATTACTCAAATGTATCGCAACGGTTTCACCAACTAAGATACATACCATATCATTCTATAACGAACTTCACACAACATAATTTACCATGCTATTAAATCGTTTACGCATACGTTTGACGCATTACTTCATGCCCACAACTTCACTAATGGAACTTGTAATCACTTTAATCTAATCACTCATTTAACATTGAATTATCATGTATCATCCGAGTCTATTAGCAATGCAACCGTGTCTCAGCATAAACAAATTAGTCTACTCAAATTAATCATGTCACAAACGGAAGCTTTCAACCATTCATATATCACATTCATCCATTACAATTTTGATAATTATTATCACAAATTCACAACTTTTAGCTATCATTATTATTACTATTATAAGATTTGTAAATTCTTATAGGAACTACCAGTACTAACAACTTGAAGCAATTACGACCGTCACCAAACTCCATACATTATTCCAAATTCCTACTCTTTTCACACACAACTCTATTCATGCACCAACTTTCACATTTCCCATTATCATCACACACACACATTAGCTCCATTAGGAACTTTATCATATATGATTCTAACATAGCTATTACACACACGCTAACCTCAATAGAAACTTTACCACGAATAATTCTAGTATGACCACTATACACATTAGGCACATAATTGCCGACTCAACATTCCCATACCCAGTGACTGGCTTAAGCACAATGGGGCCATGATTTTGAAATGAGGGCGCCTACTCACCCAAAATCTAACATCAGCTAGGGCTCCCAATATACATACACCAGGTTCATTTTATTAGACTCAATATGTTCATTAGGCTCATTTGTTACAGGTTCTAAAATCGTCGCTCTGATACCACTTTGTGACACCCCCATATACCAAGGAGCCTTAACAAGACCTTCCCTAGCATATAAGGGCATCACCATCTCGGTTGCTCAAGGAAAGTAATCATCAAAGGTCAATAAAAGAACATTTAAAATTATTTTACAAGCGATACAACCAAACTATTAATATAAAAGATACAACTCGTCCAAGCTATATAACTACTTCCTAATGTTGCTCGTGAAGACTCATCCCTGCCAGGACTCCAGCTACCATCAAAGACAACACCTGCTAAGACTGACTGCTCACCATAAGGGATCACGGCAGACACGACAGAAACAAACAAAAGACAAACCAAACTTGGTCAGTAACTGAGGCAAGACACAACAATCAACTACCAATATATTAGAACACAGCCAAACTCACACACTAGTCACAACCACTCCAACCAATTACCGTCACCGACTGTCCACTGGACCAACGCTGCCAGTGGGGGTCCGCAGCCGTTCCCACCTAAGCCCCGCTCATCATACTGAGCGATACCCTGTCCCATTAATGTGTACATCCCCTCCCGTGGCGGGTTCCAGGGAGGGCGAAACTAGGGCGTGAAGCCACTCCCGCAAGTGACTCCACTCAGCCGAGGACGCACCTCGAGAATCAAAGACAATCAATCACAGACAGCTGCACTATAACAACAACCAATGAAACAGCACACACCGACCGATTACCATACACAATCAGCCACACGGTCACAACAACGATACAGTACGATATAACAACCGACACACTAGACAACCAACAGAAATTGAGTAGGCGAACCTACCTTTAAGCCAACCGCAGCAATCCTTCGATCAACCACAAGACATCAACCAAGCACGCAACCCCTATACAAACAGCATACAAGTCTATTACTACCACTACAACCCTACAAGGAACAACAAAGACAAAGACGATGATGATGACATACCTACGCATCTCACAACGTTGTTAAGACCTGTTAAGACCGCTACCCGATTCAAGCAACTTATCCTCAAGGCACTAGCATCCTCAAAGGCTCCCATGGAAGGTATTTGGTGAAGGGAAAGGAGGGAGGCGACATATAGGTCTGAAGGAAGGAGGCGGAAATGATTTGCGGTTTTAACAAAACACGATTATAAACCCTCGCTGTAAAGACGCTACTCGATCGAGTAACCAACCTACTCGATCGAGTGGTCCCTACTCGATCGATTACCCAAGCTACTCGATCGAGTAACCTCTACTCTATCGAGTACCACTCATCCTCATATCCTAACAAGACGTTAGGCATCTCTGGCACGCATTCCCAAGAACCTTCACCTGCTCCTAAAGGTCGGTCAACGAGTCCCTAAAAGGGCGGGTATTACATATACAGTTGAGTATCACATTAACTAATACAAGTTATTATGATAACAAATTAATTTTATGTTATTACAAGATATATGAACATGAATTTAATCCGTATCCACCCTTTATCTAAAAGTGGGTAAGCCGTAAGCCTTAGCACTATTCCTTATGAATAGTAGGATGAATAGTTGAGATATTCTGCAATGGGTCAGTTTGGCTGGTCTTTTGGCGGGTGGGTTTGAATTTCTACTGGCGGCATCATTCGGCCCAATGCAAAGCTGTGATCATATGGCACTCATGATACAAGCATGTTGCTTTGGTCCTCGTTGTCTTCTCTTCTTTGTTTTCCATACTGCTTTGGCCCTTTTTATCTTTTCGAGTTTGCTTTGGGTTTTTATAACTTTGCCAGTTCTTAGTACTTTTGCCTCAAATCATGGCTTAACGTTGAATATAATGACCTGGCACTATTAATTTATGGGTTTGTATTTGGTCTTTCAGGTTCTTTGCTTGTTTAATTTGCAGGATGTTTAATTAGTGGGGGTGTGTGTTATCTCATTTTGGGTTATTCTTGGGACTTCTTAACCCCAGTAATTATTTGGGGTGGTGGTTAATAATGACAAGATTTTGTGACTTAATAAATGGCATTATATGCTTCGATTCACGCATTTAAACCAGCGTTTGGGCCATTAGTTACCATTAATTACACACAGGTGCAGTGGCGTCTCCAGGATTCTAGTAACGGGGGTGCGGATTTCTACGAAAGTTTTTTCATTGAAAATATTATTTTATCACTATTACAAATAATAAAATATTTATCTTGGTCATCCATAACATCAAAACATAACAATTTATATTATCTATAGAATAACACTTAAACATATGGTAATAAAGGTTGCTTAAATGAAATAAATTTTTTTTGAGGTTCATACATTTTTTTTGAGGGAAATTTTGAGGTTCATACATGAATATATCTAAATAGCTAAAAGTAGTAATTAATATTTTCCATCAAAAAAAAAGTAGTAATTAATATTTAATATAACCCAAGTATGATAGGGGTAATAATGCCATGAATATATGAAATGGGCTAGAAGTTGTAATTAATGCTTGCTTTTTTAGTTGATGAAATGGGCCAATAAATCTCGAAACCCAAAGACCACCCAAAAAAATAAAATGCTAGTAGCTAGATTTGAACCTGAATGGCAGGGGGAAGATGGTGGGACTCAAACCACTGCACCAACTAAATACTACTGAAACATATACGCTGTTTGTTTTACTTATTTTTGCAGAAACAGGGGGTGCGGGTGCATCCACTGCACCCCCGTGGATACGCCTATTCACAGGTGCTATTTCGGTTATTACCTGTTTAGTTAGTGATAGTTAGTTACATGATCTAATCAGATTAACCAAAAATGGAGGTCTCGCAGGTTTGCGATGTGGATTTTGGGTGGGTTGCGCCTTAATTAACACCTCATTGCATTGCCATACTGAAAATCTAATTTCATGGGGTATTAATTGATTTTGAGTTTACTGTGTACAAATAATTATATTAAAATACTAGCATCGTTAGCAAATGGTAATTTATACGACACGAATTTGGGTGGGTAATTAATGGAGTTTTGTGAGTTTTTGTGTCCTTGCCATACTGGTAATCTAATTTCATGGGGTATTAATTGATTTTGAAATTACTGTGTACAAATAATTACATTAAAATACTAGCATCGTTAGCAAATGGTAATTTATACGACACATCCAAGTTTATAAAAAAAAAAACTTGGGAGCGGATTTTGTCGATTGTTGGACCGTGGGAACGCAAATTAGTTTCTATGGCCGTTTGTCCAGAAAAAGATTAACAATAACGATACGATAGGTTTACGGAGAACGGACACGGGCTACACGTTCATAGGTAACTATTATATTATAGAGGATTAATTTAAAGGATTGGTTTTATTTATGATGAGTGTGTTTAATTTTTAAAAATGATTTGAGGTAAGTTGAGGTGGCCTTTGTGTGGTAGATGAGGGATTGCTTAAAAGTATGTGTGCTAAGTAAGGGGGTAGGGTGTTGTCAAGTTTATGTACCTGGTCTAAACAGTGCAAGGAAGGCTTGCTTTGGTCTTTAAATTTAACTAAGTTTCTAATATCGGGGTACTCTTATGTCTTTATAGTTAACTAATTTGCTAATGTGGGGTACATTCACATAACTGCATATCGCTAGACATGATACTACTATAATCATCCAATCAAATAATCAATATCAATTTTCAATTACTTACATGCTCAACATCAAATCTTTATTTCATCCATCCCACTCTCCTTAAAATCAAGGTTACGTCCCGTAACCTTGGTCACCAACGAAAACAATACATATCCAAGGCAACAATGACTACTAAGAAAATAAACAATATTCATTTTAAATTACCCCACTCTTCAATATCTCTCAAGGTAACTGGTTCAAAACTGGAAGGGTCGGGGTTCGGAATGAGGGTACCTTCTCATCCTAAGCCAAAAGGGCTCCTGACAGTTTCTACCGGGGTTCATTTTATTAGACACATCCTAATTCATTTTTATATTTATTGGTTAGGCCCGAGGATCGTTTTTCTCTGATACCACTTTGTAACACCCCCATTTATTTAGGAACCTTTAGCAAGACATTCCCAATAAATAGGAATGTTACCATCTCGGTTGCCCGAGGTAAATAATACAAATTAAAACAAATCAAAGTACTTTAATAACTTAAACTGAAATAACGGTTTTATTACAACATGATTAGACCCAACTGAAATAAAAATAAATACAAATTCGCAGCGGAAATAAAATGAATAGACTATTAATTAAATCGTGATGAACTAATTAAGTCAGCTAGACGCCTAGGCCACGGTCAAGTCCTCACACAATCTCATGCTCCCAAGTCAGCTAACTCAAGCACCTGCAAGTCTGCTCCCCATTTATGGTTCATCACAGGTGTTCACGAATACATTGTCAACCATGAGGTTGAGTAGGATAATCACACAACATTAAATATACAAACTTAACAGATGTAAACACGTGGAATAAATACCACCACCAATTGCCATCATATCCACACTAGTCGTCCCGGTCCGTGACCGAGGCTCCACCACACCGTCGTCCCGCCACCTCCTGGCCTGGGGATAAGCACAAATGTCGTCCCAGTCCGAGACTGAGGATATCTCATAACTCATTGTCGTCCCAGTCCGAGACTGAGGATAATCTCATAACAATATTATGCCCCACAATATAAACACAAATGTCATCCCAGTCCGAGACTGAGGATAACCAATAAAATAATATGCCAATACGAATATTTCAATCCAATAATAAACAACCACAATAATCCAATCCAACTATAATAACTTACGCATCCATTCAATTTCACAAAAGTCGAGTTGAGTAGTTATCCTACGTGACGCGAAATATCCAACTACGCAATCCGAGTTAATCAATACTAGCACTCTCCAATAAAACCGTCACCTAACAGTTATAATAATTATAATTACTAACAAGTTAATCATACAACACAATTAAACTAATTATAAATTAATTATATAAATTATATTATTACGTAAATGTTAATCTAAAAACCCGTCTCAAACCCAACTCAAATCTCGACCCATAACTAAAACTAACTCATCAACTAACGCATAACTAACTCAACTAACTCCTAAACTAATTCATAAACAAGACACACACTTACACGACTTAATCGAGACACACACACACACACTTTGCACTCCCTCGGCAGCCCCTCCATGCACCGCCTCCACCGTAGACCACCCAGCCGCGGTGGCTCCCTTACCAGCACCACCATCACCCGACACACACCCCTGCCACCACCACACTAGCTGTCGGCAGAGACAACAACAATGCAGCACAACTTACCCATAACACCCGCGACATCGACAACAAGCCATTCACGATTTTCAACAAACACAATATTGAACAATTTAGATCTTATCAAGATAATACAATATTGTTATTCTAGTCATGTAAATATTAGGTGTATAATATATTACCTATATTAGTTAACCATATAATTAGTTGCCTATATTATTTGCGTAATATTAGGTAGTCAATATTGATGGAGTTGTATATATATCACATCTTTGTATTTGACTTATTATCAATCAATTGAATCATCCGTCTGATTCTTTCCTCTTTCTTCTCTTTCCTGCGTATTCCATTCTTTCATGGCATCAGAGCACTAAATCCTGGCTCTTTTGTTCTTCTCTTAAATTTAAAAAAAAAAAACAAAAAAAAAAAAACAAAACAATCTTTCAATATGACGCAGGGACAAGTTATTATTCAATCTGAAAAACCAGAACACAATGATAAGAAAACAGAGTTCATTCCCCCTTCGTCACCCCTATACTTGCATCCGAGTGAAAGCACAACTCAATCTCTATCTCAAATAACTTTTGATGGAGATAATTATCAGTTGTGGGCAGATGCAGTCCGGAATGCTCTCGATGCTAAAAATAAATTAAGCTTCATCGAGGGTACAGTCAAAAAACCGGTAGTGGTGGAAGGTGAGGCAGAAACTCTTGAAGCCGTTGCCTGGCGCCAGTGCAACGCTATGGTTAAGGCGTGGTTACGAAATTCGATTCACCCAAAACTTCATCCCAGTATAGCCTTTTCAGAGACAGTCATGGAAATTTGGAAGGAATTACGTGATCGATATTCCGCTGGCAATGCGCCTCGAGTTCATCAACTTAAGAGCGATTTAAATGAATGCAAGCAGAAGAAAAATCAATCCGTAGTCGAGTATTATACTCAGTTAAAGGCTATTTGGGATGAGTTGGGAAATTACAGCAAGATTCCGCGCTGTACTTGCGGCGCCGCTGCCACGATGCTCAAGGAGTGTGAAGAAGCGAAGGTACGTCAATTTTTGATGGGGCTCGACAATACTCTTTATGGGCAGATCCGATCCAATTTATTAATCGAAGATGAAGTCCCACCGCTAATTCGTGCCTATGCCCTTGTACTCCGTGAAGAGCGACACCATGCTGTCACCAAGGAGAAGGAGGTCTCAGTCGAAGCAGCCATGTCCGTACAAGTTGCAGAAGGTTCGAGCCATGACGGAAATGTCAGATTTGATTCTGTCAAGGATGGTGAATACATCAAGGTTATCCGCTGCACTCATTGCAAAAAATTGTGGCATGCGGAAGATAAGTACTGGGAGAAGCATGGCAGAGGTAGAGGCCGAGGGAATCGCGGAGGCCGCGGCAGAGGAAGCAGGGGTCGTGGCAACCAGGCTAATGCTGCTACAGTGACGGAGGAAGACAACTTCACTCCTGATGAAGTTACACAGTTGCGGAGTTTTTTGAATAAAGGCGACAATAGCAAGCAGAATTCAGGTATGAATAATGTAAATTGCGGTCATTGGTTACTCGATAGCGGGTGTTCGCATCACATGACAGGTAGACGAGAATTGCTAGTTGATGTTTGGAAAGGAAGGGAGTCCACCGTGAGCCTGCCAGATGGGTCACAAATAGTGACAGTGGAACATGGAAAAGTAATCTTAAATGACAATTTTACATTGAAAGATGTGCTTTACGTTCCATCGTTAACTTGTGATTTGATTTCCATACAACAATTAATTACGGAAAACAATTGCGTTGTGACCTTTTATAATGATCATTGTGTGATACAGGACCAATCTACGAGGATGAATATTGGGAGGGGTGAGCACAATGACGGGGTCTATTATTTCAAAGGAGAGCAAGGACATATGGTGGCTCAAGCAAATGTGAGCACGGATTCTCAGTTATGGCATAAACGTCTTGGGCATCCTTCTAGCAGTATTTTACCTCTCTTCTCAGATTTAGTTGGTTTTAATTTGTCTTGGAATTTGAACAATATTTGTGACCCGGGTTGTCGGGCCAAACAAACTCGGTCTATTTTTAAGTCCAATAATAAGAGGAGTGATGAATTGTTTACTTTAATACATTGTGATATTTAGGGACCTTATCACACAAAAAGCTTATCGGGAGCACATTATTTTCTTACTATTGTCGATGACCGAAGTAGATATGTTTGGGTACGGTTGATGTGTGATAGACAAGAAGTAAGCCAACTTATGATCAATTTTTGTAAAATGGTCAAGACTCAATTTGGGAAGGGGGTTAAGATAGTACAAAGCGATAATGGAACGGAATTTTTGTCAAATACTATGAAAGATTTTTACAATGAGCATGGCATGATTTTTCAAACTAGTCAAGTTGATACCCCACAACAAAACGGTAGAGTAGAACGAAAACACAGATACATTTTGGAACGAGCGAGAGCTCTTCGTTTTCAAGGAGAATTACCTATCGATTTTTGGGGAGATTGTGTCCTAACCGCTGCGTACTTAATAAATAGGACTCCCACCCGATTACTTGACGGTTTGACACCTTATGATGTCTTGTATGGAACTAGGCCTACTTTTGATAATGTTCGAGTTTTTGGTTGTGTGTGCTATGCCCATAATAAAGATAGACCCAAAGACAAGTTTAATGAAAGGGGTAAAAGGTGTATATTTGTTGGGTATCCTAGTAATAAAAAGGGATGGAAGGTTTATGATCTAAAGAGAAAGAGCATTTTTGAATCAAGGGACGTTATCTTTTATGAAAACGTTTTTCATTATGCTAATAACCAATCCATGCCTCAACAAGAAACAAATCAAATGAATACACCTATGGCACACCCTTTTGTTGATAACTTGCATGACTTACGTGAAAAACATGGGCTAGACAATGAGACGCCACAAATTGAAACCAATGAGAACATTAGAGATGAAAGTGACGTCGGGGAAGTTGAGCCAAATGCTTTCACTGATGAAATTACGGACGATACAGTCAATACACCCATCACAGCAAACGATGAGAGGAGTAATGAGGAACCACTCCATGAGCAGACTGTTGGAGAGGAAACAGGCCTAGGAAGGGGAGTTTGGCAAAAATTCGATCCTTATTGGAAGAAGGACTACATTTGCAAATCGACCCGGATTACAAACCCCACTGTTAATGCTCACTCCTCACAATCGTCATCCAAAGTAAAAGGTACTCGTTATCCTTTGATTAATTATGTCACAACAAATTGTTTCTCTGATAATCACAGGACCTTTCTAGCGAAAGTTGACGAAATCCGTGAGCCACGAAGCTACAATGAAGCGTCAAAGGTAAAAGAGTGGCAGGAGGAAATGGGAAAAGAATTCGATGCACTCGAGATGAATGGAACTTGGAAGGTTGTTGACCTTCCAAAGGACAAAAACCCATTGGTTGTAGGTGGGTTTACAAGGTCAAGTACAGAGCCGATGGCACCATCGAAAGATACAAATCGAGGTTAGTTGCACAAGGATATACTCAAATAGAGGGTGTCGATTATCATGAGACTTTTGCGCCTGTTGCCAAGATGACGAGTGTCCGTTGCTTGCTAGCTGTAGCGGTTTCAAAAGGTTGGTCCATTACTCAATTGGACGTTAATAATGCATTTCTCCATGGAGATTTGGATGAGGAAGTGTACATGCGAATGCCACCTGGTTTCGAGAAAGGAGGTTCAACCAAAGTTTGCAAATTAATGAAGTCTTTGTATGGACTCAAACAAGCTTCTCGGAATTGGTTTGCAAAATTGACAGATTCATTAACGAGGTATGGGTTCACTCAATCTATGGCTGACTACTCGCTATTCACTTATAATAAAGATGGCATTTTCATTGGGATTTTGGTTTATGTCGATGACATGATAATTATAAGTGATAGCAAGGAAGCAAGTGACCGTCTCAAAGGTTTCCTTGATCGTAGTTTTGGTATAAAAGACCTCGGGAGGCTAAGATATATTTTGGGAATTGAAGTAGCAACTGGGTCCAAGGGACATTTTCTTAGCCAAAGGAAATATGCCATAGAAATCATTAAGGAGGCAGGGCTGGAAGGAGCAAAACCTGTTGATGTACCCATCCAACCTAATCATCAATTAGCTCTGGCAAGCGGAGAATTGTTGCACGACCCAATGAAATATAGGCGGTTGGTGGGATGACTCATTTATTTGACTATTACGAGACCCGACCTAGTGTATGCAGTCCATATTCTGTCCCAATTTGTGCATGCTCCAAGAAAAGAGCATTGGGATGCCGTATTACGAGTTATACGATATATTAAAGCTAGTCCGGGAAAGGGGATTGTGATAGAACGTAACGGCGATTTGTTGTTACGCAGATACTCGGACTCAGATCATGCGAGGTGTCCTTTGACAAGGAGGTCCATTACTGGTTATTTCGTGACCTTAGGACACTCACCCATTTCATGGAAGGCTAAGAAACAAACTACCGTTGCTAAATCGAGTGCAGAGGCGGAGCATCGAGCTTTGGGTGCTGTGACAAGTGAAGTAATATGGTTGAAGTCTTTTCTTAAATCGCTTGGAATAGATCACAGTACACCCATTGAAGTATTCTGTGATAATACGGCCGCCTTACACATTGCCAAAAACCCCGTTTTTCATGATCGTACTAAGCACATCGAAGTGGATTGTTATTTCATACGTCATCATATTATGAACAAAACAATCACGACCTCTCACTTGCGAAGTAAGGACCAAGTAGCAGACATCTTCACAAAGGCGTTAGGAGGAGAAGCGTTTCGTTTTCTTCGATCCAAGTTGGACATTAGCTTGCCAAGTGCTCCAACTTGAGGGGGAGTATTGAACAATATTGTAAATCTTATCAAGATAATACAATATTGTTATTCTAGTCATGTAAATATTAGGTGTATAATATCTTACCTATACGGAGTATTGTTAACCATATAATTAGTTGCCTATATTATTTGCGTAATATTAGGTAGTCAATATTGATGGAGTTGTATATATATCACATCTTTGTATTTGACTTATTATCAATCAATTGAATCATCCGTCTGATTCTTTCCTCTTTCTTCTCTTTCTTGCGTATTCCATTCTTTCACACAACCACCACACACCACTAGTGGTCACCACCGTGGTCCCCATGACCCACGGTGGCCCACTAGCAGCCCCCCCCAGGTCAGGTCCAGGTCTAGCACGGAGGTCAGGTTAGCCATACACTCACGTGTCGCTGCAAACACCAACACAAACACTCCCCTTCGAATTTCCGGCCACCACTACGCAAACCACCACCCTTGACAGCCCCCGACTACCCACAGTGGTCGACGCACCACCACGGACCAACCCCAACTCAGGTTCGGTCTTAAAACAGGCGAACAAAGGGTTAGACCCGTATATACTCATACGCCACACGCCACACGCCACAATCCGACAACCACCAAACAGACACCCTACAATTACACAGCCTTTAGGTTTGTCAACGTCGGTCAAGGGTAAGCCCGACAAGGTCACGGTGGTCTTAGGTCGAGGTCGAGGCAAACATACGGTGGACTCTTAAAGTAGTTACAAAATTAATATATATTATATAATAAGACGGTCTCTTGAGACGATAAAAAAACTATATTTTCTTCCTCTTTCTTCTATAAATCTCCCTCTCTCCCTTTACTTACTGTGGGTGAATTGGAAAATCCCATGATTTGGAAAAATGAGGGATGTTTGGTTACCTCAAATCATGGGATTTTCTTTTTCCCATGAATTCCCAACTCCTCCATAATGGAGGAGTTTAATTACCTAGCCCTCCCTAGGTAATTGGAAACTCCCGTGTTAATTTAATTCCAGGATGTCAACCAAACGAGTTTTGGGCAATTCACGTGTTTTTTAAAATCATGGGATATTAATTCCCGTATGACAACCAAACGAGGCCTTATTATGTGAATAAAACTATAGGGTGGGTCTAACTTTGCTTTTATACTCGTAGAAGGTAGTCTTATTAGGAAATTTACTAATTATCAATATGTATTCTATTACTCCCTCCAATTTTATTTATTGTTCCCCTTTTTTTTTGACATGTGAAATAAGGGAATCAATTTGAACCACACAATACACATGACCTCACAACAAATTGATTTTGGACCACACAAAGTTGTCCAAAAAAGGAAAGAGGGAACAATAAGGAAAATGGATGGAAAGGGAAAGGGGAACAATAAATGAAATTGGAGGGAGTATTATTTTATTATTATTATTAATATTATTATTATTAGTAGTATATTATTGTTGTTACTATTATTACTACTATTAAAATTATAAGAGTACACTCGGCGCAATACACACGGCACACATCCATTCCCGACTCATTATTTTATTATTTTATTTCTTCTCACTACGCACTTACTAATTATAAATATCATTTATAAAATATTTAAGTAAAATTTATCAAACACATTTAATTAAATTACGGGGTATTACAGTCTTCTCTTCTTAAAAAGAGTCGTTCCCGAAGTTCACCCAAACTACCCAAAAGACACCATTCAGATCAAAAGGAATATTAACATTCTTAGTTAAAGGTAACGAAACGTATTAATCACACATATGAAACTTACGAGTATCACAGTGATGGTTGATGATCATTTGTACCACTAAATGGCAATGTATGGACCTATAACTGTTCTTTCGCTATGGGATGTTATTCTATTTTAAGTGTTATGTAACGCACTTAATACCTTTGTAGTAAAACGGTTATACGCATGTTGAGCAATAACTGTACCAATTTGTTGAAATGGTGGTAGTCTACGACATTCAATGATTGTTTAAGCTTGTAATTTGGACTGCAAGATCCTGCTGTTCGTCAGGTTTTCTTATTTTCCAATGAGTTTACTACAGACGAAGGACCTCAACTATGCAATATAATAGCTTTAAGGACTCCAATTAATTTTTGAGAGCTTTAAAGACTTAAGATAACATCCATCAAAAATTCTGTTAAAAATATCACGCTGAAAATGTTTCACGCTAGAAGTCTAGAACTTTGGCTAGCAAAAAGGATCAAAAAGGACCCATATATTATTAGATAGATTATTTTGTAGAAGGTGATCTATTAACTCTTAATCATATTTTTAAAAATATTTATTTTTTAAAAAGGGTTTTTTTGTCAAAAATTATCTTATATTTAGGGGTATTTGTAAAAAAAAATAACTTTTATTATTTTTCTTGTTTTAGACTACCTTTGTTTTCTCATTTTTTGGTCAAAAACTACCTACGCTGAAAATATGACGATATTGGTCGATTTAGTGACATTAACCTATCTCACATGACTTTATTAACATCAAACAACAATGATCAACTGCGTCCAAACCAAAATTTAACTTCAGATAAGCAAAATTAATGAATTTCACATTTCAATAATAACTACAAACATTTACTAAAGTTTAGCTTAAGTACTTTATGACTTCCCAAAATCGGGCCTTAATAAGATTAAAACATAAAAGAGTCATGTGAGATATGTTAAAGCCGGAAAATAGACCAAATATGTCTAGATTCTTAGCGTAGGTAGTTATTGACAAAAAATAAAGAAAATAAAGGTAGTTGAAAACAAAAAATAATAATATAAGGTAGTATTTTTACAAATACACCTAAATATAAGGTAGTTTTTGACAAAAAACCCTTTTAAAAATGAAGAACTGTATAGGAAATAGTATATCCAAATATCCAATATCAAATTTTGCTGATACTATCCGATTCGGTTTTTATATAAACTATATCGAATATACGAAAATGCATATCTGCTAATATGGTCAAACCTATTTCGTATTTTATCCATGTTAAACCGCCTTATACAAGAATAGTTGATCATTAAAGTCTAGCAAAATTTCCCATCACGAAAAAACAATTTAACAAGACGAACCAATGAACCAGAAATGAAAATTTACCAAAATAACGAAAACAAAAATTTGCCAAAATAACGTACTCAGTAATCAGTATATGGCCCTCAACGGCTCAACCCTAACCAAACGTGAAATCACACGAACCCTAGTTGATCAATTCAAAATCAAATTTATACTCCCTCCCTCTAAACCTGTCAAACGAGTCGGTTGAGCCAGTTACGAGTTTGGTAACTTCAAATTCGAGTAAAAACAGAGTCAAGCATATTTTGGGTTGTTTTTAACCTTATATAGGCTGAGTTTGTATGGGTCTTGGGATTTTCTCGTAAAACAATTTTAAAGAGACTTAGGCCCTGCTCTTTAGAATTGAAATTGTTTGAACTGAACTAAACTTATTTAAACTGAATTGAATAGACCTGACTTAATTGAATTGGACTAAACTAATTTGAACAGAACTAAATTGAATTTGTAAGAAAGAAATAATTGATCTAATATGAACTGAATCGATCTGAGCGAAACTTATAAAAATTGAAATTAAGTCTAAAAGAAAATGGCCTTAACTTGCTCTTTTTAAAAAAATTGGGTTAACTTTACTATCATTATTGATTTTAAAATCGTAAAAAATTGTTTGATTCTTAACAAAATTCATTTTACTAACTATTGACGTTTTCTTCCTTAATCTGAAAAAAAATCATTAGGCCTTAACTTGCGCTTTGCATGGAAATAGGATAGGATGGAGATCAGTAAGCTAGTAAAGTGAAACTGTTAAACGGAAAGAATAGAAGTTAACGGCATAAACCAACAGAGGTCTTTAAAGCCTCGTAATTAAATTTCAGGTCCTTATAACAATCTTTTGCCATATTTAAGGTCCTTCTATCGTGCTTTACTCATTTTCCAATTATGTTTGGTTTCTGCTGCTATTAAAAGAAAATGTTTGGTCCCTATTTAGGCGTCTATATTATCATTTCTTCTAAGCTGTTCAACAAAACAATAATTAGAGATTAAAAGGACCGTTAAGGAAAAGAAAAAAGGGAACCAATCCTAGGCAAACTAAATATATATTTGGGAAATATGGCAAAATGGCCTATGCATACAAATAGGTCAGCGGTACTTAAAAACGTAAGTTAGCAGATATTGGATGCTGGTGCCAAAACTGAACGTGCTGTGTTTGCCAAATTTGTGTATAAGCATACTATACTCAGAGTGATTCGGTGTTTTGCATGTTTGTGCAGGGCATAGGGACTTTCGAATTTCATATCAGCTCAGGTGACTGTGCAATTACGTCCGTGCAAATGGAAGAGCAAGCAGACAAAGGTAAGTGGTGGGTTTGTAACCCAGAACATCAGCAAAATAAACTATGCAAAACCAAAAGCCGAGGCACATCTAAAGTAGAAGTTATACTCCTTCAATGTTTAACTCAATACCCTAGGTTATAATGGATATTTACTTTTTGTATTTGCGTGCGTAACTTGAACAGATGTCTTTGCAATGTTATTGGCACATGACAATCTAAAATGACATATCAGAACCTCCAAGTCATGAGCTTAAGGTGCATATGCTTGGCAAAGTGTTGGCCATGCTTTATTATTATAAGTTTATCACTATAATGCTTGGTTATCATTTCAGGAAACGACCAACCTGGTCCGCTTGAGAAGGAATTAAAAAGAAGGCGGGCAACAGTAAAATGCAACAGAAAAAAATGCTCAAAACAATACTGCAGAGACGCAAACTCAACAAACACAGGATATTGTGGCGGAACAGCCAGAAACTGCTGCATCAAGTAACAAATGACAATCCCGCCGTAAAAAAGGTTAGGGTGATGTAAGGACCAGTAAAATAAAATACTGAATAAGGCCATAAGGGTGGAAGGGTTTTCTATAACTCGCATTATTGAACAATGCAGCAGGTACCGTTGCATATGAGCAGGACCTTACAACAAGGCAACCATATAGATCTCGGAGGGCAAGTACAACAGAACAACAGCCAACGGAGGATGCAAATAGAGGGAAAAAAAGGCGTCACGCTACTAAAAAAAAGTAATTAGATCAAAGTCTTTAACATTGAAATTCTTTAATTAATGACCGGACTCAAATAAAAAAGAACTTACTTGTTTTGTTGAACAGAGGTACATGCTGCAGTAGGGGGAAAGCCTATACCATTAGAAGCTGTAGGGTTAAAGCCACCAACTTACTGTGCAGATTGTGGGGCCAAGAAATTCGAGTATGAAGCAAAAGGCCTATGTTGCCACAACGGAGAAATTAAATTGGCTATTAGTGAATATCCAGAAGAGCTTGTGTAGCTGTATACTGCAAGGGATGCAGATTCGCTATATTTCCAAACATATTCTAGATTGTATAACAACCTTTTTGCTCTCAGTTCTTTGGGGGCACCTTTGAGAAAGAAACTCATAAAGGAATCTTCGTTTTCAAGGCACAGGAGCAGGTTTATCATTATTTGCCTAATCTAATACCTATGAATAGTATTCCTAGGTATTTATAATTATACTTCTATGATGGTCAGCATGAAAAGGAAAACCGATTAGGGTTGTTTCCTAATTTGAATGAAGAGATTGTCACTTTGCTGATGGGCTTAATGGATGATAATCCGTATGGAAAATTTTTCAGATCATTGAAAGAGATAGAGGTAACTGAGAATACGAGGATAGTTTTAAGTACTGATCCAAGCAGTGACCAACATTTATATAATGTGCCAACATCTGACGAGGTGGCTGTTGTTTGGCCAGATACTATAACTATGCAAGGAAATGAAGGGCCCCATATAATTGCATATGGGAGAGGTTCGCACAACCATAGAATCAGGCATTTCTATGGCTGCTATGATCCTCTACAATATCCACTCCTGTTGCCAAAGGGCGATAGTGGCTGACATCAAGGATTGAAAAAAAATGTCCAACCCAACCTTTAACAGTGAAGCAAATTCATCATTCCAATGTCGACATTTTCAGATGGTAGGGCCGAGTCGCTTGTGGAAGCAGAGGTTGCAAGTAAGTAAATCTGCTACCGTACTTTTTTTTTCTAGATTTAGAAATTTAGTAATGATTTAGACGCAACTGGGAGGATGTACTTGGGGTTTTCTACTTTAAAAACTGTTAACTTAACATTTGATAGATGTTGCAAGAAGGCATACAAGGGCAGATAAGCGTATATCAGATAAGCGTATATCTTGTAGGGAGTATTACGCGTAGAAGTTCCAGATACGACCTGGTAATCTTCTGATTAGAGGAGGGAGACTATTTCAGCAGTTCATTGTAGACATGTATGTGAAAATTGAGAATACGAGGTTGGACTTCTTACGCTTGAATCAAGAGGCTATTCAGGTAGACCTGTATCAAGGAATTTTAGATACACTGGACCTTGGAGAAAACAGTGCATGTAATGTAGGGAAAAGGATTGTGCTGCCACCCTCCTTCCTAGGAGGTCCCAGGGATATGAGAAGAGAGTATTTAAATGCAATGGCACTTGTGTAGAAATATGGTAAACCTGATCTATTCATAACCATAACGTGCAATCCAAACTGGCCAGAAATCAAATCCGAGCTGTCGCCTGGGGAACAATCACAAAATAGGCCAGATCTCGTGGCCCGGGTATTCCATGCTAAGCTTACAATGCTTAGGAAGCAGATCCGGGAAAAACAAATATTTGGTGAAGTTGCTGCAATGATTAATGTTGTTGAGTTCCAAAAGCGTGGCTTACCACATGCACATTTCCTAATCATCCTCAAACCTGGATCCAAAATAACATCCCCAAACAAGTTTGATAAATATATTTCCGTAGAAATTCCTTCGAATGATAACCCACACCTAAGAGCAACTATATTAAAACACATGATGCATATTCTTTTGACAAATGATTTTGGCTTGTGCACATTTTTAAGACTTGACAAAAGCATATATCCGGGTTAGCTACCCATTAAAAGTCAAATTACTGCGTAATACCCCAAAATATCAGCAGGTTGTTACTGGAGTACGACTATATCAGCTATAGTTAGCTTCTGCAAAAAACATATCCTAATTTGTATTATTTGTTCAACTATCTAAAAATATGGAATTATGCATGTTGGCATCCAACAATATCTTATCAATGGCACGAAAACTTTAAAAAATTCTAATCAGTTTGCAAGTTAAAATGCAAATCCAGCACTATTCCACACATATAATGTAAGCATTCTTTTGAACAAACTATTGCTGAGGCACAATAATACTAATTCAAGAAACATGCCAAAATCTAATCACCTCAAGCCTTAATTACAATTGTTGAATTTCCCATTAAAACAACGACCCAAAAAAATTTGGACAGTTGAAACAGCATCAATTGAACCTGAACTAAATGTAGCTTTAGTCAACAAGGTTAAAAAAAGGGGATCTCAATAACTAGCAACAGATTACACGTCTGTATATGTGACTAATCCAATAAAAAAGACTACACGAGCTGCAGATTCCCACAATGACACAGACCCTCAGAATGGGCTATTGAAATAATGACAGTTGCATGCAATGGAACAGACACAATCTAAACTATGCATTGGTATAACGACTCCTTGAAATTCAACTAAACAGACGCAAATTCCAATTAAAAGTAATTTGATTTTAAACTATTTCGTTTGTCCATATATGACAAGAGAATAAATTTACTGTTGGCAGTAAATTATACCATTAAACCCAGCTTAAGACCAGGTGCTTATAAATCAAACAAACCAATCTGGTAGCCAACCAACAAACAGCTCAAAATATTTTCTTCTAATTTTGGGTTGAGATTATAACTCTGATATTTCAAAACAATAACTTACTAAGCATCCCCAGTGGCTAACAGGTTGGCAAAACCATTTTCATGTATTTTGGTTAATGCACCTAGCCATGAATACAACTGCCACCAGGTTTGTAAGAGTTTCAGTGTACCTTGAGAAAATTTGGTTAGCCTAGGATACTTGGTCACCAAAGTAAAGCCTGTGTGGATTGCAGATGACTTCACAAGAGTTTTGATAGTCGAGTTTGGAAAAACAGAACAACATTGCATTTCAGCCTTAAAGCTAGCTAAGATGTTTGATAAGGCAAACCATGGCCGCACAACTTGGACAAGCAGCAACAATTCTGATGTCCAACCATACCTCTGGATTGCTACAGAAAATGACGCTTACTACATACGGCGAGGTAGTGTAGACTATGTCCCAGTTTTGGATTCTTACAGGGATCAAGCTGACATGCTAGCTAATGAAGAGGCTAACAACGCATATCCTAATGTTCTTGTCGTGTTTAACGCAATGTACCTCTGAGACAATTACCAAGTTCAATTAACAGATACTGCAGACATCCAAAATCACCAAAAAAAAAATTAATGTGACCTAGGCTAAAACGCTATGTTTGAACAATAAATTTAATTGTATGACCCTGGTTCTTCAGCTAGAATGTCTAAGGTCAACTTTGCATTCAGCTATTGCTAATTTGTATTAGGCATCGAAGTAATCTAGATTAATCTCATTTAATAAGCCTTCATTTTTTTCACAGCTAACAAAAGAAGTGAAAGAAAGGACCATTAGTTATTAAACACCCAAAGAACACAAAACAAACCGTCAGGGACAATTGTAATTCCAAGTTTACAAAATTAAATCAGACAAATTAAACGGTCTCAATTTAGCTGTTTCAGTGTTACTCTAAATAAAAACCGAGTTTCGCTATTGAGGAAAGTCGGAATCTGCAATCACTTGCAACGTCCTCCCCAATTGTTGCAGTTACATCACTGAGGGCATCTTAAAGAAAAGGTTATTTCAATACTTACACAAAAAATTCAAAACGTTGAATTATAACTAATTCATAGGCTGTTAATTTAGGCAGAAGAAATATGCAGGCCATTGAACAAGGATTACCAACCAATTTGCAGTTTCACATTTAACACTAATTTCAATGTATGCATTAATCAACATCCAAATCAAACTAATAAATAGCATTCAAAACAAACCAACAAACAGTCATTTCCGAGGCAATTAATCAGGGAAACCATTGAATCGGGAATGCCTATGAACAACCAATTAGTAGGTGAAGTGCTCTTTAAATTCCCAATATACTATTAAACGTTGATGAATCCTAAAAAAAGGCTCTATATAACAGCAAAAACAATTTCGCAGAAGTCATATCTAAACAATTCAAACCACAAATACCACACAGAACATCCTAACTCAAACCACACAAATGGCAAATATGTTTGTATACCCATACACTTGCATTCTCGCTAATGTTACTGGGAAAATGGAACGAGACCAATACGTCCCATGAAATCTGAACAAGCTCGCTAACACCTTAAACAGCCAGGGATACCAAATTGAAGGATTGTGCATAGCTAATTCTACACCGGACATGCATTTCAATGGAATTGTGCGAATTGAGTTTGGTGAAGTTGATACAGCCAGCAAATTGGCGTTCAAATTAGCCGAGAAATTTGAACAAGCCGGCCGTGGAAGGGACGACTACTACGCAGCTTGCAGGCCACAACAAGGCCCCTATCTTTGGATAGCTACAAAGTGAGATACACAGAAATTCGGGTGTAAACCAACCTGTAAAAAGGTTCCATACGCATTGGAGAAAGCAGGGAAAAACATGGCTGAAGATGATGATATATGTATGTATAACTATATAAATATAGCAATTTGAACAACAAACAAAGATAATGTAATTTCCAAATAATATGAAATTAGTATGCATATCTCTATCCCCAATCATGAACTATAGTAGTGTTTTCCTTAAACATTAATTCATTTACAAATCCAATTTATTCTAAATAGAGGAACCGCAACACAAACGACCAAAAATTAACGACTAACTGCGCCAAATTTAATTAACAATGAAAACATTAACCTTGTAAACTATGTTTAAAGAACATCTATTGCTTCAACGACATGTTAGACCAAGCAGTTTTAAACTAGATGACAAAATAAATTCAGTTGCAGCAGGAAAAGTAACGCGCTTAGCTGTCATTCCAGAACAATTTTCAATACAACTGTAAAAGAAAGGATACTATGCAAAATTTCGTTTGTCCATACATGCAGGAGAATCTATCAACATTATACCTAATATCAAAACCTAATTTACAAGCTAATGCTCTACCCAGCATTTGCCTATAAATAACACATTATCAGTTCACATCTAAACAAGCATTGAAAGGCTTTCTTAATAACCCAAAACATCAACTAATACAGAAATATAATGTCTATCACCTATATTCAACCATTATCCTGTATTTTGGCAAATGCACCTGGCCATTATGACAATGGCAGGTATGTTTGCAAGAGCTTTATAATTATCAAAGATACATTGAGAAGCATTGGCTACTTAGTCACCAAAATCCGCACTCTCTGGCTTGCAAATGAGGATGAGTTTGCAGGAGTCATGATACTCGAGTTTGGTTCATCAACTGACCAATACATTTCTGTTTTCAAGCTACCAAAATGTTTGAGAAAGCAAATCATGGCAGCACAAATTTCCAGACCGCAAACCCTACACAGAGACAGCCATACCAAACATATCTTTGGATTGCCACCGAGTATAATCAACGATACTTCGAAACAAGAAATGTACAATATGTCCAGGTATCAAGTGTGCTCAGAAATGCAGCCGACTATGAAGCTAATGGCGAAGAAATCAGTGCATATGGAAATATTTTGGCAGCATTTATTCAAATGTACCTCTGAAATTACAATGCCGCTGGAAACTTAGTTCTACGAATACGCCCAAAACAGGGCCACCGAATTTTAAGGCACTAGAAATCAATAATAATAGAGCCAAATGTAATCCTATCATTTCAATGACAAATGCAATTTAAATATCCTTTTATAATTAAATCTAACCTCAATTTAAAAATAAGCTAATTTTCTATAATAATACGTTACATAACATTTAGCATAAACAATCTTTATATCTTGGGGTACCGTGCGCGGTGCAACTAACTAGTATCTATAAAGATGAGATTAGAATTAGAATATGACATGCAAAATACTCAATTAGATATTACTATAAGATATCACGGTAATTAATTGTATTTAATTTTTTTTACTTCAGATAGATTTACAGGTCAAAATATCAAAGGTATTGCTACGAGAGATATAAACATGACAACAACACTTCTATCTATAGAGAAAATGAAGAGAGAGAAAACCCCTTTTGATAAACTCAATCAAATCCGTGTGTACTTCTGGCTCGCCGGCGGCTATTCCATCACGGACATTCTTTCCGTCGCCGGCGAGCCGAACTTCTTAAGTTTAACATGTGATTGAAATTGAAGAAGGGGGCTTTGATTGGTCACCGTAATTAAGATCATTTTTCCTGATTAAGAGGAGTGATTACCTTCAAGTGGAGCGATTAACAAGAAGCGATTGCTTGATTGTGATCTACACGTCATTCCACACTATCGGTGATATCATTTTCCCCTTTCTTGTTGTTTTTCGGTTGTATATTAGGCCTGATTTAGCTTGGTTAGCTACACATGTGTTTGTCTTTTGCTTTATTAAGCTTTTTTTTATATTGCACTTTGTTGGGGTGAGTTTCAGTAATTTTACTACATATCTGTTGATCGGGGCTATTTCTTTGGGTTTGTTGCATCTGTGTATGCAAGTTGTCGGTTTTTGGGAGCATTCATCTATAGTTTCTACTCGTTGACCGTTCCTCTTTACTTTGGTTTTGAAGAGTTGTATCAGTGTTTCCTGATTTGTTTCTCGGAGGTTTTGTGGTCCGTTGTCTCCACCTCTTATCCTTTGTAACTATGTCTTTCTCTACCGTTCATCATAAATTTCTTGAAGCCTTTTCTTGTGCTCATGTTAACATGGGTTTATGAAAGATGATGGGGATATGATGATCCTGATATTTTATGAAAATGCAGAGGGTCTGTTTTCTCAGTCTTGTCTGAGGTAAGGGAGCTTAAAGATAAGGGGAATGGTTTTTTAGGCAAAATTATTTTGATAGGGCCGCAGCGTGTTACGGTAAAGCTTGTAAACTTCTTAGTTTGAGCTTGGGAATTATTGGTAGTGACGATATCCAATCGTTATCTCACCTTGCTGTTTCCCTTAATTCTAATCTGGCTGCATGTGCCCTGAAACTTGAGGAATACAGAGCTGCTTCGGATTTGTTCTCCATGATTTTGGACTCAATTCCTCGTAATGTTAAGGCATTATTTCATAGGACGGTTGCATATCTGAAGTTGAAAAGGGTTTTGGAAGCTGAAGTAGATTTTGTTGGGGCCTTGGTGGTTTAACCTAGTAATAAGGACGTGTTGAAGGAATTAGATATGATAAAAGGTTACCTTCTTGTAAAGGAAAATGGTAAAAGAGTGTTGGAGGTCACTGCTGATGCTGGCGTGGATGAGAATAATAAGAAGCCTGTTCATGTTCATGTATCGGAATCTGACGTGGGTATAAAGGATAGTGAAAGTGTGATCAATGAGGTGATGGAAGATCAAGGTGATATGAGTATAAAGGAAAATGAGAGTGTGAATATGGACGTGACAGAGGTTCAAAGTAATTGTGGAATGGATTTGATGACTAGCTTAAAGAAGAAAGAGCATAAGTCAATTATTGAGTTCTCCAAAAAGGGAGGAGGTAGGTCCCAACTAAGGATCCCTGCACAATCTTATCAAAAGCTGCTATAAGGTAAAAAGGTGAACTTTTACCATAAATGAGATTTGTCAACTTTAACAATTCGGATCCTCAATGCTGGGGCTACTAAGGAGAGAGACGTTATAAGAGAACGATGTAAGAAGGAAAAGAAGAAGAGGATGCGATGTCCTAAAAAGCGGAAGCCTGCTATTCCTAGCGAAAGTTTGAGTGTGTCCTTTACTAGTGTCGTGAGCTCAAGTGCGTCTTCAGTTCATGACAATTTTTCTCCTCCTGGTACTTATTTCCTCCAAAACAATACTAGGGTTGTTGTGAATGATTCAAGCATCTCTGTCTCTGTGGTGAATGAAAAGGCTACCTCTATTTGCTCTCCAGTTCAGAATGATTCAAATGACAATCCACATGTCATTTTCTTGGCTTTAGCTCGCCCTAAGAAGTGTAAGATTTCCTCTTTTGAGAAACCATCATACGCCCCTATTACTCCTATGTTTTGCATATTCCCCTCTACTCATCATGTGCACAAGAAATGGAGAATCACCACTTACAAGAAGAATCATAGCAAATGGGATGAATCTTCAAGACACAAGTTATCTACTTTCTCTAGAAATAGATCTCTCTCCCATAAATTTTTACGTCCTCGTGGCGTAAGTGTGTCTTGTTATAAGTACTCCTCTGAAGCTCAGTTGATAAAGAAGAGAAAAGAAATGTTCGCTCAATTGGCCATCTCCGATCGTCCCGTTAAGAAGCTTAATTTGGTTGTTGACCCCATGTGTAGTTTAATTTCTTATCCTAATAATATATTGGATAAATTACAAATAACCACCATGTATTTGCGTATTTTTACAAATTACCACCACGTATTTGCGTTTTTACAAATAACTCCCAAACTTTTACGTATACTCCCAATCACCACCGTATATTTGAACCGATACTAGTTTTTCATATTTTCCCACTCATTAATAAAAGATTTACGCGGAATACCCATATTACCCCCACTTATTTACATTCCCTAACATTTACCCAAACATAGCATACACCATATTCAATTAAATTTTCCCCAATTCACCCAAATCAATCAATTTATACTTTCAAACCCTAAAAACCCAAAATCCTTAAATCATTCTCTCATTTTCCAGTCTTCATCCAATTAAAAGTTTTTTCAATCCTTGCACTAAATACCGAACAAAACACTAAGAGTGTGTAATGGAAACATTGCAGCCTTGCACTTTATCGAGTGTTCTCTTGAATGACATATCTTCATCAACACTTGTAATTACGAGACTCTTGCTTCTTCCAAAGATATGCCCGACATGGTACAACCGAGAATGGGCACAAGAAGAAAATAAAATAGAATAGGAATTGGATGAAGCCTTGGATGAAGTTCTAGAAAATGAGATAATGATTTGGGGGATTTCGGGTAATTAGGGTTTGAAAGTATAAATTGATTTGGGTGAATTGGGGAAAATATGATTGAATATGGTGTATGTTATATTTGGGTAATGCTAGGGTATGAAGTGTAAAAGAAAGGGTAAGGGAATGAAAAGTAATGATACCCTTTGTTATTGTTTGTTTTGCCAATTTTTCCATTCCCTTTCCCCTTCCCGTTACTCCAATGTCTTTTATATCCTTACCCCCCCACCCCCCACCCCTAGGGAATCACATTTTCTTTCCTCCCTAATCCACCCAACCACCAACACACCCTCAACGTCCCTCCACCTCCAACGTCCACCACCGCCCATCACCGCCAACTGTCATCGCCTACCACTAACAAGTCGTCAGCGCTGGCGACACTCAGCCGTCGCCGTCACCATTCGTTGGGCACTGTCCTACCACCCTCCTATTCAACTGGAAACATCAACATCCATCCCGTAAACCACCACACATCACCCTAAATCTCCTCTCTTTACCGCCAAAATCTCCTCCTCCACCCCCAAAAAGTGGTGGGAGGAGATTTCAGGGGTTATAGAGCCTGGCGGCAAGTCGTTATGGTGGCTGTCGTGGGGTTTTCGTCTGAAGGAAAAGGCTGCCGGTGAGTAAAAGAGGGCTCTGGCAGTGGTGCCCGGGAATGAAAGGTGCTAAAGCAATATGTTACCGACGATGGTGGTGGTTTGTGGCGGGTAGTGATGGTGGTTTGTGGTGGGTGAGTGAATGAATGGTTGTTGATAGATATGGTATTCCCTTTCATATAAACTAGCCAAACAATAAGCAAACTTATGGGTGATCTCATTCCTTTAAATAAGTAGGGGTAATATGGGTATTTTGCGTAAATCTTTCATTAACGAGTCGGAAAACATGAAAAACGAGTATCAGTTCAAATATACGGTGGTGATTGGGGAGAATACGTAAAAGTCGGGGGGTTATTTGTAAAAATACCAATACGTGGAGGTAATTTGTAAAAATACGCAAATATATGGTGGTTATTTGTAATTTATCCTAATATATTAATAAAATCCGGCTCTGAGAGTTGGGTAGGTACTGACCGTACTGTGTAAGCAACCTTTTCTTTATTACTACCAAAAAAAAACATGACAACAACAGTACAATATTAACCTCATAGGAGTACAAAATACCGGTTCGTTCAAATGTGAACACTAACTTTATTGGAAGGCTTAGTTTGAATCGTATGAGAACTCATAAGACAAGATCCATCGAAGTCTTAGACAAGACTTTGGGATAAAAGACCTTCATTGTTTAAGGGAGAAAGGAGACTTGACTTATCCGAACTGAACAATAGTTTTTATTTGTAAATTATTTTAGCGGAAGCAAAAGAGTAACAATAAGTCTTACTTAAAACCAACTATATCCGTCTTATTAATAACACGGATCATATTTGATACCAAACTGAAAATATGGGCCGAGTACTATTGTTAGCTGGCATTTAATAACATTTTAAAGTACATAGGTCCTGTTGTTAAGTGACAAAACTGTTATTCTTACCTGTTACACACCTCCTTCATGTTCCCCAAATTTCTTTCACTTCTCTCTCTTCTCACCTCCTAACTCTCTAAAAAAAAAAGAAAACAAATACATAAAAATCAATAATCATCAACAAGATCAATGGGAAAGAAGAAAATGGCAAGCAGAACCCCTCCAAAAAAGGGTCCAAAGAAGACTGTGGAGGAGGTGCCATTGAGGTCGAAAGCCACCGGAAGGAGGAGGTTTATGGTTGAAGAAAGTGCTGGTGAAGATGAGGAGATGGGTAAGAGTAGGAATGTTTGTCTATAAAAACGATATTGTTACCAATTTGGGCAATGCATGAGTGTTTTGGATTTGCATGTAACACCCGCCATTTTTGTAATCTACTTTAGTGACCGTATTTTATTTTCGATTACGATTTGATTTGTATGACTCAGAATTTATCTGTGAGCCATTTCTTTTCTTCCTTTGAATTCTTAAGTTCTCTTACGTCTCGAATATTCCTTTGTTTCGAGAGGTATTATGTTTCTAATCTTTGGAGCTTCGTTTTATTTATTCATTTATTCGTATTATAATTCTACTCCGAGTTAATTCGTTGGACTTTGGAAATTATCTCTTTTGAACCCTTTTTATTCTTATTCATTTTTTCTCATATGTTTTAATTCTTACTTATGAGATTTAAATTTTTATCTTTTAATTTACGATTTTGATTTATTTGTTTTATTAAATCCGTTCTTAGTTGATTTGCAGTCCAATTTATCAAATGGACCGAGTATTGTTCAAATGATCATTTTAAGATCAAAACCTAAACCTTTTACCGAGATATTTTAAAAGGTGTTTAACATCTTTATATTTTATTTATTCACATAATATCTTATCATTCACATATCTATTTCTTTTGCAAAAAAAATATGAAACGTAACCCTGTAACTCTGAGGGTTACTCTGCTTCCGACGTTGTAAAACAAAATCTACGTACGTGCTTGCCTTTTTGCTTCTTTATTTCAAAATTCTACGTACGTGCTTGCCTTCTTGCTTCTTTATTAAGATCGATCTTCTCTGATCATCCGTTCATCTATACTAAAGGATTTCGTGACGATCCACACAAGGACGAGTACTTGATTGATTCGGATTCGTAACAAGGTAACTGATGCCTATCGTTGAATGCACCAAAAATAATATTTATAATTCCAACTACAACTATAGATAGCGGTAGCAGGGTCGAACCACAGAGAGGCGAATGCAATTATTAGCTGTCTGATTTTAGTCTTTAAAGTAACAAGTGAGTGGGGGTTTGTTTTGAGTTGATCTATGGCTAAAGGCAACAAATGAAAAGTAAACTAAGCTAGTAGATGAAATCAAGTATTAAAAGGGTGCTAAGATGGTCGGTTCACTATAGTTTCGGCGGCAGCATCCTAGGTAAGTCTGAAATAAACACAAGAGACGGGAAAATAAGAAGTCCTCTCGGTCCATTCTTAACAGGTAGCATCTTTCGATCTCGCTACAGGTCCCTAATATCACTAATATTAACTTTCGTCCTGAAAAGTGATTTAAAAGTCTAAATTAACTTACCTTTCGATCTCATTAATCTAGTCGTCTTAATTAGGTAGTCTATCTCCCTCCCCTATCTTTCGATCTTTATTGGGCCGGTCAATTTCTAGGCATTCAACTAGTCGCGTGCACTCGATTCGTCAAACATAGTAATTAAATTAATTAAAACGAAGCATATCTCTTGTGGCCAGTCGATCGACCAGGGAACCCAGTCGATCGACCATGGCGCGTTCTAGGTCTTCCTATTCTAATGCCGCCTATACTATAGATTCCCTACATCCTAGCACATGGGGTTTAGCTACTCATACTGGAAACAATAACAATAATACAATTAACTAATAAAGCAATAGACTTCATGATCAAAATAACTAAACAAGCAAATAACATGAAATGATACTTGGCTTTTGGGAAACGATTCTAGCAATTCTATACTACGAACGAAATAAAGCAATAGAACTGAATATTGGAACAGAGAATACCGTAAAAGGATTTGCAGAGAAAGGAAGAATCCGAAAAGCAAGAACGAAAATAAATTGTATTCGAACAAATATGCCCTAATGCTAAACTCAATATAGAACCCTAATAAATTTGATGATAATCTAAAAACTGAATAATGAAAACTTGATAATGTCAGGTTACGTTATATAGGAATATAACGTAACACTTATTCCTAAACCTAATATACAATGGGCTTTGGAATTCTCGTTCTATTTCTTTAATTTGCGCGTCAGCTCGTGTGATGGTCGATCGACCATGCAAGGCAGTCGATCGACTGGTCTGCACTGAACAGTAGCTTCTGTAAGTCGCGCTCTGGTCGATCGACTATGGAGGTCAGTCGATCGACTGGAGTAGCTGGTACTTGGTTCTAAATTCTTCATAAAGTTGTCTTTCAGGCCTCGAAATGCGCACCAAGTTCATTCCTTGTGTAAATACTTCATGTCAAATGCAATGCATGGTACTCGGGGACGGATTCGGCTCGATTTCTACTCATTTCCGCATAAATCTGCAATATTACATAAAAATACGAAAGTAGACGAAATGGGGCAAATAGTAGCATAAACTACACAATTGAGCTCTGAAATGCGTGTAAAATGAGGTGTAAAACATCATATAAATGACATGCATCAAACTTAACCAAACCAAACCCTTGCTTGTCCCAAAGCAAGAACAAGACTCGATTCTAAAACTTAATTGGAACGAGTTAAATTTCAGAGCGAAATGCAAACTGAATAGCCTAAACCAATTTAATGCAACAACTAACAATCAATTAGCAATATGAATCATGCAAACGAGTTATGTAGTCGTTAAAAATTGCTGAACCGTCAACTATAGAGACTTATCAAATCGGACTCTCACGTGTCGCCCATATCACACATAAGCACAGGTGAATAATGTATATGATAGAAAGAATTCATTTTGTAGTGACACTCACCTAACTACGACCTATAAGGACATGCCTGCAATCTAATATGAAAATAATCTCTATAACTGTACATATGCATTCCAACCAATCAAACGACCATGACACATGCCGAGGTAAATATGGATATGTGAGGTAATGGGTAAGAAGAGGCTAAGATAAATTTGGATAAAAACAGAGTTAAAAGCCAAGCTAGTAACTAAGGGAACCAAATTATAACAACATCCAACTTCTTGCTCAAGATAAATCAATAAAATCGGTGCTAATGATAGCACAAATCTCACAACCTCCAATAATTAATCAACTCCCCATAAGATGATAATAGAGCATGGGATTAAAATCACCAACTGATCAAAACTCTGACCACGTGATTTTATTTTCTCCTTTCTCGGGCTTCCGTCGATCGACCGGGATGGCCAGTCGATCGACCGCCCTCTACAGTACAGCACGTGTTTTTTTTCTTTTTTTTTCTTTTTCGAATCATTTTTCTTCTCTCTTTTTTTCTTTCTTTTCAATTCTATTTTTTTCTTCTTCCTTTCCTTCCTTTTTCATCTTCCCAACATCATCTCAAAAGATCATGTGCAAATAAAAATGAAGTAACAATCTCAAGAACATAAACTATTAGCTTGACAAGGGCATGCTAAATGTAGGATGTAGTAACGGGACAAAAAGGCTATTTTTGGCAGTGTGGAGCTTATGGGCAAAATGAATAAAAGGGTGACCTCTTCCACATGTGTCAACTAACCACGAACCAAATGCATACAGGTATTAAGCAGATTAAGTTCATATTTATGCAAATTAATGTAACATGCCTCATAAGGAATAACTACTCACAATCTTAGATAAACTGGTCATAGATGACACCAGTTATAAGCTCTAAACCTCAGAAAATGATGTAGTTTGCCAAAAATCTAAGTCAAGTCTCAAGTCCAGCAAGAATTTAACGAAAACTCGTAGACTATGCAAATGATTCTACTAATAACATGTCAATTAGCAAGGCTTAGGCATAAAACAGCTGAAAATGCAATGTCATCATTGATATACTACCGTTCCGACTAGACCTAAATGCTAAAATAAACGTGCAATTTTTTTTGAATTTTTTCGAAAATTTTCAATTTTTTTGAATTTTGTTTTTTATATATATAGGAAATAAAATAGACAATGCAAACTGAAATGCAATAAACATGAAACGGAAATGCAATAAAACATATGAATGCTACGCAAAACCCTTCCCCAAACCAAATTACACAATGTCCCCATTGTGCAAAATCATATAATGCAATAAAAGGGAAACAGGAATTTGCGTTTAAATTAGCTAAACAAGACATGAAGTAAGAACTCGGAAACTCACAAGACTTTAAGCGCAGCAAAAGGAAACCTCCCAAACCAGCGTGAGCTAGGAGGTTTCAGTAGCCAGCAGTGCTACTAATAAGTACCTGAAAAGATAGAAAAGTACCGCGCGTAAATCCGAGAAAACAATTTATTAAACGCAACATTACGTGTAAAATAAAGAAACGGAAGAAAACAGAAATGAGTCGGAGAATAAAGTGGAGAAAAGACTCCCTCAACTCCGCAAATCGACCAAACACAGCAGGGGAATGATCGAAAACAGGTACAGCAGCGTAGAACGATCGATCGACCACATTACCCAGTCGATCAACCAGAGTGAACAGGACGAAGCTCCTGGGCAGAGCGCTCGATCGATCGACCATCGCGCGATCGATCGATCGAAATACCTTTGTAACTTTCTGATTTCTTCAATTAGCTCAATAAATTGAGCTATCAAGGTCTATGAACCTGCAAATACACACAATAACGCGCCCAAAATTGTGCAAAACCCAAAGTAACAGTCTAAAGTGTATAAAATCCTAAGCAAACTTATTAAAATGCGAAGTCTCGCGCACACAAAAACAATAGAAAGTCCAAAAGCAATAAAATGAATGTTTTTGTAAGGTCTTAATCAACTAATAGTTGATCAAGAATGGCCACGGAATGTCCCACTTGCTCGGCTCCTGGCTACAAGAGGTAGCCTCTACAGTGCTCATCTCCTCAGCTGCACTCTTCTCAACTCTAACATTCGCAGAACTCAACGGATCAACAACTTCAGCATCTCCCCAATCAATAACCTCGCACGGCTCATCAGAATACAAATCGGACTCCGTTACTTTGACTGGCTCCTCATCATGCTCCTCATCAGTGCCATAGCTAAGACATCCTAAACCGCCTCTTTGAACGATTGGCTCCTTCACCGCTGGAGCAACATGCGGCTCTTCCTTCCCTAAACCAGCTCTTGCAATATCCAAAACAGAAGAATCTTCCTCCAATTTGCTCCCAATCTAGGGCGGAGGTGTTATAGCAGAAACAGGCATAGAGACAGGCATATCAGGAAGCACAAAATATGATTTCTTTTTAGAAACCGTATTACAAGTGACTGGCCACATGAGGTCTTTCTTCTTAGCTGTCTGGGCAAAGACAATGGAATGTTTCCCTACTTTGAAGGTCAAAGTCCCTGAGCCAACATCTATAACTGTACCAGCGGTGTGCAGAAATGGTCTACCCAATATGATAGGAATGTGAGCATCTTCGGGCATATCTAGTACAACGAAGTCAACAGGGAAAAATAACTTTTCTATTTGCACAGGAATGTCCTCTAAGACTCTGATAGGCTGGACGGCAGATCGATCAGCCATCTGTACTGTCATGTTGGTGACTGCAAACCTAGTCAATTTCAACTTCCTAGCAAGACTCAAAGGCATGACACTAATACTGTCTCCTAGGTCACACAAAGCCTTCTCAATAGAAAAGGTGCCAATACTACTTGGGACTAAAAAGCTACCTGGGTCTTATAGCTTATGAGGTGTGATGCGTGTCCTAAATATGATGTTTTACACTCTATTTCACACGCATTTCAGAGCTCAATTATGTAGTTTATGCTACTATTTTCCCTATTTCCGTCTACTTTCGTGTTTTTGTATAATATTGCAGAAATGTGAAGAATCCAGCGGAAATCGAGCCGAATCCGTCCCTAAGTACTTAGCATTGCATTTGACATGGAGTAAAGGCTCGGGAAGCGAACTTGGTGCGCATTTCAAGGCCTGAAAGATGTATTTGCGAGAGTTTTAGAAGCGGATTACCAGCTACAGTGGTCTATAGACTGACCTACATGGTCTATAGACTGTCAGAATGCTTCTCGACATTGCAGGCTGTTTTAGATGGCTATATCTCGAGTTTTAGAGCAGATAATCGAGTGATTCTAATTGGAGGTGAAAGCTTATCCTCTTAGATTTCCAACGCTGCGTAGAATCCTGATTTGACCAAGTAACGAAGAAATGGTCTTTGTTTTAAGATTTGCGCTGCTGCAGAATCGTCGAATGCAGTTGCAGACAGCGCATGTGGTCGATCGACTGGCCTCATTGGTCGATCAACCACTCCACGAGCTGATGCGCAATTTAAAAGACGAGAGACTGAAGCCATATTGTAATTAGGTTTAGGAATAGGTTATGTTATTTTCCTATATAACGTAACTTTATCTGCTGCTTGATACATCCATCATTCATTAGTTTAGTTTAGTTTTCGTCAATAAAATTTACTTTTCGCATTAAGGTTTGGTTCTTTCCTCTTCAGTTCTTCGTACGGTATTCTTCTGTTTCTTTATTAAATTTCATTGCTTTAATTCTTCCGTAGTTTAGAATTGCTAGATAGGATCCCAAAGCCAATTTATTGTTTCATGTTAATTATTTGTTTAGTTAATTTAATTATGAAATCATTTGCTTTGTTTATAAATTTTACTGTTATTATTGTCGCCAATATGTCTAGCTAAACACCCCTTGCTAAGATGTAGGGGATCTATGGCGTAGATGGCATTAGAATAGGTGACCCCGAATTAGGGCTTGGTCGATCGACTGGCTTAACTAGTCGATCGACTGAGCCGTTTAGTCGATCGACTGGGGGAGCTGGTCGATCGACTGACTTCGTGTTTGATTAGCATCGTTAATTTCGTTAAGTGCAATATTTAACAATGAGACCGAGAGGAGACTTGTTAGATGCTTAGTTTTGACCAACCCGTAGATCGAGAGATAGGGAAGGGCATTAATTAATGAATCAAGACGACTAAATTACATAGATCGAGAGATAATGTAATTTAGGCTTTAGGAATCACTAATCGGGGGCGAGAGCTAGCATTAGTGAGACTTAGGGACTGGTAGCATAGGCCGAAAGGAGCTACTAGTTAACTTGGCCCGAGAGGACTTGTTTTACCCATCCTACACGACTGTATTTTGGACTTACCTAGGATTGTGTGCCATCGCAGCTATAGTGAACCGACCGTCTTAGCATTTCTTTCATCATTGTTTACATCTTTTGCAACTTTTATTTATTTATTTAGTTTATGTTATTAGTTTTAGTTATAATTCACATCAAAACCCCCCTTACTGTTACCGATAGACTGAAATATAAAGCAACTATTATCTCCCTACCTCCCTGCGGATCGACTCTTACTACCACTTGCTAGTTGTAGTTTAGAAAATTATAAATATTATTTTTGATACTCACATCGACAGGTATCAAATTTTGGCGCCGTTGCCGGGGAGGCAGCGCTAGTTCTAGTTGTTTTTAATTTTAGTCTTTCTTTCTTTAGTCTCAGGGAACTTCGGTTCCTTGAGACCGTTCTCATGTTTTATATTCTGAGTTTTCCACAGAAAGAGGATGAAATCTTTGGTGCTTATTTAGCCAGACTTTGGGAGTTTATTGAGCCCAGACGAGATGCCTTTTCTGATCTCCAAATATGCTGCACTATTGTCCGGCATATGAATGACCTTACACGAGCATACCTCAAGTCTATAGGTAAGTGGGATTTCGAAGGAATCCCCGTAATTGAGGTATTAGAATTCTTTAATTGGTTTGCTACTGAATCTCTTAAACCTACTTTTTCTCTTCATGTTGACTCAGATGAGGGGGTGGGTGAGACCTTAGAAACCGATCTAGGAAATGCTGACGGAGACATAGAGGAGACCATTAGCGTGGTTGACAATCCTTTTTATGAGGATAGTTTAGAACCCCTTTATGATTCTTGCACTGATAGTGAGGTCGATTTGGAGGATCTCTTTGAGAACCTCCAACTTGATGAGTCTAGCGATAAGGAGAGTGAGGAGAAAAATTTTGACAGTCTTGAGGTTAATTGGGATGTGTATGACGATATTATAGATAACCCTATTATAGAGGACCCGATTGACCCATTTGACTTTACCGCCCCTTGCATTTGGGAAGATTATCCACCTTCTCCTTTAGATGACCAGACTTCTCCACCTCACAGTTCATACCCGTCTGAGCATCTTAATTCTACCCGCGTTATTTTTGAGTCAATTGCTCCTGAGCTCTCTAATTTTCCACCTGCGGATAATTTGAGCTTTTATATTCCGCCCTTAGCTGGAGGGCAGAATTATTTTGTGGATGATTTTAGGAGCTGCCATAGGAAATTTGTTAGGCTTAAATGTTTTTACATTTTTATTTCCTATGTTATTTCTATCTTATGGTGCTACTTACAGTTTTGTGTAGCACATGCGCAGATGTATGATAGGTTGCTGAGAGCCTTGAGTTGTTTTGATTGGGCTCCATTAGAGTAAGTCTTTGAAGAAAAAGAGGTCGAGCGGGACTGTCTCGAAACGAAACCAGCGCTAGCCGGGAGGCAACCCGGATGTGATTTGTTTAGTTTTGCGAATAAAATTCGTAGTTGTTTAAAAAAATAAATAAAAACTCTTAGTGTGTGCTTAGTTTAATTTCCGTCTTTAGACTGTTGTAATTGGGTTTAGCGCAATTTTGGGCGCGTTTTATGTGCATTTACAGGTTATTGGACCAAGTTAACTCAATTCATTGAGTTACTTCGAAGAAAGAAGCTGTTTCGTCAGGTAGGTCAGTCGATCGACTGACCTAGTTGTCGATCGATCGCCCTTGCCCTCGAAGAAACGGTACCCTCTGATCATCGTGAACTAGTCGATCGACCAGGACCATCGGTCGATCGACCACTGTAGCTGATGTACTTCTTTCTTCAATTTAATTCTTTGCACGTAATTTACCGCTTCATTTTTGTTTTCTCGGATAATGCGCGGTATATTCTGTCTTTTCAGGTACTTATGGTAGCACTGCTGGCTACTGAAACCTCCTAGCTCACGCTGGTTTGGGAAGGTTTCCTTTTGCGGCGCTTAAAGTCTTGTGAGTTTCCGAGTTTAATTTCATGTCTTATTTAGTTATAATAACGCAAATTCCCGTTTCCCTTTTATTTCATTACATGATTTTGCACAACGAGGACATTGTGTGATTTGGTTTGGGGAAGGGTTTTGCACTGCATTCATATGTTTTATTGCATTTCTGTTTCACGTTTACATTTTTGTTTGCATTTGTTATTTCATTTCTTATATATATACAAAATTTGAAAACTTCAAACAAATTTTCACGTTTATTTTAACATATAGGTCGAGTCGGAACGGTAGTATTTCAATGATGACACTGCATTTTCAGCTTGACATGTTATTAGTAGAATCATTTGCATAGTCTACGAGTTTTCGTTAAATTTTTGCTGGATTTGAGACTTGACTTAGATTTTTGGCAAACTACATCATTTTCTGAGTTTTAGAGCTTATAACTGGTGTCATCTATTACCAGTTTATCTAGGAATGTGAGTAGTTACTCCTTATGAGACATGTTATATCAATATGCATAAATATGAACTTAATCTGCTTAATACCTGTATGCATTCGGTTTCGTGGTTAGTTGACACATGTGGAAGAGGTTTCCTTTATTCATTTTGCCCATAAGCTCCACACTGCCAAAATAGCCTTTTTGTCCCAATAACTACATCCTACACTTAGCCTGCCCTTGTCAAGCTAGTAGTTTATGTTCTTGGGATTGTTACTTCATTTTTTGGTTGCAAATGCTCATTTTGAGATGTTGTTGGGAAGATGAAAAAGGAAGGAAAGAAAGAAAAAAAAATAGAATTGAAAAAATAAATGAAAAAGAAAAAGAAAAAAGTTCGATTTTTGGTCGGTGTACTGGGCTCATTGGTCGATCGACTGAAGCCCGAGGAGAGAAAGAAATCAAATCGTATAATTCAAAGTCTTTAATAAATGGCGATTTTTGCTCCCATGTTTCATTCATATCTTATGGGGAGTTGATTAATTATGGAGATGGTGAGATTTGTGCTTGCTATTAGCACCGTTTCGATTGAAATTTTGAGGAAGAAGTGGGATGTTGTTATAATTTGGTTCCCTTAGTTACTAACTTGGCTTTTAACTCCGTTTTTTATCCAAATTTTTCTTAGCCTCTTCTTACCCATTACCTCACATATCCATATTTACCTCGGCATGTGTCATGGTCATCTGTTTGGTTGGAATGCATACGTACGGTTGTAGAGATCATTTTCATATTAGATTGCAGGCATGTTCTTATAAGTCGTAGTTAGGTGAGTGTCACTACAAAATTACTTCTTTCTATCTTTTACATATACTCACCTGTGCTTATGTGTGATATGAGCGACCCGTGAGAGTCCATAATGATAAGTCTCTATAGCTGATGGTTCAGCAGTTTTTAACGACTTCATAACTCGTTTGCATGATTCATATTGCTAATTGATTGTTAGTTCTAGCATTAAATTGGTTTAGGCTATTCGGTTTGCATTTCGCTCTGAGATTGAACTCGTTCCATTAGGTCTTAGGATCGAGTCTAGTTCTTGCTTGGGGACAAGCAAGGGTTTGGTTTGGGGAAGTTTGATGCGTGTCCTAAATATGATGTTTTACACCCTATTTCACACGCATTTCAGAGCTCAATTATGTAGTTTATGCTACTATTTTCCCTATTTCCGTCTACTTTCGTGTTTTTGTATAATATTGCAGAAATGTGAAGACTCCAGCGGAAATCGAGCCGAATCCGTCCCTAAGTACTTAGCATTGCATTTGACATGGAGTAAAGACTCGGGAAGCGAACTTGGTGCACATTTCAAGGCCTGAAAGATGTATTTGCGAGAGTTTTTGAAGCGGATTACCAGCTACAGTGGTCATAGACTGACCTACATGGTCTATAGACTGTCAGAATGCTTCTCGACATTGCAGGCTGTTTCAGATGGCTATATCTCGAGTTCTAGAGCAGATAATCGAGTGATTCTAATTGGAGGTGAAAGCTTATCCTCTTAGATTTCCAACACCGTGTAGAACGCCTGATTTGACCAAGTAACAAAGAAATGGCAGCTGTTTTAAGATCGGTGCGCGCTGCAGGAATCGTCAGAATGCAATTCTGTAAAGCGCATGTGGTCGATCGACTGGCCTCATTGGTCGATCGACCACTCCACGAGCTGATGCGCAATTTAAAAGAGGAGAGACTGAAGCCCAATTGTAATTAGGTTTAGGAATAGGTTATGTTATTTTCCTATATAACGTAACTTTACCTGCTGCTTGATACATCCATCATTCATTAGTTTAGTTTAGTTTTCGTCAATAAAATTTACTTTTCGCATTAAGCTTTGGTTCTTTCCTCTTCACTTCTTCGTATGTTATTCTTCTGTTTCTTTATTAAATTTCACTGCTTTAATTCTTCCGTAGTTTAGAATTGCTAGATAGGATCCCAAAGCCAACTTATCGTTTCATGTTAATTATTTCTTTAGTTAATTTAATTATGAAATCATTTGCTTTGTTTATAAATTTTACTGTTATTATTGTCGCCTATATGTCTAGCTAAACACCCCTTGATAAGATGTAGGGGATCTATGGCGTAGATGGCATTAGAATAGGTGACCCCGACTTAGGGCTTGGTCGATCGACTGGCTTAACTAGTCGGTCGACTGAGCCGTTTAGTCGATCGACTGGGGGAGCTGGTCGATCGACTGACTTCGTGTTTGATTAGCATCGTTAATTTCGTTAAGTGCAATATTTAACAATGAGACCGAGAGGAGACTTGTTAGATGCTTAGTTTTGACCAACCCGTAGATCGAGAGATAGGGAAGGGCATTAATTAATGAATCAAGACGACTAAATTACTGAGATCGAGAGATAATGTAATTTAGGCTTTAGGAATCACTAATCGGGGGCGAGAGCTAGCATTAGTGAGACTTAGGGACTGGTAGCATAGGCCGAAAGGAGCTACTAGTTAACTTGGTCCGAGAGGACTTGTTTTACCCATCCTACACGACTGTATTTCGGACTTACCTAGGATTGTGTGCCATCGCAGCTATAGTGAACAGACCGTCTTAGCATTTCTTTCATCATTGTTTATATCTTTTGCAACTTTTATTTATTTATTTAGTTTATGTTATTAGTTTTAGTTATAATTCACATCAAAACCCCCCTTACTGTTACCGATAGACTGAAATATAAAGCAATAATTATCTCCCTACCTCCCTGCGGATCGACTCTTACTACCACTTGCTAGTTGTAGTTTGGAAAATTATAAATATTATTTTTGATACTCACATCGACAGGTATCAAGGTGCAGTATGGGTCAAATAAGAACATGACTCCTCAGTTAGTGCGACAGATTGCACAGTTTCAAGTGACTTCTTTTTAGACAAAAGTTGCTTCATAAATTTCATGTAAGCAGGCATATGATTAACTAACTCAAGAAAAGGAACTTGTACATTTAAGCTACGAATAACATTTTCAAATTTGTTAAATGATACCTGTTCCTTTGTCGGCACCAATCTCTCCGGATAGGGGGCTGTAAGAAGCAACTTAGCCCTCTCCTCTAGGTCTCTCATGCCGGCATCGGTGGATTTAGGCTGAAAATCCACTACTTTCTCTTTGTTGTAGCTTGACCCTTCTTCAGACCGTCTAAAAAATGAACCATTAATCGTCATCGGGTTATACTTTGGAACCGGAACTGACCCATTGTAATACCCGCCCTTTTAGAGACCCTTTGACCAGTGTTGACTGACCTTGGGAGCGGGAATAGTTCTTAGAAGTGCGTGCCAAAACTATCTTGGGATACATGTTAAGAGTGGTACTCGATATAGTAGAGGCTACTCAATCGAGTAGCTAGGTTACTCGATCGAGTAGGGGGCCACTCGATCGAGTATGTTGGGTACTCGATCGAGTATCGAGTTTTCAACGAGGGTTTTTAATCGCGTTTTGTTAAATCCGCAAATCATTTCCGCCTCATTCCTCCTATACTTTGGTCGCCTCTTTCCCTTACCTTCACCACAAAACCTCCATGGAAGCCTTTTGAAGATCCTTGTGCCTTAGGAGAGTGTCACTTGAGTCGGATAGCGGTCTTTTGCCGGGTTTCTCCTTATAGGTATGTCATAATCATCATCCGTGTCCTCATCGTTGCAATTAGGGTTTGCTTGGTAGTAATAGATGTTTGTGTTGTGGTTATAGGCTTTGTTTGATTGCTGGATATGTCATATGTTGGCATGGATTGGTTGCAGTTGCTTAAAGGTAGGTTCGCCTACTCAGTTTCTGTAGATAGTCTAGTGTGTCGATTGTCATATCATGGTTGTTATGTTACGGCTGCGTGTGTGGCAGCGTGTATGCTGTAGTTGGTTAGTACATACAGTTTGTTGGTTGTTGCGTTTGTTTGTCGTGAATGTTTTGTCTCGGTTCGCGAGGCGTGTCCTCGGCTGAGTGGGGTCACTTGCGGGAGTGGCTTCACGCCCTAGTTTCGCCCTTCGTGGAACCCGCCACGGAAGGGGATGTGCACATTAATGGACAGGGTTATCGCTTGTTATGAGGAGCGGGGATTTGGTGGGTACGGCTGCGGTCCCTACTGGCAGGGCTGATCCAGTGGACAGTCAGTGACTGAGGTTCATTGGATTATTGCGATTGTGCGTGAGGTTGATAGCGTTGTGTCATGTTGATAGCTATGTTGTTGTTGTCGTATCTTATCTCAGTACTGACCTTGTGTGGTTGTTTTGTTTGTTATGTGTCTGCCGTGATCCCTTATGGTGAGCAGTCGGTCTTAGCAGGTGTTGATGTTGTTGATAGCTGGAGTCCGGGCAGGGATGGGTCTTCACGAGATTCGATAGCATTAGAGAGTAGTCTTTGAGTTGTATCTTTTATATCGTTGTTGGTTTTAATTCACTTTTAATATAAAATAATAGTTCTTTTATCGACATTTGATTATTACTGTCCTCGGGCATCCGAGATGGTAATGCCCTTATATACTAAAGAAGGCCTAGTTAAGGCTCCTCTGAATATGGGGGTGTTACAAAGTGGTATCAGAGCGACGATTTTGGAACCTGTAACAAACAAAAAAAAATAATGAACGTAGGGAGTCTAATAAAATGAACCTTTGTGTATGTGTGATGGGAGCCCCAGCTGATGCTAGGGTTTGGGTGAGTAGGCGCCCTCATTCAAAATCTCGGCCCCATGACACTTAAGCCAGCCACATGGTATGGGAATGTGGAGTCCGTGTGTATATGTGTGATGTGTATGTTAATTGTGCCGGAGCTACCTCTGGTTAAGTCTTTGTTAGAGTTAATAGGGGTGTGATAGTGGTATTTGGGCCGTGTATGGTAATCGTTGGTGGAATTAGTGAAGTTTTTGGCACGATTAGTGAGCTTATACGATGGTTATGAGATATGTGACAAAAGTTTACGTGATAGAGATGCGTGAAAATGTGAAAGTGTATGTCGTGACATGAAGAGTGAACATGTTGGAGTTTGCTATAAGTTGATGATGACGGTAGTCATATACTAGTTTATAAATCCTACCGTAGTTACAATGATGATAGTTATAGAATTGTTGAGTTATAATATGAAACATAGCATATAGTAATGCGTATATGCCTTGTTTATTGGTTGAAATTGTTCCGCTGCGTAATAATTGAGTTGTGTAAGATGATTTGCTTATGATTGAATGTGGAACATGATAGATTAATTTGTTATGAGGAGTGTGTAATTATATGTTAAATGAAGGAATGGAGTAATGTTAATTATATGCTTCAAGTTGAAGTGAACCCGAATTTGGTAGTAATGTGTAAAGTAAGTTTAAGTGTAATATGATGACGTGATTATGTTTATGAATGATTCGGTAGAAAGTAAACCGAGTTGGGTAATTTGTGTAGTGTAAGGTGGAATAAACCTTATTTGTTTGACGATATGGTATGCTTAGTAATAATAGTAATGCGGGAATGAGCTTGATAATTAGTGCCGAATCCCGAACTTAGTTTGGAATCGACACGCGATGTTGTTTTTGCAGGAATCTTCGATTTACTTCGTACTTCTGACCGAGTACTTAACCATACTTGACCGAGTGCGAGTGTTTACTAGACCGAGTAGACCTCACTCGATCTAGTTAGGAAGCTATGACGTCGGGATGTGGAAAAATTTCTGCAGATACTCGACGAAATAGCACCTACTCGATCGAGTAGGGTGGTACTCGATCGAGTACCCAAGACACTCGATCGAGTAGGTTACTGTACAGTGAATCTTACGGGTTTCTTAAAACCCCTATTCTTCCTATTCTTCTCATTCCTTCCACTTCGTTTCGTGACCTAAGCTCTCAAATCCTCAAAAATCTCTCATATCTTGTGTTAGTAGTGGTTGATTTGGGGTTATTTCCTTTGCTTAATTTCGTTCCTTTACTTTTCTACTTAATCAAGGTATGATTTCTTCCCTATTTACATGTCTTTATGCTTTAAATTTGTTGAGGATGATTATATAACCCGAAAATTTCGATTCATATGATCAATTTGTTGCTTTTAATTGTTGAAATATGATTCACATGTTTCCCTTCCTTGATTATTGGTGATTAATTGCTGTAGAATAGACTAGAAATTTGCCAAGTTGAAACCGAAATTTCTAGGGTTTACAAAAATCGAAATTGATTTTGATTGTTTTACAAGGATTAGATGACGGAATTGAGTACTATACATTGTTAATATCATGTTGAAGAATGAATTTTGATGATTATCACCTTAAAAAGTTGCCTTAAAACTCCGTCTTAAAAGTGCCCCAAGTGGAAATTCGGTTGCTATATTTGGAATTTGGTGTTGTATATGACTGCTTAGGTAAAGGTTGAACTTCAATATGATAGTAGTGATGTTAAATGATGAAGAATATGTCAAAATAATTACAACTGTAGAGACCGTCTGACAAGATTAATTGAGTTATTTGTTTCTAATATTGAAGGTGATGATGATATGTCCTAAATTACTTTTCCATGAGCTAGTACGAATGCTTCACATGTTATTACATGGGTGTATAGAGTAACCTTAGAATCATGCTAGGATGTTGGAATTGGTTGGGTATGTGTGTTTTCCATGATAAAATTTTTTCACAACTATTGTCTATGAGTTGCTCTAAACTGAAGCTATGTGTCAAATTTGGGAAACTGTTGGTGAATGTGTGTACCTAGTTGAGTGTTCAAAGTTAATGGCATGAATTATGTGCTTCACATGTCGAACTTGTTGATGAATTTGTGTACTTAGCTGAGTATGTAAGGTCCAAATTGCGTGAAGTAGATGCTTTACATGTTTATGTAAGTTGCTTAAGTCATATGCTGGAACAGATGCCGAGACCGAACGTAGGGACCCGTCAGAGTAAACGGGGGAGGGTTACCCAACCTAAGACGGGGGAAGGGAGTGGACCCGTGGTACCTGCAGTTCCGGAGTACCCTTCTGTTGTGTTTGTAGATTTCAAACAGAGAGAGCGTTTTGTAGAATTGCAAAAACGCAAGATGAGACCAACGAGGTGTATAGATACTACACTGTTGGAGGATTTGGGAATAGAGACGGATGTCCGTCACATATTCGAGACTTTGGGCTTTACGGGTTTGTATAGGCTGAGGAAACACTCTTATCCTTTTCTTACCTTGGAGTTTATGCGCTCCTTTAGTTATGACCCAGCTGCCCAGACCGTTGAGTTTCGGTTGATGAACACCAGTTTTCTGTTGACTATGGATCTGTTTGCGTCTCACCTTGGGTTGGCCAAGCCTCCCAAGGATTCTATCACTGATATTCCTGCTGAGTGCGGTGTCTGCCGCCTAATCCCTTGCTTGACCGGAAAGCCGGCTCCACCTCAAGCAACATGCCGATTAATGATGTTCAAAGCATGTTAGCTTGAGGGTCTTTCTCCGTTCTCTTTCAAACCTCCTTTATGATGAGAAAGGATATCGATTAATCGAATAATCATGAGGTGTTGCTTCTGATGTCTTACCTCAACCCGGAGCGGGCCAGGAAAGTGGTCTTTAATGCTCTTTCCATCGTCTGTGCTGCCCTTGCCTTGATGGCTACTGCTTCTTCGCGGTACTTGAGCTGTGGCGCTATCGCCACTCGGTTAGCTGAAAAGCTAACCTCCTTTAAGGCCTCTTCGGACTACGTACCTTTGGCTACCCCATTGCCTACCATGGACCGTGACTACTATCTCGACCTGAAATGGTTGAGAACTTTGGATGACGGTAGCCTAGTTTGGAGGGTGTGGGGCATGAGTTGGATGAAGATTCCAGCTCCTGAGCACCTCCTACCGACGGAGCCTTTAGAGCCGGCGGTTGTGGCTGTGGACTCTGATGATGATGAGGAGGAGGAGGATGTTGATAGACCACGCCAGCTGCAGACCTACCTCATCGACGACACGATTCTCGAGGTGATGCCAGAGCCGACGAAGGGAGAGAACGCGGCGGTTGTGGTGGAGAGACCCAGGTTGGGGAGAGGACCCCGTCGAGTGAGGGAGAGGACCTCGGAGACTAGGCCACAGCCGGTAGCACCTCAGCAGCAGCATCGTCCTTTTCCGTGCTACCCTTACCTTGACACCCCGGAGACGCGATCCAGCTACTTGGCAGAGAGAGTGTCATCTACTTTGACACTCAGGAATATGCACGAGATGGCGTACACTCAGGGGATAGGGACCGAGGGACCGCATCCGGTTTGGTGGAGTGGAGTAGAGGACTATAGTGGGGTTTTCCACTCCTACGGGGTGGATCAGTCGACGTGGGGGACACCTCAGTCCTTTGCCTACGGTGGCTTGACCCCATGGTACGTGAGTCCGGGAGCCGGAGCAGGAGTGGATGCGGGTATTGGTTCATCGGGAGCGGGTACTTCTGGAGGTGGTGGTGATGATGAGGTGATGGTTGAGCAGCAGCAGCAGTAGCAAGATGAGTCATGCTCCTTGTTTTATCTTGGTTTATGGTCGTTGGTAGTAGATGTTGGTAGTGTCGTTTGATTTTAGTAGTTACATTCGTCGAAACTTTGATTATGGATATGTATTGTTGGCCATAAGGCCGGATTTGTTACTTAACATTGTTGCAGGGTTGATTTTGGGGTCGGAAATCATCTCGACCCAAGCTATGTGACGGCTATGTATATATATGTTGGTTTATGACAGGTTTTATAAGGCATTTTGGCCTGTAGGTATTCGACAGAGTACCCCGTACTCTATCGAGTAGCTGCAGGAAAGAAGGAAATAAAGCTTTCTGATCTTTGGGCTACTCGATCGAGCAGCCATGACACTCGATCGAGTAGCATGGCACTCGATCGAGTACCACTACATACTCGATCGAGTAGCACTGTTACAGGAGGTTTTCGAAAATTGAAATTGTGCAATTGTTTTATAATTGCACGTTTGAGGTTTAATGTGGTTATTAGTGCGTAGTAACACCTTTGAACCGTTAATTTCATATGTTAGACGTTGCGCTTGGGTTTTGTATGCATCTTTGTCACAAGTAGTGAAGTGGTGACGGTTTCTTGTTGTTTTAATATTACATATGCCATATTACTGTTGGAATATGTGTCCTCCGACAATAATGCGATCACAACTGTTGATCATGATGATCACATGTTTAAGTCTCATTTTAAAGAATACAATTGGGAAGTAATATTTTACTGTCAACTGGTCCACACATATCGGTAATGATTGGCTGACTAGAGTTTGACATTACTGTCGTGAGACGGTGGTGACCAGTTGATCCCCTTAGGTCATACCGAAAGGGTAACACTCTTAATTGATCATTTAATTGATCGTATGATGATACGGGTCAATTAAATTTCTTAAAAAATTGACGGACAATTTTGGAAGTAAAATTTACGTATCTCATTGTAATCTGATTAAATAAGACGATCGAGTAATCGAATTGTTTCATTACTTGGATGAAATTATTGTTTAAGGAAACAATTGAAATTGAATGAATTATTATAAATACAAGTTATTGTGATTTATAAATTGGTAAAATATTTTGGTACAAGCAATTATGAATTGCTAAGTCGATTTTTGTATATGACGTATTTTTATTAATACGTTGATTTTTAATATGTTAAAAATACATAACAAATTTATGTTACATATGACATGTGACATAAGACAAATTGACATTTTGACAAAGATAATATGGAGTCCATATTATCTATGTATACCGAAATTAAAGGAGTATTAGGATGAAATTGTGTTGATTATGTTAGTGGTGAACATAATCATTTCCCTAATAAACTAGCCATGCAACCTAGTGGTCATTGTGAAGACAAACTCATGCATGCATTGGCTCTCTCTTCTTCCCCTCTTCCACCCGGTTTTTTGAGAAGAAAAACACTTTGTTTTTCTTCTTATTTTACCTAACATACACCAAAAAATAGTTAGTGTATTTGCTAATTCATTCATTCATCTAAAATTTGAGTTTTAGAAAGATAAAATTCTTCCTTCTCTTCCTTCTCTCTAACCGAAATAATAGAGAGTCCAATAATATTTTTGGGTCAATTTTTACACTAAATTAATATTATTTTAGTATACATAATATTAATTTGATTAAGAGTTTGCCTTGGGTATTTTACTTTGGGAGGGATCCTATACTTGGATCCTAGTTCATCCATTAAGGAGCGCACAAGAACAAGAGAGAAGGAGATCTCTCTTGTGCCCATATAACCGAAATACCAATGTAAGATAAAGCTTTCTTCTTTAAATTGTTTATAGTTTGCATGCATAAGATCACCAATTAATTTTATGATTAAATTAACATAAAACATATATGAATATGTTGAGTTAAGAGATCGAGATTTCTAACAATTACTATCTATCCATTGAAGTTACATCTTTTCATACGTTTGTGCACACGATATTAACATGCTTTATCGACGGCGGCTAGTTATTCCGGTGGTTTGTGTATGATTTATAAATTAACGAGTATATGCTTAGCGAGTAATGTCCATAACAAATAATATGGTTCTAATTTATGATATGAAGCAAGTAATGGATAATGTGTGTGCTAATTTTGGTGGTGAACTTCGGGGACGAAGTTCCTTTTTAGAGGGGAAGAGTAATATCGCAAAATAAAAAGGCTGATTTTGAAATTATGTTGTTGTTTGTTTATAATGTTTTGTTGTTTAATTACAAAATTTCCTAGTACTTTGATCACATTGCTTATATGAAGTGTAAGTGGTTACTTTAGTTCATTGAAGTGAATGTGATAGTATATTTTATTGACGGTCATAAAGAGCTAGTTATGGTGCAAGGTGTCGTAATAGAATGAATTAGTGAGTAACACGGTGGTGTTAGTTGTGCAGCATGAAGTTGATATGAGATATGTTTCGGGTTGATAGTTGTTATCATATGATGGGCGATCGTTGTTTGTGCTGGTTCGTATTGCGCGGTTGATGTTTTATATATGATAGTTGGTAAGAGTTGATGTATACATATAGAGTAACAGTTGATGATGATAATGTCTGCATGATAGTTGTAAGAGTCGGTTTGAATAGAGCGTTAGACGGTGATGATGATGACATGGGGGATGGTATTTCCGGGGAGTAATGACTTGAGTAGAAGAATGGTGATGGCGTGTTTTTCCGTGTCTTGTGCGTTGAGTTAGGTGAGTTGAACTTCGGGGACGAAGTTCTTTTTAAGGGGGGAAGACTGTAATACCCGCTCTTTTAGAGACTCTTTGACCAGTGTTGACTGACCTTGGGAGCGGGAATAGTTCTTAGAAGTGCGTCCCAAAACTATCTTGGGATACGTGTGAAGAGTGGTACTCGATATAGTAGAGGCTAATCGATCGAGTAGCTAGGTTACTCGATCGAGTAGGGGGCCACTCGATCGAGTATGTTGGGTACTCGATCAAGTATCGAGTTTTCAGCGAGGGTTTTTAATCGCGTTTTGTTAAATCTGCAAATCATTTCCGCCTCATTCCTCCTATCCTTTGGTCGCCTCTTTCCCTTCCCTTCACCACAAAACCTCCATGGAAGCCTTTTGAAGATCCTTGTGCCTTAGGAGAGCGTCACTTGAGTCGGGTAGCGGTCTTTTGCCGGGTTTCTCCTTATAGGTATGTCATAATCATCATCCGTGTCCTCATCGTTGCAATTAGGGTTTGCTTGGTAGTAATAGATGTTTGTGTTGTGGTTATAGGCTTTGCTTGATTACTAGATATGTCATATGTTGGCATGGATTGGTTGCAGTTGCTTAAAGGTAGGTTCGCCTACTCAGTTTCTGTAGATAGTCTAGTGCGTCGATTATCGTGTCATGGTTGTTGTGTTACGGCTGCGTGTGTGGCAGCGTTTATGCTGTAGTTGGTTAGTACATACAGTTTATTGGTTGTTGCGTTTCAGCTGTTTGTGAATGTTTGTCTCTGGTTCGCGAGGCGTGTCCTCGGCTGAGTGGGGTCACTTGCGGGAGTGGCTTCACGCCCTAGTTTCGCCCTTCGCGGAACCCGCCACGGAAGGGGATGTGCACATTAATGGACAGGGTTATCGCTTGTTATGAGGAGCGGGGATTTGGTGGGTACGGCTGCGGTCCCCACTGGCAGGGCTGGTCCAATGGACAGTCGGTGACAGAGGTTGATTGGATTATTGCGATTGTGCGTGAGGTTGATAGCGTTGTGTCGTGTTGATAGCTATGTTGTTGTTGTCGTATCTTATCTCAGTACTGATCTTGTGTGGTTGTTTTGTTTGTTATGTGTCTGCCGTGATCCCTTATGGTGAGCAGTCGGTCTTAGCAGGTGTTGATGTTGTTGATAGCTGGAGTCCGGGCAGGGATGGGTCTTCACGAGATTCGATAGCATTAGAGAGTAGTCTTTGAGTTGTATCTTTTATATCGTTGTTGGTTTTAATTCACTTTTAATATAACATAATAGTTCTTTTATCGACATTTGATTATTACTGTCCTCGGGCATCCGAGATGGTAATGCCCTTATATGCTAAGGAAGGCCTAGTTAAGGCTCTTCTGAATATGGGGGTGTTACACCCATCAGCGTTTGGGTCTTGCCCCAATATTTTCGGAGTCGTCGTACCCCGAAACAAGTGGTCCCTCAAGTTATTTGGCATTGGAGGACGAAAAGACTCACCATCAGCAGCGTAGTCACTTGATTGACCATGCATGTCAGTCGATCAACTGACTTCTACAGGAACAGTAGCTGTGTCACTTCGCGGACTGGTCGATCGAGTGGGTATGTCAGTCGATCGACTGATATACCTGGTAGACGTCTTTTTCTTGCCACTATTCGTCACTGCCTTCTTCTTGCTTGGTTCCGCCTCATCTTTTCCAGTAGCTTCCTCGACCATAGCGGGCCCCTCAAGGGTGGACCCACTCCTCAAAGTAATAGTATTAAAGGTCTCCTTTGGATCCGTCTGCGGCGGTAAATGTCCCGGAGCTCGAGTTGCACTCTTGCTAGCCAATTGAGCAATTTCGCTCTCCAACATTTTCATCCCGGCCTCTCTAGCTTGAGACTCTTTCAGCAACAAATTTTTCAACTCGGCAAAATCGGAGCAATGGGACTGCTGCTGCTGTTGAGGAACATACGGAGGCTTTTGATATGGATGCTGCTGCTTATGAGGGGGCACATAATTCTGCTGCTGCTGCTGTTGTGGAGGTGGAGTCGGATTTAGGACATTTTGGCTACTCCACCTCAAATTCGGATGGACATTCGGCTCAAAATAAGTGTTTGTCTGCCTATAATGTTGAAAATCAGCACAAGACTCATAGGAAATGCTGCAGTTGTCTGAAACATGTCCTTCTCCTCCACATCTCTTGCGAGACGAAAGGACCGTCCGAAACAAAGATTCACATGATAGATCCCTCCTTTTGAAGCTCCTCCCAACTCGTACTTATCAAATCTCGCTGTAAGAGCCTCTAATGCAGCTACAGAAGGGGATTCAACACTTCTCCTTTGATTTCCCCTGGAATTTCCATACTCAGCCTTATGGGTGGCCAAATCATCAATAATTTTCCACCCCTTAGTTTCAACAACATTCTCCTGGAATCTACCATTAGCTGCCGCTTCCAGGATAGCTTTCTGATCGTCATAAAGCCCATTATAAAATTGATTGCATAGGCTCCATTTCTCAAACCCATGATGTGGAATAGTTCGCACCAACTTCTTGAAACGGACCCACGCCTCATGAAAATTCTCATCAGGACCCTGTTTAAAGCTCGTGATCTGACCTCTAATAGCATTGGTCTTCGAGGCAGAGAAATATTTCTTGTAGAATGCTAAGGCCAGCGAATTACAGTCCGTAATCCCGTTAGCAGCTTGATCCAGGTCTCGGTACCATTCCCTTGCAGCATCGCGGAGAGAGAATATGAACATCATCTCCTTCACCTGGTCCTGGGTCACACCGGTTGGTGGGGGTATGGAACAACAGTAGTCAATGAATGTCTCCATATGTTTGGCTGCATCTTCATTTGCAGATCCCCCGAATTGGTTTCTCTCAACCAAGTTGAAATAGGACGGTTTCGGCTCGAATTTTCTATCCGTCCATGGTAATGCGAATCCCTTATAGAGATTCTCAGTTGTCGGCTCAGAGTGGCTGGCTATACTTGCTTCTTCAGCCATGTCTGGAGATGTGACAGTCTCTGCTGAAGAAGTAGAAATAGGTGACGAAGGTGGATCCTCCTCAAACAGCTCGTTCTCGTAGTAACTAGACAGAGTACTCAACTCTTCCTCTGTCGGCAATACTCTAGATGATCGTATCAACTCACGCAAAGTCTTCTCAATCTCAGGATTGAACGGCAGTAATTCACCACCCTGTGACCTGCGCATAAGAAGAAACTACAAGTAGAATATGAGAATAGTTTAAGGAACATATGTCCCTTAAACTAAGAGAAAGACTAAAATAGAAACAACTAAAAATTTTAAACAATTGCCTCCCCGGCAACGGCGCCAAAATTTGATGCCTGTCGTTGAATGCACCAAAAATAATATTTATAATTCCAACTACAACTATAGATAGCGGTAGCAGGGTCGAACCACAGAGAGGCGAATGCAATTATTAGCTGTCTGATTTTAGTCTTTAAAGTAACAAGTGAGTGGGGGTTTGTTTTGAGTTAATCTATGGCTAAAGGCAACAAATGAAAAGTAAACTAAGCTAGTAGATGAAATCAAGTATTAAAAGGGTGCTAAGATGGTCGGTTCACTATAGTTTCGGCGGCAGCATCCTAGGTAAGTCTGAACTAAACACATGAGACGGGAAAATAAGAAGTCCTCTCGGTCCATTCTTAACAGGTAGCATCTTTCGATCTCGCTACAGGTCCCTAATATCACTAATATTAACTTTCGTCCTGAAAAGTGATTTAAAAGTCTAAATTAACTTACCTTTCGATCTCATTAATCTAGTCGTCTTAATTAGGTAGTCTATCTCCCTCCCCTATCTTTCGATCTTTATTGGGTCGGTCAATTCCTAGGCATTCAACTAGTCGCGTGCACTCGATTCGTCAAACATAGCAATTAAATTAATTAAAACGAAGCATATCTCACGTGGCCAGTCGATCGACCAGGGAACCCAGTCGATCGACCATGGCGCGTTCTAGGTCTTCCTATTCTAATGCCGCCTATACTACAGATCCCCTACATCCTAGCACATGGGGTTTAGCTACTCATACTGGAAACAATAACAATAATACAATTAACTAATAAAGCGATAGAATTCATGATCAAAATAACTAAACAAGCAAATAACATGAAATGATACTTGGCTTTTGGTAAACGATTCTAGCAATTCTATACTACGAACGAAATAAAGCAATAGAACTGAATATTGGAACATAGAATACCGTAAAAGGATTTGCAGAGAAAGGAAGAATCCGAAAAGCAAGAACGAAGATAAATTGTATTCGAACAAATATGCCCTAATGCTAAACTCAATATAGAACCCTAATAAATTTGATGATAATCTAAAAACTGAATAATGAAAACTTGATAATGTCAGGTTACGTTATATAGGAATATAACGTAACACTTATTCCTAAACCTAATATACAATGGGCTTTGGAATTCTCATTCTATTTCTTTAATTTGCGCGTCAGCTCGTGTGATGGTCGATCGACCATGCAAGGCAGTCGATCGACTGGTCTGCACTGAACAGTAGCTTCTGTAAGTCGCCCTCTGCTCGATCGACTATGGAGGTCAGTCGATCGACTGGAGTAGTTGGTACTTGGCTTCTAAATTCTTCATAAAGTTGTCTTTCAGGCCTCGAAATGCGCACCAAGTTCATTCCTTGTGTAAATACTTCATGTCAAATGCAATGCAAGGTACTCGGGGACAGATTCGGCTCGATTTCTACTCATTTCCGCATAAATCTGCAATATTACATAAAAATACGAAAGTAGACGAAATGAGGCAAATAGTAGCATAAACTACACAATTGAGTTCTGAAATGCGTGTAAAATGAGGTGTAAAACATCATATAAATGACATGCATCAGTAACTTCGACGTTACTCGGTATTACATCGGTTTAATATTTGTAGTTGTATGTATTATTGGATTTTTAATATTTTATGATGATTTAATGATAAATATGATTTTCAAACCATATGATTTCTGATCTCTTAATGTTTGCAAAGTATTTTGACTAAGTATAAATTTTATTTTGTCAATAGGAATTTATTTGGTTGATTTGCAAGTTTTATGAGTAAACCGATTAATATGATATAAGGATGGTATAAGTTCGTTTTTATAATTTCCAGAAGGTGTAAATTATTTTTCTGGGTTAAATGATAGATTTTAAGATACCATGAATTTTCGTGGTAATTATTTTGGAGTTTTAGTATTTATGTCGTAATTTAAAGTATTGATGCAGTTTCTGCGATTATAGCGATTCTGTTTGGTTTTAATTATGTTAAAAATACTAAATCAAATTGTAAATTCACGGGATTTTAATATGTGGCAGAGACATGGAGTATTAGGTTGTGTATAGATTTGTAGGTCTTCAATCATTATTTTTGATTTATGGTGTATTTTACAAGTTTGATGAAAACCGTTGTTAAATCTGTCAAATATGTTCGTCTGTTTGTAAAAATTATATCACCTGTTTTTATTTCGAATTTGCAAAAGTGTAAAGAATAGACTCCTATTATTTTGAAGTGTAGAGTCTGCATAAAAAATTTAATAATATGTAGACTTACAGTTTGGTCAGAATAAATTATTTGTGAACAACTCGCCGGTAAAACGCGTTTCTGACTTCTCTCAAAGATTCATTTTTAAAAGATATTTTTCTTTTGATACAGTAGCTAATCTTTTTCTCAAAGAAGATTTATAATGTTTACTTATGTTTAAAATTATGCCTTGCCTTAAAATGTTTTCTAAAAGTGGATTTATGAACCAAAACATTATGGGTGACATTTTCTGAAAGTTTTAAGAAATGGATTTTTAGACCCCTGATACTTTTGTAATTTAAAGTTGGTCAAAAAATGTAAGTTGTAGATAAAGCTACAGGTAACCATGAAAATTGGCCTTGCGTCATTTTGATTTTTCTGTAATTAATTATGAATTTTACAATACTGCTGTTCAATTTTATAAACTAATGTAGAACTCCGTCTCACTAAAGCCTAAGTAATAAGTCTTTACTGAAGTACCTTAAGTCAAAGGATGGTCTTTAAAGTTTAATTTCAGTAACTTAATTTATTTCTGTGTCAGCTACCGAGTAGTTTGCAGATCCTACTCTGTTTTCTGCTTTCTTTTATGGTTTTTAGTTTTAACACTTTTGAGGAATTTTATTTTCGCCCTTTTTATAAAAGTGGCAATTGTTTAGACTTGACCATTTGTTTTTTTTTATCCTTGAGAATTTTATACATTCTCAATTTATAACAGTTAGAACTTTTATCTTTTTGTATTTAATCCCATTCGACAGTGTTTCCGCCACTGTTTTGTACTAGATTTTATAGGGGATTACAGTTGGTATCAGAGCATCACTGCTCCCGACGCTCACACATTGATCTTTAGGAAAATGCCTAATAAATGATTTGACTAAATAAATCATATAGTGAGAGGTGGGTAGAAATCAATAAGGACTTGGATGTTAGTCTATGTGTTCCTGTAAAATCAATGACTGGCAATGAATCTATGTTTTATTTCTCCGATGAAGAAGATGAACGAAGGTTGACATGGACGTGGTGTTTTCCCGGACCCGAACGTGATCATTATGGTGTTATTGAACCCGCTCCACAACCTAGCTGACCGCGTGGAGAACTTGATGCCATATGGAAGGGACAATGGTAGTTCCAGCCCAGATTCAGTCTTGCTCAAGCTGTAGACCAGTTGGCCAAGAATAGATTCAAGTTTGGCGATGGTGCAGTAGACCAAGAGATGATTACAATGTGGATTTGTTAGATGAAGCGACCCAAGACTCGTGTGTTTATTTCTCTACCAGAAGATGGAGCGACCTAGTGAGCCCTCTTGCAACTCTAGACCTTAAAAATTCCTTCTCTGGTCTCAGACCTTGTTAGTCTATGATCATCTTTCTTCTTCCTTTACTTTTTCAAATTTTTAGTCGCTTCTTATATCCTTATTATAAATTTTCATCTCCTATTCTGATGAATAATCCTTCTTTGTGATTCCTCCACCTTGGTATCTATGCTCTTGAGATTCATTGGTTAAACTGACTCTTCTTGAAGAAATGTGATGGAAGTTAAGTAAGTTTGAGGTTTAGTAAAGTCTTGTTACTTATGGTTTTAGGATAGTGAGTTTTACCCTTAATGCCTACCTTGTAAGAGCTGTTATTTCTTGAGGATTAACTTGAATGGTGAGTGGTGGATTATGGAGTTAGAATTTTGGCATAGTTAATGGTTTCGGATTATAGGTAATTTACATATTTTGGACTGGAGGTAATTAAGGCTTTTATAGTATCCATGTGTCATTTTTGGTTGATCTAGATTAATCTCAGTTTCTATTCTTATGGATTTAGATCGTTGAGTTTTGATGTGAGGTTGTTTCCTATGAGCTTTTGGAGGTATGACTTCACTTTATTTGGGTTGTTTAGTGTTAGTCTTGAGAATAAAGAGTGTCTTAGCCCAACTGCAATTTGGATTGATTATATTGATTTGAAGAATTAAGAACCTGAAGTTGGGAATTATGTATACCTATCATATCTTAATGTCTTAACCTTAGTACTGGTATTTCTCGGGGAATATTTTGGTCTGAATTACCTTAAAGGAAATTGTTGTTTGATGACCTTGTATGATCGAAATTGTTGCTTGGTTGAGTTCTTAACCCCCTAGTTGTTACAGTGTTATAATTGAGAATTTAATGAACTTCTAAAAGACTTTGATGGACTTCTAAGAGAGTTTTATCTTCTTTAGATTGTACTTATGGATGTTAGAGGCCTTGTTGCTTTTAGTTCAGAGGAATTCTCATCAGAGCTTTGTCAGGTGATGTTTTCTATTTGTTGTTTCGAGGAGTCTTATGGATTTGATAACTTGAGGGGATTAGTTAGTCGGTTGGATGTTGAACTATTTGATGGATTCTTACCATATGCTATTCTGAGAGGTTGCGCAAGTATGTATGGTTTTGGATGAATGTTGTCCCAATTGATAATTTTGGAGATATATATTAGAAAGTTTGACAACTTTGAAATTGACAACTTAGTTGCCTGGTGTTACTAAGCTTGGAATTGATTTCGATGGAAATAGGAAAGCTGGAGTTTCATAGAGGAGTTGTACCAAGAATCTCGAGATGTTTATCCCCTTTCATAATCCTTGAGAGAGTTATATATGACTTTTAAATCTTTCTCTTCCTTGCTTTAGTTTCAAAACTTTTATCTTGATTTACCGTTGACCTTTTTCCTCGGATATTTCCATTTTATACAAGAGTTTCGACTTTTACAAAGTTTGGTTCTCGGAAATTTTAATTTTGAGTTATGATTTAAAAACTTTAATTTCATATTTAGTGTTACTCTGGATTAGTGTCTGAACTTGGTTTTGTTTCAAAATGTCTTAAAACTCATTTGGAAATATACCGGAATTGGTTCAAATAAAGTTATTTAATGCATCAAAAAAAAAAAAACATTCAAATGTTATGTTGTATATACAAATTTGATTTCTCGTTAACCTTTTTCTTTGAGAAATTCCATTTTACTCAAAATATTTAGACTTTTATAAAAATATTTTGATTATCTTGGAAATTTTGAATTATGACTAGCTTCAAATTTTGAACTTCTCTCTCTTTTAGTTTTGGGTTATCATTTAAATTTGGTTTTGTTTCAAATGATTTGAAATTCGTTTGAAAATAATTCAGAATTTTGTTTTTCAAATACTTTGATGCCTTGAGAAACTTTCAAAAGTGGTGTTGTATTTTCAAAATTTGATTTGTCCAAAGGTTTTAAGTAAAATTGGCACATTTACTTTTGAAATTCGACATTGGTGGATGCTAGGACTTGTCATTAAAGACGTCTAATGACCGGTTCAGTACTTGCTGATGCATGGTTGTAAGATTTGATTTTTCCAATGTTGACTTAGCCTTATCTTGGACGACAGAATCCTGGTTCGCGACAGTATTCCCTCGTTCCATGAGATGAGACAAGTGATTTTTAATAGTTCAATTTTGAAAACTGGTTTAAAAATTGTTTGACCTCAACGATGATTTTTTTTTGAATTTAAGTGTTAACTGAAATGATTTAGAATAAAAAAAAAATCATGTTCTTTAAATTTTGTTTTCTACTTTTAAGTTTCGAAGACGAAACTTTTTTTTAGTGGGGGAGGTTGTAACAACCGCCATTTTTGTGTTCTACTTTAGTGACCGTATTTTATTTTCGATTACGATTTGATTTGTATGACTCAGAATTTATATGTGAGCCATTTCTTTTCTTCCTTTGAATTTTTAAGTTCTCTTATGTCTCGAATATTCCTTTGTTTCGAGAGTTATTATATTTCTAATCTTTGGAGCTTCGTTTTATTTATTCATTTATTCGTATTATAATTCTACTCCGAGTTAATTCGTTGGACTTTGGAAATTATCTCTTTTGAACCCTTTTTATTCTTATTCATTTTTTTTATCTCATATGTTTTAATTCTTACTTATGAGATTTAAATTTTTATCTTTTAATTTACGGTTTTGATTTATTTGTTTTATTAAATCCGTTCTTAGTTGATTTGCGGTCCAATTTATCAAATGGACCGAGTATTGTTCAAATGATCATTTTAAGATCAAAACCTAAACCTTTTACCGAGATATTTTAAAAGGTGTTTAACATATTTATATTTTATTTATTCACATAATATCTTATCATTCACATATCTATTCCTTTTGCAAAAAAACATGAAACGTAACCCTGTAACTCTGAGGGTTAGGCCCTGTTCTTTTGGACTTAAAGTCACTTAATTTAAGTTCACTTCAGATCCTATAAGTTCAGTTCAGTTCATATCCTATAAGTTCAGCTCAGTTCAGATCCTATAAGTTCAGTTCAGATCCTATAAGTTCAGTTCAGTTCAGTTCAGATCCTATAAGTTCAGTTCAGTTCAGATTAGTTTCAGTCCAAAAGAACAGGGCCTTACTCTGCCTTCGCTGTTGTAAAACAAAATCTACGTACATGCTTGCCTCTTTGCTTCTTTATTTCAAAATTCTACGTACGTGCTTGCCTTCTTGCTTCTTTATTAAGATCGATCTTCTCTCATCATCCGTTCATCTATACTAAAGGATTTCGTGACGATCCGCACAAGGACGAGTACTTGATTGATTCGGATTCGTAACAAGGTAACTTCGACGTTACTCAGTATTACATCGGTTTAATTGTTGTAGTTGTATGTATTATTGGATTTTTAATATTTTATGATGATTTAATGATAAATATGATTTTCAAACCATATGATTTCTGATCTCTTAATGTTTTCAAATTATTTTGACTAGGTATAAATTTTATTTTGTCAGTAGGAATTTATTTGGTTGATTTGCAAGTTTTATGAGTAAACCGATTAATATGATATAAGGATAGTATAAATTCGTTTTTATGATTTCCAGGAGGTGTAAATTATTTTTCTGGGTTAAATAATAGATTTTAAGATACCATGAATTTTTGTGGTAATTATTTTGGAGTTTTAGTATTTATGTCGTAATTTAAAGTATTGATGCAGTTTCCGCGATTATAGCGATTCTGTTCGGTTTTAATTATGTTAAAAATACTGAATCAAATTGTAAATTCACGGGATTTTAATATGTGGCAGAGACATGGAGTATTAGGTTGTGTATATATTTGTAGGTTTTCAATCATTATTTTTGATTTATGGTGTATTTTACAAGTTTGATGAAAACCGTTGTTAAATCTGTCAAATATGTTCGTCTGTTTGTAAAACTCATATCACCTATTTTTATTTCGAATTTGCAAAAGTGTAAAGAATAGACTCCTGTTATTTTGGAGTGTAGAGTCTGCATAAAAAATTTCATAATATTTAGACTTACAGTTTGGTCAGAATAAATTATTTGTGAACAACTCGCCTGTAAAACGCGTTTCTGACTTCTCTCAAAGATTCATTTTAAAAGATATTTTTATTTTGATACAATAGCTAATCTTTTTCTCAAAGAAGCTTTATAATGTTTACTTATGTTTAAAATTATGCCTTGCCTTAAAATGTTTTCTAAAAGTGGATTTATGAACCAAAACATTATGGGTGACATTTTCTGAAAGTTTTAAGAAATGGATTTTTAGACCCCTGATACTTTCGTAATTTAAAGTTGGTCAAAAAATTAAAGTTGTATTTAAAAGCTACAGAAAACCATGAAAATTGACCTTGCGTCATTTTGATTTTTCTGTAATTAATTATGAATTTTACAATACTGCTGTTCAGTTTTATAAACTAATGTAGAACTCCGTCTCACTAAAGCCTAAGTAATAAGTCTTTACTAAAGTACCTTAAGTCAAAGGATGGTCTTTAAAGTTTAATTTCAGTAACTTAATTTATTTAAAGTCCTTAAATAAATTTTATACTTTTGGATTTAAGTTTAAGTTTTCTAATTCGAAGAAAATAAAAGTGTAGTTCACTTACAAACCATTTGAAGAATATACTATATCACTTGGGATATTTTTAAGTTTGGAATAATGAAAGTAAAGGCAGAGAATAATAAACTAAGGCATACGGGTTCCTATACAACTATATGATTGGGTACCCTTGTGGGAGGTACAGATTGTCGTAGAGTCATGTACATGTACTTAGACTGGGACTACGCACTGCGTGGTAAGACGAGTCCTGCTATAGTTTGTTGTCTAGTGAGTAGACTTGGAGTTGGTCACCTTTGCGTGACAATGGGTTCCCGAAACTATTGTAAGATGCTGCGGTATCAAGAATTATAGCCAAAGTGAAAATCTAGCCTGAACTATATTATTTCCATTATGCCATTTGAGGAATTTCGCTTTTATGCATGCAGCACGTTTATTTTAAGCGTGAGTTTGATAATTTATTTTTGTTACATATGGTTTTGATATTTCAATCTATTTTTGATATATTATTGCTTCTGTAACATTTATATCATGTGATATGGCTGGGAGAACGTCGTGTTACTCCCCATCGATTGTGGTTGTTATGTTTATAACATGACGGTGTTAGCTTTCTTTGGGGATTTTCGTGTCGGCTAGCGAGTAGTTTGCAGATCCTACTCTGTTTTCTGCTTTCTTTTATGGTTTTTAGTTTTAACACTTTTGAGGAATTATATTTTCGCCCTTTTTATAAAAGTGGCAATTGTTTAGACTTGATCATTTGTTTTTTTTATCCTTGAGAATTTTATACATTCTCAATTTATAACAGTTAGAACTTTTATCTTTGTGTATTTAATCCCATTCGACAGTGTTTTCGCCACTGTTTTGCACTAGATTTTATAGGGGATTACATTGCATGTCTATTTTGAATTGATTTATTTGTCATTTTGTGAATTAATATATAGATCTTTTAATTTTTCTTTGTAGAAGAGGCAGTGGTGACCAAAAAAAGAGGGCCGAAGGTGGTATTAGGTAAGAGAAAGGATGTTGTAATTCAGGCTGAAGTTGATGAATCAGAAATTGAAGATTCTGAAAGTGAAGGAGGACAACCACCGACAGTGGCGGAAAAGAAGGGGAAGGGAAAGAGGCAAAAGCCTCTTGCAAATGATGGTATAGTTCCTTAGTTGTTTAAATTTGAATATTGATGTTTAATGTTGTTGTTATATGTGTCAAATAAGATGTTTTCATAGATCCTTAGTATGATACCAGTTAAGAATAACATGGTGTCAATTAATTCAATTAATTCAATAATATGGTAATGCATAAATGTTTGACTCGTTGTGTTCTAATATGGGCATAAGATGTTGATAGTTTTGGTAAAGATGTGTCCGTTTTTTTAAATCAATTTTTTGTTCGAATTCGCAAACTAATGTGGTTACAATTTGTTGAAATTTGAGTACATAGATGAAAACTTTTATGTTTAGTAAAATGTCTCCATGAAGAGCACATATGGGACTATGTTGAATTTGTTACATTGTAGTATAATAAAGTTTTGATATCAATGTTACCAATTATACTACACGTGACATAAAAACAAGAAGGTGGTCACAAATATTGGAAAAGAGACAACATAAAGCTCAGATGAATTCTGGTGTAATGTGGTTCAGTTGTTTTCCTTGTCTTCTAATATGGCACCATGCCTTCTTAATTATGTGACCTGTTATTTGTGTTAGATAATGTTTACAGTTATATTGTAATGTGGTCACAAATAGATGATAAGACAGTACATAAATCAAAATTTGATGTTGTTCTAATATGTGTCCATAAAGAACATATTTGTGACTATTTTTAAATTATGGAGTAATTTGAATTTTATTTATACACCATGGTAAAAATGTATTCAGAAATCCTTATTATGTTATCATTTTTAGTAAATGTGACATAGATAATAATATGGTCACAGGTAGTTGAAAGAAGACAACATCTGTTCAGAAATCTATGTGTAAAACTTGTTTGCTTTGTGTCCAATAATTGTAATTTTGTGACCTATTTTTTATTTATTTTTGTTGCAAACTAATCTGATTTTTATTTTTAAACCTTGGTTAATATATTTTCAGAGATCCTTATTATGTTACCAGTTATAGTAAATGTGACATGGATATTAATATGGTCACAAATAGTTGAAAGGAGAACACATAAATTTAAGTATGTTCAGAAATTCATATGTAAAGCTTGTTTGCTTTGTTGTTTAATATGTGACCATGCCTCTTTTATTGTATTAGTGAGTTTTATTTCCGTAATGTGGTCACAAATAGATGATATGACAGTACATAAAACAAAGCAACACTTTTAAAATTTATTTTTTTAACCATGAAGAACATATTTGTGATTATTTTTAAATTGTGAATGAGTAAAATGTATTCAGAGATCCTTATTATGTTACCATTTTTAGTAACTGTGACATAAATAATAATATGGTCACAAGTAGTTGAAAGAAGACAACATCTGTTCAGAAATCTATGTGTAAAACTTGTTTGCTTTGTGTCCATTAAATGTAATTTTATAACCTTTTTTTTTGATGAAATATTATTTTTTATTTCTTTTTAAACCATGGTTAATATGTTTTCAGAGATCCTTATTATGTTACCAGTTACAGTAAATGTAACATGGATAATAATATGGTCATAAATAGTTGAAAGGGGGACACACAAATTTTAATATGTTCAGAAATTGAAAATGTAAAACTTGTTTACTTTGTTGTTTAATATGTGACCATGCCTCTTTATTGAATTAGTTAGATTTATTTATGTGGTCATTTGTTATGATGATGTGACCGTTTTTATTTATTTTGTGTTGTGAATTCAGATGTGTGTGTAGTGTTCAATCTGGTATAAAGGTTGTTTACTTTGTTGTCTAGTATGTGCATAAATGTTTGTTATATGATCCCAGGAAAATCTAAACAGCCGAAGGCGCCAGAATGTGTGAAGACAGTTTCTGAAGTTGGGGAATGTTCAAACAGAGTGAAATCCCAAATGATCGTCCGCTTGAAGAAACCGGTGCAAGAAAGAATGGAGGAGGTAATTGCTGATGAGAATAGACCCGTGGAAAAGGAGAAGGAGGTTGAAGGTCACGGTAACCCAAAGGCTTTGTACGAGCTGATACAAGTGTTGACACTTGCTAAAAAAAGAAGACGTCGGGGATATAGGGTTTGGTGGGCTTTTGGAGTTGAAGGCAAATGTGTTCTATCATTTCATAGCGGACGGGTTGATGGGAGTGTTACGATAACCATTCACAAATGTTTATGTTCAGTGAGAAGACCAACTTTGTCATCACCAAGCATGATGTGTATGATGTGTTCTTGCTACCATGTACAGAGAGGGATGTGCAGGTGACATCTAGCAAAAAAAAAGGACAACCCAGATCGGGAGTTAGTTCAGGCGTGGAGGGCGAGATATAATATGGGTCCAACGACTGAGATATCGTTGGATAAGGTGAAGAGGGAAATACTGGAAATAGTAGGTGGTGGTAACATGTTTAAGAAGCTTTTTGTCCTGTTAGCGATGGGCTGCTTTTTAGCACCAACGGTGCACAGCCGTGTTAATCTTAGGCTGGTCCGCGGTGGAGACAGTTGATGACATAGTGAGGCAGGACTGGTGCTCATATGTTTTAGCTAGGCTGAGCGACGCTGTTACATCGTACAAGAAGAATGACACAACAAATGTCGGAGGTTGCCTGCTATTTCTACAATTGGTCTATTTCCACCGCTTGAGTTGGAGGGGAGACCTCGCCAAACGTGAGCTACCCTTGGTGAAGCATTGGACATACGAAGATATCAAGCAGGGGGTGAAGGAAGAGAAGCTAGCGTACAGCAAGAATAGGGGACACTTTGGTATAGGGGAGTGACAGAATGAATTCTACCCAATCTCACGAAATCAGCCTAAAGTGTTATACCTGTAATACTCCGTATTTATAAGTCTTGGGGTACTCTATCGAGTAGCCCTTACTCTGTCGAGTAAGGGTAAGTTGCGAGATAAAATAGTTTCTGACCTGTTGGGTACTCGATCGAGTAGCTGGGGTACTCGATCGAGTAAGGGGGTACTCGATCGAGTACCTTGGGTACTCGATCGAGTGTCCGGGTTTACGGGGAGTTTTCTCGGGTTTTGTTAATTATGCGATTAAGGTATTTAAACATAGTCGTCATTGTTTTAAATCACTTTTACAAAACCTAAAACCTTGTTTAAGAGAGAAAGCAACCAGTTCATCTTCCTAATCGCATCCTTAGCAATTCCGGAGTTCGACGGTCGATTCGTGTCGTTGTTTGTATCGTTGAGTTCCTGCGTCGAGGGTAAGCTTTTAATATAATTTTTATAATGTTTTGTTAAGTTTGGTTAAACCCTAATTTAGAGATTGGGGGTTTTGTGTGTAGTTTGTGATGTGTAGCCTCTATGTGTTATATGATAGGAGGAGGGTTCGTAGAAGAGACTTTTGATACAAATTTGTTGATACCGTCTCGATTGTTGTGCTTTCCAGGTAGGATTTCCTACTCAGTATTAGTCCCATAATGGGATGGTTGTTGATGTGTTGAGATTGATTGTTTAATATCGTAATTGTGTTGTGACGGTGGTTGATTGTGATTATTGATTAATATCGTAATTGTGTTGTGACGGTTGTGATTGTGATTGTTGTCTCTGGTTCTCGAGATGCGTTCTCGGCTGAGTGGAGTCACTTGCGGGAGTGGCTTCACGCCCTAGTTTTGCCCTTCGTGGAACCCGCCACGGAAGGGGATGTGTACATTAATGGGACAGGGTTATCGCTCGGTATGATGAGCGGGGCTTAGGTGGGAACGGCTGCGGTCCCCCACGGGCGGTGGTGGGTCCGGTGGACGATCAATGATTGAGGTGATTGGAGTTGGTTGGTTGTGTGTGTGTGATTAAGTCGCATCTGTTTATCTTATTGTTGATGTATGTATTGAATTGTGTGATTAGTATCGACCCGTTTAAATGTTTTAAAAGCGTGGTGATCCATTCGGGGGGTGGTGAGCGATTATTGAGCAGTGTGATATGACGCGTATGGGATAGCTGGGATGAGTCATCACGTGGCGTTAGAAGTCTTCGTGTGTCGACGATGTCTAGTAGCGTTGATAGTTTTAGCTGTAGACCGTATGAGAACCTTGTAATTCCTTTTATTAGTTTTGGTTTGAACATGTAATCACTTAATCTATAATTACTTTAAGAGTACGTTTCTTTATTGTCTTATGATATTCAGTACCTCGGGCAACCGAGATGGTAGTATCCTTATACCTGAGTGATCCTGGTAAGGCACTTGGAGTATGGGGGTGTTACAAATGGTATCAGAGCGACGATTTTGGAACCTGTAACAAATGAACATAATGAACATAGGGAGTCTAATAAAATGAACCTGGTGTATGTGTAATGGGAGCCCCGGCTGATGCTAGGTTTTGGGTGAGTAGGCGCCCTCACTTCAAAATCTTGGCCCCATGATACTTAAGCCAGTAACATGGTATGGGAACGTGGAGTCCGTGTGTATATGTGCGACGTGTATGTTAATTGTCTTTGTATATGGTTTGTTGAAAGCATGTTGCATGATAGTTGGTTGACATGTTGGTTGGAATCGTTGGAAAAGTATATGAGAATGACGAATGATATGGTAGAAAAAGAAAGTAGTTCGTATATGATGATGTGTGATGAAGTGGATTTGTAATGTTGTTGTATTAGCAACATGGAAATAGGATTTGTAGTGTATGGGTGTGGTTTGTGTTATGAAAAGTTATGAAAATTTAAAACATGCGGGTAATACATGATTGAAAGTTTAATGTTATATGAGCATGATAGATGGTAATGTTTGACTTCTGGTAAGTAGTAACATGAAGAATAGAGGTTCAATGATATGTGTTTTATATAACGAATTGGATAAAAAGCATGATGGTTGTTTATAACGTGGCACTTGATAACACGAAGTAGATTATTTTGTTAATTGCATGAGGAGTCACGCAGATTTGAATGCGTAGTTGTAATCATAATGTTGAAATAATAATGAATGCATAGTACGTTAGGATATGTGAGATAACATTCGGGTAGTATTCGCGAGTCTGCATGACTCGATCGAGTGGGTATTTGTCGTTATGTTGACCAGAATCGTGTTTTTGGGCACTCGATCGAGTACCTCTGGCACTCGATCGAGTATGGGGTCACTCGATCGAGTAGCTGGGCTACTCGGTCGAGTAAGTCAGAGATCAGAAGGTCTGTTTGGGTTCTGGAGTCGGGGCACTCGATCGAGCATGTTGGGCACTCGATCGAGTAGCCTCAACTCGATCGAGTAGGTTCTGGTACTCGATCGAGTGGGGCCTGTGCAGGTCATATGCGTGTTTCGGGTCATATGTTTGTCTTTTGACATTCGTTGCATATTATGTTTAATTCAAAGGTGTTGTATTATTTCTTTATGTATTGTTTTACGTATGTGTTGGTCCTGAAGCGTAAGTTACCCAATCTTATGATGTAAAGAGTGGCACTATGATGAGTATGAGTTCGGTGGGGAGGACATGAGTTATATGTGATTATGATAGATATGATTGTGTGTTGAGGCGTGTAAAGATAAGTGAATATAGACAAGGGATGATGTGAGTATAATGAACGTGGGAATGAAAAGATTGAAAGTAAGAATGTGGATAGTGGCAGCTTGAGATGTGTAAAGAGTTAAGGAGGGAAATGGTTAGGAGTCGTGTGGATTATGGATTTATGTAGCGAAAGTTCGTTTAAAGGGGTTGAGAAGAGTAATATATAGTGAACTTTGTGGAGACATGTCGCGAGGTGTATTTGTAGACAGTGAGGGAGTTTGGGAGGTTTGGTTTATTAAAAGATGAAACTACTGTGTGAATTCCTTGGGTAATTAACGGTACTAAATGGATTCTGATTTCTAGAGATGTAAAAGGGAGATGCAATTGTTTGAACATTAAACGTTGGTTCTATGGATAGATTAGTGGCAAGTATGAGTGATAGCATAATAAGAGAAGATCCGTGGTAAGAAAGAGTGAGATGATGTCGGTAGAAAATAATGGAATTGAGTTTTGGAGCAACGAAGGGGTAACCAGATTTCTAAAGAGCTAGCTAGAAGGAACAAGGAGTTGAACTATTAATTTGTATTATTGAGTGTAAAGAGAAAAGAAGGATAAAAGTAAGCTGAGGAAAATGTTCACCGGAGCTATGTGATATAAAGATAAGGAATCATCGAAATGTGTGATGGTATCACGAGGATGTTAGCTAAAGGTTATATAGGAGTTTCAGGGCAACATGATTGGTAATAAGTCTCGAGGAATTAAGGGAGTAAGAAGTTGGTGGAGTGTTGGCACGATACGAGATATTTGGTGGAGAGTGGGATGACAATACAAATAAGATAGCATTGGGAATAATGTTGAGGTAATTTTGTGGATGGGTTTGATGTTCGTTATTTGCAATGCTAACCAAAAATTGGAGAAAAACCATGTTAATTTGATATAAGTGTAAGAGATTTGATATACGAGCAGCGGTGGCATTGGGGTATTATCACTAATGGTTAAGAGTGATGGTATATTAGAAAGGTAGCAATTCTAAAGAGGTTGATTTGGTAGGGACCTGATTGTTGTGTATGATTGTGAGAGGGTATAGGATGTGGTTAGATGAGGCGGACGCTATTAGTTGAATAGTGAAGGTGTGAGTATATTTGGCAGGAAGTGATGGTTGTGCGAATGGGGGAATATGTTATGAGGGGCATATGAGTTAAACTCGGGCGGCAGGTAACCTTTTTCGAGTAGGTGACTTACGTGGTCAGGATTGACTAGTTGGTTGTGATTACGGGTCTATGATATGTGTAAATGTTTGTGTGAGGTTCTGACCTCACAAGAAGTGGTATGGTATGATAATTATAAAGTTGTTTTATGAATGTTCTGTAATATATATGTTGGACACGGTAATTTAATTGAATGATATCCAAAAAGGTAATAACTTGATTGATTTGACATGGCAAGTTATAATTTTATGTGTATTGATAACACATGTGTATTCCGGGAAATGGTAGAGATGATGTTCATGAGATGCTTATCTGTTTATCCATATAATATGTTGCGTGGTGATTTAATAAAGTGGATTTGAGTAAGTTTTTCTTGTCTGAGAAGTTATGCTAAGTCAGTATCTATGGGAATTGTATGCAGTTGTGATGTCTATCGGTGTGGTTGTGGTGCCTCGGGTAGTGATCCGGGCACGGTACATAGTGCTATGATGCGGGTATTTTCGCACTACGGTGTGGCTGTTGGTGGCGGTGTTGTGATGCCGTCACCGGTTGTGGTGGAGTAGGCGGGATGATTATGATTCGGGTTTCGAAAGTACATACCGGTTATACATAGATTGTTGTTTTGTTTGATGTTGCTCTCTGCGAGTGTCGTTTGTCTTTGATAGACGGTTGTCTTGCTTATTCATGTTTTCTTTACCAGGTTAAGTTGGGAATGAGGTAGAGTATGATGTGAAATAGAATTGTATATGTTTCGTTGTTGTCATGGGATAGTGATAATCTGTTGATGGGACACGGTTGTGAGAGGTTGTTACGGTAATTTTGATCTTGTTTTCAGATGAGACATCGGTAGACATGGTAATGGAAAATGATTCGTAGAACATGTGTTGTAATGAGCTGAAAGCGGCAGGTAGTTCATAATCTTTTGTTGAGACAGTGAGTGTAGGGTGTTGGGGAAATTAGTGTCATGTTAAGTTGTGTATGAGTTTTGCGGTAATGAAAGAAAGAACTGGAGGATCTAGTGTGCGTGTACGTAACGAGTGCGGACCGTGAGTTATGCTTCTGGGAGATAAGTGCCTTACATAGAGAAGTATGTTGTTTGGCAGTAATAATGAAGAGTAGGTATGGTGATTTGCTACGAGTTTATGGTATAGGTTAGGTGCGCTGCCGAATGAGTTGAGGAATGGGAAATGTTTATGTATGGGAGCCTTGGATATAAGAATGGTGAGTGTTTGGTTTATAGACGGTTATCTTTGACATGTGGTGGTACAGAGGGTAATGAGATATAGATATGGTTTGGTATTAGTGAGTTACGAGGACGTAACATTTGTCTTAAGAAGAGTAGGATGCGATAAAACAGATTTTGATGGTTGTACATATGGTAATATATTCGGAAGTTGAGTCTTGATGTAGAATAAAAGATCGATTCGTGTTGTGGGTGATTTTATTAAAGGTCATGACCGTGCTTGTAGTAGCGTGATGTTTAGGAGTGTGAGAACATTTCACTAGTGTTGACAGTTGGATGATGAGGTTACAAGTGTGAGTAAACTTCGAGGACGAAGTTCTTTTTAAGGGTGGTAGAATGTAACATCCCGCTTGATGTCTATGAGTGTCTTGGTATTGGATTTGATAGTTGATGATATTATGGAGCTAGCAGCATTAGAGGATGGTAGTTGGTTATGTATGGAGTTGGTGTCGTGAGAGATATATATGTGGTAGATACGATATAGTGAGTCATGTTGTGGAATAAACATAGTTGGTGGAGTGGGTGTTAAGAGTTCATGTTCTATGTTCGGTCGAGTTCTTGAGTCCTTAGCTAGGTTGTTGTGTCTTGGTCGAGTCTGTATGGTTGTTTTTATGTATGGGTTGAACTTCGCGGACGAAGTTCCTTTTAAGGAGGGAAGACTGTAATACTCCGTATTTATAAGTCTTGGGGTACTCTATCGAGTAGCCCTTACTCTGTCGAGTAAGGGTAAGTTGCGAGATAAAATAGTTTCTGACCTGTTGGGTACTCGATCGAGTAAGGGGGTACTCGATCGAGTACCTTGGGTACTCGATCGAGTGTCCGGTTTTACGGGGAGTTTTCTCGGGTTTTGTTAATTATGCGATTAAGGTATTTAAACATAGTCGTCATTGTTTTAAATCACTTTTACAAAACCTAAAACCCTGTTTAAGAGAGAAAGCAACCAGTTCATCTTCCTAATCGCATCGTTAGCAATTCCCGGAGTTCAGACGGTCAGTTCGTGTCGTTGTTTGTATCGTTGAGTTCCCTGCGTCGAGGGTAAGCTTTTAATATAATTTTTATAATGTTTTGTTCAGTTTGGTTAAACCCTAATTTAGAGATTGGGGGTTTTGTGTGTAGTTTGTGATGTGTAGCCTCTATGTGTTATATGATAGGAGGAGGGTTCGTAGAAGAGACTTTTTGATACAGCTGTTGATACCGTCTGACTGTTGTGCTTTCCAGGTAGGATTTCCTACTCAGTATTAGTCCCATAATGGGATGGTTGTTGATGTGTTGAGATTGATTGTTTAATATCGTAATTGTGTTGTGACGGTGGTTGATTGTGATTATTGATTAATATCGTAATTGTGTTGTGACGGTTGTGATTGTGATTGTTGTCTCTGGTTCTCGAGAAGCGTTCTCGGCTGAGTGGAGTCACTTGCGGGAGTGGCTTCACGCCCTAGTTTCGCCCTTCGTGGAACCCGCCACGGAAGGGGATGTGCACATTAATGGGACAGGGTTATCGCTCGGTATGATGAGCGGGGCTTAGGTGGGAACGGCTGCGGTCCCCCACTGGCAGGGCTGGTCCAGTGGACAGTTAATGATTGAGGTGATTGGAGTTGGTTGGTTGTGTGTGTGTGATAGTTAAGCTGTCTGTTTATCTTATTGTTGATGTATGTATTGAATTGTGTGATTAGTACTGACCCCGTTTAAATGTTTTAAAAACTGTGGTGATCCATTCGGGGGTGGTGAGCAGTTATTGAGCAGGTGTGATATGACGCGTATGGGATAGCTGGGATGAGTCATCACGTGGCGTTAGAAGTCTTCCATTTGTGTCGGATGAAGTCTAGTAGCTTTGATAGTTTTAGCTGTAGACCGTATGAGAACCTTGTAATTCCTTTTATTAGTTTTGGTTTGAACATGTAATCACTTAATCTATAATTACTTTAAGAGTACGTTTCTTTATTGTCTTATGATATTCAGTACCTCGGGCAACCGAGATGGTAGTATCCTTATACCTGAGTGGTCCTGGTAAGGCACTTGGAGTATAGGGGTGTTACAATACCGCTTATCTGTTGTCGGCCAAGATAGAGAGGCCGATGAGCCAAGGACCATAACCCTCCCGCTTCCCACTCCACTGCTGAATGATGATGAACTTCGCCTGAAGTACCCAGACGTAAGTATTTGCCATTTGCCCTCTGATTTGTCATTATGTATCAAATTTATTCCCTGTTTCACTATATAAATATCGTGGCTTTGTATTGTTACAGGTCCGTAAACTGAAGTGGATGACCTCCAAACGCAACCTGGAACTAGTTTCACGACTTCATAATGACATGACGAAGGAATTGGAGGCTTTTTTCAGTGTCCATGTCATTGCTCAAGACGTGGTGCAAGCGGAGGAGGTAGAAGAAGGCGGCGAGCCGAGCCAACAGCATTCTCAGTTTTCATGGACTCAAGCTTTGGAGAACAATGAATATTTCCTTAATGATTTTCATACTATAGGGCGACTTGTGGATGAAGCCTTGGCGCTCAATCTTAGGAACCACCCTCGTTTGATCTAGGGATTGATAGCCTACATTTTGAAGACGGTGCGGTTGTGGAAAACCCCCAACCTGAGACTGCAAAAAACGAAGAAGCTGAGGCAAGTGCAGCAGTGGGTGAGCCCGTGGAAGATCCCCCACTGCATTCTGGAAACCCAGTGGCTGCAAGGTACAAGCGCGCATACACACGAGCAGCCAGGAAGCGTTGTGGTAAGGCATAAGTGATGGTATTTGGGGATGACAACATTTTGGATATCGCCTACGATGTTAATATTCTGGAATGGCGTGTGGTTGTAGGTAGTTGTTGTCAGTCAACCAAATTGTAGGAGGATATTTTGAAACATGTTTGTTTAGTTATTGACATGAATAATTCTTCATTTTGTAGTCATGTCATTGAACAAGTCTGTATTTATTCATCGTATTTTCTTTGTGAATATGGCAACAATTAGTAAAAATATGATGACATATATATTCATGGAAAATATGTGGCCATAATATCTACAGATGTGGCCATAATAGCTACTTCCACATAATCCGCAGGTAAACAAGTTGCCATTTGGTCTTTAAATGTTGTCAGTTTCAATTATGCTATTTCTTTGTAAATATGGCTACAGTTATTAAAAATATGATGACATATGTATCCATGGAAAATATGTGCCATAATATATAATAATGTTACCTAATAAGTAGCTAATAAGAACAATTGTTATCTGAATGATGATCATGTGTCAAAAAATGCTTATGTGGTTATATATAGTTAAAATAAGAATACATAATTGTTGGTGTAATATGTATGAAACAATTTTGATTTTGTATTGATAAAATTGTAAACTGAACAAGTCTTTATTAAATATAATATAATGTTTACACAGAAGCATAAAATGTTGCCAATTATATAATAAGTTGGATAATTGGTAATATGATTACAAATAGTTCAAATGAGGCTACATAAATGGACTACATAGATGTTGCCAAATGAACTAACAATGTCACCACCTGATTAAAAGTTGAGATCTTTCACAAGTGGGTTACAAAAAGACCATATAGGTTCACATAAATATTAGATAGTCAGGATAGTTCAGAGCTTTCCTCCCAAAATGTTGTAAACCCAAAATACTACACAAAATGTCAGTAACATACTAAGGTGACTTATAAAAGTCGTGGAATTGGAGTGTATAACTCCGGATTTTCACCACCCTTTCTGGCCCTTTTCTTTTTCCCAACACCGCTTGGTTTACGTTTACTCCTACCCTTGGTAACAGAACGTATAGGATTGAGTACGACCATCTCATTCTGAGCAGTGTTGTGACACCCTCATTCATTGCGGAAAAGTAAACACGTAATTCTAGAATAAAACTGCATGGATATGTTTGTAATAGGTTCATTTGGGTAAAAACCTGTAATTTTTAAAACCTAAACCTGTCATAAAGATATCCAAATTAAAAGGTGTCAAAACATACAAGGTCTAAATAAAATTTTCAAAACATAACCATTGCTAGAGTCGCGAATAGCAAAGTTATACAACCAAATGTAAAGAGGGAGACATATGTCCCTAAAATGTATGTGACATAAAAACTCGTATAAGAGTCTCTAAAATAAAACCAAATCTAAGTAAGTCCCAAGGTTACTTTGCTCGCTAGCTCGTCCATGAACCCCATATAAGCATCACCATACCTGTCGATCACATTTTATACAAATACGAAAGCCACAGTCAGTGGGGAGTAACTCCGAGTTCTCCCAGCCACGAAATGTCATAATTAATATAATATGTAAACATGAAAATATGAATATGAATAACACATAGCCTTAACATATAGAGGCTAGACAATCGTGCTTATCATGTGAACAACAATATAACAACACATAGTCCTAGCCTGTGAATACTAGACCGACTCATACTACACTATCATGTGAATCACATAACATCCGGGAATCCAAAATCTATCAACCATAGCCGGCTTGCATCTCACCTTCTATGATTCATAGAATCATCAAACAAGAAAGGACAATATATCTAGAGACAGGTATAAGTTCTTAGTACAGTCAATAGTCACTCTATAACTCGAGTCTATACCACGAGGTAAGGTAAACACCCTAGTCCTAAACCTGCGCAGACCTAGCGACATGCGGAAAACTACCGCATCTAAGACCCATGATAACAACACATGAGTACCCCTAAGGAGTCCACCAAAGGGTTGGCTAGTACTTAAGCTGACTACATACTTCTAAGAGTACGTCAGGAAGTCATACCCTAACTTGGATATAAACCCACCAAGCTAAGACACAAAGGCTATTAAGCGGTGAACATATACTCGTCAAAGACTATAATGGCCTATCTATGACGAAGGTCGAAATACTCACCTAGGACCTAGTCCCAGCTTGAATACTTTAGCCCACGCCACACAAGACAAGTGGGACACCCAATTAACTATAAGAGGGGCAAAAAGTCCAAACTTGCACACACAAATGATCATACACATCCTAGCATATGAAAGGCTACGCAAGAGCATATTCAGCTGACAATCCAACAATATCAATAATAATCCAAATTCCAGCTAACCAACAGTACCATAATCCATGAGAACGAGCTAAAATGGCAACAAGGCAAGAAGACTCAAGTAATAGGCAACCAATTCATCCAACAACCAACATATGAAAAGACAATCATACTCAAAGACAAATCCTCGACCCTAGTCCCGCGACGGGTCATCGGTCAAATCGAGGTTGACCGGTTCAAACCTAACTTGACCAAACTCATTTGGTCAAATTGGCCTAGCTCAGAGTCTTGGCCTACTTTGGCCCAAATCACAAAATTCATCACAATATCATTCTCATGCCATTTCCAATTTCTATCATGTGAAAAATATTGACATAGAGAAAATATGCCAACTTATAAAATAACCAATTCAACGGAAATATTAGCTTAAACAATTTCCTACATGCCAAAATACCAACATACTTCAAAACATGAACCATAGGCCCAAAACATCAAACAATAGACCCAAGACCCGACCCAAAGTGACGGGTCAAAATCCGGGCCGGACCCACCGAGCCTGCCGGGTCAGCCGCGCTTTTTTCCGGGCTGTTTTGGGCGGTTTTTCCCCCTTTTTCCTTTTTCCCACCAAAATCCGTTTCAAGCTCAATTTAATACCGTCTCAAGCAACAATCAACAATATTCATTCCGTTTCAACACTTAAATATGTAAAAAACAACATATTTAACAAAATTTAACAACAACAATTCATGTGAAAATTAAAGTTAACATGTTATTAATCACATAAGCATCCAACACATCATAAACAACACTAATGTGACATTAAATCGTCGAGTAACTCGGAATAGTTACCTTAAGCTAGAAAAGAGACAAGTAATAACTTGAGAAAGCTTCTAAAACCCAAAATTATGCATCATCTTCCACAATATATGAGTCTCCTAACTCATCTTCATATTCTTCACCTATAAGAACAACAAAAACACATAAATTAGTCCTAAATTCGAAACCCTAAAAAGATAAGACCCGTAACAAAATTGGGGGAAATGAAAATAAAGCTTACTAGTAGATGAGGATTGAAGAGAGGATTCCAAATATATAAGTTTTATGCAAATTGGTGGAGAAATGAAGGATTTATGGTGGTTTTAGGGATTGTAAGGAGCTTATTTTGAGAGGAATTTGGTTGTTTAATGAAAGGAAGAGAGAGAGTGGATTATGGAGGAATGAAAATTGAAAGAGGGGACAAAAGGAGGGGGGTGGCCGGTCCAATGGCATGGGGAGGTTGTCAATTGTTTACGTTTTGGGTGTGCTTCGACGGTAATTAGAAATATTCGTCGAACACGATTTCCGAGAATGTTAAAGTTCTTAAACACGATTTTACTTAAAGATTAAAGACTCATATGCTCAATATCCAAACTCGTTTACCCAACGACCGTAAGAAATGGGAAAATCCCAATATTACGACTTTTATCAGAAATCTATTTTATCAAAGTAAAAGGTTTAAATATAGTTTAAATTACTTTTAAACATTTCTAAACTATCAAAAGTGATTACATTACTTCAAACTAAAATAAAATTATATTTTATCAAATTATTATTATTTCAAATAAATTAATATTAAATTAAAATGGATTAAAATATTACTTTTAAAATATAATAAAGGTCTTCAAATTTACGGGGTGTTACAATCATCCCTCCTTTTAAGAAGTTTCGTCCCCGAAACTTAGAAGAAGGAACATTGTATATATGTAGGTCTTTCTCTTTAAATCAATTAATCAACATCTTCAAAACATGAACTTATGAAAATATACGTGTCCTTTCAATGGAACGGAAATATCCTCGTCGGTCGCCCGAGAACACCAACATTCCAAATCAGAACAAAAAATACATTTTTACGCCAACAACTGAGAAAACTAATTATCGGACGTCTCCAATAACGAGCCTTAACACTCATTGACGTTAAAACCAGTGGGAAAACATTAAAACATTTTCAAAAACCTTTAGTTCGAAACTCTTCAATAAGGATAATGACTCCACTAATCATGACTAAACTCTAACTACGGCTCTTATACAACTAAGCAATGACTACTAACGCAGAGAATATTCCAGGGAAGGAGAGGAACACTCGAAAGGATAGCTAAAACTCACAAGGATTAGATAAAGGAACGGAAAGTACCTCACGAGAAGAGTTCGGGATATTTAGCTAACATAGAAGATTCAGGCTCCCAAGTTTCTTCTTCGACATTTCCACAACGCCAAAGGATACGAACTAGGGGCACTACTTTGTTTCTAAGTTGCTTGTTTGCCCTTTCAAGGATTCGGATCGGCCTTTCTTCCAAAGCCAAGTTAGGTTCCAAATATGGGATTTCTTCTTGAATAACATGGCTCAGATCACTAATGTACTTCCTCAACTGAGATACATGGAAGACATTATGAACCTTGCTCAAATTCGGGCAACTCTAAGCTGTAAGCAACGGGACCAATCTTCTCAAGCACACGGAAAGGTCCAATGTATTTGGGACTCAGCTTTCCTTTCACACCAAAACGTTTCACCCCTTTCATAGGTGACACCTTAAGGAATACTCGATCATCAACCTCAAAGGCAAGTGGTCGACGACGGGCATCAGCATACGATTTCTGTCGGTCTTGAGCGGCTTTCATACGCTCTCGAATGATCGGAACCTGATTGATGGTCTCAGTCACCAAATCGGGTCCCAACACATGAGCATCTTGGACTTGATCCCAACAGACCGGACTACGGGACTTCCTACCATACAAAGCTTCATAAGGTGACATCTTGATAGAAGTATGATAGCTATTGTTGTAGGAGAATTCAACAAGAGGTAAGCACTTCTCCCAAGAAGTGTGGAAGTCTAAAGCACAAGTACGGAGGAGGTCCTCTAAAGTCTGGATAGTCCTCTCAGTCTGTCCATTTGTAGCGGCATGAAAAGCGGTACTCATCAGTAGCTTACTACCCATGGCTTCTTGCAAAGCAGTCCAGAAACGGGAACAGAATCTCGGGTCACGATCTGAAACTATATCCTTAGGCACTCCATGGTAGTGTACTATCTTCTTCACGTAGGCACCAGCTAGGACATCTAATCTCCATGTCTCCTTGATAGGTATAAACCTAGCACATTTGGTCAATCGATCTACAACCACCCAAACCGCATCTTTTCCGCTAGCAGTCTTAGGTAAAGCCATCACAAAGTCCATGGAGATGGACTCCCATTTCCAAAGGGGAACATCCAAAGGTTGTAGCAAACCCCCGGGTTTCTGATGCTCAATCTTCACTTTCTGACAGGTAAGACACTTGCTAACATACTCTAGGACATCAATCTTCATCCTAGGCCACCAAAACTATAATCTCAAGTCTTTATACATCTTGTCACCACCAGGATGAATAGAGTAAGGAGAAAGGTGAGCTTCATCAAGGATCTTCTTCCTCAACTCGGCTACTCTCGGAACATACATCCTACCTTGGTAACGAAGGTATTCATCACTATCCACCACACAATCCTTAGCTTGCCCAAGTTGGATTTTTGCTTGAATGGACTTGAAAGTAGCATCCTCAGGTAGGCACGTACGGATCTCACGGTAAAAGTCGGGTTCTGCACTCAAGGCACTAAGATAGTCAAAGCCCTTCCCAACAAGGCTTATCCCTAACTTTTGAAATTCCGTGGTAAGTTCATCAGGTAACACACAGATAGTGCTCAAAGAGTGACTAGTCTTCCTACTCAAAGCATCGGCCACCACATTTGCTTTCCCTTCATGATAAATCAACTCGGCATCATAATCATTCACCAACTCTAGCCATCTTCTTTGCCTCATATTCAATTCTTTCTGGGTAAAGATACACCTCAAACTCTTATGATCGGTATAAACGCGGCAATGAACTCCAATAAGGTAATGCCTCCATGTCTTCAAGGCATGTACCACGACGGCTAATTCAAGATCATGAGCAAGATGAAGCGAGGAAAGAAGGTATGAACGGTAACACTTATGGTCAAAGAAGAAAGGAAATTAGACAACAAAGAAACGTCAGGTACTCAAATCTCAAACAACAACATCAACCTAAGCGGTTCCGAAAACTTATTAGCAACAAAACTTATAACCACATCACTCCTAAGGATTTCCTCAAAACGCTCATGTTACTTCATCCTAATCTATTCCCTGAAACAGGGTACTCCACTATAAGTGTGATTTCACCACTCCAAATCCTCAAACATCCACAAGATCAAGGTCAAAGTTCCAACAAAGCTATACTCATATCCAACTAATATCAACCATGGGTTTCTCAAAATAGTAAAATCCTCAATCAAAGATCCGAATACCAAGCTATAAATTCCCAGAAAGGGTTCCTCAAATATTCCACCATTCAATTCCATCCATTTAAAGTCAAGTACCAAGTACTAGTATCCCAAGACATGTCTCACTACACTTCCCAAGGCTCTCAAATCCCAAACCTAAACAACAAAGCCAAGTTCTATAGCCTTAGTAACAAACGCAACTCACACTTGACAACACAAAATCCACCAATCAAGAATACTCACTTTATCAAGGATCTAGGTCTAAAAATCATTAAGTATGTCTCATCAAACTACCTAGGTCTTTCTAACATCACAACCTCTCAAAACCAGGGTTATGGGTTAACCACAAACAATCTCCTCAAAAGTCAAATTCTCCAACCAAGACCAACATTCCTCAAAAGAAAGAGTACTATAAAAAGGCGTTAAGGGAAGATAAGCAAGGAACAAAACACAAGTTGGGAGGGTAGAAGAGTCAATCCTAAGGAAAGAAAAGAGAGTTTAGAAGAGAAGCAAGCATTAAGAAGTAAAGAGTAAGGCAAGGTACACAAAGATGGAGGGATAACTTCGAGGAAGAAGGAGCATTCTTCACAAGTTGAACAAATCTCCAATGCCCGACGATAGGCACCAAATCTTGATCACGACACGGGTAAGCTCATGGTCATTGATCCAAGGGTACAAAAATGATTGACAATCAACAAACATGTTAGAACTTATCAAAGAGCAAACACACTACAGACTACCACCTTAGGTCCTTAAGTCTACCCATACTATCCATCTCTCAAGTTTATTATTTTAAGGTCAAGTTATTTATATCGGGGGTGCACAAACATGCGTCGGGAGGAAATATGTTCTGATACCAACTGTGACACCCACATTCATTGCGGAAAAGTAAACACGTAATTCTAGAATGAAACTGCATGCATATGTTTGTAATAGGTTCATTTGGGTAAAAACCTGTAATTTTTAAAACCTAAACCTGTTATAAAGATATCCAAATTGAAAGGTGTCAAAACATACAAGGTCTAAATAAAATTTTCAAAACATAACCAACGCTAAAGTCGCGAATAGAAAAGTTATACAACCAAATGTAAAGAGGGAGGCATATGTCCCTAAAATGTATGTGACATAAAAACTCGTATAAGAGTCTCTATAAATAAAACCAAATCTAAGTAAGTCCCAAGGTTACTTTGCTCGCTAGCTCGTCCATGAACCCCATATAAGCATCACCATACCTGTCGATCGCATTTTATACAAATACGAAAGCCACAGTCAGTGGGGAGTAACTCCGAGTTCCCCAAGCCACGAAATGTCATAATTAATATAACATGTAAATATGAAAATATGAATATGAATACCACATATCCTTAGCATATAGAGGCTAGACAATCGTGCTTATCATGTGAACAACAATATAACAACACATAGTCCTAGCATGTAAATACTAGACCGACTCATACTACATTATCATGTGAATCACATAACATCCGGGAATCCAAAATCTATCAACCATAGCCCGCTTGCATCTCACCTTCTATGATTCATAGAATCATCAAACAAGAAAGGACAATATATCTAGAGACATGCATAAGTTCTTAGTATAGTCAATAGTCACTCTGTAACTCAAGTCTATACCACGAGGTAAGGTAAACACCCTAGTCCTAAACCTGCGCAGACCTAGTGACATGCGGAAAACTACCGCATCCAAGACCCATGATAACAACACATGAGTACCTCTAAGGAGTCCACCAAAGGGTTGGCTAGTACTTAAGCTGACTACATACTTCTAAGAGTACGTCAGGAAGTCATACCCTAACTTGGATATAAACCCACCAAGCTAAGACACAAAGGCTATTAAGCGGTGAACATATACTCGTCAAAGACTATAATGGCCTATCAATGACGAAGGCCGAAATACTCACCTAGGACCTAGTCCCAGCTTGAATACTTTAGCCCACGCCACACAAGACAAGTGGGACACCCAATTAACCATAAGAGGGGCAAAGAGTCCAAACTTGCACACACAAATGATCATACACACCCTAGCATATGAAAGGCTACGCAAAAGCATATTCAGCTGACAATCCAACAATATCTCCAATATCAATAATAATCCAAATTCCAGCTAACCAACAGTACCATAATCCATGAGAACAAGCTAAAATGGCAACAAGGCAAGAAGACTCAAGTAATAGGCAACCAATTCATCCAACAACCAACATATGAAAAGACAATCATACTCAAAGACAAATCCTCGGCCCTAGTCCCGCGACGGGTCATCGGTCAAATCGAGGTTGACCGGTTCAAACCTAACTTGACCAAACTCATTTGGTCAAATTGGCCCAGCTCAGAGTCTTGGCCTACTTTGGCCCAAATCACAAAATTCATCACAATATCATTCTCATGCCATTTCCAATTTCTATCATGTGAAAACTATTGACATAGAGAAAATATGCCAACTTATAAAATAATCAATTCAACGGAAATATTAGCTTAAACAATTTCCTACATGCCAAAATACCAACATACTTCAAAACATGAACCATAGGCCCAAAACATCAAACAATAGACCCAAGACCCGACCCAAAGTGACGGGTCAAAATCCGGGCCGGACCCAACGGGCCTGCTGGGTCAGCCGCGCACTTTTCCGGCCTGTTTTGGGCGGTTTTTCCCCCTTTTTCCTTTTTCCCACCAAAATCCGTTTCAAGCTCAATTTAATACCGTCTCAAGCAACAATCAACAATATTCATTCCGTTTCAACACTTAAACATGTGAAAAACAACATATTTAACAAACTTTAACAACAACAATTCATGTGAAAATTAAAGTTAACATGTTATTAATCACATAAGCATCCAACACATCATAAACCACACTAATGTGACATTAAATCGTCGAGTAACTCGGAATAGTTACCTTAAGCTAGCAAAGAGACAAGTAATAACTTGAGAAAGCTTCTAAAACCCAAAATTATGCATCATCTTCCACAATATATGAGTCTCCTAACTCATCTTCATATTCTTCACCTATAAGAACAATAAAAACACATAAATTAATCCTAAATTCGAAACCCTAAAAAGATAAGACCCGTAACGAAATTGGGGGAAATGAAAATAAAGCTTACTAGTAGATGAGGATTGAATAGAGGATTCCAAATATATAAGTTTTATGCAAATTGGTGGAGAAATGAAGGATTTATGGTGGTTTTAGGGATTGTAAGGAGCTTATTTTGAGAGGAATTTGGTTGTTTAATGAAAGGAAGAGAGAGAGTGGATTATGGAGGAATGAAAATTGAAAGAGGGGACAAAAGGAGGAGGGGTGGCCGGTCCAATGGCATGGGGAGGTTGTCAATTGTTTACGTTTTGGGTGTGCTTCGACGGTAATTAGAAATATTCGTCGAACGTGATTTCCGAGAATATTAAAGTTCTTAAACACGATTTTACTAAAAGATTAAGTACTCATATGCCCAATATCCAAACTCGGTTACCCAACGACCGTAAGAAATGGGAAAATCCCAATATTACGACTTTTATCAGAAATCTATTTTATCAAAGTAAAAGGTTTAAATATAGTTTAAATTACTTTTAAACATTTCTAAACTATCAAAAGTGATTACATTACTTCAAACTAAAATAAAATTATATTTTATCAAATTATTTTTATTTCAAATAAATTAATATTAAATTAAAATGGATTAAAATATTACTTTTAAAATATAATAAAGGTCTTCAAATTTACGGGGTGTTACAAGTGTGTGGACGAGGTTCTTCAACCCTCACTTTCTCCTGAAATAGTTTTTGCTACTCATTAGCTGTAGTGTAGAGCTTGTCAAGAATTGCTCTTGCATCAGGCTCATTTTGGCACTTAGCAATAAGATGGTAAAGCTTTGTCATCACAGATCGCCGCCAATTTAAAGATCCATTGGCAATGGCTCTACGCATATCAGTTGGAAGAATACGGCTCCACACTTCCTTTTTGGCAAATTTAGTCCATCTTCTTAAGATGTACCTATTAGGGATTTCAGTCACAGAATGTATATGGAACACGCGAATTATGTGGAAGCAAAGCATGCCCATTTCCGGAAATTTCCGGCAAGAGCACTCTACCATGGTGTTTACGCAATCAAAAGTCACGTGATGAGTACTGTGAGATACCCCAGGTGGGTCAACACCATACAATAGAATTGAATCTTCGGTTGAAAGTATTTCAGCCCTTGTACCCATAGCCACGACAAACTCTTCTCAAATAAGCGAAACAATTCAATTGTGTAGACCTGAGAGGCGTGCTGTAATAAGTCGACTAAAGGATACACAGAGGTAGGGGTCGACCTAATACAGTTGAACTCTTTACGCTCCTCTTCACCTCTCCAACGCTTAACTGTCCCTTCATATATATGATAGAAATCGGAGTTGTTTGGGTGGCCTGAAAGGCTGAAACCCCATAGCATGGTTGGTACTCTTGCTTCTTTGGGAAGATAGTATACCTGCAGAGAAGTACTCCTTATTCAATGCGGTTGACCATTTCTCTTTTAATCCATACAATCTTTTAAACCACTCATTATTTTGCAGGCCATATTCTGATATCATTTTGCTCCAGGTTGTTTCAAATTCGATCTCACTATAGCATCCGTTCAAACATTTGTTGAATGCATTCTGAAATACACGATCATGTTTTAACAAGCCAAAGTGAGAGATCACATTCTGTTGGATGTGCTACTGGCATAATCTATGTATTGATGATTTTTAAATCTGCAAGCAGCGAATAATATCGTCATGATAATGTCCAACAAACGACTACAGACAAATTGTAACCAATTCATGCTAGTAAGTTGCAATTGTAACCAATTCATGCTAATCTGTTGTCATTTAACACTTTTGCTCTAATATCGTGATCATAATGTCTGAAATGAAAACAGCTATTACAACCAAATAGCAACCAATTCATGCTAATATGTTGTCATTTAAACAAATAAAGTTACCTCCTCAATTGCATTCTTCATTGCTAGGTCTTGATCGGTGAAAATAGAGACCGGTAGAGTGTCCGGGCCCATAGACTCATCGAAAACCTTGAACAACCACTCAAATGATTCTTGTGTTTCCTTAGCCAAGAAAGCACACCCGAACAAAACATTTGACCAATGATTGTTTATGCCAACAAATGCACCACAAATGAGGTTGTACCTATTTGTTCGGTACGTTGTGTCGAAAATCACAACATGATGGTATAGCAAGTAATCCTCTTTCATCATAGAATCCCGCCAGAACACGTTACATAACCTCCCATCTTTACCGAACTGAACTCGGAAAAAAAAAACCAGGGTCCTCCGCTTGTCTACTCACCAACAAAGTCATTAGTGTTGATGCGTCACCACCCTCAATAGTTTTCATATTAAGCCTACGAACGAAGTTAATATGATCTCTTTTTGTGTGGCCAACCAAATCATCACCACCAGCCGTTTTGGCGGCGATTCTATATTGCATAGTAGCGGGGACCATAGCTTCGGTCATGGCCTCTATAAACTCACCCTCAGCATCGGTAATTCTCCTCTCAGAACGATGATGATGCTGCCACTCGGGTGGGGTTAGTGGATGATTGTGTTCAAGAACATGGCTCAACACTTCCCATACTCCCTTATCATTCACTTGGACCCTTACATTGGTTTTGCAGAAATATCGTGTCTTAACATTTTTCTTCCCTTGGCCATAGTTAGAAGGACTTGCCTCCGACTTTTTCCCATTAGCATGCTGACCTTCACAAGAACACACAAAGTATCTCTCAAATTCAGGGGCTCCCGGAACATTAGTTCTACGAAGTCCGCTTTTCCTTATGCTAAATCCAATTGCTTGAGAATGCTTTTTGTATAGCTCGTATAAATCCTCCCACTTGTCAGCCACAACTCCTACTAAAGATCCTGAAGCATCAGTGACTGGATACAAAGACAAAAAAGGTAACATAATTATACTATATGTATACAATCAGGGTTCAACTATTTCACCGAACAATTAACCCATAACTGGTGACATATGTTTGAAAGAATGCATTAAATGCAACAATTAAATGTAAAGAAGGATATTAATGCTCCAATGATTAGAGATCATCATAGTACAATCAGTACATTCATTAAATGCAATGATTGGATAAAATGGTAACATAATTAAATCATTCTCATAATTAAAAGTTACATAATGAATCACGATTCAACTATTTCACCAGACATATGAGCCAAAAATGGTCACATATGTTTCAAACATGGATTTAATGCAACAATTAAATGGAAAAATAATGTTGATACTCCAGTCCTCTGAACATCATCAAATTATCGTCATCATATTCTAAATACAATGATTGTATAACAAAAAGTATAAATAAAAAAAATTATACACAGATTATTTGTACACAAATAAACCATAAGTGGCGACATGTTTTGAAATAAACGATTTAATTGTTTATGAAATCCTCATTATACACAGTTAACTCTAACAACACACATTCATTCATTCAAATTATTATTATTATTATACAAAGATTATATGTACAAAAAAAAAATCATAAGTGGCAAAATGTTTTAAAAAAGTCGAATTAATTCGTCACTCTAGGTTACGAGTTCAAACAAAGTTTGCATGCATATTAAGAACGATACTCACCATCACTGCTACGCACTTTGACCGCATCATCGCTATTGCCTCCAACATCAGAGTCCACTTGAAGAACGTCAGATGGTTCGTTATGTACGGTGATAATCTCACCCAAATCATCCAATTCCATTGAGTGAGATTGGTTCTCTTATTTTTTAAATTATAAAATAAATTAATGAAACAAGAAACTAAGGCGGTTTTTGGAAGACGAAGATTGACATATGTGCACCTGATTATAATGTGGAATTATGAAAATGAAGAATTAAGTGTTTGATGAATCTGAAAATTGAATGTTTGATGATAATTGTGATAAGAGAAGAAGCGATAGTCTGATATGATCAATGTAGGGTTTGTAATTCATGGTACTATTTTTATTATAATATTATACATGGCAGACAAAGTTTACGGCTCATTTAATGCCTTGGTCTACCCACTTGATTTGCCGCCTGATTTGTTTAGCCAATACGGACGGGTTTGACCCGTCTTATTATTTCAGACGGATACACTTTGTCTGAAACAAGAATTTGTGAAAGAGTAATAATATAGGTAAACTTGAAATTTTTTAATTGTAATAAATTATTTTGAAGTTTTCATCTTTTAATACAGACGAGCTCCCCTTGCTGAAAGTCCTAACTCCATCACTGATTGTAGACTCGTGAGGTACCTGGTCCAACTAGTATTAGAATAGGCGATAGAAGCGTAGGAGGGAGGGGAGGCGGTTTCGGTTGAGCTAAAGAGTTGAAATCCAAAGCATGATTTCATGGAATCTTGTGATTCGTAAGGCTCGTGGGCGATGATCAAAGTGTAGTCGTGTAGTTGGTTCGTTATCGTTAGTGGTCATGCTTCAACATTGCGAGCAACTTATTTGGTGTAACCACCACATTCTCACATTTCTCCACTTGCAATTTTGGAGCAACAAGCATATGACATCAATGGATAAACCCAAAAAATATATAAAGCCCAAATAAACATAATCGAACGAGAGTCTGTTTAACTTACCAATTTAATTCTACCCTCCTCAGTCCCTTTACGTCTATTTTGTAATATACATTTAACAAAAGAAATATAAAATTAACAAAAATATGCACGTGTCACAATGATAATCACAAGAGAATGTGAACTAAGCGGTCATAGGTTTGAAACCCATCAACAAAAGTTTTGAGGTTTGACTTGATATTTGACCACTGTTGACCGGCGTTGACCACTTTCGACCGTCAGATAACTGCCCTTGTTGACCGCCTGATGACCACCGTTGACCAGCTTTAACTGACGAAACCGACATTGGCTTCCATTAACTTTTTCGTATTAATGTTTGTGTAATTGGGTGGATAGTGTTTAACCCTTTAAGATGGAGTTACATCTTTACCCTTGAATCAAAATTGAATGGTGGGGAGCCATTCTCACCATTCTCACCTAAGGACCCGTTCTCAATTGTTGTGGTTTTGAAATTTTCCTTTTAATAAATTTTATTATGTTTATTATTTGCTAATTAGAGGAACTTAACTTTAATTTTATCTAACCCGAGTTGTTTGCGAGATATTTGAGCTTATTTGTTATCGATTGTTTAAACTATTTTCTCAAGCAGTTTCTTAACATCGCTGAACATACAGCAAAACAGAAACGTCCCGCTAATTTTATTTTATTACGGGTAAAAGAACTAATAATATAAAATTATATTATAATTTATAATAAGACTTGATGTATTTACATTGACTCAAAAACTGACACTAATACTATTCTTAGCAAATAATGATAATAATGTCTAAACACTAAAACTTGGGAGAAACGGTGTCTGACTAAGTTATTGAGAGACCAATCTTTCGTACCCTTTTATTTGTATTTCGTACCCTTTTTATTATTGATCGTGACATAGTAATTTCGTACCTATTTACATATACCTATTTTATCATTAATCATGATTTGTACCTATTTTATTACTTTTAGTATCACTTTTTTTTTAAAATTGTACAATAATCTCTCAATAAAACTTATTAAGAGACCGTCTCTCAGGAGACCTATTTCTATCTAAATTTATTTTCAAATTATGTAATAGTGACAGGGACAGGGTACCTAATGAAACTGCCTAGGGCCAACAGGATGCCAAATTATCCAATTGCAAACCAATTTGTGTATGTGTCCATATATGTGACACACCTTGAATCAAATGACTTGAATATGCTTTAATATTACTTCCGCCCGTTTCTTTTAATGATGTCCTTATTTAAACATTTTTAAGTTTGGTTTTACCTTTTTACGATCATTTCAAGGTGAAAAAAAAAATATAGGAACTCAAGAAGTCAACTAGTCATCGTAATTAGGACTGTTAATTGGCAGAGTAGATTTTCTGTCCAATTTTATGTCCCATCTTGTGTCTCATTATCTCTCCAAATGACACATTAGCACTTTGATATATAATATTACCATTTTTATTATTTCAAGTGTGATGTGTCAAGATCTTAAGGGAAAATGACACAAGATGGGACATAAAAGTGGGATAGGAGATCTCTACTGGATAATTGGTTATCCTGTCTATTGAGCCCGGCTCACTCAGACTTATAAAATAGACGGGTATATACAAAACATTTTGAGAAAATTACAAAGTCTCAGCTTATAAAACGTCTTAAATCCGCTTGTATGTGGGCCATAAATTTAACATGAACGAAATTCAAACCGGTATTTGATGATCTCAACTCATAATCTATTGAACAAGGGGGTCAAGTTATAAAATTTTTTATTGATTAATTTATCTATAAACTTAAAAATTCAATTATGGTTGGAACTCCTCACAAAATGTGACAACTCTTCCATTGTTTATACCTTAATTACAATTAATGACTAAAAAAGGAATATGTGGGTGTGGGGAATAAGAAGGTATCTTCCTTCATGGCTTCCCAAAGGAATATATGCCATATTGCCATGGCTGGCATAATAGGCTCACAATGCAAAGTTGGTGACAACCAACAATAGCAAAGAAGTAATGGCTAAGATTTCAAATTCTTTAATCTTTATCACTCGATATGTTGGTTCTACTACAAATAAAGTGAGTATTTGATTCTATTATTGTTTGGTGCTTCATTCATCATTTTCTTTATGTCACCTAAGGTTTCCTAGTTTAGCACTTTACCTTGCATTAGGAACACTACTTCTTATTTGTCTTAGGTAGTACAATTATTGTAGAATCGGATCATTGACTCGTAAGATCATAGGATCGCGTTATAATTCTACGTTTAATATTGTCAAAAAAAAATCGGATCTTAAGATCTTGTAGGTAAATTAAAATTCTACCTAAATCAGGGATTGATCCTGACGTTTTGGATCGTAAAATCATACGATTCTACTAATTTTATCATAATCAAGACCCTCTATTTGTGAATTAATCTAATTTTAATGATGGAGTTGAACTTATTTATCTAATTTAGAGCTTTTTTTAGATACAAAATACAAAATAGTCCTCCTGTTTAGGTACGTAAGAACGTAAAACGCCATTAAAACTACCAATAAGGGGGGCATATTTTAGAGACCAACTTTGGGTTAAAAATACCTCCAATTATTGATCATATATAGTAGAATAAAATTAAATGTAGCTCTCATTATTCATATTTCATGTAATAACGTTTTCATGATATTAAGCTATTGTCATTATTCAAATTTCAAGTAATAATGTTCCTTCCCCAATCAACATCTTGACAAATTATGACAAATGACAATTAATGGTCTTTCATAACGTAGCTCTCATGCATCATCAATTTAGCTACGATGGCTACAATCTCTCGTCAGCTATTTATGAACCCCTTATCACCACTTAATGGTGTCTTAACTATTGACCATTAACCAAATATGTCGACCTCAATTTTGATCTTGACGAATAAAATTAAGTTATGAATATTATCTCTCGAAAATTTTATTTCTAAGATAAATAATAAGTGGTTAATTTTACACAATAAGAGATAGTTTGAAGATTCAATTACAACAAAGAAAAATTGTACCCCACTTATTATTCTACCAAAACTTAAATTTTGAAGGTAATTGATAAAAGTTCTTACTTATGTTTAGACCATATTCTTTTTGGTTGAATGAAACTGAACTGAACTAAATATAGACGAAGTGAGCTAAACAGAATTATTGAAGTGAACTGAATTAAGCTAAACTGAATTGAAGATATGTGAGATGAATAGAATTGAAATAAGTTGAATTGAAATAAGCAGAAATTGGCTAAATAAAAGCTGAAATTAAGTCGAAAAGAACAAGGAAAGTGTAATAATATTATCAAGTACTACTGAAACTCAATACCACTATAAGCACGTGAAATATTTTCTTATAACCAATTATGAGTATTAAGAAAATAAGTCAATTGTAAGTATAGTGTATTGAAGTCGGTATTATCAGATTAATTAAGCTATCTCATTTATCAATTTACAAACATAATTAAAATGAGATGTAAAGCTTACGGTAGGCACTCTGGTTGTGTTACGAACAAGGCAGGTGAATGATTATGAATTGAAAGTTGGAAGGAAAGGTAAATGCTAATACATGTAACAATTGGTCTCCCTTGTGACGGGTTACCATTTGTGGCGGATATTTTGTGAGATAAAATGGTAATAAAATGGGTTAGTGGAGAAATGGGACCACATAAATAGTGTTGCAGAGAGAGAAAAAGTTGGTACTTTGTGAGGTAAAATGGTATCCGTCACTCAAGAGTGACGGATATGTGCCGGCACAAACAAGAATTTGCGTACATGTAAAGGTCTTGACTTTAACTAACTACTTGGTTGGGTTAAATAAATTACAAGTTGTTGGATAAAATGATTGCAATTCCAAAATTCTCATGCATGATAGGTTATACACTATAATTTCGACATATATATATATATATATATATATATATATATATATATATATATATATATATATATAACATTATAATCTTGTATTCTTGTGAGACATATAATACGGAGAGAGGAGAAGAATGTTCATCATTGGAAGGAATCACTTCACATGGACAATCCTTAATTATCTCTCCCTCAATTAAATTTATGCATAGACCGTGTTTTTGGTCAATGCCACATGCCTTTACTTCTCATGCTTTTTTTAATAATAATTTTCATTATGCTTATTTATTTTCCGGGCATCCTAAATAGTCTTGTTATCATAAAAAAAATGTTACTTCTTCCGTCTTGGTCATTTGTTACTTATTTTATTTTAGGTATTTCAGTCTATTATTTACCTTTTTATTTTAGAAATACATTTAATGGGCAATTTGATTCACCACACACAATTTGGTCCACTTGTCATTCAATAACTGGTTTCATCTCTTTTTCTTGGTCTTTGTATCAAAATCAAATGTAAACAAATGACCAGAAATAGGGAGTAATAGATACTCCGTATGAAGTAATAGCTAAAGCTTTAGTGGGTATGTATTAGTCTTTTTTTTTTTTTTACTTTTCTTTATTGCTTGACTTAGAAAAAAAGTCTCGTTAAACAAACATTGTCTACGTAAATAATTACCTACTTTTAAGTTCTCATCTTGATAACTTTTAGTTGTAATCATATTTTTGTGAAAGTAGTTCAGTCACCCTCGAAAACAAAAGTTTATAGTTCGCATTTTTTCTGTAATACTCCGTATCCCTTTAAAATATCCGCAAGTACTCCGTCCAATCACCCCCTAAACAAAATGATCAGCCAATATCTCCTGGTCTTTTTTTTTTAAAGGTTTAATACAAAATTTTCGACTTATAGAATTGGTCCTCCACACGATTATGGCATCAACAAATGAGTATGGGTACTAACCATGCGTAGAAACACAACAAAAGATGAGTAGAGTACTGCCTTATTAGTAGTAAGAACCTTCCCACCACTCCTCGTAATAAAATTATTCCACCAAAAAAGCCCAAAACTCCAAACTACTCAACCTCATATGACTTGTACATTTCCATATAAAAATCCCTCTTCCATGCACCATTTTATTTGACGTACAAACACCTCTACAATCACAAAAACTTCAAAATTAAGTCTCTCTCCTTCAAAATCTCAAAAAAAAAAAACCCTTAAATTTATGCAAATAAAATGGGATTAATCAAACAAAAATTCTTCAACAATCTTCTATTCCTCTTTATTTTGATCACAATTTCGTGCGAAATTATCATTGCTAGAGACAACCTTATTACAAGGAAAACAGAGGAAACCGGCATAATCCCAGACCCTAGCATAAAATGTGACACATGTCCATGTGACACATGCCCTGAACCACTTCCACCACCGCCACCACCACCAGTACTACCCGAGTGTCCACCACCTCCTCCTCCCCCATGTCCTCCACCACCATCACCACCTCCTCCACCAAAGCAGCCACCTTGCTACCCCTGTATGGAAGAGTATTCACCTCCACCACCTAGGTTCTCGTACACTCCGGGAAATGATCTGTACGTGACGGAGTATAATTACAGTGGTGCATCTTCCCAAATTAATGTTGTTACGGGTGTTTTCGTGTTTCTTGGGGTCGTATTGTTGCAATTGAGCATCATGTTATAAAATTCTAAGTCTTTAGTGTTATTTTCAACTCTTCTTTGATTAGCTATAGTTAAACCATTTGATGATTGAATGAATGTCAAAATTGATTTTGATAATTATATTGTAGTTCCACAACATATAATTCCAACTTATTAATTATTGATCAGTTGATTATTACTGTTTTCCTTTCTTTAACCAGTAGGAATGTCGATACTACTGTTTCCGTTTCAATCATTTATTTAAATGTTCTGTTCTTGCAGAATAATATTTTAATTAAATATAAACAAATCATTGAGAGGAATGAATTATTAAATATCGTTCTTTTTTGGTAAAATTTACTACTGTCGCGATTGCTTTTCATGCGGTTATTAAGGTTGTTTTTCTTACGCTTCAGTCTCATGCCACAAACAAAGGAAAAAAAAAGAAAAAGAAAGAGATGGTAGCGTAATAGGGGAGGGAGAATAATGAGAATAAAGGCAGGGGAATAAGGAAATAAAATGCTTGATGAACAAGAAAAGAGATATAGAAAGGTGGTGGGAGAGAAAGTATTAATTCTGGTGGAACAAAATAAATTAAAGTATTGTTGAGGTGGTGCATGTATTCATATAACAATTATTTATCCACGAAAAAAGAAAATGTAATAACGTTATCGACCGATAGAGTAAGAGTATTAAATTTTAGTATTACCTTAGCTTCTCGATCATATTCGTTTGTACTCTATACAAGAATTTTTATGTGGAAGTTGAAAATGTTGCAACTTTTGTATTCTAAATCTTTCAAAAACTTGTGATACGTTGAATTTTTGCATCACAATTATTGAAATGTTAGAATCGCCACTACTGCTGCTAATTAACCCCTATCTAGTTCCGGCTGCGTCATCTACTCTCTAGTCTTCCGACCTTTGAAAAGTAATGCAGAGTTAGTTGTGTGATGTATAAGACACCAAAATTTACAACTGTGTATTGTATGTGTTGATTGTTGACCCAATAAACTTAATAAAAATGATAAATATTCTCAAAAGTTGAGAGACTTTCCTAGAAGACAAGAATCTCTTATTCTCATCTCTCACTTTATTATTTTATCTACTAAAGTATTCGATCCTTGTTTTTCTCACCGTCTAAGATTTATATATGTTGTTGGTGCAATGGTGCTTGGTACCTTGGCAACCAAAAATCAGAAAGTTCATAGATCGGAATTATACGTCAAATTGAGTTATACGTAGTAAGATTTAGGATGTAATTGAGCTTAAGAAAAGAAACTCTACAAGATAAAATTAATGAGCAACAAGAAACAAAAATTTAATGACATTGCTCAATAATTGCCAATTTGCCATCCCTGGATGCAAGTAGATTTGGCGACCAAAGAGAGTTCAAATGTCAAAAAGTTTTTACCCGCAAAGACGATTATGGGAATATAGTTAGTTATTTGATTATTGTTATCAAGGTTGTTAGAAGGTTGTTACAAAGTTGTTAAGAAGTTAGTTAGACTTGTAACAACCTAGTCTATATAAACCCTTGATGCACCTCATTATTGTATCAAATCATTTCTTCAAAATATAATTACACTCAATAAAACTTCTACTAAATTCTCTCTGATTTCTTTCATCTTCAACATCTTCTTTATTCATCATCATCATTCAATCAATCATGGTAGATTAGGATTTTATATGGTATCAGCTTCAAACTTCGATCCAAAATTCATTTTTTTTTTCTATTTTTCTTTGCTTCCGCTTTCTTTTCTCTTCTTTGATCTTTGATCAATCAAAGATTTCTTTGGTGTTATCTCATCAAATTATTTAAATTCTATCTGAATTCGTCCGTTTCTCTGCAACAATGCCTGAATCAGCTGAATCAAGCTACTATTCTATGTTTGATGATCCTCTCTTTCTTTCTCCCACTGATCAGCCAAACTTACAGTTGACTGCTCAACTATTTGATGGTTCGAATTTTCTTCAATGGCAACGTGATGTGATTCAGTCTCTCTTCTCCAAGAACAAGACGGGGTTTATTACTGGTGATGTTCCTGTCCCTCCCAAGACTGATAAGAAATATAATCAGTGGGTTCGTGTTGATCTGCTTGTTCTGCGATGGATTCTGAATTCTTTGGAGAAGAATTTGCGTGAAAACTTGCAGTATGCTTCTTCTTCTAAGGCTCTCTGGTCTGAGATTGTTAAGAGGTACAGCTTAATGCTCTTGAGCCTTATGAATTAAAGAAAGATCTTAGCAATGTTAGCCAAGACAATTCTTCCTTGATTGATTATTACAGTAGGCTCAAATATCTTTGGGAAACTGTTGATAATTTGGACCCTATCCCTCAATGTACATGTGGTGTGATGTCTAAGTGTTCTTGTCAGCTTCTCAAACGTCTTCTTGATAGGGAAGCTCATTCTAAGTTGATTCAATTGTTGATGGGGTTAAATGCTGGCTATGAACATGTTCAAACCACCCTTCTTTGTATGGAACCCTTACCCCCAATCAACAAAGCTTTAGCATTACTACAGAAAATAGAAAAACAAAAGCATATTAATGATTCTGCTGGGGATGTTCTTACTTCTTCCACTGCTTTTGCCTCCAAGAAAAGGCATAACTCTTCTGGCCCTGAGTCTCAAAATCAAGGCAAAAGGCAGAAGGAGGAAAGTTATGAGGAGGGTTTTAAGCATTGTACTCACTGCAATAGAGATGGTCATGTTATTGAAGACTGTTACAAGTTGAAAACTTGCACTTTTTGCAAGATTAAGGGTCATATTCAGGAGCATTGTTATAAGTATAAGGCTTTTCTTGCAAGGAAGGGCAAGGGCAAGGCTACTGGCAAGACTTCTAATGTTTACACCAGGCCATCTGCTAATAATGTGGATACCGTGTTTTCTGAAGTTGATCAGGAAGACCAATATGAGCTTGTTACTCCTCTACATAATGGCCAGCATGTGTCTGATCCTCAGTCTTCCCAACCTGCAAATCTTCAGGCTACTTTGCATTCTGATGTGATTCAAGTCATTATTAACTCTGTTACTCAGAGTGTGCTAATGGCTATATCGGATGCATCTGCGGCTCAATCTACTCCTCAGGTTCCTAATACTTCTGGTTCTATTCTTAAATCATCAGTCAACTTTGCAGGTCAGTTCTCTTCTTATGCCTTTACTGCAAGTTCTAAATTTCCTACTTCTATTTGGATTGTGGATACAGGAGCTTCTGACCACATGACCTCTAATTTAGGGTTATTGCAGCATATTACACAGTTAAGAACACCAGTTTTAGTTGGGTTATCTGATGGCACAATTAAAACAGTTTATAAAACTGGCCAAGTCTTATTATCAGATGATTTAATCTTACACAATGTGTTATATCCCTGATTTTCAACAAAATTTGTTATCAGTGGGTAAATTAGTGTCATCTACTAATTTAGATGTCTCATTTGGAAAGTATAATTGCCTGTTCCAGGACCTTTCCAGTAAGAAGATTCTTGCTGTTGCTAGAAGGCATGGTGATTTGTACAAGTTGGATACTGGCCAGATCAAGGACCATAGAACCATGCTTACTGCATCAGTCTTTAGATTGTGTTCTTATAAACATTGTAGTAATGGTATATGTAATACAGCCAAGTCAGTAGATGTCTTTCTTTTCCATTCTAAAATTGGTCATTCTAGTTTCAATAAAATGCATCATATGCCTGATTGTAATAAAACTACTAAGCCCTTCTTTTGTGAAGTTTGTGTAATGGCAAAACATCATAAGCTTCCTTTCCTAAGAAGCTCTTCTTATGCTAAGCATCTGTTTGAGTTAATACATTTAGATGTTTGGGGCCCTTATAAATTAGCCTCCATCACTGGTGCAACATCTTTTTTGACAGTCCTAGATGATCATTCCAGGAATACCTGGACTTTTCTGATTCAAAATAAGACTCAGGCACCTGGTTTGATCAAGCAGTTCATAGCTTATGTTGAGACCCAGTTCCATAAACAGGTCGAAGTTATCAGATTTGATAATAGAACTGAGTTTTTTCAAGTTCAATGTTCTCAGTTTTTTAAGGACAAAGGGATCATTCATCAACGCAGCATTGCTGGTAGGCCACAACAAAATGGCAGGATTGAACGCAAACATAGGCACTTATTAGACACTGCCAGGGCCCTTAAGATTCAGTCCCATGTTCCACAAAAGTTTTGGGGAGAATGCTTATTGACAACCACTTATCTAATTAATAAAATGCCTACAAATGTGCTTAATTGGAGGACTCCTCATGAAATGTTGTTTGGAAAAATTCCAACATATGATGAATTGAGGATGTTTGGTTGTCAATGTTATGCCTCTATGCCTATAACTCATAAGGATAAGTTTGCACCAAGAGCAAGAAAATGTTTATTTCTTGGGTATCCTTATGGCAAAAAAGGGTATAAACTGTATGATTTAGATAAAAAAAGGTTATTTTTACTAGTAGAGATGTAAGTTTTCAAGAAACTGTTTATCCTTTTAAACAGAATACTACTAGTTCTAGTCTACCATTAGTTTCAGATGCTATTTCATCTGATTTATTATTTAATGCTAATCAAGTCCTCAATACAAATGGGAGTACACAAACTCATATTGAGTCTGGTACATCTACAACTGATAATACTGATTTATCTGCTCAGTTAATTTCTACTGAAGTGTCTACTCCTGCAACAAGCACAATGGCTCCAACAACTATTTCTGTTGATTTGGTTCAGACTAACAATGAACCTTCTGCAACTGTCAGGAAATCAGATAGACTAAGGAAACCTTCAGTTTTGTTAAATGGCTACAAGGTGAATTTTCCTAAGGGCACTGCTTTACATGTTAAAGTCCTTAATGAACTGCACATGTTGGATAAACAATATTTGTTATCCTTATGTAATGTTGTTGAGCAACTTGAACCAAGCTCCTATAAACAAGCAATGTCTGACCCTAGCTTGGCTTACATCTGAATGTAGCCTAGCTAGGAAACCTCTAGGCCTAGGAAATACCTCCAGGCCTAAGAAAACCTCTTGGTGCTGCTGAGCATAGGTCTATGTGTCTCAAGCTTGGCTTACATCTGAATGTAGCCTAACTTGAGAAGGGGGGGGGGGGGGCGTTATGGGAATATAGTTAGTTATTTGATTATTGTTATCAAGGTTGTTAGAAGGTTGTTACAAAGTTGTTAAGAAGTTAGTTAGACTTGTAACAACCTAGTCTATATAAACCCTTGATGCACCTCATTATTGTATCAAATCATTTCTTCAAAATATAATTACACTCAATAAAACTTCTACTAAATTCTCTCTGATTTCTTTCATCTTCAACATCTTCTTTATTCATCATCATCATTCAATCAATCATGGTAGATTAAGATTTTATAACGATCATCAAGGACCAAACATACAAACCCAATTCCAGGAAGACGAGGAGAGCACAATTGCAGTGCCAGGATGATCTGACCTCGCGAAGAAGCAATATGAGACAACAAAGACACAATAGTAGCCATCAACACCCTAATGTGTACCCTTAAGAGAACAGATCGGATGTAACAACCCCATACTCCAAGTGCCTTAACAGGACCACTCAGGTAGAAGGATGCTACCATCTCGGTTACCCGAGGCAATGATAATCATAAGACAATAAAGAAACGTACTTTAAAAGTAAATATAGTTTAAGTGATTACATGATCAAAACCAAAAGCGATAAATCGAAATACAACATTCTCGGACGGTCTCATCGCTAAGACTATCAAAGCTATAAAGCATCATCGACACGGCGGAAGACTTCTAAGCGCCACGCGATGACTCATCCCAGCCCTATCCCATACGCGTCATATCATACCGCTCAATAATCGCTCACCACCCCGAATGGATCACCACAGTTTTAAAAACATTTAAACGGGGTCGATTACTATTTACACAAGTTATATATCAACAAAGACAAAGAACCAACACACGGCTCAAGCAATCATACACAATCGGGCACTCCACTCCATCTCCGTCACCGATCGTCCTTTGGACCAGCCCTACCGTGGGGGACCGCGGCCGTTCCCACCTAAGCCCCGCTTATCATACCGAGCGATAACCCTGTCCCATTAATGTGCACATCCCCTTCCGTGGCGGGTTCCACGAAGGGCGAAACTAGGGCGTGAAGCCATTCCCGCAAGTGACTCCACTCAGCCGAGAACGCATCTCGAGAACCACAGACAAACAATCACAATCACAATATCAACAACCGTCTGACTCAATCAATTACACTAATTACAGACAATCACCACACATTATGTAAGTAATCGAGTAGGGAAACCCTACCCGGAAAGCAACACAATCATCGACGATCTAGCAAATTTGTCTCAAAACCTCTCCTCTACAAATCCTTCTCCTATCACATAATCACATAATCACAATCTAACCTTAACAAATCATAAAAACCCCCAATTCCCAAGATTAGGGTTTAATGAAACTTAAAGAAATACTATAAAATTGGTATGTAGATCTTACCCTCGACGCAAGGATCACAAAGGTATAAAGAACAATAAAATCCGACCTCTCAAGCTCCGGGATTTGCCAATAATGCGGATGAAGCGAACTACGTAGTTTCAATCTCCTTTTTGACTGAATTAGGTTTATAAAAGTGTTTACTAAAGATGACGACATATTATATATACTAATCCGCGTTATTAACAAAACCCGTCAAAACATAACCCGTCAACCGAGCTACTCGATCGAGTAGCTGAGGTACTCGATCGAGTGCCCCCTTACTCGATCGAGTATCAAGGTTACTCGATCGAGTACCCAACATGTCAGAAACTATTTTAAAACCGCAACACACCCTTACTCGACAGAGTAAGGCCTACTCCATAGAGTACCCATAGACTCATAAAACCGTAGTATTACAGTCTTCCCTCCTTAAAAAGAACTTCGTCCCCGAAGTTCAACCCATACATAAAACAAACCTACCAACTTGACTAAGACACAACTACATAACTAAGAACTCAAGAACTCGACCAAATATAAAACATGAACTCTTAACACCCACTCCACCAACTATGTTTACTTCCTTAACATGACTCACGATATCGTATCCACCACATATATATCTTTAGTCAGTTTGAGAGCATGTATTGCATTTTGGTTTGGTTTTGAGAATTGTACTCTTCACTAAGTATTTATATTTAAATGTTGTTTCTTCATTGTTTATTTGATTATCATTGCCTCGGGTAACCGAGATGGTAATATCTTCATACCTGAGTGGTCCTGGTAAGGCACTTGGAGTATGGGGGTGTTACATCGGAAAAATCATTTACTTGATATAATTGAGTAGAACGATACTTATCATATCCCATAATATATTCTTCTGAATATTTATTTAAAGAGTCCTAATGTGTACCCTTAAGGGCTTGCTTGGGATGAGAGTAATAATTAAGGGAGTAATAGAGATAAAATGAACTAAAAAATGGAGGGAAGGGATGAGGATTGGAGATAGAAATGGATAGAAATGGGGAAATATAGTGTAATAGTCCCCCCATTAAGGGAGTAATTGTTACCCACCTCCCCTTCTAAGTAATAATTACCTCTATATATAGGTAATAATTCCTCCCTCACCTCCTCTTTCCACCATCCACAACAACCACAAAGCACCAATCTCCTCCTATTTCTTCTTATTTTAGCTCTTATTACTCCCTTAATCATTACTCCTATCCCAAGCAAGCCCTAAAAGTTAAGAGACACGCTATAAAAACCGTTATAATAATTGTGTACCCAATAGTCATACCTTATAGAAGTTTATCCTTGAACTTCTCTATCGAGCTTATATACTGTTGAGATATTTTGTATATATTATGTCCTAGTAAATATGGGTAGTTTCCATATTACGTTATTTTCCTTATTTTGTTAATAGGGGTTCGGGTGATTGTGTGTTTGGTGTAGTAGTATATGAAGAGTTTAGGATCCCGAAGTACCTAAGAGGGGAGGGGGTGAATTAGGTACCTTTTTAAAAAAATTAACTTAACTTAATTGATTTAAGTTAGTTAATTGAAATGATATCTCAAATACCTAACACAACCTCTTTTAAATGGAGATTAAAAGAAGTGTCGTTGGTTATGATGAAAGGCAACAGTGTAACGGACTGTAGCTTGTTGTCTTTGTATAAACTGTAAACAACAGACCAACGTGACAGTATAGTAGACTGTTGCTGAAGATAATAAAAAACACAAACTAAGAATTTGCAGCGGAAATAAATAAACGAAATAAATTCAACACAATCAGTTTTGAATTGGTTCGGCCTACACTCTATAGTCCTACGTCCAATCTACTTCTCATTAATAATTTGATAATGTAATTAACTCTAACTACAATTATTCTATTACAATGAGATCCCCACAATCTACTCCGATTGTGATATTCAAGAAACTACTCCATTTCTAAAGCTCATCTAATTCTCAAGTAGTTACAAGATCAAATGTCTCTAATTTGTTCACTTAAGAACGGGAGAGACTCAATGTCGATCTAACTAAGAGAAAGAAGATATTGAGCTATGTCATACTAGATGAATAAACCAATTTGAGACTCATAAGAAATAAGAAAAATTTGCAACTAAAATATTTTAGACACTTGAAAATATTAAGAGCTTTTGCAAATGTTTTCTATCTCTTTCTCAGATTTTGACAAAGTGAGAAGTGCGTACATTCTCAAGGAGTGAAGCACTCCTTTTATAGAGAAAAAAGGAGGAGTCTTTTAATATAAAAAATCAAGTTTGAAAGTCAATCCAAAGACAAGTAGTATGTGACAAAAGATTTCAGTTGGAGTTTTCTTTCTTGCACCAAAATGGTTAATCTGAAAACTATCTTTTGAAAAGATAAGTTTCTTTTCCTCGCCAAGAGTCACACATGTGACTTGGACAAGAAAGGAAGGTTATAAAAGTGCTTTCAAAAAATCAACCTTAAAGCATTTAACCAATTTGGGCAAAGTTTACATGATACCAACTAAACCAACTGCTCAGAATAATTGGTTGGAATTTTTCACAAACTTGTTTAACAATTTAAAAGACATCTTTGAGAAAGCATGGTTTATCCGTCTAGAACAGCAACAGTGAGCGACACTGTTGCCTTGACATAGCAAATGCAATATTTTCTATCTCAATTCTAATGACCCAAATTAAATACAAGGCGGTCTTCATCTAACGCTTCAATCGTCTTGAATCAACAAATCGACAATTCCTATTAAGTAAACTTAAGAGAAAACATTAGTAACATTTGGTTTGTCATCATCAACACAATAAGCTCAACAAATTCCCCCTTTGATGATGACAAGCCAAAATTTAATGTGTCTCTCCCCTTTTGGTTCCCCCTTAACAAGATAATCAAAATCAACTAGTCATTAGAATTAGTGAGCAATGAGATAAGATCATATTAGAAATTAAAGAGAGTAAACACAAGAATAAAATTACTAATATTAAACACTTATGAACACTAGCAAGAGTATGAACAATACTATCCGCACACATTATAAATCCACTTCCCCCTCTTGACATCATCAAGAGAGTGAAGGCAAAAGAAGACGGACACAACAAAGCACCAAGGTTAGGATATAGAGAGTATTTAAACATATGAAGGCAAATTAATGTAAATAAACCAAATAACTTAAGATAAGATAATAAAGCAAGTGAGCAAAATAAGGGGCTAATTTGTGGGTTAGGCTTAGGATGAACCGGGTTTCAAAGTTGAGGAAGATTCATTCCCGGAGAACGCAAAACAATGACCAGAGCAAAAAAGATTTCCGGCGGTCTGTCAAACACATAGATTCCACTCTTGGCAAGCTTTGTAATCGATTGAGTATTCAATTTAGATCTAATCTTGACATATGTCCACAAATTCCTTCTTAATTTCTTCAATTAAGATACCTTTTCCTTTATCCCTTACATTCAAAACCTTTGATTTCTTTCCACTTTCTTTTCTTCAATCCAACATAAGATTATTGGAAACTTCCACACAAACCTTTGTAATCATTGGGTCATCTTCAATCATATTCATATATTTCGTTTCAGCATATGAATGAAGAGCAGCGTTTCGTTTTTTTTTTTTTTTTTTTTTTTTTGACGATTTCAGATCATGTCACCTAGGATCGCTTTTGGCGATGGCGTTCAAGAGCAAGTCGATGAGCATTTGGAGTGAATTTTCCTTTTCCTCTTCTTCAAGGTCAAATTGTAGCTATCATGGATTACGAGGTGATGAAGATGTGGGTGGTTGCCATTGTTGACTTAACTTGGAGGTGATGGAGGGTTTAAAATGTATGTTGGGTTTATCAGGTTTAAAAGGGAAGAGTAATGAAGGATGTTAGATGAGGTTTAATTGGATTTGGGCAGTGGGTGGGAGTTTTATGGAGGTGTGTAGAGGAAGACTTGCATCATCATCAAATACAAAAATCTTTGGAAGATAAACACAAATTTGAATAAATACACTTAAACACAATCATCAACCAGGTTTCTTAAAATGCTTTGCTAGGGTGATCAAATTTTGCACTTATACACTCTAATTAGTCAATCATATGAGATAATGTGAATAAATAAAGTGATTACATGTTATTAATCAAGCCAACCTCTAACCTAAGTTTTTCAAATTGTGCTCTTGCAAGTGGTTTAGTGAAAATATCCGCAATTTGATCCTCGGTTTTACAAAATTTAAGACTAATATTACCTTTTTCTACATGATCACGAAGAAAATGATGTCGGATTTCAATATGCTTAGTTCGTGAGTGTTGGATGGGATTTTTTGAAATGTTTACAGCACTTGTATTATCACACATAATGGGAACGGAATCGTAAAACATACCGAAGTCGGAAAGTTGTTGTCTTACCCATAAGAGTTGAGAGCAACAGTGCGCTGCACTGACATATTCGCTTTCGGCCGTAGAAAGAGCGACCGTATTTTCCTTCTTCGAAGCCCAAGAAACAAGACATGGGCCCAAGAAAGTAGCAACACCGGATGTAATTTTACGATCCACCGTACACCCCGCATAGTCCGCGTCGGAATAACCTATAAGATCAAAGGGACAATATAAGAGATACCATAGGTAAAGATTTTGTGTTCCAATCAAATACCGAAGAATTCGTTTAACCGCTTTGAAATGAGATTCTTTCGGATTTGCTTGGAACCTAGCACATAAGCAAACACTAAAGAGAATATCGGGACGACTAGCGGTTAGGTAAAGTAGCGATCCAATCATACCTCTATACACCTTTTCACTAACATTCTTACCATGTTCATCTTTGTCCAATTTGGATCCGGGTACCATAGGTGTATCGTGAGAGTTACCTTGAGTCATCCCAATTTTTTTTAGCATTTCTTTAATGTACTTTTGTTGATGGATCATGATTCCATCCTTAGATTGCTTGATTTGGAGCCCAAGAAAGAATCCTAACTCACCCATCATGCTCATTTCAATTCCGATTTCATTAGTTCCGAAAAATAGACACAAAGAAGTTCATTAGTTGCACCAAATATAATATCATCAACATATACTTGAACAATCAACAGTTCAGTAGACCGTGTCTTTAAAAACAATGTTTTATCGACGGAACCTCTTTTAAAACCGTTGTCAATGAGAAATTTAGACAACCTATCATACCAACACCTAGGTGCTTGTTTTAAACCATAAAGAGCTTTGTCTAATTTGAAAACATGTTTAGGAAAATCATTGTCTAAGAAACCCGGTGGTTGCTCCACAAAGACATCTTCTTCCAAATATCCATTTAAGAAAGCGGTTTTGACATCCATTTGGAAGAGTTTAATGCCTTTGTGAGCCGCAAAAGCAATGAGTAATCATATGGCTTCAAGCCTGGCTACCGGTGCATATGTTTCATCATAATCGATTCCTTCTTGTTGATTATAACCTTGCACCACTAGCCTACCTTTATTCCTTACAATTTAACCCGAATCATCAAGCTTATTGCGAAAGACCCACCTAGTACCAATGACGGTATGGTTGGATGGTCTAGGGACTAAGTGCCATACCTCATTTCTTTTGAATTGATTGAGTTCCTCTTGCATGGCTACTAGCCAATCATCATCGGCTAAGGCACTTGAAATGTTTGACGGTTCAATTTGGGATAAGAAGGCATTGTGAGCACAAAAGTTTTGTAAGGATGCCCTTGTTCTTATTCCGGAATTTAGATCACTTGTCAAGTTGGAAAGAGGGTGAGAGCTTTGATGCTTCCATTTTCTTAGGACGAAAGGGGTTTTTTCCCCCTCAGAGGCAACGATCTCGAGACTCGTTGTCTGTTGATTAGAGGAAGGATCGGAATAGTGTCCGAGGATTCTCCCGAGGCAACGAGTGTCCGAGATCACATCGTTCGGAGGTGGAGGCAACGATCGTGGGAAGCGTTCTTTGAATGAGATGTCGACTCGAGGCAAAAGTGTCTCTGTTTGTTCCCCCCGAATCGGTGCTTGCATCGAAGGAAACTTGATGTCTGTGATCGTTGCCCAACGTCATTGTTTGGAGCTTCTTCATCCTCAAACACAAAGTCTTTTCTTACAAGACCTATCTCAAATTCATCATCTTCATCATCTTCATTATCTTCTCCATCATTTTGTACCTGTCCAAGAATGCTAGATTCATCAAATATGACATGGACACTTTCTTCAATTAGCATGGTTCGTTTGTTATAAACTTTATAAGCCTTGCTATGGTCGGAATAACCAATAAAAACCGCTTCATCACTACGTGGATCGAATTTTCCCAAGTTGTCTTTACCATTGTTGTGAACAAAACATTTGCTTCCGAAGCATCTAAAATATGAGATATTGGGTTTTCTACCACGTAAAATTTCATAGGGTGTTTTATTGATTATGCTTCTTATCATGACTCGATTATGAATATAGCAAGCGGTGTTTACCGCTTCGGCCCAAAAGTCTTTAGGCAATTTACTACACAACAACATGGTTCTAGCCATACTTTCAAGGGTCCTATTCATTCGTTCGACCACTCCATTTTGTTGTGGTGTTCTAGGAGCCGAAAAATTATGGTCTACACCATTGTCATTACAATAAGCGCTAAATGATGAATTTTCGAATTCGGTTCCATGATCGGTTCTTATGGAAGCAAGTTTGAGATCAAGTTTGTTTTGAATCTTTTTCAATCAAATTAAAAGTTCATCAAATGCCTCACTCTTGCAACTCAAGAAAAGTGCCCAAACAAACCTAGAATAATCATCAACAATGACGCACACATAACAACTACCTCCTCTACTTCTAGTTCTCATTGGTCCACATAAGTCGATATGCAAAAGTTGTAATGGCCGAAGAGTACTCACAATTCTTTTAGACCTAAAGGAACTTCTAACATGGTTACATCTAGCACATTCATCACATACTTTATCAAAGTCAAATTTCATGTTAGGAAATCCTTCTACCAAGTCAAGTCTTTTAAGAGTATTGAGGGTTTTAGCACTAACATGTCCAAACCTTTTGTGCCACAACCAAGGATCATTTTTCATCACACTCATGCATGACATGGTATGACCGGATAACGTGTTTAAGTCGGTTAAGTAAACATCTTTGACACGTCTCCCTTCGAGAATAATTTTATGAGTCGCTGCATCAATTATTCGACACAAATTAGTACTAAATTCCGCAATATTACCTTTATCACAAAGTTGAGAGATGCTAAGGAGATTATGTTTCAAACCTTTGACAAGCCGCACATTGTCGACACAAAGTAACGATGACTTACCGACCTTTCCCATGCCTATTATTTCACCTTTCTTGCCGTCGCCAAAAGTTACCTTGCCACCATCATAAGCTTCTAGTGAGAGGAATTGGCTTCTATCTCCCGTCATGTGACGAGAACATCCACTATCCGAGTACCAATTGCGGCCGCCTCTCACCAAGCCCTACACAAAATTAGACTTTGAGTTTAGGAACCCAAATGAATTTGGGTCCCCTCTTGTCCTTCACACTTCGCAAAAATCTTTTCGAATCCAAATTTGTTTTACAACCTTAATATTTTTGTTAATGTCACTATGTCTTTTCTTGCAAGCATTAAAGACATGACCGGTTTTACCACAATAGTTGCAAATGATGTACTCAGGAAAACCAACATATTTCCTTCTTCTAAAGTCGGTTTGAGTTGGATCCGGTTTTTTGAGGCAACAGTCGGACTGACTGTTCCATTTGAAACCAAGACCGACAGTTTTATCACATCTCTTGGACTGATTAGTGAGGAAATTTAAGACATTTTGACTTCCTTCCCAATTTTTAGACACATTTTTAGCCTCAAGAAGTTCTCTCTTTAGTTCCTCGACTTTAAAGGTGAGATACTTGTTCCTTTCTTTAGAATTTTCTAACTCGTTCTTCATTAGAACATACTCGGATTTCAATTCTATGAAACTTTCAGATTTTTGTTGAGCATTAAGCTTAAGACTCGATATGCAACTATCTAAATGAACAATTTTGGATCTAGATGAACTACATTCGGGAGATTCATAATAAATTTTGACAAGTTTTTCATGAAGTATTCTAATCTCCCTTTTGTAGGCATCTAAGTTGACTTTGAGACACTCATTCTCTTTAGATAAATTAGTAACTAGTTCAGTTGACACTTCCTTGACATTGTCAGAGGCAACAGTCTGAGACACTGTTGTTTTAAGTTCTTCTATCTCATCAACTAAGTCATTAATTACACCTTTAGATATGGATTGTTCATTTAGAAGTTCACCACGTTCCTTAGTTATCATGGACATCTGTAAGATCAGAGTGTTATTGACATTTTCAAGATCAGAAACATCATTGGGGTTCGACCTAAGACACTCTAGTTCGTTAGACAACTCCTTGTTCAATTTGTTTACTCTTTTCACCTCATCGAGGCAAATGTGACTGTCTGTTGCCTTAAGTTCACTTTTAAGATGATAGTTTTCTTGAGCAATTTCCTCTATTTTATTTTGCATGAGATCCAACTGTTCAGTTTGTGAACGACACTTATCAAAGAGTTTGTCAAGAAGCTTACATACTTTTTCTTTGGAGTAAGTCCTAACTTTGGCCTTTAGAAGTTTTACCTCATTGTCGGAATCGGAGTCGGAATCATCGGGGTGAGCCATAAGACATCTAAGATGTTCGGTTTTAGAGGGTTTTGAGACTTTGTCCTTGAGACGACTTGTAATACACATTTTAGCCTCTAATTCCTCCTCGATGATTTCATCGTCCTCGGAGTCGGACATTCCCCATATGGCGGACATGACTCGGTTTTTGTAGTCCTTTTTAGCCTTATCTCGCTTATCTTTAGACTTAATATCATCCCACTTAGGACATTTTTTAATTTGATGTGATTTGTCACCACATTTAAAGCATCCAATAGTGGTGGAGGGTCTTTTCTTTGGAAAGCGTTTTTTCGTGTAGTTATTATTGAACCTTTTATGACCATGGCCATTCACCATTCCAACTAAGTTCCTAGAGAACAAAGCAAACTCATCCTCTTCTTCATCCTCATCATCAATTGAAGAGGATGCTAAAGAAAGACTCTTTCCCCTTGAGGATTCACTAGAATGCTTATCGAGATTGAACTCGTGAGCCATTAGTGATCCCATTAGTTCATGAAGAGATAGAGTGGATAGGTCTTTGGCTTCCTCTATGGCGGTAACCTTAGGTTGCCATTTAGTGGTAAGACTACGAAGAATTTTTCGAATGATGTCCTCGGACTCGAAATTTCTTCCTAGGCTTTTTAGCTCATTTATAATACATGAAAAGCGAGATGAAAAACTATTTATGGACTCGTCCTTTGACATGTGAAACATCTCATATTGTTGCATGAGAAGGTCAATACGGTGTTTTCTAAATTGAGACGTCCCTTCATAGGCAAGCACAAGGGAATCCCAAATTAATTTAGCCGTAGGACATCCAGAAATTCGACTCACTTCGGCCTCACCAACACACCGTTGAAGAATCGACATCGCTTTTGAGTTTTTCTCGGCCAATTTAAAATCGTTTTCATTGTAACCTTTTTCATCTTTGACCTTAGTAAAACCCGTAAGGATGTCGGTTTCCTCAATAGTAAGAGGTCCATTTTCGATGATTTTCCAACATTGATAATCAATACTTTTAATGTAATGCTCCATTTTGAGCTTCCACCATCCAAAATTCTCACCGGTAAAGACCGGGATCTTGGAGTGTTTTGAGGGATCCATTTCCCCAGGTTCAAACTCTAAGGTGATAAACCTTGATCAAGAGCACGAGGCTCTGATACCAATTGAAGAGTTTAGGATCCCGAAGTACCTAAGAGGGGGATGGGGTGAATTAGGTACCTTTTTAAAAATTTTAACTTAACTTAATTGATTTAAGTTAGTTAATTGAAATGATATCTCAAATACCTAACACAACCTCTTTTAAATGGAGATTAAAAGAAGTGACGTTGGTTATGATGAAAGGCAACAGTGTAACGGACTGTAGCTTGTTGTCTTTGTATAAACTGTAAACAACAGACCAACGTGACAGTATAGTAGACTGTTGCTGAAGATAATAAAAAACAACAAACTAAGAATTTGCAGCGGAAATAAATAAACGAAATAGATTCAACACAATCAGTTTTGAATTGGTTCGGCCTACACTCTATAGTCCTACGTCCAATCTACTTCTCATTAATAATTTGATAATGTAATTAACTCTAACTACAATTATTCTATTACAATGAGATCCCCACAATCTACTCCGATTGTGCTATTCAAGAAACTACTCCGTTTCTAAAGCTCATCTAATTCTCAAGTAGTTACAAGATCAATTGTCTCTAATTTGTTCACTTAAGAACGGGAGAGACTCAATGTCGATCTAACTAAGAGAAAGAAGATATTGAGCTATGTCATACTAGATGAATAAACCAATTTGAGACTCATAAGAAATAAGAAAAATTTGCAACTAAAAGATTTTAGACACTTGAAAATATTAAGAGCTTTTGCAAATGTTTTCTATCTCTTTCTCAGATTTTGACAAAGTGAGAAGTGCGTACATTCTCAAGGAGTGAAGCACTCCTTTTATAGAGAAAAAAGGAGGAGTCTTTTAATATAAAAAATCAAGTTTGAAAGTCAATCCAAAGACAAGTAGTATGTGACAAAAGATTTCAGTTGGAGTTTTCTTTCTTGCACCAAAATGGTTAATCTGAAAACTATCTTTTGAAAAGATAAGTTTCCTTTCCTAGCCAATAGTTACACATGTGACTTGGACAGGAAAGGAAGGTTATAAAAGTGCTTTCAAAAAATCAACCTTAAAGCATTTAACCAATTTGGGCAAAGTTTACATGATACCAACTAAACCAACTGCTCAGAATAATTGGTTGGAATTTTTCACAAACTTGTTTAACAATTTAAAAGACATCTTTGAGAAAGCATGGTTTATCCGTCTAGAACAGCAACAGTGAGCGACACTGTTGCCTTGACATAGCAAATGCAATATTGTCTATCTCAATTCTAATGACCCAAATTAAATACAAGGCGGTCTTCATCCAACGCTTCAATCGTCTTGAATCAACAAATCGACAATTCCTATTAAGTAAACTTAAGAGAAAACATTAGTAACATTTGGTTTGTCATCATCAACACAATAAGCTCAACAGTATATATACACAGCCTTGTATTATCATGTGCATTCAAGCAATAAGAAAGCTTTTCTCATATACGTTTTTACATGGTACCAGAGACTAGGTTTAGTATCGTATGAGTGATAAGGAAGATGGCGTAGATTCATCGCTGGTAGACAGTAGTCACGTTTCTAAAAACATCCCTCACGCAGACTCTGATTCCGAGTCCAACGATATGGCGAAGGGTGAAAAACTCAGTCCGTATTTTTTCTCGACCTCTGACAAGTCCGGAGATAAGTTAATTGTTGTTGAATTAAAGGGAGAAAATTATGATGAATGGTCAGTCAAGATGCGAGGTGCCTTGCGTTCTAAGAAGAAGACATGATTCATTAATGGGACGATTAAAAAGCATACCGATGATTCTGATGATATCGAAGACTGGTACATGGTTAATGCCATGATTGTTAATCGGATATTCAACACAATTGAACCGAGTCTCGGTTAGACTATTTCATATGTTGATGAAGCCAAACAGTTGTGGGACGATATTGAACAACGTTTTAGTGTTGGGAATGGTCCGAAATTACACCGGATAAAGGGATCGATCGCTGCTTGCAAGCAAGGTGAGAAGGAAACAGTCACCGAATATTATGGCCGTCTTAAGAAACTTTGGGATGAACTTGACAAGTATGATCGGAATCCCACGTGTAATTGCGGTGGTTGCAAGTGCGAAATAAACAAACAACTTGACAAGAAGCGAGATGAGTGCAAGGTGCACGATTTCCTACTAGGAATCGATTCTGCTTATTCTACTGTGGCATCTAATTTACTTTTACAGGAACCGTTGCCGTCTCTTAATCGGCCTTATTCTACCCTGATTCAAGAAGGATGATAACTACGTTATCGCACCTTCATTCTTGTCAAAAATCCTTGCTTTAGTCCTAATTTTGGTGCATTTAATTGATAATTACTCGAGTTTAATTTGCCTAAATGAGTCTCACCGGATTATTTGCTAAACTTTTTGTAGTGTTGCATGCTTCGCCATGCAAAAACGATCAACATTTGGTAGGTAAGGATCAAGATTAGCCTTGTCGGTGTATCTCCTCCCCTAGCCAGTGTATTGTGATCAGGCGCGGTGCAACTCAAGGTAGCTGGTGTATCTCATTCAGCCTTGTCGGTGTATCTCCTTCCCCTAGCCTTTGCATTGGAGCAGTGTAATTTTGGCCAACCGGTGTAACTTTGTGAGCGGGCGGTATAACTTTCCTCCAGCCGGTGTAACTAAGGGGCGGGCGGTGTATCGATACACTGGCTGGGAATAGTAACCGGGCTGTTTTTGAGAATTGTTTGTATTTTGATGTTTTTAAGCCCATGATATATATAGAAAATGGTAACCTTGTAAGGACAACTTTCATTACACTTGTTTTTTTGGATCAAAAATTGGGTAGGTAGAGAAAATTGGGAAGAACATTGGATCTCACTTGTTCTTAGATTTTTGAGAAGAAATCAATTCAATCAAGTTATTTGCTTTCTTCTTTGCTGATATATCTCCTTTTGTCATATTTATTTCCTTTTTTAGTTGTTAATTTCATGTTTCCTTAGTTTATGCTTCCCTCGTTTTTGAATATTTACCTTACTTGTGGTTAAAGTTACTTCCTTTTTGCTTAATTCCACTTAGTTAAGGCTTAATTGGTTTAATATCATCTTCCTTGTTGTCAATTGCATGCTTAATAGTAGAAATCCTTACCTCATAATGTTTATTGTTAAAGTCACCACCTTTAGTAGTTTCCTTGTTAAAATAACCATGAATAGTGAGTACTCTTTTACTAGGACCCGGTTTGACCTGACATGAGTAATTTCACTAATTGATTCTCATAAAGGCTAATTGTTGGGGGAAATTGGTGAGGGTAGTTTAGAGGAATGACATGGTTTATAGATTAATTTTGGGTAGGGTCGATTTGTAACCCTTGTCCACCAACGAGAGTTGGTTAGGTTGTAAATTGGATACCCGAAAATTGGTCTTATGACTAACCTAGGTTGAGACCGAAAGGGAGAACCAAGGGAGGGTACCTCTAGGCTAGCGTTTGAAATCGACCTCCGAGAGGAGGAGTGGGATGACCCGGAATACGATGAGTGCTTAGTGAAATTGACCAATTACTTGACCACCTTGGAAATATGCATGTTTTTGGGGTAGTTGGGTGTTGAGTTAGGGATTCCGACCTTCGAACCCGAGAGGGGGGTTGCTGGGTAGAGCTAGTGTCCTATTATGAGCCCGAGAGGGAGTTAGTAGGCGAATTAGAGCCATCTCCCCCTTACCTTTCTACCCCTTAAGATAAGCCTAGGGAATTGTTATGTGAAATTACGAATAGTCGTGGAAGAACCGAGTTCTAGCCTTTCCTATCATTTGATTAACTCTTAATCTCTTTTAGCTTGATTTTACTTGTCTTGTTTAATTGCCTCTTTATTTGCTATTTTAGTGTTAGATTACTACCATTACCCTATTATCGTTTGACTTAGCTAAACTCGAGAATTAGAACGATTAGTAGTCTACCAACTCCTTGTGGGATCGACCCTCAAAAGTGTACAACGACAAATCGTGCACTTGCGAGGTTTAATTTGATAACCATCAAAGGAGTTAGGGGTAAAGTAGTTCACATTGCAGGTGCAAGGGGAGGCAACAACAGGGTGGAGCCAATGGGTTTCTCAGCACGTTCGACACCCACGACGGTGATTGCGCGTTCAGAGGATACCACTGATAAGGACGCAGGTGGTCGTCCATATTGCGATAATTGCAATAAGTATGGGCATGTGAGAGCTCGCTGTTTTGATATCATAGTGTATCTCAAGGGATGGCACGACCAGGGTAAGAGTGTCGGGGCAGGTGCAGGCCGTGGTGGGTACAGTGATGCGCAAGGCAGAGGTTCAGGCAGAGGTGCTGCCAATATGACGCGGGTTGGTGATAATGTCGTAGATGCTAAAGAAAATTTCGTGACCGTACCAAAGGAGCAGTGGGATGCGTTTGTGAATCACACTAAAACATCATCTTCTAATGTGCGGATGAATGGTAAGACGGATGATAATGTTCTTTGGTTACTTGATTCCGGTGCTACCCATCATATGACGGGGCGCTTTGATATTTTGCATAATGTACAGGACATTGATCCATGTGTGGTGACTCTCCCTAATGGGAAATTTGCAAAAGCATCTAAAGAAGGCTGCATATTTTTGGGCGGACAATTAAATTTATAAAACGTTCTTTTTGTGCCCGATTTTAATTGTAACCTTATTTCTGTTTATCAGTTGAGTATGGATCACGTTAGGTTTGGAGAGAGATGAGACCGGCCACACCGGGACTGAGACACGGCCCAGACTCCCACGGGGGGCAGCAGTTCTTGGTTGTGAAGTAAATTTCACTGATAAAACTTGTGTTGTACAGGACCGCATATCGAAAAGGATGATTGGTACGGGTGAACAGAAGGGAAGGCTATATCTAGGGGAAAAAGGCAAGAGTCACAGTGTTTTCACGGCTCAGAAAAATAATGGTGAAGCTGAGGTTTGGCACCGTAGACTTGGCCATCCTTCGAGACGAGTAGTCAATTTTTTGCCTTTTATTAGTGATAAATGTGATAAACGTACCACTGAACTTTGTGATATTTGCTTAAGAGCCAAACAGACACGTGAAAAATTTGTTATCAGTGAGAATAAAGCTAAAACTATTTTTGAGTTTCTACATTGTGATTTGTGGGGCGATTATCGTACGCCTTCGTCTTGTGGTAGTCATTTTTTTCTTACCATTGTTGATGATTTCTCGCGTGCGGTATCAGTTTATTTGATTAAGTCAAAAGATGAGGTTTCTCAGTTACTACAAAATTTTATCGTTATGGTGAAACGACAGTTTAATATGGATGTTAAAGTAGTTTGTACTGATAACGGTACGGAATCATGTGTTTGAAGTCTTATTTTTCCACTCATGGTATTATACATCAGACATCTTGTGTGGGTACCTCGCAGCAAAAGCCAGGGTGGAGAGAAAGCATCGTCACATACTTAATGTGGTAAGAGCTTTACGTTTTCAAGCTGGCTTACCCATTGAATTTTGGGGAGGGTGTATTGTTTGGGCTAAAAATAGCACAATAAGGAAGGCCCACTTAATAAAATAAAAGGCTACAGGAGGAGTGATAAGGAGGAAGGAAGTCCGTGATTAGGAAAAGGGGGAACATGCTGAAAGGAGACCAGGGGCCCAACAGAGGAGACGTCCGGATTAAGGAAAGACAAGTTAGGTAGAAGTTAGGGAGAAGTTAGGGAGATCAGGGAGAATTGGGGAAGGCGGCCAAGTATGGAAAGAGTTCTTATGGAAATTATATCCCCTTTCCATAATCAAAGTAGGACATATCTAGGGTTCACACCCTATAAATAGCCAAGGAAGCAAATCAAGAAGGACATTAAAAAACGCATCCACACACATACTTACGCCAAGGCATTAGCATACCCAAATATACATCCGTCCAAGATCTTGCAGGCCTCACACCTCGCGCCAGCAGGATTAGCTTTAGGTTTCAATTGTAATCATCCTCCTATTCAAGTATAGTGCGATATTTGGCAGGGTATCGTCCCTCCCGCGGTTGTTCCCACATTGGGTTTTACACGTCACCAAATCTTACGTGTCAATTTACATTACGTATTTATTTCTCTATTTACTTATCAACATACGAACAATCATACGATCAACCAACGAGTAAGACCGCATTGACCCTAATCAATCAATTCGGTAAAAAATACCTAAATAGTTTGACGCCCACCGTGGGGCATTGTGGTCGTCAATCGTTGATACTCTAGATACACAATGGATAAGCAAGCGTCGGACGCCGTGTCAGGGAGCAGACAACCATCGCCACCACTGCCCTCTAGTCAAAATCCTACATCAACAGTGGCTACACAGGCTCCCGGACATACATCAAGAATCAAACCTACAACAAAAACCTCTCTACTTCCTAGGACTCCTGGTGTCGCGGCCCAAGCTAGATCAGATAAGGGAGCAGCAAGTTCAGGCCTCACCCCGCCACCTAGTCCCACACAAATCTTACTCACTGGCGTATAAAATCTTCAGAAAGCCATGGAAAACATGAGAGAAGACCAGAAGAATGCTGAAGCTGAAGCAAGAAAGAGGGACAGAGAGCTCTGGGCACAGATAAACATCCTGAAACAGCAGTCCGCCACCCCAGTGAGCAGGGCAGACGTGGGAAGGTCTCCCCTAGTAGATCTGACGCAGGGGGCATCAGGCAGCAGGAATCCACTTCGACAGATACCAGCGGAACCGATAACCAGACTGGATCTGTCCGCAATACCATTAGATGGAAGGATAACCCCACAAGGGCTGGGATACCTCACGCCGGGTAACTGGCCTGCGGCCAGCTATGTGGAAGCACGAGCAGGCGGCATCCCCGTCAGCAGCCCCGCCACGATCGATCAGACACCTGGAGCAGGATCCGAGTCGAACCAACAAGTGAACCGGCAGCAGGGGACAGTCGTTACAACAACTCCTCTAGCAGCTGGAACACATCAGAACCTTCAAGAGCTCGGATTAGGAGGCAGCATATTGAATCAGCAGGCATCTGATAGACGGACCCCAGACTCAGGCAGCATAACAAATCAGCAGTACTTGGAGTTAAAAGAAATACTGAGCAGGGTCCCAGGGTTGCCACCCCCACTCAAGAAAGCACCACTAGACAGCTATGCCGACTCACCATTCGTGGACACCATATCCATCACAGCCATGCCAAACGGATTCACAAATCCAAATATGCCCCTCTTCGACGGCACATCAGATCCCTTTGATCATATAAGCTAGTACAAGCAGAAGATGATGACATTAACAACTGTAGGGCAAGTCAAGGAGGCTTGCATGTGCAAAGGATTTGGGTCCACCCTAGCAGGACCGGAACTTCGATGGTTTGTAAGCCTGCCCAACAGGTCGATATCTACATTTGATGAATTGGTGAACGCATTTACTCAATAGTTCGCAAGCAGCAGAAAACCACAGAAGCACGCACGAGACGTGTACAGGATCGTCCAAGGGGTAGGAGAGACCATTGGAGAGTACAATACTAGATTCAATAATGAAAAGGTAGCAGTACGAGAGTACGATGTTTCAACAGCAGTAGAAGCCTTCAGAAGAGGCCTCCACCACGACTCCGACCTATACAAGCAGCTAACTATGCATCCCTGCCATAGTTTCGAGGCAGTGAAGGAGAAGGCAGCTACCACAATCAGATTGAAGGAAGATATCCTAGCCAGAGCCAGCTTACCTAGCACGCCAAGTATTTCTAGTACCTCAGCCGTGGAGAAATCGGGAAGAAAGCAAACCACTAGCAAGAAGGACGAGAGGTACAAGCCATATGGAAGGGGAGTCAACAAAATCGAGGAAAATCAGCAACTCCCTACTCTGGCAGAATATGGATTCACTACAGGTATCGGAGGATGGGAGATGGGAGATGGAGTCAGGTGGCCCAACCCACCAGTGGGAGAGCAAGCATGGAGAAAGGATAACAAGAAGTGTGAGTTCCCTCGTGATATTGGGCACAACACTGAGGATTGCTACACAATACGAAGAGAGATCAAGCGCCTGTATGAGCAAGGAAAGCTGAGCCACCTATTACCACGTGGGGGAAAGCAGCAGGATAAGGTAGGCTTCGCCAAGCCTGCAAACCCACCCACATGCACCAAAATCATAAACGTGATAACAGGCGGCTCAGACTTAAGCGGGCTGACATACTCAGCAGCCAAGAGACGTGCCACCGAGACCAAAGGAGACAGGCCAGCCAATTCTTGCAGAATTTCTCACAGCGACCTACCAGCGGTCAGCTTTGATGAAGGAGATACATACGACGAACGAGAACATCATGACGCACTTATTATCACCTTATCAATGGCCAATTGCACAGTTAAGAAGGTCTTGGTAGATACAGGAAGCTCGGTCAACCTAATCATGCTGAAAACCATAGAAAACATGGGATTTAACGAGAAGGATTTGCAAAAGAAGACTATTCCGCTAGTAGGCTTTGATACGTGCATTTTATATAGTCTTTTTAGGCCTTTTTATGCACGTATTTCTATGTTATTATCGTAGTTTATTGCTACGAAATGCCCCGAATATGCTACTTTGGTTTGTTCTGTCTTATTTGCAGGAATGAACCAGAAAGTAATGAAATCAAGCCTTTTACCGTCCGTTTAGCATGCATTTGAAGGAAGAGTGAATTTGGAGCAAGAATGTAGCTATTTTGGGATGCGCAAAGAAGAAAGATAGCTAGGCGAGCAAGGGAAGAACTTCAAATTGCTAGTGCCTACTTTGGAGAGCCATATCTAGAGTTCTAAAACTGATATTCAGGTGATTACAATTGGAGATGAAAGTTTGTCCTCTTAGCTTTCCAACGCCACCGGAATCGCCCTGTTTGACCAAGTAACAAAGAAATGGCAGCCGTTTGAAGTTCAGTGCGCAAAGCAGGAAAAGTACTCGATCGAGTAGATAAATCGCTCGATCGAGTACTAGCTACAGCGAGAAGGTTATTGTCGAGTATAATTAGATTTATCTTATGCTTATCTTATATTTGGTTAATAATAATGATACTACTTAGTATAAATAAGAGTAGTTTAGACCTAATAGCAAATCATTCATTCCCTGGAGTCAGTAGAGGGGACGGACGACGCTTCTTCTTTTCTCTCTATTTCCGGATTAATTGTAATTTTCTCTTCCCTTAATTCTCATTCATAATTAGTTTGCTCTTAATCTCTCTTATACTCTTATTTAATTTATGCATCTTAGGTTAATTCTCTCTCTTATAATGCCTCTTTCAATTAATTGCTTATTTATCTTTATTTGTTTCATCAATATGAGTAGCTAATTCCCCTCTGCTAAGACTATAGGGGATCCATAATTATGAAGGGAGAGTAATCGATTTATTGGGTTAATGCTGGTATTGTCTTTGTTGGTTAAATGTCTGCAGATTAATTGTATCTGTACGATTGAGTCGACGCAATTAGACCTTTAATTCTTAGTGATCCTTGACCTGGAACGAAAGGTTGGAAAAGGTAGACTAGTAGCGAACAATAGAGTATTGCAGTGAGGGCGAAAGTTAAGCTGTTTACACTTTAGGGTGAATTAAGGACCGAAAGGTGACGTTCGTTACCCCTTAGACCGTATTTGCATTGACCTGAGACCTAGATTACTTGACCGGATGATTATGGTGAACCGTTTGTCTTAGTTGTTTCTCTCTGTCTGGTTAATCCCCTTCTCTTATTCTCTTTTCCTTATTCTTATTAGTTTAGAAAATCATTTCAAACCCCCACATTGTGACCCGTTACTCATAGACTAAAATTAGACAGATAAATCTCATTTTTGCCTCCCTGTGGAGATCGACCCTACTTACCGCTAGCTTCTGTTAGTAGTACTTAGGTATTTATTTTTGGTACCAGACGACGGTATCAAATTTTGGCGCCGTTGCCGGGGAGGCAGCGTAGTTTTATTTGTTTTTATTTAGTTATTTCTTGTCTCAAGGAGCTTCGGTTGCTTGAGACCGTTATTATGTCTTTCGTTCTTCTCTTTCCACAGGAAGAGAACGAAATTTTTGGTACTTATTTAGCCATGTTTTTGGAGTGGCTCGAGCCCAGACGAGATGCATTTTCTGAACTCCAATTGTGCTGGACTATCTTCCGGGGTATGAATGACCCTACGCGAGCATACCTAGAATCTATTGGTAAGTGGGATTTCGAAGGAATCCCCGTAAATGAGGTATTAAATTTCTTTGATTGGTTTGCTGCTGAATCTCTTAAACCCAACTTTTCTCTTCATGTTGACTCAAATGAGGGGTGGGTGAGACCTTAGAAACCAATCTAGGAAGTGCTGACGGAGACATAGAGGAGACCACTAGCGTGGTTGACAATCCTTTTTATAAGGATAGTTTAGAACCCCTTTATGTTTCTTGCACTGATAGTGAGGGTGATTTGAAGGCTCTCTTTGAGAACCTCCATCTTGACGAGTCTAGCGATGAGGAGAGTGATAGTCTAGAGGCTAAATGGGATACTTATGATGATATCGATGATGAGCCTATTTTGGGAGACCCCATTGACCCATTTGACTTTGCTATCCCATGCATTTGGGACGATTATCCACCTTCTCCCTTAGTTGACCAGACTCCTCCACCTCACATTTCATACCCGTCAGTGTATTTTAATTCTACTCGCGTTAATTTTGAGTCGAATGCACCTGAGTTCGTTAATTCTCCACCCGTGGTTAACTTGAGCTTTTATATTCCGCTCTTAGCTGGAGGGCAGAATTATTTTGTGAACAATTTTAGGAGCTGTCATAGGAAATTTGTTAAGCTTAAATGTTTTTACATTTTGATTTCCTATGATTTTTCTATCTTATGGTGCTACTTATAGTTTTGTGTAGCACATGCGCAGCTATTTGACAGGTTGCTGCGAGCCTTGAGTTGTTTTGACTGGGCTCCATTAGAGTAAGCTGCTGAAGAAAAAGAGGTCGAGTGGGACTGTCTGAAGCTAGCGCTACCCGGAGGTAACTGGAGATTTTATTTTGCATTTTATTTTATTTCAGTTGTAATAAATGGTTTTTATACCATAAACTATCTCAGTAAGCTTGTCTTGTTAGTTTGCGGCTGTTTTATTTGAGTTTTGCAGGAATTACATTGAGGATCACTCGATCGAGTAGTTTTTCTACTCGATCGAGTACTTTTGCTGATGGATTCACTCGATCGAGTGAAATTTTTACTCGATCGACCACCTGCAAATAGAGAACCACTCGATCGACTGTTTTTCCCTTCGATCGAGCAGTTTTGAGCGCCCATTCTACTCGATCAACCACTGTTCGACTGCTATCGAGTGTTTTTGACTTGGATTAGCTTCCTGAGACGGTTTTTCGGGCCTTAGCAACCTCCCATGTTCATGGTCGGTTTGGGGAGGTCCCTTTATTCGCGCATCTTGTAAGTTTTCCGCATTTTACTCTCTTTCTCCTCTAGTTTGCGTTTCCTTTCCATGTTTTGGTACAATGGGGGCATTGTACGGTTTGGTTTGGGGAGGTTATGCATCATATCTCAGATCTGCATCTTGTTTTTATTGCATTTGTTATCATCGTTTAATTTCAAAGTATGCATTTTTGTTTATTTTCATAAAAATCAAAAATCTCATAAAAATTGAAAAATTTCAAAAATTCAAAAATATTCACGTTTATTTTTGCATATAGGTTGAGTCGGAACGGTAAATTTCCGTGATGAAATTGCACTTTAACTTGTCTTTTTACTTGAGCCTTGCACTTTATTGACGGTTATTAGTTGAGTCTTGCGCATATCTACGAGTTTTTGTTCAAATTTAGTGATGTTTAGACTTGACCCGATAAATTGGCAACCTACTCTATAAATTCGAGTTTTAGAGCCTAATAACTGGTGACATTCATGACCGGTTTACATAGGAATTGAGAGTAGTACTCCTTGCATAGCATGTTTATCACTTTTGCACTTTTATGAAATTCGATTGCTTGTCACTTGTGTACATTCGGGTTTGTGGTCGGTGTCACATGCAGGGAGGTGCTTGCAAATTTTTCCCCTTTCTTTCATTTTCACCCATTTAGCTCCACTTAAGCCAAATTTAGCCTTTTTGACCCATTAGCTACATCCAAAACTGAGCCTGCCTAGTCAAGCTAGTTAGTATGTCTTTTGTGGTATGTGTTTTCCGTCTGCGGTTTGGCCTGTTTTCATTATTGGAGTTGGTTGAGGATGAAGAAAGGAAGAAAAGAAGAAAGTTTAGTGTGGACCCAAAGTGTAAACCCATCCAGCAGAAAAGAAGAAAGTTTGCAGCGGAAAGAAACAAGGTGATCAATCAAGAGGTAGATAGTCTGTTGGCAGCAAAGAAAATAAGAGAAGTAAAATATCCAGAATGGCTGTCTAACGTAGTGGTGGTGCTTAAGAAGAATGGGAAGTGGAGAGTGGACTTCACCGACCTCAACAAGGCATGCCCTAAAGATCCCTTCCCGCTGCCTCATATCGACGCCATGGTAGATGCGACAGCTGGACATGAGATGTTAACATTCCTTGATGCATGGAGTGGATACAATCAGATTAAGATGGATCCTGCAGATCAAGAGAAGACGACATTCATATCCGAAAGGGGAATATATTGCTACAACGTCATGCCATTCGGCCTAAAGAACGCAGGCTCCACGTATCAAAGGCTGGTTAACCGCATGTTCAAAGAGAATATATGAAGAACTATGGAGGTGTATATTAATGACATGGTGGTGAAATCAGAAAAAGCCAAAGATCACATGCGGCACCTGGCAGAAACATTCAACACCCTCAGGGAATACAAAATGAAGCTAAACCCATCTAAATGCACCTTCGGAGTATCTTCTGGCAAATTCTTAGGCTATATTGTTTCTCAAAGAGGGATAGAGGCCGGCATCGAGCAGATCAAAGCTGTCTTACAACAAGAGTCACCTGAGTAGCATAAAGATGTTCAAAGACTAGCTGGAAAGGTAGCAGCCCTGAACAGGTTCATTTCAAGATCTTCAGATAAATGCATGCTGTTTTACGACATACTAAGGAAAAGCCAGAAGTTTGAATGGACCTCGGATCACGAGCAAGCCTTCAGAGAGTTGAAACACTACCTCAGCAGCCCGCCGCTGCTGTCGAAGCCGGAGCCAGGAGAACCACTATTCCTATACCTGGCCGTCACAGAGGTGGCAGTGAGTGCTGTTCTGGTCAGAGAGCAAGAAAGGAGCAGAAGCGGGTATATTACATGAGCAAGTCTCTGCTACCGGTAGAGACCAGGTATACATCTCTTGAAAAGTTAGTACTAGCATCTCGCAAACTGCGCCCCTATTTTGAGTCCCACATCATACATGTCGTGACCAACTACCCGCTAAAATTTATCATGAGGAAACCTGAACTATTAGGCAGAATGTTAAAATTGTCTGTACACCTCAGTGGGTACGATATCCAGTATGATCCCAGAACATCAATCAAATCGCAAGCACTGGCCAACTTCGTGTCAGATTTCAGCCCAGCCATCCAGAATCTGGCAGATGCGGAAATCCTCACCTTAGAGGGGAGCAAGGAGACAGAGGTTTGGCAGATGCACATTGACGGAGCCTCCAACCAAAGGGGGGCAGGTGTGGGGTTAATCCTGCGATCACCAAAGGGAGACCTGATAGCACAAGCAGTAAGATGTGAATTCGAGGCAACTAACAATGAAACAGAATACGAGGCCTTGATATTGGGAATGAAGCTAGCTCTGGAGTTAGGAGTTAGGCACCTGCGCATATCCAGTGACTCTCTACTAATAGTTAATCACGTGAATGATGAGTTTATAGCCAGAGACTCAAAGATGATTGCGTACTTGAAAATAGCGAAGGAATTAAAACAAAAATTCGCAACTTGCAAGCTTAAGCAGATTCCAAGAGATTAGAATGTGGAAGCAGATGCCTTGGCAACTCTGGGGGTAACATTTAAACCGACAAAACTATCCAGCATTCCAATAGCACACATGCTGGAGCCTTCCATCCAGAAGGCAGATGAAGTAGATAACAGAGAATTGGAGGATTCATAGAACGGGGAAGGAATCCAGGCAGTTACAGAGGAAGGTGAGAACTCTCAGCCAACCAGGCAGCCGCCTGACCAGACCGCCGAACAAGCAGGCGACATGGATTGGCGCACACCTTACCTAGACTGGCTGCGTCATAACAAGCTGCCAGATGACAAGAAAGAGGTGAGAGCTTTCAGAGTAAAGGCCCCCACGTTCATACTTATTGAAGATATACTATTCAGAAAATCACTGGCAGGACCCTACTTACGGTGCCTGGAAAAGGAAGAAGCACAAACTGTGTTGCATGCTCTCCACAGTGGTGAATGTGGAAACCATGTAGAGGGCAGGAGTCTGGCAAATAAAGCCCTTAGGCAGGGATACTACTGGCCTACAATGAAGGCAGATGCAGCAGAGTACGCACACAAATGTGACGCCTGCCAGCGCTCAGCACCAATGAGTCATCAGCCGGCAGAACCCTTGCACCCTCTCATTTCTCCCTGGCCATTCATGGCATGGGGCATGGACATAGTAGGACCTATGCCACGAGCCACATGAAACAGAACCTAGTTGCTAGCAATGACAGATTACTTCTCCAAGTGGATAGAGGCAGAAGCATTCACAGAAGTAAAAGATAAACAAGTCATTTCGTTTATAAAATGAAACATCATTTGCAGGTTTGGTTTCCCATAAGAAATCATATGTGACAATGGCTCACAATTCATCTCCAACGATACCGAGGGATACTGTGCCAGGTGGAACATCACCCTAAAAAAGTCAGCACCCAGGACTCCAAAGTCCAACGGGCAAGCTGAGTCCAGCAACAAAATCATCATGGATAATCTAAGAAGGAGGTTACAGGAGTTAGGAGGAAAGTGGGCAGATGAATTGCCACTTGTTTTATGGTCAGAGAGAACGACACCAAAAGTAGCAACAGGTCAAACACCCTTCAGCCTGGTGTTTGGCCCGGAAGCAGTTATTTCGTCATAAGTTCTAGTTCCCACTCACAGGTATGAAAATATGACAGGGGAACTGAACAGTGCAGAGATGATCAGAAGCCAGGACACAATTGACGAGCTGCGAGCAAGCACAAAAATCCGTCTGGTTGCCTACAAACAGTCAGTGGCCAGGAGTTATAACAAGAATGTGAAAGTCAGGCTCCTGGAGGTAGGAGACCTGGTTCTCCGAGAGGTGTTTCAAAACACCAAAAATAAAAAAGCAGGCAAATTCGCCTACAAATGGGAAGGACCATACCAGGTAGAAGGAGTTGTTGGCCATGGTGTATACAGACTGATGACTATGGACGGTCAAATCAAACAACACCCATAGAACATACTTCACCTGAAGAGATATTACTTTTAATAATAAGTAGACTTTAGCCTTCAGAATGATGTACTATGAAAAGCCAAATCATTTTTAAAGTTAAAATAAAAATCCGGTGGTAGGCATACTGCCAATTTCACTTCATTTCTGGTGTCTCTAGCTCTTTTTAAGACTTTAAACTATTATTAGATGGTGTGGTCTGGCAGCGTCCTGGGACCACAATTGCTCTGGTACCCCATGAGATGGCGACAGGTATTTCACATCATTTTAATAGATTTTCCTATTTTCAGGCTTCTCTAGGTACATCACTCTGAATCCTAGTGTCTATGGTACTTTGAAAGGATATCTAGCAGGACTGTCAATTGCCAACGCGGGGTGACAAGGCACATGGCACTCCAACATGCCTTACCTATTTTCTCCACAAGGAGCACCCTCACCAGGCGGACTGTGGAACATACGAAAGGGAGCCTGGTTGACAGCTAACACGCTTACCCAGCTACCCCTGATACCACCCCCTGGACGTAGCTCGCACTAATCGCAATTAATCAGGGCCCCAGCATGCATGCACACGAACATGGAACGTAGGGATCTCTGTGCTACCAGAATCTTGCAGCGTCCCATTGGTCCTAGAATGACGATAAACTTGCCTAAATTACGCATCTGTTGGCTTTAAACGTGATGAACACGCCTTGCGTCATGAACAAGATTAAGTAATCCAAAACTGCGGCATACGCCTAAATCAGCAATCAGGCTGACATGGCAGCTAACTTAGTCTTGATCAGCCTCTTCAGGATGACAATACTGACCTAAATCAGCCTCAGGTTGACACGGTCACTCCTCCTTACATTACGGCATATGCCTATATCAGCTATCAGGCTGACACGGAAGCTAGCTGAGTCAGAAAGTCAGCATTTTCAGGACGACAGGACTCACCTAAATCGGCCAGACAGGCTGACACGACAGTTTCCTAAACTAAGGAAACCTAAGAAATAAAGCACAAGATATAAATTAAACCTTGCCAAAACCGCGGCAAGGATATTCCAAAATATGGCCACAATACGGCCCCTGAGTTTTAACCGCCACCTTGGCGGAACAGCCAGAAAAAGTTTAAAACTTACAAGTCTGTGACCTCTGGGCCAGACTGCCAAAACGTTCGTCTAAAAAAAAACAACTTAATTATCGGTCACATTAATGACCTCCACATCTGGCACCTCTTCTGCCTGCTGACCTCCTGTTTCAGGTACCGCGCCAGCTTGTACATCTGTGGACAGCGGGCCGCCCACGGGGGCGCTTGGTGAGAACGAAACAAGCGTTTGCATTTTGTATGGAGTCGCCACCAATTTTTATGGGAAATTGGAACCGTTCGAATACCTCGTGTCATGTCAAGACACAAAGTAGTGACATGAGCACTAAGCAATCGTTACCCTTAGCATTCTATGTCTAGAATGACTCTCGTGGATGCCAATGAACACGGGTGCTCACGGAGATCTGGAGTAAGGGGTGAGGGTACGTATTAGGAAGCTCTTTTGATCGAACACCTAATCCCGCCCGCCTCGATAGCGGCCTCTACTAATGATTAGGGAAGTTATTCGTACTTGATATATCGTCGGCTATATGCATGCAATGCAACATCCAAGTTTTGATCCTAACATGTGAAGATTTAACTAAGTCGGTTGACACGTAATTAGCATACAATTGGGTCGAAGTAGGATTTAAGGTTGATTTACATGTGGAAACATACAAGCAAAAGAAGAAATATAATAATGAAAATTACAATAATGAAAATTACAATAATTACATTGGGATAGGCGATTTATGTCGAAAATACCTTTAAAACGGATAATTTGAGAAAAAGAAGAAATAAAAGAATTACGAACAGAACAGAAGTGATATTACGGATAATAGTCGATTAATACGTAAACTAATTAAACTAGATCAGGCAACAACGGAGTTCAGGGACAGAATTCAACCGACAAAGTAAAGAGAGCTGCGTCTTTTAGAATAAGCAGCAGACAATTTGCGTCATTGTTCTCGACTCGACCAGTTGGGCCGTGAAGAAGCGAATTGCGTGTTGTTAATACTCGTCGGTGAATTTAATGATTGATTAAATTATTTACTCGGATGAAAGTGATTAATAGGTTATGTACATATGATTAATGTCATAAAAACGATAAAACATGGGTGAGACGGAATTAAGATGGATTAATTACAGGAGTGAACGATATTAACAAACTAAACAAATTAATTGGACTAAACTAAACATGATGAATTAATGAATAACATATGATGATAAACAGATACAAATATACCAACGATGAATTTTAAACTCAATATGAACAAATCGAATTTCTACAACCCGGATTGAATTTAATGACGAAAACCCGCAAATATGAGATTATAAGGGATTTAAGTCGGATTTATGACGAATTATATGCTAATGAATGATGAACAATATACATATGAGATTATCATGCTATTATAACAAAGAATTAACAAACAAACAAACAAAGACGAATAAAACAAGACGAATTACAGAGGACGAAGGAAGAAGAAAGGAAGCAGGAACTGCGACAGCCTCACGAAGAGGCGCAGCAGGAATTGCGCTCCTTCGAAGAGGCGCAGCAGTTGCTGCGTCCTTTCTCGACGTTTGTCTACTGAAAATCCGTAAAAAAGGTTTTAACAAAGGTTTTAGAAATCGGTTTTAATGAGGTATTTTCGACATAAACCTTACAATTGTGATACAATAATTAAAATTCAATAAATAAAAGAGAGATTATACACCCTCAGACTTACATGTTGACGAAACGAGAAGGACTAAGATATCGATTAGTGATGCTCGACGCGAATGCAAAGAAAGTGCCCTCGTAAGAGGAAAACGATTAATTAATTAAGTTGATTGAGTGTAGTTGGTCAAATTGGTCGGTCATGTAACGGAGAGGCTGGTACCCGGAAAGATCCGAGCTTACGTGGTCGAAAGTTCAAGCACGTAGGCGCCAATAAGTAAGAACAAAGTCTAGAATGCAAAGGGAGAAGAGAAGGGCGGACACTCGCGTGAGAAATATGAGGAGCGAAGGCTCCTATTTATACTAATCACGGAATTAGGGTTTAGAAAAGGAGAGAAAGATCCGGAAATAACCGACTTAGGTTAAACACGGAAACTTGGACAAAAAGAAAACTTAGAGGAAAAGGCGCAGCAGGTGCTGCGTCCCTTGGAAGAGGCGCAGCACTTGCTGCGTCCTTTCCTCAGCGGGTTCCTCCTGCGCAAGAAAGCGCGTTTGACAGCCTGTCGTATTTTAGGCATAACTTTCTCTACAAGACTCGGATTAAGGTGATTTCGGTGGCGTTGGAAAGATAAAATAAACATCTAGAACTTTCTGTGAAATAGGCCTAACCCAAAAAAGTGATTATCACCTCGTAAAACGGGCCTAAAGGTCGGGTTATCATTTTAGCTAAATGAAATGCACATTTTGTAATGTAAACTTTTAGTTTAGCCTAATGAAGTGACATAGGACTCAAAATGAGATATAATCTCAACATTTTATGACATCCTAACCTTAGGTAGACAAGCACATTACTTTGACTCAGGATTTGACGGTTTATAGAAAATGAAGACGGTTTTTGACCCGGACTCCAAATGTACTCTAATTACTGCCAAAACGACCGTATCGGCGCGTAGATGACAACTAAGAGGTAGACATTAATATTTGAGCAATTACTTGACGATAAACTTACGAACTGTCACAAATCGTTCCGCGTACCAAACATGCGGCCCAATCATCACCGGGTGGTTTGCGGGAGGTGCAGAAACGAGGTGTCTACAACATCTTCAGCTGCCATAGCTTCCTGAGCTCCGTCAGCAGCATCCTGGGTCATTCCAGCGTCACCCCCAGCAGCTTGCTCAGCCAATGCAGAAGAATTCACCTCCCTAACTTCAGGCATCAGCGCACTCAGATCGGGTTGGGTGGGGTAGAGCATCTCCAGCTGTTTCTCCTCCTCCTCCTCTATAGCCTCCTGTGTGGGAGCCTCCTCAAGAGCAGCGCGCATCCCGCTGATGTTTCCCCGCCAGGTAGCATATGCAACAACATTGGTGGCCAGGGAGATCAGCTCGCTGATCTTCTCATCAGAGCGCTTGAGGGAGTCAGAGAAAGTGGTGCACACTTCTTGAGTGCGAGCCAGCTGATCAGCCCCTTCCTTCAACTTCTTCTTGGTGATAGCAAGCTCAGCCTTCAACTCCACCACGCGTTCTTTCAGATCAAACCGCTGCTGCGCCAAGTCGGAAATTGTCCCCTTCAGCTCCTGGTTTTTGGCGTTATTGGCACGACTGGTGGTCTGCACTATGTTGATCAGCTTCCTATTGTAGAGCGCAGACTGGAGGGCCTGGGGCAAGGAAGTCAGAAGTTAGCAAGGAAGTCAAAGGGCAGAATCTAAAATAAAAATAAACAAACAGGTAGAAGATGAAGAGCATTTACCATGAAGGCGTTGTGCACATCATTCTCAGCCATCTCCTTTAGGGAGAACTCTGAGAATGCCTCCTTTAGAGGAGGGAAGAGCAGCTGGTCAATCTCAAGCCAATAGGGTACCTTGTCCACATTCCCAAAACCCTCTGGAAAATGAGCAGTAATAACTCCGCTAGATGAAGCACGAGGACTGACAGAAGGAGTAGGCGGATGGCGAGACAATGTGTCAACCTCTAAGGGCTCACGTACTGCAGAACTGGAGTACGTAGGAGGAGTCTGGAAAGAGGCAGCCAGAGCATTCCTCTTAGAGGCGGATGTCACGTCAGGACTGGCAGAAGACCTCTTCCTTTTGGCACTTTGGAGGATGATTTCTAAAGGATCAACTTTGGAGCCTACAAGCAGACATCATCTCAGGCATCGGGATACTTAAAACATCAGGAGAAATAGCATGCAAATTAAAACGGTTGTGGAAGTCTTACCAGAAAACATACTGTGAGCCGACTGAGGAGGTTTGGAGGAGGAAGCAGGTGAAAAACCACGGAGGTGTCCGGGAACTTTCTCTCGTATTCGAGATCTTGAACAATTTCTTTGCAGTGGGATCTTTGCACCAATGCGGGTCAGGTCACAAGGGCCTGCACGAAGACGATGAAGTAAGCTAGTAAGCAGCGAGATAAAATAAATCAGGTGACAGGAAGGCTACTTACTCGAAGTTATAACCCATTTCTCGAAGATGTAATCGGCAGGAGGCTGGATGGAGTCCTTCCTCACAAAGAAGAAGTCCTCAAACCATTTCTCATCACGGGATTTGGACAAGTGTCTGAAGGGAGCCTCTCCACGGCCCCAGAATGAGAATTGACCCCTACCCACGGACCTGATGTTTTACATATGGGCTAGATCGCCCAGAGTGATATAGTTACCAATGTTCTGACCGGCGGCCAGGGAGTAAAGAAGGACCCTCCAGATGGCAGCAGAAATTTGTGCCATGGCAAAATTATTCGTAAAGATGAAGTCTTGGATGAGTTTGGGAAAAGGAAAATGGAGGCCATATTTAAACGGGTACAAATAAAAACAGACCCATCCGGGACGAAGGGCGTCGGCTTTCTGAACCTGTTCAGGGATGGCAATATCCACCCCGTCACCAAGACCAAGCAAACCCTTGATCGTGGGAATGTCAGCAGCAGTCAAAGCAGAGTCGCAGTCGTGGGGATACTTAAAGAGTCCCCGAGAAGGAAAGGTTGGGTCAAGGTTGTGGTCAGCGGGTGCAGAGGTTGATCGGGTTTTACCCATGGTGGAAAAGAGAAAATTGAAATTAAAGGAGAAAAGGGGAAGAATACCTGGTAAAAGAGACGGAGGGGAGTGGAATAGTGAAGCCGGCAAGATGAAAGAAGAGGGAAGTTGAGGGTTTAGAGAGAGGGAGAGTTTTTGAAATAATTTGGGATTAATGGAAGTGGAAGGTGGAGGTTGAGATTATAAAGGAAGAGAGAGGGAGTAGGGTGCGAGTAAAGAGGAAATGGGCGGCTGAAATGATGGAGTTGCATGAAAAGAAGTGCAAATGACGACTTAGGGTTTTTAGCATTCGATTACGTAAATTCCTTGCTCGACACCTCGAAGCGTACCTCACAAGAAATTTGGGGCAAACTGTTTGGGCTAAATATAGCACAATAAGGAAGGCTCACTTAATAAAATAAAAGGCTACGAGAGGAGTGATAAGGAGGAAGGAAGTCCGTGATTAGGAAAAGAGGGAACGGGCTGAAAGGAGACCAGGGGCCCAACAGAGGAGACGTCCGGATTAAGGAAAGACAAGTTAGGTAGAAGTTAGGGAGAAGTTAGGGAGATCAGGGATGGGGAAGGCGGCCAAGTATGGAAAGAGTTCTTATGGAAATTATATCCCCTTTCCATAATCAAAGTAGGACATATCTAGGGTTCACACCCTATAAATAGCCAAGGAAGCAAATCAAGAAGGACATTCAAAAACGCATCCACACACATACTTACGCCAAGGCATTAACATACCCAAATATACCTCCGTCCAAGATCTTGCAGGCCTGACAACTCGCGCCAGAGAGATTAGCTTTACGTTTCAATTGTAATCATCCTCCTATTCAAGTATAGTGCGATTTTTGGCAGGGTACCGTCCCTCCCGCGGTTGTTCCCACATTGGTTTTTCCGCGTCGCCAAATCTTACGTGTCAATTTACATTACGTATTTATTTCTCTATTTACTTATCAACATACGAACAATCATACGATCAACCAACGAGTAAGACCGCATTGACCCTAATCAAATCAATTCGGTAAAATATACCTAAACATGTATTCTCACTGCAGGTTACCTAATAAACCGTACCCCCTATGTGCTTTTGAAAGGGAAAACTCCCTATGAAGTTTTATTTGATAAACCACCCACGTATGATACTTTACGAGTTTTTGGTTTGTGTTTTGTGAAGCATCCACGTAACGATGATGATAAATTTGCGTCGCGTAGTCGACGATGTATTTTTGTTGGTTACCCTTTTGGTAATAAAGGTTGGGAAGTGTATGATTTGGAGACAAACGATTTTTTTATCTCTCGAGATGTGGTTTTTGATGAGTCTGTGTTTCCTATGCATAACGGTAAAATTGCTGATAATGAGCATGAAAAAACACCATTGGGCGATATACCTGAAGATGGTGAAATTATTTTGGGTGATGTTGGAGAAGCATCATTGGACCATGAGTTGAGCGATCACGATCATCATGTGGAGTCGGGTGACCATGCTAGTGGGAATTGTGATCAGCCTAGTAGGCATGGTGAGATATCACCTGAACCAAAGTATGGGCGAGGTAACCGAGTTCACGTGCTATGGTCCAAGTATAGTAAAGATGAGTACGTCACTGGAGGTGCCCGTGTTCTTAATGATGTGGAAGATTATAGCCTTCTCTCGAATCACCCGGTCCACTCTTCTTCTTCTTCTTCTTCTTCTTCTTCAGGTATGCCATTGTGGACATGGGCCACAAGTCGGTCTGTGGACGTAAGCTACCTACCGGTCCGTAGTCACGGGCCGCCTGCACGCTAAGCCAGACTGTGGACATGCAACGATCTTTTGAAAGCCACGCTCGGCGGAGTAAAAATGCTTTCGACCGGATCGTTTTAGATCGGTCGGTTTCGTCTCGGCAAAGGTCTCGAAATGATGTTGAGATGTTCGGAGTCGCCACCAAGTATTTGTGGGATGCTTGGAACCCGTTTGAATGCACTTTATACCTAAGTCAATCAAGGCAACAAGCAGTGTTTGACATAGGAACTAAAGATAAGGACTCGTCTCCCTTTTAGCATTCTATGCCTAAAATGACTCTCGTACGCCCTGGATAAGGCCATCCACTATCCAAAGGTTCCAAGTAAGAGGTGAGGGTACGTATTGGGAAGCCCTTTAATCGGACACCCAATCCCGCCCGCCTTAGCGGCCTCTACTGATCGATCGTGGTTGTTTAAGTGCAAAAATTGATAAAACGGTTTAAATGCATGAATGCGCATCCAAAAGTCTTAACCTAACATGTGAATATTTCCTAAGTCGGTTGTTTATGCATGTACCAAGAAACTGGTGTCAAAGTTGGATTTAGATTGGTTTGCATGTGAAAACGAAAATTAAACATCCATTTACCAAATTCGGATTATGGTGCTTAACACGATCCATTTATTGTTAAAATGAAAGAATAAAAGGATGAATAATAAAATGTTAAAATGTTTGAAAGATTGTTAAGTCGTCAATCTGATCTATGTAGATTCGGGTTAACCGTAATCGGGATCGTCTTAGAATAGTACTGAAACAAAACAGAACAGTGCCGGGTAGCCCCATTGGGGCGCGAGCCTATTGGCGAGGGAAGGGGCTCTGCCCGGATTTTGAAAGATGGAAACAGGCAGCCTCTTGGGGCGCGAGTCAGACGACGACCCAAAGGGGCGTCTCCTGGTTATTAAAAAGGTTGTTTAAAACCGTTTTTTGTGATTAATGATTTGCAAGTATGATTTGCATGACTCAGAATAATTACTATTATGTTAGTAATATTTTTGTCGGATTTACAAGTTTGAAAAGCATAGTTTACAAATAAAAATGTAAAATGTTTGTGCTTAACCGTTTTATCACCGTACTCGAATTAAATCGACATGGTATTTATTTTAACAAAGGGTGATATGCAATATGGCCAAGATAAAAATAAAAATAAAATGAAATAAAAGTGAAAGGAAAATGTTTGATTTGAACAAAATATGTTAAGTTCATTTATTTGTAATTAGTTAAGTTTGTCATCGTACTCGGATTAAACCGACATGGTATAAGGAAGGATGATTATGAATTATGACTAATATGTTTACAAATGTAAAGAAATGAGAAAATGGTAAAGTAAAATAAAAAAGTTTCAAAATACCCATTAATATGTATTTAACCAAATAATATCACCGAGTCACGGATTAAACCGTCATGATATAAGGAACCAAGGGTGGTTATGATTTATGGTTAAAGTATTTGTCATAAAAATGAATTAAAATGGTAAAAAACTGTAAAAGGAATGAAGTAAAAATAAAAGATATTGTTGAAGGAAATATGAACTCAAACACGTTTGAGTCTGACCTGGACACCCCATTGAGGCGCGAGCCTCTTTGCACAGTAAAGGGCTTCTGTCTCAGGCCAAAACTCGATTTTGGCTCATCTAACCTATATTTGAATCGTGTTATGCATTGTTCATGCTTATAAACTCATAAAAACAATAAAGACATGAAATAAATGAGATATTTACACCCTCAAACTTACGTGTATTGATGTTTGCGACGTAGACGACTTTAGAGACGGTTTTCTCGTAGCGACTACTCGCGATCAAAGAAGTTCAAAAGTGTGAAGGATTTTGTTTTGAAAATATGTTAATTAAAACATGTTGATTGATGAATTGAGTTGGTCAAATGGGTTGGTCGAATGCACGGCGACGGTACCAAAAAAAATGTATAAGGCTTGTGTTTACAATCGGTAGGTCGTAAACACGTGTCGATTTTGTGACTTAGGAAGTCGGGTATAGAAGTTTAAGAGAGAGGTAAGGGGGCGGACACTCGTGTAAGAATTATGGGGTGTGAAGGTTGGTATTTATAGAGAAATGTGGGGTGGTAGGTCGGTTGAGTTTGCTTAGAGGCTAAGCAGACACCCCAAATAGGCGCGAACCACTTAGTGATTGAAAGGGGTGTACTGTCCCTTTTAATTTGGACGTGTCCTTTGCTCTATCTATTATTTGGTTGGTTTGATTTGTGGTAATCAAATAGGATATCATGTAACAATATGGGCACTTACTAAGATGATTTTTGGTGTTACTCGAGGTAGGTGTTTTGTGTGCTTGACTCGGGTTTGACCCGTGTGAGTCGGGATTTTAATTTTGAGTCGGTTTTTGGCCCGGTGTCAGTTTTGACTTTAATTAGGGTCATTTTAATGCAAATGGCAAGATAACACCATTCATGGCCTTATTTTTGACATTCGAGATTTGGTTTGACTCGGGTTGACTCAGGTCGACTCGAGTTGCGGGTTTCTGAGTCGATTTTGGGTCCGTAAACGGTTTTAACTCTAAATAGTGTTATTTTAATGCAAATGAAGTTAGAAAACCTATTATGAAACCATTTTTCATATCCAAATAGTGCATTAAACCATCTCATGTATAGCCAATCCACGCACACATATTAAAAACACGTTATAGTCCGATCATCATCGGGTGGTTTTTGGAAGGTGCGGATACTGGGTATCTACAGAGCCCCCACTTTGAATGAGGCTTGGACGGGGCGAAAGTCAAAGTATGGCCTCCAGTTTAATCGAAGATTACAACCTAAAGACCATTGCGACGTCGAGGCGACTCAAAAGGGTTTGAGCCAATGACCTGCCGTCGGGAAGGGAGATGTCAAGGCGACTCAGGTATTCGAGTTATGGACCTGTCGCCGGGAACATTTTAGAGTCTGTCGAATTTCGATTCTGGTCGTTTAAAGTCCATTAGACTACGTATAATGGCTCGCCAGCCATAAGAAGGAGTCATACGTGAGGCATCTTCGGGATATGTCCTTGAGTCATTTGCGCGTAAAGGCTCGCCAGCCGTGTTGAAGGTGCGTTTTGAGGCTTGCTAGCCATAGGAATGAGTCATACCTGAGGCATCTTCGAGACATGTCCTTGAATTGCTTCTTGTGTGCGTGCAAAGGCTCGCCAGCTATGTTGAAGGTGCGTTCTGAGGCTCGCCAGCCATGTTGATAGTGCGTTTTGAGGCTCGCCAGCCATTGATAGTCGAAAGATCGCCTGTGGGAGATAGACTAAAACATCGGGCTTATTTCAAGATATTGCCTAGTAATGACTTCCAACCAGGTTGACATTGATAGGTTCGGCTAGGGAGCAATGAACTCTAACTTGCCGGAGGTCCTAAATAAACTCCGTGGGGATAAATCATTTGAGTAAGGCTCTCTGGAGAACAATTTAGTGAGAGCGCTACATCGGGATTATGAACGATGTTGCGATGATCTTTGAAAGAACTGCGTCACTTCCATTTGAAAATCAGCACTCACTGGGGAGTTAGAAACTTCTTAGGACTCGCCAGGGATATGAGTTGTTACTCGTTGGGAGGTAGCGTATGTCATGTAATCGACAGGGTTAAAGACTTTGGACTTGATGGGTCGGCGCTTGCGGGGAAGAACCCAATACTTAGCTATAGTGTGTTTGTCTTCTCAGGATTGTCTGCATGGTTAGTGACCAAACAAATCCGTAGTCGCATAGACAAGCACGTAACATGCAAGCATATAAGCACGTAAGCAATTAGCATAAAAGCAATTAGCATGTAACATCTCACGTGAGGGGAGATAGAAGTTTCGAAAGTTGTGAAGCTTAAAATTGAGTCTTGTTGCTAGTGGATCCGTGATTTGATAGATTGGAGACACGTGACCATTGGGATACTAACTCACACAGACGCACACTGACATACTGATAAATGGGCAGTCGTGAACGTGACACAAAGTCAGTGTCGACACAACAAGAGGTTGACTCTGACAAACTTTGCACATGTAAGTGCAACTCCTAGCCAAGAAATGGTGACAACGCATATCAAATCCCTGAGGTAGAAGGTCCGCTTGGCTGGGGAACACAAATTGATTATTTTCTCCAGACACATTTTCTTTTGCTTGCTTGTTTGAGATCCCTCCCTGAGGCATGATGATTCGGAGATCAGAACCAAGACCTTGCCATCGTCCGAACCGAGCACTAGGTTGTGGTCGGCTTTATTTTGGACTGTAGTTGAGACTCAAAAGATGTTTGTGGATAAAGGACGGATAGAGTCTTGAAAGAGAAGCCCTCAGAGTGAGATGGTGGGAATTTGACAAAACAGGGAATGGGCGACGTCTTAAGGAAGAAGCCCCCAGTAAAAAGGTATAAGATTAATTTTAGCAGCTGGGTGGGCGGCTTTTGAGGATTGATGGTTTTGGTTGAGATTGAAATGGGTGTGCGGTTGTGTCCTTGTTGGGGGACTGCCCACGTATTCGCGTGTTTGCGAAATCAAACCAGATCGTAGTTCTGAGCTGTTTTTTCGAGGGTTGAAAATTTGAATTGTTTTGAAAGGGATGTGCGGTTGTGTCCTTGTTGGGGACTGCCTACGTATTCGTGTGTTTGCGAAATCAAACCAGAACGTAGTTCTGCATGTGCGTGCAATGGGTTGCAAATTGAAGGTGTGAAAATTGAATGTGTGTGGGGGTGTGGTTGTGCCCTCATAATAGAACTGCCTACGTATTCGCGTGTTTACGAAATTACACCAGATCGTAGTTCTGCATGGGTGTTGATAATTAATTTTGAGTTGTATGGTTGTCCTTGAAGGACTGCTTACGTATTCACGTGATGTGAAATCAAACCAGATCGTAGTTCTGAATGTGTGTGCCTAGGCTAACTGCTAGGATCTTAAAGGTGTGAGGGTCACGACGGTAAATGCCGTTTGGTGACTTGAAAATTGATTTGAGAGAATCCCTCCTTGATCATGAATCGAAGAGGTCTAGTTTGTGAAAATGTTCCTTATCATGTGAGCACACTAAAAAGTGGACCCTAAGGGTAGACTAGGTATGTCCCGTTCTCGGTAGCAATGCATTCGAGGACTCTGTATCTGGGTCAGGGTGAAAATGGCTTTGACATTATAGAATGTGGAGCTTGGTAATGATTGGTTTGTTTGACAAATAAAAATCTGGAGTTGAGGGTCATGGCGGTGAATTCCGTTTGGTGACTCGAAAGTTTATTGGAGAGAAATACTTCTTGATCATGAATCGAAGAGGCATAGTTTGTGAAAATGTTTCTTCTTAAGTGAGCACACTAAAAAGTGGACTATAAGAAAGCAATGTTTTTGAAGACTCCATATCGGGATCAGGGTAGAAGTGGCTTCGGCATTTTGGAATGTGAAGCTTGGTAATAAGAGTTTTGTTTGACAGATAAATATCTGGAGCTTGTATTTGTGGTGTTCAGGCCGATGGGTTACGGCTTGTAATGTGGTGCGGAATGGAGTCTCAAGCTTGATATGGCCTGAGCACGAAATGGCTGGTAATTAATGTGGGATCAGATTCCCATGTCTGGACCTTAAAGGTTAAAGTGTGATATTACGAGCTTTAGGGGAATCCTCAGAAGCCTAGATAGGTCTTCCTATATCAGTCTCTAGAAGGACTTAGGGGTGAGGCAGTGTTTGTTATGATCTTGAGGGTAATCCCTAGGATCCTAGATGGGTCTCCCTGTAATAGTCTCCAGAAGGACTTACGGGTGAAGAAAGGTTGGGTTTGTTGTTAATTGACGAGTCTTGAGTTATTATTTTAGCTCTTTGACATCAGGTTTTGGTGTTTGGTGTTTTGAAGTTGTCGGTCCGGGATTTGATGTGTTGGACTCGTTGGTCCTAGGCTTTGGACTTATTGGTCCTGGACTTTGTATTTTGGACTTGTTGGTCCTGGGCTTTGGACTTGTTGGTCCTGGACTTGGTATTTTGGACTTATTGGTCCTGGGCTTTGGACTTGTTGGTCCTAGACTTGGTGTTTTGGATTTATTGTTTGGTGTTTTGGACTTGTCGGTCCGGAATTTGGTGTGTTGGACTCGTTGGTCATGGGTGTAACAACCCGGATCATAAAACAAAGGAAAAACTTTTATAAAGTAAATATCAGAGTACGATACTGATAAAAGGGTCAAGGTGGCGGAAACACTTGACCAATCCGGTTCGCTACTAAATCCAAAACCAAACTAATACATTATTCAAAGGTTCTCATAACATGAAAAAAAACTCCTAATTTATTATTATTCTCGCTTCGCACATTCCCCAAGCAAGCATCATCCAAACAACAAACATCTGAACAACCTGAGAAGGGGGTCGATAATTCATTCGGGAGTAACTAGATGCTCTCCTAGTCATGTTTACAACAATTGAATATAACTAAAAATCAATAACAATTGTAATGCAAAACTAGTAAACATGTGAGACCATCTATACTCACGAAGACTCAACATCAAGTTACCATGAAACAAGAACATATTAGGATAACCACCTAATTAATAACTCTAAAATTAAACCACATGAGATGACACATGACAACAACCCATGTTATGACACCATGTAGAAACTTAGGACAATCAAACTCGATGTAACCACAACTAAACCAAAAAACCCTCAGAGCGTATAACGAACTGCCTCTGACTAATGAAGCGTATAACGAACTGCCTCCAACCACTAGAGCGTATAACGAGCTGCCCCTCGCAATAAACACAGTGTATAGAATGAACGCCGTTAGAGCGTATAATGAACTGACTCTAACCACTAGAGCGTATAACGAACTGCCTCTAGATATGGAGCGTATAACGAACTGCCTCCATAGTCGGTATGGACCGTATAACAAACTGCATCCACTGTGGACCGTATAACGAACTGCTTCCATACTATGTGTAGCGTATAACCACTGCCTACATGCCTAAGACCTGGCCAGACCTCTCGATGAAACACAGAGCGTATAACGAACTTCCTCTACTACCCCCCCGACCATAGACCATAAGAATCCCCGAAGGGTAGCGTTTGTTCATTCCGATAGTATATAACTGATACTATCGTCATCTATACAACCAACCAAATAACAAGTACACAGTATAACCGACAACACCAACAATGCATGAACAAACATCACGACTCGACTCTTAGAATAATGTAACTGACTATACCACTTATCATATGAATAGAGTAACCAAAGACATAAGCTAATATAATGTTATACTATAACTGGATATAACTCCACATATGAAGCAATTACTAAAGATCAATGTTATAGTAACCTTAACCATAACATGAACTTTAGATGTGAGGCTATACTAACCTCGACTATAACTTCAACATATAAAACTTGAAGTTATACTTACCTCAACTACAACCTTGACATGAAACTCAAAGTTATACTAGTTCCAACCATAACCTTGAGCCATAAATATCAGGGTACGTTAGTTCCAGCTATAACCCTAACTCGTACTTCAATGTTATAGTAGCTTCAGCCATAACTAGAGTAACTACCCAAAGTTGTATTAACTTTAGCTATAACACTTGAATCATCATCAAGGTTATACTAGCTTTAGCTATAACTTTGGAGAGCACCCTTGGCAGCTTATCATGCCGCCATTAGGGTTCACTCGTAAACCCTAATTACGCTCATGACACCCATAATAAATAAATAAACAACATATGACATGTAATTAATTCATAAAAACGTATACAACCATGCGAAACATAATTGATCATGATAACAAATAATCAAACATGTACCAATCATGTCAAACAATCCTAAACGTATACAACCATGCGAAACATAATTAATCATGATAACAAATAATCAAACATGTACCAATCATGTCAAACAATCCTTAAATCATATTAATTACATCAATTGGCATAAACACAGTTAAAAGAAAACACCTAGTTACCTTATTAAGCAAATAATCTTAAAGATCGTCTTCAACGATATAAACGTCCTCTCCAGGAGCAACTTCCACGCCTTCATTGAATCATCCACGTGCCAAAGATAACGAATCTAATAAATATACTAACTATATATATATAAACTATAAAAACCATAAAACTATGTGAAAACATAAAACTTACGAAGAAGATAGATAAATCCAAGAAGTAGGATCGATCTAAGTACGAAAGATGATGAAAGGAGGAGGAAGAGGTGCGGCACGAAACCCTAGGAAGGGTGGAGGCACACGGCACAAGGGAGGAAGAAGGAGGAGAGAATTAGGTTTAGGGTTTTTGAGAAAAGAGAAGCAAGGGTTTGGTTTCCCCTAATATTTATAGAGAAGCTCATGGGTTTATTCTAGGTTTAGGCCCAAAACTCACCCATCTACACCAAAAACACGTGAGACCCAAGGAAGGAGCGGGCCTTCATTGTTTTTCGAGCCCAACGAGCCCAAAAGAAAAGAGACGGATATTTTCCCGGAAAATAAAATATAAAATATGGGAAAATAAAATTATAGAATTATATTAAGGAAATTAGGGGTGTTACAATCCAACCCCCTAAAAAGAAGTTTCGTCCTCGAAACTTGATAAGAGAACTACCTCACTCGAAAAGATGTGGATGCTTCTCTCGCATAGACGCTTCGGTTTCCCAAGTCTCTTGCTCAAACATCTGACTCCTCCACAAAACCCGAACCAAAGGTACAACCTTATTCCTTAACCTCTTCTCCTGACGTTCCAAAATGCGAACATGATGTTCCTCATAAGTGATGTTAGGCTCAACCTCGATAACATCAGCCTGCAGAACAATTAGGTGACACGACCTAGACCAGAAGGTAGGTACTAACTTAGGCGGAGACTTGACGTTATCTAGATGACTTGACTTGAAATCGACTGGACTGTAATCTACTCGAGGCTGAATCGGAATGGTGGACTGAAATTTTCGAAAATAGAAATTTTCAAAAAGATTCAGTTGTAGTTTTATGGACAGCTTCCGAAGAGTAGGAATCTTTAGAAGGTCGGCCAGTTGAAAGGGTTATCTTAGATTTGTTTTCAAAAGACGGTTTAAGTTGAGATTGCGGCGGCTCTGAAAACAATAGGTTGTATCTGAAACGGTTTTTGAAATTCCGAATCACGGATTTGAATATCGAGAATTGAAGAATTTGGAATCGTCATCACAATGGCCATGAAAACGGTTAAATTTGTTTTCAAATATTTTGAAATTGGGTTGAAAGTTTGAAAACGGTTAAATTTGATTTCAAAGATTTGATTTTGGATTTGAAATCTAAAAACGGTTAAATTTGTTTTCAGAGATTTGATTTTGAATTAAAACATTGAAAATGGTTAAATTTGTTTTCAAAGATTTGAAATTAGATTTGAAATTTGAAAACGGTTAAATTTGTTTTCAAAGATTTGATTTTGAATTGAAATTTAAAAACGGTTAAATTTGTTTTCAAATGATTAAGTTTTGATTGAAAATTTGGAAACAGTTTAAATTGTTTCCAATGTTTTGAAATTGGAAATTATGAGGATTGAATTTGTCATTACGACGGGTTAGAAAACCGTTTTAACCTTTGAAAGACGGTATGCAAATCGAAAATTTTGAGAATTGAAATCGTCATTACGACGGCTTAGAAAATCTAAACTTGATTTCGAAAACGAGATTTGAAACTTGGAAAGTTGCACGGGTTGAAATCGTTATTACGACGGTTTGAAAAACATTTTTGTTTGAAAACTGAATTTAAATTTTAAAAATTCGAGGGTAGAATTCATTATTACGACGGCGTAAAAGGCCGCTTTGAGGATGCAACGGTCAGTGACAGACTGAGGTTTGAAATGGCCATTATAACAACGTAAAGTATTTTGAAATGGTTTGTGAAAACAGGGTTTGAAAATCGTCATTACGACGGAGTGATAAATGTGCATTTGAAATGGTTATAACAACCGGGTTTTGAAATGGCCATTATAACGGCATAAAAATGTGTATTTGAAATTGGTTATTAAAGCCTGGTTTTGAAATGGCCATCATAACGGCATAACAAGTTGCGCAAAAATCGACAAAAGACTGAGGTTTGAAACGGTTGTGAAAAACCGGTTTTGATAATCGTCATTATGACGGCCTAGATAGGCGTGTTGAATGCTTGTAGAAAACCGGGTTTGAAAATTGTCATTACGACGGCCTAAAAAGGCGTGTTGAAATGGTTGTAGAAAACCGGGTTTGAAAATCATCATTACGACGGCCTAGAATGGCGTGTTGAAATGGCTATAGAAAACCAGGTTTGAAAATCGTCATTAAGACGGCCTAGAAAGGCGTGCTACGGTCGGCGAAAGAAGAGGTTTAAAACGACCATTATAATGGCGCGAAATGGTGTTTTTGAAAGTTTGAAAATGACACGGAAGGACTTATGATCACATAACAAATAAGCACTCGCAGTTTCATTATATTATGCATAATGCTGACACGGGTTTTGGCTTAATAAGGGTGGTTACACACCAAGCAATGAAACCCCGATTTTCGAGAGGGATACCAATCCAAATAAAATGCGTAAGGAGGGTGCCCTAGCCTGGTGCTTGAAGGTGATGAAAGCTCTTTGACGAAGCAGAAATGTATAACGTCAACGGTATGCTTGACTCAATCGGCATTCGAAACGCGGGGATGAGAAAACTCACGCCGACGGGACAAGCCAATTGGTCGAAAAAGGTTAGGTTGTGGGCCCGGACAAGGAACCCAACTTATAACCGTAATATCAATTAATGCAATTTAACCACGATCTCATTCGAGTTTCACCTCTAAGGGTAACAAAGACACAAGTGTCCTATTTCTCCCCATCGAAGTCGCCAATCTGTGGACAAGGGCCACAGGCCGGTCTGCAGGCGCGATGCCGCCTACCGGTTTGTAGTCACGGGCCATCTGCACACCAATCCAGACTGTGGACGTACAACGGTCTTTTGAAAGCCACGCTCGGCGGCGTAAAAATGCTTTCGACCGGATCGTTTTAGATCGGTCGGTTTGGTCTCGGCAAAGGTCGCGAAACGATGTTGAGATGTTCGGAGTTTCCACCAAGCATTTGTGGGATGCTTGGAACCCATTCGAATCCACTTTATACCTAGGTCAATCAAGGCAACAAGCGGTGTTTGACATAGGTACTAAAGATAAGGACTCGTCCCCTTTTTAGCATTCTATGCCTAAGATGACTCTCGTACGCCCTGGAAAAGGCCATCCACTATCCAAAGGTTCTGAGTAAGGGGTTAGGGTACATATTGGGAAGCCTATTAATCGGACACCCAATCCCGCCCGCGTTAGCGATTTCTACTGATCGATCGTGGTTGTTTAAGTGCAAAAGTTGATAAAACGGTTTAAATGCATGAATGCGCATCCAAAAGTCTTAACCTAACATGTGAATATTTCCTAAGCCGGTTGTTTATGCATGTACTAAGAAACTGGTGTCAAAGTTGGATTTAGAATGGTTTGCATGTGAAAACGGAAATTAAACATCCATTTACCAAATTCGGATTATGGTGCTTAACACGATCCATTTACTGTTAAAATGAAAGAATAAAAGGATGAATAAGAAAATGTTAAAATGTTTGAAAGATTGTTAACTCATCGATCTGATCATTGTAGATTCGGGTTAACCGTAATCGAGATCATCCTAGACAAGTGATGAAACAAGACAGAATAGTGTCGGGTAGCCCAATTGGGGCGCGAGCCTATTGGCGAGGGAAGGGGCTCTGCCCGGGTTTTGAAACATGGAAATAGGCAGCCTCTTGGGGCGCGAGTCAGACGACGACCCAAAGGGGCGTCTCCTGGTTATTAAAAAGGTTATTTAAAACCGTTTTTTGTGATTAATGATTTGCAAGTATGATTTGCATGACTCAGAATAATTACTTTTATGTTAGTAATATTCTTTGTCGGATTTGCAAGTTTGAAAAGCATAGTTTACAAATAAAAATGTAAAATGTCTGTGCTTAACCGTTTTATCACCGTACTCGAATTAAATCGACATGGTATTTATTTTAACAAAGGGTGATATGCAATATGGCCAAGATAAAGATAAAAATAAAATGAAATAAAAGTGAAAGGAAAATGTTTGATTTGAACAAAATATGTTAAGTTCATTTATTTGTAATTAGTCAAGTTTGTCATCGTACACGGATTAAACCGACATGGTATAAGGAACCAAGGATGATTATGAATTATGACTAATATGTTTAGAAATGTAAAGAAATGAGAAAATGGTAAAGTAAAAGAAAAAAGTGTTAAAATACCCATTAATATGTATTTAACCAAATAATATCACCGAGTCACGGATTAAATCGTCATGGTATAAGGAACCATGGGTGATTATGATTTATGGCTAGAGTATTTGTCATAAAAATGAATTAAAATGGTGAAAACCGTAAAAGGAAAGAAGTAAAAATAAAATATAGTGTTGAAGGAAAAACGAACTCAAACACGTTTGAGTCTGACCTGGACACCCCATTGAGGCGCGAGCCTCTTTGCACAGTAAAGGGCTTCTGTCTCAGGCCAAAACTCTGTTTTGGCTCATCTAACCTATATTTGAATCGTGTTATGCATTGTTCATGCTTATAAACTCATAAAAACAGTAAAGACATGAAATAAATGAGATATTTACACCCTCAAACTTACGTGTATTGATGTTTGCAACGTAGACGACTTTAGAGACAGTTTTCTCGTAGCGACTGCTCGCGATCAAAGAAGTTTAAAAGAGTGCCTTAAAAATGGATTTTGTTTTGAAAATATGTTAATTAAAACATGTTGATTGATGAATTGAGTTCGCCCAATGGGTCGGTCGAATGCACGGCGACGGTACCAAACAAAATGTGTAAGGCTTGTGTTTACGATCGGTAGGTCGTAAACACGTGTCGATTTTGTGACTTAGGAAGTCGGGTATAGAAGTTTAAGAGAGAGGAGAGGGGGCAGACACTCGCGTAAGAATTATGGGGTGTAAAGGTTGGTATTTATAGATAAATGTGGGGTGGTAGGTCGGTTGAGTTTGCTTAGAGGCTAAGCAGACACCCCAAAGAGGCGCGAGCCACCTAATGATTGAAAGGGGTGTACTGTCCCTTTTAATTTGGACGTGGCCTATGCTCTATCTATTATTTGGTTGGTTTGATTTGTGGTAATCAAATAGGATGTCCTGTAATAATATGGGCCCCTAATAAGATGATTTTGGGTGTTACTTGAGGTAGGTGTTTTGTGTGCTTGACTCGAGTTTGACCCGTGTGAGTCGGGATTTTACTTTTGAGTCGGTTTTTGGCCCGGTGTCAGTTTTGACTCTAATTAGGGTCATTTTAATGAAAATGGCAAGAAACCATTCATGGCATTATTTTCGACATTCGAGATTTAGTTTGACTCGGGTTGACTCAGGTCGACTCGAGTTGCGGGTTTCTGAGTCGGTTTTGGGTCCGAAAACGGTTTCAACTCTAAATAGTGTTATTTTAATGCAAATGAAGTTAGAAAACTATTTATGAAATCATTCTTTATATCCGAGTAGTGCATTAAACCATCTCATGTATAGCCAATCCACGCATATATATCAAAAACACGTTATAGTCCTGTAGATACCCAGTATCTGCGGAGACTCCAACAAACACCCGATGATTATCGGACTACAACATGTTTTGGGATCGCAGCGTTTGATCGACAGTTTGTGTACAACTTTACGTCGGAAAACTTAAAACGATTTCGAAAACAAAACATTTCAAAACATTTCAAAAATACCTGGAGTGTTTAATGCACAACGACGGGGTCGCGATGACACTAACTAGAGTCAAAACCGACACCGGACCAAAAACCGACTCGAGAATTCAAATCCCGACTCCAACAACGAGTCAAACCGAGTCAACCACAAAAACAAAATATCTTCAAGCCTTCTATACTAAGTTTTCCCGGATTCATGAATGGTCAAGTACCAAACATGTGACTACAAAACCTAGGATAGAACAAATCATGATTTCCTTTGTTGTGATAGTGACAACACAACTCGAAGTGCCGCGATTTGGCTCGCGCCTCTTTGACCAGCCCAGGTGGCCACGTCGCTCAAAACTCACAAAACCACTCATTCTCCTAAAAATACCCCTCAAATGCCACCCATTTGAGATTTACGCGAGTGTCCGCCCCCTCTTTTCTCCCTTAAAATTCTCGACTCGACTTCTAAAGTCACAATCCGACGCGTGTTTACGACCTACCGATCGTAAACACGAGCCTTACACACTGTTTCGTACCGACATCGTGCATTAAACTACTTGTCCGACCACTTTGACCACTACACCATCACTAAACATTTAAAACACTCTTTTACTTACCAAAACGGTTTTAAACCGAGATTTTTCCGATCAAACAAGTTGTTACACTTACGTCGGTCACTCGCCACAACCAAACATTTAAGTATGAGGGTGTAAAAATCCTCTTTTATTATGTTTTCATTTGTTTCATGACTTTAACATGCTAAAACATGCATAACATCAACCAAAACATGGAATAAACGAGCCAAAACTGATTTTTGGTCTGAGGCAGAAGCCCCTTAGGTCGCCTACTGGCTTGCGCCTAAATGGGGTGTTCAGACCAGAGATCAACCGTGTTTGTTCTCGTCATTTCCCTTAATCCATTTTTCATATTTGTAATCGGTTTTTACCATTTCAAGTATTTTCGAAATCCTTTTGTTTCATTTCACATGTTTTAACCGTAAAGCATTCTTCACCCTTGGTTCTTCATACCATGGCGGTTAAACCCGTGTTTCGGTGATAATATTTGGTTAATGACATTTAAGAGGTATTTTAAAGCTTTTATTTCATTTCTTTACATTTTCAAACAAACATATTAGTCACCAACACGAAATCATCCTTGGTTCCATATACCATGCCGGATTTTAACCCGGGTGCGATGATCAGTAACGACTAATTACATTCAAAATGGACTGAAAAAAATTAGTCCATAATCATTTCCAAAACTATTCATGTCAAGCTTGTCAAATCGAACCCGACACCGAATATTATCAAACAATGATGATTATTCGAGTCTAGTTCTTCAAATCAACAAATGCGGTCTAAACGACCCTTTCAAGATCAAACCGGGTTCAAATACCCACTTTCAACACGTTTTACAACGTTTTTAAACAAAGTAACACGGCATACAACCGTTGGCTAACCCGCGCCTCAAGCAGGCCTTTTCTGTCTCATTTTCAAAACCAGAGGGAGGCCCCTTACACCGCCGGCTGGCTTGCGCCTCTTATAGCCGTCTGGTACAGGGCCTGTTTCTTTCCAGCATTAGTCCAGGACGATCCCGACTCCGGTTAGCCCGGATATAGGACGGATCAGATGACTATTCGAACCATATTTGCCAAATGCCTTACTAAGACAAATGGATCATGTTATGCACCCTAAACCTAATACGGTAAATGGATGTTTAATTTCCGTCTTGCATACAAATCAATCATTAATCCAACTCGACATCTTATACTTGATACTTGGATTAAATCAACCGACTTAGAAAGCTCACATGTTAGGTTTAAATCATTGGATGCGCATTCATGCATTTAAACCGTTTTATCAACTTTTGCATTCAACCAACCAAGATCGATCAGTAGAGGCCGCTAAACGCAGGCGGGATTGGGTGTCTGATTAAAGGGCTTCCCAATACGTACCTTCACCTCTTACTCAGAAACTTTGGATAGTGGACGACCTTATCCAAGGCGTACGAGAGTCATTGTAGAGATAGGATGCTAAAGAGGGACGATTTCATTATCTTTAGTACCTATGTCAAAACGCTACTTTGTGCTTCGATTTGACCGAGGTATAAAGTGGAATTCGAACGGGTTCCAGGCATCCCACAAATGCTTGGTGGCGACTCCGAACATCTGTAATCGTTTCGAGACCCTTACCGAGACGAAACCGACCGATCTAAACGATCGATCCTGGCCGAAAGCACCTTTACGCCGCCGAGCGTGGCTTTCAAAAAAGACCGCTGCCGTTGTCCACAGATCGGCTGGGCATACGCAGGTGGGCCCACGTCCACAGATTGGCGACTCCACTGGGGAAAACTAGGACACTTACGTCTTTGTGATCCCTAGATGGTGAGACTCGAACGAGGTCTTGGTTGGAATGCATTAATTGATATTACGGTCACGGTCGGGTTCCTTGTCCGGGCCCACAACCTAACCTTTATCGACCAATTGGCTCGTCTCGTCGGCATGAGTTTTCTCATCCCCGCGCTTCTAATCCCGATTAAGTCAAGCATACCATTGACGTTACACATTTCTGTTTCGTCAAAGAGCTTTCATCACTTTCGAGCACGAGGCTAGGGCACCCTCCTTACACATTTTGTTTGGATTGGTATCCCTCTCGCAAATCGGGGTTTGATTGCTTGGTGTGTAACCCACCCTTTTAAGCGAAAACCCGTGTCTGCATGATGCATATTATAATGAAACTGTGAGTGCTTATGTGCTACTTGATCATAAGTCCTTCCGTGTCATTTTGCAAACTTTCAAAACACCTTTTTGCGCCGTTATAATGACCATTTCAAACCTCGGTCTTTCGCCGACCGTTGCACGCCTTTCTAGGCCGTCGTAATGACGATTTTCAAACTCGGTTTTGTATAACCATTTCAACACGCCTTTTTAGGCCGTCGTAATGACGATTTTCAAACCCGGTTTTGTATAACCATTTCAACACGCCTTTTTAGGCCGTCGTAATGACGATTTTCAAAGCCGGTTTTGTATAACCATTTCAACACGCCTTTCTAGGCCGTCGTAATGACGATTTTCAAACCCGGTTTTGTATAACCATTTTAACACGCCTTTCTAGGCCGTCGTGATGACGATTTTCAAACCCGGTTTTGTACAACCATTTCAAAATCACCTTTTTACGCCGTTATAATCGCCGCGTCTAGACACGGATTTTAACCCGTTTTGCGCCGACAGTGGCTCTTTCAAAACCTGAGTAAAGCACACACCCTTTTCTCGAGACACTTTCGGGATCCCGAGGACCATACACCGTCCCCGAGACCTTTTGAAACATTTCAAACTCGATTTTCAAAACATACAATTTTGAATTTCAAAACCGTCTTGGGAAGCAACACGCCGTTTCCCGAGCCGACTCAAACTCAAACCGTCTTTTGCAAATAAACTTAAGACAACCCTTTTCAACTGATCGACTTGCGGAGATTTCTATCTTCGGAAGCCGCCCACTAAAGCGACAAATGAATCTTTTGAAAATTCCTATTTTCGAAAACTTCAGTCCAACATTCCAATTCCGCCTCGTGTCTATCGAGTCAAAGCAAACGTACTTATGGGTCTTTACTTATAAGTCATCTCACCACGAGACCCGTCCAGTGGCGTCACGCCGTCATGTTGGACCCGTGTCAAAGGTTCGGTCAAACACCGTCACGTTATAAATCGAGTCAGCACCGAGGGACCACACACGGTCACCCCGTCTTGTTGAGTCGATCTTGGTCTCGTCCTCTGTGTTGTTTGCGTTCAGTCTTGGAACCGTGTCGGATTGAGTTGTAATGTGAGCCGTTTTTCTGCCTCAGAGCCATGGCCCCATCTTCAGCTTCGTCTAACAACAACAATGATAACAACGGAGATGTCACAACTGATCAGCTAGCCAACCTTCTTACCGCTCTTAAGGTCACCCTGGATCGCGTCGAGACCCGTATCGACGCCTTGGAGAACAAGGAAATTGGGGAACATAATACCCCACCTCTGACTGAGACTGAGAAGAGGCTGAAACTTTTGGAAGAGCAACTCCTATCTCGGGGTAACAACATCCACCTTGAAAATAACCGAAGGTTCGAACCTGTTGGGGACCAGTTACCTGACAACTTCACCCTGACTGATGTGCCTAAATTCAAGGGAGTGGAGGACCCACTCAACCACATCCGTGCTTTCAAAGACTACATGGCCATTAAGGGGGTCAAACAGGAACTTTTTACCAGGATCTTCCCCCCCTATTTGGAGCCAATACCTCGCCAATGGTACTACTCCTTAGACCCGAAAAACCTTACCACCTGGGACGAAATCGCAGTTGAGTTTGCCAAATAGTATGCCGACAATGTCGAGATCCAGGCCAACACCCGTACTCTCGAGGTGTTAACCCAAAACGACAAGGAAGGATTCACTGAGTTCCTAACTCGTTGGAGGAGGGTGAGTACTCAATTGGTTAGCAAGCCTAATGAATCAACTCTGGTGGAAAAATTTGTCAACAACCTCCGCCCGGTTTATGCCAACCTGCTGAGGTATCAGAATATCAAAACTTTTCAAGATCTGCAGATTCTAGGGACACGCATTGAGGACGACCTCCGAGAGGGTGTCTTAGGAAAGACCACAGGCATGGGTTATCAAGGATCCACCTCAACAGACAAACAAGATTGATGAGGTCAACCTCGTCGAACCATCTGCCAAGAAAATTGAACGCCCCCAGAGAGTGTTCACCAACATAGGGTCAACTTATGCAAGTGCCTTGAAAAGGCTCATGGACCAAGGGAAGCTACAACCGATCGGGCCCACCCCGGACCCGGCCGACGCCAAGAAATCCCGATTTTGGAATCCCAACGCCTACTGCCAGTATCATCGAGGGAAAGGGCATGATACCGAAAATTGCTTCAAACTCAAGCACCTCATTCAAGACATGATTGAGAAGGGAGATTTGCCTATACCCCCACCAACTAAGCGAAACAACAAGACGAACCCTCTGGGAATTCACGCCATCTCTGACAATGAGCCAACCCTAGACTGCTCTCATCTCATCTTGCCAATTGACGATGAGATAAATGCTCTAGAAAAGGACCCTTCAGACGGAGTGTTCGTGTTCAGTGCTGCCACTATGCTCACTATGTTTCAGCAAGTTGAGGAGGCCATGGCCAGCCTTTCTAAGAGAATCACCCGACTCGATGACGCCTACCGTCGACTCATCTTCAAACCCCCGACACCACGTCCGCGGGAGAATTCCCCAAGCATTCAAAACTACCCACCCCAAGATGGATTGCTCCCGCGACCATTCTGGCATAGACCCCACGAAAACCACCTTCAAAATAACCACACTCATGAGAATTACTCTCAAAATAACCACCTTCAAAATAACCACCCTCACGAGAATTACCCTCAAAATAACTACCCTCACAAAAATCGCCCTCACAAAAATATTCCCCACAAGAACTACCCACCGAGGAATACCCCTCCAAGGTATCCTCGAGACCCTGAAATTAACGGCATATGGCGGGATGATGTTGAGGATGTCTATGTCGTCCCAGGAAAGGAGAAGCGGACGAAGGAAATCGGATATCTCAGCCGGTCCGGACGTCCCTATCAGAATCCGAACAACCCAGCGGTCGTTCCAACAATGAATGACCAAATCATCCCGGAGGTGGACACTCAACCAAAGGCTCCCGAGAACTCAATCCTGAAACAGCTCCAGAAAACGAAAGCCGAGATCTCTATCTGGCAACTGATCGCAACGTCTTTTGAGCATCGACAGGCCTTGCTACAGGCCTTGGGAAAATTAACCGTGCCCTCCACCTCTTCTCCAGAAGAAATAGTGGCACACATGACAAGAGACGCCCCTGACCTGAGCAATCCGGTCGTCTTCTCTGACGAGGATATCTCCCTGTTCGGAGCCAACCATAACCTGGTCCTATACATCACTGTGCAATGCCTCCAAAAGAACATACCAATGGTCCTCGTGGATGACGGTTCCGCCGTGAATGTCATTCCTCTCAAAAATGCCCACAGGTTGGGTATTAAGGAATCTGATTTAATCCCAACGAATCAAGGAGTACGCGCCTACGACGGCACTCGTCACAAGGTCGCTGGGCTTATCACTATAGCCGTCGCAACTGGGCCACTAGAAAGAAAAACCAATTTCCAAGTGGTCCACATCGACCCATCCTTCAACATGCTCCTGGGACGCCCCCGGATTCACGCCGTCAAGGCAGTCACATCAACGCTTCACCAAAAGATCAGGGTCCCCTTCAACGGGAAAACGATCACGATCCCCGCTTCCCCAATCAAAGCAGTTATAAGAAGAGGGGTAGCCTCCCAAGCCATTGAGGAGGACGACAATGAAATGTGGGGTTTCCAAGCCGTGAACGCCATAACTGATGAGCTAACAACCTCTGAATGTGACCCGTTCGCCAGCCTCATGATCAACCGTATCATGATGCGCCAGGGTTATTGCCTGGGTTTGCCGCTCAATTCGCTAAAGGACCCATTGCCTCCCCTGAAACAGGCTAAGGTCCCCAACATTCCCTTTGGGCTGGGATACGAACCTACCAATGAAGACATCCAGGAGATGAACCTCCTAATCCGAAAACGCAAGAAGCACGGAGTCATCCTCCGTCCCTACCACCTGACTCTCAACGGATACTTTGTCCCCGAGGGAGAGTCCGAACTTTACCACGGCTTTCCGGAGCCTATCTATGACTCTGTGGAGAAGACTAGATACCCGGGAGTGGAAGTCTTCCAAGACTGCTACTTTATTCCCGACAACATCGAAGCTGCATCATTCGAGTCCAAACCGTCACCATGCCTCGACGGACAAGCTCTCACACTACTCTTTGGGGAAGATAACATCAAACGCCTCGACTATGAGGACATCATTAACATCGCCCTGAAAGACAATCAGTTTGATCCAACCGCCTTGATCTCCGATACTGACCCGGAGAAAGCCACCCAAGGCTGGAGGAAAACCATCAAGTGGACCGATCGCCAAGGCCGCATTCTCAAAATCACAACTGGAGAAGGCCCTATGTTCAAGAAGGAAAGTGCTAAAGGATCTGAGTCTGAGTCTGAGTCGGAGTCAGAGTCTGTTATAGCTTCTAACACTCCGGATGTCCCAGTCAAGGTCCCCTTCCCACTGTTTTATCACAAAGTTGTGGCTGATTCAGAGGCTGAGTCTGCTAAGGTCACCCCCACTCCAATGAAAGGTGACAACCTGGAGCCTGTTCCAGGGGCCACTTCCTCTGTCGTGTCGCCTCTAACTGACCACGAGATGTCTGTCCTTTCCGAGCTTTTCGCTCGTGTCAACTTAATGAACGCTAAGTTTGCTTATGACTCGTCTCATTTTAACTGCAATGCAATTCTGAATGATCATGAGGAATTTGACTTGAGTAACTACCCACCTCACTTAGCCAAAGAACTTGACAAATGGGAAACCAGAACCCCCATCATTGAGGAAACCGAGCCTATTAACGTAGGAACCGACAATACACCTCAAGAACTTAGGATAGGGACAACCCTGGACCCCTCGGAAAGACAACAGTTCATTGACCTCGTCCACGAATACAAGGACGTGTTTGCCTGGTCTTACAGAGATATACCTGGGATTGACAGAGAAATTACAGAGCACCGGATACCCATCAAACCTGGGGCTAAACCTGTGAAACAGAAGCTACGCCGGATGCGTCCTGAGTGGGCCTTAAAAATCAAAGAAGAAGTGGACAAACAGTTAAAGGCTGGGTTCATCAAAGTGTCTGAATACTCGGATTGGGTGGCCAACATTGTGCCGGTACCAAAGAAAGACGGACGAATTCGGGTTTGCGTCGACTTCAGGGATCTGAAAAAGGCAAGTCCAAAAGACGACTTCCCTTTGCCGCATGTTGACATTCTGGTAGACAACACCGCCGAGCATGCTCTCTTATCATTCATGGACGGGTATGCCGTTTACAACCAGATTAAAATGGCTGAGGAAGACATGCACAAAACAGCGTTCACTACACAGTGGGGGACATATTGCTACACGGTCATGCCTTTCGGCCTCATCAACGTCGGAGCAACCTATCAAAGAACCGCTACCACTCTCCTACACGACATGATGCACAAGGAGGTAGAGGTATATGTCGATGACATGATCGTTAAATCAAAAGAACTGGACGGCCACATCAATGCCCTCCGGAAATTCTTCGCTCGTCTGCGAAAATATAACATGAGACTAAATCCTCAGAAGTGTGCATTCGGGGTCACCTCCGGAAAACTCTTGGGACATGTCGTCAGCAAAAGAGGCATTGAGATTGATCAAACCAAAATCAAAGCCCTTCAACAAATGCCCCGGCCTAAGAACGAGAAGGAGATTCGGGGATTTCTCGGTCAGGTCCAGTACATCAGCCGGTTCATCGCCAAGCTCACTATGATTTGTGAACCGATATTCAAGATGCTTCGCGCCTCCGATCACACCGATTGGGATGACGATTGTCAGAAGGCATTCAACAGGATAAAGGAAATCCTATCCAAACCTCCTGTTCTCATGCCACCTCAACCGGGGATTCCTCTGTCCCTATACCTGACTGTAACCAACACAACCATGGGAGCGATGCTAGCACAAACAGTTGGCAACGAGGAGCGAGCCATCTACTACATCAGCAAAAAGTTCATTGAGTACGAGACGAGATATACCCAACTGGAAAAGACATGCCTTGCCCTAGTATGGTCAACAAAGAAGCTGCGGCATTACATGCTCAGCTACTCGGTCTACATCTACTCTAAGATGGACCCAGTCAAATACATCTTCGAAAAACCCGTACTAAACGGAAGGCTGTCTAGGTGGACACTCATGCTGTCCGAATTTGATCTCAAGTTTGTACCCCTCAAGGTTATCAAGGGAAGAGCAGTCGCCAATTTCCTAGCAGAAAATCCCGTCAACGAGGATCCAACGACCGACACATGGTCACTTCCTGACGAAGACATCCTTTGTGCCGACTCCGACGCATGGGACCTATACTTTGATGGTGCATCTAATCCGAGAGGCTTTGGAGTAGGAATCCTTCTAATATCACCGGAAGGAGAACACGTTCCGATCTCGGTCAAGCTAGACTTCGCCGTCATCAACAATGCCGCTGAATATGAAGCATGTCTCATCGGCCTACAAGCAGCCATCACACATGGCATCAAGAGACTGATGGTCCATGGCGATTCCTCACTCATCATCAATCAGGTATCCGGATCATGGAAAATCCGATCTGACAGCTTAGCTCCCTACCAAGCGAAGATCAGTCAAGAGGCCGAGTTCTTCGACCAAATCGACTACTTCCACTTGCCGCGAGAGGAAAATCAATTTGCTGATGCCTTGGCAAAACTTGCCGCGCTTGTCAACATACCTGACGACATGGCGTCAATGCCCCTATGTGTCGAGAGACGGAGCGAGCCAGCTCACATTTGTGTCATTATCGACGATGAGGAAAGCCATGATGAACCTTGGTACCAAGCCATCCTCAATTACAAAACCAAAAACGAATTCCCTCCCAACTCTGATCAAAGAGGACAAAGAGCCATCCGTTTACTCGCATCACAATTCGTGATAAACCAAAATCAACTATACAAAAGAACACCCCAAGGAATTCTCCTCCTTTGCATTGACCATCACAAAGCCAAGAAAGTCATGGGAGAAGTTCACGACGGAGAATGTGGCCCTCACATGAATGCAATGATGCTTACACGGAAAATCATGCGGCTAGGTTACTACTGGACAACCATAGAAGCCGATTGCCGTAACTACGTCAAACATTGCCACAATTGCCAAATCTTCGCCAACATACAACATATACCACCATCCCTTTTATACACCATGACATCACCCTGGCCTTTCTCAACCTGGGGCATCGACATCATCGGGAAAGTCAACCCGATAGGCACCAAGGGGCATTGCTTCGTCCTTGTCGCCATCGACTACTTCACCAAATGGGTGGAAGCGCAGTCATATGCAGTCTTGACTGCCAAGAAAGTGGCAAAGTTCATCCAAAACAAGATCATCTGCCGATATGGGGTACCCCATGAAATCTTCAACGATCAAGGCTCTCACTTCCGGGCGGAACCTCAAGCTTTGCTGGACAAGTACAAGATCAAACGACATCGATCATCCCCCTACCATCCCCAAACCAACGGAGCGGTGGAGGCAGCGAACAAAACTCTTGTTACCATCATCAAGAAAATGCAAGATAACTACCGCGATTGGCCGAGCAAACTCCCATTCGCACTCTGGGGATACCGAACCTCCATTCGAACACCGACATGCGCCACACCCTTCTACCTAGCATACGGTATGGAGGCGGTTCAACCGGTGGAGTTAGAGGTCCCATCTCTACGCATTCTATTGGAGAGTCAAGTCCCTGAGGCGGAATTGACCCGTCGAAGGTACGAACAGCTCACTCTTCTAGATGAACGGCGACTCAACGCCCTGCACAACGTCCAGCTATACCAACGACGTATACAACGGGCATTCAACAAGAAGATCAAACCCCGAAACATCCGGGAGGGCGACTTGGTTCTCAAGTCAGACCGGGCACCATTACCCGTCGATCCGAGGGGAAAATTCAAACCCAACTGGGCCGGGCCATACCTGGTCAAGAAAATACTTTCGGGGGGCGCAGTGAGACTGAGTGACCTAGATGGGGAGGACTTTACAAACCCGACCAACCTAGACCAACTCAAGAAATACTACCCTTGAACCCTATCAACAAACTGCCTAGCCTAGTTTTACAACTAGCACCAACCTCAACCCTTTTCAAGTCAAGTTCCTCAATATTTTCTGATTTGAAATTGGATGTTTTATCGAGTCTAAGCTGAGGCACCTTGCCTGTTTCAAATGTCCTTTGATCCGTCAAAGGCAACGTCCATTTGCACTACAAAAACCAAACCCCCTGAACTACGAGCATGGTTTGATTTCACCTCTTCAGGTGAATACGTAGGCAGTCCCTCTTATGCTTGAGGGATACAACCACAAAACCCAATTCAAATTCACAAAACATTTTAAACTACGAGCATGATTTGATTTCACCTCTTCAGGTGGATACGTAGGCAGTCCTTTCTTACACAAGAAGGATACAACCATCCCCACGTGCAAAACATCCCCATCAAAAAGAGAAAAAGGAAAACCATTCCCTTCTCCTCACAAAAATACAAAAAATGAGCCTTTCTCCCTTTCCACAAAATACCACTTTCCCAAGTGCAATTGTTTAGGACGGTTCAAATCGAATTGCCTTCGCAAAATGGATGGAAGAAACAAGCGTTCACAATTTTCGACACGAGCAATCCTCTTATTTAATTAATAATGGGAGGGATTACAATTTCAACAACAAATAAAGCACGACGAGTCTACAACTTGTCAAAGCTAAGGTGTCCACCAACACACCTCACATAGTAAAACTAGCACAAAACACATAACAACTAGCTAGTACAACATAATAAAAACTCACAACAATAATACAACATAATAATAAAGTGGGTAATGGGGGTCTTCACTCTTCCATTCTACCCTTGCCTTTTCCCGCGGGGTACATCTTCCCCTTGTTCTTCTTGTTGGCCCGCCTAGCATGGACTTCCTCCTCGGAACGGATCCTAAACGGATCTAAGACGGCGACGGCCTCCGGTCTAGCACAAGACCCCATGTTTGACCCAAGACGAGCCAATGCACGGCCCACCATACTCTTGGGACCGGAGTTCCTCCTCTTCGGTGGTCTCATCACATCGGGAGTAGCTCCCTCAACATACTCTTCAAAGAAGGCACGGTTGGCCTTGCCAACCTCTCGGTACTTCAAGTCGAAAACCTCGTCCTTACGGAATTTGGATCTCTCTTCCAAGGACGGAGCACGTGACCACTTGACATAAGCGGGAGTCACCCATGTCGTGGCAGCGGGGTTTGACACCTCCCAAAGCGGCCGAGCGGCCCACCACCTTTCAAAGAATTCCACAAGCCCGGAGTTACGAAAAATTCTCTTTGACAAGAGTATCTTGAGCGGGCACCTTTTGTTGACGCCCCATTTGCCTCATGAGCCTTTCAGGATAAATGAAGGAAACAACCTTCAAACCCACCACCATCAAAGAACGAGGACTAGCACCCGAAGCGGGCAACCCCGTGAAGGACCTCAAGTGCCACCACGGCACCACCCAACGGATATGAGGACCACCCTCCTCCGCCAATCTTGCGGCCCAATAGGCCTCGGTGGAAGCAAAACTGTCCGGATACAACTTCTTCCTCATGGTAAGGTGACGAAAGGAGTAAGAAGAAGGATTAACCTGAGGCTCTACGTACCTTAGCCTCTCCAATAGCCACACTTGGAGGATCCTTGGCGATCCAAAAGAGGGAGCTTCTCCACAAGAGCCTTCCTTGTCCAAAGCTTGGATAATCTCTCCAAGCACCAACCGTGATGGATCTCTACCATGCTCCATTTGCTCAATCACATGGATAAGGGTCATGCTACCATGGCATCTCGGCCCCTCCTTATTCAAGACATCAACAAAGAGGTACACATGGACAAGGCAAAATGTAAGAGCCCTTCTCCTAGCAACATCCGAGACATTAGCATCTAACCGATTCGAGAAGATGTTAATAAGAGCCAACATATCCACACCATGTGGAGCAAGAAGAAAGTTGAATTGGCTTGTTGATAAGCCCAACATGGAGCGGAATTTCTCCTTGTAGCACAACCGAGTCGGAGGAAGCACCGGAGTACAACCCGGCCACCCACCAATGACTCCAACTTCTTCGGCAAGAGGACAAATCTCGCCCTTCGGGAAAACAAAAACATGATGTTTCGAATCCCAAAACCGAGAACATGCTTCAAGAAACGAGGGTTGCACCTTGACTTGACGAAGCACCAACAATTGACCAACTCCCATGCAATCGAGTTGATACTTCTCGGGAGGCGAAAAATCCCGGCACCATTGTCGCAATGCTTTCTCCAAAGCATCCATGAAATATTTTTGTGGAAGAAGAGGAGGTTTTGTAGAGATGTTTTTGTGTTTCGGATGCTGAAACAATGAAGCGCAAACGTCTCTACTTATACAAAATGATCAGCGCATTTTTCAGAAAAAGAGGAGAGCCGGCTTCCATCGCCAAGACGCTCGCGCCTCTTTGAGGCTTCTCCAGGATTCTCGCTGTTGACTTGTCTCTTTTAACATGTGTTTTCTCCTGACACCTCAAACGTCCCGCCAGGAACCTCGCGCCTCTTCGGGATGATCCGAGAAATTTTGTGTTTCTTCACACTCACATTTCCTTGTTTTCGCGTTTTACGAATTCCGACACGGTTTCCATGACGCAGCTTTAAACATACGGATTTTTTTTTCTTTTTTTAAGGGGGGAAGGGCTAGTCGCCCCGATCCGCGACGGATCGTTTCCATGTCAGTCGAAATTCCGAAAATTTTTCGCAAATCAAAAATCAAAATCGAAAATTGATAACACGACATCTATTTTCCTCCAAAATTCAAGCACTCACAAATTCGAGTCTTGACCTCAAGAACCAAATGTACTCGCAAAAATCCTTTTCTAAAATTCTTTCCTGGCGGTTTGAGTTTTATTATTTTTTCGAGTCAATTTCAATGATTTCGATGCAATTTAATTCACGACACGAGTTAATTGCTCAAATTTTCAAATCAATTCCTTTTGAATTCCAAACGTGACGATTTTGTCACGGAATTTTCAAAAATTCGTTTCAAAATTTCAAATTTTAACTTCAAGTCATCTTGGTTAATTTTGATTTTTCAAACAAATGCTTTACGTGATTTTCAATCAATTGCTTTTACGTGTTTGTATGCTATCTATTGCCTGTTTTCCACAATAACGATGCAGGAACTGGTGCAAAGCAAAAGGAGAGTCAACAGCCAACAACGCTCCTCCGAAACAGAACACAAAAAAGCCAAAATCACAAAACAAGCCACAGTCCAAAAACACATATATACAAACCGCCTCACGCAAAATGTAAATATGTACAGACAAGAGTCCAAGACACGGACAAGCTACAACAACTACTCGACGTCTCCCGTCGGACCAGCCCTGGTCTGACTAGGAGTCGCCGCCAACGCAGACACCACCACCAGCTCAGACTCCCTCTCCGGGGAACTCTCCAGCGTCTCACGCTCCATCTCGACGTGAAGCTCCTCCGCTGCAGCCAACTGAGCCTTCAGGGAGGCAATCTCCGCGTCTCGACTCCGCAGCTCGTCCTCGTGACGCCTCAACTCCTGGTCTCGACGGGTAATCTCCAACCCCTGGGCCTCGATCATCGACATGGCCGCCTCCAACTCAGCACGGACTCGAGCAAGCTCCGCCGGATCCGCTGTGCCCTGTCAAACACAATAACAGATCCTCAAGATCTAAAAACGTGAAATACAACACCGAATATACAAAAACAACACACAAAACGTACCTGAGAAAGCCGAGCCTCACTCGTAGCCAGGTCACTAGCTAGCGCCCTCCAGCGGTTAGCCATCCGCCACAAGTTCTGGTGACCAACAGTCGTCACCTACAAAACAAAAATGTCCTTCAAAAAAATGTAAGGCAAAGTATAATTGGAGAAAATGTTCAAAACAGGAACTCACCCTCAGAACAGTCAACCTCCACTCCATGCCAGCGTCGGCCACCTCGGCCATCGCAGGCTCCGGTAAGCGAAACTGAAGCTCCTCGCCACTCGGCCCCTGAAAAGTGGTCTCCGTCGGGAAAGCTGGGGGCTGAGTCCTCATCAGCGGGTCGACTCCCTGCCATTTGGATCTACATCAAAAATGACGAACCCTCCTATCAAGCGAGGCAATGAAAACAAAAAAATGAGGAAAATATACCTCGATCGGGTACCAAGCGAGCCTCGAAAACCGGAAGGTGTCGTAGTCAGCGTCCCGCAGCAACAACTCCTCACCTCCTCGACCGTGAAGGTGCTCCTCAACCTCATCAGGAGTCGACTCCTGGAACAACACCCCAGGCGGGTCAACCGGCACGACGAAAGTCTCGGTAAGGCACTGGCGAACTAGACGCTCGCCCAATTACCAAACCGGCTCAATCGCCGTCTCTAAGTATACGTGCAGGGAGCCGCGAGGTCGCAAATGCTTCGTGACGGCAGCCGGCACACCCGTGTAGTGCTCCCAAGGCCACCCAACAAACTGCATTCAAAACCAAGCTACTCAGCTAACTGGGGGCTTCCTAAGCTACCTAGTCATCCTATCTCTAACTACTGCTATAAAGGAGAAGGGAAAGCAGAAACTTACATCAGCAACCCGAAGCTTGTTCACACGGCGCCTGCAGTCTTCGTAAGTCGACTTAGTCGACTTCTTCCGACCAACCGTCCAACTCCTCACAGCAGGGTAAGCCGAGGGAACACCGTCTGCAGTCCCCGGACGCAGAGGAGTGAAGTAAGCGTACAACCAAGCGTGTAATCAAACACATCAAACACAAATTAGCCAATTTCTCAAAAATTGCCAAAATCAAAATCAAAATAAAAAAAAAACCACAAAAAAGAACTCGTAACTCAAGGATGAGGCCGGGACCAACCAAAGCTGGGGCACTGCCCGCTCCCACTGTCTCCGGATGCACCGCCGCGTGCAAGTACCGGGTGAAACTCGCCAAAGCCGGCGTAACCCAGTCAAACTGACCCAAAGCGTCAAGGTCGGCAAGAAGAGGAAGCACCTTGGTCGACAAGCGCTCGCCCTTGTCGCCAAAGTACGTGGCACCCAGGAAGTACCACAACCACAGCCGCGCCTCCCTCGCGTCGGCCTCAGCCTCTGCCTCCGGGCTCGCCAACGGCGCCGGAACAACACCCGCCAACCTCTCTGTGAAGTGGTCCTTCACGTAGGAACTCGCAATCAGCACGGAGTGACGTCGGAAGGCTCGGGCAAGCGGTACCAATCAAAGCGGTGGACCGCGGGGAGAGGACACTCTCTCCGGAGTCGCGGTAAACTCAATGGGCAGCTCGCCACAGGGAAAGCCGGACACCATGGCAAAGTCCTCTAAAGTCACACCGACCTCCCCAAACTCCATGTGGAACGACGATGTCGTATCCCAGTACTGGTCCAACATAGCGCGGATCAAACACAGGTTCGACCTAATCGAGGACCCATGAATATCCCGCCAAGCGGCCACCAACGGCCCAAACGCCGACCTCGCTATCAACGCTCTCGACCCAGCTCGGAGAACGTCGTAGAGGCCCAAGCAGGTAGAAAAGCCCGAGAAAGTCCTCACAGTGTCGATCTACTGAAATCAAAAACAAACAAACGTCAGAACGCCTGTTTAGGCTCGACACTTCAAAAATGAATGACAAATTTCAACCGAGAACGTGACTCACCATGCCCTCGTGAGCACGGTAGGAAAGGTGTCGGTCCAGTCGAAGCAACAACTGGCTACCGTCAAAACCCTCGGCCCACTCTGGCGCCACCCGTAAGAGCAACCCCCGCGGGGCCATGACTCGCCTGGCACGGAAACTCGCGACGTCAGCGTCGTCCTGGGCTGTCTCAGCTCTCCGCCTCTTGTGACCGCGAGACTCGACGTGGTGGACAGGGCCCAACTCAACGACCCTGTTGACGTCCCGCAACGTCCGCCTAGTCCCCCGAGGACGTCGCTCGCTCGAAGTAACCCTCCTCCCGGAGGTACCTGCCTCGGCCCCAGTCCGAGCTCTACCAGCACTAACAGCCCCAACAACGGGCTCTGCACGCTCCTCAACGGCCCCGGAGGCCCCAACAGTCTGCCCAGGAGGTCTCTCCTCCTCAGTGACGTCCTCCACGACCACGGCAGGCGTGCTAACCAGAGTACCAGCCGGGCCCGGCCCGAACACCTTCCTCGAAAGTCGCAGCCATGAACCCGCCCTGCCCCGAACACTCTCCTGCAAACAAAAAACGTTAGCCGAAATTTCGGCATTACGACGGCATAAAACGGAAGAACCCAAAAGCAAAAAAACACAACCTGCAAACGAAAAACAAGGGGCAATCCCGCCCCGAACCATTCACAAAATACAACAACACAAAAACGACTCGCCCCTCTTTTCAAGCAAAAGACGAGTCAAAAATACAAAAACGGCATTTCAAGACCCGTACAAGGTCTGCCAACAACCCAAAATACATTCCCGACACAATGGGGATTTTTCTATGGTTCAAAAAGGCAATTCATACGCTAATTTGAGCCCGAGCCGGTTGAAAATTCGAAAACGACCGCAAAAAGGCAAACGTGATTTTATCACGCCTCAAGGTGACCTAAAATACCAATAAGGTCCATTTCAAGGCAGACTGACTCAATTCAAGCCCAGACAAGCGCTTATTTTGTCAGACGTAAGACCGTCGCAAAAGGCAAAAATTCAATTTTGCCCACAAACATCCAATGAAGGTCCTTAAATGGCAAACACGGGTTTTCCCAATTACAATGCAACCTAGTGGGACCCACTACCCAAGCAAATAAACTTGGTATTGTGAAATGAGACGGTTTCTCGCCTCAATCACGTTTTTCGAGCATAGGGAGCGGGAACGGGGATCAAAATGCAAACTAAAAGCACCCCTATACTCCCAAACAGGTTTCTAACCTAATGCAAGCATCAATTTCACTCGAAATAGGCTCAATCAAAAACGCCCAATTCGATTTTTAGGGTAAAATTCGCCCAAATTCAATCAAGCTAAAGATCAAAAACGCCCAATTTGGTTTTCTCCTGACACCTCAAACCTCCCGCCAGGAACCTCGCGCCTCTTCGGGATGATCCGGGAAATTTTGTGTTTCTTTACACTCACATTTCCTTGTTTTCGCGTTTTACGAAATCCGACACGGTTTCCATGGCGCAGCTTTAAACATACGGGTTTTTCTTTCTTTTTTTAAGGGGGGAAGGGCTAGTCGCCCCGATCCGCGACGGATCGTTTCTATGTCAGCCGAAATTCCGAAAATATCGCCCCGATCCGCGACGGATCGTTTCTATGTCAGCCGAAATTCCGAAAATTTTTCGCTTTTTCGCAACACAAAAATCAAAATCGAAAATTGATAACACGACATCAATTTTCCTCAAAAATTCAAGCACTCACAAATTCGAGTCTTGACCTCAAAAGCCGAATATACTCGCAAAAATCCTTTTCCAAATTTCTTACCGGACGGTTTGAGTTTGAATTTTTCGAGTCGATTTTAGCAAATTCGATGCAATTTAATTCATGACACGAGTTGATTGCTCAAATTTTCAAATCATTTTCTTTCAAATTCCGAACATGCCAAATTTTGTCACGGAATTTTCAAAATTCATTTCAAAATTTCAATTTTAACTTCAAGTCATCTTGGTTAATTTTTGATTTTCAAACAAATGTTTTACGTGGTCAAATGCTTTACATGTTTACGTTTGTGCGTATTTGCTATCTGTTGCTTGTTTTCTACACTAACGATGCAGGAACTAGTGCAAAGGAAAAGGAGAATCAGTAGCCAACAACGCTCCTCCGAAGCACAACACAAAAAGCCAAAAATCACAAAACAAACCACAATCCAAAAACACACATTTATACAAACCGCCTTACGCAAAATACATCAACAAACATCTATCATACAGACACTGGCCTAAAACAAACGTCTATCATACAGACACTGGCCTAAGACAACGAACTGGGGGCTATCTGCCACCTACTGAACTAAGCACCTCTATCCTCTCAAACAGAAAGGAAAGGGAGCAAGAGGGGAAACAGAGGAGCAACAGTGAAAGCAGAGGAGGTTACCATGACGATAACCCCTCACTCCTGCTCCATGACAAAAAATAAGAAAAAGTCTTGCAGGCTTCGGACGATACGACAACCAGGGACCGTAGCTTAGCACGCTACCCCGATCAAGGTCAACAACAAGAGATAACACACTCGTACTGACCCCCAATCATCAGTCATCCTGTCCATGAGCCACGACGAAAAGGACAAACCAGCCATATTGGCCGCCTATCCGAATCTCTACAAACAACAACCAACGATCGATACCCGATCGTTGGCCGGACAAAGGCCGCCAGGGATAAACACAACCAAGCCTGTAACAAAAAACAATCGACTCTTCCCCTCCGGGATCGACTTCCTCCTCCAAAGCCTCAACAACGGACCCCATCGGTCCCAAATGATATCCTGCAAAACAAAAATAAACAAAAAACATCAGCCGAAATTTCGGCATTACGACGGCAAGAATTGGATAAATCCAAATACAACAACAACAAACCTGCAATACAAAACAAGGGCAATCCCGCCCCAAACCATTCACAACAAACAAACAAAAACGACTCGCCCCTCTTTTCAAGCAAAAGACGAGTCAAAACCACAAAAACGGCATTTCAAGACCCATACAAGGTATGCCAACAACCCAAAATACATTCCCGACACAATGGGGATTTTTCTACGGTTCAAAAAGGCAATTCATACGCTAATTTGAGCCCAAACCGGTCAAAAATTCAAAAACGACCGCAAAAAACAGACGTGATTTTATCACGCCTCAAGGTGACCTAAATTACCAATAAGGTCCACTTCAAGGCAAACTGACTCAATTCAAGCCCAAACAAGCGCTTATTTTGTCAGACGTAAGACCGTCACAAAAGGCAAAAATTCAATTTTGCCCACAAACATCCAATGAAGGTCCTTAAATGGCAAACACGGGTTTTCCCAACTATAATGCAACCTAGTGGGACCCACTACCCAAGCAAATAAACTTGGCATTGTGAAATGAGACGGTTTCTCACCTCAATCATGTTTTCGAGCATAAGGAGCGGGAACGGGGATCAAAATGCAAACTTAAAGCACCCCTATACTCCTAAACAGGTTTCTAACCTAATGCAAACATCAATTTCACTCGAAATTGGCTCAAGCAAAAACGCCCTATTCGATTTTTAGGGCAAAATCCGCCCTAATTCAATTTAGCTAACAACCAACAAATTTGAAATGATTCAAGAGGAAATACTTACCTTGAGATGACATTTGTTGACAATGGCACGGATGAAAGCAAGCTTGAAGGTCCGTCAATGGCAATTTTGGGCGAATTTTCGAGGTTGAAGATGAATGTTCATCCGCAACTCAACCTCGCGTCTTTTTAACAAAAATAGGGAAGCCGGCTTGTATCGCCAGATGGCTCGCGCCTAAACCAGGCCTCCCCTTTCTTTTTTAGCGAAATTTGGGCTTTGGCCCAATTTCCCACAACAAAACTTCAAAATTTTCATTGACAATATCAAATATTGTCATTTCCTCGAAAACCAACAAAAACAAATAGTGAAAATTCAAAACTCGCTACTTTCAAGCAGACGGCGATCAAAACCGCCAATTTCAAAATAATAGTGAAAATTCAAAACTCGCTATTTTCAAGCAAACGGCGGCACATAAACCATCACTTCGATCAATAGTGAAGATTCCAAATTCACTATTTCTTTCAAATGTCAACGGTGGCACATAAACCGTCACTTCAATTAATAGTGAAGATTCCAAATTCACTATTTCTTTCAAAAGTCAACGGCGGCACATAAACCGTCAATTCAAATCGAATGGTGAAAATTCCAAATTCACTATTCCTGCAAATACCAGCAGGGGGCTTCCTCACGGAACCCGCTCATTCCAAAAACAGTGATAGTGAGAATCCATACTCGCTATTTCCACAGCAACATCATGAGTTCGCTACTTTCAAAGCAAGCCCATTCGACGCGGCTATTCCCATGGTCCATTAACCGATCTTTACCCCGGCTGGCGAGCCTTTGTCCGCAACCTTTTCAAGGATACATCCCGAAGATGCCTCGGGTACATTTCCTTACCTTTTCAAGGATACATCCCGAAGATGCCTCGGGTACATTTCCTTACCTTTTCAAGGATACATCCCGAAGATGCCTCGGGTATATTTCCTTACCTTTTCAAGGACAAATCCCGAAGATGCCTCGGGTACATTTCCTTGTCTCGGCTGGCGAGCCTTACAACGCACCGCGGCTGGCGAGCCTTACAACGCACCGCGGCTGGCGAGCCTTACAATGCACCGCGGCTGGCGAGCCCTCCTCATATACGCACCGTAGCTGGCGAGCATTTATCCGCAAACATGCAAGGACATATCCGAAGATGCCTCAGGTATGACTCCTTCCTATGGCTGGCGAGCCTTTGCACGTAGTCTAACGGACTTTAAACGACCCGCACAGACAGTCGACAGACTCTAAACTGTTCCCGACGATAGGTCCTTGACTCGTACCCTCGAGTCGCCTTGGTGTCGCCCTTCCCGACGGCAGGTCCTTGGCCCGAATCCTTTCGAGCCGCCTCGACGTCGCTTGGGTCTTCAGGTTGTAATCTTCGATTGACCTGGGGACTCTACTTTGACTTTCTCCCTGTCCAAGCCTCAGTCAAAGTGGGGGCTCTGTAGATACCCAGTATCTGCGGAGACTCCAACAAACACCCGATGATTATCGGACTACAACATGTTTTGGGATCGCAGCGTTGGATCGACAGTTTGTGTACAACTTTACGTCGGAAAACTTAAAACGATTTCGAAAACAAAACATTTCAAAACATTTCAAAAATACCTAGAGTGTTTAATGCACAACGACGGAGTCGCGATGACACTAACTAGAGTCAAAACCGACACCGGACCAAAAACCGACTCGAGAATTCAAATCCCGACTCAAACAACGATTGAAACCGAGTCAACCACAAAAACAAAATATCTTCAAGCCTTCTATACTAAGTTTTCCCGGATTCATGAATGGTCAAGTACCAAACATGTGACTACAAAACCTAGGATAGAACAAATCATGATTGCGTTTATTGTGATAGTGACAACACAACTCGAAGTGCCGCGATTTGGCTCGCGCCTCTTTGACCAGCCCAGGTGGCCACGTCGCTCAAAACTCACACAACCACTCATTCTCTTATAAATACCCCTCAAATGCCACCCATTTGAGATTTACGCGAGTGTCCGCCCCCTCTTTTCTCCCTTAAAATTCTCGACTCGACTTCTCAAGTCACAATCCGACGCGTGTTTACGACCTACCGATCGTAAACACGAGCCTTACACATTGTTTGGTACCGTCATCGTGCATTAAACTACTTGTCCGACCACTTTGACCGCTACACCATCACTAAACATTTAAAACACTCTTTTACTTACCAAAACGGTTTTAAACCGAGTTTTTTCCGATCAAACAAGTTGTTACACTTACGTCGGTCACTCGCCACAACCAAACATGTAAGTATGAGGGTGTAAAAATCCTCTTTTATTATGTTTTCATTTGTTTTATGACTTTAACATGCTAAAACATGCATAACATCAACCAAAACATGGAATAAACGAGCCAAAACTGATTTTTGGTCTGAGGCAGAAGCCCCTTAGATCGCCTACTGGCTCGCGCCTAAATGGGGTGTTCAGACCAGAGATCAACCGTGTTTGTTCTCGTCATTTCCCTTAATCCATTTTTCATATTTGTAATCGGTTTTTACCATTTCAAGTATTTTCGAAACCCTTTTGTTTCATTTCACATGTTTTAACTATAAAGTATTCTTCACCCTTGGTTCTTCATACCATGGCGGTTAAACCCGTTTTTCGGTGATAATATTTGGTTAATGACATTTAAAAGGTATTTTAAAGCCTTTTATTTCATTTCTTTACATTTTCAAACAAACATATTAGTCACCAACACGAAATCATCCTTGGTTCCATATACCATGCCGGATTTTAACCCGGGTGCGATGATGAGTAACGACTAATTATATTCAAAATGGACTTAAAACAATTAGTCCATAGACATTTCCAAAACTATTCATGTGAAGCTTGTCAAATCGAACCCGACACCGAATATTATCAAAGAATGATGATTATTCGAGTCTAGTTCTTCAAATCAACAAATGCGGTCTAAACGACCTTTTCAAGATCAAACCGGGTTCAAATACCCACTTTCAACACGTTTTACAACGTTTTCTAAACAGTCAGAACACGGCATACAGCCGTTGGCTAACCCGCGCCTCAAGCAGGCCTTTTCTGTCTCATTTTCAAAACCAGAAGGAGGCCCCTTACACCGCCGGCTGGCTCGCGCCTCTTCTAGCCGTCTGGTACAGGGCCTGTTCCCTTCCAGCATTAGTCCAGGACGATCCCGACTCCGGTTAACCCGGATATAGGATGGATCAGATGACTATTCGAACCATATTTGCCAAATGCCTTACTAAGACAAATGGATCATGTTATGCACCCTAAACCTAATTCGGTAAATGGATGTTTAATTTCCGTCTTGCATACAAATCAATCATTAATCCAACTCGACATCTTATACTTGATACTTGGATTAAATCAACCGACTTAGAAAGCTCACTTGTTAGGTTTAAATCATTGGATGCGCATTCATGCATTTAAACCGTTTTATCAACTTTTGCATTCGACCAACCAAGATCGATCAGTAGAGGCCGCTAAACGCGGGCGGGATTGGGTGTCTGATTAAAGGGCTTCCCAATAAGTACCTTCACCTCTTACTCAGAAACTTTGGATAGTGGACGACCTTATCCAGGGTGTACGAGAGTCATTCTAGAGATAGGATGCTAAAGAGGGACGATTTCCTTATCTTTAGTACCTATGTCAAAACGCTGCTTTGTGCTTCGATTTGACCGAGGTATAAAGTGGAATTCGAACGGGTTCCAGGCATCCCACAAATGCTTGGTGGCAACTCCAAACATCTCTAATCGTTTCGAGACCCTTACCGAGACGAAACCGACCGATCTAAAACGATCCGGTCGAAAGCACCTTTACGCCGCCGAGCGTGGCTTTCAAAAAAGACCGCTGCCGTTGTCCACAGATCGGCTGGGCATACGCAGGTGGGCCCTCGTCCATAAGTCCGATCATCATTGGGTGGTTTTTGAAGGTGCAGATACTGGGTATCTACATCCATATCCTCTAGCTCACGTTTTATCTTGTGAAAAATTTTCTCTTGCATACCGTTCTTTTGTAGCTGCAGTTGATAGTTGCATGGAGCCTTGTTCTTTTCGTGAGGCCATGAAAGATAAGAGTTGGCAAGAAGTAATGAACCTTGAAATTGTTGCCTTGGTTCGTAATGGAACATGGGATATCGTTGACTTACCGGTTGTAAAGAAAGCAATTGGTAATAAATGGGTGTACAAGGTTAAATTGCGTGCGGATGGTTCAGTGGAACGTTTCAAAGCCTGACTCGTTATACTTGGTAACGGGCAAGAAGAAGGGGTTGATTTTTTTGAGACGTTTGCCCCTACTGCTAAGATGGTCACTATTCGCCTTTTTCTAGCTACTGCTGCAGCTCGGAATTGGGAATTGCATCAAAGGGATGTGCATAACGCCTTCCTGCACAGTGATTTGGAGGAGGAAGTCTACATGAGATTGCCTCTTGGTTATTCTGTCAATACACCAGGTAAAGTTTGTCATCTTAAAAAATCTTTGTATGGTATCCGACAAGCTTCTAGGTGTTGGTTCGAGAAGCTCTCGGCATCTCTGGTTGCATATGGTTTCATGCAATGTCGATTATTCATTGTTTGCATATAATGCATCCGGAGTCGAAGTATATATTTTAGTCTATGTAGATGACCTCGTATTTGGAGGTAATGATGCAAAGGCTATTCATCGTGTTAAGGACTATCTCAAGTCATGTTTCTACATGAAGGATCTCGGAACCTTAAAGTAGTTTTTGGGCCTTGAAGTAGCCCGCAACTCGGGTATTTTTCTTTGCCAGCATAAATATGCGCTCGATATATTGACTAATACGGGTTTGCTTGGTAGTAAGCCAGATAACATCTCGGTTCAGCAAAATCACAAGTTGGCTGTCGCCGATGATAACATAATTTCGGACCCAGCATCCTATCGACGGTTGGTTGGTCGTCTCATTTATTTGATTAATACTAGGCCGGATTTGTCATATAGTGTACACATCTTGTCCAGTTTTATGCATGCGCCACGAGAAAGACATTGGAATGCAGCGTTGCGTGTTGTTCTTTACATCAAACGTAGCCCTGGTCAAGGCCTCTTATTTCGCTCTAATTCTTCACTGATTCAGTTGTTTATTGCGATGCAGATTATGCTGGTTGTCCTTTTACGCGTCGGTCTTTGACCGCATATTGTGTGTTTTTGGGTGGGTGTCCCGTGTCTTGGAAGACTAAAAAACAACCCACTGTGTCTCTTTCTTCCACTGAAGCTGAATATCGTGCAATGGTTGCCGCTACATGTGAGATAAAATGGTTGCGTGGGGTTTTGAGTTTTCTTAATATTTATGTCGCTTCTCCTGCGGTCCTTTATTGTGATAGTCATGCGGCACTTCATCTTGCGCTCAATCCTGTATTTCATGAACGCACTAAGCATAATGAGGTTGATTGTCGTTTTGTGCGAGACCCGATCCAGTCTGGTTTAATTTCTCCCGCTTATGTTCACACGTCAGATCAAGTGGCAGATATTCTTACTAAAGCCTTGGGTGTACGCGAGTTTTCGCATTTGTTATCCAAGTTGGGCGTTATTGATCCCCACGCTCCAACTTGGAGTGGGGGGGGGGGGGGGATATTTTGTATATATTATGTCCTAGTAAATATGGGTAGTTTCCATATTACGTTATTTTCCTTTTTTTGTTAATAGGGTTTCGGGTTGTTATGTGTTTGGCGTTGTACTATATATACACAGCCTTGTATTATCATGTGCATTCAAGCAATAAGAAAGCTTTTCTCATATACGTTTTTACATATACTCCTTAAGAAATCGATTTGACAACGTGAAGTGTCTTCGGCACACTTCAGTAAAGTTTTGTGAAATTTGCTCAAAGAATCATCGCTATAAAGAGTGCCATATCCACTGATGACAAGCTTCTTCAAAACCGGAGCACTTCTTAACAACCATGTCACTAGACTCAACGCATATTTGCTAAATCGATCGACATCCGCACACAACTCTATTTGTTTCACCTGTTGAACTAGCATGAACATAGCTTCTTGATTCCATGTTATCTAGTAATTGTCGAAAAAATTTAACACAAGCACTTCTAAATTGGGACAGTGCATCATTTGTTGATTAAATATTGCTTAAAATATTTCAGAACCCAAAGATAGTTCAAGCCGAATAAATTCGCTTAAGGTAGTAAGACAACTATTAAACATCGTCAGTGAGCCAGTACTCAGCCTAAGCGACTTGCCATTTGAAGTCGAATCTAGCATTTGCATTGATAATATAGAATTAGAACAATAATTCAATTGTTCCAATATACAATAACATCACGGATCAACTTCCCTTCTAACTGTATACCTAATCGTTTTAAACTCTTACTTGTGATTGATACCAGGATTTCCTGATTATTATCGTGAAGGGACAAGGACAAGTCTTCAAGTGACGGACAATAACTTAATAACCTTCCTAAATATGCATAATCGAGCTCACTCAATATATATATATATATATATATAGAGGCGGGATCTCGTGAGTTGGGGTCTTATGGTGAGTTGTGAGTTTTAAAATCTGAACCATTAAATAGAGTGAAATCAAAGGTTGAGATCAAATAAAAAAATCAGACAAAACGTGACAGTCGTCCTTATGTTCCCCTCGACGTCTCATATCAACATAAAAAAACAAATTACAAATCACAACCTCAAGCTAATAATTCCTATCATACAAACCCTAAAATTTGGGGGAAAATATTGTAGCAGCAATAATTTCTTGTCAATTTCAACAATTAACAATCAATTTCTCAATTTTTATTCGCTTTCATCAATTATTGATCAACTACTCATGAGTTGAAGTCGGTCGTTGGACGGAGTTAAGGATGGTGGATCAGAGAGTCAGATATGGAGGCGAGTCGTCGAGTCTATCGGACTGTGTCGAGGCCGTCGTTGCCGAAGCATTCGAACTATTTTGGCTATTTAGTATTTACCACTGCTTTTGGGTCTCATTTCTACAATTCTACAGATATGGAATTTCAATTCTGGTCAGATGAGGGGACAAGGACTGAGCTTGAAGAGTTAATAGCTTATGTTGTTGTTTTGCTAGCTGTACTCGAAGCTCTCGATTTTCCTTCCGTACTTCAAGTAACAGTTTTGCCTGCTCAGCTTCAGATTCCAAGTTTGCACTAGTTTTTCATTTGTCTCGTATGCCTGTATTTCACAAGTTAAACTGAGTTAGAATGTTCAATTATCTATGCAGCAAAACTGAAATGTTTTTGCAGCATAACTGCATGTTTTGCATTTGTTTCAATATGCATAGTTTTCTCTCACTACTATGATTTTGTTATGACAGCAAGGTGCAGCATGAAAGTCAACTATGTCTACTAGCTATACCTTGAAGTGCAAATTATGTTCAGGAAAAACTCTCTTTTCAGTCGGCCACTCGACATCATATGGTAAATCCGAATATGAGAAAATTGAAACTGTCAAATTTGGATCTAGGGCCTACATGATCTGGTGCTCCTCCGAATTATTGTCGTTCCTGTCGCAAGTTTGAGCCCCGTTGATACAATGACTTTATTGACCATGGGTTCGACTACCAATATCGCATTTTTTGTACCATGAAAATAAATAGGTCCTCTTTTTAGAGTGTCCTTAACAATCAATCATCTTCCGTGGAAAGCAGCCACAAGATTAATGTTGACGCAGGCACATATTGAACCCAAGTCATGGTCGTTGATATATAAGAACGCATCAGTAGAATCAAGTGCAAGTCCGATCATTTTTCCGGACCGGGTCGTTTTGGTTCGGGTGGCTCTGTCTGCTCGTTAGGCACATTCGGTCATTTTCAGTTGTTTCTGGTCAATTCAAATTAGAATATTTTTGGGATAAGTTGTGTTGGGTAGGATCATTATGGGTTAAGTTGTTCAAATCTACGTAATTAGGGTTAGGTCAGTTTCGCAAGGTCTGGTCATGGGTAGCTGAGATAGAAATCATATCCAATATAAATTGGTGCAAAGTTTGGGTAGAGCGGGGATGGTTAATTCAAGAATTGGTGCAAATTTTCGGTTTCGGTAACTCAAAGAGTATATATATGTTGTAACAATTTAGAATAATAGTAGAATAACACCACAATAATAATGGAGTAACAACACGTATAGGGAAAAAAAGGTAACAAAATGAGAATTTTTTAAAAAATAACAATAACACAACAATAATAGCAGAATAACAGCACAGTAACACTAGAGTAACAACATGTAAAGAAAAAAAGGTAACAAAATGAGAATTGTTTTAAAAAAATAACAATAATACTACAATAATAGCAGAATAACAGCATAATAACACTGGAGTAACAACACGTAAAAAAAAAAGTTAACAAAATGAGATTTTTTTTAAAAAATAACAATAACGCTACAATAATAGCAGAATCACAATAACTCCAGAATAGCAGCACAATAACATGTGGTAAAAAAAGAGTAAAAAAAATCAAAGTAGTAAAAAAAATCAAAGTGACACCGGAATAACATCACAATAACACCAGAATAACAATACCACCAGAATAACAGCACAATAACACCCGGTAAAAAAAGAGTAAAAAAATCAAAAGTAGTAAAAAAAATCAAAGTGACACCGGAATAACATCACAATAACATCAGAATAACAATACCACCAGAATAACAACACAATAACACCCGGTAAAAAAGAGTAAAAAAATCAAAAGTAGTAAAAAAAAAAATCAAAGTGACGCCGGAATAACATCACAATAACACCAGAATAACAATAAAAGCAGAATAACAGCACAATAACAATAAAAGCAGAATCCCACCTGTTACCACCTGTTATTCCACTGTTATTCTTCTGTTTTTTTTGTGTTGTTATTATGGTGTTATTGTGTTGTTATTCTGATATTATTGTGCTTTTACACTCGTGTTATTTTGGTGTTATAGTGTTTTTACTTCGGTGTTATTCTGGTATTATTGTGTTGTTACTCCGATATTATTCTAGTGTTATTCTGTTGTTAGTCCGGTGTTATAGTGTTTTTACTCCGGTGTTGTTACTGCGATGTTCGTAAACGATTTATAATTTTTATTAGAAGAGTTGTAATGCGAAAGAAATGAGTATAATGTAAACGACTTGTAAGCAAGATAGCCTATGTGGGATTTGAACCCACACCTTCGTGTTATTGCACGATACTCTACCAATTGAGCTAATAGGCTTCAATTTACACATTGAGAATTTACCTGTGCAACTCTAACAATCTCATCTACTGTTAGGACTTGGACAGAAATTCGTGCGCTGAGGAACAAGCAATAAACAGAAGAAAGAGAGGAAATTATGGAGGAAAGGAAAATCAAATTAAACAGTTCGCTGCAAAATCATTTCATAAATTCGATTAAAATATAGGAAAATCAAAGCAAGTTGATAACAAAATCATACGAAACTGAAGTGTATGAAGCGCGAAATCGTGCGCTTGATTTAGGATATATAAGAGAATGAAAAGGGCAGCTAAAGAAAGAAAGTTTACCTAACATTAGAATATTAGATGAATCAATATCAGTATGAAATTTACGAAAAAAATTCAGTTTTGAGTGAAAATGCAGTCAATTGAATTGTCTAACTTCTCAATTCAACCTTCGAGAAATCACCGATCAAAATTATACACCTTTAATCACAGTCTACAACAGTCAAATTATGCTTAATTTCAAAAATTAGGTCAAATTAACAGTAAAAAAAACAATCAATTGGTAAACTGTAAGACGGTTTTACACACAGAATTAGGAAGTAGTACTAACATAAAGCATTTAGCTGACATTGTTGTCTTCAGCAGGAGATTCAGGCAGCTGAATTGCACTCCGACTAGACGGATTATCCGTAACAAATCCAAAAGGATTCAACCCGGGCGTAGCATCATCGTCACAACCACCGCCAGTATCGCCGGCAAAGATTCTAGTAGACGGCGATTTCCTAGGGTTACGATTATGTCGAGAGGAATTAGTGAAGTGAGAAATATTTGGGGGAAAATTGAATGGAGTAAAAAGAGAGAAAGAAGTAGTAAAATCATTTCATAAATTCGATTAAAATATAGGAAAATCAAAGCAAGTTGATAACAAAATCAACCGAAACTGAAGTGTTTGAAGTGCGAAATCGATGAGCTACCTAATTAATGGCGGAAATTGCGTTGGAAAATCAAAGTATACAGTTCGCTGAAAAATCAACCAAAAATTCGAAGTCGAACAGTGTCGAAATCATCCAAAAAAGAGTGTTTAAATGCGAAATCGGTGAATTACCTGATTAATGACAGAAATTACGTTGGAAAATCATTTCGTGGCAAATTCATTCAAAAATTAATCGAACAAGATGAAAATCATCCAAAATTGAAGTGTTATAATTGAGAAATTGATGAATTACTTGATTAATGTTGAACAATTAGGTTTAGTGGTGAAATTAGGCGAGAAATGAAGGAATTATTCAACTACTTCAGCAAACTGCAAATGGAGAAAAAAAGGGGCAAATTTTTTGGAGAGAGAAAGTCAAGTTGAAAATGATGTTAGCCTGAAGATTGATGTTTTTTAGTAGGTGGGTGACAGACGGTGTGTGTTATTTTTAGATTGAATCTTAGCCGTGGATTGTCCCATATTGAATTGCTGAGATTTCCCTAACTCACAACTCACCATAAGAACCAACTCACCAAATCCAATCTCTCTCTCTCTCTCTCTCTCTCTCTCTATATATATATATATATATATATATATATATATATATATATAGAGAGAGAGAGAGAGAGAGAGAGAGGCGGGATCCGGTGAGAACGAACACTCGGTGCAAACGGTGAGAACGACCTACAATAGGAGGATTTTATACAAAAAATAGCACGGGATACCTCGAAAATCCTACGTGACTAACCTTACTGTTTTGACAAAAAAATCCAAAATATCTCTTTCTCTCTCTACTTTCCAAAACTTTTCCCCCAAATCTAAACAAATATTTCCGCGAAAAATATAGAAAATTCCGCGAAAGACATAAAACTACAGCTGCCAAAATTGACGAAATTGATCATAATCAATGGCGTTGATCATCTAATGGATGTACGATTATAATATTTTTCTGATTTATTTTGTGTGATTGATGCATGAACAATCGATTTTGTGATTTCGATTGGCATTCCAGTATTATTTCAATCGTATAAAATTATGGATGTTGAGGATTCTAGCAATTTGGGGGAACATACTAATGCGATTGTTCCAGCTGTTAGCAATGATATCATGCAGTCATCATCTCATCTAGGTATGTACATCTGCAAATCAGTTGAGATAGCCTTTTTTTATAAATCGTTTCATTAAAATCGTTTGATTGATATATCTATTGATCATTTTAATGCGTATTCATACTAATTTAAACATAGGAAGACAAATTATTACGCTTGCTGAACATGTTTCATTAGCCTGATTGGTATTTTAAATTGATGAGTCTGATGGATAAGAACAGTTGTCTTACCGGTCTGGTTAGTGTATGTGATATGCAATTTATTTTAGAGTTGATTATTACACTTGCTGATCATGTTTCTTATGCACGCTATACAGTATTCTGTTTAGTTAAATAGCATGTATATTAGTATAATTGATGTAATTGTCTTATATGGAAAACGTCCCTGGTAGAATAACGTAACCGCCCTTAATTAACCAGCGTATATGAATAGCATATCCATTAGTATAGTTGATGCGTTTGTGTTTTTCAGCAGCGTATCTAGAATTATAATTAAGGGATATACCGATTCGTGTCATAATAAGCATTTGACTTTCTGCCTATGTCGTTATTATTAGATGTGATTGGTGTATCTTGACGTCTACGTTAAGTAGTCAGTAATAAAAAATACGATATGTCAGCGATCAGGCACAAATTTCTGTGTTAATTTCTGTGGTTTTTTGTTTTCTAATTGATTTTGTGCTTTTGACTAAATTAGCGTACCTGAAATTATATTTGTTGTGCATCAGTTATTTGAACTCGCTGCTTATACCCATACTGTTCTATTGTATAGCGTGCATAGATGCAGGCTCACCAATCATTGAGACAACCTCGAAGGAAAGAATACCTTTATGTGCGCTAGAATTGAAGCCTGTTTTGGGTATGATCTTTGATAAACTAGAGGATGGGCTAGAATTCTACAAGGCTTATGCTGCTAATTCTGGTTTTAAAAAGAGGAAGTCGACGCAACGAAACATAGACGGGGTTGTCATGACTAAGTACTGTGTGTGCATTAAGGCTGGAGAAAGTAAGCCTAGAGGGAAGGTAAAAATGAGACAGAGAACTAGAATTTTATGTAATGAAAAGATTTTTTTCCGAAGAAATGAAAAAGGACAATATGTGATTGCTGACTTTCATGAAGGTCACACCCACTTCCTCTCAACACCAACCACAGTGGTGCATTTGACCGAGTCACGAGAATTAACCCTTATACATAAAACCATGATTGTTGAGAATTCTAAAGTGAATAAGGGGCCTGTGCAAAGCTTTAGGATGTTCAAAGAGTACGTGAAAGGGTATTAAAATATAGGGGCATAACTCGAGGACTTCAAAATTTTTTGGAGGGATGTGAAGAAATTTATTAAAGGGTATGACGCGCAAATGATGATCGAAAATTTCATGCACAAAAAAGCCATGTGTAGTTTATACTACTTTGATTTTGATGTTGACGATCGTGGTTAACTATCTAGGGTTTGTTGGTTTGACCCTATAGCTATAAAGAATTACAGTCTCTTTGGTGATATGACGTCTTTTGACACGACGTTTAATATGAACACATATAAAATGATATTTGCACCTTTCACGGGGGTTGACCATCACAAAAAATGTGTGACATTTGGAGCAGGACTAATAAGGAAAGAGACTGATGAGGATTTCGTATGGTTGTTTCGGAATTTTCTGAGAGCAATGAGCAATAAGTATCCTGTGTGCATAATTACTGATCAAGATAGAGGCATAAAAGCAGGGGTTAAAACCGTGTTCGGGACAAAACTCAGCACAGATATTGCATGTGGCATATCATGAAAAAGCTGCCAGACAAGATCAGAACTACGCTATATAGAGAAACTAACTTCATGAAAGAGTTGTGCTCCTGTGTTTGGGCAGAAGATATCGAACCGTCTGAGTTTGAGGAACGGTGGTGCTCACTTATATCCTCGTATGGGCTGACCGACAATGAATGGTTAGATACGATGTTTGACAAAAGGGCTTCTTGGATCCCAGCATCTTTCAGGGATTTATTTATGGGTGAACTAATGAGAACCACGTCCAGGTCTGAGTCCGAGAATAACTTTTTCGGAAATTTCATGAACCCAAACTTAACTTTGGTTGAGTTTCTTATGAGGTTTGAAAGTGCTATGGACGCTCAACGATGGAAACAGTCCAAATTAATAGCCGAGTCAAAAAACTCCTTCCCTGATCTAGAAACGCCTCACCCTTTGGAAAAACACGCTTCGAGTTCTACACCCCGTGATGTTTTCGAATTTAAAAACGAGTGGGTGGCTGATTGTTTCACCTGTGGTGTTAAAATTTTAGGGGTTACTACCAGTGACAGCATCCCCATTATTGATCGTGAAAAAGACAAGGTTTACTTTGTTAACTTTATGTCTGACGAAATGAAATTGAACTGCTCCTGTAAAAATTTTGAGAGACATGGAATTTTGTGCCGTCATGCGCTCTATGTGTTGAAAGAACAAGGCCTTGACAATGTTCCAGATCAGTATTTGTTAAGTAGGTGGAGCAAATTGGCAACATGTCAGCCGATTTGTAATAATGTGCCACATACTTTAATTGAAGATTGTAACTCATTAGATGTTAGACGGCACAAAATTGGTACCCTATGGTCCGAGGTGTTCTCGTGTGTGACGCTCGCTGAACAAAAACATGAGTATGTTGATGAATTGCTGGGCATTTTGAAAGGTTTTAAAGACAAGATAAGCGCACAAACCAGTACGTCAGAATGTAGTAGTAGTATTAACACGGGTGATAGGCTGAGAAACAAGAATAGGGAACTTGAGATGCTCTTAGGAACAAAAATACCAAAGGAAGTGGTTGTCTTACCTCCTATTCAGTCAAAAACAAAAGGGTCTGGAAAAAAAATGATGTCCCAAAAGGAAAAAGCTACAAAAGAACAGAAGAAAACGGCCAGGAAATGCAATGCTTGCGGAGAATTAGGATTCCATGATAGTCGGAATTGTCCTGGGAGAGTATGCTTCCATGATACAGGTACGCTATTAATTTTGGTGCATTCATTATTAGAGAATACTGATAGCAGATTGAATTTATTTAGTTGGTACTTAATTAAGGAATAGTATTATTGTATCTAATCAAATTTGTAACCTTTAATGTTTTATAGCCTTTTTTCGTTTCAGGAATGAACAACGAAAAGAGTTGCGGATCACATAAACAAATATAATGAATAATGGCCGGAGGATTTGAGACTTCATTTTTGAGCTGTTATATGGGATTATTGAACATTTTTTATTTTGATTTTTGTTATGATTTACGAGCGTATCTTCAAGTATTATATGTGCATCTGTCAAGGCTGAAAGTGTATCTATCGGAGCAACATAATGCCTTTTCACGCGTCGTACCTGGGTGATATGCCTTCCCACACTTGTAGCAAGACCAGTCCTTCTTCGCTTGACCTTGATCACGCGTAGCATACGAACGAGCCTCATACTTCTGTTTCTTCTGGGAAGAACTGGGAGCAACATAAGGCCTTTTCACGAACTTATTCTTCACGCTCTCCTCAGCCTCGGTAGCAAGAACTGAATCATAGATGCTAAGAGCACGATCATAAGCCTGTTGGAAAGAAGTTGAAGGAATTCCAGACATAGCAGTCCGGACCTTAGGAGTTATATTCTTCTCATATCGACGAGTCCTCGAAACCTCGTCCATAGCTACAGAAGTAACGAAACGTGTCAGCTTCACGAACTTGTTGGTATATTCCTCAACGGTCATGGAACCTTGTTGTAGACGAAGGAACTCCTGCTCCTTCTACCAGCGCATCTCCTCGGGATAAAACCTCTTCTTTAGCGCTTCAGAGAAAACAGCCCAACCATATCCTGGTTGAACTTCCAGACCAGCTCTAGCAAGAGCCCACCGGTAGTCGGCCTCGTCCTTCAGATAATAGGTGGCAATATCCACCATCTGATCCTCAGGACATCCCGTACCGAGGAATAACTTCTCGATCTCCCGAATCCATGCCTCCAAAGCAGTAGGATCATTCGCACCATCATAAGTCGAGGGACGATGACGAGCAAAACGATCAAAGACGGTCGGTTGTGGATGGTTGTTGTTGTTGTTGTTGTTGTTGTTGTTGTTGTTGAGGTGATTGGTGAAACCTTCGGCTATAGATGCCAAAGCGGCCTCAAGTCTCCTGATGCGATCTGCATCAGACTCACCATTTCCGTTGCGCACCATCAGCAAGAACAAAATCTCGTTATAAGTGGTAGAACCTAAGTACCACTCCAAACAACTACTCATACACTTTACAAACATAAGAAAACCAACCAATTCTATTGGTTTCTACCCCATTTAATCTCACTCATTAACTAGGTCATTTATTTTAGTCATGAACTAAGCGAGAGTTGGGAGCGTGTTCGCTCTAATACCAACTGTAACAACCCGGATCATAAAACAAAGGAAAAACTTATATAAAGTAAATATCAGAGTACGATACTGATAAAAGGGTCAAGGTGGCGGAAACACCTGACCAATCCGGTTCGCTACTAAATCCAAAACCAAACTAATACATTATTCAAAGGTTCTCATAACATGAAAACAAACTCCTAATTTATTATTATTCTCGCTTCGCACATTCCCCAAGCAAGCATCATCCAAATAGAAAACATCGGAACAACCTGAGAAGGGGGTCGACAATTCAGTCGGGAGTAACTAGATGCTCTCCCAGTCATGTTTACAACAATTGAATATAACTAACAATCAATAACAATTGTAATGCAAAACTAGTAAATATGTGAGACCATCTATACTCACAAAGACTCAACATCAAGTTACCATGAAACAAGAACATATTAGGATAACCACCTAATTAATAACTCCAAAATTAAACCACATGAGATGACACATGACAACAACCCATGTTATTACACCATGTAGAAACTTAAGACAATCAAACTCAATGTAACCACAACCAAACCAAACAACCCTCAGAGCGTATAACGAACTGCCTCTGACTAATGGATCGTATAACGAACTGCCTCCAACCACTAGAGCGTATAACGAACTGCCCCTAGCAACAAACACAGTGTATAGAATGAACGCCGTTAGAGCATATAACGAACTGCCTCTAACCACTAGAGCGTATAACGAACTGCCTCTAGATATGAAGCGTATAACGAACTGCCTCCATAATCGGTATGGACCGTATAACGAACTGCATCCACTGTGAACCGTATAATGAACTGCATCCACACTATGTGTAGCGTATAACCACTGCCTACATGCCTAAGACCTGGCCAGACCTCTCGGTGAAACACAGAGCATATAAACGAACTGCCTCTGCTACACCAAATGGCACTCGGGGAATAGAGCGTATAACGAACTGCCTCTACTACCCCCCGACCATAGACTATAAGAATCCCCGAAGGGTAGCGTTTGTTCATTCCGATAGTATATAACTGATACTATCGTCATCTATACAACCAACCAAATAACAAGTACACAGTATAACCGACAGCACCAACAATGCATGAACAAACATCATGACTCGACTCTTAGAATAGTGTAACTGACTATACCACTTATCATATGAGTAGAGTAACCAAAGACATAAGCTAGTATAATGTTATACTATAACTGGATATAACTCCACATATAAAGCAATTACTAATGATCAATGTTATAGTAACCTTAACTATAACATGAACTTTAGATGTGAGGCTATACTAACCTCAACTATAACTTCAACATATAAAACTTGAAGTTATACTTACCTCAACTATAACCTTGACACGAAACTCAAAGTTATACTAGTTCCAACCATAACCTTGAGCCATAAATCTCAGGGTACGTTAGTTCCAGCTATAACCCTAACTCGTACTTCAATGTTATAGTAGCTTCAACCATAACTAGAGTAACTGCCTAAAGTTGTATTAACTTTAGCTATAACACTTGAATCATCATCAAGGTTATACTAGCTTTAGCTATAACTTTGGAGAGCACCATTGGCCGCTTATCATGCCGCCATTAGGGTTCACTCGTAAACCCTAATTACGCTCATGACACCCATAATAAATACATAAACAACATATGACATGTAATTAATGCATAAAAACGTATACAACCATGCGAAACATAATTAATCATGATAAAAAATAATCAAACGTGTACCAATCATGTAAAACAATCCTTAAATCATATTAACTACATCAATTGGCATAAACACAATTAAAATAAAACACCTAGTTACCTTATTAAGCAAATAATCTTAAAGATCGTCTTCAACGATATAAACGTCCTCTCCAGGAGCAACTTCCACGCCTTCATTGAATCATCCACGTGCCAAAGATAACGAATCTAATAAATATACTAACTATATATATATATATATATATATATATATATATATATATATATATATATATATATATATATATATATATATATATATATATATGGTCGGGATCCGGTGAGAACCACTAGTATAATGAGAACCATGAGAACCACTATTGTATCTAATTGAAGGAAATGTAGAATCATATACATTATAACATACTCTTATATGTCTAATAATTTGTCATAAAATTAATAACGGAACTTATGCATGCAAACAATAAAATGAATAGAGGAGAAATTATGTCCTTACATATTTAATTTCGGATATTTGGGCACAAAAGAGATCACCTTTCTCTTTTGTTCTTGAGCTTATTCCAATGGAAGAATGAAGATCTAAGTGTAAGATCTCTCCCTATGCTTTATACCCAAGGCTCCTCTTAATTAAAATTAATATTACAAGTACTAGTTATAATATTAAATTTAGAAGAAAATTGAACCAAAACTTTATAAAACCCTTATGTGTTTTCGGTTTTAGAGAGAAGAAGAGAGGATTTTATTTCTCTAGAAAATCTCTATTTTGATGATGGAATTAGAATGAATACACTACTAAACATTTTTAGTGTTATTAGGTGGAAAAATAGGAAAAACAATGATGGCATTTTTCTTCCCAAAACCGTGTAAGAGGAGAAGGAAAAAGAAGCCAATGCATAGAGAAATTGTTCTTCACAAGGAACAATAGGTTTGCATGGCTAGGGATGCCTTTAATCATTGTGTTTTCCACTAATTATAAACAACATATAATTAGCTAAACACCTTCTAATTTTTCGGCTCTTTGCATAATATGGTGTCCATATTATTTTTGTCAATTGTCTATATGTTACATGTCACATGTCACATATATTTGTTTATGTATTTTTATCATATTAAAAATCAACGTATTAATAAAAATACGTCACATACAAAAATTGACTTAGTAATTTCATAATTACTTGTGCCAAAAATTTTACCAATTTATAAATCACAACATATTGTATTTATATCAATTCATTCAATTTAATTGTTACATTAAACAATTTATTTCATCCGAGTAATTATACAATTTAATTACTCAGACCGTATCTTATTTAATCACATTTCAATATGATACGTAAATTTTACTTCCAAAATCGTCCGTCAATTTTCAAGTAATTTAATTAACTCGTAACATTATACGATTAATTAAATAATCAATTAAGAGTATTGCCCTTTAGGTATGACCTAGGGGTCAATCGATCACCACCGTCACACGACAGTAATGTCAAACTCTAGTCACCTAATCATTACCGATATATGTTGACCAGTTGTGAATAACAATATTACTTCCCAATTGTATTCATTTTAATGAGACTTAAACATGTGATCATCATGATCAACAGTCGTGATCGCATTATTGTCGGAGGACACATATTCCAACAATCTCCCACTTGTCCTCGACAAGTGTGCGTCACCAATTCTCTTGTCCTATTACTATCTCCCACTCAATGCAAGGTGTCTTTCAGGTCGTACTTGCAAGTGATCATATCGAGAGTGGTTTCCTCGATCGGAGAATAAGCGATTGACCGGATTTATCCACTCGGATGCCATCCGAGCGTGGCCACGCATTTCCGATTCATTACTCCTCGAGTGGCCCTGAGATATTGTTATAACCCTGACTAGGGGTGGACAATTCCTATCGCACTCATTCCCTTCGACTAGCCACAGCCATCATAACCCAAAATATGCCCATTTGACCCCATTTACGAAGGTCGTAGTAACACAAATCAAAGTTAATCTGAAACTGTGCCATCTTAGGCGAATAGTCTTTAGTCAAAAGAATCGACTCATTTGAATACTATAGTAGCTCTCGCCACGACCAGGCTATATAAATTTGCCAGAACTCTATAAGCGGTCATAAGGCCCGACAAAATGTTCCTAACAATCCGCCTATGTGATCGACTAGTCATCACACATGACTCTATGGCACTTGAACTTGCCATCAATCGCATCACACTCTAGTTACTTCGAGACGTCACCTCATATAAGTAACTATGGGCATAAACAATGTTAATCCATGTTCACTTTAACGGGGTTCAATTGTCTCCACAACCCGTTTGGATATAACAATGTACCAAGTGAGTTAATAATAACTCAAACGACAAATGTCGACATCACACTCGGGTAGTCAATATCATATTACAACCTTGTGATGTTTATCATAAGTGTAAACACTTATCGATCGCAATAGAAGTTTAACATCCCATGTGTCCACGTGTTCAAACTTCTTACACTTGCAATTTCCTTCACATTCATGTTCTCATACCATGAATTTTACCAAGCATACATCAAGGTTCTCGACCTTGGTTTTGGTTCTTTAACTTGAAAGAACTTTCTTATCGATCATCTCATAATGAACAAATTTGTGATGAATAATACAACTTGTACCGATCAAGTATTCCATCCACACACAATGCACTAGGTATATGTTTTGTAGAATCTTGTAACAATTGACAAGATTATTAGCTTAGTACTTCTCACAAGTCCTAGCTTTATTAGGAAAGATTGTTTTGAATAACCTCTTATTTAACCAAGTATCTTTCCAAAACTCCTCATTTCTCTTTCTGGGCTTGAAAGATTTGGGATTCTCATAAATCCTCATATGTGCTCGGATTTTCTACAATATGTGCAAACTCTTGACACACAATAGAACATCCGTCAATCCTCGAAATCGCTCATCGGATTCTACTCGAGAATTCATGACGCTTCTATTATGGCTCACCAAGTCAATCATCATGCTCTTATGCATATGATTCATAATTGGACATGTACATGATTATTCTAATGGCGGAAACATTAGTTACTAATAATCATGAGATCAACCGTTCATAGGTTCAATGAACTACCATGACTGCTAATGGTAATCCCATTTTCATTCATACGAATAACCTACGCGTATGTTGATGTGATGTGTATCTCTTAATACTAATCCAACATCCCATGATGTAATTGGATTCATCATTGTCCATTTTCATCCAGAATTGAAAACTCAAAAGCTTCTTTATGAAAGAAGATATTAGCTCGTCATTCTTTAATGAGTAATGAGTTTTATACATTCAAGGATGATAGCTCCCACTAAATTCTATGTCTTCACATGAGAATTTCCTAACTCCCACTCAATTCTACATATTTCGAGATGACTTCTTAATCGAAATTTGTCAAGAATATAAATATAAATTGCTTTGCCAAGTTACTAGGATAAAACCATATATGTTCCCATCATATCCTTTCAAAAATGCCTATTTTGAAGTGGTCTCATCTCAACCTTACGGAAAGAGATTTTAAATCTCTAACACACTCATGTCATGATGTGTAGCAATGTCATTATTCAAATACAAATAATATTTAGAATAGGTCCTTCGGAATACCCTTTCGGAAGGAGGTTTAACCATTTCATAGGGAGGTTAAACAATGACATTTGCGGTTAAAACGTTGGCTATTGAAGATATCGGAATATCAATCTTTGCAACTTGATCATAACTAGTATGTTACTATGATTCATTTAGGCTCTTAAGTAAAACTCATGATTGAAACTATTGGTCAAATGATTCATAACCTTAGTCAAAAGCTTGTTAAGACTTTACATTAGTCATTATTCTTCCAAAACTTCTTTTGGTCTCCTCGTGTAGTTATCTTGAGAATAAACTCTTGTGATTATTCCACTTGGTCTCTTAAGTCATTTAGAACTAACTTGAGACTATAGATCTCATCTATTTGGTATACTATGTAAATAGATATACCTTCATTCAAATCATTCTTTCTTGCGTAGATCTTCATTTACACAAGTACACAATTATATCTTGCCTTGTGTGTTGTGTCCTCATTTTTCTCCCACTCTATCTTTAGAATGAATACACTAAACATTCAAAGATAGCATATGAGACACAAATTAATGATGTTGAAGTATAAGGAGGACTACCTCATAGGTTGACTATTTGTTATAGATTTCATATGTGTACTTGGTGGTTGACATACCTTTAAGAGAGTTCATAGACTCAAAATCACTTCATTAATGATCATACACAAGCCTTAAGCATGTGGACATATAATGAAACCGGTCATTATATTTGTCTATTAGATCACTTTAAGTGAATAATCTTATGTTTCAAAACGCAAGCAATTTAAAGATGAAATTTTAGAACATAAAGGATAAATGATAAAACGTGTGACTTGGGTTGCAAACCAAGTCACTATTATCCAAAATACAAACCATTATCCAAAATACCTTTCCATGTCGAACACGGAAACTTAAAGTTCTAAAATTCAAAACATAACTTAAAATAAGACAATGAAAAACAAAGCTCCATAAAAGCTATCCTTAGCTTCTTCATGGTTTTTTATGCTTGCTTTTCTTTTCCTTTGTCTTTGCTTGGTGGCGGCCCTATTTACAATAAAAAGGGAGATACATTATCACAACTTTGCATCATAATACCATAGTTGAATTTTGAAACACAAAAGAAGGTTAGTCATTTACCTACTGGAGTGATCTTTCCAGTTTTGATATCACCAAGGTATTTGGAACAATTCCTCTTCCAATGTCCCATGCCATTACAATAATGGCATTTGTCAAGAGGACCCTTCTTGACTTTGGAGGTGCTAGCTTCACAAGACTTAGCTTTGGTGAATGTGGGAGCTTGCTTTTTACCCTTTCTTCCACTCTTCTTGAACTTCCCCTTACTCTTTGCGCTTATATTAAGCACATCCTTGGGAGGGTTCACATTTAACCCCATGTCCCTCTCGGCTTGCACAAGTAACTTGTGCAACTCCTCAAGAGACACATCCTTGTCTTGCATGTTGAAATTCACCCGGAATTGCACATATGCCTTAACTTTAGACAAGGAGTGTAGAATCCTATCTACGATGAGTTCTTTGGGGATTTCAACTTTTTGAATTTTCAAGGTCTCGACAAGCTCCATGAGTTTGAGCACATGAGGGCTAACCTTTTGGCCCTCTTTGAAGTCGAGATCAAAGAATGCCGCGCCGCCTCATATTGGACGATCCGCGGAGTTTGTGAAAACATGGTCACAAGTTTGGAGTAAATCTCATTAGCATTGCCCATTTTGAAGGCTCTCCTTTGGAGTTCCGCCTCCATCGCAAATATTAAGACATTTTTCATTGCGGCGGACTCCTTTTGGTAAGCCTCATAGGCTTCCCTAGTGGCCGCGGTGGACCTAGTGGTGGGCTCGGGTGGAGAGGCCTCGGTAAGGTAACGAAGCTTGTCGTCACCTTCGGCGGCTAATTTGAGTTGGGCATCCCACTCGGAGAAATTTGACCCATTCTTTTCAAGTTTACATCGATCCATGAAGGATCGGAGCCAAGATGAAGTAGCGAGTGGTGTAGCATTAGGAGTTGGTGTTGCCATTTGTTATGAAAAAGAAGTGGTCTACAAAACAAAATATAAGGAGTAAAACAATTGTCGTTTTAATAATACTCGTAAAAATGTATGATTTAAACAAGTTATAAGCATTTTTCTAGTGACCTCTACCCAACTAGAATAAATGATTCCAAGACCCAAATTCATATCGACTTAGGCACGGTAGGGCCGATTCATCCTTTATCAATATAACTCGGTGGATTAACGCTTAATCGATTCTACTTTTAGAACTCTTGGTCGATAATATTACATTAACATTTATCTTTAGCCCAAAACACATTTGACAAGGGCACGGTAGGGCCGATACATCCCTTATCAAAAACTTTTGTTGAGGTCAATCCAAATTTCGAATAAATGTGTCCATGATCCAAATCCATATCAACTTGGGCACGGTAGGGCCGATACATCCCTTATCAACATGAATTCGGTGGATTAACATTCATCACCCACTTCCCCTACGTAACAAGGTTTGTACCCGGTAGGGCCGAGTGCACTCCCTCGCGAAATAGGTTTTCATGGTTTCTACTATTTGGTAAGGCTATGTCTCAATTGTTTGTTTTAGCGAGAGGTCATGTCAATTTATTATCTATCACGTTTTAAGTGAACTAAAGTGGTGAACTACGATAATTCGAATTGACACGGTCGATAAACTCGATAAAATAAGACAATGCATGTTTAGTTATGGCGATTTAGCGATGCATGTGACATAAAATAAAATGCAAGCATAAAGATAAATAAATCCTAGTATGGCCTTTCCTAAAATAGAAAAACTATTAATCTATTACATATTCGGAAACCAACTCCATTGGTCCCTTGAACTTGATTTGTGGCACGCATCTCGAGGTAACACCGTCTTTATGTATCGTCATTCTTGAAGAAATCCGTCTTTTGGAACTCCGGAATGAATAAAATTACATAATAAATTACATAATTTCCTATTATACATTTGTAACTAAAATAAAATAAATCTATTAAATATTACAAAACGGTGATACGAGATCACAATAAAAATTACAACCGAATCGATATTCCCATACATTTCGGGAAATACCAATTAAAATCTAAGGCCATACTAAGTAAAATTACATAATTCAAAATTACATAAATTAAAATTATGACAATCATAAGAAAATGCAGCATTATAATATGTATAAACATGCTCAATTTTTATGCTAAATCGCCTTTTAATTAGCCAATATCGTATATTACTCGGTTTTTACGGATTTGCGTGATTTCAACATTTTATAATCACAAAAATACATAAACTCATATTTATGCATAAGTTAATTACCCTAACCTCTTAGGACTCAAAATATAGTCTTCACTAATAATTTGACCATAATTAACCTTTATTTATAAAATTGTTCATAAATGGACCAAAAATTACAAAAATAAGCCATTAAACTTCAAATAAATCCAAAAATTTCAAATAAATTCAAAATTTGAAATTTAAATTCATGAACATTCTGGAAAAATTCCATGACACTCATAATGTTCAAAATCTTAGGTTAAAAATTTCGAAATTTTTCCGGAAAAACAATGTTGCGGTTTATCGATATTTAATAAAATAATCATAAAAACATGGAAAAAATTATTTTCATTAACTTTTCAATTTTAGATCTGAAAAATATAATAAAATGCAACATTAGACGTTTTTCCTTAGTCATAGGTTATGTTTTATTAATTTTCAACTAATAATGTCACTATCTATGCCATTTTTCTTCAAAAATTCATAAATCATGCTAAAAGACTTCTTTATAGCCAATTATTTTACACACATCTTGTAAAATTGCATGTGACAACATATAAATTTTCTATGACCAGATTCGAAATTTAACTCATATTAACCTATTTTTCTCTTAAATTCATATTTAATAATGAAAAATTCATTTTTCGAGCATAACAAGTGCAAAAATCATGAAAAATTACAGGTTATCTCAAAATAATATATGTGATAACATATCCAAAGATCAACTTAAAATTCAAAGTATAGCTAATTTTCGACCAAAAATGACATTTTTACTCATAAAATCACATTTAAATGTCATTATTATTATATATGAACAATAAAAATCCGAAAAATTAACCCAAAAATCCTAAAACACTTTAGGACCAGAAATATTAACATGCATGTAATTATTTCGTGATATATCATAATAACACAAATTTTACAAGTTTTATTTTGTTATTCATATAACTCGGAAAAACTTTTAACCAATTTGCATGCAAACAACCGTGGCTCATGATACCGATTGAAGGAAATGTAGAATCATATACATTATAACATACTCTTATATGTCTAATAATTTGTCATAAAATTAATAACGGAACTTATGCATGCAAACAATAAAATGAATAGAGGAGAAATTATGTCCTTACATATTTAATTTCGGATATTTGGGCACAAAAGAGATCACCTTTCTCTTTTGTTCTTGAGCTTATTCCAATGGAAGAATGAAGATCTAAGTGTAAGATCTCTCCCTATGCTTTATACCCAAGGCTCCTCTTAATTAAAATTAATATTACAAGTACTAGTTATAATATTAAATTTAGAAGAAAATTGAACCAAAAACTTTATAAAACCCTTATGTGTTTTCGGTTTTAGAGAGAAGAAGAGAGGATTTTATTTCTCTAGAAAATCTCTATTTTGATGATGGAATTAGAATGAATACACTACTAAACATTTTTAGTGTTATTAGGTGGAAAAATAGGAAAAACAATGATGGCATTTTTCTTCCCAAAACCGTGTAAGAGGAGAAGGAAAAAGAAGCCAATGCATAGAGAAATTGTTCTTCACAAGGAACAATAGGTTTGCATGGCTAGGGATGCCTTTAATCATTGTGTTTTCCACTAATTATAAACAACATATAATTAGCTAAACACCTTCTAATTTTTCGGCTCTTTGCATAATATGGTGTCCATATTATTTTTGTCAATTGTCTATATGTTACATGTCACATGTCACATATATTTGTTTATGTATTTTTATCATATTAAAAATCAACGTATTAATAAAAATACGTCACATACAAAAATTGACTTAGTAATTTCATAATTACTTGTGCCAAAAATTTTACCAATTTATAAATCACAACATATTGTATTTATATCAATTCATTCAATTTAATTGTTACATTAAACAATTTATTTCATCCGAGTAATTATACAATTTAATTACTCGGATCAGTATCTTATTTAATCACATTTCAATATGATACGTAAATTTTACTTCCAAAATCGTCCGTCAATTTTCAAGTAATTTAATTAACTCGTAACATTATACGATTAATTAAATAATCAATTAAGAGTATTGCCCTTTAGGTATGACCTGGGGGTCAATCTGATCACCACCGTCACACGACGGTAATGTCAAACTCTAGTCGACCCAATCATTACCGATATATATGTTGACCGGTTGTGATAACAATATTACTTCCCAATTGTATTCATTTTAATGAGACTTAAACATGTGATCATCATGATCAACAGTCGTGATCGCATTATTGTCGGAGGACACATATTCCAACACTAATAATATACGGAGGACTGTGTACAGCGATAAAAATAGAATTTGAGAAAATCAAACGTCCTTCCCCCAAAAGCTTCCAATCTCTGTCATTTTCATATTTTTCGTTCTCTCTCATTTTTCTTTCTCTCTCTCTCTTCGACTGTCAACATCTTCGACGATGCTAGATGTTTCTTTCTCTACGATCGATCGTCACATACTGATCCATCAATCTCTGCAACCATCTACCTATTCGACGCTACTTTAATCAATGGAACCTGTTTATTCGAGGTAAAATTCCGAAATTGCTGATTATTTTTTGTTAAATTAGGGTTTATATTTTGATCTTTATGTAATTTTTTAATTCGTCGATTAAATTAGTTAAATTTAGGGTTTGATTATCGTGTTAGATTGTTCGTGAAATTAGGTTTTGATTAATTTTTTGATTCGTCGATTACCTTTAGAAATTGATGAATTATGCTTGTGAAGTTATATTAATTTCCAACGCAGACTGTTGAGGTTGATATGTTTTTGTCGTGCCATTCGCTGCATTGCTTAATGGAGAAACTGGACAGCCTACCGTGGACTTGAATACTGGAGTAGCTGATCTGCTTGTATGTGACTTGAAGATAACCGCACCGTTACGAGATCATTTGCTAAAATGTTATGCTATGGGCTAACCGAGTTATTTATAGAACAAGGTGCTGATCCTTATTTTAATGATATTGAGTCCAGGTGCTTTATTTCAGACCTTCCACTTAACTTAGCACTAGATGCTTTATGGTACGACTACTTGATTAACTATTAACTACTCTTTCCTTGGTTTTATGGTTAAATTTCGGATCATGACCTGCCCCTCTGGTTTTGCTCTCTGATTTGTAGCGATCATAAAATTGTGAAAGTCTTTCCTGCTGGAGAATCTGTATACAAGCTGTTTTCCTTATTCCGTCTTCAAGAGTTGGTATAAATCTCATTTGATGGATGTTCGATTGATTTCAGTTCCAATTATTTGTTTATTTTAATGAGAGGTAAACAAATGATTGAGAAAGTGCTTTACATCATTTCGGACATTTCATTATTGATCTCCTAATCTTTTATTATGTTATTGTAAAGTTATTATAAAGTTTATAATCATGATTTAATGAAGTAAAACATGTTATTCTTTATATTTTACTGCCTGATTACTTATGCAGTAATGATTGGGTTTCCTGCTTTAATGGTGTGATTGGCTAAATGATGTAGTTCCCTTTATGTCAGTTGGTTTATACTTATTAAATCAGTTGATGAAGCTCATAGTATTAATGGGTTCTAGTTCTAGGCATACTGAGTACGATGGATTGAATCGGATTCAGATAGTCAGATATTTTGTTCAGCCTTATTACTGAGTACTTAGGGAGCTACCGGTCAAGCCTAAAAGATGTCTAGCTTTCTTAGAGCTTGTTCTTTAAAAACTGCTAATTACCTGTCATAAATGTAGAATGATAGTTGAGCTCTCAAGTGGAGTATAATACAATAATGTTAACTCGAAAAAACTGTAGTGACTAGTGAAAAAAATAAAGGAGCAATTGCAGCATTTCATTTTCATTTCTCTATTAAAGCATTTCATTTTCATTTCTCTATTAAAGCATTTCATTTTCATTTCTCTATTAAAGTACTCTTGATAATGTGTTTCTAAATTAGTCAGTAGTCACTTTTATTTCTTTTGTTTGGTGTCGAGGGGAGTTATAGAGGATCAAACATCCAAACCATGAAGCCATGTGGTTATGGGGAATGTCTGTAACCTGTGAGATATGGTTTGCCTTCTCTTGGCTTCTAGACCAGCTCCCTAAACTCTGTCCTGTCAACCGAATAACAAACCTTTCTGTCTTAAAAGACCGGTATGAATCTCTCAATCTTCGCAACCCCAAGGGCAGGTCTGACCTTCCTGGCATCGACGTCTTTGTTTCCACAGCTGACCCCGAAAAAGAACCTCCCATAGTCACATCCAAGATTTGGCGTTTCTGATGAAATAGTCCTCTGACTCAAGCTTAAGCTCTTCTTTTTTTGACGTTTTACTTATTTTGAAAGCCAATTAGCTCAAATGGGAGAGCATTGTGCAATGCACAAGATGTGGGTTCGACTCCCATATTGGCCATGAAATACCAGATCTTTCTTTTACTCTTAAGAATGAAAAATAGTGTAACTGGTAATCCCATTTAATTCAAGTATGCCATGTATGGTAATAGTTTTGGTATATATGTTAGTCTTTGAAATGCTTGTATTGAACTCCTGATAATTGCAAAGCTATTTCACGAGCTCGATCATTGCCATTGTTGCTGCTCGCTTGAGTCCAGTCAAGGTCTGCGCGCCATTCTCCAAATATGATTATAGCCTCCTAAATAATTGTACTGTATTGCTTGCATCATGACACATTTCTCTCATTAAATTTGCAATTTAATAGGCTATATGGGACTCGAACCCATACTTTTGTGCAAAATTTGCACATTGCTCTACCATTGAGGTAATAGCCTTTAAAATACGCTAAACAAATACGAATACGAAATAACTGACATAAGTACCCGAAATGTTTCTCACATATTAGTAAGATATGTAATAGATACACTAAAATGCCTTGTAATTACAAAAAAAGGCCGGTAAACACATTAAATATCCTCCATGGTCATTTCCCTTATTTCATGTACATAGAACCTTATTCCATGCACATAGAACCTTATTTCATGCACATAGAACCTTTTCATGCCATAGAAAATTAACGTCCTTAACCAACGGTAATTAGTAACATATTATAACCAACTGATGCAGCTGAAGAACTTTTTATTGCACATAGAACCTTTTTTTCATGCACATATAATCTTATTTCATGCCCATATAAAATTATTGTCTTTAACCAACACTAATTAGTATCATAATATAACCAACTAATGCAACTGAAGAAGTTCTTAATGCACATAGAACCTTATTTCATGCACATAGAACCTTATTTCATGCACATATAAAATTAACGTCCTTTACCAACAGTGTATCACAATATAAACAACTGACGCTACTGAAAAACTTTTTAATGCACATAGAACCTTATTTCATGCACATAGTACCTTATTTCATGCACATATAAAATTAACGTCCTTTACCAACAGTAATTAGTATCACAATATAAACAACTGACGCTACTGGAAAACTTTTTAATGCACATAGAACCTTATTTCATGCACATAGTACCTTATTTCATGCACATATAACTTAGTTTTCTTGGCTCAACTAAGCACATATGTCATTATTCCTCTGGTCGACCCGGGAAAGCTTCCCCTGAAGGATCACCAGAAGACTCTCTTAATTCCTCTTTGTACATTTCCTCAATCATAGGCTTCCACAATCTTACTCTTGCATTTATGAACCAGTTTGAGACCTGCTTAAGCATTATGCCAAAATCATCAGCTAAGGAAGTTAAGAACTTATAGGAGCATTTATGTCTTATTAAAGCAGCATTTTCCGGCTACTTGACAATTAAATCTTTAAGTTCCATAGAAAAAAATAAAAGAGAGGATCCAAGGCTTGTTTACTTGATTCTTTGAAAGGCCAGTTTGTGATGCCAAAGTAAGCTTCTCAGAGTCATTTGGGTACCTGCAAAATTTCATAGCACGACGTCACATATTTAAGGTTAAACAGATATAAAATTAGTGATTCACCTGTATCGTCGTACCGAAATAATCCTGCTTTATAATGTTCCTAATGAACTCCGAGTGGCAAGTGGGGATTTTCATAATGCTCCACTTTTGCCGCAGTTATAATCGCTTATAGAACCAAGCGGAAGTCAAACTCACTTAGACATCTGAATCACAACAGGGAAGTTGTGAAAATCGTGGCAATACTGTTATTATAGCCTCTATGTCATGAACAAATGATACAGAGTACTTAATACCACACATCAGAAGTATATGGCAAAAACTGAAACAGCCGAAAGGCTACAAAGGTAGCAGACTAGCAAAGGATGGCCATGTAACAGTTTTTAAGATGTCGCCTTTACAGTCAAGGGTGCAAAATATGAAAACAGCAATATGCTAAAGAATTGAAGAAGGTACCTTTCGGAGACGCTCGTCATTCCATGCCTTCCATCCATTCCTTACTTGACTAATCGAGAATCGGTATGCTTACATTGGCATCTAGAGTCTCAAGCCATTTCTTCCAGGGAGACTCGAAGGGTCCGGGAACACCGAAATACGAGCGCAGTAGTATCGTTCGTAGAACTTATCTCTTGCTTTGTTAATGTCCTCGGAATCAACTAAAATTTGCATCTCGGGTCTTTTCTTATTGCCAGGTTGCTTTCTTAATTTGAAGTCGTTCCTCGTAATAAAGACAAAACTTCGATGGAAACCTATCCGCTTTAGCCAACTATTATTTTTCATCGACTCAAATTACGGTTTGCCTAATCTAAAGCAGGAATATTTAGTCGATAATTGAAGGGGAAATCACAAGCAAATCATATTTTGGAAAACCACAACAAAAAAGCATTATTTTGGGAAATGGAATGCATCTAAACTTATAAGCAGGTCACAGAACTCAATCAATCAGCTAAAAAAATTAAACATCGCATTGCAACATTTATCGAAGAAACTATCAAATCAACTGCAAGGAACTAGTCATACCGTTGTCTCTGGTCATTAGTAAACTCTCGAAATTCAATATCTCGTTGCCTCTGCTATACCGATGATACGCAATTACAGGTACGATCAACTGAAACCTAGAATTCAAATCAAATTCAGTTATTAACTCGCATCAAGCTTATTCAATTAACTCGCATATAGCATGAACAAATTAGCGTAGAATCGCCATGAATTTGAGCAGCGGATTACCTTAATTTGTAGGAATTAAACTCAGTAATGGCGATTGAATCGGATTAGAGGAACAAAAATCCTATGATGAATGTGTTGAGATTTGAGAAGTGATGGAAATATGATTTGGTTAACGATGATCGGAGAGGACGATCGGAAAGGATGACGGAGAGGGTGATGGTCGAAGAGAGAGAAGGAGAGATGAGTGAGGAAGTGAAAATGGGAAAATGAATGAGATTGAAGGGTTTGGGGGTGCGCGTAGGTTTCAAACAAAATAAAGTGTAATGTCGTCCGTATTATTATTATTATTAGTAGTGGTTCTCATGGTTCTCATTATACTAGTGGTTCTCATAGGATCCCAAATCTATATATATATATATATATATATATATATATATATATATAAACTATAAAAACCATAAAACTATGCGAAAACATACAACTTACGAAGAACATAGATAAATCTAAGAAGTAGGATCGATCTAAGCACGAAAGATGATTAAAGGAGGAGGAAGAGGCGCGGAACGAAACCCTAGGAAGGGTGGAGGCACACGGCACAAGGGAGGAAGGAGGAGGAGAGAATTAGGTTTAGGGTTTTTGAGAAAAGAGAAGCAAGGGTTTGGTTTCCCCTCATATTTATAGAGAAGCTCATGGGTTTATTCTAGGTTTAGGCCCAAACAAGCCCCAAAAGATACGAGACCCAAGGAAGGAGCGGGTCTTCATCGTTTTTCGAGCCCAACGAGCCCAAAAGATACGAGACGGATATTTTCCCGGAAAATAAAATATAAAATTTGGGAAAATAAAATTATAGAATTTTATTAAGGAAATTAGGGGTGTTACAATGGGTTTGGACTTGTTGGTCCTGAACTTGGTGTTTTGGATTCACTGGACCGGGATTTTGTGTGTTGGATGCTTTCTTTGGATTTTGGCCTTTTTTTTAGAAAATGGTCTCAATCTTGTTTTGTTTTGATTTTGGCTCGGGTCTTGGCCTTCGCCTGGGTAGCTTCTGGCTATGGGTTTTGGTTTCTTTTTGCTTTGGCTTTGGTTTTGGTTTTGGTTTTGGTTTTGCTTTCGCTTTGGGTGAATGAATTTTGGTTTGGGCCTTTTGTTTTGGCCTTTTGCTTTGGTTCTGGATGAATGACTTTTGGTTTGGGCCTTTTGTTTTGGCCTTTTTCTTTGGCTCTGGGTGAATGGCTTTTGGCCTTGGCTTTGGTTTTGGCCTTTAGGTGAATGACTTTTGGCTTGGGCCTTTTGTTCCGGCCTTGGATGAATGACTTTTGGCTTAGGCCTTTGATTTTGGCCTTTGCTTTGGCTTTGGATGAATGGCTATTGGCTTGGGCCTTTGATTTGGCTCTGGTTTTGGCTTTGTGTTTGGAGATTGGCCGAATGACTTTTGGCCTTTTAGTTTTGATTTTGATCTATTGGTTCTTTGCCGTCCTTCGTTCGAGGAAGGTAAAGGTGCAGACGGGGATGTACCTGTTGGTGAGAGGTTGATACTTGGCGATGAGATGTTTTTGTGGGGAATGGGCTTGCCTTCCGTTATTGATCATGGACAAGGAGATGTTCTGGTTTGTTATCTAGGTTCGTCGTAGAATCCCTTTGATAAGTGCTCGTTATAAATTGGGTGCTATTGAAAGGTTTCTATTACCAGACATGGAATAGGTAAAGAAAATAGACACGGAGTTTCGGGTCCTTTGCTTGCTCAGTACGGAACGTCACTTTAGCGTACTCACATTGAATTGGAACATGTTGTTTGTTTTAAATCAATTCTCAAATCAATTCTCGTTGTCGACGGGAAATGGTAAAGGGGAGAATATAAGATGTTAGCACAGACTCGATGAATACGTGTGATTCATGGGGGCAGCCCCCAGTTTGTCACTTAGGAATAAAAGGGAAAATACTAGGATAGATATGAGAAAGCCTAAGACTCAGACTCGGACTCAGACTTAATCTTAGATACGGACTCCTAATCATCACTTTCCTCCTCGAAGGTCTCCTTCGCAGCATCCAGCGGCTTGAATGTTTGATGTTGAGCATTGACCCACTTGAGCACTTCACCCTCGTTGTTTGGGACCATATGAGGCCAATAGTCCATGAGGCTTTCATCTTTCCTTGCAGAAAGAGGTGTTCATTAGGGTTGTTTTCATCACTTGGTTGGCCTAGGGATAAAGCAATCAGTTCATGGTTGTCGATCATGTTTTGAATAGCATGTTTCTGTTTGAAGCATGTTTAAGTATCATGACCTTTTCCTTGATGATATTGGCAATAGGCACTGCCATCCCAGAAACGGGTTTTCCTGCATTCAAGCGGGTCCGGAGTGGGCCCGTTTGGTTGTAGCTTCCCTTCAGTCATAAGCTTTTGAAGAGCTGTGGTATAGGTTGTGTTGAGGTTGGTGAATGTCCTTTGAGAACGTTCAACCTTGATGTTGGACTTAAGACATCCATGAGGATTGTCTTGACTCAGAGGTGTGATTATGATTTTGCCAGCTTCAATCATATCTTGAATGGCATGCTTGAGTTTGAAACAAGTTTCGGTGTCATGGCTCTTACCTTGATGATATTGGCAATAGGCATTTATGTTCCAGAAACGAGTTCTTTTGTGTTCAGGTTTGTCCGGAGTCGGACCAATGAGTTGTAGCATTCCTTTTGAAGCAAGTATCCCCAGAGCGGTGCCATATGTTATTCCCAGATCTGTAAATTTCATTTGATGTTTTCCCATGGTTCTCACATTGGCGTTTTTTGGGATATTTTTGTGATTTTTGTTTTCGTTTTTGTCAATCCTGGGCAGAACCAGGATTTGGTCATTGTCAATGGGAAGTTTTTGGGATGTTGCTTGGCATTTTGAAAGGGTATTTGGCGAGGCTATTTCATGTTCTTTGTTGGTGGGTTCATGGGTGTCTGAACCATTAGATGATTCCTCATTTTCAACGGCTGTTGTTTAGTGAACCAAGGGTTGGTTTCCTTGATGGTCAGGTTCATTTTCGGTACTACCAAACCACTTTTTCAAATTAGCTACTCGAGTGTTTAAGTCATCGATAGCAACTTGCAGCTTTGAGAATATGTTGTTGATAGAGACGGAGAGTATCATTATTGCGCTTTGTATGCCATCTTCGTCAATTGCATGAATTTTCTCATCGTCAGGGGAGATGAGATGAGAGTAGTCTAGGGAAGATTCCTGACTGTGTCCAATAGGGTTTTCCGGAGGGTTGTTCTTGTTGTTTGTTGAGGGAGGTAATGGTAACTTGCCCTTTTCGATCATATCAAGGATGGCGCCTTTTAGAGGGAGACACATTTCAGTGTCATGTCCGCGACCTTGGTGGTATTGACAAAACAGTTTTCCATTCAATCTACGTCCTCGCTTGTTTGGTAGAGGGTCCGAAGTTGGACCAATTTGTTTAAGCTTTCCTTTGGAGATTGTCCTTTCCAAGGCTATGACATAAGGCATACCCAAATCAGGGAAGGGCCTATGAAGTCGGTTGGTTTTGGTTGGTGGAGCTCCCAGGGGATTTGCTTAAGTGGTTTTGGTAGCCCTCCAACTAAGATTGGTTTTGTCGTTGGCAAGTAGCCGGCTTTCAAGGAGCTTAACCCTTTGCTCAATATCAGAAGAGGGAAAATTTTCGGTTATCATTTTGTCCTCAACTTGGGAGAGACGAGTGCTCAAGTTTTCCATGGTAGCTAGGAGTCGCAGGACCTTGTTGTTGGTTTCAGCAGAAGTCATGGCGGATGAAGGTTGATCAACTTCTTGAGTTTCTTCTTGACGATCGACGACACCCAAGGGATTCCTATTTGACATAACGATGGGCGTTATAACTTGTCTTGGCAGGGGATTGCACAAACAAAGGCAAGTACGACACATATGTACAAAAGGCAGTTTTGTTGTGGAGACGCGACAATGCGACTAGATTTTGAGTTCATTAAAGATCGTGGATGACCTCTTGTGTTTGAACTGTTGGTGCATGACTTTGAATTTAGACTCGAGTGTCGACTTTGACATAGTGATGCCTAGACAGACGACTTCTTACGGGATTTGGATGTGCGTTGCTGGCGTGACGCCGTAGGACAAGACAGGTACACACACTTGACCTTTGACCCGTAATGTAGGGGCCGGAAAGACGGGATTAATACCCGAGAGATTTTGACTTTGCTAACGCCATTGAAGATGTCTCAACAATTAGATGACACGACCTAAACCAGAAGGTAGGTACTAACTTAGGCGGAGACTCGACGTTATCTAGATGACTTGACTTGAAATCGACTGGACTGTAATCTACTCGAGGCAGAATCGGAATGGTGGACTGAAATTTTCGAAAATAGAAATTTTCAAAAAGATTCAATTGTAGTTTTATGGACGGCTTCCGAAGAGTAGGAATCTTTAGAAGGTCGGCCAGTTGAAAGGGTTGTCTTAGATTTGTTTTCAAAAGACGGTTTAAGTTGAGATTGCGGCGGCTCTGAAAACAATGGGTTGTATCCGAAACGGTTTTTGAAATTCCGAATCACGGATTTGAATATCGAGAATTGAAGAATTTGGAATCGTCATCACAATGGCCATGAAAACGGTTAAATTTGTTTTCAAATATTTTGAAATTGGGTTGAAAATTTGAAAACGGTTAAATTTGATTTCAAAGATTTGATTTTGGATTTGAAATCAGAAAACGGTTAAATTTGTTTTCAGAGATTTGATTTTGAATTGAAACTTTGAAAATGGTTAAATTTGTTTTCAAAGATTTGAAATTGGATTTGAAATTTGAAAACGGTTAAATTTATTTTCAAAGATTTGATTTTGAATTGAAATTTAAAAACGGTTAAATTTGTTTTCAAATGATTAAGTTTTAATTGGAAATTTGAAAACAGTTTAAATTGTTTCCAATGTTTTGAAATTGGAAATTATGAGGATTGAATTCGTCATTACGACGGGTTAGAAAACCGTTTTAACCTTTGAAAGACGGTATGCAAATCGAAAATTTTGAGCATTGAAATCGTCATTACGACGGCTTAGAAAATCTAAACTTGATTTCGAAAATGATGTTTGAAACTTGGAAAGTTACACGGGTTGAAATCGTTATTACGACGGTTTGAAAAACGTTTTTGTTTGAAAACTGAATTTAAATTTTAAAAATTCGAGGGTAGAATTCATTATTACGACGGCGTAAAAGGCCGCTTTGAGGATGCAACGGTCAGTGACAGACTGAGGTTTGAAATGGCCATTATAACAACGTAAAGTATTTTGAAATGGTTTGTGAAAACAGGGTTTGAAAATCGTCATTACGACGGAGTGATAAATGTGCATTTGAATTGGTTATAACAACCGGGTTTTGAAATGGCCATTATAACGGCATAAAAATGTGTATTTGAAATTGGTTATAAAAGCCGGGTTTTGAAATGGCCATCATAACGGCATAACAAGTTGCGCAACAATCGACAAAAGACCGAGGTTTGAAACGGTTGTGAAAAACCGGTTTTGATAATCGTCATTATGACGGCCTAGATAGGCGTTTTGAATGCTTGTAGAAAACCGGGTTTGAAAATTGTCATTACGACGGCCTAAAAAGGCGTGTTGAAATGGTTGTAGAAAACCGGGTTTGAAAATCATCATTACGACGGCCTAGAAAGGCGTGTTGAAATGGCTGTAGAAAACCAGGTTTGAAAATCGGCATTACGACGGGCTAGAAAGGTGTGCTACGGTCGGCGAAAGAAGAGGTTTGAAACGACCATTATAATGGCGCGAAATGGTGTTTTTGAAAGTTTGAAAATGACACGGAAGGACTCATGATCATATAACACATAAGCACTCGCAGTTTCATTATATTATGCATAATGCTGACACGGGTTTTAGCTTAATAAGGGTGGTTACACACCAAGCAATGAAACCCCGATTTTCGAGAGGGATACCAATCCAAATACAATGTGTAAGGAGGGTGCCCTAGCCTGGTGCTTGACTCAATCGGCATTCGAAACGCAGGGATGAGAAAACTCACGCCGACGGGACAAGCCAATTGGTCGAAAAAGGTTAGGTTGTGGGCCCGGACAAGGAACCCGACTTATAACCGTAATATCAATTAATGCAATTTAACCACGATCTCGTTCGAGTTTCACCTCTAAGAGTAACAAAGACACAAGTGTCCTAGTTCTCCCCATCGGAGTCGCCAATCTGTGGACAAGGGCCACAGGCCGGTCTGCGGGCGCGATGCCGCCTACCGGTCCGTAGTCACGAACCATCTGCTCGCCAATCCAGACTGTGGACAGACAACGGTCTTTTGAAAGCCACGCTCGGCGGCGTAATAATGCTTTCGACCGGATCATTTTCGATCGGTCGGTTTCCTCTCAGCAAAGGTCTCGAAACGATGTTGAGATGTTCGGAGTCGCCACCAAGCATTTGTGGAATGCTTGGAACCCATTTGAATTCAGTTTATACCTAGGTCAATCAAGGCAACAAGCGGTGTTTCACATAAGTACTAAAGATAAGGACTCGTCCCCTTTTTAGCATTCTATGCCTAAGATGACTCTCGTACGCCCTGGAAAAGGCCATCCACTATCCAAAGGTTCTGAGTAAGAGGTTAGGGTACATATTGGGAAGCCCTTTAATCGGACACCCAATCCCGCCCGCGTTAGCGGTCTCTAATGATCGATCGTGGTTGTTTAAGTACAAAAGTTGATAAAATGGTTTAAATGCATGAATGCGCATCCAAAAGTCTTAACCTAACATGTGAATATTTCCTAAGCCGGTTGTTTATGCATGTACCAAGAAACTGGTGTCAAAGTTAGATTTAGATTGGTTTGCATGTGAAAACGGAAATTAAACATCCATTTACCAAATTCGGATTATGGTGCTTAACACGATCTATTTATTGTTAAAATGAAAGAATAAAAGGATGAATAAGAAAATGTTAAAATGTTTGAAAGATTGTTAACTCGTCAATCTGATCATTGTAGATTCGGGTTAACCGTAATCGAGATCGTCCTAGACAAGTGATGAAACAAGACAGAACAGTGTCGGGTAGCCCAATTGGGGCGCGAGCCTATTGGCGAGGGAAGGGGCTCTGCCCGGGTTTTGAAAGATGGAAATAGGCAGCCTCTTGGGGCGCGAGTCAGACGACGACCCAAAGGGGCGTCTCCTGGTTATTAAAAAGGTTGTTTAATACCGTTTTTTGTGATTAATGATTTGCAAATATGATTTGCATGACTCAGAATAATTACTATTATGTTAGTAATATTCTTTGTCGGATTTGCAAGTTTGAAAAGCATAGTTTACAAATAAAAATGTAAAATGTCTGTGCTTAACCGTTTTATCACCTTACTCGAATTAAATCGACATGGTATTTATTTTAACCAAGGGTGATATGCAATATGACCAAGATAAAGATAAAAATAAAATGAAATAAAAGTGAAAGGAAAATGTTTGATTTGAACAAAATATGTTAAGTTCATTTATTTGTAATTAGTCAAGTTTGTCATCGTACACGGATTAAACCGACATGGTATAAGGAACCAAGGATGATTATGAATTATGACTAATATGTTTAGAAATGTAAAGAAATGAGAAAATGGTAAAGTAAAAGAAAAAAGTGTTAAAATACCCATTAATATGTATTTAACCAAATAATATCACCGAGTCACGGATTAAACCGTCATGGTATAAAGAACCATGGGTGATTATGATTTATGGCTAGAGTATTTGTCATAAAAATGAATTAAAATGGTGAAAACCGTAAAAGGAAAGAAGTAAAAATAAAAGATAGTGTTGAAGGAAAGACGAACTCAAACACGTTTGAGTCTGACCTGGACACCCTATTGAGGCGCGAGCCTCTTTGCACAGTAAAGGGCTTCTGTCTCAGGCCAAAACTCTGTTTTGGCTCATCTAACCTATATTTGAATCGTGTTATGCATTGTTCATGCTTATAAACTCATAAAAACAATAAAGACATGAAATAAATGAGATATTTACACCCTCAAACTTACGTGTATTGATGTTTGCGACGTAAACGACTTTAGAGACGGTTTTCTCGTAGCGACTACTCGCAATCAAAGAAGTTTAAAATAGTGCCTTTAAAATGGATTTTGTTTTGAAAATATGTTAATTAAAACATGTTGATTGATGAATTGAGTTCGTCCAATAGGTCGGTCGAATGCACGGCGACGGTACCAAACAAAATGTGTAAGGCTTGTGTTTACGATCGGTAGGTCGTAAACACGTGTCGATTTTGTGACTTAGGAAGTCGGGTATAGAAATTTAAGAGAGAGGTGAGGGGGCAGATACTCGCGTAAGAATTATGGGGTGTAAAGGTTGGTATTTATAGATAAATGTGGGGTGGTAGGTCGGTTGAGTTTGCTTAGAGGCTAAGTAGACACCCCAAAGAGGCGCGAGCCACCTAATGATTGAAAGGGGTGTACCGTCCCTTTTAATTTGGACGTGGCCTTTGCTCTATCTATTATTTGGTTGGTTTGATTTATGATAATCAAATAGGATGTCGTGTAATAATATGGGCACCTAATAAGATGATTTTGGGTGTTACTTGAGGTAGGTGTTTTGTGTGCTTGACTCGAGTTTGACCCGTGTGAGTCAGGATTTTACTTTTGAGTCGGTTTTTGGCCCGGTGTCAATTTTGACTCTAATTAGGGTCATTTTAATGAAAATGGCAAGAAACCATTCATGGCATTATTTTCGACATTCGAGATTTAGTTTGACTCGGGTTGACTCAGGTCGACTCGATTGCGGGTTTCTGAGTCGGTTTTGGGTCCGAAAACGGTTTCAACTCTAAATAGTGTTATTTTAATGGAAATGAAGTTAGAAAACTATTTATGAAATCATTCTTTATATCCGAGTAGTGCATTAAACCATCTCATGTATAGCCAATCCACGCACACATAGCAAAAACACATTATAGTCCGATCATCATCGGGTGGATTTTGAAGGTGCAGATACTAGGTATCTACAGCTATATCCTCTAGCTCACGTTTTATCTTGTGAAAAATTTTCTCTTGCATACCGTTCTTTTGTAGCTGCAGTTGATAGTTGCATGGAGCCTTGTTCTTTTCGTGAGGCCATGAAAGATAAGCGTTGGCAAGAAGTAATGAACCTTGAAATTGATGCCTTGGTTCGTAATGGAACGTGGGATATCGTTGACTTACCGGTTGTAAAGAAAGCAATTGGTAATAAATGGGTGTACAACGTTAAATTGCGTGCGGATGGTTCGGTGAAACGTTTCAAAGCCTGACTCGTTATACTTGGTAACGGGCAAGAAGAAGGGGTTGATTTTTTTGAAACGTTTGCCCCTACTGCTAAGATGGTCACTGTTCGCCTTTTTCTAGCTACTGCTGCAGCTCGGAATTGGGAATTGCATCAAAGGGATGTGCATAACGCCTTCCTCCACAGTGATTTGGAGGAGGAAGTCTACATGAGATTGCCTCTTGGTTATTCTGTCAATACACCAGGTAAAGTTTTTCATCTTAAAAAATCTTTGTATGGTCTCCGACAAGCTTCTAGGTGTTGGTTCGAGAAGCTCTCGGCATCTCTGGTTGCATATGGTTTCATGCAATGTCATTCTGATTAAATATTGTTTGCATATAATGCATCCGGAGTCGAAGTATATATTTTAGTCTATGTAGACGACCTCGTAATTGGAGGTAATTGATGCGTGTCTTTTATATGATGTTTTACACCTCATTTTACACGCATTTCAGAGCTCATTCATGTAGTTTATGCTGCATTTCTCCCTATTTCCGTCTACTTTCGTATTTTGTACATTTGCAGAAATGTGAAGAATCCAACGGAAATCGAGCTAAATCCGTCCCCGAGTATCCTGCATTGCATATGACGTAAAGTATTCATCCAAGGAACGAACTTGGTGCGCAATTCAAGGCCCAAAAGACAAGTCCACGAGTTTATAGAAGTCTAGTAGCAGCTTAATCAGTCGATCGACCACCTCCAGTAGTCGATCGACCAACCATCGGGGTACAGAAGCTACTGTACACTGCTAAGCAGTCGATCGACCAACAACTTCAGTCGATCGACCAAGACGCTACTCCAGATGAGAATTAAAAGATCGAGATTTATCAAGCCCACTAGTTACTAGGTTTAGGAATTATGTTACGTATACTCTCTTTATAACGTAACCTAATTCATTCAGTTTATCATCAAGCTTTATTCAATAGTTTTACATTAAGTTTCACATCAAACGGTTCTTTATTTATTCATTAGGGTTTGGGATTATTCTTAAGCATTGGATTTTCGGTTCTTATCAACTAATCTTTCCTCTGCAAATTCGGTATTCATCTGCCCTAATTTCAGTTTATTGCTTTATTTCATCATTAGTGTAGAATTGATAGTTAGATTCCCGCAACCAATTTTATCGTTTATGTTAATTGTTTACTTTATCGTTTCAAGCATGAATTCAGTAATTCTTATCGTTAATGTTATTGTTTCCGCCATTAGCATGAGTAGCTAGATTATTTGTGCTAGGATGTAGACGAATTTTAGCGTAGGCGACAAAAGTATTGAACACGGACTGAATTCGTGTGTCAGTCGATCGACTGACATTCTTGGTCGATCGACTGACCTCGTGAGGTTACCTTTCGTTTTAATTGATTTTAATGTTGTATTTAATGAATCGAATGCATGCGACCCGTTAGATGCTTAATTTATGACTGACCCATTAGATCGAAAGATAGGGAAAGTTGTTTGATCACCAATTAAAAAGACTAAACTGTGCTGAGGTCGAAAGATAGGTATAGTTTAGACCGTTAGTCACTTTTCAGGACGAGAGTCAGTATTAGTGATATTAGGGACCTATAGCGAGATCGAAAGATGCTATTTGTTAAGAGTGGACCGAGAGGACCTCTTGTTTCCCGCCTCACTTGTGTTAGATTTAGACCTGTTTAGTATGCTGCCGCCGAAGCTTTAATTAACCGACCATCCTAGTACCCCTTCTTTATCTGTTTAATCCGTCTTTCTAGTTTATTATTTACTCTTAGCTGTAGACCAATTCAAATCAACCCCCACAATTGTTACTTTAGACTGAATTTAAATCAACTAGAATTTACATCTGCCTCTCTGTGGTTCGACCCGACTGCCGCTTGCTATAGTTGTAGTTGAAAATTATAAATCTTATTTTTGACACCTCACGACGGGTATCAAATTTTGGCGCCGTTGCCGGGGAGGCAATAGTTCTAATTTTAGTTGTTTTAATTTTAGTCTTTCTTAGTTTAAGGGACTTCTGTTCCTTAAACTTTTCTTATATTCTTTTTGTAGTTTCTTCTTATGCGCAGGTCACAGGGTGGTGAACTAGTACCATTTGATCCTGAGATAGAGAAATATTTACGCGAGTTGAGACGAACACAAAGGGGGTATTACCGAGAGGAAGAGCCGAGTACTCTGTCAAGCTATTACGAGAACGACTGCTCAAGAAGACCCACACTCTTCACCGTTTCCACTTCTTCACCGAGACATTACTTCTCCGAAATTCCAGTCATGGCCGAGGAAGCGAGTATAGCTAGTCATTACGAGCCGACAGTGAAAACTTATTTAAGGGGTTCGAATTACCAGGAGATGCCGGGAAGTTCGAACCAAAGCCTTCATACATTAACATGGTTGAGAGAAACCGATTCGGGGAGCTGCAAATGAAGATGCGGCTAAGCATATGGAGACCTTTATTGACTACTGCTGTTCCATACCCCCACCAGCCCGGTGTGACCAGTCCAGATCAAGGAGACCATGTTTATCTTCTCCCTTCGTGATCTTTGCAAGGGAGTGGTATAGAGATCCGGACCGAGCCGTTCATGGGATTTCGATTGGAATTCCTTGGCATTGGCATTCTACAAGAAGTACTTTTTTGCTTCTAAGACGATTGCTATTAGAGCCCAAATCACAAGTTTCGAACAAGGGCCGGATGAGAACTTCCACGAGGCATGGGTCCGATTTAAGAAGCTGGTGCGAACCATACCGCACCATGGGTTCGAAAAATGGAGCTTGTGCAATCATTTCTATAATGGGTTGTACGACGATCGAGGGCGATTTTGGATCTTTGCCCAATGGCCGGTTTGCTGAGAACTTGGGGGCAACCAAGGGGTGGAAGATCATTGACGATCTAGCCACCCACAAGGCTGAGTACGGTAATTCCAGAGGGAACCAGAGGAGAGCTGCTGAATCTTCCTCTGTTGCTGCGCTTGAAGCTCTTACTGTGAGATTTGACAAGTATGAACTAGGAGGAGCTTCTAAAGGTGGGATGTACCAAGTAAATGCTGTGTCAGACGGTCCTTTCGTCTGCGAAAGGTGTGGAGCTGAGGGACACGTTTCGAAGAATTGTCCTAGTCCCTTTGAGTCTTGTGCTGCCTTTCAACACTATAGGCAGACAAACACCTACTATGAGCCGAATGCCCACCCAAACTTGAGTTGGAGGAGCCAAAATGTCCTGAATCCAACTCAACCTCTGCCGCAGCAGCAACCTTATGTACCTCCTCATCAAAAGCAACAACAATATCAGAAACCTCCCAATGTGCCGCAGCAGCAACAATCGCAGAATTCTGAATTTTCCGAGCTTAAGAACTTGTTGCTAAAGAAGTCCCAAGCAAGGGAGGCCGGGATGAAGCTACTAGAGAGCCAAATTGCTCAATTGGCTAGCAAAAGTAACACTCGAGCTCCCGGACACTTGCCGACCCAAACTGACCAAAAGGAGACCTTAAATGCCATCACTTTGAGGAGTGGGTCCACCCTTGAGGGTTCTGCCATGGTCGAGGACGCTGTTGAAAAAGATGAGCCGGAAAAAAGTCAAAAGAAAGCTTCAACGAATAAATCAAAGAAACAGCGTCTACTGTATATCGATCGATCGATCGATACACGGTTCTGAGCTCGAATCAGGCACAACGGTCGATCGACTGAGTACAGTGGTCGATCGACCAAGGTTACTGCTGATAGCTAGATTTTTCGTCCTCTGATGCCCGATAACTTGAGGGACCATTTGTCTCGAGGCACGACAACTCCGAAGGTGTTAGGACTAGACCCGAGTGCTGATGGGTCCGTCCCGGTTCAGAAGATCGACCCAATGACGGTCAATGGCTCACATTTGAGATGGTCTGAGGAGGGTTCAAGCTTCAACAAGGAAAAAACAGTGGACTTCCAGCCTAAGTCCACGGATGCCGGCACGCGCGATTTAGAGGAGAGGGCTAAAGTACTTCTTACAGCCCCATATCCGGAGAGACTAGTGCCAACAAAGGAACATGTATCTTTCAGTAAGTTTGAGAAAGTTATTCGTAGCTTGAATGTTCAGGTACCCTTCCTTGAGTTAGTTAACCAAATGCCAGCATACACTAAATTTATGAAACAGCTATTGTCAAAGAAAAAGTCGCTTGAACATGTTCACACTGTTGCATTAACTAAAGAGTCTTGCTCCTACTTGTCTCACACTGCACCCCATAAGCTAGAGGACCCAGGTAGCTTTTCTGTTCCATGCAATATAGGTACCTTCTCCAATGAGAAGGCATTATGTGACCTAGGAGCTAGTATAAGCGTCATGCCCATGAATCTAGCTAGGAAGCTCAAATTGACTAGGTTCGCAGTGACAGATATGACAGTACAGATGGCTGACCAATCTGCGGTCCAGCCAATAGGATTAGAGGACATCCCTGTCCAAATAGGGAAGTTCTTCTTCCCCGTCGACTTCGTGGTACTTGACATGCCTGAGGATGCCCATATTCCCATTATTTTGGGTAGGCCATTTCTGCACACTGCTGGTGCAGTCATAGATGTCGGTCTAGGAACCTTGACTTTCAAAGTGGGAAAGCATTCTATTGTCTTTGCCCAGCCTGCTAAGAAAAAGGACTTCATGTGGCTTGTGACTTGTAATACGGTTTCTGAAAAGAAATCGTACTTTGTGCTTCCTGAATTACCTGTCTCCATTACTACGCCTGTGCTAACCCCTCCGCCCCATATTGGGAGCAAAAAGGAGGAAGAATCTGTTGTTTTAGATGTTGCAGGAGCTGGTTTGGGGAAGGAAGTGCTGCAAGTTGTTCCAGCTGTAAAGAAGCCGATCATTCAAAGAGGAGGTCTTGGTTGCCTGAGCTATGGAATTGATGAGGTAGTTGATGACGAGCCGATCAACGCCAGAGAGTCTGATTTGGATTCTGACAAGCCTGAAGAGATCCTTGACTGGGGAGATGATGAGAGTGTTGATCCGTTGAGCCATACGGACATGGAAGCTAAGAAAGGTGCAGCTGCTAAGAAAAGCACCGTTGAGGCTACCTCTAGTAGCCAGAAGCCGACGAAGTGGGCCATACCATGGTCCTTCTTGATCAACTATTAGTTGATCGAGCTCTTTATAAGCTAAATTTTTTTTTGCTTTTGTTAAGACACTTTTTATTGCTTTTGTGTGCGCGGAAACTTCGCATTTTATTTCGCTTTCTTAGGATTTTTAAGTACTTTAGACTTTATTCTGGGTTTTGCGCAATTTTGGGCGCGTATTATTGTGCACTTGCAGGTTTTTAGACCTCATTGCTCAAGTTATTGAGCAAATACGAAGAAGTAAGGAGTACAGCAGTACTTTCAGTCGATCGACTGGCTTCATTGGTTGATCGACTGAGTTGCGCTTTCCAGGAGCTTCTGTTCCTGTTCATCTGGTCGATCGACTGCCCCTTTTGGTCGATCGACCGAAGACACTGCTGTACCTATTCACGACCGCTCCCCTGCTGTGTTTGGTCGATTTGCGGACTTAAGGGAGTTTTTTACTCCACTTTATTTTCCGTCCATTTCTTTATTTCTTCTATTGTCTCATTTGTGCACAATTTTACCGCTTCAAAATTGTTTTCTCGGTTTTATGCGTGGTATTGTTTGTCTTTTCAGGTACTTTTTGGTAGCACTGCTAGCTACTGAAACCTCCTAGCTCACGCTGGTTTGGGGAGGTTTCCTTTTGCTACGCTTAAAGACTTGTGAGTTCCAAGTCCTTACTTCATGTCTTGTTTACTTAATTTTCTCGCAAATTCCCGTTTCTCTTTTCTTCATTACATGATTTTGCATAATGGGGACATTGTGCGATTTGGTTTGGGAAAGGGTTTTGCGTCGCATATCATTTGCTTGCATTCACGTTTAATTTTGTTTTACATTGTTTATTTCATTTCTCTTATATATACAGAAAACATCAAATTTTTTTTTGAAAATTTCAAAAAATTCCATAAAATGCACTTTTATTTTAGCATATAGGTCGAGTCGGAACGGTAGTATTCCAAGGATGATATAGCATTTACACCTGTTTTGCCCGAGCCTTGCTTGATCGACATGTTATTAGTAGAATCGTAATTGCATATCTACGAGTTTTCGTTAACTATTTGCTGAACTTTAGACTTGACTTAGAAAACTGGCAAACTACTTATATATTCTAAGATTTAGAGCCTACAACTGGTGACATCTATGACCAGTTTATTTAGGAATGTGAGTAGTACTCCTTATGAGGCATGTCACATAAATGTGCATAAATATGAACTTAATCTGCTTAATACCTGTACGCATTCGGTCTGTGGTTAGTTGACACATGTGGTAGAGGTTTCCCTTTTCTCATTTTGCCCATAAACTCCACACTGCCAAAAATATCCTTTTTTTGTCCCAATTACTACATCCTACATCTAGCCTGTCCTTTGTCAAGCTAGTAGTTTGTAATCTTGGGGTTGTTACTCGTTTTTGGTGGCATATGCTCATGTTTGAGATAATATTGGGAAGATGAAATGAAGGAGGAAAGAAAGAAATAGAAAAGAAAAAAAAAAAGGTGAAAAAATGATTCGAAAAAGAAAAAAAAGGGAGTTATGTACTGTTTAAGCAGTCGATCGACTGCCCTTATAGGTCGATCGACCGAAGTTCGAAAGAAAAAGAGAAAATCAATTCGCATAATTAAATCTTTTATCTTATGGCGATTTTTGCTCCCATGTTTTGTTCTTACTTCATGGGGAGTTAGTTGATTACTTGTATCTCTGGAAATTGTGAGATTTGTGCTTGCTATAGCACCGTTTCGTTTGATTATGAGCAAGAAGTTGGATGTTGCCATTTGGTTCCGTTTTGGTACTAGCTTTATCACCTGTACCTCCACTTTACCATAAATGTTTTGCCTCTTCTTACCCATACCTCACATATCCACATTTATACCTCGGCATGTGTCATGGTCTCTTGTCGGTTGGAATGCGTATGTACGGTTGTAGAGATTACTTTCATATTAGATTGCAGGCATGTTCTTATGGGTCGTAGTTAGGTGAGTGTCATTACATTTATTTCTTTCTGTCTTACATATATTCACCTGTACTTATTGAGTGATTTGAGCGACCCGTGAGAGTCCAATTTGATAAGTCTCTATAGTTGACGGTTCAGCATGTCTTTAACGGCTCTATAACTCGTTTGCATGATTCAATTGCTAATTGATTGTTGGTTAAAGCATTAAATTGGTTCAGGCTTCACATGTTGCATTTCGCTCTGAGATTGAACTCGTTCCATTAGGTCATTAGATCGAGTCTAGTTCTGGCTTGAGGACAAGCAAGGGTTTGGTTTGGGGAAGTTTGATGCGTGTCTTATATATGATGTTTTACACCTCATTTTACACGCATTTCAGAGCTCATTTATGTAGTTTATGCTGCATTTCTCCCTATTTCCGTCTACTTCCGTATTTTGTACATTATTGCAGAAATGTGAAGAATCCAACGGAAATCGAGCTAAATCCGTCCCCGAGTATCCTGCATTGCATATGACGTAAAGTATTCACCCAAGGAACGAGCTTGGTGTGCAATTCAAAGCCCAAAAGACAAGTCCACGAGTTTATAGAAGTCTAGTAGCAGCTTAATCAGTCGATCGACCACCTCCAGCAGTCGATCGACCAACCATCGGGGTACAGAAGTTACTGTACACTGCTAAGCAGTCGATCGACCAACAACTTCAGTCGATCGACCAAGACGCTATTCCAGACGAGAATTAAAAGATCGAGATTTATCAAGCCCACTAGTTACTAGGTTTAGGAATTATGTTACGTATACTCTGTTTATAACGTAAACTAATTCATTCAGTTATCATCAAGCTTTATTCAATAGTTTTACATTAAGTTTCACATCAAACAGTTCTTTATTTATTCATTAGGGTTTGGGATTATTGTTAAGCATTGGATTTTCGGTTCTTATCAACTAATCTTTCCTCTGCAAATTCGGTATTCATCTGCCCTAATTTCAGTTTATTGCTTTATTTCATCATTAGTGTAGAATTGATAGTTACGTTCCCGCAACCAATTTTATCGTTTATGTTAATTGTTTACTTTATCATTTCAAGCATGAATTCAGTAATTCTTATCGTTAATGTTATTGTTTCCGCCATTAGCATGAGTAGTTAGATTATTTGTGCTAGGATGTAGGCGAATTTTAGCGTAGGCGGCAAAAGTATTGAACACGGACTGAATTCGTGTGTCAGTCGATCGACTGACATTCTTGGTCGATCGACTGACCTCGTGAGGTTACCTTTTGTTTTAATTGATTTTAATGTTTTATTTAACGAATCGAATGCATGCGACCCGTTAGATGCTTAATTTATGACTGACCCATTAGATCGAAAGATAGGGAAAGTTGTTTGACCACCAATTAAAAAGACTAAATTGTGCTGAGGTCGAAAGATAGGTATAGTTTAGACCGTTAGTCACTTTTCAGGACGAGAGTCAGTATTAGTGATATTAGGGACCTATAGTGAGATCGAAAGATGCTATTTGTTAAGAGTGGACCAAGAGGACCTCTTGTTTCCCGCCTCACTTGTGTTAGATTTAGACCTGTTTAGTATGCTGTCGCCGAAGCTTTAATGAACCGACCATCCTAGTACCCCTTCTTATCTGTTTAATCCGTCTTTCTAGTTTATTATTTACTCTTAGCTGTAGACCAATTCAAATCAACCCCCACAATTGTTACTTTAGACTGAATTTAAATCAACTAGAATTTACATCTGCCTCTCTGTGGTTCGACCCGACTGCCGCTTGCTATAGTTGTAGTTGGAAATTATAAATCTTATTTTTGACACCTCACGACGGGTATCAGTAATGATGTAAAGGCTATTCATCGTGTTAAGGACTATCTCAAGTCATGTTTCTACATGAAGGATCTCGGAGCCTTAAAGTATTTTTTGGGCCTTGAAGAAGCCCGCAACTCCGGTATTTTTCTTTGCCAACGTAAATATGCGCTCGATATATTGACTGAAACGGGTTTGCTTGGTAGTAAGCCAGATAACATCTCGGTTCAGCAAAATCACAAGTTGGTTGTCGCCGATGATAACATAATTTCGGACCCAGCATCCTATCGACGGTTGGTTGGTCGTCTCATTTATTTGATTAATACTAGGCCGGATTTGTCATATAGTGTACACATCTTGTCCAGTTTTATGCATGCGCCACGAGAAAGACATTGGAATGCAGCGTTGCGTGTTGTTCTTTACATCAAATGTAGCCCTGGTCAAGGCCTCTTATTTCGCTCTAATTCTTCACTGATTTAGTTGTTTATTGCGATGCAGATTATGTTGGTTGTCCTTTTATGCGTCGGTCTTTGACCGCATATTGTGTGTTTTTGGGTGGGTGTCCCGTGTCTCGGAAGACTAAAAAACAACCCACTGTGTCTCTTTCTTCCGCTGAAGTTGAATATCGTGCAATGGCTGCCGCTACATGTGAGATAAAATGGTTGCGTGGGGTTTTCAGTTTTCTTAATATTTATGTCGCTTCTCCTGCGGTCCTTTTTTGTGATAGTCATGCGGCACTTCATCTTGCGCGCAATCCTGTATTTCATGAACGCACTAAGCATAATGAGGTTGATTGTCATTTTGTGCGAAACCCGATCCAGTCTGGTTTAATTTGTCCCGCTTATGTTCACACGTCAGATCAAGTGGCATATATTCTTACTAAAGCCTTGGGTGTACGCGAGTTTTCGCATTTGTTATCCAAGTTGGGCGTTGTTGATCCCCACGCTCCAACTTGGGGGGGGGGGGGGATATTTTGTATATATTATGTTCTAGTAAATATGGGTAGTTTCCATATTACGTTATTTTCCTTTTTTTGTTAATAGGGTTTCGGGTTGTTATGTGTTTGGTGTTGTACTAAATATACACAGCCTTGTATTATCATGTGCATTCAAGCAATAAGAAAGCTTTTCTCATATAAGTTTTTACATATACTCCTTAAGAAATCGATTTGACAACGTGAAGTGTCTTCGGCACACTTCAGTAAAGTTTTGCGAAATTTGCTCAAAGAATCATCGCTATAAAGAGTGCCATATCCACTGATGACAAGCTTCTTGAAAACCGGAGCACTTCTTAACAACCATGTCACTATACTCAACGCATATTTGCTAAATTGATCGACATCTGCACACAACTCTATTTGTTTCACCTGTTGAACTAGCATGAACATAGCTTCTTGATTCCATGTTATCTCGTAATTGTCGAAAAAATTTAACACAAGCACTTCTAAATTGGGACAGTGCATCATTTGTTGATTAAATATTGCTTGAAATATTTCAGAACCAAAGATAGTTCAAGCCGAATAAATCTGCTTAAGGTAGTAAGACAACTATTGAACATCGTTAGTGAGCCAGTACTCTGCCTAAGCGACTTGACATTTGAAGTCGAATCTAGAATTTGCATTGATAATATAGAATTACAACAATAATTCAATTGTTCCAATATACAATAACATCACGGATCAACTTCCCTTCTAATTGTATACCTAATCGTTTTAAACTCTTACTTGTGATTGATACCATGATTTCCTGATTATTATCGTGAAGGGACAAGGACAAGTCTTCAAGTGACGGACAATAAATTAATAACCTTCCCAAATATGCATAATCGAGCTCACTCAATATATATATATATATATATATATATATATATATATATATATATAGAGAGAGAGAGAGAGAGAGAGGCGAGATCCGGTGAGAACGAACACTCGGTGCAAACGGTGAGACGACCTACAATAGTAGGATTTTATACAAAAAATAGCATGGGATACCTCGAAAATCCTACGTGACTAACCTTACTGTTTTGACAAAAAAAATCCAAAATATTTCTTTCTCTCTCTACTTTCCAAACCTTTTCCCCCAAATCACTACAAATATTTCCGCGAAAAACATAGAAAATTCCGCGAAAGCCATAAAACTACAGCTGCCAAAATTGACGAAATTGATCATAATCAATGGCGTTGATCATCTAATGGATGTACGATTATTATATTTTTCTGATTGATTTTGTGTGATTGATGCATGAACAATCGATTTTGTGATTTCGATTGGCATTCCAGTATTATTTCAATCGTATAAAATTATGGATGTTGAGGATTCTAGCGATTTGGGGGATTATACTGATGCGATTGTTCCAGCTGTTAGCAATGATATCGTGCAGTCATCATCTCATCTAGGTATGTACATCTGCAAATCAGTTGAGATAGCCTTTTTTTATAAATCGTTTCATTTAAATTGTTTGATTGATATATCTATTGATCATTTTGATGCGTATTCATACTAATTTAAACATCGGAATACAGATTATTACGCTTGCTGAACATGTTTCATTAGCCTGATTGTTATTATAAATTGATGAGTCTGATGGATAAGAACAGTTGTCTTACCGGTCTGGTTAGTGTATGTGATATGCAATTTGTTTGAGAGTTGATTATTACACTTGCTGATCATGTTTCTTATGCATGCTATACAGTATTCTGTTTAGTTCAATAGCATGTATATTAGTATAATTGATGTAATTGTCTTACATGGAAAACGTCCCTGGTAGAATAACGTAACCGCCCTTAATTAACCAGCGTATATGAATAGCGTATCCATTAGTATAGTTGATGCGTTTGTGTTTTTCAGCAGCGTATCTAGAATTATAATTAAGGGATATACCGATTCGTGTCATAATAAGCATTTGACTTTCTGCCTATGTCGTCATTATTAGACGTGATTGGTGTATCTTGACGTCTACGTTAAGTAGTCAGTAATAAAAAATATGATATGTCAGCGATCAGGCACACATTTCTGTGTTACTTTCTGTGGTTTTTTGTTTTCTTATTGATTTTGTGCTTTTGACTAAATTAGCGTACCTGAAATTATATTTGTTGTGCATCAGTTATTTCAACTCGCTGCTTATACCCATACTGTTTTACTGTATAGCGTGCATAGATGCAAGCTCACCAATCATTGAGACAACCTCGAAGGAAAGAATACATGTATGTGCGCCAGAATTGAAGCCTGTTTTGGGTATGATCTTTGATAAACTAGAGGATGGGCTAGAATTCTATAAGGCTTATGCTGCTAATTCTGGTTTTAAAATGAGGAAGTCAACGCAACGAAACATAGACGGGGTTGTCATGACTAAGTATTGTGTGTGCAGTAAGGCTGGAGAAGTAATCCTAGAGGGAAGATAAAAAAGAGACAGAGAACTAGAATTTTATGTAATGCAAAGATTTTTTTCCGAAGAAATGAAAAAGGACAATATGTGATTGCTGACTTTCATGAAGGTCACACCCACCTCCTCTCAACACCAAACACAGTGGTGCATTTGACCGAGTCACGAGAATTAACCCTTATACATTAAACCATGATTGTTGAGAATTCTAAAATGAATAAGGGGCCTATGCAAAGCTTTAGGATGTTCAAAGAGTACGTGAAAGGGTATCAAAATGTAGGGGCATCACTCGAGGACTTCAAAATTTTTTGGAGGGATATGAAGAAATTTATTAAAGGGTATGACGCGCAAATGATGATCGAAAATTTCATGCACAAAAAAGCCATGTGTAGTTCATACTACTTTGATTTTGATGTTGACGATCGTGGTTGACTATCTAGGGTTTGTTGGTTTTGACCCTATAGCTATAAAGAATTACAGTCTCTTTGGTGATATGACGTCTTTTGACACGACGTTTAATATGAACACATATAAAATGATATTTGCACCTTTCACGGGGGTTGACCATCACAAAAAATGTGTGACATTTGGAGCAGGACTTATAAGGAAAGAGACTGATGAGGATTTCGTGTGGTTGTTTCGGAATTTTCTGAGCGCAATGAGCAATAAGTATCCTGTGTGCATAATTAATGATCAAGATAGAGGCATAAAAGCAGGAGTTAAAACACTGTTTGGGGACAAAACTCAGCACAGATATTGCATGTGGCATATCATGAAAAAGCTGCCAGACAAGATCGGAACTACGCTATATAGAGAAACTAACTTCATGAAAGAGTTGTGCTCCTGTGTTTGGGCAGAAGATATCGAACTGCCTGAGTTTGAGGAACGGTGGTGCTCAGTTATATCCTCGTACGGGCTGACCGACAATGAATGGTTAGATACTATGTTTGACAAAAGGGCTTCTTGGATCCCAGCATATTTCAGGGATTTATTTATGGGTGGACTAATGAGAACCACGTCGAGGTCTGAGTCCGAGAATAGCTTTTTCAGAAATTTCATGAACCCAAACTTAACTTTGGTTGAGTTTCTTATGAGGTTTGAAAGTGCTATGGACGCTCAACGATGGAAACAGTCCAAATTAATAGCCGAGTCAAAAAACGCCTTCCCTGATCTAGAAACGCCTCACCCTTTGGAAAAACACGCTTCTGAGTTCTACACCCCCGTGATGTTTTCTGAATTTAAAAACGAGTGGGTGGCTGCTTGTTTCACCTGTGGTGTTAAAATTTTAGGGGTTACTACCAGTGACAGCATCCCCATTATTGATCGTGAAAAAGACAAGGTTTACTATGTTAACTTTATCTCTGACGAAATGAAATTGAACTGCTCCTGTAAAAATTTTGAGAGACATGGAATTTTGTGCCATCATGCGCTCTATGTCTTGAAAGAACAAGGCCTTGACAATGTTCCAGATCAGTATCTGTTAAGTAGGTGGAGCAAATTGGCAACATGTCAGCCGATTTGTAATAATGTGCCACATACTTTAATTGAAGATTGTAACTCATTAGATGTTAGACGGCACAAAATTGGTACCCTATGGCCCGAGGTGTTCTCTTGTGTGACGCTCGCTGAACAAAAACCTGAGTATGTTGATGAATTGCTGGGCATTTTGAAAGGTTTTAAAGACAAGATAAGCGCACAAACCAGTACGTCAGAATGTAGTAGTAGTAGTAGTAGTAGTAGTAACACGGGTGATAGGCTGAGAAACAAGAATAGGGAACTTGAGATGCTCTTAGGAACAAAAATACCAAAGGAAGTGGTTGTCTTACCTCCTATTCAGTCAAAAACAAAAGGGTCTGGAAAAAGAATGATGTCCCAAAAGGAAAAAGCTACAAAAGAACTGAAGAAAGCGGCCAGGAAATGCAATGCTTGCGGAGAATTAGGATTCCATGATAGTCGGAATTGTCCTGGGAGAGTATGATTCCATGATACAGGTACGCTATTAATTTTGGTGCATTCATTATTAGAGAATACTGATAGCAGATTGAATTTGTTTAGTTGGTACTTAATTAAGAAATATTATTGTTGTATCTAATCAAATTTGTAACCTTTAATGCTTTATAGCCTTTTTTCGTTTCAGGAATGAACAACGAAAAGAATTGCGGATCACATACACAAATATAATGAATAATGGCGGGAGGATTTAAGACTTCATTTTTGAGCTGTTATATGGGATTATTGAACATTTATTATTTTGATTTTTTTTATGATTTACGAGCGTATCTTCAAGTATTATATGTGCATTTGTCAAGGCTTAAAGTGTATCTATCGGAGTTGTGTATGGAAACTATACATGTTAACCTATACAATACATGGATGATCATTAATAGGTTTTGATAGGAAGAGTTATTGTGTATTTTTGTTATAGCTATGATGAATTGATAAACGTGAACTGTCAGCTAGTTTCCATTAACTGATGATTTCAGTTTTATGTGAAAATAAAAACGCGTGTATATTAACACGATTGTTGCACATCTTTTACATTAGAAGCGTACCTGACAGTATTATATATGAAAATAAATAGCGTAAATATTTATAAACGATGATTCGCGAATTTAAGTTCCATAGACAAAATTAATATTGTATGATGTCTAATTTTTCAACGACAAAAACGGATACACGTATTGGTGAGTTTAAGTGAAAACTAAAAAAAGCTTGTATGTTAACATGATTGTTGCACATGTTTTACGTGAAAAGCGTACCTACTAGTATTCTGACTAGATAAAAAACCGTGAATGTTAATAAACGATGATTCGAAGTTGAAATTGTGGAATCCTGAAACTAATGAACATTCAGTTGTTCAATTGGAAAGTGAAATATCATACTTGAGTATGCAAGTGATTTTGACGTATCTGAAAATATAATTGGTGTGTGTCAGTGTTAAGATGGCGTAACTAGTAACATAATTCCTGCATACCAGTGATAAGCCCAACATTCGACAATGAACCAAGGCCAGAGTTACACCTTGTTTATCTCCAAAAAGTTTTTAAAACAAAACCATCAACCAAAAAAACAGAACGTGTAACCATTCTTGCACACTGCCAACTCTAATTAAGATGGATTATCCAAAATGATGTCTAGCAAATTGGCATAAAAGTCGGTCACTTGACACAACTATTGAACAAAAGATCAGATTACATTTTTCATTAGACCTCTAGACAATCCACAAACACGAAGAAGACGGTCAAAATGAGGGACCATGCCCTACCATTACACGTTGCCGAGTTAAGAACATCTGAGCATTCGTGGGAATATATTCTAAACAATTATGCCATCCAACAAAATGACATAAACTGGTGTTTAATGGACATAGCAGTTGAATAGGCTCAGTTTGCCTTTACATGACACAACAAATAATAAGTCCTATTTTACACCATTACACCTTTCAGAAAATGAACCACACATACTCCTTGGTTGATTGCTAGTAGCCACACAGCTTCCAAACAAACACTTGTCGTCCATTAAAACATCTGCATATCAAACACGATAATTAAAATCTGATAACCCGTGATTTAAATGGTTGTATTAAGGTAAAATTGGAAATGAGTGTAAAAAATAAAGGAAAACAATATATGACGTCTCTCTGATTCTCTTGCCATCGTAACAAGCTTAACGCAACTGCCCTTCGGAATGAAAGTAAACCCTTGAAATTGCTCGCAGCTGCCCACAAGGAATGGTCACGGCCAGCCTCCAACCATTTCAGTACATAGACACCGCAATCGTGTCTTCACAAGCATAGCGACAATAATTAACATTAAAGGCTGACTTGAATGGAAAAAACTGATGATAACGATTGTGGAAAGGAGTAAGAATGATGAACTTACATGTTTGTCTGTTGAGGAACATTAAGAGTCTCAAATGGAAAGAGGGGAACACCTACAAAGTGTTTGTACCCTTTGGAAAGGCATAAAATCGTAGTGACATTGCTAACCTGAAAAAGGAGAATAAAATGATGTTGGAATATGTGTCCTCCGACAATAATGCGATCACAACTGTTGATCATGATAATCACATGTTTAAAGTCTCATTTTAAAGAATACAATTGGGAAGTAATATTTTACTGTCAACTGGTCCACACATATCGGTAATGATTGGCTGACTAGAGTTTGACATTACTGTCGTGAGACGGTGGTGACCAGTTGACCCCCTTAGGTCATACCTAAAGGCTAACATTCTTAATTGATCATTTAATTGATCGTATGACGATACGGGTCAATTAAATTACTTAAAATTGACGGGCGATTTTGGAAGTAATATTTACGTGTCTCATTGTAATTTGATTAAATAAGATACGGTCTAAGTAATCAAATTGATTTATTACTTAGATGAAATTATTGTTTAAGGAAACAATTGCATTTGAATGAATAAATTATTATAAATACAAGATGTTGTGATTTATATTTGGTAAAATATTTTGGTACAAGTAATTATGAATTACTAAGTCGATTTTGTATATGACGTATTTTTATTAATGCGTTGATTTTTAATATGTTAAAAATACATAACAATTTTATGTGACATGTGACATGTGACAAATTGACAAAAATAAAATGGAGTCCATTTTATCTATATGTACCGAAATTAAGGGGAGTATTAGGAATATATTGTGTTGATTATGTTAGTGGTAAACATAATCATTTCCTTCTAAACCTAGTCATGCAACCCTACTTAATCTTGTGAAGACCACCTTGTGCATGCATTGGTCCCTTCCTCCCCATGCCACCCGGTTTTTCAAGAGGAGAAAACAATGGGTTTTTCTCCTCAATTTTACCTAATATACACTACCAAAACATTTTAGTGTATTCATTCATTAATTCATCTAAAAATTAGAATTTTAGAGAGATAAAATCCTCCTTCTCTTCCCTCTCTCTTAACTGAAATAATTGAGAGACCAAATAATATTTTGGGTCAATTTTTATACAAAATTAATATTGTTCTAGTAATAATAATCTTAATTTTATTAAGTTGTTATCTTGGGTATTAAACCTTGGGAGGGATTCTCTACTTGAATCCTTGTTCATCCAATTAAGGAGATCTCAAGAACAAGAGAGTAGGAGAACTCTCTTGTGCCCTTTGATCCGAAATCAATGTAAGAATGAAGATTTCTTCCTTATTTTACTTATAGTTTGCATGCATAAGATCATCTTTTAATTTTATGACTAAATTAAAATCAATACATATATGAATATGTCAAGCATAGAGATAATGATTTCTAACAAGCGGTATCAAGAGTCTAGGTTGTTTGCGTGCAAATCGGTTATAGTTTTTCCGAGTTATACGATTAACATATAAAACTTGTAAATTAGTGTTATTATGATATATGACGAAATAATTTATGCATGTTAAAGTTTCTAATCCTAAAATGTATTTAGGATATTTTGGTTAATTTATGGATTTTTATTGTTCATCTTATATAATAATGGCATTAAAAATGTGATTTTATGATTAAAATGTCATTTTCGGACTAAAATTAGCTAAACTTTGAATTTTACAGTGGTTTTTGGATATGTTTTTACATATATTATTTTTAGCTGACCTGTAAATCTTCAGAATTTTTGGAGTTTTTATGCTCGAAATATGGTTTTTTCATGATAAAAATCGAATTTAAATGAAAAATAGGTTAATATGAGAAATATTTCGAATCTGGTCATAGAAATTTAGTATGTTGTCACATGCAGTTTTACAAGATGTGTCTAAAATAATAGGCTATATTGAAATCTTTATGCATGATTTATGAATTTTTGATGAAAAAAAGCATAAATATTGACTTAATTAGTGAATAATTGCTAAAACATACTCCATGACTAAGGAAAAACGTCATATGTTGCATTTTATTACCCATTTCAGATCTAAAATTGAAAAGTTGATGAATTTATTTTTCCTCATGTTTTTATGATTATAATTAATAAATTCGATAAACCGCAACATTGTTTTTCCGATAATTTTACGAAATTTTAACCTAAGTTTTTTGAACATTATGAGTGTCATGGTATTTTTCCAGAATGTTCATAAGTTTAAATTTCAAATTTCAAATTTATTTGAAATTTTTGTGATTTATTTGAAATTTATAGCATTTTATTGTAATTTTAGGTCCATTAATGAACAATTTTAAGAAATATGAGTTGATTATGGTCAAATAGTTAATGGGGACTAATTTTGAGTCCTAAGAGGTTAGGGTAATTAACTTGTGCATAAATATGAATTTATGTATTTTATTGTGATTTTAAATGGTTGAATCACACAAATCCGTAAAAACCGTTAAATATACGATATTGGCTCCTTAAAGGCGATTTAGCATAAATATGGGCATATTCATACATATTATAATGCTGCATTTTATTTATGATTGTCATAATTTTATTTTATGTAATTTTTGAATTATGTAATTTTACTTAGTATGCCTTAGTTTTTAATTGGTATTACCCGAAATGTATGGGAATATCGATTCGGTTGTAATTTATTGTGATCTCGTATCACCGTTTTGTAATTTAATATATTTACTTTATTTTAAATACATATGTATAATAGGAAATTATGTAATTTGTTATGTAATTTATTTATTTATTCCGGAGTTCCTTGAAGACGGTGTCACTCAAGGAACACGATTCATAAAGACGGTGTTACCTCGAGATGCGTGCCTCAACCGAAGTTCAAGGGACCAATGGAGTTGGTTTCCGAATATGTAATAGTTAATTAGATTTTCTATTTTAGGAAGGCCATACTAGGATTTATTTTATGCTTTGCATTTTATTTATATGTCGCATGCATCGCTAAATCGCCATAACTAAAACATGCATTATCATTTTAATCGAGTTTATCGACCGTGTCAATTACAATTATCGTAGTTCACCGCTTTAGTTCACTTAAAACGTGATAGATAATAAATTGACATGATCTCTCGCTAAAATAATCAATTGAGACTTAGCCTTACCAAAGAGTAGAAACCATGAAAACCTATTTCGTGAGGGAGTGCACTCGGCCACACCGGGGTACAAACCTTGTTACGTAGGGGAAGTGGGTGATAAATGTCTATCCACCGAATTCATGTTGATGAAGGTTTCATCGGCCACACCGTGCCCAAGTTAATATGGGTTTGGATCATGGACACATTTATTCGAAATTTGGATTGAACTCAACAAACGTTTTTCGATAAGGGTTTTATCGGCCACACCGTGCCCTTGTCGGATTTTTTTTGGGCTAAAGATAAAATATTAATGTAATTTTATCGACCAAGGGTTCTAAAAGTAGAATCGATTAAAGAGTTAATCCACCGAGTTATATTGATAAGGGTAGAGGTGTAATACTACGGATTTATGAGTCTCTGGGTACTCTATCGAGTAGGCCTTACTCTGTCGAGTAAGGGTGAGTTGCGTTTTATAAAAGTTTCTGACCTGTTGGGTACTCGATCGAGTAACGTGGGTACTCGATCGAGTAAGGGGGCACTCGATCGAGTACCATAGCTACTCGATCGAGTAGCCGGTTTACGGGGAGTTATTTCTCGGGTTTTGTTAATTATGCGATTAAGATATATAATACTTCCGTCATTGTTCTTAAACACTTTTTCAAAACCTAATTACTGTCAATAGAGAAAGCAAAGTACATTCTTCACTTTAATCGTATTGTTAGCAAATCCCGGAGTTTGGAAGGTCGGATTTCACCTTTCGTTATACCGTTGAGATCCTTGCGTCGAGGGTAAGATCTATGTACCGTTTTTATAGTTTTTCCTTTAAGTTGTTTAAACCCTAAGATAGGGATTTGGGGGTTTTGTTGTAGATTATGATTGGTAGTAATTATGTGTATGTATGATAGGAGGAGGATTTGTAGAAGAGGCTTTTGATACAATTTGTTGAGACCGTCTGATAGTTGTGCTTTCCAGGTAGGATTTCCTACTCAGTATTAGTCCCATAATGTGATGTTGATATGTTGTGGTTGATTGAATAATATAGTAATTGTATTGTGACGGTTGTTGATTGTGTTTGTTTGTCTCTGGTTCTCGAGACGCGTTCTCGGCTGAGTGGAGTCACTTGCGGGAGTGACTTCATGCCCTAGTTTCGCCCTTCGTGGAACTCGCCACGGAAGAGGATGTGCACATTAATGGACAGGGTTATCGCTCATTATGAGGAGCGGGGATTTGGTGGGTACGACTGCGGTCCCCCACTGGTAGGACTGGTCCAGTGGACAGTCGGTGATTGAGATTGATAGGACTGATGTGATTGTGTGTGTGACGGTGTGAGATATCTGTTTATCGTATTGTTGATATATATAGATTGTGTGATTTGTAATGACCCCGTGTTGTTGTTTCTAAAATCTGCGGTGATCCATTCGGGGATGGTGAGCAGTAATTGAGCAGGTTTGAGTTGAGTCACATGGGATTGCTGGGATGTGCCACTGTCTGACGATAGAAGTCTTCCGCTGTAGCTTAGTAGTTTTATAAACTTTGCATTTAGTTGATTAGACAGTTGGTTTGAGAACTTGTACCCGTATTTTGGGATTTGGCTTGGTTTGTACTTTTCATTAAAGTTATACTATTAAATGTTGTTTCGTTATTGTCTTATAATTATCATGCCTCGGGTAACCGAGATGGTAGTATCCTTATACCTGAGTGGTCCTGGTAAGGCACTTGGAGTATAGGGGTATTACAAATGGTATCAGAGCGACGATCCAGAAACCTGTAACCAATAAATCTAATGAATATAGGAAGTCAATTAAAATGAACCCGGGGTAAAGGTTGTAGGAGCTAATGCAAAGGCTTGGGAGACGTCCTGAAGTCGCGAACTTGCCCTACAATTTTGAACCGGTCACATGGGGGGTGTATGTCGAGGTCGTATGCGTTGTTTGTTAGCTTGTGTGTGGATGTGATGAAGTATGTGTAATTGTTGGATGTTTGGAGTAGAAAGTTAAGAATGTGAAAGAAAGATTGATGAGATATATAGAACTGTTGTTGGAATGAGAAGCATGACGGATGTTTACTATGTGGCGTTTAATAACATGATAGAGTTATTTCGTTGATCGTATGAAGAGTTGTGTAGCATTATATGCTTAGTTATGATATAATGTTGGGATTTATGAAGTTGTTTATAATGTTGGGATATGATATAACATGCGGGTAGCGTTTTTGAGTTAGCATGACTCGATCGATTTGGACTGACTTGATCGGGTGGGTATTTGACGATTTTGAATCCAGAATCGTGTTTTTGGGCACTCGATCGAGTACCTCGGGCACTCGATCGAGTAGGGGGTCACTCGATCGAGTAGCCGGGCTACTCGGTCGAGTATGTTAGAGGTCAGAAGGTCTGTTTTGGGTCTGGAGTCGGGGCACTCGATCGAGTATGTTCGGCACTCGATCGAGTAGCCTGCTACTTGATCGAGTAGGTTAGGGAACTCGATCGAGTATGTCCTGGCCAGCTTGCTTTCGTGTTTTGAGGTTTTGGTACGTATGTTTATATCCACCCCTTTTCTGATATAGTTTCAAGATGCCGCCCAAGAAGAATGCTTTGTATGCGAGAGCTGAGCTTATGAACATAGATGATATCGTTAAGATGTTGGAGCATCAGGATGCTCTTACGGAGGCTTTAAAGACGGTGGGAAAGAATAAGGATAAGGATAAGGAGAAGGAGGTTGATCACTCTAAAATCAGCCTCTATATAGCGAGGTTTAACCCGAAAGAGTACAAGGGGGTTGGGGAGCCTAACCTTCTTGATAAATGGCATAGAGAGATGGAGAACATACAAGATTTGGTTCACTGTCCTGATGAGATGAGAGTAGAACAAGCTACGTTCTACCTGAGGAAAGCAGCTGGCAAGTGGTGGGATACGGTGAAAGTGAGTGCTAAGGAGTTGTATGCGAACCAAGGTTTACCTGCTATACCATGGGAAGAGTTTTGTAAGGCTATGAGAAAAGAGTTTGTACCGGAGCATGTAAGGAGTAAGTTGAGAGAGGAGTTCGATGGGTTTAAGATGACATCTGACATGTCTGTGGCCGAGTATTACAGGCAGTTTAATGAGAAGTCTAGGTATGCTGAGGATATGGGTTTGAGTGAGGAGAACCTGGCGCTGAGGTTTGAGAGGGGTTTGGCCCCTAAGATCATGGATAAGTTACCCGTGGGAATCCTTACTGACGTTAAGGAAGCTTATGAAAGAGCTAGAAGAGCTGAGAGGTTAGTAGAGATAGCTCAGGAGAGAGTGGGTGTTGAGAAAAGAAAGTCTGAGAGTGAGGGTGGTGGCCAATCTAGTCACAAGAAAGGCAACCACAATCAAACTAGAGGGTTTTCTTCTGGGTCAGGGTTCAGTGATGGGGCTTCCTTTGGGCGTGGCCGTGGAAGTGTTAGTGGTAGTTGGAGAATGACCTGCTATAGTTGTGGTGGCGTAGGCCACAAGAGACATGAGTGCACAAGTGCACCTGGAACTTTCCAGAGACCTGCGCAGAGCTATGCGAGCAATAGACCGACTGGATCATGGTCAAACCGGGGAAGTCAGAGCTATCAGAGTGGAGGTAACCGCAATGGCGGTAATTCTTATCAGAAACCACCGACGAACAACAACAACAATCAAGGGTCGGGTGCTAAGCCGACCACATCAGCCAGCACTGTCCAGGGAGGTGGACAGAAGACCAGTGGAAAGCTGTTCATGATGGAGAAGAAAGCAGCTGAAGATGATGCACACGTTATCACTGGTACTTTTCTTGTTAACGTTATTCATACCTTTGTTTTGTTTGATTCGGGGGCTTCTCAGTCGTTTATATCTTCGAGTCACGTTAAACGGTTGGGTTTGAGGGTATATGAGTCTGTTAGTGAGAAAGTTTTTATACCTTCGGGTGAGTCTGTATAATGTGGGAGGTTATATAGGGATGTACCTATGATAGTTGGGCAAGTTGATTTCCCTGTAGACTTGCTAGAGTTTCCTTTTAACGGTTTTGAGATGATAGTTGGGATGGACTGGTTGGGAAGTATAAAGCTAAGATAGACTGTCATCAAAAGAAAGTGTCTTTAAGAGGTCCTAAGGGCGTTAGTGTGTCTTATCGTGGGTTTCTAGTAAAACCCAAAGTTAAGTTGATTGCAGCTGTTACTTTGAAGTCATATCTGAGGAAGGGATGTCATTTGATATTGTGCCATGTAAGGGATGACCGGATAGAGTCCGACAGTTTATCAAATACCAGTGGTGGGAGAGTTTGAGGATGTTTTTCCGGAGGAGATTCCGGGGTTGCCATCGAGGAGAGAGATAGATTTCACAGTAGAGTTGAAACCGGGGACGGGGCCAATCTCTAAGGCACCGTACCGTGTGGGTCCTAAGGAGATGGAGGAGCTCAGGAAGCAGTTTGATGATCTGATAGAGAAGGGATACATTAGACCAAGTGTATCGCCGTGGGGAGCACCAGTTCTTTTTGTGAAGAAGAAAGCTGGGAGTTTGAGGTTGTGCATATGCTATAGAGAGCTGAACCGAGTGACAGTGAAGAACAAGTATCCTTTGCCAAGGATAGATGAATTGTTTGATCAGTTGAGTGGTGCATCAGTCTTTTCCAAGATTGATTTGAGGTCGGGGTACCATCAGGTGAAGATTAGAGAGATGGACATACCAAAGACAGCTTTCACGTCGAGGTATGGCCATTATGAGTATGTGGTGATGCCGTTTGGGTTATCTAATGCACCAGAAGTGTTTATGGATTTGATGAATAGGATCTTTCGACAGTTTTTGGATAAGTTTGTGGTGGTGTTTATCGATGACATCTTAGTCTACTCCAAGACTAAGGAGGAGCATGAGGAGCATCTGAGGATTGTGTTGCAGACTCTGAGGGAGAATGAGCTATATGCTAAGCTGTCCAAGTGCGAGTTCTGGTTAGAGAAAGTTGCTTTTTTGGGGCACGTGATCTCTAAGGAGGGAGTAGCTGTGGATCCGGCGAAGATTGAGGCAGTGACAAAGTAGGAAGCACCAAAGAATGTTGCTGAGATCAGGAGTTTTCTGGGTTTAGCTGGGTACTACAGACGGTTTGTGAAAGATTTCTCCAAGATAGCTAGACCTATGACAGCGTTGATGAGAAAAGAGAACAGGTTTCGTTGGGATGAGAGTTGTGAGACGGCGTTCCAAACATTAAAGGAGCGTTTGACCACAGCTCCTATCTTAGCATTACTGAAGGATTGAGAACTTTGAGGTTTATACAGATGCCTCAAAGAATGGGTTGGGATGTGTGTTGATGCAGAACGGTAAGGTGATTGCCTATGCTTCTAGGCAATTGAAACCTTATGAGGAGAACTACCCTACTCATGATCTGGAGTTGGGTGCAGTGGTGTTTGCTCTCAAGATATGGAGACATTACCTTTATGGAACAATCTTTAAGGTATTTTCTGATCACAAGAGTCTCAAGTACATTTTCACTCAAATGGAGTTGAACATGAGACAGAGGAGGTGGATGGAGCTGATTGGCGATTATGACATGGAAATTATCTACCATGAAGGGAAGGCCAATGTTGTTGCAGATGCTTTGAGTAGGAAGTGTTGGAATATGTGTCCTCCGACAATAATGCGATCACGACTGTTGATTATGATGATCACATGTTTAAGTCTCATTATAAAGAATACAATTGGGAAGTAATATTTTACTGTCAACTAGTCCACACATATCGGTAATGATTGGCTGACTAGAGTTTGACATTACTATCGTGCGACGGTGGTGATAAGTTGATCCCCTAGGTCATACCTATAGAACAACACTCTTAATTGATCATTTAATTGATCGTATGAAGATTCGGGTCAATTAAAATATTTAAAATTGACGGACGATTTTGGAAGTAAAATTTACGTATTTCATTATAATATGATTAAATGAGATACGGTCTAAGTAATCGAATTGTTTCATTATTCAGATGAAATTATTGTTTAAGGAAACAATTGAAATTGAATGAATGATTATAAATACAATTTATTGTGATTTATAATTGGTAAAATATTTTGATACAAGTAATTGCGAATTACTAAAGTCGATTTTTGTATATGACGTATTTTTATTAATACGTTGATTTTTAATATGTTAAAAATACATAACAAATTTATGTAACATATGACATGTGACATAAGACAAATTGACATTTTGACAAAGATAATATGGAGTGCATATTATCTATGTGTGCCGAAATTAAGGGAAGAATTAGGCTAATATTGTGTTGATTAAATTAGTGGAGAACATGATGATTACCTAAAGTTTAGCCATGCAAAACCTATTGTTCATTGTGAAGAGCAACTAGAGCATGCATTGGCTCCATCCACCCCCTTCTTCCATTGGGTTTTTAGAGAGGAAAAACCACTTTGGTTTTTCCTCTTATTTTACCTAATATACACAATAATGTAATTGTTGTATCATTCACTCATTCATTCATCAAATATTTTAGAGAGATAAAAAGATTTATCCTTCCTTTTCTCCTCTCTAAAACCGGTTTTTAGGAGACAAAAAAACCAAATCATTTTTGGGTCAATTTTTCTACAAAATTAATATTGTACTAGTATTTATAATATTAATTTTAATTAAGAGTGTGCTTTGGGTATTAAGCTTTGGGAGAGATCCTACACTTGGGGTTCATCCATAGAGGAAAGCACAAGAACAAGAGAGAAGGAGATCTCTCTTGTGCCCTAATAAACCGAAAAAAAAAACCAATGTAAGATGAAGATTCTTCTTTTAAATTGTTTAATGTTTGCATGCATAAGATCACCATTTAATTTTATGACAAATTAACCTAAAACATATATGAGTATGTTGAGTATATAGATCTACTTTTCTTTCAATTGGTATCAGAGTCATGGTTGTTTGCATGCAAATCGGTTAAAAGTTTTTCCGAGTTATACGATTAACATATAAAACCTGTTTAATTTGTGTTATTATGATATATCACGAAAATCATTATGCATGTTTAAATTTCTGGTCCTAAAATGTTTTTAGGATATTTTGGTTAATTTATGGATTTTTATTGTTCATATTATATAATAATGGCATTAAAATATGATTTTATGAATAAAATGTCATTTTCGGACTAAAATTAGCTAAACTTCGAATTTTCGAGTGATTTTTGGATACGTTGTCACATATATTATTTTAAGATGACCTGTAAATTTTCATAATTTTTGGATTTCTTATGCTCGAAAAATGGTTTTTTCATTATTAAAATCGGATTTAGATGAAAAATAGGTTAATATAAGATAAATTTCGAATCTGGTCATAGAAATTTAGTATGTTGTCACATGAAATTTTAAAAGATGTGTGTAAAATAATAGGCTATATTGAAGTCTTTATGCATGATTTATGATTTTTTGAAGAAAAATAGTATAAATAATGACTTAATTAGTGAAATATTAATAAAACATACTCTATGACTAAGGAAAGACATCATATGTTGCATTTTATTATCTTTTTCAGATCTAAAATTGAAAAATTGATGAATATAATTTTTCTCATGTTTTTATGATTATTTTGTTAAAACCGATAAACCGCAACATTGTTTTTCCGGATAAATTTCGAAATATTTAACCTAAGTTTTTGAACATTATGAGTGTCATGATATTTTTCCAGAATGTTCATGAGTTTAAATTTCAAATTTCAAATTTATTTGAAATTTTGTGATTTATTTGAAGTTTATAGCTTTTTATTATAATTTTAAGTCCATTAATGAACAAATTTTAGTAATATGAGTTAATTATGGTCAAATTATTAGTGAAGACTAAATTTTGAGTCCTAAGAGACTAGGGTAATTAACTTATGCATAAATATGAATTTATGTAATTTTGGTGATTAAAAAATGTTGAAATCACGCAAATCCGTAAAAACCGAGTAATATCGATATTGGCTACTTAAAGGCGATTTAGCATAAAATTGGGCATGTTCATACATATTATAATGCTGCATTTTCTTGATGATTGTCATAATTTTATATTATGTAATTTTTGAATTATGTAATTTTTACTTAGTATGGCCTTAGTTTTTAATTGGTATTACCCGAAATGTATGGGAATATCGATTCGGTTGTAATTTTATTGTGATCTCGTATCACCGTCTTGTAATTTAATAGATTTATTTTATTTTAGTTACAAATGTATAATAGGAAATTATGTAATTTTATTTATTTCGGAGTTCCCAAAGACGGACTTCTTCAAGACGGCGATAGATAAAGACGGTGTTACCTCGAGATGCGTGCCTCAACCGAAGTTCAAGGGACCAATGGAGTTGGTTTCCGAATATGTAATAGTTAATTAGATTTTCTATTTTAGGAAGGCCATACTAGGATTTTTTTTATGCTTTGCATTTTATTTATATGTCGCATGCATCGCTAAATCGCCATAACTAAAACATGCATCATCATCTAATCGAATTCATCGACCGTGTCAATTAAAATTATCGTAGTTCACCGCTTTAGTTCACTTAAAACGTGATAGATAATAAATTGACATGACCTCTCGCTAAAACAAATCAATTGAGACATAGCCTTACCAAATAGTAGAAACCATGAAAACCTATTTCGCGAGGGAGTGCACTCGGCCACACCGGGGTACAAACCTTGTTACGTAGGGGAAGTGGGTGATAAATGTCTATCCACCGAATTTATATTAATAATGCGTATTTCGGCACACCGTGCCCTAAGTTGATATGGGTTTGGATTATGGACACATTTATTCGAAATTTGGGTTGTACTCAACGAAAGTATTCACGACGATTTCCGGATGTGTTTCGGGCTAAAGATAAATATTAATGTAAATTTTATCAACCAAGAGTTCTAAAAGTAGAATCGATTAAAAGGTTAATCCACCGAGTTATGTTAACAAAGGGTATTTCGGCACACCGTGCCCTAAGTTAGTATGAATTTGGGTCTTGGAATCATTTATCTAAGTTGGGTAGAGGTCACTAGATAAATGCAATAAAACTTGTTTAAATTAGTTTTCACGAGTATTATTATTTAAACGACATTTGTTTTACTCCTTCTATTTTGTTTTGTAGACCACTTCTTTTCTCATAACAAATGGCAACACCAACCCCTAACGCCACGCCTCTCGCTAATTCATCATGGCTCCGATCCTTCATGGATCGATGTAAACTTGAAAAGAATGGGTCAAATTTCTCCATTGGGATGCCCAACTCAAATTAGCCGCCCAAGGTGACGACAAGCTTCGTTACCTTACCGAGGCCTCTCCTCCCGAACCTACTACTAGGTCGACCGCCGCCACTAGGGAAGCATATGAGGCTTACCATAAGGAGTCTGCCGCAATGAAAAACGTCTTGATATTTGCGATAGAGGCGGATCTTCAAAGGAGAGCCTTTAAAATGGGCACCGCTAATGAGATTTACTCCAAGCTTGTGACAATGTTTTCACAAACTCCGCGGATCTTCCAATATGAGGCGGCCGCGGCATTCTTTGATCTCGACTTCAAAGAGGGCCAAAAGGTTAGCGCTCATGTGCTCAAACTTATGGAGCTTGTCGAGACCTTGAAAATTCAAAAGGTTTAAATCCCCAAAGAACTCATTGTAGATAGGATTCTACACCCCTTGTCCAAAGTCAAAGCATATGTTCAATTACGGGTGAATTTTAACATGCAAGACAAGGATGTGTCTCTTGAAGAATTGCACAAGTTACTTGTGCAAGCCGAGAGGGACATGGGGTTAAATGTGAACCCACCAAAGGATGTGCTTAACATAAGCACTAAGAGCAAGGGGAAGTTCAAGAAGAATGGAAGGAAGGGTAAGAAGCAAACTCCCACTTTCACCAAAGCTAAAGCTAATGATGCTAGCACTTCAAAAATAAAGAAGGGTCCTCTTGATAAATGCCATTATTGTAATGGTATGGGACATTGGAAAAGAAATTATTCCAAATACCTTGGTGATATTAAGGCAGGAAAGATCACTCCAGTAGGTAAATGACTATCCCTTTTTTTATGTTTCTAATTCAACTATGGTATTATGATACAAAGTTGTGATAATGTATCTCCCTTTTTATTGTAAATAGGGCCTCCACCAAGCAAAGACAAGGGAAAAGAAAAGCAAGCATGAGAAACCATCAAGAAGCTAGGAATAGCTTTCATGGAGCTTTGCTTTTTATTGTCTTATTTTATTCATGTTTTGGATTTTAGAACCTTTAAGTTTCCGTGTTCGACATGGAAAGGTATTTTGGATAATTGGTTTTATTTAGAATAATGGTGGCTTGGTTTGCAACCCAAGTCACCCGTTTTATCATTTTATCCTTTGTTCTAAAATCCGTATTTAAATGCTTGCTCTTAGAAACATATGATTATTCACTTAAAGTGATCTAATAGACAAATATAATGACGGGATTCATTATATGTCCACATGCTTAAGGCTTGTGTATGATCATTTACAAAGTGATTTTGAGTCTATGAACTCTTTTAAAGGAATGTCAATCACCAAGTACACTTACGAAATCTAGAACTATTAGTCAACCTATGAGATAGTTCTCTTTATACCTCAAAATCATTATTTGTGTCTCATATGCTATCTTTGAATCTATATTGTATTTATTCTAAAGATAGAGTGGGAGAAAAATGAGGACACAACTCACACCAAGATAAGTTTGTGTACTTGTGTAAATGAGATCTACGCAAGAGAGAATGGTTTGAATGAAGGTATATCTATTTATATAGTATACCCAATAGATGAGATCTATGGTCTCAAATTGTTCTATATGACTAAAGAGACCAAAGTGAAGTAATCAAAGGAATGTTTTCTCAAGATAACTACACGAGGAGACCAAAAGAAAGTTTTGGAAGAAAAATGACTAATGTAAAGTCTTAACAAGAGTTTTGACTAGTTTATGAAAAATTTTGACCAATAGTTTCAACCTTGAGATTTACTTAAGAGCCTAAATGAATCAAAGTAACATACTAGTTATAAACAAGTTGCAAGGATTGATATACCGATATCTTCAATAGCTAAGTTTTTAACCTCGCAAATGTCATTACTTAACCACATTATGAAAATGAATTGGTAAAACCTCCTTCTGAAAGCGATATTTTTGAAGGACATGTATTAGATATTATTTATATTTAAACAATGACATTACTACGTATCATTATGACATGTACGAATTAAAGATTAAAATCTCTTTCCATAAGGTTGAGATGAGACCTCTTCAAAATTGGAATTTTGAAAGGATATGATGGGAACATACATGGCTTCATCTTAATAACTTTGCAAAGCAACATACATTCCAATTTTGAAAATGTTTTCAATTGAGTAATCAATTTCGAAACATGTGGAATTAAGTGGGAGTTTAGAAATTATCATGTGAAGACATGGAATTTAGTGGGAGCTATCATTCTTTGAATGTTTACAACTCATTACTCATTAGGAATGACGAGCTAATATCTTCTTTCACAAAGAAATATTTGAGTTTTCAATTCTGGATGAATATGGACTATGATGAATCCAATTACATCAAGAGATATTGGATTAGTATTAAGAAATACACATCGTATCAACATACACATAGGTTATTCATGTAAATGAAAATGGAATTGCCATTAGCAGTCATGGTCGTTCATTGAACCTAAGAACGGTTGATCTCATGATTATTAATAACTAATGTTCCGGCCATTAGAATAATCATGTACATGTCCAATAGTGAATCATATGCATGAGAGCATGGTGATTCATTGGCAAGCCATACAAGAAACGTCATGTATTCTCGAGGAGAATCCGATGAGCGATTTCAGTGTTTGACAGAATACTCTGTTATGTGTCAAGAGGTTGCACATATTATAGAAAATCCGAACACACGTAAAGATTTATGAAAATCCTAAACTTTTCAAGCCAAAAGGAGAAATAGGAAGTTTGGAAAGATACTTAGTTGAATAAAAGGTTGCTCAAAACTAATCTTTCCTAATATGCTAGGACTTGTGAGAAGTGCTAGGCTAATCATCTTGACAAATTGTTGCAAGACTCTACAAAACACATACCTAGTGCATTGTGTGTGAATGGAGTACTTGATCAGTACAAGTTATATCATTCACCACAAATTCGTTCGTTATGTGATAATCGATAAGGAAGTTCTTTCAAGATAAAGAACCGAAACCAAGGTCGGGAACCTTGATATGTACTTGATAAGGTTCATGCTATGAGTGATAACATGAATGTAAAGGATAATGCGATTATTAAGAAGTTTGAACACATGGACACGTAACATGTTAAACTTCTATTGCAATCAATAAGTGTTTACACACTTATGATGTGCATCACAAGGTTGTAATATGGTATTGACTACCCGAGTGTGATGTCGACATTTGTCGTTTGAGTTATTATTAACTCACCTTATACTTTGTTACATCCAAAGGGTTGTAGAGACAATTGAACCCCGTTTAAGTGAACACGGATTAGCATTGTACTTGCCCATAGTTACTTACATGAGGTGACGTCTCGAAGTGACTAGAGTGTGATGCGATTGATGGCAAGTTCAAGTGCCATAGAGTCATATGAGAATGACTAGTCGATCACATAGGCAGACTGTTAGGAACATTTTGTCGGGCCTTATGACCGCTTATAGTGTTCTGGCAAATTTATATAGCCTGGTCGTGGCGAGAGCTGCTATAGTATTCAAATGAGTCGATTCTTTTGACTAAAGACTATTCGCCTAAGATGGCACATTTTCAGATTAACTTTGATTTGTGTTACTACGACCTTCGTAAATGGGGTCAAATGGGCATATTTTGGGTTATGATGGTTGTGGCTAGTTGAAGGGAATGAGTGCGATAGGAATTGTCCACCCCTAGTCAGGGTTATAACAATATCTCAGGGCCACTCGAGGAGTAATGAATTGGAAATGCGTGGCCACGCTCGGATTGCATCCATGGTGGATAAATCCGGTCAATCAGTTATTCTCCAGATCGAGGAAACCACTCTCGATATGATCACTTGCAAGTACGACCTGAAAGACACCTTGCATTGAGTGGGAGATAGTAATAGGACAAGAGAATTGGTGACGCACACTTGTCGAGGACAAGTGGGAGATTGTTGGAATATGTGTTCTCCGACAATAATGCGATCACGACTGTTGATCATGATGATCACATGTTTAAGTCTTATTATAAAGAATACAATTGGGAAGTAATATTTTACTGTCAACTGGTCCGCACATATCGGTAATGATTGGTTGACTAGAGTTTGACATTACTGTCGTGCGACGGTGGTGATCAGTTGATCCCCTAGGTCATACCTATAGGGCAACACTCTTAATTAATCATTTAATTGATCGTATGAAGATACGGGTCAATTAAAATATTTAAAATTGACGGACGCTTTTGGAAGTAAAATTTACGTATTTCATTATAATATGATTAAATGAGATACGGTCTGAGTAATCGAATTGTTTCATTATTCAGATGAAATTATTGTTTAAGGAAACAATTGAAATTGAATGAATTATTATAAATACAATTTATTGTGATTTATAATTGGTAAAAGTAATTGTGAATTACTAAAGTCGATTTTTGTATATGACGTATTTTTATTAATACGTTGATTTTTAATATGTTAAAAATACATAACAAATTTATGTAACATATGACATGTGACATAAGACAAATTGACATTTTGACAAAGATAATATGGAGTGCATATTATCTATGTGTGCCGAAATTAAGGGAAGAATTAGGCTAATATTGTGTTGATTAAATTAGTGGAGAACATGATGATTACCTAAAGACTAGCCATGCAAAACCTATTGTTCATTGTGAAGAGCAACTACAGCATGCATTGGCTCCCTCCACCCCCTTCTTCCATCGGGCTTTTAGAGAGGAAAAACCACTTTGGTTTTTCCTCTTATTTTACCTAATATACACAATAATGTAATTGTTGTATCATTCACTCATTCATTCATCAAATATTTTAGAGAGATAAAAAGATTTCTCCTTCCTTTTCTCCTCTCTAAAACCGGTTTTTAGGAGACAAAAAAACCAAATCATTTTTGGGTCAATTTTTCTACAAAATTAATATTGTACTAGTATTTATAATATTAATTTTAATTAAGAGTGTGCTTTGGGTATTAAGTTTTGGGAGAGATCCTACACTTGGGTCTTCGTTCATCCATAGAGGAAAGCACAAGAACAAGAGAGAAGGAGATCTCTCTTGTGCCCTAATAAACCGAAAAAAAAAACCAATGTAAGATGAAGATTCTTCTTTTAAATTGTTTAATGTTTGCATGCATAAGATCACCATTTAATTTTATGACAAATTAACCTAAAACATATATGAGTATGTTGAGTATATAGATCTACTTTTATTTCAGGAAGAGTGTACATTCTTTGTGTACAGCTCTATCTTTGATGAGGTTGAGAGATGAGGTAGCGAAGTTTGGGATACATATGATGCAGAAAGGAGATACCATGGGAGATTTGACAGTGCAGCTTGATCTTTATGAGGATATTCGAGGTAAACAGGCGTTGGATCCTAAGATGGTTGAGTGGAGAGCTGGAGTAGAGAAAGGGACAATGTCTCGATTCTCTATTCATACAGATGGTAGTTTGAGGATTGACGGTAGGTGGTGTGTCCCTAAAGATGAGGAGTTGAAAAAGACTATCATGACAGAGGCACATTGCACACCATATTCAGTTCATCCAGGTGGAGATAAGTTGTACAAGGATTTAAAGAACACGTTTTGGTGGCCTGGGATGAAGAAAGAGACAGTTGAGTTTGTGGCCCGTTGTTTGACATGCCAGAGAGTTAAAGGGGAACAGCGACGACCACAAGGTAAGATTCAATCTTTAACGGTACCTGAGTGGAAGTGGGAGTCCATTTCTATGGATTTTATCGTGGGTTTGCCAAAGAGTCAACAGGGTAATAACATGATTTGGGTAATAGTGGATTGACTGACAAAGTCAGCTCACTTTGTTCCAATGAAAGATACATGGACTAAAGCACAATTGGCTATGGCCTATCGAAAGAACGTGCTTAAGTTACATGGAGTCCCTAAGGACATAGTGTCTGACAGAGATGCGAGATTTATATCAAGGTTTTGGAAAGAGTTGCAGGAATCGTTGGGAATAACTTTGAAGATGAGTACAGCATTTCATCCTGCGACAGACGGACAGACAGAGAGAACGATCAAAACTCTTGAGGATATGTTACGAGCTTGTGTGATGGACTTTGGTGGTAGCTGGGAACAGAGGTTGGATTTGATATAGTTTTCTTACAACAACAGCTACCACACTAGTATTGGTATGGCACCGTTTAAGGCTTTGTATGGGAGGAGATGTAGGAGTCCGATTTGTTGGACGACAGTACTGAGGCAGTGGTTTTAGGACCAGAGATGGTACATGAGATGTGATACGTGCATTTTATATAGTCATTTTAGCCTATTTTATGCACGTATTTCTACACTTTTATCGTAGTTTATTCTACAAAATACCCCGAATATGCTACTTTGGGTTATTTTGTCTTATTTGCAGGAATGAACCAGAAAGTAGTGAAATCGAACCATTTATCGTCCGTTTTGCATGCATTTGGAGGAAGAATGAATTTGGAGCGGAATTATTACTGTCTTGGGATGCGTGAAGATGTTTCGGGAGCTAAAAAGGACAAGTCAAAGTCAAACTAACGAGATTAATGAGCTGCTGAAGTCATGATTCACTCGATCGAGTACTTAACTGGTCGATCGAGTGGTTTTAGGTCAAATAATCAGTCGATCGAGTGCTTTAGTTGGTCGATCGACCAGTTCCATATATGGGTTTAGTCGATCGAGCGCTTTATTTGGTCGATCGAACGGTCTGAGCCTTAGATTGCTCGATCGAGCAGTTTAAAACCACTCGATCGAGTGGTTTATCCTACGCGCTTGGGCTTTTTAGTTTATTTCCGTCAGTTAGGTTAAATAATTCCTATTTTCTTATAAATAGAAAGCTAGGACGTCATTTGTATGTATGCTTTGCTGAGGGGATCGCACGTTACTGTTCCTCGGTTATTATTTTAATGCCACTTTGTTCTTCCTTAATTCTGGATCTATTTCTACTGTAACTCTCTTCTCTCCCTTTTCTCCTTAATTTAATTTAATGTTTATTATTCCCCCTTCCCTTATTCTTGCTCTTTCATTTATGTCTAGCTAATTCTCTTGCTAGGATTAGGGAAATTAATGAATGAATGTTAATTGCTAATTAGGTTATTAGATTCGTCGTTGCTGTTGTTGTCTTTGTTGTTAAACTGCCCTTAACTGTATCTTGCTAGTTGATTCGAAGCAATTAGCCTTTTAATATTGGTAACCCTTTACCTGGACCGAAAGGTTGGAATAGGTGAGACCCGCAGTGAACAATAGGATGCTTTAGTGAGGGCGAAAGTTAAGCTAATAGCATTTTAGGGCGAATTGAGACCGAAAGGAGATATTCATTGCCCCTTAGACTGACACATCGACTGATTTTTGACCTTATCCGCAATTAACTGACGTTCATTGATGACCCGAAATCCTAGTTTCCCTTTTCTTCTGTTAGTTTCCCTTATTTCTTTCTCTTTTGCCTTTGCCTCATTAGTTAGTCAAATTAAATCAAACCCCCAACTTGTGACATTAGACAGATAGAATAGACAGGTACATAGTAAACCGCCTCCCTGTGGAGATCGACCCTACTTACCGCTGAATTCTGTTAGTAGTACTTAGGTATTTATTTTTGGTACAGAAACGACCGTATCAAATTTTGGCGCCGTTGCCGGGGAGGCAACTATTTATTTATTTGTTTAATTTGTTTTTTTTTTTAGCCTCGGGGGATTTTTCCCTTGAGGCAGTTCTTATCTTTTTCCTTGAGTGCTGTTTTGATAGGCCTTACAGGTACTACGTAGACAGTTCTAGGTGAAAGATCGTCAAAGGGAAGGCTTGAGTACCTTTTACCCATCACCTATGTCCCATTATATGGCGCAGCAGGTGATTTACTGCGGGAGATGTGGTTCTGCTGAGCACAATGCAGTTCTTTGTATGACAGAAAATGACGCAGTCCACGAGTTCAAGCGTTGGGGACGTGTTAGCCATTCCCCTGTAGTTGTGCCGCCACATCCACCCTATCAATGGCCACCGAAACAAGATCCTCCTGATATACAGAAAGAACAGATTGCGGAGCTGAAATCTTTGTTGGAAATACTTGCATCCAAAAGGCAAGAGAGTGATAGACGCATGGAAGCTCAATTCATTGAGCTGGAGTCACAAATAGCTCGGCTAGTCTTGAGTCGGATAGTTGGCAACCAGAAGAGGTGTACTTCACTGAGAGCGGTCCTTCCCATGAAGAAACCGTGTTGCCCAATGCTGAGGATGATTTTTATGACTCGGATGACAAATTTCTATCATACTTCAAAAATTTACACGAGGATTTCAGCGCTGTACAGGAAGAATCACTCGATCAAGTGACTTACAATAGTCGATCGAGTGAATTTCCAGAAGAACCAGTCGATCGAGTAGTTCAATTCACTCGATCGAGTGAAAATCAGGAGGAAAGTACTCAATCGATTGATAATTCTGCTAGATCGAGTGAGTTGGCCAGCGAGAGCAATGATTTGTTGCTTGGGTTCGTTTTAGACGATGATTTTGATGATGACAATGGTTATGGCGAGTCTCCCCAATTCAAAGCCGAGTTGGATGCACTTGAGGCCGCGATTTACGGGACGAATTCCACTGAGGGCGACGAAAGGACAACTGAGTCGGTAATTGCTCATAGCGCGGAAGAGGTAATAAATTCCTTTATCTATGATTCCCTCGTTAAGAGAAACCTAACTGAGGTAATTAGCGATAATTTTATTATTGTTAATATTCAAAGTACGCTACCTCGTTTGACTCGTACTTTTTATGCTATACCCCCTCCCATGTAGACGTTTAATTTAACGAATTTTCACCGTCCTTGTCATTTCAATTTTGTTAATCTAAAATGGAGCCCTAACTTATTGTCAATTGCTCCTGCGCTCCTTTATTTTGTGGATAAATTTAGGAGCTCCCATAGGAAATTTGTTAGACTTAAACGGTTGTTTAATTTTATTTCCTATATTTTTATTCCACTGTGGTGCTACTTACATTTTTGTGTAGCACATGCGCAGATTTATGATCTAATGTTGTGCTCTTTGAGCTGTTTTGATTATGACTAATTTGGAGCAGCTGGATGAAAAAGAAGGTCGAGCTGGGACCTGTCTGAAACTAGCGCTACCCGGGAGGCAACCCGGAGATTTTTAATTTTTAGTTGTTTTTCAAACATTTCTTTTAGTCGTGTGTGTAATAAATGGTCTTCGCACCATAAACGATATCAGTATGCTTGTTTTGTTAGTTTGCGGGCTGTTTTTCATTGCGCCTTTGCAGGAATTACTAAGGATCACTCGATCGAGTACTTTTTGTACTCGATCGAGAGCTTTTTGCTGCTGAAGTCACTCGATCGAGTACTTATATCACTCGATCGAGTACCTGCAAAAAAAAAATTACTCGATCGACCACTATTCCTCTCGATCGAGCTGTTTTGGACGCCCATTGCTTGGATAGCTTCTTGTGACGCTGTTTTGGAGCTATTAGTGACTGCCCACGTTGCTGGCTGGTTTGGGGAGGTCCCTTATTCGCGCAATCTTGTAAGTTTTCCTCATTTACTCTCTTTCTCTTTTAGTTTGCGTTTCCTTTCCATGTTTTGGTACAATGAGGGCATTGTACGGTTTGGTTTGGGGAGGTTGTGCATCCATATACGTGTTCCGCATGCTATTTTTATTGCATTTCTGTTGTCACGTTTAATTTTTGTATGCATTGTTGTTTATTTTCATAAAAATCAAAAATCTCATAAAAATAGAAAAATTACCGAAAGATCAAAAAATTTCACGTTTATTTTAGCATATAGGTTGAGTCGGAACGGTCGATTTCCATGATGAAATTGCACTATTATTTGTCCTTTTGCTTAAGCCTTGCAATAAACTAATATCTTTAGCCTTGTCTTATTGCATATCTACGATTTTATGTTGAATTTAGCTGAACGAATAGACTTGACCTGTAATTTTGGCAACCTACTTATAATTTCTAAGATTTAGAGCCTTATAAACTGGTGTCATTTGTGACCAGTTTCATGTAGGATTGTGAGTAGTTACTCCTTGCATAACATGTTCATTAATTTGCACGTATATGAAATTCAATTGCTTTTTGCCTTCATACATTCGGGTTAGTGGTTGGTGTCACATGCAGGGAGGTGCTTACATTTTTCCCTTTCTTTCATTTTTACCCATTTAACTCCACATTAGCCAAATTTGCCTATTGACCCTTAACTACATCCCAAATTTAGCCTGCCTTGTCAAGCTAGTCAGTGTATGTTTTGGGTATATTGTTTATCGTGCCGAGTTTGGCTTGTATCCTCTGATTTGGAGTTGGTAATTTATGAAGAAAAGGAGGTTGATGAAAAAGAAAAAAAACGTGAAAAAGGAAAAAAAAGAATCGAAAAAAAAGGAAGAAAAGAAACCGTGATTTAGAAAGAAAAGAAAAAAAAGAGTTTGTTTGATGAGACGGTTTCACTCCTATGCTTTATTTATATCATTTGAGGAGTATCTTCAGTTCGGTTTGGTGAGTTTTATGCCAATTGAAGGGCATATGTGCTTAATTCATAATTGAGTAAGGATGGATGTTGTTATATGGTTTTGTTTAGGTACTAGGTTGATCACCTATACCTCCACATTCCCATAAATGTTTTGCCTCTTCTTACCCATTGCCTCACTTTACAATATTTTTGTAAGCCCTCGGCTGTGACAGGACCTTGTTTGGTTGGAATGTGTATACGGTAGTTAGAATTGTCTATCATATTAGCTGCATGCATCTTTATGTGGGTCGTAGTCTAGGTGAGCGACTATTTTTCTTTCTCTCTTACATATATATGTTCACCCTTTGCTTCATGAGAGAAGAGTGACCCGTAAGAGTCCAATTTTAAAGGTCTTGCAAGGTCGACGGTTCAACTTTATTATATACATCTTACAACTCGTTTGCATTTGACTATTTGCTATAGGTGTTAGTTTGCTGCATTAAATTGGTTTAAGTGGGCATTTGTAGCTAGCTCTGAGTTATCTTTTCCGTTCCGTTAGTTGCATTTTAGTTTACTCGAGGACGAGTAAAGGTTTGGTTTGGGGAGATTTGATACGTGCATTTTATATAGTCTTTTTAGCCTATTTTATGCACGTATTTCTACGCTTTTATCGTAGTTTATGCTACGAAATGCCCCGAATATGCTACTTTGGGTTATTTTGTCTTATTTGCAGGAATGAACCAGAAAGTAGTGAAATCGAACCATTTATCGTCCGTTTTGAATGCATTTGGAGGAAAAGTGAATTTGGAGCGGAATTATTGCTGTCTTGGGATGTGTGAAGATGTTTCGGGAGCTAAAAAGGACAAGTCAAAGTCAAACTAACGAGATTAATGAGCTGCTGAAGTCAAGATTCACTCGATCGTGTACTTAACTAGTTGATCGAGTGGTTTTAGGTCAAATAATCAGTCGATCGAGTGCTTTAGTTGGTCGATCGACCAGTTCCATATATGGGTTTAGTCGATCGAGCGCTTTATTTGGTCGATCGAACGGTCTGAGCCTTAGATTGCTCGATCGAGTAGTTTAAAACCACTCGATCGAGTGGTTTATCCTACGGGCTTGGGCTTTTTAGTTTATTTCCGTCAATTAGGTTAAATAATTCCTATTTTCTTATAAATAGAAAGATAGGACGTCATTTGTATGTATGCTTTGCTGAGGGGATCGCACGTTACTGTTCCTCGGTTACTGTTTTAATGCCACTTTGTTCTTCCTTGATTCCGGATCTATTTCTACTGTAACTCTCTTCTCTCCCTTTTCTCCTTATTTTAATTTAATGTTTATTATTCCCCCTTCCCTTATTCTTGCTCTTTCATTTATGTCTAGCTAATTCTCTTGCTAGGATTAGGGAAGTTAATGAATGGATGTTAATTGCTAATTAGGTTATTAAATTCGTCGTTTCTGTTGTTGTCTTTGTTGTTAAACTGCCCTTAACTGTATCTTGCTAGTTGATTCGAAGCAATTAGCCTTTTAATATTGGTAACCCTTGACCCGGACCGAAAGGCTGGAATAGGTGAGACCCGCAGTGAACAATAGGATGCTTTAGTGAGGGCGAAAGTTAAGCTAATAGCATTTTAGGGCGAATTGAGACCGAAAGGAGATATTCATTGCCTCTTAGACCGACACATCGAATGATTTGTGACCTTACCCGCAATTAACTGACGTTCATTGATGACCCGAAATCCTAGTTTCTCTTTTCTTCTGTTAGTTTCCCTTATTTCTTTCTCTTTTGCCTTAGCCTCATTAGTTAGTCAAATTAAATCAAACCCCCAACTTGTGACATTAGACAGATAGAATAGACAGGTAGATAGTAAACCGCCTCCCTGTGGAGATCGACCCTACTTACCGCTGACTTCTGTTAGTAGTACTTAGGTATTTATTTTTGGTACAGATACGACCGTATCAAGATGGTTGAACAGATTAAGATGATCAAGGAACGGATGAGAGCAGCTCAGGATAGGCAAAAGAGTTATGCAGATCTACATCGTCGGGATATAGAGTTTCAGGTTGGGGACAAAGTTCTTCTGAAAGTGTCTCCTATGCGTGGGGTTATGAGATTTAGGAAGAAAGGCAAGCTGAGCCAGAAGTTTATCGGGCCTTATGAGATCTTCGAGCGAGTTGGGGAAGTTGCATATCGTCTGGCTTTACCAGCTGCGTTGGAGAGAGTGCATAATGTGTTTCATGTATCGCAGATGCGAAAGTATGTGAGTGACCCGTCACATGTGTTAGAGGCAGAGAGCTTAGAGCTAGATGAGTCCTTATCATATCTTGAGGTGCCTAAGCGGATTCTTGACCGAAAGGTTAGGAAGACTAGGAGTGGTGAGACAGTTTTGCTTAAGATCCTTTGGTCTAACCACGAGACCGAGGAAGCTACATGGGAGCCAGAGGAGGCTATGAGGAAGCGTTACCCTTTCCTTTTTGATCAGGTATGTATGGTTACGGAGACGTAACCTTGTTTCTTTTAGGGGGGTAGGAGATGATCGCGAAGAGTTTTTAAGATTTTTTGTACCCTTTTGTATGTTGCGTCGGTATGTTTGTCGGGATGAGTTTGGGTTAGTAACATGTTTTATGTTGAGTTTTGTTTTGGTTGTTGAGTCGGGAGTGTTGTGGGTGTATCTTTGTTTTGTTGAGGTTTGAACTTCGGGGACGAAGTTCTTTTTAGGAGGAAGAGCGTAATACTACGGATTTATGAGTCTCTCGGGTACTCTATCGAGTAGGCCTTACTCTGTCGAGTAAGGGTGAGTTGCGTTTTATAAAAGTTTCGACTGTTGGGTACTCGATCGAGTAACGTGGGTACTCGATCGAGTAAGGGGGCACTCGATCGAGTACCTTAGCTACTCGATCGAGTAAGCGGTTTCTGAGAGTTATTTTCGGGTTTTGTTAATTATGCGATTAAGGTATATAATAATTCCGTCATTGTTCTTAAACACTTTTTCAAAACCTAATTACTGTCAAGAGAGAAAGCAAAGTACGTTCTTCACTTTAATCGCATTGTTAGCAAATCCCAGAGTTTGGATGGTCGGATTTCACCTTTCGTTACACCGTTGAGATCCTTGCGTCGAGGGTAAGATCTATGTACCGTTTTTATAGTTTTTCCTTTAAGTTGTTTAAACCCTAAGATAGGGATTTGGGGGTTTTGTTGTAGATTATGATTGGTAGTAATTATGTGTATGTATGATAGGAGGAGGATTTGTAGAAGAGGCTTTTTGATACAAATTTGTTGAGACCGTCGATATTTGTGCTTTCAGGTAGGATTTCCTACTCAGTATTAGTCCCATAATGTGATGTTGATGTGTTGTGGTTGATTGAATAATATAGTAATTGTATTGTGACGGTTGTTGATTGTGATTGCTTGTCTCTGGTTCTCGAGACGTGTTCTCGGCTGAGTGGAGTCACTTGCGGGAGTGGCTTCATGCCCTAGTTTCGCCCTTCGTGGAACCTGCCACGGAAGGGGATGTGCACATTAATGGACAGGGTTATCGCTCATTATGAGGAGCGGGGATTTGGTGGGTACGGCTGCGGTCCCCAGCTTTGGCGGGGTCCAGTGGGCGATCGGTGATTGAGATTGATGGGACCGATGTGATTGTGTGTGTGACGGTGTGAGATATCTATTTATCGTATTGTTGATATATATAGTTGTGTGATTAGTACTGACCCCGTGTTGTTGTTTGTAAAACCTGCGGTGATCCATTCGGGATGGTGAGCGATGGTGAGCGAGTTTGAGTTGAGTCACATGGGATTCTTTGGGATGTGCCACTGTCGACGATAGATGTCTTCCGCTGTAGCTTAGTAGTTTAATAAACTTTGCATTTAGTTGATTAGACAGTTGGTTTGAGAACTTGTACCCGTATTTTGGGATTTGGCTTGGTTTGTACTTTTCATTAAAGTTATACTATTAAATGTTGTTTCGTTATTGTCTTATGATTATCATGCCTCGGGTAACCGAGATGGTAGTATCCTTATACCTGAGTGGTCCTGGTAAGGCACTTGGAGTATGGGGGTGTTACAAGAGGTCACTATAAAAATGCAATAAGACTTGTTTAAACTTATTTTCGAGTATTATTATATTGAAAACGACGTATGTTTTATTCCTTCTATGTTTTGTTTTGTAGACCGCTCTTATTTCTCATAACAAATGGCAAATCCAAACACCAACGCCACATCTCTCACTAATACTTCATGGCTCCGATCCTTCATGGATCGATGTAAACTTGAAAAGAATGGGTCAAATTTCTCCGATTGGGATGCCCAACTCAAATTAGCCGCCCAAGGTGACGACAAGCTTCGTTACCTTACCGAGGCCTCTCCACCCGAACCTAACACTAGGTCGACCGCCGCCACTAGGGAAGCATATGAGGCTTACCATAAGGAGTCCGCCGCAATGAAAAATGTGTTGATCTTTGCGATGGAGGCGGATCTCCAAAGGAGAGCCTTTAAGATGGGCACCGCTAATGAAATCTACTCCAAGCTTGTGACAATGTTTTCACAAACTCCACGGATCGTCCAATATGAGGCGGCCGCGGCATTCTTTGATCTCGACTTCAAAGAGGGCCAAAAGGTTAGCCCTCATGTGCTCAAATTAATGGAGCTAGTCGAGACCTTGAAGATTCAAAAAGTTGAAATCCCCAAAGAACTCATTGTAGATAGAGTTCTACACTCCTTATCCAAAGTCAAGGCATATGTTCAATTCCGGGTGAATTTTAACATGCAAGACAAGGACGTGTCTCTTGAAGAGTTGCACAAGCTACTTGTGCAAGCCGAAAGAGACATGGGGTTAAATGTTAACCCACCTAAGGATGTGCTTAACATAAGCACCAAAAGCAAGGGGAAGTTCAAAAGAAATGGGAAGAAGAGTAAGAAGCAAGCTCCCACTTTCACCAAAGCTAAGACTTATGAAGCTAGCACCTCCAAAATCAAGAAGGGTCCTCTTGACAAATGCCATTATTGTAATGGTGTTGGACATTGGAAAAGAAATTGTTCCAAATACCTTGGTGATATTAAGGCTGGAAAGATCACTCCAGTAGGTAAATGACTATCCTTTCTTTTATGTTTCTAATTCAACTATGGTATTGTGATACAAAGTTGTGATAATGTATCCCCTTTTTATTGTAAATAGGGCCTCCACCAAGCAAGGACAAGGTAAAAGAAAAGCAAGCTTGAGAAACTATCGAGAAGCTAGGAATAGCTTCCATGAAGCTTCGCTTTTTTATTGTCTTATTTTATTTATGTTTCGGATTTTTAGAACCTTTTGATTTCCGTGTTCGACATGGAAATGTATTTTGGATAATGGTTGTATTTTGGATAATGGTGGCTTGGTTTTCAACCCAAGTCACCCATTTTATCGTTTTTATCCTTGTTCTAAAATTCGTCTTTATCCGCTTGCTCATAGAAACATATGATCATTCACTTAAAGTGATCTAATAGACAACTATAATGATGGGATTCATTATATGTCCACAAGCTTAAAGGCTTGTATATGATCATTTATAAAGTGATATTGAGTTAACGAACTCTCTTAAAAGGAATGTTAATCACCAAGTACACTTACAAAAATCTAAAACAATTAGTCAACCTATGAGATAGTCCTCCTTATACTTCAAAAATCATTATTTGTGTCTCATAAGCTATCTTTTGAATCTCTAGTGTATTCATTCTAAAGATAGAGTGGGAGAAAATGAGGACACAATGAACACCAAGATAAATTTGTGTACTTATGTAAATGAGATCTACGCAAGGGAGAATGATTTGAATGAAGGTATACCTATTTATATGGTATACACGAATAGATGAGATCTATGGTCTCGAATAGATCTACATGACAATAGAGACCAAGTGAAGTAATCAAAAGAATATGTTCTCAAGATAACTACATGAGGAGACCAAAAGAAAGTTTTGGAATAAGAATGACTAATATAAAGTCTTAACAAGAGTTTTTGACTAGTTTATGATAAACTTTGACCCATAGTTTCAACATTGATATTTACTTAAGAGCCTATATGAATCAAAGTTGCAAGGATTGATATACCGATATCTTCAATAGCTAAGTATTAACCACGCTAATGTCATTACTTAACCTCATTATGAAAATGAAATGGTTAAACCTCATTCCGAAAAGGGTATTTTGAAGGACGTGTATTAGATATTATTCATATTTAAATAATGACATTGTCACGCATCATTATAAAATGAATGAGTTGGAGATTAAAATATCTTTCCATAAGGTTGAGATTGAAACCTTTTCAAAATAGGTATTTTGAAAGGATATGATGGGAACGTATATGGTTTTATCTTAATAACTTTGCGAAGCAACATATATTCCAATTCTTGAAATGTTTCGATTGAGTAGTCAATTTCGAAACATGTGGAATTAAGTGGGAGTTTGGAAATTATCATGTGAAGACATGGAATTTAGTGGGAGCAATCATCTTGTAAAAATGTACAACTCACTACTCATTGAGAATGACGAGCTAGTACTTTCTTTCACAAAGAAGTATTTGAGTTTTGAATTCTAGATGAAAATGGACTATGATGAATCCAATTACATCAAGAGATGTTGGATAAGTATTGAGATATACACATCGAATCAACGAGAAATGTAGGTTATTCATGTAAATGAAAATGGAATTGCCATTAACAGTCATGGTCGTTCATTGAACCTAAGAATGGTTGATCTCATGATTATTAGTTACTAATGTTTCCGCCATTAGAATAATCACGCACATGTCCAATAATGAATCATATGCATAAGAGCATGATGATTCATTGGCAAGCCATATAAGAAACGTCATGAATTCTCGAGAAGAATCCGATGAGCGATTTCAGTGTTTGACAGAATACTCTGTTATGTGTCAAGAGATTGCACATATTAAAATTCGAACAACACGTAAGGATTTATGAAAATCCTAAGCCTTTCAAGCTAAAAAGAGAAATAAGAAGTTTGGAAAATTACTTAGTTGAATGAGAAATTACTCAAAACTAATATTTTCTAAAAATGCTAGGACTTGTGAGAAGTGTTAGGCTAATCATCTTGACAATTGCTGCAAGACTCTACAAAACATATACCTAGTACATTGTGTGTGGGTGGAGTACTTGATCAGTACAAGTTATATCATTCACCACAAATTCGTTGGTTATGTGATAAACAACCAGAAAGTTCTTTCAAGATAAAGAACCCAAACCAAGGTTGGGAACCTATGTGTGTACTTGGTAAGGTTCATGCTATGAGAGATAACATGAATGTAAAGGAAAATGTGATTGAGAAGTTTTGAACACATGGTATGTTAAACTTCTATTGCAATCAACTAGTGTTAATACACTTACGATATGCATCACAAGGTTGTAATACGTATTGACCACCTGAATGTGATGTTGACATTTGTTGTTTGAGTTATTATTAACTCACCTTATACTTAGTTATATCCAAACGGGTTGTAGAGACAGTTGAACCCCGTTAAAGTGAACACGGATTACCATTGTATTCGCCCATAGTTACTTACATGAGGTGACGTCTCGAACTGACTAGAATGTGATGCGATTGATGGAAAGTTCAAGTGCCATAGAGTCATATGAGAATGACTAGTCGATCACATAGGCAGACTGTTAGGAACACTTTGTCGAGCCTTATGACCGCTTATAGAGTTCTGGCAAATTTATATAGCCTGGTCGTGGCGAGAGCTACTATAGTATTCTAATTAGTCGATTCTTTTGACTAAAGACTGGTCACCTGAGATGGCACAGTTTCAGATTAACTTTGATTTGTGTTACTACGACCTTCGTAAATGGGGTCAAATGGGCATATTTTGGGTTATGATGGCTGTGGCTAGTCGAAGGGAATGAGTGCGATAGGAATTGTCCACCCCTAGTCAGGGTTATAACAATATCTCAGGGCCACTCGAGGAGTAATGAACTGGAAATGCGTGGCCACGCTCGGATTGCATTCATGGTGGATAAATCCGGTCAATCAGTTATTCTCCAGATCGAGGAAACCACTCTCGATATGATCACTTGCAAGTACGACCTGAAAGACACCTTGCATTGAGTGGGAGATAGTAATAGGACAAGAGAATTGGTGACGCACACTTGTCGAGGACAAGTGGGAGATTGTTGGAATATGTGTCCTCCGACAATAATGCGATCACAACTGTTGATCATGATGATCACATGTTTAAAGTCTCATTTTAAAGAATACAATTGGGAAGTAATATTTTACTGTCAACTGGTCCACACATATCGGTAATGATTGGCTGACTAGAGTTTGACATTACTGTCGTGAGACGGTGGTGACCAGTTGACCCCCTTAGGTCATACCTAAAGGGTAACATTCTTAATTGATCATTTAATTGATCGTATGACGATACGGGTCAATTAAATTACTTAAAATTGACGGACGATTTTGGAAGTAATATTTACGTGTCTCATTGTAATTTGATTAAATAAGATACGGTCTAAGTAATCGAATTGTTTTATTACTTAGATGAAATTATTGTTTAAGGAAACAATTGCATTTGAATGAATAAATTATTATAAATACAAGATGTGGTGATTTATATTTGGTAAAATATTTTGGTACAAGTAATTATGAATTACTAAGTCGATTTTGTATATGACGTATTTTTATTAATGCGTTGATTTTTAATATGTTAAAAATACATAACAATTTTATGTGACATGTGACAAATTGACAAAATTGACAAAAATAAAATGGAGTCCATTTTATCTATATGTACCGAAATTAAGGGGAGTATTAGGAATATATTGTGTTGATTATGTTAGTGGTAAACATAATCATTTCCTTCTAAACCTAGCCATGCAACCCTACTTAATCTTGTGAAGACCACCTTGTGCATGCATTGGTCCCTTCCTCCCCATGCCACCCGGTTTTTCAAGAGGAGAAAACAATGGGTTTTTCTCCTCAATTTTACCTAATATACACTACCAAAACATTTTAGTGTATTCATTCATTAATTCATCTAAAAATTAGAATTTTAGAGAGATAAAATCTTCCTTCTCTTCCCTCTCTCTTAACCGAAATAATTGAGAGACCAAATAATATTTTGGGTCAATTTTTATACAAAATTAATATTGTTCTAGTAATAATAATATTAATTTTATTAAGTTGTTATCTTGGGTATAAAACCTTGGGAGGGATTCTGTACTTGAATCCTTGTTCGTCCAATTAAGGAGAGCTCAAGAACAAGAGAGTAGGAGAACTCTCTTGTGCCCTTTGATCCGAAATCAATGTAAGAATGAAGATTTCTTCCTTATTTTACTTATAGTTTGCATGCATAAGATCATCTTTTAATTTTATGACTAAATTAAAATCAATACATATATGAATATGTCAAGCATATAGATAATGATTTCTAACAAATGAACCTACTATATATGGAGAAAACAGAGAAAAATTATATAGTCAAAAAGACAGAAACTAATGATATGTACCACGTCCGCAGCGATCTCTGTATCAGGCCGAATATCCTTGGTACGTAGTGAGTTTAAGATATAGTTCGTCTTCTCCTCCATATCACACACGATGAGAAACCAGTGGCTATCTTCTATAATGGGTATAAACATCTGAAAGCCAAATTAAAAATTCGTGTAAGATGACTAAAACTAGAGTTATATTCAAACAGACAAAACGCAGTTATTAGATATCCAAAGAAAACAGATAGTGTACTTACAGCTTTAACACATGTCCCATCATTTGGCATATAGGATGTTTTAATGTAATTGCGGCCAAGTGTTCTATCTCATTTTGTGGATTAAGGTCTTTGCAATGAACAAAAAACATCATCATATTTCTATGACACATTATTCGTTAAAAAATGTTAATTGAGAAACAACTACAAAAATTATACTAACTCGTGCGGTTGTTGGGATATACAACAATTCTGTCTTGAGTAAGGTTGAATAGATCCCGAACATATCAATTACCTAAAATGAAAAAAATGAAATGTTGTTTTGTACTAAATAAAAATACTAAGAGACAAATATGGTCTTGATAAAATGAAAATATACCATATCAGCGACCCATTTCCGAGGCCTCAAAGAGGACATGCCTTCTTTTGTTATTTCCCCAAAGTTTGTCACAACTACTGCATCACTACAAAATCAAATATACGGTATATACAAAAAAGTCATTACTTGGAATTAACAAAAAAGACAAAAATTCAAGCTCATATTGTAAGCATATTATTACTATTTAGCTGCATCTCCCTCTGAGGGAAGGAACACGTAGTCCAAGAGATGCGAATCAGAATATACCACTTGTTGTTCAACCGCTTGCTTCCTTTATAACATGGATGAAAACACATAATTGGTTGATATCGAAAAACACTAACAGATCACTAACATTTATACTAATTTTAAAATGTTTGCTTACCCAGTCCTGACATTAAGACGCCTTGCAGCTATTGAAACTTGTTGTGACAGATCATTCTGGGCACTTGAAAGGAGAGCAAAACAATATTTCAACTTCTGCCTAAAAAGGATCTTGCCAACTGCAGCTGTTGGCCTAACCTGTAAAGTGCAAGATATATTACATTTTTATTGTGGATAATATAACTACTGAAGTATATAGCGTATTTAGGCAACAAAAAAAATGTAACATACGTTTATGACTAAGGTCTTGAGCATTTGACGACAGCCTGTATATATCTCCATGTAACACATCAGGTAAATGCCATCATCCACAATATCAAGCACATGTGACTTGGGTACGAACACTTCACATTAGAAAAACTGTACTGTCTTGAATCTGCTCGAACGAGGGATCATGACGCAACGAATAAAGTCCCTCTAAAAAAAGCCAAACAAAAATTAGCAAACATTTTTGGAGAACTAATTAGGCATCATCGTTTGAACACTTAAAAGGGTCTGCAAAATCAAAATGCTCACCACCATATGGACATATTCAGCGAAGTCTACTGATTTAGGTTGCATTGGGTGGATGACCTCAATCTTACGGGCAATAAAGTTGACACAGATCAGGAGCGGCTCACGAAGTGTGAAAGAAAACATCATCTGGGTTTGGAAAAACATATATGTAACTTAGTGAACACACAAAAAACGGCCAAACATGCTAATTTAACTTTAGATGCAATAAATATATTGGAAGCTCGCCAGTTTTACTTTATCATACTCGATGCTATCTTCACATATAATTCCCTATTTAAAAAACAAAAATGTAAAAATTTAAACACAGGAAAAAGCAAACACGCCTTTGATCAATCTAAAAAAATAGCATAAGACAACGTACATTGTGAGTAACGAACGCGTATAATCGTAAAGGGGAGGAGGCAGCTCTTATTTCCTCTCTCTTATTCAAAATACTAGACCATACATTGATTACATTTGCAGCTATCTTGGTGTTGGCAATAAAGGTCTTAAAATCACATCGTCTTAGCTGAAAACGATGATTCCGGAATAGTACCTCACTGAAACAAAAAGATAACGGGTAGGTACACTAGTCAGAGGTATATATACGATATAAGAAGTTATAGGTACGCTTGACAGATAACACAACATTAGATGCAAATGCAGAACAAGTAACCAATATGAGTTGTACCTCTCATCAGATCCATCCCTAAACACCAAGTCAGGAAAATCCTTCTCATATTGGCTCAAGTCAGCAAGCATAGATATATTCCGTTGAACATAAGGTGACTTGAATATTTGTGGAACAATGATATCCCTCTTATTATCTGGTTTTGCCACATTATGAACCGACTTAGAAGAGTTTAACAGGAATCCATGAGTAGGTTCTGTTTGGGGAGAAGCAACAGGTTTGATGGGAGGTCCTTGTGAACCATAGGAATCTGATATGTCTTGAGACTGAAAAAGGTTGAATGTCGGACACTCAGGAGCAACACGTCTTCTCTTTGGTGCAGCAGGTTCATTGAACGCGTTACTTAACGCGATAGCCGCTGCCACAAAAGCAGGATCATTCCAGCATGGGTCATCATTAACACCCTCTGCTGATGACGTGGCCCGAACATCGTGTTTATCAGATTTTGACCTACCAACTGTAGCGGCCGTCCCGTGAGCAACATGGACTGTAGGATGTACATCTGAATTCTTGGCAGTACCGGGATCATTGTTGTGAATGTTATTGCAACCAACAGTAGGGTCGACTTTACCGCGGTCTGCATTAGCCCCAACCCCTGCCTCAGGGATAACAGGCGGTGTCAACTGGAACCCGCCTAGCAGAGAATCTGCCATGGCAGAAAGCTGGCCGACAACTATAGAATCCGGCATTACAAGTTTAGCATTGTTGATTGCATCTGCAAAGTTGTGAAACGCAGCAGCAAGTGCGTTCGCCGTGGTTGCCATCCTCACAATACAAGTACTGACACGTGTCACATTATCATCGTGATTGTCAGGCTCATTGTTGTTGGGCGCATCATTTTCATTCTCGACGACATCTTGCTCCATCACAACATTAGGTTGTGGTCTGGTACTGCGTTCCCTAAACCCAGAACCAAAGCACCCGGGATGCTTTACAAGCTGGTTATCGATGAACCCGGAACCAAACCTACGAGCCTCCTTTTTTTCTTTTGATATACGAAAAGATATTGCATCCATTGTCCATGTGCAAAGTGTTGGGAACACGCGGTCAACTGTTCTAGCTTTGAAAACCGACCTATCCAGATAAATGAGGATTAGAACCAGTATAGGTCCTCTGAAGATCTTCTTGCACCCACCGTTGTCTTCCTTTTCTTTATCAGCCCACCACTGTTAGACACTTGCAATTAAGTTTCTTTGGGAGAAGTCGCACCAGTTCATATGTGGTATAAGAGAGACATCCCTCAAACACTTAAGTATCCGAATACTTGGGACGTTACTGATACCTGTCGAAATGAGTACCAAAAATAATATTTATAATTTTCCAAACTACAACTAACAAGCGGTAGTAAGGGTCGATCCGCAGGGAGGTAGGGAGATAATAGTTGCTTTTTGATTTTAGTCTAACGGTAACAGTGAGGAGGGTTTTGATATGAATTATGACTAAGTCTAAAACATAAACTAAATAAACAATTAAAAGTAAATAAGGACGTAAACAATGATAAAGGAAATGCTAAGACGGTCGGTTCACTATAGCTGCGATGGCACATAATCCTAGGTAAGTCCGAAATACGGTCGTGTAGGACGGGTAAAACAAGTCCTCTCGGTCCAAGTTAACTAGTAGCTCCTTTCGGCCTATGCTACCAGTCCCTAGGTCTCACTAATACTAGCTCTCGCTCCGATCAGTGATTCCTAAAGCCTAAATTACATTATCTCTCGATCTCAGTAATTTAGTCGTCTTAATTCATTAATTAATGCCCTCCCCTATCTCTCGATCTATGGGTCGGTCAAAACTAAGCATCTATCAAGTCTCCTCTCGGTCTCATTGTTAGATATTGCACTCAACAAATCAAACAATGCTAATCAAACACGAAGTCAGTCGATCGACCAGCTACCCAGTCGATCGACTAACTGGCTCAGTCGGTCGACCGGAGAAGCCAGTCGATCGACCAATCCCTAATGCGGATTCACCTATTCTAATGCCATCTACGCCATAGATCCCCTACATCTTAGCAAAGGGTGTTTAGCTACTCATAACGATGATAATAATAACAACATAATTAACAACTAAAGCAATTGAATTCATAATTAAATTTACTAAATAATTGATTGACATAAAACGATAAATTCGGCTTTGGGAAATCTAACTAGCAATTCTAACTACGGAAGAATAAAAGAAATGAAATTTAACGAAAGAACAGAGAATACCGTGAAGAGGAATTACAAAGAAAAGAGCAACCCAATGCAGAAGAGAACTTTATTGATGGAAAATTAATCTAAACTAATGAATGAGGGATTGTATATTAGGAACTAGATTAAACTAAGCTAATGAATAGATGCCTAAAGAAACAGGAAGAGTTACGTTATATAGGAAAATAACATAACCTATTCCTAAACCTAAACACAATTGGGCTTCGGTCTCTCGTCTTTTAAATTGCGCATCAGCTCGTGGAGTGGTCGATCGACCACTTGGACCAGTCGATCGACCACATGCGCTGTACAGAATTGCATTCTGACGATTCCTGCAGCGCGCACCGATCTTAAAACAGCTTCCATTTCTTCGTTACTTGGTCAAATCAGGCGTTCTACGTGGCGTTGGAAAGCTAAGAGGATAAACTTTCACCTCCAATTGGAATCACTCAATTATCTACTCTAGAACTCGAGATATAGCCATCTGAAGCAGGCAGCAATATCGAGAAGCATTCTGACAGTCTATAGACCATGTAGGTCAGTCTATAGACCACTGTAGCTGGTAGTTCGCTTCTAAATTCTCGCAAATATGTCTTTCAGGCCTTGAAATGCGCACCAAGTTTGCTTCCCGAGTATTTACTCCATGTCAAATGCAATGCTAAACACTTAGGGACGGATTTGGCTCTTTTTCCGCTGAAATCTTCATATTTCTGCAATATCACACAAAAAGGAAGAAATACACGAAACAAGGGAAATAGTAACATAAACTACTCAATTGAGCTCTGAAATGCGTGTGAAATGAGGTGCAAAACATCATATATTAGACACGCATCAAACTTCCCCAAACCAAACCCTTTCTTGTCCCCAAGTAAGAACTAGACTCGATCCTAAAACCTAATGGAACGAGTTCAATCTCAGAGCGAAATGCAACAAGTAAAGCCTAAACCAATTTAATGCACAACTAACAATCAATTAGCATTGTGAATCATGCAAACGAGTTATGAAGTCGTTAAAAACTGCTGAACCGTCAACTATAGAGACTTATCAAATTGGACTCTCACGGGTCGCTCAAATCACTCAAATAAGCACAGGTGAATATATGTAAAGATAGAAAGAAGTAATTTTGTAGTGACACTCACCTAACTACGACCTATAAGAACATGCCTGCAATCTAATATGAAAATAATCTCTACAACCGTACATATGCATTCCAACCAAACCAGTGACCATGACACATGCCGAGGTAAATATGGATATGTGAGGTAATGGGTAAGAAGAGGCAAAAATGAATTTGGATAAGAGGAGTTAAAGCCAAGCCAGTAACTACATGTCCAAATTATAACAACATCCAACTTCTTGCTCCAGATAAATCAACACAAAACGGTGCTAATGAGTAGCACTAATCTCACAATCTCCACAAAAACTCAACTCCCCAAATGATAATAATAAAGCATGGGAGCAAAAATCGCCATTTGATAAAGACTTTGAATTATGCGATTTTGATTTTTTTCTTTTCTTTTCTTTTCTTCCTTCTTTTCATTTTTTTTCTTTTCATTTCAATTCTATTTTCTCTTCCTTTCTTTCCTTCTTTCAACATTCCACCAACCTTCTCATACAGAGCAATATAACCAAGATGCAATAAACACATTCCCACAACTACCAATACTAGCTCGGATAGGGTAGGCTAAATAATGGTATGTAGCTTATGGGACGAAAAGGCAAATTTGGCTATGTGACGCTTATGGGTAAAATGAGAAAAGGGGACCTCTACCACATGTGTCAACAAACCACAAACCGAATGCATATGGGTATTAAGCAGATTAAGTTCATATTTATGCATATTGATGTAACATGTCTTATAAGGAGTAACTACTCACATCCTAAATAAACTGGTCATAAATGTCACCAGTTTATAAGCTCTAAATCTCATAATATAATGTAGTTTGCCAAAAATCTAAGTCAAGTCTCAAGTTCAGCAAGAAATCTAACAAAAACTCGTAGACTATGCATATATGATTCTACTAATAACATGTCAATTAGCAAGGCTTAGGCATAAACAACTGCAAATGCAATGTCATCATTGAAATACTACCGTTCCGACTCAACCTATATGCTAAAATTAACATGCAATTGTTTTGAATTTTTTTGAAATTTTTCAATTTTTTTTTTTTTTTGAATTTTGATATATATATATATATATATATATATATATATATATATATATATATATATATATATATATATATATATATGAAATGAAATAACAAATGCAAACTGAAATGCAATAAACGTGAAACAGAAATGCAATGGAACATGTGAATGCAACGCAAAACCCTTCCCCAAACCTAATCACACAATGTCCCCATTGTGCAAAATCATATAAGAAAATAAGCAAAGGAAATGGGAGTTGCGGAATTATAACTAAAATTGACCTAAAGAAGGACTCGGAAACTCACAAGACTTTAAGTGCAGCAAAAAGGAAACCTCCCTAAACCAGCGTGAGCTAGGAGGTTTCAGTAGCCAGCAGTGCTACCAACAAGTACCTGAATAGACAAAAAATACCGCGCGTAATTTCAATAAAACAATTTATTAAACGCAAAATTATGTGTAAAATAAAGAAACAAAAGAAAACAGAAGTGAGTTGGATAATAAAGTGGAGAAAAGACTCCCTCAATTCCGCAAATCGTCCAAACACAGCAGGGGAATGATCGAAAACAGGTACAGCAGCGAACATGGTCGATCGACCACATCACCCAGTCGATCGACCAGAGTGAACAGGAACAGAAGCTCCTGGAATTCGCAGCACTCAGTCGATCGACTAAGATGGCCAGTCGATTGACTGAAATAGCTGCTGTAACTTCCCGATTTCTTCGAATTAGCTCAATAAATTGAGCTAACAAGGTCTATAAACCTGCAAATACACATAATAATGCGCCCAAAATTGCGCAAAACCCAAAGTAACAGTCTAAAGTTTATAACAATCCTGAGCAAACCAAACTAAGCGAAGTTTCGCGCACACGAAAAACGATATATAGTCTAAAAGCAATAAATTGTCTTAAAAAGGTCTAAGAAAAGAATCAACGGAAACTGCGGAAAATCTCCGACCAAGGCTTCTGTCTACATGAAGTAACTTCCACAGTGCTCATCTCAGAAGCTGGACTCCACTCTACTCCGCCTGGAATACTCAGCGTATCATCTCTAGCATCTTCCCAAGCATGGCCATCATCTTCTAGCTCCTCACACTCAAGATCCGACTCCGAAATTTTGACTAGCTCCTTCTTCTTGGGCTCCTCATCTGGCTCCTCGTCAGTTGAATAGCTCAGACATCCCAAACCGCCTCTCTGAACACTGGGCTCCTTCACAGCTGGAGCGATTAGCGGTTATTTCTTCCCCAAACCGGTTCCTACAACAGCCAAAACAGAAGAATCTTCCTCCAATTTGCTCCCATTCTGGGGCGGAGGTGTCATAACAAGAATAGGCACAGGGGCAGGCACATCAGAAAGCACAAAATAAGATTTCTTTTCATAAATCATATTACAGGTCATGGGCCACATGGGGTCTTTCTTCCTAGGGGACTGGGCAAACATAATAGAGTGCTTCCCTACCTTAAATCTCAAAGTTTTTTCCCCTACATCAATTATTGCACCAGCAGTGTGCAGAAACGGTCTTCCCAAAATAATTGGGGTGTTGACATCTTCAGGAATATCCAAAACAACAAAGTCAACAGGGAAAAAGAATTTTTCAATTTGAACAGGCACATTCTCTAAGACCCCTCGGCCGAATCGCTGAACGGTGTCACCATTTGCATGATCATGTCGGTAATAGCAAATCTAGTCAATCCCAATTTCTTAGCCAGGACTCAAGGGCATAACACCGACACTAGCCCCTAAATCACATAGTGCCTTCTCAATTGAGAAGGTACCAATATTACATGGGACAGAGAAACTACCAGGTCGAGACGGTTTACGGGCGACTTTGTGAGTTAAATATGAACTAGACTCCTCAGTTAATTGGACAGACTCGACAACATTCAAAGACCTTTTCTTAGCTAGCAACTGTCTCATAAATTTCATATATGTAGGTACTTGATTAACTAGCTCTAAGAAAGGTACTTGCACATTAAGACTACGCACTAAATCTTTGAATTTATCGAACGTTACCTCATCTTTGGTTGGCACTAGTCTTTCTGGATATGGATCTGTCAGAAGTAGCTTTGCCCTCTCCTCTAGGTCTCTCATACCGGCATCAGTGAACTTAGGCTGAAAATCCACTACTTTGTCTTTGTTGTAACTTGACCCTTCTTCATTCCGTCTCAGGAATGAACCATTGACCGTCGTAGGGTCATACTTTGGAATCGGAACGGACCCATCAGCATCTGGATCTTGCCTCGATGATTTCGGAGCTGTAGTACCCCAAAACAAGAAATCCCTCAAGTTATCTGGCATTGGAGGATGGAGTGGTTCGTCATCAGCTGCTTCCTCAGTCGATCGACCATGTTGGTCGTCGGATCGACCGATGGTTTCAACGATACCGAAAAGAAGCCGTGTCATTTCGCGGATCGTCGATCGAGGTGATGTGGTCGATCGACCGTGATTACTGATGATCGTCTTTTTCTCGCCCTTTTTCTTCTTCCCTTTTTCAGCAGCTTTCTCGGGTCCATCGAGAGCAGACCTGCTCCTCAGCGTCATTGCAAGTACGGTCTCAATACGCTGATTCAGAGAGTGGAATTGACTCGGTATCTCAGCTGCATTCTTGTCTAATGTAGCAATTTGAGATTTCAGCTCCATGATTGAGACCTCATTTGCCGCATTAATTTTCTGTACCTCTACTATAAGCAGTTGCACTAGACTTATCAACTCTGCAACTTCATTATTTGACTCTTGCAGTGACGGAGTGGATGGTGGTGGGGCTTCATAAGAAGGCATATATGGTTGATGCAGTGAAGTAGGATCGTAATTATACGAATTGTCGAGCTGAAGTTGATGAAAAGCAAACATCTTCTCCTTAGGGTTCCTGCATGCCTCAGATGTGTGTCCCGCTCCGCCACATCTCCCACAAAACGGCACCTGCTGCTCCTGAGAATGGAACATGGGTGCACCCTTCTGAAGTACTGTAGATAGGACCTGTAGGACCTAACAAAACAACACTAGAGGAAATGGTAAGAACAGCCTCAAGGTACTCAGTCTTTCCTTGAGGCGAAACACAGACTAAAATAAAAACAACTAAAACTAACGCTGCCTCCCCGGCAACGGCGCCAAAATTTGATACCTGTCGAAGTGAGTACCAAAAATAATATTTATAATTTTCCAAACTACAACTAACAAGCGGTAGTAAGGGTCGATCCGCAAGGAGGTAGGGAGATAATAATTGCTTTTTGATTTTAGTCTAATGGTAACAGTGAGGGGGGTTTTGATATGAATTATGATTAAGTCTAAAACATAAACTAAATAAACAATTAAAAGTAAATAAGGACGTAAACAATGATAAAGGAAATGCTAAGACGGTATGTTCAATATAGCTGCGATGGCACATAATCCTAGGTAAGTCCGAAATACGGTCGTGTAGGACGGGTAAAACAAGTCCTCTCGGTCCAAGTTAACTAGTAGCTCCTTTCGGCCTATGCTACCAGTCCCTAGGTCTCACTAATACTAGCTCTCGCCCCGATCAGTGACTCCTAAAGCCTAAATTACATTATCTCTCGATCTCAGTAATTTAGTCGTCTTAATTCATTAATTAATGCCCTCCCCTATCTCTCGATCTATGGGTCGGTCAAAACTAAGCATCTATCAAGTCTCCTCTCGGTCTCATTGTTAGATATTGAACTCAACGAATCAAACAATGCTAATCAAACACGAAGTCAGTCGATCGACCAGCTACCCAGTCGATCGACTAACTGGCTCAGTCGGTCGACCAGAGAAGCCAGTCGATCGACCAAGCCCTAATGCGGATTCACCTATTCTAATGCCATCTACGCCATAGATCCCCTACATCTTAGCAAAGGGTGTTTAGCTACCCATAACGATGATAATAATAACAGCAAGATTAACAACTAAAGCAATTGAATTCATAATTAAATTTACTAAATAATTGATTGACATAAAACGATAAATTCGGCTTTGGGAAATCTAACTAGCAATTCTAACTACGGAAGAATAAAAGCAATGAAATTTAACGAAAGAACAGAGAATACCGTGAAGAGGAATTGCAAAGAAAAGAGCAACCCAATGCAGAAGAGAACTTTATTGATGGAAAATTAATCTAAACTAATGAATGAGGGATTGTATATTAGGAACTAGATTAAACTAAGCTAATGAATAGATGCTTAAAGAAACAGGAAGAGTTACGTTATACAGGAAAATAACATAACCTATTCCTAAACCTAAACACAATTGGGCTTCGGTCTCTCATCTTTTAAATTGCGCATCAACTCGTGGAGTGGTCGATCGACCACTTGGACCAGTCGATCGACCACATGCGCTGTACAGAATTGCATTCTGACGATTCCTGCAGCGCGTACCGATCTTAAAACAGCTGTCATTTCTTCGTTACTTGGTTAAATCAGGCGTTCTACGCGGCGTTGGAAAGCTAAGAGGATAAGCTTTCACCTCCAATTGGAATCACTCGATTATATGCTCTAGAACTCGAGATATAGCCATCTGAAGCAGGCTGCAATATCGAGAAGCATTCTGACAGTCTATAGACCATGTAGGTCAGTCTATAGACCACTGGTAGTTCGCTTCTAAACTCTCGCAAATATGTCTTTCAGGCCTTGAAATGCGCACCAAGTTTGCTTCTCGAGTCTTTACTCCATGTCAAATGCAATGCTAAACACTTAGGGACGGATTTGGGTCATTTTCCGCTGAAATCTTCATATTTCTGCAATATCACATAAAAAGGAAGAAATACACGAAACAAGGAAAATAGTAACATAAACTACTCAATTGAGCTCTGAAATGCGTGTGAAATGAGGTGCAAAACATCATATATTAGACACGCATCAGTTACCCTTAACTCCCATAAGTAAAGCCGACACGATAAACACGATAAAATTTCTCTTGAAATCTGCCCCACCTTGTCTTTGTTCAGCCATCTTAGACAAAACATGGCTATTGGTCACTTTGTCAACTCCCTCATATTGGGATTTCCATTCATTAACCAGCTCTAAAAACTCTTCAGTCTGCTCAAATCGGGTCGCTTGTGAGATTGCTATCTCACCCATGGGTAACCCTGTGGCTAGATGAACATCTTCGTCACGAATAGGGAGTTGCTCGTTTAAGAGAGAAGACGTGAATGGATCAAAGCTGGAAACAAGCCAGTACGCCAGCTGCCCAGGAAGCATGTCAGTCTTAAGACACAAGATGCCTCCAAATCCCATATCCTGAATATCTGAAATCTGATTGTCAGATAGCCCACTGTTGATAAATTATAAGAGAAGTTTGGGACTCATTCTTGTCTTTAATACCGGGAAATCATCGGTAGCATCTGAACCAGCCTATTGTATACTTGTACTAGGGGCTCCCTGATGATTACTTGGGCCACCTACATCTAACGTAGATGATTCAGGCCTAGATCGCTTCATTATTACACCTGCATTCATGTAAGATGTAACTGAAAATAATTATGACGTACCCAATAATCACTAAAATGCAGCAACATATACGATGATACAAATAAAAAACGGAATAGTAATACTCCATGTACAAATAAATAGTGAATTTGTTATATAATTTTAAAAAGGGACAATCTACGAACTACAAAATGAAAGGGGCAACAGAATATAGATGAAAGGTAGTTTCATACAACATCAATACATATCACCACGCCACATATAACATAAGGACGTACCTAGCGGAAAATTTAACATGACTACCGCCCCTTGGGACGTACCTAGCTGATATGTAGCCCTTGGGTTTATAAAAAATCAGTAAAAACTCACGATTATACAACACACAAAACACTGTTGTAACGCGGAAAGCAACCACAAAAAAACTAACAAGCTAGGAAACACCTGAAATCACACATCAAAATGACAGTCAAAACTGTAATGCTGTGAAATAAAACATAACTAAGGTTACATACAAGACGATTTTCAAGCAAAAAAAAGAAAAATAGCACAAATTGTACAAAAACCAGATCAACACACAAACCATCCATGAAAAAAATACTATGCGGACATCACACAGGCATCACAGATACGTTACAGGTACAAAACACAAACATTGCAGAACAAATTCAGATACGATCACCCTCTTAAAAAGGCACAGATGAATTCATTTTATTAAACTCAAAATAACGTGCCTATGGGCTAAATAAACGTGGTTAACGCATATTAAAGTGCACCTAGACCCTTAAAACCCCACTGAAACACGCAACAAAACAAAAAAAGTAATACAAAAAGCATAATAATAGTATATCAAACACCTTATGCCAAGCATACAAAAAATGCCACAAATACATAGGACATATCGTCACGACAAACATACCACATGAATGTACCTAGCAACTGACTTAGTGTGACTGATAACCGTTGGGAAGTACTTAGATGATACCACATGAAAGCACACACAGACTAAATTCTGAAAGGCAAACACAAGGACATAACGTGGAAACACTCATAAAAAAAGCTCGACGATAAAATACACATACAAAACAACAAAAACTTGTTGTAAACAACACAAATTTCAGGTAGGAAACTTCATAAACTACAATCATGTTAAGCTAAGACTGAAAACAAAGCAAAAAGGAAAAAAAAAAAAGTAAAAGCGAACAAAAAAAATAGGGAAATATATAATACCTATTTGAGAATACACTAAAACGACGATCCTCTTCAATTGAAACAGAACAACAACCTGCATGCAACCGAACGTAAGTAAACATCTACTGAAATCAAAGAATAAGCCGGACATAAACAAAAATAAAACCTAAAAATAATCACTACAGTAAGATAAATACCTAATTACCAAAAGCTCGACCGTAACACAGATGAACCTGCAACAATGATTTCAAAGACAACGAAGTAATTAAATTCAGCTTATTAAAAAGGATAATTCAGCTTATTAAAGCAAAAATCGATGAAATCGGCATGAACAACTAAAAGGTGAAGATCAAATCATACCAAATTACTTGCGGAATCCATAGAAATAGAACGATTAAGGAAAGTAGGACGAATAAACGGCAGACGACTAATAATCGATCATCGTGATCGGCAATAGATTCACCAAAAATTGACGAACAAATGATTTGGGGAAAAGGTAGAGAGAAGAACGGGTATTACAAAATGAGAGGAGAGAGAAGGAAATGAAAAAAGTATAACATATATATATGAACCGCGCAATTACGAAAATTAGTCAGACCATATGATTTGTTATAATTTCCTTAATATAGGTCGTTCTCACCGTTTGCACCGAGTGATCGTTCTCACCGGATCCTATATATATATATGTATATATATATATATATATGTATATATATATATATATATGTATATATATATATATATATGTATATATATATATATATGTATATATATATATATGTATATATATATATATATATATATAGTAATAAGATCAACTAAGTCCATGTCTTACATGTGAGTCCATGAGTTCTATTGTCTACCCTTAGATCATGTTATTAAATGGCTTAGATTAAAAGTAAAAAGCAACTAATAATATTATTCTAATGGCTAAAATAATTACCTCTCTCCTCCTACCACTCATAGGGTATTAGCATGCATGCAGGTTGTCAATCAAAACATCACACACACGTCCTACTAACTTCCCCCCATTTATCATCTCTCTATTATTCAAAATTAATTTTCCCCCAAAATATTTCCCCCAAATTAAACCCCATTAATTTCAACCGTTTAAGAACGAAACTGCTCTCTAAATCCCCCAATTTTATCGCTTTTTTGTTATCTTATTATCGTTTATTTCTCCATTTTCTTTTCTCACTTGCAAGCTGCCATTTTCGTCCATTCATATTACTTCAGAAGGTAATTTTTTTTGGGTTTTTAGAGTTTTATGATTTGTTTTTGGGTTTTAAGAGTTTTATGATTTTTTCTCTTCATTTATTTAGACGTTTTTTTTAATTTATTGGACATTGTTATGTAATTGGACTGCATTTGATCACTGTATTTTGTCACCATTGTTGTTGTACTGTTCTATTTGATCACTGTATTTGGTTTCTTCATTTTGATTAGCCAGTTATTTTTAGCACATTTAGGACATGTAGGACATTTTTTTTATCACTGTATTTTGTCAACAAACGTTTTTAGCACATATGTTCATATTCATTAAGATTAGTCAGAGTTTTTTTGAAAAATCCTACTTTTGTTGCTTACAATTACTCTTTCTCTGTTAAAATTACATTTTATCCAGTTTTTTTTTTTTTTGGAGAAACCCCACTTTTGATTACCCTTTTGTTAGAATTACACTTTTGTTTCTAAAATAACACTTTATGCTGCTACAATGACACGTTTTTTTGCTGAAATTACACTGTTGTCTGTTAAAATAACACATTATTTTGTTAGAATTACACTTTTGTAAGCTAAAATTACACTTTTTTGTATTAGAATTACATTTTTGTCTGTTAAAATAACATTTTATTTTGTTAGAAATCACACTTTTGATTACCCTTTTGTTATAATTACACTTTTTGTTGCTAAAATAACACTTTATGCTGCTACAATTACACTTTTTTTGCTGAAATTACACTGTTGCTGTTAAAATAACACATTAATTTGTTAGAATTACACTTTTGTAAGCTACAATTACACTTTTTTGTGTTAGAATTACACTTTTGTCTGTTAAAATAACATTTTATTTTGTTAGAATTACACTTTTGTTGCTAAAATAACACTTTATGCTGCTACAATTACACTTCTTTTGCTCAAATTACACTGTTGCCTGTTAAAATAACACTTTATATTTTTAGAATTACACTTTTGTCAGCTAAAATTACACTTTTTTCTGTTAAAATTACACTTTTGTCTGTTAAAATAACATTTGATTTTGTTAGAATTACACTTTTGTTGCTAAAATAACACTTTATGCTGCTACAATCACACTTTTTTTGCTAAAATGTCACTGTTGCCTGTTAAAATAACACTTTATTTTGTTAGAATTACACTTTAAATCGCTACAATTACACTTTTGTTTGTTAAAATTACACTTTTGTCTGTTAAAATAACATTTGATTTTGTTAGAATTACACTTTTGTTGCTAAAATAACACTTTATGCTGCTACAATCACACTTTTTTTTGCTGAAATTACATTGTTGCCTGTTAAAATAACACTTTATTTTGTTAGAATTACACTTGTGGCTGCTATAATTACACCTTTATATTGTTAGAATTACACTTGTGGCTGCTATAATTACACTTTATGCTGCTACAATTTAAACTTTTTTTTGTTATAATTTTTTTTTGTCAGCAACAATTAATTTTGAGTAATGTTAACAGATGTCAGATGGAAATGAGGCTAAATCAGGCAAGACCAAAAAAGAAAAGGTGCCTGTCAAGTTGAATAAGCAGCTTGTTCAGGCCAAACCAGCCACGAACAAAATTGCAAAGGTGCCTGTCAAGTGCCGACCGAAGCAGCTTGTTGAGCTCGTTGAAAAGCTTAATGATGCACAGCAAGATGCGGTACGGAGGATCGTTTTCGGTGGTATTCTGGAGCTTAAGCTCAAAACATATCCGATGGGTCATGTTAAAGATTTTCTGAAAGCATTCAGTGACGAATCGTATATTTTTCGGGCAGGTAAGGATAAGGAGTTCATGGTCACCAAGCATGACGTGTATGACTGTTTTATGTTACCACTTGGTCCTAAAACTGTTGATCTAGTACCTACGGGCCGCCAAAAGGATTCTAAAGCGCCGGAGAACAAGCAATTGAAAGATAAATGGCGAAAAGCGTACAACATAAAAGGGTTTAACGAAGGCATTAATTTAGGAATTGTCTTCCAAGATATTTTTTAAAAAAAATACAAAAAAGGAGGTCCTCAATTCTGCAGGCTGTTTGTTCTGCTCGCCATGTCATCATTCCTAACTCCAACGTCATACAGTGGGGTTGACTTCAAGCTTTTGAGAGCTGTTGAAGATGTGGACTCGATTACGCAGTACGATTGGTGTACTTATGTGCTGGTATATTTGGTGAAGGCTGCGGCAGCTACTGGTGAAAATAAACAGACCCTGCTGGGGTGTATCCCCTTCTTAATGATTACGTACTTTCAACATTTCGATTTCCGTGGTACGAGTTGTCGCCACAGCCTGCCTCTCATTAAGCACTGAAACCGGCAGACGCTTTCTGACAGACTACATGGTGAGCTTGACAAGAACCGTTTGGGTCGGCAAACTTGGTCCTTGGTCAAGTATCCTCGGTGCCTTCAAAAAGAACTGTTAAGCAATGGCGGGGTGCCTAATGACAGCCAAGTGTTGGCCATTGGAAATATGGTTAGTGATGCGGCATTACAAGTGACTTCAACTTCAGACAGGAAGAAGTTCATCGAGATTGAACTCCCTTCTGGTGTTGATGATGACGAGGAGTTGAAAGCTCGGGCTGTAGATGTAAGTGTTATTTGTTGATTTGTCAAGGCTAATTTTAATGTTTTAAAGTTACTCTTTCTTTCACTACAATTACACTACAATTGTAATTGCGGTATTAATCAGTAATTGCTTAAATTACAAGGTTGTCAGTTAAAATTATACTTTTTAAAGTAAAAATTATACTTTTGTTTGTTACAATTACACTTTTGTCCGTTAAAATTATACTTTTTAAAGTTAAAATTATACTTTTGTAGCTTAAAATTACACTTTAGTCCGTTAGAATTATACTTTTTGCCCTTAGAATTCCACTTGTCAAAGTTAAAATTATACTTTTGAATGAACACTTTTGAATGAACACTTGTCCAATTATCTGTATTTTAATTTAGGATGTGCATGAGCTTTACTTGAAGATGCAAAGGAATGCTACTGTCTTCTATTCATGGTATGCAGATGCAGCCATGACGCTCAAAAGGTTAACAGGAGGTCTGAACTATTCTAGTGACCCTATCGCTACACAATGCACGCAATCATTCTTTCAAAGCCAAAGGATGAAGGATTATGCTGTGGAAATGCAGGAGATAGCTGAACGAATAAATCATTCAGTGAAATCAGCGCCTGTGCTGCAACAAAGTCCAGGTGATCAGTATCAGAATGACGAGGTAGATGACGACGGATACGAGCAGCAGGTTGGTGATGATGATGAAGAGGAGGACAATGGTGATGAGGACGAGGGAGATGATAAGGATGGTGATGATGTTGAGGATGAAGAGGATGGTGATGATATGGAGGATGATGGATACGATAATGAGAAAGAGGTGACTGTAGATGTTGGTACAGACCTCGAAGGCACGGTGGCCGCCTCAATTGTTTCGGATGAAGTAGCCAGTGAGAAAGCACGGGAGGTGTCTACACAACAGATAATGGAGGCGGTGCAATTTTACAGCACGACTGAATTTAAGGACGCTGCTATCAGAGAAGATTATAGTAAGGACACCAACGTGGACGTTTGTAGTACTCGTGGATTTCCGTTATTTACAAAAGGAGGAAGGTAGTTGGGAAGGAGGTGGTTGTTGACGAACCACCTAAATTTGACCGGGAAGTTCTCGAAGAGTCTTATTCAAAAGAAGAGGTTGATAAGGCTAAGAAGAAGTTCTATGCGAATGCTGCTGCTGCAAAGGAACAAGAGCAGACTATGGACATGGGGGTGCTTGTGCCCGGGGAACCTCAGATAGCTGACAATAAAAATGAGGAGGATGGGCCCACCGACGCTGATCCACCTGTCACTCAATTCCTATTTTCGTCTGCGGAGATTAGTGAAGCAGAGCGTCGAGCAGAAATGCCGGCCAGAGAAGACCAAGGAATTGGTGAGGTAACAGAATTGGTGAAATTGGCCCCGGACGCTACGGGAACGGTTGTGCATGTGAGTGAAGTTCTGAATGCCGAGACGGACAAGGATGATGACAAGATTGGGAAGGGGAATGCTGAGGTTGGTCTCCAATGTTCAAGTTCAATAGTGGTTACTGCAACATTAGACGATGTTGTACACAAGTGGATTCTAAATCCACGGAATTTAGTGGGCCTGATTCTGCGGAGTCTGAGAAGGCGGATAATGCTTTGGTGGAAGTTCAGAACATAGAAGTTGCCCCTCCTGCCACTCAGTTCCTGTTCTTGACTGCTGAGATATGTGACGCAGAGCGCACAGTCGAACAACATTATGAAGAGGGCGCCGGAAACGGCGGATGCGCAACGAATGATGAGCGGTTGTTAAAGGGTAACGAGCAGCCGGAATATGTATTTGCGTTGCAGGCAAAGGAATTTATGGACGTAGAATGGACAAGTACTGTATATTCTACAGCGGACGTAAACGCGCTGTTCGAGAAGCACCCAATATCTGTGCATGCTGAAAATGAGTCGGGGTGGAATAATGATGAGTCAAATTTGGAAACAAGTCCTCAGACAGTGGTAGAAAAGGTGGTGGATGGGGCTGCACTGAAGGATCACGGAGGTAATGCATTGACCTTCAGAGTTTAGAAGTGCCATGGATGAAGTTATTTTGTTAGAATTACATTTTTTTCTGCTAAAGTTATACTTTTTTAAGTTACAATAACACTTTTTTTTCTAATAATTACACTTTTGTCTTCTACAATTAGACAATTTTTAGTTAAAATAACACTTTATTTAGTTAGAATTACATTTTTCTCTGCTAAAATTACACTTTTTTAAGTTAAAATTATACTTTTGTAGCTTACAATTACACTTTTGTCTGCTATTTTGTGATAAAATAACACTTTATTTTGTTTGAATTTTAATTTTGTCTACTAAACTTTATTTTTTTCTCTGCCACAGTTACACTTACTTTTTGATGATGAAATAACACTATTTTTATTACAGATGCGGCAGTGGAGGATGATGCCGTGAAGTCTTCGGGAGGGACTATCGAGCACAGAGAGGTAACAGCTGACGTAGTACCAGAGGCAGAGAACGTCGACATTCCTATCCCGGTACCGTACGTCTCTCACAGTGATGTGAGCTACCATCCTTTTTTACTTCACTCGAGTGAGCCCTTACTGTGCATGGATCACGTCATTGAGAACCTTGGGTGTTCTATTGATTGTGGGGCACCTAATCCTGAATTGTGCTTTGCGACGAGAAACCTAGCATTCAGTCAGGAGCTCCTAGTGCCAATGTTTAGTGACAGGAAATACTTGATTGACTATGCGTTCAATCAGTCAGACGCGTTTTTCGAGTTGTAAGTGTATTATTTTTTTACAAGAGGCCCTAAACTTTCCTAATTATATATATATATATATATATATATATATATATATATATATATATATATATATATATATATATATATATAGAGAGAGAGAGAGAGAGAGATTGAATCATGTGAGGCACCCTTCTTAGGGTAAGGCGGCTGGACACCTTCTAAACCGTCAGATCTAATAACTGTAGACGCACCAGATGTTGCCACGTGTCTCTATTTAATCATACACTCAAAGCAAATGCCAGCCAACAACTTCATTTACGACATTTCACTCTCTCTCTCTCTACTCTCTCTCTCCCTGTCTCTGTCTTTCACGCATTTACTCCACTCTCAACACTCAACTACCGTTTTTCGATTAACTTCGTTCATCATAAATCAATCACACGCATTCATCACCCGATATTTTGATCGCGATCGTCATCATCATCATCATCTCTGTTCGGTCGTCCTTTTTCGGATCTAGGTATGTGATATTCTCGTTCGTATCACTATTTTTCTTCATTTTCGATCAATTATTGTAGATCTACTTTTTTCAGACGCTTTTCAATCTACTATTTTTTTCGATAATGTATTACTAAATCATTTTCATTATAATGCAGGTTTTAATCATCCTCGAAGAATTATCCGGTCAAGATTTAACGCAAAGCAAAATCAATTTCGGAGCATTTTTTATCTACTATTTGTATGTCCTGTTCGCTCTCTTCAATACTTACTTCGTCAATTTTTGTTTATTAGGTTTTTCTCATTGTTCATTGCTTAATATGTTTCGTTTTTGTTAATATTGTGCTTTTTTGTTGTTGTTGTTGTGGTGCTCTGTTGATTTCGCAATGTCGACATAGTTTCGTGTTTGTGTATCATGAAACTTGGTCCGATGTGTTGTTGTTAAACCCGAGTTAATTTTGTGAATTTTGGAGTCGTTTTTGTGAATCTGGTGGAATATTTTGTGAAACGGTGGAATATTTTGTGAATCATTCTCATTATAATGCGGGAAGTTAAACCTGTGTTTGTGTATCATGAAACTTGGAGGTGATATTGTGAATATTGGACTGATGTGTCGTTGTTAAACCCGAGTTAATTTTGTGAATTTTGGAGTCGTTTTTGTGAATCTGGTGGAATATTTTGTGAATCTGGTGCAATATTTTGCGAATCATTCTCATTATAATGCGGGAAGTTAAACCGCCTCATGATTGTCATCTTTTTATGATGAGTTTATGTGAATGTTTGTCTGAAGCATAGACCTTATCTTGCGAAACCTATAGACCACTTTGTCCATAGTTGGTCATTTGTAAAACTTCATCTGAATGCTTTGCCTTGTTTTGATATGGCTTTTAATCCTACTTATCTGGAATGTACTTATACGAAACATGACATTTTGTGTATGTGTATGAAATGTATTACTTATTATGTTTTAGTTATTTTCATTTATTTTTTGTCTCAACTGTTTTAGTTATTTATATGCCTAGGTCAATTGCTCCTGTCTGCGTATACATTGCCAACTATGGACACTTGGTGTACGGGTCGGGTAATCGATATATTTGAAGAGGCAGAGTTTGAGCTCATTAAATGGATATGCTATCTTCTTAGGACAGACTTCTTGCCGATTGTAGGGACTAGTCTTGGTAATTTGAAATATAATTTAGTAGCTACATTCCCTATCACGCAAGGGTACACTTTTGAGTCTTACAAATGTGTTCTTAAGGTATTACTATGCTCAAACTCGCCTCATCCGTATAATTCCTTGGGTTGTATTAAAACGGAATTTTAGGTTACCTTTCTTTCCATGTACTAGTAGAAAGAATATGTATCATAGATGAAGATGATAACGATGAAGATCGATCCCTACAAACAAGCCTTTCTCACGACCTATATTTTTCGCCATATCCCAACATTTGTGGTGCTCATTTAGCCCGGCCTTCTAGTTGTGACGGTTTCCTGGCTAAATGAGCAACACCAAATGGTGGGATATGGCGTAACATATATGCCATGAGAACGACTTGTTTTGGAGGGATCGATTATCTTCATCGTCCTCATCTTCATCTTTGATATATTTGCTTTCTTGTACATCTAAAGAAAGCTTGCCTACAATGCCCTTATAATACAATACATGGAATTGTCTGAAGCAGCTGAATATGAGGAAGTAATACCTTATGAACACACGATTGTAGGACTTAAAGTTGTACCCTTGCGTGTTAGGGATGTAGCTACTAAATTATATTTCAAATGAACCTATTATGTTTAGTTGTCGGTCGGTGTACTTAGGTCTATCACCGTTAGTATTTAATCTTACGTTTGTATACTTGCTAAGGCACCCTTGTATAAATATGTAATCAGTAGTTTTCTATTTCGGATGTTGTATCAACATAATGTATGAATACTATGTTCTATTAATCAAGTTTATTTTCCTTTTATTTTGTCAATCCTCGAGCATCTATCTTTCATAATAACTTCGAATACAACTTTCATAATAATTTAGCTGGCATGCACTTGATGAGATTCTGTTCTGTCTCTCTATGCTGTAATGTTGATTCATAATTACGTGAATCGTATACTTGATTTTTGTGAATCTTGGAGTAGTTGTTGTGAAACCTAGATCTGTCATTGTGAAACTTATTCATTTAGTTACTAACCTACTATGCGTTCCTATTATTATTTTTAGTGAATTATGGAGTCTTGGTGCAAAGGGTGTGTCGTTAATGCTTTTGAAGAAGACGAATCGTCATTTCGTGCGACTTATGTCTGTCAAAAACAAAACGCAATCGTGTGTCTTTTAAGGAAGCCGATTTGGCGAAGTTAAATTATCTTCCCTCGCTATCACTCACAACATTCTCGTTTTCAATATTCAAGGAGTTATGCATAATATATTTTCTAAACTTGATGCCTTTGAAGACAAGGCAAATATGGCTATTGTGTGTCGGAATTGGTCTCGATTATTTTTATTCATCCCAATGCTCCCCGATGTAACCGCTGCATATTGGCTTTCTCTTGAAATCAACCATGTGGAGGGTATTCTAATTATTCATAGGGGTGCTAACCTAATATTCCAAACGTGCAAATGTTTGTCGATCGATAATATGTCGCCTAAATTCATCCTTCATTTTCACCAATATAACCATCCAAGTGCCATGAACCTTCTGAATGCTATTGATCGCGCTACAATTTATGAGAACTTACGTTCTTTACCTCCGATGATGTCTACTTGAACGAGCCACGCAATTGCTATTGCTGTCAACTTATTACGCAATTGTATAGACGCATGTTCTATTGATTTACCTTCTATTATGGACCTATAGTCTACATTTGTATCCCTTTTCCTAAAATACTCTCTTTGTAATTTTCGGCATTGAACGTTGCTATCTTGTTTGCCGTGTTCTATTGTCGATAGTTTATAAATATAATGTATAACTACTATGTTTTATTAATGAAGTTTGCTTTGTGTTCTTTGTTTTTTGTGAATCCTTGCGTTCCCTATTGTTTCATAATAACTTCAAATGACAATTTCAATAATAACTTCAATAATAACTTCATGCCCCGTTGACATTTAGGCCCCTCCGTTAACCCCGTCCCCCAAAAAGGGTTCACCCGCCCCCTCCTAGGGTGTCTTTTGGTCTAGTCGTTGGTCGAATGACTATGTACAAGGGAAAGGGTTTAGGGTTGGATTAGGCGGATCCACGGTAGCGGATACGCCTAATCCAACCCTAAACCCTTTCCCGTCCCGTTTTAGGACACCCGGCCCCTACTGTTAACCCCGTCCCCCAAAAAAAGAGTACACCCGTCCCCTCCTAGGGTGTCTTTTGGTCTTGGCGTTGGTCGAATGACTATGTACAAGGGAAAGGGTTTAGGGTTGGGTTAGGCGGATCCGCGGTAGCGGATCCGCCTAACCCAACCCTAAACCCTTTCCCGTCCCGTTTTAGGACACCCGGCCCCCTACTGTTAACCCCGTCCCCCAAACCCTAAACCCTTTCACGCGGTAGCGGATCCGCCTAATCCAACCCTAAACCCTTTCCCGTCCCGTTTTAGGACACCCGGGCCCCTACTGTTAACCCCGTCCCCCAAAAAAGGGTTCACCCGTCCCCTCCTAGGGTGTCTTTTGGTCTTGGCGTTGGTCGAATGACTATGTACAAGGGAAAGGGTTTAGGGTTGGATTAGGCGGATCCGCGGTAGCGGATCCGCCTAATCCAACCCTAAACCCTTTCCCGTCCCGTTTTAGGACACCCGACCCCTACTGTTAACCCCGTCCCCAAAAAAAGGGTTCACCCGTCCCCTCCTAGGGTGTCTTTTGGTCTTGGCGTTGGTCGAATGACTATGTACAAGGTAAAGGGATTAGGGTTGGATTAGGCGGATCCGCGGTAGCGGTCCGCCTAATCCAACCCTAAACCTTTTCCCGTCCCGTTTTAGGACACCGGCCCCCCTACCGTTAACCCCGTCCCCCAAAAAAGGGTTCACCCGTCCCCTCCTAGGGTGTCTTTTGGTCTTGGCGTTGGATCAAGAAAGATTTGAGACTATAAATCATATAGCTTATTTTTGAATCCTATAGCTTATTTTGTGAGACTGGGGTTTTATTTTGTGCATCTCAGTCTTATCCCGGATTCGGACTATATAAATTTTATGCCTTATTTTGTGAATCATAGAGGTTAATTTGTGAAACTGGGAAGTTATTTTGTGAATCTCGTGTCTTATCCTCACATTAGACTATATAAATCTTATGTCTTATTGAAAAGAATCCTTGAGGTTAGTTCGTGAAAGCGGAGAGTTATTTTGTGAAGCTCGGGTCCTATCCCCCAAAATAGACTATATAAATATTAGTTCTTATTTTTGTGTATCCTTTCAGCTTATTTTGTGACGCTAAAGATGATTATTGTGAAACAGGCTACAAGATGAAGCGACCATCACCGGCGGTTGTTGAGCAAGCTGCCGCTCCTCCACCAGCAAAAAGACAGAGGGTGCGTACAGAGGGACTGCCTACAGTGAGGACTCGAATGTCGCCAAAAGGATTGTACAACTTTCTGAAAGATACGAAAAATCCACTGAGTGATCAACAGATTCAAGCTATAAAAGACATGGGCTTTGGCGGTCTGTTAATGATTGAAACAGACAAGGTTCCCGGGGACCTTGCTTATTGGCTAGTGTCAAATTACAACCCAGCAAAGGGATGGTTATTTGACCAAAAACTCCCTGTATTAGAGGAGGATATCCATCTTTGCATGAGCATTCCAATGGGTTCAAGACCTGTTGAGGAAGCGTCACATGTGGATAAGTGTCCTGCTTATTTAGCTACGTTGGAAAACTTCCGAAAGCAATATCCACACAAATATATCGATGATCACCACGTCTTGAACAAATTATCCATGCAGAAAGATGGTGGAGATGACTTTAAACGAAATTTCATCGTTTACATATTCTCGTCTCTGTTGGGTGGTGTGCAAGGGAATCGCGCAAGTTTGAGGATTTTAAAAAGTTTAGGTGATACTTCTTCGATTCCGAATTCAATTGGTGCAATTTCATCAAATGAAGTTGGTGACCAAGTTGAGTCTTGGCAAAAGGAGGAGTGGAGAGATGTCAAACGCTTGAAAGGAGATAATTTTTTTGGTGGACCCATTATGGTGCTCGTGTACATTTACTTGGACCGTTTCGTCTACAAATCAAGATTGGTCGTACGAAAGTTTCCAACTTGTTGTAATTGGACGAAAGAAAAAATTGCACAAAGAATTAAACAGGAGTTGAAGGCAAAAAAAGGTTTCGGTCAAGGTTCTGTGGAGCCTCCCCTTGTCATGAGCTACCACACACTCGCACCCGCACCTCAGCCACCGGTCACAAAGCTTGAGCATGTTCAGTCCAAATCAACCATTGAAGAAGGCATACCAGATATAGGGTCTGACATTCCACATTGCGGTGACAAGGAAACTGATGGCCTTAGTGACAGTAAGTGTGAGATTGTTCACAAACTTGCTGACGCCGCAAAGGTAGCGGCTGCAGCTTTCGCTAAGTACAGATCTCTTGCTATTCAAGCTACGAACAAGCTACCTTCCTCAGCAGCGGTCTCTACTATGGTGGCAGCTGTTAATGGTATTGCGGACGGGTATATTTCATCCCAACAGGATGAGTTTGATGAGAATGTTGGGGATGAAGAAAATGCCGATGATGGGAATAAGGAGGAAAATATAGAGATGGGTAATAATGAGGATGCTAAGAAGGATGAGGACGGTGAACTGAATTTGGACAACGTGGTCAATAATATCGTTGGAAACACGTTATCCATTTCAGCGAATGTTGTGGAGAATGATCACGTTGTTAATGACGATGTGGACAGGATGGGTGGATGGTCCGACGCTGATTTACGTGCGGCATTGGAAATTATGGATGACACTTTTGTACCGATTCGTGCACCAGATCCCAAAGTGACAAGCAAACCCATTCGGAAACGTCGTAAACCAAGATTGCCAACCCCATCAGATTGCCCACGGTGGAGGGCTGCTGAGCAGACGACGATCATCATTTTTTGTCTTCGAAGAAGACAGGTCTATTGATCCTCGGTCCCGGCCAACACCAACACGGTTGTCGAACTAGCCGAAACCCCAATTGTTATTGATTCACCCGATACTCCAATGATTCCAGTCGTCCGTCCACCATCTCCGAAATCGTGTGTGGAAGAATCGAGCAATTGCCACGAAAAACCATTGGTCACTCACTGTACATTCGTCGTCGTCATGGAAACCATTTGTCGGTGATGAAACCACCGGTCCGTGCCGAAAGAGAAGAAGAGGGACCAGGTGAGGAAAGCATACAAGGTGAGGAAAGAATAGATCGATGTCGTCGAGGGAAGAGGATGAGGGAACAGATTTCCTACATTATCGGTACCATCGTTTTCGATCATGTTGATGTCACTAATGTTGATGTCAATAATGTTGATGTCAATACTCCTGCTATTGTGCGTCCTAGAAGAGAGATAATTCCAGTGCCGCCTATCGATCTCCGTATCTCCAACGAAACATCGGTGTTATGACTCCTTTTAATAGGGAGGAGAAAATCTTTGTTGGATTTCGGGCTTTGCTCAACAAAAGAGAACAAAGGTATTTGACTATGAACTTGTTTTGTAAATCTCAGGTCTCATTTTGTGAATCGGACAATTTATAAATCGTAGGGCTTATATTGTGAATCCAATAGACTGTTTGAGAATCTGACGGCTTGTTTTGCGAATCTGATTGTTTTGATTGTTGAGTGCAGTGATATTCTTTTTCAAAGTAACACTCAGAGATTGACAAGGAGCATGTTGAGGACTATACCTGAAGGTGATCGAGTATGTTCGAAGTCGTAAATATTTGGTGTGAGATCCTAAACAAGAATGAGAAGTTGAAATCACCGGATTCTCTGTTCGTTTATTTGTTCCATACTCCAATGACGGTGTTAGTTCCCCCCCCGGGTTGTCTGGAAAATATTGATGTTTCTTTGATTCAATTAGTAAGTTTTGGTTTGGTGTTATTATGTTTTGTGAAACCTATTTTCATCTTTATGTTCTTCTTTTCATTTCATCTTGTCTTGTTTTCAGATTTGCACTCCAATCATGTCTACATCATGCCCACCGTTCTTCTTTTGTTTTGACCTTCGATGGAATAAATTGACAGTCATACACCCTATGAATGGAGTAGATGTTAACTATTCTGATTATGTGCAACCTACGGTGCGTCTTTTCCTCCATTTTTGGTTATGCAAAGCTGTGAATTTACTTTTTTTTCGTGAATTCACAATCAAAGTGTTTGACAAGCATGTAACACATCCACATAATTAAGTGCTAATTTAGGTTGTGTACGTGCGTAAAGACAGGCTCATTAATTGGGTTTCACCAAGATTCGCAGCAGTGGGTGACATGATTCCCGAGTTGTTTATCCCTCCTTCAATTTTGAAGTCCGGTGAAATGGATACCGGCGTCTATTTGTTTCACCTGTTGGAGCATTACAAAGGGAACAAAACCGATCGTCCTTTAATTATAACTTCGTAAGATACCTTTACTTAACCTTGTGACCCCGAGAGTTAGATTTGTCGGACACGGAGTTAATTTATGAAACACAGGGCCGATTCGTGAACTTTGGAATAATTATAAGGACTTTTTGTTTTGCATTTATAGGTAAGTCACCCAAACGCTATGCATTGAAGTTATGCCTTCGAATTATGACCTCCGGTGACAACATGTTGAAAGCTACTGTCGAACGAAGTGCAGAAGAGTGGAATTGTGTGCCTATGTATGACCCATTCCCTTATTAATCATGTTTTGTGAATCTTAGATGTTATTATTGGTTTTATCTGTTGTTCTTAATTTCTGAATCGTGGGTCTTATTATGTGAATCAAAGATCTTGATTTGTGAATCACAGATCTTAAGTGTCTTAATAATATTTGTCGGGGGCTACCGGCGTCTACCTTATTCTCAAGACGACCTTGTGAAGATTATTTGGCACCGCAAAGGAAGAGATGTCACACAGTAAGTATTTTTCCCCTTTACTTTTATTTTTTTGTGCTTTTCCCTTGCCCCTTTACTTTAATTTTTATTTTTATTTGGATAATTCTAGTAATGTTTCTTAATGTGCCTTACTACAACGAGGCTATGGTGTGTACTCGGTGGATGGAAGTCACACGAGCGGCTTTATGTACGCTTAGACCGCGTCGATGGGTTATGGATCAAGTAAGTAGACTACTATCGCGTTCATTTCATTGTATTATCTGTAATCTTTTGTTTCATTCCTAATATTGTTTTTTTAGGTGATTGATATGTTTGGGATTAAGACGACACTTCATCGACCAGATCTTCTGTACTTGCCATCGACTGTCATCGTGGTTAGCTTTGAACTTGTTTTAATATTCAAGTATCTTGATTATCCCAAATTGATATGGTTTGTAAAATCACCTTTTGTGGTATGTAGAACTGTACAAAGAAGAAAAACCCTTGTATTTGGAATCAATACATCAGTGGGACATACAAACCGGTGAATGGTGCCACAATCCGAAAGGTCTGGTCCCTCAACAACATTTATTTATTTTTTTTTAATTTTTTTTTTTTTTTTTTTTTTTTTTTGTGGCGGACATGTAGGGCTGTAAATTGGAGACTAATCTTTATTATATCAGGTTTTTATACCGTTGATCAAAGACAAACATTGGTGGGCTTGTATATGCGATATGGAGAGTAAAACGAATTACATCCTCAACTCAAGCAATCAGCTGCAGACGGTCTTATGATGTACATAATACAACCATAGACATGGTATTAATTATTTGCCTAATCTAACCCTTGACAGTTTGTGAATCAGAGTATATAAAACATTTTTAGTGTACAATCAGTATTAACTCGAAACATTTTCAGGTGGCCAAATTATCTCCTATTTTGGCAAGTAGTTCCCCGTCATATTATCCCATGCGGTTTCTGCACTCTCACAGGGTTATAACTCTCAAAGTTCCTCAACAATCAAATAAGTAAGTTATTCCCTAATGTGTCCGCTTTACGGAAATTAAATATTGTTTACTAAATAGCTGAACACTATACTACATTCAGTTTTGATTGTGGAGCTCACGTGTTGAGGTATTTGAGTATGTTGGATTGTGAGCTCGGTGATTGGCGAGAATCCGGACAATTATCGGTAAGAAACAAGTTGAACAAGATACGTACATGAAATCTGTTTTTGAAAGCGTGTTGTTCATTAATTTCAACTATAATTTCTTACAATTGCAGAGTATGCCGACTTTTCGAAAGTCGTAATGATGCAACTACTTTCATGGGATGCAAATACTAGAACGGTACAGTCCCGGTTCTTTAATAACTTTTGCATATCAAATCCCCATTCATTCATAGTATCCGCGATATTTTGAATAGTAGCCATGCTTGTCCGTGTATATATTTTGAAATATTTTACGTGTTTTCTGATATAGGAGTATAAGTAGCAAGATGTGCTTGTCTATGGTGGTTAGATGATGTGAAGCAGGGAGATCATTCTTCGGTGTATGCTTCTCTGGTTGGGAATGTATTCTTCATGATTGTCTTTGTGAGCGTGTAGTAGAAACGGGGCAGCATTTATTCTTTTGCTGTGAGTTTCGGGTGTTATGCAGTGTATACTTACTTATCTCTGGTTGGTTCGTCGGAGGCATTTGTCCCTTATGCGTGGAATTTAACTTGTGGTGGATACAATCAAGTATTATGTTAGTATAGTATTAGATGGTATATGCAGGATCTATCAAGAATTCTAGTGAATATGTTATTAGTCATTTAGTTGGGTGCTAATCTGCTTATTTAGTAGATCTCCTTTTGTAATAGTTGATTTTAATCAATGGAATTGATTAGTCGCTTGAATTTGTGAAATTTGACGTTGATGATTTATAAAGTGTCTGATTCTCAAAATGAGACCTGAGATTCACAAAAGAATGTCTGAGATTCAAAAAAAAGACGATATTCACAAAAAGACGGATTCACAAAACAAGTCGACAAAATGAGACCTGAGATTTACAAAAGAATGTCTGAGATTCAAAAAAAAAAGACGATATTCACAAAAAGATGGATTCACAAAACAAGTCGATAAAATGAGACCTGAGATTTACAAAAGAATAAGAATGTCTGAGATTCAAAAAAAAAAAGACGATATTCACAAAAGATGGATTCACAAAACAAGTCGATTCACAATATTAGACCTCGGATTTATATATTGTCATTCACACGGTAAGATTCATGAAATAATATTTAAATTGTGTCGTTCACAAAATAAGACCGTTTAGCCAGTTGACCGTTCCTTTCTAATAAGATTACGAATCTTCCTAATAATCGCGAAAATTAGACCCAGGATTCACAAATTAATACCAACAAATAAGATTTCCAGGTCTTTTGTACATATTAAGATTTAAGATTCATAAGAAAACCTCTTACATTCACAAAAGAATCTCTCAGATTCACAAAAATAAGATAAACAAATAAATATGTTGCCAAACTAAAAGATATGTGATTCACAAATAAAGATATGTGATTCACATAACAAGACCCAGGATTCACAAATTAAGACCTGGGATTAAACGAAGAATGAGTTTCAATTCTTTTTGGATTAAACCGTCATTTACATATTTCTAAACATTTCATCTGTGTTAATTATTTACCACACATACACATTTCTAGACATTTCTACACATCGTGGCAAGTGCCATGAATGTTGTTATTTACAACGTTTCACACATTCATTCATTCTCTTTATTTAAAACGTTTCACACCAAACACATTTCAACTCTATCCATTGCATCTGATGCACCTCTTTGTTTCATCAATCGGTTTGTTTCTATATAAATAGGTTTTGTTTCACATATCTTTGTTTCATTCTCTTTAGTTACTCACATCTCTTTGTTTCACATCTATTTATTTAACCCTCCATACCCGTCTATCCCGAAACTTCAAACTTAATCCATAGTGAATTCCCTCTAAAACCATTATGTCTTCTAATAATTCATCTGATGCATCGTATGAATCTGATGGCTATGAATCTGATGGCTATGAATCTGATGGCTATGAATCTGATGCATCCTTTGATTCAGTAGAAAGTTTCGGACGTCATTCCGAAATATCGTACGTCAAACCTGTGATGTGCATTCTTTATAATTTGCCAAGCACAAGAGATGGGTTTGGAAAGGAAACTCTCACATATGATCTTGACAGATTAGTAGAAATTATTCGGGGTGCTGGATTAAATTTAGTTCAAGCTATCCACCCGGCTATTACTAACAATGGGTCGTTCAAGGGACATGCAATGATCGAGTTTGGAGGGGGAGATGAGCGCAATTGCTTCCTTCAAGCGCGCAAACTGGAGCGCGCTTTTTTTAATAATGAAGCTTCGAGGTGGTGGTTTGAAAACGTTAAACCTCCGTCAGGACCATATTTATGGGTTGCTAATAGAGATGATTTGGGACTGGTCGCATATTTGTATGCGAAGGGGCCTTCCTTTGAGTTCGGGACAATTCCGCTTGCATGGGAGAACGACCCGGTGGATTGGGTTGAAGGTGATAATGATGTTTTCAATGATATTCGTTTTGAAATCCGTAACTACTTTCCGGATTATTAATTTGTCTTGTACTTTTTATAATGTTGGTTATATTTTATTAATTTTGTGAATGGTGATTGGGTTGAAGGTGATAATGATCATTTTACTTTTATTCTATGTATTCATATCCTATGAAAAAGGCACTTACAGAATAGAAGATGTACTTAGTCATTTTCTATTTAGAGTCCCTATCTTGTTTTACTTTAGACTCCCTATCTTGTTTTACTTTAGACTCCCTATTTAGATAATATAGTAGCTCTTAGTGTTTTACTTTAGACTCCCTATCTTGTTTGAAGGCTTCAGACCGGTCTTATATGACCATTTTTATGAACAGATGTGACAATTTTATAAAAATATTACCATTTAAAATTTGTCACATTTGACTATAAAAATGGGTCACATAAAATCCGTCTGAAATTATCCAACAAAATAGACCGTTTGAAATGAGAATTTGTCCATTTTAAATCGTTGTGATATGGTCTCACAAGAAAGCGCGCTTGAGAATTGGTTTAATGCCAAAAATAAGATTTCCAGGTCTTTTGTACATATTAAGATTTAAGATTCATAAAAAAACCTCTTACATTCACAAAAGAATCTCTCAGATTCACAAAAATAAGATAAACAAATAAATATGTTGCCAAACTAAAAGACTGCTCCTTTCAAAATTGTCAGTGTCTTCTTCAATCATCATATCTATTTCTCAAGGAAAGAAGACTCTTTCCTTCATTCTTCATCCTCATCCCCTTCCTCTTCTACTTCTTCGTCCGCTAGCTCTCCCTACGTAAAAGACAGAGCTGGAATTAGAAAGATGTTTTACAAACATTAGATGTACAATAATAAAAGTGAGGATCATGCAAAATTGGGTGACACGACGTGAATCACATTCATATAAGCCAACTGTTGTCATTTATGTTACAAAGTGAGGAATTATATCAGGTTACTACATACAATCGTCTCATTTTCGTGATTCACAAATAAAGATATGTGATTCACATAACAAGACCCAGGATTCACAAATTAAGACCTGGGATTCACAAAGCAACCCTCGGGATTCTCAAAGTAAGATAAACAGATAAATGAAATACTTGATTAATATCATATGTAGTTGCGTAGATGAATACAAACCCGATTCTTTGGAGGAAGGTCGCAAAATCATATGGACAATTCCTTTTGTCGTGGTTGCCCTTGCGCTTACAGTTAGCACACAACCTTTTTGCTTTTTCCGCCTTCTTGATTGCCTTATTTTTATTGCTCACCAACCGTTTACCACAGCCTTTGTTCCTAGACACATTAGGCGGTAAGATGTTGGTTTCTTCCGGAACCTTGCAGCCAAAGTAGAAGCTCAATCTGTTGTTGTTTTGTCAACGGTTGAGTGTTTCCCTCTAGTTTTGTCCTGAATTCCTTGATTAACTTGGCAAACTCTCTCACATCCGACTCTTCTTTCCTTCTGAGCATACCAACAGTTAACTGAATCTCAGACCACACCACAGACATTCCAATCTGTTTTGTCTTGGTATTGTTGTATTTCTCTAATGATTCCCATTCCAATCATAAACGTCACTTTTGAGTGCATTCTTGCTCCACCTTTGCAAAATATATTTATCAGGTATGTCCTTAAACTTTCCCGAACAAACCCAAATGATGTGACTGCATAAAATACCTCTCCTTTCAAACAGTTTACATGTGCACCTTACATCATTCGTGCTTCTACCGCACTCAATCGCAAATTTTAGTCCTTTCTTTGCATCCTCAACTAACGACACTTCAAAGTTCGTCACAGGATCCAGTGGAGTGTATCCAACCAAACTGCGGTATTTATTGAAAGCTTCACCTGGTTTTGGAACTCATAGAACATCGCATGGGTATAGCTTCTCACTACTTGTGTCTCCCATTTTGACCCATACAAGTGTTTCGGGATTGAATTCGCATTCTCCTCTTCACGGAGCTTGGCGCAGTGCATTTGGTGGTCGGTGGCGCGCTTTCATAGCGCACCAAAAACTCGATTAATGTCCCGTATTTGTTTTCAAACCGCTTAAAGAAACTATTAGCACTCTCTGACCTTTGTGTAGTTCGTAGTAAACCGCCCATTGGCACATTTCTGAAATAAGCGGGTATCCATGTGTGTCTATCAGCGAACTTCCCATTCAACCACGTATTGTCTTCCAAGGAGAAATCGTTCATGACTTTAAGCCACTTCTCTTCAAAGTCCCCGGGCTCCAGGTCATCGTCCCATACAACACCGTTCAGACGGGTTAAAAAGTCGGTATCTCTACAAATTTTACTCCCAACCTTGTCGGTTATTTTCTTCATGATGTGCCACATGCAAAACCGATGTTTGTTTTGTTTTGAACTTAGCTGCAATGAACAAAATCAAATTATCGACCGTCACCATCATTTTATAATAACTAAATTCACGCAGTTTCACATAACAAAGTCATACGATGCACTATTATGTAAATCTCAAGTCTTATCCTCAGATTCGGACTATACATCATATAGCTTATTTTGTGAATCCTATAGCTTATTTTGTAAATCTGGGGGTTATTTTGTGAATCTCATGTCTTAGCCTCGGATTCGACCTATATAAATTTTGTGCCTTATTCGCGATATAAGTACGTGAAACATATTTTTACCCCAGTTTCACAAATTCATGATCTAGTTTCGCATAATAAGCACTACGATTCACATAAACAAAAAACCAAACAAATTATTACAACCATCCTATTTTCCAGTGCCAACTAGAATCAACAAAACAAATGTAGGATTCACAATTTAATATGAAGTTTCACAAGTTAATAGGTACGAATTGCAAATTTCATAAACATACCGGAATCGCTTTAATTATTTCCGGGTCTTCGTCGGTGATTATGTAGTTGGGCTCTTTCCCACCCATAGCATTTGCTTTAAATCGGTCAAATACCCACATGAATGACTCATCGTTTTCATGTTCTATAAGCGCACATGCAAATGTGATTGACCTTTTATGATGGTCAACGCCCGTGAAAGGCGTGAACGTCATGTTGTACTTGTTTGTACCATAAGTTGGGTCGTATGAAACTTCATCCCCAAACAGAGCATACGCTCTTTGCATGTCACAATTCGTCCAGAAAATCCTTGTCAATGCATTCTTGGAATCTTTTTCATAAACAAAGTGGAGCCCTTTTGTTTCAGCTAGGGTGTCTAAGCGTGATTTGAACATTTCTCCATCATGACTGTTCATTAGACACTTCATTTCCCTCTGAAAATTTTTGAATTGCTTGATATTGTTGCCCGACATTTTGAAAACCACCCAATTGTTGAGTGCATAGTTGGTGTGTTAAGCTAGGACCAACATTTGCTTTTGAATTGCTGACAATCATTTGCATATGAAATTCATTGATATTTTCAGCAAGTTTCTCAAATTCCTTATTTTTCACAACATCAAGCGGGTGATTGTGACCCTCAATAAACACGTCAACCATGTACTTGTTCTCATGGAACTTGAACTTTATCATTCTTTGGACAGCCCCACCTTCTAATCTTTGTTATTCTTGTGGTTGACCCTTTGTTGGAACTCTCTGCCTCTCCTCCACCTTTTTTTCACCCTACGTTTAGCAGTTGGTTTGTTCGGTTTGCTCTTTGTACTACCTATTTTCGTTATTTCGATGCAACGGATTCATCCGCCTTTTTTTGCAACACCGTTAGGGCAGGTCGTCTTTTCTTCTTATTACTGCCTTCCCGATTGCAAACCATGCACTTTGTTTCGATAATATCATCACGAAACCTTTTGGTTGAAGATTTCCTTGATTTAAACCCACAAGCAACGGCGTACGTTTCATAAAAAAGATCGCCGAGTCTAAGTCAATAAATGTTTTCCCAATCGTTTGGTGTAAACTTTTCATCAATCCTATTTATCCATTGTTGGCCGCCACTCGGTGTGTAAGTTATAAGAGTAGTAGGTGTGGAAATAGTTGGTATTGTAGGGCTTGTTAACACAGTAGAGGTAGAAGTTTCACCGCAATTAACATTGGAATCAACAACTGAAAATTGTAGATTCACAAAATAAGCCAAAAGTGCAAGATAGGAGATTAACAAATAAAGTTCCACAATATTAGCATATAAGGTTAATAATCTATGCCACAAACCAAGTTTCAGGATCTTATAGTCTATATTTCAATAGATAACCTACTAGATACAAATAATTAGCTCTTATATTTACAAAATAAGCACACGATTCACAAAATAGACAATGTTAAACAATCTCCGCCACAAACCAAGCTTCATAATCTTATAGTCTATATTCACTAAATAACCTATCAAATTCACATAATTAGCTCTTATATTCACAAAATAAGTCTATCGATTCACAAAATAAGGAGAATAGCAAAACAATCTCAACAAAATAACATCTCAAATTCATAAAAGATTGATGTTTCTTCGGTTCAATTAGTAAGTTTTGCCAAACAGAGCAACATAGGCGATTCACAAATCAAGTTTCACAATATTAGCATCTAAGTTCCTCTGTCACAAACCAAGTTTCGGGATATTAGTCTATATTTTTCAAAATAACCTCTCAGATGCACAAAATTAGCTCCTAGATTCGCAAATAAACTTCTCAAATTCACAAAACCAGACCAAAATAACGTCTCAAATTCATATAATAGGGACAAAACAGAATACCTGTTGCACTAGCACTCTTATCAGAGTCATTTGTAGTATCGGGAGTTAGACCGCAACATTAGCGGGAACACTATAATAAGTAGGACGAAATTGATAAATTTTGATCAAATTCAGGATATTATAGCATACATTCACGAAATAACTTATCAGATTTACAAAATTCACTCTTAGATTCAGAAAATAACCTCACATATTCACAAAATCAGGATAATAGCGAAAAAAAAGGAGATTACCTGTTTCAACAGCAATATTATCACCAGTTACTGTAATGTCTGTAATCTCCATTGAAATTGAAGCTGCAACGTCAATTTGAGCCTTATTAGCTCTTATATTAACAAATACAGTTTCACGATAATAATGTTTCAAATTAACAAAATAGTAGGACCACCATAATAAGTATGAATACAAGGACAACCATAGATAAGAAAGCATGCAATATTACTGATACAAGACAATTAAAGCATTCAATGGTGCGGACTTGTGCAAACTTTTCAGAATTTGTCATCTTATTTAGTTTTAATCTTACCCAGGTTGTATATATTAGTTATTTAAGTTTCACAAAATAACCTTCTAGTTTCACAAACCGGGGTCCAAGATTCACTAACTATAGGTGAGATTAGAAAATAAGGCCCAATATTCGAGAAAATAAGGCCCAAGATTCACAAACAAGGGTCTGAGGTTCACAAACTAGGGTCCAAGATTCACAAACTAGGGTCCAAGATTCACTAACTATAGGCTGAGATTCAGAAAATAAGGCCCAAGATTCAGAAAATAAGGCCCAAGATTCACAAACAAGGGTCTGAGGTTCACAAACTAGGGTCCAAGATTCACAAACTAGGGTCCAAGATTCACTAACTATAAGAAATAAATAAATAGCATCAGTAACGTTTAACAACAGAGATTCAGAAAATAAGGCCCAAGATTCACTAACTATAGGCTGAGATTCACCAAATAAAATCCGAGATTCACTAAATAAAGTATCAGATTATTAGTTCAAATAATTAAAAAAAAAAAAAACTTGGTGAAGATTATGAATTCACTTTTAAGAAAAGGTCAGGTTGTATGTATCTAGATATTTTGTTGATTTGTTAATAACAGTTCCATTCAATCAAAAAATTTAATACATGGGTAATGTGAACAGGCACTTTTGACATTGAACAATCAAGCATTCAATCAAAAAATTAAATACATGGGTAATGTGAACAGGCACTTTTGACAGTTGTGCCAAATACCAGGCCTATAAATACCTAATTTCTGAAACATAATAGTATATACCAATAACCTCTCTTCTCTCTTCTGTAAAACATTTCAAAAATCCCTATTGCACACAATGTCTCATCTATTTGTATTTCCCTATACTTGTGTTTTGGTGAATGTTCCAGGTTATATGAATCAAAAAGGGAAGTATGTTTGTCCTGACCTCTCTAAATTGGCAGATTGTTTAATGAGCCAAGGTTATGAGATAGAGTCTTTGGTGCCTGTTATCTGCAGACAGACTTGTCATTTTATGGGAATAGTACTAATACAATTTGGCACAAATGACAATGGCTGCAAACAGGCTTTTAAGTTGCAGGAGAAGTTCGAGCAATTTGGGCGTACTAGATCTGAATGGCTGGCTACCTATTCCCGAGTTCAGGGGCCCTTTCTATGGGTAGCATCAAGGCTTGATTCACAATATTTTAGCTACACTCCAGTATGTAGAAGAGTCCCATATCCATTTAAACATGCAGGAAGATCACTCGCTGATGCAGATGAACGCTGCACCTATAGCTATATCAATATTGCTCTATGTCCATTGCCTCGAACAAATAGGGGTGATTGATAAACTAAACAAATATCATATCTTGTTTAATTTTTCAGCTTTTCAGTTTATTTTATTTTTTAATGTTGTTGTTTTAAGTTTATTTTATTTTTGAATGTTGCCTGCGAAATTTTATGTGATGAAAAATTACAAGATTTTTAAGTTTTCTGAATATTATATTTAGCTCTTATATTCACAAAATAAGCACTCTAATTCACAAAATAGACAATGTCAAACAATTTCTGCCACGATCCAAGTTTCAGGATGTTATAGATACGCAAAATTAGCTCCTAGATTCGCAAAATAACCTCTCAGATTCACAAAACCAGAACAGTCTATATTTACAAAATAACCTCTCAGATTCACAAAATTAGCTCCTAGATTTGCAAAATAACCTCTCAGATTCACAAAACCAGAACAGTTTATATTTTCAAAATATCCTCTCAGATGCACAAAATTAGCTCCTAGATTCGCAAAATAACCTCTCAGATTCACAAAACCAGAACAAAAAAACGTCTCAAATTCATAAAATAGGGACAAAACAGAATACATGTTGTAATAGCACTATTATCAGGAGTCGTTGCAGTATCAGGAGTTAGACCTGCAACATCAGCAGTAATACCATAATAAGTAGGGCGAAATTGATTATTTTCGATCAAATTCAGGATATTATAGCCTACATTAACGAAATAACTTCTCAGATTTACAAAATAACTTCTTAGATTCACAATATAACCTCACATATTCACAAAATCAGGAGAATAGCAAAACAGCTTCATAAAATAGCGAAAAAAACGGAGATTACCTGTTTCAACAGCAGTATTATCACCAGTTATTGTAATGTCCGTAATCTCCATTGAAATTAAAGCTGCAACGTCAATTTGAGCCTTATTAATGAATGAATTATAATCAATTAATGAATGAATTAACAAAATCAACAAATTTTACACCGCGAATTCCGAAATTGCTCAATTGCTCAGTTTTGATCGAATTCAAACCCTAAACTAACGAAATACTTCAGTTTTGATCCTTATAAATTTACAAAACAGTTCGATTTTGTTCAAATTTGATCATTATATCATCAATTAATGAACGAAGTTAAGAAAATCAATTTTTCATCAAATAATATGAAATTACCTGGAAATTACCTCGAAATCTTCTAAGAAATCGATTAATTTGATGAATTCGCCTCTTTGATTGTCAGAATTTGATTAATTTGATGAAATCGTCTCACAAATTTGATGATATTTTAGCTCTCTTTGAAATCGACGCCCCAAATTGAGTGTTTTTGTATAACGTGAAAGCTCATTAGTTTTGGAAGGAAAGAATTTGGGCCTTTTGTTTAGATTAGAGAGAATAAGGTATTTGGGCTTTTGTTTAGTTTAGAGAGAGAGAGTGTTTTGGACCAAATGAAAAGTTTTCTTGTTGACCCCTAATTTTCATCCTTGTTTTTTCAGTCCAAACATTACAAAATCAGCCCATCAATGTATAATGCAAATCAGTCCAAGGTAGTCATTTGGTGAGACCGGCCGCCTCGCCATAATGAGGTACCTCACCGGATCCGGCCTCTATATATATATATATATATATATATTGTTGACTAAGTAAATTTTCTATTGTAGTGAACGATTGGTCCAATTCAGCGAGTTTTATTTCATTACCCGGGAAGATATTGCAACTTTGAACCCTCGGGAGCAAATCATGACAAGTGTTATTGATGGTTGGTGCTTGCTAATCAACCACATCATGAAACCTTCGGACATATCCCGTTGTTTCTTTGGCCTAAGTCACACTGTAAGTTCAAATGTTACCTTTGTGTCTTAAAATTACACATTTGTCCGTTAGAATTATACTTTTTAAAGTTAATTTTTTTCTTTTGTATGTTAAAATTCCACATTTGTCCGTTAAAATGATACTTCTGGCCGTTAGAATTACACTTTTTATTGTTGACATTATACTTTTAAAATTACTCTTATGTGTTAACAGTACACTTTTTTTGGATAAAGTTTCACTTTATTTTTATAAAATAGCTCTTTTAATTATCTGATCACGCATTTAACACTTTTCAAATAAAAGGACCCCGCAAGGTCTATTTGGAACGCTCAAAAGCTTGGGAAAGTATTGAACAAAGATGAAGACATTTTTGGTGGCTGGGATGCCTGGGCTGAAACCTGCCGTGCACCATTCCAGCTTGACACGGACATGGTAGGTAACAAAACATGTAATCTTTTATCATGGTTTTTAAGGTTTCCTTTTTCTGATCTTGGCCACATACGATGCAGATCTTTCTGCCCGTGTTATCTGGTGACGGTGATCACTACAGCTGCGTGTGCATCAACTTTCTCACCGAGCAGATTGACTACCTCGACAACCGCAAATACGATGACCCATTAGAAACGCTCCCTTACGGAGGGATATCGCGTATTTCGGTAAGTGTCCGATATCCAAAAGTCCACCAATTTATATGGGTCGTACTACGTTAACACACTGACGCGTATTCATGTTCAGGCAAATATAATGGGGAAGTATTTGGTGTCTAAAGGGCTGTCTAAGGGGGGCAAAGGTCAGCGGGTTTAAGATCGTGAACATAGAGTTCAGCTGGCAAGGTCAAGGCTATTCGAGAAATGACTGTCGTGTTTTCATGATGCTACATATGATGTTCTACCGCGGAAGCCCTTTTCAATGTGACCTTGGGAAAGAGGATACTATGAGTTTGTACTGTGCTGAGATTGCTGCAACACTCGTCCTCTGTGACATTAACAGTATCAGAGGAGACATCTTGATGCGGGTTGGTTATTTCAAAGCAACTGCTGGACATCCGTGGACAAAAAAGTTGAATGCTGTTAAGAGGAAAACAGATGGTGACATAGGGCCGGAATCCACAAAACGTGCTCGCGAATCGAATCAAGAGCCCGTTATGGAGGCGACACCTGTTGCCATGCGCATTCCATCTGGTAAAGCGCTATCATCTGTTAAAAGCCATCCTCGTGGAAAGGGGGACGGGTTGGGCTGCTCTCTCGACTGTGGTAGAGGTGGTCTCAACACAAATGTGGTGTCGAAGATGCTACGGATCAACCAAGCGTTAATCAAGGATATTAAACAGAGGAGGAAGCATGTTGCCGACTATTGCTTGTTAGATGACCACAATTATGATGAACGGTCGGTTAATCTGTCTTAATTAACGACTTCTTTAATCAAGGATACTCAGATTATTTTTCACATTTATTCTACTTTAATTAACGACTTCTTTAATATTACGGAGTGCAGTGAATAGCTGGTCTGGTACACCCGTCACGCAACGCTTCGGAGAGCTGACATTATGTCCCTGGTGCCTGAAAACCTTATGTCGTTTAATGTCATCGAGTGCTGGTCGATTTTGATGAACCATTTGGAGAAGGAGGCATATGGCGACCAAATGAGGATGTCATTCTTTGGTATACGTCACATGGTAAATCCATTAACCATTGCATCATATTTATGCCCAGTTCTATTACACCTTTGTTACTTAGAATGACACTTTTATAAATTACAGTTATATTATGTGAAGGTTTCACTTTAGTTCTTTTAATCAACAAACGTGTCATTCTAACCGTGTTAAGTGTAATTTTAAGGGACAATAGTGTCATTTTAGGTGACAAATTAACCACATTAATCATGTTCACTATTGCCTTTTAAAGGATATACTGTTGGGATTGCTTGGGACGTTTGAACAACCAGGCACACAATCGACAAAGAACTATGACAACTGTACATTTCAGCTCTGGGACACCTTCATCGTCGACAAAGTGAGCGAACCTTTAATTTGACAACAGACTTGCTATTTGTCCCGTTCTGCATTGACGACCATTTAGCATGCGTATGTATCAATCACAAATCAAATACAGTCGACTTGCTGGACGGGCAAAGGCCTTCTGATTTGAAAAAGTCGCAGTTTGGAAGAGTAGCGCGTTTAATTGTAAGTTATTGTCCATCCCTTTCTTCCGAATGCTATCTTTTTTGTTCAATCAGTTTTTTGAGGTAATTATGCACATTTGCAGGCTAGCGCAGTGAGTGATTATTTAGAATCACGGGATAAGGAAAAGAAGAACACTAGGGCACGGGAAATTCCTAATTATGTGTTGCGCCAGATACCTTTCAGCGGGATGTCACCTACTCTCAACCAACCAGAGTCGGGTCTGTTCATCATGATGGCTATGCTCTTATACGAGGATCTTCCTTTTCAGCATGAAGACCTTGAGAAGAAGAAATCAAGGCGCTATTTGGTGATCCAGCTGATAGCTACCCTCGTTCTAGCAGACATGAACGTTTTGCGCGAAGGTGTGCTCGAGAAGGTCAAAGCTTTTGTTAGCACGAAGGACAAATTGTGGAAGGTATTACAACAGAAGCGTAGACTGCCCCGTGCCAATGTGAAAAAAGAACAACCTTAATTTAGTAGTTAAGTTTTTGTGGGAATATTGCCTTGGCTATGTAAACACTTATTTCATACTTTGTATTATTTGCAGATGTTAACAACCTTTATCTAGACAGTTAGTTTTTGTGTAAACAATCTTTCAACATTTTATAAGACAAGGTGTTTTATGTTAATACATATGACATGCCGACAAAGAATGTATTTACTTTAACGATTGTGAGTAATATGTTAGTTTAATCAGTCAGAAGAAAGTGTGACTGTAATACACAAAAGTGTAATTCTAACCGCCAGAAGTGTAATTCTAACCGGTCATATCAGTGACAGATAGACCTTACATTACACAAAATATAAATGTAATTTTAAAAGGCAAAAGTGTCATTTTAGGTGTTTTATTTATGAAAATATAGTTATGCTGTTAAAAGATGGTGCAATAATATTTATGTTGTTTTACCTAACTATGTTATAAGGCTTTACTATAGATGAAGTGTAACTGAAATTGCATACTCTGTAATTATAAGGAGTTTAAGTGTAATTCTGATCATAACAATCTTACCCTAAGCAGATATGAGGCCATTGCAATTTTATTCCCTAGATATGTGTAATTGTAAGAACATAATTTATCATAATAGTCAAGAGTGAAAAATTCAACGTTCTAGTTTTGCACATTATAACTGTTTCGTCCAATAAAAAATACTTCAACAAAATACATTATAATACCAAAGGCGACCAGTTGCCTTCCTGGCAGTTTGATGTCTAAACACAATACGAAACATCATGTTGTACCTCGTATTTTGTGTAGACATACCCAAAAAAATGTACTACTTATTAGGTATTATATTGATTATTCTAAGATGCCTTCTTCTTCGTCTTCTTCTTCTTCACCTTCTTCTTCTTCTTCTTCTTCTTCTTCTTCTTCTTCTTCTTCTTCTTCCGACGAGGGTGCTGACGATTGCGACAATGGTGGGTGCTCTGCGAATGGGTTAGGGCAGTTCCTTTTGTCATGGTTAGCTAATCGCTTGCAATTTTTACACATACGTTTTGGCTTCCTTGCCAAAGCAACTGCTTTTTCCTTCATCGACAACATTCTCTTTCCGCTTCCTTTGTTCTTCGATTTCTTGGGCGGCAAAATGGTTATATCCTGACTAGGAGAACATCCAAGAATTTTCTCCAACTGTTGTTGTTTATTCAATGGTGATCCTAATGGTGAAAGTTTCTCCTTAAACTGTCTAATTAGACTAGAAAAGTTGTCGACATCATTCTTCAATTTGCCCATGAGCATGCCAACTGTCTGATGAATCTCCGACCACATTACTGACATCGCAATCTGTTTTCCATCTATTATATCAACGTCCTCAGTTGCTTCACCATTACAATCGAACATTTTAGACAACCTTTCATCTTTACATCATCTTTTAACAACACATTGTTCTGGAATAATCTTCACTCCGTTTGACGAGTAAATCCATATGACATGCCGACAAAGAATGACTTTCCTCTCAAGCATTCTGCAGCTACAAGTGGCTTTCAATGTATCTAGTTCAACAATATAGAGTAATATGTTAGTTAAATCAGTCAGAAGAAAGTGTGACTGTAATACACAAAAGTGTAATTTTAATCAATAAAAGTGTGATTTTAACGGAAAAAAGTATAACTTTAACAACACAGTATAATTTTAACAACCTAATTTGTAATTTTAACAACCCAAAGTGTAATTTTAATGAACAAAAGTGTAATTTTAATGATTAAAGTATAACTTTAGCAACCCAAAGTATTATTTTAACATCCCAAAGTATAATTCTAACAACCCTAAGTGTAATTTTAATCAACAAAAGTATAATTTTAACGGATAAAAGTATAATTTTAACAAACAAATGCTACAGAATGATGCCTGGGCAGTATGTGACCTCATAATTTATGTCCCTGTTTGCATCTCTTACAGTGGTCAGCTCTAAAGAGACACACTCAGTGAATCCTCTCCTTTTACAAGTACCGATTGAGCACTTGGCCTCTTCTTGAAATTCCTCGAATACTTTATGACTGTACACTTGTGCCCCGTGCACTTCGATAGCTAGATGTGTTGATATTACAGGGAAAGTGTGTCATTACGATTTGTCAACTTTTGTGTGTGTCTTTCTGGTCCATCGTTTGTCAAAACGCATCGAAAACTCAACTAATGTTCCGGGCTTACTCTTAAATCTCTTAAAAAAACTATTTTCGCTCTCTGATCTTTGGGTTGTCATCATAACACCCCCCATATCTAGGTCCCTACAATGAACCATAACCCACTGCTTCCTTTTAGCGTACATTTCTTGGAACCAGTCAATGTTATTAACATTGTGTTCCCTGCCAATTTCTTCCCATTTTGCATCGAACTCTGCCGCTTCAATGTCTTCATCCCATATTATGGCATTCAATTTCTTTAGAAACACTAAATAATCATCTCTCGTCATTCCATACTTGCTTGGCACCTTGTTCATGATATGCCACATACAATATCGGTGGCACGTTATCTTGAACACCAATGGCACCGCTTTAAGAATACCAGGATCCTGATCGGTGATAATGTACTTAGGCTCTTTGCCACCCATCGCAGCCAGAAAACGGGTGAAAACCCATTTAAACGGGTCTGCATCTTCATGAGCAACAAGCGCTCCACAGAAAGTGACTGATCGTTTATGATTATCAACCCCGGTGAAAGGTGTGAAGGACATGTCATACTTATTGGTGGAATACGTCGGATCGAACGACACTGCATCCCCAAAAACTGAGTAGTTCCTTCTAGCGATTCCGTCGGCCCATATAGCTTTACTAAGGCTACCGTCAGAATCAACATCATAGTCAAAGAAGAACCCTGGTCTATTAACAGCCAATTCCTTAAAGTGGTCCACGAACATCTGACCGTCCCGTTCAAGAATGTAGCATTTCACATCTCTGTGAAAGTTCTTAAAATCATTCAAACTAGCTCCGATGTTTTCAAACCCATTAACATGTTCCTTCAAAATTTTGTAAGTCTTCGTAGCTCTTATCTTCAGCTGTTGATTATTGACAATCTTTTAGATGTACGTATTTTAATCAACAAAAACATAATTCAAACATATACAAATGTATAAGTTCAAAAAAAGAAAAGTGTTGTTTTAACAAGAAAAAATGTAATTGTAGACGCAAAAAGTGTAATTTTAGATGACAAAAGTGTAATTCTAACAAAATAAAGTGAAATTATAACATAAACAAGTGTAATTTTAATCAAGAAAAGTGTAATTTTAATCAACTCACCCTTGAATTATAAAGGATTATCATTTTGTGATAGTCTGTTATGTTGCATGCCAACTTTTGAAACTCTCTATCTCTGGCTGATACGAGTTCATGGTTGTGGCCACTGTGGAATCTGTCAATTCGTAATTTCCCATTCAACACGAATAGCCTAATCCTCGCTTTGGAACCAACACGCCTGACTTTGTGTCTCCTACCTGAGTCCTGGCCGCCACTACACTCCAATTGTCCCTTATGTTTGAACCCCTCCCGGTTGCAAACCAACAATTTAGATTTGATTTCCCCTCCACGCCATCTCTTAGTCGTGTACTTACGCACATCAAAACCACAAGCAACAAAGATAAATTCTATAAAATGTCACCGCTTCCTCTATTTCCGAAATTCGACCAAAGATAGGGGTGAACTTAGCTTCAACGTCTTTGCAAAATTCTTCTTCGTTCGGCTTTCGTTTTCCATTGTGCTCAATATTATCTGACAATAGCGTAATTATTATCAATTGTTTTCATAACAACTTAAAGTAACCCATATATTTGTTAAAATTATATATTTCTTAAAATTACACTTTTCGTAGTTATCATTACACTTTTGTCTGTTAGAATTATACTTTCTACTATTACAATTACAGTTTAAAAACTTACAGCTTTTCTGTTACAATCAACCCTTTGGTTGTTAAAATTACACTTTTGTCTGTTAAAATTATACTTGTTACTATTAGAATTACAGTTTGAAAACTTACAGAAATTGTCTTTTACAATAACACTTTTACTAGTCAAAATTACACGTTTCTCAGTTAAAATTACACGTTTTACTATTAGAATAACTGTTTACCAATTTAGAACTTTTGCCTGTTATAATAACAATTTTACCTGTTAAAATTACAGTTTTATCTGTTAGAATGATACTTTTTATTATTACAATTACAGTTTCAAAACTTACAGCTTTTCTGTTACAATAAACCCTTTGGTTGTTATAATTACACTTTTGTCTATTACAATTATACTTGTTATTATTAGAATTACAGTTTGAAAACTGTAATATTTTGTGTCTTACAATAACACTTTTACCTGTTAAAATTACACTTTTATCAGTTATCATTACACTTCTATCAGTTATAATTACAATTTTGACAATTTCAATTAAAGGTACAAATATTACACTTTTGAAATTCAATTCTACGATAATAATTACAATAATACTTTGGGGGCTTAAAATCACACCATTTGCAGTTAAAATTAAAATTTCATCCCATTATAATTACACTTTTTAATGTTACAGTTAAACTTTATTCGTCTTCTTACAGTCATGTTGCAGATACTATATTCACTGTTACAAATAAGAACCTGAAATATGATGTTGAACTCTACCATATAAATAACTCCAACATCGAGAAGTTTAACTTATTATTCACAGAGTTGATATTGAACTCTATAATGATGGAGTTCATGTTAAAAGAGTGGATTTACAGATTTCACATAATAAAAAACAAGCTTCAAAAATAACCTAAAATATACTACCTCATCATATTTAAACAACTGTTCATATTTAACCTAATGTTTTCATAAAAACATGATATATAAACTAACTTTGAATGAAGAAAATAAAAAAACAATCCAAAAATTACCATGGCCAAATGGAATCATTTGCAAATCCGTCATTTTTTACGTTGGACGTTGGTCTTGTTGTTTGTTTCTGAAATTGGAGGATAATAATGGAAGATGATAAAGGAAGCTGATAAAGGAAGGTGATAAATGAAGAAAGTAGGATTTGCTCTAAATTATCGCCAGTATGATGAGTTTTTTTTCAAATTGTGTTTTGGTGGAGTATGTTTAGAAATGTGTTGAGTGATTATGCATGTGTTTGTGTGTGCACAGTGGGTAATAGGCAATAGTACTGATACACACATCCTCTCTCCTCCTCAACCTATTTCCTTTTTTTTTCAGGCCTATAGTGGGATTAAAGTAGGCAAATCTCCACTCTCCATTCTCCTAATCCAAGGGCCCTAATAAAGACTTAGGGACGCAAAAGATATTAAGGACATAGGAGAACTTGTCATTATATATATATATATATATATATATATATATACATATATATATATATGTATATAGAAATAGGATCTCGTGCGAACTGAAAGCTCGGTGCGAACTTACGAACTATTTTCAGCCCTTGGATCAAATTAATCACAAGTTTAAATTAAACTCCTCGTCACTTCTCCTCTTCCTTCAAACGAATTCCCAAACCTCTAACCTCCCTCACCTTTATCCACCACTATCACCGCATGTCTTCACCGTTGTCGGAGCTCCGTCATCATCTTGCTTCCAATAACTGCTACTCCACCGTCGTCGACCTGTTTATCGCTACACAACCACAATTAAATTGAAGTTTGGTCAAAATTGGATCTATTTAGCTCAAAATCTTACAAAAATGTCATTAATTTGGTTAGTTATTTTAATTTCTCTTAAAATTTTCATAGCTCTATGATTTAGACCACAACTTTTTTTTTTAAAATAAACGAGATGTATAGTGGTTGAGGCGCGTGACCAATCCACTGGTGGTGCGAGGCTAATTTGAATGAAATTTAAGGCGGTGCGTGATATTTGACGGAGATTGGGGATGTGGTGGCGAGAGGATGCTGTTAGGTGGTGGTTATGTGGTAGTCGTGGGGATGAAGTTGCGATGGTGCTGGGCTGGAAGTGTGTACGGTTTTGCGGATCTGAGTTCATTGTCGAAAAAGTTGCCGGAGATGGCCTGGTCGGCCGCCGCTGACAATGGTGGTGATGTATAGAGGTGGGGTGAGTGGTGGTAGTAGGGGTGTAATTGTTGTGGTTATTGTGGCGACGGTGGTGATATTGGTCGTGGGTCAAGTGGCACTTGGCAGGAGTTGATGTATTTCGGATGCTCGAAGGTTCCGCAAAGAATGAGTCGTGGTGGTAGTCATCGGGTGAGAGGCCGAGAGTGTGGTGGTTCCCGTGGGGATGATAGTGGATGACGGCCAGGTGAGTAGTGAGTAGTGGAGGTCCAAGGGGTGGCTGGTAGTTTCTGGATACACACAATACTACCCCAGGTACACGAATATAGTGCTAAAGATACACAAATTGATTGTGTATCTGGGTGTACTAATTTGTGTATCTGACTAGTCACCACACGTCCACACCTCTACTACGATATTATAATTTCATGACGATTATCGCTACTGTAACGTGGTGATGTTCAATGGTGTGTTTTCTGTTCGATCCGCTTATAGACTGGGTATGGGTGGATATTGGGGATCAGCTGCTATACGTGTTGGCGGAGGAGAGAGCGAAATTTGGCAGACCATTTGGAGGATGAAAATCCCACCAAAACTGGCCCATTTTATCGGGAGAGCTTGCGCTGATATTCTCGGCTTGTCACTCGTCATTGTTGTGACGATCCAATCTGTGGGCTTTGTAGCGATGCAGAGGAAACGAGTCTCCACATTTTCTTCCATTATAATGAAACTAGGGGAGTGTGGCATAACACCGATTTTCTGAGTGTTATTAATGAAGCTCCCATGGACAGCTGTGCTGAGACTATTTATTGGCTGCTGCAAAGGTTAGACGGTGACCAGAAACGCAAATTTCTCGCTACTATTTGGGCAATCTGGGCATGGAGGAATGCAAAAGTTTTTGAATAAAATATATAACCCTCTGAATGTTCTCGTGTTCAGCGTCTATAGATTGATTGGAGACTATATTTGCTATCACTTGCATGTCCTACCACATGAATAACATGAGTAGCTATTAAAGTATGATTCAAATGAATTTTGAGTGCATCCTTCTGGCTCCTGCAATGCGCATTTCAACATTTCATGTCCTACCACATTAAGAGTCAATTAAGTACGCTCGAAGGGGTGTGAGCGATGCCGATATCCGCAAATACCAGGCATTTGCTCAGACATTGCAGCAGTCTCGAGGCTTTGGCTCTGAGTTCCATTTCAATACAAGCATAACTACTCCCTCCACAAATGATGCATTTGTCGCCTCTGCTGGTGCTGCTGATGAAGACGACCTCTACAATTAAACTCCCTCCAACTATGTTTCCCATTTTGCATTGTACTATAAATTATGAAAGATCTTTCAGGCAGATTTAGACTTGTTCAATCCTTTCACACAGTTTAAAGATTTTATTCCATGTTATTGTTGAATTTATAGTCTTTCCGAGCAAATGTCACTTCAAACTTATGAAGCTATTTTCTTCCATTCTCATGCTTCCCTCAAGTTGCTTGTAGAGATCATATCCAAACTCCCATTGCATTCAGGACCACGGATTAATATTGTTGCACGATTTACCGTATTAAAGATTATGTTAATTATGTTGATTACGATCCTACCGTATTAAAGATTAGATGTATGTTGAGGCAGTAGAGAATAACAAAAAAATAGAAACATAAAAAATATCAGTTCAAAACTTCACTGTTTGTGTTGTACATCGACACGATATTATCGCAATCTTGACCTAAAACGTTAAACAATACTCCACAGTGGCTATTTTAAACGCTTTACTAGGCCCGTGCTTCGATACTTGCTGTCTGTTCTAGATGACAATGGTTTAAAGAGTGGAGCATGATGGAATCTGGTCCCCAGAAAGGGGTTTGTACGAAGAAATCACGTACAAAAGCAAAGATAAACACGAGTATGTGTCTATGTGAGTTAGTACAGTTTGGATGGAATTATAGCGACCCAGCATTACTCCAACTAATTGTCTACACTGTCAGCAAACCACATGCTCATATTTAAGTGTTCATCAGGTGTTTTCTCCCTCATTTTTTACCAAAAGAAAAATTCGATATCTGCCTTGTGTTGGGACTTAAACCAGTGATTTTTAACATTGATTTTTAAACGGATTTTTAAGTAACTACTCCCTCCTATTCATTCATTTTGTCCCTCTTTCCTTATCGAAGCTAGTCGGATTTTTGTCCCTCTTTTCTTTTTTGGTAATTTTTATGTGGTCCAAATTTAATTACATGTGGGGTAGAGTGGAATAGAGTGTTTTGTGTGGTCCAAAATCATTTTCTTAATTCTTGTGCAAAATAGAAGGGGGACAAAATGAATGAATAGGAGGGAGTATTTAGCTAGCTAGATACATTCATTTAAGTTTTTAGATACATACCTCTAACTAATTAGATACAATCCTTTAATTTTTTAGATACATACCTCTAACTTGATACATACACTCGTTTAAGTTGCTAGATACATACATTTAGCTAGCTAGATACACTCCTTAAATTTTTTTAGATACATACCTCGAACTTGCTAGATACATTCCTTTAAATTGCTAGATACATACTTCTAGATAGCTAGATACACTCTTCAAATTTTTAGATACATACCTCTTTTTTGCTAGATACATTTCTTTAAATTGCTAGATACATACCTCTAGCTAGCTATATATACTTCTTTAACTGACTAGATACATAACTCTAAGTAGCTAGATATACTTCCCATAAATTCGTAATATTTGCACGAAAGGATCCTTATTACACGATAGAGGCAGCCAAGTTTAGTAGACAATGTAACCATTTCACCGCGACTAAAATCATTTCTAAGACACTAACTAAAACTTCCATTAAATCCTACACTAGGAACCGAGCCCAATAACACAGTTACACAGCTGTGATAAGCCACCCCTGTCTTTTGTAACTCCAGCTTCTCCTCTGTAATATTGCCATTCTAATCACTTTTCATGTGAATTATCACTTTTTATGTCGATTAAGTGACACCATCCCACAGTAAAGAAACTTGCAAACAAAAGTTAATGCCATAAAACAAAGAACCGTATAAACAAAACTCATTTAACACTATTCGCGATTGATATTGGACGTACCAAATACTATACTTAGAAACCCACTAAAATGTTAATGCCATGAAAGAATGATATGCTGGCACTATTCTATTTATCATATTTACAGTAGTTTGAAATTTTTCAAAACAACCCATCATAAATTTCAACAAAATTTCTGAAAAAACGCGAGTGTTTTAAGCAAATTTGAGTAACCCAATCTTACTCGAACGGAATGTTTCATATCATTATTCTTAAATAACATGATACACTCATTTACCTTTCTAGATACATACACATCTCTAACAAGATAGATACATTTTATCTTGCTAGATACACTCATTTACCTTGCTAGGTACACATCTCTGACTAGGTAGATACACTTCTTTAAATTGCTAGATACAGACATTTATCTTACTAAATACACATCTCTCACAAGCTAGATACACTCCTTTAGAATGGTAGATACATGTCTTTAATTTGCTAGATACACTCCTTTAGAATAGTAGATACATTCTTTTACTTTGCTAGATACACTCATTGGACAAAGTGCTATTGAGGATCTTCTCATATAAAGCCGCCTTGTACGAAGATTGAGCGGACACAAATAGGTTCACGACCACGAATTTAAGCATGTGTATATATGGTAGTGTGGTGTTAATCAGTGATCGTAGAGGTAGCACCGTAGCGGTGGTGGGCTGGGTGAATCATGGTGGAGTGTTGGATACACAAAATACCAGCCCGAATACACACGGTATTACTAACGGATACACAAATCGATTTATGTACCTAGTAGTAATACCAAGTGTATTTAGTAGTATTACCATGTGTATTTTGTAAGTTGTAACTAAGAAATAAATTTACCATTTCATAAAATTATTCACGTTACTGTCTAGTGTCTACAGAGTATAAATTTTGATTTATTAAATATATAAAATAGTGTATTTACAATGACAACAAGATATATAGTCTGTACATTCTATCATTCTATCACTAGTCATTACTCTCGAGTCTTGACATTGTCACTAAGGCGTTAACCCATACTATAAATTTAGATTGCTAGATACACTTCCTTATCTTGCTAGATACACATATGTGGCAAGTTAGATACATTACCTTATCTTACTAGATACACATCTCTTGCTTGCTAGATACACTCATTTAAATTGCTAGATACACTCAATTAACTTTACAGATACACATCTTTTTCAAGCTAGAATCGGTCGACTTAAAACCCCAATAATAAAGTTCTATTGTTTAGCCGGAGACTATTTCTATTTTACTTGTGGACTGACACAATAAATATAAACAAGGACCACTATGAATGAGAGCTTTTAGTAGATAAGTTTCCATGATGATTGGAGGCCCATACCAATAGAAATATTTGGTCGGTTTGAGATTTGTGGTTTGCCTTATTAGATTGTTGACGAGCATGCGTAAACCACATCCCATAGGCCACAGGCACTCGAGCTCCTGTTAAATCTGAGTTGTCAAAACAATTCACATTGTTACTCTTTAATTTCACCAATCACCATTAAATACCACCAAATTGGAACTCGGAACTAAGAACCGAAACCCGAACTCGTATACATAGATGTTGCTTTAAATTAAAGTGAGGGACAAAAAGAGAAGAGGAAAGCAGTGATGTAAAATGCATTTAGCAGTTGCAGTAGCTTAGCTCAGCTGAAATCTAATCTCATGTAATGTACTCGTACTCGTACTCGTTTTCAAGGAAGGGATGGACCGATAACACTACACATACAGTCATACTCTTCTCCTTGTTTTATTCTACCTTCACCATTTAACTCTCTATCCTGCACCATTCAAGTAAACATCCTTAATGTCGGATTCCCGCTCCTTCTTCTCATAGAGCTATCATTCTGGACAGGGAGGTCGACTTCTGGTCTTGTCGATTCCACTTTACCGTGGGGCTCCTATTCAATTCCGTTCCACTTTACCGTGGGGCTCCTATTCAATTCAAGTAAACATCCTTAATCTAGACTGACATTTATAGTTTCCATTTGCAGCACGACAAATCTCACAAGACACAGACCCACCAGAAACCCCTAAACCACTGATTTCCCCATATAACTATCCCGCGACCACGACACAGACCTGCCGGAAACTACTAAACCACCGTGTCACCATTATTCGAAATTTCTTCTAAGTTCTAGATCTACAAAAAAAGGAAGTAGAATTTCACAAAAATAACTATGCAGGCAATACAATCGGGAAATTTAGAGTCAAAAAGTGGTCTTCATCACCATTGTCGGTAAATCAATACGAGGTCGTCGGTGAACAAAGTGACGAAGAGGAGGGTTGTTCATTGGCCTGGTCAGCGTCGCTGGCATATGAGATAGACGACTTCGGCGGTCGTCTAGGTTGTTGCGGCCGATGGTGGTGGTAGATTAGGGAGAGGGATGGTAGGCGTGGTGTTTGAATGTGTGACTGATAAAAGGACGTTTCTGAAGCGAAAGTTAGGGGATGACTTTTTTTTAGGCGATGACTTTAGGCTTTTGGAATTGTGTTGTTTTAGGTTAGTTCGTACGGTTCGCACTGAACTTTAGTTAGACCGAGTTTCGATATATATATATATATATATATATATATATATATATATATATAGAGAGAAATAAGATCAAATGAGTTAAGTCTTTTGGTGATTCCCTCTAAATCTGGGACCATCATTCATCTAACATAAGATATGTACATTTGAGATTTAATCTTACATCTCATATATAAAGTAAATTTTTGACACTTGAACTTCTTTTTCCCACTTTTTTCATTCAGTTTCACTCTCTCTCTATCTTTCTCTCTCTCTCTCTCTCATATTTTCGTTATTCAGTTTCTGCATTCCTCGTCAGTTTCGTTCGTGGTTCTTGTCAATTGGACTTGATTATTGTGCTCAATTTGTTCGTCTTTCTACTCCATTTTTGGTTTCTCTCAACGGGTAATCAATGAACTCAATTGAACTTGATTTATTGTGCTCAATTTCCGCCGATTTTCTACTCGATTTTCGGTTCCTCTTCTTGTTTTCTACTTGATTTTCTTTTGTTTTTTTGTGTTTATTCTTCATTTTGTTTAGTATATAGTTTAATTTTGTTTTGTTTTTGTTGTTAAATTAATTTTTTCAATTTTTCCGCATAATTTAGGGTTTCGTAATTCATTTTTTCATTTTTTGTATCTTTTCTTGAGTTTTTCTTTTTTTGTCTTGAATTCTGTACATTCTAATGAACATAATGTGTGTTTGTTTGGAATTATTTGTGTTATTGTAATATATTGATGTTGTTATTGTAATGTATTTGTGCTAGTTATTGTAATTTAGAAAATCTGTTATTGTAATGAGTATTATTTTAGATATTGATCTTTGGTTAGTGTTTAAAAGTCGGCTTTTAGTCAAGTCCGATTATTTTGATATGAAAAGTTTGTTATTGTAATATATTGATGTTGTTATTGTAATGTATTGTGGTAGTTATTGTAATATAGTAATTTAGTTATTCTATACGTAGTATTATTTAGTTATCATTTTAGTCAAGTCCAGTTATTGTATTATTGTATCCGATTATTGTATTATTAAAATTCGTTATTGTATTAGTTGTTGTCATATTTTTTGTGTTTATTCTGATAATTTTGTATTCATTTGCTCAAAGTGATACAAACAAATGGGTCCTAAACGTAGCGAGGAGCCCGAAGATGGTAATAAAGATGATTTGAAACGCTCAAAAGTAAATTTTCCAAAAAAGAAGCTCGAGAAGGTTCGGAACTTCAAAATTGAACATGTGAGTATATGTGTCTTTGCCCCCTTGTTATGAGTTTCTCTTTATTTGATGTGTTACTCTTTTTAATTTTTTCTTGATTTTCCATTTTCAGTGCTTCAAACATTAAAGTGAGTCATCGTCCTAATGGTTTGGTTAATCACGGTAAAACAACTTGGTCCAAATCGTGAAAATTTGTCATTGAGATCGGATTTGGTGGTTTGCTTGATTTTAAAGTGACCAGTATACCATTGGGTGTTATACCATTGTTTGTAAAACACTTTAATGCTCTCTTGCTCATATTTTTAAAGCAAGAGATGTCAAATTTCTTCGTCAAAAGATGATGTGTGTGATGTTTTTGGATTGCCAAATGGTGGTGATGAGGTTGAGGTTGTTTATCTTTGGACATAGTGTATTGTCTTCACAAGAAACGTTGAAAGTCGAGTTAGGAAGAAGTTTAACGTAGAAGGGACAAATTATGTTACTATCCCCTTTGTTTATCGCAATTCGATTTGGGGGATGATGGGGAGATGAATTTTGGTGTTTGTGCTTTATGCTATGTCCATTGTCCTTGCTCCCCCTTCAAATTATGGAATTGACTTTACAATTCTTAAAGCGGTGCAAGATGTTTCACGTATCCACCATTTGGATTGGTGTGGGTATGTGTTTGATAAATTAGTCGCAGGTGTTGAGCAGTGTAGAACTGGGGTCTCTACTTTGCATGGTTGCATACTTGTTGTTATGGTGGCATACTTCCATCGTTTGTCTTTTAAGGAAAAAACAATGTCTTCTGAGACTCCTCTTATCAAGCCTTTGGGATGAGAAGTATTTTGTTAGTAGGTGTATTTTGAGCTCAAGTCCGGTTCGCTAGGTAATGGGGAATATGTCAATGGTGTGTATCCTGTCTGCAAACGCTTAAGAGAAGCAAAAGTCAGCCGAGGTGTGTGCGATCGTTGATAAACCCGAACACGGGAAAAAGTATCGGAATCGCCTGATTGTTTTGATATCGATGATGTTATTCGAGCAAAGGGTGATGTAAGTTCCAATCATTCTTTCAATCATTTTTGTGTAGTTCTTTGTAAAGGTGTAGTGTAGTTATTTTAAAGTTTTGTAGCAGTTATTTTTCCAATTATTGTAAATTATTGTAAAGACTTAGGACAATTATTGTAAAGACTTAGGACAATTATTGTAAAGACTTAGGACAATTATTGTAAAGACTTAGTACAATTATTGTAAAGACTTAGGACAATTATTGTAAAGACTTAGGACAATTATTGTAAAGACTTAGTATAATTATTGTAAAGACTTATTATAATTATTGTAAAGACTTAGGACAATTATTGTAGACTTAGTACAATTATTGTAAAGACTTAGGACAATTATTGTAAAGACTTAGGACAATTATTGTAAAGACTTAGTATAATTATTGTAAAGAGTTATTATAATTATTGTAAAGACTTAGTATAATTATTCATTTTTTTTTTCTTTTTCTTAGGTTTCCCAAGCACATCTTTTGATGATGAAGAGGGATGTTGAGATATTTCTCCATTTGTACACGCAACGGAAGGAAGCGATGGGGAAGGAGTGTGGTTCTTCAACAGTTGAAGATTCTTCGATTGACCACTTGATTTCTTCGACTCTGCTTTCATTAGTGACGATGATTCTTTGTTCACTAAATATTTCAATTTTATTTGTGAAAAAGTTGAGGAAATGAAACAAAGGGAAGTAAATGCTTGCCGTTGTATGAAAGTTTTTGTAAGGAGCATGAAAAGGGGAAGCATGAAAAGGGGGAGCATGAAAAGGGAAAAGATGAAAGGAATGGGGGTTTTGCGTTTGATCCCGAAAAATATAAGGTGGTTTATTCTCGTGAGAAAGGTAAAAATAAGGTCCCGATGCGGCGGTTGAGAAACCGAATGAGGAGGTGCCAACCGATGACGGCATTGATAATATTGATGTTGAGAATGAAGTTGTGGACTTGAGTAGTGTGGATGACGTTGTTAACAAAGTTGTCAACGAGGGTGTTGTTGGGGATAGAATCCAAGATAATTCTGTTATAAGTGCTTACCTGCTGCATTCAGACGTTATGCCTGAGCATACGTTTTTTGGGAATTGTGGTATAGGGTGTGATTTAAATTGTGAATCACCCAATCCTGATGCGATTGTAGTTTTACATTTTTTTTTTTTTGTGCAAGTACAAGGAGCTTTTTGCTCCTATTTTAATGCGGAGGAAGACTTGTACTTGATTCTTGTTTTTTCGCACGATCATGACCTACGAATTGGGTAAGCATTATATGTTTTTTTGTTCCCTTTTTTTTTTTTTTTTTTGCTAATATATCTACTATATAATTTGTTTTCATGTGGCAGGGAGGATTTGGTTGTGTTTTCATTTCATCACATGTTAACTCGAGATGACATTATTTCATTGTCTGCTAAGACTATGATCACATCGAACGTGATTGATTCTTTGGTCATTCTTACTTAATGACATCTTTGGTCAAGGTTGGGAAAGGGTTATCCCCCACAAGAAGTTTTTTTTTGTACAAGTCATTCGGTATGTGAAATTTTTTTATATATTTTGTTTTGATAAATTTACAATGGTTATGACAGTTATTCTATTGTAGTTACTTGATTATTGTAAAGTATATTAGCTGTTATTTTATTCAGCTAAAACAGTTTTCCTATTCTTCAATTTTCCTATTCTTCAATTTTGTTTATTGTTTCTGTGATTATTCTAATCTTTTGTATTTGGTTATTGTATTATACAAGTTCAATTATTCATCTTTTTTACAAGTTACAATAATCGATTTTTCATAATACAATAACATTGTTATTGTAATACAATAATCGATTATTGTATTACAATAACAATGTTATTGTATTATGAAAACTCGGTTATTGTATTATGAAAGTTGTTTTTGTTGTGATAGTTATTGTAAAGCAGAATAGTAGTTATTGTATTGATTAACCAAGTTTTTTCATTGTGATATTTCATTTTCTCTTATCGTGTGGTAATATTTTTCATAGGCTTCTTTGTTTAAGCTTATCAAAGTCTGCGATGATGAGAAAGATTTATACGTAAAGGAAATTTCTAATGTTTGGGACATTGTCATTGAGAACAATGAAGGTTCTCTTGACATTGGTGCCGATTTGGTAATTTTTCCAATTCTTTTTCATTTCTTTCTTTCTTTGTTGATTATTTGATCGTTGAGAACAGCAAAGGTTTATGTACGTCTATTTTATCATGCCAGGTTTTTATTCCTGTTCATTTTGGAGATCATTTTTTCTGTGTTGTTGTTAACTTTGTGGGGGAAGACTGTGGACTATCTTGACAATCGTGTATATGATGATTTTGAAGATAGTATCTGGGTGTTGGCTACCAACTCTATTGTATGTACCTTATTATAAGTTTTTGTTTTCATCTACTTCTTTTAGTTATTTTTCTTGTTCTTTAGTGATGATTTTTGATTTAAAAATGTAACCAGGTTGAAATATTTGGTAGTTATCTTGTCGAGAAAGGTTTTGAAAGAGGCAGTGAGGTCCGCAATTTCAAATTTGTAAATGTGGCTTTTGGGTGGAAATCGGAAGGGTCCCAGAATTTGGATTGTGGTGTTTTTGTCATGATTCATATGATGTTTTATGCTGGGAAGTTGTTCAAATCTGAGTTGCATGACCCATTGAAAAGGATCATATATAGAGTGAGATATTTGCCATCTTGGTTTTAGCCAATATCAACAAAATTAGGAAAGAATTGTTGGATTTGGTTGATGATTTTACAAAGACAAAGGCACCTTTGTTGCTGTTTTGCTTGAGAAGCGTAGGCTAGGCGAGTTGGAAGCGACAAGGGTGAAGCGATGCTTTGGAAGCTCTTAGGGTTATGGCAGAGGAACTGATGATGGTGTAGGTACTCGGGGCCTAGGAAAAGAGTATGCCTGGTACACCTATGAGCGCTGGGATGATTAGATCAGGCCGAGGTAGTAGACCGAACTCGATGGTCTTGGTGCTCAATAAAGCGTGGCAAGGCGGATACAAATCTTGTTGTTGTTTCAAAAGTTATGAGGGCTAACAGCGGATATACACGCGCTATGCCAAGCAAGAAGAAACAAGTTGTTGATTATTGTTTCTTGGATGATTACAATCTTGCAGATGAGTATGTTCATTTTTCTCCAAACTCAATGAGAAACAAGTTTGTGTGATTATTCTAATAATTGTATTCTACAAGTTCAATTATTCTATGTTTTTTTACAATTACAATAAGCGAGTTTTCATAAAACAATAACTATGTTAATGTAGTACAATAATCGATTATTGTATTACATTAACATAGTTATTGTTTTATGAAAAACTCGTTTATTATTCTTTGGTAGTTATTTTTTAAATATTGTTTTTAAAATTTACTAAGCTTTTTTTTTAACTCCTTTGCGGTGAACTGTTTTTGCGGGCAATGCTATCTTGGATAGGTCGATATTCTTTCTACGGCCCGATGATTACACCGAGTTGCGCGTAATAGCCGCCTGGTCGGTTGTCTTGAATTTCATGGAGGGTAAGGAGAAAGAAGCGCCAATGATGATGTTCCTTGGGACACAACATATGGTATGATCTGTTTTTCATTGTTCGATTCTTGTAGAATGTTTAATCATTTATCTTCAATTTTATTAACGATTTTATGGTATTTATAGGAAATCTTTGAAGAGATGCTAGAGCAAGCAGCGGATAGTGATGATGTAACTGATAGCCAGAAAGACAAGGTTGTGCAGTCTTGGTCCCATTTTTTAGGTGAAAATGTTGTAAACTCTGAGATCGATGTGGACCTTGTCTTCATCCCGTTGTCTTTAGAGAAGTACTACTTTTGTGTTTGTGTGAACTTTATGAACGAGACGGTTGATGTCTTTGGACCATACGTCGCATAAAGATTGGGAAAAATCCGATTTTTACAGACTTGCAAAGATTGCGAAGACGTTTTCTAACTCCCGATCATATACAAATGCTATTTTCAAATCGAGAATTATTGTATTCTTTGTAACAAAGTTATTGTATTGTTTTAAACTTGTTATTGTATAGTCGTGCTTTCTAATTCTTTCTTTTTTTGTACATCTTTGTAGGTTAATTGTTTTTCGACTTTTTGGAGACAAGGAAAACAGCAAAAGAAGGAGTTGTCATTAACACATTTACATTCGTGAATGTTGATTTTGAATGGAAAGCGACTATCAGGGGTGATAAGGAATCGGGATTTTACACAATGTTTCACATGCTCACATATGAAGGGAAGCACGAGCAAGGATTGTATGCGGTTAACAAGAAATGTGAGAGGATTCCTATATGGCTTGAGATGGTTGCTATTTTGTTGATGTCAGATGTCAACGAGTCAAGAGCATCTCTTTTGGAACAAGTGGGAACTTTCAGGCGGAGTATATCGGAAGTAGAGAAAGAACTTATAAAATTCAGAAGATCAGGGAAGAAAAGGGTTAAAACAATGTACATTCTTTTGGTCCTTCTCGGCGAAACACATAAAAGAACAATTGATTGATTATAGATGGATTTAGCAAACAATTCTAGATGGATTTGTTCGATAATCTAATGTTTAGATAGCTGTTATTGATTGTTTGAACAAATTTGATGTATTTGTCATTGGTTGATTTGAACAAGTTAGTGTTTTTGTAATGCCTTTAAGTTTGTTATTGTAATATCTCTAGACAGTTATTCAAATGATCAAATGCAATTATTCTATCAGCCTTCATGTAGATGATTATTGTAAAGCGTTTGCCCAATTATTTTAAAGCATACCTCTGATTATTTTAAAGCTCTCATGTATCTGATTATTGTAAAGCTCTTCCCCAATTATTTTAAAGCATATCTTTGATTATTGTAACAAATTGGCAAGTGCAAAGCATTATCAATCACTGTAAAGCATTATCAAATTAATATATTTATGGAAAAAATCGAACGATTGCGAATAAACTCAAGATCAATTATTATAAAGCATAATTGTGATTATTGTATAGTTTTCACATGATTATTCAGTTATTCAAATGATCAAATACAATTATTTTAAAGCTTTCACGTAGCTGATTATTGTAAAGCGTTTGCCCAATTATTTTAAAGCATACCTCTGATTATTTTAAAGCTCTCATGTATTTGATTATTGTAAAGCTCTTCCCAAATTATTTTAAAGCATATCCTTGATTATTGTAACAAATTGGCAAGTGCAAAGCATTATCAATCACTGTAAAGCATTATCAAATTAATATATTTATGGAAATATATAAAGCATAATTGTGATTATTGTATAGTTTTCACATGATTATTGTAATAGCGCAAGGTATTATTAAATGAACAAAATCAGAACAATTGCAAAAAAATTCAACATCAATTAATGTAAAGCATAACTTTGATTATTGTAAAAGTCTAACACACTTATTGTAAAGTATACCCCTGATTACTTGTAAAAAAGTCTAACACAATTATTTTGCAATCTTGCGGTTATTTGTAAAGCATAATATGGATTATTTTAAAACGTAATCTTGATTATTTTAAAGCGTAATGCATTTTTCATTTTTCATTCTTCTTCTTCATCTTCATCCTCCATTTCGTTTTCCTCTTCATCTTCTTCCTCCAAAGCATGCTCAACAAACGGATTTGGACAGTTTCTCTTGTCATGGTGTCCCATTTGTTTGCAGTTATTACATAGCCTCTTCGGTTTGCTCGCCTTCTCAATTGCCTTATCCTTGTTTGATTTCATTCTCATGCCGCTTCCTTTGTTTTTTGCAATCTTGGGTGGAAGAACAGTAATATTTGATTTTCTTGAACAACCTAAGAGCATTTCAGTTCTTGATCCTTTGTCAAGCTCTCTTTGGTTGGATTTATTTTCTCTCGGAATTGTAAAAGCATCAAACTTAGCTCCTTGATTTGATTATCAGGCATCGAGTTAAGAACACTTATTGTTGCATAAAACTCTGACCATACCCTTGATAATTCCAATTTTCTCAAATCAGTGGGATCGTAGTCTTGCAATAACTTTCCATCCAGTCCATACAAAGGCTTTCTATATGATTTCTTCGTCCATCTAGTTTCGATGTACTGCTCCGGTATGCTTTGCGATCCTTTTCTGATATAATCCATATAATGTGTTTACAAAGGATTCCTTTCCTCTCAAACATCTTGCACGTACATGTTGTTTCCTTTGATTCGTTATTGTGAGCAACCTTTGCATGCACAAGTGTAGTTATTTTAAAAGGCAATCATAGTTATTATATAGTTCAACATGAATTATTTTATGCGGACTAGCAATTAACACCAAGGTAGAAGTCCTTCAGTTTTTTTATGTTTAATATAATGTTACAAAGTAGTTTTCACATGATTATTAATTTATTCAAATGATCAAATGCAATTATTTTAAAGCTTTTTATGTATTTGATTATTGTAAAGCGTTTGCCCAATTATTGTAAAGCATACCTCTGATTATTTTAAAGCTCTCATGTATCGATTATTGTAAAGCTCTTCCCCAATTATTTTAAAGCATATCCTTGATTATTGTAACAAATTGGCAAGTGTAAAGCATTATCAATTCTTTGTAAAGCATTATCAAATTAATATATTTATGGAAAAAAATCAGAACAATTGCAAATAAACTCTACATCAATTATTGTAAAGCATAATTGTGATTATTGTATAGTTTTCACATGATTATTGTAATGGTAAAAGACGGTTATTGTATTCTTTTATCACAGTTATTGTATGTTAAAGTAAAAAGACAGTTATGTTTATAAAATTGAATAACTTGAAATACTCTATGCTTCCTGTAGGCATCTTCAACATTTATAATGTGCATGTTTCCTTGCTCGAGAAAATCCAACAACGGCACACGAACAGGGAGCCATTTGCACTTGCTCTTGGAACTCATAGAAAACAGTATGTGTGTAGATTTTAGAGGCATGTTTTTCAATCATTGTCTTAGAAGAAACCTGTGGCAATGTCTTTGTCACTTGCAAAGCATCAAGAAATCTGTGATTATAGCGTTGTTGTTCCATTGCACTCTGAAAACGCAACCAAAATTCTACAAGTGTGCCGTCTATGCTCTCAAATCTTTTGAAATAACTGTTTTGACTCTCTGATCTTTGTGTAGTCTTCAAAAGGCAGCCTAAAGGCAAATCCCTAAAGTAAGCAGGTATCCATTTGTGCCTTTTGCCATACATGTATGTCAACCAAGTATTATCATTCAACTCAAAGTCATTAATCACTTGAGTCCATTTTTCTTCAAACTCAATGGGTTCCAAGTCAGTATCCCAAACAACTCCGCATATCCGCTCAACAAAGTCAGTCTCCTTACAAATCTGTGACTCAACTTTATCGGTAAGTTTTTTCATTATATGCCACATGCGAAAGAGCGATGTCTTGCTTGCTTGAATACGTAACGCACCCGAGTTTAATTGCCGGATCTTGATCAAGTAAGAATGCACGAGGTTCCTTGTTGCCCATACAATCAAGGAACTTCTTAAGCACCCAAATGAATGACCCATCGTTCTCATGATCGACAAGTGCGCAGACAAAAGTCAGCGATTTTTTGTGGTTGTCAACACCGATGTGAATGGGGTGAAGGCCATGCGGTACTTGTTAGTACCGTAAGTAGGATCAAAGGTGATGGTGTCCTCAAACAAGGAATAATTCATTCTTGCTTGTGCATCTGCCCAAAAGAGTTTAGCCAAACAATTATCCTCATCAACTTGGTAAGCATAGTAAAAGCCATCTTGCGATTGAGAAAGCGCCTTTAAATAATCGAGAATCATGTCAGCATCATTCTCACCTATATAACATTTAATATTTCTTTTGAAGTTCTTGAAATCATTGAGAGATGCACCAATGTTTGCATACCCATTTGATTGTTCCGCCAGAATTCTAAAAGTCTTGGTAGCCCCGATGTTGAGTTTACAATTGTTAACAATTGTCTGCTTCATGTAAAGGTTAAGTGTTCTTACGTTTTTCTGGAATTCCCGTTCTTTGAGTGAGCAGAGCTTGTGATTATGACCTTCATAAAACGTATCAATAGCATACCCTATTAGCTCCTTAAGGTCATTGAATACAGCACAAAACCGTATTTTTGCCTTGCAACCAAATCTTGTTATTTTTGTTTTCTTTGGCTCTACAGACCTTTTCCTCTTTTTTTTTCTCTTCTGTGTTTTCAAATTCAACAACAGGTTTGAGTTTTTTGCGATCCTCTTTGAATCCATGTCTGTTGCAGACCATTGATTTTTTGTCTATCAAACCATCACGGAATCTTGTTTGTGTGTACTTCCTTGGTATGAAACCACAAGCCACAGCATATAAATTGTAAAACTCTATTGCCTCCTCCAGCTTTACAAACATTAACCCCAGAGCAGGTTTGAAACCATTTTCTACCATCCTATTCCACTCCTCACTGCCACCTGGAGTATATCTCAATCCCAGATTATGGATAGTATTTTCTCCTGTTTCAGACGCAACAGTAGGTGTAGAAAAAGTTGTTGCATTGGTAGTATTAATTTCAATGCCTGGAAACATTAAAACAGGAGAACTGTTATGGTATTATTAATTTCAATATCTTAGATTCTATACAAAACAAAACAATACAACCTCTGCAGTTTGATTATTTTAACGTTATATTTCAGTTATTGTATTATACAAATACAATTATTCTATCAGAGAGGGGAGTGTTTTAATGAAATTGGTAGCCTAGTCCACTACAATACACACACAGTTATTTTAATGTAGTATTAAAGTTATTTCATTATTAAAGAGTAGTTATTGTAAGGATTTTTTGGTCAGATCCTATAAAGTAGTATTTATTATGAAAAAAACAATCTCTGTTACAGCAATTATTTTAACGTTATAATGCAGTTATTGTATTATACAAATGCAATTATTCTATCAGAGAGGGGAGGATTTTAGTGAAATTGGTAGCCTAGTCCACCACAACGCACATACAGTTATTTTAATGTAGTATTAAAGTTATTTCATTATTAAAGAATAGTTATTGTAAGGATTTTTTTGTCAGATCCTATAAAATAGTATTTATTATGAAAAACACAATGCAAAATGACAATTATTTTAACGTTATAATGCGAGTTATTGTATTATACAAATGCAATTATTCTATCGAGGGGGAAAGGGTTTTAGTGAAATTGGTAGCCTAGTCCACCACAATGCACACACAGTTATTTTAATGTAATATCAAAGTTATTTCATTATTAAAGAGTAGTTATTGTAAGGATTTTTTTGTCAGTTCCTATAAAGTAGTATTTATTAGTAAAAAACAATCTCTGTTACAACAATTATTTTAACGTTATAATGCAGTTATTGTATTATACAAATGCAATTATTCTATCAGTTCCTATAAAGTAGTATTAATGCAGTTATTTTAATGTAATAACAAAGTTATTTTAATACTGTAAGGCAGTTATTGTATTATTGTAATCCAATTATTCAAATACTAGATATTGAATGATATCATGAATGAAAACCTACATGCAATTACAGTTAAACTTTACATGCAATTCTTTGTTATGAAAACAATATGAAAACAACTTACATGCAATCGTAATTTGAACAAAAAACTTATCAACGTAATAACAACAGCGATTTTTTATATCAAGCATTATGTCACAAATTTATACCGAATTCATCGTTGTTTGATTATCAAGCATTATTATCAATCATAGTAAGCGTTTGATCGTCGAATTCAAAGATCGTTGAATTTGAATTTTATTAGAAAAACACGTAAATTAAGGCAGAATTTGTTATTTGATTCAATTACTGAAATTATTCGATTATTAAATCGAAATAGGAAGAAATATCAATACCTTGATCGAATTTGAAGAATTAGGGTTTTCGGAGAATTGTGGATCAAATTTAGAAAAATTGATGAACAAATTGATAGTTTTAATTGAAAGAATCAAAATAATGAACGAATTGTTGATCAAATTTGAAGAATCGATGAATTTCTTGATCAAATTTGTTGATCAAAATTTGAAGAAGCGATGAAAAAATTCGCTTGATTTTTTGATGAAACAGAGTGATTATCGAGAGAGAGAAAGGGGGAAAAAGAGAGAAAGCGGGCGATTATGACGGCTAAATTTTTGATAATTGGGTTTTGTCAACTCATTTGCTTATATATGCGGGGGAAACTCACGAAAAGTGGCAAACTCACCGGATCTTGCCTCTATATATATATATATATATATATATATATATATATATATATATATATATATATATATATATATATATATATATATATATATATATATATATATATATATATATAGTATTAGGATCATATGAGTCCACCTCTTACATGTGAGTCAATAAGTTCTCCTTAGAGCCCTTGAATGAGGGAAAAGGATGGCTGAGATTTACACAAGAAAAAAGGAGATTAAAGCTAATTAAACCACTCTCTCACTAATACCCATACTAATTAATTCTAATTAATCACTAATTCAATATATATACATTTTTCTCCCACCTACTTATCTCTCATCCATACAATTTCCCTCATATTTTATCTCAAAAACCTCTCATCTCTCAAAATCCAAAAAAATTCAAAAACAAAAAAATCAAAAAATTATCCCCCCTTTTCTCTCCAACCCAACCCACCGGCTACCACCACCTCTCACCCCGCTGCCACTATTTCCTTTTCCGCCGCCAATAACCCATCCACCGGCCCTTCCCGCCACCAACAACCTATACATAACTTCCTTTTTCTTTACGACCTCCCACCACCACCAACAACAACCCACTCATATCTCCCTTTTTCTCTTCCTCACCACCCACGACCTCCCACCACCACCCACGACACCCCCACAACTCCCACCGTACCATCCGACATCGCCTCCACCGCACCTCACAGCCGCCATCGGCCCACCACGACCGCACACAGCCAATCCGCTCCCCACCACCAACCACAACTTCCTCTCCTCCCCTTGCCTGCGCGCCACCAGTGCCTCCCTCCTTCACACCCCATTTCCCTCCACCAACGCAACCAACCTACCATCCTCTCTCCACCACCATCGGCCCACCACGCTACACCACACCCGAGGACCCCCACGACCACCACCATCCACCCCCACGACTTCACGACATCACCTCAACCCCACGCTACTTTTTTCCAGATCTGAAACTTTATTTATTTGTTTTTTTTTTATTAATTGTGGAGATATCCTCTCCTTTGTCTTCTTCTCCCTTCAAATCTCGTATTTTTTTTTTTGTTTTTGTTTTTTTCTTCTTTCTCTTCTCCTCCCTTCAAATCTTTGTTTTTTATGTTCTTTAATTTTTTTTGTTGGTTTACTGAATTTTTGTTTTTCAGATCCAAATTTAAATCATTTTTTTTTTCGAGTTCCATTTTTAAAATCTACCTTTTAGAGGGTAATAAATGTTTCTTATTTTTTTATATTTCTCAAATCTCCTGTTATTTTTTTTTTCAAAATCCGTCTTTTTTTTAAAGGTACTTTTATTTTAATGTTAGATCTATAAAGATTGGTGGTGTTCGGGGGTTGTGTTAAAGTTACATGTGTAGGCGGTTGGAAATAAATATGACATTAGGTATAATTTTTAAATTTTAGATGTAATATTTTGAAAATAAATTTGATTTTTTCAAATTTTAAATCTCACATAATATCGTTTTTTATTTTTTCTATTAAAGTTACATTTTCTCCATTAAAATTACAGTTTTATCCATTAGAATTACACTTTTCTCCATTAAAATTACACTTTTATCCATTAAAATCACACTTTTATCCATTAAAGTTCTATTATAAAAGTACACTTTTCTCCATTAAAATTACACTTTTTTCTATTAGAATTACATTTTTCTCTGTTAAAATTACACTTTTTTCCGTTAAAATTACACTTTTTTCTGTTAGAATTACACTTCTTCTGCTAAAATTACACTTTTTTCCGTTAAAATTACACTTTTTTCTGTTAGAATTTCACTTCTTCTGCTAAAATTACACTTTTTATCCTTGGAATTACACTTTTTTCTGCTAGAATTACACTTTTTTCTGTTAAAATTATACTTTTTTCTGCTAGAATAACTCTTTTTTCTGCTAAAATTACACTTTTTCTGCTAGAATTACACTTCTATTGGACTAATGTTACACTCTCAATGGACTTGGTCATATTCTGATTGGACTTATGGACTAATGTTACACTCTCAATGGACTAAAATTACATTCTCAGTGAACTGAAATTATACTTTTCTTGACTAAAATTACACTTTCCTGGACTAAAATTACATTCTCCTGGACTAAAATAACAATTTCATTGGACTGAACTTACACTTACATGGACTAAAATAATACTTTTTGTTGTTAAAATAACACTCGTAAAATGTTAAAATTATAATAATTTGTGATAAAATTACAAAAATTCAAAATATTATTCGTCAAAATCACTCGGAAAAGATTGAAGTTAAACTTGTAAAACGCAAAATTCTAGTAAATATTCCTTAAAAATACACTTTTTGCTGTTAAAATTACACTCGTAAAATCCTAAAATGTCGAAAACTTGTCTCGAAAAAAAAAATGAAAAAACCAAACCAGGTTAAATGTTAACAAAATTTTCACAAACTTTGAAGTATAAGACAAAAGGTGGTGTTAATTGTGTATGATAATGAATTAGTGAATATATTACTAAAACTAGAGAGAGAAGTAAATTAATTAGTGTTAAGTGTGTTTCTTGCTTTCAATCTCAACCTTCGACCATGCATGATCCAAGGGTTGTGGAAAGGACTTATGGACTCAAAGTATATGAAGGGACTCATTTGAACTTTACACTATATATATATATATATATATATATATATATATATATATATATATATATATATATATATATATATATATATATATAGATTTGGGATCCTATGAGAACTCATAACATAATGAGAACTGTGAGAACCATTCACAATCGTTAGATCTAAAACCAAATGTAGGACTGCGATTAAATCAACTAAGTCCCCAAATTTTCAACCCCCAGACCTTTCTTATTCCGTCATTTTGAAAAAATCTCATTCTCACTCCTCGTTTTTCCTCTCTCTTCGATTATCACAGTCTTCTCGAGCTTGCGATGACATTAATGGCGACTTATTCCTCCTTCATGCCACCACCTTCCTCCTCTTCAACAACAACAACAACAACAACAACAACAACAAAAACAAAAAAGCAGAAGAAATCAGTGAAGATCAATGAGGCTAACCTAGCATTTCCGATACTCCAATTCAACCCCAATTGTTCCTCTGAAAAGTGCTCTTAAACGCCCAAACTGTTATTCTGATTCCACTCCTAATGATTCTTGTAAATTTCTTTTCTTTTCTTTATTTGTTTTAATTATGTTATCACTTTTGATTTGTTTTAATGTTTATAGTAGTTGAAAGTTAATTAGGATCAAATCTTGCTAATAATTAGGGTTTCTGAGTTGATTGAATTAGTTACTGATTGTTAATTTGGTAAAAGAACAAGTTAGTTTAAGCATTTTTAGGTTGAAATTTAAATTGAAATTAAGAGAAGTAATGGCAGCGGAAAATGATATTTGTGTTTTCGAGCTTTCGAGCTTTCGAGTTTTAAACTGCTTGAACTCGACGCGGCCAACAAGGAGGCTAAGAGGGCCAAGGCTGAGGCTGAAGAGGCAGTCCGTGCTGAGAGAAAACTTAGGGAGGACGCTGAAAAGGAGGTCCTTGCTGAGAGAGCCAAGGCCGAGGCTGCGGCGGCTGAAGCTGCTAAGCTGCTGGAGGGGCGTGACCTTGTTCAGAAGCACGCCGACCTTTACCGTACGCAGAGGGACAAATTTAGGGGCCTGTTTCAGGCCCAGGGGAAGGTGGTCCGGAACAAAGATGCTATCATCTCTCAAAGGGAGGAGGACATTGAGACGCTCCAAACCGTTCTCCTCCCTAACATGTGCGCCCAATACCGGGACCTGGCCGAAGAAGCTGCCAGGGAAGTGATTGGGGAGCTCTTCCCTCTTGATGGCTCCTTTCCGTGGGACAAATTTGACGAGCTGTTTGATGACAAGCTCGAAGCTAAGGAGAAAGCCGCGGCGGAGAAGGACCAATCAGGGCACAGCCCATGAAACGTCAGCCAATCAGCAAACAGACACGTGTCAGACATGCAACCACGGAATGTCAATCGTTGCAACAGTTGAACGTCAATCAATGCAACAGTGACCAAGCGTCTTCAACATGCCCCTTCATATCTCTCTGCCTATTCATCTTCCTCAACAAACTCCTAAGTATCTGTTCTCCGCCGGCCACATGATCAACCAAGCTTGTCAAAGGGTGGGGCAATCAAAAGCACACGGCGCTCACAACCTCGGTCTCGGCCAAAGACCACTTTCTTTTCCACATCTGATGTCCATTACACATCCATGTGGAGGGGGGATATGGTACGGCCTAAGCAGAGCCACGCCGAGGTATAAGAAGCCGGGGCAGAAAAATTTTGTCTTACGCAGAATATACGCTCAACATACATCGGAGCCCATACCACGGCATAGACTACGCTGGGGGCAAATTGATGGGGCATATTCTGCACCCTCTGACCAAGCCAACACATTGAGCAAGGTCAAAGATATCCACAGCCGGGGCACACATCCGCGAACTCATATCCAAGACCCCTCGACATAGAGTCAACAGGGCCCGCCGGCCTGCCATGGGTCCCTCGGCCGAGGGTAGATCAGTCTTTCCACCTGCTAGCCACTTGGCCACTTGGCCACTACGTGACAAAAGGTGAAAGTCTATAAATACTCCTCAACCCTCATTGAGGAGAGGATCCACAATTTACCCTAAGAATCACTATTCATCTGGTAATATCCTCCTTATCTCTCTACAATATATACTTCGCCAAGTAACAACTTATCTCTTAAGTTTACTGACTTGAGCGTCGGAGTGAGTTCGCTCGGTCCAAAGCCGAGCCCTCAGTTTGTTCACTGTTTCAGGAGACCGAAAGGAGAAGCCAACCAAAGACGTCATTCTACAAGCACGGGTGGTAACAAATAACTGCTCTGGAATTACACCCGGAACACTTAGCTTTGCTGGAAATATCTTAGAAGACAAGGCGAAAATTAATTAGTTTAATTAGTATACTCTTCGATTATCACAGTTTTGAAGAATTATGATAATTGCAGATAATGAAATGCTTATAGTGGATGGCAAATATGCTACTTCGTATAATTGAAAATGTTTGCATATGCCTTTTTCTATGCATACAGTTGTGATGGCGCATATTCTGCACCCGCTGACCGAGTCAACATATTGAGTAAGGTCGAAGCCAAAAGACAGCAAGTCAACGTATTAGACAGCCTAACCGACGCAGCCTGTCGGCCTGTCACTTGGGTCTCGGTCTCGGCAACTAGCCGGCCGAGAGGCATATCCGCGTACTCACATCCAGTCCCCTCGGCATGGAGTCAACCAGGCCAGTCGACCTGCCATGGGTCCCTCGGCCGAGGGTAGAACAGTCTTTCCACCTGCTAACCACTTGGCCACTTGGCCACTACGTGACAAAAGGTGAAAGTCTATAAATACTCCACTTCTCTCATTGAGAAAAGGATCCCAAAAACAAACCGAAAATCTGGTATAAACTCCCTTATCTCTCTACAATATACTTTGCCAAGTTAACACACAACTTAATCTCTTTAAGTTTACTGACTTGAGCGTCAGAGTGAGTACGCTCGGTACCAAGCCGAGCCCTCAGTTTGTTCATCTTTACAGAAGAGACCGAAAGGAAGAGACAAGCAAAAAGACGTCATTCATCAAGCTTACGTGGTCACAAATCCTGCTCCGGAATTACACCCGGAACAATTGGCGCCGTCTGTGAGAAAAAGATACTAAAAGCTAGTCATCTCCCTTACAAAAAAAAAAAAAAACCAAACCCACTCAAAGAGCTAAGAAGATGTCAAAACAACAAGAAATAACTGTGAGTGACGAAACTGCATTCTACCAGGATGACGCGTTCCCTAATTCTGAGATCGGGCAGTCCCCCACCGGCCGAGTCATTGAGCCGGTGAAGTACGGGATGCCAAGAGAGCGAAACCCGCCGCCGACCGAAGCCAAGTCACTATAATGGGACTTGTGGTCGTCGGCCAAATTGAAGCTATTCCTGGACACGATGGGTGATACGCGGTTACCCCCGTCACGACGACGGCGCGCGCGCCTCCACGGGTGACCAGGGCCCATAAAGTGACTCCGAACAACTTGACCGGAGTATTACAAGGAGCGGGGCATGTTAGGACGCCGGCGGAGCCCGTGGTGCCAGTGGCAGACCAAAGTCCTTCCCCCACTCGCGGGAGGACAGCGTCGCCGCAGCAACAACGAGGCCCGCCCCGAAGAAATGAAAGAAGTCCGACTCTCCAAAGTCGGACAACAAGAAGCCCTTCCCGCCAGACGGAGAGAAGCCGGACTAAGGTTGCGAGGAGCCGATCGCCGCGTGTCATTCGACACGTGGTCAGACAGCCCCTCAGTGCCTATGTCCTCGAAGTCTCTGTGCCGACTAAACTAAAGCTGCCGCCCCTATCATACAAAGGGGATAGCGACCCAACCGACCATGCCGAGGATTTTGAGTCGTACATGTCGGTATGGGAGCAGCCTGATGAGGTATGGTGCCGAGTCTTCCCAACAACCCTGCATGGGATGGCCCAGAGTTGGTACAAGGGGCTACCTAACGGCTCGGTATACTGCTATGCCGACCTGAGAGACAATTTCATAGCCCAGTACGCTTGCAACAAGAGAAGGGCCGTGGAGACATCAGATCTCCTCACCATCCGAAAGAGGGAGGACGAGTCCCTCCGGAGCTACGTGAAGAGGTTCGACGCAAAAGTTCAGCAGATCCGTGAGCTGAACACCGAACTGGCGGCCTTCGCCTTGATGAAAGGCCTCCGAAAAGGCGAGTTCAAAAACGAGCTGATCAAGTGCGAGGACCTCAACCTAGACACCACCAGAAAAATGGCCGACCGAGCCGTAAAGGTGGAGGACTATCACAAGACCTGGGTAGGCCACAGCGAATCTGGGCACCCAGAGAGGAAGAGCCGCCGGGAGAACGTTGATGAAGGTCGCCGTGACATGAATCGGTCACGGCCTGAGAGATTTAATAGGAAACAGAACTCGGCGGGCGCCGGGGGAAGTTCGGGACCATACACCCAGAAGCGGTACAGCAGTCTCACCCCCCTGGTCAAATCACCGGCGAGGTCTTTGCCCTAAGCAAGAATGAAGGTCAGAAATGGGCAAGGCCCCCCAAGGCGAAGGGGGAGGGCGACCTTAGCCAGTTTTGCGATTACCACGGCCAAGCCGGCCATAAGACCGACAACTGTCGGCATCTGAGGAACGCCATCGAGGAGCTAATCCGAAAGGGGGCCCTCAGCAAGTATGTAGCTGGAGTCCCAGAAACAAGCTCCGACGCGGCGAATAGAAAATCAGTATTCCAGTGAATGGGAGTGATCCAGGTTGTCATCGGGGGGAACGAGAACGGTGGGTCAGCTAATGGGCACAAACGGCACCTGAATGAGCTATACCAAGCCATCAACTTTGTGCCCAAAACAGCGATCCCCGCTTCCACAATCCCCGATATAACCATCGGGAAGAAGGACTACGAGGGAGTCGTCGCTCCCCACAGCGACCCGCTTGTAGTCCACCTAGACATAGCCAACCACTTGGTCAAAAGGTGCCTGATTGACACAGGCGCCTACACAAACATCATGTTCAAGGAGTGCTTTCTCAATCTCGGTCTGAAGATTGAAGACCTGAGCCCCTGCACCAACCCACTATACAACTTCTCCGGGGCCGGCCTGGTACTCCTGGGGTCAATCAGACTGCCGGTGATGTTTGGCCAAGCCGATGCGGCCAAGAATGTTTTATCTGAGTTCGTGGTCATTGATGGTTCGTCTGCCTACAATGTTCTCATAGGCCGAGTCACTTTGAGCGAGGCCGATGCAGTGATGTCCATCCGAGCCTTGACACTGATGTATATCTCAGACTGGGGGGAAGCGCAAAAGCTCGTCTCAAAGGACGAAAGAGACGAAATGTTCAATGTCCAAGTATCTGCCAGGGGGTGCAACATGCAATCCCTCAAAGTGGCGAAAAAATCAGAGAAAGGGGAGAGCCCATCCTTACAGCAGGAGGGTGATCTGATGCACACCAACGTCGGCATGGTCGAAGGAGCCGAGACCGAGGAAGTGGAAATTGACCCAGGGCGCACCGTAACTGTCGGTGTCGGCCTGGAGCCAAAATTCAAGGCCTATCTTCTAGACCTGCTGAGGAAGAACAAAGATGTCTTCGCATACTCAGCCGCCGAGATGCTAGGCGTGAGCCGGGAGGTGATCGTTCACAAGCTGAACGTACTCTCCACCGCTCGCCCTGTCAAGCAAAAGATGAGGAACTCCTCGGCCGAGAAAGATGAGGCCATCAAAGCTGAAGTAGACAAACTATTAGAGGCAGGCTTTATCATGCCTTGTACTTACCCTGAGTGGCTAGCAAATATTGTAATGGTGAGGAAGTCATCAGGGGCGTGGAGGATGTGTGTTGATTTTACCAATCTTAATAAAGCGTGCCCTAAAGATTGTTATCCCTTGCCTCGAATAAATAGTTTAATTGATGCAACGGCAGGCTACACCATGCTAAGCCTGCTAGACGCCTTCTCAGGGTATCATCAGGTGTTTATGGCTGAAGAAGACATGCCTAAGTGCGAATTCATCACCGGTAACGGCACATACATGTATAAAATGCTGCCGTTCGGTTTGAAGAACGCTGGCGCAACTTACACTAGGCTGGTGGACAAAGTGTTTCAAGATCAAAAAGGGCGAAACATCAAGGCTTACGTCGACGATGCTATTGTAAAGAGCAAGTCTGACAGCGAGCACTTGGCCGATTTGAGCGAGACATTTTGTTCACTAAGGAAATATAAGATGAAGCTTAACCCAATGAAATGAAACTTCGGTGTCCGGGCCGGCAAGTTCCTCGGCGTGCTTGTCAGCGCCAGGGGAATTGATGCCAATCCAGAGAAAGTCCAAGCAATACTAGACCTGCCGGAGCCGAGGAATCGAAAAGAGGTTATGATGCTGACCAGGAGGATGGCGGCTCTCGCCCGCTTCATGTCTCGGTCGGCCGACAAGAGCACCCCATTCTTTAAAGTGCTAAAGGGGAATAAAGGCTTTAGCTGGGGGGAGGAACAGAGCACGACTTTCAAGCAACTGAAAGCCCACCTTCTAACTCTCCCGACCCTGTCCAGGCCGACGCTGGGGGAGACGCTATATATATACTTAGCAGTTATCTCGGCCATGGTCAGTGCCGTTATCGTCAGGGAAGAGAACAAGCAGCAACACCCAATCTACTTCATCAGCCATACACTGCTGGCCGCCGAAAAAAATTATCCACTTATCGAAAAAGCAGCCCTCGCCGTAGTCGTTACCGCAAGGAAGCTGAAACCCTACTTCGACGCGCATCCCGTGACGGTCTTAACCGACCAGCCATTGGAAAAAGCGTTAGAAAAATTCGAAAAATCAGGCAGACTTATCAAATGGGCAGTGGAGCTCTCCGGCTTTGGCATCCAGTACAAACCGAGGCCTTCGATAAAGGGGCAAGCACTTGCAGACTTCCTAGCCGAGTGCACATATCAAGAAGAATCACATCCCGGGGTGTGGGAAGTATACACCGACGGATCCTCCATGGCGAACAGCTCAGAAGCCGACATCCTTATCACCAGCCCTAACGGGGACGGGTTTGAGTACGCCTTGAAGTTTACCTTCTCGGCCTCAAACAACGAATCCGAATATGAGGCGGTGATAACTGGAGTCGAGTTAGCTAGAGCTGCCGGGGCGGAACATATTGTGTTGAAGACAGATTCACTACTAGTGACCAATCAAATCAGAGGAGAGTATGAGGCTCGAGATGACGGGATGATAAGGTACCTGGAAAGGGTAAAAGCTGACACCGCAAAATTGAAATCTTTCCAAATACAGTGCATCCCCAGGTCCGAGAACAACCGAGCCGACGCTCTCACAAAACTTGCCAGTTCAAGCATCAAGAATGTCAGTCGAACCGTGCTGGTGGATATCAGGAATGCTAAAAGCATCACTGAGACCGTCGGCATGGTGGGCGACATCGAGACGACGTGGATGACTCCGATAATGAAATACAAACTGACAAAAGAGTTACCGGAGGACCGCAGTCTCTCTCAGAGGATAAGAAGGATCGCCGCAAGGTACTCGGTGTTCGAAGGAGAATTGTATAGAAGGTCCGTAATAAGACCACTTTTGAAATGCGTCGGCCCAGCCGACGCGGAGCTAATACTGACAGAGATTCACGAAGGCATCTGCGGACATCACATGGGGGCGAGAACGTTAGGCCACAAAGCTCTCCGAGCCGGCTACTTCTGGCCGACCATGCTGAAAGATTCCAGAACAAAGACCAAGAAGTGCAAGAATTGTCAGATGCATGCTCCGGTGATACATGCTCCTTCCCGAGACCTGCAACCAGTACTTAGTCCCCTACCGTTTGCACAATGGGGGATGGATTTATTAGGACCATTTCTGACGGCCTCCGGAGGAAGGAAATACCTGATCGTCGCCATTGACTACTTCACCAAATGGGTCGAAGCTGTCGCGGTACCTGCCAAGACCACGGCGGCCGTAAGAAAGGTGATTTGGGAGAACATCATAACTCGTTTTGGGTTACCCCAAGTCATGGTATTTGACCACGGCCGAGAGTTTTGGAGTGACATGGTGATGAACTGGCTGGAAGAGCTCGGTATCAAATTTTCATACTCCTCCATCTGCCACCTTCAAAGCAACGGGCAGGCGGAAGCAGCTAATAAAACAATACTGAACGGGCTGAAAAAGAAGGTTGAAGATCTAAAGGGAGGATGGGCTGATGAACTACCCGGCATCCTGTGGTCACTTCGAACCACGGAGAAAGAAGCAACAGGGTACAGTCCATTCCACCTAGTCTTTGGGTCTGAGGCCGTCCTGCCAATTGAAGCAGCGGTGCCGACATTTAGAACGCAAACCTTTGACCCAGTCGAAAATGAGGAAGGCCTGAGAGCCTCCCTAGACTGGTCGAAGAAAGTCGAGATACGGCATGGCTCAACTTGGCAGTATATCAAAACCGAATGAAAAGAGCATACAACCGTAGGGTCCACAAAAGGGACTTAAAAGTAGGAGATCTAGTCCTAAGAAAGTCGGCCGCAAGAAACAAAGGAAATATCCATGGTAAAATGACGGCCAACTGGGAAGGACCCTACAAGGTGGTTGAAGAAATGAGGCCGGGGACATACCGGCTGACAGACATGGAGGGAGTGCCTCTGATGAGCCACTGGAACACAGATAACCTTAGAAAATACTTCATATAGCGGCGGAGGTGTCCGAGACCGTTATGGGCACCCCAACGCGTGATTATACCTAATGAAGAGTGATCCAAGTTTTCCATCAAAATGAAGAGTCCCCTCCGTAGTCGTACCAAGGTAGACGCCACGGCGAAAGCCGGGCAGTCACCGTAATGGCAGTTGATACTCGCAAAAGCGACCAACATTCTTAGTAGACGCCAACCGGGCAGTCACTACCAATGCAGTTGATACTCGCGAAAGCGACCAACATGCTTAAGAACGTATAAGTACAGTTGAGAACGCAAATCTGACTGCCCCGGCCAATCCGGGAGTGGTAGAGGAAGCGATCAATATGTCTATTGATACGAACGCTGTCGAGCCGTAACCTCGATTGCCTCGGCCAAAGCCGGGAGTGGCGGGGAACAACGACCGATACGCTAACATGTTCACAACAGCAGTTGGGAAGCGCAAATCTGACCGCCTCGGCTAAGACCGGGAGTGGAGGAGGAAGCGACCGACATGCCAACATGTTTAAAAACGTTTAAGTACAGTTGAGATACGCAATCTAACTGCCTCGGCAAGGCCGAAGGTAAAAACGAAAAAGCGCTCAATATGTTAAAAACGTAAGAAGACAATTTAATGGAGGATGAGATCAAAAGCCTCGGCTAAGCCGAAGGCAAATAGACAAACTTTATTAAAAATGTTTACAAGGCAAAACAAAGTCGACGGCCGTCCCCATAGGGATAGCCTAAACACAACCTACCAAAGTTTATCAAAAAAGAGAAGGTACAACAAAAGGTTACAAACATAAGACTTGAAGCGCCAAAAGGATGGCAGGGAGGAAAGGCTCAAAAGTTGGCCCCCGAACAGCTGAAGCTGTCAGAAGGGCCGGGTGAATTTGGTGACGACCGCTCGTCTCCCTATGCTTGTTGCTCGCCACCGGCAGCAGTAGCAGCATCACCAACGGTGGGCGGCCCAGAGGAAAGCTTGACAGCTTCACTTGCCTTTGCCCTCTCAGCCTCCTCTCTGGCCTCCTTCACCTTAGCATCCCGGGCCGCCTTCTCCGCAGCCTTCTGAGCGGCCTTCGCCGCCTTCGCCTCATCCGCAGCCTTAGCCTCCGCAGCAGCGGCCTTCTCATCCAAAAGCCGGTCAAATTCTTGCCACAGGAAGGAGCCTTCAGGAACGAGCTCTTTAATTGCATCCCTGGTAGCATCTTGACTTGGTCCGTGATCGGGCACACATGTCGGGATGATGACGGTCTTGGCGTCTCAATGTCCTTCTCTCTCGAGCAAGGATAGCCTTTGTGTTCTTATGCTCCTTCGCCTCCCGAATGCGAGTCTTCCATCTCTCCTTCGCTCAACCACGACCTTATAGCCGCCCTCAAATTTGTCTTTCTCCTCCCGCGAGCTTAAGCGGCGTCGGCCTCTCCAGCCTCAGCCTTAGCTCTCTCGGCCAGGACCACCTTCTCAGCTTCCTCCCTAAGCTTTCGCTCAGCGAGGAAGTCCTTCATGGCGGCCTGGAAGTCCTCCCTCGACTTCTCGGCCTCCTTCTTAGCAGCGGCAAGCTCGAGCCTAAAGCTGTTCAGCGCGGGGGCTCGAGCCATGACCTTTTCTTGGTCCATAATATGAGCGCCGGCTAGCTCAGCCCACTTCACCAGCTTCTTGGACAACCTTATGCCTTCCGCCGTAAGCTGAGCGGGGGAAACCTTCTGGGATGAGGAGTCGACGGTGACATTTCTATCGCCCGTCTGCACAGGCTGCTTCTCCAATTGCCGTTCAGTGAGAACGACGGCTGATCTACAAAAAATCCAGACAAAGCATCCATGTCAACATTCATCGACATATCAGAAAGCCTGTCATCAGGGACGCCTAGGGAACCTGCTAAATCCGAGCCATGGGTTAGATCTGTACCAGTCCTAGCCTTCTTGGGCAGAGGGCCGGTTGACCCCTTCTCTTTCCCTGCCTCGGTAACAGCAGTAGTAGGGGTCTTTTCCTTCCTCTTATTTGAAGGAGGAGGACCCTCCACAACGGTGACCTCCTCTTCAACATCGACGACCACCTGCTCCTTTTGGACTACGGGGATTGAAGATTGAGCTGGAGTTGATGCCGTTGCCGCCGTAGACGTTGTTTTTGGTCTCCGGCGCGGCACGTTACCGCCGATCTCCGCTCGAGCCGCCGCCACATCCATTGCCTTCATCGCCTGCTCTATAAGCTCGTGCGGGGCCGGTCTGCGATCACGTGGCGCAGCTTAGGATGCAGCTCAACGACTCTCCCGCCCTGGTCGAGTCCCAACCTTTTTAGGATATCAGCGGAGAGATCCTGTCCGAATCGATCTGCAAGAAACAAAGCAAGAGTTAAGTAAAAGAAGTAAACCGGGGCAAATACAGAAGCATAAAAAGAAAAAGTGGGCCTCACACCGACCCCACTCATCCTGGCCGAGGACCGGTATGAGGCCGACGTGGCAAAGCAGCTCGTCTTGAAGGACGATCTGCGTCGGGGGCATCCATCCTTTCGGCGTGCCATCCTTCTCAGCCTCGAACAGGCTCATTGCCCGCTCTTCGTCCTCCTTAAGATAGACCTTCTTGGCGTCCATCTTAAGCTTATTCCGGGAGACATATCTATCATGCTCCCCCTGATTCTCACACCGCAAGTTGACGCGGCTCTGAAAGGACCGGGGCAGTGGATAGTCCTCCGGCACCTCAACATATACCCACCGCCCCTTCCAGTCCTTGCAAGATGTCAGCTTGGAAACGGTGACGAAACCCGGCTCGGTCTGTATACTATACCACCCCGAGCCGCCTAGGGTAGTCTGCCGAAGATGGTGGAGCCGGCGGAAGAGGTTCACCGTTGGGGCCTCCCCTTTGAAGAGACATAACCATACAAAGCCAATAATAGTCCTAATGGCCAACAGATGCAGTTGTGCCACGGCGACGTTCATAGCTTTGATTATGGCGGCGACGTGTTCATTAAGAGGAAATCGGAGCCCATACTCCAGATGTCTGATGTACACGCCGATACAGCCTTCGGGAGGGCAACAGACCACCTGATCACCCCCAGGGATAACAATTCTATACCCCCTGCTGAAGGAGTAATGATCTTCAAAAAGATCAGGCCTGGAACAACTAGGGAACTTATTCGTCCAAGCACGATCAGGATTGATCGAGCAGGCTTCGCCGTGCCACGAATAACGCGGCCTCTCTGAGTCGGATTGGGTCACTTCATCATCATCATCATCGAAACCCTCCAAAAATTTCTCCTCAATTTCAGGAGAACGCGACTTGGGACCCCCAAACCCTATCGGGGTGACAACCAGTGGCTCCTGTTCATCAGGACGCGACGGTTCGCCCCCTAGCGCAGAGGTACTGGGTTGAGCATCAGCATAAGATATGGTGACAACAATTATTTAAACAAGTAAAAAGTTGGGAAAAAATTTGTTTGTTTACCTTGGAAGAAAGTGTTACGCCGAGTAACGCTTTGAAGACTAGAGAGCAATTTCTTCGAAAAAGCTAAGAGAGAGGAAATTTTTTGAAAAAATGAAGTTTGATGGCCAAAATGAGGGGATAACTGCTCTATTTATAGAGCAAACCCATTAAGTGGACCAATCAGAGCAAAGCCCATGAAGCGTCCACCAATCAGCACCAAGCCACGTGTCAAGCATGCAGCCACGGAATGTCAATCGACATACAGTAACAAATCTTCTTCGACACGCTCCTTGGTATCTACTTTCTAACGGCCAACTAATCAACCAAGCTTGGCAGCACCGACCGGGGGCAATCAAAAGCACACGGCACTCTCAACCTTGGTCTCGACCAGCGCCATTTTCCTTTTCCACATTGGATGACCATTACACAACCATGTGGAGGGGGGATATGGTACGGCCTGAACAGAACCAAGCCGAGGAAGAAGAAGCCGACGAAGAAGCTCAACATGCGCAGAATACGCTCAACACTCATCGAAGGTCCATACCACGGCATAGACTACGCTGGGGGCAAATTGATGGGGCATATTCTGCACCCGCTGACCGAGTCAACATATTGAGCAAGGTCGAAGCCAAAAGACAGCAAGTCAACGTATTAGACAGCCTAACCGACGCAGCCTGTCGGCCTGTCACTTGGGTCTCGGTCTCGGCAACTAGCCGGCCGAGAGGCATATCCGCGTACTCACATCCAGTCCCCTCGGCATGGAGTCAACCAGGCCAGCCGGCCTGCCATGGGTCCCTCGGCCGAGGGTAGAACAGTCTTTCCACCTGCTAACCACTTGGCCACTTGGCCACTACGTGACAAAAGGTGAAAGTATATAAATACTCCACTTCTCTCATTGAGAAAATGATCCCAACAACAAACCGAAAATCTGGTATAAACTCCCTTATCTCTCTACAATATACTTTGCCAAGTTAACACACAACTTAATCTCTTTAAGTTTACTGACTTGAGCGTCGGAGTGAGTACGCTCGGTACCAAGCCGAGCCCTCAGTTTGTTCATCTTTACATAAGAGACCGAAAGGAAGAGACAAGCAAAAAGACGTCATTCATCAAGCTTACGTGGTCACAAATCCTGCTCCGGAATTACACCCGGAACAAGTTGAAATATTTTTGAGACTCAATAAGGTTTCAATATATTATTCTTTTGTATTCACTCTAGTTACTTAATAATCTTCCAGAAACGGACAAGGACTTTACCACTCTTCAAAGCCATGATTGCTGGCGGAAGTTACCTCGTTACAGCAGCATGAGCTACTTTAGCTGAGCTGATCAAGAAGATTTTTGTGAAGAGATTGATGCTAGATGTTCTGGAATGGTAACTCAGAATTAGATTGATGCTATCTGACTTCTAAGTTCTAAGTCTTAGAATTAGCTATTGCCTATTAGGACTGAAGTAGCATTATTTGACTGAGATCGGTGATATTATTAGCTATTGCATATCAAAAACTGTAAAAGAGAAATTTAACTGTCAATTTGCACGGGTGTCTGCTAGATGAGAAGAATATGCAGTGCTATGTTTAGAATAGTAAAGTTGTTGATGTATAATTTAAACGCGTGAAATAAGGTTCTATGTGCATGAAATATGTGTTAAATGTGCATAAAATAAGGTTCTATGTGCATGAAATAAGGCTCTATGTGCATGAAATAAGGTTCCATCTGCATTAAAGAGTTCTTCAGTTGCATCAGTTGGTTATATTATGATAATAATTACTGTTGGATAAGGACGCGTTAATTTTATATGGCCATGAAATAAGATTATATGTGCATGAAATAAGGTTCTATGTGCATGAAATAAGGTTCTATGTGCATTAAAAAGTTCTTCAGTTGCATCAGTTGGTTATATTATGATACTAATTACTGTTGGCTAAGGGCGCGTTAATTTTATATGTGCATGAAATAAGATTATATGTGCATGAAATAAGGTTCTATGTGCATTAAAAAGTTCTTCAGTTGCATCAGTTGGTTACATTATGATACTAATTACTGTTGGCTAAGGACGCGTTAATTTTATATGGCCATGAAATAAGATTATATGTGCATGAAATAAGGTTTTATGTGCATGAAATAAGGTTCTATGTGCATTAAAAAGTTCTTCAGTTGCATCAGTTGGTTATATTATGATACTAATTATTGTTGGCTAAGGACGCGTTAATTTTATATGGGCATGAAATAAGGTTCTATGTGCATGAAATAAGGTTCTATGTACATGAAATAAGGGAAATGATTGGGGAGGAGATTTAATGTATTTAACGGCCTTTTTATGTAATTACAAGGCATTTTAGTGTATCTATTACATATCTTACTAATATATGAGAAACATTTCAGTGTACTTATTTCAGTTATTTCGTACTTGTATTTGTTTAGTGTACTTTAAAGGCTATTAGCTCAATGGTAGAGCAATGTGCATATTTTGCACAAAGGTATGGGTTCGAGTCCCATATAGCATATTAAATCGCAAAATATCATGATAGAAAGGTGTCATGAACTCATGATGCGAGAAATACAATAGAATTATGATTAAGGAGGCCATAATCATATTGGGGCAATGATGTGAAGACCATGATCAGACTCAGCGAGAAGCAACAAAGGGAATGACAAGCGAGTATAATAGCTTAATTAGCTTCTTAGTGATCAGATGTTCAAGTCAAGCATTTCCAAAAACTAGCATATGTATCATACATGCCATACTTAAAATAGGATCACTAGTTACATATAAGTTTTCAATCTTAAAGTAAACGAAAGAATGGTATTTCATAGCCAATATGGGAGTCGAACCCACATTTTGTGCATAGCACAATACTCTACCATTTGAGCTAATTGGCTTTCGAATAAGTAAAATGTATATACTCGTATTAACTGTGTACTAGTACCAATTAACTGTCTACAAACCCAATCAGGCGCGACAGACTGGGTCAGTCTGATGAACTCAAACTTACCACACCTGCAGCTTTGATACCATTTTATTCCGGCTGAACTTTTCAAGCGAACATAATACTCCTTAAAAAGAGAGAGAATAGACGCATTGCAAAACTACTTCAACACGACATAATTAGACGACGATTACAAAGCAAAAGGATAAAAAATGAAGCTGAAGAAGCTAATGATGAGTACTGGTTCACACTAGAAGAGAAGTGCTTTCACCAGAACTCCATAATCATTGGTTAAATACTTTGTACACTGGTCAAAACTTAAATTAACATTACCTATCTGTGAAGCATAACAATCTTAGGGGTCCTTCTGTTAATAGATCATGATTACTATCAAACCACGGATGCAGAAACCCAGTAAGTTTCTCGACTTAATGCTAACTTGGTTCCCTATATTTTAATCAAACGCATATGTTGATCATTAATGGTCAGTGAGCTTCTTTATCTATCATAATCTCTGATTTAAAAAAGAAATCGAATTATATGAAAGATTCTACAGAGAGAATTTTTTTTTGAATCTTATATATAAGCCTTCTCACATGTTAGACAGATAGAAAGCGGTGCACTTACATATGGCGAACTTTATGGCTCCGGAATAGTGAATACTAAGCTTCAACAATGATCACAATACAAAGCTTCAACAATGATCACAATATAAAACTTGAAAAGACCGAAATCATTGACAAACCTGACAAAAGAAGGGCAGCCTACAAAGCAATTCATCAAAAACTGGAATGCATTGTTCCAATGTTTAGTGTTGGAAGTGGCATGCTCAGACCCTTTGCCACAAACCAAATGAAGATAACCGATGCCATAAGCAGGCTTCAAGCTTCCAGAAAAAATCTTCCTATCCTATAATTTTGTTCCACAAAATCATTGCAGGATCATTCAGTGGCGAATCTAAGATTTATGGAATGGGGATGTTGTAGTTGCAAGGGCTCGAACTCGGGTGAATACTCCATATTTACAACTCACTATTATAAGAATGGGTTTGTGTTATAAATGAATAACAAGGACTCGACTTAGACCGTCTTATACCCAGATATTTGATGCCATCGACATCCAGGCCCATCATACAGCTACAACTCACACTACTTGACCAAACCAAAGAATGCAACATAACTTCTGTGACGGTCTGAAAACTTAGCATTGTTACTGCCTTATAACTGGCCTCTAATCCAACTCTATTACACCATGAAAACACACTCAAATGCAACCCCATCCACGCACTAGCAACCAACAACGACGCACATGCAGCTGGACTCCCCAATGACCCAAAATGTTCTAACAGCTGGACTCCCCAATGACCCAAAACGTCCTTAGAATGACTCAAAAACACGGGCTGTAAAACCGACTATAAACTTGACAGTTTCAGCAACTAAACCAAGTATTCCCTTATATAGTATTGTACTACCATGTCCCAAAAGTTTCAGACGGAAGGAAGCTAAAACGAATGCAAAATAACTTTACGACTTTGCCGAAATCGACCAAAACAGAGTATTTTTACTGCTGATGTCCACCTACTATTCACGCAATAAGATTGCTGATTGTTCAATTGATTTTAAAATGCTAAATTAAAAGTAAAAGCAAAATTAAAAAGTAAGTAAAAATTGGAGTTGCAAGGGCTTGAACTTGGATTGCTTCAAAAATGGGAGATTGCTTGTACCATTGAACCACCATGCTTTTATGAAATATAAGCACACAAATAACCATATATCTTTTTTGTTTTCAAGATTAATGGGGGTGAGGGTTCACTCCCATCCCCCCTATAAATCCGCCCATGGAATCATTTCAAAGGAAAACGACTTTTCTTTTTAGCATCCCCATTTACACTAATGAACAATAACAAGTTCATAGATTAAAGATAAGGACAAAATACTACTTCTACCAGATTTCTGATGTTGCGATGAGAGCAAAGGTACAGACTAGTTTATGCATACATACTAATAAACTTGCTAATTAAAATCTAGGTCAAAATCTTATTAAAAAAAGGACAAAATTACAAACAATGATACACAAAAGCATAGTATACTGCTATTTCAATCAAACTAATTTACTAATATTACAGTCAAAGTAATTCCGGATATTATTGTTTATGAACCCTAATTTACTTTTATTCCAGTCAAACTAATTCAAATTGCGTCAATTTAGGTTAAAATCGAATCAATCAAAGAAATTTTACATTAAATCATCGTGTTATTGTTATAACACGGAAATTATATCTTCTAATTACAAAATTGGATAAATTTAAACAGGAAACTTACCTTTGTCAATGAGGGTGAAAGAGGAGTGTGAAGGTGGTCGATGACAGTGAAGAAAGTGAAATGCAATGGTCGGCGACGGAGAAGCTGGTGATGTGCGATGGTCAGCGAAGGGCAAGCTTGTGATGTGCGGTGGTCGGCGAAGGAGAAGCCGGTGATGTACGGTGATCGAATGAGGAGTTAGAGAAGAGAGAGAATGGTGTGGTTTGTAATGATAGAGAGCGCGTCTAATGTTTTATATGTTCCTGACAAAACTAATTGGATTGTCTATGATCCAGCTGTATAGGTTCTCATGGTTCTCAATATATGAGTGGTTCTCACTGGATCTCGACCTATATATATATATATATATATATATATATATATATATATATATATATATATATATATATATATATATATATAGATTTAGGATCCGGTGAGAACGAACACTCGGTGAGAACAGTGAGAACAAGCCTCAACCCTTAGATGAGAGTGGAATTAACGGCTGATATCAGATTTTCAATTAAACCAATCAAGCAACAAAGCCCCTCCCCTTCTCTTCCTTCGTTTAAATGCAATTACATATCCCATGAGATTTTGCGTTAAAACAATTCAATTTAACTGCCATTTTCATTTCAGTTCACTATTGTTAACATTAAAGTCGGTCACACATTAAAGTAAAATCTTAGGGTACAATGTTCCTTCACCCCCACACCCTCTCCATTACAAATTTCTCATATTGACTCATCCATTACAGAAATAACATTGTTCCAACTTTATAAGTTTGTATTTGTATTTGTATTTGTGTTGGTGTATAGTTGTTCGCAGTTCGCTCATAACTCAAATTACCTATTTTCTCAACTGTCAAAAACCAACAAAGTTTATTGTGGTGAATGAATGTATATATGGATGGATAGAATGCGCGTTGCAGGACAAACATTTACTGTCTTTCAACTCTATGTCTCTGTATAAAATATTCGAATGAACGTGTAGTGAGTGCGACATATTTGAACGGCAAACATTGAACTCTTTGTCCAACAAAACAAACATGCCTCCGACTAAATGTGTCACTATTACATTATCCTTTTTTATTCATTTCATCACTCCTTTAGTCCTATTCTTCCCTTTTTTATTAACTCAACTTTTTAATATATGGAAAAGGTATTAGCTATCGTCGGTTCGTCGGTGATTCCTGTTCAATTTATTTTCTTTTTTTCTTACACCAAAGAAGAGAGGAAAACATGTAGGGAGTACTCCGTATGTAATTACTTTTAACCAACCCAAAAATAAAATAAAATATCATTTTATCAAACTAATAAAGTATACATCTAAGTCTACCTTTCGACGCCTAAGAGAAGCTGAGCAAGATGCAGCCAAACTTGCTTATGAATGCATCTTAAGCAAGAGAGAGGCTGAACAATTTGCTGCACGTAAATTAGGTTCAGTGGTGTGATATTGTATAGTATAACTCGTGATATTGTTCAGTACAACCAGTGATATTATTTATCGTAAATTGTGATATTGTTTTGTATAACTTGTGATACTCCTTTACTGAACTCATAAAACTCATATACAATATCACAGGTTATACTAAACAATATCACAGCTTAAATTTTTTTTAAAAAAAAAAGTTTTTTTTTTTTAAAAAAAAAAAACGTGATATTTTTGTGTACAACGTGTGATACATAAGTGGACTCACTGGACTCAAAAAGATAGGGTGGACTCATGTGATCCTAATTCTCTCTCTCTCTCTCTCTCTCTATATATATATATATATATATATATATATATAGGCGGGATCCGGTGAGTCCACCTATATTTTTGAGTCCCGTGAGGCCAAAATTGTATCAGAGACTATACAACACAATATCACGCCTATTATTCCCATCCAAAAACGTTCCCAACGGTTAATTTTACACTTTTCACTCTCTCTCTAAAATTTCAAATTTAAGTAAAAATCCCCAAATCTCTCTAAAAATCTCACTGAAAAGCGGAAGAACATCCAAAATTGAAGACGATTCCAACTGAAAATCAATAATCTAGCATTGTTCGGTCAATAGATTTCTGCAATTTTTAGTATAATTCTTACAAGCATAGTTGAGGTACAATCGTTACTCATTTTCTTCAATTTCTGCGGTTTTAATTCAACTTATATGGTATTGAATTGTGTATACATGTTGATATTGTCCAAAATTATAGTATGTACATTGAATTACACGAATTTAATAGCGTATATAGCACTTGAATGTAGAGTACTATGATGTAGTTGACGATTTTAAACGATTAATTATCAATGTAGTTGTTTTACTTGTTTGTAAGCGGGAAAATTAGTGTAAAATGTTGTTTGATCGCGATTTTAGGGTTTGACATTGTTTAATTATGAAAATTAGGGATTCATAATGCTTAAGACTTACAAATTACAGTCTCATAATATAGAATTGAAGTTGTTTGATGATACAGTGATGCGGTTGATGAAATATACTTGCACTTGCACTTGCACATCATAATTTCTGCAATTTTTAATATAATTCTCACAAACATAGTTCAGGTACAATCGTTACTCATTTTCTTCAATTTCTGCGGTTTTTAGTATAATTTTTTGATTTTTAGATTTGTCATACTGGATTATGATAAATTTTTGTTAACTATTGATTATGTAAATGTGTGTTGATACTTTTACAAAATAGTTGTGATATTTGATTGTTAGTAATTCTAAATATTGTGCTATGTTTAAATGCAGAAACTCATCTTCAGCAAAATGGACTTGGTTGTTTCATGAAGTATAATAAGAACACTGCAAAAAAGAGGCCTCTAGCAACAAACGATGGAGTTGAACAAAGATCAACGAAGAAGTCAAAGGAAGGGAACCAGGAAATAGAACCAGTGATACAAAATGAACTTGTGGAGCAACCTGAGGTCAAAAAGAAGAAGTCAAATGCATTGCAGACGTAGGCCAAAACAATTGGTTGAGCTGATTAACAACCTAAATGTAGAACAAAAACAGGCTGTGAGGGAGATAGAGTTTGGTGGTTTGTTAGAGCTGAAGTTAACACAAATACCACATGGAATTATGAACTTACTTTTAAAGGCGTTTGATTGTACGTGCAATATGTTTAAAACCAAGAAGTGGGATTTTATATTGACAAAACATGACGTCCACGACATCTTTCAACTTCCTAGAGGTGGTGAACCTGTAGAGCTCGTAATCCCAGGAACTAAAACTACTGTGGAGAACAACAAGTTGAAAAATGCATGGAGGATAAAGTTTGGGTTGGAGAGTACTTCTGCTCCAATTATGGTGAAACAAGTGCACGATTGGTTGATGGCTTGTAATAATGCTGATGATGACTTTAAGAGGCTGTTCGTAATGTACAAAGATGTCTGTTTTCCTTGCACCATCTTCTAATAAAACTCTTGATCTGAAACTGGTTAAGGCAGTTGTGAATGTCAGTAGCATTAGAAAGTACGATTGGTGTGCTTATGTCTTTGAAGAGATGGTTGACAGTATTAGAGTGTGCAAAGAACGTTCAAGGTCTACTATAACTGGGTGTATAGTAGTTCTTATGATAGCATATTTCCATAGATTTAATTTTAAGGGAGATATTTTGCCACACACTCTACCACTTATCAAACATTAGGATGATGCATCACTGTCGAAGAGGGTTGATGATGAGAAGAGTACAAAATCGTTGGGAAATGCACCAGTATCCAAGATTGAGTACCCAATCTGCCAACAACAACAAGGTATAAAACAATCCTCTTTGATTTATTTTCAATGTAAATTACTTTGAAAAATGGTTTGAAAAACTAACATATGTATTTTCCAGAAGAACCAGAGTTGAGACTAACGCAGAGCTCCGATCATGAACCTGATGCTGGAACGGAAACAAAACAGGGGTACATGATGGTTAAATTACCTGCCGGTGTTGAGACTGACAATCAGATTAGAGCAAGAGCAATGGATGTAAGGATTAATTCCTTCCTGGTTTCTTGGAATTTTTAATATTATGTTACTGCAAAACTGTGATATTATGTTGCTTATAGTATGATATTGTTCTTCAACTGTTGTGATATTCCTTGGCAAAAGAACAAACCTGGATAAGGTTTTTTAAAACCACTTACTTTTATATTGTTTTCTATAAAAGTGTGATATTGGTGTTTACTAAGGCTGATATTGTTGTTTACTTAGAGTGATATTGTTGTTTACTTGGAGTGATATCATTTATTTTGTTTTAACAACAGTGTGATATTGTTGTTTAGTTAGTGTGATATTGTTGTTTACATGGAGTGATATCATTTACCAATAGCACTCATTTGCCTAATTTTAAAATGGCTTCTGATATTTTATTTTATTTTAACAACAGTGTGATATTGTTGTTTACTTAGTGTGATATTGTTGTTTACTTGGAGTGATATATTTTTTGAGTCCACCTATATTTTGTAAATGGCTTCTGATATTTTGTTGACTATGTCATTTGGCAGAGTGCTCATGAAATTTATCTCCGCATGAAGAGGGACAATGAGTTGTTCTATTCAAGATATGTAAATAACATGAGAGAGATCATCAATATGAAACCGAGGAATCCAATGCATGAACCAAGTACATCTAGACAACCTGGTGCGAGGAAAGACGGTGATAATGAAGCCGTTCTTTGAAGAAGATCTTTCTTGAAGAAGATGTTCCTGAAGAAGATGCTGCTGGAGAAGACGCTTGTAATAATGATAAATTTACAACAACAAATCAAGCTGCAATTCCTCCCATATCCCCAACACAGCCTTTCCTTAAAGATCAAAGCTTTCACAAGTTCATGGACTATGCCATAGCCAGGTCATATGAAAAGCAGAAGGCAAAACAAGGGCTGCCGACGTTTGATGTATGGACTGAGCTGTTGAAGATGCAGTACAAAGAGTTGAACAGGGTATATGGCGGATGTACGGATAAAGAACTACTCAGTGATGATGATTTGGAGTGCAATAATAACCAACAAGAGGAGGAAAATAATGATGTTACAAAATTGAACAGTGATGATGAAGGAGTCCAACATGATGAGCTGGGTAATTATATGGATTCAAATTTGGATGAATTAATTTCAAAAGTTGGTTTAGGAGTAACAGGGGCTGTTGGTGAGGGGATAATTAGTAATGCTGATACAACAAACAAGAAAGGCATTGATGAAGAGGCCGATAAAACTAATGAGAATAACATTGTGGCAACACAATTAAAAGAGGGTGTTTCAAATGTTGGTTTGGGATAAATGGGCGCTGCTGAGGATGAAATTGAAGTGCAGTTGTATAGTGACAAAGCTCATATGGAGGGAAGTGGAACAGAGGCGGAAAAAACTGTTGAGGATGAAAGAGAAGTGGAGTTGAATAGTGAAAAAGCTCATCCAGAGGGCAGTGGAACAGAGACACAGAAAAGGAATGAGGATAACAGTGTCGTGACTCAATTGAAGGAGGTTGTAACAAATGTTCAATTGCAAGAAAGAAGAATGATAAGCATCAATGAGTATTTGCTGCATACGAGCAAAGAAGTACCTTCGTCAGCAAATATGATACCTCATAATTTGGGCTGTACTTTTGATTGTGGTTTGCCGGAAAAGGATGCTCAGCTTGTTTCGGAATTCATGTTTAAAAACAGCCATTTATTTGAGAATGTGTTGAAGCATCGAAAGGAGGTCATGGATTATTGCTTTCTTAACGATCATAAAATTAACAAGTCGTAAGTCCCTCTTCATCAATTTTTTTAATATTTCAGACATGACTTAATCTGATCCATACTAGCTGTGATACTGTTGTCTATACTACATGATATTCTTGGAACTGAGTGTTTGATATTGTTCCTTAAAATTTTAAAAATATTTTAGTTGTGATATTCTTTTACAAACAGTGTGATATTATTACATTATAATAGTGATATTATATATGGCAATCTAATATGTTAATTTTTTGGCAAAATTTTACAGAGAAGTGGTCTGTGACTTTGGAACTTTCCATTGTATACAAAAGAGCGATATTGAGTCTTTGCTGCCTGAAACTATGATAGAAGCAGTGGTCATTGAGTGCTGGGCAATATTGCTCAATAAGTTTCAAAAGGCGCAAAAGGACAACAACATGCCGACAAGGATTTTTTACAACCTTGCCCAATCAGTATGGAAAAAAACTGTTTGTTTATCATTATTAAAATAAGGTACTTTAAAAATGTCTCATTGAGACTAATTAAAATGTCCTTTTGAACAACAGGGTGATCTAGAAAAACTCTTGAAAGCAAATGAAGATGATGTTGATGAAGTGTCAAGAATTAAGGCAGATGTGTATGTCTCATGGGATACGTGGTCAACTGTTTATGACGAACCTTTGAATTTAACTTCAGATATGGTAAGACATTTAATTTAAACTACTTTTAGCTGTGACCCTGTTTTGTATATTATGTGATATTGTTAGTAGTTAGTGCTGATATTGTTGAAGTTAAATTACATATTTTAGATGTGATATTATTTAAAATATTTTATGATATTGTTACTTGTAAATTGTGATATTGTTTCTGATATTGTTTATGAAAAACATAGGTATTCTTACCTTTGCTTTATGAAGAGCACTATGTTTGTGTTTGTATTGATTTCAAGAGGGAGATCATGTTCTACTTGGACAACATAAAATATGATAATTTCGAAGACGAAGAGCATGTACACCTGACTCATATTGCTGTAAGAACTATATTTAAAATAAAAACTAATGATATAATGATTTTGTTACATCAATTCGAGATTGAATAGTTGTTTACTATGAACATGTACAGGGTAGTATCTATGGTGAATACATCAATAGTAAAGGTTATGAAAGAGGGCTAAAAGTAAAGGACTACGATTTGGTAAATGTGACCTTTGCTTGGCAAACGAAGGACTTGACCCTGGACTGTGGTGTATTCATGATGTTTCACATGATGTTTTCGTTGGTGAGTGTTTTAGTTGTGAACTGGACAATGAGAAGAAGAGGGAGTTATATAGGGCAGAGATTGCAGCTACACTCGTCTTGAGTGATATAAATAAAAAAAGGAGTGCGGTCCTGAGGAAGGTGGAAAACCTTAATGCCATCAAACGTACACTCTTTCCTAAATTGTTGAAAGAAAGGCAAAAAGGAAACAAAAAAAGCAAGACAGCAAAAGGTTCTAAAAATAATGTTCAGACGCCAGTAATAAAAAAAAAAAGGTTACATTTGTTAACACTATCTTGTACATTACTAATTTTTTTTATTTTTAATAGTCAGTATGCAATGAATAACATAGACTATATTTATGTAGATATGGTAGAAGATGATTCTGCCAGTGTCGTGGGCAGCAGAAGGAAAGGGAAATCAGATGGACTAGGAAGCATGTACAATTGTGGATTGGCAGATCCTAAATTGGAGGTCGTCTCAAAGTTTATGAGGGCTAACAAATCACAATTTGCAAAGATGTTGACCAAGAGGAAAGAAGTGATTGATTACTGCTTATTGGATGACCACAGTTTCCCCTTAGAGTATGTTTTTTAATCTTTAAGACATTTTCATTTGTGCTATGATAGTATATTTAGAGTAGGGTGTTATTTGAATGTGATACATTTTTTTTTAAACAAGCGAGTTAGGTTTTTGCCACTTAAGTGCTACTATGTTTTTGTGATACTTTTTCTTAGAGCATGTGATACTATATTTTGTATGGAGTGATATTGTCTGTAATATTCTCCATTTTTAATATGAACCATTTGTCTTAATGATTGGTACAGTGAGGTTGTTGCCAGCTTCAGTGACAATCAAAACCTTGTCAGAGAGGATATTTTGTCATTGCTTCCAAATGTGCATGTCAATAGCAAAGTGATTGATTGTTGGGCGCGCATTGAATCACATTGAGCACACAGAAAAATGTGATACAAGTTTAATGTTTTTTGGAATTCAACACATGGTAAGCTTGTGTTTTAGTTTGATTTATTTATATTCACACTTTCAATAAAATGTATTGACTCTTAAAACGAATACGGCTTTTTAACATTTACACACACAACAGGACGCAATAGTGGAAGGAACTGAATACAAAGAAAGGAATAAAGACAAGATTTATGCAGCATGGGATGAATTTATTACAAGAAACACGGTTCCATGTAACCCGGCAAAGAGATCTCATTTTTATTCCTATGTTATGGAAAGAACACTATTTTTGTGTCTGTATAAATTTCAAAACAGAGACCATTGAAGTACTGGACAATACAGAGTACGATGACTGGGAGGAAGCTGAAACACACAAAATTGCAGATTTGGTGGTATGTTTTGTTGAGAGGTCTGAAATTAACATTGGAAAAAATAACTTTGTTTGTGCAAGTGTCAGTAATGGTTTTGTTTAAAATTGTAGGCTAATGACATGAGTGACTACCTAGAAGCAAAAAAGGTGGAAAGAGCTGAAGAGATAATAGGGTTTGATGTTGCCAACATCACCTTTGATTGGCAGAAGAAGGAGATAAACAATACTGAATCTGGGAACTTCTTAATGTTGCACATGATTCGGTATGAGGGCCAGCTGTTTGAAGCCGACTTGAACGCGAAAGTGTATAGGCGCTACTACTGGGCAGAAATGGCAGCAGCATTGCTTTTAGCTGATATAAATCAGAAGAGGACAGAATTGATGGAAAAGGTTAAAGAGTTTGTAGAAGGCAAGGAGGAACTCTTGAAGACATTAAAACGAACGAGGAAAAACGCTGATGTTTCAAAAGAGAAGTGTGGTAACAGAAAGGACAAGGAGAAAGCTGCTGAGAAGGAAACAACTGTCGAGGAGGTAATAACAAAGGAAAAAGTTACTGCAAAAGGAAAGGTCGATGGTAGTGGGAGACAGAACATTGACACAGAAATACCCATTCTTCGGAAAAGGTACAAAAATCGATAACCTGACTTTTACATTACTTGGCTTTTATTTGGTTTTATGTGGAAAATTGAAAAAGAAAGAAAATGGTGATGAACACAAAAAACTTATATAAATTATAACATATTTGGTTTATAGGGTCAATGATTGCCAAAAAGATGGTGAAGATGACGGAGAACCACTTATAAAGACATACAAAAGATTCAAGACTGTTGCAAATCCTAAGAATTGAGGCAGGGGAAGAGGTGTTGGTAGAGGAGGCAACTGAGACTGATTCAAGATGTATTAGAATTAGATTTTTGGCACAAAGATGTAATTAAAAAAAATGGATGTAAAGCTGGTAGGACAATGAAACTAATGGTAGATTCATTTTGAATATTAAATCAAGCTGTTAAAGCTGGTAGGACAATTGAACAGCGTGAGAATATTGATGCTAAAGTTTGCAAAAGTAGTTATGACACTTCTCTTTTGAATCTGATATAAGTATTGGCAATGTGTGATATTGTCTCAAGTGGTATGTGATATTTTTATTCAGTTGGTGTGATATTGTTTCTCAACATACTATACAAATTAATAGGGATTTAAGTATTCTTTTTTTCGGTGATATTTTTTGGTTTGGAGTCTGATATTGTTGTGTAAGTAAGGTGATATTGGGTAACAGAATTTTTAAAATTCTAGAGAGAAATTAAATCCCAATATCACAAAAATGTGTGATATTGTCTCAAGTGTGATGTGATATTTTTATTTAGTTGGTGTGATATTGTTTTTCAACATACTATACAAATTAATAAGGATTTAAGTATTCTTTTTTTCGGTGATATTTTTTGGTTTGGACTCTGATATTGTTGTGTAAGTAAGGTGATATTGGGTAACAGAATTTTTAAAATTCTAGAGAGAAATTAAATCCCAATATCGCAAAAATGTGTGATATTGTCTCAAGTGTTATGTGATATTTTTATTCAGTTGGTGTGATATTGTTTCTCAACATACTATACAAATTAATAGGGATTTAAGTATCTTTTTTTCGGTGATATTTTTTGGTTTGGAGTCCGATATTGTTGTGTAAGTAAGGTGATATTGGGTAAAGAATTTTTAAAATTCGAGAGAAATTAAATTCCAATATCGCAAAAAATGTGTGATATTGTCTCAAGTGTGATGTGATATTTTTCTTTGATTGGTGTGATATTGTTTCTCAACATACTATACAAATTAATAGGGATTTAAGTATCCTTTTTTCGTTGATATTTTTTGGTTTAGAGTCTGATATTGTCGTGTGAGTAAGGTGATATTGTGTAACAGAATTTTGAAAATTCGAGAGTGAAATTAAATCCCAATATAACAAAAATGTGTCATATTTTTTGTTATGAGATTTGATATTGTTATAGAGACAGGTTGATATTAATAAGGTGATACTTATTTTTTTAAATTGCTGCGCTATTGGTGGTCAAACACAATCAATTGGATTTTCTTTCATAAAAAATCTTTGTATCTCTGATATTATTTATAAGAAATAGTGATATTGTTGTTTAGTAACCGTGATATTGTTTACAATCAATTGCTTGTATCTCTGATAATGTTCCTACTTTGATAATGTATTGGGTAACAAGAAAAAATTGTCTACGCGAGTAATATAGACTTCAGCAGCACGTACTCAAGCTCTCAATCAACATCCGCAAGTGAAGAAGTCTGCAAAAAGCAAAACAAAGAACACAAGAAATAGATCAGCAGTATGTTGTACATGTAAGTAACTGTGATATTGTATACAATGAGTAATGATATTATTTAGAGGTACAGGTGATATTCTTTCACAACAAGACAAAATTGGATGATAATAAATAGTTTATATTTGTGAAACTATTTCATATACAGCATGATATTATTTAGAGGTGCATGCGATATTGTTTCTCAAAAAACACACAAATTAAAAATCAATCATAATGAAATAATGAATTTAGTTAGCAAAATCACTTACATCAGATTCATTATCATCACCCGAGTGCTCAGATGTCTCAGCAGATGGATTAGGGCAGTTGCGTTTATCATGATGTGCCATTTGTTTACAATTATTGCAAAACCTTTTCGGCTTTTGTGCCTTTTCAATGGACATTTGTTTCTTAGAGGTCAACCTCTTGCCACTACCCTTGTTTTTGCATTTAACTGGTGGTAATATCTGAACCTCATCTGAACACTTAACCCCAAGAAGCATCTCTAACTCTTGTTGTTTGGTCATTGTTTCAGGGCCGGGCTTGAATTTCTGTCTAAATGCCTTCAGTAAATCAGTCAGTTCAGTTACGTGATTTTCAGGCAGAGATTTTATCGAGACAGTGTTGAGTAGAACTCGACCAAACATTTGAAATGCAGACTTACTCACATCCGAGGAATCAAAATCATCGATCAACTGCCCATGCACATCCTAAAGAGGCATCTTCTTGGTGTTCTTTGTCCACCTACTCAAAAGGTACTGTTCAGGTATCTTCCTAACCCCTTTACCTGATAAAATCCAAATAATGTGTTTGCAGATGTATCCCTTCCTCTCAAACATCTTACATGAACATTTTGCATCAAAAGTTGTGGGATTAAATGCTAAGATACGTAGTACGCAATATTGCATCTTCAACATCAAGAAACCTTGTAGTGGAATCCCTTGAAGAATCTCCGCTACATGAATTCAAAGAAGAGACACACTGCTTTTGGAATTCATAAAAGAGTGCGTGTGTGTACACAGTGGATGCATGAATCTCAAGATGAAGCATGGTTTTGGTTACAGGTAGAGAGAGATCACTGTCTCTATCAAGGGACTTTTGGGTGTATCTTTGCTGATCCATAGCACTTTGGAAGCGCAACCAAAATTCCACAAGTGTGCCGCGAGGATTCTCGAACCGCTTGAAGAAGCTGTTCATGCTCTCTTTAACGTTGGGTTGTTCTGAGAAGACAACCAAGAGGAATGTCACGATAATAAGCCGGAATCCAACGTTGCCTCTTGTTAAACATATATGTCAACCATCCATTATCTTCCAGATGAAACTCCTCGATCAATGCAGACCACTTCTCTTCAAAATCAAAAGGCTCTAGGTCAGAATCCCAGACAATAGAATTCATACGGCTTACAAAATCTGTCTCTTTGGTCACTGTCGTGCCTACCTTTTCAGGTAATTTCTGCATGATGTGCCACATGCAATAACGGTGGGCAGCAGTCTTAAAAACAGCAGGCACTGCAATTTTCATTGCCGGGCATTGGTCGGTAAATAAACAATTGGGTTCCTTTCCACCCATACATTCTAAGAATTTAAGAAAAACCCAATGAAATCTTTGGTCGTTCTCCACCCAAAAGTGAAGCAAGCGACAAAGGTGACCGACTTCTTGTGGTGATCAACACCAAGTAAAAGGACATAATTTCATGTCATACCTATTGGTTGAATAGGTTGGGTCAAATGTCATCACCTCACCATATAGTGAGTAGTTTCGACGTGCCTCTGCGTCAGCCCAAATAACACGAACCAAACACTTATTCGCATCAACCTCATATGCAAAATAAAACCCGGCCTAGTTTGTAAAGCACTTCAAGCTGATTTATGAACATTTGAGCATCCCATTTGCCCGATAAAACATTTGACTTCCCTACCAAAATTTTTAAAGTCAGTCAAACAAGCTCCCACATTTTGATAACCATCAACATACTCCTTATAAGACCTGAAAGTAGTCGTTGGGCCGATATTCACCTTGCAATTGTCAATGATTGTTTTGTTTCGATGTAAATTAAGATGTCTAGATTTGTTTCAAATTCTTTATACTTTAGTGGACAAAGAAGGTGATTATGGGCGCATGAAACGATCAACAACAAAAAGTGGGACTTTAACTTGGTCAATTTCTTTGAGGACAAATCTGAATAAAATCTTGGCCTTACAACCAATCCTAGTAATCTTGGTCTTCTTAGGATCATATGGTTTGATCCTTTTCTCCTCTTCACCATTAGATGGTAACACTTTTGGTGAGTACCCCTAAACCCTTCTCTATTACAGCATAATCGTTTTGTCTTTATATCACCACTACCACGAAATCTTTTAGTTGAAGACTTTCTTGATTCAAATCCGCAAGCGTCCGCATAAGTTTCATAAAATTCGATACACTCATCTAAGGTAGCAAAACTTTGTCCTATTCTAGGTGTAAATTGAGTGGCAACATTCCGTATCCACTCCTCGGAACCTCCGGGGGTGACAATCAAAGAAAGGTGATTTCCACCATGCACATCATCAACTTGTATGCATTGTGGAGTACAAGCGAGGACAATAGAAAGGAAGAAGTCTCTTCAAAACAGGGTGATGGAACAAATTCTAGTAGGAAAAAGTTAATTAGAATAAATCAGCCTGTGATTTTATTAAGGATAACATGTGATACTATTAAGCATACCGGATGATACTGATGATACTGATGTACATAAAACATGTATTGTTAGATATAAATGTACACAAGCATATATTGTTAGATATTCTAGTGTATGATACTATTGTGAAGGATATGTGATATTGTCAAAAAGAAATTGTGATACGCTAAATAGGTAAACATATAGTATAACATCACTATAATTTAAACTAGGATACTGTGAACAGTACGAGTGATACTAATGAAGGTATGTTGTGATACTAAACTAAATGAAGTAGGTAAACAAAATTAGGTCAAACGACAACAATAAGGTTAGGCAGAGAATTGTTAACATGTAAATCTGAATAAAAGCATGCAAAAAACAAAACAATCATTGACAATTGAATGCAAAACAGTACGCAAAAAGAGAAGACGAAATAAAGCGATAATTGTAATAGTGATGAGCAATATATACATGAGATGATCAAGTTGATAAAAGTAAGGAAACATGGTGAAATTCACATATTCAAACAAAAAAAACACTAAATCAGGTAAGACGAGATGATTGAAACATAAATTAAAACGGAGAACAGATTACAATTAAACAACAGTTAATTAAAACTCAAAAAAATACAAAAATTAAAGTAATCATACATGAAGAAATACCTGACATTGCAGTACGGTAGACGGAGAAAATAAAACCGATTAGAGTGATTGCAAAATCCAAACGATGTTGAAGAGCTGAAGAATTCAAGCGATTGATTGTAAAATTGAAGCAATTGATTGTAAAATCGACGACGAAGAGCTGAAGAACAAATCAGAGGCGGCTGATTTTTAGAGAGAGAGAGAAGAAAGAGGGAAAAAGAAATTGAATGAGAAAAAGGCAGGAGGAGGGAGTATATGATAGATGAACCATCTCAACCAAAACCTTAAGGTGATGGTTGAGGCCCAATTATTATAAATATTCCTATTACGCTCCCTCACTCAAATGCCCGTTGGGCTTGAAGAGTGGTTAGTTGAGCACCGGCTCTCCCATACCGTGTGCTGGGTTTCCACTTCGAGTTTTTTGAAGGGTTTTGAGGTTGCCAGGATTTGAACCCGTGACCTTCGGTCACATTGGCTCTGATACCATGATAGATGAACCATCTCAACCAAAACCTCAAGGTTGATGGTTGAGGCCCAACTATTATAAATATTCCTATTACGCTCCCTCACTCAAATGCCCATTGGGCTTGAAGAGTGGTTGGTTGTCCACCGGCTCCCCCGTACCGTGTGCTGGTATTCCACTTCGAATTTTTGAGGGGTTTTGAGGTTGCCAGGATTTGAACCCGTGACCTTCGGTCACACTGGCTCTGATACCATGATAGATGAACCATCTCAACCAAAACCTTAAGGTTGATGGTTGAGGCCCAACTATTATAAATATTCCTATTATGGCCCAACTATTACAAATATTCCTATTAGTATGACACTCGTTTTAATAACGATGATTGTTTGGATAAACATTAGTTTTACGAAATTTTAGTTATGTGTGCAGAGGATATTTCACGTTGTCAAATCAAACTCGATTACAAATACTGTTATTAAATCAGTAACAAGTTATTAAATCAGTAACAAGATATCAGGCTCTCCAAGTGCTATTGCCTTTTCATGGTGGTCCTAATTATTCAATAGCACAATTATAGTACGTGTTTTATTTAGTCAATCTATTTTGGAAGAATAAATGAGCTAGATGGCCGAGACGGCCGATGTGTGGTGGCCGTGTAATACGAATGTGAGCATATAAACGGCCTAAAGAAGACTGATTCATGTAACTATGTTGTGGTGCTTGGACTTTTATATCGCGTCAAATAAAATTTTTATGCTATTTTTGTATTCAATGTTACTTAAACTGTTGTGTGTTTTCCAATTATTGTCGTAGGTTGTGACTCTCTTAGCTATACATCGGATTTACAAGACCAATAAATTTAAAGCACAAAGAAGATTACAATTATCGCTATGATATTATTACGAAAATAATCTATTGCTTTTCCATTCATACAATCAAACATCCAATTATATAGTAAAAATCACTCCTTTATTAATAGTAATGAATGAGCTCTCCCCGACCCGCCCCTTCATGACTTTGTATTCGGTTGTAGCTACTCTTTTCTATTAATCTGAGTACGTCTTTTACCAAATATATATATATATATATATATATATATATATATATATATATATATATATATAGAATTAGGATCACATGAGTCCACCTTCAATTTTTGAGTCCGTGAGTCTCACTTTCAGCCGTCAGATTATAGCCACGGATAGCTGAGATCTGCGCGCTATAGGAAGTGTAGGATTGTCTTTTCACAACTTATTATATATACTAATAGGAATATTTATAATAGTTGGGCCTCAACCATCACCTTAAGGTTGATGGTTGAGGCCCAACTATTATAAATATTCCTATTACATACCCTTTATATCCCCTGATGAAGAGCTTCTCCAAAATGGGGGCACTTTTTAGCAACCATGTCACAAAATTCAAGGTTCGTGGGTCGAGTCGAACGTCATTCATTCGCAACTGTAAGTGCTTTACATATCTAACAAGCACAAATATACCCTTTATATCCCAATAATTATACGGCATCATAATGTTATCACAATCACCCGTTAGTCTTAACACAAGAAGCTCTAAATTGGTAAAATAATAGGGCAGCATATGTTGTTCAAATACTTTACAGGAACTCACACTTAATGTAAGTTTTTTCATAAAAGGGAAGATCGTCTTGCTTGGACTACTTTAGATCATCGTCATTGAGACATTACCAATGAGCTTAAGAGACTTGAGGTTGGAAATCAAACCGATTATCCGCATTGATAAAAGGCGAGAATTAACATTAAAGTACAAGTCGTCCAATATTGGAGCATCGATGATAACCTCGATATCCCCACTGACCTCCCACTTATTTAGTGTGATACACAATCGCTTCAAAGTCTTACTCGATATTGATACCCAAGGATTTGTACCGGTTGGCTTATCATTAAGGGAAAAGGATAAGTCTTCAAGTGACGGGCAACTACTTAATAGCCATCCCAAAAATCCGTGACTAACCCATTTAAGACTAAGTTCCTTGAGGTTTGGAAGAACAATGGGATGTGAAACAGAATTAGCACATGACAAGTTAAGTGATACCAATGATTGAATTTGGAAAACGCTAGGCGGGCAAACTCGGTCACCAAAGGCAAAATAACGAGATTCAATCGTCATGTGTTGGATGTTTAGTCGACGAGCCCATGAGTTTAAGATAGGCCTTACACAAGGATCTTCATACAGGCTAGGGTCAAGAAAAATAATAAAGGTGTTGTTGATAGAGGGTGTGATGAATATGGTAAAGAGGTTATCAAGAATTTTCCAAAATTCAGAAATATTGAACGTAACCCCATCGGGGGGGATAGTTGAGGAAAAAATTGACCTTGAAAGTAGTGGCGAATATCCTAATGGTGGATCCTCTAGGTCGAGAAAAGTCGATATGGGAGATATTCTTGGCGATAATGTCATCAGGAAGCGAGCTCCATCTACATTGTCATAGCATTGCTTTGTGTTTAGGTTTTCTTTTTTCCTCCTTTATTGAATTGAATGCCGCTGCTGCTTAAACTTGGAGAGTTAATAAAGACTAAATTTTTGAAGACTTATCTTGTACCAGAATTTAGTGTTTCACTCAAACTCTCTTTATCATCTATATGATCGCCTCATTATCCAAACTGATTCCTAAGTTATCATTAAGCTGTTTAAAGTAGTTGACACACTACCTTCGGCCCATGCTCACCTTGTCCAAATTTGCAAATGCTTCCTTAATAATCATCCGGAGAAGATTGAGATACACCATATTTATAGAGAAGTAAATGCGTGTGCAGACTGGCTAGCTAATGTCGGAGTTAATCAAATGCAACAAGTAGTTATTTGGGAGCCGGATGATATACCGAACCATTTATTCCGTCTGATGCAACGGGATGTGAGGGGTGTTTCGTGGCCGCGTCTTGTTCCCTTTTATGCTTTTTAGTTTTTTTTATCTTTGTTCTAGTTTGCATTTCGGTTTGGGCTTAATCCCCCTTCTTGTAACCCAAAAAAAAAAAAAATCTATATAATGTCATACATACTACCTCATACGTTTTTAGAGGCCATGTCTTCGTTGCGTACTAGGTAAACCACCAGGTTTAACTATACGAGTAAACCCCCAGGTTTAACTATACGAGTGTGACAGACTCGAATTATATACACAAAATTGTTCTTGGAGAGTCTTGAACCTGAGACCTATAAAAGTTCCACCCATATTTTAATCACTAAACTCCACCCATGCGAGTTCGTTTAACTATTTAATATCATTGTAGTTTAGCCATCGACTATTATCTCTTCTTTCTCATCGGACATAAATTAAATGACATTTCCCACACGTAGGAGCGTAGGGCAATGGATGTTTGAGGGCAAACATTCAGAGCTTAATCAAAAAACAAATCAAAAAATCATTTACTTGATATAAATGAGTAGATCGATACTTACCATTTCTCATGATAAATTGTTCTGAATCTTTAAAATATACTTAATGTGTACCTTTAAGACAAGTGCTAAAAAACAAAATAAAAAACGTTACAATAATTGTGTAGCCAATAGACCTACTTTATTATAAAAACTTAACCTCGAACTACTCATTCTAGCTTATATCCTCCTAAGAACTTGATTTGGCAACGTGAAGTCTCCTCGGCACACTCGAGTAAAGTTTTGCGAAATTTGCTCAAAGAATCATCGCTAGGACGAGTGCCACATCCACTGATGACAAGCTTGTTCAAAACCGGAGCACTTGTTAACAACCATGTCACAAGATTCAACGTTTGTTGGTCGATTCGAACCGTACCCATAATTAATTTCAAGTGATTCACATGTTCAACTAGCACAAATGATATAGCCTTTGTATCCCAAACAATATCGTACATGGTAGAAAACTGTAACACAAGAACCTTTAAATTTGGACAATGCAACATTTGTTGTTTTGATGTTGCCATTAACAAGTCAAAGGAGTTAATTTCAAATAATGTAAGGTTTGTCAAATTAGGGAAGATAATCCCGGTAGGACTATTGAAGAGCTTCGTCGTTAAACCACCGTCGAGTAGAAGCGACTTGAGATTCAAAATTGAATCGAATGTCCGCATTGATACAAACGAAGAAGAATTAGCAATAATGGATAAATTCTCCAATATTGGAGCATTAATAACAACGTCAATAATGTCTTCAAGGACCGACGACATATCTGTAGTTATACGCAATCGATTCAAACTCTTACTTGATATTGACACCGAACGAATTTTACCCTTTGGCTTAACATAAAGGGAAAAGCACAAGTATACAAGCAATGGACAACTACTTAATATCCGTCCCAAAAATTCGTAATCAACCGAACCAAGGCTAAGTTTCTCAAGGTTTGGAAGAATAATGGGATGTGAAACAAACCGATTAGAGTGTTTGACAAACAGTAATGATGACAAGTGAAGTGATACCAACGACTGAATTTGAAAAAAGCTAGGCGGACAAACTCGTTCACCCAATGTAGAATAACCAAGCATTGCTATGTGTTGGGTGTTACAAGCACGTAGTCGACGAGCCCATGAGTCTAATATAGGCTTTACACAAGGTTCTAAATAGAGGGAACGGCCAAGATCAATACTAAAGGTGTTCATACAAGGTGTGGTGAATAATGTGAAAAGGTTATCAAGAATGTTCCAAAACTCGGAAATATTGTATTCAACTGGTATGAGTAATTTGACGTTGAAATCAGTGGTGGTAATATTGACAGTGCCGCCTCGAGGAAACTTGAGGTCGGAGATAATCTTGCCGATAATGTCGTCCGGAAGGGAGTTCCATCTATTATGTTGTAGCATTGCTTTGCGTTTTAGGTTTTTTTTTTTTTTTTTTCCTTTGTTGATCTTGGAGAGGATGGAGTTACGGCAAGGTTAGGTTATCAAGAATGAATTTGAATTTGGTATTGAAATGATTACTATATGATATGGTAGGTATTTGAAAGCACCAAATTTAACTAGCTTGGAATTGATAAGAAATTGAGTCAATTCCAATTCCAAATTCTATGGGTTTCCAAACACTTTAAATATCTTAATTACAGAATTTAATTCCAATTCAGAATTCCCAAACACTTGAAATACTCTGTATCATATATAATAGGGATAATATTATATCTTCTTATCTTATATCTTATATTCTTTTATTTTTGTAATATTTATCCAAGATTTCTCATTCAAAATTATGATAATTTGGAGAAACTTCCGTTTGTTTTTTACAAAATAAGAAAAGAGACATTAATAATCTCTCTCTATTATCGTAAATTAAATATCGATAAGACCAAAACGTCCTTCTTTTCAAATTCGTCGAATATGTCTTTAGAAATGATATTTAGTTCTCGAGGCCTAAATAAAATTATGTTCTTCGGACTTGGGTTTTCTTTTACTATATGAAACCCACCTTAAGGATTTCGTTCAAAGGATGTTTTGATTTTTAGCTAAAAAAAACAAAACTGTTTTTCCTTTGATTTGATTTTTTACTACACCATTGAATCTTGTGTTGGGTTCCTTCATGATACAATTTTTAGTGTAAAGCTTGAAAGGTTAAAAAGGATAGACGTTCTATAGCAACTTAAATCCACCATTGAATATTTTTCTACTTTAGGGATACATTAAGTCTCCTACCCGTCACAAGCTTGTGACATGTTAAATATCATCCACATAGGTAGATATGAAAAAAATCAGAGTGCTTAGGATTCATGTAGGTAATTAGACATTCCATATCGTACCTTCTAGGTTCTACTTGGTTTTACAATCGCATACCGAGTTGCACAATTAAAACGAATTGTATAAGATTATATTCATGTCATAAGAAAAGTAGCTAAAAAAACAATTATAATATTATATGAAAGGTAAACAAAAAATTTGTACGGAGCGAGTAATCAGTCTAGCTCATATGCTCCTAAGAATTGGACTTGACATTGTGAGGTACAATCTACACACTCAAATATAGTTTGGCAAAATTGAGATTTCAGCAATTTATCACTAGCACGACAACAAGAGACGGGCGCAAAGAGAACGAGCGAGCTTCTCCAAAACCTTAGCACTTCTTAGCAACATTGTCACTAGATTTGATAGAATTATATAGAAAGGTTTGAATTGTATTAGAATTGCATAGATTACAAAGAGTACAAGACTTTGTTTATATACTAATTACAATTGAGAGGCAATCTACCCTAATAGCTTAAGCTAGCCGTAATACATAACTTATAATACAAGCATGATATCAACTAAGAATATTTACATGATATTGTAGGATAATTTTGACCTAAATAATATTAACATATATGGTTAGAAATATTTACGATATTATTCTCAATATGCCCCCGCAAGATAGACGTCGGTACGGAAAGTCCAATCTTGGAGAGAGAATGGTGGTGCGCCGGTAGAAACGAGACGGTGGATAGGTGGCTTAGAAACGGTGAAGGTCAGGGCAGTTTTTAAGGATGATGAGCTGGTTCGATCCCAATACTGCGACATATTGATAGGTGATCCATCAAACTGGTGCGACAATGTAGACGGGTGGGTCGTCGGAATGGGGTAGTATACGGGTTGTCATGTGCTTGAGTGATGGGTGATCATCAAACTGGTGCGGCGATGTAGACAGGTGGGTCGCCGGGGTTGAGTTGTTGTGAGGTTGAAACAAGGGTGGTAATTGATGAAAAAATATAAAGCGAGCATGGGGTTTAATGGCGATCGTACCACCAGGTCTCACAACCACGATGCGCCAAAGCTTGTAGGTGGGTCCACGTTCTATAATTTGCGGGGTTGGAACGCGGGTGTTAATCATCCTTGGTCTTAGGAATTTCCATAGGGTTTGTCTAGCATGATGAAAGACTGAAATTTGTAAGCCATGGAGGAGCTAGATTTGGGTTTGCCATAATGGCAAGATGTTGCTGCGTGGAGTATCATTTTTTTTTTTTTTTTTTGTGGGGAAAATAGGGTTTCATAGAATGAGGGGTTAAAAGTCTAAATGGAGATTTATGCATGAAAGAAAAGAAAAGGAGTGGAGCTGTGGAGGAAACAGGGGATACGTGAACAATACTTTTTTTTTTTTATAGAAGTAGGGAAGGTAAGAGTTTGTATGGGTTTTGCCAATGATAAAGAATATGAGATAAGGGGTTTTATACATAAAACTAACGAATTCTGGTTTTGATGACGAATTGGGAAAATTCGGGTTTTGATGATAAATTCGGGCTTTTGGATATAAGCCAAATTCGGGTTTTGACGGTTGTGGCCATAATATTGACCACAAGTTTGGTTTGTCCTTCTTTGATATTTATCAAGATAAAAAATCATGAATAGGGCTAGTTTTTACGTTAAAGTAGGAAAAAAAAATATTGTGTGGGTTAGAATAAGCAAAGCTCAAGACGGGTGTTTTTGGTTTTTGGTTGTGATGTTGGTTTGTACCAAGAGGTTGGTAGTTTTGTGACAATAGATGGTGAATGTGAGGTTTTTTTTTTTTTTTTTTTTTTTTTTTTTTTTTCCAACGGTTGTGGGAAAAAAAAGGTATTGGCCATAGTTTTCGGAGTGGTGACTAAAAGGGTGGTAGCCAAAATATAGATGAGGGGTTTTATGCAATTCTAGGGTTGGTGGCAGCGGAAGAGAGGGAGGTTGTAGGTAGGGACAACCAAGTGAACTAGGGTTTTTGGGTGGGTGGTTTGGCCTAAGGATCTACTCTGAGGTGTTACCCTCTATCAAGAGCACGAGGCTCTGATACCATGATAGAATTATATAGAAAGGTTTGAATTGTATTAGAATTGCATAGATTACAAAGAGTACAAGACTTTGTTTATATACTAATTACAATTGAGAGGCAATCTACCCTAATAGCTTAAGCTAGCCGTAATACATAACTTATAATACAAGCATGATATCAACTAAGAATATTTACATGATATTGTAGGATAATTTTGACCTAAATAATATTAACATATATGGTTAGAAATATTTACGATATTATTCTTAATAAGATTCACCACAGATTTGCTAAATCGATTCAAATCCGTATACAATTCTATACGTTTCACTTGTTGAACTAGCATAAACTCGACTTCTTGATTCCAAATCATCTCTTTATAGTTGAAAAGCTTATCTAACACCAGAACCTCTAAATTGGGACAATGCATCATTTGTTGCTCAATTATTTCTTGAAATATTACAAAGCTCGATCGCTGATAATTTAAGGTGAATCAATTCGGGTAAGCTAGTAGGCCAATTGATAAACCTAATCGGTATTAGCGTCTTGACATTTGAAGTCAAATCCAACATATGCATTGATAATAAGGAATTAGAAAAATAATCCAATTGTTCCAATATTGGAGTATCGATAATAACATCATGGATCGACTTCTCACCTAATTTTATATGTAATGGTTTTAAACTCTTACTTGTAATTAATACCACAATTTCTTGAGGAACATTAATCGACAAGGATAAGTCTTCAAGTGACGGGCAACAACTTAAAAACCTTCCCAAATATTCGTAATCGAACTCACGCAAATGAAATTTCTTGAGGTTTGGAAAAACAATGGAATTAGGAATTCTCCAACCGACGGGGTCGCTATAAAACCACAAATCAAGTGTTAACAAGGAATGCTGTTAAGACGATATGAGGGGAAAGGTTGATTTTATTAGCTTTGGCAATTCGTCTTATATAACAATTACAATGCAAGGATATCGAGATATTATACGATATTTGATAACAATAATATCGTATGATATCGCATATAGTCCCGTAAATATAGCTAACACTAATTATATTGATATATTTCCTAATACCCCTCTCAAGCTGGAGTATGAAGATCAAGAGTGCCCAGTTTGCGGAGAAGGCCAAGAAATTACGGGGCGCCCAATACTTTGGTAAGAATATCCACAAGTTGATGTGTGGTAGAAATGTGAGTAGGTGTAATTAACCCTTACGTAATCGCGTCACGGACAAAGTGGCAATCAATTTCAATACGTTTCGTTCGCTCATGGAAGACGGGATTACAAGCAAGGCCAAGAGCCGATTGGCTGTCACTAAAAACATCAATGGGGCGAGACAAGGTGACCCCAAGATTGAGGAGAAGTCCCTTGAGCCACTTCAATTCGCAAACAATATTCGCCATGGCCCGATATTCGGCTGCAGCTGACGGGAGGGAGACCGTGGGCTATTTTCGTGTTTTCCACGAAATTGGAGAACCACCAAGAAATATGTACCAACCGGTAACAGAGCGCCTGGTAAGTGAGCAGCCTCCCCATTCACAATCACACCAACCCGAAAGTGTGAATTCACTATCTTCGCGCAACAAAATTCCTTGATCCGGACCTCCTTTGAGGTACCGAACAACACGCAATGCAGCAGCCATATGTTCCTCGTGCGGCTGATGCATAAAGCGAGATAGAATATGGACGGCGTAGGATAAGTCGGGGCGCGTAACAGATAAGTAGACCAGGCGACCAACGAGACGCCTATAAGGCCCGGCATCTTTGAGCACGTCACTCGTTGCCGCATCCAATTTGTGATGTTGTTCAATTGGTATGACAACGGGCTTTGACCCTAGAAGGCCGGCTTCAGAAATGATGTCAAGAGCGTATTTAAGCTGAGAGATATAAAGACCTTCGGCACTCCGAACAACTTCGAGGCCAAGAAAGTATTTCAGAGGCCCCAAGTCTTTCATATGAAAGCAAGCAAATACGTCTTGAATTTTGCAACAGCGGAAGAATCATTACCTGCAATGACTAAGTCGTCTACATAGATGTGAACAAATAAACGAACTTCGCCTTGCGAGTAAGAAAATAATGAGTAGTCAGAATAGGAATGGTGTAAGCCGTAGGTCTTAAGAGTAGATGTGAGTTGGGCAAACCAACACCTAGGAGCCTGAGAAAGGCCATGTAGTGACTTTTTCAGGCAACACACTTTACCTTCCTTCCCGCGACTAAAACCAGGAGGAAGCCGCATATAAACTTCTTCATTTAGATCACCATGTAAGAACGCGTTATGGACGTCCATTTGATGGAGTTCCCATTTATTAATTACAGCAACAGCTAGGAAGGTGCGGATTGTACCCATCTTGACTACGGGAGCAAATGTTTCGCCATAGTCAGGTCCTTCCACCTGATGATTCCCAAAGACAACAAGACAGGCTTTCAAACGCTCAACAGTACCATCGGATTTATACTTAATTTTTATACCCATCGATACCCAAGTGCCTTCTTGTCCGCGGGTAAGTCAGCCAACTCCCAAGTACTGTTACGTTCAACAGCATCAATCTCCTGTTTCATGGCGTCACACCAGCCATTATCACGGATTGCCTCCTTAAAAGAAGGTGGTTCAATACCGGCTATAACTGCTGCAAGAAATTCACGGTGTGGAGCAGAAAACGAATGACAATCAAGGTAATTAGCTAGGGAGTAAGCGGTACCTGAGGAAGACGTAGGGGAGCCATGAGTATTGGAAGGCGTGGATGGACTGTTGGTTGTACCGAGAACATACCCACTGAGACGATAATTGGGAATTTTTATCCGTTTGCCGCGACCCATCTCAACTTGAGACTCAGTGGTTGGACCAAGGTCAGACTCGGGACACGTAGGACCAGAAACACCCGTAGAACCAGGAGCATCGGTCACTGCACCCGTAGCTGTGCTAGTCTCGGCACTACCATTAAAAGGCTCATCAATAGGATCAGAAGAGGATGAAACTGGAGGTGGAGAGGCCGTGTATGATGATGCAAGAGCAAATAGGAAAACCGTTTCACAAAAAATAACATCACGGAAGACGTAAAAAGTTAGTCTCAAGATCATATAGTTTTCAACCCTTCTTATTATTTGGATAGCCAACTAAAATGCTTTTACGACTTCTATTTTCGAATTTGTCACCTTTTGTGTTTTGATTATGAGCATATGAAAGACACCCGAACACTCGCAAATTTGAGTAAGAAGGGGCAACACCGTAAAGGTATTCATAGGGGGTCAAGTTATTAATTAAAGGAGACGGAGTCCTATTAATTAAATAAACAGCTGATAAAATGCATTCGTCCCAAAAAGTCATTGGTAAATTAGCTTGAAAACGAAGAGCCCTAGCCACATTCAAAATATGCTGATGTTTATGTTCGACGCGCCCATTTTGTTGGGGCATGCCAACGCAAGAAGTCTCAAACTTGATCCCATTTGAAAAGAAGTAACCGGCCATGACATTGAATTCCGTGCCATTATCACTTCGCACATTTTTAACTTGTTTAGAGAATTGGGTTTGAACCATATTAAGAAAACTGGTGAACATATCAGTGACCTCAGTTTTATCATGCAATAAATAAATCCATGTCGCACGCGAGTAGTCATCCACAATTGTGAAAAAATATTTGGCACCACAAGAAGAAGCAATACGATAAGACCCCCATAAATCGCAATGAATTAGTTCAAACAAGTCTGATGCTCGCTTATTATTCAAATTAAAACTGTTACGATGTTGCTTGGCTAAATGACAAGCATCGCAAATAATGTCTTTATTGCAATTCAAACTAGTAAAAGAGGGAATAGCCTTGACCACTTTATCCGACGGATAACCGAGACGCCGATGCCAAAGATCGAAATTCTCCTGGTGACCGTATATACCGTCGTTGGCCGCACCCCCACACAAATCCAAAACAGTCCATCCCGCAGCTTACAGGCTCCAATCGTCTTCCTCGAAGAAAGGTCCTGAATAAAACAAGATTGTTTAGTGAATTCAAAGCAATAAGAGTTGTCCATAGTAAGCTGAGATACGGACATTAAGTTGCAGATTAAATATGGAACAAATAAAACATCACGTAATGTTAAGAATTCATTTATAAAAACCGATCCCTGATGGTGGACACGACATGGTGGCCATTGGGAAGACCAACGGTCCTGCTCGGTATCTTTATCTGGTTCTCCAAACACGTTAAAGTGCCGGTGATATGGTTGGAAGCACCTGTATCAATAATCCAAGCATACATACCACTTAGACGATCGGAAGAGAGCAAAGAATTGGTTGTAGCACCAGTTAGGACGACATTGGCATGTACAGTGAAATCACGGCCTGCACCGGAATCAGACCCACGGCCTGCACTGTTCGAACCAGAACCCGAGGCTCCAGAATTTGACAAGCCGAGACCACGAGAGCCATTTGATCTAGAGTGACGATATTCAGCTAAAGTACGAGATATTTCACCCCACCAATCAGGAAAATGATTAGTTTTAAAGAAACATTTAGGCACATCATGACCACGGGTTTCGCAGTGAGATCAAAACAGAGAACGTCGCTCACCGCGCTCCTAATCCCTGAGAGCGCGCCAGTCGGGGGCGGCAGAAGGTGTGAAAAAAATAGCCACCTCAGAGACATCGGGTTGTGACTCGATTTTGAGTCGTTCTTCTTGTATGATAAGATTTTACGCCCGACTAAGAGTCAGAAGAGGATCAATTTGAAACTGAGAAGATCGGATATTACCGTAAAGGGTGGAATCGAGTCCTATGAAAAATTGATGCAATCTTTCATTATCCAACCGTTTAAGAGCATATGGACCGATCTTGCACTCGCACTTACCACACCTACAAGCAAATGGCGGTTCGTGGATGATAATGGCGTCCCAAAGAGACTTGATTTTGCCATAATAGGATGTAACATCCATTCCTTTGATTTGCTTGCAGTTGTACAATTGAGTCCTGAGACTATGAATCATCGTACTGTCAATCACAGCAAATTAGGCTTTGATTTCTGCCCAAAGAACAGATGCATCGTCGACACAGGAGATATTATCGAGTAGGGATGGATCAATTATATTTCTGATCCGTTGTACCAAAGTGCAATTAACTACGATCCAGTTGTCGAGTTCGAAAGCAGTGGTGGGTTTCTTGATAGACCCATCGATAAATCCGAACTTGCGACGATATTTGAGAGAAAATGTCATAAAGGCGTCGTAATTATCACGACGAAGCACAACATTTGATATCTTAGCACCCGGAACATCATGTGAACCAAGATAGTAAGGACTAAGGGGATCAATTTTTAGAGTTGAATCGAGTATTTCGTCGGTAGGCAAAGCTGCGTTTTTGATGATCTTTGTGATTGAAAAAGAAAAGAAAATTAGGTTAGGTTATTTTGTGTGAAAAGAGAGGAATTCCCTGATACCATGTTAAGACGATATCAGAAGAAAGGATGATTTCATTAGCTTTGGCAATTCTTCTTAAATAATAATTACAATGCAAGGATATCGAGATATTATACGATATTTGATAACAATAATGTCGTATGATATCGCATATAGTCCCGTAAATGTAGCTAACAATAACTATATTGATATATTTCCTAATAAATGCATTCGAAAAACGTTTGGTAGGTACAATTGATGAGCATCAAATTGATGGAAATCTCCAAAGCTAGCGAGCTTTGTGTGTTGGACGTTACGAGAACGTAGTTGACGAGCCCATGTGTCGATGATTGGCCAGCAACAAGGTTCGTCATAGTGGTAAGCGTGAATATCAAGACAAAATGTGTCGATAACGGGTGGCGCGAATAAGGTGAAGAGTTTATCAAGGATGGTCCAATATTCGTAAATATTGTAGGTAGGTTTGTCATATAGTTTGTAATGTTGTTCGATGCTGAAATTAGTAGTGGAAGTAGTAATGACAGTATCACGAAGAGGGCCAAGGCGGGAAATAATGTTGAAGATGATGTCGTGGTGAAGAGCACTCCATCTATGGTGTTGTAGCATTGATGTGCGACAAAGTTTTTGTTCCCGTTCCATTGTTGAATGTTTACGGCAAGAAAACTAAGGTTTATGGTAAGGAAATACCCGTATTTCATTTTTTTTCTATTTAATATAGCCTATGATTGGCTATGCCTATAATCCTAACAAGTAAAAATTTCACTTCTTATGATTCAGTTTATTTCAGGTTTGCTCCATTCATTCAATTCAATTTGATATAATTGCTAGTCACAAAATTCAAGAATAAAGTTGAGGAATTTCATTAACAAAAATATGCTCAAAAAATAAATGGGGCACTTCTAGTGAATTAGCCGAAAGTGGAATATGGAGCAAAACCTAAAAATCGGAAGGAATAATTTTCATTATTTTTATTTTTATTAATATTAATCATATTATTGTTAAGTTTTTTATTTCTTAAGCTCAGTTAAGGAATTGTAAATCTAAGAGACTCACGGCCTAGGACGATAATAGAAAAACACACACTGACACACAATAGTTTATTATAAGTAAAAGTGAACCAAAAAGGTGGCATAGTAATTTCATTTAACGAGAAATAAAAATCAAATACCATAACTTGATTAAACAAAAAACAAAATCTACTCAATTAACTTTGTGATGTCTCTGCGATGACAAATTGACCAAATATTATTGTGGCTATTTATTACTTCTTCTTTGCCGATCAGCTCCTTGTTGTTCCATTCAAAGTTTCGCAACTTTAATCCTAAAAAGTCAAATAAACAAATCTTTCTAAGGCTGTTTATATACTCCTTAGAGTTTGATTTGACATCGTGATGTAGCCTTGGCACACACAAATAAAGCTAGGTAAAAGTGAGGTTTGGCCAAGTAAAAACTAGAAGGATCGTATATAGTTAGAATGAGCTTCTTCAAAACCTTGACACTTCTTAGCAAGAATCTTACTAAATCCAACAATTCTTTGCCAAAAAGATCGAAACTCGTACTCGAATATAACTTTATGTGCTTCACATGCTCAACGGGTACTAATACGGCTTCTTGATTCCAAACCATCTTGTTAATCCTATAAAGACTTAACTCAAAAACCACCAACTTAGGACAATGTAGCATTAAACCTATTGCTTTGAATATTTCAGGCAAATTTATAACTAAGTATAGGTGAGTTAAATTAGGGAAGATTATTGTCGTCTTCGAACCAAGGACGATCCTCCTCGAACTTGCATCGACTTTAAGAGACTTGACGTTCGAAATTGAATCTAACATCCACATTAATAATATGGAAACGGAATAATAATCCAATTTCTCTAACATTGGAGCATCAATGATAAAATCATGAATCGAAAACCCTTCTAGCGCTATATGTAATCGCATTAATTTCTTGCTTTTAAGTGATACCAAACGCCCCTCAATCCTATCAACGGACAAGGACAAGTCTTCGAGTGATGGGCAATAACCTAATAACCATTTCAAAAATCCATAATTTATCCAATCTAGAGTTAGTTTCTTGAGAATGGTGAAGAGTTAAGAACGATAAACACCTAAGAGGAGAAGGGGGTGAATTAAGTGTACCTTTTAAAAAATTTCTCCTTTACTTGGTTAGAGACTAACACAAGTAAGAACTATTAAGTACACTTGAGAAACTTAATGGATTGTATGTAAGTTTACAAGAGATACAACAGGTCTATGCAATAGTATGAATGACTGTTGCGCAACACTGGCAATGAGATTGATGGATAAAAGTAGAATGATAAAAGAACGTAAAAGTAAATAAACAAACAAGATAATGTTTAAAAAATTGGTTCAGCTCTTACTCCGGAGCCTATGTCCAACCGTTATTTTATTGCTTCTTTAGAAATTTACTTAAACTTAACTAAACCATTACAATGAAAATAATTCGCCAACCTACTCTGGTTGCAATTGCTTGAAGCTACTCTGCTTCAAAACATTCCCTTGCTCAAAGCTACTCTACTTCAAGATTTAAGTTCTATCTCAACGGTTTACAGAGTCAGAATATCAGTGGTTCACTTAAAAACATGGAGATTATAATTAAGACCTAAACACGAGAATCATTGAACATATTCTTTATGCAATAGTGAAGCGAACTGATAATTGGAGATTTTGTAGCTTTAAAAAACAATCGAAGACTATTGAAAACAGAAAAACGGTTTTGCAAATGATTGAAGAACAAAGCTTTAAATGCTGAAAAGATTTGCAAAGTGTTTTACAGCGAATGCTCTTCAAAGTCTTGGCAATAAATGATGTCTAAGGCTTCTTATTTATAGTAGAATAAATGACCTAAGGTGGGTACCTTAGATAATATAATTTATTAATAAATTAAGTAACTTAGATTGATTGTAAGTGTTAATTGTTGCTTTACCACAGAAAAAATAAGAATGCTTTAGCTTTTCTCAGATTTTAAGTTCCAACATACTCAACCTGACAACTTACCACAAATGGTAAAAAGCATTTGTACTTGACTACTTCAACTTTCCAGTTATGTAAAAGTAAGATGCACACTTAAAGAGGAGTTGAATTATTCAATTTGAGCTCTTTCATTTCTGAAATTATTTTAAAACGTTGTTTTTCAAATTTCAAACCTTTTAGAATATTGCTTTTGAAAGGATTTGAACACTTATGAATTTTCCGACAACTCTCCATACGTTAGTACCAGAAACTGTGGTGCAACAGTCGCAAGAAGTGTTGCATGGTTTTGCAATCACTTATGCTTAAAAGAGGATATTTTTAACTATCTCGTTTACAACATTCATTCTAGGCAATAGGCTTCCTTGACTTGTCTTTCATTTTGATCATCTTTGGGCTTCTTTGAACAATCATTAGATGCTTCAATTTGCTAAACAATTTAATTAACTAAGAAGCAAACAATTAAATGACAATGAAACTTGGCATCATCAACCAAGTGTGTCCTGACAAATTCTTCCACGGTGAACGTTAGCCTAAGAGTCGTTATTTAACACATAATTGACTACTTCCCTTCTTGACATCATCAAGAGAAGGACATAAACATATTGAAGTAGTACATAATTAAACCAAAGGCAAATATTCGAAATAAGAGAGAAGAATAGTCCACAATTTGCATAAGAGTTAAAAACAAGGAGCCAAAAGGTTAGGAAGGCAAGAGAGGCATATGAATCCTCATTCGTCATCATCGGGTGCACCATCACCAAGAGCTTGCACACGCTCAATGAGATCTTCATTAATGATATTGAGCTCAACGACTTCCTCCTTAAGGGGCTCATTGTCAACGACCAAATTAGACATCATGGTCAAAACTTATCTAACTTTTCATGGTCTGCACCCATTTCAACAGTTGAACCAACTGTTGCACCAGATTTACCCTTTCCCGAGAACTTGTGAATCAACTTCCCATTGCTAGTTGCCAAAGTCATTTGAGAAAGTAAACCCATGGTCATTTCATCACTCAACTTATCAATACCGGGGCTACCTTTCATGACAAGCTTCCTCTTCATAAAGATAATGGACAACCACATACCATAGGGAATCACGGTTTTCTTGTCAAATTTTCCCTTTTGAAGGTCGGGGGCTATCTCATTTATACGGCGAAGAATGAGTTGGGTAAGGTTGATTGGACGATGCTTGAAAATATTATTGAGAAGAAGCATCTCAAGAAGAGAGCATCTTCCCCGACTATTGATGCTCGGTAATATGGCTCGGTGAACAAGGTTTAAGGTGAAACGGTGAAGGGCACGAAGTTCATGAGCATAAATGTTGGTTGATCCATTGTCATTATCAGTTTGAAGGGTTCTCAGAACCTCACTAGCCATAGTTTCATCAATATCACCCCAAGTAATCTTAGGAAAGGAGGTAAGGCCCACGGCTTCAACCTCAAGGTAGGAGGCAAGTTGGTCAATGGTCAAGACAAAGGGTTTTTGGTTTATGAATGCCGAGAGAGTTCCTGATGCAACATCAATCTTGACTGTTGCATAGAACTGAGGGGGTGTTTGGTTGAGAGGTTTGGAATGGAATGGAATGGATTCTAGTCATTCCAACCCAACCCCTTAGAATCCCATACCCACCTCCTCCCCATGGATTCAAACTCCATTCCTTCATGTTTATTTTTCTAATGAACCAAACATGTTTTGGAATGTATGGAATTGGAACCCCATACTTCTATGGTTTCTCATTCCAATCCATTCCATTCCTAAGTAGTGAACCAAAGAATCTCTAAATTACCTCCGACATATACACCGGATAGTATTTGTCGAGGAGATCAAACAAATCTTGACCAAAAACAGCAGCTTTGAAGAATGCAAAAGCCGTAGAAGAATCATACCATGATTTTTTATATCGCCTCCCACTATGGAAGCAACATGCAAGCATTCCTTGACAAAGCTTGAGAGTGTCATCCGGAAGATCGAGAGTATTGAGATGAGCAAGGACATCGTTTTTGAATGCATCATCATGAACTGTTACTATCAACTCCGTGCAAGTATTGAGAGGAATTGTATCCTCACTGATATCCTCATCATCCGGTTCTACCACCACCTTATTTTTCCTTGGGTATCACTATGCCAAATCTGGCCATCAATAACGAGCGTATCACAATGGCTTAATGCATTTAATAATGACACTTAGATTACCGTTTTCCAAATATTGGAGGAAACCTAGACCGCGCTAATAAGAATAACAGTTTTCCTCGAAAACCATTGTTGTTATAATGTGACAAAAGCTGCTTAACAAACTGTTATCAAAAACATTTTAACGATTTCCAAAAACTCGTTATAAAATCACTCTTATCAACAGTTGTTAGACAACCGTTACCAGTTTAAGAAAACGACATTTCAAAAACCGCTACTAAATTAACACCAGCAACGGTTTGTGGTACCCACTGTTATGTTATAGATACGAGTTTCTTGTAACTGTTATCATTTTTTATTATGAAAGAACGATTTTTCAATTCAACTGTTGTCACTATTTGATTAGATTTCTCAGTTTGACCACTGCATGCAAAACTTTATCAGAACTTTAATAAATATTCAATTTGATCAAAGTAGTTCTATAAATATGTCTTCATAATGTTTTAGGTCAAAATCTAAATTATCAAACATTCTCTCTTTAATTTCTCTCTAAATAAAATATGCCTGGTGTATCGGAGCTACAATCACATTCTCGTTACGCACAGTCTTTTACTTGCATTCTCCATAATCTCCCAGTTCATTATGATGTGAAAAGAAAGGGTTTAAACCCTGATTTTGGGTGGTTGACACAAATGCTTCATTACTCTGGTTTCACTGTAGTTAAAACACTGTACCCTGTGTCTAAAAACAAGTAAGGTTTTGTAGGCTTTGCTTTTATCGAGTTTGACGAAGTAGACTGCCATGATAATTTCGTCAGGCAAGAAAATTAGGGGCCAGATTTGCGGAGGGAAGATGCGGGGAAAGATGACTTCTATTCAGATTCTAGACAAAAGGGCCCTTATCTATGGGTTGCGACCCATCTTGATCATCATCTGCTGAGATATTACAGGAGGCATCACATTCTTACCACAGTGCCTATGTCATCGGAAAACAAGAGGTCATTCCACCTGCGCTGCCCGCTGATGATAAAAAGCCGATCTACGACTTGATCTATATCGAAATTCATGAAGAGTATCCTAATAATTCATCAAATTCAAATAATTAAGTCTTTAATTATTATCTGGCATTATAAGTTGTATTTGGATTATGGTGGTTCTTTGAATTACAGTTTAATTATTTATGTTATTTGTTACGTTTGTTTGTTACCCCATCCTCTGGAATTCAGAGACAATATCACCAAAAAAATTCGTGTGTCCTCCGGAAGTACGGTACTCCATACAGTCAAAGGAAATTCACCAAATAAAATATTATAATGACTAACTTTCTACTTATAATAATAAAAAGAATGGAAAGCATATATATATATATATATATATATATATATATATATATATATATATATATATATATATATATATATATATATATATATATATATATATATATATATATAGAAGGGTTCTAGTAAGTCCCTCATATCATATGAGTCCCTAAGTCCTTATAAGGGCCTTTGGGTGGAAGAGATGGAGGGATGAGATTACATCTCAATGGATGGCCATAAATCTCCCTCCCTAATCTCCCTTCCTAATCCCTGTACAACTCCTTCCTAATTTGTATAACTCCATCCTCCTTCTAATTCTCCCAACTCACTCACCCACTCATCATCCATTTCATTGATTCACTTCTTCAATCATTCACCCCCTCTCTCCTCATTCTCTCCCAACAAAAAGAAACCCAAAAAATAAAAACAAAAACCAAACAAAAACCACATGGCAGCCAAACCACCCACAACCACCATTCCCTCCACCACTCGTCTGCCGGTCTCCTCTCCACTCCTGCCGCCACCGTCCCTTCCTCAGTCACCAACACCACTCACCAACACCACCGCACCACTGCCACACACCACCACCGCCATATCCCGCCTCCCTCCTTTTCTCCTTTTTTTTATTTGTCATTTGTTGTTTGGTGGTGACAACCCCACGACCTCCTCTAAACACCACCAACACCACCGCACCACTCACCAACACCACAGCACACCCGACAACCCCACGACCTCCTCTGAACCGCACGCACCAACACTCACCACCACCATTTTCGTTTTTGAATTTTTTTTTCAGATTTCGTTTGCTTTTTTCGTTGGTGTTGATGCTCTTGGTGTTGTCGTTGTCGTTGGTGTTGTCGTTGGTGTTGTCATTGTTGTTGTCGTTGCTTTGTTTTTTGTTTTTTGTTTTTTGTTTTTTTTTGCTTTTTTTTTTTGTTTTTTAGATTTACTTTACTGCTTTTATGGTTAATTTGTTTTTTTTTGGTTTTTTTATTGTTATTTGGTTTATTTTTTTGTTATTTGGTTTTGTCAGATTTACTTTATTTTATTATTGTTATTTGGTTTTTTAATTTTTGTTGGTTATTGATGGGTTGTTATTTTAATTTGTTCAGATGTAATATTTTTTGATTAATTACGATTTTTCATATTTATTTGGTTTTTATAAAAGTTATACTATTTACGACTAAAGTTATACACCTAAAACATTAACGTTATACATTTTATGACTAAAGTTATACCCTTGAAACATTACAGTTACACTATTTACGACTAAAGTTTTACCCTTGAAACAATAAAGTTACAATTTTTATGACTAAAGTTATACATATTGTCGATTAAGTTATACACTGCGTGCATTAAAGTTATACACACGATATATAAATTTTTTGAGAATTTGTTTAGACTATTATTTTTTTTTGAGAATTTTGTTTGTGGGATGTCTTTCGGTTTTTTTTCATTATTTTTTTTGGCCTTTTTTTAGTGTTTACATATTATGGTTTTTTTTAGATAAGGATTTTTGTTTATCTAGTATTGTTGGTTTGGATTTTGGTTTTTTCTTTTATTAAAGTTTGAATTTTTTTTATTATTTATTTTTTTCAGATCTACTTTTTTCAGTCCACTATATTTTTTTGTTAGATTATTTATTATTATATTGTATTTTCTAATTTTTGATCTTTGTTGTTTTTAATTTCTAATTTGTTATTTTTCAAGTTTCATATTTTGGGCTGAAGTTATACAATAATCAAAATAAAGTTATACTATTAACTACTAAAGTTACATTGTATAAATTGAAGTTACACAAATTTTGGACTAAAGTTCTACATCTTGTCTATTAAAGTTATACAATGGGTGCATTAAAGTTATACATCTTGTCTATTAAAGTTATACACTGCGTGCATTAAAGTTATACAATTTTGGACTAAAATTATACAAAAAAAGACTAAAGTTATACAATTTTGGCCTAAAGTTGCGCAATTTTGGACTAAATAATGTCACTTTATGGACTAGAGTAATTTGGACTTAAAGTTATACAAATATGGACTAAAGTTATACAAATTTGGACTAAAGTTATACAAATATGCACTAAAGTTATTCATAATAACAATGAAGTTGAACATAATGTCATTGAAGTTGCACACAATGTGGATTGAAGTTATATATAATGTCAATGAAGTTATACTTAATGTTGATTGAAGTTGTACAAAATGTCTTTGAAGTTGTACACATTTTGTATAACTTTAGTTTAAAATAGTATAACTTTAGTCATATTTTGTATAACTTTAGTCCATAATAGTATAACTTTTAGTCCTTTTTTGTATAACTTTAATCCTTTTCTGTATAAGTTTAGTCTATAATAGTATAACTTTAGTCATTTTTTGTATAACTTTAGTCCAAAATTGTGTAACTTTAGTCCATAATAGTATAACTTTTAGTCCTTTTTTGTATAACTTTAATCCTTTTTTGTATAACTTTAGTCCAAAAATCGTGTAACTTTAATCCATAATAGTATAACTTTTGTCTAAATGTAATTAAGATTTGAAACTAACACAATGTCATTGTTGTACATAATGTAAGTTAAAGTTATACATAATGTCAGTGGAGTTATACATAATGTCAGTGAAGTTATACATAATTGTGGACAGCGGGGGCCCACGGGGTCGCTTGGGAGGAAAGAGGAACAAGCGTTTGCATTTTTGTATGGAGTCGCCACCAATTTTTATGGGAAATTGGAACCGTTCGAATACCTTGTGTCATGTCAAGACACAAAGTAGAGACATGAACACTAAGCAATCGTTACCCTTAGCATTCTATGTCTAGAATGACTCTCGTGGATGCCAATGAACACGGGTGCTCACGGAGATATGGAGTAAGGGGTGAGGGTACGTATTAGGAAGCTCTTTTGATCGAACACCTAATCCCGCCCGCCTCGATAGCGGCCTCTACTAATGATTAGGTAAGTTATTCGTACTTGATATATCGTCGGCTATATGCATGCAATGCAACATCCAATAAATTGATCCTAGCATGTGAAGATTTAACTAAGTCGGTGAACAATTAGTTAGCATACAATTGGGTCGAAATAGGATTTAATATTCAATTTCATGCAAAAACATACAAATGGTACAAGAAATATGATAAATACAACAAAACTACAATAGTGAAAATTACAATAATTACATTGAGATAGGCGATTGATGTCGAAAATACCTTTAAAACGGATAATTTGAGAAAACAAATAAAAGAGTAAATTAACGAATAAAACAGAAGGTGATAATATGGACAATAGTTAATTAAACGTAAGCTAATTAAACTAGGTCAAGCAACAACGGAGTTCAGGGACAGAATTCAGCCCAGAACAGGCGCAGCAGAGCTGCGTCCTTTGGAATAGGCGCAGCAGACGCTGCGTATGTTCCTGACCTGAATTCTGGCTGTGAAGCCGGAATTGCGTGTTGTTAATATCAATTGGTAAATTTAATGATCGATTAAATTATTTACTCGGATAAAAGTGATTAATAGGTTATTTACATATGATTAGTGGGTCATAAAACAATAGAACATGGATGGGACGGAATTAACTAACTAATTTACACGAAAGAATGATTGATTAGTGACATGAGTGAATGAAATAGACTAAACATGATGAATTAATGACAAATTAATGACGAACGTGATGAACAAACGATGAATAACAAGTGCAAATATGTCAACGACGAATTCCAGAGACCCAATATTGATTGAATCGAACCTCTAAAACCCGAATTGAGTTTAATGACGAAAACCCGCAAACATTGGTTATAAGGGATTTAAATCGGGTTTAACAATGAATTATACGAACTAATGATGATGATTAATGATATACATGCGAAATTATTAAATTATTGAGTCGAAGAATTAACAAACAAACGAAAACAAATAACAATTGAACGAATTACAGAGGATGAACGAAGAAGAAAGGAAGCGAGGAATGCGGCAAAATTTTTACGAAGAGGCGCGGCAGATATCTGCGCTTCTTCAAGAGGCGCAGCGATTCTTTTGCGTCCTTTCTCGACGGTTATCTACTGGAAATCCGTAAAAAGAGGTTTTAAAGACGGTTTTAGAAATCAGTTTTAAGAGGTATTTTCGACATAAACCTTACAACAATGATACAATAATTAAAATACAATAAATAAAAGAGAGATTATACACCCTCAGACTTACATGTTGACGAAACGAGAAGGACTAAGATATCGATTAGTGATGCTCGACGCGAATGCAAAGAAAGTGCCCTCGTAAGAGGAAAATGATTAGATTAATTAAGTTGATTGATGTGGAGTTGGTCAAATTGGTCGGTAAACGAGGCCCGGTACTCAGAAGGATCCGAGCTTACGTGGTCGAATGTTCAAGCACGTAGATGCCAAAAAGTAAGAACAAAGGTCTAGAATGCAAAGGGAGAAGAGAAGGGCGGACACTCGCGTGAGAAATATGAGGAGCGAAGGCTCCTATTTATACTAATCACGTGAAGGAATTAGGGTTTCGGAGACTCTTTGGAAGTGAATCTCGGAAAGATATGAAAATTACGCAGAAAAGGACCTGGGAAGAGGCGCAGCAGCCACTGCGTCTCTTGGAAGAGGCGCAGCACCTGCTGCGTCTGTTCCCAAGTGGTTTCCTCCTGCGGAAGAAAGATTTCCGTGTTTAAGTTATGGTAGGACGGAATAATTCAGTTTTCCTTAATATCTTATGTGAATATTACGGGAAATTGTTTACCAAAAGATAAAGATTGTGAAATATGGAATAGAAATATCCGGAACATTCCAGAACATTCTGACTCCGGATTTAACGGTTATCAGAAAATGAAGACGGTTTTAGGCCCGGACTCCAAATGTACTCTAATTACTGTCAAAACGACCGTATCGGCACGTAGATGACAACTAAGAGGTAGACATTAATATTTGAGCAATCACTTGACGATAATCTTACGAATTGTCACAAATCATTCCGCGTACCAAACATGCGGCCCAATCATCACCGGGTGGTTTGCGAGAGGTGCAGAAATGCGGTATCTACAGAGCCCCCACATGACTGAGGTTTGGACAAGGCGAAAGTCAAAGTATAGCCATTAGGTCAATCGAAGATTACAACCTGACGACTATGGTGGCGCGAGGCGGCTCAAGGGGTCTGAACCGAGGACCTGTCGTCGGGAACATTTTAGAGTCTGTCGACTATCGGGGAGGGTCGTTTAAAATCCATTAGACTACGTAAGGAGGCTCGCCAGCCATAAGAAGAGACCATACCTGAGACTTTTTTCTCGAAACGCTTCCGGAGGTACATGGGAGCTATGGAGCGAAGATCAGGCGTCAGGACTAAGTAAGGTGAGTAGCAGGACACAGACGGGAACTGCTGAAAGAAGGCTGCTTGGGTAGTCTTCGAGAAATAATTGCGAGTAGCAGGACACAGGCGGGAACTGCTGAGGTGAAACCTGCTTAGGTAGATGTTAAACTCCATGTCTTGAGAGGGACAGTACGTCCGCTTACTCTCGCTGGAGACATGATTGGGAATTATTCTTCATGTCATGAGAGGGAAAGTGTATCCGCTTACTCTCGTCGGGAAACATAATGAAGGCGTGTCGAATTCTGTGAAGGAATAAACGCTCGTTGTGACAAGCAAAAGGTCTTGGAAGAAATGAATAGTATGCAACAGTCTGCTGCTGTCGGGGAAGAGGCGCACCAAAGATGGGCCCACAAATAACGAATTCATAACGAATTTTTAAAAATCCGTATGGAGGGAACACAAGGAAGAGGTGCAGCAAGAGCTGTGTCTCTTGGAAGAGGCGCAGCAAGAGATGCGTCTCTTGGAAGAGGCGCAGCGCCTGCTGCGTCTATTCCCCAAAGTGTTTTTTCTGCGTAAAAACGCGATAATCAGAGGCTTATGTTCATTTGCTCGAAATACAAATCCTCCAATTTCTCTCTCAAAAATCAATCATCTCCGCCAAGGTTTGATCCAAAAGCTTGCATTAATCATGACTAATCGAGGTATGTGTCTCATTCTTGCATTAATCGTCTATATTTGTCGAATTTTGAGTCGAAAAAATTAGGGTTTATGACCCAATTAATCGAAAATTTGGGGCTTTTCCCCCAAATGCATTTGCCTTGTCAAATTGACATTAGGAATGGATAATTGGTAATATAAGGAATATAACCATGTATTTGTCTTGAATTTTTGTTGAGTTTTGAGCAATTGAGTGAATTTGAGACGGTTTCACAGCTAAACCGTAAATTGCCTCGAAAATAGCCTTAGGATTGCCCATTTGCGATGAAACTTGATATTTGGGATCCTTGAATGATGGGTAAACTTTCTACCATATCGGAATTTTGGTTTGTGACGGCTTTTTCAGGACACTTTTCTAGGGCATAATTGTTGTTATAATGAAATGCTGCCGAAATTTCGGCTTGAACCCGGAACTGGGCTTCACATTAGGCTTGACTTGACCCAAATTACCACATGAGTGATCAGGTTGGTGAGAATGTGGCGAGAAAAGAGCGATTTCAGGGCTTCGAAGGCTCGAAAATCCCTTAACCAAGGCTTGTCGTCACGTGACGCGGCCTAAATTTGCTTCAATGTTGCAGGTGATGTAGCTTCTACTTCAGGGAGGGCTCCCATGGAGATAGACGTTGCTACTGTCAAGGAGGCTTTAGAGCAGGCCTTCACCGCTGCGGTGATGGCTGCTGGGGACGAGGTCCACGGGGAGGAGGCTGTCGAGGAGGGGGAGGCTCCGAGACGGGCCAACATTGGGCGAGGAGGTCGTCAGCTGAGAGGAGCTCCTGCGTGGTCTGAGACTTGGGCTGCAGAGGGTCACCTGTCCTACAGGACGGTGAAGAGCTTGGTAAATAGGAATTCAATACTCATTACTCATCCTCTTTCTTTCATTTGTTCACATCTCTTTCAAATTTCATTCAAAACTAAAGATAGCGTTTGTTTCAAATCACAATAGGAGGTCGGGAACATCAGGTCGTTCTCGGGTTACACGACAGCGATGGAGCACTACGAGCGACTGTCAGCGGAGGAGCGGGCCATGATCGAGCGTGGAGTGATCGGTCCTTTGGTGCAGGCCTGGAGGGATATCGCGAAGAGGAAGCTGCGGGCTAACCTTAGCCTGGTCCGCGCTTTCTTGGACCGATTATGGGATACGACTTCCACGTTTCACATGCCTTTCGGTGAGGTGGGAGTCACTCTGGAGGACTACGTCATGATTTTCGGTCGCGCGCGGACCGAGGAGGTGGAGTGGCGGAGGCGCCATGAGGGTGGACTCGGCTGAGGCGAGGAGATTGATCGGCTGGAACTTGTCGCCGAAGGCTGTCACAGTGCCGGGTTTGGTGCCCAGCTCCTACGTTCGAGACTATTTTGCGGGAAAGATCTCGGCGCTGGTGACGATTGACGAGAGGGAGATGGCTCCTCCTCCCTGTACAGCTGAGCAGAGGGCCCGTTTGTGGCTCTGGTGGTTTCTGTCTTCGATTTACCTCGGAGACAAGGGCGAGAGGCTGTCGACGAAGCTTCTTCCCTTCCTTTCTGACCTGAGTTCCCTAGGGCATTGGGACTGGGTCACTGCTGGTTTTTGCGGTCCTCATCCGCTTCATGAGGGTCATGGTTCGTCCGGAGTTGATGGAGAAGGGGACTTCTCCCGGTGCTGTCGGACCTGGACTACTGCTGGAGGTATGAACCTTCCTTTAGACCGAAATCAATTCCTTTCCTTATCAAATTACGAAAGATCGTCATTAACTATATTGCTTCGCAGGCGTGGGTATACTCCTACTTCCCGGGCCTCGCTCCCAAGAGGACGGAGCCGCTGGAGAAGGCCTATCCCGTGGTGAGGGATTGGGTGATGTGCAGGACGAAGAGCAAGCGTTCTTCTCACGGCTTCTACCGGCGGGATGTGAACGCTCTTCAGCTGGACAGCGTAAGTATCTTACCTATATTCATTTGCTTCTTATATTGTCTTTTAATTGATCATAGGAATGATCCTCGTTTATCTTGTCACAGTGGGTGCCCAGACCTTGGGCGGAGTACGCTGGAGCACCTCCTTTCGTGGCTGAGGTCCTTCGACCCAGGAGCTCGAGCCGTCTGCTGTTGAGGACGTCGATGGGTCCTGTGTGGTACTTGGGCGAGCGCTTGGCTCGTCAGTTCTCTCGGGATGTGTTGACGGTTCCCGTCGATCCTCCCAAGACGATGTTCAGGGAGCCTTCCGAGGCAGAGAGGGAGGCGGACTTGGCTGGTGCCAGTGGTGACGCCCTCCTTCTTCCTGGCGAGGACTACTCGGCGTTCCTCTACGGGAGGTTGGCGTACTGGCCAGTAGTGGTGAGCATCTTTTACTCTTCCTCTTGACTTGATTTTGAGAATTATGATGAAGGATCATCAATTAATGAGAAATATTTAACTTTGCAGGAGGTCGAGGCGGCGGGCATCGAGCCCCTAGAGTACCCCGAGACCCTCGAGTACACTGACGCGGCCAGGAGGACGACGATCTCCGAGCTGCGTGACTTTGACGTAGCTGTGACGGATGCTTGCCTGAACGACTGGCAGCATCTGATTCGGAGGGTAAATCCTCTAACTTTGCATAACTTCTGTGTAGGAACACATTTGATTGAGTTTGTTCAATTGTTGAGAATTTCTTTTTGGAAATGCAGGCTGCGCCGTCTCGGTTTGAGGCGTTGTGGAGGGTAGCCAACCGGCTGCGAGCTACTGCCGTCGAGGCACTTGTCGGCGGTCGAGGTCGTCAGGTATGAACCTTATGCCTATTCCATTTTTGATTTTTGATTTTCCAACTTTGCTTGAAACGATTGACATGAGCCAATTTTGTTGTTGTTTCTGGGGTGACCGCGAGTGGAGCGAGAGTTGATTGATCTCGGGAGGAGACAGGCTCGCTTGTTGAGGGAGCTCGAGGTTCGGGACGCCGAGATTGCTTGCTCTTGCGGCAAGAGTTGCAGAGTGGAGGGCGACCATGATAGTCTTGTGTAGCTTTTGTAGACTTGCACATTTGGACATTGATTTTGGACATTTTTGGACTTTGTTTGGGGCGAGAGCCCCCAGTTTGTTGTACATTTCCTTTGTTTGGTGTATATACGACGGCCGAGTGCCTTTTTCTTTGGGTTGTATTGCTTGTATGCAGAGTTAGTTTTGAACAGGTTTGGTAGATGACGGTTTACGCCGTCATGCTGCCGAAATTTACATAGAAATCACGCAAAACATACATTTGTATATACATATGGCCTTAATTAGCGCAAAACGAATGACTCAAAAGATGCAAAAATAAAAAAAAAATGCAAAAAAATGCCGGAAATGACCGGACGGTAGGGAGGGTTACCCCTAAAAAAAAGAAAAAAAACAGAAATCTATAAGTTAGAAATGTAGAAATGAAATTAAGAAATTGAAATTAATATATAAATGTTGGAATTCGGTAAATTGGAAATTATTTTCTAGAGTAAATGAATTAAATGAGAAATGTAAAATTAAAATGAATAAAACGAAAATTATTTCCTAAAATGATGAATTAAAATTATTTCCTAAAATGAGAATGAAAATTATTTCCTAAAATAAGAATGAAAATTATTTCCTAAAATGAAAATGTACAAGTGTGGTAAAATGGCAAAAATGTCGATGTTGCCTCGAAATGCGTGCCCGCGAAATTAGGAAACCTGAAATATGGTAACCCTTCTCGTATTTACCAAAATAATAACCCGTAGGAATAGGAAATCATTCGTCACGGAATTAGGAAAGATCCAACGCGGAAAATCACAGAAGTGAAGCTGAGGAAGAGGCGCAGCATGAGCTGCGTCTCTTTGAAGAGGCGCAACAACGTTCCCAAGGTGTTCAGCTCTGATGGATTTTTGGAAACAGAAATTAGTATAAATAGAAACGTCGATGGAGTTTTTATTCACACAAATCTTCCGTCTCTGCTTCGTCTATTTACATAAAATTCTCAAAATAATTTTTTCATCATGAATACTTTGGAGATTCGTTTGAAGGAATGGACCAACGAATTTTCGAACATGGAGAAACATGATATGGGTGCTTATAATTTTGGGTCTTTGTTGAGTTTAAAACTTATCAAGGTTGTTAAACCGTTCTTGGATGCTTGTCTTGACTATTGGGACCCGAATTACCATGTTTTGCGTTCCCTAGAGGTGATATTTGCCCATTTCCTGAAGAAATTGCCGCTATTGGTGGGTGGGATCCCGAACACTTGCCTGCCATTCCTTCTACTTCGCAAGGGTACAAGAGCAAATTTAGAGACTTGCTTGGATTGACTAGACTTGAGGTGGATCGTCTAGTGACCTCGAAAGGCGTGAGGATGCTGGACTTCATAGATCGATTCATCAACAGGGCCGACCCCACCGTTTCTCATGTTGCTAGGCGGAGGGCATTTGGCTTTTGCTTGTTGCATGTGTATGTCTTCCAAGGGCATGTTGATGAAGACTTGAGAGGTGATCCTCGTCTTCTGGGCCTTGTTGAGCAAATGGAGCTGCGCAGGAGCCCAGCTTGCTTATGCTTAGGAGAGATTCTTTTGGGCTTGGATAATAGCAAATCCAACCGTGATCTACCGTATCTGGGAAGCCCCATCATTCTGCAGGTAAAAGACACATTTTTTTTTTTATAATACCCGCTTTTGGTAGGTTTGGCTTATGGAACGGCTCCGATTGATCGAGCCCCCAGTTCATGTGCTTTCCTATCATGCCCGCTCGATTGCGATGAGGACGAGGTTGTACATGGTGGACTTCACTCGGTGCCGTGATTACTTTGGAAGAACAAAGCGAAGAGCGATGATGGCCGTTGATTAGATTAGGTGGGTCGTACCGTGGTGGCACCTCAAATCCGTCACTGGAGTGTCTTCTTTGGATCCCACTAGATCCGTGCGCATTCCTGGATTGGAGTTTATGGTGTGCATCTTCCCGGAAAGGCTGATGAGACAAGTTGGGCTGAAACAGACGATCCTGAAGCTTGATACCGTCCCGCAGACTGCTATGGCGCTTACTACGGAGAGCCAAAGAGAGTGGGCCATTAAATGGGCCCAAAGAAACATGTGGTTCTTGAATTTCTCCGCTAATGCCTTGTGGGTGTCGGATTCTTATCTGCGATGGAGAAAGGCTACTACTCCGGAAGAGCGCGAGAGATTGAGGAAGCGCGAGCCCGTTGACTACAAGGTGCGCGAGGTAGAGAAAGAGAAAGAGAAGCATCTGACAGAAGGAGAAGAAGAAGCCGGGTTTCAAGTCGTTCATCCTTCGAAGAAACCAAAGACTACTCCTGTCGCGGAAATGGTGATTAGCAAGAATAGAAAGTCTAGGCCTCGAGAAAGACCGTTGGTGATTAGGTTTGAAGTGGCGCAAGAGCGCTCGGCTCGAGGTCGTGACAAGAAGTATGACAAGAATGACAAGGGCAAGGGGAAGATGGAGGAATAGCCCGAGTCTTTATTTATTATTTGATTATTATTATTATTGTTGTAATAAAAAGGTGGGGTTTTTAGAATCCTAGCCTATTCTATTTTTATTATGTAGCGTACTATTATTATTAGAAAATGGATGAAATAAAAAAGGTTAAATGGTTATGAAACCGTTGTGATTTTTTATTTATTATTCTTGTCGAATTCCAAATGCAATGCAAATGTCCTTCTATTTACATTTTAGATATAACGGGTTGAATCATGTGAAAGATTGCCTACGTATTCACTTAAAAAAATAAAATCAAACCCTTGCGCGTAGTTCGAGTAAATATAAAAGAATAATTGTCCTAAGCAAGAGCTTGTAATGAACTTAGAAAATAAGCATGAGCTTTTTGCTTACTCTGAAGGTGCAAATTTAGTTTATTTGATGATACGAGGATGACAAATTTGTCAAAATGCAAGAGCACACTGACATTAGCTTATTTCAGCTTGGCCAGGGGCCGTTTATTTAGTGTCACAAGAGCGACACGTGGGGATACGCGAGGCGCGTTTTTGTTTCTATTCTAGGCATAGTATCGTTTTAGTTGGTCAAGGTTTGTTGGGTTCGAAAACTCATTTCCATCTAGGTCTGTGATTCTAACCGCACCCCCTGGGAGTATGGATTTGACTAGAAATGGTCCGGCCCAATTAGGTTTGAATTTTCCCCGTGGGTCAACAGGTAGAAGAGCTCTAACCGATTTGAGCACTAAGTCTCCTTCTTTGATGTTTCTTGGCCTAACCCTTTTGTTGAAAGCTCGTTTGATACGTGCTTGGTATGTTTGGACATTATGCAAGGCGCGCAACCTACGTTCATCCAGGAGGATGAGTTCTTCATATCTATCCCTCTTCCAATCGGCTTCCGGGCTTTGACTTTCTAGTAAAATACGCAAGGATGGTATCTCTAGCTCGACTGGTTGTACAGCTTCCATGCCGTAGGTCAAATAGAAAGGAGTAGCCCCAGTGGGCGTCCTAACAGATGTACGATACCCCCACAAAGCAAAGGGTATCTTGCTTGGCCAATCTCTTTAGTTGTCAATTATTTTCTTGAGAATCGTGACAACATTCTTGTTTGCCGCCTCTACCGCGCCGTTAGTCTGTGGTCTATAGGGCGAAGAGTGGTGATGCTTAATCTTGTATTTGGCTAGCAATTGCTCGGTCTTAGCTTGGAAATGTGATCCGTTATCGCTAATGATCTCATGTGGGCAACCATATCGACAGATGATGTTGTTTTGTATGAACTTTGCCACATATTTAGCTGTAAGACTAGTGTAGGAAGCCGCTTCTACCCATTTGGTGAAATAGTCAATTGCTACTAGGATGAAACAGTGTCCTCTTGTTCCGGCCGGGGTTATCTTCCCGATTATGTCAATTCCCCAAGCAGAAAATGGCCAGGGAGACGTCATTGTATAGAGCAATGAAGGAGGGACATGTTGTACATTCCCGAAGATTTGGCAATTGTGGCAATGTCTTACATATTTGATGCAATCGGATTCCATTGTGGTCCAATAATATCCCAAACGTGTGATTTTCTTTGCCATCATGGGCCCACTCATGTGGGGACCGCATTCTCCGTCGTGGACTTCTTCCATCACCTTTCGCGCCTGTGAATGATCAAGGCAACGTAGGATTACACCAAGTGGTGTTCTTTTGTATAACTCTCCTTGCATGAGAACGTATTGGGAAGCGAGCAGGCGTATAGCACGTTGTCCCCTGCTGTCCATATCGGGTGGATAGGTACCATTGAGCTTGAAATTCAGGATTGCTTGGAACCAGGGTTCCTGCGCGATCTCTTCTTCATTGGTGATTTGGTGGACATAAGTTGGCTCTGATCCTCGTTCGATGCACAAAGGCATTTCCACCATGTGATCCGGCATATTAATCAAAGATGCAAGTTTCGCGAGAACGTCTGCAAATTGATTTTCTTCCCGAGGTAGGTGTAGGTAGGTTACGTGATCAAAGAATTGAGCGACTTGGTCTATTCTAGCCTGATAAGGTGCGAGGCTTTCGCTTCGAATTTTCCAAGATCCTGTAACTTGGTTGATGATCAGTGATGAATCTCTATGTACTCGGAGGTTTTTAATGCCCAAGCTCACTGCCGCTTGTAGTCCAATGAGACAAGCTTCGTATTCTGCAGCGTTGTTTGTCACCTCGAAGTCGAGTTTGACAGCAATTGGTGTATGCTCGCCTTCAGGAGAAATGAGCAACACTCCTATTCCAAATCCTCTCAAGTTTGATGCTCCATCAAAGTAAAGGTCCCAGGAATCTACATCAGTTTGGAGTATATCCTCGTCTGGAAATGACCAAGTGTGTATCGTTTGTGCATCATTGATGGGATTTTCTGCGAAGAACTCGGCGACGGCGCGCCCTTTAATAACTTTCAGTGGCACGTATTTGAGGTCAAATTCTGAGAGCATCAGGGTCCATCTTGCTAGGCGTCCGTTGAGGACAGGTTTCTCGAAGAGGTATTTGACTGGATCCATTTTGGAGTATATTTTGACGGAGTAGCTAAGCATGTAATGGCGTAGCTTCTTCGTTGCCCACACATGAGCGAGGCATGTCTTTTCGAGTTGTGAATATTTGCACTCGTACTCCAGGAACTTCTTACTAAGGTAGTAGATAGCTCTTTCTTCACTTCCTACTGTTTGAGCCAACATGGCACCCATGGCTGTTTTGGTTACTGTGAGATATAAACCAAGAGGTTGATCTCGTTGTGGTGGCATGAGCACTGGTGGTTTAGCCAATATCTCTTTGATTCGGTCAAACGCCTTCTGACAATCGTCGTCCCACATGGTGTGGTCTGTTTTCTTAAGTTTCTTGAAGATAGGCTGACAAATCATTGTAAGTTTCGATATGAATCGACTTATATACTGCACCTTTCCCAAGAATCCTCTGACTTCTTTTTCTGTTTGAGGTTGTGGCATTTCGATCAGAGCTTTGATTTTGGAAGGATCTATTTCTATACCTCTTTGACTAAAGACGTATCCCAGGAGTTTGCCAGACGTTACCCCGAATGTGCATTTCTGAGGATTGAGCCTCATGTTGTACTTTCGTAGCCTTGCGAAGAACTTGCGAAGGTTCGCAATATGCCCCTCTCTTTCCTTGGATTTGACAATCATGTCATCTACTTATACCTCAACTTCTTTGTGCATCATGTCATGTAAGAGTGTAGTTGCGGTGCGTTGATATGTAGCTCCGGCGTTGATCAATCCAAATGGCATGACCGTATAACAATAGGTTCCCCATTGGGTGACAGAGGCGGTCTTATGCATATCTTCCATGGCCATTTTGATTTGATTATAACCTACATATCCATCCATGAAGGATAGTAACGCGTGGTCAGCAGTATTGTCCACCAATATGTCGATGTGAGGTAGAGGGAAGTCATCTTTTGGACTTGCTTTGTTTAAGTCCCTAAAGTCAACACAAACACGGATTCTCCCATCCTTTTTGGGTACAGGTACTATGTTGGCTACCCAGTCAGAATACTCGAAAACTTTGATGAACCCGGCTTTGAATTGTTTGTCAACTTCTTCTTTAATCTTGATAGCCCATTCTGTTCTCATTCGTCGAAGCTTCTGTTTCACAGGTTTGAAACCTGGCTTAATCGGAATTCTATGTTCAGCGATATCCCTGTCAATCCCTGGCATGTCTTTGTAGGACCAAGCGAAAATGTCTTTGAATTCGTTTAGGAGGTTTATGAAATCGGCCCTTTCTGTAGAGCTCAAGGTAGTCCCTATCCTAAGTTCTTGGGGTCCTAGTTCGGTTCCTACATTGATGAGTTCAGTGTCTTCTATTACTGGTCCCCTTCGCCTTCCTGTAGTATTTCTTTGGCTATGTAGGGAGGTATTTCGATCGAGTCTGGGTCTTGATCATCCTCAGTATCATCGTAAACAGAATTGCACTCAAGATAACACAAAGAGTAAGCAGAACCTGATTTATTCATATTAAAATTTGAGTAGAGTTGAAACAAAGAAGCCAACTGATCCATGGTCAGTGGCGGCAAAGGGACAGTGGTTAGGGCATTTCCCGAACTACTGTGACTACTTGAGGCTAAGCTAGGAGAAACAAAGGGAGTAGGGATGACGACAGGAAGAGACTCTCTAATGACTTCTCTAGACTCCGACTCTGACTCCGACTCCGACTCGAACTCATCGTCTTCTGGTTCTCCTTTGAACATCTCTCCTTCTCCAGTGGTGAGCTTGAAGAGTCTTGCTTTATTGTTGGTCCACTTGATTGATTTTCTCCATCCTTCCTGCTGTCTTGCGTTGGTTTTTGTGATTAACGCGGCGGGGTTGAAGCGATCGTCTTGAAGTATCATGGTAATGATCTCATCCTGCGCGGCCCTGACAAATCGATCTTCTCCAAACAATAGGCTAACAGCCTGTTCGTCTAAGCAAGGTGCTTGACGGGTTTTGACGGTAGGAACCGTTTCTGGAGGGATAAAGTAGCAATCGTGAAAGATCTTGATCCCGGCTAGCTTCCTCTCGAGATAATGCCAAGGCTCGGGATAGGGTCTCATTTGGACTCCTACATTCTTGCGGTTTTGGACTTGGGCAAGCATTTCGAGAACCTCTTCTTTAGTGGGTTTGTACCCGAGTCCAAGTGGTATCCTCTTTGAGTTGCCTTCCTTGTATGGTGCGAAGGTGTTTCTTCGGGTAGGGTTCAAAGGCATTCCAGGGAAGTATCCCTGGGTTTTGAGCATGTGGTTGACCACCAAGTTGGAGTAGGGATCATAGTATAAGGGTGCCAACTCACTTTCTATGACGCTTACACTTTGGAAGCCTCCAAGTTCGTATACGTGATCTGCAAGGACTTGATTGTTCGACTGTTTTTCGATTATTGCCTTGATGGGTGACGAAGTGATCGTCACTACTTTGCCATTTAGTAGGATCTTGATCTTTTGATGAAGGGTGGATGTTACCGCTTTGGAAGCGTGAATCCACGGCCTTCCCAGAAGTATGTTGAATGAAGCTTCAATGTCCACTATTTGGAAGTTAACCTTTCGTTCAATTGGCGCTGTGGCTATGGTTAGGTTAACAAGTCCTACCACCTTTCGTCGTGTACCATCATATGCACGGACACCTTGATTGGTAGGGGTCCAATCCGACTCTTTCATGCCTAACTTGTATGCCGTTTTGAGGGGTATGACGTTGACCGCGGAGCCATCATCTACCAAGGTCATTGGCACGTTCTTCTTTAGACAAATGACAGTGATGTAAAGAGCTAAATTGTGACTGGCGCCAAAAGGTGGCAAATCTTCGTCTGAGAAAGTAATAGGATTACTTAGCTTTGGTGATTCTTGGAAGACCAAGTTGACTACATCTTCGGGTGTCGAGTTATGTGCTACATTTAGTTTGGCCAAAGCTTGCAGTAAAGCTTGGCGATGTGGGAATGAGCTTGCTATTAATTTCGATGAAAGATCGCCTTCGTCTTCTCGTAATTGCTTGAGCAAATGGTCAGTGGAGTCCTCTTCGTTATCATTTGGTGCGACAACGTTGGTTGGACCGTTTTGAGTAGTGCTTTGATATGGACGACCCGAGCGAGTTAGGTGGTCTACATCTTGGTCTTCACTATTTTGGACTATTTCTTTGACTAGGGAGTTTTCAATGAGATACTCGTCTTCATCATCGTCGGCCCAAACTCCATTGATTGCAGTTAGCTCTCTCATTATCATGATTTCATCTTCCAGTCGTATGATTTGGTCAACTAGTTTATCAACCATGGTGACTACTTCTTGCATAGTAGCATTTTGAGAGAAGATTAGTGGCACATGTTCTTTGGGTGTTGCGTTGGGATCGCGTAAAGTTGTCACCATGTTTTCTAATTCCCAAACATGCCCATCTACACCCCTTTCCCATATGATGAAGTCGGAAATGGTAGGGGAGATAGTAGAGTAGAAATCTTCATTCTCGATTGCATAGATTTCATTTTTAATTGGAGAAATAAGGTGTGAGCAATCTAAGGTAGATTCATCACTTGTAATCACTAGAACTCCAAGAGGATTCTGAGTGTTGTTGGGTTTACCTCCCGGTGGTATTGGCAATCGACCATCTTCAATCATGTCTTGAAGCACGTTTTTCAACTTGTAGCACTTTTTTGTGTCATGCCCCTTGCCCCTATGGTATTCACAGTACGAGTTCTCGTCCCAGAATTTGGATTTCCTTTCGGGTTCGGGAGTAGGCCCAATGGGTTGGAGTTTACCTTGTTTCATTAACTGTTTTAGAGCGTTGGAGTAAGTGTCCCCAAGATTTGTGAATTTCCTTGGTGGGGTACTTTTCTTGGATGGCTCGAGAAGGTTAACTTCATCGGTCTTGCTAGTAGAGCCGTATGAACGACTTGTTGAACCTTGATATCCTCGACTTACCGTTTTGGAAAAGAGTCCTTTACGGATGTCATCTTCAATTCTTGTCCCTAATACGGTTAAGTCCTTAAAATTTTTAATATTTTGGTACCTCAAATGATTGGCATAGATGGGTTTGAGATTGTCCACAAACTTCTCTACAAGAGTAGCCTCATCCGGGCGTTCAACTAATTGGGTACTAGTCTTCCTCCACCTACTTAGGAAGTCGGTGAATCCTTCTTTGTCATTTTGGGTAAGAACCTCTAGAGTACGCATGTTTACTTGGATCTCGGCATTATCCGCATATTATTTAGAAAACTCGATTGCGGCATCTTCCCAAGTAGCGACCTTCTTGTGATATAAGGAGTAAAACCGTTGCTTCGGGATGGTGTCAAGAGATGAAGGAAAGATCCTTAAGAACATCTCGGGTTTGATGCCTTTGATAGACATGTAATCCTTGAAGGCACGGATGTGGTAGGGTTCTCGTGTCCCTTGAATTTAGGGATATCCGTCATATTGAAGTTAGTTGGCAATTTGGAATTGACGGCCTCATACTTGCGATTGTTCTCCCTATAAATGCCATCCCCCTTAAGGTACATCAATTGCTCCTCTAAGTATTGGAGTCTTTTCTCAGCTACAGTCATCCCCGTGAGAGGATTTTCATCCTTGGATTCATTATCAGAGTCACCTAGTACTTCATTTTCATGAGGAGGCAACCTTCCCTATACGGCATAGATACGACCCTCGATGAGCTCAAGGCGGTCATAGACTTGGTCTTGGGTAACTTGCATTTGGGCTAGCGCGGCTAGGATTCGATCATTACCATCTTGAAGTTGGTGGAGGTTTGTTTCGCTGGATCCAGGCATCTTGAAAACTGGATAAGAGATCGGCGACGAATCAAAACACGATCGACCATTCTAACACACTTGCTAAAAGAATAAATGTTTTGACTCGTGAAGTGGGTGTGTGCCACTTGTGTTGAGTGAGCTTTGAAGAAAGACAAGGTTTTTGAAAATGTGTGTCCTAGTCGACTATAGTGTAGTTGTAGGAGTGGACTCAAAGTGAGGTTTTGAAATGAGCTTTGTGACCCGAATTTTGACACGACAAACGGACAGAGTTTTGACTGGATTTTGCGCTAATTGAAGGCCTACTTCGAAATTTTAGTTAAGAAAAGGGTTTTGATTTTTTGAAAAATCGTCATGGTTTTGTTTAGAAATGGTGATCACGTAAGGTACAAACATTTATACAAGCATTATAACGGGATGCTGAGTGCATTTAAAAGGGTTTTGGCTTAAAGGGTGGGTTGCCATACCGAACCATCAAACCCGAAGTCTGTGGAGAGGCTCGTACCAAACAAGAGTAAGGCCGATTCGTAGTCCATTTCCTCAAGTAGTGAAGGCCCTTGATACAAACAAGAGTAAGTACCATGGTATGGATGACGTCAATCGCTATCCATCCTTAGGCCCAAATAAGAATTAGGACCGTTTAGACGGGACGATTGGTCGAATGGGTTGGGTTGGGCCTAGGAAGGCCGAATAAAACGATCTAGGAAGTCCGAGTTATGAAAACCGACAATTGTCTTATACAAACTATTCCCTAACCTTGTTCAAGTTTCACCCTTGCTACACGTAAGTGTATTATCCTCAGCGGAGTCGCCAAACTGTGGACAGCGGGGGCCCACGGGGGCGCTTGGGAGGAAAGAGGAACAAGCATTTGCATTTTTGTATGGAGTCGCCACCAATTTTTATGGGAAATTGGAACCGTTCGAATACCTCGTGTCATGTCAGGACACAAAGTAGAGACATGAACACTAAGCAATCGTTACCCTTAGCATTCTATGTCTAGAATGACTCTCGTGGATGCCAATGAACACGGGTGCTCACGGAGATCTGGAGTAAGGGGTGAGGGTACGTATTAGGAATCTCTTTTGATCGAACACCTAATCCCGCCCGCCTTGATAGCGGCCTCTACTAATGATTAGGGAAGTTATTCGTACTTGATATATCGTCGGCTATATGCATGCAATGCAACATCCAATAAATTGATCCTAGCATGTGAAGATTTAACTAAGTCGGTGAACAATTAGTTAGCATACAATTGGGTCGAAATACGATTTAATGTTCAATTTCATGCGAAAACATACAAATGGTACAGGAAATATGATAAATAGAACAAAACTACAATAGTGAAAATTACAATAATTACATTGAGATAGGCGATTTATGTCGAAAATACCTTTAAAACGGATAATTTGAGAAAACGAATAAAAGAGTAAATTAACGAATAAAACAGAAGGTGATAATACGGACAATAGTTAATTAAACGTAAGCTAATTAAACTAGGTCAAGCAACAACGGAGTTCAGGGACAGAATTCAGCCAGAAACAGGCGTAGCAAAGCTGCGTCCTTAGGAATAGGCGCAAGCAGACGCTGCGTCTGTTCCTGACCTGAATTCTGGCTGTGAAGCCGGAATTGCGTGTTGTTAATATTAATTGGTAAATTTAATGATTGATTAAATTATTTACTCGGATGAAAGTGATTAATAGGTTATTTACATATGATTAGTGGGTCATAAAACAATAGAACATGGATGAGACGGAATTAACTAACTAATTTACACGAAAGAATGATTGATTAGTGACATGAGTGAATGAAATAAACTAAACATGATGAATTAATGACAAATTAATGACGAACGTGATGAACAAACGATGAATAACAAGTGCAAATATGTCAACGACGAATTCCAGAGATTCAATATTGATTGAATCGAACCTCTAAAACCCGAATTGAGTTTAATGACGAAAACCCGCAAATATTGGTTATAAGGGATTTAAATCGGGTTTAACAATGAATTATACGAACTAATGATGATGATTAATGATATACATGCGAAATTATTAAATTATTGAGTCGAAGAATTAACAAACAAACGAAAACAAATAACAATTGAACGAATTACAGAGGATGAACGAAGAAGAAAGGAAGCAGGAACTGCGGCAGCCTTACGAAGAGGAGCAGCAGATACTGCGCTCCTTCGAAGAGGCGCAGCAGTTGCTGCGTCCTTTCTTGACGGTTATCTACTGGAATCCGTAAAAAGAGGTTTTAAAGACGGTTTTAGAAATCAGTTTTAAGAGGTATTTTCGACATAAACCTTACAACAATAATACAATAATTAAAATACAATAAATAAAAGAGAGATTATACACCCTCAGACTTACATGTTGAGGAAACGAGAAGGACTAAGATATCGATTAGTGATGCTCGACGCGAATGCAAAGAAAGTTCCCTCGTAAGAGGAAAACGATTAGATTAATTAAGTTGATTGATGTGGAGTTGGTCAAATTGGTCGGTAATGCAAACGAGGCTGGTACTCAGAAGGATCCGAGCTTACGTGGTCGAATGTTCAAGCACGTAGACGCCAAAAAGTAGGAACGAAGGTCTAGAATGCAAAGGGAGAAGAGAAGGGCGGACACTCGCGTGAGAAAAATGAGGAGCGAAGGCTCCTATTTATACTAATCACGTGAAGGAATTAGGGTTTCGGAGACTCTTTGGAAGTGAATCTCGGAAAGATATGAAAATTACGCAGAAAAGGACCTGGGAAGAGGCGCAGCAGCCACTGCGTCTCTTGGAAGCGGCGCAACACCTGCTGCGTCTGTTCCCAAGTGGTTTCCTCCTGCGGAAGAAAGATTTCCGTGTTTAAGTTATGGTAGGACGGAATAATTCGGTTTTCCTTAATATCTTATGTGAATATTACGGGAAATTTTTTACCAAGAGATAAAGATTGTGAAATATGGAATAGAAATATCCGGAACATTCCAGAACATTCTGACTCGGGATTTAACGGTTATCAGAAAATGAAGACGGTTTTAGACCCGGACTCCAAATGTACTCTAATTACTGTCAAAACGACCGTATCGGCACGTAGATGACAACTAAGAGGTAGACATTAATATTTGAGAAATCACTTGACGATAATCTTACGAATTGTCACAAATCGTTCCGCGTACCAAACATGCGGCCCAATCATCACCGGGTGGTTTGCGAGAGGTGTAGAAATGAGGTATCTACAATAATGTTCATTGAAGTTATACATAATATCGGTGAAGTTGCACACAATATCATTGAAGTTGTACATAATGTAAATTAAAGTTATACATAATGTCAGTGAATAAAGACTAAAGTTTCAAATATCTTCTTTTTTGATCTAATAATTTATATAACAAGACGAATTTTAAAGAAATGACATTTGTAAAAATAAAAAAGTATATCACCAAAAAAACGATATTTAAAACCCGATTTTTTTTTAAAAAAAACGTATAACAAGAAGTTATTTGAAAAGAATAAGTAACAACAAAAACCAACAAAAATTAACAAATAAAATAAACCGACCCAAACAACAAATTTAACACAAAATCTGAAAAAAAAAAAAAAAAAAAACGAGTTTGTATAATTTACCGACGGCGGTGGTGGAGGTAGAGGTGGGCGGTGGGTGGTGTCGGGTGGGATAGTGGTGGGTGGTGGTGAATGAAGAAGAGAGAAATGAATGATTTATTTGGATTTTTTTTTATTTATTTGGATTTTTTAGGTTTTTTTATTGAGGTTTTGAGAGAAGAGAAGAGTGAAATGTGTGAGAAGAGAGAGAAATGGGTGGGTAGAAAACAAATATATAGTAAATTAGTGGTTAATTAGGGTGGATTAGAAAAGTGTGTTAATTAGCTTCTATAATGACTTTGGGTGGGTTCATCTCATCCCTCCATCTCCCTCCATCCAATGGCTCATAATAGAACTTATGGACTCAATATATATCATGGACTTACATGATCTCTTCTATATATATATATATATATATATATATATATATATATATATATATATATATATATATATTATATATATTAGGATCATTAGAGTCCTCTTAGATTGCTTGAGTCCATAAGTTCTATTAAAGGCCATTGGATCACCAAGATGAAGGGCTTAGATTAGATCCAAATGAGTGATTGAAAGGCTAAGATTAAATGAAATTTTGTGGACTAGAATGAACCTTTAAAAGACACAAATTCACTCCATTTTCTCTCATTGCTCAGACTCCCTCACTCTTGATTTCATCTCACTTTCATTCCTCTCATCTCTACAAAATAAAAAAAAAAAACCAAATAAAATCATCTTCCTCTCATTGTCACTCACCACACACCACCTCACCACCATAACAACCACCACATAAATACAACCAACACCCCCCGTTATTAGATCTACAATCACGACCACCCAACTAAGCTGTTGCCGCTATCCACAACGCGCCACCACACATCACCACGCACCACCGCCATCACCAGAATCAGCAACGCATCATCGCCATCAACCACGCACCTCCACTCCTTTCTTCTACACCCCCTCTCTCCTTTCTTTTCCTCCATTTCGCCTTTACTATTCTTCCTCTCGTCTTATTTTAAATCTACCACCCGCCGCAACCGCTGCCCGTGCCGCCACCGCCGTTCTCATTTTTTTTCAGATTATTTGTTGTATTTTTTTCAGATCTGATGTGGAGAATGGTGGTGATGTGGTGGTCGTGGGTAGTTGCGATGGTGGCGATGATGTCGTGGTTAATAGTTGTTGGTGGATGTAGTTGTTGGTGTTGTTGTTTGGAGGAGGTTGATGGTGGTAGTGTGGGGAGTGAAGGATGAAAGGGTGGATGTTGTGGGGACGATTTCAGGCTAGATCTACAAAATTTCGGTATAAAAAAACTAGATCTCAATTTTTGGTGTGGGTCGGATGGTGGTGGGTCTTGGGTGGAGGTAATGGTGGTTGGTGGTAGTTGTGGTGGTGTTGGTTTGCCTGACGGTAGTGAATGGAGATAGAGGCTCGTGGTGCTCCGGGGGTGGGTCTGGTATGATTGTGCCGGTGGTGATGTATGGTGGTTGGGGGCTGACATGGTGGTCAAAGGACGTTAGGGGGTAGGTAAATGTGATTAACGAGTAAAGTTACACTATTAATGATTAAAGTTACATCGTCAAGGGTTAAAGTTACACCCGTAAAGGACTAAAGTTGCATAAAATTGGACTTTAGTTATACTCCTTCCAATCCAAACTATCCATTTAACTTTTTACCGTAAAGAGAGGACACTTTGACCACGTTTTTCTCCATTTATTTATTAGTTTTTTGTATCGAAATTATAATTTTCGGAAAACTCTTTTTATAACAAAAGTAAATATGTAAATTTTATGTATAAATTTAAAACAATTGAGTAAATATAATCGATGTCAATATTTAACAAGGTTGACTTTAAAAAGTGAATGGGTAGTTTGGATTGGATTGGAGGTAGTATAAATTGTCTTAAATTTGCCAAAATTCAAATTAATATATTGAAAAACACATTGTGTAACTCCAAAATTCAAATTAATGGACTATGTTAGAATAAAGTTACACCGTCAAGGGTTAAAGTTTACACCCGTAATGGACTAAAGTTGCATAAAATTGGACTAAAGTTATATAAACTTATCTTAAAATTGCCAGAATTCAAATTAATATAATGAAAAAAATTAAATCATTGTATAACTCCAAAATTGAAATTAATGGAGAATATTAGAATGAAGTTACACCCTTAAGTAACTAAAGTTACATAAAATTGGACTAAAGTTATATACATTTCTTTAAAAATTGTATAAATTCAAATTAACATATTCAAAAACATATTGTATAACTCCAAATTTCCATGTATCTTCAATTCTAAAAATGTGTAACTTTAACTGTTCATGTGTACCTTCTGTAACTTAAATACAATCCCGTGTAACTTCAAGAAAATCTCGTGTAACTTCAAGCCTGTGTGGCTAAGAGGACTCATGGACTCAAAAAACGTTAGGGACTCATAATAACCCATCTCTCTCTCTCTCTCTCTCTCTATATATATATATATATATATATGAGTTTGGGTTGTATTGGAAACAGTATAATAAGATAATAAGAATAGGAACCGTTATAATAATAATAAGACAACATGATAACGGTTCTTTGTAAAGCCGTTATCATATTATTACATATATAAAGAACGGTTATTTTAAAGTCGTTGTCGTATTACACCAATAAACAACGGTTTTTCTTAAAACCGATGTAAACATAGATCCACTATTAAAACTGGAAAGTTTGTGATTTTACCAATGCCATGCCCTATTATTATTGGTTGTTTGACCATTATTCACCTCATGCATACATGCACAATTACATCGGTTCTTTTAAGAACCGTGTTAGATTATGCAACTCTGCAAATAAATGAAATTTGATAGATATTAAAAATAGAATGACTGATGGTGAACAAGTCATCTTTGCCGTCGTCGCCGTCATTAATCTTTATAGCTTAGAAAATGTAACCACATTTTCATAGCTATTGGGTTATATATGGATCGTACTTGAATGATTGATGGTGAAATTGGTGATCCCATTTATAATGATGGAATTGCTGAATTTTACAATTTTGTTAGTGAAAATTTTCATCTCCATTCATCAATCCCCTGCCCTTGTAATAGATGTGGTAATATTAGGGCTTTGCCTATCCGAGATGTCAAAATACACTTAGAAAAGAATAGTTTCAGTAGATATTATAGGCGTTGGATTTTTCATGAAGAATTAGAGGATGGGGATGGGGAATCTGATGTAGAAGTAAATAATCATACACCTGAAGCTGCTGGTTTAGATATAGGGGATGGAGAATATGGTGTGTGTGTGTGTGTGTGTGTGTGTGTGTGTGTGTGTGTGTGTGTGTGTGTGTGTGTGTGTGTGTGTGTGTGTGTGTGTGTGTGTGTGTGTGTGTGTGTGTGTGTGTGTGTGTAAACAATCGTTCACCTACACCTGAAGTTGTTTTAGATGAGAAGTTTGCTGAAGATGATGGATTCGATAACTTTGAAGCTACCGATCATTGGGAAATAAATGCTGATGATTTAATTGAGAAGTTGAGTCAATCTGAAATACCTTTATTTACTGATTGTAAGAATTATACCAAATTATCCGCGGTGGTAAAGTTATATAACTTGAAGGGGACAAATGGGTGGAGTGATGAGAGTTTTACCGATCTTCTAGCTTTGCTATGTGACATGCTTCCTGACGATAATGTTCTTCCGAGTCGGACATATGAGGCTAAAAAAATGATTAGAGAATTGGACATAGAATATGAGAAAATACATGCTTGTCCCAATGACTGCATATTGTACCGTAAAGATTATGAGAAATTATCATATTGTCTACGCTGCTCTCTATGGCGTTATAAGAGTAAGGAAGGGATCCCGGCTAAGGTGTTGTGGTATTTTTGAGTAGTACCAAGATTCATAAAGATTTATTTTAATGAAGAAGATGTAAGAAAGTTGACTTGGCATAGTAGTGGAAGGATTGAAGATGGAAAGTTAAGACACCCAACGGATGGTCAACAGTGGAAAGAGTTTGATGCTAAATATCCTGACTTCGCCAAAGAAGCAAGGAACTTGCGTCTAGCGCTCTCCACAGATGGAATGAACCCTCATGCAAACATGAGTACCCAACACAGTACTTGGCCAGTGGTGTTGGCCATCTATAATTTGCCCCCATGGGTTTGCATGAAACGGAAGTATCCAATGTTGTGTTTGTTGATATATGCCCTCGACAACCTGCAAATGACATAGATGTGTATTTGGAACCACTTCTAGATGATCTGAATATTTTATGGGAAAGAGGGATACCGGTGTTTGATGGTTATAAGAAGGAATTTTCAATTTTAGAGCTATGCTATTGTGTACAATAACTGACTTTCCGGCGTACGACGATCTTTCTGGACATACTGTACATGGGCAATAGGCTTGCTCATTGTGTGTGTGTGTGTGGAGGGGGGGGGGGGGGGGGGTGGATGTTGAATCGAATATTTGAAACATTCTCGTAAGCATGTGTACGAGGGAAATCGTCGATGGTTATGCCATGATCATCATTATCGTAAGCTTTATAAGGCGTTTAATGGGTGTCCTGAGCACCGTGGGAGTCCTAAAATTTTGAATGGTCATGAAGAGGGTGAGAAAGTGAAGATATTGAGATAACGTATGCGAATAAGGGACCTAAGTTGTCTACTCGTGGTTATTAAAAAAAAAATCTATATTTTTTACCAAACTTCCGTACTGGCGTGACCTTTCGGTTAGACATTGCCTAGATATTATGCACATTGAAAAGAACGTTTGTGATAATATAATCAATACTTTGCTGAATGTTCCGGGTAGGACAAAAGACAACAAGGCAGCTAGGGATGATATGATTGAGATGGGTATTAGGCCCGAGCTGGCAGCTAAAACAAAAGGAAATCGGACATTTTTGCCGCCTGCGGCTCATACTCTTTCAAAAAAGGAGAAAAAAGAGTTTTGTGAATGCTTGCATGGTATTAAGGTGCCAGAGGGCTATTCGTCTAATATTAGAAGCTTTGTTTCATTGCAAGACCTAAAACTTACTGGTTTCAAGTCACATGACTGTCATATATTGATGCAACAACTACTAGTTGTGGCCGTTCGTTCCATTCAACCTCCAAAAGTTCAACATGCTATAATTAGATTTTGCTATTTCTTCAAATCAATCAACAGTAAAGTCATTGATCCCGATGAAGCGGAAACTTTGCAAGACGTCCTCATCACCAGTTTTTGTCAGTTTAATTTGAAACTTATTTTCCTCCCTCATTTTTCACTATCATGGTTCAATTGACTGTCCACATAGTCAGGGAGGTTTTGTATCTCGGGCCAGTGTATTTGAGATATCAGTACCCATTCGAACGATTGATGAAAGTTTACAAGGATTACACATCTAATAGGTATCGTCCAGAGGGGTGCATTGCTGAGCGAGCAGTTATCGATGAAGCTCTTTCATATTATTACGCGTACCTCTCCTTGGATGAGTTAATTGGAGCTCCTACGAATCGTCATAGTGACTGGATAAATGGAAAGGGTGGAACGGGTCGTGTTTCCAAGGATATGTCACCTGAAATGCGACATAGAGCTCATACATACGTTTTTTTTAACGATGATTATTTCCAGCCTTACAGTATGGAACACCAGCGTTACCTTAGGGAAAAACACCCTCATAAGAACGAAAGGTGGTATGCAAATGAGCATAACAAACAATTTAGTGACTGGTTTAAGGATACTATTTACGATGATGACAACTCAATGGATGATTGCTCGCCGAGCCTACGACATCTCGCTTTTGGTCCTGATGCTCGTGCAACTTTTTTTAGCGGGTATGTGATCAATGGGTACACTTACTGCACCCGCATTCAAGATGAGAATTTCATACGAAGAACAAATCAATAGTATCGCTCGTCGGTTGATGTCGACCAAAAACCTATGGCTTTCCCCCAACAATGAGAATATTTATGTATAGTACGTGATTATTGTAATGAATCACGGTTCTATAAATTTATTATTAACATCCTTACATGCGTGTGAATGAACTAACAATTCAATGTCCCAAATTGAAGAGGAAGCATTGAGTGCTACTGGCAATCCAAGTGGAAACAAAAATAGTGTACAGGATTGACTCCCGCGAAGGCAAACCATCTGACAGTTGTGTAAAGATGATAACTGAATAAGTTTACAACCTTCAATAATGTCATTTGTTATTGTATGACAAGAGCCATATATATGCAAATAATAATGGCATGTATGTATATTTATGAATTAGTGTTTTTGAAGCAAAAAGAAGATTATGTCCACTTGGTAAATATGAAAGCAACAATGATCCTATTTTTATCACGCCATTAGTAAGTGTATTCTTAATAATTACTTGTATCATATAATTTATGTTTATTCGAGAGGTTAATTATCTAATTTAGCTGATTTGTGTGTGATTAATATAATAGTCTCCTAAAGTACCAGACGACAAACACTACTACAGATATAGGGTATAACAACGGTTAAAGACCGTTGTTATATAAAAAAACGGACGTTATTAAAGCATCCGTTGTTAAAGGTTTTAACAACGGTTGGTTTTTTTAAGAAACCCGTTGTGAAAACTATTAACAACAGTTAAAAACCGTTATTGTTACGAGTCATTCGTTGTGGAAAGTGTGACTAATTTTTGGTGGGAAAGTTAGAACAACGGTTACAATAGAAAAAACCATTGTTATAACTAAAGACAACGGGTTTTTTCAAATAACCGTTGTTATTGTTTTTTTAAAAAAAAAAAAAATACAAAACATTACTGCCAAAATCCCTCCTGCATCAATTAATTATGTATTACTAGATGCATTATTACTGCCAAAATCCCTGCATGAAAGGACACAATATATGGAATGCGAAGGGTTATAAGATTTGAAGCAGGGATATGGCACAACTTCATAAACAAAAATATACTTCGTATTAATTTAAGCATCAAACCCTAAACATATTAATTAAAAAACAACTCAAACGACACATATACTAATTATAAATTCATTCCACTATCTCAATAACCAATCCATTATATCACTATCTCCACCCTAAACTCCAAACCCTAAATCTTTAAAACCTAATAAACTCCAAACTTCCTTCAATAATGAATGATACCATTCGTTTAACGTGCATTATGACTGAGTACAACAAAAGTTTCATACGCCGCTTGCAGGAAATCGAGAGGAAGTACAGGCTCTTCCTTGAGGAAGCTCTGATCGCACTCAAGGACGCCAAAAAAATGGCTTTTTAGAGCCGCATATAATGCAGCTATATGAAGATATTGCATCTGCGGAACGAAACCTCCAAATAGCAAAGGAGGAGAGGATGATTCTCATAGAAGAGAATGCATCCCTAAATGAACACCTAAGAAATGTATTTTTAGCAATGCATTAAGTTTATGTATATATATCAATTAATTAAGTTTATGTATGTTAAATGTGGATTTGTTTTACTATCCTCTCCATCATCTTCTTTGTTATATTTTATTTAGGGTTATTTGATAATCAGTACCAACATAAGTTGAGTCTTTCATAATCAGTACCAACTTAAAAACTATTTCATAAACATTACCTATTCATTAACTCCGGCCCAAAATCACCACCAATTGGCCTTTTTTTGATGAATAAGTCGTGAATTTCAAATTTCCCCCTTATACTCTTCTCTTCTATTCCCAAACTACCCTTTCCCTCACCATCTATTAAACATAGCTCATCTCCTCCTCCATTCATTCATCTTCTTCGACTCCATCACCTCCATTCATTTATCATCATTCTCAGGTCAGTTCTCTTAATCTTTTTGCTTCAATTTTTTTTTTGCCATTTTTTTTAAAGTTTTCATGTCTCTCCCTTCCTTTTCTTACCTTTAATTCATCTCTCCCTACCTTCATCAGATCTGGGTTTCTACTAATTCCATGTTTCTCAATTTTTTTTGCCTTATAATACAGAAAATGGAAGGCCATATGCGAACTCCATTGAAGTGTCGTTGTAGTGTCCCTGTTGCTGTGCACAAGTCATGGACTAGGGAGAATCCAGGGAGACGATTTATAAGTTGTAAGTTTCGCCATTGTGGTTTTTGGCGTTGGTTAGATGATAACCAAAGTGAGTGGCAACGAAATGTGATTAATGATGTTGTGTTGGATAAGCAACTGTTGAATAGTGAGAAGAGAATGCTCCAATCTGAAAATGACCATCTCAAGGAGAAGAATGAGAAGCTCACAGTTGAAAATGATTTGCTTAGGACCAAAATAATTGCTCTTGAAAGGGATGTCGTGTTCTCTGCTTATGAAGGCAGTGGTCCTGGACCATTGAAGAAGGCATTTTATGCCATTATTGTTATGGTTGTCCTTTTTTTCATTTTGAAGTTTAGTATGTCGTAGTAATTGAGTATGGATGTAATACTCTAGTTTGTCATGTTCAAGTGTAGTACTCTAGTTATTGTTTTAAGTGATGTAATATTGTAGCTTTGTCAACTTGAACATAATTTTCAAGCAATGATAAATCAAGTTGTTTAATGGAAGGCAAATTCTAATGTTCATCATTGATTACTTCAAGTTTTAACACATTAGTCTGCATTACACAACTGAAAAGAAAAAAACAGAAACATCATGTCTTTAAACACACTTAAAACTACTTTTACTGCCTATTGTTACTGTCATCAAAGGCTAACACCCTCCTGCGCCTATTAGTCCTTCCTCCATCTTGAAGTTGAGTCTCCTGGGTTGGTTGTGGTTGGCTGCCAGTAGCTACAAGTTGAAGTACCTCTGCATCATGTTGCCTCTTTGCCTTCCTTTTATCAGCCAAAGCACTCATCTTTTTTGTCCATTCAGATTTGGGTTTAGTCTACTTGACTGTTTCTTTACCAGGATTCTTGCAACTCTTGACATTGTGGCCTAATTCTCCACAATTTCCACAACTCCTTTGAAGCTTCTGTTTCTTTGGATGCTCTGTAATCCCTCCCTCACCAACCTCTTTCCTTCTTTTTTTCATACTAGGTCTGCCTGGCAACTTCCTATGTGGAGGTGGTAAGAGGTCATCCATACCAACCCTTTCCCACTGACTAATCCCAGGCAGTGGGGGTACAAGGTTTCCATATGCTACCATGTATTTGTCCTTTGTATAAGCATCATGAACAAAGTCTTCATAGTTGGCTCTTTGATGATTGATAGTAGCTATAGCATGTTGACATGGTAGTCCACACAATTGCCAATGACAGCAAGAACAGGTTTGTGCTTCAAGATCCACCACATATTGTTTGCTCATGTACTCTACCTCAAAGGATTTATCAGATGATGCCCATACATCACAATAGTCAGCCTCTTTCTTAGCCCAATTCAAAAACTCCTCAACATATGGCATTACCAAGCCCTCATACTTCTTTACACCCTCTCTTTTTTCATAGTGTCTTTTCATTACATATCGCCTCATCCACTCCATCATTGTTAAGACAGGCTTATCTCTTACCTCCTTCAAAACAGCATTGAAACTTTCACACATGTTGTTGGTCAGCATGTTTGACTTGCAGCTAGTATTGAAGGCACGTCTGCTCCAATGACAGGCTCCAATATCATCCAAATACTTTTAAGCCCTTTCACTAAGAATTTGATGCCTTTCATCTCCTTTTTAAATTCTGCCTGTTAGTTCCAAAACAAAAAAAAAGACCTTATTACGACGACATAAGTATCAAGTATATCTTGTTGTCAAAAAAAAAAGTTTGAAATTGTGAGATATATTACCTGTGTTGAAGCCCTAGCTGCATCCCATAAGGATTGCTTGAATACCAAGCCTGTGAATTGTAGCTTGAAATTGGACCAAATATGTCTCACACAATATCTGATATGAGCCTTTGGTGTAACTACATTGAAGGCCTCCCTTATACCCTTTTGTCTATCTGACATTATTGCGATTCCCAGACCTTGTTCCTTGCCAAGATCTTCCATTAAAAGCCTTAGGAACCAACACCAACTATTCCCATTCTTAACTTCAACAATAGCCCATGCAACAGGGTAAATATTGTTATTCTCATCCATCCCAACAACAACCAAACACAGACCTGGATATGCCCTCTTCAAGTGGACCCATCTACCCCAATTATAGGTCTACAACCTGCCAAGAATCCTTCTTTTACTTGTTTCAAGCAAATGTACAATCTTTGGAAATATGGAGGTGGTCTTTCAATGTTTTCAACTACAACAACAGCAGTAGAACCCTCTATGAATTTCAGAATGGCAGCTGCATAGTCCCATACCCTCCCATACTGTTCAACGCAGTCACCATATATAGTCAGCTTAGCCCTAGCTCTAGCTAGCCAACAAGTACCATATTTCACATCAACTCCTAAATCCCTCTTAATCTGTTTTTGCCATTTACTAATCTTCATGTTTGGGTCCAACCTAGAGATGGCAGTGGGCCGTGCTGGGCCGGCCCACGTGCCGACCCACCGTGCCACCCCCAAAAAATGGCCCGGCCCAGGCACGCTAATTAGGCCCACCGTGCCGTGCCGTGCTTGGCCCATACTTGAATATCCCAGCCGCGGCCCGCCTATGGCACGGTTATTTTCGTGCTGGGCCGTGCCTGGCCCATGGGCTGGTCGTGCCTTGTTCATGGGCCGGCCCATCGTGCTATTTTTTTTTATTTTTTATTTTAAAAAAAAAAAAACAAAGAACTTTTTATAATAATTGTATGATTTTAGTACTTTTTGTTTATTAATATAATAATTGAAATAAAATATATATTTTATTAAATATTAATGTACTTGATTAGTTGTATTTTTAATATATTCGATTTAATCAAATAATTAAGAAACGATGAAAAAAACGAGTTTTTTATTAAACGATTAAGAAACAATGTTAAAAAAAAATAGCCTTGCTTGAACCCGACTCAACAACTTGATTATCATAAAACCCGATTCAACTAATTATCACAAAACCCAAATAACTAATTACTAATTATTTTATATAAGATTTTTATATATCACAATAATTCATATTTGTAAGATTGTAATTTGTAAGAATTAAGATAAGTAGAAGAATAAGAGATGGATTGAATTGTGAAGAAATGAATTGAATTAGAGTGGTATTTAACTATTTATAAATAAAATTATAAACAGCTGAAAAAATCCACCGTGCTTTGTTGGGCCGTGCCGTGCCAGGCCCGCCGTGCCTGGTACGGGCCGTGCCACCTCGTGCCTGGGCCGTGCCGTGCCTGGCACGGAAATTTGGGCAAACTCGCGCCGCGGCCCATGTCCAGCCCACTCGTGCCTGGGCCGTGCTTCCTCGAAAACCACCCCGTGCCGGGCTGGGCCTGAAGTCGTGCCTGGCCGTGCCGCCCACCGGCCCGCGGCCCACTGTGCCATCTCTAGACTCCAACCTCCAATCCTCCAAATACTTCTCTACCAAAAACTCTGAACTTAGCTTGTTATTGACACCTCTGAAGACACATTTATGACCCAAATTAACAGTCCTAATCTGCCATACACCATCCTTTCCCATTGGAATGGCATATACAGTGTAAGTACACTTTCTAGGGGAATTACAATTGCACTTTCCAAATCTTGACCTCTTTTTATCCCACTCACATGAACACTTGTATATACAGTATGTGGTTATTCTTTTGTTAGCATTATGCTCATAGTAAAAAGCATACCTGTTTTCTATAGCATGATGAACAAGAGCCTTCTTCAAAGAAAACTTATCTGAAAAGTTCAGACCCTTCACAAGAACAATTGGCTTCTTGAAGTCAACTTCAGGATTGAACATTGGCCATAAACCCTCTTCATCACCAGATCCATCTAAACTCCTCAATTCATCATCATCATCAACATATCCTTCCTTTCCAACAATTGGATCAGACTCTTCAAAACCTCTTAATACCCTACTAACTTAAAGGGATTTGTCAAACTTATCAATTAGTGACCCCTCCTCAGTGGGCAAAAACAAATCTGCAACCCTCAAATCTTCTTCACCCATAGATAAATCCACATCAAATTCATCATCAACAGACTCCACATCACTGATCTCAAACTCATCTTCCCAGTCAGTCTTATCTACTTCATTTCCAAATTCATCACCAATATCCACTGCCTGATTTTTTTACCTTTCTCTTCACCAGCTTGTGCCTCTTTGCCTCACCCTTGTCAACAACCTCAAATCCCACACTTCTCCATGGTTTCAGTTTCCCCTTAACAATAGGAGTTGGGTGATTTCTAGGACTTCTTCTTATTGGAGTAACAATGTTGAGATTGTGAGTAGGAGATGGAGATGAATTTAACAAGGCAAGGTTGCTGCTAGTTGTAGGGTGACATCTAGGGCTTCTCCTTGTAGGTGTTATTGGATTTGGCCTTGTCTTTTTTGAAGGTTTTGTAGATGGGATAGAAGTTGTGGGTAAGATTATTGAATGTCCATCCCAGGCATTCTTGGTCCTTATAGAGAGATTCTTGGGGACCACAAAAGAGGAAAAGTCTGGAAAAGACTCCACATACAAATCCAGCCTATTAAATTTATCCCTTGACTTATTACCTCAGCTATATCCTCCTCATTAACAATTATGGACTTTCCACATGTCAAATTCTTCCCAAACTCTCTATAATACACTATTGGAAGGCAACCATTTTCAACTACCTTTCTACTTATCTCCATCACATATCCATAACTAAACTTATCAGAATACACCTCTGGTATAAAATTAGTGGCACCACCAACATATTGGGTTTTCTGATTTGCAAATTTGAATTCACCACCAAAGTGTAGTCTAATGTCCATTCTAATTAATTTTCCACCATCCATGCTAATCAAATCGACACAACACTGTAAGATTAACCATTAAAAAACCCAAACAATAAACTAATAATACTAGAATAAGTACAAACCTAGGTAAAAGTAAACAAACAGCATCATGAAACTACAAATTGCTATATAAAACAACAAACAACGAATAGGAAGTATAGATTAATAAGAAGATTAAGTACAAACCTGGAGATTAATGGCGTCACTGTGTGATTTCTAGGATTTTTGGAAAAAATCGCTATAATGGAGGAGAGATTTAGAGAGAAATTAGAAGAGGATGAAGAGATGACTGATTTGTGTTTAGAAGAATAGGATTTAGGAATTAGGGTTGAAGAAGAGGGGAAGTAAAGGGGTAAATCGGTATCATTGTGCAAAATATTGACTAAAAAGGCCAATTGGTGGTGATTTTGGGCCGGAGTTAATGAATAGGTACTGTTTATGAAATAGTTTTTAAGTTGGTACTGATTATGAAAGACTCAACTTATGTTGGTACTGATTATCAAATAACTCTTTTATTTAATTTGTTTTACTAATAAACGCAGAAAAACTAAATTTAATTTGTTTTACTAATAAACACAGAAAATCTAAGCGAATAATTAGAGAAAGAACAATGACGAAGAAAAACACAGCAAATAAAATAATTAGAGAAAGAACAATAATGACGGAGATGACAAAACCTAAAACCATAAAGCGATAGATATATACCTGATAATTAGAGAAAGTAAGAGACGATGACAACAACAGTGACGGAGATGAGAAAGAGACGATGAGAAAGAGTGTGGTTGTGTGTTTGTGTTTGTGGCTGTAACTAATCTGTGTTTGTGTGGTATATATTGTGGTATTTGCTTGAAAGTATTGACAAAGGTTATTACACATAAACCTGTTGTCATTAGATAATATATTAACAACGGTTCCTTTGACAACCGTTGTTAAAAAGTATTAACAACGGGTTCGAATATAACCGTTGTAATTACTTTTCACTAATTTTGAGCCAAATTATTAACAACGGTTATAATATATTACAAAGTAAACTGTTGTTATTAGTTTTTATATTAACAACGGTTATGTAAGTTTTACCCGTTTTTAAAACTAATAACAACGGGTGACAAAATAAAACCGTTGTAATTAAGTTTAGTAAAATTGCGTGGAAAAACAATAATCCATTCAACAATGTCTTTTCGTAATTTTCGTAAATAAGCGTTGTTAAAGGGCCGTTGTAGTTGCCTAGTTTTGTAGTAGTGAAATAATGCGCCTTTTACGTTTGTCAGTCGATTTGGGAGGTTATCAACGAAAATTATTCTACCATTTCGACACGGGTTAGTGTGATTTAAAAACTATTTCCGACATACATTAAGTTCAATTCTGTATACTTCCATGTATTTTTTCTATTTTGATTGTGTATATTTTGAATTGTAGTTTCATTAGCGGAGGACATCACCCAGTTGAGAAATATGTGGGCCAATTATGTTGTTTTATTAGCGGAGTCTCACTAGTTTGCTCATGCTTTATGTACGTGTGTATATATAGAGCTGTTGTGTATTGGCTTCGTTTGTTTTTTTGTGGAAGTTGTGTATTGGCTTTTGATCATCATGTTTATACTGTTTTTAAACTAGGTTTAATTGATCATGGGGTATAATATTTTGATGTAGGATTGAAGTTTTGCAGTGCAAAGCTGCTGGAATGCTATTTTTCCGTAGCTGCAAAAAAAATAGCATTTCAGCAGCTGCCTAGAACAAGCTAAAACATTTTTTTTTCAAAAAATAAGTAATTAAAAACGATAACGATTAAAAACAACCCGTTGTAAACAATTATTTGACAACGATTTTATTTAGATAAATAACCGTTGACATATTTTTCCTCCACAAACCACCAAAAAGATAAGATAACGAACGATAACCGTTGTCGAATACAAAACTTTTACAACGGTTTATTAAAGCAGAATCATTGTCAAAGTTTCATCAATAAAAATAGATAACAGTTACTTACCGTTGTCAATAGATAAATATTACAACGATTTTGCACGCAATAAAGCCGTTATTAAATTTTGACACTCAATTAAATTAGATAACGAAATGAACCGTTATCATATATAATATTTAACAACGGTTTTGGAACCACTAAATCGTTGTCAATAGTAAACTACGAAAACGGATTTGAAACCGTTATTAAGATTTAATAACGGATTCTTAAAAGTATACCCGTTGCCATAAACATATTTCACAACAGTTTTATAACGGTTCTTGAGTTGTGATAACGGTATTATAGATCCGTTATTGATGTTACATAACGGCCGCGTGTTTGTACAACTGTGGTATATATTTAACAACCGTCGTTGCAATAACGATTCCGTGTTTCTATTTAATAACGGTAATTGCATTATCTGACCATTATTGAAGGACTTATTTGGCGTAGTGGTACCTCGTTTTTTTGGCCGCCTGGGGTTTGATCCCCTCTTTTCTTGGCAACGGGCTTGGATTTTATCTTTGTTTTGGCAGGAATTTCAAAGACGATATCATCATCATCATCACCAAATAGTTCAGTGATTTTTCTTTGGGAATTGGTTTTGGAGGTTTCGGTGGAGAGAGTACTCTAATACCTCAAATATTTGAGTTGTTTGGTACTCTATCGAGTAGGACTTACTCTGTCGAGTAAGTCATTTTGCATTATGGAGTACGTTCTGCCTTATGGGTACTCGATCGAGTAAGGGCAACTCGATCGAGTAGGCGGTACTCGATCGAGTATGTCGGGTTTTACGAGTTTTCGGTCGGGTTTGATAGTAACGCGTGAAGAGTATATATAGAGTTTTTCACAGTTTATTACTTTTTACTCATTCCCTAAACTTTTACAAAAAGAAAAGCAACGACGTTCTTCTCTACACTCATTGCTATCAAATCAAGAGCTACGGTTGTCGGATTTCGGAGTTCATCATACCTTTGTGATCGTCGTATTGTGGGTAAGATCTTTGTACTGTTTTTATGTCAAATAGTTAATACTGTTTAAAACCTTAATTGGGTGATTTGGGGGTTGTTGGGTTTGATTATGTGATTAATTGATTAGAGGAGGTGATTTCGTAGAGGAATGTTTTTGATCCGTTGCTTTTGGTTAATTGTTGGTGATTTTGCCTCAGGTAGGGTTTCCCTACTCATTTGACTGTGTAAATATTATAAGATAGTTTTATTGATTGATTGACATGTTAGTTGTATCGTTAATTGATATTAGCATTGTTCATTAGTATTGTGGTTCGTTGTTGTTTGTCTGTGGTTCGCGAGGTACGCCATCGGCAGTGGAGTCACTTGCGGGAGTGGCTTCATGCCCTTTATTCGGCCTTTGTGGTTCCCGTCACAAGGGGGATGCGCACATTAATGGACATGGGTTATTCGTTCTATGGTGCTGAGCGTGGCTTAGGTGGTACGGCTGCGGTCCCTACTGTCGGTGTGGAATATCTGTTGCGATGGATATTCTGGCAGGGCTACACACTTTAGTTTGTAGTCAGATGTTTGGTGATGTGACGGAGTTGGAGGATTGTGATTGTGTAATTGTCTGTTATATTGGCTTATGATCTTGTGTATGCATTAACTAACCCCGTTTAAATGTTTTGAAAACTGTGGTGATCCATTCGGGGATGGTGAGCAGTTGTCTAACAGGTATATCTTGGATACGTGTGAGATCTAGATGGGGATGTAGTCACCACGTGTCAGAGTCGTAGTCTTCAGCTGTTTTGTCATAGCACTTTTTACTTTAGTTGAATTTTTGTTTTGAGACATTGTATTTTACAGTTCGGTTTATTTTGATGTACGCACATCTAACTTAAATTACTTAAAGTACAATTATTGATGGTCTACTTTGATTACTATGCCTCGAGTAACCAAGATGGTAGCATCTCCATGTGCTAGGGTGGTCTTGGTAAGTCACCTTGATGTATGGGGGTGTTACAGAGAGGGTCAAGATTATCATCAAACACCTTGTCTTCAATGTTGGGTTCACCAATTTTTTCATCATTGGGGATTAACTCTTTTTCATGCATGACTTCATTTTCTAGATTTTCAATTGGAGAACCGATTTTTTCAGCAGCATCATCATTTTTCTTATCCACGGTTTCCTTCTCCTTTTCAAGTACATCTTCTTTTTCTTTTTCTTTATCTTTTTCTTTCTCATTTACACCATCATCCTCTATTTCTTTTTCCATTTCAACGACTTCTTTTTCAACTTCTTTTTCATTTTCAATTACTTCATCACCAACCTCCTTTTCGTTATCTTTTTCAACTTCTTCTTCAACAACATCTTCTACAACCACTTTTTCTTTGTTGATTTCACTTGCTATTTGATTAAGTGTGGCTCATCTTCCTCGGAATCAACATCAACATTTGGATCCAACATCATAGAAATTGGGGGATCTTTTTCAGTCCAGCACGACCTCCTCTACCACGGCCTCTTCATTTGGAAGTCATGGATTTATTTCTTGCAACATTGGGCTTGACTGTTGAAGGCTTGGTAGGGGGCGGTTTGGGTGTGTCGGATTTTTCTACATTGGCAGCGGATTGGGTGGCCATTTTTTGCTTAGCAGTAAACTTTGGGTTGAAAGAGTTTTGAAGATTTTTTACTTCTTTGTTGAATGATTTTTTGGGACCCATTTTGATGGTTTTGTTTTGACGATTTTGGGATGGTGAGGGAAGTTGAGGTGGTTTTTTTTATTTTAAATTAAAGTGTGTGGAGAAATGGGAAAGTTTGGTTATTGCATGAGGGATTAATTGATGGAAGGATGGCTTAAGGGAGTGGTTAAAAAAAAAGTAGTTGAGTGTAAATGTGGTGAAATGATGGTATAGGGGACTGCTGAAGGTGGAATTTGGTTGATGGGACATAAAGAAAATTGAGTGGCTCAAGGTAATAATTCAAATGCAAGTGTAAGATTTTAATGCAATTTTTCTGTTCATTTTGCATATGGCAAATTTCGACCTTTTAAACTTATAAACATGTACATCCTTTTCTCTAGTCAATCATGTAGGAAAATAATTTGATTAATTTTACATGTCTCCCAACAAAGCAATTTCCAACCGAAGTTTTACGAATTGTTCTCTTTCTAACGGTTTTGTAAAAATGTCCGCAATTTGATTTTCTGTTCTACAAAAGTTTTGACATATATTTCCGTTCTCGACTTGATCACATAAAAAATGATGCCTTTTATCAATATGCTTTGTTCTAGAATGTTGTATTGGATTTTTTGAGATGTTAATTGCGCTTGTATTGTCACAAAATATGGGAGTACTTTCGAAAATTAGACAGTAATCACGCAATTGTTGTCGTACCGAAAGAATGTAAGCACAACAAAGAGCAGCACTTACATACTCACTTTCGGCCGTGGATAGAGCAACAAAATTTTTCTTCTAGGATGCCTATGAAATGAGACACGGCCCTAAGAACGTAGCAATACTCAGGTGTTTTTTCCTATCGAACGAGCTCCCTACATAATCCACATCCGAAAATCCTACAAGATCAATGTTATAGTGAGTTGGGTACCAAAGGTAAAAATTCGTTTAGCGGCTTTAATGTGTGATTTCTTAGGATTTAATTAGAAGCGGGCACATACACACACACTAAATTGTATGTCCGGTTGACTAGCGGTTAAATAAAGTAATGAACCAATCATACCTCGATATACCTTTTCACTAACACTCTTACCATTTTTGTCTTTGTCAAGACTAAACTTAGAGATCATTGGTGTAGGCGTAGGTTTCGAGTCACTCAACCCAAACTTACTCATCATTTCCTTAAGTACTTTTGTTGATGGATCATGGTTTCTGTCTCATTTTGCTTGATTTGAAGACCAAGGAAGAATCCAAGTTCTCCCATCATACTCATTTCAAACTCCGAAGTCATTAGATCAGAAAAGTACTTATAAAGGACATTACTTGTTGCAGTAAAAATAATGTCATCGATATAAACTTGCACAAGCAACAGTTCTTCTGACTGTGACTTGATAAATAATGTTTTATCAATCGAACCACGTATGAAGCCGTTTTCTAACAAAAACTTTGAAAGCCTATCATACCAAGCTCTAGGAGCCTGTTTTAAATCATAAAGTGATTTATCAAGTTTAAAAACGTGGTTAGGGAACTCATTGTTTATAAAGCCCGGAGGTACGTTGTTCGACAAAAACTTCTTCCTCAAGATAGCCATTTAAGAAAGCTGTTCTAACATCCATTTGAAAACATTTTATGCTGAGGTGAGACACAAAAGTTATAAGCATTCGTATGGCTTCAAGCCTAGCTAACGGTTCAAAGGTTTCATCATAATCAATTCCTTCTTGTTGATTAAACCCCTGTACTACTAGTCTAGCTTTATTCCTTACGATTTCTCCAACATCATCGAGCTTATTGCAAAAGACTCATCTCGTACCAATTATAGTACATTGAGAGGGCTTAGGGACCAGATGCCATACCTTGTTCCTTTCGAATTGCTCCAATTCTTCTTGCATAGACGTCACCCAATTGTTATATTATTGAGTTCAATTTGTGATATGAATGCGTCAAAAGCACAAAAGTTTTTGAGTGATGATCTGGTTTTAATTCCAGAAGTTAGGTCACTGGTTAGGTTTGATAGAGGGTGAGAACTTTGATGTTTCCATTTCCTTGGAGCGAGGGTGTTGGAGGCTTTATTTGTTTCAATTGGTTCTAATGCAACAGTTGTTCTGACTGTTGCATGGGGAATGTTTTGTGAGGGTGTTTGCGGACCAGTTTCAGTTTGAGTAGTGAGTGGTTCACTATAATCCTCATTCCCCCCCCGGATGAGCTAGTTCTATCTTCAGATGAAGTAGGGTTAGTTCCCCTTAAATTTTGGCCAGCTTCTTCAAGCAACAGTGGCTCCAACTGTTGCTCAACCTCTTCCACCACTTAATGCATATCATGTCATATCGTTCCAATTTCAAAGGCATCATCTTCCTTATCCTCTTCTTCATCAACCTGTGTATTTGAAACAAAGAGACTAGATTCGTTAAATATTACATAGACGCTTTCCTCCATCTTCATGGTTCTCTTGTTATAGACTTTATAAGTTTTACTATGAACGGAATAACCAACAAAAACTCCTTCACCACTACGAGCTTCAAATTTGCCTAGGTTGTCCTTTCCATTATTGTGCACAAAGCATTTACTACCAAAGCATTTTAAGTGTTAGATGTTAGGTTTTTTTTCTCGTAGTAATTCATAGGGGGTTTCCTTAATGATTTTCTAGATCAAGACACGATTATATATATAACAAGATGTGTTAACGTCTTCGGCACAAAAGTTCCTTGACACTTTAGAGCTAATGAGCATGGTCCTAGCCATTCGGTTCATTTGTTCCACAACCCCATTTTGTTTAAGGGTTCTTGCGGCCCAAAAATTATGGCTAATACCATTCTTATTACAATAAACTTCAAATGACAAATTCCTAAATTCGGTTCCATGGTCAGATCTCAAGGAGACAAGTTTATAATCAAATTTGTTTTGAATCTTTTTAACCCAAATTATGAATTTATCAAAAGTTTGATCTTTAGAACTTAAAAAAAGAAGCCAAACAAATTTTGTATAGTCATCTGCAATAACATAAATGTAGTCACTTCCACCTTTACTAGTGTTCCGGGTATAATTCCGGAGCAGGATTTGTTACCACGTGAGCTTGTAGAATGATGACTTTGTTTGACTCTTCCTTTCGGCCTCTCCTGAAACAATGAACAAACTGAGGGCTCGGCTTGATACCGAGTGAACTCACTCCGACGCTCAAGTCAGTAAACTTAAAGAGATTAAGTTGTGTGTTACTTGGCAAAGTATATTGTAGAGAGATAAGGGAGTTTATACCAGATTAATTGTGGATTATTTGATTATTTTCGGATCCTTTTCTCAATGAGAGAAGTGGAGTATTTATAGACTTTCACCTTTTGTCACGTAGTGGCCAAGTGGCCAAGTGGCAGAGCAGGTGGAAAGACTGTTCTACCCTCGGCCGAGGGACCCATGGCAGGCCGGCGGGCCCTGTTAACTCCATACCGAGGGGTCTTGGATGTGAGTACGCGGATGTGCCTCTCGGCTGGCTATTTGCCTAGCCGAGACCCAAGTGACAGGCCGACAGGCTGCGTCGGTTAGGCTGTCTAATACGTTGACTTACTGTGGATATCTTTGACCTTGCTCAATATGTTGACTCGGTTAGCGGGTGCAGAATATGCCCCATCAATTTGCCCCCAGCGTAGTTTATGCCGTGGTATGGACCTTCGTTGAGTGTTGAGCGTATTCTGCGCAAGTTGAATTTCTTCCCCGGCTTCTTCTTCCTCGGCTTGGTTCTGCTAAGGCCGTGTCATATCCCCCCTCCACATGGATGTGTAATGGACATCAAATGTGGAAAAGAAAATGGCGCTGGCTGAGACCGAGGTTGAGAGTGTCGTGTGCTTTTGATTGCCCCCAGCAGGTGCTGCCAAGCTTGGTTGAACAGCGTGCCGTTTGGCAAGTAGATACCAAGGATCGTTTTGAAGAAGATACGTCGATTGGCATTCTGTCAAGGAGCGTGTTGAAGAAGTTTTGTAACTGTTTGTCGATTGACATTCCATGGCTGCATGCTTGACACGTGGCTCGGCGTTGATTAGTTGACGCTTCATGGGCTTTGCCCTGATTGGTCCATTTCATGGGCTTTGCTCTATAAATAGAGCAGTTAGCCCCTGATTTTGGCCGCCAAAAATTCACTTTCTCAAAATAATTTCTTCTTTCTAGCCTTCTTTGACGAAACTTCTCTCTAGTCTTCAAAGCGTTACTCGGCGTAACACTTTTCCAAGGTAAACAACCAAATTTTCAACTTTTATTTGTTAAGTATTTGTTGTCATGTCTTTTGCTGATGCTGGACCTAGTACTTCTGCGCCGGGGGGCTCCCCGTCGCGCCCTGATGAAGAGGAGGCACTGGTTGTCACCCCGTTAACCGTTGGGGGTCCCAGGCCGCTTTCTCCTGAGATTGATCCAAAATATTTGGAGGATTTCGAGGATGATGGTGATGATGTTGATGATGATGGTGATGATGAGGAAAGGACTCATTCCGATGAGGAGAGGCCGCATCTCCTGGATCACGGCGACGCCTGTAAGATCGGTCCTGATCGTGCTTGGACGAACAAGTTCGCCAGTTGTTCTGGTTCTAAACTTTTTGAACATCATTTCTCCTTCGGCAGGGAGTATAAGATTGTTATTCCTAAAGAGGGTCAGGCCGTCTGTTGCCCTCCCCCGGGTTGTATCGGCGTATACATCAGACACCTGGAGTATGGGCTCCGGTTTCCTCTGAATGAGTACGTTGTTGCCATTATTAAAACCATGAACGTCGCCGTGGCCCAACTGCATCCGTTGGCCATCAGGACGATTGTTGGTTTTGTATGGTTGTGTCTTTTCAAAGGGGAGGTCCCAACGGTGAACCTCTTTCGCCGGCTTCACCACCTTCGACAGAATGTCGTGGGTGGCACGGGGTGGTATAGCATACAGACTGAGCCGGGTTATATCACCGTCTCTAAGCTTACTTCTTGCAAGGACTGGAAGGGGCGGTGGGTATACGTCGAGGTTCCGGAGGATTATCCACTGCCCCGGTCCTTCCAGCACCGTGTCAATTTGCGGTGTGAGAGTCGAGGGGAGCGTGAGAAATATGTCTCCCGGAATAAGCTTAAGATGGACGCCTTGAAGGTCTATCTCAATGAGGACGAAAGGCGGGCAATGAAGCTGTTTGAGGCTGAGAAGGATGGGACGCCAAAGGGATGGATGCCCCCGACGCAGATCATTCTTCAGGATGAGCTGCTCTGCCACGTCGGCCTCATACCGGCCCTCGAACAGGGTGAGTGGGGTCGGTGTGAGTCCCATCTCTGCTTTTAATGTTTCTGTTTTTGAACTTTGATTTATTTCTTATACTTAACTCTTGCTTCGTTTCCTTTGCAGACCGCTTTGGCCCGGAACTGTCTGTTGACGTCCTCGAGAGGTTGGGACTTGACAAGAACAGGAGAGTTGTTGAGTTGCATCCTAAGGCCGCGGCACGTGATCGCAGACCGGCCCCAAACGAACTCATGGATCAGCAGTTGAAGGTTTTGGATGCAGGGGCGGCTCAGAGGAAGATCGCCGGTAACGTGCCGCGCCAAAAGCCAAGAGCAACGTCTACGGCGGCGACAGCGTCAACTTCAGTTCAACCTTCAATCCCTGCAGTCCAAAAGGAGAAGGTGGTGGTCGTTGTTGATGTCGAAGAGGAGGTCACCGTTGCAGAGGAATCTCCTCTTTTACGTAAGAGAAAAGAGAGAGCGTCTCTGCTCGCCGCCGCTCCGAGGCGGTAAATAAATGGGTCCTCCAACCAAGAAGGCCAAGCCTAGTACGGATCTATCCCGTGGCTCGATTTAGCTGGTTCATTAGGCGTTTCCGATGACGAGCTCTCGGCATGTCAATGAATGTTGACATGGATGCTTTGTCCGAATTTTTTGTGGATCAACCGCTGCCGGCCACGGTCCCTACGAACGGCAATTAGGGAAGCGGCTGTGAGACGGGTTATAAAAATGCCACCGTCGTCTCCTCCTCCCCCAAAGCCTTCCCGCCCTTGATTAGGGCGGAGGGCATAAAGTTGTCCAAGATGGTGGCGAAGTGGGCTGACGTGGCCGGTGCTCACATTATGGAGCAAGAAAAGGTCATGGCTGAAGCTGCCCCTGTGCTTGAACGGCTTAGGGTCGAGCTTGCTGCCTCTAAGAAGGAGGCTGAGAGGTCGGCAAAGGACTTCCAGGCTGCTAAGAAAGACCTCCTTGCTGAGCGAAAGCTTAGGGAGGAAGCTGACAAGGCGGTCCTAGCCGAGAAGGCCAAGATTGAGGCTGCGGAGGCTGACGCCGCTAAGCTGCGGGAGGAGCGGGACAAGCTTCAGGCTGCTTTCGACTTTGCTGTTGAGAAGAGGGAAGAATGGAAGTCTCTGTATATGGCTCAGGGGAAGGCGCACAGGAATACAAGGGCTATCCTCGCCCAGAGGGAGAAGGACATTGAGACGCTCCAAACTGACGTCATCCCTAACATGTGCGCCCAATACCGGGACCAGGCCGAAGAAGCTACCAGGGAAGTAATCAGAGAGCTCTTTCCTGACGGCTCCTTCCCATGGCAAAAATTTGACCAACTGCTTGATGATAAGGCGGCTGCTGTAGAGGCAAAGGCTGCGGAGGAGGCAGAGGCTAAGAAGGCCGCTGAGGAGGCTGCGGAGAAGGCGGCCCATGCTGAAAAGGTGAAGGCGGCCAGGGAGGAAGCTGAGAGGGCAAAGGCGGTGAAGGCGCCAAGTCGGCTTCCGGGTCGCCCATCGATGGTGATCTTTGCTACCGCTCTGCCGATGACGAGCGAACGAGGCATAGGGAGACGGGCGGTCGTCACCGATTCACCCGGCATCTCGGATAGCTTCAGTACTGTTCGGGGCCAACTATTGAGCCTTTCCTCCCCGCCATCTTTTGGCACTTAACGTCTTATGTCCGTAACCTTTTCTTTGTTCCTTCTCTTTTTGTAAACTCTTGGTAGGTTGTGTTTAGGCTATCCCAATGGGGACGGCCGTCGACTTCTTTCTTGTATTACCTGTAAATACTTTAATAAGAGTTTGCTTATTTTGCCTCCGGTTTGGCCGAGGTCTTTATCTCATTTTCATCTGAGTTGTCTTCTTTCGTTATTAATTGAGCGCTTTTTTTCCGTTTCTACCTTCGGCTTGGCCGAGGCAGTTAGAATGCGTATCTCAACTGTACTTAACGTTTTTAAACATGTTGGCGTGTCGGTCGCTTCCTCCACCGCCCGAGGCGGTCAGATTTGTGTTTCCCAACCGCCGTTGTGAACATGTTAGCGTATCGGTCGTTGTGTCCCCGTCGCTCTCGGTCTGGCCGAGGCAATCGAGGTTACGGCGCGACAGCGTTCGTATCTGTAGACGTAGCGTTCGTATCTGTAGACGTGTTGATCGCTTCCTCTTTCACTCTCGGTCTGGCCGAGGCGTCCGATTTGCGTTTCTCAACCGTACTTATACGTTCCTAAGCATGTTGGTCGTTGTGGCGAGTAACAACTGCTGTTGGCAAGTCGCGTTTCCCTCGTCACTCCCGGCTTTGGCCGAGGCAACTGAGTTTACGTTTTGACTACTTTCCGTATCTATAGACATATTGATCGCTTCCTCTGCCACTCCCGGATTGGCCGGGGCAGTCAGATTTGCGTCTCAATAGTGCTTATACGCGTTTGTACTTCAGTAGTGCCTGCACGACTTTGGCCACGGCGTCTATTCTGGCATGACTATGGAGGGGACAAGTATTTTGATGAAAAACTTGGATCACTTTTATAAGGTATAAACACACGTTGGGGTGCCCACAACGGTCTTGGACACCTCCGCCGCTATATGAAATATTTCCTTAGGTTGTCTGTGTTCCAGTGGCTCATTAGAGGCACTCCCTCCATGTCTGTCAGCCGGTATGTCCCCGGCCTCATTTCTTCAACCACTTTGTAGGGTCCCTCCCAGTTGGCCGTCATTTTACCATGGATGTTTCCTTTGTTGGTCGCGGCTGACTTTCTTAGGACTAGATCTCCTACTCTTAAGTCTCTTTTGTGGACCCTACGGTTGTATGCTCTTCTCATTCGGTTTTGATACACTACCAAGTTAAGCCGTGTCGTGTCTCGGCTTTCTTCGACCAGGTCTAGGGAGGCTTTCAGGCCTTCCTCATTTTCGACTGGGCTAAAGGTCTGCGTTCTGAATGTCGGCACCGATGCTTCAATTGGCAGGACGGCTTCAGACCCATAGACTAGGTGGAATGGACTGTACCCCGTTGCTTCTTCCTCCGTGGTTCTAAGGGACCACAGGACGCCGGGTAGTTCATCAGCCCACCTTCCCTTCAGATCTTCAACCTTCTTTTTCAGCCCGGTTAGGATTGTTTTGTTAGCTGCTTCTGCCTGCCCGTTGCTCTGAGGGTGGTAGAAGAAGGAGTATGCAAACTTGATACCGAGCTTTTCTAGCCAGTTCATCACCATGTCACTCCAAAACTCCGGCCGTGGTCAAATACCATGACTTGGGGTAACCCAAAATGAGTTATGATGTTTTCCCAGATTACCTTTCTCACGGCCACCGTGGTCTTGGCAGGTACCGCGACAGCTTCGACCCATTTGGTGAAGTAGTCAACGGCGACGATCAGGTACTTCCTTCCTCCGGAGGCCGTCGGAAATGGCCCTAATAAATCCATCCCCCACTGTGCAAATGGTAGGGGGCTAAGTACTGGTTGCAGGTCTCGGGAAGGTGCGTGTATCACCGGAGCATGCATCTAACAATTCTTGCACTTCTTGGTCTTAGCTCTGGAATCCTCAAGCATGGTGAGCCAGAAGTAGCCGACTCGGAGAGCTTTGTGGGCTAACGTTCTTGCCCCCATGTGATGTCCACAGATGCCTTCGTGAATCTCTGTCAGTATGAGCTCCGCGTCGGCTGAGCCGACACTTTGCAAAAGTGGTCTTATTACAGACCTTCTATATAGTTCTCCTTCGAACACCAAGTACCTTGCGGCGATCCTTCTTATCTTCTGGGAGAGACTGCGGTCCTCCGGTAACTCTTTTGTTAGTTTGTATTTCATTATCGGAGTCATCCACGTCGTCTCGGCTTCGATGTCGCCCACCATGCCGACGGTCTCAGTGATGCTTTTAGCATTCCTGATATCCACCAGCACGGTCCGGCTGACATTCTTGATGCTTGAACTGGCAAGTTTTGAGAGAGCGTCGGCTCGGTTGTTCTCAGACCTGGGGACGTATTGGATTTGGAAAGATTTCAATTTAGCGGTGTCAGCTTTTACCCTTTCCAGGTATCTTACCATCCCGACGTCTCGAGCCTCATACTCTCCTCTGATTTGGTTAGTCACCAATAGTGAGTCTGTCTTCAACACAATGTGTTCCGCTCCGGCAGCTCTAGCTAGCTTGACTCCAGTTATCACCGCCTCGTATTCGGATTCGTTGTTTGAGGCCGAGAAGGTAAACTTCAAGGCATACTCAAACTCGTCCCTGTTTGGGCTGATGATAAGGATGCCGGCTCCTGAGCTGTTCCCCGTGGAGGACCCGTCGGTGTATACTTCCCAAACTCCGGGGTTTGGTTCTTCTTGATATGTGCACTCGGCCAGGAAGTCTGCAAGTGCCTGCCCCTTTATCGAGGGCCTCGGCTTGTATTGAATGCCGAGGCTGGATAGCTCTATTGCCCATTTGATGAGCCTGCCGGATTTTTCGAATTTTTCCAATGCTTTCTCCAATGGCTGGTCGGTTAAGACCGTCACGGGATGTGCGTCGAAGTAAGGTTTCAGTTTCCTTACGGCAACGACGGCACGCAAAGGTCGCTTTTTCGATCGGTGGGTAGTTTCTTTCGGCGGCCAGCAGTGTATGGCGATAAAGTAGATTGGGTGTTCCGCTTGTCTTCTTTCTCGATGATTACGGCATTGACCGTGGCCGAGGTAATCGCTATGTATAGATATAGCGTCTCCCCAAAGATCGGCCCGGGACGGGGTCGGGAGAGTTATAAGATGAGCTTTTGTTGCACGAAAGGCCGTGCTCGTTCCTCCCCCGCTGAAGTCTTTATTCCCCTTCAACACCTTGAAGAATGGGGTGCTCTTGTCGGCCGACCGAGAGATGAAACGGGCGAGAGCCGCCATCCTCCCGCCAAGCATCATAACCTCTTTTCGATTCCTCGGCTCCGGTAGGTCCAAAGATTGCTTGGACTTTTTCGGATTGGCATCAATTCCCGGGCGCCGACAAGCACGCCGAGGAACTTACCTGCCCGGACACCGAAGTTGCATTTCATTGGGTTAAGTTTCATCTTGTATTTCCTTAGTGAACAAAATGTTTCGCTCAAGTCGGCCAAGTGCTCGCTGTCAGACTTGCTTTTTACAATAGCATCGTCGACGTAAGCCTCGATGTTTCGCCCTTTTTTATCTTGGAATACTTTGTCCACCAGCCTAGTGTAAGTTGCGCCAGCGTTTTTCAAACCGAACGGCATCATTTTATACATGTATGTGCCGTGTATGGTGATGAATGCGCACTTAGGCATGTCTTCGTCGGCCATGAACACCTGATGGTACCTTGAGAAGGCGTCTAGCAGCCTTAGCATAGTGTAGCATGCCGTTGCGTCAATTAAGCTATCTATTCGAGGCAAGGGATAGCAATCTTTAGGGCATGCTTTATTAAGATTTGTAAAATCAACATACATCCTCCACCCCCCTGATGACTTCTTCACCATTACAACATTTGCTAGCCACTCAGGGTAAGTACAAGGCATGATAAAGCCTGCCTCTAACAATTTGTCTACCTCGGCCTTGATGGCCTCATCTTTCTCGGCCGAGGAGTTCCTCATCTTCTGCTTGACAGGGCGAGCGTTGGAGAGCACGTTCAGCTTGTGAACGATCACCTCTCGGCTCACGCCTGGCATCTCGGCGGCTGAGTACGCGAAGACGTCTTTGTTCTTCCTCAGCAGGTTTAGGAGATCGGCTCTGAATTTTGGCTCCAGGCCGACACCGACAGTTACGGTGCGTCCTGGGTCAATTTCCACTTGCTCGGTCTCGGCTCCCTCGACCATGCTGACGTTGTTGGTGCTCATCGGATCACCCTCCTGTCGTAAGGATGGGCTCTTCCCCTTCTCTGATTTTTTTGCCACTTTGAGGGATTGCATGTTACACCCTCTGGCAGATATTTGGACATTGACAACTTCGTCTCTCTCGTCCTTTGAGACGAGCTTTTGTGTAACACCCCCATACTCGATGTGCCTTACCAGGACCACTCAGGTATAAGGATGCCACCATCTCGGTTACCCGAGGCATGATAATCATAAGATAATGAAGAAACATACTTTATTAAATAAGTTTAAGTGATTACATTATAAAACCAACTGTAAGCAAAATACAACTGTTCTCAAACTATAAACCAACTGAAAGGAACTGTCCTAACAAACACAGCGGAAGACTAAAGACTCTGATATGTGATGACTCCATCCCCAGCTAGATCCCACGCGTATCCAAGATATACCTGTCATGAAACTGCTCACCACCCCCGAATGGATCACCACAGTTTTTAAAACATTTAAACGGGGTCAGTACTAATCACACAATTTATATAATCCAACAACACAACAAACAACACAGCTCAAACGGTCACACAAACACAATCACACCCACTCCAATCAATCTCCGTCACCGATCGTCCCTTTGGACCAGCCACCGCGTGGGGGACCGCAGCCGTTCCCACCCAAGCCCCGCTCATCATACCGAGCGATAACCCTGTCCCATTAATGTGCACATCCCCTTCCGTGGCGGGTTCCACGAAGGGCGAAACTAGGGCGTGAAGCCACTCCCGCAAGTGACTCCACTCAGCCGAGAACGCATCTCGTGAACCATAGACAAACAATCACAATCACAATATCAACAATCGTCTGAATCAACCAACAATGTATAAGCACAACCGTCTGAATCAATCAATCACACTAATTACAGCACGATCACCACACATTATGTAAGTAATACTGAGTAGGGAAACCCTACCTGGAACAGCGACACAATCAGACGGTCTCAACAGCGGTATCAAAATTCCTCTCCTACGAATCCTCCTCCTAGCATATAATCATGCAATTGCTACCAATCAAGAAACATAACAAAAACCCCCAATTCCAAAATTAGGGTTTAACGAAACTTAACGAAATACTATAAAATTGGCATGTAGATCTTACCCTCGACGCAAGGAACTCAACGGTATAAACAACGACAAGAACTGACCGTCTGAACTCCGGGAATTGCTAAGAATGCGATTAAGAAGATGAACTTGTTTGCTTTCTCTCTTAAACAGAAATTTAGGTTTTGGAAAAGTGATTTGGAAACAATGACGGAAGTGTTTTATACTTTAATCGCATTATTAACAAAACCCGACAAAACGACCAGAAAACGGCTACTCGATCGAGTAGCTAAGGTACTCGATCGAGTGCCCCCTTACTCGATCGAGTACCTTAGTTACTCGATCGAGTACCCAACAGGTCAGAAACTATTTTATATCGCAAAACTCCCTTACTCGACAGAGTAAGGCCTACTCGGTAGAGTACCCCAAGACTCATAAATACGGAGTATTACAGTCTTCCCTCCTTAAAAAGAACTTCGTCCCCGAAGTTCAACCCATACATGAAAACAAACATACTAACTCGATCAAGACACAACAACGTGACTAAGAACTCAAAACAAAACTCCAACCCAAACATGAACTCGTAACACCAACTCCACTAACTATTCCTACCTCCACAACATGGCTCACGATATCGTATCCACTCCATTATATCTCTCTCAACACTAACTCCATACACTACCAAAATACTCATAACATCAAACGGAATGTTACATTCTACCACCCTTAAGAGGAACTTCGTCCTCGAAGTTTACTCAGACTCATAACACCATCCTCCAACTGTCAACACTATATAAAATATTCTCACACTTCGAAGCATCACACTACTACATGTACGGCCATGGCCTTTTATAAGTATCATCCACAAAACAAATCCCTCCTTTACGCTACGCTAACACTCTACTTCCAATTATATTACAACGTGCACCACCATGAAACTCTCTTTTATCGCATCCTACTCCTCTTAAGACAAATGTTACGTCCTCGTAACTCACTAATACTAAATCCTATCTATATCGTGTCATTATCCTCATCACCACCGCATGTCAAAGATAACCACTTATAATCTAAACACTCGCCATGCATATATCCAAGGCTCTCTTACTTAAACATTCCTCATACCTCAACTCATTCGTCACACCACCTAACCTATACCTCAAAATCTTTATCTTAACCCAAAACTTCAACTTTTCCACATTACCGCAACATGACATACCTCTCTATATAAAGCACCTATCTCCCAAACGCATAACTCACGATCCACACTCGTTACGTACGCTCACACTAGATCCTCCAGTTCTTTCCTTCATTACCGCAAGACTCATACATAACCTAATATGACACTAATTCCCCCAACACCCTACACTCACTGTCCCAACAAAAGATTATGAACCACCTGCAGCTTTCATATCATTACCACACATGTTCTACGGACCACTTGTCATTACCATGTCTACTAAAGCCTTATCTAGAACAAGATCAAAATTACTGTAACAACCTCTCACAACCGTGTCCCATCAATAGAACATCACTATACCATGACAACAACGAAAACATCTACGACTCTATTTCATATCATATTATACCCTCATTCCCAACTTAACCTGGTAAAGAAAACATTAATAAACAAGACAATGTCTATCTCTGTAAACCGAAACTCGCAGGAGCAACATCAAACAAAACAACAAACTATGAATAACTGGTATGCAATTTCGAAACTCGAATCATAATCATCCCGCCTACTCCACCACAACCGGTGACGGCATCACAACACCGCCGCCACCAACACCACACCGTAGTGCGAAAATACCCGCATCACAACATTATGTACCGTGCCCGGATCACCACCCGAGGCACCACAACCACACCGATAGACATCACAACGGCATACGATTCCCATAAACACCGACCGAGCGTAACTTCTCGACAAGAAAACTTACTCAAATCCACTTTATTAAATCACCACGCGACATATTATATGGATAAACAGATAAGCATCTCATGAACATCATCTCTACCATTTCACGGAATACACATGTGTTATTAATACACATAAAATTATAACTAGCCATGTCAAATTAATCAAGTTATTACCTTTTTGGATATTATTCAATTAAATTACCGTGTCCAACCTATATATTACAGAACATTCATAAAACAACTTTATAATTATCACACCATACCACTTCTTGTGAGGTCAGAACCTCACACAAACATTTACACATATCATAGACCCGTAATCACAACCAACTAGTCAATCCCGACCACGTAAGTTACCACTCAACATAGGTTACCAGTCGCCCGAGCTTAACTCGTATACACCTCATAACATATTCTCCCTTTTGCATATATCCATCACCCTCGCCAAATGTAGCCACACCATTAATACTCAACTACTAACAACCGCCTCATATAACCACATCTTATACTCTTTCATAATCTGTACTTATCAACTGGTCTCGCAAAATCAACCTCTTTAGAATTGTTACCTTTCTAATATACCATTACCCTTAACCACTAGTCACAAACCATAACACTACCGCTGTCCGGGCATCAAACCTCTTACACTCATCTCTAAACATCACGATTTGTTTCCTATCTTTGGTTGACATCCCAAATAACGAACATCCAATCCATTAACAAAATTACCTCAACATTCTTCCCAATACTATCCTTAATTGTATCATCATCTAACTCTCCACCAAAAATCTCGTATCGTGCAAATACTCCACCAACTTCATACTCCCTTAATTCCTCGAATCTCATGATTAATCATGTTGTCCGAAACTTCGTATAACTATTAACTTACTTACCCTTGATAGTATCATACATCTCGACGATTCCTTACTTTATGTCACATAACTCCGGTGAACTTTTTCTCAACTTACTTTTATCCTTCTTTTCTCGTTATACTCAAAAATACCATTAATAGCTCAGCTCCTTATTACTTCTATCTAACTCTTTAGTGCTCCGATTATCTTTTCATTCCTCCAAAACTCAAATCCCATTATTTCATATCGATATCATCTCACTCTTTCTTACCATAAATATTATCTTATTATGCCATTAATCACCCTTGCCTCTAGTTTATCCATAAAATCAACGTTCACTGTTCTAACAATTGCATCTCCTTTGTACCTCTCTAGAAATCAGAATTCCTTTTGTACCATTAATTGCCCAAGGAAATCACACAGTAGTTTCATCTCTTAATAAACCAAATCTCCCAAATCCACCTCGCGGCATGTCTCCACAAAGTTCACTATATACTACTCTTCTCAACTCCTTTAAAACGCACTTTCACTACATATATCCTTACTCAACTCTATTTCTAACCATCTCCCTCCATAATTCTTTACACATCTCAAGCTGCCACTATCCGCATCCTTACTTTTCAATCTTTTTATTCTCACGTTCATTATACTCACATCATCTCTTGCCCATATTCTCTTACTTTTACATTACTCAACACACAATCGTATCACTCATCCCGTCTCGCAAAACGTGCTCTATGCCTTAGTAAACTATACCAATCTTCCTTTTCTTTTTTTCCACCATCTATCATAATCACATATATCTCATGTCCTCCCCACCGAACTCATATTCATCATAAGTGCCACTCTTTACATCATAAGATTGGGTAACTTACGCTTCAGGACCAACACATACGTAAAACAATGCATAAAGAAGTAATACAACACCTTTGGATTAAACGTAATATGCAACAAATGTCAAAAATAAACATATGACCCGAAACACGCATATGACTGACCACAGGACCCCACTCGATCGAGTACGAACCTACTCGATCGAGTTGAGGCTACTCGATCGAGTGCCCAACATGCTCGATCGAGTGCCCCGACTCTTAACCCAAACGGACCATCGATCTCGACTTACTCGACCGAGTAGCCAGGCTACTCGATCGAGTGACCCCATACTCGATCGAGTGCCCGAGGTACTCGATCGAGTGCCCAAAAACACGATTCATGTCAAAATAACGACAAATACCCACTCGATCGAATCATGTAGACTCGTGAATACTACCCGCATGTTATCTCACATACCCCCAACGTACTATGCATTCATTATTATTTCAACATTATGATTACAACTATGCATTCAAATCTGCGCGACTCCTCATACAATCAACATAATAATCTACTTCGTGTTATCAAGTGCCACGTTATAAACAACCATCATGCTTTTCATCCAATTTGTTATACAAAACACATATCATTGAACCTCTATTCTTCATGTTACTACTTACCAAAAGCCAAACATTACCATCTATCATGCTCATATAACATTCAACTTTCAATCATGTATTACCCGCATGTTTTTAATTTTCATAACTTTTCATGACACAAACCACACCCTTACACTACAAATCCTATTTCCATGTTGCTAATACAACAACATTACAAATCCACTTCATCACATAATCACTTCCATAATCAAGAAATTCATATCCTTACGAAATTGCCACTTCATCTTTTCCAATCAATTCATCTAGTTCAATCACATACTTCAGCTAACAAGCGCATATGATACGATAGTAGACAATTATACGAACTTAATATATAGCTTTACGCAAACAAAACTATGAAAACAAATCTTATCACACCCCATATCCACATGTTATTAGGATTGCCTCATTATAAATCATTCATCCTACACATCATTATTCATCACATATAAACTATTTCCTTTTTCCACCACATCATTCGTCATTCTCACATACTTTTCCAACTATTCCAATCAACATGGTAAACCAAGTATCATCCAACATGCTTTCAACCAACAGCATACAAAATCACTCCTTATTCATGCCACACATCACCATATTGTTACACAATTCACAAAATAAACACATAGCGATCCCGACTCATATCCCATGGTGACCGGTTCAAAATCGTAGGGCGAGTTCGCGACTTTAGGACGTCTCCCAAGCCTTTGCATTAGCTCCTACAACCTTTACCCCGGGTTCATTTTAATTGACTCCCTAGATTCATTAGATTCATTGGTTACAGGTTTCAAGATCGTCGCTCTGATACCATTTGTAACACCCCCATACTCGATGTGCCTTACCAGGACCACTCAGGTATAAGGATGCCACCATCTCGGTTACCCGAGGCATGATAATCATAAGACAATGAAGAAACATACTTTATTAAATAAGTTTAAGTGATTACATTATAAAACCAACTGTAAGCAAAATACAACTGTTCTCAAACTATAAACCAACTGAAAGGAACTGTCCTAACAAACACAGCAGAAGACTAAAGACGCTGATATGTGATGACTCCATCCCCAGCTAGATCCCACGCGTATCCAAGATATACTGTCAAGAAATCGCTCACCACCCCGAATGGATCACCACGAGTTTTTAAAACATTTAAACGGGTCGATACTAATCACACAATTTATATAATCCAACAACACAACAAACAACACAGCTCAAACGGTCACACAAACACAATCACACCCACTCCAATCAATCTCCGTCACCGATCGTCCACTTTGGACACCCCGCCAGTGGGGGACCGCACTGCCGTTCCCACCTAAGCCCCGCTCATCATACCGAGCGATAACCCTGTCCCATTAATGTGCACATCCCCTTCCGTGGCGGGTTCCATGAAGGGCGAAACTAGGGCGTGAAGCCACTCCCGCAAGTGACTCCACTCAGCCGAGAACGCATCTCGTGAACCACAGACAAACAATCACAATCACAATATCAACAATCGTCTGAATCAACCAACAATGTATAAGCACAACCGTCTGAATCAATCAATCACACTAATTACAGCACGATCACCACACATTATGTAAGTAATACTGAGTAGGGAAACCCTACCTGGAACAGCGACACAATCAGACGGTCTCAACAGCTGTATCAAAATTCCTCTCCTACGAATCCTCCTCCTAGCATATAATCATGCAATTGCTACCAATCAAGAAACATAACAAAAACCCCCAATTCCAAAATTAGGGTTTAACGAAACTTAACGAAATACTATAAAATTGGCATGTAGATCTTACCCTCGACGCAAGGAACTCAATGGTATAAACAACGACAAGAACTGACCGTCTGAACTCCGGGAATTGCTAAGAATGCGATTAAGAAGATGAACTTGTTTGCTTTCTCTCTTAAACAGAAATTTAGGTTTTGGAAAAGTGATTTGGAAACAATGACGGAAGTGTTTTATACTTTAATCGCATTATTAACAAAACCCGACAAAACAGCCCCCGTAAACCGGCTACTCGATTGAGTAGCTAAGGTACTCGATCGAGTGCCCCCTTACTCGATCGAGTACCCTAGTTACTCGATCGAGTACCCAACAGGTCAGAAACTATTTTATATCGCAAAACTCCCTTACTCGACAGAGTAAGGCCTACTCGGTAGAGTACCCCAAGACTCATAAATACGGAGTATTACATTTTGTGCCTCCCCTCGGTTCGAGACATACATCAATGTCAGGGCCCGGATGGACATTACAGCGTCGGCCTCGCTCAAAGTAACCCGACCTATCAGAACATTGTAGGCGGACGAACCATCAATGACCACGAACTCAGATAAAACATTCTTGGTCGCATCGTCTTGGTCGAACATCACCGGCAACCTGATTGACCCCAGGGGTACCAGGCCGGCCCCCGAGAAGCTGTATAGTGGGTTGGTGCAGGGGCTCAGGTCCTCAATCTTCAGACCGAGATTGAGGAAGCATTCCCTGAACATGATGTTTGTGTAGGCGCCTGTATCAATTAGACACCTCTTAACCAAGTGGTTGGATATGTCCAGATGGACTACTAGCGGGTCGCTGTGCGGGGCTACGACTCCTTCGTAGTCTTTCTTTCCGATGGTTATATCGGGGACGGTGGAAGCGGGGACCGCTGTGGTGGGCACAAAGTTGATGGCTTGGTAAAGCTCATTTAGGTGCCGTTTGTGCCCATTAGCTGACCCTCCGTTCTCGTCTCCTCCGGTAACCACCTGGATCACTCCCATCCTCTGGAATACTGATTTCCTATTCGCCCAGTCGGAGCTCGTTTCCGGGGCCCCAGCTACATACTTGCTGAGGGCCCCCTTTCGGATCAGCTCCTTGATGGCGTTCTTCAGATGCCGACAGTTGTCGGTCTTATGGCCGGGCTGGCCGTGGTAATCGCAAAATTGGCTTGCGTCGCCTTCTGCCCTTGTCTTGGGGGGTCTTGCCCACTTCTGCCCTTCATTCTTGCTCAGGGCGAAGACCTCGGCCAGAGACTTGACCAGGGGGGTGTGACCGTTGTACCGCTTCGGGGTGTATGGTCCCGAACTCCCCCCGGCGCCCGCCGAGTTCTGTCTCTTATTAAATCTCTCAGGCCGTGACCGATTCGTGTCAAGGCGATCTTCATCAGCATTCTCCCGGCGGCTCTTCCTTTCTGGGTGCCCGGCCTCACTGTGGCCTACCCAGGTCTTGTGGTAGTCCTCCACCTTTACGGCTCGGTCAGCCATCATTCTGGCGGAGTCCAGATTGAGGACCTCACACTTGATCAACTCATTTTTGAGCTCGCCTTTCGGGAGGCCTTTCATCAGTGCGAAGGCCGCCAGTTCGGTGTTTAGCTCACGGATCTGTTGAGCTTTTGCGTCGAACCTCTTCACATAGCTTCGTAGAGACTCGTCGTCCCCCTGTCGGATAGTGAGGAGATCCGATGTCTCCACGGCCCTCCTCTTGTTGTAGGCGTATTGGGCTATGAAGTTATCCCTTAGGTCGGCGTAGCAGTATACCGAACCATTAGGCAGCCCCTTGTACCAACTCTGGGCCATCCCATGCAGGGTTGTTGGGAAGACCCGGCACCATACCTCATCAGGCTGCTCTCATACCGACATGTAAGACTCGAAAGCCTCGGCGTGGTCAGTTGGGTCACTGTCCCTTTTGTATGACAGGGACGGCAGCTTCAGCTTGGTCGGTACGGAGACGTCGAGGACATAGGCACTGAAGGGCTGTCTGACCACGTGTCGAATGACACGTGGCGATCGGCTCCACGCAGCCCTAGTCCGGCTTCTCTCCCCGTGGCGGGATGGGCTTCTTGTTGTCCGACTTTGGAAAGTCGGACTTCTTTCTTCGTTTCTTCGGGGGTGGCCTCGTTGCTGCCGCGGCGACGCTGTCCTCCCGCGAGTGGGGGAAGGACTTTGGTCTGCCACCGACAGCACGGGCACCGCCGGCGTCCTAGTATGCACGGCTCCTTGTATTGCCCCGGACAAGTTGTTCGGGGTCACTTTATGGGCCCTGGTCACCTGCGGGTGTGCTGCCGTCACCGTCGTTGCGGCGGGGGTGATCGGCGTATTACCCATCAGGTCCAGGAACAGCTTCAGTTTGGCAGCATCGACCACATGTCCCATGACAGTGACATGGCCGGCAGGCAGCGTTGTTTCTGGTAGTATCGTCATCCCGTACGCCGGTTGAATTACTCGGCCGGTGGGGGACTGCCCGATCTCAAAATTAGGGACTGTGTCATCCTGGTAGAATGCAGTTTCGTCGCTCACAATTACTTCTTGTTGTTTTGACATCTTCTTAACTTGATAGGTGGGTTTTGTTTTTTTTTTTTGTAAGGGATTTGACTAGCTTTTAGTATGGTCGTCCCCACAGACGGCGCCAATTTTTCCGGGTGTAATTCCGGAGTAGGATTTGTTACCACGTGAGCTTGTAGAATGATGACTTTGCTTGACTCTTCCTTTCGGCCTCTCCTGAAACAATGAACAAACTGAGGGCTCTGCTTGATACCGAGCGAACTCACTCCGACGCTCAAGTCAATGAACTTAAAGAGATTAAGTTGTGTGTTACTTAGCAAAGTATATTGTAGAGAGATAAGGGAGTTTATACCAGATTAATTGTGGATTATTTGATTATTTTCGGATCCTTTTCTCAATGAGAGAAGTGGAGTATTTATAGACTTTCACCTTTTGTCACGTAGTGGCCAAGTGGCCAAGTGGCAGAGCAGGTGGAAAGACTGTTCTACCCTCGGCCGAGGGACCCATGGCAGGCCGGCGGGCCCTGTTGACTCCATACCGAGGGGTCTTGAATGTGAGTACGCGGATGTGCCTCCCGGCTGGCTATTTGCCTAGCCGAGACCCAAGTGACAGGCCGACAGGCTGCGTCGGTTAGGCTGTCTAATACGTTGACTTACTGTGGATATCTTTGACCTTGCTCAATATGTTGACTCGGTCAGCGGGTGTAGAATATGCCCCATCAACTAGCAATGTATATGGGTTCACATAAGTCTATTTGAATGAGTTCAAGAGGTAAGGAAGTGCTAACAACATTTTTGGATTTAAAGGAGCATTTTACTTGTTTTCCTTTAACACAATCGAAACAAAGTGATTTAAATTCAAATTTGATGTTAGGAATGTCATCTACTAGGTTAAGTTTCTTAAGGGTATTAAGGGTTTTAGCATTAACATGACCAAGTCGTTTATGCCAAAGCTAAGGGTCATTCATTTGAATATTCATGCATGATAATGTTTGACCCAACAATAAGTATAAGTTAGTCATGTAGACGTTGTTGACATGTTTACCTTCAATAATTAGATCTCTAGTCTTTTCATCAATTATTCTACATTCACTAGCATGAAATTCAAAGATGTTACCTCGATCACACAATTATGAAATGCTTAGAAGATTGTGTTTCAAACCTTTGACAAGCAACATTTTGTCGACTCATAGTGACTTAGACTTACCAAATTTTCCAATACCAATGATTTCACCTCGTTTGTTGTCACCAAAAGTCACTATGCCACCATCATAGGCTTCTAGCGAATGGAATTGGCTTTCAATCCCCGTAATGTGACGAGAGCATCCATTGTCTAAGTACCAATTGTTACTGCCCCTCACTAATGCCTATAAGAAATCAAACATTTAGTTTAGGAACCCAAACGAGTTTGGGTTCCTTCTTGACAACGACTTTCTTGACTTCTTCCTTTTTAATCCAAACTTGTTTAGCCACTTTAGTGCTTCTTTCTCAGTGAAGGACTCTCTTTTCAGAACCATTAAATTAATGACCAGTTATACCACAGTAGTTGCAAATGATGTATTCGGGAAGGCCAGCATACTTTCTTCTTTGAAAATCAGTTTTGCGTGGGTCCTGGTCTCGAGTGCAACAGTGCATGTTACTGTTGCGTTTGAAACCAAGTCCAGCATTCTTTGCACACTTTTTGTATTCTTGTGACCGTTTTAGAAGAAATCCCAAAACATTCTGACTTCCTTCCCATTTTAAATAAAACATCTTAGCCTTGTCTAACTCTTTGGTTAATGGGTCAATTTTAGCAAGATGATTACGATTTAGTTGACCTACTTTGTCAAAAGCGTGTTTAGCATGTCTTACTTCATCACTGAGCAATAAGCCAATTTGCTCAAGTTGCTTATTATCCCTTTGACATAAAGTGAGGTCAGCTAGCAGAGATTCACGTTCTTTAGTCAATGAAGACACACGTTTTGTGAGAGTCTCAATTTCCTTATTAGACTCAGATGCCACAGTTGCAGCATCTATTGCATGGGTTTATTCAGCCTTTTTCAAAGTTTCAATTTGAAAAAGAAATTCATCGTTTGATTTTTGCACTCGATCTAAAGCACTTTTAACATGACTTGACTCCTCGTTCAACAGTTCAGCAATTTTGACAAGATTATCTTTTTTACTTTTACATATTGCTAGATTAATCAAAAGTTGGTCACGTTCGTTGGTTAGTGAGGACACAGTTTTAGTGAAGGACTCATCTCCTTTGTTAGATACAGATACAACAGTGTAGAGCTCTGTTGCATGAGCTTCATCAACCTTTTTAGCTAGAAACAAATTCTGTTTTCAGAGCATTTTAATAACATTTTTAAGACTCGATGTTGAATTAGGTTGATCAACCTCATTAAGACATTCTCTTAAGTTAACTTTTCCTCGGCTATGTCGTCAATTTCAATTTGCATAGCCTCTAATTTATTGCTTTGGACACGACACTTATCAATGAATTGGTCTAGGAGGAGACAAATTTTGTCTTTAGAGAAAGATCGAACATTTTCTTGAGCTTATTTACCTCATTGTCTGAATCTGAATCTGAGTCCACAGAGTGAGTCATAAGACATTTGACATTTTCTTTCTTTGTTAACTTTGCAACATCATTGATTGATTGGGAAGAGATGCACATTTTGTCATCCAATTCTTCCTCAAGAACATCGTGCTCCTCAGAATCGGACATTCCCCAAATACCTCACATCACTTTGTTCTTGTACTCTCTCTTAGCAAACTCACGCTTTTCTTTAGATTTAATATCGTTCCACTTTAGGCATTCTTTGATTTGGTGACCCTTGTCACCACATTTGAAGCGGCCAACAGTGGAACTAGACTTCCTTTTGGGAAAGCGCCATTTGCTAGAAATGTTATATGACCTTTGAGAGTTACGACCATTAATCATGCCAATACTGTTCCTTGAACATTGCAAACTCATCATCTTCATCCTACTCATTACTTGAGAAAGCATTAAGATCAGCGAGTCATTTCCCTTTAGAGCTTTCACTAGAACGCTTCATGAGAGTTAACTCATGAGCCATGAGTGAGCCCATAAGTTCATTAAGGGATAGCAAGGAAAAGTCTTTATCTTCCTCAATAGCCGTAACCTTTGGTTGCCACTTTTCTGTTTTGTTACGAAAGATTTTACGGACTAAATTCCCGAATTCAAAGTTTTTACCTAGACTCTTGAGGTCATTAACAATACTAGAGAAACGTGAATACAAACTATTAATTGACTCATCTCTTCCCATATTGAACATCTTGTATTGTTGCATGAGAAGATCAACACTGTACTTTTTGACTTGTGACGTTCCCTCATAAGCAAGGTTTAGGGTGTCCCAAATTTCCTTAGCCGAGATACATCCGGACATCCGGTTAATCTCTTGTTCACCAATGTCATATTGAAGGATGGACATGGCTTTAGAGTTTTTCTCGACTTTCCTATAATCGGCCTTGACATATTTGTCCTGGCTTTTAGGGGTACTAGTGTCATCAGCATTCATCACCGAAACAGCAAGTAGACCCTTTTGAATGATCATTCAACATTCATAGTCCGCACTCTTGACATCGTGCTCCATGCGATGTTTCCACCAGGCATAGTTTTCTCCCTTAAAGATGGGATACTTAGTGTGTTTTGAATCATCCATAACTATAGGATCAACTATTTGGTTTTAACCAATATCAAGAACACGAGGCTCTGATACCAATTGAAGAGTTAAGAACGATAAACACCTAAAAGGGGGAGGGGGTGAATTAGGTGTACCTTTTAAAAAATTTCTCCTTTACTTGGTTAGCTACTAACAGAAGTAAGAGCTATTAAGTACAAACTTGAAAAACTTAATGAATTTTAAGTTTACAAGAGGTACAGCAGGTCTATACAACAGTATGAATGATTGTTGCACATCACTGACAGGTAGATTGATGAATAAAAGTAGAATGATAAGAGAACGTAAAAGTAAATAAACAAAGAAGACGACGTTTAAAAAATTGGTTCAGCTCCTACTCCGGAGCCTACGTCCAACCGTTATTTTATTGCTTGTTTAGAAATTTACTAAAACTTAACTAAACCATTACAATGAAAATAACTCGCCAACCTACTCCGGTTGCAATTGTTTGAAGCTACTCCGCTTCAAGACTTTACGTTGCTCAAAGCTACTCCACTTTAAGATTTATGTTCTAACTCAACGGTTTACAGAGTCAGAATCTCAGTGATTCACTTAAGAACATGGAGATTACAATTAATACTTAAACACGACAATCATTGAACATATTCTTTATGCAACAGTGAAGCGAACTGATACTTGGAGATTTTGTAGCTTTGAAAAACGATCAAAGACTTTTGAAAGTAGAAAATGAATTTTGCAAATGATTGAAGAACAAAGCTTTAATGCTGAAAAGATTTGCAAAGTGTTTTACAATGAATGCTCTTGAAAGTCTTGATAATAAATGATATCTAAGGCTCCTTATTTGTAGTAGAAGAAATGACCTAAGGTGGGTATCTTAGATAATATAATTCATTAATAAATTAAGTAGCTTAGATTGATTGTAAGTGTTAGGTGTTGTTTTACCATGGAAAAAATCAGAATACTTTAGCTTTTCTCAGATTTTAAGTTCCAACACACTCAACATGACAACTTACCACAAATAGTAAAAAGCATTTGTACTTGACTACTTCAACTTTCCATTTATGTAAAAGTAAGATGCACAATTGAAGAGTCATTGAATTATTCAATTTGAGCTCTTTCATTTATGAAATTATTCAAAACTTTGTTTTTCAAATTTCAAACCTTTTAGAACATTGCTTTTGAAAGGATTTGAATACTTATGAATTTTCCAAAAATTCTTCATACATTAGTACCAGAAACCGTGGTACAACAGTCACAAGAATTGTTGCATGGTTTTGCAATCATTTATGCTTAAAAGAGGATATGTTTAACTACCTTGTTTATAACATTCATTCTAGGCAATGGGCTTCCTTGACTTGTCTTTCATCTTGATCATCTTTGGGCTTCTTTGAACAATCATTAAATGCTTGAATTTGCTAAACAATTTAACTAAGAAGCAAACAATTAAATGACAATGAAACTTGGCATCATCAACCAAGTGTGTTCTAACAAATGAAATGAGGAACACTCGATTCAATACTGTTATCACACAAATTCAACTTGAGTGACACCAATGAATGCATTTGAAAAAAACTTGGTGGATACACTTGATCGTCAGAGCGACAACGACGAAAACCTTTAGCCGTGAACTGTTGGATGTTGCAAGCACGTAGTTGACGAGCCCATCTATCAATGATAGGCCAACAACGTGTTGGGGTTGGTGTCCTTAACAGTTAGTGCAAGGACTTATAAATCTCTAAAAGGATCAAAGGGCATACTTTTGGTATTATTATCAGTTGATCCACGTTTATCAATAACGATTGGCTTGCTAGATAAGTTTGACGTTATTGTCATACAGATGGCGGTGATCAACTGGTCCCTAAAAGTCACACCTATAGGATACGTTTGAGAGACGTGACAGTATGAAAATACAGTCATGTAGATGCCAATTTTGACTAACCAGTTAGTCTGAGTTATTTTGACTAATATTCAGTCAAAATGTGATGTTGAGATATTATATTTAATACGGATTAAATATTATGGGCTAAAGGCGAATTAACCAGTTAATTCGTAACATTGAATATAAGCGTTTTATATTTAATCAAATGTATATTGAATATAATTATACAATACTGTTTTGTCGGACACGTATTAATAATTCAGCTAACTCGTATTATTAGTTGATGCCTTAATTTCCGATAACCGATAACAGTTTATAATCAGACCGCATCATATACATTTAGAATTTAACGAACCGGACCGCGAGTTAAAACCAAGAGGAAGTGGAAGCCCACTTCCCCTTGTGGGCTTCGGTTTTGCCGAGTGAAGAAGGAACAAAAGGGAGGGTTTCTCCTCCCTTCTAACCTAATCATTTTCATTTGTATGAAAACTAGGGTTTTGGGAATTGTGCCTCTCGAAACTCGGATCTCACATCCAACACAACTCACAAAACTATCCTCTCAATATTGCAAAGGCAATTAGAGGAATTGATCTAGCACAAGGGCATATCTCGGACTATCTTGGGTGCATCGTTTAGGAGGAGGTCTAATTTGATCTCTCATTGCCTTATTGCACTAGGACCGAAGGTTATTTCTAATCTTTATCGTTTCATTGTAATTTTCGTTTTATGACTATAATCACATGTAAATTTTGCGTTATAATCCTACAATTAAAGGGTAGTATACGGATATTAACCCACAAGTGGTATCAGAGCGAGGCCACGTAAATTTTTATATGTGTTTTTCATCAAACGATTGTTGAATCGATGATTTTTGGTTAAAAAAAAATGTCACGGCTCAAATTTTTTTTACTCGGCAGAATTTTTGTTTTTGCTGCGTTTTTTTTGTTGCTTTGTGCCTTGGGATCCGTGTCTTGTTTACACGGTGATGGTTGGTTTGTTTTTGTTTCAATTTTGATCTTTGCATATTGTTTTGAAATCGATATTCATTTCAATATGTTAAAGATGTATCAAAATTTTGCATAAATTTTCGTGAGGCATCTTTTTTTTTGTCTCGGCTGGTTTAATCTTTTTCGGCCTGTTTTGTTCATTGGGAATCGTGTCCAGTTTACACGGTTGCTTTGATGACGATTTTCTGTTTTGTTTTCGATTTGTTCTTTGCGAATTGTTGTTTTAAACGATAATCACAACAATATGTGAAGATCATGTCAATTGTAATTTTGTTTTAATCCGGATTAGATTAAATTGCAATTGAGTTTTTACAAATCGTTTTGTTGTTTGATCACTTGTTTGATCTCGTTTTAGCCGATTAATTTTTTTTTTTGCCTTTAGAGGCTCTCGGCATTTCAGCCGATTTTAAAAAAAAAAAAAAAAAATTTTTTTTTGGCCACTGGTACTGTTCACGTACAGCAGTACAGAGAAAAAAAAAAAAAATTTCTGTTTTTTTTCGGCCCTTTAATGCATAAAACGTTTTTTTTTATGCTCTCGCTTGATGGTGAAACGGTTCACCCACGAACAATTAAATTACTTTAAAACAATTTAAAGTAACGGATTATATCGAATTAAAATTAAGTTGATGAAGCGGTTTTGTCACATAATTTTAATTATCTTTGGTGGTTTGGATAAAAATTTAACATAATTACGGAATTATGTCACGAATAAATTTAATTTAGTTGATGCACTTTATTTATCGTTAATTTTGAATGTTTTGAATGCCTTTTATTACGTATTTATTTATTTTGCAAACGGTTGTAACTTAGTGTGGCCTTAGTAGAACGTGTTACCGTAATGATGGAACACGGTCTTGGTTGTATTTTGAGATCTCGTATCTCCATTTTTATTTCTTTTAATTACAGTTTTTATTTAGAATGTAAATAGGTTTATATTTGTAAATTTTAATTGTAATTTTTGAGAAGACCAAAGATGGAGACCGGATGCTCACTCCCGCTACATGGATCAAGATGGAACATCAAGACAAGCTTCTCGGGTCCAACGGTGGATTCCAAAGTTGTTTTATGTTTTATTTTACTAGGACAGGCCACACTAGGAATTTTTATTTACGTATTGCATTCATTTATTTATTTTTCGTAACGATAATATGCATCATTTTCCGCCTAAATATCCAAACTACCTAATTATTGCATGAAAACTGACACATATAGAGGTCACGAGTTAGTTTTCATTGACATTCTCATGTCACACGATTTTAAGCCATCACCTAAATTGATTCATTCACGCAGACGCTAGTTATTCATTCACTTAAAATGAATTATAATTAAGTTGATGGGATCTTCCTCGTATAAACAAAAATTGAGAACGGTCTTTATAGGTCAAACTCCAATGAGTCCCTTCTTCGTCGGTAGGCATACTATGACCCCTTCTACGTCGGGTAAGTTGGAACTGATTGACCTATTTTATCTCAACACTATGGTCACTCGTACGATCCTGTGACTATGGTGGACTATAGATAGGATTTACGGAAATCTATCGACCAAGAGTTCTTCCGAAAGAATTAGCTAAACAGTTGGCTTATCAATTTACAGAAATTGAGTCTTGGGATCACTTGTATCATTCTTGAGGGAGATCAATTATGCAAGTGCATTGAGTCTACACGATTAAAATGAATTTTAATAGACTTAAATCACCTCGATGAGTTGCTTATTTCGTTTTTGTTTTCTTTCTTTTTCAGTGTAGATCACGAAATTTTTAAACTGCTAAATAACAAATGGCTGGTTCTACTGATAACCCAATGCCAAGTGCCACATTGGACCGTGAGTCCTGGCTTCGGATCTTCATGAATCGGATGAATCGGTCTACTCGATCGAAGAATGATGGATCCAACCGGAGGCGGGAGGCGGCATTACGGAATGCGCTGCCGCGATGGGAAGCTCAAATATCTATTAGAGCCCCTCCCGGCAAACCCAGGTCCCACGGCTAGAGTGCTTTGAAATCACCAAGTTTAATGATTTCGTATGGAAGCGGGTGCGATTAAAAATGTACTCATTTTTGCAATGGAATCAATTTGCGAAACGCTTCATAGCCCATGGTGCGAACAAGATTTTCACCACGCTCACCAAGGAATTCTCGAAAGCACCGAGAATCGTGACCTATGAGCATACCACTCGCTTCTTTGATGCGAGACTCCAGAAGGGCCAACCGGTTAGCCCACACATTCTCAGCATGATTGAGAATGTCGAGAAGCTGGAGACCTTTAATTGTAACATCAGCGAGAACATTGTTATCGACCGCATGCTTCATTCACTCCACGATGGTTTTTCGCAATTTAGAGCGAATTACTATATGAATGATTTGAAGAAAACCCCACATGAACTGCACTCCCTTCTCGTACAGACCGAGAAGGACATGAAGTTCAGTGGGAGCTTGAAACAGGATGTTCTCGTTGTGTCAAACAAAGGGAAAGGTAAGGGCAAAGCTCAGGCAAACCTAGCGAGAGGTAAACCGAAGTTCAAGAAGTCGAGGTTCAGGTAAGAGTGGTCCTGGTGAGTCGAGTAACTCATCAGACGCGACAAAGAGCAAGAATGAAAACATGGAATGCCATCATTGCCACAAGATTGGGCATTGGAGACGCACATGTCCTGTTTATCATGAGGACTTAAAGGCGGGTCGTGTTAAACTTTGTTGGTATGTCTTCTCTCTCTTCTACTTTTATTCATATGATTGAGATTAACCACGCAAGTTACGGAACTTGGGTACTTGATCCTGGTTGTGGTTCTCATCTGTGTAATCATGTGCGGGGGCTCCGAAACATCGAACCCCTCGTAAAGGGTGAGGTGGACTGCGTGTCGGGAATGGAGCAAGAGTGGCTGCCATCTCAAAGGGGACATATGTGATCCAGCTTCCTAGCGGATTTGAGTTGTCATTATATGATTGCTATTATGTTCCTAGTCTTTCGAAAAACATTATTTCGGTTTCGCACTTGACAAACTTGGTTTTTCATTTGTAATAGAAAATAATGCTTGCATTTTCTCTTTACACGATATGATTTATGGCAAGGCGGTCTCCATGAACGGAATTTATGTTTTAGATCAGACCACGGAAATATTACACGTAATGAATAAAAAGTTAAAGGTTGGTGACAAAGATCAAACGTATCTATGGGCGCCGTATGGGACACATTAATGAGAAACGCGTAAAACAGCTCATCAAACATGGAGCTATCTCGGCCTTTGATTTTCAATCATTTGGCACGTGTGAATCATGTCTCATCGGTAAGATGACTCGGATTTCCTTCAAAGGTGTTGGAATGCGCGCTGCGGACCTATTAGGGCTCATACACACGGATGTATGTGGTCCTATGTCAATCACCGCACGAGAAGGCTATAGGTATTTCATCACTTTCACGGACGATTTAAGTAGATATGGCTATGTCTACTTAATGAAGCACAAAAGTGAATCCTTTGAGAAATTCAAAGAATACCGAGAATAGGGTGCGAGAACCTATTGGGTAGAAAGATTAAAACACTACGTTCGGATCGTGGTGGCGAGTATCTTTCTCACGAATTTGATCAACACCTAAAATTTGTGGGATTGCCTTACGATTAACTCCACTGGAACACCTCAATTGAATGGTGTGTCCGAACGGAGAAATCGAACACTACTTGATATGGTTCGATCCATGATGAGTCACACGGTTTTTTTACGATTCATTATGGGGTTATGCTCTTTGTCACCGCTCTAATACTTAACCGAAGTCCGTCTAAAGTGTTGACAAGACTCCATATGAACTATGGAAGGGAACGGTCCCTAACTTGTCCTTTATACGGGTTTGGGGCTGCGAGGCTTATGTCAAGTGGAGACACGAGGATAAGCTCGGCCCGCGATCGGTCAAGACATTCTTTATAGGTTATCCTAAAGGAACGCTTGGTCATTACTTCTATTCGCCAACCGAACAACGCGTTTTTGTTGCGGCTAGTGCGACATTCTTAGAGAAGGAATTTCTCGAGAATGCAAAGAGTGATAGAACCTTCGACCTGTCGGAGATTCCAGAACCAAATACCGAGCAACTATTGGAGGAACCTATTCCTTCAATCCCGGCTGCGGTTAACATTCCTGAGGAACCTAGGAGGTCGGGAAGAGTCTCTATTCCTCCGGACAGATACATTGGTATGGTTGAGGAACATGACATAGATGACATTCTACTCTTAACGAGTAGTGAACCCGCAACCTATAAAGGTGCCATGACTAGTTCTGACTCAAAGTTATGGCTTGAGGCCATGCGATCCGAGATGGACTCCATGTATGAGAACAACGTATGGGATCTTGTTGACTTACCTGCTAAGGTTCGTCCCCTTCAATGCAAATGTCTTTACAAGATAAAGCATTCTGTGGAAGGTCAACAAGATATCTACAAAGCACGACTAGTTGCTAAAGGTTTCACCCAAGTGCCAGGTTTGCACTACGATGAGATTTTTGCACCCGTAGTCATGCTGCGTTCCATTCGGATTATCTTAGCGATTGCCGCTTTTCATGACTATGAAATTTGGCAAATGGACGTGAAAACCGCCTTCTTAAACGGCTTTTTGGAGGAAGAGTTGTACATGGTACAACCCGAAGGTTTCATCGATCCAGTACATCCTAAGAAAGTGTGCAAGCTTAAGCGTTCCATTTATGGACTTAAGCAAGCATCAAGGAGTTGGAATCATCGCTTCGACCAAGTGATAAAAGAAAATGGATTTGCTCGATCGGTCGAGGAACCATGTCTATATATCAAGTCGAGTGGGAGCAAGATTGTCTTCCTAATTTTGTATGTTGACGACATACTCCTGATTGGGAAAGACATACCTCTCTTAACTTCGGTGAAAGTATGGTTGAAAAACCATTTCCAGATGAATGATCTGGGTGAGGCACAAAGAATTCTGGGCATCCGTATCTATCGAGATAGAGCACGTCGGATGTTATCTCTCAGTCATGAGTCTTAAATAGACAAAGTCCTAGAGAGATTCAGCATGACTAACTCCAAGAAGGGGTTTCTTCCTATGGCTCCAGGGGTGCACTTGAGCAAGTCTCAGGCACCAGAGACACCGGAAGAGAAAGAGCGCATGACACGGATTCCTTATGCCTCGGCTATAGGATCAATCATGTATGCCATGATATGCACACGTCTGGACATGGCATATGCATTGAGTATGACAAGTCGATTCCAACAGCATCCAGGTGATTCACATTGGATGGCTGTCAAGAACATTCTTAAGTACCTACGGAGGACTAAAGATTGGGCATTGATTTATGGATCGAGATGACTCGAAATCTCAGTCTGGATTCGTTTTTACTCTTAATGGCGCTACGATCGGTGGAAGAGTTCCAAGCAAAGTGATACGCAGATTCTACGATCGAGTCCGAGTACTATGTCGCGTCTAGACATGTACAACGGAAAGCTCATCTAATCCGAGATTACGTGGAGCAAAAGGAAGTAGTGATAGAAAAGATTGCTACACATGATAATATAGCAGATCCTCTCACTAAACCATTACGACAAGATAAGCATGAAGGGCATGTTAATTCCATGGGAATTAAACGTGTTCCTGAGTTGTAGCACTCTTTTATGGATTAGATTCATTTTCTTGTGTACTCTATACGACATCATCGTTTTGATATTTATAGATATTATGTTTTTCATGTGGAATTGTACGACAATTTTGAACACCACAAAGTGAACTGAACAAACATTATATTGTTTAGTCCTTAATTGCCCACATGAGCTGATAACTCTGGCAATTATTTTGTGACGTTGGTTGATGGTGGGTTCAACGAGCCATAAGTCAACCGGTTGGTGACCAATCACGGAGGCGATTTATACGGATATTTCGTAGGACACAATTGTGACATCGACGTGGAGTCCTAAATGTTTTATAACATTCGTTGCCCGGTCGTGGATAGGACTTCCATGGTGATCCTAAGAGTCGATTCTTTTGACCATCGACTGTCTCTTGAGACTAAGGCAAATTTTGGGTGACTTTGGTTTCTTTCTCACGGTCATCCGTAGAGGGGGCCGAGTAGATTTTTTTTCGGGTCATTTCATCGTGCTCGGATCGGAAGGAGTCGAGTTGAAGGAAATATTCAGCCTTTATCGGGTACTCGATATTTCTCAGGGCCACTCGAGGAGTCAGAATCGAAATGCATGGCCATGCTCGGATACGGATTCGTTTTTTTATCAGTTAAGTTACTCTCTAGTCGGGGAAACCACTCTAGATACGGATCGATTGTAAAATACGACCTTTGCGGATCCAGATCGCAAATTGTTTTACATTGAGTGGGAGAAATTTTAAATGAATATGAGAATCGGTTATCGCACATACACTTGTACGGACAAGTGGGAGTTTGTTGGAGCTTGTGTCCTCCAGTTAGTGCGGATAACGTCATTGCACATACACTTGTACGGACAAGTGGGAGCTTGTTGGGGTTGGTGTCCTTAACAGTTAGTGCAAGGACTTATAAATCTCTAAAAGGATCAAAGGGCATACTTTTGGTATTATTATCAGTTGATCCACGTTTATCAATAACGATTGGCTTGCTAGATAAGTTTGACGTTATTGTCATACAGATGGCGGTGATCAACTGGTCCCTAAAAGTCACACCTATAGGATACGTTTGAGAGACGTGTGGTGATGAAAATACAGTCATGTAGATGCCAATTTTGACTAACCGGTTAGTCGAGTTATTTTGACTAATATTCGGTCAAAATGTGATGTTGAGATATTATATTTAATACGGATTAAATATTAGGGCTAAAAAGCGAATTAACCGATTAATTCGTAACATTGAATATAAGCGTTTTATATTTAATCAAATGTATATTGAATATAATTATACAATACTGTTTTGTCGGACACGTATTAATAATTGACTAACTCGTATTATTAGTTGATGCCTTAATTTCCGATAACCGATAATGATTTATAATCGACCGCATCATATACATTTAGAATTTAACGAACCGGACCGCGAGTTAAAACCAAGAGGAAGTGGAAGCCCACTTCCCCTTGTGGGCTTCGGTTTTGCCGAGTGAAGAAGGAACAAAAGGGAGGGTTTCTCCTCCCTTCTAACCTAATCATTTTCATTTGTATGAAAACTAGGGTTTTGGGAATTGTGCCTCTCGAAACTCGGATCTCACATCCAACACAACTCACAAAACTATCCTCTCAATATTGCAAAGGCAATTAGAGGAATTGATCTAGCACAAGGGCATATCTCGGACTATCTTGGGTGCATCGTTTAGGAGGAGGTCTAATTTGATCTCTCATTGCCTTATTGCACTAGGACCGAAGGTTATTTCTAATCTTTATCGTTTCATTGTAATTTTCGTTTTATGACTATAATCACATGTAAATTTTGCGTTATAATCCTACAATTAAAGGGTAGTATACGGATATTAACCCACACAACGAGGTTTGAAATAGTGATTAGTGTGAAGATAGAGCATGAAGGTAGACAAGAACCCTCTAGTTCTATATATCCTTGGAATTCTTCCATTTAAAACCAGACCTAAAACTCAAAGTAAAAAAAAGGGAGGTTCTTAAGTTATCAAATGATACAGTGCGATACAGTCAAAACAAGGTATTTTTTTTAATAGATACCTCGGTAAATTCATCAGCGGACTCTCTATTTTTTCCATCTAATTTTTTTTTTTGTTATTAGGAAATAACATAAAAAGTTGGTTAGAAATCCTTTATTTTTTCAATCCAACCGCTCTTTTGATTTTGGAAAATCTTTATCAATATACTGTTTCTTCTACACATTTATGTCCATCTTCATATGGAGAATGGGGAGTTTAATAAAGGGTGGAATGTACACAGTAAAGAGGTTATCGAGGATGGTCCAAAACTCGTATATATCGTAGGTAGCTGCATCTGTATCGGCTGTATGTTTAATGATAAAATTAGTATTGGATACAGTAATGACGACTTCATGAGTAAAGCCGAGACGGGAGATTATGTCGACGATGATTTCGTCCGGAAGCGAGCTCCATCTATGATGGTGTCCCTTAACGACTGGAACGGCTTCGCCCAACATTGGATTTGTTGAATGTCTGAGCTTTTACCTTGGGGGGGGGGGGGGGTCGATGAGGAAGGGCAGGGTATTTAGGGTTAGGAGATTTGAGTACGTAGTATTAGGATTTATGTTAGTTTATATCTTCGGAAAGGGTTTCGGTCGGGTCGGATTGATTTAGGTTTCAGGTCATAATTGGGTCAAGAAATTTTGGGTCACTTTTGGATCTTGGGTCAGCGTTATACGATCCTGTTACTTAGATCGGCTCAGAGTTTGTCGATCAGGTCTATGTACAATGACTAATTTCTAAGTACATGATATTGGAGTAAATTATCAATTACACCCACGCTTAATCCACTTTTTTACAATTACTCCCATGTCATTTTTTTTAAAATTTACACCCAATTTAAATGCTCTGATTATATTTTTCACCCAACACCATTTTCGGGTGAAAATATATATGAAGTGATGATTCTGCCCCCGCGTTTATAACTCTGAGTTTTGGGATGACTTTTCGTTTACTTTCTCTATTTCACCTCTTTAGCCTAAATATTTCCCAAAAAATTCCACCTAATTTCCGTCATAATCCATTATTCCGTCATAATTCCCCCATCTATCACACTAGTAGTTTATGTAAGTTTTGCTTGTATCTATCTTTTCGAATTGTTTTAAATTTATATTTTTGAATTGATTGTTAATGTTGTCAAATTGATTTGCAATGTTTTCAAATTGTTTGTTAACCTAATTTTTGGTTTTATAATTGGTTGGCATTAACCGAATTAATTTGTGATGTTTATATTTGTCTGGCATTAAACAATGGGGAGATTTACCTTAAGCATGAGGAGGTCTATTTTCAAATTAAATTGGGGAAGATGAGGGAGAAAGATATAGAAGAGAATGAATAAGAATGAGGAGAAAAAACAAGCTGAGGATTATGCTTGATAAAAGAAAAAAGGAAGGGTAAAATCGTCATAAAATTAATAGCTTAACGCAAAAAAATTTGAATTTTGACGGAAATATGGCCTGAAACTGATTTGGGTGCAAAATGAAATGTGAGCAATTAATTTCGGTGTAACTTTAAAAAATAAATGACGTGGGAGTAATTGAAAAAAACTGAATTAAGCGAATGTGTAATTGATAATTTACTCTTGATTATGATAAGCACGGGGAGAAAAATAACTGTAATACCCCGTATTTTAAAATTTTATAAATAACATTATATTGTATTTTACGAGTTATGTATGAGACGAAATAATAAAATAATAATAACTATAAGACAACAACAACAACAACAACAACATGTACATATATATTTATACTACCATCTTACCTTATATTCGATACTTCGTTTTTTCACAAATTCTCATTATAGACGGGAGATATCCGTCTATAGTTATAAACGGGTTAAATATCCACCCACTTTAAATATAAGACAAGCAACAAGTTGTTTGATGGGCTCCAAAAATATCACCACTTTAAATGACTCATCTTTTCCTATAGGCGGATAAGGGAGACTAATTGCTTTTTCTTATCGTCTAAGATTGATAAATGTTGTTAGTGTTTGTAAGTTGTACCTTGGCAAGAAAAAATCAGAAAGTTCATAGATGGGAGTTATACGTCAAATTGAGTTATAAGATGGATCATACATTCATACGTGTACAGTGTGTACACTGTACACAATCATGCATACGACTTAGGGTCTGATTTTTAATGTTAGCAGAATCAATAGTCAGAATGCTCAAGAAAGACGTTGCTCTTCCAACGTTCACTTTCACCAAAAGAGGAAGATCACCCATATTATTTGCCATATAATTCTTTGCCGTAAATAAGTCGTGCAATATCTTTTGTATAGTGCAATATCTCTTGTATATATAGCCTAACAGTGTTTGTATTTCACACACAATTCTTTCATCATAAATTATATTACTTTTCCATTCAAACGTTCATAAGGTTCTATCATGGTATCAGGAGATTAGGTCCACTAATCTTTCAATCCAATTTTCCTTTTTATTTTGTTTCAATTTATAATTCATTATGCCTAATTCCGAAATCGTTAATCCAATCAATTCGTCTCAACACAATTCGTCATATTCGATTGTTCATGTCGAAAATCCAGGCCACTCAATCTCTACGGTCACTTTTAATGGTACCAACTATGATGATTGGTCACGATCTTTCTACCTCGCCTGAATGGCCAAAGGAAAACTTGGCTATATCAATGGTACCATCAAGAAACCATCTTCTACTGCTGATTCATACGAAAGTTGGGAGTCTACCAACGCTCTTGTCACTCTATGGATTTTCAATAAGATTGCACCGTCGGTACGCAAGCAGATCTCGCTTCGACCGGAGGCAAAACAAGTATGGGAAGACATCAAAAATAGGTTTTGCCAAACAAATGAAGCCCGAGTATATCAACTTCAGGCAGAGTTGATGGCCTGTCGACAAGGCCCAACCGAGAGCCTGATGGATTACAATGGGAGACTGACGACAATCTGGGATGCAATCATAGAGCATGACCCGCTTCCTAAGTGTTCGTGCAACCCGTGTTCTTGTGACTGATTGAATCTTATTAATTCTCGCCGAGAAAAAAAAAAACGGGTACGCGAATTTTTAATGGGTCTTGATGCCCGCTTCTCTAATGCCCGATCACAAATTATTGGTATTACCCCTCTTCCCCAACTAGATATTGTTTATAACAGGCTGCTTCAAGATGAAGGTGTGAGAAACTTGTCTCAACCAAAAACCGACAGTACGCCCGTAACAATGGCGTTTGCTGCCCGTATTACTAACGGGTCTAACGTTTCAGGAGGGGTCGTGATTCTCAAGCTCATACACGCCCTTCCTTTGCTTCTACAAATAACCCGAACCGTATTTTTTGCATTGCTTGTAATCGACCCGGTCATTATTTTCAAAAGTTTTATCGTGTCACGGGTGAATTCCCGGACTGGTGGGGAGAGCGTCCCCGCGACCGTATTTTTGTTGACCCTCATGCCACAGATTTAAGCAAGGCCACCTTTGTACCGGATGTACAAGGTCATGTGAACTAGGATCGTATTTGAAAACAGGGGAAGGCAGGTGGTCATCCACCTAAGGTGCATATGGCAGTAGGAAATTCAGCGCAAAACACTGTTGCTATCACCACTGGTGCATCTTCCTCTGGCCCGTCTCTATCAAACATGGACAGGTTGGACTTCAATTCAATGAGTCCACATCAACTGGATGAGATAACAAGGCTTTGACGTGCTCATCAATCCGCTCCCGCATCCGACACACTTCACGATAATCATTCTAATTTTCCTTAGATTATTGACACGGGAGCGTCACACCATATGTCAGGTTCTTTATCTCAATTTTCTAATATCTGTACTATTTCTCCATTGTCGGTTGGGTTGCCTAATGGTGATCTTACTATTGCTACTAAAAGTGGCGATATTTGTAACACCCCCTCATACCAAGGTGCCTTACTAGGACCACCCTACCATGAAAGTGTGTTACCATCTCGGTTTCCCGAGGTTAGTACATATCAAAATTAAAGCGTCTGAACTGAGCACATTTATTAAATGCCATAAAGGGTTAAAGTTTACATCAACCAAAATCCAAAAACTGATTCAACAAATACAACTCCAATGTCTGACAACTAATGAAATCAAAACTAAGACTCGAACGTTGATGCTATGACTGGTGATGACAACGCTCCCAAGACTGCCCCAAGCTCATCACTAGCAATACCTATCAAGTCTGCTCACCATCCCCGAATGGATCACCGCAGATTCCACAACAATAACGGGGTCAGTATTACTCAAACAATATAAGACAATTAGACGAAATAACCAGCTGATCATCTTCCAACTCCAGTCTCCCGATCTCACCGAGAAACCGACTACACACCGAAGTGTGTAGCCCTGCCAGATTACCCATCGCAACAGGTAATCCTCGCCGCCAGTGGGTGACCGCAGCCGCTCCCACCTAGTCCAGCTCATCAACGAGCGACTAACAATCCCTGTCCCTTAATGTGCACGTCCCCTCCCGTGGCGGGTTCCACGTAGGGCGAACAAGGGTGTGAAGCCACTCCCGCAAGTGACTCTACCACAACCACAATCACACAACATCACAGCCGTCACAACATCCCCACATCAACACCGTCACCACAACACTCATACTCCGATGATCAGCAGATAACAATATTTACAAAACAACATGTCTTAACAATGAAGAGTAAACTGAGTAGGGGAAACCCTACCTTAGCAATCAACAGTAGAATGAAACTCGGACAATCAGAAAGGCTCTTCTACGAAGTCTTCTCCTATACAATAATCACATAACACAATTACACATTGCACAATCCCCCATATTCCCAATTCCATATATGAATACAGTAACCCCAAAGAATACAAATAACATAGAGATAGAACTTACCAACAGTAGAATGAGGAATTATGCGCAAGAACCACGAAGATTACACACACAACGATGCTATGAGATGATTAGGGAGTGATTAGGAAGTGATTAGGGTAATCGTAAAATGATGAAGTTTGAAAATTATATTTTAGAAACTAACGCGGGATATAAAAATAACCCTAAACATTCCCTAATCAAACCGTCAAAATACACTTCGCCAGACCGGATACTCGGTCGAGTAAAGTGTATACTCGGCCGAGTATCCTCTACTCGGTCGAGTATCCACTATACTCGGCCGAGTATTCCTTGGCAGAACCGAAACACACCATACCAACAGCACTACTCGGCCGAGTAAGCTCTACTCGGTCGAGTAGTCACTTAAGAAAATCCGTAGTATTACATTCTTCCCCCCTTAAAAGAACTTCGTCCCGAAGTTCACACTCCACCTTCAAACAAGACACTACACAACGCAAAAAGACTACACTAACAAGCATATATCAACGCCGAAGAACCACACAAGACACCACAAAACTCACTAACCCGACTCAAAATAAGACAAACACAACCGCGACCATCTCCTACCCCCCTAAAAAGACAACGGTTACGTCCCCGTAACCAAACATACCTGATCAAAAAAACTAGGAAAATGTTCTCGCATGGCTTCCTCGGGTTCCCATGTGGCTTCTTCCACATTATGATTAGACCAAAGGACCTTGAGTAAGACCGTCTCACCATTTCTTGTCTTACGAACCTTGCGATCAAGAATCTCTTTAGGAATCTCGGCGTAGGACAAGGATTCATCAAGCTCGATGTTCTCCATCTCAAGGATATGCGATGGATCACTCACATATTTCCGAAGCTGAGAAACATGGAAAACATTGTGAACTCTATCCAAAGCTGGTGGGAAAGCTAATCTGTAGGCTACCTCGCCTATACGGTCCAAAATCTCATAAGGACCTATGAACTTTTGGCTTAACTTACCTCTCTTCCCAAATCTCATCACACCTCGCATAGGTGACACTTTCAAAAGGACCTTGTCACCTACTGCGAACTCAATGTCCCTGTGGTGTAAATCGGCATAGCTCTTCTGACGATCTTCAGCTGCTCTCATCTTTTGCCGAATTAACTGGACTTGCTCAACCATATCCTGTACCAGCTGTGGCCCTAAAACCACTGTCTCAGAACTATCATCCCAACAAACTGGACTTCGGCACTTCCGGCCATACAAAACCTCAAAAGGTGCCATCCCGATGCTCGTATGATAACTGTTGTTGTATGAAAACTCGATCAGATCAAGCCTGTCTTCCCAGCTGCCCCCAAACTCCAGAACACATGCCCTCAAAATGTCCTCTAAGGTCTTGATGGTTCGTTCCGTCTAACCATCAGTTGCTGGATGAAAGGTTGTACTCATCTTCAAGGTTGTACCCATCAACTCCTGCAGTTCTTGCCAAAACTTGGATATAAACCTTGCATCACGATCAGAAACGATATCTTTAGGTATACCATGTAACCGAACCACATGCCTCCTGTAACCCAGTGCCAGCTGCATCTTAGACCAAGTATCTTTCATAGGAACAAAGTGAGCTGACTTGGTTAACCGATCAACAATTATCCAGATCATGTTGTTACCTTGCTGTGACCTAGGCAACCCCACAATGAAGTCCATAGAGATTGACTCCCATTTCCACTTAGGTACTTCCAAAGATTGTATCTTACCCTGAGGTCTTCTTTGTTCACCCTTGACCCTTTGACATGTCAAACATCTGGCCACAAACTCAGCTACATATTTCTTCATGTTTGGCCACCAGAAAGTCTACTTAAGATCTTTGTAAAGCTTGTCACCACCCGGGTGAACTGAATAAGGAGTACAGTGTGCCTCCGTCAAGATCACTCTCCTCAACTCTACATCCTCAAGAACACACCATCTCCCATCAAAACGAACACTCCCATCTGTATGGATAGAAAACCTGGAAACCGTCCCACTCTCTACTCTTGACTTCCACTCTTGAATCTTAGGATCAAGCTCCTGCTTACTCTTGATGTTCTCTTACAACTATGGTTCGATCGTCAAATCCCCGATGATATCCCCCTTTCTTAACATAAAGATCCCCATCTTGGACATCTCATTCCTCAGCTTTAGCAAGGACATGGCTGTACATAGCGAGTGAACGCTCTTCCTACTCAGAGCATCTGCAACAACATTAGCCTTACCCTCGTGATAGATGATCTCCATGTCATAATCTCCGATAAGCTCCATCCACCGTCTCTGTTTCATGTTAATCTCCTTCTGAGTGTAGATATACTTTAAGCTCTTATGATCAGAAAACACCTTAAAGGTTGCTCCATAAAGATAGTGCCTCCAAATCTTAAGAGCGAAAACAACGCACTTGACTCCGGATCATGAGTAGGGTAGTTCTCCTCATATGGCTTCAGCTGCCTCGAAGCATAAGCGATGACTTTCCCTGCCTGCATCAAAACACAACCAAGACCATTCTTTGAAGCATCGGTATATACCTCAAAGTTCTCACATCCCTCTGGCAAAGCTAGGATAGGAGCTGGTGTCAAGCGTTCCTTTAAGGTCTGAAACGCCTCCTCACAACTCTCGTCCCAAACAAATCTGGTCTCTTTCCTCATCAAAGATGTCATGGGTCGTGCTATGGTAGAGAAATCTTTCACGAATCTCCTGTAGTAACCAGCAAGGCCTGAGAAACTCCGAATCTTAGCAACATTCTTCGGTGATTCCCACTTGGTTACGGCCTCAATCTTACTAGGATCCACAGATACCCCCTTCTTAGATATCACATGACCTAGAAAAGCCACTTCCTCCAACCAGAACTCGCACTTAGATAGCTTGGCATAAAGTTGATTCTCTCTCAGAGTCTGCAAGACTATCCTCAAGTGCTCCTCATGCTCTTCTTTTGTCTTAGAATAGACTATGATATCGTCGATGAAGACAACCACGAACCTGTCCAAGAACGGTGTAAAGATCCGGTTCATCAAATCCATGAAAGCTGTTGGTGCATTGGTCAACCCAAAAGGCATCACCACGTACTCATAGTGACCATATCTAGATCGAAACGTTGTCTTAGGAATATCCTCATCTGTTATCCTCAGCTGGTGATAACCCAACCTCGGGTCAATTTTGGAAAACACACCTGCTCCACTTAGCTGATCAAACAAGTCATCAATCCTTGGCAAAGGATACTTATTCTTCACTGTGACACGATTCAGCTCTTGGTAATCGATGCACAGCCTCATACTCCCATCTTTCTTCTTTACAAAAAGAACTGGGGCTCCCCACGGTGACACACTAGGCCTGATGTAACCCTAGCTTAGAAACTCATGTATCTGCTTTTTCAACTCTTTTAAATCCTTAGCTGCTATACGGTAAGGTGCTTTGGATATCGGACCTGTTCCCGGTTTAAGCTCCACGCTGAAATCAACATCCCTCTTGGGAGGCAAACTCGGTATCTCCTCAGGAAAGACATCTTCGAACTCTCTCACCACAGATATCTCAGAAGCTATCGGCGGCTCTACTCGGTCATCCCTCACATGACAGAGAATCAAGGGGCACTTCTTCCTCAAACATGACTTTAAAGTCATCACAGCTATGAACTTACACTTAGGTTTCACCACAAACCCTCTATAAGAGACCCTAACACCCTTAGGCCCCTTTAAAGACACTCTCTTCTGCCGACAATCTATCTTGGCATCATACTTACCCAGTCAATCCATCCCGACAATCACCTCAAACCCATCCATAGGAAACTCTAACAGATCTATCGGTAAATCTACCCCTCCAACCACCATAGACACACCCTTATACAAATTGAGACATGACACCGACTCCCCTGACGGTATGAACACATCATCTTTTACAACCTCAAACTTACCCAAACCCATAGACGACATGGCATGACCCTTAGACACAAAAGAGTGTGTAGCCCCTGAATCAAACAAAACAAAGGATGGTACATTATGAACAAGAAAGGTACCGGTAACTACATGAGCATCATCCTGTGCTTCCTGTTTGTCCATCATGAAAAGCTTCCCACTGTTTTTCTGACCTCCACCCTGAACTGAAGCATTGGAGGTACTTGGCTTAGCTGCTGAATCCTGGGTGGTGCTGTTGTTCTGACGTTGATATGACCCACCGCCACTGCGGTTATAACTGCCCTGGTAGCCCTGTCCACCTCTGTTCCTCCATGATCCTCCCGGTCGGTTACTAGCAAAACTCTGAGTTGGCCCCTGAGAGAAATTCCCTTGCCGAGCTCCTGAACCAGTGTCGGGCCTGTAACTCGTGCATTCTCGTCTCCTGTGGCCTACATCACCACAGTTGAAGCATGTAAGGTTAGAGTTGTCACTCACACTCTGACCTCCATTCTTTCCCCAACCACAAGATCCCCCCGAGAAACCACCTCCACCAAAAAAAGCTTTTGCATGATTGAAGTTCCCTTTCTTGTTGGCCGACTGACTGTTGCTTCCACTATCAGCCTTCCTCTTTTCCGAAGACGTCCTCTCATCAATCTCTCTTGAGGGATCCACCATTCTCTCAGCTTGGCCCGCTCTCAGGTACACTTCCTTGAGGTCAGTAGCAACCCTAGATGGCATACGACTCACGATCTTGGCAGATAAACCTCTCTCAAAACGGAGAGCTAAACCCCTCGGTCCTAGCTGCATGTCGTCAACATAACGAGATAGCTCCATAAACTGATGATAGTAGCCAGTGACTGTCATCTCCTTAGTCATGGTGAAGGAATCAAACTCAGATCTCATCTTGTGTCGGATATGCTCCGGCACAAACTGCTCTCTCATAGCGCTCTTCAACGCGGACCAAGGAATAGCTCCCAGACCCTCAGCCTGGTAATAAGCTCTAGCATCTTCCTTGACGTTTTCCCACCAAACTGCAGCTTCACCTCTCAGGTAGTACACTACCTGCTCGACGATCATGTCTTCGGGGCACTTAACCATTTCCATGAGAGCTTCAATCTCACGGTGCCACTTCTCGAGTAGCTTTGGTTCACCTACCCCTTCATATGTGGTAGGATTGAAGCGAGCAATGATGATGCTGAGCTGAGTAGCATCCATCGGCTTCTCATTCCCTTTTCCCATATTTCGGAGAGCTTCAAGGAGAGCCTCTTGTTGCTCAATCATGCGAGCAACCTCATCAAGAGTCATCTCAGAAGCTTGGATCTGTGCGGGGGTTCTTTTGGGCGGCATTTTGAGCTGATAAGAAACAAGGAAACGTAAGCACAAAAGCCTACGGCTCAAAATGTAACACTCTTCCGCCAAAGGAACACTCGGCCGAGTATACTACAATACTCGGTCTAGTAACGACTACTCGGTCGAGTATCCTAGATACTCGGTCGAGTATTCGACTCCAGTAGCTAATGTCAAAAACCCAGAAACAACACTCGGTCGAGTAAAAACAATACTCGGCCTAGTAGTCACTACTCGGTCGAGTATACCTTCTTACTCGGTCGAGTAAACACATACAGTAGCCATTGCTACTCACTTCCAAACAATACTCGGTCGAGTGCTTGGTTACTCGGTCGAGTACTCCCTACTCGGTCGAGTACCTGCCCTGCTCGGCCGAGCCATACCATAGACGGGTTTAAACAGTAAAAGCCCCCTATCATGCTTTCTATTTCCCCCAACAAACATGTATCGACAGGAACTGAATGTCACGTTATAAACATATAATCATACAAATCATGCACAAGTTAAATCCGATACACCAAAAGTTCACAAACCCGTCCCCTCAACTATTTCTCAAATCACCAAACTACAAATTCCACATATACATTCCTCAACAATCAATTATCATCAACAGGAACCTTCGCAAACATGCACATACAAGACACAACTCTCATCACACTTCCCCATGTGACCGGCTCGAGTTAATGAGGGCCAAATTGCGACTCTGGGACGTCTCCCGAGTCTTTGCGGTAGCTCCAAACAACTCTCCCCGGGTTCATTTTATTTCGACTCCCTAAGTTCATTAGATTCATTTGTTTAGGTGTCGGAATCTTCGGCTCTGATACCACATTGTAACACCCCCTCATACCAAGGTGCCTTACCAGGACCACCCTCCCATGAAAGTGTGTTACCATCTCGGTTTCCCGAGGTTAGTACATATCAAAAGCGTTTGAACTGAGCATATTTATTAAATGCCATAAAGGGTTAAAGTTTACATCAACCAAAATCCAAAAACCGATTCAACAAATACAACTCCAATGTCTGACAACTAATGAAATCAAAACTAAGACTCGAACGGTGATGTTATGACTGGTGATGACAACGCTCCCAAGACTGCCCCAAGCTCACCACTAGCAATACCTGTCAAGTCTGATCACCATCCCCGAATGGATCACCGCAGATTCCACAACAATAACGGGGTCAGTATTACTCAAACAATATAAGACAATTAGACGAAATAACCAGCTGATCATCCTCCAACTCCAGTCTCTCGATCTCACCCAGTAACCGACTACACACCAAAGTGTGTAGCCCTGCCAGATTACCCATCGCAACAGGTAATCCTCGCCGCCAATGGGTGACCGCAGCCGCTCCCACCTAGTCCAGCTCATCAACGAGCGACTAACAATCCATGTCCCTTAATGTGCACATCACCTCCCGTGGCGGGTTCTACGGAGGGCGAACTAGGGTGTGAAGCCACTCCCGCAAGTGACTCCACCACAACCACAATCACACAACATCACAGCCGTCACAACATCCCCACATCAACACCGTCACCACAACACTCATACTCCGATGATCAGCAGATAATAATATTTACAAAACAACATGTCTTAACAATGAACAATAAACTGAGTAAGGGAAACCCTACCTTAGCAATCAACATTATAAAAAAACTCGAACAATCAGAAAGGCTCCTCTACGAAGACTTCTCCTATACAATAATCACATAACACAATTACACATTGCACAATCCCCCATATTTCCAATTCCATATATGAATACAGTAACCCCAAAGAATACAAATAACATAGAGATAGAACTTACCAACAGTAGAATGAGGAATTATGCGCAAGAACCACGAAGATTACACACACAACGATGCTATGGGATGATTAGGGAGTGATTAGGAAGTGATTAGGGTAATCGTAAAATGATGAAGTTTGAAAATGATATTTTAGAAACTGACGCGGGATATAAAAATAACCCTAAACATTCCCTAATCAAACCGTCAAAATACACTTCGCCAGACCGGATACTCGGTCGAGTAAAATGTATACTCGGCCGAGTATCCTCTACTCGGTCGAGTATCCACTATACTCGGCCGAGTATTGCTCGGCAGAACCGAAACACACCATACCAATAGCACTACTCGGCCGAGTAAGCTCTACTCGGTCGAGTAGTCACTTAAGAAAATCCGTAGTATTACAATATTTGTTTTTCTTCTCGTCTAATTTTGCGTAACGTACTTTACGCTGAAAACTTACAATGTAATTTACTTTCCGTCTCTAGTTTGCTTCTCGACACCTTTCTTACGATCCAATTCTCTCATAATTTGTGTCTTATACAGGACCGTTCCTCAAAGAGAGTGATTGGTGTGGGTGAGCAACGCGAGGGACTTTATTATCTTCAAGGTATCCATGACGAGAAGGCCACGGTTCATATAGTAAAACCCGCTGACAATTTCGATCTTTGGCACCGTCTACTTAAACACTCATCTCCCTCTGTTTTACGTTATTTAAATTTTGTTTCACAAACTGATTTCAATTCTTTGCACAATAAATCATGTGATATTTGCATTCGAGCAAAACAGACTCGGACACCGTTTCCGTTAAGTAATTCTACTCCTATTTCCACTTTTGATTTGGTCCATTGCGACTTATGGGGCCCGTACGATGAAAACGGGTCCTGTGGATCCCGCTATTTTTTAACAATAATCGACGATTACTCTCGATCGACTTGGGTTTATGACGGGTGATGTCGTTGGATCTCCCAATCAAATACATTTTTAATACTCAACAAACAACTAGTTAGCGGTAAGTCGAGGTCGATCCATGGGACGGTGTGCTTTGGGTTCTAAGTCTATCTACCTAAATTTATGCTAGTGTCACAATTGATGGGGTTTGTAGTTGTATTCTAAACTAATGAAAGTAATAAAGTAAAGCCAACAATGAACTAAGAAATGTAAACAAATGACTAAAAGCACTAGGATGTCATAGGGTCATAGGGGATTCATGGTGTTAATCATACAAATATGTTTACAAAGTTGCAAGCAATTAATGTTTTAAAGGAACCGAGTTGGTTTATGTCTTACGGTTCATAGGAAGAGTTGGGTCCCGGAGCCGAATCGATTAGATTGTACAACACCTACAAGTCGACTTAATTTCCTCCTATTCAACTTCTATGCATGGTCTAACAAGACTCGAGTTAGTTTATATCTTACAAGTCTTGTTGAGTAGATAAGAGATGCGTAAAAATGCAAGAATTCATAGGCTTAGCATTTCATCAAACATAACATGTGCATAGGTTGACATCACAACAAGCAAGCAATTTAATTATGAAAACATATTAGATTAAGCATGATTAACCCCATGTTGGTTACCCCTAATTACCCACTAATCCTAGTTAAGAGACTACTCATTTATTATCATGGTAAACATGTCATTAATGGTGTCAATCATCACAACAAGTGTAAACATGATAAGAGAATGAGGAAATAAACAATAAAGAGTAAAGGGTAAAAGAATTATACAACCTTAAGATGATCCAAATAATAAAGCAAAGAATAATAGAAGAAACTTGATTGATTGATGAAGAGTTGTCAATTCTCCAATAATAACCCAATAATATTCAATTACCCAAAAGTAATAAACTTGAACAATAATTAAGGAAAGATTAACGTGTAATTTTGTGGAAAGATTAAAATTAATCTATTCTAATCTACTCCTAATCTAATCTAAGAGAGTTTTCTACTAAGAAGGCTTTATTAAGAGAGCTTTTTAATCTAAGTAGTACAATGGGGTATTTATACTAAAGATTAGATACAAGAATTAGGGTTACTAAGGGCTTAAATGACGATTAAGTCCTTGAGCAATCGCTCCTCTCAAGAAAAGATGCGGGTCTCCTTTTAGCTAGTCTTTCAAAAATATGCGCATCTCGAATAGAGAAAGAAGAGGACGTGTTGCACTGGAGAGGAATCCGAGCGGATTGGTCTCGGGACGCTCGGATCACAAGGCTTCAAGACGAGCGTCCTGGAGTGGGGGACGAGCGTCTTGTCTTAGGGGACTAGCGTCTTGAGTCTCGGGACGAGCGGATTGGCGGACAGCTTCTTTGTTTGAGCTCGGATTGTAAAACGGACGTCATTTTCTCATCCGGACTCCTATTGGAGTGATTCAAAAGCCTAGATCACTTGATTTGTCGACGCCGTTTCATCTAGCATACTTTCAGAGCCAAAGGAGCAACTCTTTGTTTAGATTTCGAGCAATTTCTTCTTGTATTGACTTCCTTCTCGTCATCCTTACTTTTAACCCTATGATCCTTCTATATACTCTTTATTCCTACATCCTTGGTCATAATTCTTGTCTCCTCTTCATACTAGTCCATACAAGATCGTCAAAAAGCTTCTAAATTGTGGACATGGGCCACGGGGGCGCTTGGGAAACAAGCGTTTGTATTTGTGGAGTCGCCACCAATTTATTGTGGAATATTGGAAACCGTTCGAATACCTCGTGCCATGTCAAGACACAAAGTAGTGACATGAACACTAAGCAATCGTTACCCTTAGCATTATATGTCTAGAAAGACTCTCGTGGATGCCAATGAACACGGATGTTCACAGAGATCTGGAGTAAGGGGTGAGGGTACGTATTAGGAAGCTCTTTTGATCGAACACCTAATCCCGTCCGCCTCGATAGCGGCCTCTACTAATGATTAGGGAAGTTATTCGTACTTGATATATCGTCGATTATATGCATGCAATGCAACATCCAAGTTTTAATCCTAACATGTGAAGGATTAACTAAGTCGGTTAACACGTAATTAGCAAACAATTGGATCGAAGTTGGATTTAATGCTCAATTACATATGAAAGCATGCAAATAAATCATACAAATGCGATAAATAATACAATAATAGAAAATTACAATAATTACATTGGGTTTAGCGATTTATGTCGAAAATACCTTTGAAACGGATAATTTGAGAAAAAGAATAGGAGAAAGAATTAACGAACAAATCAGAAGGTGATAATACGGATAATAGTTAATTATACGTAAGCTAATTAAACTAGGTCAAGTAACAACGGAGTTCAGAGACAGAACTCAGCCTGGAACAGGCGCAGCAGGACTGCGCCCTCTGGAAGAGGCGCAGCAGTTGTTGCGTCTGTTCCAAGGATGAGTTCTCGCTGTGAAGCCGGAACTACAAATCCTTAATTTGAATTGGTGAATTTAAGGATCAATTAATATATTTACTCGGATGGAAGTGATTAATAGGTTATTTACATGTGATTAATGGTCATAAAAGCAATAAAACATGGATGAGACGGAATATTACTAATTATTTACATGAACGAATGATTGATTAGTGACATGGGTGAATGAAATAAACTAAACATGATGAATTGAGGACAAATTAATGACGAATAATATAATATACAGATGAAAATATATCAATGAAGTGAATTACAGAAACTCAATATGAACGAATCGAATTTCTACAACCCGGATTGAATTTACTGACGAAAACCCGCAAATATGAGATTACTTAGGATTTAAGTCGGATTAGTGATGGATTAATTACGTGTTAATGATGATGAATATACATGTGAAATTAATGTGCTATTGTATCAAAGAATTAACAAGAAACAACGAAAACAAATAAGAAAGAACGAATTACAGAGGACGAAGGAAGAAGAAAGGAAGCAGGAACTGCGGCAGCCTCACGAAGAGGCGCAGCAGGAACTGCGCTCCTTCGAAGAGGCGCAGCAGTTGCTGCGTCCTTTCTCGACGGTTTGTCTTCTGGAAATCCGTAAAAAGGGTTTTAAACAAAGGGTTTTATAAATCGGTTTTAAGAGGTATTTTCGACATAAACTTTACAATTGATGGTACAATAAAATAAAATACAATAAATAAAAGAGAGATTTACACCCTCAGACTTACATGTTTGACGAAACGAGAAGGACTAAGATATCGATTAGTGATACTCGACGCGAACTATAATGCAAATATGAAAGTGCCCTCGTAAGAGGAAAACGATTAAGTTAATTAAGTTGATTGATGTGGAGTTGGTCAAATTGGTCGGTCATGCAAACGAGGCTGGTACTCAGAAGGATCCGAGCTTACGTGGTCGAATGTTCAAGCACGTAGACGCCAAAAAGTAAGAACAAAGGTCTAGAATGCAAAGGGAGAAGAGAAGGGCGGACACTCGCGTGAGAAATATGAGGAACGAAGGCTCCTATTTATACTAATCACACGACGGAATTATGGAAAGGAGAGAAAGATCCGGAAACAACCGACTTAGGTTAAAACACGGAAACTTGGACAACAAGAAAACATTGAGGAAGAGGCGCAGCAGGTGCTGCGGCCCTTGGAAGAGGCGCAGCACTTGCTGCGTCCTTTCCTCAGCGGGTTCCTTCTGCGCAAGAAAGCGCGTTTGACAGCCTGTGGTATTTTAGGCATAACTTTCTCTACAAGACTCGGAATAAGGTGATTTCAGTGGCGTTGGAAAGCTAAGAAAGAGATCTAGAACTTTCTGTGAAATAGGCCCGGCCCAAAAAAGTCGTTATGACCTCGTAAAACGGGCCTAAAGGTCAGGTTATCATTTTAGCTAAATGAAATGCACATTTTGTAATGTAAACTTTAAGTTTAGCCTAATGAAGTGACATGAGACTCAAAATGAGATATAATCTCAACATTTTATGACATCCTAACCTTAGGTAGACAAGCACATTGCTTTGACTCGGGATTTGACGGTTTTAGGAAATGAAGTCGGTTTTAGACCCGAACTCCAAATATACTCTAATTACTGCCAAAACGACCGTAATGACACCTAGATGACGACCATGAGGTAGACACAAGTATTTGAGCTATCACTTGACGATAAACTTATGAATTGTCATAAATCATTCCGCGTACCAAATATGCGGCCCAATCATCACCGGGTGGTTTGCGGGAGGTATAGAAATGAGGTATCTACAGAGCCCCCACTTTGACTGAGGCTTGGACAAGGCGAAAGTCAAAGTATAGCCATCAGGTCAATCGAAGATTACAACCTGACGACTATGGCGACGCGAGGCGGCTCAGGGGGTCTGAGCCAACGACCTGTCGTCGGGAACATTTTAGAGTCTGTCGACTATCGGAGAGGGTCGTTTAAAGTCCATTAGACTACGTAAGGAGGCTCGCCAGCCATAAGAAGAGACCATACCTGAGACTTCTTTCTCGAGATGCTTCCGGAGTTGCGTAGGAGCTAAGGTTAAGCGTAAGAGCTAAGGTTAAGCGTAGGAACTAAGGGTAAGCATAGGAGCTAAGGGTAAGACCTAAAAGATATATAAGGATTGTGCTAGGGTGTGGGACCCTAAAGGAAAGCATCGACGGGAAGGAGGCCAAATATAAGTTCAACTTAAGGGGTAACCAAGGTTTGGGTGTAGGAACTCTAAGGAGGTGTGATCCTAAAGAGAAAAGGTGATCCTAAAGGAATATGATCCTAAGAGGAAAAGATGATCCTAAAGAAATATGATCCTAAAGGGAAAAGGTGATCCTAAAGGAATATGATCCTAAGGGTAGAAGGTGATCCTAAGGAATATGATCCTAAGGGTAGAAGTCTATGAACTCTAGGGAGTTTGGGAACTTAAAAGAAGCTAGGTGTGCGAACCTGGGTATATGAACCTAAAAGAGCGGCTGGTATGGGAACTTAAAGGCTTATGAACCTAAGAGGATTTGGGATTCTAGGGTTAAGATTAGGAACTACTGGGTTACTAATTCTTGTTTTAAACGCGTGCGTTTAAGCTTTCTGAGGTATGAGAACTCCAAAAGGATTTATGGGTTTATGAACCTAAGGACATTCGTGTGGGAGCTTAAAGTTTTATGAACCGAAGGATGCCATTTTGGGATCTAAGAATCTAGGGGTAAGAATCCTAACTTTGGATTACGAACCTAAGGAAGGAGGCTCTGGTTTGGGAACAAGAAAAATTGCGAGACACAGGCGGGAACTGCTGGGGAGAAAACTGCTTGGGTAGTCTTCAAACAAACTTCAGAAGAATGTTGGGTCAATGTTGATCTCCATGTCTCGAGAGGAAATGACTGTCGGTCGTGAACTCTCGTTGGGGAACATAATCGGGAATTTATTTCCATGTCTTGAGAGAGATTGTCTATCCGCTTACTCTCGCTTGGGGAAATATAATGAAGGCGTGTCGAAACACCTGTCGGGAAATACTCGCTCGTTGTGACAAGCGAGGTCTTGGTAAATTACTGCATCTAATACTTACCTGCATGGTTAGTAGCCACACAAGAATGCAATCTAATATATGCACGTAAGCAATTATCACATGGACCTCGAACGAGAGAACACATAGGTTTTGCAAAAGTCGTTTAAAACTTGTTCAAAGAAGTTTATCGTTTGTAATGCGTTATGCATATTCAATGGGCTCTAGACACGTGACTGACGCGGCGTAGACCTTATACGGATGTGACGCGAAATTTAGACTTAGGTTTGACTGACGCGGCACTAGCTTAGGTTTGACGCGACACATGGATGACTTTGACAAACTTTGTTTAAGTATGTGCAACCCCTAGCCAAGTGTGGGTGACAATGCGTATCAGTTCCAAAGGTATAAGAATTGGAAGAATGATGAAGGCATATAAAGGCAAGGCATGAGCCATGGATCGTTTGTCTACTAGGACTTCTTTTGCTGCCGCTTGCTGTAAAAGAGATCCTTCTGAGGCACGATAAACTGGAGAATTGATCTAAGATCTTTGTCATTGTCTGGACCGAGTACTAGCTATACTTAGAGGAATAAAGGAAGGGTGGCACCTTGGAAGAGAAGCCCCCAGGATGAGAAGATGACTCTGGACTTTGGTAAAAAAAAAAAAAAAAAAAAAAAAAAAAAAAAAAAAAAAAAGGCTGGGCGACAATAAGGAGCCCCCAGTATAGAGGTGTTGGTTGTGGAAGCGATGTTAATTGAGGTTGAAAGGTTGAAAATTGGGATGGTTGATAATTGAGGTTGTTGAAAGTTGTTAATTAGGATGAAAGTTGAAAGTGGGGATGGTTGTGTCCTTGAGGACTACCTACGTATTCACGCGAAGTGAAATCAAACCAAATCGTAGTTCTGAGGTTTGGTTTATTTTGTTTGGGTCTTGTGGTTGTATCCTTCTTGTGTAAGAAAGGACTGCCTACGTATCCACCTGAAGAGGTGAAATCAAACCATGATCGTAGTTCAAGTGTGTGCCTAAGCTATGTTGTTAGGACCTTAAAGTGCAGGGGTCAGGAGAGTATATTCCTTTGGTGACTCGTAGAATCGATTTGAGATAACTCCCTCTGATCATAGACCAAAGAGGTATAATTAAGTTTGTAAAAATTTCCATGTCGTGTGAGCACACCTAGTGGACCCTAAGGATGAATATGGGTATGTCCCGTCCTAGGTAGCAAAGTATTTGAAGACTCCGTGTTTGGGTCAAGGTGAAACTGGATTGGATATTTGGAATGTGGAGCTCGGTAATAAGAGGCTTTTATGAACAAATCTCTGGAGCTTAATTTTTTGGAGTTAAGGCTTTATGGGGCTATGGCTTGTAATGTGGCTTGGAAATGGAGTCTCTTGGCTTGATGTAGCCTGAGCACATAAAGGTAGGTTAAAATGACGTGGGTTCAAGTTTCCATGTCTTGGCTATAAAGGATGGGTATATTTGACGAGCTTGAGAGGATTCTCAAAAATTCCTAACTATCTCCCTATAACGGTCTCGAGAAGGACTTAGGGTGTGTGATGTGTGAAAGGCTAAGTGAGGGTGCTAGCTACGTACCCATCTTTATTGATGTCTTGATTCTATACTGTAACTTGATTCTATATAGACTTCAGGAGTATTCCGTTTAGCATTTGATTTCAGACTTGTTCTTGATTCAGACTCCAATTCTTGGTCTGGAATATATTTCGGATTTTTCCTCAGATTCTTGATTCGGGTTTTTGAGGATGACTTTAACTTTGGATATTGACATTGACTTGCTTGATTGAGCCTTGTTCTTTTGACTCTTTTGTCTCGGATTACGGGCATAATTGTGGTCTTGGATATTGACCTCGGTTTCTTTTGATTGAGCCTTTTGTCTTTCATCATGGCTCGTATCGTCTTGGATTTGCTTGCTACCATGGATTTGGGTCAGACTAGCACCTTTGGTGTGAAATGGGTTGGACTTTAGTAACACGGGTTGTTTATTGTGGGGAATGGGCTTGCCTTCCGTCATGGATTGTTAACAAGGGAGATGGTCTGGATTCGTCCTAGAATCTCTTGAGATAGGCTCGTCCTAAAATAGGGTTATATTGTGGTTTCTATTGCCAGACATGGAATAGGTAAGAAAAGAACACGGAGTTTCAGGTCCTCTACAACTTTGAACGGAACATCATATAAGTGCACTCACATTGACTGTCATGTGTTGTTGTTGTCATTTTTAAAAATGTCTCAAATCGATTCTTGTTGTCACAGGAAAAAGGATAAAGGATAAGATATGATAGAATATGTGGATTGAAAAGTGTGCTTTTATTGAAATGGATAATGAATATATTTAACATAGACTCGAGGACATGTGACTCATGGGACAGCCCCCAGATTGCCACTAGAAATGAAAACGAAGAAAGACACTAGAACAAATATGAGATAGAAAGCCTAAGACTCGGACTCGGATTCGGATTTTGACTCGATTTCAAATCTAGACTCGTAATCATCGGCCCATGCTTGGACATTTACTCTTCCAGCAACTGGCTTCGGCATCTGGCTTTGAGCATTCACCCATTTGAGCACCCCGTCCTCATCATTGGGAACACTGAAAGGATAATAGTCAAGAAGGGTTTCTTGATAAGTTGCATATCCATGAGGATTGCCTAAGACACCTTCTGGGTTAAGAGTTGAGAGGGACAACTTCCCGCTTTTGATCATATCCTGAATGACGTTCTTTAACTTGTAACATTTCTCTGTATCATGCCCTTTGCCTCTATGGTATTTGCAGTATGAGTTCTCGTCCCAGAACTTGGATTTCCTTTCTGGTTCGGGTGTAGGTCCTATAGGCTTCAACATTCGTTGTTCCATGAGTCTCTGAAAGACATCGGCGTATCTAATACCAATGTTGGTAAATTTCCTAGGAGGCGTGCCCTTCTTTTCGGTAGCCTTTGTAAATGACCCCGAAGGCTCCATGAGGTTGCCTTTGTTGATTTTGATTCCCGGATGAGAAGAACTAAGAATAGATTGTCCACTTGTTGCTTTCTCCTTAAGACTGTCAAGCTGAGGGTTTGTCTGGACACTTTTTATCTTGAGAGGTCGGGCATCAAGCTTCTTACTCATTTCAGCAAACTGTTTCTCCATGTTGGAAAGTCGGAAGTTTAGATTATCAATGGCTCCTTCTATTTTGGAGAATTTATTGTTGAAGGTAATGGAAAGCATGAGCATTCCATTTTGGATATCTTCGTCTTCGAGGACATTGATCTCTTCGTCATCATGATGATTGAGGAGATGAGAACAATCTAGAGATGGTTCTTCATCATGCTTAATGATATTAGACCCAAGAGGGTCGATTTTCTTGGATTTTCCGACAGAAGGTGGCTTAGGAAGCTTGCCCACTTCGATCATATCTTGGATGGTGTGTTTCAAGAGAAAACACTCTTCAATATCATGGCCTCTACCTTGGTGATATAAGCAGTATTTGTTGCCCTTCCAGAGGTTCATCTGTTTCTCTAAAGGTGGATCCGGAGTCGGTCCTATTGGATGTAGCTTGCCTTGGGCAGAGAGTCTCTTCAAAGCATCGGCATAAGACATGCCTAAATCGGTAAGCACCCTTTTATGCCTCCCAAGTTTCCTTTCAGCTGTATTCGGCTTTCTAGGACGATGGTTATTGCAAGAGGTAAGCTTTGGATGACCTAGACTAGAGGTTTCCCTAGTTGGCATGTTCTTTTCCACCATTCCATTTTCAAGGGTGAGGACGCGAATGCTCAAATTTTCCAATGTAGCTTGAACTCCTAGGACCATGGCATAAACATATTGGAGAGACACGGTGATGGTGGCTTGATCTGCTTCGTGACTTTGCCGATTGACAGAACTTGCTGGATTCATGTTCGGCAGAAATGACGCGCATTACAACTCGATTTGACATGGGATCACGCATACTAAGGCAACAAACAAAGGAAGGGACAAGATGATAAATCTAAACATGACTTGTGAACTCGTGAAATGTCGTGAGCGACTTCTCGTGTTTGAATTCACGGTGCTTGACTTTAATTTTAGACTCGAGTGTTGACTTTGACGGAGTGACCCTCATGTGATTGACTTTGTTGACGGGAATGATGACACGTGTTGATTCTAATTTGTGTGTTTAAGACATACTTGACTCGAGGTTCGGGTATGTGTGTCCTGAACGTGTCATTAGGAGAATTCAAGAAACGGATATTGGAATGACTCGATGTGTTAGCCTCGAGTGTGTGAGTCGAGGTGTGGAAATGTTTAGATCCTAACTGAATTGGGGTAGGGGGGTCCAAAATGACGGTGTGACGCCTTAGGACTTGACTTGAATTTTGAAAAGACCCAAAATGTAAAGGAAGACGAGTTTATGACTCGACAGAGTTTCGACTAGGACATAGTCGGTTTGAATTTTGACTTTAACTTAGCCCAATTGAATTTACACATTTACATGTATTGAAAATCCTTTGATTTAAAAAAAAAGTTTTTGGTTTTTTGTTTTTTTTTTCGGACTTTGTTTTTGTTTTTTTTTTTCGGACTTTGTTTTTTTGTTTTTTTTTTTGTTTTTACACGGATTTTGAAATGAGTTTTAGGCCCGAAGTTTGACTCGACATATGGACAGAGTTTCAGCTTTGTTTTGCGCTATTTTGAAAATGTTTATATTTTGAAAAGGATTTTTGATTTTAAAAAATTTCGTCATGGTTTCGTTTACAAAAAAGGGATCACGTATTTATACATATATACAGGCATTATAACGGGATGCTGAGTGCATTTAAAAGGGTTTTGGTTTAAAGGGTGGGTTGCCATACCGAACAATCAAACCCGAAGTTTGTGGAGAGGCTCGTACCAAACAAGAGTAAGGCCGATTCCTAGTCCATTTCCTCGAGTAGTGAAAGTCCTTGATACAAACAAGAGTAAGTACCATGTTATGGATGACGCCAATCGCTATCCATCCTAAGGCCCAAATAAGAATTAGGACCGTTTAGACGGGACGATTGGTCGAATAGGTTGGGTTAGGCCTAGGAAGGCCGAGTAAAACGGTCTAGGAAGACCGAGTTATGAGAACCGACAATTGTCTTGTACAAACTATTTCCTAACCTTGTTCAAGTTTCACCCTTTTGGCTACACGTAGTGTATTATCCCCAGCGGAGTCGCCAAACTGTGGACATGGGCCACGGGGGCGCTAGGGAAACAAGCGTTTGCATTTGTGGAGTCGCCACCAATTTATTGTGGAAAATTGGAAACCGTTCGAATACCTCGTGCCATGTCAAGACACAAAGTAGTGACATGAACACTAAGCACTCGTTACCCTTAGCATTCTATGTCTAGAATGACTCTCGTGGATGCCAATGAACACGGATGTTCACAGAGATCTGGAGTAAGGGGTGAGGGTACGTATTAGGAAGCTCTTTTGATCGAACACCTAATCCCGTCCGCCTCGATAGCGGCCTCTACTAATGATTAGGGAAGTTATTCGTACTTGATATATCGTCGATTATATGCATGCAATGCAACATCCAAGTTTTAATCCTAACATGTGAAGGATTAACTAAGTCGGTTAACACGTAATTAGCAAACAATTGGATCGAAGTTGGATTTAATGCTCAATTACATATGAAAGCATGCAAATAAATCATACAAATGCGATAAATAATACAATAATAGAAAATTAAAATAATTACATTGGGTTTAGCGATTTATGTCGAAAATACCTTTGAAACGGATAATTTGAGAAAAAGAATAGGAGAAAGAATTAACGAACAAATCAGAAGGTGATAATACGGATAATAGTTAATTATACGTAAGCTAATTAAACTAGGTCAAGTAACAACGGAGTTCAGAGACAGAACTCAGCCTGGAACAGGCGCAGCAAGACTGCGCCCTCTGGAAGAGGCGCAGCAGTTGTTGCGTCTGTTCCAAGGGTGAGTTCTGGCTGTGAAGCCGGAACTGCAAATCGTTAATTTGAATTGGTGAATTTAAGGATCAATTAATATATTTACTCGGATGGAAGTGATTAATAGGTTATTTACATGTGATTAATGGTCATAAAAGCAATAAAACATGGATGAGACGGAATATTACTAATTATTTACATGAACGAATGATTGATTAGTGACATGGGTGAATGAAATAAACTAAACATGATGAATTGAGGACAAATTAATGACGAATAATATAATAGACAGATGAAAATATTTCAATGAAGTGAATTACAGAAACTCAATATGAATGAATCGAATTTCTACAACCCGGATTGAATTTAATGACGAAAACCCGCAAATATGAGATTACTTGGGATTTAAGTCGGATTAGTGATGGATTAATTACGTGTTAATGATGATGAATATACATGTGAAATTAATGTGCTATTGTATCAAAGAATTAATAAGAAACAACGAAAACAAATAAGAAAGAACGAATTACAGAGGACGAAGGAAGAAAAAAGGAAGCAGGAACTGCGGCAGCCTCACGAAGAGGCGATGCAGGAACTGCGCTCCTTCGAAGAGGCGCAGCAGTTGCTGCGTCCTTTCTCGACGGTTTGTCTTCTGGAAATCCGTAAAAAGGGTTTTAAACAAAGGGTTTTATAAATCGGTTTTAAGAGGTATTTTCGACATAAACCTTACAATTGATGGTACAATAAAATAAAATACAATAAATAAAAGAGAGATTTACACCCTCAGACTTACATGTTTGACGAAACGAGAAGGACTAAGATATCGATTAGTGATGCTCGACGCGAACTATAATGCAAATATGAAAGTGCCCTCGTAAGAGGAAAACGATTAAGTTAATTAAGTTGATTGATGTGGAGTTGGTCAAATTGGTCGGTTATGCAAACGAGGCTGGTACTCAGAAGGATCCGAGCTTACGTGGTCGAATGTTCAAGCACGTAGATGCCAAAAAGTAAGAACAAAGGTCTAGAATGCAAAGGGAGAAGAGAAGGGCGGACACTCGCGTGAGAAATATGAGGAACGAAGGCTCTTATTTATACTAATCACACGGCGGAATTATGGAAAGGAGAGAAAGATCCGGAAACAACCGACTTAGGTTAAAACATGGAAACTTGGACAAAAAGAAAACATTGAGGAAGAGGCGCAGCACTTGCTGCGTCCTTTCCTCACCGGGTTCCTCCTGCGCAAGAAAGCGCGTTTGACAGCCTGTCGTATTTTAGGCATAACTTTCTCTACAAGACTCGGAATAAGGTGATTTCAGTGGCGTTGGAAAGCTAAGAAAGAGATCTAGAACTTTCTGTGAAATAGGCCCGACCCAAAAAAGTCATTATGACCTTGTAAAACGGGCCTAAAGGTCAGGTTATCATTTTAGCTAAATGAAATGCACATTTTGTAATGTAAACTTTAAGTTTAGCCTAATGAAGTGACATGAGACTCAAAATGAGATATAATCTCAACATTTTATGACATCCTAACCTTAGGTAGACAAGCACATTGCTTTGACTCGGGATTTGACGGTTTTAGGAAATGAGGACGGTTTTAGACCCGGACTCCAAATATACTCTAATTACTGCCAAAACGACCGTAATGACACCTAGATGACGACCATGAGGTAGACACAAGTATTTGAGCTATCACTTGACGATAAACTTATGAATTGTCATAAATCATTCTGCGTACCAAACATGCGGCCCAATCATCACCGGGTGGTTTGCGGGAGGTGCAGAAATGAGGTATCTACATAAATATGCAAAGGAGACGGAAATTTCCGCCTAATTATCTTCCTTCCTACAAAACATACGAAATGCACTAGGAAAGCAAAATAGAAAGCATTTGACGGATAAAATGGCTATGGAATGTTATAATAGTATGCAAAATAGGCTCAATTAGGGGACTAAATGTGCACCAATAATAGTCACATCAAATATCCCCAACCCGAACTTTTACTCGTCCCGAGTAAAGAGGTGACTAGAACTAGACCTTTATTTAAACTATCCTAGTAATATAACCGATATGAGACAATTAGCGGGTCTCACTCCGCCCCTTCAACTCACAACAAAACAACCATGAGGTAGGATGCCTTCTTGCAAGGCAAGGTGGGTCTTGCCAAAATGGTGACACATCCAATCATTAAAGCACACAAAATCAAGTAATGGATGCATCTACAAAAATGAATAGCCACTTTTCTCATCTAAGTGGCGGAAATTATCTAAAGGGGAAGCAATTCAAGGGTACACACTCCTTCATAGATATGGTTTCTTCAAACTACTAAGCCTAGAAGGATACCAATAAATCACCTCCAAGTTGTGTTAAGCTAGGGTGCCTTTGTCCTCAATTGTTAAATGCTTTCATTAAGAATAGACTCCCTATGGTGTTAGAAATACTGGAGGATCGCGAAATTCCCCTTCTTGCCTAGACAAGAAGAAGGGTCGTCCCCTCTCTACCATACACAAAAGTGGATACGATGGAAAAAGGGATCAATGGATATTGAGTTTCTTGTGGGAGTTTGCTTTTTGTTGTTGTTTTTTCCCCCCAATTTCTTATGGCATATAACATTTGAGAACACTTTCTTTTCGCCATTTCTTTTGATGTTTGGCATTTTCAACACTTGACAATTTTTAACTTTTCTTTGCATTTTATTTTGAACATTTTCAAAGTCACTCCAATTAGTAATGAGGGTGCCTTATATTTGAAGCATAGGATTCTATTTTTGCTCCTCTTTTCTTTTGATGCATTTGCAAACTTTTTGGCTTTTCATTTCATTTCTCAAATTTGAACAATTTTTGTGCCCATTTCCTTTTGTTGACAAGATGTGGTAGAACATGGATGATGGTTGCATGGTTTCAAAGGTCACCTTGGAATAAACGGTAGCCAAAGAGTTATCACACCACAAGGTACTCTTGACTAGGCCTTAATCCATGGGTCAAAAGATACTAGCATGACACATCCTAGGGTGTTTTAAAAGTATTCTAGCAAGCAAAGTCTTAAGAAGAAAAAGCATCTAGTAGGGCCTATATACACTTGTCAAGCTTCCCAAATAGACGGTTTCGCAAAATGTTTCCTAAATGCAACTATATGTCATGATGCAACTAACATATATACATCCTAATGCATATGCTTCTACCGACTAATATGCCAAATAATCTAAATGCAATCCTAAATTCACATTGTTTATACTGCATCAATCAAAATAAAGCCACATAGTCATTAACATAGAGAGGAAAAAGGAGATTGGAAAGATCATACCATGCGGTCTTCATATTCCTCATGCCTCGGATGTGGCGTAGTCAATCAATGTGAAAAAGGATGAACAAACACAATATATACAAGACTACACTACAAAGAAAATGAACATGTTTTTGGATTTTTAAATTTTTTAATTTTTTTATTGATTTTGTTTTAATGAGATTAAAAGACATGTTTTTGTATTTTTCAAAAAAATTCAATTTTTATGTATTTTTGGAATATAAATTCTCATCCTCCACTTTATTTTGGACATTGTCCTCAATTTACATGTAGGAGTAGGAATAAAAAGGAAATATATGTTTTTGGATTTTTTGATTTTTTGAAATAAAGTACAAATGCAATGATATGATATGAATGCATGCTCTAACTAAATGCAATTCTATATGGCATATATAACAAATGAATGCAATCTACACTATATTATATGATGCATGTTTTCTAGTAGACTATGGTCACTTATGATCAAATCTCCCCAAACCGATTTAAGCACTATTTCTAGTGTAGAAAGGAATAGGTTTGGTCATTAGTGACTATGTATGAATTCTAGTCTATATGCAACTAACTACATGAATCATATGAAATATATTACAATGCAAGTTATACTATATGAACTAGCTAGTGTAAATGCAATATGAAATATAATACAAATGCAAGCTAAATGTATATGCATATAACTAAATGCAAGTGTAAATATAATGCAAAGTGAAAGGAAAGGATATCTTACAAATGGTGGTTTGAGGGAGGACTTCACCAAACTCATTCATTGTTGCCATGGTTATTGATGTTATCCATGTTGCTTAATGCTCTCAATAATCGGTCAAATGCTTGAGCACAATCTTCAAACAAGCATGAATACGGTTTGTTCCAATTCAATATGAAGCTTGGCCAAGGGAGCTTGTCACTTATTCTCTCATTAACCTTGGCCTTGGCACTTGAGCCTTTGCAATGCTTCAAATTAGCTAGCCCATGATTCTTGTCAACATAAGGTATGAAGTATGGTTCATATTCGTCCGTAGACTTCCACTTACCACCTTCTCCTCTAAGTTCGGTGATAATGATATCACTTTGATTTGTCAATCCTTCCAATGTAGAAGGAGAATTCTCATAACATTGATGATCGGATACCTTAGGAGTTAAGATTGTGGGTGCCAAATCTCCACAAGCACGTTCATTTGCAAGTTTGTTCTTGAGCTTTTCCACCAAGTACCCTTTATATGATGTTTTGACCTTTTGGAGAAGGTCCACCATATCATCTCCAACAATCATAGGCTCCATGGTGGGTTCGAAAAGGTCTTCATGGTCAATAGGAAAGAGACATTCATCTTCCTCGTGGAAGCATACTTCAAACTTCTCAAGGATGGGGTCCTCAAGTGAGGCAATATCACAACTCCATTCCTCTTCTTCATTCCATAAGTCCTTGCAAGACACATATTCCGCATAAGCTCCTTCCTTTGGCTTGTCATCATCGCTATCTCCATATGAATCATAGATAGGGGCTTCACTCCTGATACCGTCGTAGAGTACCAAAGATAAATTTATAATCCAAACTACTACTATAGCTAGTGGCAGTCAGGGTCGAACCACAAAGAGGCGATGCAATTAATAGTTGTCTAATTTTAGTCTAAAGTAACACTTGTGGGGGGGGGGGATTTGATTTGAATAAATCTATGACTAAAGGCAATAATAAAAACCGAACTAAAACAAATAAATGAGCAATAGATGAAAACAAATATTAAAAGGATGCTAAGATGGTTGGTTCACTGTAGTTTCGACGCCAGCAACTCTAAGCAAACTGTTTTAGGCATGTTAGACGGGAAAATAAAAAGTCCTCTCGGTCCAATTTAACAGGTAGCAACCTTTCGTCCTAAGCTACGGGTCCCTAAGTCTCACTAATACTAACTTTCGCTCTTGATTAATGATACTTAAAGCCTAAATTAACTTATCTCTCGATCTCATTAATTTAGCTGTCTTAATTAAGTAGTCTATTTCCCTCCCCTATCTTTCGATCTATCGGGTCGGTCAATTCCCAGGCATTCAACTAGTCGCGTGCACTAGATTCGTCAAATATAGCAATTAAATTAAATAAGACGCAGCTAATCTAACACGCAGTGGTCGATTGACCATGTAGGTCGGTCGATCGACCAGAGCTCGATAACAGGTCGCCTAAATCGAAACCATCTAATCTACAGATCCCCTACATCTTAACACATAGGATTTAGCTACTCATGATGGTGATAATAACAACAATAAAATTAACAAATAAAGCAATTGAATCCATAATCGAATTAACTAAACAAATAACTAACATGAAACAATAATTTGGCTTTGGGAGATCTAAACTAGCAATCCTATACTGCGGATGAATAAAAGCAACGAGAATGAATAATAAGACAGAGGAATACCGTAAAGAATTGAATAGAAAAGATCAAACCCAATGCAGAAAGAAAACTTTATTGACGGAAAATATTCTAAACTAATGAATTAATCAAAATTCAACTTCTGTGTTTTGAACCCTAATTAATTCCCTGATACCCTTCTGAAAACATCAGGTTACATTATATAGATAGTCTTACGTAACTAATTCCTAAAACCTAATTACAATGGGCTTCGGAATTCTCGTCCTTTTAATTCACGCCAGAATCACGGTTTGGTCGATCGACCACTGTGACCAGTCGATCGACCAACCCTCACTGAACAGTAGCTCCTGTAATCGTACTCTGGTCTATCGACCAAGGGCACCGGTCTATCGACCACTTCAACAGGTACTTGGCTCTAAAAGCTTCGTGAAATCGTCTTTCGAGCCTCGATACGCGCACCAAGTTTGCTTCCCGAGTAAATACTTCATGTCAAATAATATGCCTAGTACTCGAGGACGGATTCGGCTTGATTTCCGCTGGATTCTTCACATTTCTGCAATATTACACAAAAACAAAAAAGTAGACGGAAATAGGGAAAATAGTAGCTTAAACTACACAAATGAGCTCTGAAATGCGTGTAAAATAAGGTGTAAAACATCATATTAAGGACACGCATCAAACTTCCCCAAACCAAACCCTTGCTTGTCCCCAAGCAAGAACTAGACTCGATCCTAAAACCTAATGGAACGAGTTCAATCTCAGAGCGAAATGCAAACCGAATAGCCTAAACCAATTTAATGCAACAACTAACAATCAATTACCGATATGAATCATGCAAACGAGTTATGTAGTCGTCAAAAACTGCTGAACCGTCAACTTATAGAGACTTATCATTATGGACTCTCACGGGTCGCTCATATCACACATAAACACAGGTGAATATATGTAAAAGATAGAAAGAATTCATTTTGTAGTGACACTCACCTAACTACGACCCATATGAACATGCCTGCAATCTAATATGAAAATAATCTCTACAACCGTATATGTATTCCAACAAAACAAATGACCATGACACATGCCAAGGTAAATATGGATATGTGAGGTAATGAGTAAGAAGGGGCTAAGATACATTTGGATAAAAACAGAGTTAAAAGCCAAGCCAGTAACTAAGGGAACCAAATTAATAAATCATTCCAACTTCTTGCTCAAGATTAAACGATAAAGCAGTCCTAATAGTAAGCACGTATCTCACAGTCTCCACAATACATAAATTCCCCAAATAATATAAATAGCAACATGGGAACAAAATCACCATCTAATGAAGATTCAATCATGTGATTTTTCGAATTTTCTTTTCTCGGGCTTCAGTCGATCGACCAAGACGGTCAGTCGATCGCCTGGATTTTGCTCTTTTGTCGAACACTGTTTTGTTTTTGTTCTTTTTTTTATTTTCTTTTCCTTTTTCATCTTCCTAACATCATCTCAAAATGAGCATTAGCTACCAAAAACGAAATAACAATCCCAAGAACATAAACTACTAGCTTGACAGGGGCAGGCTCAATGTAGGATGTAGTAACGGGACAAAAAGGCTATTTTCGGCAGTGTGGACCTCATGGGACAAATGAATAAAAGGGTGGCCTCTTCCACATGTGTCAACTAACCACGAACCCGAATGCATACAGGTATTAAGCAGATTAAGTTCATATTTGTGCATATTGATATAACATGTCTTATAAGGAGTAACTACTCACAATCCTAAATGAACTGGTCATGAATGTCACCAGTTATAAGCTCTAAACCTCAGAATATGATGTAGTTTGCCAAAAATCTAAGTCAAGTCTAAAGTTCAGCAAAATATTTAACAAAAACTCGTAGACTATGCATATTTGATTCTACTAATAACAAGTCAATTAAGCACGGCTTAGGCATAAACAGCTGAAAATGCAATGTCATCATTGAAATACTACCGTTTCGACTCAGCCTACATGCTAAAATAAACGTGAAATTTAATGGAATTTTTTTGAATTTTTTCAAAAAAAAAATTTTTATTTTCTGTATATATGTAGGAAATGAAATAACAACAAATGCAAACTGAAATGCAAGAAACGTGAAACAGAAATGCAATAAAACATGTGAATGCAATGCAAAACCCTTCCCCAAACCAATCACACAATGTCCCCATTGTGCAAAATCATGTAATGAAATAAAAGGGAAATGAGATTTTTGCGATAAATAACCAAATAAGACATGAAAAGGACTCGGAAACTCACAAGACTTTAAGCGCAGCAAAAGGAAACTTCCCCAAACCAGCGTGAGCTAGGAGGTTTCAGTAGTCAGCTGTGCTACCATAGGTACCTGAAAAGAAACAAAAGTACCGCGCGTAATCCCGAGAAAACAATTTACGAAACGCAAAATTATGTGCAAAATAAGGAAACGGAAGAAAACAGAAATGAATCGGAGAATAAAGTGGAGAAAGGACTCCCTCAACTCCGCAAATCGACCAAACACAGCAGGGGAATAGTCGTGAACAGGTACAGCAGCGGAAGGAGGTCGATCGACCATAGTAACCAGTCGATCGACCAGGGTGACATGAACAGAAGCTCCTGTAGCTGCGGCGGTCAGTCAATCGACCACACAGGCCAGTCGATCGACTGAGATACTTGTTGTAAGTTTCTGATTTCTTCGAATTAGCTCAATAAATTGAGCTAATAGGGTCTATGAACCTGAAAATACACATAATAACGCGCCTAAGATTGCGCAAAACCCAAAGTAACAATCTAAAGTCTTTAAATCCTAAGCAACTTATTAAAGCGAAGTCCGCGCAAACCAAAACAATAAAAAGTCTAACAAAAGCAAAAAAAATGTCTTTTATAAAAGTCTTAATCAACTAATAGTTGATCAAAAATGGCCACGAAATGGCCCACTTGCTCGGCGTCTGGCTACAAGAAGTAGCCTCTACAGTGCTCATCTTCTCAGCTGCACTCCTATCAATTCCAATATCCGCAGAACTCAACGGATCAACATCTCTAACATCTTCCCAATCAATGACCTCGTCTAACTCGTCAAAATCCAAATCAGACTCCGTCACCTTGACTGGCTCCTCATCAGGCTCCTCATCTGTACCATAGCTAAGACATCTTAGGCCGCCTCTTTGAACTATTGGCTCCTTCACAGCTGGAGCAATGAACGGCTCTAACTTCCCCAAACCAGCTCCTGCAATAGTCAAAACGGAAAAATCTTCCTCCCATTTGCTCCCAATCTGGGGCGGAGGTGTTATTGCAGTAATAGGCATAGGGGCAGGCATGTCAGAAAGCACAAAATAAGATTTCTTTTCAGAAATCATATTACAAGTGACTGGCCACATAGGATCTTTCTTCTTAGCGGTCTGGGCAAAAACAATGGACTGTTTCCCTACTTTAAAGGTCAATGTCCCTGAGCCAATGTCTACAACTACACCAGCAGTGTGCAGAAATGGTCTACCCAAAATGATAGGAATGTGAGCATCCTCGGGTATATCTAGTACAACGAAGTCGACTCGGAAAAAGAACTTTCCTATTTGCACAGGAATATCCTCTAAGACTCCTATAGGCTGGAACGCAGAACGATCAGCCATCTGTACTGTCATGCTAGTAACTGCAAACCTAGTCAATTTCAATTTCTTATCAACACTCAAAGGCATAACACTAATACTGGCCCCTAGGTCACACAAGGCCTTCTCAATAGAAAAGGTGCCAATATTACATGGGACTGAAAAACTACCTGGGTCTTCTAGCTTATGAGGTGCAGTATGAGTCAAATAGGAACATGACTCCTCAGTTAGTGCGACAAATTGCACAGTATCAAGTGACTTCTTTTTTGACAAAAGCTGCTTCATAAATTTCGTGTAAGCAGGCACTTGATTAACTAATTCTAAGAAAGGAACTTGCACATTTAAACTACGAATAACATTTTTAAACTTGTTAAACGATACCTGTTCCTTTGTCGGCACCAATCTCTCTGGATAAGGGGTTATAAGAAGCAACTTAGCCCTCTCCTCTAAGTCTCTCATACCGGCGTCAGTCGACTTAGGCTGAAAATCCACTACTTTGTCCTTGTTGTAGCTCGAACCTTCTTCAGACCGTCTCAGGAATGAACCATTAACCATCATGGGGTCATACTTTGGAACTGGAACTGACCCATCAGCATTCGGATCTTGCCTCGATAATTTCGGAGTCGTCGTACCCCGAAATAGGTGGTCCCTCAAGTTATCGGGCATTGGAGGAAGAAAAGGTTCAACATCAGCAGTATCTTCAGTCAATCGACCATGTAGGTCAGTCGATTGACTGGCTTCCTCGGGAACAGAAACTGCACTGTTACGCGAGTTGGTCGATCGACCAGGTGGGTCAGTCGATCGACTGACATACCTGCTGATCGTCTTTTTCTTGCTACTGTTCACTCCGTCCTTTTTCTTGCTCGGTTCCGCCTCATCATTTTCAGTAACATCTTCGACCATAGCGGGCCCATCAAGGGTAGACCCACTCCTCAAAGTGATAGCATTTAGGGCCTCTTTTTTATCCGACTGCGACGGTAAATGCCCCGGAGCTCTAGTTGCACTTTTGCTTGCCAGTTGGGCAATTTGACTCTCCAACATTTTCGTAGAAGTCTCTCTAGCTAGAGACTCCTTTTGCAGCAAACCCGACAAATTCTGAACCATGTTTTTCAATTCAGAAATATCAGAACCTTGAAATTGCTGCTGCTGAGGCACATAGGGAGGCTTTTGATACTGCTGCTGCTTATGAGAGGGCACATAGCTTTCCTACTTCTGCTCCGATGGTGGACCCGGATTAAGGACATTCTGGTTAGTCCACCTCAAATTTGGGTGGACATTAGAGGAATCGGGATAAGTACCCGTCTGCCTATAATGTTGAAAGGCAGCACATGTTTCATTCGAACTAGTACAAAACTCCGAAACATGTCCCTCTCCTCCACATCTTTTGCATGTAAAGGGACCGTCTGAAATTGCATTAACTTTATATATCCCACCTTTTTGGGATCCCCCAAAATCTAGCTTGTCAAATCTCGCAGTAAGGGCCTATATTGCAGCTACAGCAGGAGATTCAGCTGACCTTCTCTGATTTTCTCTAGAATTCCCATGCTCAGCTTTATGGATGGCCATATCTTCAATAATCTTCCACCCCTTTGTCTCTCCAACATTCTCCTGGAATCTACCGTTAGCTGCAGCATCCAGGATAGCCCTCTGATCATCATAAAGTCCATTATAGAATTGATTACACAGGCACCATTGTTCGAACCCGTGGTGCGGAATAGATCGCACCAGCTTCTTGAAACTGACCCATGCCTCATGAAAATTTTCATCAGGACCCTGTTTAAAGCTTGTGATCTGAGCTCTAATCGCATTGGTCTTCGATGCAGAGAAATATTTCTTATAAAATGCTAGGGCCAGCGAATTCCAATCAGTAATCCCATTGGCCGCTCGATCCAAGTCTCGGTACCACTCCCTAGCAGCATCACGGAGCGAGAATATGAACATCGTCTCCTTAACGGTCCGAGTCACACTTTGGTGGGGGTATGGAACAACGATGAGTCAATGAATATCTCCATATGTTTAGCCGCATCTTCATTTGCAGCTCCCCCAAATTGGTTTCTCTCAACCAAATTGATGTAGGACGGTTTTGCTTTGAATTTTCTTTCCGTCATTTGCCGGGCAACGCGAATCCCTTATAGAGATTCTCGCTTTTGGCTCGGAGTGACTGGCTATACTTATTTCTTCACCATATCCGGAGATGTAACGGTCTCGGTGAAGAAGTAGAAATAGGAGACGAAGGTGGATCTTCCTCAAATAGCTCGTTCTCGTAGTAATCGGATGAGTACTCAGCTCTTCCTCTGTCGGCAATACTCTAGATGATCGTCTCAACTCACGCAAAGTCCTTTCGATCTCAGGATCTAACGGTCGAAATTCACCACCATGTGACCTGCGCATAAGAGGAAACTACAAGTAGAATATGAGAAAAGTTTAAGGAACAGGTGTCCCTTAAACTAAGATAATGACTTAAAATAAAAACAACTAAAAATTAAACAATTGCCTCCCCGGCAACGGCGCCAAAATTTGATACCGTCGTAGAGTACCAAAGATAAATTTATAATCCAAACTACTACTATAGCTAGTGGCAGTCAGGGTCGAACCAAGAGAGGCGATGCAATTAATAGTTGTTTAATTTTAGTCTAAAGTAACACTTGTGGAAGGGGGGGTTGATTTGAATAAATCTATGACTAAAGGCAATAATAAAAACCGAACTAAAACAAATAAATGAGCAATAGATGAAAATAGATGAAAACAAATATTAAAAGGATGCTAAGATGGTCGGTTCACTGTAGTTTCGACGGCGGCAACTCTAAGCAAACTGTTTTAGGCATGTTAGACGGGAAAATAAAAAGTCCTCTCGGTCCAATTTAACAGGTAGCAACCTTTCGGCCTAAGCTACGGGTCCCTAAGTCTCACTAATACTAACTTTCGCTCTTGATTAATGATACTTAAAGCCTAAATTAACTTATCTCTCGATCTCATTAATTTAGCCGTCTTAATTAAGTAGTCTATTTCCCTCCCCTATCTTTCGATCTATCGGGTCGGTCAATTCCCAGGCATTCAACTAGTCGCGTGCACTCAATTCGTCAAATATAGCAATTAAATTAAATAAGACGCAGCTAATCTAACACGCAGTGGTCGATTGACCATGTAGGTCGGTCGATCGACCAGAGCTCGATAACAGGTCGCCTAAATCGAAACCATCTAATCTACAGATCCCTTACATCTTAGCACATAATATTTAGCTACTCATGATGGTGATAATAACAACAATAAAATTAACAAATAAAGCAATTGAATCCATAATCGAATTAACTAAACAAATAACTAACATGAAACAATAATTTGGCTTTGGGAGATCTAAACTAGCAATACTATACTGCGGATGAATAAAAGCAATGAGAATGAATAATAAGACAGAAGAATACCGTAAAGAATTGAATAGAAAAGATCAAACTCAATGCAGAAGGAAAACTTTATTGACGGAAAATATTCTAAACTAATGAATTAACCAAAATTCAACTTCTGTGTTTTGAACCCTAATTAATTCCCTGATACCCTTCTGAAAACATCAGGTTACGTTATATAGATAGTCTTACGTAACTAATTCCTAAAACCTAATTACATTGGGCTTCGGAATTCTCATCCTTTTAATTCACGCCAGAATCACGGTTTGGTCGATCGACCACTGTGACCAGTCGATCGACCAACCCTCACTGAACAGTAGCTCCTGTAATCGTACTCTGGTCTATCGACCAAGGGCACCGGTCTATCGACCACTTCAACAGGTACTTGGCTCCAAAAGCTTCGTGAATTCGTCTTTCGAGCCTCGATACGCGCACCAAGTTTGCTTCCCGAGTTACTACTTCATGTCAAATAATATGCCTAGTACTCAGGGACGGATTCGGCTTGATTTCCGCTGGATTCTTCACATTTCTGCAATATTACACAAAAACACAAAAGTAGACAGAAATAGGCAAAATAGTAGCTTAAACTACACAAATGAGCTCTGAAATGCGTGTAAAATAAGGTGTAAAACATCATATTAAGGACACGTATCAACTCCTCTTCATTAACTCTTTCTCCAACACCTCAATGTTCACATCAAATGATACAACCTCATACTCACAAAGGTTAAGAGTATTTGGCTTACTCAATCTCATATCTTCCTCATCAAATACCACACTTTCATACTCACAAGAGCTCAAGGAGATTGGCTCTTCCCACTTCACATCTTTTTCATCAAAGGTCATTGCCTCAAATTCACATTCATGTTCAATGCTCAAGGATTGGTGGGGAGGTCTTGTTTGGGTCGCTTTCATTTGGGCAATTCGAATTGCCAACTCCTCACCATGGGTAACAATGCTTTGGAGAACATTGTTCCTATTTTGGCTCTCCTCTAATTTGTATGAAAAAAAATTGTTGGTCTACCATCACTTGGAGAACCATATCTTGAATATCAAAGTTGGGCTCATCTTTTTTTTGTGGGTGGGTGTGAAAGTGCTCATATTGTGGCATTTGGAATTGGTTATAAAGTGAGTTTTGGGTGGATGGTTATTGTTGATATTGGATGTGGTGATTTTGGTGGGAAAATTTGGGGTAGTAGTTAGGATTTTCATTGTATGAGTAGTAAGGTAGGTTTGTGTTGACTTGCTCCTCAAACTCCTCATACCCATTATAGTCATACTCAAAAGATCCACCACATACTCCATGTACCAAGTCTTGGGTCTTCATAGCTAAGACAAGGAAACAACTACAACCAAGGAAACTAGACAAAAATGGTAAGAACGACTTTGAGGAACAAGTTCCTCAAGGTTAAAGCACAATTAAAATAGACAAACAAACAAGAACTTAATCACAAAACACCATCCCCGGCAACGGCGCCATTCTGACCGGTGATGTCGTCGGGTCTCCCAATCAAACACATTTATAGTACTCAACAAACAACTAGTCAGCGGTAAGTCAAGGTCGATCCATGGGACGGTGTGCTTTGGGTTCTAAGTCTATCTACCTCAATTTATGCTAGTGTCACAATTGATGAGGTTTGTAGTTGTATTCTAAATTAATGAAAGTAATAAAGTAAAGCCAACAATGAACTAAGAAATATAAACAAATGACTTAAAGCACTAGGATTTCATGGGGTCATAGAGGATTCATGGTGTTAATCATACAAACATGTTTACAAAGTTGCAAGCAATTAATGTTGTAAAGGAACCGAGTTGGTTTATGTCTTACGGTTCATAGGAAGAGTTGGGTCCCGGAGCCGAATCAATTAGATTGTACAACACCTAAAAGTCGACTTAATTTTCTCCTATTCAACTTCTATGCATGGTCTAACAAGACTCGAGTTAGTTTATATCTTACAAGTCTTGTTGAGTAGATAAGAGATGGGTAAAAATGCAAGGATTCATAGGCTTAGCATTTCATCAAACATAACATGTGCATAGGTTGACATCACAACAAGCAAGCAATTTAATTATAAAAACATATTAGATTAAGCATGATTAATCCCATGTTGGTTTTTCCTAATTACCCACTAATCATATTTAAGAGACTACTCACTTATTATCATGGAAAATATGTCATTAATGGTGTCAATCATCACAACAAGTGTAAACATGATAAGAGAATGAGGAAATAAACAATAAAGAGTAAAGGGTAAAAGAATTATACCAGCTTAAGATGATCCAAATAATAAAGCAAAGAATAATAGAAGAAACTTGATTGATTGATGAAGAGTTCTCAATTCTCCAATAATAACCCAATAATCTTCAATTACCCAAAAGTAATAAACTTGAACAATAATTAAGGAAAGATTAATGTGTAATTTTGTGGAAAGATTGAAATTAATCTATTCTAATCTACTCCTAATCTAATCTAAGAGAGTTTTCTACTAAGAAGGCTTTATTAAGAGAGCTTTTTAATCTAAGTAGTACAATGGAGTATTTATACTAAAGATTAGGTACAAGAATTAGGGTTACTAAGGGCTTAAATGACGATTAAATCCTTGAGGAATCGCTCCTCTCAAGAAAAGATGCGGGTCTCCTTTTAGCTAGTCTTTCAAAAATATGCGCATCTCGAATGGAGAAAGAAGAGGACGTGTTGCACTGGAGAGGAATCCGAGCGGATTGGTCTCGGGACGCTCGGATCACAAGGCTTCAAGACGAGCGTCCTGGAGTGGGGGACGAGCGTATTGTCTCAGGGGACAAGCGTCTTGAGTCTCGGGACGAGCGGATTGGCGGACAGCTTCTTTGTTTGAGCTCGGATTGTAAAACGGACGTCATTTTCTCATCCGGACTCCTATTGGAGTGATTCAAAAGCCTAGATCACTTGATTTTTCGACGCTGTTTCATCAAGAATACTTTCAGAGCCAAAGGAGCAACTCTTTGTTTGGGTTTCGAGCAATTTCTTCTTGCATTGACTTCCTTCTCGTCATCCTTACTTTTAACCTTATGATCCTTCTATATACTCTTTATTCCTACATCCTTGGTCATCATTCTTGCCTCCTCTTCATACTAGTTTATCCAAGATTGCCAAAAAGCTTCTAAGCTTCTAAATATGCACGGGAGACGGGAATTTCCGCCTAATTATCTTTCTTCCTACAAAACATACGAAATGCACTAAGAAAGCAAAATAGAAAACATTTGACGGATAAAATGGCTATGGAATGTTATAATAGTATGCAAAATAGGCTCAATTAGGTGACTAAATGTGCGCCAATAATAGTCACATCAGTTTACCTTTTGCGAAATAAAAGTGATGCTAAGCAAAATTTATTAAATTTCTTTGCGATGGTTGCTCGACAATTTAACAAAAATATCAAAATTTTACGTAGTGATAACGGGACCGAATTTGAACCACTCATTCCTTTTTTTCGAACAAATGGTATTTTTTATGAAAATTCAAATGTTGACACCCCCACAACAGAACGGTTGGGTTGAGCTAAAACATCGTCACATTTTAAATGTAGCACGCGCCCTTCTCTTTCAAGCAAGTCTACCAATTTTATTTTGGGGCGAGTGTGTCTTAAGGGCGGTTCATTGAATTAATCGCACCCCATCAAAACTTCTCAAAGGAAAAACTTCGTATGAGATGCTCTTTCAAACACCCCCACCAATGGCTGCAATTCGCGTTTTTGGTTGCCTAGCCTACGCTAAAAACCGGACCCGAAATAAATTTGACTCTCGCAGTCGCAAATTTATTTTTCTCGGGTACCCATTTGGAAAAAAAGGTTGGAAACTTTACGATTTGGACACGGGATCATACTTTGAGTCTCGTGACGTTATTTTTATTGAAAATAATTTTCCATACCAAACAATTAATACTCGCGATTCCGAAAACGGTTTTCCTCTTACAAATGACACCTTAACTCCCATTGATCAGGTGATCATTAACACCAAGACAAACCATTCCAACTCCTCAAACACGCTCCACCATGAGCCCATCACCATCACGTCCCTACTGACCATGGCGAAGGTACGCCTCACGATGAACCTCCCACGTCATCCCCACACACCCAACCCGATGCTCCCCTCTCGAGATTAACTCCACCTAACAGTGACCCCATTCCAACTACGGACTCTGTTCCTACCAAACTAGGCCATGGTCATCGTCTCAAGATACCGAATTCGAATCTTGACGGTTATGTGTTATAACCTATACGTCCCTCAGCCAATTTGCTCACTACACCAACACAATCTTCAGGTACTCAGTATCCTATTTCTCACTACATAGAGTACTCTAAATTTACTCCTAACCACCGTGTTCTTTTGTCGGCCGTGACTAAACACCACGAGCCTAGCTTTTATAAAGATGCAGTGTAGGTTCCCGAATGGCGCGACGCTATGAAATTGAAAATTGAAGCTCTCGAACGTAACCACACTTGGACTATTAAGCCTCTACCTCCCCATAAAAAGGCTATAGGCTCCAAGTGGGTTTATAAAATCAAGTACAATTCGGATGGATCAATCGAGCTATATAATGCCCGTCTAGTGGTGATGGGTAATCGACAAGTCGAAGGTGTTGACTACAACGAGACTTTTGTACCTACTATAAAGATGGTGACAGTTCGGACATTATTAGCCATTGTCGCTGCAAAGAATTGGGTCATACATCAAATAGATGTACATAACGCCTTTCTTCACGGCGATCTCAATGAGGAAGTGTATATGAAACCTCCTCCCGGTTTTCTTCCGTCCAATGATGGCAGAGTTTGTCGACTAAGAAAGTCTTTATATGGGCTACGACAAGCCCCTCGATGCTGGTACGCTAAACTCGCTTCCGCCCTCACCCAATATGGTTTTCGGCAATGCCCATATGATCATTCATTATTCTATATAACCAAGGTCAATACGGAGGTACATGTCCTTATCTACGTCGACGATCTTGTCATTTGTGGAAATAATACTACTATGATCGACAACTTCAAGCTCTACCTCAACAAATGTTTTCATATGAAAGACTTGGGTCCCCTAAAATACTTTCTCGGGCTCGAAATTGCTCGTCACCCATCCGGCATTTTCGCCTCCCAAAGGAAGTACGCCCTCGACATTTTATCCGAATCCGGTCTTCTTGCCTCAAAGCCCAGTTCAATTCCTATGGAGCCCAATCACAACCTCGGCCTATCTAAAGCCGCTCCTATGCATGATCCAGAACCTTACAGACGGCTCGTGGGTCAATTAGTGTACCTTACAATTACACGCCCCGAACTTCTATACTCGGTTCATATTCTAGCACAGTTCATGGACGCTCCGACGACCGAACATTGGAATGCAGCTCTCAATGTCATCCGATATATCAAAAATGCACCGGGGCAAGGTCTCTTACTTCGGTGCGACAGTGAGTTATCTCTTCACGCATATTGTGATGCTTCTTATGCTAGTTGTCCTATGTCTCGACGCTCACTCAGTGTGCAACGACCACGGTAAAACGAGAACAAAATCTCGGATCTCGATCGGACACAAACTCTAAAGGAACACCGTGATATCTGACTATCTCATCCACATAGGCACTTGCCAAACGATCTAAACTCCAAGTCTCCTTGATTGGCACGAAACGAGCGCATTTTGTCAGACGATCTACGATCACCCAAACAGCATCCTTACCACCAATAGTTCTCGGCAATGCCATCACAAAGTCCATAGAGATAGACTCCCACTTCCATGTAGGAATCGCCAACGGTTGCAACAAACCACCTGGTCTTGGGTTCATCTCCTATTTCTTGGAAAACTAAGAAACAACCTACGGTTGCTCTATCGTCAACCGAAGCTGAATATCGCGCTATGGTATTCACTACATGTGAGCTCAAGTGGCTTAAAGGGTTGCTCGGTTTCCTTGGCATTCAACACAAACAACCCATCAAATTACTGTGCGACAATCAATCAGCGCTCCACATCACGAAAAATCCCCTCTTTCATGAACGAACCAAACATATCGAAATAGACTGTCACTTCGTTCGGGATGAAATTTTGAAAGGCACGATAAGTCCAAGCTATGTCCACACCCGCACTCAAATCGCAGATATCTTTACGAAGGCACTTTGACATGCCTCCTTTGAAGAGCTCCTTTCCAAGTTGGGCGTTTCGTCTCTACACGCGCCAACTTGAGGGGGAGTGTTAGCATAATCAACAGTCAGAATGCTCAAGAAAGACGTTGCTCTCCAACGTTCACTTTCACCAAAAGAGGAAGATCACCCATATTATTTGCCATATAATTCTTTGCCGTAAATAAGTTGTGCAATATCTTTTGTATAGTGCAATATCTCTTGTATATATAGCCTAACAGTCTTTGTATTTCACACACAATTCTTTCATTATCAATTATATTACTTTCCCATTCAAACGTTCATAAGGTTCTATCATAATAGTTTCGAGTAAGTCTTGTCTTAAAACTTATGTAAGTCTTATCTCATTACTCTATTTGACGTATAACTCCGACTTATGAATGTATGATCCATCTTATAACTCAATTACATAGACATGTATACGTCAAATTGAGTTATATGATGGATCTTACAGGGTTATGACAAAATCGTAAGATAGCACTTGGGAGACATAATTTCATTTGAAAAACTCTACTGAGTATTTAAAATCTGTAATCTGAAATCTTAAAATCCAAATCGGACTAGATCTGACAAATTATTATAATTATTCAACCCAATAATGATCAGATCCGACTAAAACTTGACCAGACCGGCCAATATATCTAAATGATTGACCCGACAATGACCCAAACTCGGCCCAAATCCGAGGCAAGAATTGACCCGATTAACCAATCCCGTAAGCAACCTAAACTTGACCCGAATGTAGTCATGACCCGATATAACCCAAACCCAACATGACCGACCCGACTCAAACGACTCAATTGCCACCTAACAAATTTATAAATTAGACAGTTAACGCGAAAGTGGTGATTAGGGGTGGGCATAATCCGGTCCGGACCGGAAAAATTGACCGGTCCGGACCGGAATCTAGTGGACCGGAACCGGAATTAAAAATTCCGGCCCGGTCTCCGGTCCTTCATTTTTTAATATTCCGGTTTCCGATCCGATCCGAGACCAATATTTTCCGTTCCAGAACGGTTTGGACCGGAATTCCCGGAATTATAGATATTTTCAATTATTTTCTTAAAATAATATTTTTAATCCGGTCCAATGGACCGAAATTTGTAAAAGTGGGCATGTAATGACAAATTCCGGTCGAACCGGTCTGGTCCGGTCTTGGACCAGAATTTTCAGGTCCGGTTCCGAACCAGTATTTTTGTAATCCGCTCCGGTCCCGGTCCATGATTTTTGTCAATTCCGGGTCCGGTCCGGTTTTAGACCGGTGCCCAGCCTTAGTGGTGATTAGCTTCGATAACTTTAACCAATTGTGAGATTAGGCCTCATAACTTACAAATGTAGTAATTAGGCCCCATAACTTAATCAAAAGTGAAATTTAACCCAATTTTTTATTTTCAACCAAAATTGCATAAAAAAATTCAATTTCATTCATTAATACAATTTGTAAGTATACAAAAAACTTATTAGAAATTTAAAATTGTGTATGCAATGTATTACACATTGTTAGAAATAAATATTTGAATGAATTAAATAAAATTGAAAACTTGTAAACGTACTCCCATATGTCTGTGAATTATAATAAAATTTGTAAAAAATATTAAAAATATTCTAAAAGTTATGTTAATAAATTAAATAAATACTTTTAAAGTGTTAATAATTATTTATTATACAATGAACTTATATATATATATATATAATGATTTAATGATATGATTTAAGTTGAAAAGAGAAATTGAGTTAGATTTCACTTTTTATCAAAGTTCTGAGACCTAGTTTCTACATTTGTAAGTTATGAAGCTTAATTTCACAAGTGGCTAAAGTTATGAACGCTAATCACCACTTTTGCGGTTAATAACACTAAAACAATTGCGGGAAATTGGTTTTCTTCTAATCGTTCATATGAGTAACTAGGGTAGGTCCCGTGCAAATGCACGGCATTTTAAGTTTTGGCATATCTATAGAGTAAAATAAAATAAAAAAGTTACATAATTGTATTTGACGTTAAGACATTGCTAAAGGAATTACTGCAGTTATAATGCGGAGAATTCAATAACGATAGCTCGGGAGTAATAGGAACAATAAAAGTTTAGAAAATTCATATTCTTCACACAATTACTTTTGCAACGCAACAAAAGAGTACGAACAAATTATAATTTTAAAGAGGGCAAAAAAATATTTAAGGTGGTCGAAAGTTCGAATCTTTAATCATGAACAATAACGACCTTGAAACAGACAACTTTCTTAAAATAAAACGTATTGAATTTTTCAATCGAGCAAATAGAACTCTAGAAACGCGTTATAATCGTTATTATGTGTTAAAGTTAAATATTTTCAACTCCGTAATTAATATTCCAATTGAACGTATTTCATCTTCTCTGTTTGTGGAAAAATTGTAAAAGACACCGGTTATTTTCAATGACTAAATTAACAGAGAAAATTTGATAGTATAATAAAAATGAATAGAAAAGAAAATGTTATTTGAGGTAGTTTTAAAATAGGGAAGGAAATATTATTTAAGATTGTCAATTTATAATAGCCCATTTATCAAGGTAACTAGAGTATCTAAAAAAGCCCAATTAAGAAGATATTTTATTTAGGCGGGAAAATTAAGAGAATTTTTATTCTCTTAGTAGTAGGAGGGTTGGACTTTCTGGTATATTACTGATCACAAAATTTGCACACATCATTTGGGTCACTTAATGTGGAGAGTGAGGAAAGTGAAACAAGCCCACTTACCAATCTATATTATGTAACACAAGTTGCTCAAGAGTTCAGAGTGTTCGAAAATTTACCAATTCTTTCATAGAACCGTCCTATGACATAATATAAATTTTAAAAGAGAAAATTTCGATATAATACATAACTTTGTTATTACTCAATACGTTATAGTGAATACTAACATATTTAAATATGATAGTTATATACTTATATACATAAAATATTAAGTTCTCAAAGTAGTAAAAGACTACTATTTAATGTTTTTTAATAAGAAACTTAACTGGGTTTATTGTTGTTAAGCTAGTTTTATGTATAAAACTAGGTAGTATCCCGCGCTTTATGCGGCCTGTTTTTAAATTTTATTATTATAATTAAAGAAAAATATAGTAATATAATTCATATATGACCTGTAATATTTTTATACTTGCTTATAAATAAAAAGAAATTATTATTTTCTCAAATTTAATTTTTTTATGTTTAAGTACAATATTTTAAAATAAAATACATAAAATTTTAATTAAACCTAATAAATGATAATTAATTATGCATGATCAAGGTTTTATAATTAAATTTGTGACTGATCAAATATCATATTAATTAAAATAAAATTTATTCGAATAATGCAACAATCAACATTAAGTTCTCAAATTATATCGTTTCACGATACATTATATTCCAAATCAGTTAATATTTGTTCAATATGATGTGAATATAATTTTATACAATGTTTTATTTTTTACGTATAGCGTGTGATATTTATGCATCAAACATATATGATCCAAACTCATTTTTTCCAAATGTTTTGATTGTGTCGTGTCTTGCATGTGTTACGTGTCAAATATATCTATAAGAAATATTGACCTTTTGTATTTTTTAGCAAATATTTATAACGATATTTAAGAGTTTATCTGTTAATAAAATAGATTCAACTTTCTCAAATATAAATTTTTAAGGTTTAACTTCAAAGTATTTAAAAGATAACATATAAAATATTTAACTAAAAGTAATATTTAGCTAGTAATAATCAATATTTTATACTTGCCGCATACATATTTAGTTGAATGTATTAAGGGAAAATGTATGTAATTTGTTTTCTATTTTTCATGTCGTTTAAAATACTATATTACTTAGTAATAATTACTTTTGTTTTGATTATTCAAATGCACTCGCGATCACTGTGTACATACATACTCGTTATCACACTATTTAAATCTCTCAAATCCCATATATATTCGATTTCTCACAATAATTTTTTTTTCATTCCCACATTATAAAAATATTATCTCTTGGTAGTTTTCTTTAATTTACGTTTTTAATAAATACAATGACTCTTCCAAATATGTTTTCTTAATGGATTTAATGTTTTAATCTTTATAAATTTCTGAAAATATTTTTTTACGTAAATGTAAAACATTGTGAGTTACTCATCTCCACCTACAAAATATTTCAATTAATATAATAATCAAAATTATACTCAATTGAAAGCATTTTTCGCAATGAACGTAATTATTTACTTTTTGGAATTTTTATCAAAATATTTTTTTTATTAAATTTTGAATCAAATCACCGTAATTATTTAATTTAATTTTATGATAAAATTTATTAAACTATAATTAATTTTCCTGAGATTTATACAGTATTTATTATGTTCATATTAAATGATTAGCTGTAATTAATGCTTGTCATTAAGGCTCTATAGGACACGTGGCGCAAACACAACCGTTTCAACCCAATTATATATATATATATATATATATATATATATATATATATATATATATATATATATATATATATATATATAGAGAGAGAGAGAGAGAGAGAGAGAGAAGAGATCAACTAAGGCCAACATTTATATTGAGTCCATAAGTTCTATTATGAGCCATTGGATGGAGGGAGATGGAGGGATGAGATCAACCCCAAAAAAGTGTGTTTATAAGCTAATCTCACCATCTCTCTCCTCCTTCACTAATCCACTCTAATTAATCACTAATTTACTATATATTTGTTTTCCACTCATCCATTTCTCTTTCATCTTACACATTTCATTTCTCTCTTCTCTCAAACTCTAAAAAAAAACCAAATAAATAAAAAAAACCCAAAAATCCAAATAAATAAAAAACCCAAAAAATCCAAATAAATCAAAAAACTCAAATAAATCAGTCATTCCTCTCTTCCTCATTCACCACCACCCACCACCACCCCACCCGACACCAACTAATCACCCACCACCCCCCGCCGCCACCCCACCGCCGCTGACTTTTTTTTTTTTTTTTTTTCAACTCGTTTTTTTTTTCGTTTTGTGTTAATTTGTATGTTTTGAGTTATTTTTTCCATTCATTATTTTTTTTTGTCTTTTATTTTATTTTAGTTGTCTTTTATTTTGTTAGTTCTCATTTTTTATTCATTTTCTTAAATCTCTTCTTGTTATACGTTTTTTTTAAGATTTCGTGACTTTAAATCTCGTTTTTTTTTGTGAGTAACTTTTTTTCATCTAAGTCAAAAATGGACTAAAGTTATACAAAAATGAACCAAAGTTATACAAAAATAGACCAAAGTTATACAAAAAAGACTAAAGTTATACAAAAATTGGACTAAAGTTATACAAAAAATTGGACTAAAGTTATACAAAAATGAACCAAAGTTATACAAAAATGAACCAAAGTTATACAAAAATGGACTAAAGTTATACAAATATGGATTAAAGTTATACAAATATGGGCTAAAGTTATACAAATAAGGACTAAAGTTATACAACAATGAACCAAAGTTATACAAAAATGAACCAAAGTTATACAAATATGGACTAAAGTTATACAAATATGGGCTAAAGTTATACAAATAAGGACCAAAGTTATACAAAAATGAACCAAAGTTATACAAAAATGAACCAAAGTTATACAAAAATGGACCAAAGTTATACAAATATGGATTAAAGTTATACAAATATGGGCTAAAGTTATAAAAATAAGGACTAAAGTTATACAAAAATGGACCAAAGTTATATAAAAATGAACCAAAGTTATACAAAACTGGACTAAAGTTATACAAACATGAACCAAAGTTATACAAAAATAGACCAAAGTTATACAAAAAAAGACTAAAGTTTTACAAAAATTGGACTAAAGTTATACAAAAAATTGGACTAAAGTTATACAAAAATGAACCAAAGTTATACAAAAATGAACCAAAGTTATACAAAAATGGAATAAAGTTATACAAATATGGATTAAAGTTATACAAATATGGACTAACTTTAGTCAATTTTTGTATAACTTTGGTTCATTTTTGTATAACTTTGGTTCATTTTTGTATAACTTTAGTCCAATTTTTGTATAACTTTAGTCCAATTTTTTGTATAACTTTTAGTCCATTTTTTGTATAACGTTGGTGCATTTTTGTATAACTCTGGTCTATTTTTGTATAACTTTGGTTCATTTTTGTATAACTTTGGTGCATTTTTGTATAACTCTGGTCTATTTTTGTATAACTTTGCCTCATTTTTGTATAACTTTAGTCCATTGTTGTATGACTTTAGTCCAATTTTTGTATAACTTTAGTCTTTTTTTGTATAACTTTGGTCTATTTTTGTATAACTTCAGTCCTTTTTTGTATAACTTTAGTCCATTTTTGTATAACTTTAGTCCTTATTTGAATAACTTTTGTCCTTATTTGTATAACTTCAATCATTTTTTGTATAATTGTAGTCCAAATTTGTATAACTTTAGTCAAAAATTGTATAACTTTAGTCCTTATTTGTATAACTTTAGTCCTTATTTGTATAACTTCAGTCCAAATTTGTGTAATTTTAGTCCAAAATTGTATAACTTTATTCCATAAGAGTACAACTTCAGTCCAAAATTGTATAACTTTAGTCCAAAATTGTATAACTTTAATGCACTATGATGTATAACTTTAATAGACAAGATGTATAACTTTAATGCACCCAGTGTATAACTTTAATGTTTTAAGTGTATAACTTTAGTCGTAAATAATATAACTTTTATAAAAACCAAATAAATATGAAAAATCGTAATTAATCAACAAATATTAAATCTGAAAAAAAAAATTAAATAATAACAAAAACCAAAAAAAACTCATAATAACAAAAACAAAAAAACAAATAACAATAATAAAACCAAAAAACCAACAACCCAACCAAACCCGAAATCTGAAATAAACCAAATAACAATAAAAAAACAAATTTAAATATCGTGTGTATAACTCTAATGCACGCAGTGTATAACTTTAATAGACAAGATGTATAACTTTAGTCCAAAAAATCAAATAACAATAACAACCAAATAAAAAAATAAAAACAAAAACAAAAAACAAAAACAAAACAAAAAATAAAGAACAAAGAACAAAAACAAAAACAAAACAAAAAAAAAGAAAAATAAATAAACCAAACACTGATTGGAAAACACAAAACAGAGAACACAAAAACACAAAAAAAACCCACCCTTAGCCACGCAAATCTGAAAAAAAAAACAAAAAAAACTGAAATACTAAAAATTAATTAACCAACACCCAAATAAACAAAAAAAAACGAGATCTAAAAATACCAAAAAAAAAAAAACGAGAAAACCAAAAACGAGATCTAAAAATACCCAAAAAAAAACGTGGTGGTGGTCGTTCAAACTTCAAACAATGAAAAACAAAGTTAAGAATTGATCTCAGAAATTATCAAAAACGAGATATCAAAACCAATATCAAAAACCGATACATCAAATACGAGATCTAAAAAAATTATAAAACATAAAACAAAATGCAACAAATGTAAATCTGAAAAAATAAAAGAGAGAAAGAAAAAAGGGAGGCAGACGGCGGTGTCGTGGCTTTAGGAGGTGGCGGTGGGTGTTGTGGTGGTCAGGAGAACGTCGAGGAAGCCGTGGGTAGTCGGGTGTCGGTTTGTCGGGTGGGTTTGTCGGGTGGGTTTGTCGGTGGTGGTGGTGGGTCTGGTGGATCTGGTGGTTTAATTTGTGGTGGGCGGGTTATTGTGGGTCGGGTGTGGTGTGTCGTGTGTGGTGGTATGGTGGTGGGTTCCGGATCTGTGCGGGTGAGGAGGTGGTGGGCTGGTGGTCTGGTGAGGTAGAGGTGGTGGCAGGGTGGTGTATGGCGGCCGAGAAGGAAGGAGGTAATGGGAGGCAGTGACGGGATGAGGGGAGGAGGGTGGTTTTTTGGTTTTTTATTTGTTGGAAATTTTAGGGGAAATGGGTTTTTTTTGTTGGGAATTTGAGAGAAAATGGGATTTAGTGAGAGAGTGGAAGGGTGGGATAATGAGAGGATAGATTAGGAGAGGGTAAAGTTTAAGGAGTTGGAATGATTAAGGGAGGTAATTAGAGGAGATTAAATTGTAGCCTTTCATTTAGATACAATCTCATCCCTCCATCCCTTCCATCCAATGGTTCTTATAAGGACTTAGGGCCTTATATGGTATCAAGGCCTTATAAGAACCTCTCTCTCTCTCTCTCTCTCTCTCTCTCTCTCTCTCTCTCTCTCTCTCTCTCTCTCTCTCTCTCTCTCTCTCTCTCTCTCTCTCTCTCTCTCTCTATATATATATATATATATATATATATATATATATATATATATATATATATATATATATATATATAAGATTTCTTAAACAACAATTTGGGATCAAAATATAATTTAATTGGACAACATTACAAAAGACATGTTGTTCAACAATAGTTATCTTACTTATATACTCCTTCTGTCCCAATTAATAGGTATTTATTTCCTTTTTTTTGTGTATCGCTCAATAGTTATCTATTTCCATTTTTAACATATTTTTGTAGGCCTTTTCATGTGTAAGTGGGGGATGAGTGATTTGTCTGGTCCAAAAACATTCTCACATATTTTCTTAATCTTTGTGCCAAAAGTAATGTAACTATTGACGACACGGAGGGAGTATCACGAATTATTTAATAAAACCATTATATGTATAAGACTATCCCAATAACAAGAAGCCCACATAAATTAGTTAATAAATTTTTACAAGAATTGCTTTTTTTTTTTAAAAAAAAAGGATCAATTCATTAATAAATAGTCATACGACATCTACAACATGTGTCAAATTTGACCGGATACAACTCGACTAGTACTAAATAAAATAAAATCTCGTTCAAAGAAAGATCTGTAAACTTGAATTGCTCCAAAGCATATCCTCTATCATATCGCCGCAAACAGCTTTTCCCAAGAGGATAATAGAATCTTGAGCTTTGACGAGAGACGATTTCACCTGACCAAATTGAGTGCAACCAACAAATCGTCAACATATATGTAATACCATATAACAATCCATTACGAAACTGATCTTCTGCATTTTCACCATATGAGGAACGACCAAGACGCCCTTATCTATATTTCCAATAAAACTAAAACCTAGAAAGACACGGACGAAAAGAACTCCGAAAATAGAAACGGACAAACAAATATCACCAGATGAGAAACTTTTATTGATTAATTCATAAACTTTCATAGTAAGAATTGATAAATAAAGTTATTTGGGGGGCGGGGGGCTTACCATCGGTCAATAGTCGATGAAAGCCCCAGATTAGATTTAATTGATTGGAGGCTAGATTTTTTAGAGAGAGAGAGAGAATTGGCTTCGCTTTTCTTGCAATGATTTAATTGTTTTATTTTGGGTTATCTTTCGAGTCGGGTCAACTTTCGAGTCAGTTTTCGGGTTATCATTCAGGTCGGGGTGAGTCGGTCGGGTCGGGTCAGTACATGAAACGGGTTGACCCGGGTCAACTTCAGTTTCGGGTCAACCTTAATCAAGTTATGGGTCATCATCGGGCGGGTTGGATCAATTTCGGGTCACAATATTTTCGATTTCTATCGGATTGGATTTGCTCGGCTTACTTGCCAGCTCTGGTAGTCAAAGACTCAAAGTATAAGAACAAGGTACGAAGTGAGGCCGTGTGGATGATTAGAATGTCAGAACAAAGCCCAAGGAAGATCCAGCTTGTCAGAAGGTTTATTCGCAACTGCGGTATCAAACAACAAAGTCTCCAATAATCATCACTCTTGTACTTTGTGACTGCTTCCTTTCCTCTTCCGTTCCAGAATCCAGGCTGTACTAGTAGAGTTGTAGACAAGTCTATTTGGTCTTTTTCGGCTTGACTTTGGTTGGATAGTAACATTTATGAAATCAACAAAATTGTCAACCATAAGAAAATTGTTTGAACTTCGGATCAAATTCTGCCTCGGTTTCGATTTATCATAATTACTAGATTTTGTGTCCGTGCGTTGCACGGGTTTCAAATTTGATTCTCCTTTAATTGTTGTGGAAGATAGCTGATTGTCTTGTTGGTTAATACTCCCTCTATTTTTTTATATATGACTTTCTCTCATTTCGAGACACTCTCTTCTCTCTTCAATATCTCTTAAAATATAAAACTAAATATTATGATATGTATACTCATATGAAAGAGTTTTTCGTAAGGAATTTAATGGTACCATTTTTATATTTTTTGAACAAATATATTTTTATAAATATTAAAGTCAAAGGCTTACCTCGTAAATGCAAAACGTCATATATAAAAAAGTGGAGGGAGTATTAAAGATTTTACCCTCTAGGTTTAAAAAAAAAAAATATGCAAATACTTCGTATGAGTTTTAGTGGGTAAAAAACTCAAAATAAATATAAATAATGTATAATTGAAACCAACTCAGACACTATAACATTATTTTATTATATATACATCTTATATATATAGGCTCCATCTACTATATATTTACATGTTAAAGTCTCCTTTTTCCCGTCTTCAAGCTCGGCCCATTTCCAGCTGACCTTGACCCATTCATAGTTGGATTCGCATCCCTATGAAACACCTGACCATTAGCTCTTACACTGACTCCAGGTTCCATGTAACCGCCATATGGACTAACCATACCCATCACAGGAAACCCGCCATTTACTCCAGTAGGATAGTAGCCAGTGCCATAGTTCACAGCACGACCAATTGGAAATGCACCCGTATAAAGGCCACCACTGTTGTAGTAATAACCGGGATAGGGAGTGGAGACAGGAAGTTGGCCAGGATAAATGGGGCTCCTAGGCCAGGAACTTCCGTCCATGGTGGCATAACCAGTAGCCTCATTCAAAAATCTTCCGCCATTAGATCTCAAATTACTTCCGTTATTCAAATTCTTAGTTGCTTCTCGAGGAACAGCCCTCTTAACCTCGACACGCTTCCCGGCTAGTTCGTGGTGACTCTTTTGCATGATTTCTCAACGATTTCCTCGGATTCAAAAGTAATAATAAGATGAGTTAATAAAAGGGGATTAAATCAATTTAGGTTCAATTTAATAAATAGCTTATTTGTTTCGGATTCTTATTTAAAGACCTCAACCTAAACCCGTAAATTGTGTTGGGTTAGTGTCGTATTTTTGAGTCGTGTTTAGAGCTTTGAAAAATTTACCCGACTCGATGAACCAAACCCGCACCGCCTGAAACTCGACCCGATGGAACCTGAAAATTGCGTGAAACAAAACCGACCCGGCCTGACCCAAGGTAAAAAAGAAAGCCGAAAACTACCTTATTTGTCCCAACTCGAAGCTAACTGTAATTGACTTGTGACCTGATATTAATTCAAGCTAATTACAAATTAGCTTAATAATGGACCAAATATAAGCAAATTGATATTTATCTTAGTTTTTCAAGCCTCAAACTAAAATAAATACTCATCCTATTCAGCCTATAGTTCCCTTTTCTCTAATATATGTGAGAGGTATTATAATGAAAGGGGAACTATAAGCTGAATAGGAGAGAGTACTTATCTAAGTTGTTATAACGAAAATATCAATAAAGGATAAAATATACTCCGTACGAAGTATCTTTAACCTGATCTAATAGTAACCCAAACTGAACCCGAGACAATTTGTCATCTGATCATGACCCGACCTGGCATGAACAATAACGCGAACCTTGTATGACTCAACGGTCAACCCACTTGGACCCGACTCGTAACAAACCCGAGTGACCCGAGCCAACTCTAGCCGTGTCATTGTCTAATTTGAGACTACCAAATATTTCTACAACCCATCTCCAAAAAATCAAATCTCCAAACAATAACAAAGTTCACAAAATCAAAATTTTTGCTTCACTACCCAGAAGCCAGAATCATCATCATCATCATCATCTTAAAGATGAATACTTTCCCAAAATCTGTAAGTATTTCCTCACAATTACTACGTTGTTACTCAACTAACTCAACACACAAACCAGTTTCTGTAATTCTATCATCACTTTCGACTGTTAAACCCTCCATTTACAAAAACCCCATCTTACAATCTCCTATTTATAATCAATCAACTCTTCAAAATGTTGTAAAACATGCAATTTTCCAATTACCCACCTCACAAAATCATCAAAAAACTGAACTTTCTTCTGAATTAGATGAAATAAATATGCTATTGAAGTTAAAGAATCAACCTTTATCTGCATTAGAATACTATGAATCTGCCCAAAAACAAACTGACTTTAATTTTAATGTTGATTCTTTATGTGTTTTGATTCATATTTTGACGGGTTTTGATGTTGAGAAATAATTTGAGGAAATTGGTTGGAATTGAACAATGCCCTGATGCTATTACAATGATTAATTGCCTTATTGATACTGGTAAAAGGTTTGATTTTGCGATTGATTCACGGGTTTTTCATTATTTGTTGATTTGTTATGGCGTTATCCATCAGAACCAATGATGGGTTTATATAATAGGGTTATAGGGACGACTCCTTAGTCTTATGCATATAGCCAATTTAAGTTAATGTAGAATTCTATCTCACTAAAATATAACATTTTATCAAATTCTCTATCTTTTAAGATTTATTTTTAACTTTTAAAATAATTTTAAGATTTAGTTTTAAAAATATTAATTTATTAATTTAATTTAAAATTATTTAGGTGTTTTAAAATAGTTGGAGACTCTAGAATTGTCTGAAAAAAGCCTCTTTTATATATATATATTGATTTGAAATTTAAGTTGTACGTTCGTTGTTTTACATGTCATTTTAACTTTAGTAGTAAAGTCATTGACAGGTAAGATTCATTATGCATGACCCGTTGGGCTTTGTCAACAAAGGTAAGAAGCCTCTTATTAGTGTTGACGTGGTTGATAATACCGTCGTAGCTTCTTTCAGCTCCTCCTATAGTAGCGTACCAATGATTACTGAAATTAGTGAAATCAGTGAAGGTAATTCTTGTCAAGATTCTATGGTTTTTGAAACCATCTGCCAACCAGCTCCGCCTCTGATAGCCGAGTACTGTGCTGACTCTACCACTCATTCCTCTGAGGCAAAACAGGCAAGGTACTCATTTTCCAATAAAAAGCAGGTTAAAAATCAACCGCATATCTTGTTAGCGGATTATGATAGTTTGTTAGTTGGAAATGATCTCTCCTTTTTCCACAAAGGTTCATTGCCTTTCATGAGGATTCGAGCCCTCATCCCTGAAAATTTTATCCAGGCGGGTACTCCCCATGACGATATTTCAAGGGACGCAGAACTTCCGCTTTCTTCCCCTTTAGCTAAGGAGCAAGTTGATCATTCAACATCTATTCTCGAGAATAATAAGGTTATTCAAGAGGAAGTTGTTTTCCGAATTGCTAAAAAGAAGCGGACATCATCAGACTCAGCTTAGGTTAGCAAGGTATTTGCGGTTCAGTTCGAGTTTATTACGGTTAAGGAAAGCAAGAACAAGAGTTGTCTACGTAAGATGGATAATTCCCACCGCCGAGACCTAAGTTAATGTTCATTTGAAGAAAAGATCATCGGTTTATGTCGATTTCTCTTATGTTCTTTGCAGGTACACCAAGACCAAGAAAGTTGTTGTATTGGCTACGCGGGCTAAAATAAAGGACGTGGACTTATTCCACTTTGAGGAATTATATTATCTTCCTTACAAGAAATGTCGTCTCAATGTTTCTGCTTCATTCTCATGTACTTTTAGTTCGGTTAGTTGGCTTACTAGTAGTCTCAAGGACTCCGGTACGCCGGGGTTCGTATTATAACTGACTTTCTTTTATTTTAAACCAGTTTATCGTTGTAAAAAAAAGAATGAAAAAACAAACATCTCTAAATGCAGCGATCTATAAATATTTGATGAATTCCGCCCATTTACACAAAATTTAGGAGATGACTACCAAAATTTTTGTATGAAGTTTTTTTTTACACAAATTACTACTAACCTTGATTGATAGTTATGTATTCGAAGTTGAAATGACTTTTGCGACGAACTTTGATCGATGGTTTCACGATTTTGGTGGAGTCATGAAGAGGGACGACGTGGCATGGTTTGGGTGGCTTGGCGGAATCTATGCTTCCCTAAGTGCAAGGATGGGTTGGAGTTTAGAGATTTCCGAGTGCTTAATCTTGCTTTGCTCGAAAAACAGGCTTCGAGACTTACCATTAATCATGAGAGTTTTTGGACCAAGGTGATGAAGGCAAGATATTTTCCCTCATGTGGGTTTATGAATGCTACACTCGGTCCTAATCCGAGTTACACTAGGAGGGAGAAATTCTAGGCTATGTCGGTGCCAATTAATTGTGGGCTAAGAAGGAGAATTGGCGATAGTTTGTCCACAAGAGTACTTGTTGGGATTACGTCCAAGGTCGGTAATATTTCAATGTGTAAAAATGACTTTGGCATTCCTTGTTTTAAGGAAGTTGTCTGGCAAGACTTATGAATGGGTTTGCAGTTCAATGATACACATGAGCATGCTTTGTGTTTGCATTGAATATGTGGTATGAACATGTATATAAGCATGTTTGGTTTGTCAAGTTTGGTGGCTCAAGCTTGATGTAAGGTATTATAAATACCTAGTGCGCTTCATATTTTTTTTGCAGAGGGAAGGAAGCAAGGAGCACTCTATATTGAAATTATAAGTGTCTTCTTGGTATTGTGCTTCACTGAAATTTGGTGGAGTACAAGGCAGACCTTACGGTATTTTTAAGGTACTCACACAAATAAACAAGGGCTTGTGATTCGATAACGGTTCAACCGGGTTTGAGTGTGCGAGGCAGTGCAACGTGTCTTCTCTTGCAATAATTTAGAGGATTACTCTAGGGGTATAATTGGTGGTGATTTTCAATTATACTGGTGGTCTAGAGGGTACTAGTTTGTATTCCTAAATTATTGTCGGGTATAAATTCGGTGTGTAATTTGGTACCGGTTACGTTATACTGGCACTATCTCTATATTGTCACTATTTTATAGTGGATTCAGTCTTTTCGGTTGGTGGATTTTACCTCCGTCTTGGAGGGTTTTGCTCTAGGTATTGACCCTAAATCTTGTCTCAACTTATTATTAGCCACTTCAGCTCGGTCCGAGTGGTCTGGTGGTTTGATCGATATGGATGTCAAATATGGGGTCTCAATTTATAGTACCAAAATTTTATGGTAAAAGTAGTTTCATCCTCTGGCAAAGGAGGATGAAGGATCTCTTTGTACATCTTGGCTTGGCTAGAGCCTTGAAAGGAGATGAAGGCAAGCCGTAAAAGTTGAGTGATGTCGGCTGGGAGGAGATGTGTGCTAGTACAATTAGGTTTTGCATCTCAGATTCCGTCATTAACTGTGTCCTTGACGATGACTCTCCATCGACGATATGAGAAAAATTGGAAAAGCTTTACATGGCGAAAAGCTTGACCAATAAGTTGTTGCTAAAGGGACGGTTATATCGGTTACGGATGGACGAGGTGAAAAATTTCATTGGACATGTCAATTTGTTCAATGGACTATTAGATGAATTGAAGAAGATCGATATTAAGGTTGAGGAGGAGGATAAAATGTTGTTACTCCTTAACTCTCTCCCGGATACATACGAGACGTATGTGGATACGATTATGTGTGGAAAGGATACCATTACCATGGAGGAAGAACATGCGGCATTGTTGTCCTTTAATGCGAGGAAGAAAGACAAGGATGGAATGCGAAGCGACATCTCAGTGATGGTTGCTCGGGACGGGAGAGGAAGATCGTCTAACAGGGATTATGGATCGAAGCATAACAGGTCTCGATCCAGGAACACTTCTCGGAATGATGGAGTAAAGTGTTACAAGTGTGGTGACATAAGGCAAAGATGTGTAGGATAACAATGATGACGCCAACTTAGCTGCCGGTGAAGGGAGTAGTGATTATTTCCTTACCGAAGAGTGTGACATACTTGCGGTCACGGATAAGTACGATGCATCTTCTAACGAAGAATGGGTGTTAGATTCGGGTTGTGTGAATCACGTTTGTACCCGAAAAGAGAGTTTTGATAAGCTCAAAGAAGGTATGTCCGGGAAGATGAAGTTGGCCAATAATTCAACAATGGATGTCCTTGGTGTTGGGGTGGTGATAATCAAAACGTCTAGTGGGGCGGTGCATACTTTGGACAAGATAGCTTATGTTCCAGAGTTGCGGTGGAATCTAATCTCACTTAGTCTGTTGGACTCCCAAGGTTATGAGTCTAAAACTCATGGGGGAGTGGTGAAAGTAACTAAGGGTAGTATGGTCTTTATGAAGGGGGAGTTGTATCGTGGTTTGTACCGTCTGGCGGTGAAGACCTCAAAAGGTGACTGGGAACGGAAAAGACGTCGACGTGTTAAGTTCGCGGTAGAGGTGGCAAAGTTAAATTGTTTCCAGGTTACACGCGGGGGTAAGGGTAAAATTCCTGCTGGTGAAAAGGTGGAGGGGTGGAGGTCCTTCTCCAGAGTCATTTGACGCAGTGATTCGGTTGCGGCTATACACGGTGCATTGATCGTGGTTGTTAGTTAGGGTGAGGACCGGATACTAACTCGGGTGTACAGCTATTATTTATAAATCGGACAATGGTTAATTCCTTGGTAGGGGTACTAATGAGCCGAGCCCGAGCTTTACCTTGCTCGGCTAGTGCTCAAGAACCAAAACTCGATCTCGAGCGGATTTTGAGCTTACCCGAGCTTGTAAAAAATGTGCTCGCTATCAAGTTTGTGAGCTTTAACGCGAGCTCGAGCCAAACCCAAGCTCAAATCGAGCCTATATATAATGGTTATATTTTGATTTTTTTTTGCTTTCGATATTTTGAATAACAAGGCTCAAAAGTTAAATGTAAAATATTAAGCAAATCGGTGAGCCATTTAATATATGTGGTACAAAGATATAATCTTGTTAAAATATTTTTATAAAATATGAGCAATATCTTAAATAATCACACAAGTTCGAGCCGCTCACGAGCTTTTTGAGCCGAGCCGGCATTTGCTCGGCTTGACTCGTTAAGCTCTCGAGCCGATCTGACATGAGCCGAGCTTTGACCAAGCTTTGACCGAGCCGATCTCGAGTTGCTCGCGGGCTGTCTTATCTTATTAACACCTTTGCTCCTCGGTATCTCCCTTGGACTTAAGAGGGAAAATTGTTGGCATTAAGTCCAAGGTCGGTAATATTTCAATGTGTAAGAATGACTTTGGCATTTCTTGTTTTAAGGAAGTTGTCTGGCAAGACTTGTAAGAACTCGGAGAAAGTTAGAAATAAAGAGCGCAATATGTAGGAAAGTAATGAGTGCGAACAATAAACTTAGGATAGATAGGACACACTTATGTAATAATAAGAGTGATGATGGCAAGAGAACACACGAGAACCGAGAAAGAAGCTCGAGAGTAGACCGAGGAATAGTTGGGAAAGAGAGTGACTGGCGAACGTCGGGTACGGAGTTCAATTTAAGGGGGGAAGATTGTAATACCCGGAATTTGTAGAACCCGTACTTAGACCTTGGAACGCGTGAGAGGAAGGAAAAAGACGGCCTTACACTTGACCTGAGCCTCGACCTTGTGGTGTTGCAGCGGATTGAGTGGGTTTACTCGGTCGAGTGAAAGGTACACTCGACCGAGTGGACTCGGTACTCGTTCGAGTGCTGCTGTTTTCAGATTACGGGATTTACCCATTTCCTCCCTAACCCTAAAATCATTTCCCACTTTCCTCCTTATCTCTCCAAACTCCCTCCCCTCTCTCTAAAATGCTTCCAATGCCTTTCCCTCAACCTTCAAGCTTGGATTAATGATGGAACGCCTTTCCTAATCCCCGATCTACCTTTGTTAGTCAATATCCTACCCCTTTTCTTCTTTGTTTTATGTTAATCTCGGATTAGGGTTTATTAAGAGAGATTAATTAGTAATTAGTAATGTAAAATGTGTAGCTAGTGACTAATAATAAAGGGTTTTATGTTGTATTATAGTATAGAGTGGTTTGTGATAGTTATTACATGATTTATGTACGATGAGACAGTTTTATGAGGTGGATACTTGGTGATTTCGATTAACTTGAGGATTATGCTTAAAGGTAGGTTATCCTACTCTCGGGCTTCTTTCTCGGTTCTTGTGTGTTCTCTTGCCATCATCACTCTTATTATTACACAAGTGTGTCCTATATATCCTAAGTTTCTTGTTCGCTCTTATTACTTTCCTACGTATTGCGCTCTTTCTTTCTAACTTTCTCCGAGTTCTTATATTCACTCCCCCTAAAAGGGAACTTCATCACGAAGTTCGCTACTAGTCCCACATGACGCTCTTCCGGTAACTTACCATTATTACCACAAGTTGTGCATGATTACCATATGTATGTATGTATCTATCTATCTATCTATCTATCTATCTATCTATATATATATATATATATATATATATATATATATATATATATATATATATATATATAGAGAGAGAGAGAGAGAGAGAGAGATAGGTTCATATGAGTCCTTAGTTTTAGTTGAGTCCATAAGTCCCACTATTAGCCATAGGATTAAAAGAAATGGATGGTCGAGATTAGATGGACAAAAGCTACTCATTAATTAGGGAAAAAAAAAAGATAAACGTGTGATTACTTGTAATTAATAGGTCTTTAGGTTTCCAACAAAACCTCAATCATAATTATAGTTTTGTTCACGTTTTTTGAAGCCTACATTCTCTGTAATACTTTCACCTTCATTATTCAAAAATTTTTCTTATTCATCTTCTCCTTGCTGCCATTTTTTTTTTGGTGATTCATCTTCCCCTTTGTAAACCGTTTTGCATGGTTGTTAAAGAAACAAAAAATCAAACTCTTACACGTTTATTGTTACTCATCACTATATTTTTCAATGTCGACATTAAACATGAATGATATGCAGATTGTGGAAGTAAACAATGGTAAGTAAATTGTTCTTCAACTTTTTTTTTTCTTTTGTTGTCATTTTTTAAGAGGAGTAGTAGAAGGTGAATAGGTAGAAGATGAAAGTTTCATGAGTTGCTTGTTAAGTTATTAAATTTGTGGAAGAATAGCAACGTAATTATTGTAAATATTGAGTTTTTGGTGCAGGCTGTTTATAAAAATTGAGTTTAAGTTATAACAAAATCCTTTTTTTGGTGGGTAAACAAATTTCGTTGAAGTTACATAGTTAGTATTCTAGAGTTACATATTAGCGCACTAAAGTTTGAATAAAATTTGATTGTTAATATTAAGGTGTTATTTATGATAAAAGGCTATGGATTTTTTTTCTACAGTGGAAGAATGTTGTGCGGATGATGAAGCGGTTGGGGAACAGGAATTTTGTCACGCATTCCAAGGAGTAGGTGAGGATGAATTTTGTAGGATAGTTGAAAGCCAGTTAACGCCATATGTTGGGCAGCAGTTCGAAAGCATAGAAGAAGTTGTCGAGTTCTATAAGATGTACGCTTTAGCATGTGGATTTGATGTGCGTAAATACACCACGAAGAAGTGGCGTGACGGAACGATTAAATCGAAACTTTTAGTATGTAACCGGGAGGGATTTACGTATGCAAAGAAGGTTAGCAAATGCAAAGATTTAGAAGTCTGTGAAAGCACGCGGGAGGGGGTTGAAAATGATGGAGATAAGCATAGGAGGAAAAGTAAAGTAAGGAGGGTTGGGTGTAAAGCGAGGGTTAGATTATTGATGATGAAAGGCGTTCTAGTAATTGACCAATTTCATGCCGGCCACAATCACGAGATTGTAGAAGTTAAAGATAGGGAGTTTCTGAAATTATCAAGGCGCCTACAAAAGTATCACAAAGAGCTCATAGTCTCTAATTCAAGGGTTAGTACAGTAATTTATATGTTGTTTATTATTGTTTTTTTATGTGGTTAAAGTTGCATATTTTCGGAGTAAAATTACAATTTACATCGTTAAAGTTATATTTCAATTTTATGTGAAAATTTGATATAAAATAAGTATTTTTTAGCAATTTCTGACCTAAAATTACAGTAGTTATTTAGTTAAATTACATTGCTCATTGACAAAGTTATACTGTCTTTTATTTGAAAAGTTACACTTTGTTTGACTTAAAGTGAAAGTAGTTGTGGAGTGAAATTACATTGTAGCTGACATGTCAAAGCAGTGACTCGAAATCAAAGTAAAATGACAATGGTTGTGAAATGAAGTTACAGTATTAAGGGTTAAAGTTACACTTTATGTTTTTGGTAAAAAGTTAGTTGAAATTACACAATTTTATCAGCGTTACATTTTGTATTGTTTGTATATAGGTGAAATTACATTTGAATTGAAAGTTATAGTTCATGTGAAGTAAAGTTACATTATTCTTGGTTTTAATTACAGTAGAAGAACTGACATTGTGTTTAAATGCAGCTGAAGATAGGTGCTACAAAGACATTCAAAATGTGCAAGGAACATGTGAATGGGTTCGAGAATATTGGAGTGAATCTTACGGACTTCAAGAATTTTCATAGAGACGTAAAGTGCTACATTAATGAAAGGGACGGTCAGTTGTTCATAGACCGGTTTAAGATCATGGCTGAAACACGGGAAGATTTTTACTTTGATTACGAGGTGGATGTTGATGGGAGCTTGATCAGGGCAATATGGGCGGATGGTGTTGGTCGAAGAAACTACTCGGTCTTTGGTGATGCTGTCTCTTTCGACCCCACATACTCAACAAACAAGTACTCCATGGTATTTACTCCTTTCACCGGTGTTGATAACCATAAACGATCGGTTACTTTTTGTGGTGCGTTAATTTTTAGGGAGAAGGATGGGTATTTTAATTGGGTGTTTAGCCGGTTTTTGCATGCGATGGGTGGTAAGGAATCAGAGTATATTATAACCGACCAAGACCCAGGAATTATAAGCTCTGTTGGGCAAATATTCAAGACGGCTAGACACCGTTTCTGCATGTGGCACATCATGAACAAAGTTCCTGTAAAATACGGGAGCAACGCGAAAGATTATCCGGAATTCGTGAAGAAGGGTAATGCCATTGTGTGGGACGAAGATATTGAAGCAGATGAGTTTGATAGTCGTTGGGGTGAGATAATGAAGGAACATGGAGTTGGTAAGGAACGTGAATGGTTTGAGGAAGTATACAATAAAAGAAGGCAGTGGGTGATGGCCCATTGTAGGGACTTAAAAATGGGAAGTGTTATGAGGACAACACAAAGATCGGAGAGTGAAAACAGTTTTTTTAAGAGATTTGAGAACAATTCTGGAACTTTAGTCGAGTTTTGGATGAGATATGAAAGTGTTATAGACCAGCAAAGATATACACAGAAGAAGCTTGATAATGAGAATAGGTATACATCACCAAAATTGTTAACTCAACTTCCTATAGAGAGTCACGGGGCTAGAGTGTACACACATGTGGTGTTTGATGTGTTCCAAAAAGAGGTAAATCTATCAACGAGCGGACTTAGTGTAAAGGGTTTCACGAAGCGGAATGGTGTAGAGCTGACAAACCTAAAAGATGGCTTGATGGGAAGAGTGTATGACATTCAGTACAAACCAGGTATTAGCGCTGACTTTGTACTTTTGAAATTTTAGTTTGGTAGTTTGTAACTTTTATCTACTGATTGTGTAATTTAAACAGGATATTCTGTAACTTTATCAAGATTATGTAGTGGAGCAGAAACTATTTTTATTTCCTGAAGTTACACTTCAATTACTATGCAGTCAGACATATATTTTTTTTTTAAATGGATGACTACACTATATTAACTTAATTTTGTTTTTGGTTTGTGTGGAAACAAGGAACAAATGAGGCGAAATGCACGTGTACAATGTTTGATCGTAGTGGAATCCTATGTAGACACATAATTTCGATATACTTAGGTCATGGTTTGAAACAAATACCGGAATGTTACGTGGCTAAAAGATGGACAAAGGATGCGGCGATATACCTCGACGTGAAGAGTATAATTGATGGGAAACAAATTGAAATGACAAGGTTGTGGTCAGAAGTATATGAAACAGTTGGATTACTAAGGGATATGGAGAAGAGTTATGTAGACAGCTTGTCCAGTTTAATTCGGGAGTTTAGAGAAAAAATAAGACCATCGGGGGAGGAATTGACGAAGCAACAAGAAATAGAACAGTTACTAGGTTGTAAGGCCAGCGGAACCATTACAATATTGCCTCCTAATCAGGCCAAAAACAAGGGGACGAGAAAAAGATTGTTGTCTAAGAGGACCAAAGCTGCTGCCAAATATGCCAAACCGAAACGGATGTGCAATAATTGTAAGCAAATGGGACACCATGACAAAAGGAATTGCCCAAATCCGTTTGCAGAGAGTCCACCAACATCAGTTCAATATTCTTCAGAGGAGAGTGAGAATGAGGAAGAAGATGTCTCGGAGTAGTTGTTTGAATCAATTTTTATTTGGTTACCCCAGGTTGTGGAAATGTTTATTTTGGGATTATGGAGAGGAGTAAATTTTTATATTAAGGTGGTTTATAACTGTAAGCTAAGAGTATAAACTGTAGTTACACAATGTCTGACTGAAGTTATATGTTTTGTGATATGAAATTACAGTTAGTAGTATAGTTGTTTTGGTTTTTTCAAATCATGTGTTTAAGTATGACCATCAACTTGACATTACATAGCTGAATTGATGAAATGGCATTGAAGTTTTATTGAAATATAGTTTGTAATTGTTTGAGTAGTAGCATTTAAAAGTGTAACATTTTAACTTAATTGTGTAACTAAAGATGGAGTTACATAATGTCCAACTTAAGTTACACAAAATGTTGAATGAAATTACTGAAAATATAGTTGCTTAATATCTCAAAGCTGAGTAACTTGAAGCTGAAAGAGTATAACTTCAGACCGTATAATCTGTAACATCAAGCGAGAAGCGTGTAACTTCAGGTTGCAAGCCGTGTAAATGTAAAACAGAAAATATAGTTTATAAATTACAACTATGCTAAGTTGATTGTTAACTATTTTATAATGAAGGAGTAGTTAATTTTTATACTAATGTGGTAATTACAGTTTAAAAAATTTTAAGCATTTAGAAGTGTGTAACTAAAGATAGAGTTACATATTGTCCAACTTAAGTTACACAAAATGTGACTGAAATTACAAAAAATATAGTTTCTTAATATTTCAAAGCTGAGTAACTTCAAGCTGAAAAGTGTAACTTCAGACTGTACACTCTGTAACTTCAGAGTGTAACTTCAGGTTGAAAACTCTGTAACTGTGAAACTGAAAATATACTTTATAAATTACAACTATGCTTAGTTGATTGTTAATTATTTTATAATAAAGGAGTAATAAACTTTATACTAATGTGATAATTAAAGTTACAAAATATTAAGTTTTTGAAGTTACACAACGTATGAGTAAAAATACATGTTTTTGAAGTGGAGTTATTTATAATTAGTCTGTAATCATTCCATATATTAAATTATTAATTGGGACTGAAACTTTGTTGACATATATTTGTAATTGTAGGTATAATAGTATGTAACAGTGTCTCTGTACAACTTTACTGTGCAACTTCAGTTAGAGTTACACGTTGTGTGACTTAAGTTACACAACATATGAACTGGAGTTACAAAAAAAATAGAGTACAAATAACTAAAGGCAGAGTAACTTCAACCCCTAGTTTTGTAACTTCAGTGTGTGTATTATGTAATTGTAAGCCATAAGTGGTAGACGACGAGATATATATACCAAACTATGCGTAAGATAAAAATAAACGATGAAAATGGTAACTCAAAACAAAGATTGATAATCTTAATTTGAGGACACATTATTTTCTACATAGGAAAAACGTTTTAAGCGGAAGTTTGCTACAAAACAAAGATAGATAATCCTAATTTTAGGACATATTTTAGGACATATTGTTTGCAGGTACAAAACGATTGACGTCTTTATCAAGTTTGCAACATATTCAGACATAATCTAAGAGGTTGTAGCCTTCTTCTGTGATCTGGATGGTTTTGCAAGTATCTTAGCAATTTTTCGCCTAGCTTGAATTGACTCCCATAGTTGGTCTTTTCCAGCAACAAAATGATCGACCCTCTTTAAAACTTCAGCTCGATGGCTGTTCATATCAGCTAGTAAAAGGGAAGCAACCAATTCGATTACCATGTAACGCCGATTCGTCTTACTGCCAAGGTCGTCGTGCTTGAAAGGCTCACCTTCATACATTAACATGTGACTCATGGTGAAAATGCCAGACTCCTCATTATTAGCGGCAGGACGGGTCCATTCAAACTTAATCTGACGATGATTAAAATCGGTAACCAGGCTTCCTCTTCCCTCAAAACCTTTGTAGTCCAAGTAGTCGCTCATTGCGGATACCTGCACATAATTTAGTAATTAAGAGGCTTTACAAAAAGACGGAGTCTGCCATAAAACTTAATATCGGAATAAAATTTACTAGTATAGAAGCCGCTTTACAAATGTTGGATTTCTTCGGGTCGGGGTGTTTCTGGTTGTCAAGGATGTCCACTGTTCTTGCATTGAAATTAATACACACGCAGGCCATATGGTCATCTACGTTAATTGGTATAAAAATAAAATTTGCACACAAGTTGATCGTGCTGCCACATTCGGTGACGAAGATGTCCCAAACTTTGAAAGCACATCGTAGTTGTTATCGTTGGGGGTGGATTGAGAAGGTATATTCATTAGTTGCATGAGAGCATCCTATGAAACAAAATGAAAATGATTAAACACAAGTGACAAACATGATGTCAATAAGTAAGGAAAATCTTCTCGTGAAGTTACAAAGTGTAAGCACTTAAGTTATATGAATTTTCATTGAAGTTACAACACAAGAAATGAAAGTAAAGTTATTATATTCCAGGAAAAAAGTTATAAAGTAGGTGCACTAGAGTTACAAAAGTATGAACAAACTTTGAAAGACTTGAGTTCAGAGATGTATATTTTAATTACGACTAAGAAAAGACTATGAAAGTCGTACCATGTGACCTAAACCAAAGAAAGCCATCCTTGCAACTACGCTCTCCTCTGACTCTATCTTGTTCAGCAACATTGCCCAACACTCTATAACAGAGGATGACATCAATCTATCAGGTAGCATAGAAAGAATGTCTACCCTTCGAAGCTTAGCATTGGGTCCGTAGTAAGCTGCTTTCTCTCTGAGTTTAAGATAAGAAAATTAGCCAAACGATTAAAAATTAGACTAAGAAGAGAGAAAGTATTGGGTTATGAGATAAAGTTAAGTTACGCGTTTGGCAATTGGTAGTCGTCTAGGAAGAAGTAGTCGACCACATTCCTCCTCAAATCTTTGAAATCCTTGAATAATGTTAGATTATTACGAAAGAAAATAGACACAACAGTCAAGCCAATACCAGTAGCCTCCACGCAATTGAGAGTACAACCAAGGCCATCCCCCTTACCACGACGTCGGCTACTAATAGCTGAAAGGGGTTCATGAAGAGGGGAATTCAAAACAGGTTCTCTGTAGAAAACTGGTGTCGTGCCGTCAGGGGTAGTTGGACGACGACGTTTATACGTAATTTCACAGTTGGCATCATCCTCAATAATCCTCTTAGAACCAGTTGTCCTTCCTTCAATATCAACACTGACAATATTGACGAGCTCTACTGTATGACTGATGCGGTCGTTTCTACACCAAAAATAAATACCTAAGTTACAACTAACAGAAGTCAGCGGCAAGTAGGGTCGATCTCCACAGGGAGGCAAAAATGAGATTTATCTGTCTAATTTTAGTCTATGAGTAACGGGTGTCACAATGTGGGGGTTTTAAAAGTGATATTCTAAACTAAAGAGAATAAGGGAGAGGGAAATAAAAAGAAGGAAGCAAAGAGATAAAGAGGAACAGCTAAGACAGACGGTTCACCATAATCATCCGGTCAAGTAATCTAGGTCTCAGGTCAATGCAAATACGGTCTAAGGGGTAACGAACGTCACCTTTCGGTCCTTAATTCACCCTAAAGCGTAAAACGACTTAACTTTCGCCCTCACCGCAATACCCTATTGTTCGCTACTAGTCTACCTTTTCCAACCTTTCGGTCCAGGTCAAGGATCACTAAGAATTAAAGGTCTAATTGCGTCGACTCAATCAGACAGATACAATTAAGCTGCAAAGACATTTAACCAACAAAGACAATACCAGCATTAACCCAATAAATCGATTACTCTCCCTTCATAATTATGGATCCCCTATAGTCTTAGCAGAGGGGAATTAGCTACGCATATTCATAATTGCAATAACAATCATATACGAATAAACTAAATCAAGAGGCATAATAAGGGAATTAATAAGATCTACTAGCATAAGAGAAATAAATAATAAAGAGAGAAATTAAGGGCAATAAGAAAGGAATTGAGAAATAAACTAAATAGAATTAAAGTCTAAGAGAAGAGAAGAAGTTACAAAGGGATCCGACAGAGAAGCGAAGAACGCCGCCCAAAACAATGTAACGTGATACTTAGCAACAGGAAATGTAATTGATCCTAAAATAAAGAAAAATGAAGAACAAGCGATCGTCCGTCCCCTCTACCGACTCCAGGGAATGAATTATATGCTATTAGGTCTAAAACTATCTTATTTATACTAAGTAGTATTATTATTATTAACTAGATATAAGATAAACATAAGAATAAATCTAATCATACTCGACAATAACCTTCTCGCTGTAGCTAGTACTCGATCGAGTGATTTATCTACTCGATCGAGTACTTTTCCTGCTTTGCGCACTGAACTTCAAACGGCTGCCATTTCTTCGTTACTTGGGCAAATAGGGCGATTCCGGTGGCGTTGGAAAGCTAAGAGGACAAACTTTCATCTCCAATTGGAATCACCTGAATATCTGGTGTAGAACTCGAGATATGGCTCTCCAAAGTAGGCACTAGCAATTTGAAGTTCTTCCTTTGCTCGCCTAGCTATCTTTCTTCTTTGCGCATCCCAAACTAGCTACATTCCCGCTCCAAAATCGCTCTTCCTCCGAATGCATGCTAAATGGATTGTAAAAGGCTTGATTTCACTACTTTCTGGTTCATTCCTGCAAATAAGACAAAATAACCCAAAGTAGCATATTCGGGGCATTTCGTAGCATAAAACTACGATAAAAGCATGGAAATACGTGCATAAAATAGGCTAAAAAGACTATGTAAAATGCACGTATCAAATCTCCCCAAACCAAACCTTTACTCGTCCTCGAGTAAACTAAGTGCAAACTAATGGAACGGAAAAGATAACTCAGAGCTAGCTATTACTTGTCTACTTAAACCAGTTTAATGCAAACTAAAATCAACAGTTACAGCTACAATGGTCGATACGCAAACGAATTATAAGATGTCCATAAATAAAGCTGACCTATCGACCTTGCAAGACCAACAAAACCGGACTCTCACGTGGTCACTCTTTTCTCATGAAGCAAAGGGCAAATGTTATATGTAAAAGAGAGAAGAAAAGACAGTCACTCGCCTAACTGCGACCTACATAGCATGCATGCAACAAAAATGAAAGACAATTCAAGTACTAATGCACACACTCCAACCAATAATGTCCGTCACAGCCGAGGGTTGCAAATAATATGGGAATAGTGAGGTTCAGGTGAGAAAAGGCAAAACAGTTATGGAAATGTGGAGGTAAAAGCGTCAAGCTAGTTCCTAACAGGACCATGATAAATCATCCGGATCTCAAACTGACTGAAAGACTAACACAGGTGCCCTTCACTTGGCACAAAACTCACTAGACTGGAAGCACAATCTCCTCAAAAAATATGGAATAAGAGTGGAGGAGCTAGACGGTCACAAAGTTCCCTTTTTTAAACACCGTCTGAAACAACTAACTGAAACAACCAACCCTCTTGTCGATTGTACATCTTCAAGCATCTTCTCAACTCTGACAAGAGGGGACAACTTTTTTCACAATCTATCTCTTTTTCTTTTGTTTCACGTGAATCTCATCTTTTTTTTTCATTTTCTTTTCTTTTTTTTTTTTTTTTTTTTTTTTTACTTCACGTTCTTTTTCTTTTTTTTTTCAATACCCTTTTTTTTTTTTTCTTTTCTTCCTCCTTCCTTAATTCAAACACCAACTCCAATCGGGAATTACGGACCAAACTGCAACTGGAAACATACCACAATAGGACAGACTAACTAGCTTGACTAGGCAGGCTTAGTTTGGAATGTGGCTAATGGGTCAAAAAGGCAAGTTTTGGTCAATGTGGAGCTAAATGGGTGAAAGATGTAAAGAAAGGGGAATTGCAAGACCCTCCCTGCATGTGACACCAACCGCAGACCCGAATATGTGCAATTGACGAGAAATCGAATGTCATAAATGTGCAAATGAGATGAACATGCTATGCAAGGAGTACTACTCAAAATTCCTAATGAACTGGTCATGAATGTCACCAGTTATGGGCTCTAAAAACTCAGAATTTTTAAGTAGTTTGCCAGTTTATCAGGTCAAGTCTAAACGATCACTATTATTTGAACAGAAATTCGTAGACTATGCGTATGACAAAGCTAAAAACCATCAATAAAGTGCAAGGCTCAAGTGAATAGACAAGTTAAGTGCGATTTCATCACGGGAATCTACCGTTCCGACTCAACCTAAATGCAAAAATAAACGTGAAAATTTTTGAATTTTTTAACATTTTCTAATTTTTTTTTTTTTGGATTTTTGATTTTAATGAAAATAACAACAGATGCAAGCTAAAAAATTAAACGTGAATGCGAAACAAATGCAGATGCAGACTCAAAAGGATGCAATACCCTTCCCAAACCAAAACGGACAACGCCCTCGTTGTCCTCCAGCATACACCAGCAGTAAAATGGGAGATGGGAGTATACAACCAATAAAAAGAAAAAATAAAGGAGACGAAAAATAAAAAGAGTGAGAGAACATACAAAAACACGAACTTCCCCAAACCAGCCCGTAAAACCGGGGAAGTGAGTAGAGACCGATAGCTACTCGTCGTCGGCACCGCCGTCTCTCGTGTACTCGGACTCACAAAACCGTCTCCCCAAACCAAAGAACAAACAAGGGGAGACTCGGTCATCATCTCGGCTGATCCTCCGGATCGGGGCACGAACGGAGGGTCACTCTCCTCCTCTCTCGGCGCTCTCGCTGCGCCGCTCCTCTGCCAGTAATCGCACCTCTCGTGCTACCTCTGTCTCCTCCGGTTCCGACTCTGAGTCGGAAGGTAGTGGAGGGTACCGTCCCTGGGTATCGGTAGAAGGAAGGATGCGGCCACCCCCTCCGGAATCGGTCGCAGGGCTCGGATGTGGAACTCGTAGAGTGGGAATACGACCAAAGCCATATCCCGTCTCATCTCGAAGGTACCTGCACAAATCCGGAGACAAGGCATCACGACGCCCTTGGTCCGTGACCGCGGGCGCCTCTAAAGCAGGAGGGCAAACAAAGTTGGCCGGAAAAACCGAACCAGAAGGAGGGGCAAGTGGAGGTGGAGTATGAGTCTGAGTGGGTGTGGGTGTAGGCTGAGGCGTGGGTGTCGGTCCAGCCTGGGCCTGAGTCTGAGCCTGGGAGCTGGAAGATGCTCCCGCCTCCCGCTTCCTCTTCTTCGTAGAGGAAGGAGGGGTGAAGGTAAGGTGGTAGGTAGGTGGAGGTGGCCTCGCTCCCTCAACAGCAGATGAGAGCGGTAAAAGTGGGGGAAGGGTAGAGCACGGCAAGGTAACAGACGTGGAACCACAGATCTTCCACGTCCTCGCACTCCCCTTCGCCTTGGGGAACCAGGTCAAGGTAACCATGGCATCCAGGTCAAGGTAAGCCACCTCATCAGGTGCACTGAGTACGGGCTCAGTGGGGTAAAGGTGGTGGGCAATCCTGGTCACCAGCCCGCCGCAGACAACTGCGGTCTTGACCCGAGTCCCAATACCGTTCCAATGCTGAGCTACCAGATAGGCGATGTTCAGAACAAACGAGGTACCGTAGTTAATGTTGAGGTACCCCGCGAGAATGGCTAGCTCAGTGTTGGTAACGTTATTGGGCTCAGGGCGCCCAAAAATGGTCTCTCCTAACAGACGCAAGTAGTAACGGGGCGCAGGTAAGTGAACATGAGCTCCCTTCCGTGTCTGGAAGGGAGTGTGAGAGAGAGCAGCCCAAAGTGGCTGAAGGAGCTCTCTAGGTGGGGCAGTGGGACCATCGCTAACTAGTCCCAAAACCTGCCCAAACTTGGCCAAGGTCCAGTGATGCGACTCGTTGCGGAGTCGAAAGTGAATGCAGGAACTGGAGTGGTCAGCAGTGTAAGAGTCGGTGTCAAAGGAATAGGAGCTAAAGAACTCGTACGTAAGGGTACGAATGGTAGCCTCCTGCATGGTAATCAAACCCGACATACCCGTCCCGTTTAATAAACTACAGACCTCCTCATAGATGCCTAAGGTCTCTAGGTCAGCTCGTGCAAGGAAACGGGTGGAGGAGAGGGGGCAACGAAGTAAGGCGGCTAACCGTGTCCGGTGAGCCTCTGAAGTAAAACGTACCGTAGGCATCTTCGGTAGAGGTGTGAGTGCGCTCTCCCCTGTAGCAACAGCCGCAGAAGGGCTGGAAGTGATGGCTAACTGGCTAGCCTGCTGGTGTGTCCTCGGTGGCACCATACCAAGCTGCGGAAAACGGGGCCTGAATCCGCAGTCCAGCAGAGAGAAGGGCTTAGGAGTGATGGCTGGTGAAGCCTGAACCGAGCTCCCGGCTGAGCTGGGTGCGCCGTACACTGTCCCTGCAGCTGAGACAAGTAAAACTGGTGCTGTGGTGGTGACTGAGGCAGAGCTAGTGGTAGCAGTAGGAGCCACTTGCTCGCTCACAGAAGAGCTGGAGGACGTACTACTAGAAGGCAAGGAACTCGCGTCCATCCTGCAAAGTGTCAAAGGGCACGAATAAGAGACGATGCTGCTAACCGTGGTTAAAACAACCGCTAACCAGCATGTGACAGCAAAAAGAATAGCCCTATTGGTCGAAACAATCGACGTACAGCAATCAAAAACAAGCAATTCCTCAAAAATTTTCGAAAAACAGCATGTGAGTGGTGATAATATGATAAAACAGTGACTGCAAAAGGGTGAAAACAGCATGAAAACCGAAAATGGGCATGTATGACTCTGGGCAGCCGAGAACAACCACTCACAGCGCGAGATTCAAAGCATGTAATGGCGATAGGGGACGGGAAAGCAGTTAACAGCGGTTAATAACAGTAACAAGTAGGCGATAACCGCAAATAACAAAGCATGACAGCGAGAAAACCGTCTGACAGTCGAAATTTTTCGACTCACAGGATCCCTAATCGCGAAAATCGCGCAAGATTCGAATTTAATATGTAGAAACAGTAAGGAATTGCGAAAACATCATCAATGAGCTAATCAAGGGCAAATAAACACAATAAAATCGAAACAAGTCGACTATACATGGAATTTTCGAGCCCTAATTCAAATCACCTCATAAAGATTCGAAATAATTGAAGATAAAATGCAAAGAGGTTGAATGAACACTTACTTGATGATGATTGACCTACAATTTAGCAATTGAACTCCAAACAACACGCAACAAAGGCGGATTTTCAATTGAAAAACCGCAAACCCTAATTCCTCTTAAAATCCGCAAAAACGAGCACAAAAGAAGGGGAATATAAGGGGCTATTGAAGAATCAAGTGCTAGTGATAGAATGTAGGTGGTGAATTTGATAAATTTGGGCAAAAATTAGGGATTTGGGGGAAAAGGAAATCGCAATAAGGGGAGTGTTAGAGGAAATTAGGGAAAAAATAGAAATGAAACGGAAATAAAGAGTTAAGTAAAGAAACTCCCGTCCACTGTTCATTTCACTCGATCGAGTGATTTTTAAGTCACTCGATCGAGGACTTTTGATATCCCCTTTGCTCGATCGAATAAGAAACCTTTCGATCGACCTGTTCCTCTGTGGTCTTCCTCGATCGAGTAACCAGCCACCTCGATCGACCCAATAGCCATTCGATCGAGTACAAAAATACTCGATCGAGGACTTCCTCGTGTGAATTCCTTCAAATTTCCGTCTTTTCCTCCTCGAAATGCGTGACATTTCCCCAAACCTGCATAAAACATATCCCAAATACCAAATACACAGCAAAATAGTCTATAGTCTTAGTCTACGCTAAAAATTGTCTAAACTAATTGTCCTAATAAAAACGTAATAAAAAAAAAAAAATTCAAAAGAAATTCAAACCAAAAATCTATTACAATTTGTTACACGGGGCATTTCCCCGTTTAATTCCCATCAGCTGTCAGTAACCCCTTCGTGGGCTTCTGACTGGAGGACGTCACTTCAGCGATACTGACCGTCCTCTTTGACTTCCATGAACTTGAATTTCTGAGAGGAGGAGGAACATAGTTCCATTCTACGTAGGTCCGAACTGCCTTCGTTCTCGCCCCTCTGTCATCTTCTTTGGCATCCTTTGCTCCAGATTGATTGATAATGGTCTTACCACGTCCTTTGACAGCTCCTTTCTTGCCTTCATCCGTACTGCGGTAAGGAAAAGCCAGACGAATCTTCCTCCTTTTTGCTCTCGGTATGAGGCGGAGGGTCGCAATAATAGCAATATTCTCCAAAATTGGAGTGTCAATAATAGGGTCAACAGAAGAGAGGGCATTGCAAGGTCGGGCTTGCATGGGAGCCCTCCGGAACTTGGACCGATGAAAGGTCGGCTCCTCATCCCCTACCGGAAGGTCAAAGTCTTCCCCGACATCTATCACTTTGCACGGGCGGTGGACAAAAATGGTCTCCCTAAAATGATAGGGGTGTGCACATCTTCGGGGATATCTAGGACGACAAAGTCAACGGGAATAAAGAACTTCCCGATCCTAACAGGTACGTCTTCCGCTACACCTAGTGGCCGTGATAGACTACGGTCGGCCATCTGGACAGTCATATTGGTGCAACTCAGCTTGGTCACACCAAGTCTCTTAGCTAGAGACAGAGGTAAAACGCTTACGCTAGCGCCTAAATCGCAAAGCGCATTATCAATCAAATGCATTCCTATGTGACAAGGGATCGAAAAACTACCCGGGTCTGATTGCTTAAGAGGTAGCTTATTTTGAGACAGGGCTGACCCCATCTCAGTCAAGGCTACAGTCTCATTATCATTTATGGTCCTCTTACGTGCTAAAATTTCTTTCATAAATCGTAAATAAGAGGGTACCTTGGTAAGCAACTCAGTGAACGGCACGGAAACTTCCAAACTTTTCAACAGCTCAACAAATTTGCCAAACTGTTGATTAATCTTGGTATTCTGCAGCCGCCTCGGAAAGGGAACCGTAATTGGATTCTCAAGTCCCTTGTTTCTCGCCTCCAAAGTGTCTTCCGGCGCAAGTTCGGTGTCCTTTGGGCGCTTCTTACCTCTCGAACGAGGCCTTTCTGGTAATTCATCGCTTAAACGAGCACTAGCGGGCTCTCGAATAAGCTTCCGTCAACAATATCGATCGATCGAGCAATGTATCCACTCGATCGAGCATCTTTTTCAGCAACTTCGATCGATCGAGCAACATCCCTTCTCGATCGACCATCTTTGACTTCCAACTCACTCGATCGAGCGAGCCTCCACTCGATCGACCGATTCTTCACCAATTCCCCTCGATCGAAATGTTGAAACACGGACTTGATCGATCGAGTAACTCTTGTGTCGTGAGTCCTTTCCTCTTACCAGAACACTGTTCATCATCAGTTTCAGCTGCTTCCAGGTCTGATTTCGTCATTTCTGGTCCTTCATAAGAAAGACCGCTTCTCAATTCTATCAAATGTACCGTCTCATTTGGGTTCTTGTCATTTTGAGTCGGTAAATGACCTGGCTTCCTCGAGGATTGATTCGCGGCGAGTTGGGCAACTTGAGTCTCAAGTGCCTTTATGGTCGCGTCTCGCTGTTGATCACTTGTGCTTCTTTGTTGATCACTTGCATGGAGCTGCTTTGTAATGGCTTGCATCATAGATTTTAACTCGCCCATTTCGCTCACTCCACTTGAAGATGAACCGTGGCTAGGTGGGTTAAAGGACGGAGGCTTCTGATAGCCTTGTTGCTTCTGATGTGGCGGAATATAAGGCTGCTGCTGTTTGGTTCGGGAGGAGCGGTGGGGTTAAGCACATTGTTCGATTACTCCACCTCAAATTGGGGTGGATATTCGGCTCGTATTGAGCGTTGTTTTACTGTAATGTTGGAAGGCAAAGCACATTGCTCATAAGGACTGGGACAAAAATCGAGACATGTCCATCTACCCGCACCTCGTACATGACGAAAGGACCGTCTGTCATAGCATTAACCTGGTACATTCCTGGCTTAAGAGCTCCCCCTAGTTCATACTTGTCGAACCTAGCAGTAAGGGCTTCTAATGCGGCCACCGAAGAGGATTCAGCGAGCTCTCCTTTGGTTTCCCCTTGAATTCCGTATTCAGCCCTATGAGTGGCTAAATCATCTATGATTTTCCATCCTTTCGTCGGCCCCAAGTTGTCAGAAAATCGACCGTTGGCTGCCGCATCTAGAATAGCTCTCTGATCATCATATAAACCATTGTAAAAATGGTTACACAGACTCCATTTTTCGAAACCGTGGTGCGGTATGGTTCGCACTAGTTTCTTAAAACGAAGCCACGCCTCATGGAAATTCTCGTCGGGCCCTTGTTTGAAGCTAGTTATCTGAGCTCTGATGGCTATGGTTCTCGAAGCAGAGAAATACTTCTTATAAAACGCCAATGCTAGCGAATTCCAATCCGTTATGCCGTGAGCAGCTCGGTCCAAATCCCCGTACCACTCCCCTTGCAAAGATCGCGGAGTGAGAAAATGAACATAGTTTCTTTGATCGATCATTTGTCACACCGGTGGGAGGAGGTATGGAGCAGCGATAATCAATGAAAGTCTCCATATCGAGTTGCATCTTCCTTCGCAGCTCCCGAACCTGGTTTTTCTCTACCATGCCGATATAAGAAGGCTTCGGTTCGAACTTTCGGCATCTCCTATAGCGATTCGAACCCTTTATAAAGATTGTCATTTTGTAGGCTCGGAGTGACTAGCAATGGTTGCTTCCTCGGCCATTTCTCGGTAATGCTGGGAAAGTGATAGACTCAAGTGATGAATTGGAAAGCGGAGAAGACGGTGGATTGTCTTGAAAAGCTCGTTCTCGTAAAAGCGCCGCGAGAATCGGGCTCTTCCTCTTCTGTTGCTCTTGAAATAGTCTCCTTTTTACGCGAAGAGATCTCTCAATCTCGGGATCAAAAGGTAGTAGTGGACCACCTTGCGACCTGCGCATAAGACGAAACTACAAACAAGATATGAGAACGGTCTAAGGAACGATGTTCCTTAAACCAAAAGAAGAATTAAAATAAAACAGCTAGTAATTGGAACAATTGCCTCCCCGGCAACGGCGCCAAAATTTGATGCGGTCGTTTCTACACCAAAAATAAATACCTAAGTTACAACTAACAGAAGTCAGCGGCAAGTAGGGTCGATCTCCACAGGGAGGCAAAAATGAGATTTATCTGTCTAATTTTAGTCTATGAGTAACGGGTGTCACAATGTGGGGGTTTTAAAAGTGATATTCTAAACTAAAGAGAATAAGGGAGAGGGAAATAAAAAGAAGGAAGCAAAGAGATAAAGAGGAACAGCTAAGACAGACGGTTCACCATAATCATCCGGTCAAGTAATCTAGGTCTCAGGTCAATGCAAATACGGTCTAAGGGTTAACGAACGTCACCTTTCGGTCCTTAATTCACCCTAAAGCGTAAACAGCTTAACTTTCGCCCTCACTGCAATACCCTATTGTTCGCTACTAGTCTACCTTTTCCAACCTTTCGGTCCAGGTCAAGGATCACTAAGAATTAAAGGTCTAATTGCGTCGACTCAATCGACAGGATACAATTAACTGCATGACATTTAACCAACAAAGACAATACCAGCATTAACCCAATAAATCGATTACTCTCCCTTCATAATTATGGATCCCCTATAGTCTTAGCAGAGGGGAATTAGCTACGCATATTCATAATTGCAATAACAATCATATACGAATAAACTAAATCAAGAGGCATAATAAGGGAATTAATAAGATCTACTAGCATAAGAGAAATAAATAACAGTAGAGAAATTAAGGGCAATAAGAAAGGAATTGAGAAATAAACTAAATAGAATTAAAGTCTAAGAGAAGAGAAGAAGTTACAAAGGGATCCGACAGAGAAGCGAAGAACGCCGCCCAAAACAATGTAACGTGATACTTAGCAACAGGGAAATGTAATTGATCCGAAAAATAAAGAAAAATGAAGAACAAGCAGTCGTCCGTCCCCTCTACTGACTCCAGGGAATGAATTATATGCTATTAGGTCTAAAACTATCTTATTTATACTAAGTAGTATTATTATTATTAACTAGATATAAGATAAACATAAGAATAAATCTAATCATACTCGACAATAACCTTCTCGCTGTAGCTAGTACTCGATCGAGTGATTTATCTACTCGATCGAGTACTTTTCCTGCTTTGCGCACTGAACTTCAAACGGCTGCCATTTCTTCGTTACTTGGGCAAATAGGGCGATTCCGGTGGCGTTGGAAAGCTAAGAGGACAAACTTTCATCTCCAATTGGAATCACCTGAATATCTGGTGTAGAACTCGAGATATGGCTCTCCAAAGTAGGCACTAGCAATTTGAAGTTCTTCCTTTGCTCGCCTAGCTATCTTTCTTCTTTGCGCATCCCAAACTAGCTACATTCCCGCTCCAAAATCGCTCTTCCTCCGAATGCATGCTAAATGGATTGTAAAAGGCTTGATTTCACTACTTTCTGGTTCATTCCTGCAAATAAGACAAAATAACCCAAAGTAGCATATTCGGGGCATTTCGTAGCATAAAACTACGATAAAAGCATGGAAATACGTGCATAAAATAGGCTAAAAAGACTATGTAAAATGCACGTATCAATGACCGACCTCGTTCCCACCTTCCTCAACAGCCACGTCCTCAGTCACCCTTTCATTCTCAATCTGAGTTAATCGAATACTCTCATCAATCTCAGCGGCGGAATAACCCACCTCCTCCAGAATTGCACGAGCATCGATTTCAGTTGACTTATTAGGTGATCCCTCCCCCTCCGGACCAGGAACTACATCTTTATTGCCTAAAAAAATTTTATTGACTATAGCCGTGCTATAAAATGCCCCGGTGTAATTAAATACATCAGAGCCAGTCTGAACATTTGCTGCTGACACTTCATCATTGCCTAAACGAACAGCATCACTATCCAAAGCCCCTTTGCCCGCTGATTCATCAAACTCAGAAAAACTTCTTTTAAGGCCATGTAGAACTTCACTTAATTGCACTGTAGCAACGTCATCTTCAACATTAATATTATCGACTGCAGTACGCTCCTGCAGTACAGGCGCATTGGCCACAGATTGCTACATACGTGCAGATATATCTTCAACTTCATCACAAAATCTATGCAATTCCTCACTTTCCCAAAACTCTTGGGTTGACTGTGAGGGTAAAAGGGCGGTGGGACAAGTTTTGCCAGTTGTGAGGTGTTTGATCATGGAAATTGCATGGAAATACCAAGCATGGAAGGCGACCGAATTCCGCTGAATCTTTAAGTAATTCTCATGTACATCCTAAATAAAACAAATAAACATCAAAAAGTGAAGTTCCCGATTAATATCAATTAATCAAACATCTATACAATTAAATTACATAGTATAATAAATGAAGTTACATAATTTGAGGTTTAGGTTCAACAGCAGAAAAAAATAAGTTCATAATGAAACAAATAAAATTTTTATTTAAATAGTTTAAATTTTTTTATTTAAATAATTTAAATTAGTTGAAGTTACAAATTTAGTGTGGTAGAGTTACATATTTTGTTTATAAAGTTACATATTATGGCAGTAAGGTCTTATTCTGAAAAAAAGTCTAAATGACTAATATATAAAAGTCATAATTAAATATTTATTTTAATACTTAAAAAAAAACAACTTACATCCACAGCACGGGCTTTCAACTCGTCGTCATCCTCAACTCCTTCAGGTAGTTCAATTTGGATGAACTTTTTGTCAGACTGCGGGCGAGAAGAAAATCCAATAAGAAACTGACGATCGGCGATAAGAGTGACCGGCGTAGTTGTGGGCGCATGAATGCAGCGCGGATATCTAACCGTAGACCATGTCTGGCGACCCAAACCTCCGTCCCCAACCTCACCCTTTATCCTATTCTTTAACCTCGCTTCATCCCAATGCTTGATAAGCGGCAGATCATGGGCACAAGTATCACCACGGTAATCAAACCGCTGGAAGTAAGTAATCATAAGGAAGGGAATACAACCAAGCAAACGCGTGTGTCTTTTTTTGACGTCTAGGCCAGCAGTAACAAGGGCTTTTAAAACGTAAGAACACCAGTCCGACTGTGAGATGTCGCTAACATCTCCTACCGCCCTTAGAAGTTTGAAATCAACACCGTCATTAGACGTCGGGGCAAGAAATGACGACATACAGAACAACACAAACAGACGACAAAAGTAATCTCCACCTTCTATGTCAGCTTCAATAACCTTTTTAATAATTCCTAACGGAATCGAACCGTTTGAACTTTTCACACCAAACCGCTCTCTCCAACGATCTTTCAAGGACTTGTTTTCAGGGCTATTAGAGCGTTTCATTTGTCCAGTAGGAACAAGATTAAGCTCTTTCGGACCAAACGGTAGAAGGAAGCAATCATGTACATCATGTTTGCTCACCATAAATTCCTTCGACTCATATGTCCTAAAAACGTATGTGCCATCATTAAAAGTTTCCAAAAATAGTAGTACATGTTCAAGAGGGAATTTCGGGAACCTCAACTCCAACATGCCAACAATCCCAATTCTCCTCACAGATGTCCGTTGAGCTTCATTCAACTTAGGTAGTAGTTGAAATAACCTTTTCGCACGACATTTGACAGAGATTTGTTGCGTAGGAGGGTCCCCCTCTTTAACTTCTTCAACTTCTTGGTCATATTCTTCATCAGACATCTGCAATTCAAAGATTGAACAATTTTAGAAGATGAAACAGACAAAAACTTTAGAGAATGAGCATTAAAAAAAGGAAAATCATGAATATAAAAAGTTAACAGACATGGGACTTGACAGGAGTTACAAACTCAAGCACTGCAGTTATATAAATAAGCCATAAGGTTACAAAACTTAAAAACATGGGACTTGACCAAAGTTACAACATCAAGGACTGGAATAACATAAATATGGCATAAAGTTACAAAACTGAATGCCAATAAAGGGTCTGTAAGTGGGGAAAAGTTCCACAACGAACTTGGCTGTAGTTACAATGGAACTTCAGTGGAGTTACAAACTTCACGGCTACAGTTACAAAGGTAAGGGCTACAGTTACAAAGTGTTTTGTGGATTTAAATTGACAGATTTACAATTTTAATAAACACAAAAAAAAAAACGAACTTGGCTACAGTTACAAAGGAAATTCAATGGAATTACAACCTTAAAATCTAAAGTTACAAAGTGTTTTGTTGTTTTAAATTGACAGATTTACAAATTTAATGAACACACACAAAAAAAAAAACAACAGAAGTACAACAAATCTATATAATCTTGTAAAAAAAAATTGAAAATTCAAGCGAAATAATAGTTAAAAAAAAAGGTAATTAGTCTCTTTTAAATATTTTAGTCCGAACAAACCAAGTGAGTCTTAAGTGTAAATGGTGTATAATGCCAACTTTAGCAGACAAAACATGATTGATACACAGATTTAGCAAAAAAAAAAACACACAGATTTTACATAAAATAGAAAGAAACATAAAAACTACAACATAAATAAAAGTAAAAAAACAAAAAAAACGAGCAAAAATACCTTATCAAAGCGGGTTTATGCAATTAAAATGGAGAAGATGATGCAAATGGCGGGATGAAGGAGATGATGATGCAAAGACGAAGGGTTAATGGAGATGAAGATGCAAATGGCGGTTTGATGAGTTTGATTTGGTGAAAAATAAAAACTGATAAAGAAAATGAAGGGTTTGATTAAGGGTTTGATGAATATCAGTTTACTCTCCCAAATGAAAACGTATTCAAGAAGTGAAAATGTGTTGAAAAATGGGATGGATAGTTAGAGTGATTAAATTAATTGCATGCATTGAAAATTGGTGTGATGTATTTTTTTAATTGCATGCATAGATTACTACAACCAGTAATCATTAGTGTGGGAGAGAGTGAAGAATGTGGGAAAATGTAAATTAATCTCAGCCATCCATCAAAACTAATCTAACGGCTTATATAAGGACTTATGGACTCAACTAAAAAAGAAGGACTTACATGATCCTTTCTCTCTCTCTCTCTCTCTCTCTCTCTCTCTCTCTCTCTATCTATATATATATATATATATATATATATATATATATATATATATATATATATAAAGTACTTTTTATATGCACCACTCTTACCATTCAACATATCATTCACATATCGTATTGGACCGCCACAACACGTACTAGTGTTACCAACTCGTCACGTGGTGCGTACTTACTACTATTATATATTTCCACTGCTATTGCGGAATGCATACGGATTTTCATATCCTTTTTGCCATCCTATAAACGTTTGTCGTTTGACTATTCCTTTATACCGCCCAAATCATTGACAAGGTCAAGAGTAAACAATTCATAAAGGTCTATCGTGTGGGTTTTCTATGGTCAATCGAATCTTAGTAGATCGGCATAGTCCAAAATCAAGGTCAAATGGGTCATAGGTGGTTTAAATTATCAAAAAGAGTCAAATTCCAACGTACTCGGTCGAGTTCAATAGTTACTCGGCCGAGTAAAGGTGATAGTGGGTAGAGGTCGTCGTACCCGATCAAACAATTTACTCAACTAGTAAAGGGTAGTCGAGGTCGAACCACAAGGAGCAAGGGTGATTACTAATTGTCTAAATTCTTGTGCTTAGCTAAGTCGGATAAAACAAGGATGAGTGATTATCTAATTAAACTAAACTAAATAACAAATGAATAGAAATAACTAATGCAAATGCTAAAGAATAAAAGCAAGCTAAAATAATGCGGTTTTACTCAATAAATTAAGGACCTAGGGCGCGACTAAACCACCGACATTCGTAATAAATCATGAGTTCCTTCAACTAGCTGTTAAGGGGGAAGTGTATTGGGTGGAGACGACTCTAATTCGCCCACCAACTCCCTTCCGGGCTCATGGTGGGACACTAGTGATACCGAATCAACTCCCTCCCGGGCTCATGACTCGATTTCCCCCGACTCAAGACCCAAGGCTCACCAAAGTGGGCCCACTCCGCTCACCTCTCATCAAGATCAAGGGCTTAAGCCCGCGATAAACTCCCGGTCATCCCTACCCTTCTCCCGAAGGCGAACTTCAAACCGAAAAACAAAGGCACCCCACTTGGGTTCTCCCTCTCGGGCTCAACCCAAGTCAGCACACGACCAAAAAGGGGTAACGTAATCAATCCCAACCTAACCAACTCCCGTTGGTGGACAAGGGTCAAAATCGACAATTACTCCCAAATAGACACAACAATTCAATTCCTTTGTTAAAACCCAACAACCCCTCTTCGACAACTAATTTAATGAAACTCAATTAGATAAATTACTCATGTTAGGGTCTAATCGCACCCTAGTGAAAATACTACTCACTAATCATATTTAGTCCAACACAAGACACATTAAATACTACATTAAATATGAAATTAAACATAATTTGACAATAAAAGTTCCAACTTTGAACAAATCTAATAACTAATATGATTAACTAACTCTAAACATGATAAGAGTATTAAAGACTAAAACTTTAACTAATTAAGGATGATTAAACTAATTAAAACACAATAATAATAAAAATAACAATAAGAAAGGAAAGAAAGGGGAGAAGTAATTCATACCAACTTGTAATTAAATGGAAGTAAAAGGATATATCTTCATATAAATGTTGTAAATTGAGGAGGTAAATAAAATTAAACTAAAAATGATTAAAGGAAGAACAATTTTATTGGATTTTTGATGAACTAGAACCTATACTATCTACTCTATCCTATTGCCTTCCTATTTCGTGCGCCTCTGCCTCCGCCCAGAACAAGAACAAATGACGGCTCTTTCTTCTGAAAACCCCGAAACACACCAAAAAATGAAGGCCCTTTTTGTCTACTGCTTCCCGTGCCGAGACACGCCCAAAAAATGTGAGCTGACCCCCCTTTTCTTTCTCAAAAAAGTGTTCACACTTTCTAGCAATTGGAGTCTCAATAAATTGAGACATGATCACGTGTGGCAGGCCCAACAAAATAGCCCAATACCATGCTCTTGCTTTGCGAATTAATTTGGTTCATTTTCTTTCGATTCTTCTTTGATCCGTCTTGACCGTTTTACATACTCGTACTTGGTACCTATAAAATAAAAAGACAAAAAGCAGTACCAATATCCAAAAATAATATATAATTTCATTATTTAAAACTAATTGACTAATACTCTATTTGACACTAATATGAGTGAATAAAGCCGACTCGAGTTATTAATACGATCAAATATGGGATAAAATGTGGGATAAAAATATGTAAAATAAGGCGTTATCAAGTCTCCCCACACTAAACCCTTACTCGTCCTCGAGTAAGTCCAAGATCAAAATACAATGCAAGAGATTACTCCAATCCTAAGTGGGTGCACAATATAAGCACCACTTAATTATTCTACTACATAATCCGATTGAGTATTAGCGCACTCTACGCCCTTTCAACTCACGTAGTTGTGCTTATGAAGTAAAACACGACTCGTAAGGCAAGTAAGGTCTTGCAAGAAAAATGCAATGCATCCAACATGTAAGCACGTAAGCAAGTAATAGAATGCATTTAACAAAAATGGTCCACTTTCCTCATCTAAGTGGCCGGATTTTCAAGCAACAAAACATGGTCTTGTCGGGAGTACCGTCTCAGAAGTTCCAACGGAGGTGCCAATCCCCTAAGCATGGCTCAAGCAACCCTAGTGTGACCAATACTCAAGAAACACATTCAAGAGCGGGGTAAGGGAAAGTAGGCAAGTCCGCCGAGAATCACAAAACCGGCACGAAATTCAACCAAAAGACCCATGACTAAGGGGACCTAGGTCAACGACGTCCTCACGGTTTTCACTCGTCACTCAATGAAAGAACAAGGTGATTTTTGTGATAAATAGTAATCAAAATCACTCTCCTAACTCGACTAGCGAAAACGTGCCCGCAATCTAATGTGTAAGATCGTCCTATGTCCAATGAAATGCAAACAATGGTAAAATGCACACAATATGAAACAAAGATTGTAACGGGGCTAGGGAGTAGGACAAAACGGGATTGATGCAAACACCGTTTGGATATGTGGAGTTCAAATCAAGAATTGCCGACACATCGTAACCCATTTCTTATTGCAACACATGAGACACGTCTATGCCCTAACATAGTATGGATCACCAAAACTATGCAAAAATTGCATAAACCCAACTCAAATTGGAAAAACTCAAAAGTACTCATCTTATTTCAACAAATGACAACGTCTACACCCTAACAAAGACTCGGTTTCCCAAGCCATGCAAAAAATGTGTAAACCGGACTCATTTTGGAAAAACATCAATTTGCCCTTTTATTTAGCAACGGCTTTTTCTACCCCGTTTAATGATGAGGAGGGGTGTTGCTTGCCTCTTTCTTTTCTTGACAACATATATACAACACAAGTAGCTCATTTTTTTTGGATTTTTCATAACTTTTTCTCTTTTTTTTTTTTTCAAGGAACATATGCACGGTCGAGATGGGAAACGCACGGTTGGATAAGCACGGTCTATACCTCCTTGGAAGAGATGCGCATCTTGGAGATGAGGAAGGCACTGTGAGATGCGCGCGGTCTGTACCTCCCTGTAAGAGATGCGCATTCCACTCAATTTTTGCCCATTTTCTTCATTTTTTCGATCTTTTTTTTCATTTCTTTGACTCTTAAGCCTCCAATTTTCTCCCAAAGGGTCTTGATTGGTACCCATAAATTTCAAAATGCTTCAAATGCTTTCTCAAAGCATAAAAAAAATCCCTTCAACAAAAACTCAAACACACTAAAACCGTCAAATGTGGGTTGCCTCCCATAAGCGCCCTTGTTTAACGTCGTAGGCTCGACCAAGTAAACAAGCCAAAAATTTTCATGATGAGGATGGAGAAGCTTAATTGACTAGAAAGGTTTCAAGGATCTTCATTTCCTTTTGGACGGGATTGCCAACGTGATAGTGCTTTAATCTTTGACCGTTTACTTTAAAAGTTCGGTCTCCTTGGCTTATTTCAACCGCCCCATGAGGGAAAGATCGGACAACGGTGAAGGGTCCGGTCCACTTCGACCTCAACTTTCCGGAAAAGAACTTCAAGCGGGTATCATATAGAAGAACCAATTCACCCTCCTTGAACTCTCTTCTAATTATGCACTTGTCGTGAAATCTTTTCGTCCTTTCTTTGTACAACTTAGCATTCTCATAGGCTTCTAGCCTAAATTCCTCCAATTCATTCAAATCAAGAAGTCTTTTCTCACCGGCCGTCTTCAAGTCATAGTTGAGATGCTTGATGGCCCAATAGGCCTTGTGTTCAAGTTCCACCGGCAAATGACAAGCCTTGCCATACACCAATCGGAATGGTGAGGTACCGATCAGTGTTTTGAAGGCCGTCCGGTAAGCCCACAAAGCATCATCAATCTTCAAGGACCAATCCTTTCTTGACTTGTTCACGGTTCTCTCAAGTATAGTCTTCAACTCTCGGTTGGAAATCTCGGCTTGCCCATTAGCTTGAGGATGGTAGGCAAGACTCTTCCTTTGTTGCACACCATACTTTTTCAACAAAGCCTCCAATGCTCTTTCTCCGAAATGCGTGCCACGATCGCTAATGAGGACTCTTGGGACCCCAAACCTTGGAAAAATGATCTTTTGAAGTAACTTGATCACTTCCTTAGCATCACAAGTTTTGGTCGGGATCGCCTCAACCCATTTGCTTACATAGTCGACCGCCACAAGTATGTACTCATTTCCAAACGATGATGGGAAGGGACCTTGATAATCTATCCCCCACACATCAAAAAGCTCAACCTCAAGCATGAAATTCATTGGCATTTCATGTTTCCTTGTGATATTTCCACTCCTTTGACATTTATCACATCCTTTAACATAAAAGGCAACGTCACGGAATAGAGAGGGCCAAAAGAAACCGCATTGAAGTACTTTAGCGGCCGTTTTCTTAAAACTTGCATGGCCACCACAAGGTAAGTCATGGCAATGGCTCATTATGGAGGTAGCTTCCTCTCTTGGAACACACCTTCTTATCACCCCATCGGCACAAGACTTATACAAACATGGGTCATCCCAATAATAGTGTTTCACATCATGAAAGAACTTCTTCTTCTTGTGATAGTCATAATCATGAGGGATTATCCCGGAGACCAAATAATTGACAATATCCGCATACTACGGTGCTTCACCCAAGCTTAGGGACAACAAGTGGTCATCGGGCAAATAATCATTGATAGGGAGCCCATTGTCAACATTGAGGTTGATTAGCCGGGATAAATGTGATACGTGCATTTTATGTAGTCTTTTTAGCCTATTTTATGCACGTATTTCTATGCTTTTATCGTGGTTTTACGCTACGAAATGCCCCGAATATGCTACTTTGGTGTATTTTGTCTTATTTGCAGGAATAAACCAGGAAGTAGCGAAATCAAGTCATTTACCGTCCATTTTGCATGCATTTGGAGGAAGAGATGATTTGGAGCGGGAAATATTGCTGTCTTGGGATGCGTGAAGGTGTTCCGGGAGCTAAAAGGACAAGTCAAAGTCAACTAACGAGAGTTATAAGCTGCTGAAGTCAAGATCCACCTGATCGAGTAGTTTCCCACTCGATCGAGTGGTTTTAGGATGAATAATCAGTCGATCGAGTTGTGTTCTTAGTCGATCGACCAGTTCCTTTATAGCCTTACTCGATCGAGCACTATTCTAGGTCGATCGAGCTGTTCCTGAGTCAAGTTCACTCGATCGAGTGATTTAAGTGGTCGATCGAGTGGGCCATGCCACGGGTTGGGCTTTTTAGTCTAAATTCCGTCATTAGGTTTAATCCTACTCCTAATTTCTTATAAATAGGAGTTAGGGATGTCATTTGTATGATCTTTTTTTGGACCCGGAGGCAGGGATCACGTTATTCTTCTCCCTACCTCTGCTACTGTTGCTTTTATTTCCGGATCAATAATTAGTATTAACTTTTTCTCTTCTTTTCTTACTGTTATTTATGTTTATTTCTTCTCCTTTATTTCTTGCTTCCCCCATTCCCATGTCTAGCTAATTCCCCCTAGTATGTTAGGATTAGGGAAGCCGTGGTAGCGATGCTTTAATTGTATTAAATAGATTAGCCCTGCGATAAGAATTGTATTAGGCAATTTAATTGTTATCAGGTCGAATGAATGCATGCAGGAGACCAATAATTCTAGTTAACCCCGACCTAGATCGAAAGATTGGAAGGGAAGGCTTGCTTAATTACAATAGGGTATTGCAGTGAGGGCGAAAGTTAAGCTGTTTACGCTCTAGGGCGGTTTAAGGACCGAAAGGTGACGACCATAGCTCTTCTTATCAATAGTCTAATCGTCTTAATATTACTGATAGTATAAGATCTGATAGCTGCCACGGTGGACCGACTCCTAGCATACTCCCTTCTCTCTTGCTGTTAATTTCTCCTTTTATTTCTCTTGCTTTAGTCTCTTTAGTTTAAATCAACACAATCAAAACCCCCATCGTGACATTAGACAGATAGATAGACAAATAGATAGTACACCGCCTCCCTGTGGAGATCGACCCTACTTGCCGCTGACTTCGTTAGCAGTAATCTAGGTATTTTATTTTTGGTGTAGAAACGACCGCATCAAATTTTGGCGCCGTTGCCGGGGAGGCAATCTATTATTTATTTGTTTAATTTTATCTGTTTTTAGCCTCAGGGGATTTTTCCCTTGAGGCCGTTTTAATCTTTTGTTTAGTCTTTGTTTTGATAGGCCTTACAGTACTACCTAGACAGTTCTAGGTGAAAGACGATCAAAGGGAAGGCTTGAGTACCTTTGACCCATCACCGATGTCCCATTATATGGAACAGTAGGTGATCGCTACTGAGGAGATGTGGTTCTGCTTTGAGCACAATGCACTGTAGTTGTGCCGCCACATCCGCCCTATCAATGGCCACCGCAACAAGATTCCCCTGATATACAAGAAGAAGACATTGCGGAGCTGAAATCCTTGATGGAGGCACTTGCATTCCAAGTGCAAGAATATGTCTCGCGATTTGATGAGCTCGAGTCTGCAGTTGCTCAATTAGCTTGGTGAGATGGAGAGAGAAGAGATCATGAGTGACGATATATTTAATGAGAATGCTTGTGTCACAAATGCAAGAGAGTGATAGGGATATGGATACTCGAATCCTTGCGCTGAAGTCACAAATAGCTCGATTAACGGTGAGATGCAAGAAGAAGAGGTTTATCTTCCGAGAGCGGTTTTTCTCCTAAGGAAACCGTGTTGCCCAATGATGAGGATGACTTCTATGACTCGGACGACGAGTTCCTATCATATTTCACTACCCCACGCGAAGATTTACACAGGGAGGAATCACTCGATCGAGTGACAATTATTGGTCGATCGAGTGATTTTCCAGAAGACAGTCCTCGATCGAGTAATATCCCTTCTCGATCGAGTGACATGCAGGAGGATAGTTCTCGATCGAGTGATGTTTGTACTCGATCGAGTGAATTGCGGGAAGAAATTGGTCGATCGAGTAATAATTCGATCGATCGATCGATTTGGCCATTGGGAGTGTAATTCGTCATTTGGGCTTGATTTAGATGACGACTTTGACGATGATAACGGTTATGGTGAATCCCCCTTATTCAAAGCCGAGTTAGATGCACTTGAGGCTGAGATTTACGGGACGAATTCCACTGAGGATGACAAGGAGGTAGCTGAGTCGGTAGTCACTCCTAGCACGGAAGAGGTAATGAATTCTTTTATCTATGATTCCGTCATTGAGAGTGATCAACTTGAGGTATTGAACGATAATTTATTTATTGTTTGTTTTAATAGTAAATTGCCTCAGTTGACTTTTGCTGCGCGTCCCAATGCTTTACCCCTTCCCAGTAGGTCGTACAATTTAACGATTTTTCACCGTCCTTATCATTGTAAATTCGTTAATCTGAAATGGAGCCCTACTTATTTGACAATTGCTCCCTCGCTCCTATATTTTGTGGATAAATTTAGGAGCGCCCATAGGAAATTTGTTAGACTTAAATGTTTACATATCTTTATTTCCTACTTTGCTATTCCACTATGGTGCTACTTATGCTGTTGTGTAGCACATGCGCAACTATTTGACAGGTTGCTGCGCGCTTTGAGCTGTTTTGATTGTGATTAGTTGAGTGGCTCGAAGAAAAGAAGGTCGAGCTGGGACCTGACTGAAGCTAGCGCTACCCGGGAGGCAACCCGGAGATTTTATTTTGTTTTTTATTCAATTTCAGTTGTAATAAATGGTTTTATACCATAGACTATCTCAGTAAGCTTGTTTTTGTTAGTTTGCGGGCTGTTTTTCATTGCATTTTGCAGGAATACGCTGAGGATCACTCGATCGAGTACTTGTTGTACTCGATCGAGCACTTTAGCTGAGAGATCTTCTCGATCGAGCAGACCATCCTCTCGATCGACCATCTGCATAAACAAAACCACTCGATCGACCACATCACCATTCGATCGAGCAGTTTTTGAACGCCCACTCACTCGATCGACCACTGTTGGACGGACATCGAGTATATTTGACTTGGATTAGCTTCCTGAGACGGTTTTCCGGGCCCTTGGCAACCTCCCATTTCATGGTCGGTTTGGGGAGGTCCCCTTATTCGCGCCATTTTGTGAGTTTTCCGCTTTTACTCTCTTTCTCTTTCAGTTTGCATTTCCTTTCCATGTTTTGGTACAATGGGGACATTGTACGGTTTGGTTTGGGGAGGTTATGAATCCATATCTGTGTCTGCATTTCGTTTTCAATGCATTTCTGTTATCACGTTTTATTTATGTTTGCATTGTAGTTTATTTTTGTTTAAATGCATAAAAATTCAATAAAAATTTGAAAAATTGTTAAAATTCAAAAACATTCACGTTTATTTTTAGCATATAGGTTGAGTCGGAACGGTAGATTTCAATGATGAAATTGCACTATATCTGTCTTTTTGCTTAAGCCTTGCATTAAACTGTTATATTTTAGCTTTGTCTTTTGCATAGTCTACGAGTTAATGTTTAATTTAGCTGATCGAATAGACTTGACCTGAAATTTTGGCAACCTACTTATAAATTCTAAGATTTAGAGCCTTATAAACTGGTGTCATTTATGACCAGTTTCATGTAGGATTGTGAGTAGTTACTCCTTGCATAACATGTATCATTAATTTGCACGTATATGAAATTCAATTGCTTTTTGCCGTCATACATTCGGGTTAGTGGTTGGTGTCACATGCAGGGAGGTGCTTACAATTTCCCTTTCTTTCATTTTTACCCATTTAACTCCACATTAGCCAAATTTGCCAGTTGACCCTTTAGCTACATCCAAATTTAGCCTGCCTTGTCAAGCTAGTTTAGATTGTTGTTTTGCGGTATATATTTCATTGTATCAAATATTGGCGCATATTCTATTGAATCGGAGTTGGTAATCTATGAAGAAAGGGAGGATGTTGAAAAAAAGAATTCAAAAAAAAACGTGATGAAAAAAAAAAAGAGAATCGAAAAAAAAAAGAGAATTCAGAAAAGAAAAGAAGAAACCTAGAAAAATGAAAAAAGAAAAAGAAAAGAAAAAAAAAGAGATGTTGTTTGGTTGACGGTTTCTACTCCTATGTTCTATCTTACATAATTTGAGGAGTATTATCAGTTTGGTTTGGTGAGATTTATGCCAATTGAAGGGCATGTGCTTAATTTCAAAATTGAGTTGGAAATGAATATGTTTCATATGGTTTTGTTTAGGTACTAGCTTGGCCGCCTATACCTCCACATTCCCATAAATGTTTTGCCTTTTCTTACCCATTGCCTCACTTTACCATATTTTTGTAAGCCCTCGGCTGTGACAGGACCTTGTTGGTTGGAATGTATGTATGGTAGTTAGAATTGTCTGTCATATTAGTTGCATGCATGTTTATGTGGGTCGTAGTTTAGGTGAGCGACTAATTCTCTTTCTCTCTTACATATACATGTTCACCCTTTGCTTCATGAGAGAAAGAGTGACCCGTGAGAGTCCATTTTTAAAGGTCTTGCAAGGTCGACGGTTCAGCTTTATTTATAAACATCTTATAACTCGTTTGCATTTGACTGTTTAGCTATAAGTGTTAGTTTACTTGCATTAAACTGGTTTAAGTGGGCATTTGTAGCTAGCTCTGAGTTATTTTTCCGTTCCATTAGCGTATAGTTTTGAGTTTACTCGAGGACGAGTAAAGGTTTGGTTTGGGGAGATTTGATACGTGCATTTTATGTAGTCTTTTTAGCCTATTTTATGCACGTATTTCTATGCTTTTATCGTGGTTTTACGCTACGAAATGCCCCGAATATGCTACTTTGGTGTATTTTGTCTTATTTGCAGGAATAAACCAGGAAGTAGCGAAATCAAGTCATTTACCGTCCATTTTGCATGCATTTGGAGGAAGAGATGATTTGGAGCGGGAAATATTGCTGTCTTGGGATGCGTGAAGGTGTTCCGGGAGCTAAAAGGACAAGTCAAAGTCAACTAACGAGAGTTATAAGCTGCTGAAGTCAAGATCCACCTGATCGAGTAGTTTCCCACTCGATCGAGTGGTTTTAGGATGAATAATCAGTCGATCGAGTTGTGTTCTTAGTCGATCGACCAGTTCCTTTATAGCCTTACTCGATCGAGCACTATTCTAGGTCGATCGAGCTGTTCCTGAGTCAAGTTCACTCGATCGAGTGATTTAAGTGGTCGATCGAGTGGGCCATGCCACGGGTTGGGCTTTTTAGTCTAAATTCCGTCATTAGGTTTAATCCTACTCCTAATTTCTTATAAATAGGAGTTAGGGATGTCATTTGTATGATCTTTTTTTGGACCCGGAGGCAGGGATCACGTTATTCTTCTCCCTACCTCTGCTACTGTTGCTTTTATTTCCGGATCAATAATTAGTATTAACTTTTTCTCTTCTTTTCTTACTGTTATTTATGTTTATTTCTTCTCCTTTATTTCTTGCTTCCCCCATTCCCATGTCTAGCTAATTCCCCCTAGTATGTTAGGATTAGGGAAGCCGTGGTAGCGATGCTTTAATTGTATTAAATAGATTAGCCCTGCGATAAGAATTGTATTAGGCAATTTAATTGTTATCAGGTCGAATGAATGCATGCAGGAGACCAATAATTCTAGTTAACCCCGACCTAGATCGAAAGATTGGAAGGGAAGGCTTGCTTAATTACAATAGGGTATTGCAGTGAGGGCGAAAGTTAAGCTGTTTACGCTCTAGGGCGGTTTAAGGACCGAAAGGTGACGACCATAGCTCTTCTTATCAATAGTCTAATCGTCTTAATATTACTGATAGTATAAGATCTGATAGCTGCCACGGTGGACCGACTCCTAGCATACTCCCTTCTCTCTTGCTGTTAATTTCTCCTTTTATTTCTCTTGCTTTAGTCTCTTTAGTTTAAATCAACACAATCAAAACCCCCATCGTGACATTAGACAGATAGATAGACAAATAGATAGTACACCGCCTCCCTGTGGAGATCGACCCTACTTGCCGCTGACTTCGTTAGCAGTAATCTAGGTATTTTATTTTTGGTGTAGAAACGACCGCATCAAAATGGTCGGCCACCACATTTTCAACTCCTTTCTTATCCCTAATTTCCATGTCAAACTCTTGGAGAAGTAATATCCACCTAATCAACCGAGGCTTGGACTCCTTCTTGATGAGCAAGTGTCTCAAAGCAACATGATCGGTGAACACTATAACCTTAGCTCCCACCAAATAGGTCCGGAACTTCTCCATTGCAAAAACCACGGCCAAGAGCTCCTTTTCCGTTGTTGAGTAATTTGTTTGAGCATCATCAAGAGTTTTGCTTGCATAATGAATTGCATGCACCTTTCCATTCTTCCTTTGGCCTAAAACCGCGCCCAAGGCATGATCGCTCGCATCACACATTAACTCAAACGGCAAGCTCCAATCCGGAGGTTGTATGATTGGAGCACTTGTCAAAGCTTCCTTCAACCTATTAAAAGCATCAAGACATCGGTTAGAGAACACGAAAGGAGTATCTTTGGCTAACAACTCGGTCAAAGGTCTCGCAATCTTGGAGAAGTCCTTGATGAAGCGGCGATAAAAACCCGCATGTCCAAGGAAACTTCTCACTCCCTTGACATTGGTGGGAGGTGGGAGACTAGCTGTAATACTCCGTATTTATAAGTCTCTGGGTACTCTATCGAGTAGGCCTTACTCTGTCGAGTAGGGGTGAGTTATGTTTTAAAATAGTTTCTGACCTGTTGGGTACTCGATCGAGTAACTACGATACTCGATCGAGTAGGGGGGGTACTCGATCGAGTACCTTAGCTACTCGATCGAGTAGCCGATTTACGGGGAGTTATTTCTCGGGTTTTGTTAATTATGCGATTAAGGTATATAATCTTTTCCGTCGTCATTCTAAACACTTTTCTAAAACCTAATTTACTGTCAAAGAGAGAAAGCAAGTAGGTTCATCACCCTAATCGCATTGTTAGCAAATCCCGGAGTTTGGAAGGTGGTTTTCATCGTTTGTTATATCGTTGGAATCCTTGCGTCGAGGGTAAGATCTATGTACCCTTTTTACTGTTTTTCCTTTAAGTTGGTTAAACCCTAATATGGGGATTTTGGGGTTTTTGTGTAGATTGTGATTCGGTAGTGTTTGTATGTTTGTATGATAGGAGGAGGTTTTGTAGAAGAGCCTTTTTGATACAGCTGTAGAGACCGTCTGATAGTTGTGCTTTCCAGGTAGGATTTCCTACTCAGTATTAGTCCCATAATGGGATGATTGTTGATGTGTTGAGATTGATTGTTTAATATTGTAGTTGCATTGTGACGGTTGTGATTGTGATTGTGATTGTTGGTTTCTGGTTCTCGAGACGCGTTCTCGGCTGAGTGGAGTCACTTGCGGGAGTGGCTTCACGCCCTAGTTTCGCCCTTCGTGGAACCCGCCACAGAAGGGGATGTGCACATTAATGGACAGGGTTATCGCTCGGTATGATGAGCGGGGCTTAGGTGGGAACGGCTGCGGTCCCCCACTGGCAGGGCTGGTCAAATGGACAGTCGGTGATTGAGATTGATGGGATTGGTGTGATTGTGTGTGTGAGACGGTTAAGCTGTCTGTTTATCGTATTGTTGATATATATAAGTTGTGTGATTAATCGACCCGGTTGTTGTTTTGTAAAACTGCGGTGATCCATTCGGGGATGGTGGGCGTAATTAAGCGGGTTTGAGTTGAGTCTTGGGATAGTGGGATGTGCCACCGTCTGACGATAGAAGTCTTCCGCTGTAGCTTTGCTAGTTTTATAACATTTCAGTTAGTTCAGTAGACAGTTTGTTTTGAGAACATGTATCGAATTTTGGTATTTGGTTTTAGTTGTAACCTTTCACTAAACTTATATTATTTAAAGTTGTTTCGTTATTGTCTTATGAATATCATGCCTCGGGTAACCGAGATGGTGGCATCCTTATACCTGAGTGGTCCTGGTAAGGCACTTGGAGTATGGGGGTGTTACAAATGGTATCAGAGCGACGATCCTGAAACCTGTAACCAATGAATCTAATGAATCTAGGGAGTCAATTAAAATGAACTCGGGGTAAAGGTTGTAGGAGCTAATGCAAAGACTTGGGAGACGTCCTAAAGTCGCGAACTCGCCCTACAATTTTGAACCGGTCACCATGGGATATGTGTCGGGATCGTTATGTGCTTATTGTGTGTTGTGTGTATCTATGTAGTAGTATGTTGTATGAATTGATGGATGCATGCATGTGGAGGATGGGGGATCTGAATTGAAAGATGATGATGACGTGAATTGTATCTTGGTTGATCGTAAAGCATGAAAGTATAATGATTGATACATGTAATTTGGCATGTTATAATTATGTAAGGAAAAGTGTTTTGTCTATATATATATATATATAAAGCGATGTGTAAGTATACATGTTGTTGTTGTCGTGTTGAGTAAAAGTACAGAAGGTTGGGAGTGTGAATTGAACATGTGCTGGGTGAATATGTTGAACGAATATGGTGGATAAATATGTGGTATGATGGATGAATTAGTGGAAAAAGATGAATCATCGTGGTATGATAACATGGTTCCTGATTAAGCATGTTATATAATGGAAGTTATTTTATAATGTTGTTATGCTAGTAACATGTGAATAGGGGACTTGATGTCATGTATTTGTGATTTTGTTTACGAAAAGTGATAGAATAAAAACATGTGGGTAAGTCATAATGGGCAAGTTAGATAAATTATGTGCATGATGAATGTTGTTGCTTGGCTTTTGAAAATAGTAACATATGATTATGAATACTGGTTTTATGAGTTTTGGACTGGTTTTGTTTGCTTGGTTGTTGTTTAAGCTGTTTGGAAGTAAAAATCAAATAGTTATGTCGTCGATTACTGACAAAGTTGTCTTTAAACTGTTATAACTTGAGATGCATAAATGATTTTGATGTGATTCCAATTGGAGGTGATAGCTTGTCCTTTTACGATTCTAACGATAGGTCACACGCCCAAAACAACCAAGAAATGAGTGAGTTATGGCTGTTTTACGAAAACTGGACAGTGCTGAGAAATGCGTAGGTACTCGATCGAGTAGCCTTGGTACTCGATCGAGTAGGGGGGTACTCGATCGAGTACGTCAGTTACTCGATCGAGTGGCCCTGGTAATTTGTTTTACGTGCTTCTGATCTTCACCTACTCGATCGAGTAAGTCACTTACTCGATCGAGTGGCCTACACTCGATCTAGTGACCCCTATTTTGGGTCATATGCTTATCTTTTGACTTCGTTGCATATTATGTTTAATTCAAAGGCGTTATTTTGCTTCTTTATCCATTATTTTACATGTATGTTGATCTTGACGCGTAAGTTACCCAATCTTGTGGTGTAAAGAGTGGCACCTATGATGAGTATGAGTTCGGTGGGGAGGACATGATTTATATGTGTTGTGATTGGTAAGACTTAATTGAGGCATAGAGCATGTTGTGTGAGACGAGATGAGTGACATGATTGTATGTTGAGTAATGAAAATGTAAGTGAATGTGGGCAAGGCATGATGTAAGTTTAAGGAACGTGAGAATGAAAAGATTGAAAGAAAGGATGTGGATAGTAGCAACCTGAGATGTATAATGAATTATGGAGGGAGATGGTTAGAAATAGTGTTGAGTAAGAATATATGTAATGAGAGGTCGTTTTAGAGGAATTGAGAAGAGTGGTATATAGCGAACTTAATGGGACATGTCGCAACGTGGATTTGCAGATAGTGACTGAGTTTGGAAATTTGTGTTATTATCGAGAGACGAAACTAATGTGTGATTTCCTTGGGCAATTAACGGTATAAAAGAATTTTGATTTCTAGAGATGTAAAAAGGGAGATGTAATTGTTTGAACTTTAAACGTTGATTTTTTATGGACAAATTAGTGACAAGTGTGAGTGAGTGGAGTGATGAGAGAGGACCCATGGTAAGGAAGAGTGAGATAATATCGATAAGAAATAATGGGATTGGAATTTTGGAGCAATAAGAAGGTGATCGGAGCACTAAAGAGTTAGGAAGAAGTAATAAGGAGTTGAATGGTTAATTGTTTTAGTCGAGTGTAAAAAGAAAAGCATGAGGGGAGTAAAACTAAGAAAATGTTCACCGGAGTTATGTGATATAAAAGTAAGGAATCGTCGAGATGCATGATACTATCATGAGGAATTGAATTAATGGTTATACAGAGCTTGAACAACAAGATTAGCCTTGAGTTTTGAGGAATTAAGGAAAGTAAGAAGTTAGTAGAATATCTGCAGGATATGAGATTTTGGTGGAGAGTTAGGTGATGATACAATTAAGAATAGTATTGGGAATAATGTTGAGGTAATTTTAGTTGATGGATTTGATGCTCGTTATTGGGGATGATAACCAAAGATAGGGAAGAAACGGTGATGTTTAGAGATGAGTGTAAGAAGTTGATGTACGAACGGTAGTTGTGTGGAGGTGTTGTCGCTAGTGGTTAAGGTTAATGATAAATAGGAAAGATGGCAATTCTAAAGAGGCTGATTTTGTAGAGATTGAATTGATAGGTATGGTTGTGAGGAAGTATAAGACATAGTCTTAGGAGGCGGTTTCTCATAGTGAGTGTTAGCTGTATAGTTAAGTATGGAGAAGGTCTTTGGTTATGCGAATGGAAGAATGTGATGAGGTGCATGCGAGTTAAGCTCGGGCGACAGGTAACCTTTGTTGAGTGGTAACTTACGTGATCAGGATTGACTAGTTGGATGTGATTATGGGTCTAAGATGTATATAAATGTTGGTGTGAGGTTGTGACCTCACGAGAAGCGGTATGGTGTGATAGTTATAATGTTGTTATCCGAATGTTACGTAATATATGTTGGATATGGTAACTTAATGGAATGATGATCAAAAGTGATAATTTGATTGATCTGGCATGGTTAGTTATAATTGTATGTGTATTTATAATACATGTGTATTCTGTGAAATGGTGGAAATGATGCTCACGAGGTGCTTATCCATTTAGTCATATAATATGTTGCGTTGTGATTGAGTAAAGTGGATTTGAGTAAGTTTTCTTGTCCGAAAGGTTATTTCCGAGTCAGTGTTTATGGAATTTTATGTAGTTGTGATGTCTATCGATGTGGTCGTGGTGCCTCGGGTGGTGATCCGGGCACGGTATTTAGTGTTGTGATGCGGGTATTTTCGCCTTTGCGGTGTCTTTGTTAGTGACGGTGTTACGATGCCGTCACCGGTTGTGGTGGAGTAGGCGGGATGATTATGATACGAGTTTAAAGTACATACCGATTATACATAAATTGTTGTTTTATTTGTTGTTGTTTCCTATGTGTTTCAGTTTGGACAGATAGATTGTTGTTTTGTTTGCTGATGTTTCTTACAAGTTTCAGTTTGAGAAGGAGGGTAGAGTTTAATATAAAGAGAGTTGTATATGTTTTCGTTGTTGTCATGGTATAGAAATGTTACATTGATGGGACACGGTTGTCGGGGAGTTATTCTGATACTTTTGATCTTGTTCTAGATAAGGCTTTAGTGGACATGGTAATGGCAAGTGATTCGTAAAGCATGTGTGGTAATGACCTGAAAGATGCAGGTGGTTTATAATTCTTTGTTGAGATAGTGAGTGTAGGGTGTTGGGGGAATTAGTGTCATATTAAGTTATGTATGAGTTTTGCGGTAATAAAGGAAAGAACTTGAGGATCTAGTGTGAGTGTACGTAACGAGCGTGGATCGTGAGTTATGCCTTTGGGTGATAGGTGCTTTACATAGAGAAGTATGTTGTTTTGCAGTAATAATGGAGAGTTAGTATGGTGATTTTGCTACGAGCCTTATGGTATAGGTTAGGGGTGTGCAGAGTGATTTGAAGTATGAGAACTGTTGAAGTAAGAGAGCCTTGAGAATTCGGAGTGGTTATGGAAATGAGGTAATAGGCGGTTATCTTTGACATGTGGTGGTGATGAGGATAATGAGATAATATAGCTAAGGATTTAGTATTAGTGAGTTAAGAGGACGTAACATTTGTCTTAAGAGGAGTAGGATGCAATAAAAGAGAGTTTCATGGTGGTGCATGTTGTAATATAATTGGAAGTAGAATGTTAGCGTAGCGTAAAGGAGGGATTTGTTTTGTGGATAATACTTATAAAAGGCCATGGCCGTGCTTGTAGTAGTGTGATGCTTCGAAGTATGAGAATATTTTATATAGTGTTGACAGTTGGAGGATGATGTTATGAGTCTGAGTAAACTTCGAGGACGAAGTTCCTTTTAAGGGTGGTAGAATGTAACATTCCGTTGATGGTATGGGTATTTTGATATTGGATTTGCTCTGGATAATATATTACGGAGCTAGTTGGTAGTGTATGGAGTTAGTGTTGAGAGAGATATAATGGAGTTGATACGATATCGTTAGCCATGTTGTGGAGGTAGGAATAGTTAGTGGAGTTGGTGTTACGAGTTCATGTTTGGGTTGGAGTTTCGTTTTGAGTTCTTAGTCACGTTGTTGTGTCTTGATCGAGTTAGTATGTTTGTTTTTAGAGTATGGGTTGAACTTCGGGGACGAAGTTCGTTTTAAGGAGGGAAGACTGTAATACTCCGTATTTATAAGTCTCTGGGTACTCTATCGAGTAGGCCTTACTCTGTCGAGTAGAGGTGAGTTGCGTTTTAAAATAGTTTCTGACCTGTTGGGTACTCGATCGAGTAACTACGATACTCGATCGAGTAGGGGGGGTACTCGATCGAGTACCTTAGCTACTCGATCGAGTAGCCGGTTTACGGGGAGTTATTTCTCGGGTTTTGTTAATTATGCGATTAAGGTTTATAATCTTTTCCGTCGTCATTCTAAACACTTTTCTAAAACCTAATTTACTGTCAAAGAGAGAAAGCAAGTAGGTTCATCACCCTAATCGCATTGTTAGCAAATCCCGGAGTTTGGAAGGTCGGTTTTCATCGTTTGTTATACCGTTGAGATCCTTGCGTCAAGGGTAAGATCTATGTACCCTTTTCTTGTTTTTCCTTTAAGTTGGTTAAACCCTAATATGGGGATTTGGGGGTTTTTGTGTAGATTGTGATTCGGTAGTGTTTGTATGTTTGTATGATAGGAGGAGGTTTTGTAGAAGAGCCTTTTTGATACAAATTTGTAGAGAGACCGTCGATAGTTGTGCTTTCCGGGTAGGATTTCTACTCGTATTAGTCCCATAATGGGATGATTGTTGATGTGTTGAGATTGATTGTTTAATATCGTAGTTGCATTGTGACGGTTGTGATTGTGATTGTGATTGTTGGTTTCTGGTTCTCGAGACGCGTTCTTGGCTGAGTTGAGTCACTTGCGGGAGTGGCTTCACGCCCTAGTTTCGCCCTTCGTGGAACCCGCCACGGAAGGGGATGTGCACATTAATGGACAGGGTTATCGCTCGGTATGATGAGCGGGGCTTAGGTGGGAACGGCTGCGGTCCCCCACTGGCAGGGCTGGTCCAGTGGACAGTCGGTGATTGAGATTGATGGGATTGGTGTGATTGTGTGTGTGAGACGGTTAAGCTGTCTGTTTATCGTATTTTTGATATATATAAGTTGTGTGATTAGTACTGACCCCGGTTGTTGTTTTGTAAAACTGCGGTGATCCATTCGGGGATGGTGAGCGTAATTGATCGGTTTGAGTTGAAATCTTGGGATAGTTTGTGATGTGCCGTCGACGATAGAAGTCTTCCGTTGTAGCTTTGCTAGTTTTATAACATTTCAGTTAGTTTAGTAGACAGTTTGTTTTGAGAACATGTATCGAATTTTGGTATTTGGTTTCAGTTGTAACCTTTCACTAAACTTATATTATTTAAAGTTGTTTCGTTATTGTCTTATGAATATCATGCCTCGGGTAACCGAGATGGTGGCATCCTTATACCTGAGTGGTCCTGGTAAGGCACTTGGAGTATGGGGGTGTTACACTAGCTATGACCTCGATCTTAGCCTTATCAACTTCTATTCCACGATTGGACACTATGTGTCTGATCGGAGCCATTTGGTGTTCACAATTAAGCATATGTGGTCGTTGGTCAATGGTCGATACAAAACACAATTTATACTTCACAAACAACTCTACAATTAGTAAAGAGGCAAGTAAAGGTCGGATCCCAAGGGACGGGTATTGAAATGAAGATTATATTGTAACTAGTGGTGTCTAGGGGTGTCACAAATTGGGTTGATGTAGAAGGTCACTAAACTAAAATAGCAATGAAAATAAACTAACAAGGTAGATGAAATAAGGGTGTAAACAATTGATTAAAAGCACTAGGGTGTCATGGGTTCATAGGGGAATCATGGGATATGATCATACAAACATGTTCTCAAATTATAAGCAAGCAATTATTGTTGTGATGGATTGAGTTGGGTTATATCTTACAATCCTAGGAAAGTTTGGGTCCCGGAGCCGAATCTCTTGGATTGTACAACACCTACAAGTCGACTTAATCTTCCCTACTTAACACATGCATGATCTAACAAGACTCGAGTTGGGTTATGTCTTACAAGTCAAGTTGAAAGGATAGAAGATGATAGTAAATGCAAGGATTCATAGGCTTAGCATTTCATCAAATATAACATGTGCATGTATTAAGATCAAAACAAGCAAGCAAATAAGATATGAAAGCATATTAATTTAAGCATGAATCATTCCCCATGTTGGTTTCCCCTAATCACCCATTAAACCCTAGCTAAGAGACTACTCACTCATTATCATATTGATCATGCTAGAAAGGTTGTCAATCATACTAACATAATGAAACATGATGAATAAATGAAAGTAATTAACAATAATTAAAAAGGGATTAAGAGATTATACCTACTAATGATTCCAAAATAATAATTCAAAGAATAATAGAAGAACTTGATGATTGATGGAAGGTTGTCAATCTCCCAATAAACCCAATAATCTTCTAATTACCCAAAATAAAGTAAGAACAAGAGAGAGATTGAAGAACTAAAACTTGGATTAAAACTTGATTAATATTTGATTACAATATTGAAGAGAGATTTGATTGATATTAACTACTCTAATTTTTGATAAGAAGAACATGCTCCTCTAATTAGACTAATGGGGTATTTATAGTGAAAATTAGGGAGGATGCATTAGGGTTAACTAAGGGCTAAACTAGTAATTACACTTTTTAAGTTGAGCAAGGAGCCTCCGGGATTATCCGAGAGAAGGGCTTCTCCATTTCGTAGCTTGAAGAACGAAAGCGTCTTTGTCTTTGCGATCCGTGCGGCCGGGAGTCGGGACGGCCGGATCTGGGATGGACGATCCGAGCGGATCAAGGAACAAGACGCTCGGACTGGGCATGGGGAATCCGAGCGGATTCCTGGTGAGGACGCTCGGACTGGCGAGGACGGACGGATTCTCTACAATCCGTTCGGATTGTAGTTCAGCAGCTTTCCTTCTTCTTTTTCTTCCCTTTTCTTCATGAATTCCTTGGGGATTTCCTTGGGGACTCAAGGATCCTTTTCTCAACAATGCTCTTCTACTATGCTATGTACAAAGGCCTTCTAGTCTTGTCTCTCCTTGATGCTTGGTCATTGAATATGATCAATTTAGCCTTGTTTTGCCATGAAAATGCAAGATTCTTACTCCTTTCCTACCAAGGGATCAAAATCTCAAAGAATATGCAAAACAAAGAACTAAAGATAAGAAATGACCCAAATAGGCACTAAAAAGCATGGAAACAATGGTAATTCGGGGCTAAATATGCGCCAATTATGGTCGCATCAAATATCCCCAAACCGAACCTTTGCTCGTCCCGAGTAAAGAGGTGACTAAGACTAGGACCAATACTAACCTAACCTAATAATAATAGCCGATATGAGACAATTAGCGGGTCTCACTCCGCCCCTTCAACTCACAACAACACAACCATGAGGTAGGATGCCTTCTTGCAAGGCAAGGTGGGTCTTGCCAAAATGGCGATACATCCAAACATTAAGCACACAAAAACACATAATGGATGCATCTACAAAAAGAATAGCCACTTTCCTCATCTAAGTGACGGAAATTATCTACAAGGGAAGCAATTCAAGGGTGCACAATCCTTCATAGATGCAATTTGTTCAAACTACTAAGCCTAGAAGGATACCAATAAATCACCTCCAAAAGGTGTCAAGCTAGGGTACCTTTGTCCTCAATCGTTAACTGCTTTTGTCAAGAGTAGACTCCCTATGGTGTTAGAAACACTGGAGGATCGCGGAATTCCCCCTCTTGCCTAGACAAGAAGAAGGGTCGTCCCCTCTCTACCATGCACAAAAATGGATACGATGGATAAAGGGATCAATAGATATTTGAGTTTCACTTTGGGAGTTTGCTTTTGTTTTTGTTTTTCCCCCCAATTTCTTGTGGCATATAACATTTGAGAACACTTTCTTTGCCATTTCTTTTTGATTTTTGGCTTTTCAATACTTGACAATTTTTTTTTGTATTTCTTTTTGAACATTTTCAAAGTCACCCCAATTAGTAACGAGGGTGCCTTGTATTTGAAGCTTTTAGGAGTTCTATTTTTGCTCCTCTTTTCATTTGATGCATTTTTGCAAACTTTCTTTCACTTTTCATTTCATTGAACTCAAATTGATTTCTTTTTGTGCCCATTCCCTTTTGATGACAAAAATGTGGTAGAACATGGATGAATGATGTATGCATGGTTTCAAGGGTCACCTTGGAATAAACGGTAGCCAAGGAGTTATCACACCACAAGGTACTCTTGACTCGGCCTTAAACCATGGGTCAAAGGATACTAGCATGACACATCCTAGGGTGTTTTACAAGTATTCTAACAAGCAAAGTCTTAAGAAGAAAAAGCATCTACTAGGGCCTATATACACTTGTCAAGCTTCCCAAATAGACGGTTTCGCAAAATTTTTCTAACATGCAAACTACATGCCATGATGCAACTTAGCATATAAACATCCTAATGCATATGATTCTACCAACTAATATGACATATAAACTAAATGCAATCCTAAGTTCACATTGTTTTTACCGCATCAATCAAAATAAAGCCACATAGTCATTAACATAAAGAGGAAAAAGGAGATTGGAAAGATCATACCATGCGGTCTTCAATATCCTCATGTCTCGGATGTGGCGTAGTCAATCAATGTGAACAAGGATAAAACAAACACAATATATACAAGACAATATATACAAGGGAAATGAACTTGTTTTTGGTTTTTTCAATTTTTTCAATTTTTTATGATTTTTGAATAAAAGTTAAGTGTTAGAATTCCCATCCCCACACTAATATGGGCATTGTCCTCAATGGCCAAAATGATGGAAATTATGCAAAGATGATGCATGATTTCTATACTAAATGCAATTCTACACTAAGCTATACTACATGATGCATGGTTTTTGTTATGACGGAGAGGATAATTTAAATTACCTCCCGTTGCGTATGCATTAACTTCCCCAAACCAAATAAGACACTATTGCTAATGTCAAAGCATGGGGGAGTTCATGCACATGCTATGCTATGCATGAAACTAGATTGTCATTTTGGATTTTACAAAAGTGGGAACAATAAAGAACACCTCAAAGGAACCGAGGTGTGAGTCCTTTGATGTTGCTAGGACTAAACCAACAATGATCAAAGTTAAATAAAATACAAATAAACAAGATGCAAAGTTCTTTTCATGAAAAATAAAGATAAAGAGGAGAGATTAGAAAACTTCACTTGAACTAAGGTGGGTGCCTCTTGCCCGCTCCACCTAGTGATGAAGTAATCTCCTAGAAATCGGCATCATCTCCTTCAATATCGGTATCCCAAATATCCCTAGAAGCATCACTTAAACTTGGATCCATGAATTCATCTTCTTCACTCTCAAGCTTCACCGTATCACCTCCACAAGAGTCGCCGCTCTCCTCCCCTTTGCGACCGTTTGCCCCTTCATTGGCCTTGTCCGAGTTAGGAAAGAGCAACTCCATTTGAGCCCATGAAGGAAAAGCTCCTTCTTCACTTATCCGTCCCTTTTGAACCATGTCGTGGTATTGAGGGTAAAGAGTATAATAGTTGTCCACCTTGGTTTCATATTGACGGTAGTGCAAGTCTTGCAAGATTCCCGTGACAAAATCGTCACGGGGGAGGATGAAGGGATTCGGATGGTTGTAAGGTTGGTAGGGAAAGGGGTAGGGAGGCACCTTTATCTTTTCACCTTGAGTTTGTTGTTCTTGTTGTTGTGGTGGAGGAGCTTGTGGGGGTGGAGCTTGCCTTTCTTGACTTTGAATGAGGTAAGAGGGTATTGGGGACAAGCTTCCTCTCCTTGGGGAGACTCGAGGTAGGTCGGCCATCGGAAGGTAGATAGGATCACTTCCTTTTGTCAACCATTTGATCCTTTTATCAACCCCCTCAAGGGTTATCCAATGGTGTTGGACAACAAGGAGGTCTTCATTAATTCTCATTCCTCCCGAGAGTGGAGTGTACTCATTGTTCTCATTGAACCTAGGATTAAAGTGCTTTGCTAGTCTTGTTATGAGTCCACCATTCACTATATGCTTCTTCCCATCATCATCACCATTTCGGAATTTCGCCCACTTTTCTAGCAAGACTAGCGGTGCATTGAGATGATACCCGTCTCTCCCTTGAATGTTTAGATAGGATTCCATGAACATGAGGTCCATTTGATTCACAATAGCCGGGTCTCGGCGGGCGAAAAGGGTACCCGAAAGAAATCGGTATGTGAGCCTCAAGATTGGGTTTTGGATGTGAAAAGCAAGACACTCTTTGGTAAGAATGAAGTCCCGGCCCGTCATGGCCCTCCACAAGGGCGCGACACTATACTTCTTGGGTCTTGATGTTCGGGTAGGCGAGACATCAAGACCGAACACTCTCGCAAATTCCACAAGGGTCATTGTTCTAGAGACATTTTCCAACCTAAACTCTATGCTAATCACCTTGTTTGAAGTTGTAATCTTTAAGCAACTCAAGAATTCGAGCACAAGAGACCGATAGGTGGGTTCAAACATGCGAAAGAGTGTTGAAAGACCAAAAACCTCAAATAAAGCCTCCACTTGGTGAAAGATTCCAAGTTTTCTCAAAGTATCATGACAAAGGAATTTAGTGGGAAGAATATTCTTACTTAAGAGTCGATGGAAGACCAATCGCTGCACATCATCAAGGAATTCCACATTCGAGAAGTCGTCGAGCCTTGTGAGGTCTACAATTTCCACATGCTCTCTTCTAATGGTGTTGAGATGTGAGGTAGAGGAACTTCCCACCATCCTAGGTCTTCTTGCATTTCTAAAGGAGGATCTTCTAGGTGCCATCCTTGAGTTCTTTTGATTTGGGTTATTTTGTTTGAAGATTTGCTAAGGTTGTTCTTTGTTGATTGAGAATTGGAAACCCTAGAAAATTTGGGGGTTTTTTGATTTTGAGGGTGAAGAGAGTGATTTGGATATGTATGGGAGTTACAAGGGGGTGAGTTTTATAGGGTGAGTGGAAGGAGTAGTGATGTGTCATTATATGGGTGGTGGGGTGTAATTTAATTGAGAAGAGTCGGGTCGAGAAACGGGCAGGGAGACGAGCGGATTCGAAGCTGAGACGCTCGGATTCTCCTCTCACGGGACGGGCGGATTCTGGGCAAGACGCCCGGATTCTGCCACAGAGTAAAATCCCAGAATTTTTCTCGCCTCAAGACGAGCGTCCCGAGCATAAGACGCTCGGATTCTTCAGGGTCAGGACGGGCGTCTTCTTGAGAAGACGGGCGGATTCTTCGACAGAGATTTTTCTTTGAAATGCTCAGGGGATAAGACGGGCGTCTTTCCACTAATCCGGCCGGATTCTCTCAGACGGGCGTCTTCTTCCTTAGGACGCTCGGATTCTTCATCAGTCCAGAAACCTTCAATTTCTCAACACTGCTGGACGCGCGGTTTTTACCTTGGACGTCCGTATTCTGCCAGGACGTCCGGATCTCCAGAGAGACGCACGGATTCTTGCTGCGGGTGTTGATTTCTTCTCCTTTCTTTCAATGCATCCCCACACTTAGGAATTTTATCCTTCCTTCATTCAAAAACTCATTAGTAACCCTCCCTCACTTGCGCTCATGAAAAGAATTTATGCTATTAAACAAATGCAATTAAATAATAAATACAAGTTAGAGGGTTAGTATATTTACAAATGGTGGTTTAGGGAGGACTCCACCAAACTCTCATTCTTGATGAGATGTCAAGGAGAAGGAGGACCGAGGTAGGTAGCCTCGACCTCTCCAACAAATGCTCCTTCATAGTATGGCTTCAATCTTTGACCATTTACCTTGAACTTGCTTCCATCTTCCGCCTTGAGTTCGAAATCTCCATACTTCCCAACTTCGGTTATCACATAGGGACCCATCCATCTAGAGTTCAATTTTCCCGGAAAGAGTCGGTAGCGGGAATTGAATAGAAGGACTTTGTCTCCCTTGTGCAAGGCCTTTTGTCGAATCCTCTTATCATGAAGCAATTTTGTTCCTTCTTTGTAAATCTTTGCATTCTCATAAGATTGTAGTCGGAATTCCTCCAACTCTTGGATTTGGATCATCCTCTTTTGACCGCTCAATTTGAGATCAAGATTGAGTGCTCGGATTGCCCAATAAGCTTTGTACTCCAATTCGATTGGCAAATGACATGCTTTTCCATATACAAGCTTGTAGGGGGAGGCACCTATGGGAGTCTTATAGGCCGTCCTATAAGCCCAAAGAGCATCATCAAGCTTTGTGCTCCAATCTTTCCGAGTCTTGTTCACAACTTTTTCAAGAATTTGCTTGATCTCTCTATTTGAAATTTCCACTTGACCGCTTGTTTGGGGATGATATCCCAAGCCGGTTCGATGTTGAACACCATATTTGGTCAAAAGGGATGCAAGCTTCTTTTCATGGAAATGTGTTCCTCCATCACTAATGATAGCTCTAGGAACTCCGAATCTTGGAAAAATTATCTTCTTGAAGAGCTTGGTGACCGTTTTTGCATCATCATTTGGGGTGGCAATTGCCTCCACCCACTTTGAAACATAATCTACGGCCACAAGGATGTACTTGTTCCCGTTAGATGTCACAAAGGGTCCTTGGTAGTCAATTCCCCAAACATCGAAAATCTCTACCTCTAGGATGCCTCTTTGCGGCATTTCGTTTCTCCAAGATATATTTCCCGTTCTTTGACAAGCGTCGCAATGAATGATGAATTCTCTTGTATCTTGAAACATCGTGGGCCAATAGAAACCCGATTGGAGGATTTTCGCAACGGTTCTTCTTGCTCCATGGTGCCCACCGTAGGGTGATGAATGACATCCTTCCAAGATTCCTTGGATTTCCCATTGAGGGATGCATCTCCGGTAGAGCCCATCACTACACTCCTTATAGAGGTTTGGATCATCCCAAAAGTATCTCTTCACTTCAAATAGGAATCTCTTCCTTTGGTTGTGGTTCAAATTAGGAGGGAGCACTTTTCCAACAATATAGTTAGCATAATCGGCAAACCATGGGGTGATGTGCCTTTCAAGTTGAGTTTGAATAGCCATCAAGATATCGTCGGGGAATGAGTCATTGATCGGGGTTTCTCCGTTTTCATCATGAAACCGGATCCTTGACAAGTGATCCGCCACTACGTTCTCGGCTCCTTTCTTGTCTCTTATTTCCAAGTCAAATTCTTGAAGTAGCAAAATCCATCTCAACAACCTTGGTTTTGCCTCCTTCTTTATCAAGAGATGTCGAAGAGCACGGTGATCCGAAAATACAATCACCTTGGATCCGAGTAAGTAGGATCGGAATTTATCCAAAGCATATACAATGGCAAGAAGCTCCTTTTCGGTTGCATCATAATTCACTTGAGAAGGGTCGAGGGTTTTGCTTATGTAATAGATGGCATGAAGAGCTCTCCCTACCCGTTGGCCAAGTACCGCTCCAACGGCGTAGTTGCTAGCGTCACACATAATCTCAAAAGGTAACTCCCAATTTGGGGGTTGGATGATTGGTGCCGAGATCAATGCTTCTTTGATTCTATTAAAAGCTTCAACACACTCGTCAGTAAATTGGAATTGGGCATCCTTAAGCAAAAGTTGAGTGAGAGGTTTTGCTATTTTAGAAAAATCTTTTATGAAACGACGGTAAAAACCCGCGTGACCGAGAAAACTTCTCACCCCTCTAACATTCACGGGGGGTGGGAGTTTCTCTATCACCTCAACTTTAGCTTTATCTACCTCGATGCCTTTTTCCGAAATCAAATGACCCAAAACAATTCCTTCATTAACCATGAAATGACACTTTTCCCAATTTAAAACAAGACTAACATCTTCACATTTATGCAACACAAGGGAAAGATTATGCAAGCATGAGTCAAAGTCCTTTCCATAAACACTAAAATCATCCATAAAAACTTCCATTATGGTCTCTAGATAATCGGAGAAGACACTCATCATGCATCTTTGAAAAGTAGCGGGGGCATTACATAATCCAAAAGGCATCCGTCTATATGCAAAAGTGCCATAAGGGCACGTGAAGGTGGTCTTATGTTGGTCATCCGGGTGTATAGGGATTTGGAAGAATCCCGAATACCCGTCAAGGTAATAAAAGAATTTGTTAGAGGCTAACCTCTCAAGCATTTGGTCAATGAATGGTAAGGGGAAGTGATCTTTCCTTGTTGCGGAGTTTAATTTACGGTAGTCAATGCACATACGCCAACCGGTGATCATTCTTGTGGGTATTAATTCATTCTTTTCATTTGTCACTACCGTAGTACCTCCTTTCTTAGGTACCACTTGGACGGGGCTAACCCACAAGGAATCCGATATGGGATATATGATTCCCGCATCAAGTAATTTCATGACTTCTCCTTTGACAACTTCTTGCATGTGGGGGTTCAATCTTCTTTGGGGTTGAATGGTAGGTCTATGGTCGTCCTCTAGATGAATCCTATGCATGCAAAAGTTGGGACTAATCCCCTTAAGGTCATCTAGACTATAACCTATAGCCTTTTCATGTTGTTTCAACACATTAAGCAATTTACCCAATTGGTCATCATCAAGTCTATCGTTAACAATCACGGGTTTGGTCTTTGATTCATCAAGGTAAGCATATTTCAAATTTGGGGGAAGGGGTTTCAAAGTAGGAGTTTGTACCTCACTTTCCTCCTTTGGAGTTTCATTGAGAATTTGCTCCATCTCCATTAAACATTCCATTCTCATGACATATTCTTCTTCACTTTCATTAACCTCATCATATTCAAATTCCATGATGGGTTCCTCTTGCTCTTGAGTTTGTAGAATATCTTCTAGGATAGATTGCTCATCCTCTATGGGTTGACATGCTTCTACTAGAATGTTATGCACCAACTCGGATTGTGCATGAGTGAGTTCCTTGTTAGCTAGAGCGGCCTCAAAGAGATCCACCTCCAACTCCCAATACATGCTCTTAGCCTTACTTGCTTCTAAGGCTTCTAATGCTTGCATGGGATCCTTGAAAGAAGGGATACTCAAGTGGTCCTCTACAAAACAATCTATGAAATCCATTCTCGCAAAATATCAAACAACTCGAAAACAATTAGAGCAAACCTTGAGGAGTTTTACTTCCCCAAGGTGAAAAAGACACAACTAAAAACAATAAAAGAAATCTTAAATCAATTAAACACCGTCCCCGGCAACGGCGCCATTTTTGATCGGAGCCATTTGGTGTTCACAATTAAGCATATGTGGTCGTTGGTCAATGGTCGATACAAAACACAATTTATACTTCACAAACAACTCTACAATTAGTAAAGAGGCAAGTAAAGGTCGGATCCCAAGGGACGGGTATTGAAATGAAGATTATATTGTAACTAGTGGTGTCTAGGGGTGTCACAAATTGGGTTGATGTAGAAGGTCACTAAACTAAAATAGCAATGAAAATAAACTAACAAGGTAGATGAAATAAGGGTGTAAACAATTGATTAAAAGCACTAGGGTGTCATGGGTTCATAGGGGAATCATGGGATATGATCATACAAACATGTTCTCAAATTATAAGCAAGCAATTATTGTTGTGATGGATTGAGTTGGGTTATATCTTACAATCCTAGGAAAGTTTGGGTCCGGAGCCGAATCTCTTGGATTGTACAACACCTACAAGTCGACTTAATCTTCCCTACTTAACACATGCATGATCTAACAAGACTCGAGTTGGGTTATGTCTTACAAGTCAAGTTGAAAGGATAGAAGATGATAGTAAATGCAAGGATTCATAGGCTTAGCATTTCATCAAATATAACATGTGCATGTATTAAGATCAAAACAAGCAAGCAAATAAGATATGAAAGCATATTAATTTAAGCATGAATCATTCCCCATGTTGGTTTCCCTAATCACCCATTAAACCCTAGCTAAGAGACTACTCACTCATTATCATATTGATCATGCTAGAAAGGTTGTCAATCATACTAACATAATGAAACATGATGAATAAATGAAAGTAATTAGCAATAATTAAAAAGGGATTAAGAGATTATACCTACTAATGATTCCAAAATAATAATGCAAAGAATAATAGAAGAACTTGATGATTGATGGAAGGTTGTCAATCTCCCAATAAACCCAATAATCTTCTAATTACCCAAAATAAAGTAAGAACAAGAGAGAGATTGAAGAACTAAAACTTGGATTAAAACTTGATTAATATTTGATTACAATATTGAAGAGAGATTTGATTGATATTAACTACTCTAATTTTTGATAAGAAGAACATGCTCCTCTAATTAGACTAATGGGGTATTTATAGTGAAAATTAGGGAGGATGCATTAGGGTTAACTAAGGGCTAAACTAGTAATTACACTTTTTAAGTTGAGCAAGGAGCCTCCGGGATTATCCGAGAGAAGGGCTTCTCCATTTCGTAGCTTGAAGAACGAAATCGTGTCTGTTGTCGCGATCCGTCCGGGCCGGGAGCGGGAGTCGGGACGGCCGGATCTGGGATGGACGATCCGAGCGGATCAAGGAACAAGACGCTCGGACTGGGCATGGGGAATCCGAGCGGATTCTGGTGAGGACGCTCGGATCGGGGGCGAGGACGGGCGGATTCTCTACAATCCGTTCGGATTGTAGTTCAACAGCTTTCCTTCTTCTTTTTCTTCCCTTTTCTTCATGAATTCCTTGGGGATTTCCTTGGGGACTCAAGGATCCTTTTCTCAACAATGCTCTTCTACTATGCTATGTACAAAGGCCTTCTAGTCTTGTCTCTCCTTGATGCTTGGTCATTGAATATGATCAATTTAGCCTTGTTTTGCCATGAAAATGCAAGATTCTTACTCCTTTCCTACCAAGGGATCAAAATCTCAAAGAATATGCAAAACAAAGAACTAAAGATAAGAAATGACCCAAATAGGCACTAAAAAGCATGGAAACAATGGTAATTCGGGGGCTAAATATGCGCCAATTATGGTCGCATCAGTGTCCCAACACAACACCTTCTTGTACCATAAAATGGCACTTCTCCCAATTAAGTACAAGGTGAGACTATTGACACTTGCTCAAAACTTTCTCCAAATTCATTAAACAACTTTCAAAACTTTTCCCAACAACCGAGAAATCATCCATGAAAACTTCCATTTCTTGTTCAATGAAATCGGAGAAAATTGACATCATAGCTCTTTGAAAGGTAGATGGGGCATTACATAGCCCAAATGGCATCCTCCTATATGCATAGGTGCCGAATGGACAAGTAAAGGTGGTCTTTTCTTGGTCACTTGGATGGATAGGGATTTGGAAGAATCCCGAATAGCCATCCAAGAAGCAAAAATAGTTGTGTTGAGCTAATATCTCTAGCATTTGATCCATGAACGGTAAGGGAAAGTGATCCTTCCGGGTGGATTTGTTCAACTTCCTATAATCCACACACATTCTCCACCCGGTTACCATCCTTGTAGGAATCAATTCATTCTTGTCATTTCGCACCACCGTCATTCCTCCTTTTTTCGGAACTACATGTACCGGGCTTACCCACCTACTATCCGAGATAGGATAGATAATGCCGGCGTCAAGTAGCTTGAGGACCTCTTTCATCACAACCTCTTTCATTATGGGGTTAAGCCTTCTTTGTGGCTCAATGGAGGATGCATCCTCATTTTCAAGTAGAATTTTATGAGTACACAAAGAGGGACTAATCCCTTTGAGGTCACCAATCGTGTACCCAAGGACACCCTTAAACCTTTTAAGAAAAGAAATTAGTTTTGAGGTTTGGGTGTCATCAAGTGCACTATTGATGATGACGGGAAAAGTGGAATTATCACCTAGAAATTCATATTTCAAAGAAGAGGGAAGAGGTTTAAGTTCAACCGTAGGAGGAGGCGTGGAACTCTCCTCCTTCTTACCGACTTCCAACACTTCAAACTTGGGAGCTTGTTCATGAATTGGAGCCAAATCCAACATCCATACATATGCAAGAGTCTCAATATCTTTGTCATCGACCTCATACCCACTAACAAGACAAGTTTCCAAAGGATCCATAGAGGAAGCTTTTGGGTCATGCTCCTCCATGGGATTCTCAAGAATGTCCACAATGCAACAAGTGTCACCTAGAGATGGAGCTTCCATGGACTTGTGGAGTTCAAATTCCACTCTATCTTCACCCACTTGCAAAGATAGCTTGCCACTCTTTACATCGATCATAGCTCCACCCGTGGCAAGACAAAGTCGCCCCAAAATAATAGGCACATTGTAATCCTCGGGCATATCCATAACAAAGAAATCACATGGTATGATAAGCTTCCCAACAACCAAGGGTACATCTTCAATCACACCAATGGGAAATTTAACAGACCGATCGGCTAGTTGAAGTGAAACTCTAGTTGGCTTCAAATCTCCCAAATCAAGCCTCTTGAAAATTGAAAGTGGCATGAGGCTCACACTAGCCCCCAAGTCACACAATGCTCTTTTAATAGCCACCCCTTGGATAGAACAAGGAATTGAGAAGCTACCTGGATCTTCTAACTTGTTCGGGAGCTTGTTGGTGTGAGTAAGAATAGCACTACATTCCTTAGAGAGGTTGATGGTTTGCACCTCTCCATTCTTCTTTTTCAAAGTGACAAGTTCCTTAAGAAACTTGCCATAAGATGGGATTTCGGTAATCATATCAAGAAAAGGAATAGTGACATTCATTCCCTTCAAGATCTCAACAAACTTCTCATATTTCTTTTCAATTCTAGGCCTTGCAAGCCTTTGTGGAAAGGGTACCGGTGCTACATACTCCCTTGGTGATGGAGTACATTCTTTGGCCTTAGTTGCAATAGGCTCATCTTGCTTTGGAGGATCAATCATCTCCACCTCCTTAGACTTCTCCACCACAATCTCATCTTCTTTCACAACTTCAACCGGGTGCTCTTTCATTACTTCATTAGTCACCCTCTTCCTCTTCCACTTAGGAGATTTCTCAATCTCCTCCAATTGCTTTCCACTCCTCAAAAATACCGCATTCATCTCCCTTGGGTTAACCGTATTACCCGGAAACTTCCCCGGATTTTGAGCCAATTGACTCAATTGTTGAGAAATTTGGGCCACATGAGTTTCCGTAGCCTTTTGTGATGCCTGTATTTCATCATTAACCCGGTTTTATGAGGCAATGTGGTTATCAAGCTTTGAGTCGGATTTTTGATTTGCAATAACCAATTGTTCAAAGGCTTGTTCCCAAGATGGTTTTTGAGGGGTTTGGAAGTTTTGGTTTTGTGGTTGGAAATTTTGGTTTTGTTGTTGATTGAAATTTTGCCCCTTGAAACCCCCAAATGGTTGTTGGTTTTGGGTGATGAATTGTTTCCCTTGGAAACCGGGTGGAATTCGTCTTTGGAATTGAGAGTTTTGATTGAACCTTTGTTGTTGTTGAGGTTGGGAAGTGGTTGGATTTTGAATGTTTTGTGAAGCATAAGACAAGAAAGGGTGAGTTCTTTTTCCATTGACGAATTGGTTGTTGTTATTATTGTTGAACCCTTGTCTTGCACTAGTTGATTCCCAAACTCCATTCGCTTGCTCGTAGCATTCCTCTTGGAGGGGTGCAATCAAGGGACACCCAATGGGAGTGTGCCCTTGTTCACCACACAACTCACACGACAAGACTTGCCTCATATCGGAGCCTTTAGGTTTTGAATTTAGCAAAGCGACTTGTTGGGTGAGTTCATCTAGCATACCCTTAACCTCCACATTCAAAACCGAATTAGAATCCTTGCTCTTTCCCTTTCTCATTTGCCTATCACTTCCCCATTCCATAGTTCTTGAGGCCATCTCCTCAATTAGTTCCTTTGCCGCTTTATGCCCCAAAATGTCTAAGGCACCTTTTCCCGATCCCGCATCCAATGAAAGCCTAAGGTCTTGAGTCAACCCTTTGTAAAAGTTGTTCACTAGCTCGGCCTCGGAGATGCCATGGTGAGGGCATAACCGTTGGAGCTTCTTATACCGTTCCCATGCCTCATATAAGGTCTCATCCTCTTCTTGAGTAAAGCCTTGTAGTTCACTCTTGACTTTGGCCGTTCTTGAGGGTGGGAAATATTTGTTTAAAAATGCCGAAGCCAACTCATCCCATGTTTTGAAGGAATCCGGGTCACAATTCTTCAACCAATCCTTGGCCGAACCCCTAAGAGAACGGGGGAACAACCTAAGGCGAACCGCGTCATCGGAAACCCCATTTGACTTGTACATATCACAATTTTCAAGGAAATCATTTAGACGATCATTTGGATTCTCCAAGGGACCTCCTCCAAATTGGTTGTCTTGAACAAGGTTGAGCAAGGCATTTTTAATCTCAAAGTTATTAGCTTGAATTCGTGGCCTTTGGATGCTTGGATTGACTATGTGCTTAGGAGTCATAGTGTCTCTTATCGGAACCGGATCACCCATGGTGTTAGGTTCTTCTTCTAAAACCCCAAAAGGATTTTCAAACACTTCGGTAGCTTCTTGGTGATTAACTTCTTTAATTGGTGGTGTATCAAGTAAACCCCTTCTTCTTAGAGAATTAAGTCTTCTTGTCGTGGCTTCAATTTCGCGATCAAGTGGATATGTTGGTTGACCTCGTCTTCGTCGCCTACTCATGCAAAAGACCTAAGCACTTGAAAGAAAGGATTAGTAACAAAGGACTTAGTCTAAACTAGAACAAAAACGATTAATATCAAGCCGTACTCCCCGGCAACGACGCCATTTTGATAGTGGGTAGAGGCCGTCGTACCCGATCAAACAATTTACTCAACTAGTAAAGGGTAGTCGAGGTCGAACCACAAGGAGCAAGGGTGATTACTAATTGTCTAAATTCTTGTGCTTAGCTAAGTCGGATAAAACAAGGATGAGTGATTATCTAATTAAACTAAACTAAATAACAAATGAATAGAAATACCTAATGCAAATGCAAAAGAATAAAAGCAAGCTAAAATAATGCGGTTTTACTCAATAAATTAAGGACCTAGGGCGCGACTAAACCACCGACATTCGTAATAAATCATGAGTTCCTTCAACTAGTTGTTAAGGGGGAAGTGTATTGGGTGGAGACGCCTCTAATTCGCCCACCAACTCCCTTCCGGGCTCATGGTGGGACACTAGTGATACCGAATCAACTCACTCCCGGGCTCATGACTCGATTCCCCCCGACTCAAGACCCAAGGCTCACCAAAGTGGGCCCACTCCGCTCACCTCTCATCAAGATCAAGGGCTTAAGCCCGCGATAAACTCCCGGTCATCCCTACCCTTCTCCCGAAGGCGAACTTCAAACCGAAAAACAAAGGCACCCCACTTGGGTTCTCCCTCCCGAGCTCAACCCAAGTCGGCACACGACCAAAAAGGGGTAACGTAATCAATCCCAACCTAACCAACTCCCGTTGGTGGACAAGGGTCAAAATCGACAATTACTCCCAAATAGACACAACAATTCAATTCCTTTGTTAAAACCCAACAACCCCTCTTCGACAACTAATTTAATGAAACTCAATTAGATAAATTACTCATGTTAGGGTCTAATCGCACCCTAGTGAAAATACTACTCACTAATCATATTTAGTCCAACACAAGACACATTAAATACTACATTAAATATGAAATTAAACATAATTTGACAATAAAGGTTCCAACTTTGAACAAATCTAATAACTAATATGATTAACTAACTCTAAACATGATAAGAGTATTAAAGACTAAAACTTTAACTAATTAAGGATGATTAAACTAATTAAAACACAATAATAATAAAAATAACAATAAGAAAGGAAATAAAGGGGGGAAGTAATTCATACCAACTTGTAATTAAATGGAAGTAAAAGGATATATCTTCATATAAATGTTGTAAATTGAGGAGGTAAATAAAAAACTTGATGGTCTCAAGTTAAACCTTGCAAGTGCACGATATTATCGTTGTACACTTTAAAGGGTCGATCCCACAAGGAGTAGGTGGAGTACTAATCGTTCTAATTCACCGGTTTAGCTAAGTCGATAAATGACAAAGAGGGTGGTAACAAACTAGCACTTAAACTAACAAATTTAAAGACTATAAACTAGACAAGATAAGAACAAGCTAAAAGATAAAGGATAGATCAAATAAAGAGAAGGACTAGAACTCGGTTCTCCCACGAAAATAAGTAACTCCACATACTAATCGTCTCAGCTAATCAAACGGGGTAGAAAGGTAAGGAGGAGATGGCTCTAATTCGCCTAGAACCTCCCTTCCGGTCTCGCAATAGGACACTAGCTACTCCGACTAACCCCCCTCCTGGGTTCGAAAGCCGGTATCCCTAACTCAAAACCCGACAACCCCAAGAACATGCATTTTCCCAAGGAGGTCAAGTAAATGGTCAAGGTCATTAAGCACTCATCATATTCCGGGTCATCCCACTCCCCCTTCCGGAGGTCGATTTCAAACGCTAGCCTAGAGGCACCCTCCCTCGGTTCTCCCTTCCGGTCTCAACCTTAGTTGGTGACAAGGGTCGGTTCCCAAATATCCGACTAACAACCTAACCAACTTCCGTTGGTGGACAAGGGTCAAAAGTCGACACTACCCGGAAACCAAACCTTAAGCATGCAAATTCCTCTAAGCTACCGTCACCAATTTCCCCCACAAATTAGCCTAATGATGATTAATTAGTGAAATTACCCATATTGGGTCAAACCGAGTCCTAAAAGGAGACTACTCACTAATCATGTTTCTAAAGGCAAAATAAACAACAAAGATAGAGTCTTTAAGCATAAACATGGTGATAGGATGAATTCTACTTCTAAACATGCAAATATCCAACGATAATTATAAAGAAAGATGGTTTTAATCTAATAACAAGGATGAACAAACAAAAAGACACAATCTTTAACACAATCAACTCAAAGATTAAGTCTTTGAGGACAACTAGCAAGGATGAACAAAGGAAAGAGAAACAATGAAAAGATGAACAATAAAAAGATGAACAATGGTGAAAACAACAACAACCAAACAACAAAGATGCAAATTTAACATAAACAATCAAACAAACTTGAAGGAAAAGCAAATGTAAACAAATGAAATTAAAGAGAGAAAGAGAAATTGAAATATACCAACAACAAGAACAATTGAGAAAACAAGGAATTTGGTGAAAGAAAGCTTGAATCTTGTAAATTGTTTGAAGGATTGTCACAAATTACAAGGGGTTTTTCTATTTCTTCCACTAAGAGTTGCTATATGATGATAATCTACTCAGAAAACTCAAGTTTTTTGCTTATATACTAGGTTACAAATCAAGTAAAAACGACTTAAAACAATGTCGTTTAAGCTAATAAGAGTATTGCGCGAATCTGGAGATGCGCACTGTCGAGTTGAGATACGCACGGTCAGATGCGCACGGTTTGTGCTTTCCTGTAAGAGATGCGCATCTTGGAGATGAGGAAGGCACTGTTAGATGCGCACGGTCTGTACCTTCCTGGAAGAGATGCGCATCTTGCTTCTGGATACGCGCTAGACTCAGCCTTTTGTTCTCTTAAGCCTTTTATTCCGTCTTGGGTTGGGCTTGTGGTCATGTGTATCACATATGGGCCTCCCTTAGTGGGTGTAGTATTGTTAAATCATCATCTTTCCTACAAAAAATGGATAAACACAACCAAAACCGAAACAAACTTTCAAAAGAACGGGATTTGAGCATTATATGGAACTAAAACCTTGAAATGCACATAAAATACATTCAAGTGAGCTATAAGCAAAGGTTCTTACGCATAAAAAGAGCGTAAATAACGAAGTTATCAAAAGGCCACTTGGTCGAGTGGTCACGCCACTCGGTCGAGTGTGGGTTTTTACAGGAGGTTCCCAGAACCTATCTTTAAGCCTACTCGATCGAGTGAGAGAGGCACTCGGTCGAGTGAATAGGGCACTCGGCCGAGTGTCGCTGGGTAGTCCCAATTTCGCCATTAATGGTCTCTAAGCTTCCTTATGGTTGAACATACATGCAATGGGGTCCAAATGGTGATCACTACACCATCCTACTATGTAAGGTCTACTAGTATTGGCCTTATGGCCGGCTTACAACATAAAAACTAAATTGTTAAAAGTTTCAAACGACAATTAAAGTCTTAAAGATCTCAAATTATAAGGCCACAACTACTTGGAGGACTTCCTCTTCTTGCCAATGCTAGACATCCACCTTGCCCACCCGGAGCGACTCTTCCCCGCCTTGCTTCCTCCTTCCGCTTGCTCCTCCTCCTCTTCCTCATTTTCCTCTTCTTCTTTCGGTTCCTTGCGAGCCGCCGCCTCCCATACTTCATCAAGCTCCATGGCCTAGCTATGCTTACCAAGGGAGTGGAAGTGTAAAACGGACCTCTAGGCCTTACATGACTTACATAATCTTACACAAGAAAATGACATAAAGTAAAAAGCATAAAAGTACAACCTTCCTTTGGCTTGTTCTATTGACTTATTCATGACTACAATTTACACTCATAGACCTTCAAATTTACACTCGTAGACCTTCAAATTTACACTTAAAATACTACATTTACACTTGTGAAGCATCACATTTACACTCGGTAACATGTTAAGATTATATAAATTCAAATTTTTATATAGAAAATTGCCTAAAAAATCAAATTTACACTCTTAAAATATTACATTTACACTCGTAAAACATCAAATTTACACTCGTAAAATGTTAAAATTATATAAATTCAAAATTTCCGTCAAAAAAAATCAAATTTACACTCTTAAAATATTACATTTACACTTGTAAAACATCAAATTTACACTCGTAAAATGTTAAAATTATAAAAATTCAAAATTTCCGTCACAAAAAAAATCAAATTTACACTCTTAAAATATTACATTTACACTCGTAAAACATCAAAGTTACACTCGTAAAATGTTAAAATTATATAAATTCAAATTTTTCGTCATAAAAAATTCAAAATTACACTCTTAAAATATTACATTTACACTCGTAAAACATCAAATTTACACTCGTAAAATGTTAAAATTATATAAATTCAAATTTTTCGTCATAAAAAAATACACTAAAAAAACTTCAAAGTTACACTCGTAAAATGTTAGAGTTACACTTGTAAAAATTTTTGCATACAAAACCGCCTCAAAAAATCAAAGTTATACTCATAAAAGTCATACAACATTACATTTACACTCATAAAATTTGAAACTCAAAACTGATTAATTAGGGGCTAGAGAGTGAAAGAACATTTAATTAGTGTATAGAAATTTGATTAGTGATAATTTTTTTTTTTTTTCAATCTCAACTATCCATTTCAATCCAAGTGGTGAACTCATTAGAACTCCTCTATATATAAGATTGTAACACCCGAGGCTTATTATTACTTCACCTAAATCTAAAAAACTTGCGTGTTTTCATTTTGAAAATCGTTTTTAAATTTTAATCATAAATATACTTATAAATATACAAAATATCAAAAAGTGGCACATTTTGTTATAAAGTGGTCACTATTTACCGTAAAGTGGTCCCTAATCCCTATTTATCGTGAAGTGGTCATTATTTATTGTAAGTGGTCACTATTTACCAAAAATAGTCACATTTTGCTAGACCTGGCAAACAGATCAGGTCGTGTCGTGTTCGTGTTCGTATCAATATTAAATGAGTCACCACTACCACAACCCTAACCCGACCCAATTACATAAACGGGTCATTTGTCTCAACCCTAACCCAACCCATTTAATTTTTCTATAACCCAACCCGACCTGTTTAACTCATTTATCTTTTAACAGGTCATGTTTAACCCATTTATCTTTTAGCGGGTTAATTTTAACTCACTTAACCCGTTTAACCCAATAAACTAATAAAATAAACTAAGTTTTATAAGCCTATTATCCCTAAAATGAGGAATCAAAATATTTATTTGTAAGTTGTTTGGGTTGATTATTGATTCAACCTAAATATATCATGACACTTTTAAATAAGCGGGTTATTCGTGTCGGATTCGTGTCAAAAGAGCTCAACCCTAACCCGACCCATTTAAGTTTCGTGTCGTGTCCGTGTCAACCCAATTACTTAAATGGGTCATAATGTCTTGACCCTAACCCGCTAACTTCGTGTCGTGTTTTCGGATCGTGTCAATAATTGCCACCTCTACATTTTGCTAAAAAATCCGGGAAAAACGGCCGCGCATGAGATTTACTGATAAAATATAATGTAATACAATGTATTTACAGATTTTTATCAATTTATGTTTCTTTAAAAAATCACACAATTTTTTGAAATTGTTATATGGTAAGATTTCTTCTTAAAACCTGCATATAGAGAGTCTATTGAATAAGTCCTTAAAAATTGTTTGTTAAGAGCATCTTTAGGCTAAATGACATATAATTATTTTCTTGTTAGTAATGATAGAGTTAGCTTTATCGTTTTGTTATAGCTAACAAAAGGTACTTCCAAGAATGTCTCTTTCGTCTCTCTTCTGTCTGTCACTACTTCTTGTTTTTAAGTGACTAACTTACATTTTTTAAGAACTTGTAAATGTCCATAATTTTGCCTTTACATGTTATTGACTGCTCAATGGTCTTAACCACAATTTTCATATTTTATTAATTCCTTGTTGGAACGATTAATGAAAAAAAGTTAATTTCATCTCATTTCAATTTAACTCAGCTCTATTTAATTCAGTTTCAATCCGTTCTCTTCAACTCATCTCTTTACAAAATAAACTTTTATTTCAACTCCATTCATTTCAGCTGAGCTCGCTCAGTTTAGTTCAATACAGTTCAAATTCATTCAATTCAATTCAGCTCATTTCAGCCGAAAAGAGCAGAGCCTTAGTTGATCACTTGATCGTCTATTTGATATATATCGTTATAATAATGACCAAGGGTATAACATACACGAAAATCTATAACTTGTAGTTGATGTAATTAACGGAGCATAATAATTAGGGTAATTTAATTAATAAATACAACCTTATATATACCACTTTTCTCAAATAACTACCTTATAAAAAAAGTTTCAAAAATTACTACTTATAAAGCATAAGTGTGTATAATTTGCTACCAAAGTCACTTTTTGGTATAAAAGTATGCAAATTGACCAAAATACTCTCACTTAAGTATTTCACTATTCTCCACATTATCCCAATAAACACTTTTCTCCACAATACCCTCACTTAAGTATTTCACAATTCTCCACATTATCCCAATAAACACTTAACTAAACACTTTTCTTTTCTTCAACTTATTTCTCCTCTCTTCATATCTCCTTTAATCAAACTGTAAGCACCAATCTTATCATCTACACTTAACAAATCGACCATCAACACTTAACAAACTAAACTAAAACCCTAATTCTGTGTTTCAGTTTTATTAATAACAACCCAAATTAAATTTTATATTAATTAATTAAATTAAATCCCTAATTTTGCGTTTAATCTTTAATTAATTAGAAACCTAATTTTGACTTAGAACCCTAACTTTGTTGTTGTTTAATGCAGTAGTGATGTTGTCCATATGAATTTGATTGGTGTTTGTATTGTAACTTGTAAGAATGATTAATGAACCAAAAGCGATACATTGTAAATACTTGGTTGCTTTAATGTGGAGAATATGTATGTAAAAGTGGAAGAACTTATTATAAGAGGGGTATTTTGCATCTATATAGTGAGATTTGAAACATTCAACTTAGTTGATAATAAATTGATAAGTGTTGTTCGTTGATGAGATTTGGTTTAATGAAGGAAGATATAGACGAAAAAGAAGAAGATGAATAGATGAAGAAAAGGTGTAAAGAGGTAATAGAAGGAAATATTAGAAGAGGGGTATTATGGTCAAAAATTTTATGTTTTAGAAGGAAAATTCAAATTGTATCGGAATATTCAATTTTAAGACACTGGAAAGTGATTGCGGTAGCAAATTATACATACATATGCTTTGTAAGGTAGTAATTTTTGAAACTTTTTTTATAAGGTAGTAATTTAAAAAAAAGTGATATATATATATAAGGGTGTATTTATTAATTTACCTCCATATAATAAAATGTATTATTAAGAATAATATGGTTATAGTATCATAAATTCATAATCCGTTAACTACTTTTCATTCGGAGCTATATTTTTTTTAACTACTATGTTAAAAGCACTATACTATTTACTTGTATATTTGAATTTCATTTTTTTTTCTTCATTTTCAATGTTTTACCTTTATTTTCGTTTTACTAACCTACTAGTATAGATCCCGCGCCAATGCGCGGTTTTGTAGATAGGTATATCAGAGAAAATAATAATTATACTAATATTATTTAACTCCATTTAATATTTTATTATACAATTTACTATTAGTGGTGTTTTGTATTAAGAGGTATAAAGAAATGGTTCAACACTTCTAATCCGTATAAGATTTTTGGTTTCTTGAAACAACTTTGTTTAAAGAAATATTATTATTATAACATTATATGAATTTATATCCACCAAAAGCGTAATATAACTGTTAATTAATGTCTTTAATAATACAATCAGATAAGATATGTGTTCTAATATGGAGTATATACTTATGTATATATGTTAAATAAAAAAATTAACCGAAATTTAAACGTTTCACATAGTATTAAGCAAAGATAGATAATAAGTTAAGTGTAAGGAAAAAAATAGGCTAGAATTATAAATTTGCTAAACTAAACAGTTAGGCCCAATTGTAGATATGATATAATTTAAGCCCAACTATAGAGTAATTTTCATTTAGGCGGGAAAATATTGGAGGTTTCTTATTCTTTTAGTTTAAGGAGGATTACGTACTTGATTACTTCTCTCTACTCCATGTTTTCAAAAATATGTATGGCCGTATGGGCGATATTAAAAATGGTGCAAAATTTCCCGAAATACGATGAAATACGACACCACGAATATATATATATATATATATATATATATATATATATATATATATATATATATATATATATATATATATATATATATATATATTGCTTCTCATAGTAGGAATTAAAAGTAAGAATGCAATGACAAATATATTTTACAAAGCGTTTCATTATAAACGGAGATATTCGTCTATAGCTATAGACGGGCTAAATATCCATCAACTTTAAGCAAAACGGGCCAAATGTCACCACATTAACGACAAATGTCACCAGTATTATTTCCATGTGATAAACTACCTGTTGTAGCTTAGGAAATGACACTGATGATATTTGGTGTTAAGGTGGTGACATTTGACAGGTTTTGCTTAAAGTGGGTGAATATTTGACCCGTCCATAGTTATAGACGGATATACGCCGTCTATAATGAAAATTTGTGTATATTTTATATAAAAAAAAGGAATATTATAGTAGTAAAACTAATAATAATGACCATGATTATTAGCTCCAATGAAGTTTTCTAAGTGTTCACTAGTCAATAAATTAATCAAATGTCCCACCTTTATATGTACTACTATACTACTATGCTTTTCTCTCATAATTCACTCCCTTCATCTAGCTCCTCTACACTTCCACCCTATGTTATCTACATATTAAACTCTTCTCCATCACACCAATTATATGATATATCTCCCCACTTTAGCTAATTTAAACATCACCACAAAAATTATGGCTAAAAAACTTTCCACACAACAAACAATTCCCTTCATTTTATTAACATTATTATCATTAACACAAAAGTCCCTACAAGACAACCCTTATGTATGCCCATACCCTTGTCTACCACCACCCATAGGTGGATCCACATACCCTACCCCAACACCACCCTCCTCCCCAACCCCAACCACTTCAAATTGCCCACCGCCGCCATCACCACCATCCGAACCGACATATTACGAGTCACCACCACCACCAGCATCACCAGAGCGATACTATTACTCACCACCACCACCATCATCTTCAGGGTATACTCCAAGTTATGAGTATTACCCTCCACCTGGTGGGTCCACATACCCTGGCTATTATGGTAATGCACCACCGCCACCTAACCCCATTTTGCCGTACTTTCCTTTCTATTATAGGAACCCACCTCCACCAAATTATGATCAGTCTTCTGCTACAAGTCTTGTGACACTCATGAAGCAACACCCTTTACAAAATTTAAGGGTGATACTAATCTTGTTATTGTCTACTATTGCTCTTGTATGTTGGAGGTAAAATCATAAGGTTAAGTATTTGTGAAAAGGTTTGAGATTATATTATATGTAAATTTAGAGTTTTTTATTTTTATTACAAGCATCAGTCTATGTTAATAAAATTACTTGTTACTCCCTCCATTCCATTTCTATTGTCACCTTCTCTCCGACATCAAACGTTACCGTGCATTTCGGGGGAACCTTGTCACTTACGGAGTACATTGTTGCTAATTATATTATGCATATATTGTTTTTAATTCCAAGTTTTCCACCTTATCAAAGGGTAAATTGATGTGGTATACGCGTAGCTAAAATTCTCTATGTATCACTTTGAATTGTATTCATCTATCTATATATAACTTCATGAACTTTGTTTATAATGGAGTACTTGATAGTTGATACTACGTAATTGCTTCTCCTCTGTTTCACCTTCTCCTCGGTTTCACAATAATTTTAAGGTAGAATTACGACCTCAAAACAGAGAACGTTAAATTATATGGTCTTAGGCTGCGCCCACAAGTAGGAGACAAAAAAATCTACGTGTTAAGCCTAACTGCCTAAGTGAGGTTTCATCCTAAATCCTAAAACCAATTGATAATAATGTGTGGAGTATCTCATAGGTGTATAAAATAAATTACACATATCTTTGGCATGGATTGGAGCCTATTTCTTCACATCAACAGAATGGATTATATTAAAACAAGGGGATTACTCTCAATACCAAAATCAATATTATTTAGTTTCGTCACATAAACATGTTACTGTATCAAAATCGCCATTGTGGTTACAACAAAAAAAACATAAGCATGTTAGTGTGTTAAGAGTGAGAGTGATTTATCAGAGTAATATTTGACATCAACTACAAGTTTTTGGTAGCTCAAGTGTCTATTGGCAAAATATCCCTTATGTTTTGCTTTATACGGAGTAAGTCATTTTGTAAGTAAATTTCTGCATATTTTGCTATAAGCGGTAGTAAGGCTAGTGAGTAGTGACCAATACATCCTACACTACAATAATGTATTGCCGTTCATGAAGATCATGACATTAAGAAATATTTGATAGGCACCGTTGGATGAGCATATTACGATCAAAGCAAGGAAAGAAAGAAGTTTCGGAGAAAGTTTAATTAAGTGCCCTTTCTGGCTAAAAGTCCTTTATGCTTTTTACAAGGGCGATTCCATATCGTTGTCAACCTTGAGCCAATTGCACAACTACTTTACTCGTCTAATAGTCTTTAAAATAAGGACACCTTAACTACCCATCATAATGTGATTAATGTCATACAAATATCTCCTTCATCTATTTACATTTTGTTAAAATTCCAAGTCAAAATCTAGAATTTAAGATTTTGCACATGATACTTCTCAGGTTTAATTTTTGAGCACATCTACTTTTACTCGTTAACTCGGTCAAATATTTTGGACGGCAAAATGCTGAATGGTAATATTTTTGGGGGGAAAGTTAGTTAGACAAACTAGTTTATGAAACTGCACAAAATACTAGGTGAACCCGGACACAGCCTAGATGAGGGGCCAGGCCTGATGGAGGTGGATCCAGAACCGGCAGGGGGCTAGTCAGGGTAGGTGAAAGTTGGACCCGGGAATGGCCCGTGTAGGTGGGACGGTCAGGTCGGGCTGTGTACGGGCCAACCGGACCGGGTGAAGAGTGACTCGACTGGCATGTAAACCGCAAATCCAAAAACTGCCTGTTTTTCATCCAAACCGTAATAATAAACAAGTAAACCGCACATCGAAAAGTTGCATGTTTTTCATTCATGATCAAAATATTTTTCCAAGAGTCGAACTTTACAAGTTAAATAGAAAATAAAAGACTGTTAATTTTTGGAAACACTCCTAATAAATGAAGAACTTTTAGTTAATTCTCTAAGAGGTTTATCAGTAAATCTGATGAGATTGTAAGCAAATGCTCCAGCAATAGTTCCAATGGGTGGGCCTATTATGTATACCCAAATGCCTTTGTAGTTGTGCTTCACCATTGCTGGCCCTAGGCTTCTTGCTGGGTTCATCGATGCTCCCGAAATCGGCCTGCCCCAAAATCAATTGAATTAAAATCTCAAATTATATTTTATAAGACGATCAAACTCAAATGGACCCGGTATTACGCAAAATACAATCTCAATTGTAAATGCATATAGTTTAATTGTATCATTAAAACATTATGTAAAAGTCGTAGAATATGATTATCTTTTTTTCGATGTTCATTTTGAAAAGTCATAGTCGACGGGTGCTACAAGATGGAGTTACTGTCGTCTAATATTACAATCTCATAGAGTTGGAGGGAGTGTATAAGAAAGTTACCCTGCAACGAAGACATTGAGCATTATGGTCATTCCGACAGCAATTCCAGCCAACTCGCCGATCTAAAACAAATACATAAACCACAGTGTCTTAAATACGAGTACAAGCAAGTACCAAAATGAAAATCATGATTATTCAATTTACTCACAGCTCTTGTATCAGTTGCAACACCGGATATGACAAACATGAGCAAGAATGAGATGATAATTTCGATAGCAAGGGACTGTCCATTTGATCCAACCGGAACCGTTCCAAAAAATGCTTTAGGAGTAACCTCGAACATCACTGATAATGTGCAACTTGCCAATATCGAACCCATCAACTGAGCCAACATGTATAATGGTACCTGTCCAAGTAATAAAAATTTTAAATTACAAGTTACATGTTTGTAGAAGAACAAGATATTGACCACTTAAACAGTAGGTGAACAAAATGCAACTACCCATTTTCCTTTTTATCAGCATAATTGGTGTGAATAAAGGAATTCATGTGTATTTTATGAAGGGGAAATCAAAACCTAATTTGATGTTTCGTGCGTCTTACGAGTTACGATCTTGATCATAATTCTACAGTCTACACCATAGCCCAAGTTAGGGGCTCTGTTTTTTGGGGTCTCATGAAGAGGACCCCATAGAAGAAACAAGTCCCGACTATTCACAAATCACAAGTCGAGTAAGGTTTCTTCCTAAAACCAATTCGTGATACGAGTTCCAAATTACGATTAACGTGTGGGAATGTGGGATTACACAATTTCCCCTCTCACTGTCCAACATATTTCGGAATTGTCTTGTACTAATATTTTCTACATAATTTAATGCCAGTGAGATTCAAACGAAAAGAATACTAACCTCTTTGTAAGGGAAGTGACGATAAATAGCGAAGGTCAAGGTGACGGCCGGGTTGAAGTGAGCCCCGGAAATATGGCCCAACGAATAAACCATGACCATGACGATTAAACCCCATGTCACACATATCCCCGGGAACGTTACCGTCTCACCGTATAATTTGTTCACCACCACTGACCCACACCCGGCAAATATTACAAAGTACGTTCCTAGTACTTCAGCAACCAACTGTTATCGTTCACATCCAACAAATTAATTAGCTCATTACCCTAAAATAACTTGTCAACTTGTCATGGATATAAATAATATACCGAGTACCAAGTATTATTTTATCTTAATCATTTATTTATCGCTTTCTTTAAAAAGAAATTATTTATCGCTCACTAAATGTACCCCTCCGTCTTAGTCAATTCAAATATTTTATTCGCACACCATAATCTTAAAATGTATATTTTAAGATACTCATACATTGAATCATGGTTCGGCTACTCCATTCAACGTATATAAGATTTTTTGACGTTTCTCCCTAATAAACCAGATGTCAAATAATTAATTTTTTGACAATGACTTATTGTAATCAATGATTTTCGGCCTTTTGAACGTGATCATAGTCAATAAATTTGACAAATAAAATCAAATATGGAATAAGATGATATTCTAAAGGTTTTACAATAATAGGTTTTACAATGTGATATTGTAAAACCGTTTTATAGGAACCTACACTCCCTAATCCCTATGTGGAGTGATTAAGTAAGATATATCAGCCAAAATACACTATAGAAAAGAAATAATAATAAGATGACTAAATATTTTACAGAAATTATAAGATGGAAAAATGAAAGTAATTATGATTAAAAATATTAATTTAAACTCACCTTTTGTGTGATGCAAACGACGTAAGGAGAAGAACAAAAGGACGCAAGTTGAGAGGCAGGAATTCTGTTGCTGCCTTCTTCAATCTTCAATTCTTCTTCATGAATTTCATCAGTCTTTGTAGCCATTTTTGTTGCTAGGAGTAGTTGTTACAAAACTATATGTGATAAATCTGGATTATTAGGGAGAAATGATAATGACGTAAAACAAGAATGTGATCCTTCTATTTTGGAGAAGATAGTTTTTGGGTTTTATATTCCTCTTTTGGGTTATATATAGACTATCTAAAACGTGATACTTTTAGAATCCAGATCGCATCATAGGTAATAAGTTTTGAATTGGATTGTAAACAGAAAGATAAGATAGCGTCATTAGGTCATACTCGATTAGATAACTATTATGGTAGTTACAACGTTTTCATTTCCCCCACTAAAATAGCGTACACTTATGAAAATATTATACGGAGTACTTGAATTTATAAGATAACTATTATGATGGTAACTAAAATGTTATATTCCTCGTGTTAGCTTTCGCCGCTTAAGAATTTGTTTGGTAAATTTGGGCGGAAAAGGTAGCTGAAAACTTAAAATTGACTGAAATCTAAAAAAATAATTAGTAAGGAATATGAAAATTAGTAATGAAAAGGTAATGATTATACAAAAAATGCTTGACAAACTAGCTGATTTTTAAAGAAATAACGTAAAAGGATATAATAATTATTTAATATGAAGTATTATAGATTGAATGGGCAAAAATGGAAGACAAAATAGAAACAGGTCATGATTTTTCAAATGCTACCTATGTTGCATTTTATTTCAGGTAATTTATTTAACCAAATAAACTACTTGTCAAATATTTCGGAAAAATGGGGTGAATGAAATTTTGATCAAATAAACTTCAAGTTTATTTAGCCATCTTTTTCATATTTTTAGTGACCAATTTATCAATTGTTAGTGTTTTTTAAAATTCTACTCCCTTTTTCACTCAAATTTCTTACATCTAAGTCATATAATGAGATAAATTTAATCAAATGTATGCAATTCGATTGAACCGTTAGATTACCCAGACTACTCGTTACCATTGTTAATGATTCTTTTTTATGTACTCCGTACTTGGTACTTACAATTACGATTTTACGATAAGAAGTTATAAACTCGCTTTAAAAAAATGACTGACGAATAACGAGCATATGTTTCCAAAAGTTTTATTCTGTGGATTTGTTTTCTGTTACATTAATTAGTTAAGAACAAAATGGATACTTCGTATTATTTATTTATTTTGAAACAGTACGGAGTATTAACTTTATGAAGAAATAAATCACGAAACAGAGTAATAATCCCTCCATATCACACTAATGTAACATTAAGAATTTTGACATCATTCATGGTCGTAAGAAATTTTCGATATTATTCTTAATCTATAAAACAAAATATAGTTATGTGAAATCTTGTTTGATTTATCGTCATGAATATTATAAGAATATCTAATTTTTATAATTTTTAATAGTGTGTAATTAAATATATTCACGTTCCAAAACATATTTTAACAAGTGTAAAATAGTTAATGTTAAGTATGAAGGAGTAAATCACAAGGGACATCTATTATTCTATTGGATAGTTTCGAATTTTTCTTTTTCTTTTAGCTTAACCAAAGTACCAATCCACCTCAACCTTGACTTGTCAAAGGATACTCCAAAAATTCCTCGCTATGACGCACTAATCTACTCACGAGAGGTCTTGATTTGCTCAACTTAATTATCTACCAACAAGAAGTAATACTCCCTTTTCATGTTATTATTTATTAGGTTCAAAGTCGGTGCGTTGCGGGTTAATTAATTTGGTTATAATGAAAAAAATGTTATAAATATTAATGTTTACATCTAATCATTTGTTTACATATGATTAAAATATCTCTTTCAAAGAAAATAATTGATAAATACATACACATCTATCATTTATTGATTATGCGAGAAAAATAAATAATAAATAAATTTTGCTATTAAAGAGATAATAATAAAATAGAAACTCTAATAAGAGATCTCTAATAAGATAATACTTAAAAGACTCTAAAAAATTTTGGTTGGTATTAAAGTTACAAAGATGACTTCTATTTATAATCATAAATTCACTCCACCTTATAGTAATTTTCCGATGTGGGACAATTCGACTATTTATACATTATATATTAACAACACCTACATTATTTTTAAATATGGAACAAATAACATTGTCAGGAGTACACTAACTTTTTTGCACCCAGTTCGACATCCAACCCGATTAATAATGAGAAAATACTATACTATGTTCGACGATTTATATATATATATATATATATATATATATATATATATATATATATATATATATATATATAGAGAGAGAGAGAGAGAGAGAGAGAGAGAGAGAGAGAGAAGAGATCAACTAAGGCCAACATATATATTGAGTCCATAAGTTCTATTATGAGTCATTGGATGGGAGGAGATGGAGGGATGAGATCAACCCCAAAAAAGTGTGTTTATAATTAATCTAATCTCACCATCTCTCCTCCTTCACTAATCCACTCTAATTAATCACTAATTTACTATATATTTGTTTTCCACTCATCCATTTCTCTTTCATCTTACACATTTCATTTCTCTCTTCTCTCAAACGCAAAAAAAAAACCCAAATAAATAAAAAAAACCCAAAAATCCAAATAAATAAAAAACCCAAAAAATCCAAATAAATCAAAAAACTCAAATAAATCATTCATTCCTCTCTTCCTCATTCACCACCACCCACCACCACCCCACCCGACACCAAATAACCACCCACCACCCCCCCCGCCGCCACCCCACCGCCGCTGACTCTTTTTTTTTTTTTTTTTTCAACTCGGTTTTTTTTTTCGTTTTGTGTTAATTTGTATGTTTTGAGTTGTTTTTTCCATTCATTATTTTTTTTGTCTTTTATTTTATTTTAGTTGTCTTTTATTTTGTTAGTTCTCATTTTTTATTCATTTTCTTAAATCTCTTCTTGTTATACGTTTTTTTTAAGATTTCGTGTTTTAAATCTCGTTTTTTTTTTGTGAGATACTTTTTTTTTCATCTAAGACAAAAATGGACTAAAGTTATACAAAAATGAACCAAAGTTATACAAAAATAGACCAAAGTTATACAAAAAAAGACTAAAGTTATACAAAAATTGGACTAAAGTTATACAAAAAATTGGACTAAAGTTATACAAAAATGAACCAAAGTTATACAAAAATGAACCAAAGTTATACAAATATGGACTAAAGTTATACAAATATGGATTAAAGTTATACAAATATGGGCTAAAGTTATACAAATAAGGACTAAAGTTATACAAAAATGAACCAAAGTCATACAAAAATGAACCAAAGTTATACAAAATAGAACCAAAGTTATACAAAAATGAACCAAAGTTATACAAAAATGAACCAAAGTTATACAGAAATGGACTAAAGTTATACAAATATGGATTAAAGTTATACAAATTTTTGTATACCTTTGGTTCATTTTTGTATAACTTTAGTCCATTCTTGTATGACTTTAGTCCAATCTTTGTATAACTTTAGTCTTTTTTTGTATAACTTTGGTCTATTTTTGTATAACTTCAGTCCCTTTTTGTATAACTTTAGTCCATTTTTGTATAACTTTAGTCCTTATTTGAATAACTTTTGTCCTTATTTGTATAACTTCAATCATTTTTTGTATAATTGTAGTCAAAATTTGTATAACTTTAATCCAAAATTGTATAACTTTAGTCCTTATTTGTATAACTTTAGTCCTTATTTGTATAACTTCAGTCCAAATTTGTGTAATTTTAGTCCAAAATTGTATAACTTTTATAGATACCCGTATCCGTCGATATTGGAATTTATAGAGAACCCGACAAACACCCGATGATGATAGGACACATGTATTCTTTAGTTGTCATTGTCATTATTTGGGTTCGTTTTACGATGTAGAATGAGCGTTGTCGACGGAGTATTTTATTAATTTAAATGATATTTAAATTAAAGCTTTTTTAAGGTAAATTCATTTTATTTTATTTTGAATTTATTTTCTCAAGTTTATTTTATTGAAAATAAAATAAATATTTGATTTGAAAAATCATTTTATGAGTGTATTTGATTTGAAAAATCATTCATTTAATGTGTTATTTGATTTGAAAAATCGAATTTGAAAATTTAAAACTCGTTTCAACCACGCGTTTTGGAGCTCGATTATAGCTCGGTTTTTGAGCCCGTTTTCTTTACGAGTTGGCACGAATCTCGAGTACACTAACCAACCTAAGCCTCTACCCCTCCAACCCCAGTTCGAACCCCCATAACCACGGCCCAAATCCCGTCCCAAATCCTCCCCAAACAGCCCGCATAACAAACAGCCTCCCCCTGTTTTGCGTGCTAAATCCCGAGCCCAAAACCCGCTCCAAATACCACCAAAATCCGTGCCCATTAATCCTAACCCATACCCTAGTATCCTACCCAAATTACCTTAGCTTAACCACCAAGAAAACCCCCCATACAAACCCTAAAAAACCCCACGAATAGCTGATGGGCAGCAGCTATGCAAACCGAGCCCGACTGCTTATGGCTCCCTTTTACCCTACTTTAACTCCTTATAAATACCCCCCCCCCCCCTTTTACCATACATTCATTCCTCTAAGTTCTCCATACATACTACCGTCACTTACAAGATTTAAACTCCAGAAACAAACCCTAATTGCCTCTCAAAAACCCTCGACAAAACCGACATACAAAACTGAGAATCAGTTTGTGTGTCCTCTTTGGAACCCTTCGTTCAACCCTCAAATCTCCATTAAAATTCGAGTTTCTTGTTCCTAATTAACCACACAACATCCATCTACATCTTAGACAAAGATTCACGAGCCAAATTGCCCTTGAGAGTACACGAATCCCCTCGAAAAACAGAGTGACATACACTCTATTTTCGCGGCTTTTCCTGTCTGTCCAGTTCTGTTTGTGCTCGTTTTTCGTGCCCAATAATTCAAAACGAGCGTGGTTTGTTTTACGATCTTTGTTCTCCTCTCTTTCTAGTTTTCAAAACATCTTTTAAATCTAATTTTCACCATAAAACGAGTGAGAAATTGCAGTTTGAAAGTTGCTGTCCAGATTTGCAAAAAAACGTGTTATTGCTTTGTTCCTTTGTCGACGACGGCCTCTCGAGATAAAATCTACGATCGATTACGACCCAAGATGGTGTCAACGATACATGTAGGTTGAGGGTGCATCAAATCCTCCTCTTCTCCCTTTTATTTCGTTCTTTTTATGTTTGTTTTTTATCGTTTCGTTTTATTTTGTTTATCGTTTTTTATCGTTTAATATCATTAACTATGAAACTAGTTTAGCCCGAGTATGAGTTAAAGTACCACCACGAACACCCGCGTTGACTTGAGATGGGAAAGAAATCCGCCACATCGGTCGGTCGTACACCCCGTCTCATTTACATATCCTCGTGTTCAAGGTAGGGCATTAATAAAACGAATTCTAACTTCGCTCCTCGCTTTTGACCCCTTGCTTGTTTCGTTCAATTCGACCTACCCTAGGACCTTTCATATGTTAGTTCGACCTCTGATTGTTAACACATGACTCATTTAGACGACTTTAGATCGATTAAATAACCTAATTAGACATGTTAGGTGGCATCGACATAGCTTTAAAAATCGATTAACAAATCTATAACCTAATTGAACGCATCTCTCTTTTCACTTGGTTTCTCGCTAGCATAGGGGTGCGTGATTAGCACCTTCCTATTAACACTCGATGAGTAGCGTTAATCTTGTAGCTTCGTGACCTAATTCGACCCCTTTAGGCCGTGTAGAATGCATGCTCGCGCGATATTTTCTTGATCGATCAACGTCGTTTTTAACTTGTTTTCTAACTCGTTTCCTAACTCGTTTCGCAATCATTTGATCTAACTAATGAACTTGACCTAGGAACTAGGATGGCCGTGGTTGGTCGTGAGGTTGGCCGATTTCTTTGTCCTTCTTGCTTCGTTTTTTTATACCATTTGTTCTTTATTGTTTCGTTGCTTGTAATTTATATTTTGTTCATCGAGTTGTAACTTTCGAGTTTGCTTTACTTTTATCGAGTCAAAAGCTTCTTCAAAAACCTTAGTCTTATTTGGTTAGATGGTTGTGCTCCAATTCGTGTAAGAGCGTAGTAAATCGCATGTTGTTTAAAGCGACATGGCCCGATTTATGCTAATGCATGCTTTGGCGTGTGACCCTATGTCTAATTCGATAAGATTAAGTGAAAGCATGCATTACGAGGAGTGACCCAAGGCCGTGAGTCATGTAAGACGTGGGCCACCCCCCTTGTGCACGCTTCCCTAGGCCGAATTGGCCGTGTAATGTGTCGTGTATAGTTTTGTGTATAGCGTTGTATTTTAGATCGAGTTGTATCTTTAATTTCTCGTTGTGTCGGCATGAAATGCCTGGGTTGTAATAGGGTAGATCCCAACGGCTCCCCCATTCCCCCTAAGCCTTGTTTGCTTTGTTTTGTATGTTGTTAGATCAATCAACCCACATGCTAAATTACAACTTTGACAAAGTTAGTTTAGTTGCATCTAAATCGACATAGAAACTTCACATGTTAGGGTTTTGAAAACGATGTTTGCATATCATATATCGTAGTAGCTATGACATTGTTTGAAATCCGATACTTGACTTAATAGAGGCCGTTATCGACGGGTGGGGTTAGGTGTCCTTCTGGGCTTCCTAACACGTACCCTCACCCCTTACTCAAGATCTATGGTTTGCGGATCCGTCTAAATACCATTGGATTACGAGAGTCATTCAAATCGAGTGATATAGGGTACAAGTCTTTATCTTTAATCACTCGTAGTCGATTGGCTTTATGCTTTTCGATGAAAGGTGTAAAGTTGACTTGAACGGTTCCAAGTTCCCAAAAAACTTGGTGGCGACTCTAATTTGTCTTAATTCGATTCGAAAGAACCTCGAGTCGATTATGCCTAGTGTGGATCCCGAGGACGCAGTTCCCGCGGGCGTTGTCCACAGTTTGGCGACTTCTGCTGGGGAAAAGAGGACTAGTTACACTTTGTTTCTAGGGTCTTTTCCTCCGAGGTGAAACTTGAAAAGAAAGTATTGGAAAGTAAAACATTACTTATAGTGCTACGATTCATGCATAAACCCTTAAGGACTTTCCCGGGCCGTCCCAGCGTTTCTTTGTGATGCGTGGGGGGCGACGTCCCACTATGCCAGGAACTCGCACATTGCTTGCTTCCACTCCGCCTCGTCGTGGTTCTTGATGGTGGGTATGCTCTTCTAGGTACTCTACCTAAAGGCCCTTGCTCTATAAGACCCAAAAAGGATGGAGGGCATAGACCTTCTTGTAGAAGACTTGCCGAGACTTAGAGATGTCTAGGAGCATACATCCTTATAACATGAGAATGACAATGTGCGAAATGAATTTCCCGAGTCTTTTCAAAACTTTCCGTATCAATTTCAAAACCGAACTTTTGAACAACTTACTTTCAAAATTAGCATGGTTTTAAAAACGCGGAATGCTGCCCAAATAGGACTAGAATTTTCGGCCAAAAATAAGCTTTTATATAAGATGTCATCTTTGCCCATTTCAAATCTCATTTTCAAATCAATTATTCATTTTTTTTCAAATTCAATCCAAAATATTTCTCGAACCTTAACCAAGCATGAAATGCGTCGAGTCGTGTCCGGGTCCTGGCCGTGTTAGGCTAGGCGTGTTTTGCCCCGAGAGTCTAGAACACGACCTTGTTGGGTCACCCAAGCTCACCTATTGGGCTTCGAGTCATGTGGGTCGACCATTTGGTCTAGGATAGTCCACAGAAACGTCCAAGCTAGGCCCTTTAGGGGGTTTCACTCGAACCTAAGGACTATGTTAGTCCAATCACGGGTTTAGTCACACCGAGTCCAGTTTAGAATCGAGCTATGACAGCTTGAGTCATGTCGTTTTGTCGAGTCTAAAATGAATCAAGGTCTAAATCCAACCATGAGTCGAACCTTTTTGGTTAATCAGTCTCAAGTCGAGTCTTTGTTTGAGTCAAGTTGGTGTCGTGTCCTTAAGTGTGCAGGGGCTCTTACATTCGAATATTACGGTGGAGTTCTGCAAGCACTATGCTGATAATGTCGAGATTCAAACCAACATAAGAACATTAACATTAGAGGTGATGACACAAAGAAAAAGAAGGCTTTACTGAATTCCTTGCAAGATGGCACGCTGAAAGTGTGAAATTAGCCGAGAAGCCTGACGAAGTTGAAATGGTAGATAAGTTCGTAAAGAATCTACGACCTGTTTACCGCAATGCTCTGAAATACCAAAATTTTGGGTCTTTCAAAGAATTGATAAGAATCGGGATAAAGGTAGAAGATGATGTCATAAAGGCTGAGGCTGAAAAGCCGAAAGGGTACCAAGGGGCCTCATCGTCTAGGACCAAAGCCCCAGCAACGACCCATTTAGATGAAGGCATCAATCTCTTAGAAGGGCAATCGAAGAAACCGCAGCGCCAAACACCTAGGGCATTCACCGATATCGGATGCACTTATACATACGCTCTCCAAAGGCTCATAGCCCAAGGAAAGCTGAAGCCTATTGGTCCAACTCCGGACCCTCCCGCTGATCAACAAGGTAAATGGTATAAACCAAATGCCTACTGTGCCTTTCATCAAGGGAAAGGCCATGATACTGAAAGGTGCTATCGACTGAAGCACGAAATTCAAGACATGATTGAGAATGGAACACTCCCGATCCCAATTGTTAAACCCAATAACATCACCAATCCATTTGGCGATCACGCCAACTTTGTTTCTGTCGAAGACAATGTCGATTATTCCCATCTTATCCGCCCATGTCACTTGAAAGGGGTGTTTATCGGGAAGATATTTGTGGATTGCTTTGAATTCTTGCCAAACCCGAAGAATAAAATTCAAATCGGGAGTCTTGCTCTAGAATGTACTCCTCTCGTTAACGAAGTTAATAAAGAACAATTCGATTCACCAACCTTCATCACTGGCGTAGATCCTCAGAGGACTACCTCAGGATGGAGGCAGACCATCAAAGGGATCAAAGACTAGAACCGAGCATCTAAGCTGACAGCTGAACAAGGGAAAGCTCAAAACTAGATTTGAAAATTATGAGTCGGGATCTGTTTTCTTATCTTAGTCAAGTCGAGTCTAGGACTTTCTTTTCTTGAAGTTGAGTCATTTGTTCCGCGATGACCTAGGGTGTGTCCTAGGAATCGTTCCTTTGAGTCTGTTAAGTAATTGCCTTTCCAATAAAAAGTTGCAGTTTCGTTTCCAAATGTGTCTTGTTTCGCATCCTCAATCATTCCGAAATATGATAAAATGCACAACACACTCAAAGGCATCCCTGGGGTAGAAATATGTCCCGTTTCAAAACGTAAGGTACAATAGGATTCTGTGTTCGATTCATTTACCTATTCCATGTCTGGTGGTAGAAAACCTCCATCTGAACCAATGTTTGTGACAAGCTTTTAGATGATTTTATGACAAACCCGGACTAGCTCCTTGTTTCCCCTATCGATGATGGAAGGCAAGCCTTCTCCCCAACAAAATCATCCCATCTCGAAGAGAGAAGATATCAACCCGTTCTAACAAGGAATTGTTAGTTCCTACCCAAATTAGTTGGCGAAGCCCAGTTTTCAAGGTGTATCCATTTATGACTAAGAGAATGAATAGAAGATCATTTTCAAAGAGAGAAAAAAAAAGATGAAAAAGAATGAAAAAATGAGAAAAAGAGAAAAATTGGAAAAATGAAAAAAATGAAAAAAATGAAAAAAAAGAAAAATGAAAAAAAGATGAAAGAAAAAGAAAAAAGAAAAAAAATGTTGAAGTTATTGCAGAGTACTTTTGGTTGGATGTCGAAGTTACGGAAGCCAGAAGTCAAGTCAAGTACCCATAGTTGAGGTTCAATGGGCGAAGCCCAAAAGCTTAAGTAGTAACCGCGTTACCCTCTAAGTCCTTCCTGAGACAGTTACAAAGGGATAGTCCGGAATTTTGAGAATTATTCCGCTTGTGTTGTTACACCCAGCCTTTAGGGTCCAGACATGGAAATTTGAACCCACATCATTTTTCAACCCATTTGCACTCGTGGTTCATCAAACCCGAGACACCCATTCCAACCACATCAGCATCCATAGCCCTTGGCCTTAGCACCACAAAACAAACCTTCAGAATGATGGTTAACCATTCCAACTTGTTATTACCAAGCTCCACATCCCAAAAGATCCAAGCCTTTTACACCTAATCCCAAACACGGGATTTAACGGTACTTTACAGGCTAGAATGGGATATGACATGATACCTTAGGTGAAACCTTCGAGTGTGTACACACAATCAAAATGCCAAGTTTATGCACCTTGATCGAACTATGTCGGATTTGATTTCGCTCCACGCGAATACATAGGCAGTCCTTCAGAATAAGGGATTCAATCCACTCCTCAACCAAGTTGTCATCTTGTCGGTTTCTTACGGCTCTTAACCAAGTCCAAATGAAGCCACCTTTGTTTGAGTCGGTCTTAGCACTCGATGTAGGCTAGGATGAGGATATAGGTTCGGATGAATAGTATCGAGTCTCAGAATGAGCTTTATCTAATGGTTTAGGCAAAGATGCTGAGTCACATAGATGTGGGTTTGTGTTGGGAACAGAAAATATGAAAAACCCGCTGAAAAGAAAGAAGGCGTGGAAGAAAAATAGTAAAAACCCGCTGAAAAGAAAGAAGGCGTGGAACAAAAAATAGTAAAAGCCCGCTGAAAAGAAAGAAGGCGGTGGCAAGAAATGATGAAACTCGCTGAAAAAAAAGGAGGCGAGGAGAAGAGTGACAGAATGTTCCCGACAAAAGTCATGTGTGATGTCTAAGTGTTGTCATAAAATCAGTCTGTGTTTAGTGTCTGGGCGAAGCCAACATTGTTGCTCTGTGAGTTTAATCCTCTTTGTCAATGCCAGGTGATCTTGATTCCCATGTGCCCTCGGGAGCACGCCCATGCCATACGATATCTCTGTCTCAAGTCCGATGGCCTTGTGATTTCCATTTGCCATCTTTTGGCGCCAGAATGGCCAATTTACATTTCTACCCCCAATAAGTCAATAATTGAATTAAAACCCGTGCACACTTGCGGTTTTATTTTCTTTTTTTTGTTTTACGGTAGCGGGCTACGCCCACGTTGTTTACGGGTCATACGGAGTGTCTGAGTCGTATTTCATGCTCACCCATCAAGGTTCGATTTCAAAAAAAATTTCACAATTTCAATTTCAAAATTTCAAAATTCAAAAAACTTTTTGCGAAATATGGATAGATGATCCAAGTAGTGGAATCTTCTTGGGTCGATGACCCAATCTTTCAAAATTCAAAATTCAAAATTCAATTTTGAAGGGCCGATGGCCCAACATACCAAGTGATGTCAAATTTAAACTTCGGGTCGATGGCCCAATTATTCAAAATTTTCAAATTCAATTTTCGGGTCGATGACCCAATCTTTTAAATGATCCAATTTTAAGATCGATGATCCAAATGTGCTTATGTGATGATTATTGCTTGTACATTTTCTATGTTTCAAATATAGCAGGATATGCCTCAACTGGGGGCTCTAAAGTCTTCGACTTTAGAGCCATTGCAAACTGGGGGCTCTGAAGCCGTTGGCTTCAGATACCATTATCAAGATGTAGAGGATGATATCCACCAAGAATTCAATTCAATACAAGAGTATGAGATGGAAGAATTCCGTAGCTGAAAGCAAATGATGAAAGCGGCGGCAACCTCCTTGGAAATTCCCGTCCCATTCGGACAAGTGCCAGCAGATGATAAATTTTTGGGCAAATGTCAGCGGATGATGAGTTTTGGACATACGCCAGCAGATGATAAACTTTGGGCATGTGTCGTCAGATTGCCGTTTAACTACGACGCTGGTTTGATTCCGTCGAGAAACGGATACGTAGGCGCCTAAGGATAAGGCTCAATCCACCATATATGCAGTTTTATGGGTCGACGACCAATGATTATAATTTGACGCAATGAAGTAAGAGTTAATCCCCGACGAAGTTTCAGGTATGATCTCTTCTTATGGTCAAGTAGTTTATATACGCAAGTCTAATGGACTATAAACCTTGCAGAATTCTCAGGTCGAGAGGGACCTGGGGTATACTTTGACTTTCGCCTTGTCCAAGCCTCAGTCAAAGTGGGGGCTCTGTGGATACCCGTATCCGTCGAAATTGTAATTTATAGAGAACCCGACAAACACCCGATGATGATAGGACACATGTATTCTTTTGTTGTCATTGTCATTATTTGGGTTCGTTTTACGATGTAGAATGAGCGTTGTCGACGGAGTATTTTATTAATTTAAATGATATTTAAATTAAAGCTTTTTTAAGGTAAATTCATTTTATTTTATTTTGTATTTATTTTCACAAGTTTATTTTATTGAAAATAAAATAAATATTTGATTTGAAAAATCATTTTATGAGTGTATTTGATTTGAAAAATCATTCATTTAATGTGTTATTTGATTTGAAAAATCGAATTTGAAAATTTAAAACTCGTTTCAACCACGCGTTTTGGAGCTCGATTATAGCTCGGTTTTTGAGCCCGTTTTCTTTACGAGTTGGCACGAATCTAGAGTACACTAACCAACTTAAGCCTCTACCCCTCCAATCCCAGTTCGAACCCCCATAACCACGGCCCAAATCCCGTCCCAAATCCTCCCCAAACAGCCCGCATAACAAACAGCCTCCCCCCTGTTTTGCGTGCTAAATCCCGAGCCCAAAACCCGCTCCAAATACCACCAAAACCCGTGCCCATTAACCCTAACCCATACCCTAGTATCCTACCCATATTACCTTAGCTTAAACACCAAGAAAACCCCCCATACAAACCCTAAAAAACCCCACGAACAACTGATGGGCAGCAGCTATGCAAACCGAGCCCGACTGCTTATGGCTCCCTTTTACCCTACTTTAACTCCTTATAAATACCCCCCCCCCCCCCCCCCTTTTACCATAAATTCATTCCTCTAAGTTCTCCATACATACTACCGTCACTTACAAACTTTAAACTCCAGAAACAAACCCTAATTGCCTCTCAAAAACCCTCGACAAAACCGACATACAAAACTGAGAATCAGTTTGTGTGTCCTCTTTGGAACCCTTCGTTCAACCCTCAAATCTCCATTAAAATTCGAGTTTGTTATTCCTAATTAACCACACAACATCCATCTACATCTTAGACAAATATTCACGAGCCAAATTTCCCTTGAGAGTACACGAATCCCCTCGAAAAACAGAGTGACATACACTCTGTTTTCGCGGCTTTTCCTGTCTGTCCAGTTCTGTTTGTGCTCGTTTTTCGTGCCCAATAATTCAAAACGAGCGTGGTTTGTTTTACGATCTTTGTTCTCATCTCTTTCTAGTTTTCAAAACATCTTTTAAATCTAATTTTCACCATAAAACGAGTGAGAAATTACAGTTTGAAAGTTGCTGTCCAGATTTGCAAAAAAACGTGTTATTGCTTTGTTCCTTCGTCGACGACGGCCTCTCGAGATAAAATCTACGATCGATTACGACCCAAAACAGTGTCAACGATACATGTAGGTTGAGGGTGCATCAAATCCTCCTCTTCTCCCTTTTATTTCGTTCTTTTTATGTTTGTTTTTTATCGTTTCGTTTTATTTTGTTTATCGTTTTTTATCGTTTAATATCATTAACTATGAAACTAGTTTAGCCCGAGTATGAGTTAAAGTACCACCACGAACACCCGCGTTGACTTGAGATGGGAAAGAAATCCGCCACATCGGTCGGCCGTACACCCCGTCTCATTTACATATCCTCGTGTTCAAGGTAGGGCATTAATAAAACGAATTCTAACTTCGCTCCTCGCTTTTGACCCCTTGCTTGTTTCGTTCAATTCGACTTACCCTAGGACCTTTCATATGTTAGTTCGACCTCTGATTGTTAACACATGACTCATTTAGACGACTTTAGATCGATTAAATAACCTAATTAGACATGTTAGGTGGCATCGACATAGCTTTAAAAATCGATTAACAAATCTATAACCTAATTGAACGCATCTCTCTTTTCACTTGGTTTCTCGCTAGCATAGGAGTGCGTGATTAGCACCTTCCTATTAACACTCGATGAGTAGCGTTAATCTTGTAGCTTCGTGACCTAATTCGACCCCTTTAGGCCGTGTAGAATGCATGCTCGCGCGATATTTTCTTGATCGATCAACGTCGTTTTTAACTTGTTTTCTAACTCGTTTCCTAACTCGTTTCGCAATCATTTGATCTAACTAATAAACTTGACCTAGGAACTAGGATGGCCGTGGTTGGCCGTGAGGTTGGCCGATTTCTTTGTCCTTCTTGCTTCGTTTTTATACCATTTGTTCTTTATTGTTTCGTTGCTTGTAATTTATATTTTGTTCATCGAGTTGTAACTTTCGAGTTTGTTTTACTTTTATCGAGTCAAAAGCTTCTTCAAAAACCTTAGTCTTATTTGGTTAGATGGTTGTGCTCCAATTCGTGTAAGAGCGTAGTAAATCGCATGTTGTTTAAAGCGACATGGCCCGATTTATGCTAATGCATGCTTTGGCGTGTGGCCCTATGTCTAATTCGATAAGATTAAGTGAAGGCATGCATTACGAGGACTGACCCAAGGCCGTGAGTTATGTAAGCCGTGGGCCACCCCCCTTGTGCACGTTTCCCTAGGCCGAATTGGCCGTGTAATGTGTCGTGTATAGTTTTGTGTATAGTGTTGTATTTTAGATCGAGTTGTATCTTTAATTTCTCGGTGTGTCGGCATGAAATGCCTGGGTTGTAATAGGGTAGATCCCAACGGCTTCCCCATTCCCCCTAAGCCTTGTTTGCTTTGTTTTGTATGTTGTTAGATCAATCAACCCACATGCTAAATTACAACTTTGACAAAGTTAGTTTAGTTGCATCTAAATCGACATAGAAACTTCACATGTTAGGGTTTTGAAAACGATGTTTGCATATCATATATCTTAGTAGCTATGACCTTGTTTGAAATCCGATACTTGACTTAGTAGAGGCCGTTATCGACGGGCGGGGTTAGGTGTCCTTCTGGGCTTCCTAACACGTACCCTCACCCCTTACTCAAGATCTATGGTTTGCGGATCCGTCTAAATACCATTGGATTACGAGAGTCATTCAAATCGAGTTATATAGGGTACAAGTCTTTATCTTTAATCACTCGTAGTCGATTGGCTTTATGCTTTTCGATGAAAGGTGTGAAGTTGACTTGAACGGCTCCAAGTTCCCAAAAAACTTGGTGGCGACTCTAATTTGTCTTAATTCGATTCGAAAGAACCTCGAGTCGATTATGCCTAGTGTGGATCCCGAGGACGCAGTTCCCGCGGGCGTTGTCCACAACTTTATTCCATAAGAGTACAACTTCAGTCATTTTTTGTATAACTTTAGTCCAAATTTGTATAACTTTAGTTCAAAATTGTATAACTTTAGTCGTAAATAGTGAACTTTTATATAAAACAAAAAACAAAAACAAAAACAAGTCAAAAATAAACCCTTAAAAAACAACTCTTAACTAAAAAACAAAAAAAAATAGAAAAAACAAAAAACCAAAAACCAAAAACAATATATACAAAATCTGAAATAAATGATCACTGAAGTTGCACATAAGGGCATTGAAGTAGTACACAATGACCACTAAAGTTGTACGAAATCTGAAATAACAAAAAAAATTATATATCGTGTGTATAACTTTAATGCACGCAGTGTATAACTTTAATAGATAAGATGTATAACTTTAGTCATAAAAATTATAACTTTAATGTTTCAAGGGTAAAACTTTAGTCGTAAATAGTGTAACTTTAATGTTTCAAGGGTATAACTTTAGTCATAAAATGTATAACTTTAATGTTTTAAGTGTATAACTTTTATAAAAACCAAATAAATATGAAAAATAAAAAACGACAATTCTAAAACCAATAGGTATTTAAAATAATATGAAAAATTTAAAACAAATCTAAAAATCTAAAAACTAGATCTAAATAAATAACAACATAATAAGTAAATAACAAAAAAAAAAAAAAAAAACCAACAACCCAACCCAACCCGAAATCTGAAATAAACCAAATAACAATAAAAAAAACCAAATAACAAAACCAAATTTAAATATCGTGTGTATAACTCTAATGCACGCAGTGTATAACTTTAATAGACAAGATGTATAACTTTAGTCCAAAAAATGAAATAACAATAACAACCAAATAAAAAAAATAAAAAATAAAAACAAAAACAAAAAACAAAAACAAAACAAAAAACAAAGAACAAAGAACAAAGAACAAAAACAAAAATAAAACAAAAAACAAAGAACAAAAAAAAAACAAAAACGCAGTACAAAAACAAAAAAACAAAGAACAAAACCAAAAAAAAATGGAAGGAGGAGGAAGGAAGGAAGGACGGCGGAGGGAGTATTGGCGGCAGGAGGTGCGGGAGGAGGAGGAAGGACGGCGGGAGGGAGGAAGGAGGAGGAAGGAAGGACGGCGGTGGGGCTGGTCTTGCTGCTGGTGTTTAGGGTGTCGGGTTTAGGGTGTCGGGTTTTGGGTTGTGGAGGGCGAGAGTGAAAGGTGGTAATGGAGAGGAGAAGAAACCCAGATCTGGAATGACACGGTGGTGGTCTTCTATGGTGGCGGCGGCGAGAAGTGCGGGTGCGGCGATGGCGAGGGGGTGCGTGGTGGCGGTTGTAGTTGTAGTTGGTTGTGACGTGCCTTGGTGTGGTGTGACTGCTGGTCTTGAAGTGGCGGTGGGGTTGATTTGTTGTTGTTGTTGGTCACGGTGGTAGGGTGCGGAGGTGGGGTGGTTAGCGGCATCATAAAGGAGGAGGAAAGACGGAGGGGAGGAAGGGGTTGTGGAGGTTTTATGTTGGTGCGGCAGGTCATGGTGGTGGAAGAGATGGTGGTGGGTTGTGGGTGGTGGGATTGTTTTTGGTTTTTGAAAGGAAAGGTGGGATTTGTTTGGTTTTTTTTTGTGGGGTTTTTTTTTGTTGGGAGTGAATGAATCATGAGAGGGAGTGAATTATTGAAAGGGGTGAATGAATGAATGGATGAGAGGAGGTTATGAGAATGAGGAGGATTAAGAAGGGAGATTAATTGAGTTAGGAAGCTAATTAGGGGAGATCAATTTGTGGCCTTCCATCAAGATGTAATCTCATCCCTCCATCCCTTCCATCCAAAGGCCCTTATAAGGACTTAGGGACTTATTAGATGTAGTGGCCTTATAAGAACCCTTCTCTCTCTCTCTCTCTCTCTCTCTCTCTATATATATATATATATATATATATATATATATATATATATATATATATATATATATATATATATATGATGTTTTTTTCTAAGTATATTATTTGTCCCACATTGAAAAATAATGTACGTGTGTTGAATATACTACATATAAATAGTTGAATTGTCCCACATCAGATGATTATCATGGTGGAGTTTCCTAGAAATTAATTTAGGAAAGTATTATAAATAATATTTTTGGATGCAAAAAATAAAGTGTAGAATCTTTTAATTATTATAATTATAATTTATTATATTATATTATATTGTATTCAAGTGATGTTTCTAATTTTTATATAAAAAATTATACATTTCATTTGGTAAAAAAAGTATCGTTCAAAAAATTATGAAAATAATATAATTTCATTTATGGTAACAAATGCTATATAATTTGTTAATATAAAAGATTGTGTACTTCTTAGTATGTTATATGTCCCACATTAAAACATAATCTAGCGTGATGAATATATTACATATAATAAAATTGTCCCACATCGAAAGATTAGCGTAAGGTGGGGTGATTCTATGATTATAAATAGGAGTTACCTGGAACTTAAATTATATATAATGTATAAATATGTGCAAATGATAAGAAATCTATACTCTAATGGAAATATCTTTTTACCACGAATCTAATTATATAATTTTCTTAGTTTTTTTTAAAGATATTTTTCTGTCAAATGAAATGTAAAAGCTTTTATATAAAAATTATAAATTATCACTTAAGTATAATATAGGAAATATGTGTTATAATAATTAAAACATTCTCCACGTTATTTTTAATATCATATCATGGAGATAATGATATAAACTCTTAGGCTCCGTTTGACAGTACACTTCAGGTACCTAATTTGCCTCAAGTAGCTTTTTTGTCAAAAAAAAATCAGGTACCTTATTTTTTTAGAGTGTTTGGCAACTACCTTTTTTGACCAAAAAAGGTACCTGAAATGAAATGCTACCTCATGTAGCATTTGATAAATCAGGTACCTGATTCTTTTTTGTCTACCAATTTTACCCTTGTTTTTTAATGTTGTCAACTAAAATCTCATTCAATACCTTCTCCCAAATAACACAAACAACCGTTAAATATAATTCTTCAATACACTTCACCGGAAAAATCGATTTTTTTTGTATGAGTTTAATAGAACTAATTTTGTATTCATAGAATACATTTTTCAATGATATATTGTTTGAATTTTTTTTCTTTTACCTAATCGTGATATGTTAATTATTGTTCTCAATCTCTTTGAAACATGTTGGAGACTTGCGCAATTACATTGAAAAAACTACATTATGACTTTATTACTAACAACACCAATTAGACTTGGCAAAACGGGTCAACGGGTCGGGTTCGGGTTTGGGTCGGGCCAATTCGGGTCGGGTAAGTTCGGGTCTCTCATTGATTTCAAGTTAATTCGGGTCGGGACGGGTCATTTCGGGTTTCAGATCTGTTTCGAGTTTGTTGGTCGGTCTATTTCGGGTCAAGCGGGTCGGGTTGTTTCGGTTCGGGTAATTTCGGGTCAATGAATAATAGAGAAATATCATTTCAAGTCTTTTTAGTTCAATTAGAGTTATATTTTGTCAGGTCATTTTCGGGTTTGATGGTTTCGGATCGGGTCTTTTTCGGGTCAAGAAAGCTCGGGTCATATTTGGGTCAGGTCGAGTCAATTTGTTTTTTTGGCTCACACTCGGGTGATGTAGTTCGGGTCACTTCGGATCTCGGGTCAACATTTTCGGGTCGGGTCAATCGCATCGGGTTGCTTTTTCCAGGTCTAACGCCAATGATAATAACACAAGAATAATAGCAAAAACATAAATGATAACAATAATAACCATGCCCTTTTACGTCATTTGATCAAATATCAGCTACCTTTTCAGCTACTTTCCAAACACTTTTAATAAAAATCAGCTACCTTACCAGCTCCTAATTTTCAGCTACCTTTTCAAGTTCCAGGTACCTTTTCGGATTTCAGGTACCTTTTCAGGTTTCAGGTACCTTTTCAGCCAGTTTTGCCAAACAGAGCCTTAAGAAACTCTCTAAGATAATATTTGAGAGATTTAAAAGATTTTAAATTGATATCTAAGTTCAAAGGATACCTTCTATTTATAATCATATGCTCACTCCACCTTTTGCTAATCTTTCAATATCGGACAATTCTATTATTTATATGTTCAATCTGGGACATATAACACAATGAGGATCCTCTGGCCTATTTGGTGTCCCATTGTGTGTGCCACGCCACTTAGCTTCTAACACCTCAGCAAAATAATATATATATATTGTAATATTTTATTTTGCCACAGTGATGTGTCGAAATGTAAGTGGTGTGGCACATACAATGGAACACAAAAGTGGGACAGAGTATCCTTACTGCATATAACATACTAATGGGTGCTTGGTTGGCTAGTTTGGAATAGAATTGAATGGATTGAATATATTCAAGTGTTTGGTTGGGTGATTTTGGAGGAGTTAGATACTGAATAGATTCTAACTCCATCCCAACTCCTTGGAAACTCACACCCACCTTCTCCCCTTCAAGAAACTTCATTCCTTCCCCTTACTTATTTAGATTAAACCAAACAACTTTGAGATGGAATGAAGTTGGAATCTCATATATCTATGATATCATACTCCGTTCCACTCCTTCATCTTGAACCAAGTGACCTTTAAGAAGTATATCATCTTTAATATATGCAAATAATAAGATTTTTTTACCATGAATCTAATTATATTATTTTCATAATTTTTTTAACCATATCATAGGATCACCCCATTATATGGTAATTTTTGATGCGAGACAAAAAACATACTAAGAAGTACAAAGTACACCATCTTTTTTCGCACCTAGTTCGACATCCAACCCGATTAATATTATACTATGTTTTTTCTTTTTTTTATCATAATTAAAATATAGGCAAATGATAAGAAATATATACTCTAATTATAAATTTTTTTTATCACGAATCTAATTATATAATTTTCATAATTTTTTTAACGATACTTTTGCAAATGAAATGTAAAAGTTTTTATATAAAAATTATAAACATCACTGAATATAATATAAAAAATATATATTATAATAATTAAAACATCCTCCACATTATTTTTTATATCATATTATGGAGATAATGACACAAACTCTTAACTCTTAAGAGCTCTCTGAAACAATACTTGAGAGACTCAAAAAGATTTTGGGTTGATATATGAGTTCCAAGGATGTCTTCTATTTATAATTATAGGATCAGCTCACTTTATGTTAAATCTTTCGATGTGGGAGAATTCTAATATTTATAAGTTCAATGTAGAACATATAACATATTAAGAAGTACATCATCTTAAATATGTGCAAATTATATGAAATTTATACTCTAATGGTAGCATTTCTTACCACGAATCTAATTATATTATTTACATAATTTTTTTAGCGATATTATTTTGCCAAATGAAATGTAAAAAATTTTCATATAAAAATTAGAAACATCGCTTGACTATAAAATAGGAAATATATATTATTATAGTAATTAAAAGATTTACCACTTTATTTTTTACATCAAAAATATTATTTAAAAAACTTTCCTAAATTAATTTGTGATGATGTGGACAGCCTAGAATCGCTCAAAAAAATTCTCTTTTATATAGATATATAGATATATAGATTGTTCTATTTTATTTTTTGGTTCTAGTTAATTGTTGTTATTTTTATTTTAAAAAGAAATTTGATAAGTAATTTGATCATTCACACTCAATTTGATCAGCTTGTTATTTAGTAATTAGTCATTTCCTCTTTCTTTTATCTTTGTGCCAAAATCAAACAATAACAATTGACCGAAACGAAAGGAATATTTTTTAACGGAGTTGATAATGCCACAACCACTTTCAACTACTCCACGACCCCCTCCTCACATGAATAGTGCAGCAATGTTGAAAGTCATGTACAATGTTCGTGACTCAGTACATTATCCTCGTGGCATTAGTTTTTTTTTTTTTTTTTTTTTTTTTTTTTTTTTTTTTTTTTTATTATAGGGTGAAACCACTACCTCAAATAGCGACATTAATGATAACGATGATCTCAAAAAATGAAAAAAAAAAAACAGAAATAGGCATTGTCGCTTTGTAATGATCTGATCTATTCGACCGACTTAAGCACCTATTTACGCACATAATATAAATATCTCAGTGGAAGAACACAAATCTAATCGAGTTACTACTTAAACAAGTCAACTAACTAGCTGATATGTGGTTAGTTTACGCCATTTCACCTCCCATTTATCATGCATTTTGCCTCCTTTAGCGCGTTTTTAGCTCACTCTCGCTCGTGTTTTGCCCTTTATTCGATGTACCTCGATATTATGACTCCCCGTAGTCTTTTGTAGGGAATTGGCCTTGGAAAAGGCAAGATGGAATGAAGACCGAGTGAAGGAGCTAGCTCGTGTTAGCTTGAGAAGAAAAAAGGGTTGAAAAAGGCTGAGAAGTGTGTTCTGCCAGCACACCGGCATCCAGTTCTGCCACCGGCAGAACACCCCATTGACGTTGCCAAGAGAAAAGAAAAGAAGCACTGAAGACTGTGTTCTGCTGGCAGGCCGGTCCACCGGCAGAGCACAATAGCACTTGTTGATTTGAAATTGAAGAAGGATTAATTATTTGGTCTCGCTACCGGCAGACGAGCCGGTAGCCGGCCAACCGGTAGAACACTCTACCACGAAGAATTTGAAGTAATGAAGGCCGTGTTGTAATACTACGGTTTTATGAGTCTCTGGGTACTCTATCGAGTGGGGCTTACTCTGTCGAGTAAGTATGTTTGGAATACGAAACAGTAGTATGCCTGTAGGGTACTCGATCGAGTAGCCTTGGCACTCGATCAAGTAAGTGGCACTCGATCGAGTATGAGACTTACTCAATCGAGTAAGTCGGTTATCGGGTAATGTTTGACGGGTTTTGTTAATAATGCGGATTACTATATATAATACTCCGTTATCTTTCCTAAACACTTTTCACAAACATAATTCACAAAAAGAGAGATTGCAAACTACGTTGTTCAATTCATTCGCATTATTGGCAAATTCCGGAGCTAGAGAAGTCGGATTTCGTTGTTCTTGATATCATAGTGATCCTTGCGTCAAGGGTAAGTTCTACGTACCATTTTTATAGTATTTGGTTGACTTTGGTTAAACTCTAATTTGGGGATTGGGTGTTTTTATGGTTATATTGTTGTGGTAGTGATTGTATGATTATGTGTATAGGAGGAGGGTTCGTAGAAGAAATGTTTTGAGACAGCTTCTAGATTGACTGCTTTTGTGTTTGCATTCCAGGTAGGGTTTTCCCTACTCAGTATTAAGTACATGATGTAGTCGGTGATTTTTTGATGATTGTTGTTAAAGTATAATGTTGGTATTGTCACGGTTGTTGAATATCATCATCGTTGTTGTTGTATTTGTCTGTGATCTTCGGGGTGCGTCCCTGGCTGAGTTGAGTCACTTGCGGGAGTGGCTTCACGCCCTTGATTCGCCTTCTGTGGAACCTGCCACAGAAGGGATGTGCACATTAATTGACTTGGATTTATCGCTCGATGGAGATGAGCGGGGCTTAGGTGGGAACGGCTGCGGTCCCCCCACTGGCGGTGTGGAGTATCTGTTGCGATGGGTACTCTGGTAGGACTACACACTTTAGTGTGTAGTCAGTGATGTGGAGATTGATTGTGGAGTTTGGGGTTGATGTGATGATTGAGCTGTTTGACATTTATCTTATTGTGATTGTGTTGTGTGATTAGTACTGACCCCGTTGTTTGTTTTGTAAAACTATGGTGATCCATTCGGGGATGGTGAGCAGTTGTTGAGCAGGTTTGATTTGAGGCATGTGGACTAGCTGGGATGAGTCACGACGAGCAGTTTAGAGTCTTCCGCTGTCATACTTTAGTTGTTTGAGACATTTGGTCTTTGAGAGCATGTATCGTACTTTTACGAGTTTTGGTTTTGGATATGTACTCACTTTAAACCTTTTTGCTATTTAAATAATGTTTCTTTATTGGCATTTGATTATCATTGCCTCGGGAGACCGAGATGGTGACGTTCCTATACCTGAGTGGTCCTGGTAAGGCACTTGGAGTATGGGGGTGTCACAAAGTGGTATCAGAGACGATTCTGAAACCTGTAACCAATGAACCTAATATACATAAGGAGTCAAATTAAAATGAACCCGGAGTAGAAGTTGTAGGAGCTAATGCAAAGGCTTGGGAGACGTCCTAAAGTTGCGAACTCGCCCTGCAATTTTGAATCGGTCACATGGGGTACGTGTCGGGATCGTATGTGTTGTCTTCTGATTTGTGGTATCTATATAGTAGCATGTGTTGTGGATTGATGGATGTTGAATGTGAAGGATTGGAGGTATGGAGTAGAAGTTGAAAGATATGTGATTTGTATGTCGAATTGTATGGAAAACAAGTTGGTTGTTTATAATGTGGCATATTAGTGGTGTGAATAAATCGTTTTGTTGATTATATAAAGAATTGCGCATATATTCATGCGTAGTTGTTGTTATTTTATTGAAATTATAGAAGTTGTATATAATGTTGGGAAAGTAAGATGAACATGCGGGTAGTGTATACGAGTCTGCATGACTCGATCGAGTAGGGGGCACTCGATCGAGTAGGTGAGGTGCTTGATCGAGTAATGAGGTTAGTGTTTTTTTGGGCAGAATCGTGTTTATGGGTACTCGATCGAGTACATAGGGTCACTCGATCGAGTAGGGTCAGCTCGATCGAGTGGCTTGTCAGCTCGGTTGAGTATGTTTCTGAGAAGAGGTCTGATCAGGTTCTGGAGTCGAGGCACTCGATCGAGTAGGTTCTTATACTCAGTCGAGTGGGTTCCGTACAGGTCATATACGTGTTTTGGGTTATAGTATGCGTGTTTATGTCTACCTTTTCTTATATAGTTACAAGATGCCGCCGAAAAGAAACGCCCTGTATGCTAGAGCTAAGAGTATGTCAGTTGATGATATAGTAAAGATGTTGGAGCACCAAGATGCTCTCACGGAAGCGTTAAAGAGAGTGGGAAAGGACAAGGAGGTTGATCACTCCAAGATCTGCATCCATATAGCGAGGTTCAACCCGAAAGAGTATAAGGGATCCGGGGAGCCAATTCTTCGAGATAATTGGCACATGGAGATGGAGAATATCCTAGAGTTGGTGCACTGCCCGGATAAGTTGAAAGTAGAACAAGCTGCGTTCTAGTTGAGGGAAGCGGCAAATGAGTGTTGGGATAAGGTCAAGGTGGGTGCTAGGGAGATGTACATGAAGCAGGGACTACCTGCAATACCTTGGGATGAGTTTAGGAATGCTATAAGGCGAGAGTTTGTACCGGAGCATGTGAGGAGTAAGCTGAGAGAGGAGTTCGATGAGTTTAAGATGTCATCTGATATGACGGTGACTGAGTACTACCGTAAGTTTAATGAGAAGTCCAGATACGTTGAGGACATGGGGCTGAGTGAGGAGAACCTAGCTTTATGGTTTTAGAAGGGGTTGACCCCCAAGATAATGGAGATGCTAACGGTGGCAGTCCTTACAGATGTTAAGGAAGTTTATGAGAGAGCTGAGAGGGCTGATAGATTGGTTGAGATGACCAGGGATAGGGGAGATGAGAAGAGAAAGGCCGAGAGTGAGGGTGGTGGTCAATCCAACTATAAGAAGGGTAACCACACTCAGGCGAGAGCATATTCATCTGGTTCAGGGTTTAGTGCTGGGGCTTCTTTCGGGCGAGGCCGTGGTAGTAGTGGTGGTAGTTGGGGTATGACCTGTTTTAATAGTTACGGTGTAAGCCACAAGAGACATGAGTGCACCAGTGTGGTGAGTGGGGGTTTCCAGAGGCCGGGACAGGGGAGCTTTTTACAGGGTCCTACACAGAGTTATGCGAGTAATAGATCGGCTGGGTCATGGAACAACAAGGCAAGTCAGAGCAACAACGGTGGAGGTAACCGCAATGGCGATAATTCTTATCAGAAACCAGCTACGAACACCAACAACAACCAGGGGTCAGGTGCTAAGCCGGCTACCTCAGCTAGTACTGTCCAGGGAGGTGGGCAGAAGACCAGTGGCAAGCTGTTTATGATGGAGAAGAAAGCAGCTGAGGACGACGCGCATGTTATCACTGGTACTTTTCTTGTTAATGGTGTTTATACCTTTGTTTTGTTTGATTCGGGAGTGTCACAGTGATTTGTATCTTCGAGTCATGCTAAAAGGTTGGGTTTGAGAGAATATGAGTCTGTAAGAGAGAGTTTTTATACCTTCGGGTGAGTCTGTATCGTGTGGGTATTTCAAAAACCACCCAACACTTCAAGGAATTGCTAGAGTTTACTTTAGAGGGTTTTGAGATGATAGTCGGGATGGATTGGTTGGGAAAATAAAAAGCTAAGATAGATTGTCATCAAAAGAAAGTTTCTGTGAGAGGTCCTAATGGGATTAGTGTGTCTTATCGTGGGTTTGTTGTCAAACCGAAAGTTAAGTTTATTGCAGCTGTGACCTTGAAGTCTTATCTGAGGAAGGGGTGCCCGTTGATCTTGTGCCATGTGAGAGACGACAGGATGGAGAGTCTGACAGTTGAGAAGATACCAGTTGTGGGAGAGTGTCTAGATGTCTTTCCAGAGGAGATTCCGGGGTTGCCGCCGAAGAGGGAGATAGATTTCAGTGTTGAGCTAAAACCGGGGACAGGGCCAATCTCTAAGGCACCGTACCAGATGGGTCCTAAGGAGTTGGAGGAGCTAAGGAAGCAGTTAGATGATCTGATTGAGAGGGGATACATTAGACCTAGTGTATCACCGTGGGGAGCACCGATTCTGTTTGTGAAAAAGAAAGATGGGAGCCTACGGTTGTACATAGAATATAGAGAGCTGAGCAGAGTGACGGTGAAGAACAAGTATCCTTTGCCAAGGATAAATGACTTGTTTGATCAGTTGAGTGGTGCAACAGTCTTTTCTAAGATTGATTTGAGGTCGGTGTACCATCAGGTGAAGATTAGAGAGGAGGACATACCAAAGACAGCTTTCATGTCGAGTTATGGCCATTATGAGTATGTGGTGATGCCGTTTGGGTTGTCTAATGCACCTGCTGTGTTTATGATATTGATGAACAGAGTCTTTAGTCAGTTTTTGGACAAGTTTGTGGTGGTTTTTATTGATGACATCTTAGTCTTTTCTAAGACTAAGGAGGAACATGAGGAGCATCTGAGGATTGTGTTGCAGACCTTGAGGGAGCATGAGTTGTATGAAAAGTTGTCCAAGTGTGAGTTCTGGTTGGAGAAAGTTGCTTTTCTGGGGCATGTGATTTCTAAGGAAGGCGTAGCTCTGGATCCTGCAAAGATTGAGGCAGTTACCAAGTGGGAAGCACCAAAGAATGTAGCTGAGATAAGAAGTTTCTTGGGTTTAGCTGGGTATTATCGACGGTTCGTGAAAGATTTCTCCAAGATTGCTAGATCTATGACAGCTTTGACGAGGAAGGAGAACAGGTTTGTTGAGATGAGAGTTTTGAGACGGCGTTCCAAACCTTAAAGGAGCGTTTGACAACAGCTCCAATCTTAGCATTCCCTAAAGGGAGTGAGAACTTTGAAGTTTATACAGATGCTTCAAAGAATGGGTTTGGATGTGTGTTGATGCAGAATGGTAAAGCGATTGCCTATGCTTCTAGGCAATTGAAGCCTTATGAGGAGAATTATCCTACACATGATCTAGAGTTGGGTGCAGTTGTGTTTTCTCTTAAGATTTGGAGACATTACATATATGGGACGACCTTTAAGGTATTTTCAGATCACAAGAGTCTCAAGTACATCTTCACTCAAAAGGAGTTGAACATGAGACAGAGGAGGTGGATGGAGTTGATTGGCGATTATGACATGGATATTATCTACCATGAAGGGAAAGCCATTGTGGTTGCAGATGCTTTGAGCAGGAAGAGTGTGAATTCTTTATGCACAGCTATATCTTTGATGAGATTGAGAGATGAGGTTGGGAAGTTCGGGATACATATGATCCAGAAAGGGGATGCTATGGGAGATTTGATGGTACAGTCCGATCTTTATGATGATATTTGCGGTAAACAAGTGTTGGATCCTAAGATGGTGGAGAGTTGGACTAGAGAAAGGGACAGTGTCTAGATTCTCTATTCATACAGATGGTAGTCTGAGGTTCGATGGGAGGTGGTGTGTTCCTAATGATGAGGAGCTGAAAAAGATGATCATGACAGAGGCTCATTGTACATTATACTTGGTGCATCCAGGTGGTGACAAGCTATACAAGGATTTGAAGAAGACTTTCTGGTGGCCTGGGATGAAGAAAGAAACAGCTGAGTTTGTGGCCCGTTGTTTGACATGTCAGAGAGTTAAAGGGGAGCAACGACGACCAAAAGGTAAGATTCAGTCTCTTGAGGTACCTGAGTGGAAGTGGGAGTCCATTTCTATGGATTTTATAGTGGGTTTGCCAAAGAGTCAACAGGGTAACTACATGATATGGCTATAGTGGATCGACTGACTAAGTTAGCTCATTTTGTGCTAATGAAAGATACATGGACTAAGGCATAATTAGCTATGGCTTATTGGAAGAATGTGCTGAGATTGAATGGGGTGCCTAAAGATATAGTGTCTGACAGAGATTCGAGGTTTTTCTCACGGTTTTGGAAAGAGTTGCAGGAGTCTTTGGGAACTACCTTAAAGATGAGTACAACATTTCATCCTGCGACAGATGGTCAGACTGAGAGGACCATCAAGACCCTAGAGCATATGTTGCGAGCTTGTGTTATAGATTTTGGTGGTAGCTGCGAACAGAAGTTAGATTTGCTCGTGTTTTCTTACAACAACATCTATCACACCAGTATTGGCATGGCTCCATTTGAGGCTTTATACGGGAGGAGATGTAGGAGTCCGATTTGTTGGGACGACAGTGCTGAGGCAGTGGTTCTAGGACCGGAGATGGTACATGAGATGGTAGAGCAGATTAAGCTGATCAGAGAGAGGTTGAGAGCGGCCCAGGCCCGACAAAAGAGTTATGCAGATCTACATCATCGGGATATAGAGTTTCAGGTTGGGGACAAGGTTCTTTTGAAAGTGTCTCCTATGCGTGGGGTCATGAGATTTGGTAAGAAAGGGAAGCTGAGTCAGAAGTTCATAGGACCATATGAGATCCTAGACCGTGTTAGAGAGGCTGCTTATCGGTTGGCCTTACCGTCTGCTTTGGATAGGTTACATAATGTGTTTCATGTGTCTCAGCTGCGGAAGTATGTTAGTGATCCGTCACATGTGTTAGAGGTGGAGAACATAGAGCTAGACGAGTCTTTGTTTTATCTTGAGGTGCCTAAACAGATCCTTGACTGGAAGATTAGGAAGACTAGACATAGTAAGACAGTCTTGCTTAAGATTCTTTGGTCTAATCATGAGGTTGAGGAAGCTACATGGGAGGCGGAGGAGGCCATGAGAGAGCGTTACCTGTTTCTTTTTTATCAGGTATATATGGTTACGAGGACGTAACCTTGTTTCTTTTAGGGGGGTAGGAGATGGTCGCGAAGAGTTTTTACATCTTTTTGTGTTGATTTTGATATAGTTGGTGGTTGTTTGAGTCGGGTTGAGTTTGGTTTGGTGAGTATGTTTTGGAATTTTATGTTGAGTTTTGTTTTTGTTGTTGTGTCTGGAGAGTGTTAGTGTGTCTTTGTTTTGTTGTGGTTTGAACTTCGGCGACGAAGTTCTTTTAAGGAGGGAAGACTGTAATACTACGGTTTTATGAGTCTCTGGGTACTCTATCGAGTGGGGCTTACTCTGTCGAGTAAGTATGTTTGGAATACGAAACAGTAGTCTGCCTGTAGGGTACTCCATCGAGTAGCCTTGGCACTCGATCGAGTAAGTGGCACTCGATCGAGTATGAGACTTACTCAATCGAGTAAGTCGGTTATCGGGTAATGTTTGACGGGTTTTGTTAATAATGCGGATTAATATATATAATACTCCGTTATCTTTCCTAAACACTTTTCACAAACCTAATTCACAAAAAGAGAGATTGCAAACTACGTTGTTCAATTCATTCGCATTATTGGCAAATCCCGGAGCTAGAGAAGTCGGATTTCGTTGTTCTTGATATCATAGTGATCCTTGCGTCAAGGGTAAGTTCTACGTACCGTTTTTATAGTATTTGGTTGACTTTGGTTAAACCCTAATTTGGGGATTGGGGGTTTATATGGTTATATTGTTGTGGTGGTGATTGTATGATTATGTGTATAGGAGGAGGGTTCGTAGAAGAAAGGTATAATACTACGGTTTTATGATTCTTTGGGTACTCTATCGAGTGGGGCTTACTCTGTCGAGTAAGTTGTTTTGGACGCAAAACAGTAGTCTGCCTGTAGGGTACTTGATCGAGTAGGCTTGGCACTCGATCGAGTAACTGACTTACTCGATCGAGTAAGTGGTTTTACGGGTGATATTTGACGGGTTTTGTTAATAATGCGGGAATGGTATAAAAGACTTTCGTCACTTTTCTCAAAACACTTTTACAACCTAAAAACTTTCAAGAGAAGAATTGGAGTTACGTTGAATCATCCTCGCCGCATTATTAGCGATTCTCGGAGCTAGAAGTGTCGGATTTCGTCATTCTTTATACCTTTGTGATCCGTGCGTCGAGGATAAGCTTTACATATAACTTCTACGTTGTTTTTTAATATTGGTTAAACCCTAATTTGGGGATTTGGGGGTGTTTATGATTATGTGGTTAAGGTAGTAATTGTATGCATGTATGTATAAGAGGAGGATTCATAGAGGAGAGTTTTTGAGACAGCTGCTAGATCGTCTGATTCTGTGATTGCTTTCCAGGCAGGGTTTTCCCTACTCAGTATTAGTTACATGATATGTGTGGTGAATTGTGCTGTAGTTAGTATTGTTGATTGTTTCAGACGGTTGTTGAGTTGTACTGTGATTGATGATTGTCTGTCCGTGTTCTTCGGGGCGTGTCCCTAGCTGAGTGGAGTCACTTGCGGGAGTGGCTTCACGCCCATGATTCGCCTTATGTGGAACCCGCCACAGAAAGGATGTGCATATTAATGAACTTGGGTTTATCGCTCGATGGAGATGAGCGGGAATTTGGTGGGTACGGCTGCGGTCCTCCACTGGCGGTGTGGAGTATTTGTTGCGATGGGTACTCTCACAGGGAAACACACTTTAGTGTGTAGTCAGTTGTGTGGAGATTTGAGATGGAGACTGGGGTATGTTGAGCTGTTTGTGCTGTTTGTGATATTGTTCCTTTATGATATTTGTTTTTATGTAATTAGTACTGACCCCGTTTAAATGTTTTAAAAACTGTGGTGATCCATTCGGGGGTGGTGTGCATTTATTGAGCAGGTTTGGTTAATGCGCATGGGATAGCTGGGTTGAGTCATCACGAGCTTTTCTAGAAGTATTCCGTTGTGTCGAACGTTGTTCTTTTGCTAGTTGGTTTAACATTTGAGAACAATTGTATTTTCTTTTAACAGTTTTGGAGTTTAGTTGTATCACTTAAACTTTGTAATCATTTAAGTACGTTTCGTTATTGTCTATTTGATTATCATTGCCTCGGGTAACCGAGATGGTGGTGTTCTCATACCTTTAGTGGTCCTGGTAAGGCACATGGAGTATGGGGGTGTCACAAAGTGGTATCAGAGCGACGATCTCGAAACCTGTAACCAATGAACCTAATGAACATAGGGAGTCAAAATAAAATGAACCCGGATAGAAGTTGTAGGAGCTAATGCAAAGACTTGGGAGACGTCGTAAAGTCGCGAACTCGCCCTAGAATTTTGAACCGGTCACCATGGGATATGAGTCGGGATCGCTATGTGTTTATTTTATGAATTGTGTACCTATATAGTGATGCGTGGCATGAATCAGTGTGATTTTGTATGTTGTTGGTTGAAAGCATGTTGAATGATAGTTGGTTTACAATGTTGGTTGGAATTGTTGGAAAAGTATATGAGAATGATGAATGATGTGGTGGAAAAAGGAAGTAGTTCATATATGATAATATGTGATGAATAATGTATTGCAGGATGAATTATTTATAATGTGGCAATCTTAGTAACATGAGATTAGGCGATGTGATATGGTTATACATGATTTTGTTCCGTAAAGTTAGATAATAAAGCTTTATACTATATGCATGCGTTAGATAAAGTGTATGATGGATGATGGATAATGTTGCTTAAAAATATGATTTCATGATTTAAGCATGTTTATACGACAGCAGTGGATTTTTTATAATGTTGATATGTTAGTAACACATGAATGGGAATTTTATGTTATATATATTGTCATTGTTTTTATGTAAGGTTATAGAATAGAAGCATGTGGGCATTACATGAGTGGTAAGTTGAATAATGTATGTGCATGATGGAAGTTGTTGTTTGGCTTTTGTAAATAGTAACATTTGGTTAGGGATACTGGTTTTATGAGTATTGAGTTGTTTTTGTTTAAGTTGTTTGGAAGTAAAAATCGAATAGTTATGTCGTCTGATTACTGTAAAGTTGTCTTTAAACTGTTATAACTTGAGATGCATAAATGATTTTGATGTGATTCCAATTGTAGGTGATAGCTTGTTCTGTTACGATTCTAACGATAGGTCACACGCCCAAAATGACCAAGAAACGAGTGAGTTATGACCGTTTTACGAAAATTGGACAGTGCTGAGAAATGCGTAGGGTAGTCGATCGAGTGGCCCTCACTCGATCGAGTGAACCTCTTGTTACTTGATCGAGTAACCCTTACTCGATCGAGTAGTCCTAGTAATTTGTTTTATGTGCTTCTGACCTTCACCTACTCGATCGACTAAGTCACTCACTCGATCGAGTGACCTGTAGTCGATCTAGTGACCCCTGTTTTGGGTCATATGCTTATCTTTTGACTTCGTTGCATATTATGTTTAATTCAAAGGTGTTATATTGCTTCTTTATGCATTGTTTTACGTATGTGTTGGTCTTGATGCGTAATTTATCCAATCTTATGATGTAAGGAGTGGCACCTGCGGTGAGTATGAGTTCGGTGGGGAGGACATGAGTTATATGTGGTTATGATAGGTAGTGGAAAAGAAAAGGAAGATTGGTAAGACTTATTAAGGCATGGAGCATGTTTTGTGAGATGAGATGAGTGATATTATTGTGTGTTGAGTAATGTAAAAGTAAGTGAATGTGGGCAAGGGATGATGTGAGTCTAAGGAACGTGAGAATGAAAAGATTGAAAGGAAGAATGTGGATAGTGGAAACTTGAGATGTATAAAGAATTATGGAGGGAGATGGTTAGGAATCGTGTGGGTTAAGAATATATGTAGTGAATGGTCGTTTTAGAGGGATGGAGAAGAGTGGTATATAGTGAACTTAATGGAGACATGTCGCGACGTGGATTTGCAGATAGTGAGTGAGTTTGGGAATTTGCATTATCAAGAGGTGAAACTAATGCGTGATTTCCTTGGGCAAGTAACATTATGAAATGAGTTTTGGAATTTTTTTTTAAAAAAAAAAGGGGGGGGATATTGGAGATCAGTGTGAGTAATAGCATAAGATGGTATGGACTGATTTATGTTAAGTGTGAGTAATAGCAGGATAAGAAAAGATCGATGGTAAGAAAGATTGAGATGGTACTAATATGAAATAATGGAATTTGAGTTTTGGAGCAACGAAAGGGTAACTGGATTACTAAAGAGTTAGATAGAAGGAATAAGGAGTTGAACTATTAATTGGTATTTAAAGAGAAAAAAAAAGATAAAAGTAAGTTGAGAAAAATGTTGACCAGAGTTATGTGATATAGAAGTATGGAATCGTCGAGATTTATGATACTATCATGAGGATGTTAGTTAAGGGTTATATAGGAGTTTCAGGACAACATGATTAGTTACGAGTTTCGGGGAATTAAGGAAAGTAAGAAGCCGAGTAAAGAATTTACACGATATGAGACCTTAGTGGTGAGTTGGATGACGATGCAATTAAGGATGGAATTGGGAATAGTGTTGAGGTAATTTTGTTGATGGATTTGATGTTCGTTATTTGGGATGTTAACCATAGGTAGGAAAGAAACCGTGATGTTTAGAGATGAGTATAACACCTCCATACTCCAAGTGCCTTACTAGGACCACCCAGGTATAAGGATGTTACCATCTTGGTTACCCGAGGCAATGATAATCAAATAAACAATAATGAAACAACGTTTAAATAGAAATACTTTAGTGAAAGGTTACAATCCAAAAACCAAACCAAAATACGAATACATGTTCTCAAATCAAATGTCTACTGGTCTAACTGAAATGTTTATGAAAACTACTAAGCTACAAAGCGGAAGACTTCTATCATCGATCGTGGCACATCCCAGCCTATCCCAAAGACTCAACTCATATCTCGCTCAATATCCGCTCACCATCCCCGAATGGATCACCGCAGTTTTAAAACAATAAACCGGGTCAAGAGTACTATTCACACAATTATATACAACCAACAATACAAGAATCAAGATAGCTCAAACAAATCACACACAATCACCCACTCCAATCAATCTCCATCACCGATCGTCCTTTGGACCAGCCCGCCGCGATGGGGGACCGCAGCCTGCACCCACCAAATCCCCGCTCATCATACCGAGCGATAACCCTGTCCCATTAATGTGCACATACCCTTCCGTGGCGGGTTCCACGAAGGGCGAAACTAGGGCGTGAAGCCACTCCCGCAAGTGACTCCACTCAGCCGAGAACGCATCTCGAGAACCAGAGACAAACAATCACAATTACAATACAACAGCAACATCCGTCTGAATCAATCAACAATCACTAACTACAGCACAATCACCACACATTATGTAAATACTACTGAGTAGGGAAACCCTATCTGGAAAGCACAATGTGATGGATGGTCTCACAAACAAATCAAAAAGCTTCCTCTACGAATCCTCCTCCTAACATACAAACATATAATCACTACCAAGTATAACATACTACAAAACCCCCAATTCCCCAAATTAGGGTTTAACCAACTTTAAAGAAACATTATAAAAACGGTATACAGATCTTACCCTCGACGCAAGGATCACAACGGTATAAAGAAAGGTGAAATCTGACCTTCCAAGCTCCGGAATTTGCCAACAATGCGATTAAAGTGAAGAACGTACTTTGTTTTCTCTCTTGACAGTAATTAGGTTTTGAAAAGTGTTTTAAGAACAATGACGGAAGTATTATATACTCTAATCGCATTATTAACAAAACCCGAGAAATCATCCCCCGTAAACCGGCTACTCGATCGAGTAGCTAAGGTACTCGATCGAGTGCCCCCTTACTCGATCGAGTACCCATGTTACTCGATCGAGTACGCAACAGTCGAAACTATTTTAATCGCAACTCGCCCTTACTCGAAAGAGTAAGGCCTACTCGATAGAGTACCCCAAGACTCATAAATACGTAGTATTACAGTCTTCCCTCCTTAAAAAGAACTTCGTCCCCGAAGTTCAAACCACAACAAAACAAAGACTCACACTACGCACTCCCGACTCAACAACCAAAACAAAACTCAACATAAAACATGTTACTAACCCAAACTCAACCCGACTCAACGACAACAACTATACCGACACAACATAAAAAGGGTGTAAAAACTCTTAAAAACTCTTTGCGATCATCTCCTACCCCCCCTAAAAAAACAAGGTTACGTCCCCGTAACCATACATACCCGATCAAAAAGGAAAGGGTAACGCTCTCTCATGGCATCCTCTGCCTCGCATGTAGCTTCCTCAGTCTCGTGGTTAGACTAAAGGATCTTAAGCAAAACTGTCTCACCACTCCTAGTCTTCCTAACCTTCCGGTCAAGAATCTGCTTAGGTATCTCAAGATATGATAAAGACTCATCTAGCTCTAAGCTCTCTGCCTCTAACACATGTGACGGGTCACTCACGTACTTCCACAACTGCGATACATGAAACACATTATGCACTCTCTCTAACACAGCCGGTAAAGCCAGACGATATGCAACTTCCCCAACTCGCTCTAAGATCTCATAAGGACCGATGAACTTCTGACTCAGCTTGCCTTTCTTCCCAAATCTCATAACCCCACGCATAGGAGACACTTTCAGAAGAACCTTATCCCCAACCTGAAACTCTATATCCCGGCGATGTAGATCCGCATAACTCTTTTGCCTATCCTGAGCTGCTCTCATCCGTTCCCTGATCATCTTTATCTGTTCAACCATCTCATGTACCATCTCTGGTCCTAGAACCACTGCCTCAGCACTGTCGTCCCAACAAATCGGACTCCTGCATCTCCTCCCTTATAAAGCCTCAAACGGTGCCATGCCAATACTAGTGTGATAGCTGTTGTTGTAAGAAAACTCTATCAAATCCAACCTCTGTTCCCAGCTACCACCAAAGTCCATCACACAAGCTCGCAACATATCCTCAAGAGTCTTGATCGTTCTCTCAGTCCGACCGTCTGTCGCAGGATGAAAAGCTGTACTCATCTTCAAAGTTGTTCCCAAATATTCCTGCAACTCTTTCCAAACCTTGAGATAAATCTCGCATCTCTGTCAGACACTATGTCCTTAGGGACTCCATGTAACTTTAGCATATTCTTTCGATAAGCCATAGCTAATTGTGCTTTAGTCCATGTATCTTTCATTGGCACAAAGTGAGCTGACTTGGTCAGTCGATCCACTATTACCCATATCATATTATTACCCTGTTGACTCTTTGGCAAACCCACGATAAAATCCATAGAAATGGATTCCCACTTTCACTCAGGTACCTCTAAAGACTGAATCTTACCTTGTGGTCGTCGCTGTTCCCCTTTAACTCTCTGGCATGTCAAACAACGGGCCACAAACTCAGCTGTTTCTTTCTTCATCCCAAGCCACCAAAACGTGTTCTTCAAATCCTTGTATAGCTTGTCACCACCTGGATGTACTGAATACGGTGTACAATGTGCCTCTGTCATGATAGTCTTTTTCAGCTCCTCATCATTAGGGACACACCACTTACCATCGAACCTCAAACTACCATCTGTATGAATAGAGAATCGGGACACTGTCCCTTTCTCTACTCCAGCTCTCCACTCAACCATCTTAGGATCCAAAGTCTGTTTACCTCGAATGTCATCATAAAGATCAGGGTGCACTGTCAAATCTCCCACAGCATCCCCTCTCTGCATCATATGTATCCCAAACTTCCCCACCTCATCTCTCAACCTCATCAAAGATAGAGCTGTACATAGGGAATGTACACTCTTCCTACTCAAAGCATCTGCAACAACATTGGCTTTCCCTTCATGGTAGATAATATCCATGTCATAATCACCAATCAGCTTCATCCAACTCCTCTGTCTCATATTCAACTCCTTTTGAGTGAAGATGTACTTGAGAATGTTGTGATCTGAAAATACCTTAAAGGTCGCCCCATAAAGGTAATGTCTCCATATCTTGAGAGCAAACACCACTGCACCCAACTCTAGATCATGTGTAGGGTAGTTCTCCTTATACGGCTTCAATTGCCTAGAAGCATAGGCGAACCTTACCGTTCTGCATCAACACACATCCCAACCCATTCTTTGAGGCATCTGTATAAACCTCAACGTTCTCGATCCCTTCAGGCAATGCTAAGATAGGAGCTGTGGTCAAACGCTCATTTAATGTTTGGAACGCCTTTTCATAACTCTCATCCCAACAAAACCTGTTCTCTTTCCTCATCAAAGCTGTCATAGGTCTAGCTATCTTGGAGAAATCTTTCACGAACCGTCTGTAGTATCCAGCTAAACCCGAGAAATTCCTGATTTCGGCAACATTCTTTGGTGCTTCCCACTTTGTCACTGCCTCAATCTTTCTTGGGATCCACAGCTACTCCCTCCTTAGAGATCACATGCCCCAGAAAAGCAACTTTCTCCAACCAGAACTCACACTTGGACAGCTTAGCATACAACTCATGCTCCCTCAGAGTCTGCAACACAATCCTCAGATGCTCCTCATGCTCCTCCTTAGTCTTAGAGTAGACTAAGATGTCATCGATAAACACCACCACAAACTTGTCTAAAAACTGTCTGAAGATTCTGTTCATCAAGTCCATAAACAAAGCCGGTGCATTAGATAACCCAAACGGCATCACCACATACTCATAATGACCATACCTCGACGTGAAGGCTATCTTTGGTATGTCCATCTCTCTAATCATCACCTGATGGTACCCCGACCTCAAATCAATCTTGGAAAAGGCGACGCACCACTCAACCGATCAAACAGGTCATCTATCCTTGGCAAAGGATACTTGTTCTTCACCGTCACTCGGTTCGGCTCCCTGTAGTCTATGCACAACCTCAAACTCCCATCTTTCTTCTTCACAAAAAAGAACTGGTGCTCCCCACGGCGATACACTAGGTCTAATGTATCCCTTCTCTATCGGATCATCTAACTGTTTTCTGAGCTCCTCCATCTCTTTAGGACCCATCCGGTACGATGCCTTAGAGATTGGCCCCGTCCCCGGTTTCAACTCAACGGTGAAATCTATCTCCCTCTTCGGTGGCAACCCCGGAATCTCCTCTGGAAAAACATCTGCAAACTCTCCCGCCACTGGTATCTGATCAACTGTCGGACTCTCTATCCGGTCATCTCTCACATGGCACAAGATCAAAGGACATCCCTTCCTCGGATAAGACTTGAAGGTGACAATTTGCAATCAACTTAACTTTGGGTTTGACTAGAAACCCACGATAAGACACACTAACACCCTTAGGCCCTCTCAAAAACACTTTCTTTTGATGACAGTCTATCTTAGCCTTATACTTTTCTAACCAGTCCATCCCGACTATCATCTCAAAACCGTCAAAAGGAAACTCTAGCAAGTCTACAGGTAGGTCAACTTGCCCAACTATCATAGATATATCTCTAAACAACCTCCCACATGATACAGACTCACCCGAAGGTATAAAAACTTCCTCACTTACAGACTCATATACCCTCAAACCCAACCGTTTAACATGACTCGAAGATACAAACGACTGAGATGTCCCCGAATCAAACAAAACAAAGGTATGAATACCGTTAACAAGAAAAGTACCAGTGATAACATGTGCATCCTCCTCAGCTGCTTTCTTGTCCATCATGAACAGCCTTCCACTGGTCTCCTGTCCACCTCCATGGACAGTACTGGCTGATGTGGTCGGCTTAGCACCTGACCCCTGGTTGGTGTTGTTGTTCGTAGCTGGTTTTTGATAGGAATTACCGCCATTGCGGTTACCTTCACCCTGATAACTCTGACTTCCCCAGTTAGACCATGACCCACCTGGTCTGTTACTCGCATAACTCTGTGCAGGTCCCTGAGAATAGCTCCCCCGAGCCGATCCCTGAAAAGCTCCCGGTGCACTCGTGCACTAATGTCTTTTGTGGCCCACACCACCATAGCCATAGCAGGTCATCCCCCAACTACCACTACAACTCACACGACCACGCCCAAAGTAAGCCCCAACACTGAATCCTGACCCAGAAGAAAACCCTCTAGCTTGAGTGTGGTTGCCTTTCTTATGACTAGATTGGCCACCACCCTCACTCTCAGCCTTTCTTTTCTCACTCACTCTCTCCTGAGCCATCTCCACCAACCTCTCAGCTCTCCCAGCCCTCTCATAAGCTTCCTTAACATCGGTAAGGACTCCTACAGGTAGCTTATCCATGATCTTAGGGGTCAACCCCCTCTTAAACCTCAGTGCCAGGTACTCCTCACTCAAACCCATATCCTCAGCATACCTAGACTTCTCATTAAACTGCTTGTAGTATTCAGCCACAGACATGTCATATGTCATCTTAAACCCATCAAACTCCTCTCTCAGCTTACTCCTCACATGTTCCGGTACAAACTCCTTCCTCATAGCCCTCCGAAACTCTTCCCAAGGTATAACAGGTAAGCCCTGGTTCGCATACATCTCCCTAGCACTCACCTTCACCGTATCCCACCACTTGCCAGCTTCTTCCCTCAGGTAGAACACAGCTTGTTCTACTCTCATCTCATCAGGACAGTGAACCAGGTCTAGTATATTCTCCATCTCACGATGCCAGTTGTCAAGAAGGTTTGGTTCCCCGATTCCCGTGTACTCTTTTGGGATAAACCTCGCTATATAGAGACTGATCTTAGAGTGATCAACCTCCTTATCCTTATCCTTATTCACTTTCTTTAAAGCCTCAGTGAGAGCATCTTGGTGCTCCAACATCTTAGCAACATCATCTATGTTCATGGTCTCAGCTCTCGCATAGTAAGCGTTTCTCTTGGGCGGCATCTTGAAACTATATAAGAAAGGGTAGATATAAACATACACACTAAAACCTCAAAACACGAAAGCGGACTGCCCAGAACACACTCGATCGAGTGCGCAAACCTACTCGATCGAGTAAGAGGCTACTCGATCGAGTGCCCACCATACTCGATCGAGTGCCTCGACATCAGACCCAAACAGACCTTCTTATCTCTAATATACTCGACCGAGTAGCTAGGCTACTCGATCGAGTGAACCCCTACTCGATCGAGTGCCCGAGGTACTCGATCTAGTACCCAAAAACTCGATTCTGGTTGCAAAATCGTCAAATACCCACTCGATCAAGTCAGACCCACTCGATCGAGTCATGCTAACTCGAATATGCTACCCGCATGTTGTGACATATCCCCACATATAAAACAACTTTATAAACACAACATCATATCATAGTTAAGCATACTATGCTACTCAACTCTTCATACATTTAACAAACAACTATATCATGTTATCAATTGCCACATAGTAAAAACCCAACATGCTTCTCATTCCAACAACAGTCTTATATGTCTCATCAATCCTTCATTCATATTCTCAACTTTTCTACTCCAAACATCCAACAATTACAACATATTTCCTCACATCCACACACAAACGAACAAACAACACATACGACTTGACATATATTCCCCCCATGTGACCGGTTCAAAATTGTAGGGCGAGTCCGCGACTTTAGGACGTCTCCCAAGCCTTTGCATTAGCTCCTACAACCTTTACCCCGGGTTTATTTCAATTGACTCCCTATATTCATTAGGTTCATTGGTTACAGGTTTCAGGATCGTTGCTCAGATACCATTTTGTAACACCCTCATACTCCAAGTGCCTTACCAGGACCACCCAGGTATAAGGATGTTACCATCCCGGTTACCCGAGGCAATGATAATCAAATAAACAATAATGAAAAAACGTTTAAATAGAAATACTTTAGTGAAAGGTTACAATCCAAAAACCAAACCAAAATACGAATTCATGTTCTCAAATCAAATGTCTACTGGTCTAACTGAAATGTTTATGAAAACTACTAAGCTACAACGGAAGAATTCTATCATCAGATCGCGGCACATCCCAGCTATCCCAGTACTCAACTTATACCTGCTCAATATCTGCTCACCATCCCCGAATGGATCACCGCAGGTTTTAAAACAATAAACCGGGGTCAGTACTATTCACACAATTATATACAACCAACAATACAGTAATCAAGATAGCTCAAACAGTCACACACAATCACCCACTCCAATCAATCTCCATCACCAACTGTCCACTGGATCAGCCCTGCCAGTGGGGGACCGCAGCCGTACCCACCAAATCCCCGCTCATCATACCGAGCGATAACCCTGTCCCATTAATGTGCACATCCCCTTCCGTGGCGGGTTCCACGAAGGGCGAAACTAGGGCGTGAAGCCACTCCCGCAAGTGACTCCCCTCAGCCGAGAACGCATCTCGAGAACCAGAGACAAACAATCACAATTACAATACAACAGCAACATCCGTATGAATCAATCAACAATTACTAATTACAGCACAATTACCACACATTATATAAAAACTACTGAGTAGGGAAACCCTACCTGGAAAGCACAACAGTCAGACGGTCTCACAGCTGAAATAAAAAAGCTTCCTCTACGAATCCTCCTCCTAACATACAAACATAAAATCACTACCAAGTATAACATACTAAAAAACCCCCAATTCCCCAAATTAGGGTTTAACCAACTTTAAAGAAACATTATAAAACGGTATACAGGTCTTACCCTCGACGCAAGGATCACAACGGTATAAAGAAAGGTGAAATCCGACCTTCCAAGCTCCGGGAGTTGCCAACAATGTGATTAAAGCGAAGAACGTACTTTGTTTTCTCTCTTGACAGTAATTAGGTTTTGAAAAGTGTTTTAAGAACAATGACGGAAGTATTATATACTCTAATCGCATTATTAACAAAACCCGAGAAATCATCCCCCGTAAACCGGCTACTCGATCGAGTAGCTAAGGTACTCGATCGAGTGCCCCCTTACTCGATCGAGTACCTGTGTTACTCGATCGAGTACCCAACAGGTCAGAAACTATTTTAATCTGCAACTCGCCCTTACTCGACAGAGTAAGGCCTACTCGATAGAGTACCCCAAGACTCATAAATACGTATTATTACAATGAGTGTAAAAGGGTTGTTATGCAAGCAGTGGGGGTATTGTGGTGTTGTCACTAGTGGTTAAGGGTGATAGTCAATTAGAAAGATAACAATTCTAAAGAGGTTGATTTGGTAGAGGCCGTAATGATATGTACGTTTGTGGGGAAGTATAAAATGTGGTCTTAGGAGGCGGTTGCTAGTGGTTGAGTATTAGCTGCATGGTTATATTTGGCAGGGGATGGCGGTTATGCGAATAGAGGAATGTGTTATGGACGAGAGGTAACCTTTATCAGGTGGTAACTTACGTGATCAAGATTGACTAGTTGGATGTGATTACGGGTCTATGATGTGTATAAATGTTTGTGTGAGGTTCCTACCTCACGAGAGATGGTATGGTGTGATAGTTATATAATTGTTATATGAATGTTTTGTGATATATGTTGGGTACGGTAAACTAGTGGTATGATGTTCAAAAGTGATAGTTTGGGTGATCTGGCATGGCTAGTTATACTTGTATGTGTATTCCTGATATATGTTTATTCCGTGAAAAGGTATGGATGATATTCATGAGATTTTTGTCTGTTTATTCAGCATAATATGTTGTGTTGTGATCTAGTAAAGCAGTTTTGAGTAAGTTTTCTTGTCCGAAAAGTTATACTGAGTCAGTGTTTATGGGAATTATATGTTGTTGTGATGTTTATCGATGTGGTTGTTGTGCCTCGGGTGGTGATCCGGGCATGGTACTTCGTGTTGTGATGCGGGTATTTTCGCGCCGCGGTGCGGCTGTTGGTGGCGGTGTTGCGATGCCGTCACCGGTTGTGGTGGAGTAGGTGGGGTGATTATGATACGGTTTTTCGAAAGTACATACCAGCTATACATAGATTGTTGTTTTGTTTGTTGTTGTTCCTTGTGAGTTTCGGTTGGACATATAGACTGTTGTTTTGTTTATTGGTGTTTCTTACCAGTTTCAGCTTGGGTGTGAGGGTAGAGTATGATATGGAAGGGAGTTGTGTATGTTTTTGTTAACGGCCTGGTATATCGATATTTTGTTGATGGGACACAGTGTGAGTGGTTGTTACAGTAATTTTGATCTTGTTTTAAGATGAGGTATTGGTAGACATAGTAATGGCAAGTGAATTGTGGAACATGTGTTGTACTGATCTGAGAGCTGCAAGTGGTTTATAATCTTTTGTTGAGACAATAAGTGTAGGGTGTTGGGAATTAGTGTCATGTTAAGTTATGTATGAGTTTTGCGGTAGTGAAAGAAAAGAACTTGAGGATCTAATGTGAGTGTGTGTAATAATTGTGGATCGTGAGTTATGAGTATGAAGATAGATGCATTTATACAGGACTATGTCGTTTTGGCAGTAATAGGGAACAGTTGACGTTTTGGTTAAGCTAAAGATTTTGTGGTATAGGTTAGGTGGTGTGCCGAGTGAATTGAGATAGGAGAACTGTTTAAGTAAGAGAGCCTTGGATATAGGAATAGTAAGTGTTTAGATTATAGGCGGTTATCTTTGACATGTGGTGATGAGGATAATGAGAAGGTATAACTAAGGATTTAGTATTAGTGGGTTACGAGGACGTAACATTTGTCTTAAGAGGAGTAGGATGCAATAAAAGAGAGTTTCATGGTTGTGCATGTTGTAGTATAATTGGAAGTAAAGTGTTGGTGTAGCATAAAGGGTGGATATTGGTTGTGATTGATTTTATTAAAGGTCATGGCTGTGCTTGTAGTAGTATGATGTTTAGTAGTGTGATAATATTTCGATACTGTTGATAGTTGGATGATGAGGTTATGAGTATGAGTAAACTTCGAGAACGAAGTTTCATTTAAATGTGGAGAATGTAACTTTCCGTTTGATGTTTATGCGTTTCTCGATATTGGATTTTCTAGTGGATGATATGTTACGGAGCTAGCAGCGTTTGTGGACGGTAGTTGATTGTGTATGGAGTTAATGTCGAGAGAGATATAATGTAGTTGATACGATACCGTGAGCCATGTTGTGGAGGTAGGAATAGTTGGTGGAGTTGGTGTTACGAGTTCATGTTTTGTAGGTTGGAGTTTTGTCTTGAGTTCTTAAGTACGTTGTTGTGTCTTGATCGAGTTAGTATATTGGTTTTTGAGTAGGGTTGAACTTCGGGGACGAAGTTCTTTTTTAAGGAGGGAAAACTGTAATACTACGTTTTTATGAGTCTTTGGGTACTCTATCGAGTGGGGCTTACTCTGTCGAGTAAGTAGTTTTTGATGCAAAACAGTAGTCTGCCTGTAGGGTACTCGATCGAGTAGGCTTGGCACTCGATCGAGTAAGGGGAACTCGATCGAGTAACTGACTTACTCGATCGAGAAAGTGGTTTTACGGGTGATATTTGACGGGTTTTGTTAATAATGCGGGAATGGTATAAAAGGCTTTCGTCACTTTTCTCAAAACACTTTTACAACCTAAAAACTTTCAAGAGAAGAATTGGAGTTACGTTGAATCATCCTCGCCGCATTATTAGCAATTCTCGGAGCTAGAAGTGTCGGATTTCGTCATTCTTTATACCTTTGTGATCCTTGCGTCGAGGATAAGCTTTACATATAACTTCTACGTTGTTTTTTAATATTGGTTAAACCCTAATTTGGGGATTTGGGGGTTTTTATGATTATGTGGTTAAGGTAGTAATTGTATGCATGTATGTATAGGAGGAGGATTCGTAGAGGAGAGTTTTTGAGACAGCTGCTAGATCGTCTGATTCTGTGATTGCTTTCCAGCGGGGTTTTCCCTACTCGTATTAGTTACATGATATGTGTGGTGAATTGTCTTTGTAGTTAGTATTGTTGATTGTTTGGACGGTTGTTGAGTTGTCTTGTGATTGATGATTGTCTGTCCGTGTTCTTTGGGGCGTGTCCCTGGCTGAGTGGAGTCACTTGCGGGAGTGGCTTCACACCCATGATTCGCCTTATGTGGAACCCGCCACAGAAAGGATGTGCATATTAATGAACTTGGGTTTATCGCTCGATGGAGATGAGCGGGAATTTGGTGGGTACGGCCTGCGGTCCTCCCTTTGGTGGTGTGGAGTATTTGTTGCGATGGGTACTGGCGGGGATACACACTTAGCTTTTAGTGTGTAATCGTTGTGTGGAGATTTGAGATGGAGACTAGGGTATGTTGAGTTTGTTTGTCTTGTTTGTGATATTGTTCCTTTTTGGTATTTGTTTTTATGTAATTAATCGACCCCGTTTAAATGTTTTAAAAGCGTGGTGATCCATTCGGGGTGGTGTGCATTTATTGAGCAGGTTTGGTTAATGCGCATGGGATTGCTGGGTTAAGTCATCACGAGTTGTTCTAAAAGTCTTCCGCTGTGTTGAACGTTGTTCTTTAGCTAGTTGGTTTAACATTTGAGAACAGTTGTATTTTCTTTTAACAGTTTTGGAGTTTAGTTGTATCACTTAAACTTTGTAATCATTTAAGTACGTTTCGTTATTGTCTATTTGATTATCATTACCTCGGGTAACCGAGATGGTGGCGTTCTCATACCTTTAGTAGTCCTGGTAGAGCACTTGGAGTATGGGGGTATCACAAAAGGTTTTAAGACAGTGTGCTAGATCGCTTTTTCTTTTGTGTTTGCATTTCGGGTAGGGTTTTCCTACTCGGTATTAATTACATGATGTGGTTGGTGATTTTGTGATGATTGTTGTTAAAGTATAATGATGGTATTGTCACGGTTGTTGAATATTATCATCGTTATTGTTGTATCTGTCTGTGATCTTCAGGGTGCGTCCCTGGCTGAGTGGAGTCACTTGCGGGAGTGGCTTCACGCCCTTGATTCGCCTTCTGTGGAACCCGCCACAGAAGGGATGTGCACATTACTGGACTTGGGTTTATCGCTCGATGGAGATGAGCGGGGCTTAGGTGGGAACGGCTGCAGTCCCCCACTGGCGGTGTGGAGTATTTGTTGCGATGGGTACTCTGGCAGGACTACACATTTTAGTGTGTAGTCAGTGATATGGAGATTGATTGTGGAGTTTGGGGTTGATGTGACGATTGAGTTGTTTGACATTTATCTTATTGTGATTGTGTTGTGTGATTAGTACTGATCCCGTTGTTTGTTTTGTAAAACTGTGGTGATCCATTCGGGGATGGTGAGTAGTTGTTGAGCAGGTTTGATTTGAGACATTTAGGCTTTGGGATGAGTCACGATGAGCGGTTTAGAGTCTTCCATTTGTCTTACTTTAGTTGTTTGAGACATTTTGTTTTTGAGAACATGTATCGTACTTTTAACAGTTATTGTTTTGGATATGTACTCACTTTAAACCTTTTTGCTCTTTAAATAATGTTTTTTATTGTCATTTGATTATCATTGCCTCGGGAGACCGAGATGGCAACGTTCCTATACCTGAGTGGTCCTGGTAAGGCACTTGGAGTATTGGGGTGTCACAAAGGTGGTATCAGAGCGACGATCCTGAAACTTGTAACCAATGAACCTAATGAACATAGGGAGTCAAATTAAAATAAACCCTGGGTAGAAGTTGTAGGAGCTAATGCAAAGGCTTGGAAGACGTCCTAAAGTCGCGAACTCGCCCTGCAATTTTGAACCGGTCACATGGGGTACGTGTCGGGATCGTATGTGTTGTCTTCTGATTTATGGTATCTATATAGTAGCATGTGTTGTGGATTGATGGATGTTGAATGTGAAGGATTGGAGGTATGGAGTAGAAGTTGAAAGATATGTGATTTGTAAGTCGAATTGTATGGAAAACATGTTGGTTGTTTATAATGTGGCATATTAGTGGTGTGAATAAATCGTTTTGTTGATTATACAAAGAATTTCGTATATATTCATGCGTAGTTGTTGTTATTTTATTGAATTTATAGAAGTTGTATATAATGTTGGGAAAGTAAGATGAACATGCGGTTAGTGTATACGAGTCTGCATGACTCGATCGAGTAGGGGGCACTCGATCGAGTAGGTGAGGTGCTCGATCGAGTGGGTCTGACTCGATCGAGTAATGAGTTTAGTGTTTTTCCGGGCAGAATCGTGTTTTTGGGTACTCGATCGAGTACATAGGAGTACATAGGGGCACTCGATCGAGTAGGGTCCGCTCGATCGAGTGGCTTGTCAGCTCGGTCGAGTATGTTTTTGAGTAGAGGTCTGATCAGGTTCTGGAGTCGAGGCACTCGATCGAGTAGGTTGGACACTCGATCGAGTGGCCTCAACTCGATCGAGTAGGTTCGTATACTCGATTGAGTGGGTTTCGTACAGGTCATATACGTGTTTTGGGTTATAGTATGCGTGTTTATGTCTACCTTTTCTTATATAGTTACAAGATGCCGCCAAAAAGAAATGCCCTGTATGCTAGAGCTGAGAGTATGTCATTTGATGATATAGTAAAGATGTTGGAGCACCAAGATGCTCTCACGGAAGCGTTAAAGAGAGTGGGAAAGGACAAGGAGGTTGATCACTCCAAAATCAGCATCCATATAGCGAGGTTCAACTCGAAAGAGTATAAGGGAACCGGGGAGCCAATTCTTCTAGATAATTGGCACAAGGAAATGGAGAATATCCTGGAGTTGGTGCACTGCCCGGATGAGTTGAAAGTAGAACAAGCTGCATTCTACTTGAGGGAAACGGCAGGAGAGTGGTGGGATAAGGTCAAAGTGGGTGCTAGGGAGATGTACATGAAGCGGGGACTACCCGAAATACCTTGGGATGAGTTCGGGAAGGCTATGAGGCGAGAGTTTGTATCGGGGTATGTGAGGAGTATTTGAGAGAGGAGTTCGATAAGTTGAAGATGGCATCTGATATGATGGTGGCTGAGTACTACCGTAAGTTTAATGAGAAGTCCAGATACGCTGAGGACATAGGGCTGAGTGAGGAGAACCTAGCTTTGAGGTTTGAGAAGGGATTGACCCCCAAGATATTGGAGAAGCTATCGGTGGGAGTCCTTACAGATGTTAAGGAAGTTTATGAGAGAGCTGGGAGGGCTGAGAGATTGCTGGAGATGACCAGAGAGAGGGGAGATGAGAAGAAAAAGGCCGAGAGTGAGGGTGGTGGTCAATCCAACTATAAGACGGGTAACCACACTCAAGCGAGAGCATATTCATCTGGTTCAGGGTTTAGTGATGGGGCTTCTTTCGGGAGAGGCCGTGGTAGTAGTGGTGGTAGTTGGGGTATGACCTGTTTTAACTGTGGCGGTATAGGCCATAAGAGACATGAGTGCACCAGTGCGGTGAGTGGGGGTTTCCAGAGGCCGGGACAGGGGAGCTTTTCACGGTGTCCGCACGAGTTATGCGAGCAATAGACCTACGGGTCATGGAACAACATGGGAGGTCGCAAGCAACAACGGTGGAGGTAACCGCAATGACGGTAATTCTTATCAGAAACCAGCTACGAACACCAACAACAACCAGGGGTCAGGTGCTAAGCCGGCTACCTCAGCTAGTACTGTCCAGGGAGGTGGGCAGAAGGGATGTGCACATTAATGGACTTAGTTTTATCGCTCGATAGAGATGAGCGGGGCTTAGGTGGGAACGGCTGCGGTCCCCCACTGGTGGTGTGGAGTATCTGTTGCGATGGGTACTCTGGCACGACTACACACTTTAGTGTGTAGTCAGTGATGTGGAGATTGATTGTGGAGTTTGGTGTTGATGTGACGATTGAGCTGTTTGGCATTTATCTTATTGTGATTGTGTTGTGTGATTAGTACTGACCCCGTTATTTGTTTTGTAAAACTCGGTGATCCATTCGGGGATGGTGAGTAGTTGTTGAGCAGGTTTGATTTGAGGCATTTGGGCTAGCTGGGATGAGTCACGGCGAGCAGTTTAGAGTCTTCCACTGTCATACTTTAGTTGTTTGAGACATTTGGTTTTTGAGAACATGTATCGTACTTTTAACAGTTTTGGTTTTGGATATGTACTCACTTTAAACCTTTTTGCTATTTAAATAACGTTTCTTTATTGCCATTTGATTATTATTGCCTCGGGAGACCGAGATGGTGACGTTCCTATACCTGAGTGGTCCTGGTAAGGCACTTGGAGTATGGGGATGTCACACATGTTCTGCCGGCAGGCCGGCAACCGGTCCACCGGCAGAACACACTTGCCAGTTATTTTCCAAAATTTCAAGTTCAATTTGCAATGACCTCGCTACCGGTAGGTTGACCGGTAGCCGGTCCACCGGTAGAACGCAACAAGCTGCGGATTTGGGCTTTGTTTCCTCTTCTTTTCTAAATCCAATGAATGATTATAAATACCTCCTCCCTTAACCATTTTTACACATAACCCTAGATCTAATTTATGTTCCTTTTTCAAGTTTCAAACTTTGCTAATTACTTTGTTAATCTTTCCCTAATTAGAATAAGTTCTTCAATAATTATACCATTATTAGTAGTAGAAATTGGGTTGTAAGAAGATTGAAGGCACTTCCTTTCTTATTTTCAATCCAAGTTCCTTTCTTTGCTATTGAGTTGGTATAATTTCTCCTCTTAAATTCATTTGTTTACATTTTGCTTTCCTCTTAAGTTTTGTTTAGTTGTTTATGTTAGAATTTCATCCTTTATTGTTTGTCTGTTGTTTTTCTCTCTCTTGTTCATCTTTTCTTTGTTCACCATTATTGTTTGCACCCAAAGATTGAGTCTTTGATTTTCTTGTGTTAAAGATTGAATCTTTGAGTTCCTTGTGTTAAAGTTTGTGTCTTTTGGTTTAATTCCTTTCCATCTTAGATTAATTTGTCTTTCCTCATAATTTTGTTGATTAATTGCATGATTAGTATTATAATTTATTCTTCCACCATGTTTATGATTAAAGAATCCATCGTTATTGTTTCTTTTGCCTTTAGCACCATGATTAGTGAGTAGTCCTTTTACTAGGACTCGGTTTGACCCAACATGAGTAATTTCACCAATTGATTCACATAAAGGCCAATTGTTGGGGGAGATTGGTAAGGGTAGTCTAGAGGATTGATTTGGTTTATGGATTAATTTTGGGTAGTGTCGATTTGTAACCCTTGTCCACCAACGAGAGTTGGTTAGGTTGTGAATTGGATACCCGGAAATTGATCTTATCACTAACCTAGGTTGAGACCGAAAGGGAGAACCAAGGGAGGGTACCTCTAGGCTAGTGTTTGAAATCGACCTCCGAGAGGAGTGGGATGATCCGGAATACGATGAATGCTTAGTGACCTTGACCAAACACTTGACTACCTTGGAAAAATGCATGTTTTTGGGGTAGTTGGGTGTTGAGTTATGGATTCCGACCTTCGAACCCGAGAGGGGGGTTGGTGGGTAGAGCTAGTGTCCTATTATGAGCCCGAGAGGGAGTTAGTAGGCGAATTAGAGCCATCTCCCCCTTACTTGTCTACCCTTATAGTTAGCCTAGGGAATCGCGAGGTGGAATTACGAATTGTTGTGGAAGAACCGAGTTCTAGGCTTTTTAATTATTTGAATTACACCGTTATCTTTTCTTGCTTATCTTTCCTTCTCTTGTTTAATTGCCTTTTATTGTGTTTAGCTTAGTTGTTAGAGTAATATCCTCACCTTTATATTGTCGACTTAGATCATGGTTCGGATACCCGATCCGAAACCAAAGTACGGTTCGGATACCCGATCCGAAAATCCAAAATTTGAGTATCCGAGATCCGATCCGAATACATCGGATATCCAAAATTTAGTATCCGAAAAATATGGATCGGATATCCAAATATCCGATATCCGAGTATTAGTATCCGAATTAGAATCTTTGTAAAAAGAGTGGTCGCTTATTTGGTTGTTTATTGAATTGAAAAATGGCAAATTATCTAAAATCGGATTTGCCAAGGAATTACATTCTCGATACTATATTTCAAAATCCGTCATACAAGTAAAACAAAAATAAGAGGTGCCCAACTAAAACCATAGTGTCTTTAAACAAAATTACGAAGGGGTCTCTTACACAACAAAGACAATAATAGTCTCTTACACAACATAGACAAGGTTGCTAATGTCTTGAATACATAAAATAAAGCTACTTCAGTCTAGAGCTAGATATACAAGCAATAAACAAAATGTAGCCCGTCTTCATCTTCATCTCTTCTTCTTTGACTTCTCCCCACTCTTTAGATGTACTCATCACAAGCAGACGACTTCTCCGACGCCTCTGCAAGTTCTGTAAAATGACAATAACATTATATAAACCATAATTATACTACAAGTATATACTAAAAATCAGTAAAGGAAGCATAATAATTCAAGTGGTTTAGAAAAGGATTACTTACCTTTGTCAAATTTTTCAACCTCGTCAACATACTCCTCAGCTAGCTGGGGGCCACGAGTTGTGCGTAACCAATCTTGTGCACATATCAATCCTTCCACCATCTTTGGAGAGAGTGAGCTACGAAATGAATCAAGTACCCTACCACTGTGCTAAATGCGATTCGGAGGCAACCGTAGAAACGGGAATAGCTAGCACATCTCTAGCCATCAAAGAGAGGACAGGATATACCTCCTCGTGTTTTTTCCACCAATCTAACACATCAAACTTTTTAGTATTCACTTCTCTAACATCTTCCAGGTACTAATCCATATCACTTTTTTTTTCATTAGTTACCTGACTGCTAATATCTCTCTCAAATTGCGACTCTACTACATCTTGCCAATCATCCATGTTCTCACACTCATCCGGACAAACTTCCACTTCAGGTGGGGGAGTACTCACTTGTATGAGTTGAAATTTAGTATAATGAGCATACAAAGAAGTCAAAGTTTCAAGAACCTTCTTATGTAACTTCTTAGCATTCAAATCGTCATATTGTTGATTAATTGCCCAAGCTACATATTGCATTTTACGTCTAGGATCAAGAACAACGACAATATACAACAATACATTCACCTTATCAGCATTCTCCCAATACTTAGCATGCTTTTTCTTCATACCAGATGTCATCAACTTCACACCAATATCACTACTTTCACATTTTTTATCAATCGTCAAACCAATACCAACAATTTCTTGCAAGTACACATTAGTGGTAATGTATAACGAGCCAGAAAGTCTCACAGTAGCATCATAAAAGATCTTGAGAAAAGGCAAAAGAGAAGAAACTAATTCCCAATCAGAATCATCAGGAACACCAAGATTCTTATTCATCTCACTTACAAATTTGGCACTCGAAATTTCAAGTTTCAAGAAAGCTTTACGATAAATTAAACCACTATCCAACATCAAATAGGTAGAGTACCACCTACTTTCAACATCCAAACAAAGATGACGACTCGATTCGATTTGTTCTTTTTTACATAAACATTAAATTTTCGCAATCTCGCGGGAGAAGACCGACAAATCTAACAAAGATTACGAATTCTAAAACCGAATCATCGGCGTCCTTCAAACCTTCCCTCACAGTTAGACTAAGTATATGAGAAACACATCTCATTTGCAAATATTTTCCATCTAGAATTGTGCTATTGCATGAACACAGTCTCTCCCTCAAGTACTCAACTCCTACATCATTTGCACTAGCATTATCCACCGTTACAGTGAGCACTTTAGTAGTAAGACCCCACTCAATCAAATAATTCTCAATTGATTTCCCAATTATCTCACCGGTGTGACCAATAATAGGACAAAAGTTTATGATCCTTTTATGTAATTTCCAGTTGTGATCAATGAAGTGAGCGGTGAGACACATATAACTTAAATTTTGACAAGATGTCCAAGTGTCAGTGGTTAAGCATACACGAGATGACAACTTGCTGAAGTAAGTTTTCAGCTTGCTCTTTTCCTCCAAAAACATTTTAAGACAATCTCTAGCAACAGTCCAACGAGAGGGTATCATGTTTTATGTGCTTCTGACCTTCACCTACTCGATCGACTAAGTCACTCACTCGATCGAGTGACCTGTAGTCGATCTAGTGACCCCTGTTTTGGGTCATATGCTTATCTTTTGACTTCGTTGCATATTATGTTTATTTCAAAGGTGTTATATTGCTTCTTTATGCATTGTTTTACGTATGTGTTGGTCTTGATGCGTAATTTATCCAATCTTATGATGTAAGGAGTGGCACCTGCGGTGAGTATGAGTTCGGTGGGGAGGACATGAGTTATATGTGGTTATGATAGGTAGTGGAAAAGAAAAGGAAGATTGGTAAGACTTATTAAGGCATGGAGCATGTTTTGTGAGATGAGATGAGTGATATGATTGTGTGTTGAGTAATGTAAAAGTAAGTGAATGTGGGCAAGGGATGATGTGAGTCTAAGGAACGTGAGAATGAAAAGATGGAAAGGAAGAATGTGGATAGTGGAAACTTGAGATGTATAAAGAATTATGGAGGGAGATGGTTAGGAATCGTGTGGGTTAAGAATATATGTAGTGAATGGTCGTTTTAGAGGGATGGAGAAGAGTGGTATATAGTGAACTTAATGGAGACATGTCGCGACGTGGATTTGCAGATAGTGAGTGAGTTTGGGAATTTGCATTATCAAGAGGTGAAACTAATGCGTGATTTCCTTGGGCAAGTAACATTATGAAATGAGTTTTGGAATTTTTTTTTTTAAAAAAAAAGGGGGGGGGGGGATATTGGAGATCAGTGTGAGTAATAGCATAAGATGGTATGGACTGATTTATGTTAAGTGTGAGTAATAGCAGGATAAGAAAAGATCGATGGTAAGAAAGATTGAGATGGTACTAATATGAAATAATGGAATTTGAGTTTTGGAGCAACGAAAGGGTAACTGGATTACTAAAGAGTTAGATAGAAGGAATAAGGAGTTGAACTATTAATTGGTATTTAAAGAGAAAAAAAAGATAAAAGTAAGTTGAGAAAAATGTTGACCAGAGTTATGTGATATAGAAGTATGGAATCGTCGAGATTTATGATACTATCATGAGGATGTTAGTTAAGGGTTATATAGGAGTTTCAGGACAACATGATTAGTTACGAGTTTCGGGGAATTAAGGAAAGTAAGAAGCCGAGTAAAGAATTTACACGATATGAGACCTTAGTGGTGAGTTGGATGACGATGCAATTAAGGATGGAATTGGGAATAGTGTTGAGGTAATTTTGTTGATGGATTTGATGTTCGTTATTTGGGATGTTAACCATAGGTAGGAAAGAAACCGTGATGTTTAGAGATGAGTGTAACACCTCCATACTCCAAGTGCCTTACTAGGACCACCCAGGTATAAGGATGTTACCATCTCGGTTACCCGAGGCAATGATAATCAAATAAACAATAATGAAACAACGTTTAAATAGAAATACTTTAGTGAAAGGTTACAATCCAAAAACCAAACCAAAATACGAATACATGTTCTCAAATCAAATGTCTACTGGTCTAACTGAAATGTTTATGAAAACTACTTAGCTACAGCGGAAGACTTCTATCATCAGATCGTGGCACATCCCAGCTATCCCAGTACTCAACTCATACCTGCTCAATATCTGCTCACCATCCCCGAATGGATCACCGCAGGTTTTAAAACAATAAACCGGGGTCAGTACTATTCACACAATTATATACAACCAACAATACGAAGAATCAAGATAGCTCAAACAGTCACACACAATCACCCACTCCAATCAATCTCCATCACCGATCGTCCACTTTGGACCAGACCACGCGATGGGGGACCGCAGCCGTACCCACGAAATCCCCGCTCATCATACCGAGCGATAACCCTGTCCCATTAATGTCCACATACCCTTCCGTGGCGGGTTCCACGAAGGGCGAAACTAGGGCGTGAAGCCACTCCCGCAAGTGACTCCACTCAGCCGAGAACGCATCTCGAGAACCAGAGACAAACAATCACAATTACAATACAACAGCAACATCCGTCTGAATCAATCAACAATCACTAACTACAGCACAATCACCACACATTATGTAAATACTACTGAGTAGGGAAACCCTATCTGGAAAGCACAACAGTCAGATGGTCTCACAGCTGAAATCAAAAAGCTTCCTCTACGAATCCTCCTCCTAACATACAAACATATAATCACTACCAAGTATAACATACTACAAAACCCCCAATTCCCCAAATTAGGGTTTAACCAACTTTAAAGAAACATTATAAAAATGGTATACAGATCTTACCCTCGACGCAAGGATCACAACGGTATAAAGAAAGGTGAAATCTGACCTTCCAAGCTCCGGAATTTGCCAACAATGCGATTAAAGTGAAGAACGTACTTTGTTTTCTCTCTTGACAGTAATTAGGTTTTGAAAAGTGTTTTAAGAACAATGACGGAAGTATTATATACTCTAATCGCATTATTAACAAAACCCGAGAAATCATCCCCCGTAAACCGGCTACTCGATCGAGTAGCTAAGGTACTCGATCGAGTGCCCCCTTACTCGATCGAGTACCCATGTTACTCGATCAAGTACGCAACAGGTCAGAAACTATTTTAATCTGCAACCCGCCCTTACTCGAAAGAGTAAGGCCTACTCGATAGAGTACCCCAAGACTCATAAATACGTAGTATTACAGTCTTCCCTCCTTAAAAAGAACTTCGTCCCCGAAGTTCAAACCACAACAAAACAAAGACTCACACTACGCACTCCCGACTCAACAACCAAAACAAAACTCAACATAAAACATGTTACTAACCCAAACTCAACCCGACTCAACGACAACAACTATACCGACACAACATAAAAAGGGTGTAAAAACTCTTAAAAACTCTTTGCGATCATCTCCTACCCCCCTAAAAAAACAAGGTTACGTCCCCGTAACCATACATACCCGATCAAAAAGGAAAGGGTAACGCTCTCTCATGGCATCCTCTGCCTCGCATGTAGCTTCCTCAGTCTCGTGGTTAGACTAAAGGATCTTAAGCAAAACTGTCTCACCACTCCTAGTCTTCCTAACCTTCCGGTCAAGAATCTGCTTAGGTATCTCAAGATATGATAAAGACTCATCTAGCTCTAAGCTCTCTGCCTCTAACACATGTGACGGGTCACTCACGTACTTCCACAACTGCGATACATGAAACACATTATGCACTCTCTCTAACACAGCCGGTAAAGCCAGACGATATGCAACTTCCCCAACTCGCTCTAAGATCTCATAAGGACCGATGAACTTCTGACTCAGCTTGCCTTTCTTCCCAAATCTCATAACCCCACGCATAGGAGACACTTTCAGAAGAACCTTATCCCCAACCTGAAACTCTATATCCCGGCGATGTAGATCCGCATAACTCTTTTGCCTATCCTGAGCTGCTCTCATCCGTTCTCGATCATCTTTATCTGTTCAACCATCTCATGTACCATCTCTGGTCCTAGAACCTTTGCCAAAGACTGTCGTCCCAACAAATCGGACTCCTGCATCTCCTCCCTTATAAAGCCTCAAACGGTGCCATGCCAATACTAGTGTGATAGCTGTTGTTGTAAGAAAACTCTATCAAATCCAACCTCTGTTCCCAGCTACCACCAAAGTCCATCACACAAGCTCGCAACATATCCTCAAGAGTCTTGATCGTTCTCTCAGTCCGACCGTCTGTCGCAGGATGAAAAGCTGTACTCATCTTCAAAGTTGTTCCCAAATATTCCTGCAACTCTTTCCAAACCTTGAGATAAATCTCGCATCTCTGTCAGACACTATGTCCTTAGGGACTCCATGTAACTTTAGCATATTCTTTCGATAAGCCATAGCTAATTGTGCTTTTGTCCATGTATCTTTCATTGGCACAAAGTGAGCTGACTTGGTCAGTCGATCCACTATTACCCATATCATATTATTACCCTGTTGACTCTTTGGCAAACCCACGATAAAATCCATAGAAATGGATTCCCACTTTCACTCAGGTACCTCTAAAGACTGAATCTTACCTTGTGGTCGTCGCTGTTCCCCTTTAACTCTCTGGCATGTCAAACAACGGGCCACAAACTCAGCTGTTTCTTTCTTCATCTCAAGCCACCAAAACGTGTTCTTCAAATCCTTGTATAGCTTGTCACCACCTGGATGTACTGAATACGGTGTACAATGTGCCTCTGTCATGATAGTCTTTTTCAGCTCCTCATCATTAGGGACACACCACTTACCATCGAACCTCAAACTACCATCTGTATGAATAGAGAATCGGGACACTGTCCCTTTCTCTACTCCAGCTCTCCACTCAACCATCTTAGGATCCAAAGTCTGTTTACCTCGAATGTCATCATAAAGATCAGGGTGCACTGTCAAATCTCCCACAGCATCCCCTCTCTGCATCATATGTATCCCAAACTTCCCCACCTCATCTCTCAACCTCATCAAAGATAGAGCTGTACATAGGGAATGTACACTCTTCCTACTCAAAGCATCTGCAACAACATTGGCTTTCCCTTCATGGTAGATAATATCCATGTCATAATCACCAATCAGCTCCATCCAACTCCTCTGTCTCATATTCAACTCCTTTTGAGTGAAGATGTACTTGAGAATGTTGTGATCTGAAAATACCTTAAAGGTCGCCCCATAAAGGTAATGTCTCCATATCTTGAGAGCAAACACCACTGCACCCAACTCTAGATCATGTGTAGGGTAGTTCTCCTTATACGGCTTCAATTGCCTAGAAGCATAGGCGAACCTTACGTCTCGCATCAACACACATCCCAACCCATTCTTTGAGGCATCTGTATAAACCTCAACGTTCTCGATCCCTTCAGGCAATGCTAAGATAGGAGCTGTGGTCAAACGCTCATTTAATGTTTGGAACGCCTTTTCATAACTCTCATCCCAACAAAACCTGTTCTCTTTCCTCATCAAAGCTGTCATAGGTCTAGCTATCTTGGAGAAATCTTTCACGAACCGTCTGTAGTATCCAGCTAAACCCGAGAAATTCCTGATTTCGGCAACATTCTTTGGTTCTTCCCACTTTGTCACTGCCTCAATCTTTGCCGGATCCACAGCTACTCCCTCCTTAGAGATCACATGCCCCAGAAAAGCAACTTTCTCCAACCAGAACTCACACTTGGACAGCTTAGCATACAACTCATGCTCCCTCAGAGTCTGCAACACAATCCTCAGATGCTCCTCATGCTCCTCCTTAGTCTTAGAGTAGACTAAGATGTCATCGATAAACACCACCACAAACTTGTCTAAAAACTGTCTGAAGATTCTGTTCATCAAGTCCATAAACAAAGCCGGTGCATTAGATAACCCAAACGGCATCACCACATACTCATAATGACCATACCTCGACGTGAAGGCTATCTTTGGTATGTCCATCTCTCTAATCATCACCTGATGGTACCCCGACCTCAAATCAATCTTGGAAAAGACTGACGCACCACTCAAGTGATCAAACAGGTCATCTATCCTTGGCAAAGGATACTTGTTCTTCACCGTCACTCGGTTCAGCTCCGTGTAGTCTATGCACAACCTCAAACTCCCATCTTTCTTCGTCACGAAAAGAACTGGTGCTCCCCACGGCGATACACTAGGTCTAATGTATCCCTTCTCTATCAGATCATCTAACTGTTTTCTGAGCTCCTCCATCTCTTTAGGACCCATCCGGTACGGTGCCTTAGAGATTGGCCCCGTCCCCGGTTTCAACTCAACGGTGAAATCTATCTCCCTCTTCGGTGGCAACCCCGGAATCTCCTCTGGAAAAACATCTGCAAACTCTCCCGCCATCGGTATCGATCAAGCGTCGGACTCTCTATCCGGTCATCTCTCACATGGCACAAGATCAAAGGACATCCCTTCCTCAGATAAGACTTGAAGGTGACAGCTGCAATCAACTTAACTTTGGGTTTGACTAGAAACCCACGATAAGACACACTAACACCCTTAGGCCCTCTCAAAAACACTTTGTTTTGATGACAGTCTATCTTAGCCTTATACTTTTCTAACCAGTCCATCCCGACTATCATCTCAAAACCGTCAAAAGGAAACTCTAGCAAGTCTACAGGTAGGTCAACTTGCCCAACTATCATAGATATATCTCTAAACAACCTCCCACATGATACAGACTCACCCGAAGGTATAAAAACTTCCTCACTTACAGACTCATATACCCTCAAACCCAACCGTTTAACATGACTCGAAGATACAAACGACTGAGATGTCCCCGAATCAAACAAAACAAAGGTATGAATACCGTTAACAAGAAAAGTACCAGTGATAACATGTGCATCCTCCTCAGCTGCTTTCTTGTCCATCATGAACAGCCTTCCACTGGTCTCCTGTCCACCTCCATGGACAGTACTGGCTGATGTGGTCGGCTTAGCACCTGACCCCTGGTTGGTGTTGTTGTTCGTAGCTGGTTTTTGATAGGAATTACCGCCATTGCGGTTACCTTCACCCTGATAACTCTGACTTCCCCAGTTAGACCATGACCCACCTGGTCTGTTACTCGCATAACTCTGTGCAGGTCCCTGAGAATAGCTCCCCCGAGCCGATCCCTGAAAAGCTCCCGGTGCACTCGTGCACTAATGTCTTTTGTGGCCCACACCACCATAGCCATAGCAGGTCATCCCCCAACTACCACTACAACTCACACGACCACGCCCAAAGTAAGCCCCAACACTGAATCCTGACCCAGAAGAAAACCCTCTAGCTTGAGTGTGGTTGCCTTTCTTATGACTAGATTGGCCACCACCCTCACTCTCAGCCTTTCTTTTCTCACTCACTCTCTCCTGAGCCATCTCCACCAACCTCTCAGCTCTCCCAGCCCTCTCATAAGCTTCCTTAACATCGGTAAGGACTCCTACAGGTAGCTTATCCATGATCTTAGGGGTCAACCCCCTCTTAAACCTCAGTGCCAGGTACTCCTCACTCAAACCCATATCCTCAGCATACCTAGACTTCTCATTAAACTGCTTGTAGTATTCAGCCACAGACATGTCATATGTCATCTTAAACCCATCAAACTCCTCTCTCAGCTTACTCCTCACATGTTCCGGTACAAACTCCTTCCTCATAGCCCTCCGAAACTCTTCCCAAGGTATAACAGGTAAGCCCTGGTTCGCATACATCTCCCTAGCACTCACCTTCACCGTATCCCACCACTTGCCAGCTTCTTCCCTCGGGTAGAACACACTTGTTCTACTCTCATCTCATCGGGACAAGTGAACAGTGTCTAGTATATTCTCCATCTCACGATGCCAGTTGTCAAGAAGGTTTGGTTCCCCGATTCCCGTGTACTCTTTTGGGATAAACCTCGCTATATAGAGACTGATCTTAGAGTGATCAACCTCCTTATCCTTATCCTTATTCACTTTCTTTAAAGCCTCAGTGAGAGCATCTTGGTGCTCCAACATCTTAACAACATCATCTATGTTCATGGTCTCAGCTCTCGCATAGTAAGCGTTTCTCTTGGGCGGCATCTTGAAACTATATAAGAAAGGGTAGATATAAACATACACACTAAAACCTCAAAACACGAAAGCGGACTGCCCAGAACACACTCGATCGAGTGCCCAAACCTACTCGATTGAGTAAGAGGCTACTCGATCGAGTGCCCACCATACTCGATCGAGTGCCTCGACATCAGACCCAAACAGACCTTCTTATCTCTAATATACTCGACCGAGTAGCTAGGCTACTCGATCGAGTGAACCCCTACTTGATCGAGTGCCCGAGGTACTCGATCGAGTACCCAAAAACTCGATTCTGGTTGTAAAATCGTCAAATACCCACTCGATCAAGTCAGACCCACTCGATCGAGTCATGCTAACTCGAATATGCTACCCGCATGTTGTGACATATCCCCACATATAAAACAACTTTATAAACACAACATCATATCATAGTTAAGCATACTATGCTACTCAACTCTTCATACATTTAACAAACAACTATATCATGTTATCAATTGCCACATAGTAAAAACCCAACATGCTTCTCATTCCAACAACAGTTCTATATGTCTCATCAATCCTTCATTCATATTCTCAACTTTTCTACTCCAAACATCCAACAATTACAGCATATTTCCTCACATCCACACACAAACGAACAAACAACACATACGACTTGACATATATTCCCCCCATGTGACCGGTTCAAAATTGTAGGGCGAGTTCGCGACTTTAGGACGTCTCCCAAGCCTTTGCATTAGCTCCTACAACCTTTACCCCGGGTTTATTTCAATTGACTCCCTATATTCATTAGGTTCATTGGTTACAGGTTTCAGGATCGTCGCTCAGATACCATTTTGTAATACCCTCATACTCCAAGTGCCTTACCAGGACCACCCAGGTATAAGGATGTTACCATCCCGGTTACCCGAGGCAATGATAATCAAATAAACAATAATGAAAAAACGTTTAAATAGAAATACTTTAGTGAAAGGTTACAATCCAAAAACCAAACCAAAATACGAATACATGTTCTCAAATCAAATGTCTACTGGTCTAACTGAAATGTTTATGAAAACTACTAAGCTACAGCGGAAGAATTCTATCATCAGATCGCGGCACATCCCAGCTATCCCAGTACTCAACTCATACCTGCTCAATATCTGCTCACCATCCCCGAATGGATCACCGCAGGTTTTAAAACAATAAACCGGGGTCAGTACTATTCACACAATTATATACAACCAACAATACAGTAATCAAGATAGCTCAAACAGTCACACACAATCACCCACTCCAATCAATCTCCATCACCAACTGTCCACTGGATCAGCCCTGCCAGTGGGGGACCGCAGCCGTACCCACCAAATCCCCGCTCATCATACCGAGCGATAACCCTGTCCCATTAATGTGCACATCCCCTTCCGTGGCGGGTTCCACGAAGGGCGAAACTAGGGCGTGAAGCCACTCCCGCAAGTGACTCCCCTCAGCCGAGAACGCATCTCGAGAACCAGAGACAAACAATCACAATTACAATCCAACAGCAACATCCGTATTAATCAATCAACAATTACTAACTACAGCACAATTACCACACATTATATAAAAACTACTGAGTAGGGAAACCCTACCTGGAAAGCACAACAGTCAGACGGTCTCACAGCTGAAATAAAAAAGCTTCCTCTACGAATCCTCCTCATAACATACAAACATAAAATCACTACCAAGTATAACATACTACAAAACCCCCAATTCCCCAAATTAGGGTTTAACCAACTTTAAAGAAACATTATAAAACGGTATACAGGTCTTACCCTCGACGCAAGGATCACAACGGTATAAAGAAAGGTGAAATCCGACCTTCCAAGCTCCGGGATTTGCCAACAATGTGATTAAAGCGAAGAACGTACTTTGTTTTCTCTCTTGACAGTAATTAGGTTTTGAAAAGTGTTTTAAGAACAATGACGGAAGTATTATATACTCTAATCGCATTATTAACAAAACCCGAGAAATCATCCCAGAAGCGGGCTACTCGATCGAGTAGCTAAGGTACTCGATCGAGTGCCCCTTACTCGATCAGTACGTGTTACTCGATCGAGTACCCAACAGTCAGAAACTATTTTAATCTGCAACTCGCCCTTACTCGACAGAGTAAGGCCTACTCGATAGAGTACCCCAAGACTCATAAATACGTATTATTACAATGATTGTAAAAGGGTTGTTATGCAAGCAGTGGGGGTATTGTGGTGTTGTCACTAGTGGTTAAGGGTGATAGTCAATTAGAAAGATAACAATTCTAAAGAGGTTGATTTGGTAGAGGCCGTAATGATATGTACGTTTGTGGGGAAGTATAAAATGTGGTCTTAGGAGGCGGTTGCTAGTGGTTGAGTATTATTTGCATGGTTATATTTGCAGGCGGGGGATGGCGGTTATGCGAATAGAGGAATGTGTTATGGACGAGAGGTAGCCTTTATCAGGTGGTAACTTACGTGATCAAGATTGACTAGTTGGATGTGATTACGGGTCTATGATGTGTATAAATGTTTGTGTGAGGTTCCTACCTCACGAGAGATGGTATGGTGTGATAGTTATATAATTGTTATATGAATGTTTTGTGATATATGTTGGGTACGGTAAACTAGTGGTATGATGTTCAAAAGTGATAGTTTGGGTGATCTGGCATGGCTAGTTATACTTGTATGTGTATTTCTGATATATGTTTATTCCATAAAAAGGTATGGATGATATTCATGAGATTTTTGTCATTTATTCAAAGATAATATGTTGTGTTGTGATCTAGTAAAGCAGTTTTGAGTAAGTTTTCTTGTCCGAAAAGTTATACTGAGTCAGTGTTTATGGGAATTATATGTTGTTGTGATGTTTATCGATGTGGTTGTTGTGCCTCGGGTGGTGATCCGGGCATGGTACTTCGTGTTGTGATGCGGGTATTTTTCGCGCGTGGTGCGCTGTTGGTGGCGGTGTTGCGATGCCGTCATCGGTTGTGGTGGAGTAGGTGGGGTGATTATGATACGGTTTTTCGAAAGTACATACCAGCTATACATAGATTGTTGTTTTGTTTGTTGTTGTTCCTTGTGAGTTTCGGTTGGACATATAGACTGTTGTTTTGTTTATTGGTGTTTCTTACCAGTTTCAGCTTGGGTGTGAGGGTAGAGTATGATATGGAAGGGAGTTGTGTATGTTTTTGTTAACGGCCTGGTATATCGATATTTTGTTGATGGGACACAGTGTGAGTGGTTGTTCTGATAATTTTGATCTTGTTTTAAGATGAGGTATTGGTAGACATAGTAATGGCAAGTGAATTGTGGAACATGTGTTGTACTGATCTGAGAGCTGCAAGTGGTTTATAATCTTTTGTTGAGACAATAAGTGTAGGGTGTTGGGAATTAGTGTCATGTTAAGTTATGTATGAGTTTTGCGGTAGTGAAAGAAAAGAACTTGAGGATCTAATGTGAGTGTGTGTAATAATTGTGGATCGTGAGTTATGAGTATGAAGATAGATGCATTTATACAGGACTATGTCGTTTTGGCAGTAATAGGGAACAGTTGACGTTTTGGTTAAGCTAAAGATTTTGTGGTATAGGTTAGGTGGTGTGCCGAGTGAATTGAGATAGGAGAACTGTTTAAGTAAGAGAGCCTTGGATATAGGAATAGTAAGTGTTTAGATTATAGGCGGTTATCTTTGACATGTGGTGATGAGGATAATGAGAAGGTATAACTAAGGATTTAGTATTAGTGGGTTACGAGGACGTAACATTTGTCTTAAGAGGAGTAGGATGCAATAAAAGAGAGTTTCATGGTTGTGCATGTTGTAGTATAATTGGAAGTAAAGTGTTGGTGTAGCATAAAGGGTGGATATTGGTTGTGATTGATTTTATTAAAGGTCATGGCTGTGCTTGTAGTAGTATGATGTTTAGTAGTGTGATAATATTTCGATACTGTTGATAGTTGGATGATGAGGTTATGAGTATGAGTAAACTTCGAGAACGAAGTTTCTTTTAAATGTGGAGAATGTAACTTTCCGTTTGATGTTTATGCGTTTCTCGATATTGGATTTTCTAGTGGATGATATGTTACGGAGCTAGCAGCGTTTGTGGACGGTAGTTGATTGTGTATGGAGTTAATGTCGAGAGAGATATAATGTAGTTGATACGATACCGTGAGCCATGTTGTGGAGGTAGGAATAGTTGGTGGAGTTGGTGTTACGAGTTCATGTTTTGTAGGTTGGAGTTTTGTCTTGAGTTCTTAAGTACGTTGTTGTGTCTTGATCGAGTTAGTATATTGGTTTTTGAGTAGGGTTGAACTTCGGGGACGAAGTTCTTTTTAAGGAGGGAAAACTGTAATACTACGTTTTTATGAGTCTTTGGGTACTCTATCGAGTGGGGCTTACTCTGTCGAGTAAGTAGTTTTTGATGCAAAACAGTAGTCTGCCTGTAGGGTACTCGATCGAGTAGGCTTGGCACTCGATCGAGTAAGGGGAACTCGATCGAGTAACTGACTTACTCGATCGAGAAAGTGGTTTTACGGGTGATATTTGACGGGTTTTGTTAATAATGCGGGAATGGTATAAAAGGCTTTCGTCACTTTTCTCAAAACACTTTTACAACCTAAAAACTTTCAAGAGAAGAATTGGAGTTACGTTGAATCATCCTCGCCGCATTATTAGCAATTCTCGGAGCTAGAAGTGTCGGATTTCGTCATTCTTTATACCTTTGTGATCCTTGCGTCGAGGATAAGCTTTACATATAACTTCTACGTTGTTTTTTAATATTGGTTAAACCCTAATTTGGGGATTTGGGGGTTTTTATGATTATGTGGTTAAGGTAGTAATTGTATGCATGTATGTATAGGAGGAGGATTCGTAGAGGAGAGTTTTTGAGACAGCTGCTAGATCGTCTGATTCTGTGATTGCTTTCCAGGCAGGGTTTTCCCTACTCAGTATTAGTTACATGATATGTGTGGTGAATTGTGCTGTAGTTAGTATTGTTGATTGTTTCAGACGGTTGTTGAGTTGTACTGTGATTGATGATTGTCTGTCCGTGTTCTTTGGGGCGTGTCCCTGGCTGAGTGGAGTCACTTGCGGGAGTGGCTTCACACCCATGATTCGCCTTATGTGGAACCCGCCACAGAAAGGATGTGCATATTAATGAACTTGGGTTTATCGCTCGATGGAGATGAGCGGGAATTTGGTGGGTACGGCTGCGGTCCTCCACTGGTGGTGTGGAGTATTTGTTGCGATGGGTACTCTGGCAGGGATACACACTTTAGTGTGTAATCAGTTGTGTGGAGATTTGAGATGGAGACTAGGGTATGTTGAAATTTGTTTGTCTTTGTTTGTGATATTGTTCCTTTTTGGTATTTGTTTTTATGTAATTAGTACTGACCCCGTTTAAATGTTTTAAAAACTGTGGTGATCCATTCGGGGGTGGTGTGCATTTATTGAGCAGGTTTGGTTAATGCGCATGGGATTGCTGGGTTAAGTCATCACGAGTTGTTCTAAAAGTCTTCCGCTGTGTTGAACGTTGTTCTTTAGCTAGTTGGTTTAACATTTGAGAACAGTTGTATTTTCTTTTAACAGTTTTGGAGTTTAGTTGTATCACTTAAACTTTGTAATCATTTAAGTACGTTTCGTTATTGTCTATTTGATTATCATTACCTCGGGTAACCGAGATGGTGGCGTTCTCATACCTTTAGTAGTCCTGGTAGAGCACTTGGAGTATGGGGGTATCACAAAAGGTTTTAAGACAGCTGCTAGATCGCCTGCTTTTGTGTTTGCATTTCAGGTAGGGTTTTCCCTACTCAGTATTAATTACATGATGTGGTTGGTGATTTTGTGATGATTGTTGTTAAAGTATAATGATGGTATTGTCACGGTTGTTGAATATTATCATCGTTATTGTTGTATCTGTCTGTGATCTTCAGGGTGCGTCCCTGGCTGAGTGGAGTCACTTGCGGGAGTGGCTTCACGCCCTTGATTCGCCTTCTGTGGAACCCGCCACAGAAGGGATGTGCACATTACTGGACTTGGGTTTATCGCTCGATGGAGATGAGCGGGGCTTAGGTGGGAACGGCTGCAGTCCCCCACTGGCGGTGTGGAGTATTTGTTGCGATGGGTACTCTGGCAGGACTACACATTTTAGTGTGTAGTCAGTGATATGGAGATTGATTGTGGAGTTTGGGGTTGATGTGACGATTGAGTTGTTTGACATTTATCTTATTGTGATTGTGTTGTGTGATTAGTACTGATCCCGTTGTTTGTTTTGTAAAACTGTGGTGATCCATTCGGGGATGGTGAGTAGTTGTTGAGCAGGTTTGATTTGAGACATTTAGGCTAGCTGGGATGAGTCACGATGAGCAGTTTAGAGTCTTCCGCTGTCTTACTTTAGTTGTTTGAGACATTTTGTTTTTGAGAACATGTATCGTACTTTTAACAGTTATTGTTTTGGATATGTACTCACTTTAAACCTTTTTGCTCTTTAAATAATGTTTCTTTATTGTCATTTGATTATCATTGCCTCGGGAGACCGAGATGGCAACGTTCCTATACCTGAGTGGTCCTGGTAAGGCACTTGGAGTATTGGGGTGTCACAAAGGTGGTATCAGAGCGACGATCCTGAAACTTGTAACCAATGAACCTAATGAACATAGGGAGTCAAATTAAAATAAACCCTGGGTAGAAGTTGTAGGAGCTAATGCAAAGGCTTGGGAGACGTCCTAAAGTCGCGAACTCGCCCTGCAATTTTGAACCGGTCACATGGGGTACGTGTCGGGATCGTATGTGTTGTCTTCTGATTTATGGTATCTATATAGTAGCATGTGTTGTGGATTGATGGATGTTGAATGTGAAGGATTGGAGGTATGGAGTAGAAGTTGAAAGATATGTGATTTGTAAGTCGAATTGTATGGAAAACATGTTGGTTGTTTATAATGTGGCATATTAGTGGTGTGAATAAATCGTTTTGTTGATTATACAAAGAATTTCGTATATATTCATGCGTAGTTGTTGTTATTTTATTGAATTTATAGAAGTTGTATATAATGTTGGGAAAGTAAGATGAACATGCGGTTAGTGTATACGAGTCTGCATGACTCGATCGAGTAGGGGGCACTCGATCGAGTAGGTGAGGTGCTCGATCGAGTGGGTCTGACTCGATCGAGTAATGAGTTTAGTGTTTTTCCGGGCAGAATCGTGTTTTTGGGTACTCGATCGAGTACATAGGAGTACATAGGGGCACTCGATCGAGTAGGGTCCGCTCGATCGAGTGGCTTGTCAGCTCGGTCGAGTATGTTTTTGAGTAGAGGTCTGATCAGGTTCTGGAGTCGAGGCACTCGATCGAGTAGGTTGGACACTCGATCGAGTGGCCTCAACTCGATCGAGTAGGTTCGTATACTCGATTGAGTGGGTTTCGTACAGGTCATATACGTGTTTTGGGTTATAGTATGCGTGTTTATGTCTACCTTTTCTTATATAGTTACAAGATGCCGCCAAAAAGAAATGCCCTGTATGCTAGAGCTGAGAGTATGTCATTTGATGATATAGTAAAGATGTTGGAGCACCAAGATGCTCTCACGGAAGCGTTAAAGAGAGTGGGAAAGGACAAGGAGGTTGATCACTCCAAAATCAGCATCCATATAGCGAGGTTCAACTCGAAAGAGTATAAGGGAACCGGGGAGCCAATTCTTCTAGATAATTGGCACAAGGAAATGGAGAATATACTGGAGTTGGTGCACTGCCCGGATGAGTTGAAAGTAGAACAAGCTGCATTCTACTTGAGGGAAACGGCAGGAGAGTGGTGGGATAAGGTCAAAGTGGGTGCTAGGGAGATGTACATGAAGCAGGGACTACCTGAAATACCTTGGGATGAGTTCAGGAAGGCTATGAGGCGAGAGTTTGTATCGGGGTATGTGAGGAGTAAGCTGAGAGAGGAGTTCGATAAGTTGAAGATGGCATCTGATATGATGGTGGCTGAGTACTACCGTAAGTTTAATGAGAAGTCCAGATACGCTGAGGACATAGGGCTGAGTGAGGAGAACCTAGCTTTGAGGTTTGAGAAGGGATTGACCCCCAAGATATTGGAGAAGCTATCGGTGGGAGTCCTTACAGATGTTAAGGAAGTTTATGAGAGAGCTGGGAGGGCTGAGAGATTGCTGGAGATGACCAGAGAGAGGGGAGATGAGAAGAAAAAGGCCGAGAGTGAGGGTGGTGGTCAATCCAACTATAAGACGGGTAACCACACTCAAGCGAGAGCATATTCATCTGGTTCAGGGTTTAGTGATGGGGCTTCTTTCGGGAGAGGCCGTGGTAGTAGTGGTGGTAGTTGGGGTATGACCTGTTTTAACTGTGGCGGTATAGGCCATAAGAGACATGAGTGCACCAGTGCGGTGAGTGGGGGTTTCCAGAGGCCGGGACAGGGGAGCTTTTCACAGTGTCCTGCACAGAGTTATGCGAGCAATAGACCGGCTGGGTCATGGAACAACATGGGAGGTCAGAGCAACAACGGTGGAGGTAACCGCAATGACGGTAATTCTTATCAGAAACCAGCTACGAACACCAACAACAACCAGGGGTCAGGTGCTAAGCCGGCTACCTCAGCTAGTACTGTCCAGGGAGGTGGGCAGAAGGGATGTGCACATTAATGGACTTAGTTTTATCGCTCGATAGAGATGAGCGGGGCTTAGGTGGGAACGGCTGCGGTCCCCCACTGGTGGTGTGGAGTATCTATTGCGATGGGTACTCTGGCACGACTACACACTTTAGTGTGTAGTCAGTGATGTGGAGATTGATTGTGGAGTTTGGTGTTGATGTGACGATTGAGCTGTTTGGCATTTATCTTATTGTGATTGTGTTGTGTGATTAGTACTGACCCCGTTATTTGTTTTGTAAAACTCTGGTGATCCATTCGGGGATGGTGAGTAGTTGTTGAGCAGGTTTGATTTGAGGCATTTGGGCTAGCTGGGATGAGTCACGGCGAGCAGTTTAGAGTCTTCCACTGTCATACTTTAGTTGTTTGAGACATTTGGTTTTTGAGAACATGTATCGTACTTTTAACAGTTTTGGTTTTGGATATGTACTCACTTTAAACCTTTTTGCTATTTAAATAACGTTTCTTTATTGCCATTTGATTATTATTGCCTCGGGAGACCGAGATGGTGACGTTCCTATACCTGAGTGGTCCTGGTAAGGCACTTGGAGTATGGGGATGTCACACATGTTCTGCCGGCAGGCCGGCAACCGGTCCACCGGCAGAACACACTTGCCAGTTATTTTCCAAAATTTCAAGTTCAATTTGCAATGACCTCGCTACCGGTAGGTTGACCGGTAGCCGGTCCACCGGTAGAACGCAACAAGCTGCGGATTTGGGCTTTGTTTCCTCTTCTTTTCTAAATCCAATGAATGATTATAAATACCTCCTCCCTTAACCATTTTTACACATAACCCTAGATCTAATTTATGTTCCTTTTTCAAGTTTCAAACTTTGCTAATTACTTTGTTAATCTTTCCCTAATTAGAATAAGTTCTTCAATAATTATACCATTATTAGTAGTAGAAATTGGGTTGTAAGAAGATTGAAGGCACTTCCTTTCTTATTTTCAATCCAAGTTCCTTTCTTTGCTATTGAGTTGGTATAATTTCTCCTCTTAAATTCATTTGTTTACATTTTGCTTTCCTCTTAAGTTTTGTTTAGTTGTTTATGTTAGAATTTCATCCTTTATTGTTTGTCATTTGTTTTTCTCTCTCTTGTTCATCTTTTCTTTGTTCACCATTATTGTTTGCACCCAAAGATTGAGTCTTTGATTTTCTTGTGTTAAAGATTGAATCTTTGAGTTCCTTGTGTTAAAGTTTGTGTCTTTTGGTTTAATTCCTTTCCATCTTAGATTAATTTGTCTTTCCTCATAATTTTGTTGATTAATTGCATGATTAGTATTATAATTTATTCTTCCACCATGTTTATGATTAAAGAATCCATCGTTATTGTTTCTTTTGCCTTTAGCACCATGATTAGTGAGTAGTCCTTTTACTAGGACTCGGTTTGACCCAACATGAGTAATTTCACCAATTGATTCACATAAAGGCCAATTGTTGGGGGAGATTGGTAAGGGTAGTCTAGAGGATTGATTTGGTTTATGGATTAATTTTGGGTAGTGTCGATTTGTAACCCTTGTCCACCAACGAGAGTTGGTTAGGTTGTGAATTGGATACCCGGAAATTGATCTTATCACTAACCTAGGTTGAGACCGAAAGGGAGAACCAAGGGAGGGTACCTCTAGGCTAGTGTTTGAAATCGACCTCCGAGAGGAGTGGGATGATCCGGAATACGATGAATGCTTAGTGACCTTGACCAAACACTTGACTACCTTGGAAAAATGCATGTTTTTGGGGTAGTTGGGTGTTGAGTTATGGATTCCGACCTTCGAACCCGAGAGGGGGGTTGGTGGGTAGAGCTAGTGTCCTATTATGAGCCCGAGAGGGAGTTAGTAGGCGAATTAGAGCCATCTCCCCCTTACTTGTCTACCCTTATAGTTAGCCTAGGGAATCGCGAGGTGGAATTACGAATTGTTGTGGAAGAACCGAGTTCTAGGCTTTTTAATTATTTGAATTACACCGTTATCTTTTCTTGCTTATCTTTCCTTCTCTTGTTTAATTGCCTTTTATTGTGTTTAGCTTAGTTGTTAGAGTAATATCCTCACCTTTATATTGTCGACTTAGATCATGGTTCGGATACCCGATCCGAAACCAAAGTACGGTTCGGATACCCGATCCGAAAATCCAAAATTTGAGTATCCGAGATCCGATCCGAATACATCGGATATCCGAAATTTAGTATCCGAAAAATATGGATCGGATATCCAAATATCCGATATCCGAGTATTAGTATCCGAATTAGAATCACTGTAAAAAGAGTGGCTGCTTAGCTGGTTGTTTATTGAATTGAAAAATGGCAAATTATCTAAAATCGGATTTGCCAAGGAATTACATTCTCGATACTATATTTCAAAATCCGTCATACAAGTAAAACAAAAATAAGAGGTGCCCAACTAAAACCATAGTGTCTTTAAACAAAATTACGAAGGGGTCTCTTACACAACAAAGACAATAATAGTCTCTTACACAACATAGACAAGGTTGCTAATGTCTTGAATACATAAAATAAAGCTACTTCAGTCTAGAGCTAGATATACAAGCAATAAACAAAATGTAGCCCGTCTTCATCTTCATCTCTTCTTCTTTGACTTCTCCCCACTCTTTAGATGTACTCATCACAAGCAGACGACTTCTCCGACGCCTCTGCAAGTTTCGAAATGACAATAACATTATATAAACCATAATTATACTACAAGTATATACTAAAAATCAGTAAAGGAAGCATAATAATTCAAGTGGTTTAGAAAAGGATTACTTACCTTTGTCAAATTTTTCAACCTCGTCAACATACTCCTCAGCTAGCTGGGGGCCACGAGTTGTGCGTAACCAATCTTGTGCACATATCAATCCTTCCACCATCTTTGGAGAGAGTGAGCTACGAAATGAATCAAGTACCCTACCACCTGTGCTAAATGCAGATTCGGAGGCAACCGTAGAAACGGGAATAGCTAGCACATCTCTAGCCATCAAAGAGAGGACAGGATATACCTCCTCGTGTTTTTTCCACCAATCTAACACATCAAACTTTTTAGTATTCACTTCTCTAACATCTTCCAGGTACTAATCCATATCACTTTTTTTTTCATTAGTTACCTGACTGCTAATATCTCTCTCAAATTGCGACTCTACTACATCTTGCCAATCATCCATGTTCTCACACTCATCCGGACAAACTTCCACTTCAGGTGGGGGAGTACTCACTTGTATGAGTTGAAATTTAGTATAATGAGCATACAAAGAAGTCAAAGTTTCAAGAACCTTCTTATGTAACTTCTTAGCATTCAAATCGTCATATTGTTGATTAATTGCCCAAGCTACATATTGCATTTTACGTCTAGGATCAAGAACAACGACAATATACAACAATACATTCACCTTATCAGCATTCTCCCAATACTTAGCATGCTTTTTCTTCATACCAGATGTCATCAACTTCACACCAATATCACTACTTTCACATTTTTTATCAATCGTCAAACCAATACCAACAATTTCTTGCAAGTACACATTAGTGGTAATGTATAACGAGCCAGAAAGTCTCACAGTAGCATCATAAAAGATCTTGAGAAAAGGCAAAAGAGAAGAAACTAATTCCCAATCAGAATCATCAGGAACACCAAGATTCTTATTCATCTCACTTACAAATTTGGCACCATCAGAAATTTCAAGTTTCAAGAAAGCTTTACGATAAATTAAACCACTATCCAACATCAAATAGGTAGAGTACCACCTACTTTCAACATCCAAACAAAGATGACGACTCGATTCGATTTGTTCTTTTTTTACACAAACATTAAATTTCTGCAATCTCGCGGGAGAAGACCTGACAAATCTAACAGCATTACGAATTCTAAAAACTGAATCATCAGCGTCCTTCAAACCTTCCCTCACAGTTAGACTAAGTATATGAGAAACACATCTCATTTGCAAATATTTTCCATCTAGAATTGTGCTATTGCATGAACACAGTCTCTCCCTCAAGTACTCAACTCCTACATCATTTGCACTAGCATTATCCACCGTTACAGTGAGCACTTTAGTAGTAAGACCCCACTCAATCAAATAATTCTCAATTGATTTCCCAATTATCTCACCGGTGTGACCAATAATAGGACAAAAGTTTATGATCCTTTTATGTAATTTCCAGTTGTGATCAATGAAGTGAGCGGTGAGACACATATAACTTAAATTTTGACAAGATGTCCAAGTGTCAGTGGTTAAGCATACACGAGATGACAACTTGCTGAAGTAAGTTTTCAGCTTGCTCTTTTCCTCCAAAAACATTTTAAGACAATCTCTAGCAACAGTCCAACGAGAGGGTATCATGTTTTATGTGCTTCTGACCTTCACCTACTCGATCGACTAAGTCACTCACTCGATCGAGTGACCTGTAGTCGATCTAGTGACCCCTGTTTTGGGTCATATGCTTATCTTTTGACTTCGTTGCATATTATGTTTATTTCAAAGGTGTTATATTGCTTCTTTATGCATTGTTTTACGTATGTGTTGGTCTTGATGCGTAATTTATCCAATCTTATGATGTAAGGAGTGGCACCTGCGGTGAGTATGAGTTCGGTGGGGAGGACATGAGTTATATGTGGTTATGATAGGTAGTGGAAAAGAAAAGGAAGATTGGTAAGACTTATTAAGGCATGGAGCATGTTTTGTGAGATGAGATGAGTGATATGATTGTGTGTTGAGTAATGTAAAAGTAAGTGAATGTGGGCAAGGGATGATGTGAGTCTAAGGAACGTGAGAATGAAAAGATGGAAAGGAAGAATGTGGATAGTGGAAACTTGAGATGTATAAAGAATTATGGAGGGAGATGGTTAGGAATCGTGTGGGTTAAGAATATATGTAGTGAATGGTCGTTTTAGAGGGATGGAGAAGAGTGGTATATAGTGAACTTAATGGAGACATGTCGCGACGTGGATTTGCGGATAGTGAGTGAGTTTGGGAATTTGCATTATCAAGAGGTGAAACTAATGCGTGATTTCCTTGGGCAAGTAACATTATGAAATGAGTTTTGGAATTTTTTTTTTTAAAAAAAAAGGGGGGGGGGGATATTGGAGATCAGTGTGAGTAATAGCATAAGATGGTATGGACTGATTTATGTTAAGTGTGAGTAATAGCAGGATAAGAAAAGATCGATGGTAAGAAAGATTGAGATGGTACTAATATGAAATAATGGAATTTGAGTTTTGGAGCAACGAAAGGGTAACTGGATTACTAAAGAGTTAGATAGAAGGAATAAGGAGTTGAACTATTAATTGGTATTTAAAGAGAAAAAAAAGATAAAAGTAAGTTGAGAAAAATGTTGACCAGAGTTATGTGATATAGAAGTATGGAATCGTCGAGATTTATGATACTATCATGAGGATGTTAGTTAAGGGTTATATAGGAGTTTCAGGACAACATGATTAGTTACGAGTTTCGGGGAATTAAGGAAAGTAAGAAGCCGAGTAAAGAATTTACACGATATGAGACCTTAGTGGTGAGTTGGATGACGATGCAATTAAGGATGGAATTGGGAATAGTGTTGAGGTAATTTTGTTGATGGATTTGATGTTCGTTATTTGGGATGTTAACCATAGGTAGGAAAGAAACCGTGATGTTTAGAGATGAGTGTAACACCTCCATACTCCAAGTGCCTTACTAGGACCACCCAGGTATAAGGATGTTACCATCTCGGTTACCAGAGGCAATGATAATCAAATAAACAATAATGAAACAACGTTTAAATAGAAATACTTTAGTGAAAGGTTACAATCCAAAAACCAAACCAAAATACGAATACATGTTCTCAAATCAAATGTCTCTTTGGTCTAACTGAAATGTTTATGAAAACTACTTAGCTACAGCGGAAGACTTCTATCATCAGATCGTGGCACATCCCGGCTATCCCAAAGACTCAACTCATACCGCTCAATATCGCTCACCATCCCGAATGGATCACCGCAGGTTTTAAAACAATAAACCGGGGTCGATACTATTCACACAATTATATACAACCAACAATACAAAGAATCAAGATAGCTCAAAAGTCACACACAATCACCCACTCCAATCAATCTCCATCACCGATCGTCCACTTTGGACCACCGCCGATGGGGGACCGCCGTACCCACGAAATCCCCGCTCATCATACCGAGCGATAACCCTGTCCCATTAATGTCCACATACCCTTCCGTGGCGGGTTCCACGAAGGGCGAAACTAGGGCGTGAAGCCACTCCCGCAAGTGACTCCACTCAGCCGAGAACGCATCTCGAGAACCAGAGACAAGCAATCACAATTACAATACAACAAAGAACATCCGTCAATCAATCAACAATCACTAACTACAAAGACAATCACCACACATTATGTAAATACTACGAGTAGGGAAACCCTATCCGGAAAGCACAATGATCGGATGGTCTCACAATTTGAAATCAAAAAGCTTCCTCTACGAATCCTCCTCCTAACATACAAACATATAATCACTACCAAGTATAACATACTACAAAACCCCCAATTCCCCAAATTAGGGTTTAACCAACTTTAAAGAAACATTATAAAAATGGTATACAGATCTTACCCTCGACGCAAGGATCACAACGGTATAAAGAAAGGTGAAATCTGACCTTCCAAGCTCCGGAATTTGCCAACAATGCGATTAAAGTGAAGAACGTACTTTGTTTTCTCTCTTGACAGTAATTAGGTTTTGAAAAGTGTTTTAAGAACAATGACGGAAGTATTATATACTCTAATCGCATTATTAACAAAACCCGAGAAATCATCCCCCGTAAACCGGCTACTCGATCGAGTAGCTAAGGTACTCGATCGAGTGCCCCCTTACTCGATCGAGTACCCATGTTACTCGATCAAGTACGCAACAGGTCAGAAACTATTTTAATCTGCAACCCGCCCTTACTCGAAAGAGTAAGGCCTACTCGATAGAGTACCCCAAGACTCATAAATACGTAGTATTACAGTCTTCCCTCCTTAAAAAGAACTTCGTCCCCGAAGTTCAAACCACAACAAAACAAAGACTCACACTACGCACTCCCGACTCAACAACCAAAACAAAACTCAACATAAAACATGTTACTAACCCAAACTCAACCCGACTCAACGACAACAACTATACCGACACAACATAAAAAGGGTGTAAAAACTCTTAAAAACTCTTTGCGATCATCTCCTACCCCCCTAAAAAAACAAGGTTACGTCCCCGTAACCATACATACCCGATCAAAAAGGAAAGGGTAACGCTCTCTCATGGCATCCTCTGCCTCGCATGTAGCTTCCTCAGTCTCGTGGTTAGACTAAAGGATCTTAAGCAAAACTGTCTCACCACTCCTAGTCTTCCTAACCTTCCGGTCAAGAATCTGCTTAGGTATCTCAAGATATGATAAAGACTCATCTAGCTCTAAGCTCTCTGCCTCTAACACATGTGACGGGTCACTCACGTACTTCCACAACTGCGATACATGAAACACATTATGCACTCTCTCTAACACAGCCGGTAAAGCCAGACGATATGCAACTTTCCCAACTCGCTCTAAGATCTCATAAGGACCGATGAACTTCTGACTCAGCTTGCCTTTCTTCCCAAATCTCATAACCCCACGCATAGGAGACACTTTCAGAAGAACCTTATCCCCAACCTGAAACTCTATATCCCGGCGATGTAGATCTGCATAACTCTTTTGCCTATCCGAGCTTCTCTCATCCGTTCCCGATCATCTTTATCATTCAACCATCTCATGTACCATCTCTGGTCCTAGAACCCTTTGCCTTCAAGACTTTGTCGTCCCAACAAATCGGACTCCTGCATCTCCTCCCTTATAAAGCCTCAAACGGTGCCATGCCAATACTAGTGTGATAGCTGTTGTTGTAAGAAAACTCTATCAAATCCAACCTCTGTTCCCAGCTACCACCAAAGTCCATCACACAAGCTCGCAACATATCCTCAAGAGTCTTGATCGTTCTCTCGGTCCACCGTGCATCGCGCAGGATGAAAAGTTGTACTCATCTTCAAAGTTGTTCCCAAATATTCCTGCAACTCTTTCCAAACCTTGAGATAAATCTCGCATCTCTGTCAGACACTATGTCCTTAGGGACTCCATGTAACTTTAGCATATTCTTTCGATAAGCCATAGCTAATTGTGCTTTAGTCCATGTATCTTTCATTGGCACAAAGTGAGTGACTTGGTCGGTCGATCCACTATTACCCATATCATATTATTACCTGTTGACTCTTTGGCAAACCCACGATAAAATCCATAGAAATGGATTCCCACTTTCACTCAGGTACCTCTAAAGACTGAATCTTACCTTGTGGTCGTCACTGTTCCCCTTTAACTCTACGGCATGTCAAACAACGGGCCACAAACTCATTGTTTCTTTCTTCATCCCAAGCCACCAAAACGTGTTCTTCAAATCCTTGTATAGCTTGTCACCACCTGGATGTACTGAATACGGTGTACAATGTGCCTCTGTCATGATAGTCTTTTTCAACTCCTCATCATTAGGGACACACCACCTACCATCGAACCTCAAACTACCATCAGTATGAATAGAGAATCGGGACTTTGTCCCTTTCTCTACTCGACTCTCCACTCAACCATCTTAGGATCCAAAGTCTGTTTACCTCGAATGTCATCATAAAGATCAGGGTGCACTGTCAAATCTCCCACAGCATCCCCTCTCTGCATCATATGTATCCCAAACTTCCCCACCTCATCTCTCAACCTCATCAAAGATAGAGCTGTACATAGGGAATGTACACTCTTCCTACTCAAAGCATCTGCAACAACATTGGCTTTCCCTTCATGGTAGATAATATCCATGTCATAATCACCAATCAGCTCCATCCAACTCCTCTGTCTCATATTCAACTCCTTTTGAGTGAAGATGTACTTGAGAATGTTGTGATCTGAAAATACCTTAAAGGTCGCCCCATAAAGGTAATGTCTCCATATCTTGAGAGCAAACACCACTGCACCCAACTCTAGATCATGTGTAGGGTAGTTCTCCTTATACGGCTTCAATTGCCTAGAAGCATAGGCGAACCTTACCGTTCTGCATCAACACACATCCCAACCCATTCTTTGAGGCATCTGTATAAACCTCAACGTTCTCGATCCCTTCAGGCAATGCTAAGATAGGAGCTGTGGTCAAACGCTCATTTAATGTTTGGAACGCCTTTTCATAACTCTCATCCCAACAAAACCTGTTCTCTTTCCTCATCAAAGCTGTCATAGGTCTAGCTATCTTGGAGAAATCTTTCACGAACCGTCTGTAGTATCCAGCTAAACCCGAGAAATTCCTGATTTCGGCAACATTCTTTGGTTCTTCCCACTTTGTCACCGCCTCAATCTTTCTTGGGATCCACAGCTACTCCTCCTTAGAGATCACATGCCCCAGAAAAGCAACTTTCTCCAACCAGAACTCACACTTGGATGCCTTAGCATACAACTCATGCTCCTCGAGTGCAACACAATCCTCGGATGCTCCTCATGCTCCTCCTTAGTCTTAGAGTAGACTAAGATGTCATCGATAAACACCACCACAAACTTGTCTAAAAACTGTCTGAAGATTCTGTTCATCAAGTCCATAAACAAAGCCGGTGCATTAGATAACCCAAACGGCATCACCACATACTCATAATGACCATACCTCGACGTGAAGGCTATCTTTGGTATGTCCATCTCTCTAATCATCACCTGATGGTACCCCGACCTCAAATCAATCTTGGAAAAGGCGACGCACCACTCAATCGATCAAACAGGTCATCTATCCTTGGCAAAGGATACTTGTTCTTCACCGTCACTCGGTTAAACTCCCTGTAATCTATGCACAACCTCAAACTCCCATCTTTCTTCGTCACGAAAAGAACTGGTGCTCCCCACGGCGATACACTAGGTCTAATGTATCCCTTCTCTATCGGATCATCTAACTGTTTTTCGAGCTCCTCCATCTCTTTAGGACCCATCCGTCACGGTGCCTTAGAGATTGGCCCCGCCCCGGTTTCAACTCAACGGTGAAATCTATCTCCCTCTTCGGTGGCAACCCGGAATCTCCTCGGAAAAACATCTCGCAAACTCTCCCGCCTTTGGTATCGATCAAGCGTCGGACTCTCTATCCGGTCATCTCTCACATGGCACAAGATCAAAGGACATCCCATCCTCAGATAAGACTTGAAGGTGACAGCTGCAATCAACTTAACTTTGGGTTTGACTAGAAACCCACGATAAGACACACTAACACCCTTAGGCCCTCTCAAAAACACTTTGTTTTGATGACAGTCTATCTTAGCCTTATACTTTTCTAACCAGTCCATCCCGACTATCATCTCAAAACCGTCAAAAGGAAACTCTAGCAAGTCTACAGGTAGGTCAACTTGCCCAACTATCATAGATATATCTCTAAACAACCTCCCACATGATACAGACTCACCCGAAGGTATAAAAACTTCCTCACTTACAGACTCATATACCCTCAAACCCAACCGTTTAACATGACTCGAAGATACAAACGACCGAGACGTCCCCGAATCAAAAAAACAAAGGTATGAATACCGTTAACAAGAAAAGTACCGGTGATAACATGTGCATCCTCCTCACCGCTTTCTTGTCCATCATGAACGACCTTCAAACTTTTGGTCTCTGTCCACCTCCATGGGCGATCGGGCCGATGTGGTCGGCTTAGCACACTGACCTGGTTGGTGTTGTTGTTGTTCGTTTGGTTTTGATAGGAATTACCGCCATTGCGGTTACCTTCACCCCGATAACTCGACTTCCCAGTTAGACCATGACCCACCTGGTCTGTTACTCGCATAACTCTGTGCAGGTCCCTGAGAATAGCTCCCCCGAGCCGATCCCTGAAAAGCTCCCGGTGCACTCGTGCACTAATGTCTTTTGTGGCCCACACCACCATAGCCATAGCAGGTCATCCCCCAACTACCACTACAACTCACACGACCACGCCCAAAGTAAGCCCCAACACTGAATCCTGACCCAGAAGAAAACCCTCTAGCTTGAGTGTGGTTGCCTTTCTTATGACTAGATTGGCCACCACCCTCACTCTCAGCCTTTCTTTTCTCACTCACTCTCTCCTGAGCCATCTCCACCAACCTCTCAGCTCTCCCAGCCCTCTCATAAGCTTCCTTAACATCGGTAAGGACTCCTACAGGTAGCTTATCCATGATCTTAGGGGTCAACCCCCTCTTAAACCTCAGTGCCAGGTACTCCTCACTCAAACCCATATCCTCAGCATACCTAGACTTCTCATTAAACTGCTTGTAGTATTCAGCCACAGACATGTCATATGTCATCTTAAACCCATCAAACTCCTCTCTCAGCTTACTCCTCACATGTTCCGGTACAAACTCCTTCCTCATAGCCCTCCGAAACTCTTCCCAAGGTATAACAGGTAAGCCCTGGTTCGCATACATCTCCCTAGCACTCACCTTCACCGTATCCCACCACTTGCCAGCTTCTTCCCTCAGGTAGAACACAGCTTGTTCTACTCTCATCTCATCAGGACAGTGAACCAGGTCTAGTATATTCTCCATCTCACGATGCCAGTTGTCAAGAAGGTTTGGTTCCCCCGATTCCCGTGTACTCTTTTGGGATAAACCTCGCTATATAGAGACTGATCTTAGAGTGATCAACCTCCTTATCCTTATCCTTATTCACTTTCTTTAAAGCCTCAGTGAGAGCATCTTGGTGCTCCAACATCTTAACAACATCATCTATGTTCATGGTCTCAGCTCTCGCATAGTAAGCGTTTCTCTTGGGCGGCATCTTGAAACTATATAAGAAAGGGTAGATATAAACATACACACTAAAACCTCAAAACACGAAAGCGGACTGCCCAGAACACACTCGATCGAGTGCCCAAACCTACTCGATTGAGTAAGAGGCTACTCGATCGAGTGCCCACCATACTCGATCGAGTGCCTCGACATCAGACCCAAACAGACCTTCTTATCTCTAATATACTCGACCGAGTAGCTAGGCTACTCGATCGAGTGAACCCCTACTTGATCGAGTGCCCGAGGTACTCGATCGAGTACCCAAAAACTCGATTACGGTTGTAAAATCGTCAAATACCCACTCGATCAAGTCGGACCCACTCGATCGAGTCATGCTAACTCGAATATGCTACCCGCATGTTGTGACATATCCCCACATATAAAACAACTTTATAAACACAACATCATATCATAGTTAAGCATACTATGCTACTCAACTCTTCATACATTTAACAAACAACTATATCATGTTATCAATTGCCACATAGTAAAAACCCAACATGCTTCTCATTCCAACAACGATTCTATATGTCTCATCAATCCTTCATTCATATTCTCAACTTTTCTACTCCAAACATCCAACAATTACAGCATATTTCCTCACATCCACACACAAACGAACAAACAACACATACGACTTGACATATATTCCCCCCATGTGACCGGTTCAAAATTGTAGGGCGAGTTCGCGACTTTAGGACGTCTCCCAAGCCTTTGCATTAGCTCCTACAACCTTTACCCGGGTTTATTTCAATTGACTCCCTATATTCATTAGGTTCATTGGTTACGGAGTTTCGGGATCGTCGCTCGGATACCATTTTGTAATACCCTCATACTCCAAGTGCCTTACCGGGACCACCAGGTATAAGGATGTTACCATCCGGTTACCCGAGGCAATGATAATCAAATAAACAATAATGAAAAAACGTTTAAATAGAAATACTTTAGTGAAAGGTTACAATCCAAAAACCAAACCAAAATACGAATACATGTTCTCAAATCAAATGTCTCTTGGTCTAATGAAATGTTTATGAAAACTACTAAGCTACGGCGGAAGAATTCTATCATCGGATCGCGGCACATCCCGGCTATCCCAAGACTCAACTCATACTGCTCAATATCCGCTCACCATCCCCGAATGGATCACCGCAGTTTTAAAACAATAAACCGGTCAAGATTATATTCACACAATTATATACAACCAACAATACAAGAATCAAGATAGCTCAAAACAGTCACACACAATCACCCACTCCAATCAATCTCCATCACCAAGCGTCCCTTTGGATCAGCCCCGATGGGGGACCGCATGGCCGTACCCACCAAATCCCCGCTCATCATACCGAGCGATAACCCCGTCCCATTAATGTGCACATCCCCTTCCGTGGCGGGTTCCACGAAGGGCGAAACTAGGGCGTGAAGCCACTCCCGCAAGTGACTCCCTCGAGAACGCATCTCGAGAACCAGAGACAAACAATCACAATTACAATCCAACAAAGAACATCCGTATTAATCAATCAACAATTACTAACTACACACAATTACCACACATTATATAAAAACTAATGAGTAGGAAACCCTACGGAAAGCACAATGATCGGGACGGTCTCACAAATTTGAAATAAAAAAGCTTCCTCTCACGAATCCTCCTCATAACATACAAACATAAAATCACTACCAAGTATAACATACTACAAAACCCCCAATTCCCCAAATTAGGGTTTAACCAACTTTAAAGAAACATTATAAAACGGTATACAGGTCTTACCCTCGACGCAAGGATCACAACGGTATAAAGAAAGGTGAAATCCGACCTTCCAAGCTCCGGAATTTGCCAACAATGCGATTAAAGCGAAGAACGTACTTTGTTTTCTCTCTTGACAGTAATTAGGTTTTGAAAAGTGTTTTAAGAACAATGACGGAAGTATTATATACTCTAATCGCATTATTAACAAAACCCGAGAAATCATCCCCCGTAAACCGGCTACTCGATCGAGTAGCTAAGGTACTCGATCGAGTGCCCCCTTACTCGATCAGTACGTGTTACTCGATCAGTACCCAACAGTCAGAAACTATTTTAATCTGCAACTCGCCCTTACTCGACAGAGTAAGGCCTACTCGATAGAGTACCCCAAGACTCATAAATACGTATTATTACAATGATTGTAAAAGGGTTGTTATGCAAGCAGTGGGGGTATTGTGGTGTTGTCACTAGTGGTTAAGGGTGATAGTCAATTAGAAAGATAACAATTCTAAAGAGGTTGATTTGGTAGAGGCCGTAATGATATGTACGTTTGTGGGGAAGTATAAAATGTGGTCTTAGGAGGCGGTTGCTAGTGGTTGAGTATTAGCTGCATGGTTATATTTGGCAGGGGATGGCGGTTATGCGAATAGAGGAATGTGTTATGGACGAGAGGTAGCCTTTATCAGGTGGTAACTTACGTGATCAAGATTGACTAGTTGGATGTGATTACGGGTCTATGATGTGTATAAATGTTTGTGTGAGGTTCCTACCTCACGAGAGATGGTATGGTGTGATAGTTATATAATTGTTATATGAATGTTTTGTGATATATGTTGGGTACGGTAAACTAGTGGTATGATGTTCAAAAGTGATAGTTTGGGTGATCTGGCATGGCTAGTTATACTTGTATGTGTATTCACGATATATGTTTATTAGTGAAAAGGTATGGATGATATTCATGAGATTTTTGTCTGTTTATTCAGCATAATATGTTGTGTTGTGATCTAGTAAAGCAGTTTTGAGTAAGTTTTCTTGTCCGAAAAGTTATACTGAGTCAGTGTTTATGGGAATTATATGTTGTTGTGATGTTTATCGATGTGGTTGTTGTGCCTCGGGTGGTGATCCGGGCATGGTACTTCGTGTTGTGATGCGGGTATTTTCGCGCCGCGGTGCGGCTGTTGGTGGCGGTGTTGCGATGCCGTCACCGGTTGTGGTGGAGTAGGTGGGGTGATTATGATACGGTTTTTCGAAAGTACATACCAGCTATACATAGATTGTTGTTTTGTTTGTTGTTGTTCCTTGTGAGTTTCGGTTGGACATGTAGACTGTTGTTTTGTTTATTGGTGTTTCTTACCAGTTTCAGCTTGGGTGTGAGGGTAGAGTATGATATGGAAGGGAGTTGTGTATGTTTTTGTTAACGGCCTGGTATATCGATATTTTGTTGATGGGACACAGTGTGAGTGGTTGTTACAGTAATTTTGATCTTGTTTTAAGATGAGGTATTGGTAGACATAGTAATGGCAAGTGAATTGTGGAACATGTGTTGTACTGATCTGAGAGCTGCAAGTGGTTTATAATCTTTTGTTGAGACAATAAGTGTAGGGTGTTGGGAATTAGTGTCATGTTAAGTTATGTATGAGTTTTGCGGTAGTGAAAGAAAAGAACTTGAGGATCTAATGTGAGTGTGTGTAATAATTGTGGATCGTGAGTTATGAGTATGAAGATAGATGCATTTATACAGGACTATGTCGTTTTGGCAGTAATAGGGAACAGTTGACGTTTTGGTTAAGCTAAAGATTTTGTGGTATAGGTTAGGTGGTGTGCCGAGTGAATTGAGATAGGAGAACTGTTTAAGTAAGAGAGCCTTGGATATAGGAATAGTAAGTGTTTAGATTATAGGCGGTTATCTTTGACATGTGGTGATGAGGATAATGAGAAGGTATAACTAAGGATTTAGTATTAGTGGGTTACGAGGACGTAACATTTGTCTTAAGAGGAGTAGGATGCAATAAAAGAGAGTTTCATGGTTGTGCATGTTGTAGTATAATTGGAAGTAAAGTGTTGGTGTAGCATAAAGGGTGGATATTGGTTGTGATTGATTTTATTAAAGGTCATGGCTGTGCTTGTAGTAGTATGATGTTTAGTAGTGTGATAATATTTCGATACTGTTGATAGTTGGATGATGAGGTTATGAGTATGAGTAAACTTCGAGAACGAAGTTTCTTTTAAATGTGGAGAATGTAACTTTCCGTTTGATGTTTATGCGTTTCTCGATATTGGATTTTCTAGTGGATGATATGTTACGGAGCTAGCAGCGTTTGTGGACGGTAGTTGATTGTGTATGGAGTTAATGTCGAGAGAGATATAATGTAGTTGATACGATACCGTGAGCCATGTTGTGGAGGTAGGAATAGTTGGTGGAGTTGGTGTTACGAGTTCATGTTTTGTAGGTTGGAGTTTTGTCTTGAGTTCTTAAGTACGTTGTTGTGTCTTGATCGAGTTAGTATATTGGTTTTTGAGTAGGGTTGAACTTCGGGGACGAAGTTCTTTTTAAGGAGGGAAAACTGTAATACTACGTTTTTATGAGTCTTTGGGTACTCTATCGAGTGGGGCTTACTCTGTCGAGTAAGTAGTTTTTGATGCAAAAACAAGAGTCCGTCAGAGGGTACTCGATCGAGTAGGCTTGGCACTCGATCGAGTAAGGGGAACTCGATCGAGTAACTGACTTACTCGATCGAGAAAGTGGTTTTACAGTTGATATTTGACGGGTTTTGTTAATAATGCGGGAATGGTATAAAAGGCTTTCGTCACTTTTCTCAAAACACTTTTACAACCTAAAAACTTTCAAGAGAAGAATTAGAGTTACGTTGAATCATCCTCGCCGCATTATTAGCAATTCTCGGAGCTACAAGTGTCGGATTTCGTCATTCTTTATACCTTTGTGATCCTTGCGTCGAGGATAAGCTTTACATATAACTTCTACGTTGTTTTTTAATATTGGTTAAACCCTAATTTGGGGATTTGGGGGTTTTTATGATTATGTGGTTAAGGTAGTAATTGTATGCATGTATGTATAGGAGGAGGATTCGTAGAGGAGAGTTTTTGAGACAGCTGCTAGATCGTCTGATTCTGTGATTGCTTTCCAGGCAGGGTTTTCCCTACTCAGTATTAGTTACATGATATGTGTGGTGAATTATGCTGTAGTTAGTATTGTTGATTGTTTCAGACGGTTGTTGAGTTGTACTGTGATTGATGATTGTCTGTCCGTGTTCTTTGGGGCGTGTCCCTGGCTGAGTGGAGTCACTTGCGGGAGTGGCTTCACACCCATGATTCGCCTTATGTGGAACCCGCCACAGAAAGGATGTGCATATTAATGAACTTGGGTTTATCGCTCGATGGAGTTGAGCGGGAATTTGGTGGGTACGGCTGCGGTCCTCCACTGGTGGTGTGGAGTATTTGTTGCGATGGGTACTCTGGCAGGGATACACACTTTAGTGTGTAATCAGTTGTGTGGAGATTTGAGATGGAGACTAGGGTATGTTGAGCTGTTTGTGCTGTTTGTGATATTGTTCCTTTTTGGTATTTGTTTTTATGTAATTAGTACTGACCCCGTTTAAATGTTTTAAAAACTGTGGTGATCCATTCGGGGGTGGTGTGCATTTATTGAGCAGGTTTGGTTAATGCGCATGGGATTGCTGGGTTAAGTCATCACGAGTTGTTCTAAAAGTCTTCCGCTGTGTTGAACGTTGTTCTTTAGCTAGTTGGTTTAACATTTGAGAACAGTTGTATTTTCTTTTAACAGTTTTGGAGTTTAGTTGTATCACTTAAACTTTGTAATCATTTAAGTACGTTTCGTTATTGTCTATTTGATTATCATTGCCTCGGGTAACCGAGATGGTGGCGTTCTCATACCTTTAGTAGTCCTGGTAGAGCACTTGGAGTATGGGGGTATCACAAAAGGTTTTAAGACAGCTGCTAGATCGCCTGCTTTTGTGTTTGCATTTCAGGTAGGGTTTTCCCTACTCAGTATTAATTACATGATGTGGTTGGTGATTTTGTGATGATTGTTGTTAAAGTATAATGATGGTATTGTCACGGTTGTTGAATATTATCATCGTTATTGTTGTATCTGTCTGTGGTCTTGTGGTGCGTCCCTGGCCGAGTAGAGTCACTTGCGGGAGTGGCTTCACGCCCTTGATTCGCTTATACGTGGAACCCGCCACGAAGGGATGTGCACATTACTGGACTTGGGTTTATCGCTCGATGGAGATGAGCGGGGCTTAGGTGGGAATGGCTGCAGTCCCCCACTGGCGGTGTGGAGTATTTGTTGCGATGGGTACTCTGGCAGGACTACACATTTTAGTGTGTAGTCAGTGATATGGAGATTGATTGTGGAGTTTGGGGTTGATGTGACGATTGAGTTGTTTGACATTTATCTTATTGTGATTGTGTTGTGTGATTAGTACTGATCCCGTTGTTTGTTTTGTAAAACTGTGGTGATCCATTCGGGGATGGTGAGTAGTTGTTGAGCAGGTTTGATTTGAGACATTTAGGCTAGCTGGGATGAGTCACGATGAGCAGTTTAGAGTCTTCCGCTGTCTTACTTTAGTTGTTTGAGACATTTTGTTTTTGAGAACATGTATCGTACTTTTAACAGTTATTGTTTTGGATATGTACTCACTTTAGACCTTTTTGCTCTTTAAATAATGTTTCTTTATTGTCATTTGATTATCATTGCCTCGGGAGACCGAGATGGCAACGTTCCTATACCTGAGTGGTCCTGGTAAGGCACTTGGAGTATTGGGGTGTCACAAAGGTGGTATCAGAGCGACGATCCTGAAACTTGTAACCAATGAACCTAATGAACATAGGGAGTCAAATTAAAATAAACCCTGGGTAGAAGTTGTAGGAGCTAATGCAAAGGCTTGGGAGACGTCCTAAAGTCGCGAACTCGCCCTGCAATTTTGAACCGGTCACATGGGGTACGTGTCGGGATCGTATGTGTTGTCTTCTGATTTATGGTATCTATATAGTAGCATGTGTTGTGGATTGATGGATGTTGAATGTGAAGGATTGGAGGTATGGAGTAGAAGTTGAAAGATATGTGATTTGTAAGTCGAATTGTATGGAAAACATGTTGGTTGTTTATAATGTGGCATATTAGTGGTGTGAATAAATCGTTTTGTTGATTATACAAAGAATTTCGTATATATTCATGCGTAGTTGTTGTTATTTTATTGAATTTATAGAAGTTGTATATAATGTTGGGAAAGTAAGATGAACATGCGGTTAGTGTATACGAGTCTGCATGACTCGATCGAGTAGGGGGCACTCGATCGAGTAGGTGAGGTGCTCGATCGAGTGGGTCTGACTCGATCGAGTAATGAGTTTAGTGTTTTCCGGCAGAATCGTGTTTTTGGGTACTCGATCGAGTACATAGGAGTACATAGGGGCACTCGATCGAGTAGGGTCCGCTCGATCGAGTGGCTTGTCAACTCGGTCGAGTATGTTTTGAGTAGAGGTCGATCGGGTTCTGAGTCGAGGCACTCGATCGAGTAGGTTGGACACTCGATCGAGTGGCCTCAACTCGATCGAGTAGGTTCGTATACTCGATTGAGTGGGTTTCGTACAGGTCATATACGTGTTTTGGGTTATAGTATGCGTGTTTATGTCTACCTTTTCTTATATAGTTACAAGATGCCGCCAAAAAGAAATGCCCTGTATGCTAGAGCTGAGAGTATGTCATTTGATGATATAGTAAAGATGTTGGAGCACCAAGATGCTCTCACGGAAGCGTTAAAGAGAGTGGGAAAGGACAAGGAGGTTGATCACTCCAAAATCAGCATCCATATAGCGAGGTTCAACTCGAAAGAGTATAAGGGAACCGGGGAGCCAATTCTTCTAGATAATTGGCACAAGGAAATGGAGAATATCCTGGAGTTGGTGCACTGCCCGGATGAGTTGAAAGTAGAACAAGCTGCATTCTACTTGAGGGAAACGGCAGGAGAGTGGTGGGATAAGGTCAAAGTGGGTGCTAGGGAGATGTACATGAAGCAGGGACTACCTGAAATACCTTGGGATGAGTTCAGGAAGGCTATGAGGCGAGAGTTTGTATCGGGGTATGTGAGGAGTAAGCTGAGAGAGGAGTTCGATAAGTTGAAGATGGCATCTGATATGATGGTGGCTGAGTACTACCGTAAGTTTAATGAGAAGTCCAGATACGCTGAGGACATAGGGCTGAGTGAGGAGAACCTAGCTTTGAGGTTTGAGAAGGGATTGACCCCCAAGATATTGGAGAAGCTATCGGTGGGAGTCCTTACAGATGTTAAGGAAGTTTATGAGAGAGCTGGGAGGGTCGAGAGATTCTTTGGAGATGACCGAGAGAGGGAGATGAGAAGAAAAAGGCTGAGAGTGAGGGTGGTGGTCAATCCAACTATAAGACGGGTAACCACACTCAAGCGAGAGCATATTCATCTGGTTCAGGGTTTAGTGATTGGGCTTCTTTCGGGAGAGGCCGTGGTAGTAGTGGTGGTAGTTGGGGTATGACCTGTTTTAACTGTGGCGGTATAGGCCATAAGAGACATGAGTGCACCAGTGCGGTGAGTGGGGGTTTCCAGAGGCCGGGACAGGGGAGCTTTTCACAGGGTCCTGCACAGAGTTATGCGAGCAATAGACCGGCTGGGTCATGGAACAACAAGGGAGGTCAGAGCAACAACGGTGGAGGTAACCGCAATGACGGTAATTCTTATCAGAAACCAGCTACGAACACCAACAACAACCAGGGGTCAGGTGCTAAGCCGGCTACCTCAGCTAGTACTGTCCAGGGAGGTGGGCAGAAGGGATGTGCACATTAATGGACTTAGTTTTATCGCTCGATAGAGATGAGCGGGGCTTAGGTGGGAACGGCTGCGGTCCCCCACTGGTGGTGTGGAGTATCTGTTGCGATGGGTACTCTGGCACGACTACACACTTTAGTGTGTAGTCAGTGATGTGGAGATTGATTGTGGAGTTTGGTGTTGATGTGACGATTGAGCTGTTTGGCATTTATCTTATTGTGATTGTGTTGTGTGATTAGTACTGACCCCGTTATTTGTTTTGTAAAACTCTGGTGATCCATTCGGGGATGGTGAGTAGTTGTTGAGCAGGTTTGATTTGAGGCATTTGGGCTAGCTGGGATGAGTCACGGCGAGCAGTTTAGAGTCTTCCACTGTCATACTTTAGTTGTTTGAGACATTTGGTTTTTGAGAACATGTATCGTACTTTTAACAGTTTTGGTTTTGGATATGTACTCACTTTAAACCTTTTTGCTATTTAAATAACGTTTCTTTATTGCCATTTGATTATTATTGCCTCGGGAGACCGAGATGGTGACGTTCCTATACCTGAGTGGTCCTGGTAAGGCACTTGGAGTATGGGGATGTCACACATGTTCGGCCGCAGGCAACGGTCCACCGGCAGAACACACTTGCCGTTATTTTCCAAAATTTCAAGTTCAATTTGCAATGACCTCGCTACCGGTAGGTTGACCGTGTTCAGGTCCCCGATGAGAACGCAAAAGTGCGGATTTGGGCTTTGTTTCCTCTTCTTTTCTAAATCCAATGAATGATTATAAATACCTCCTCCCTTAACCATTTTTACACATAACCCTAGATCTAATTTATGTTCCTTTTTCAAGTTTCAAACTTTGCTAATTACTTTGTTAATCTTTCCCTAATTAGAATAAGTTCTTCAATAATTATACCATTATTAGTAGTAGAAATTGGGTTGTAAGAAGATTGAAGGCACTTCCTTTCTTATTTTCAATCCAAGTTCCTTTCTTTGCTATTGAGTTGGTATAATTTCTCCTCTTAAATTCATTTGTTTACATTTTGCTTTCCTCTTAAGTTTTGTTTAGTTGTTTATGTTAGAATTTCATCCTTTATTGTTTGTCTGTTGTTTTTCTCTCTCTTGTTCATCTTTTCTTTGTTCACCATTATTGTTTTCACCCAAAGATTGAGTCTTTGATTTTCTTGTGTTAAAGATTGAATCTTTGAGTTCCTTGTGTTAAAGTTTGTGTCTTTTGGTTTAATTCCTTTCCATCTTAGATTAATTTGTCTTTCCTCATAATTTTGTTGATTAATTGCATGATTAGTATTATAATTTATTCTTCCACCATGTTTATGATTAAAGAATCCATCGTTATTGTTTCTTTTGCCTTTAGCACCATGATTAGTGAGTAGTCCTTTTACTAGGACTCGGTTTGACCCAACATGAGTAATTTCACCAATTGATTCACATAAAGGCCAATTGTTGGGGGAGATTGGTAAGGGTAGTCTAGAGGATTGATTTGGTTTATGGATTAATTTTGGGTAGTGTCGATTTGTAACCCTTGTCCACCAACGAGAGTTGGTTAGGTTGTGAATTGGATACCCGGAAATTGATCTTATCACTAACCTAGGTTGAGACCGAAAGGGAGAACCAAGGGAGGGTACCTCTAGGCTAGTGTTTGAAATCGACCTCCGAGAGGAGTGGGATGATCCGGAATACGATGAGTGCTTAGTGACCTTGACCAAACACTTGACTACCTTGGAAAAATGCATGTTTTTGGGGTAGTTGGGTGTTGAGTTATGGATTCCGACCTTCGAACCCGAGAGGGGGGTTGGTGGGTAGAGCTAGTGTCCTATTATGAGCCCGAGAGGGAGTTAGTAGGCGAATTAGAGCCATCTCCCCCTTACTTGTCTACCCTTATAGTTAGCCTAGGGAATCGCGAGGTGGAATTACTTAATTGTTGTGGAAGAACCGAGTTCTAGGCTTTTTAATTATTTGAATTACACCGTTATCTTTTCTTGCTTATCTTTCCTTCTCTTGTTTAATTGCCTTTTATTGTGTTTAGCTTAGTTGTTAGAGTAATATCCTCACCTTTATATTGTCGACTTAGATCATGGTTTGGATACCCGATCCGAAACCAAAGTACGGTTCGGATACCCGATCCGAAAATCCAAAATTTGAGTATCCGAGATCCGATCCGAATACATCGGATATCCGAAATTTAGTATCCGAAAAATATGGATCGGATATCCAAATATCCGATATCCGAGTATTAGTATCCGAATTAGAATCACTGTAAAAAGAGTGGCTGCTTAGCTGGTTGTTTATTGAATTGAAAAATGGCAAATTATCTAAAATCGGATTTGCCAAGGAATTACATTCTCGATACTATATTTCAAAATCCGTCATACAAGTAAAACAAAAATAAGAGGTGCCCAACTAAAACCATAGTGTCTTTAAACAAAATTACGAAGGGGTCTCTTACACAACAAAGACAATAATAGTCTCTTACACAACATAGACAAGGTTGCTAATGTCTTGAATACATAAAATAAAGCTACTTCAGTCTAGAGCTAGATATACAAGCAATAAACAAAATGTAGCCCGTCTTCATCTTCATCTCTTCTTCTTTGACTTCTCCCCACTCTTTAGATGTACTCATCACAAGCAGACGACTTCTCCGACGCCTCTGCAAGTTCTGTAAAATGACAATAACATTATATAAACCATAATTATACTACAAGTATATACTAAAAATCAGTAAAGGAAGCATAATAATTCAAGTGGTTTAGAAAAGGATTACTTACCTTTGTCAAATTTTTCAACCTCGTCAACATACTCCTCAGCTAGCTGGGGGCCACGAGTTGTGCGTAAACAATCTTGTGCACATATCAATCCTTCCACCATCTTTGGAGAGAGTGAGCTACGAAATGAATCAAGTACCCTACCACCTGTGCTAAATGCAGATTCGGAGGCAACCGTAGAAACGGGAATAGCTAGCACATCTCTAGCCATCAAAGAGAGGACAGGATATACCTCCTCGTGTTTTTTCCACCAATCTAACACATCAAACTTTTTAGTATTCACTTCTCTAACATCTTCCAGGTACTAATCCATATCACTTTTTTTTTCATTAGTTACCTGACTGCTAATATCTCTCTCAAATTGCGACTCTACTACATCTTGCCAATCATCCATGTTCTCACACTCATCCGGACAAACTTCCACTTCAGGTGGGGGAGTACTCACTTGTATGGGTTGAAATTTAGTATAATGAGCATACAAAGAAGTCAAAGTTTCAAGAACCTTCTTATGTAACTTCTTAGCATTCAAATCGTCATATTGTTGATTAATTGCCCAAGCTACATATTGCATTTTACGTCTAGGATCAAGAACAACGACAATATACAACAATACATTCACCTTATCAGCATTCTCCCAATACTTAGCATGCTTTTTCTTCATACCAGATGTCATCAACTTCACACCAATATCACTACTTTCACATTTTTTATCAATCGTCAAACCAATACCAACAATTTCTTGCAAGTACACATTAGTGGTAATGTATAACGAGCCAGAAAGTCTCACAGTAGCATCATAAAAGATCTTGAGAAAAGGCAAAAGAGAAGAAACTAATTCCCAATCAGAATCATCAGGAACACCAAGATTCTTATTCATCTCACTTACAAATTTGGCACCATCAGAAATTTCAAGTTTCAAGAAAGCTTTACGATAAATTAAACCACTATCCAACATCAAATAGGTAGAGTACCACCTACTTTCAACATCCAAACAAAGATGACGACTCGATTCGATTTGTTCTTTTTTTACACAAACATTAAATTTCTGCAATCTCGCGGGAGAAGACCTGACAAATCTAACAGCATTACGAATTCTAAAAACTGAATCATCAGCGTCCTTCAAACCTTCCCTCACAGTTAGACTAAGTATATGAGAAACACATCTCATTTGCAAATATTTTCCATCTAGAATTGTGCTATTGCATGAACACAGTCTCTCCCTCAAGTACTCAACTCCTACATCATTTGCACTAGCATTATCCACCGTTACAGTGAGCACTTTAGTAGTAAGACCCCACTCAATCAAATAATTCTCAATTGATTTCCCAATTATCTCACCGGTGTGACCAATAATAGGACAAAAGTTTATGATCCTTTTATGTAATTTCCAGTTGTGATCAATGAAGTGAGCGGTGAGACACATATAACTTAAATTTTGACAAGATGTCCAAGTGTCAGTGGTTAAGCATACACGAGATGACAACTTGCTGAAGTAAGTTTTTAGCTTGCTCTTTTCCTCCAAAAACATTTTAAGACAATCTCTAGCAACAGTCCAACGAGAGGGTATCATGAAATAAGGACAAGCAATGGAACAAAAAAATCGGAAACCATCATGTTCAACGGTCCTAAAGGGTCTCTCATCCATTATTATCATTTTACACAAAGCTGCCCAAGTATCATTTTGATTGAATTTCCACAGCTCAAGTTTACCTCTCTTCTCAACCAAATATTTAATACTATTTTTGTCAACACTAGTATCCCCACCATCTTCACCAGTCAAGTCACTTTGCAAAGATAAAAGTTTTTGTGCGTTATCAATGTTAGGAGGATACATGGGACATCTACGAAGGTGATTGGCCATTGCCGTAGTACCATTACCAGATCCACCACTTACATGTGTAGGACAGTAACGACATTGAGATCTTAGAGCGTTACCTATCTTAAACTTGGTAAAATGCGGCCAAACCCAAGAACTTTCTTTACCTTTCTTAGTCAGTCCTTCATCGGTAGCGTCACTAGACATACTTTAGCTAGCCCTTTTTTTACCCTTTTCCCTTGCTACATTAGCCCGAACTTCAGTCTCGTCCACCTCCACCTCGTTAATTGAAGGTAGTGAACCATCATTTGAAATGTCTACACTAGCAGTACTTGAAGAAGTTGCCATATAACCTTGCAAGAAGAGAAGAGAAGGCAAAAAAAACGCATATCAGCATGGTTTTGGAAGACAAGAGACACGACAAATGTGTGCTTGACTCATCAATAATTCAATATACATAACCTTGCAAGAAGAGAAACACGATAAAAATATTAACAATCCTATTTTGCAGGTCCAATGTGTGCTTGACTCATCTACTAGTATTCATAAGTTTCACACTGCAATTTAATTTGCAGATAATTATACTACCATCAGGACATCAGGTTGTAATTTAATTTGCAGATAAGTACAAGCCACCCGGAACAACAGCAATGAGAGGAGAACATTAATTATAAGCGATCATCATTATTCAATCAGATAAAGATGAATTAATAGTTGAATCAATCAATCACTAACCAAAAACTTCACATGCAAGAGAACTTAAAACAAAAAAAATTAAGAGCAGTACCGTCGCATCAAAATGTCAGATTTAGAAATTAAAACCCCAAAACTTTGGTTGTTTACCATTTATACAATTAGGATTATCAAATAAATGAAATTAATGAACAAAGAACAAAAAAAATCGTATCAAAATGTCAGATCTGAAATGTACCTGCCTTCAGATGTACTTGTCGTCGACCGTCGTTGTTGTCGAGTCAAAGATAGTCGAGGCAAGGCGCAATCAGGAAGGAGATGGTTTTTGTGGTGGCGATTTATGTCATCAGAGGAAACATCATCAGGTAGGAGATGATTTTTGTGGCGAGGAAGGAGATAATTTAAGATTTTCAGAAGAGAGAGGCGGAGGGAGAACTGATATGTTTTTATTTTTAGGGTTTTTGGTTTATAAATGATGGATTTATGTATTTTTTTTTTAAATAAAGGTAGATCTAGTTTTTATAAAATTTAGTAAATTCGATGTTTCGGATCGGGTAATGAGTTTGGATCGGGTATCCGAAATCCGATCCGAAAAATATCGGATATCAGGTATCCGAATTTTTTGAAGGTAGTATCCGTATCCGATCCGATATCCGAAAATTTTGGTTCGGGTATCCGATCCGAAACCCATTATCGGATTGGGTATCCATAATTTCGGATCGGATGCGGAGCGGATAGCGGATCGAATCGGATAATTGGATTTTTTGCTCAGCCCTACTTGTGGGATCGACCCTCAATAGTGTACAACGACAACCGTGCACTTGCGGGGTATAAATTTGAGACCATCACTAGCCTAGAGATTACAAGGGGTGCCAAAAGTTCAAGATAAGTGTAACTAATCAGTCTCCAAGAGTATTTCAGTCGCCAATTAAGCAACCACTCTACGTTTCAGTCGCCAACTCAGAGACCGATATTCGGTCTCAAATTTCATTTCCATTCACCAATTTGACTGGGTAGGCAGTAACCACTAACCAGTTAAGTTAAATGTTAATCTATGTTGGCAACTGAAATAAGTTGCCAAAAATACATGTCGGTTGTTTTTTGGCACAAAAATAGGCAGAATGCGAGCAAAAACACTCTAAAACGGATTCAAACCTGTAAAAGGCTGAAAACAAGCATCAACACCAACATCTCATATATAAAATGAGAAAAAATCCAAGTTACAATACTAGCTATCAACTACCTGATTCACCACGTTTTGTTTAACAAATATAATCCCAATTCAACAAACCAAGTTTTGTATACCTAGTTATCAACTACACAGAAAGCTGGTGCCAGCTCCACTACCACCTCTACCAAAGGGTTCTCTAGGGCCACGGTTAGTGGTATAAAAATCAGAGTTGCAAAATGAGAAAGAAGCTTGCATCATATCGAATTGTTCTTTCATTTTCCTTATTTTCTCATCCCTTGCGGCATTTGCTATCCTTTTAGCATCAAGTTGCTCTTGAAGTTGAACTTCTGATCCCCTGAACATAGCTTTGCTTTTGCATTGAAGTTTATCTCGCTTTTGGGGCTTCATATTAATATATCATGTGCATTTCCACAAGCATACATGAAACCCTTCTTGTATCCTTTTACCCCTCATACCGAATTTCATTATCGTTCTTTTTAGTATGGTTGTTCTCGGTTCCACGCACATAATCCTCCTTAAATATCAAAATGTTGAAGATTAAAGGTTATTGTTATATAATACTTCATATGTAAACATAACGAATTGTTATTATTTTGAACTCTGATAACTATGTTATCGCCCCTTCATTTGTATCAAAAATCCTTGCTTGAGTCCTAATTTTGGTGCATTTAATTGATAATTACTCGAGTGTATAATTAATTTGCCTAAATGGGCTTCACCGGTAGTTTGCTAAACTTTTTGTAGTGTTCCACGCTTTCCCATGCAAAACCGATCAACATTTGGAAGTCGAGGATCAAGATTAGTCTAGCCTGAGTATCTCCCAAGGCCAGACGGTGCATTGTGATCAGGAATGATGTAACTATAGCCTAGCCAATGTAACTCAATTGCTCTTGTCGGTGTATTTCCTTGCTCTAGCCGGTGCATTGTGATCAGGAGTGGTGTAACTATGACCAGCTGGTGCATCTCCGAAAGACATCGGTGAAACTCGCCTCCAACCGGTGTGACTATGAGGCGGCCGGTGTAACGTTACACCAGCTGGAATGACTGATGGGCCTATTTTTGTGTTTTCCCTTGTATTTTGATGTATATATATATATATATATATATATATATATATATATATATATATATATATATATATATATATATATAGAGAGAGAGAGAGAGAGAGAGAGAGAGAGATTTAGGATCCGGTGAGAGCGATCACTCGGTGAGAACGCACTATATACATTAGAATATATATACAAGATATATATATATATATATTTTTTTTTTACCAAATCTCAGATACGCTTTTGACTATCGTAGGTACACTGATTCTATGTACACTTTTTAACAATGTAGACACATTTTTTTTTTTTACCAAATCTCAGATACGCTTTTGACTATCGTAGGTACACTTTTCCCTAGAATTCTATATACACTTTTTAATAATGTAGATACACTTTTTTTTATTATTATTATTTTTTTACAAAATCTTAGGTACACTAAAACATATCATAGATACATTTTTTTCCCAAATATAATACCAAAACCAAACCACCTAGATACACAAATTAGTATACTAGATACACGAATATGTAATCTAGATACATATATACTGAGAGTAGTCGTATACACAAACGACAACTCAAATTTCAAAATCCAATAAAAAACCCCCAAATTGCAAACCCTAATTTCCAAACACCACATCATTACCCTAACTACCACCACCAACCGGCGACCATAAAACCACATCATCACCCTAACTACCACCATCAATTCACCACCGTAATGGCATCACCATTGTCAGCGACATCATCATCACCTCAGATGGCACCAGAGATTGTGGTGGCGACGGTGAAGCGACTCGCGGATAAGGAAATGATGACCGGTAAGATAACATTTACCTGCATTTTCTTTCAATCTATTGCCGTCGACCTATCCCGCACCGGTAGATTTGAACTCGTCGGCGTATTCTATCCCATGTAACGCCGTCAGGGAGGTCGAGCAGGCGAAAGTCGAAATAAGAGAAATGAGAGGAGACTCCATATATGGTGTTCGCAAATCGGAAATGTATGGGATTTGTTGTGTTTAATGGTGTCACCGGATGTTCGACTATGGTGGTTGTTGTCGACTGCCATTGCAAATCAGAAATGTAGGGCCTTGTTAGTGGTCGAAGTCGATTGTCGTTGCCGTCAGCAGGGAAATCGCGCCGGCATCAAGGAAGTTCGCGACAGTTTGTCGAAGTTGTTGGTGATTGTTGACGGCAACGGCGACAAGTGGTAGTTGGCGACGGCAGGGTGGTTGGTGGTGATGGGGCAATTTGATGGGTGGTTGGAGTTTGATGAGGGATGTGATCATTGGGAGAGATGAAGTTTGGTTGTGACTTGTGAGGAATAATGACACGTGTGATGTTTGTTTATAAAGTCGTTCTCACCGAATGGTCGTTCTCACCGGATCTCACCTCTCTCTCTCTCTCTCTCTCTCTCTCTCTCTCTCTCTCTCTCCCTCCCTCCCTCCCTCCCTCCCTCCCTCCCTCCCTCCCCCTCTCTCTCTCTCTCTCTCTCTCTCTTATATATATATATATATATATATATATATATATATATATATATATATATATATATATAATCGTGGATCTGTACGAACCAAATTATGGTGCGAACCGTACGAACTCCCTCTCAACCCTTAGATCAAAAATATCAATGGCCAATAATAAACCACAAATCACTCCTACACTCACCTACCCGTATAATCGTTCTAAATCTCATTCACTCACCTACCAGGTACCACTTACTAACCCCTTTCTCCTTTATTCTCATTCTCATTCACACATTTCCACATCCGGATGTCGGTGGCCGCCGCCACGACCACCACGATCACCGGATCCCGGCGCCTTCTCCGATCGACCAAGCATCGATCACAGAATAGTCGCCTACATCGGCCACTTTCTGTTTGACGACAACCAAACATTATTGCATCCATTTAATTGCAATTGTAATCATTCATCAAAGCCAAAAAAAACTTCTAAAAATATAATAAAAAATAATGACATTTTCTTGTAAGAGTTTCGACCTTGTAAACCCGCGATTTTGTCATCCTAGGAAGAAATCAAAATGAAATTGATTTCTGGTCGTTGGGTGGAGTGTAGGCTTGGGTGAGAAGGAGGATGGTTGTGGGAGTGTTGTGTGGTGGCTGTGGACCTGTGTTCGTCTACCGGCATGGATGTGGTGAACTGAAGTTGTTGTGGGTTTGATAAGATGTGTTCTGTATTATCAAACATTGGTGGTTAAGGAGAGTGTCAGATCTGGCGATGGTGTTCAGGTAAAGAAGAGTAAGTTTTTTTTTATTCGAAATCAAATGGAAGAATATGTCGACCAAGGTATATTTGTTTCATGTTTAAAAACCTGAGATCGAGCCACTCAGATTGAGTGAAGGATTTAAGTATGAATTTTTGATGTTTTGTAGTAGTGGGGGCAGGGGTGGTGGACTGGTGGCGGTGGCGGTGTCAGTGGTGGTGGACTGGTGGTGGTGTAAGTGCTGGTGGTGGGGGCCGTGGTGGAGGTTGGGGTCGTGGATACACAAAATACTACCCCGGATACACATGTTATTAGTACGGGATACATGTGTATCTAGTAGTAATGGTGGTGACGGTGGTGACGGCGGTGGTGGGGATGGTGGGTTAGTGCTGATGGCGGTGGGGGTGGTGGGGCAATGCTGATGGAGGTGGGGCAGTGCTGATGGCGGTGTGGGTGGTGGGGGTGGTGGCGGTAGGTGGCTGTGGTAGTGTGGTAGGTGGATACACAAAATAACACCCTTGATACACACGGTATTAATATGAGATACATGTGTATCCGGCAGTATAACCATGTGTATCTGGTATTAATATGATGCGTATCCGAAAGTATAAATTTGTGTAACCAGAAATATTATAATGTGTATCTGGCTTTATTGTCATGTGTATCCGCAAAAAATATAAAATGTATCCGTAAAAAAATTAGTTTAAAAAAGTGTAAAAGTGCATCTATTATTTTAGTGTTGAACAATTTTGTATTTACAAAAGTAATAAAATGTATTTAATAAGAAGTGTACGTAGTAAAGAAATAAAGTGTGTCTGAAAAAAAAAGATCAAAATAAGCTAGTTCGTACGGTTCAGACACGTTAAGGCGATTCGTCCCTCGAACTCGCCTATATATATATATATATATATATATATATATATATATATATATATATATATATATATATATATATATATATATATATATATATATATATATATATAAATTAGGATCTCGTGCGAACCTAAAGTTCGGTGCGAACTTACGAACTCAGCTTAAGAGCCGTCCGATTTGAGTTAGTAAACATAACTCTCGTTAAACAAGCCCCTTTATCTCAATTTCCAAATCCACATACCTTCCACCATCAACCAGTCAGAAGCATCTGTCGGAGCTCCGACCAACGTACCCTTCGGCCAATCCTCGTCACCGGTGGACCATACCAACCTATCCCTGATCTCAGCCGCCGTCAAGTGGTCGGAAAGCTCGAAAGTCAGTGAATCACACTATAAACGCCATGAGTTTCGTATATCTAATGTTATATCCGATACTACTTTCAGATCTCATGAATAGCTGCCGGAAAAGCAGTCGTTATTGTTTGGGTAGAAGGTATGATTTTGATTAGTACTCTAACAATCTCTTAATTTATTGTTTCTGTTTTTTTTTTCTCTGCTTACTTTAGTAGAAAATTTAAAATTTTCAATTGAAAATTATGAACCATATTCAATTTTAACTTTTTCATGTTGATATTATAATTTATGCTTGGAAAAAGGTCAGATTAGTATGCATTGTATACCTCATAGTGTTAATTCTTGATATTCTTATTTTAATTGAATTACCCAGGTTATGACAATAATTGACTTCCAGATTGTTTATTACTATTGGTTGGTGGTAGGCTGGTTGCATTTGTGTGGAGTGTAGTAGTGGTCCTAATGGCAGAAGTGACGGTGGTGGGCTTGGTGGATCGTAGTGGAGCGGTAGATACACAAAATATTAGCCCGGATACATATGGTATTAGTACGGGATACACGGTATATCCCGTAGTAATACCAAATGTATCTTCGGCATCGAGTGATGTTTCGGAAGTTGGCCTGAGGTTGTGTGTATGTGGTGGGTTTGGGGTCTTCTGTGGGATAATTGGTTGTGCTGGTGCGCCAAGAATTTAGGACCATCTGATGTGACTATTTTTATTGTTGGCAACGTTTTTATCGGCTTGTGCAGGTTAATACTCCAATTATGCTCGATTATAAGATCCGCGCTGAGAACAAATTGCTTTATAATACACCTTCGTACTGCGGTATCTACATGTGCGGTCTGGTTTTTGAGGATTTGATGCAGCAGGGTGGACTGGCACATGTAGAAAAGAACAACATTGCCAAAGCTCAGTTATTGTATGATGCTACTGATAACAGTCAGGGATTTTTCCGCTGACTAGTCGAAAAGTCAGTCATGTCACTCATGAATGTGCCTTTTACTCTTGCCAACTCGAATCAGGAACCCGAGTTTATCAAGCTGCCTGCTAAGGAGAAGATGGTGGCTCTTAAAGGGCATGGGTCTTTGTCGGTGGAATGAGGGCCTCTATCTACAAGTATATTTGTGTATCTAGAGTAAGAGACTTCTGTATCTACAGCAAGAGACTTGTGTACCTAGGCTCTTATTCCTTATAGAAGATGACACCACTGGTGTTTTTTCATGCAATTGAGATTACAGATAGATTTTGATATGGTAGAATTTTTGTTGTACCAAAGGTCGGATTTTAGAAGCCGTTGAAGTTCCGATAGCTGTCATTAATTGTTTAAGATGATTCATACAAAAATCCTAAACTTCAGTTTCGAGTTCTTGTTGTAATCAAGATTCGAAAGGGTGGTACTTGATAGTGCTTTGTTTGTTGTATGATTAACTTGTAATGAACCGTGAATGTAATAAAGAGTTTCATTTTTATGAGATGTAATACAAAAGTTATTCGCAACAGGCCTACACCTAGTCGATAAACATTTCTATAAATTTTCGTCGAAATGCAAATGTAAAAATTAAGTGTCATTTCAAAGAAGAAAGAGGATACCCGTCTAATACAATCCTAAACTCTTTTCCGTCCTAAATTTAGGATACTCGTTCCCCTCGTTTGATCCTATTGAGTTTCTAGATACAAACTTTTTTTTGGCATGCTAGATACATACCTCTAGCTAGTTAGATACACTCATCTAACTTGCTAGATACATACCTCTAGCTAGCTAGATACACTTGTCTCACTTGCTAGATACATACATCTAGCTAGCTAGATACACTCCTCTCAAGTGCTAGATACATACATCTAACTAGCTAGATACACTCCTCTCACCTGCTAGATACATATCTCTAATTATCTAAATACATGTATTTTTTGTTTATGTTATTTTTCTTAGTCCCTTTGCACAAATCATAGCTTATTTATAGCAAGGTAAGTATTCTCTTTACAGTCGTAAATCCGAAGAACTTGAAGCTGCTGGAGTGATCCTTGAACACTAGCCAGTAAATCGGTTGAAATCACATAAGTCCAACTCAAACCCTCTAACTAGAGGCAATTGAGAGCTATAAACTGATGCAGATCAGGGATGAGGTTCAACTCAGGCAGAGAAAACAAATATAAAGTTTTCAGCTGCAAACAAATTATTGATGCAGCGGCAGAAACAATGACGCCACAGCTCTCGTTTTCAAATAACTCTTTTAAGGACTCACTTTCCCCAACCCACAATTCTTCCAATCTTGGCAGCTGAGAATACATGCACACAAATTTTCCGCTGGCTGTTGAAACATATGACGTTAAGAATACAACTTCGTTTTGAAGGTAATGGATTTTAAGACAAGACAAATGCTCCAAGATTATGGAAGGAAGCAACCTCAAGGCATCTGTACCACCAATTGTCATGTTCGTTAACACTGGAACACGATTTATAGTGACAGTTTTTCCATCCTCCCCTGTAGATGTATTCCAATCCCACATCAGTCTCTTGACATGGTTTTCATCATTACTCACTTGCAGCTCCTCCAAACAAGGAAAATTAACCTGCAATTCAATACAATTAAACTCATGCTACTGCTACTTTTAATCAACTAATAGACACCCAAATTCCCCATGATTCAATATTATCTAATTTTCACTTTTGTAGACTCGAGATTATACCTGAGCAATAGATGATCAAGTTGTCATTCGTTGATTCATACAGCAAAATGCAATTGAATTTGATAACCAGTTTACCTAATACATATATAGACACAAACAAATAAATAATACATTAAAATCAATCAAATTTCTTAATAAACCAGGAACATAACATATTGCAAAAATATAACGGCTGTTTAACAGCTAAAAGAGAAATGGAGCCTCAGCTTTGAGCTTTGAGCTTTTGATGCGTAACATATTGCTAGGTATACTGTATACCTCAGCTTTGAGCTTTGTACTTTATTTCCATAAGCTCCAGCTCCAGCCATGGTGCCTATGGACCATGGTGTGAAAAGAATGCCCAAACGAGGGGTATATCTTACTTCCGAAACCGGTCACAATGCATGAACCAAATGATCTTCTCAAGGGAAAACAATCGCAAAAGTCCAGAATAGATAGGTATAGGCGAGGTTGATATACGCGAAAATCAGCAATTAATCAATTCTGACTTCTGATGCTGGAGTATTTGTTGCCAAGGGGATAGGATGTATCAGTTTAAACATTTCCTAAACTTACAGTAAACTGTGGGAAGAAGTGTAACTATTAACGTTACAGAGATGTAAAAATGATTGAATCAAAAGAAAGAATCAGCCAAAATATTTCTCTTTTGTACATAGCACTCAACTGCTAAAAGGGAAAACAGCTTAAAAGAATCAGCCAAAATATAAATGCTACTTATTTGATATGTTCCATTCAACGCATTCATGTGGTATCATAAATTAATACTCCAGATACACAAGTCGATTTGTGTATCTGGTATTACTAGCATGTGTATCTGCGGTCATATATTGTGCAACCACCACTCACCACCTCACGACCACCATCACTGATGAACCCTACCCACGACTAACACCTGACCCACCATGCAACACCGTCCACTAACCTCACCCATGAACCATCACCACCAATATCAACACCGACTCTCAACGGCGAACTTCCTCCTAGCGGCGACCCTAAGTTTAATTAAATTTCACCCCTAACGATCAATTTTTTTGATTATAATCTTATGTTTTCGCATTAAACTACTTCTTATAATCTTTACAATTGAATAGATTCAAAATACTAAACAAATCTTCAAAGATTAAAATAAGATAAGAATTGAATCTAACCTTCTTGCTATAATACACTGAAATTCGTTCGTGGGAAGGGTCATCGACGAAAATATAGGTGGTAAAAGAGGCGGTGGGAGTGGCGATCAACGGTGGTAGTGACGGCTAGCGGTGGAAGTGGTGGGAGGCGATCAAAGTTAAGTATTTTTGGTGAGAGGGTGTATAATTGTTTCAGGTGGCTAAAGAAATAAGAAAGCGCGTTTGAAGAATTGGTTTAATTGCTTAGTTCGTAAGTTCGTACGGAACTTTAGTTCACACCTGACCCCGACCCTATATATATATATATATATATATATATATATACATATATATATATATATATATATATATATATATATATATATACATATATACATATATATATATATATATATATATATATATATACATATATATATATATATACATATATATATATATATATATACATATATATATATATATATATATATATATATATATATATATATATATATATATATATATATATATATATAGGGTTGGGGTCAGGTGCGAACTAAAGTACGGTGCGAACCGTACGAACCAACTCATAAAACACTCACGCGTGTTTCTTACTGTCAAGCTCTACTAAACGAGTAAACAATCCATTCTTTCTTCAACCTCTGGTTGTTCTTTCGTCAACCTCTACCAAACGAGCTTCTATCAAAGGTATAAACAACCCAATCTTATTCATTATCATCTACCGAACAAACTTCTACATTTTCAAATCTCAGTTCATCATTAATTTATCAAACAAGGTTAGCTTCTGTTCCGGGTGTAATTCCAGAGCAAGTATCGTTACCACCCGTGGCTTGTAGAATAATGTCTTGAGTTGAACCCTTCTTGCCTCTATCGTTCCTCTCGGCTTCTCCTGCAACAATGAACGAACTGAGGGCTTGGCTTTGTGCCAAGCGTACTCACTCCGACGCTCAAGTCAGTAAACTTAAAGGATTAAGTTGTGTTACTTGGCTAGGTATGTATGTTGACTTGGTAGGCCGGCCGACGGGTCTTGGATATGAGTACGCGGATATGTGTCCCGGCGGGCTAGGTGCCAGGCCGGGACCCAGGTGACAGGCCGATGGATTGCGTCGGCTAGGCTGTCTGATATGTTGACTTTGCTGTGGATGTCTCTGACCTTGCTCAGTGTGTTGACTTGGTCAACGGTGCATAATATGCCCCATCAGCTTCTATTATTGTTTTTTTTAATAAATTAGTTTAATCGAAAACATTACCTTTAATCGGGTTTGTAAGACCTATACATATGTAGCGATTGTAGTAATTTAAGAGAGTAATTTTATGAAGAGACGTCAAATTAATTGGAAAATTAGGGTTTATGAAGACTGAAATACAAATTACTTTTATTTTAGGATTTCAATTGGGTTTAATTCTTCAGATGGAAACAATTTCAACTCATTCTACTTAAACTTTAGGTATGAATTTTTCATTTTGTTGTTATTTTGCTGCCGCTTGGAGAGATGAAGCTGGAATATTATTTTGATGAGGAGGCCAGCTCTTGCTTTTGGTTCTAATTGAAATTCTTTTTGTTAATACTATGAGTTTTGCCGTTACAATTATCAAGTTTTAATTACAAGTTGATAGAGTCTTTTGGGTTGGTCACCATTTTTAACCAATCATTTACCATCCCTTTCACCTGCAAATTGGTTTAAGAAATTTGATTATTGAATTTGGGTTTTAACTTATACTACAATTCATCGCTGTGGCTTTGTTCCGGCTTGTTGTATGGTAATTAGAAGCATAGATTGATGGTTTGATACAAAACTACCCGAGATTCAATAGGGATGGCTAAGCCGAGCGAACACGTTCTTGTAAGCCCGTGACCAAGCAAAGGACAACCAGTTCCAAGGTCAGTAGGCCACCCAATGACGCTGAGTCATCGAACACAAAAGGCTCAATGATGTCGCCATATGCCATGAGGTGATCGAAAAGAACGCGATTTTTCTATGTGTAATGTAATATTTCTCAATCCCCTAAGTTGGACATCGGGAATCGTTCATATGTTTTTGCTTCTAATTGAAATTCTTGGTCAGTGTATTTCTGAGTTTAATTGCATATTTGTTAATAACATAGGATGAGTCTATTGTATGCCAGAGCGGCTTTATTTGCATATATGTGGTTATTTGCAATTAGCTGACTCATATTTTGTTTGTGTGTTATATGGAGTATTGTTTAATGTCAAGCAGGCAAATGGTTTAATGATTCCAAAATTCAGATAATGAGTCCTGTCAGACCTATTTCTTCATTGGTGTAAAATAGCAATAATGGCCAGCAAAATTCACAGGGGTAAGTTTTCGTCAAATATCAGGGTCAGTGGAAAGGGGTTCTTAATTTCCATTCTACCGAAGAGTTCTTGCGCTGAAGAAAGCCATGTATTTCATGATGCAGTTCGATAAATATCTCTTGACATTGCTGACGATCATGTTCTTTTATCTACCAGTATTGTACTGATTTGTACTTGCATTTGCTATTTCCAGCTCCATATGAAGGATATCTCGAAACTGCTGTCAGAATAGCGGAAGCTTCTCGATGATTGACATTTATGCTGCTTTGGATCTGAAAGCTGTTGCTTTTTTGACCCGACATACAAGTCATTTCGGTCTTTTCTTAGTTGGGTCTTTCACCTGTTGATGAAACTGTATGCAACGCTGTTAGAAGCAAAATGGTAAAAATCAGATGACTGAAACATTTTGATTTTATTTCATGTTCAAATTGTTGACAAGGGGGCAATTCGTGAAATAAGATGCTTGTGTTTTATTTAAGTGTGCAAAAAATACTAATCTATCAGGCGGTAACTTGTGAAATGGTATAAAATGGAAACCAATTTCTATGATTTATAAATTAAAGTTTGTATACGACTTAACCAAAATACTCCGTCTTCATCTTATGTAAGATCGAAATAAGATAGAAGTACAATTACGATAGTTAATCATTAAATGAAACTTATTAACATGAGTAGACGACGTATTATTTTGTGGCTTGTGTAATGAAAAATTCAAAATTGTAAAGGCCAGATGACTTCATGATGAGCACCAAGTCTAATAATATTCTTACATTTTAATATCACCGTGTAAAATTGACAACAAATTGAAGGAAATTAGAAAAATTTGTCATGAAGGAAACGTTGTCCATCACCTTTTCTAGATATATACTTCTAGTAATTTAAAGAGCTATATCTAGCTAGTTAAATATATGTATCTAGTAACTTAAAGAAGTGTATCTAACAACTTAAAGGAGTGTATCTAGAAAGCTAAAGGGTTGTATCTAACAACTTAAAGGAGTATATCTAACTAGCTAAATGAATGTATCTAGTAACTTAAAATGTGTATCTAGAAAATTAAAGGGTTGTATATAACAACTTAAGGAGTGTATCTAGCTAGTTAAATAAAATATGTATCTAGCAACTTAAAAGAATGTATCTAGCAAGCCAAAGGGTTGTATCTAACAACTTAAAGAAGTGTATCTACTAATTTAAGGTAGTATATCTAGCAAGCTAAAGAATTGTATCTAACAACTTAAAGAAGTGTATCTAACTAGTTAAAGATATGTATCTAGTAATTTAAAAGAGTGTAACTAGCAAGTTAAAATTTTGTATCTAACAACTTAAAGTAATGAATCTAACTAGCTAAAAGTATGTATCTAGTAACTTAAGGAGTGTACCTAGCGAGCTAAATGTTTGTATCTAACAACTTAAAGGAGTATATCTAGCAACTTAATGGGATCAAACGAAGGGGATGGCTATCCTTAAGTAGGACGAGAGAGGGTTTAGGGTTGGATACAAATGAGTTGTCATAATCGTTGGCCGATCTTTACATTGGAAGCTAGATACACCCCTTTAAATTGTTAGATACATACATCTACCTTACTAGATACACATCTTTCACAAGGTAGATACACTCTTTTACCTTTTTACTACGTAAAGGGATTAAACGAGGGGGTCGAGTATCCTAAAACAGGACGGGAAAGGGTTTAGGGTTGGGCGGCCATTTGTATTATTGTACCAAATTGAAAACAATTTGAAGGAGATGTCATTTAATATGAAGTATATCTCAATTATATGAGTTTTTTGTCAAAAGGTACCTAATAATTAGGGCACTTTGTACAAAGGCACCTAACATTTTTTTTTGCCCAAAGGTACCTAACATTTACTATCTATATGTCGTATGGCACCAAATGTCTATTTCCGTTAAAAAAAAAAAGACATCCGGACATTAGGAAAAAACAAGTGTTTTAACCAAACTTGCCCCTGTTTCATCTATATGCAGCACCCTCCTCCTTCCAAGTTCTCTTTTTCTCTTTTATCCTTACTTTACCCTTGCTTTTCCATGTACTACTGCCATTAGAGAAGGTCAAGCTATATGGCCAAGCTAAACCGTTTTTTTTAAACAAATAACTTGTTATTATGTTAATAAACATAAACATTGGAATGATGAAACATCCGACAAAACAATCGAATGAAAGTAGCGCATCCGGAAATTCTAGTAGTGTACACCGAAGGAGTAAGATGGGCGATCCCATGAGCAATAATATTTCCGTTTCTAATAACAAAACTAAACTCACAAGTGTTAAAATTCATGGCCAAAGAACTAATTTCTTTACCCAGTACACCAAAATAGCTTGATGGCAAATCCCCTGCCTTAAACATCCTCACCAAAGACAACGAATCCGATTCGAGAACGATATCTTCAAACCCCATTTGCCTTGTAGATTCTAGCCCAAACATAGTAGTAAATGTTATGAGTTTAAGAACAAAGTGCCCTAAATGTAATAATGTTCTTTAAGAACACAATCTAACGAGTTTTGGTTGAAAATTTATAGACCCGTAATGTAATAATAAGCTCGCTAATTAGAACAAGTATTCTGATATTCATACATTACATCTCACAAATTAATATACTACACAAAGTTTTGCTAACATCAGTGATCAGTCTATGATGGTATTACTATCTGATACATGTGTGTACTCGGTAGTAATATCATGCGTATCCGGTAGTTTTACCATGTGTATCTCGGCTCGTCTTTTGTGTATCCACCGCCACCACCGAAACTAGTACCACTATCACTACCGCCACCACCACCGTCACATCAACGACGCCACACCACCACTAAAACCACACTACCCATACCGGCGAAACCACCGGCCACTCAAACTCTTCCGCTGTCGCTGCCGCATACACAACTCTCCCACCAATGACGCCAAATCGACCCATCATCATTCTCGTTTTCCCCTGCTGTCGACATATTTCCCCAACTCCATCGCTGCCTCTAACAACGGTGACCACCATAATGACCACCTCTCATCGTCGCCTTCGATTCATATTCTCATCTCCTCGATGAAGCAACACTACCGGACCTTCGGCCATTTCACTTTGCAGGTAGTCATTGTCGAAATACGAGCACAACTCCGCCGGAATCAGTTATGGTTACCTTTTCTTTTTCTTTTTGTATAGTTTAATCTAATTGCAAGATCTACATTAAGTGAAGAAAAGGTGGGGATAAGTACTGTGAGGATGAAATGATACGGTGACAGGTTCCTCTCCGGCGTCGGGGTGATGTGGATCTGGATGGTCCATCGATGGCGTCCGGATGATACGACGCATGTGAAATTGATAGAAACACGGAGTGGAGAGAAGACGTCAGCACCGATGAGGAAAACATAACTTAGAAGGCCGCTGACATCGCCGGCATAGTTGGTGTTCGCCGGTGACGGTGGTCGGTGGAGGTGTGGAGATGCAATAGGATAACGAGGGAAATTGGGGTTTAATAATGAGGCTAGGATACTGTACGGGAGTATTTAGAAAAGTAGTGGAGGTGTCAAGAGGACCGTAGATGTTTTTAATCTAACGCTTATTATTGAGTTAGTAAGTTCGCATTGAACATCTAGTTCATACAGGATCCTAATTCTATATATATATATATATATATATATATATATATATATATATATATATATATATATATATATATATATATATATATATATATATATATATATAGAGGTGGGATCGGGTGAGAACGATCATTCGATGAGAACGGTGAGAACGAACTAACCAGCCCATTACTTAATTAAACTACCAGCCCACTAATAAATAACGACACTACCAACCTTTTATTAAAAACACACTACGCAAAATACCTAAAGCCCAATCATCCCACCACAACGCAAAATACCCAAAGCCCAGATTCCGGCGACCTACTCACTCACCGCCGACACCGACCTCGTCACACATCGCCGTCGACAAGTCGCTGGCAGAGAGACGACCGTCGTCGTCACCTCTACTGCCCATCCCTCGTCGTCTTTATTCCACATCTCAAATCTCATGCTAACGGAGCTCGAACGACGTTAAAATGGCGCTCCACCGTCGTACCCCTACTCGAACTGCGCCGACGCCACCCACGACGTCATTTCGGCGTCCACCCCAAGGCTTCTCTTCTCGTCCCTTCTTTCTCGTTGGTGGATTTCAGATTTACAAATGACAGTGGTGATGGTGTTCGGAGCTCCGACTGTATCGAAACCATCTCCAATTATCTCCGTCCTTACTCGCCGGAGATTCACACTAGTGACAGACAAGTCGTCGCAACAACTAATCAACACCAATTTGTGATGTATCTACTTCAAAGTTTGATGTATCTACTTCAAAATTTGATGTATCTAGACTCTATTTTAATGTATCTCAACATATATACACAAAATTAGTTATGAGGTACATTAAAATTGGTTTGAGATACATCGATTTAGAAATCAGATACATTAGTAGGTCGCAAACGCCAAGCGATGAGCAAGCGCAACTTCCGGGCTAGATGACGGTACCGATCGTCGTTGGTGATGCCGCAATGTCTTCAGAGCTGACTGACGGCGTCTTCACGGTGGTGGTCGTGCTGAAGAAGAGGATGATATCTTTTCCAAGTTCACAGCCTCAACGCATTAGCATTACTGTCTCTCATCAGAGTATTCTTTTGCGTCTTTTCATGTGACAACAACGAGCTTTGATTCAGGTTCCACTGTGAATTACGGCTCCAATCATAGACGCAACAATACACCCGAAAGCACTACTTTCAAACCAAATTATGAAAAAGATATAGATGATTCTTTGAGCCAAGGGCTTAGGTCTGCTGTTAGTCTGCAGAGCATTAGCGAAAATACCGATTCCTGGTTTATCGATCAAAGTACCCTCAGTTATAGCTGAACCCTCATCCTCATGCTCTCATTCAGTATCGTTGATAAATGTTTTTCGTTGATAAATGTATATAAATGATTGCATTAGACAAAAATAATATCCTTATAAGTCCATAGCCAAATTATTTTCTGAAATTAATGTGTGGCTGACTTATCGTCCCACCACAACGCAAAATACCCAAAGCCCAGATTCCGGCGACCTACTCACTCACCGCCGACACCGACCTCGTCACACATCGCCGTCGACAAGTCGCTGGCAGAGAGACGACCGCCGTCGTCACCTCTACTGCCCATCCCTCGTCGTCTTTATTCCACATCTCAAATCTCATGCTAACGGAGCTCGAACGACGTTAAAATGGCGCTCCACCGTCGTACCCCTACTCGAACTGCGCCGACGCCACCCACGACGTCATTTCGGCGTCCACCCCAAGGCTTCTCTTCTCGTCCCTTCTTTCTCGTTGGTGGATTTCAGATTTACAAATGACAGTGGTGATGGTGTTCGGAGCTCCGACTGTATCGAAACCATCTCCAATTATCTCCGTCCTTACTCGCCGGAGATTCACACTAGTGACAGACAAGTCGTCGCAACAACTAATCAACACCAATTTGTGATGTATCTACTTCAAAGTTTGATGTATCTACTTCAAAATTTGATGTATCTAGACTCTATTTTAATGTATCTCAACATATATACACAAAATTAGTTATGAGGTACATTAAAATTGGTTTGAGATACATCGATTTAGAAATCAGATACATTAGTAGGTCGCAAACGCCAACTGATGAGCAGCGCAACTTCTGGGCTAGATGACGGTACCGATCGTCGTTGGTGATGCCGCAATGTCTTCAGAGCTGACTGACGGCGTCTTCACGGTGGTGGTCGTGCTGAAGAAGAGGATGATATCTTTTCCAAGTTCACAGCCTCAACGCATTAGCATTACTGTCTCTCATCAGAGTATTCTTTTGCGTCTTTTCATGTGACAACAACGAGCTTTGATTCAGGTTCCACTGTGAATTACGGCTCCAATCATAGACGCAACAATACACCCGAAAGCACTACTTTCAAACCAAATTATGAAAAAGATATAGATGATTCTTTGAGCCAAGGGCTTAGGTCTGCTGTTAGTCTGCAGAGCATTAGCGAAAATACCGATTCCTGGTTTATCGATCAAAGTACCCTCAGTTATAGCTGAACCCTCATCCTCATGCTCTCATTCAGTATCGTTGATAAATGTTTTTCGTTGATAAATGTATATAAATGATTGCATTAGACAAAAATAATATCCTTATAAGTCCATAGCAAAATTATTTCTGAAATTAATGTGTGGCTGACTTATCGTTATCAATGGTGAATTAGAATGAAATTGTCAATTGAATTTTCAATAAAACGACATAAGCAGGGGAGGGAGTTCAGAATTGGTTGTTTGGTGCGTGGGCTTTATTAAAAATTGGGTTTATTTTGTAATTATTGTCAGGCGTTGATTCACTCTAATCTAAGGGATGAGGGTTGTTCTCACCGTTCTCACCGAATAGTCGTTCTCACCGGATCCTAAATATATATATATATATATATATATATATATATATATATATATATATATATATATATATATATATATATATATATATATATATAGTGTCAAGTTCTCCTAAGTCCTTAATATCTTTTGAGTCCCTAAGTCTTTATTAGGGCCCTTGGATTAGTAAAATGGAGAGTGGAGATTTTCCTACTTTAATAACAATATAGGCGTGAAAAAAAAAAGGAAATAGGTTGAGGAGGAGAGAGGGTGAGTGTGTCGATTTACTATTGCCTATTACCCACTTTGTGCACACACAAACACATGCATAATCATCCAACAACCTTCATCAACACAATTCTAAGGAAACTCCACCAAAACACAATTTGAAAAAACTCATCTTCCTGGCGAAAATTTTGGCGATAACTTAGAGCAAAACCTACAATTTTTCATTCTTCATTTATCATCTTCCTTTATTATCCTCCATTCTCACCTTTATTATCCTCCATTCTCACAAACAAACAAGAAGACCAGCGTCCCACGTAAAAAATGCCGGATTTGCAGTTGATTCCATTTGGCCATGGTAATTTTTGGTTTATTTTTTTATTTTCATCATTCAAAGTTACGTTATATATCTTTTTTTTTATCAAAACATTAGCTTAAAGATGAACGGTTGCTTAAATATGAGAAGGAAGTGACTTTTAGGTTATTTTTGAACCTTGTTTTTCATTATTTGAAGTCTGTAAATCCACGCTTTCAACATGAACTCCAGCATTATAGAGTTCAACATGAACTGTGTGAATAAGAAGTTAAACTTTAAATGTAGTATCTGGTAGAGTTCAACATCATATTTCAGTTTCTTGTTTGTAAGAGTGAATGTAGAATCTGCAACGTGAGCATAAAAAGACGAATAATGTGTAACTGTAACATTCAAAAGTGTAATTCTGACGGATGAAAGAGTAATTTTAACTACAAATGGTGTGATTCTAAGCAACAAAAGTATTATTGTAATTATTATGGTAGATAAGTACAATTGTAATTGTAGTCGTACAAAGTGTTATTTTAACAGCTAAAATTGTTATTATAACAGAGAAAGGTTCTAAATTTGTAAACAACAATTCTAATAGGAGAAAGTATAATTGTAACAGAGAAAAGTGTAATTTCGACTAGTAAAGGTGTGATTGTAACAGACAAAATCTGTAAGTTTCTAAAATGTAATTCTAATAGTAACAAGTATAATTGTAACAGACAAAAGTGTAATTTTAACAACCAAAAGGGTTAATGCAACAGAAAAGCTGTAAGTTTTTAAACTGTAATTGTAATAGTAAAAAGTATAATTCTAACAACTAAAAGTGTAATTCTAACGACAAAAAGTGTAATTTCAAGGAAGATATAATTTTAACAAATAAATGGGTTACTTTAATATTGTTATGAAAAGAATTGATAATAATGACACTATTGACAAATAATATTGAGCACAATGGAAAACGAAAGCCGAACGAGGAAGAATTTTGCAGGGACGTTGAAGCTAAGTTCACCCCCTATGTTGGACAGGAATTTCTGGAAATAGAGGAAGCAGCGACATTTTATAGAATTCATGCTGTTGCTTGTGGTTTTGATGTGCGTAAGTACACGACTAAGAGATGGCGTGGCGGGGAAATAAAATCTAAACTGTTGGTTTGCAACCGGGAGGGGTTCAAACATAAGGGACAATTGGAGTGTAGTGGCCGCCAGGACTCAGGTAGGAGACACAAAGTCAGGCGCGTTGGCTGCAAAGCGAGGATTAGGCTTTTCATGAGGAATGGGGAATTAAGAATTGACAGATTCCACAGTGGCCACAACCATGAACTCGTATCAGCCAGAGATAAAGAGTTTCAAAAGTTGGCATGCAACATAACAGACTATCACAAAATGATAATCCTTTATAATTCAAGGGTGAGTATTCCAGGTTTTCTGAAGTTAGCCTTCGCCTTCTTGAACTTACAGTATTGTTGGTTAGAATTACACTTTGTTTGAGTCATTGCAATTATACATTTGTCTGTCAAAATTACACTTTTGTATATTACAATTATACATATATCCGTCAAAGTTACAATTTATATTGTCAAAATTACAGTTTTGTTGATTACAATTACACTTTTCTTCATTACAATTACACTTATTTAAGACATCTGTTAACTTTATTTTGTTAGAATTACACTTTTGTCTGCTAAAATTACACTTTTTTCTACTACAATTACACTTTTTCTTGTTAAAACAACACTTTTGTTTTTTGAATTTATACTTTTGTATCTATTTTAATTACGTTTTTGTTGATTAAAATACATACATCTAAAAGATTGTCAATAATCAACAGCTGAAGATAGGAGCAACGAAGACTTACAAAATTTTGAAGGAACATGTTAATGGGTTTGAAAACATCGGAGATAGTTTGAATGATTTTAAGAACTTTTACAGAGATGTGAAATGCTACATTCATGAACGGGACGGTTAAATGTTCGTGGACCACTTTAAGGAATTGGCTGTTACTAGGCCATGGTTCTTCTTTGACTATGATGTTGATTCTGACGGTAGCCTTAGTAAAGCTATATGGGCCGACGGAATCGCTAGAAGGAACTACTCAGTTTTTGGGGATGCAGTGTCGTTCGATCCGACGTATTCCACCAATAAGTATGACATGTCCTTCACACCTTTCACCGGGATTGATAACCATAAACGATCAGTCACTTTCTGTGGAGCGCTTGTTGCTCATGAGGATGCAGACTCGTTTAAATGGGTTTTTACCCGTTTTCTGGCTGCGATGGGTGGGAAAGAGCCTAAGTATATTATCACCGATCAGGATGCTGGTATTCTTAAAGCGGTGCCATTGGTGTTCAAGACAGCATGGCACCGATATTGTATGTGGCATATCATGAACAAGGTGCCAAGCAAGTTTTGAATGACGAGAGACGATTATTTAGACTTTTTAAAGAAATTGAATGCCATCATATGGGATGAAGACATTGAAGCGGCAGAGTTCGATGCAAAATGGGAAGAAATTGGTAGGGAACATAATGTTAATAACATTGACTGGTTCCAAGAAATGTACGCTAAAAGGAATCAGTGGGTTATGGCTCATTGTAGGGACCTAGATATGGGGGGTGTTATGAGGACAACCCAAAGATCAGAGAGCGAAAATAGTTTTTTTAAGATATTTGAGAGTAAGTCAGGAACATTAGTTGAGTTTTCGATGCGTTTTGACAACGCGATGGACCAGCAAAGACACATACAGAAACAGATTGACAACTGTAACAGACACACTTTCCCTGTAATATCAACGCATCTAGCTATCGAAGTGCACGGGGCGCAAGTGTACAGTCATAAAGTATTCGAGGAATTTCAAGAAGAGGCCAAGTGCTCAATCGGTACTTGTAAAAGCAGAGGATTTACTGAGTGTGACTCTTTAGAGGTGACCACAGTAAGAGATGCAAATAGGGATAGAAATTATGAGGTCACATACTGCCCAAGTATCATTCTGTAGCATTTGTTTGTTAAAATTATACTTTTATCCGTTACAATTATACTTTTGTTGATTAAAATTATACTTAGGGTTGTTAAAATTATAGTTTGGGTTGTTACAATAATACTTTGGGTTACTAAAGTTATACTTTAAGCCATTAAAATTACACTTTTGTTCATTAAAATTACACTTTGGGTTGTTAAAATTACAAAATAGATTAAAATTATACTGTGTTGTTAAAGTTATACTTTTTTCCGTTAAAATCACACTTTTATTGATTAAAATTACACTTTTGTGTATTACAGTCACACTTTCTTTTGACTGATTTAACTAACATATTACTCTATATTGTTGAACTAGATACATTGAAAGCCACTTGTAGCTGCAGAATGCTTGAGAGGAAAGGCATTCTTTGCCGGCATGTCATATGGATTTACTCGTCAAACGGAGTGAAGATTATTCCAGAACAATGTGTTGTTAAAAGATGGTGTAAAGATGCAAGGTTGTCTAAAATGTTCGATTGTAATGGTGAAGCAACTGAGGACGTTGATATAATAGATGGAAAACAGATTGCGATGTCAGTAATGTGGTCGGAGATTCATCAGACAGTTGGTATGCTCATGGGCAAAATGAAGAATGATGTCGACAACTTTTCTTGTCTAATTAGACAGTTTAAGGAGAAACTTTCACCATTAGGATCACCATTGAATAAACAACAGTTGGAGAAAATTCTTGGATGTTCTCCTAGTCAAGAGATAACCATTTTGCCGCCCAAGAAATCCAAGAACAAGGGGAGCGGAAAGAGAATGTTGTCGATGAAGGAAAAAGCAGTTGCTTTGACAAGGAAGCCAAAACGTATGTGTAAAAATTGCAAGCGATTAGCTAACCATGACAAAAGGAACTGCCCCAACCCATTCGCAGAGCACCCACCATTGTCGCAATCGTCAGCACCCTCGTCGGAAGAAGAAGAAGAAGAAGAAGAAGAAGAAGAAGAAGAAGAAGAAGAAGAAGAAGAAGAAGAAGAAGAAGAAGAAGAAGCGGAAGAAGAAGAAGAAGCGGAAGAAGAAGAAGGAGAAGAAGAAGAAGAAGAAGAAGAAGAAGAAGAAGAAGAAGAAGAAGAAGAAGAAGAAGAAGAAGAAGACGAAGAAAAGGCATCTTAGAATAATCAATATAATACCTAATAAGTAGTACATTTTTTTGGGTATGTCTACACAAAATACGAGGTACAACATGATGTTTCGTATTGTGTTTAGACATCAAACTGTAGGAAGGCAACTGGTCGCCTTTGGTATTACAATGTATTTTGTTGAAGTATTTTTTATTGGACGAAACAGTTATAATGTGCTAAACCGGAACGTTGAATTTTTCACTCTTGACTATTATGACAAATTATGTTCTTACAATTACACATATCTAGGGAATAAAATTGCAATGGCCTCATATCTGCTTAGGGTAGGATTGTTATGATCAGAATTACACTTAAACTCCTTATAATTACAGAGTATGCAATTTCAGTTACACTTCATCTATAGTAAAGCCTTATAACATAGTTAAGTGTTCATTCAAAAGTATAATTTTAACTTTGACAAGTGTAATTCTAAGGGCAAAACGTATAATTCTAACGGACTAAAGTGTAATTGTAAGCTACAAAAGTATAATTTTAACTTTAAAAAGTATAATTTCAAAGGACAAATGTAATTGTAACAAACAAAAGTATACTTTTTACTTTAAAAGTATAATTTTAACTGACAACCTTGTAATTTAAGCAATTACTGATAAATATTATTGCACCATCTTTTAACAGCATAACAATATTTTCATAAATAAAACACCTAAAATGACACTTTTGCCTTTTAAAATAACATTTATATTTTGTGTAATGTAAGGTCTATCTGTCACTGATATGGCCGGTTAGAATTACACTTCTGACGTTTAGAATTACACTTTTTTGTATTACAGCCACACTTTCTTCTGACTGATTTAACTAACATATTACTCACAATTGTTGAACTAAATACATTCTTTGCCGGCATGTCATATGTATTAACATAAAAAACCTTGTCTTATAGAATGTTGAAAAAATTGTTTCCACAAAAACTAACTGTCTAGATGAAGGTTGCTAACATCTACAGATAATACAAAGTATGAAATAAGTGTTTACATAGCCAAGACAATATTCCCACAAAAACTTAACTACTAAATTAAGGATGTTATTTTTTCACATTGGCACAGGGCAGTCTACGCTTCTGTTGTAATACCTTCCACAGTTTGTCCTTCGTGCTAACAAAGGCTTTGACCTTCTCGAGCACACCTTCACGCAAAACGTTCATGTCTGCTAGAACGAGGGTAGCTATCAGCTGGATCACCAAATAGCGCCTTGATTTCTTCTTCTCAAGGTCTTCATGCTGAAAAGGAAGACCTTCGTATAAGAGCATAGCCATCATGGTGAACAGACCCGACTCTGGTTGGTTGAGAGTAGGTGACATCCCGCTGAAAGGTATCTGCCGCAACGCATAATTAGGAATTTCCCGTGCCCTAGTGTTCTTCCTTTCCTTATCCCGTGATTCTAAATAATCACTCACTGCGCTAGCCTGCAAATGTACATAATTACCTCAACAAACTAATTGAACAAAAAAGATAGCATTCGGAAGAAAGGGATGGACAATATCTTACAATTAAACGCTTGTTTGCTCTTCCAAATGCGACTTTTTCAAATCGAATGCCTTTGCCCGTCCAAAGAAATCGATGTATTTGATTTGTGATTGATACATATGCATGCGAAATGGTCGTCAATGCAGAACGGGACAAATAGTAAGTCTGTTGTCAAGTTAAAGGTTCGCTCTTTGTCGACGATGAAGGTGTCCCAGTGAGTGGTACAAAGTTGTCATAGTTCTTTGTCGATTGTGTGCCTGGTTGTTCAAACGTCTCAAGCAATCCCAACAGTATATCCTTTAAAAGGCAATAGTGAACATGATTAATGTGGTTACTTTGTCACCTAAATTGACACTATTGTCCCTTAGAATTACACTTAACACGGTTAGAATGACACTTTTGTTGATTAAAAGAACTAAAGTGAAACATTCACATAATATACCTGTAAGTTAAAAAAGTGTCATTCTAAGTAACAAAGGTGTAATAGAACTGGGCATAAATATGATGCAATTGTGGGAAATAATCTGTATACTTCCCTTAAACTAGAGGGATTATAACGAATTTAACAATGATGATCAATGGTCATAAACAAAATAGATAAACAAAGTATAAAGGATTTAGAATTAACCTTCGGTCCTAGCAAAATTGGCCTAAGAACAATATCAAAATTGATATTCGCCTATTAGTTGCAGCCAAGACGATATGAGATATGCCCCTTGATTATGCTAGAAATCGATCTAAAATTTTCTGTAAAATTTAGTTGTTTTTGTGTTTTTTTTCTGATGAGAAAGAGGAGGCAAGGTCAAGAAAAAGCATTAGGGTAGAAATAATTCTCTCCCTTTCTTTTTATACAGACCGAAACTTGGAGTCAATTAGGAAAGAAAAATCCTTCCTAATTTTCGGCCAAACTGACCGAAATAAGGAGTATCTCCTCCTTATTTTTGGTCTTTCCAAAAATATATAATATGTGTTGAATTGTCATCTAGTAAGGATCGAACTCAAGACCTCTTGGTTTGTGTACTCTCACTATTACCACTATGACACATTCATCTTGTTGATATTAAATATAACTGATTATATTTAATTACGAATTAACAGATTAATTCGTCCAAGCTAACATTATATACATTTAATTAAATATAACTTATTATATTTAATTTACGAATTGACAGTTAATTCGTCTCAACTAATATTATTTAATTTTCATTCAATAATTATCTCATCAACACATTGACTAACTTTTTAGTCATATTGGGCATCAATGTGATTATATTTCTATAACCACATTTCTCAAACACATCCTATAGGTGTGACCTTTAGGGACCAGTTGATCACCGCCATCTGTATGATAATAACGTCAAACTTTCTAGCAAGCCAACCGTTATTAGGTAAACGTTAATCAACTGATTAAATATACGAAGTATACCCTTGTGAACCTGTAAGAGATTTACAAATGTTATCACACTAATTTGTGGAGGACACAAGCTCCAACAAACTCCCACTTGTCCTCACAAGTGTATGTGCGATAACCGATTCTCATATCCTATAAAATTTCTCCCACTCAATGTAAAACAATTTGCAAATCCGAATTCACAAAGGTCGTATTTTACAAGCGATCAATATCAAGAGTGGTTTCCCCGACTAGAGAGTAACTTAACCGATAAACGAATCAACATTCGAGCATGGCCATGCATTTCAGTTACAACTCCTCGAGTGGCCCTGAGAAATAACTATACCTGATAAGGGTTGGATATTTTCCTCAACTCGAATCCCTGAGATGTAAGCACAAAGATGAAATGACCCAGAAAAAATCTACTTAGCCTCCGATTCTGGCAGATCGTGAGAAAGAAACCAAAGTCACCCAAAAACTGCCTTAATCTCAAGAGACAGTCGATAGTCAAAAGAATCGACTCTAGGAATACAATGGATGTCCTATCCACGACCTGGCACCGAATGTTATTAAACATTTAGGACTCCATTACATTGTCACAAAAAGTTGTCCTACGAGGTATCGTCATAATCTCGTATCTGTGATCGATCAGTCAACCGTTTGACTTATGGCTCGTTGAACTCACCATCAATCGACTGCACAATATAATAGCCGGAGTGTTGGGAAATGTGTCCTCAACAATAGTGCGATCATATGATTTAAATATCATTATTAAATCTCATTTTAAAGAATACATTTGGGAAATATTTATACTGTCAACTGGTCAACATATATCGGTAATGATTGGTCGACTAGAGTTTGACATTCTTTGTCGTATGACGGTGGTGATCGATTGACCCCTAGGTCATACCTATAGGGCAATACTCTTAATTGATTATTTAATTAATCGTATAACGTTACGAGTTAATTAAATTACTTGAAAAATTGACGGACGATTTTGGAAGTAAAATTTACGTATCAAATTAAAATGTGATTAAATAAGATACGGTCTGAGTAATCGAATTGTATCATTACTCGGATGAAATTATTGTTTAAAGAAACAATTGGATTTGAATGAATTATTATAAATGCGATTTATAAACGGTAAAATATTTTGGTACAAGTAATTATGAATTACTAAGTCGATTTTTGTATATGACGTATTTGTATTAATGCGTTGATTTTTAATATGTTAAAAATTATATAACAAATTTATGTCACATATGACATGTGACATATTGACAATTGACAAAAATAATATGGAATCTATGTTATCCTTTTGTGCCGAAATAAGGAGGAGAATTAGACTAAATATTGTTTGATTATGTTAATGGAAAACATAATTATGAAAACCTATTGCTAGCCATGCAAACCTACATATTCTTGTGAAGGTAACCATGAGCATGCATTGGCTCTCCTTCTCCTCCACTCCCACCGGTTTTGGGAAGGCAAAAATCCTAGTGATTTTTCTTCTTATTTTGCCTATTATTCACTTAGAAAAATACTAGTGAATTATTATTCTTATTCATCTAAAAATAAGAGTTTTAGAAAGAGAAAATCCTCCATAATCCCTCTTCTCCTACCCGGTTTTAGGAGCATAAACCAAATAATTTTGGTTCAATTTTTCACAAGATTAATATTATACTAGCTCAAATAATATTAATTAGATTAAGAGTTAGCTTTGGGTATTATTCCTAAGGAGAGATCCTACACTTGGATCTTGTTCTTCCATTAAAGGAAAGCTCAAAAACAAAAGAAAAGGAGAATTCTTTTATGCCCATTTGAACCGAAATTTCAATGTAAGGATATGATTTCTTCTCTATTTTATTATATTGTTTGCATGCATAAAATCCGTTTTAATTTTATGACAAATTAATTTTGACATATAAGAGTATGTTAACATTTATATAAATCTACATTTCCTTCAATTGGTATCAAGAGCCACGGTTGTTTGCATGCAAATTGGTTAAAAGTTTTTCCGAGTTATATGAATAACAAATAAAACTTGTAAAATTTGTGTTATTATGATATATCACGAAATTATTACATGCATGTTAATATTGTGGGTATACATCCGTATAATACCCTTTAAATTTAGGACTATAACGTAAATATCATATGTAATTTATAGTCATAAAACGAAAATAACATGGAAACGATAAAGATTAGAAATCAACCTCGGGTCCTTTGATGCACGGCATAAAGAACAGAAATCAAACCAGATTCCCTCCTAATTATTGCACCCAAGACCTTGTCCGAGATATGCCCTTGTGCTAGATGGTGTTCTCCGATTGCCTTGCAATATTGGGAGAACTGATGTGAGTTTTGTTGGATGAGAGATCCGAGTTCTGAGAGGCACAATTCCCAAAACCCTAGTTTTTCTTCAAATGAATCAGTTAGCTTAGACAAGAGGAGAAACTCTCCTTTTGTCTATGAGAGGCTCGGCCAAACCGAGTCCATGGGGAGGAAATGGGCTTTTCCATTTCCTCTTCATTTTAACTCGTAGTCCGTGCCCAAATGACTAAATGTATATGATGCGGTCCGATTATAAACTGTTATCGGTTATCGGAAATTAAGGCATCAGCTAATAATACGGGTTATTTGAATTATTAATACGTGTCCGACAAAAACAGTATTGTATAATTATATTCAATATACATTTAATTAAATATAAATCGCTTATATTTAATTTTACGAATTAATCAAGTTAATTCGCCTTAGCCCATGATATTTAATCCGCATTAAATATAATATCTCAACATCACATATTTGACTAATTACTAGTCAAATAACTCGGACTAACTGGTTAGTCAATTTTGGCATCTACATGACAGTATTTTCATACCGTCACATCTCTCGAACGTATCCTATAGGTGTGACTTTTAGGGACCGGTTGATCACCGCCATCAGTATGACAATAACGTCAAACTTATCTAGCAAGCCAACCGTTATTGATAAACGTGGATCAAGTGATAATAATACCAAAAGTATGCCCTTTGATCCTTTTAGAGGTTTATAAGTCCTTGCACTAATTGTTAAGGACACCAACCCCAACAAGCTCCCACTTGTCCGTACAAGTGTATGTGCAATGACGTTATCCGCACTAACTGGAGGACACAAGCTCAAACAAACTCCCACTTGTCCGAACAAGTGTATGTGCGATAACCGATTCTCATATTCATTTAAAATTTCTCCCACTCAATGTAAAACAATTTGCAGATCTGGATCCACAAAGGTCGTATTTTACAATCGATCTGTATCTAGAGTGGTTTCCCCGACTAGAGAGTAACTTAACCGATAAAACGAATCCGTATCCGAGCATGGCCATGCATTTCGATTCTGACTCCTCGAGTGGCCCCGAGAAATATCGAGTACACGATAAAGGCTGAATATTTCCTTCAACTCGACTCCTTCCGATCTAAGCACAACATGAAATGACCCAGAAAAAATCTACTTGGCCCCCTGTTACGGATGACCGTGAGAAAGAAACCAAAGTCACCCAAAATGCCTTAGTCTCAAGAGACAGTCGATAGTCAAAAAATCGACTCTTAGGATCACCATGGAAGTCCTATCCACGACCGGGCAACGAATGTTATAAAACATTTAGGACTCCACGTCGATGTCACAATGGTGTCCTACGAAATATCCGTATAAATCGCCTCTGTGATTGGTCAGTCAACCGGTTGACTTATGGCTCGTTGAACCCACCATCAACCAACGTCACGAATAATTGCGAGTTATCAGCTCATGTGGGCAATTAAGGACTAACAAGATATGATGTTTGTTCTGTTCACTTTGTGGTGTTCAAAATCGTCGTACAATTCCACATGAAAAACAAAATATATATATAAAATATCAAAACGATGATGTCGTATAGAGTACAAAGGAGAATGAATCTGATCCATAAAAGAGTACTACAACTCAGGAACACGTTTGATTCCCATGGAATTTACGTGCCCTTCATGCTTATCTTGTCGTAATGCTTTAGTGAGAGGATCTGCTATGTTATCATCTGTAGCAATCTTTTCTATCACTACTTCATTTTGCTCCACGTAATCCCGGATTAGATGAGCTTTCCGTTGTACATGTCTAGATTTGTTGCTAGACTTTGGCTCCTTAGCTTGGAAGATGGCACCACTATTGTCGCAATAGATGGTGATCGGGTCATTCGAACTAGGCACTACAGATAGTCCATGTAAGAATTGACGCATCCATATCGCTTCCTTTGTAGCTTCAGACGCGGCATAGTACTCGGACTCGTCGTAGAATCTCTTTATGTGAGTTTGTTTGAACTCTTCCGGTGTGCAAAGCACCATTAAGAGTAAAAACGAATCCAGACTGAGATTTCGAGTCATCTCGATCCGTTTGGAAGCTAGCATCTGCGTAACCGGTTGCGCATAGCTTTTGTTCGCCTCCATAAGTCAATGCCCAATCTTTAGTCCTCCGGAGATACTTAAGAATGTTCTTGATGCCAACCAATGTGGTTCACCTGGTTTTTGTTGGAATCGACTTGTCATACTCAATGCATATGCCACGTCCGGACGTGTGCATATCATGGCATACATGATTGATCCTATAGCCGAAGCATAAGGAATCCGTGTCATGCGCTCTTTTTCTTCCGGTGTCTCGGTGCACGAGACTTGCTCAAATGCACCCCCGGAGCCATAGGAAGAAACCCCTTCTTGGAGTTAGTCATGCTGAATCTCTCTAGGACTTTGTCTATGTAAGACTCCTGACTGAGAGATAACATCCGTCGTGATCTATCTCGATAGATACGGATGCCTAGAATTCTTTGTGCCTCACCCAGATCTTTCATCTGGAAATGGTTCTTCAACCATACTTTCACCGAAGTTAAGAGAGGTATGTCATTCCCAATCAGGAGTATGTCGTCAACATACAATATTAGAAAGACAATCTTGCTCCCACTCGACTTGATATATAGACATGGTTCCTCGACCGATCGAGTAAATCCATTTTCTTTTATCACTTGGTCGAAGCGATGATTCCAACTCCTTGATGCTTGCTTAAGTCCATAAATGGAACGCTTAAGCTTGCACACTTTCTTAGGATGTACTGGATCGATGAAACCTTCGGGTTGTACCATGTACAACTCTTCCTCCAAAAAGCCGTTTAAGAAGGCGGTTTTCACATCCATTTGCCAAATTTCATAGTCATGAAAAGCGGCAATCGCTAAGATAATCCGAATGGAACGCAGCATGACTACGGGTGCGAAAATTTCATCGTAGTGCAAACCTGGCACTTGGGTGAAACCTTTAGCAACTAGTCATGCTTTGTAGATATCTTGTTGACCTTCCACAGAATGCTTTATCTTTTAAAGCCATTTGCATTGAAGGGGACGAACCTTAGCAGGTAAGTCAACAAGATCCCACACGTTGTTCTCATACATGGAGTCCATTTCGGATTGCATGGCCTCAAGCCATAGCTTTGAGTCAGAACTAGTCATGGCACCTTTATAGGTTGCGGGTTCACTACTCGTTAAGAGTAGAACGTCATCTATGTCATGTTCCTCGACCATACCGATGTATCTGTCCGGAGGAATAGAGACTCTTCCCGACCTCCTAGGTTCCTCAGGAATATTTTATGCAGCCGGGATTGAAGGAATCGGTTCCTCCAATGGTTGCTCGGTGTTTGGTTCTGGAATCTCCGACAGGTCGAAGGTTCTATCACTCTTTGCATTCTCGAGAAATTCCTTCTCTAAGAATGTCGCACTAGCCGCAACAAAAACGCGTTGTTCGGTTGGCGAATAGAAGTAATGACCAAGTGTTCCTTTAGGATAACCTATAAAGTATGTCTTGACCGATCGCGGGCCGAGCTTATCCTCGTGTCTCCACTTGACATAAGCCTCGCAGCCCCAAACCCGTATAAAGGACAAGTTAGGGACCGTTCCCTTCCATAGTTCATATGGAGTCTTGTCAACATCTTTAGACGGACTTCGGTTAAGTATTAGAGCGGCCGACATAAGAGCATAACCCCATAATGAATCGGGTAAAACCGTGTGACTCATCATGGATCGAACCATATCAAGTAGTGTTCGATTTCTCCGTTCGGACACACCATTCAACCGAGGTGTTCAGGTGGAGTTAGCGTAGGGCAATCCCACGGTCCTTTAGGTGTTGATCAAACTCGTGAGAAAGATACTCGCCACCACGATCCGACGCGAGTGTTTTTATCTTTCTACCCAATAGGTTTTGTACCCTATTTTGGTATTCCTTGAATTTCTCAAAGGATTCACTTTTGTGCTTCATTAAGTAGACATAGCCATATCTACTCAAATCGTCCGTGAAAGTGATGAAATACCTATAGCCTTCTCGTGCGGTGATTGACATAGGACCACATACATCCGTGTGTATGAGCCCTAATAGGTCAGCAGCGCGCATTCCAACACCTTTGAAGGAAATTCGAGTCATCTTACCGATGAGACATGATTCACACGTGCCAAATGATTGAAAATCAAAGGCCGAGATAGCTCCATGTTTGATGAGTGTTTTACGCGTTTCTCATTTATGTGTCCCATACGGCGAGTGCCATAGATACGTTTGATCTTTGTCACCAACCTTTAACTTTTTATTCATTACGTGTAATATTTCGGTGGTCTGATCTAAAACATAAATTCCATTCATGGAGACTGCCTTGCCATAAATCATATTGTGTAAAGAGAAAATGCAAGTATTATTCTCAATTACAAATGAAAAACCAAGTTTGTCAAGTGCAGAAACTGAAATAATGTTTTTCGAAAGACTGGGTACATAATAGCAATCATATAATGATAACTCAAATCCGCTAGGAAGCTGGATCACATATGTTCCCCTCGAGACGGCAGCCACTCGTGCTCCATTCCCGACACGCAGGTCCACCTCACCCTTTACGAGGGGTTCGATGTTTCGGAGCCCCTGCACATGATTACACAGATGAGAACCACAACCAGTATCAAGTACCCAAGTTCCGTAACTTGCGTGGTTAATCTCAATCATATGAATAAAAGTAGAAGAAGATGAAGACATACCAACAGGTTTAACACGACCTGCCTTTAAGTCCTCATGATAAACAGGACATGTGCGTCTCCAATGCCCAGTCATGTGGCAGTGATGGCATTCCATGTTATCTTTCTTGCTCTTTGTCGCGCCTGATGAGTTACTCGACTCACCAGGACCACTCTTACCTGAGCCCGACTTCTTAAACTTCGATTTGCCTACTGCTAGGCCTGGCTGAACTTTGCCCTTACCCTTGCCTTTGTTTGACACAACGAGAACATCCTGTTTTATGCTCCCACTGAACTTCATGTCCTTCTCGGTCTGTACGAGGAGGGAGTGCAGTTCATGGGGAGTTTTCTTCAAATCATTCATATAGTAATTCGCTCTAAATTGCGAAAAACCATCGTGGAGTGAGTGAAGCATGCGGTCGATAACAATGTTCTCGCTGATGTTACAGTTAAAGGTCTCCAGCTTCTCGACATTCTCAATCATGCTGAGAATGTGTGGGCTAACCGGTTGGCCCTTCTGGAGTCTCGCATCAAAGAAGCGAGTGGTATGCTCATAGGTCACGATTCTCGGTGCTTTCGAGAATTCCTTAGTGAGCGTGGTGAAAATCTTGTTTGCACCTTGGGCTATGAAGCGTTTCTGCAAATTGGGTTCCATTGCAAAAATGAGTACGTTTTTAACCGCACCCGCTTCCAAGGCAAAATCGTTATACTTGTCGATCTCGTTAATTCCAGCCGTGGGGCCTGGGTTTGACGGCATGGGTTCAAGCAGAAATTTGAGCTTCCCGTCAGCAGCGGCAGCATTCCGTAATGCCGCCTCCCAGTCCACGAAGTTTGATCCATCATTCTTCAGTCGAGTAGACTGATTCATCTGATTCATGAAGATCCGAAGCCGGGACTCACGGTCCAATGTGGCACTTGGCATTGGGTTATCGTAGAACCACCATTTGTTGTTTAGCGAGTTTAAAAACGTGATCTACACCGAAAAAGAAAGAAAAACAAAACGAAATAAGCAACTCATCGAGGTGATTTAAGTCTATTTTAAAATTCATTTTAAACATGTAGACTCTCGCACTTGCATAATTGATCTCCCTCAAGAATGATACAAGTGATCCCAAGACTCAATTTCTGTAAATTGATAAGCCAACTGTTTAGCTAATTCTTCCGGAAGAACTCTTGGTCGATAGATTTCCGTAAATCCTATCTATAGTCCACCATGATCACAGGATCGTACGCGTGACCATAGTGTTGAGATAAAATAGGTCAATCGGTTCCAACTTACCCGACGTAGAAGGGGTCATATTATGCCTACCGACGAAGAAGGGACTCATTGGAGTTTGACCTATAAAGACCGTTCTCAATTTTAGTTTATACGAGGAAGATCCCATCAACTTAATTATAATTCATTTTAAGTGAACGAATAACTAGCGTCTACGTGAATGAATCAATTTAGGTGATGGCTTAAAATCGTGTGACATGAGAATGTCAATGAAAACTAACTCGTGACCTCTATATGTGTCAGTTTTCATGCAATAATTTAGGTGGTTTGGTTTTTAGGCGGAATATGATGCATATTATCGTTACGAAAAATAAAAATGAATGCAATACGTAAATGAAAATTCCTAGTGTGGCCTATCCTAGTAAAACAAAACATAAAACAACTTTGGAATCCACCGTTGGACCCGAGAAGCTTGTCTTGATGTTCCATCTTGATCCAAGTAGCGGGAGTGAGCATCCGGTCTCCATCTTTGGTCTTCTCAAAAATTACAATTTAAAATTACAAAAATAAACCTATTTACATTCTAAATAAAAACTGTAATTACAAGTGAAAAATCCAAAACGGAGATACGAGATCTCAAAATACAACCAAGACCGTGTTCCATCATTACGGTAACACGTTCTACTAAGGCCACACTAAGTTACAACCGTTTGCAAAAATTAAATACGTAATAAAAAGGCATTCACGGCATTCAAGATAAACGATAAATAAAAATGCATCAACTAAAAACAAATTCATTCGTGACATAATTCCGTAATTATGTTAAATTTATCCAAACCACCTTTTAATGATTAAAATTCATGTGATAAAACCGCTTCTATCATTTAATTTTAATCCATTACAATCCGTTACTTTAAATACGCTTTAAATTAACTTAATGGTACGTGTGTGAACCGTTTCACAATCATAGCGAGTGTACAATATCCGTATAAAGTACATATTGAAGCCAAAAAAAAATTTAAATCAAAAGAAACAAATTTTCAAAGCTGTTAAAACGGAAATCCTTCAATCCAGGGACATAAGTGCTCGATCGAGGGACAAAAGGGCTCGATCGACTGAACTGCAAGTCGATCGAGAGGGTTGCCAAACAGAAAGTGCTCGATCGACTAAACTGGTGGTCGATCGAGTACCTATATCAGCAAATCTACTCGATCGAGTACGAGGACAACTCGATCGAGCAGTAGGGTTTAGAAAGGGGTCGATCGAGTACATCAGGGACTCGATCGAGCAAAAGGTTTTTGGAACAGGGTCGATCGAGTACAACAGGGACTCGATCGAGCAAAAACAAGACAGAAAAAACACTCGATCGATTAAAAACTTGTTCGATCGAGTACAAAACTTTCTGAAAAACTCCAAACCCTCGTGAAACAAGTTTTATGATACAAAACCACAACAATTTTGATCAAAAACGCATAAAATCAATTTTAACAATTGACAAAAACATGACATATTGTTATAATTTCTGTATAAAACAACAATATGCATAAAACAAATCGAAAACAAGATGATAAAACCGTGTAAAACATGTCACGGTTTCAACAAGAACAAAACCCGAATCAGCCGTGTATACATGGCACGGAATTCGATGCAGAAAAACATCGTTTCAAAAACGTTTTATGAAAAACACATAGAAAATTTACGTGGCCTCGCTCTGATACCACTTGTGGGTATACATCCGTATAATACCCTTTAAATTTAGGACTATAACGTAAATATCATATGTAATTTATAGTCATAAAACGAAAATAACATGGAAACGATAAAGATTAGAAATCAACCTCGGGTCCTTTGATGCACGGCGTAAAGAACAGAAATCAAACCAGATTCCCTCCTAATTGTTGCACCCAAGACCTTGTCCGAGATATGCCCTTGTGCTAGATGGTGTTCTCCGATTGCCTTGCAATATTGGGAGAACTGATGTGAGTTTTGTTGGATGAGAGATCCGAGTTCTGAGAGGCACAATTCCCAAAACCCTAGTTTTTCTTCAAATGAATCAGTTAGCTTAGACAAGAGGAGAAACTCTCCTTTTGTCTATGAGAGGCTCGGCCAAACCGAGTCCATGGGGAGGAAATGGGCTTTTCCATTTCCTCTTCATTTTAACTCGTAGTCCGTGCCCAAATGACTAAATGTATATGATGCGGTCCGATTATAAACTGTTATCGGTTATCGGAAATTAAGGCATCAGCTAATAATACGGGTTAGCTGAATTATTAATACGTGTCCGACAAAACAGTATTGTATAATTATATTCAATATACATTTAATTAAATATAAATCGCTTATATTTAATTTTACGAATTAACTGGTTAATTCGCCTTAGCCCATGATATTTAATCCGTATTAAATATAATATCTCAACATCACATATTTGACTAATTACTAGTCAAATAACTCGGACTAACTGGTTAGTCAATTTTGGCATCTACATGACAGTATTTTCATACCGTCACATCTCTCGAACGTATCCTATAGGTGTGACTTTTAGGGACCAGTTGATCACCGCCATCTGTATGACAATAACGTCAAACTTATCTAGCAAGCCAACCGTTATTGATAAACGTGGATCAACTGATAATAATACCAAAAGTATGCCCTTTGATCCTTTTAGAGGTTTATAAGTCCTTGCACTAACTGTTAAGGACACCAACCCCAACAAATATTTCTGGTCCTAAAGTGTTTTAGGATATTTTGGTTAATTTTTCGGATTTTTATTGTTCATAATTTACAATAATGGCATTTAAATGTGATTTTATGAGTAAAAATGTCATTTTTGGTCTAAAAATAGCTATACTTCGAATTTTCACTTGGTTTTTGGATATGTTGTCACATATATTATTTTGAGATAACCTGTAAATTTTCATAATTTTTGGACTTGTTATGCTCGAAAAATGGATTTTTCATTTTTAATTCAGATTTAAAGTGAAAAATAGGTTAATATGAGTTAAATTTAGAATCTGGTCATAGAAATTTTATATGTTGTCACATGCAATTTTACAAGATGTGTGTAAAATAATTGGCCATAAAGAAGTCCTTATGCATGATTTATGGATTTTTGAAGAAAAATATCATAAATAGTGACATTATTAGTTAAAAATTAATAAAACATAATCTATGACTTAGGAAAAACGTCTAATGTTGCTTTTTATTATCTTTTCAGATCTAAAATTTAAAAGTTAATGAATATAATTTTTCCTCATGTTTTATGATTATTTTAGTAAAAATCGATAAACCGCAACATTGTTTTTCCGGGAAAAATTTCGAAATTTTTAACCTAAGTTTTTGAACATTATGAGTGTCATGGTATTTTTCCAGAATGTTCATGAATTTAAATTTCAAATTTTGAATTTATTTGAAATTTTGTGAATTATTTGAAGTTTAATAGCTTATTTTGTAATTTTTGGTCCATTTATGAACAATTTTATAAGATATGGGTTAATTATGGTCAAATTATTAGTGAAGACTATATTTTGAGTCCTAAGTGGTTAGGGTAATTAACTAGTGCATAAATATGAGTTTATGTATTTTTGTGATTATAAAATGTTGAAATCACGCAAATCCGTAAAAACCGAGTAATATATGATATTGGCTATTAAAGGCGATTTAGCATAAAAATTGAGCATGTTCATACATATTATAATGCTGCATTTTTCTTTATGATTGTCATAATTTTAATTTATGTAATTTTGAATTATGTAATTTTACTTAGTATGGCCTTAGATTTTAATTGGTATTTCCCGAAATGTATGGGAATATCGATTCGGTTGTAATTTTTATTGTGATCTCGTATCACCGTTTTGTAATTTAATAGATTTATTTTATTTTAGTTACAAAAGTATAATAGGAAATTATGTAATTTATTATGTAATTTTATTCATTCCGGAGTTCCAAAAGACGGATTTCTTCAAGAATGACGATACATAAAGACGGTGTTACCTCGAGATGTGTGCCACAACCGAAGTTCAAGGGACCAATGGAGTTGGTTACCGAATATGTAATAGATTAATAGTTTTTCTATTTTAGGAAAGGCCATACTAGGATTTATTTATCTTTATGCTTGCATTTTATTTTATGTCACATGCATTGCTAAATCGCCATAACTAAACATGCATTATCTTTTATCGATTTTATCGACCGTGTCAATTAGAATTATCGTAGTTCACCGCTTTAGTTCACTTAAAACGTGATAGATAATAAATTGACATGACCTCTCGCTAAAACAATCAATTGAGACATAGCCTTACCAAATAGTAGAAACCATGAAAACCTATTTCGTGAGGGAGTGCACTCGGCCACACCGGGGTACAAACCTTGTTACGTAGGGGAAGTGGGTGATAAATGTTAATCCACCGAATTCATGTTGATGAGGGATGTATCGGCCCCACCGTGCCCAAGTTAATGTGGGTTTGGATCATGGACACATTTATTCGAAATTTGGATTGAACTCAACAAAAGTATTTGATAAGGGATGTATCGGCCCCACCGTGCCCTTGTCGATGTGTTTTGGGCTAAAGATAAATGTTAATGTAATTTTATCGACCAAGAGTTCTAAAAGTAGAATCGATTAAAGAGTTAATCCACCGAGTTATATTGATAAGGGATGTATCGGCCCCACCGTGCCCAAGTTAATATGAATTTGGATCTTGGAATCATTTATCATAGTTGGGTAGAGGTCACTATGTAAATGCTATACTTGTTTACAAGTATTAATAAAACGATAAATGTTAAGTTTTCCACTATTCCGTTTTATATTGTTTTATTTCTTTACCTCAATTCATATACGATATCATTTCGATTTTGATACAAATCTCCATTAAAACATCGTAACTAAAGACAAAATTTGATTTTTCTTCTAAAGACCTCAAATTAACCATTGTTAAGGATCTCTTGTAAAGAGTATAGATTAAAGTTATTCATTATCAAACAGGTTTTTGATTCTTGACTAACACATCTACTTACAATGGATTGTTTTTCATATACTTAATTGAATTAAGTACCTTGAAGCGATAAATTATTTTGGTAATTAGTTTTGTCAAGAATTCGTAATTGACCAAAATAACGCAACCACCTCAATGAAAGTTTTTAAGACTAAAACGAACAAATGAAGAGTGTTCTTCATGAATTCAATTTTGCTTCTCAAAGCAAAGACTCATTGAAATGAGTGGGAGCATTCTCTTAAACCGTTAAGATGAGAACGAGGTTCAAGAAGTAAAGATAATAATGGAATTGATACAAGGTAATGTTAAAGGTAAAGTTGTTGAGAATGACGATACTAAACCTATCAATCCCGACCGATAAAGTTTTCATTGTCTTAAATGTTAGACACTAGAAAGGAAACTACCCCAAATTATTGAAGAATCAACAAGTTAGTTGTGGGACATCTAATGGGACCTTCTTCTTTAAATGTTTATTTGATTAAACATAAAATTTTGCTAATACTACTTCGTCAATATTAGAAACCAGTGGAGGTTTTCATCATTATGTTTGATACATAGGATGATTAGAATATGACGACTAGCAACAATAATGTCGAGAGATAGAGTAATTGTGTACTCAATCTAGTTTTTGGATTTAAAGTTGTACTTAATTATGACTATTAAGTGCATAAACTCTAAATAAGAATATATAAACTTGTCAAGATACAAAAGAGGTTTTCACTTTTGTGACCCTATACACCACGATTTGATGTATGGCTAGCCCATTATCAAGGTGATTATATTCTAAACCAAACTAGAATAATATATCATGAAGATGATGCAAGACTCAAAATTGGTAACCCAAGATTAAACCTTAAATTTTGGAATGATTAACGCAAAGAGTTATCAAGTACTCTTGAAACCATTAGATTGTTAATGGTATATGCGTATCTTGTATTCAAAGCAAGATGTCTCGTGCCTTTTGGTTGAAAAGGAGATCGAGGTTGTAAATCATTGATCCATAATAGGTTAATCAATTTCTTTTACCAACGATTTAAGTTGATGCTAATATGTTCACTTAATAAGGTAAATAGAGAAATCTTTGAAGAATTTCAAAGAGTTCAAGGAATCACGATTTAGTCGTGATGGGATTATCAAAGTGAAGACTTTGATATAAGCCAAATGAATTGTGATATAGTATCACAAATTAATCTCTCTTAACACGCATTATGGGATAATGTATGATTGGATAAGAATTCAAACGCTATTCGATAAGGTTTGGACTTCGATCAAGTTACTTTGAGTTACTTGATCCTTTTGGGGATTTTATCGTTTTGTCTAAATTATTTTTCCACTAAAACGAATCATATGAGATATGAAATGGTAAAGATACCATGTTTGTAAGTTTTCACAAGAAACAATGAGAAAATTATTCAAAGAGCCACAAAGATGTTATGTCGCAAGAAACTGGTCTTTCTTGGCTACATGAGACGTTTTGTGTAAGATGTTGTTTCTTTAAAACCTAGGAGGTTAAATTCGTCATTTATTGAAAATAATGAATTCATGCTACTTTTAAGAAAGTAAAGAGTTTATAACTTACAAAGAAATTGTTTGATTCAAGTTGATTACTTCTGGAAAGTAATGAACATATGACTTACATAAGAGTGTTGAAGTCACAACTCAATACAAGGCTTAGAGCCATGAAAATCCGAAATAAAAGGCTTGATTAGTGACAAAGGGTTTTGCACTAATAAAGAGAGATTTCAAAGCTAGATTGGTCGCAAAGGGTTTTTTGCACTAATTGAAATGCTTAAGTCTATTTGGATCTTCTTAGGGATTGTGTTTCATTATGAGGTTATGAAATACATAGCAAGTGAATCTAAAACCCACTTCTTCAATAGAAGGAATGTATTCAATACATGTCTTGAGTTTGGTAGATTCTTGCAATCCTAAGATAATGTGAAACTTAAGAGAGGGTCTTAAGCAGGACATCAATGAGTTAGAATCAACATTTTGATCATGTGATAAAACATTTCTCGATAAGTCGAGAAGTTGTGTTTATACATGAAGTTTAGTGGGAGTTACGGAAATTTTAATTAGTCTAATATGTGGATGACATATTGATCATTGAGAATGATTTAAGACTTTTGGAGTATTATAATACATCTTTATTATCCGGATTTATGAAGATAAATCCATATGATATTAGCGTCAATAAGAAGTCTTATGTTGATAAGATTCATGACTAGTTCAATTAATTTGAACATATTTGATTGATTTCATTTGCTTCCGCTGCCGGATCAATTAAATGAGTAATGATGTATAACACTTCATATGCTTTGAGTATGATGAATTGTTTTCAAAATCGAATTTAAGTAATCTTTACCAAGTAAGCTATAAAGATTACCCTTAAATGCATGCAGAAGCATTAAGGAAGTAAAGCAAAGTGTTTATGATGCAATCTTGTGTAAGGGTGTTACACAAGTGACAATTGACAATTGAGATTGCGCATGGTTTCCGACAAAACCATAATCAAAACACATTAGGATGGTTAAGATACCATTGTGGTTATGATGGTTAAGATACCATTGTGGTTATGATAATTAAGAAGTAGATTTTCTAGAATCGTTCTAGGCAATAAAGAACAATGAGAGATATTCATAACGGAAATTGAGTACACTTGCAATCATGGGATGTGCAAGAAGGAAGAGTCCCGCACACTGCGAAAACAGTGGGAGCTGTTCTAAGGATAGAAGGCCTATGTCTTGATTGGATCTCGACACGTACTCAGAAAGTTCTGTGATGCAAATGTATACATTGTTGGGAAATGTGTCCTCAACAATAGTGCGATCATATGATTTAAATATCAGTATTAAATCTCATTTTAAGAATACATGTGGGATGTAATATTTTTACAGTCAACTGGTCCACACATATCGGTAATGATTGGCTGACTAGAGTTTGACATTACTGTCGTGCGACGGTGGTGATCAGTTGATCCCCTTAGGTCATACCTATAGGGAAATACTCTTAATTGATTATTTAATTAATCGTATACCGATACGAGTTAATTAAATTACTTAAAATTGACGGATGATTTTGTGAGTATAATTTACGTATCTTATTGTAAATATGATTAAATAAGACACGGTCTAAGTAATCGAATTATTTTATTACTTGGATGAAATTATTGTTTACAGAAACAATTGAAACGGAATGAATAAATTATTATAAATACAGAATGTTGTAGTTTATAATTTGGAAACATTTTTGGTCCGAGTAATTACGAATTACTAGTCGATTTTGTAAATGACATATTTTATGAATATGTTGATTTTTAATATGATAAAAATACATTGCATTGTAACATGTCATGTAACATGTTACATGTGACAAATTTGACAAATGACAAAATAAAATGGATTCTCCATTTTATGTCTAAAAACCGAAAATGGTAAGGGAGTGTAAGAGATGTATTGTGTTTTTATCTTGAGTGGAAAACACAATTATCATCTCTAAAAAGTAGCCTTGCACACCTACCTTTTAGAGGAGAGCAAAAATGAAATGCATTGGGCATTCTACCCAAGGTAATTTCGGCCACTCCACATGAAAAGAGAAGTGAGCTTTTCTCTTTCATTATTCATTCAATCTTCCCATCTAATTTTCTAGTGTAAGAAAATTCATCAAATGCTCTCTACAATCTTATGAGATTTCTAGAGAAATAAATCACAAAATTCCTCTTCTCTCAACCGAAATATGTGAGAGTACAAAAATATTTTGTGTCATATTTTTAAGTAAGACTAATTTTAATACTAGATCGTATTATTTTAGTCTTTAAGATGTATTCCTTGGGTATATGCTTTTGGGAGGGATTCTACTCTTGAATCCTTATTCTTCCATTTGGAGAGCTCAAGAACAAGTGAGTAGGAGGACTCACTTGTGCCCATAAGAACCGAAATTACAATGTAAGGGTGATTTCTTCTCTAATTTGTTTTTAATGTTTGCATGCATAAGATCAACCTTTAATTTTATGACAAATTAAATATGAACATATATGAATATGTTAGTAATAGATCTACATTTCTTTCAATCGGTATCAAGAGCCACGGTTGTTTGCATGCAAATCGGTTAAAAGTTTTTCCGAGTTATAAGAATAACAAATAAAACTTGTAAAATTTGTGTTATTATGATATATCACGAAATTAATCCATGCATGTTAATATTTCTGGTCCTAAAATGTTTTAGGATATTTTGGTTAATTTTTCGGATTTTTATTGTTCATATTTTACAATAATGACATTTAAATGTGATTTTATGAGTAAAAATGTCATTTTTGGTCTAAAATTAGCTATACTTCGAATTTTCCATTGATTTTTGGATATGTTGTCACATATATTATTTTGCGATAACCTGTAAATTTTCATAATTTTTGGACTTGTTATGCTCGAAAAATGAATTTTTCATTATTAAATTCGGATTTAGGTGAAAAATAGGTTAATATGAGTTAAATTTCGAATCTGGTCATAGAAAATTAATATGTTGTCAAATGCAATTTTACAAGATGTGTGTAAAATAATTGGCTATAAAGAAGTCTTTTTGCATGATTTATGAATTTTTGAAGAAAAATAGCATAAATAGTGACATTATTATTGGAAAATTAATAAAACATACTCTATGACTTAAGAAAAACGTCTAATGTTGCATTTTATTATATTTTTCAGATCTAAAAATGAAAAGTTAGTGAAAATAATTTTTCCATGTTTTTATGATTATTTTATTAAAAATGGATAAACCGCAACATTGTTTTTCCGGAAAATTTTCGAAATTTTTTAACCTAAGGTTTTTGAACATTATGAGTGTCATGGAAATTTTCCAGAATGTTCATGAGTTTAAATTTCAAATTTCAAATTTATTTGAAATTTTGTGATTTATTTGAAGTCTAATGGCTTATTTTTGTAATTTTTGGTCCATTTATGAACAATTTTGTAAATATGGGTTAATTATGGTCAAATTATTAGTGAAGACTAAACTTTGAGTCTTAAGAGGTTAGGGTAATTAACTTATGCATAAATATGAGTTTATGTATTTTTGTGATTATAAAATGTTGAAATCACGCAAATCCGTAAAAACCAAGTAATATACGATATTGGCTAATTAAAGGCGATTTAGCATAAAATGAAGCATGTTCATACATATTATAATGCTGCATTTTTCTTTATGATTGTCATAATTTTAATTTATGTAATTTTGAATTATGTAATTTTACTTAGTATGGCCTTAGATTTTAATTGGTATTTCCCGAAATGTATGGGAATATCGATTCGGTTGTAATTTTTATTGTGATCTCGTATCACCGTTTTGTAATTTAATAGATTTATTTTTATTTTAGTTACAAATGTATAATAGGAATTATGTAATTTATTATGTAATTTTATTCATTCCGGAGTTCCCAAAGACGGATTTCTTCAAGAATGACGATACATAAAGACGGTGTTACCTCGAGATGCGTGCCACAACCGAAGTTCAAGGGACCAATGGAGTTGGTTTCCGAATTTGTAATAGTTAAAGAGTTTTTCTATTTTAGGAAAGGCCATACTAGGATTTATTTATCTTTTTGCTTGCATTTTATTTTATGTCACATGCATTGCTAAATCGCCATAACTAAACATGCATTGTTATTTTATCGAGTTTATCGACCGTGTCAATTATAATTATCGTAGTTCACCGCTTTAGTTCACTTAAAACGTGATAGATAATAAATTGACATGACCTCTCGCTAAAACAAAACAATTGAGACATAGCCTTACCAAATAGTAGAAACCATGAAAACCTATTTCGTGAGGGAGTGCACTCGGCCCTACCGGGGTACAAACCTTGTTACGTAGGGGAAGTGGGTGATAAATGTCAATCCACCGAATTCATGTTGATGAGGGTTTCATCGGCCATACCGTGCCCAAGTTGATGTGGATTTGGATCATGGACACATTTATTCGAAATTTGGATTGAGCTCAACGGAAGTATTCGCGACCGTAGTTGCATGTGTTCCGGGCTATAGATAAATATTAGAGTAATTTTATCGACCAAGAGTTCTAAAAGTAGAATCGATTAAAAGCGTTAATCCACCGAGTTATATTGATAAGGGTTTCATCGGCCATACCGTGCCTAAGTTAATATGAATTTGGATCTTGGAATCATTTATCATAGTTGGGTAGAGGTCACTATGTAAATGCTTTACTTGTTATTTACAAGTATTATTAAAACGATAAATGTTGAGTTTTCCACTATTCCGTTATCATATTGTTCTATTTCTTTACCAATTCATATACGATATCATTTCGTTTTGATTCAAATCTCCATTAAAATATCGTAACTAAAGACAAATATGAATTTGCTTCTAAAACCTCAAATGAACCATTGCTAAGGATCTCTTGTAAAGAGTATAGATTAAAGTTATTCATTATCAAACAGGTTTTTTGATTCTTGACTAACACATCTACTTGCAATGGATTGTTATTCATATACTTAATTGAATTAAGTATCTTGAAGCGATAAAATTGTTTTGGTAATTAGATTTGTAGGAATTCGTAATTGACCAAAATAACGCAACCACTTCATTGAAAGTTTTAAGGCTAAAACGATTAAATTGAAGAGTAATCTTCATAAGATTCAACTTTGCTTCTCTAAGTAAAGACTCATTGAAATGAGTGGGAGCATTCTCTTAAACCGTTAAGATGAGAACGAGGTTCAAGAAGTAAAGATTATAATGGAATTGATATAAGGTAATGTTAAAGGTAAAGTTGTTGAGAATGACGATACTAAACCTATCAATCCCGACCGATAAAGTTTCCATTGTCTTAAAATGTTGGACACGAGAAAGGAAACTACCCCAAATTATTGAAGAATCAACAAATTAGTTGTGGGACATCTAATAGGATCTTCTTCTTTAAATGTTTATTTGATTAAACACAAACTTTGCTAGTACCACTTCGTCAATATTAGAAACCAGTGGAGGTTTTCATCATTGTATTCAACACATAAGATGATTAGAATATGACGACTAGCAACAATAATGTCGAGAGATAGAGTAATTGTGTACTCAATCTAGTTTTTGGATTTAAAGTTGTACTTAATTGTGACTATTAAGTGCATAAACTCTAAATAAGAATATAAACTTGTTAAGATACAAAAGAGGTTTTCACTTTTGTGACCCTATACACCACGATTTGATGTATGGCTAGCCCATTATCAAGGTGATTATATTCTAAACCAAAACTAGAATGATATATCATGTAGATGATGTAAGACTCAAATTGGTAACCCAAGATTAAACCTTAAATTTTGAAATGATGAACGCAAAGAGTTATCGAGTACTCTTGAAACCATTAGATTGTTAATGGTATATGCGTATCTTGTATTCAAAGCAAGATATCTCGTACCTTTTGGTTGAAAAAGGAGATCGAGATTGTAAATCATTTATCCAAAATAGGTTGATCATTTTCTTTTACCAACGATTTAAGTTGACACTAGTGTGTTCACTTAATAAGGTAAATAGAGAAATCTTTGAAGAAGTTCAAGAGTTCAAGGAATCACGATTTAGTCGTGATGGGATTATCAAAGTGAAGACTTTGATATAAGCCAAAGGAAATGTGATATAGTATCACAAGTTAATCTCTCTTAGCACGCATTATGAAATAATGTGTGGATGGATAAGAAATCAAACGCTATTCGATATGGTTTGGACTTCAATCAAGTTACTTTGAGTTACTTGATCCTTTTGGGGATTTTATCATTTTTGTCTAAATTATTTTTCCACTAATACGAATCATATGAGATATGAAATGGTAAGGGTACCATGTTTGTAAGTTTTCACAAGAAACAAAGGCTCATTTTTCCTTTTCAATTATCACGAGTACGACGGGTTTGCGGCTCGTGAAGCTGTCTTTCTAAAATACAAGTTTATTTTTAGAAGACAGAGTGGGAGAAATTATTCAAGAGCCACAAAGAAAGCCACAAAGAATGTTATGTCGCAAGAAACTGGTCTTTCTTGACTACATGAGACGTTTTGTGTAAGAAGTTGTTTCTTTTAAACCTAGGAGGTAAAATTCGTCACTTGTTAAAAATGATGAATTCATGCTACTTTTAAGAAAGTAAAGAGCTTATAACTTACAAAAGAAATTGTTTGATTCAAGTTAATTACTTCTAGAAAGTAATGAACAAATGACTTACATGAGAGTGTTTAAGTCACTACTCAATATAAGGCTTAGAGCCATGAAAATCCGAAATAAAAAGGCTTGATTAGTTGCAAAGGGTTTTGCACTAATAAAGAGAGATTTCAAGGTTGATTGGTTGAAAAGGGTTTTTACACCAATTGAAATGCTTAAGTCTATTTGGATCTTCTTAGGGATTGTGTTTCATTATCATGAAATACATAGCGAGTGAATCTAAAACCCACTTCTTTAATTAGAAGGAATGTATTCAATACATGTCTTGAGTTTTGAAGATTCTTGCAATCCTAAGATAATGTGAAACTTAAGAGAGGGTCTTAAGTAGGACATCAATGAGTTGGAGTTACGGAAATTTTAATTAGTCCGATATGTGGATGACATATTGATCATTGAGAATGATTTAAGACTTTTGGAGTATTATAATACATCTGGAATATCCGGATTTATGAAGATAAATCCACATGATATTAGCGTCAGTAAGAAGTCTTATGTTGATAAGATTCATGACTAGTTCAATTAATTGAACATATTTGATTGATTCCATTTGCTTCCGCTGCCGGATCAATTAAATGAGTAATGATGTATAACACTTCATATACTTTGATTATGATGAATTGTTTTCAAAATCGAATTTAAGTAATCTTTGCCAAGTAAGCCATAAAGATTACCCTTAAGTGCTTGCAGAAGCATTAAGGAAGTAAAGCAAAGTGTTTATGATGCAATATTGTGTAAGGGTGTTACACAAGTGACAATTGACAATTGAGATTGCGCATGGTTTCCGACAAAACCATAATCAAAACACATTAGGATGGTTAAGATACCATTGTGGAAATGTTAATTGAGAAGTAGATTTTCTAGAATCGTTCTAGGCAATAAAGAACAATGAGAGATATTTATAACGGAAATTGAGTACACTTGCGATCATGAGATGTGCAAGAAGGATGAGTCCCGCACACTGTGAAAACAGTGGGAGCTATTCTTAGGCTAGAGGGCATATGTCTTGATTGGACCTCGACACGTACTCAGAAAGTTTTTGTAATGCAAATGTATACATTACAAAGGAAAACGAGTATGTAGTAAGGTTGAGTAAGGTACAAGAAGTTGATAAAACCTACTAACCAAAGCCTTCTCAAAGGCTAAACATGATGAGTCATGTTATTTCAATTGAATTGAAATGAACAACTATGTACAAGATCAAATTAGATTATAGAACATGAAATAGTAATCAGGCATTGACTATACATGTGTGATAATCGCATTTGTCGTTCGAGTTTTATTTTAAAACTCTTTTATTATACTTTGTTACATCCAAACGGGTTGTAGAGACAATTGAACCCCGTTAAAGTGAACACGGATTAGCATAGTATTCGCCCATAGTCACTTGTATGAGGTGACGTCTCGAAGTGACTAGAGTGTGATGCGATTGATGGCAAGTTCAAGTGCCATACAGTCATGTGAGATGACTAGTCGATCACATAGGCAGACTGTTAGGAACGTTTTGTCGGGCCTAATGACCGCTTATAGAGTTCTGGCAAATTTATATAGCCTGGTCGTGGCGAGAGAGCGCTATAGTATTCAAATGAGTCGATTCTTTTGACTAAAGACTATTCACCTAAGATGGCTCAGTTCAGATTAACTTTGATTTGTGTTACTACGACCTTCGTAAATGGGGTCAAATGGGCATATTTTGGGTTATGATGGCTGTGGCTAGTCGAAGGGAATGAGTGCGATAGGAATTGTCCATCCCCTTGTCAGGGTTAAAACAATATCTCAGGGCCACTCGAGGAGTAATGAACTGGAAATGCGTGGCCACGCTCGGAAAGTATCCAGAGTGGATAAATCCGGTCAAACAGTTATTCTCCAGATCGAGGAAACCACTCTCGATATGATCACTTGCAAGTACGACCTGAAAGACACCTTGCATTGAGTGGGAGATAGTAATAGGACAAGAGAATTGGTGACGCACACTTGTCGAGGACAAGTGGGAGATTGTTGGGAAATGTGTCCTCAACAATAGTGCGATCATATGATTTAAATATCAGTATTAAATCTCATTTTAAGAATACATGTGGGATGTAATATTTTTACAGTCAACTGGTCCACACATATCGGTAATGATTGGCTGACTAGAGTTTGACATTACTGTCGTGCGACGGTGGTGATCAGTTGATCCCCTTAGGTCATACCTATAGGGAAATACTCTTAATTGATTATTTAATTAATCGTATACCGATACGAGTTAATTAAATTACTTAAAATTGACGGATGATTTTGTGAGTATAATTTACGTATCTTATTGTAAATATGATTAAATAAGACACGGTCTAAGTAATCGAATTATTTTATTACTTGGATGAAATTATTGTTTACAGAAACAATTGAAACGGAATGAATAAATTATTATAAATACAGAATGTTGTAGTTTATAATTTGGAAACATTTTTGGTCCGAGTAATTACGAATTACTAGTCGATTTTGTAAATGACATATTTTATGAATATGTTGATTTTTAATATGATAAAAATACATTGCATTGTAACATGTCATGTAACATGTTACATGTGACAAATTTGACAAATGACAAAATAAAATGGATTCTCCATTTTATGTCTAAAAACCGAAAATGGTAAGGGAGTGTAAGAGATGTATTGTGTTTTTATCTTGAGTGGAAAACACAATTATCATCTCTAATAAGTAGCCTTGCACACCTACCTTTTAGAGGAGAGCAAAAATGAAATGCATTGGGCATTCTACCCAAGGTAATTTCGGCCACTCCACATGAAAAGAGAAGTGAGCTTTTCTCTTTCATTATTCATTCAGTCTTCCCATCTAATTTTCTAGTGTAAGAAAATTCATCAAATGCTCTCTACAATCTTATGAGATTTCTAGAGAAATAAATCACAAAATTCCTCTTCTCTCAACCGAAATATGTGAGAGTACAAAAACATTTTGTGTCATATTTTTAAGTAAGACTAATTTTAATACTAGATCATATTATTTTAGTCTTTAAGATGTATTCCTTGGGTATATGCTTTTGGGAGGGATTCTACTCTTGAATCCTTATTCTTCCATTTGGAGAGCTCAAGAACAAGTGAGTAGGAGGACTCACTTGTGCCCATAAGAACCGAAATTACAATGTAAGGGTGATTTCTTCTCTAATTTGTTTTTAATGTTTGCATGCATAAGATCAACCTTTAATTTTATGACAAATTAAATATGAACATATATGAATATGTTAGTAATAGATCTACATTTCTTTCATACATTACAAAGGAAAACGAGTATGTAGTAAGGTTGAGTAAGGTACAAGAAATTGATAAAACCTACTAACCAAAGCCTTCTCAAAGGCTAAACATGATGAGTCATGACATTTCAATTGAATTGAAATGAACAACTACGTACAAGATCAAATTAGATTATAGAACATGAAATAGTAATCAGGCATTGACTATTCATATGTGATAATCGCATTTGTCGTTCGAGTTTTACCTTAAAACTCTTTTATTATACTTTGTTACATCCAAACGGGTTGTAGAGACAATTGAACCCCGTTAAAGTGAACACGGATTAGCATAGTATTCGCCCATAGTCACTTGTATGAGGTGACGTCTCGAAGTGACTAGAGTGTGATGCGATTGATGGCAAGTTCAAGTGCCATACAGTCATGTGAGATGACTAGTCGATCACATAGGCAGATGTTAGGAACACCTTGTCGGGCCTTATGACCGCTTATAGAGTTCTGGCAAATTTATATAGCCTGGTCGTGGCGAGAGCTGCTATAGTATTCTAATGAGTCGATTCTTTTTACTAAAGACTATTCACCTAAGATGGCACAGTTTCAGATTAACTTTGATTTGTGTTACTACGACCTTTGTAAATGGGGTCAAATGGGCATATTTTGGGTTATGATGGCTGTGGCTAGTCGAAGGGAATGAGTGCGATAGGAATTGTCCATCCCCTTGTCAGGGTTAAAATAATATCTCAGGGCCACTCGAGGAGTAATGAACTGGAAATGCGTGGCCACGCTCGGAAAGTATCTATGATAGATAAGTCCGGTCAATCAGTTATTCTCCAGATCGAGGAAACCACTCTTGATATGATCACTTGCAAGTACGACCTGAAAGACACCTTGCATTGAGTGGGAGATAGTAATAGGACAAGAGAATTGGTGACACACACTTGTCGAGGACAAGTGGGAGATTGTTGGGAAATGTGTCCTCAACAATAGTGCGATCATATGATTTAAATATCATTATTAAATCTAATTTTAAAGAATACATTTGGGAAGTATTTATACTGTCAACTGGTCAACATATATCGGTAATGATTGGTGACTAGAGTTTGACATTCTTCGTCGTGCGACGGTGGTGATCAGTTGACCCCCTAGGTCATACCTATAGGGCAATACTCTTAATTGATTATTTAATTAATCGTATAACGTTACGAGTTAATTAAATTACTTGAAAAATTGACGGACGATTTTGGAAGTAAAATTTACGTATCAAATTAAAATGTGATTAAATAAGATACGGTCTGAGTAATCGAATTGTATCATTACTCGGATGAAATTATTGTTTAAAGAAACAATTGGATTTGAATGAATTATTATAAATGCGATTTATAAACGGTAAAATATTTTGGTACAAGTAATTATGAATTACTAAGTCGATTTTTGTATATGACGTATTTTTATTAATGCGTTGATTTTTAATATGTTAAAAATTATATAACAAATTTATGTCACATATGACATGTGACATATTGACAATTGACAAAAATAATATGGAATCTATGTTATCCTTTTGTGCCGAAATAAGGAGGAGAATTAGACTAAATATTGTTTGATTATGTTAATGGAAAACATAATTATGAAAACCTATTGCTAGCCATGCAAACCTACATATTCTTGTGAAGGTAACCATGAGCATGCATTGGCTCTCCTTCTCCTCCACTCCCACCGGTTTTGGGAAGGCAAAAATCCTAGTGATTTTTCTTCTTATTTTGCCTATTATTCACTTAGAAAAATACTAGTGAATTATTATTCTTATTCATCTAAAAATAAGAGTTTTAGAAAGAGAAAATCCTCCATAATCCCTCTTCTCCTACCCGGTTTTAGGAGCATAAACCAAATAATTTTGGTTCAATTTTTCACAAGATTAATATTATACTAGCTCAAATAATATTAATTAGATTAAGAGTTAGCTTTGGGTATTATTCCTAAGGAGAGATCCTACACTTGGATCTTGTTCTTCCATTAAAGGAAAGTTCAAGAACAAAAGAAAAGGAGAATTCTTTTGTGCCCATTTGAACCGAAATTTCAATGTAAGGATATGATTTCTTCTCTATTTTATTATATTGTTTGCATGCATAAAATCCGTTTTAATTTTATGACAAATTAATTTTGACATATAAGAGTATGTTAACATGTATATAAATCTACATTTCCTTCACGGAGTTATCAGCTCACATTGGCGATTACGGACCAAAACGAATATAATGTAATTCAGTTCACTTTGTGGCGTTCAATGTTGTCAATCACTATCTCTTCTTGCTCCACGTAATCACGGATCAGGTGAGCTTTCCGAAGTACATGTCTAGATTTGTTGCTAGACTTTGGCTCCTTAGTGAAGGAAAAGTAGATCTTTATACTAACATACTCATATATGTTTAAAAATAATTTGTCATAAAATTAACTAATGATCTTATGCATGCAAACATTAAAACAAAACAAGGAAGAAACATTATTCTTACATTGTGATTTCGGTTCATATGGGCACAAAAGAGATCTCCTTCTCTTTTGTTCTTGTGCTTTCCTCAATGGATGAACAATGACTCAAATGTAGAATCCCTCCCAAAAGCATATACCCAAGGAATACATCTTAATAAACCAATACTATTTAGATCTAGTAATAATATTACTTTTACAATAAAATTGACACAAAATAAATTGTATTTTGGCTCTTGAAAATTTCGGTCAAGAGGTGGTGTTTTGTGAGATTTTATTTCTCTAGATTTCACAATATGTAGAGAGTATATTAATTTTCTCACACTAGAAAATTATATTGTTGTATGAATGAATTTTTTTTTTGGAAAAAGAAAACCCTCTCTTTTCTTTTCATTTTGGCCGAAAAAATGGCTTTGGGTAGGTTGGCCAATAGCTTTCATTTTTGCTATTCACAAGAGACTAGGCATGCAAGCCTACTACCTAGTGTTATGATTGTGTTTCCATTTAAAAATAAATAACACAATATAAACTATACACTCACCCATATTTTCAGTTTTAGGTATAAAATGGAGAATCCATTTTATTTTGTCATTTGTCAAATTTGTCACATGTAACATGTTACATGACATGTTACAATGCAATGTATTTTTATCATATTAAAAATCAACATACTCATAAAATATGTCATTTACAAAATCGACTAGTAATTCGTAATTACTCGTACCAAAAATGTTTCCAAATTATAAACTACAACATTCTGTATTTATAATAATTTATTCATTCCGTTTCAATTGTTTCTGTAAACAATAATTTCATCCAAGTAATAAAATAATTCCATTACTTAGACCGTGTCTTATTTAATCATATTTACAATAAGATACGTAAATTTTACTCACAAAATCATCCGTCAATTTTAAGTAATTTAATTAACTCGTATTGGTATACGATCAATTAAATAATCAATTAAGAGTATTTCCCTATAGGTATGACCTAAGGGGATCAACTGATCACCACCGTCGCACGACAGTAATGTCAAACTCTAGTCAGCCAATCATTACCGATATGTGTGGACCAGTTGACTGTAAAATATTACATCCCATATGTATTCTTAAAATGAGATTTAATAATGATATTTAAATCATGTGAGCGCACTATTGTTGAGGACACATTTCCCAACAATCTCCCACTTGTCCTCGACAAGTTTGCGTCACCAATTCTCTTGTCCTATTACTATCTCCCACTCAATGCAAGGTGTCTTTCAGGTCGTACTTGCAAGTGATCATATCGAGAGTGGTTTCCTCGATCTGGAGAATAACTGATTGACCGGATTTATCCACTCTGGATACCTTCCGAGCGTGGCCACGCATTTCCAGTTCATTACTCCTCGAGTGGCCCTGAGATATTGTTATAACCCTGACAAAGGGGTGGACAATTCCTATCGCACTCATTCCCTTCGACTAGCCACAACCATCATAACCCAAAATATGCCCATTTGACCCCATTTACGAAGGTCGTAGTAACACAAATCAAAGTTAATCAAACTGTGCCATCTTAGGTGAATAGTCTTTAGTCAAAAGAGTCGACTCATTTGAATACTATAGTAGCTCTCGCCACGACCAGGCTATATAAATTTGCCAAACTCTATAAGCGGTCATAAGGCCCGACAAAATGTTCCTAACATCTGCCTATGTGATCGACTAGTCATCTCACATGACTCTATGGCACTTGAACTTGCCATCAATCGCATCACACTCTAGTCACTTCGAGACGTCACCTCATACAAGTGACTATGGGCGAATACAATGCTAATCCGTGTTCACTTTAACGGGGTTCAATGTTGTCTCTACAACCCGTTTGGATGTAACAAAGTATAAAGGAGCTTTTAAAGTAAAAACTCGAACGACAAATGCGATTATCACATATGAATAGTCAATGCCTGATTACTATTTCATATTCTATAATCTAATTTGATCTTGAATGTAGTTATTCATCTCAATTCAATTGAAATGACATGACTCATCATGTTTAGCCTTTAAGAAGGCTTTGGTTAGTAGGTTTTATCAATTTCTTGCACCTTACTCAACCTTACTACATATTTGTTTTCCTTTATAATGTAGACATTTGCATTACAAAACTTTCTGAGTACGTGTCGAGATCCAATCAAGACATAGGCCTTCTATCCTTAGAATAGCTCCCACTGTTTTCGCAGTGTGCGGGACTCTTCCTTCTTGCACATCCCATGATTGCAAGTGTACTCAATTTCCGTTATCAATATCTCTCATTGTTCTTTATTGCCTAGAACGATTCTAGAAAATCTACTTCTTAATTAACATTGCCACAATGGTATCTTAACCATCCTAATGTGTTTTGATTATGGTTTTGTCGGAAACCATGCGCAATCTCAATTGTCAATTGTCACTTGTGTAACACCCTTACCCAAAATTGCATTATAAACACTTTGCATCATAGCCTTAATGCTTCTGCAAGCACTTAAGGGTAATCTTTGGGCTTACTTGGCAAAGATTACTTAAATTCGATTTTGAAAACAATTCATCATACTCGAAGTATATGAAGTGTTATACATCATTACTCATTTAATTGATCCGGCAGCGGAAGCAAATGAAACCAATCAAATATGTTCAATTTAATTGAACTGGTCATGAATCTTATCAACATAAGACTTCTTATTGACGCTAATTATCACGTGGATTCATCTTCATAAATCCGTATATTAAAGATGTATTATAATACTCCAAAAGTCTTAAATCATTCGCAATGATCAATATGTCATCCACATATCGGACTAATTAAAATTTCCGTAACTCCCACTAAACTTCATGTATAAACACAACTTCTCGACTTATCGAGAAATGTTTTGCCACATGATCAAAATGTTGATTCTAACTCATTGATGTCCTACTTAAGATCCTCTCTTAAGTTTCACATTATCTTAGGATTGCAAGAATCTATAAAACTCATGACATGTATTGAATACATTCCTTCTATTGAAGAAGTGGGTTTTAGATTCACTTCTTTGTATGCATATCCTCATAATGAAACACAATCCCTAAGAAGATCCAAATAGACTTAATCATTTCAATTAGTGCAAAACTCTTTGCAACCAATCTTGCTTTGAAATATCTCTTTATTAGTGCAAAACCCTTTGTCACTAATCAAGCCCTTTCGTTTCGGATTTTCATGGCTCTAAGCCTTGTATTGAGTTGTGACTTAAACACTCTTATGTAAGTCATATGTTCATTACTTTCTAGAAGTAATCAACTTGAATCAAACAATTTATTTTGTAAGTTATAAGCTCTTTACTTTCTTAAAAGTAGCATGAATTCATCATTTTTAACAAGTGACGAATTTAACCTCCTAGGTTTTGAAGAAATAATGTCTTACACAAAACGTCTCATGTAGCCAAGAAAGACCAGTTTCTTGCGACATAACATTCTCTGTGGCTCTTGAATAATTTCTCCCACTCTGTCTTCTAGAAATAAACTTGTATTTTAGAAAGACAGCTTCATGAGCCGCAAACCCGTCGTGCTCGTGATAATTGCAAGGGAAAAATGAGCATTTGTTTCTTGTGAAAACTTACAACCATGGTACCCTTACCATTTCATATCTCATATGATTCGATTTAGTGGAAAAATAAATTTAGACAAAAATGATAAAATCCCCAAAAGGATCAAGTAACTCAAAGTAACTTGATTGAAATCCAAACCATATCGAATAGCGTTTGATTTCTTATCTAATCACACATTATTCCATAATGCGTGCTAAGAGAGATTAACTTGTGATACTATATCACATTTCCTTTGGCTTATATCAAAGTCTTCACTTTGATAATCCCATCATGACTAAATAGTGATTCCTTGAACTCTTTGAAATTCTTCAAAGATTTCTCCTTTTACCTTATTAAGTGAACATATTAGCGTCAACTTAATCGTTGGTAAAAGAAAATGATCAACCTATTTTGGATCGATGATATACAACCTCGATCTCCTTTTCAACCAAAAGGCACGAGGCATCTTGCTTTGAATACAAGATACGCATATACCATTAACAATCTAATGGTTTCAAGAGTACTCGATAACTCTTTGCGTTCATCATTCCAAAAATTAAGGTTTAATCTTGGGTTACCAATTTGAGTCTTACATCATCTACATGATATATATTATACTAGTTTGGTTTAGAATATAATCACCTTGATAATGGGCTAGCCATACATCAAATCGTGGTGTATAGGGTCACAAAAAGTGAAAACCTCTTTTGTATCTTAACAAGTTTATATCCTTATTTAGAGTTTATGCACTTAATAGTCATAATTAAGTACAACTTTAAATCCAAAAACTAGATTGAGTACACAATTACTCTATCTCTCGACATTATTGTTGCTAGTCGTCATATTCTTATCATCCCATGTATCAAACATAATGATGAAAACCACCACCGGTTTCTAATATTGACGAAGTAGTACTAGCAAAATTTATGTCAATCATATAAACATTTAAAGAAGAAGATCCCATTAGATGTCCCACAACTAACTTGTTGATTCTTCAATAATTTGGGGTAGTTTCCTTTCTCGTGTCCAACATTTAAGACAATGGAAACTTTATCGGTCGGGATTGATAGGTTTAGTATCGTCATTCTCAACAACTTTACCTTTAACATAACCTTGTATCAATTCCATACTAATTTTACTTCTTTAACCCCGTCCTCATCTTAACGGTTTAAGAGAATGCTCCCACTCATTTCAATGAGTCTTTACTTAGAGAAGCAAAGGTGAATCTTATAAAGATTACTCTTCAATTCAATCGTTTTAGTCTTAAAACTTTCATTGAAGTGGTTGCGTTATTTTGGTCAATTACGAATTCTGACAAAACTAATTACCAAAACAATTTATTGCTTCAAGGTACTTAATTCAATTAAGTATATGAAAAACAATCCATTGTAAGTAGATGTGTTAGTCTAGAATCAAAAACCTGTTTGATAATGAATAGCATTAATCTATACTCCTTGCAAGAGATCCTTAGCAATGGTTAAAACGAGGTTTTTAGAAGAAAAATTCAAATTTTGTCTTTAGTTACGATGTTTTAATGGAGATTTGAATCGAAATGATATCGTATATGAATTGTGGTAAAGAAATAGAACAATATGATAACGGAATAATGGAAAACTTGACATTTATCGTTTTATTAATACTTGTAAATAACAAGTAAAGCATTTACATAGTGACCTCTACCCAACTATGATAAATGATTCTAAGACCCAAATTCATATTAACTTGGGCACGGTGTGGCCGATGAAACCCTTATCAATATAACTCGGTGGATTAACGCTTTAATCGATTCTACTTTTAGAACTCTTGGTCGATAATATTACATTAACATATATCTTTAGCCCAAAACACATTCAACAAGGGGACGGTGTGGCCGATAAAACCCTTATCGAAAAACTTTTGTTGAGTTCAATCCAAATTTCGAATAAATGTGTCCATGATCCAAACCCACATTAACTTGGGCACGGTGTGGCCGATGAAACCCTTCTCAACATGAATTCGGTGGATAGACATTTATCACCCACTTCCCCTACGTAACAAGGTTTGTACCCCGGTGTGGCCGAGTGCACTCCCTCACGAAATAGGTTTTCATGGTTTCTACTATTTGGTAAGGCTATGTCTCAATTAATTGTTTTAGCGAGAGGTCATGTCAATTTATTATCTATCACGTTTTAAGTGAACTAAAGCGGTGAACTACGATAATTTTAATTGACACGGTCGATAAACTCGATAAAATGACAATGCATGTTAAGTTATAGCGATTTAGCGATGCATGTGACATAAAATAAAATGCAAGCATAAAATAATTAAATCCTAGTATGGCCTTTCCTAAAATAGAAAAACTATTTAACTATTACATATTCGGAAACCAACTCCATTGGTCCCTTGAACTTCGGTTGTGACACGCATCTCGAGGTAACACCGTCTTTATGTATCGCCATTCTTGAAGAAATCCGTCTTTGGGAACTCCGGAATGAATAAAATTACATAATAAATTACATAATTTCCTATTATACATTTGTAACTAAAATAAAATAAATCTATTAAATTACAAAACGGTGATACGAGATCACAATAAATTGCAACCGAATCGATATTCCCATACATTTCGAGAAATACCAATTAAATCTAAGGCCATACTAAGTAAAAATTACATAATTCAAAATTACATAAATTAAAATTATGACAATCATAAAGAAAAATGCAGCATTATAATATGTATGAACATGCCAAATTTTATGCTAAATCGCCTTTAATTAGCCAATATCGTATATTACTCTGTTTTTACGGATTTGCGTGATTTCAACATTTTATAATCACAAAAATACATAAATTCATATTTATGCATAAGTTAATTACCCTAATCTCTTAGGACTCAATATTTAGTCTTCACTAATAATTTGACCATAATTAACCCATATTTTATAAAATTGTTCATAAATGGACCAAAAATTACAAAAATAAGATATAAACTTCAAATAAATCACAAAATTTCAAATAAATTTGAAATTTGAAATTTAAACTCATGAACATTCTGGAAAAAATACCATGACACTCATAATGTTCAAAAACTTAGGTTAAAAATTTCGAAATTTTCCGGAAAAACAATGTTGCGGTTTATCGATTTTTAATAAAATAATCATAAAAACATGGAAAAATTATATTCATAAACTTTTCAATTTTATATCTGAAAAAGTTAATAAAATGCAACATTAGACGTTTTTCCTAAGTCATAGATTATGTTTTATTAATTTTTCACTAATAATGTCACTATTTATGCTATTTTTCTTCAAAAATCCATAAATCATGCAAAAAGACTTCTTTATAGCCAATTATTTTACACACATCTTGTAAAATTGCATGCGACAACATATTAATTTTCTATGACCAGATTCGAAATTTAACTCATATTAACCTATTTTTCACCTAAATCCGAATTTAATAATGAAAAATCCATTTTTCGAGCATAACAAGTCCAAAAATTATGAAAATTTACAGGTTATCTCAAAATAATATATGTGACAACATATCCAAAAATCAATGGAAAATTCGAAGTATAGCTAATTTTAGACCAAAAATGACATTTTTACTCATAAAATCATATTTAAATGCCATTAAAGTATAATATGAACAATAAAAATCCGTAAAATTAACCAAAATATCCTAAAACATTTTAGGACCAGAAATATTAACATGCGTGAATTAATTTCGTGATATATCATAATAACACAAATTTTCCAAGTTTTATTTGTTATTCTTATAACTCGGAAAAACTTTTAATCGATTTGCATGCAAACAACCATGGCTCTTGATACCGATTGAAGGAAAAGTAGATCTTTATACTAACATATAGTCATAAAATATGTCATTTACAAAATCGACTAGTAATTCGTAATTACTCGTACCAAAAATGTTTCCAAATTATAAACTACAACATTCTGTATTTATAATAATTTATTCATTCCGTTTCAATTGTTTCTGTAAACAATAATTTTATCCAAGTAATAAAATAATTCGATTACTTAGACCGTGTCTTATTTAATCATATTTACAATAAGATACGTAAATTTTACTCACAAAATCATCCGTCAATTTTAAGTAATTTAATTAACTCGTATCGGTATACGATCAATTAAATAATCAATTAAGAGTATTTCCCTATAGGTATGACCTAAGGGGATCAACTGATCACCACCGTCGCACGACAGTAATGTCAAACTCTAGTCAGCCAATCATTACCGATATGTGTGGACCAGTTGACTGTAAAATATTACATCCCATATGTATTCTTAAAATGAGATTTAATAATGATATTTAAATCATGTGAGCGCACTATTGTTGAGGACACATTTCCCAACACTTAGCCTGGAAGATGGCACCTCTATTGTCACAATAGATGGTGATCGGGTCATTCGAACTAGGAACTACTGAAAGCCCTTGTAAGAATTGACGCATCCATATCGCTTCCTTTGCTACCTCCGAAGCGGCATAGTACTCGGATTCAGTAGTAGAATCTGCTACAACACTCTGTTTGGAACTCTTCCAGCTGACCGCAACACCATTAAGAGTGAAGACAAACCCGGACTGAGATTTTGAATCATCTCGATCCGTTTGGAAGCTAGCATCTGCGTAACCGGTTGCGCATAGCTTAGTATCGCCTCCATAAGTCAATACCCAATCCTTAGTCCTCCGTAGGTACTTGAGGATATTTTTGACTGCTATCCAGTGTGTTTCACCTGGAGTCGTTTGGTACCGACTCGTTATACTCAATGCATATGCCACGTCTGGACGTGTGCATATCATGGCATACATGATTGATCCTATTGCAGATGCATAAGGAACACGACTCATGCGCTCTATCCCTTCAGGCGTCGTGGGTGACTGAGACTTGCTCAACTGCATCCCAGTCGTCATAGGAAGGTTCCCCTTCTTGGAGTTGGTCATGCTAAACCTCTCAAGAACCTTATCCAAATAAGACTCCTGACTAAGTGATAACGTCCGTCGTGATCTATCTCGGTAGATACGGATTCCCAAAATGCGATGTGCCTCACCCAGATCTTTCATCTGGAAATGGTTCTTCAACCATTCTTTAACCGAAGATAGGAGAGGAATGTCATTCCCAATCAAGAGTATGTCATCGACATACAATATTAAGAATACAATATTGCTCCCACTCGACTTGATATATAAGCATGGTTCCTCGACCGATCGAGTGAAGCCATACTCTTTTATCACTTGGTCGAAACGATGATTCCAACTCCGAGAAGCTTGCTTAAGTCCATAAATGGAACGCTTAAGCTTGCATACTTTCTTAGGATGCTCAGGATCTATGAAACCTTCGGGTTTCACCATGTACAACTCTTCCTCCAAATAACCGTTTAAGAAGGCGGTTTTCACATCCATTTGCCAAATCTCATAATCATGAAATGCGGCAATCGCTAAGATTATCCGAATGGAACGTAGCATGACTACAGGTGCAAAAATCTCATCATAATGCAATCCTTGCAATTGAGTGAAACCTTTTGCCACAAGTCGTGCCTTATAGATATCTAGTTGCGCGTCTACAGAACGCTTTATTTTGTAAAGCCATTTGCACTGTAGAGGTTTTACCTTATTAGGTAAATCAACTACATCTCATACGTTATTCTCATACATGGAGTCCATCTCGGATTGCATGGCTTCGAGCCATAGCTTTGAGTCGGAACAGGCCATAGCACCTTTATAGGTTGCGGGTTCATTACTTTCTAGAAGTAAAACGTCATTCTCCTCGACCATACCAATGTATCTGTCCGGAGGATGAGAGTCTCTAACCGACCTCCTAGGTTCCTCAGGAATATTAACCGTATCATCAGTTGGAGGTACAGCTTCTTCCATCTATTCCTCGGTTGTTGGTTCTGGAATCTCCGACAGCTCGAAGGTTCTATTACTCGACTTGTTCTCGAGAAATTCTTTCTCTAAGAACGTCGCACTAGCCGCAACAAAAACTCGATGTTCGGTAGGCGAATAGAAGTAATGACCAAATGTTCCTTTTGGATAACCTATAAAGTATGTCTTGACCGATCGCGGGCCAAGCTTATCCTCGTGTCGCCACTTGACATAAGCCTCGCAGCCCCAAACCCGAATAAAGGACAAGTTGGGGACCGTTCCCTTCCACATTTCAAATGGAGTCTTGTCGACAGCTTTAGACGGACTTCGGTGAAGTATAAGAGCGGCTGACAAAAGAGCATAACCCCATAATGAATCAGGCACTACCGTGTGACTCATCATGGATCGAACCATGTCAAGTAAGGTTCGATTTCTCCGTTCGGACACACCATTCAATTGAGATGTTCCAGGTGGAGTTAACTGCAAAACGATTCCACAGTCTTTCAGGTGTTGATCAAACTCATTTGAAAGATATTCGCTACCCCGATCTGATCGGAGTGCTTTAATCTTTCTACCCAGTTGGTTCTGTACCCTATTCTGGTATTCCTTGAATTTCTCAAAGGACTCACTTTTATGCTTCATTAAGTAGACATATCCGTATCTACTCAAATCGTCCGTGAAAGTGATAAAATATCTATAGCCATCTCTAGCGGTAATTGACATAGGTCCACATACGTCCGTATGTATGAGTCCTAATAGGTCACTAGCGCGCATTCCAACACCTTTGAAGGAAATTCGAGTCATCTTGCCAATGAGACATGATTCACACGTGCCATATGTAGAAAAATTGAATGCGGGAATAGTCCCATTATCGACGAGTTTCTTCACGCGTTTCTCATTTATGTGTCCCATTTGACAATGCCATAGATAGGTTTGATCTTTGTCACCAACCTTTAATTTCTTATTATTCATGTGTAATACTTCCCTGGTTTGATCTAAGATGTAAATTCCATTCATCGAAACTGCTTTGCCATAAATCATTTTATTAAAAGAGAAAATACAACTATTATCCTTTATTGAAAATGCAAAACCGTCTTTAGCAAGTACGGAAACAGAAATAATATTCTTAGATAAACTGGGTACATAGTAACAGTTATTTAAAGATAACTCAAAACCACTAGGGAGTTGGATTACATATGTTCCCTTCGAGGCAAAATGACAACTCGTGCTCCATTCCGACTCGCAGTCCACATCACCTTTTTCGAGAGGTATGATGTTCTTTAGGCCCTGCAAATGATTACACAGATGAGAACCACAACCAGTATCTAGTACCTAAGTTCCGAAACTTGCATGGTTAATCTCAATCATATGAATATAAGATGACATACCAACGGGAACGATGCGGCCTGCCTTGATGTCCTCACGGTAGACGAGACAGTTCCTCCTCCAATGTCCAGTCTTGTGACAATGGTGGAACTCTATGTCACCGTCCTTGCTCTTTGTCTTGCCCTGTGAGCCACTAGTCTCACCAGGCGCACTCTTACCGTTTCCTGGCTTCTTAAACTTTGGCTTACCTACAGTTAGGTCGCCATGAGCCTTGCCCTTACCTTTACCTTTGTAAATCGTGAGAACATCCTGCTTCACGCTCCCACTCATTTTCATATCCTTCTCGGTCTGTACGAGAAGGGAGTGTAGCTCATGAGGACTCCTTTTCAAGTCATTCATGTAGTAGTTCGCCTTGAAAAGGGCAAAACTATCGTGAAGAGAATGAAGCATTCGGTCAATGACAATGCTCTCACTGATTTTACAATTCAGTGCCTCCAGCTTCTCGACATTCTCAATCATGTGAAGAATGTGTGGGCTAACCAGTTGGCCCTTCTGGAGTTTCGCATCAAAGAAGCGACAGGTATGCTCATATGTAACGATTCTCGGTGCCTTTGAGAACTCGTTAGTGAGCGTGGTGAAAATCTTGTTTGCACCTTGGGCAATGAAGCGTCTCTGCAAATTGGTTTCCATTGCAAAGATGAGTACGTTCTTTATCGCACCCGCTTCCATAACGAAATCACTATAAGCGAGTGACTCGTTGACTCCGCATTTGGGCTGGGTTGACCGGTATTGGCTCGATTAAATACCCGAGCTTACCGTCCCGCAGCGATGCGATATTCCGTAGTGCCGCCTCCCAGTCCGCAAAATTGGACCCATCATTCTTCAGTCGAGTGGACTGATTCATTTGGTCCATAAACATGTTTAGCCAGGACGAACGATCTAGTGTGGCACTAGGCATTGGGATTGCGTTATTTCCAGCCATTTGTTGTAACAGTATTTTTGATAATAATCGTGTTCTACACTGCGAAAGAAGAATAAAAATAATAAGCATGTGCATCATTTTGATTTTAAGTCTAATGAACTAATGTCATAACGCGAAGACTCAAAACATTTATACAATTGACCTCCCTCAAGAATTATATAAATGACCCCAAGACTCAATTCTCTGCAAATTGATAAGCTAACCTTTTAGCTAATTCTACCGTTAGAATTCTTGGTCGATAAATTTCTATAAATTCTATCTTTAGTCCATCATAATCACGAGAAACTCTTCGGACTATGATGTTGAGGTAAACTAAGTCAACACAACTACTTACCCAACGTAGAAGAGGTCATATTAGGCCTACCAACAAAGAAGGGATTCATAGATGTTTGCCCTTATAAAGACTAATCTCAATTTCCGCTTTAGAGGATGATCCCATCAACTTTATTTAAATTCATTTTAAGTGAACTATAATCTAGCATGCAAGAATGATTAAACTAAGGTGATGGCTTAAAGACTGTGACATCTGCATGTCCATGAAAACTAACATACAACCTATACGAGTCAATTTTCATGCATTTTAGAAGTAGGTGGTTTGGTTTTAGGCGGAATATGATGCAATTACTAACATGTGAATGAAAAGCAATAATAATGAAAAACGTAAAAAATAGTAAAAGTCCTAGTGTGGCCTATCCTATCAAAATGAACAATAAATACAAGTTTGTGTAGATACCTCATTTCTGCACCTCTCGCAAACCACCCGGTGATGATTGGGCCGCATGTTTGGTACGCGGGACGATTTGTGACAGTTCGTAAGATTATCGTCAAGTGATTGCTCAAATATTAATATCTACCTCTTAGTTGTCATCTACGTGCCGATACGGTCGTTTTGACAATAATTAGAGTACATTCGGAGTCCGGGCCTAAAACCGTCTCCATTTTCTGATAAACCGTTAAATCCCGAGTCGAATGTTGGAATGTTAGGATATTTCTATTCCATATTTCATAAATTTTATCTTTTGGTAAACAATTTCTCGTAATATTCACATAAGATATTAAGGAAAACCGAATTATTTCCGTCCTACCATAACTCAAACACGGAAATCTTTCTTCCGCAGGAGGAAACCACTTGGGAACAGACGCGGCAGCAGTCTTTGCGCCTCTTCCAAGAGACGCGATTCTTCTTTGCGCCACTTCCCTGTGCCCTTTCTGCGTATTTCTCGTATCTTTTTCATATCTTTCCGAGATTCACTTCCAAAGAGTCTCCGAAACCCTAATTCCTCCACGTGATTAGTATAAATAGGAGCCTTCGCTCCTCATATTTCTCACGCGAGTGTCCGCCCTTCTCTTCTCCTTTTGCATTCTAGACTTTGTTCTTACTTTTTGGCGTCTACGTGCTTGAACTTTCGACCACGTAAGCTCGGATCCTTCTGAGTACCAGCCTCCCCGTTTGCATGACCGACCAATTTGAGCAACTCCACATCAATCAACTTAATTAACTTAATCGTTTTCCTCTTACGAGGGCACTTTCTTTGCATTCGCGTCGAGCATCACTAATCGATATCTTAGTCCTTCTCGTTTCGTCAACATGTAAGTCTGAGGGTGTAATCTCTCTTTTATTTATTGTATTTATTTATTGTATCATCATCAATTGTAAGGTTTATGTTGAAAATACCGTTAAAACCGATTTCTAAAACCATGCTTTAAAACCTATTTTTACGGATTCCCAGTAGATAACCGTCGAGAAAGGACGCAGCAACTGCTGCGCCTCTTCGAAGGAGCGCAGTTCCTGCTGCGCCTCTTCGTGAGGCTGCCGCAGTTCCTGCTTCCTTTCTTCTTCGTTCGTCCTCTGTTGTTCGTCAAGTTTTTCTTATTTGTTTCGTTTGTTTGTTAATTCTTCATCATGATAGCATATAATTCACATGTATATCATTAATCATCATCATTAATATGTTTTAATCATCACAAATCCGACTTAAATCCCAAATAATCCAATATTTGCGGGTTTTCGTCATTAAATTCAATCCCGGGTTATAGAGATTCAATTCATTCAATATTGGGTTTCTGAAATTCGTCTTTGATATAGTTTTCATCTGTCTTTGTCATATTTATCGCATATTCGTCATTAGTCCATCGTATTTAACTTAATTAATTGATTTAGTTTGTTAATTTGTTAATAATTCTCATTAATCTTATATTAATTCGTTTAATTCCGTTTCATCCATGTTTTATTGTTTTCATGACCCATTCATATGTTAAATAACCTACTAATCACTTTCATCCGAGTAAATAATTTAATTGATCATTAAATCACCAATTAATATTAACAACACGCAATTCCGGCTTCACAGCCAGAATTCAGGTCAGGAACAGATGCAGCAACTGCTGCGCCTATTCCAAAGGACGCAGCTCTGCAGCGCCTGTTCCGGGTTGAATTTTGTCCCTGAACTCCGTTGTTGCTTGACCTAGTTTGTTTAGCTTACGTATAATTGACTATTAATCGTATTGTCACCTCCTGATCTGTTCGTAATTCTTTCTTTTATTCTTTTTCTCAAATTATCCGTTTTAAAGGTATTTTCGACATAAATTGCCTATTCCATTGTAATTATTGTAATTTTCATTATTGTAATTCATAATTATTGTATTTCTTGTATCATTTGTATGTTTTCACATGTAATTGAACATTAAATCCTACTTCGACCCAATTGTATGCTAATTACATGTTTACCGACTTAGTATTAATTCTCACATGCTAGGATTAAAACTTGGATGTTGCATTGCATGCATATAATCGACGATATATCAAGTATGAATAAATTCCCTAATCATTAGTAGAGGCCGCTATCGAGGCGGGCGGGATTAGGTGTTCGATCAAAAGAGCTTCCTAATACGTACCCTCACCCCTTACTCCAGATATCTGTGAACACCCGTGTTCATTGGCATCCACGAGAGTCATTCTAGACATAGAATGCTAAGGGTAACGATTGCTTAGTGTTCATGTCTCTACTTTGTGTCTTGACATGGCACGAGGTATTCGAACGGTTCCAATTTCCCATAAAAATTGGTGGCGACTCCATACAAAAATGCAAACGCTTGTTTCTCTTTTCCTCCCAAGCGCCCCCGTGGGCCCCCGCTGTCCACGTTTGGCGACTTCCGCTGAGGATAATACACTTACGTGTAGCAAGGGTGAAACTTGAACAAGGTTAGGGAATAGTTTGTACAAGACAATTGTCGGTTTTCATAACTCGGTCTTCCTAGATCGTTTTATTCGGCCTTCCTAGGCCCAACCCAACCCATTCGACCAATCGTCCCGTCTAAACGGTCCTAATTCTTATTTGGGCCTAAGGATGGATAGCGATTGACGTCATCCATACCATGATGCCTACTCTTGTTTGTATCAAGGGCCTTCACTACTTGAGGAAATGGACTAGGAATCGGCCTTACTCTTGTTTGGTACGAGCCTCTCCACAGACTTCGGGTTTGATGGTTCGGTATGGCAACCCACCCTTTAAACCAAAACCCTTTTAAATGCACTCAGCATCCCGTTATAATGCTTGTATAAATGTTTGTACCTTACGTGATCACCACTTCTAAACAAAACCATGACGATTTTTTCAAATCAAAACCCATTTTGAAACAAAATTTCGAAATAGGCTTTCAATTAGCGTAAAATCCGGTCAAAACTCTGTCCGTTTGTCGTGTCAAAATTCGGGCCACAAGCCCATTTCAAAACCTCACTTCGAGTCCACTCCTACAACTAAACTACAGTTGACTAGGATACACATTTTCAAAAACCTTGTCTTTCTTCAAAGCTCACTCAACACAAGTGGCACACACCCACTTCACAAGTCAAAACATTTCTTTCTTTTAGCAAGTGTGTTAGAATGGTTGATCGTGTTTTGATTCGTCGCCGATCTCTTATCCAGTTTTCAAGATGCCCGGATCAAGTGATGAAACAAACCTCCACCAACTTCAAGATGGTAATGATCGAATCCTAGCCGCGCTAGCCCAAATGCAAGTCACCCAAGACCAAGTCTATGACCGCCTTGAACTCATTGAAGGCCGTATCTATGCCGTAGAGGGAAGATTGCCCCCTCATGAAAGTGAAGTAATAGGTGACTCTGATAATGAATCCAAAGATGAAAATCCTCTCATGGGGATGACTGTAGCTGAGAAAAGACTCCAATACTTAGAGGAGCAATTAATGTACCTTAAGGGGGATGACATTTATAGGGAGAACAATCGCAAGTATGAGGCCGTCAATTTCAAATTACCAACTAACTTCAATATGACGGATATCCCTAAGTGCAAGGGACACGAGAACCCTTTGAACCACATCCGTGCCTTCAAGGATTACATGTCTATCAATGGCATCAAACCCGAGATGTTCTTAAGGATCTTTCCTTCATCTCTTGACACCATCCCGAAGCAATGGTTCTACTCCTTAGATCACAAGAAGGTCGCTACTTGAGAAGACGCCGCAATCGAGTTCTCTAAACAATATGCGGATAATGCCGAGATCCAAGTCAACATGCGTACTCTAGAGGTTCTTACCCAAAATGACAAAGAAGGATTCACCGACTTCCTAAGTAGGTGGAGGAAGACTAGCACCCAGCTAGTTGAACGCCCGGATGAGGCTACCCTTGTGGAAAAGTTTGTGGATAATCTCAAACCCATCTATGCCAATCATTTGAGATACCAAAACATCAAAACTTTCAAGGACTGAAACAGCTTAAAGATATTTGCACTAAACCCTGGAGTGTGTGTGGGGACTTCAACTCCTTACTTAATTATAATGAGAGGCTTGGTAGTGATGTGAATGGGAATGAACTCAGAGACTTTAGGCATTGTGTGAATTACTGTGAAGTAACTGATATTCAAGCTCATGGATCGTTCTTCACTTGGAACAATAAGCACGAGCCTGATACTAGAGTATTCTCAAGAATTGACAGATTTCTAGTTACTATTGATTGGATGTTCCTTTACCCTGATAGCTACGCTTACTTCATGAATGAGGGCACGTTTGATCATTGTCCTTGCATTTGCTATAGGAAAGTTGATGCTCCTACCAGGAAATCTTCCTTTAGGTATTTTAACATGTGGAGTCTTGCTCCTAACTTTCAGTCTATCATTCAGAGGGAATGGGCTAAGGAGGTCAAGGGTGTAAAAATGTATCAGGTAGTTACCAAGCTCAGGAATCTTAAGTTACCTTTGAGGACCCTGAACAAGAACACTTTCTCTGATGTGGAACGTACTGCTGATATGGCCAGAGTCATTTTAGATGACTTACAAACTCAGCTACATTTTAGTCCTTATGATACTCATATCAGTCATGCTGAGAGAGAGGCTGCTGATTCCTATTCCTTGCTCCAGAAAGCAAAATCAAGTTATTTGCAGCAGAAAGCTAAAGCTGATTGGCTTAAAGGGAGTGATGAAAATTCCAGATTTTTCCATAGTCAGATCAAACAAAGGCAGATTAGTAACAAAATTTTCCAGATAAAGGATGTTCAAGGAGTCTTACATCAGGATCCTCAGGCTATTGAGCAAGCTTTTTTGAATTATTATGAGGGGTTACTGGGGACGAGTGCTCCCACTGTTAAGGTTCACAAAGCTACTGTTAGAACTGGGAGTGTTGTTGATGATCAAATGGCCCAAAGGCTTTTGAGACCTGTCACACCTGAGGAGATCAAGACCTGCTTCTTTTCTATCCCATCCAATAAGAGTCCTGGACCTGACGGCTATTCTAGCCAATTTTTTAAAGACTCTTGGGACATTGTGGGGCCTGAAATCTGTGCTGCTATCTCTGATTTCTTCATATCTGGCCAACTTTTGAAGCAATTAAACACTACCAACATTACTCTTATTCCCAAAACCAACAATCCTACTAGTGTCCTTGAATTTAGACCTATTGCTTGCTGCAATACAATCTACAAATGTATTGCCAAACTCTTATGTTCTAGATTGGGGGATGTGCTACCTCAGGTAGTTAGTGTCAACCAAGGAGGCTTCATCAAAGGGAGGAACATTGTTGAAAATGTTCTCATCTGCCAAGACATAGTGAGACTTTACAATAGGAAAGTTGCTTCTCCTCGGTGTCTTCTTAAAATTGATTTAAAGAAGGCCTATGATAGTGTTGAATGGGACTTCCTTCTGCAAATGCTCACCTATATGAAGTTTCCTAAAAAATTCATTGGGTGGATTATGAGTTGTGTAACCTCTCCTACTTACTCTTTAACTCTTAATGGCAACTCTTTTGGATTTTTCAAAGGAAAAAGGGGTCTCAGGCAAGGAGATCCCTTGTCTCCTCTTCTCTTCACCTTGTGCATGGATTATTTGTCTAGGATTCTCAATGTTGTGGGTCAACAGGATGATTTTAGATTTCACCCTATGTGTGGGCCTCTGAAGTTGAATCACTTACTTTTTGCGGATGATCTTCTTCTCTTTTCCAAAGGGACTGCAAACTCTATCATGTGGATGTTGAGATCTTTTGCAACATTCTCGGCTGCTTCTGGTTTGTGCTTGAACAAGGAGAAGACTGAAATCTACTTCAATGGTGTACCTGAACTGATTATGGCTGATGTTCTTCAAGTATCAGGTTTCAGGAAAGGTAACCTTCCCTTCAAATATCTGGGGATTCCCATCTCCTTTAAGAAGCTCACTAAGAATGAAGGAAGGAAGCTTACTGACAAAATTACTGCCAGAATTAGATCTTGGGGGGCAACCCACCTTTCATATGCTGGCAGACTCACTTTGGTGACTACAGTGCTACAGTCACTTCATTCCTACTGGTCAACCATATTTTTCATTCCTAATAGTATCATGAACAGAATTGATAGCATTTGCAGGAACTTCCTATGGGGGGGTAAAGATACATATTGGCGTGCCCCTGCTGTGGGGTGGGATCAATGTTGTGTACCAAAAAGTGAGGGAGGATTAGGGCTCAAACATTCGAAAAATTGGAACAAGGCTCTGTTAGGCAAATATATTTGGTGGATTGCGTCTAAGAAGGATCATTTGTGGGTCAAATGGATCTCTCATGTTTATTTGAAAGGTGTGCACTAGACTAACTATAATCCTCCTACTGATTGTAGTTGGTCTTGGAAAAAAATCGCTCATCTTATGTGCATCTTTAAATCTGCGTATACTACAGGTTCTTGGCTTGGTAAACATACTGACTATACTGTGATTGAAGGCTGCAATTGGCTGAGATGCCCTGGCCCAACTGTTAGCTGGTATAAACTCTGCTGGAATTCTTTGAATATCCCAAAGACATCGTTCATCTTCTGGATTTATAAGCTTGGTAGACTTCTCACTAAGGATCGCCTGGTTCGTATGGGAGGAGGGTCTGACCTGAAGTGTTTCCTCTGTTCTACTGAGGATGAGAGCCATGATCATCTTTATAATGACTGTGAGTTTAGTTCTAGATGTATTACTCTACTGCAACTGAAACTTAATGTCCAGTTCAATCCTAGGGAGTTGCTTGAATGGAATAGAAGAGGGAGAAGAAGAAGCATTCTAATTAGGAGGATCATCTGTGCTTGTCACATTCACTTGATATACTTGATCTGGCGTGTAAGAAATCAGGCAAGGCTCTTCTCTAAAGTACTTCACCCTACTGTGCTCATCAAGACCTTGATTTCAGATGTTTGTACTCGGTTTTTTGCAAGGAATACGTCCAAGTTGACTAGAGAGGAAGAAAGTTGGTTGCAGAACATTAGATAGTCTTTTGTATCCTCTGTTTGTGCATGGTTGCTTTGTATAGGTTATACCTTAGATACATTATGAGTTATACTCCATTTTTGTACTCCTTTTGAGATGATGATTAATATACTTAACCTTTCCCAAAAAAAAAAAAAAAAAAAAAAAAAAAAACTTTCAAGGACTTAACCGTACTAGGGACAAGGATTGAAGATGACATCCGTAAAGGACTCTTGTCCAAAACGGTAGGTCGAGGATATCAAGGGTCCACAAGTCATTCATACGGCTCTACTAGCAAGACCGACGAAGTTAACCTTCTCGAGCCATCCAAGAAAAGCACCCCACCAAGGAAATTCACAAATCTTGGGGACACTTACTCCAACGCTCTAAAAAGATTAATGAAGCAAGGTAAACTCCAACCCATTGGACCTACTCCCGAACCCGAAAGAAAATCCAAATTCTGGGACGAGAACTCGTACTGTGAATACCATAGGGGCAAGGGGCACGACACAGAAAAATGCTACAAGTTGAAAAATGTGCTTCAAGACATGATTGAAGATGGTCGACTACCAATACCACCGGGAGGTAAACCCAACAACACTGAGAATCCTCTTGGAGTTCTGGTGATTACAAGTGACGAATCTACCTTAGATTGCTCACATCTCATCTCCCCGAAAGAAGAGGTCATTAATGGGATATGGACGGATAGTGAGGAGGATGTCTATCTCCAAGATCTTCCCTTAATAAAAAGCGCCGAAAGCATCATAGATGAGATCATTGCCACGCTTGGGATCACAGAAACCAACGCAAGACAGCAAAAAGGATGGAGAAAATCAATCAAATGGACCAACAATCAAGGAAGACTCTTCAAACTCACCACTGGAGAAGGAGAGATGTTCAAAGGAGAACCAGAAGACGATGAGTTCGAGTCGGAGTCGGAGTCAGAGTCGGAGTCTAGAGAAGTCATTAGAGAGTCTACTTCTGTCGTCATCCCCACTCCCTTTGTATCTCCTAGCTTAGCCTCGAGTAGTCACAGTAGTTCGGGAAATGCCCCAACCACTGTCCATTTGCCGCCACTGACCATGGATCAGTTGGCTTCTTTGTTTCAACTTTACTCAAATTTTAATATGAATAAATCAGGTTCTGCTTACTCTTTGTGTTATCTTGAGTGCAATTCTGTTTACGATGATACTGAGGATGACCAAGACCCAGACTCGATCGAAATACCTCCCTACGTAGCCAAAGAAATACTACAAGAAGGGGAAGGAGGACCAGTAATAGAGGACACCGAACCCATCAATGTAGGAACCGAACTAGAACCCCAAGAACTTAGGATAGGGACTACCTTGAGCTCTACCGAAAGGGCCGATTTCATAGACCTCCTAAATGAATTCAAAGACGTTTTCGCTTGGTCTTACAAAGACATGTCAGGGATCGACAGGGATATCGCCGAACATAAGATTCCGATTAAGCCAGGTTTCAAACCTGTAAAACACAAGCTTCGACGAATGAGAACAGAATGGGCTCTAAAGATTAAGGAAGAAGTTGACAAACAATTCAAAGCCGGGTTCATCAAAGTTTCCGAGTATTCTGACTGGGTAGCTAACATAGTACCCGTACCCAAAAAGGATGGGAGAATCCGTGTTTGTGTTGACTTTAGGGACTTAAACAAAGCAAGTCCAAAAGATGACTTCCCTCTACCTCACATCGACATATTGGTGGACAATACTGCGGACCACGCGTTACTATCCTTCATGTATGGATATGCGGGTTATAACCAAATCAAGATGGCCATGGAAGATAGGCATAAGACCGCCTTTGTCACCCAATGGGGAACCTATTGTTATACGGTAATGCCGTTTGGATTGATCAACGCCGAAGCTACATATTAACGCACAGCAACCACACTCCTACATGACATGATGCACAAAGAAGTTGAGGTATACGTAGATGACATGATTGTCAAATCCAAGGAAAGAGAGGGACATATTGCGAACCTTCGCAAGTTCTTCGCAAGGCTACGAAAGTACAACGTGAGGCTCAATCCTCAGAAATGCACATTCGGGGTAACATCTGGCAAACTCCTGGGATACGTTGTTAGCCAACGAGGTATAGAAATAGATCCTTCCAAAATCAAAGCTCTGATCGAAATGCCACAACCTCAAACAGAAAAAGAAGTCAGAGGATTCCTGGGAAAAGTACAATATATAAGTCGATTCATATCGAAACTTACGATGATTTGTGAGCCCATCTTCAAGAAACTCAACAAAATAGACCACACCATGTGGGATGATGATTGTCAAAAGGCATTCGACCGAATCAAGGAGATATTGGCTAAACCACCAGTGCTCATGCCACCACAACGAGATCAACCTCTTGGTTTATATCTCACAAGAACCGCAAAACGGCCATGGGTGCCATGTTTGGCTCAAATGTAGGAAGTGAAGAAAGAGCTATCTACTATCTTAGTAAGAAGTTCTTGGAGTACGAGTGCAAATACTCACAACTCGAAAAGACATGCCTCGCTCTTGTGTGGGCAACGAAGAAGCTACGCCATTACATGCTTAGCTACTCCGTCAAAATATACTCCAAAATGGATCCAGTCAAATACCTCTTCGAGAAACCCGTCCTCAACGGACGTCTAGCAAGATGGACCCTGATGCTCTCAGAATTCGACCTCAAATATGTGCCACTGAAAGTTATAAAAGGTCGCGCCGTCGCCGAATTTTTCGCAGAAAATCCTATCAATGACGCACAAACAATAGATACTTGGTCACTTCCAGACGAGGATATACTCCAAACTGATGTAGACTCCTGGGACCTGTACTTTGATGGAGCATCGAACTTAAGAGGATTCGGAATAGGAGTGTTGCTCATTTCTCCTAAAGGCAAGCATACACCAATTGCTGTCACACTCGACTTCGAGGTGACAAACAATGCTGCAGAATACGAAGCTTGTCTCATTAGACTACAAGCGACAGTGAGCTTAGGCATTAAAAACCTCCGAGTACATGGGGATTCATCACTGATCATCAACCAAGTTACAGGATCTTGGAAAATCCGAAGCGAAAGCCTCGCACCTTATCAGGCTAGAATAGACCAAGTCGTTCAATTCTTTGATCACGTAACCTACCTACACCTACCTCGGGAAGAAAATCAATTTGCAGACGCTCTTGCGAAACTTGCATCTCTGATTAATATGCCGGATCACATGATGGAAATGCCTTTGTGCGTCGAACGACGGTCAGAGCCGGCTTATGTCCACCAAATCACCGATGAAGAAGAGATCGCGCAGGAACCCTGGTTCCAAGCAATCCTGAACTTTAAGCTTAATGGTATCTATCCACCGGATATGGACAAGAGGGGACAACGTGCTATACGCCTGCTAGCTTCCCAATACGTTCTCATGCAAGGAGAATTGTACAAAAGAACACCTCTTGGTGTAGTCCTACGTTGCCTTGATCATTCACAGGCACGAAAGGTGATGGAAGAAGTCCACGACGGAGAATGCGGTCCTCACATGAGTGGGCCTATGATGGCAAAGAAGATCACACGTCTGGGGTATTATTGGACCACAATGGAATCCGATTGCATCAAATACGTAAGACATTGCCACAATTGCCAAATCTTCGGGAATGTACAACATGTCCCTCCTTCATTGCTCTATACAATGACATCCCCTTGGCCATTTTCTGCATGGGGAATTGACATAATCGGGAAGATAACTGTAGGAACAGGAGGTCACTGTTTCATTCTAGTAGCAATTGACTATTTCACCAAATGGGTAGAAGCGGCTTCCTACACTAGTCTTACAGCTAAAAATGTGGCAAAGTTCATACAAAACAACATCATCTGTCGATATGGTTGCCCACATGAAATCATTAGTGACAATGGATCACATTTCCAAGCTGAGACCGAGCAATTGCTAGCCGAATACAAGATTAAGCATCACCACTCTTCGCCATATAGACCACAGACTAACAGCGCGGTAGAGGCGGCAAACAAGAATGTTGTCACAATTCTCAAGAAAATGATTGACAACTATAGAGATTGGCCAAGCAAGATACCCTTTACTTTGTGGGGGTATCGTACATCTGTTAGGACGCCCACTGGGGCCACTCCTTTCTATTTGACATACGGCATGGAAGCTGTACAACCAGTCGAGCTAGAAATACCATCCTTGCGTATTTTACTAGAAAGTCAAATCCCGGAAGCCGATTGGAAAAAGGATAGATATGAAGAACTCATCCTCCTGGATGAACGTAGACTACGCGCCTTACATAATGTCCAAACATATCAAGCACGTATCAAGCGAGCTTTCAACAAAAGGGTTAGGCCAAGAAACATCAAAGAGGGAGACTTAGTGCTCAAATCGGTTAGAGCTCTTTTACCTGTTGACCCACGAGGAAAATTCAAACCTAATTGGGCCGGACCATTTCTAGTCAAATCCATACTCCCAGGGGGTGCGGTTAGAATCACAGACCTAGACGGGAATGAGTTTTCAAACCCAACAAACCTTGACCAACTAAAACGGTATTATGCCTAGAATAGGAGCGAAAACGCGCCTCACGTAACCCCACGTGTCGCTCTTGTGGCACTAAATAAACGGCCCCTGGCCAAGCTGAAATAAGCTAAATGTCACTGTGCTCTTGCATTTTGACAAATTTGTCATCCTCGTATCATCAAATAAACTAAATTCGCACCTTCAGAGTAAGCAAAAGCTCATGCTTATTTTCTACGTTCATTACAAGCTCTTGCTTAGAACAATTATTCTTTTACATTTACTCGAACTACGCGCAAGGGTTTGATTTCACTTTTTTAAGTGAATACGTAGGTAATCCTTCACAGGATTCAACCCGTTATATCTAAAATGTAAATAGAAGGACATTTGCATTGCATTTGAAATTCGACAAGAATAATAAATAGAAAATCACAACGGTTTCATAACCATTTAACCTTTTTTATTTCATTCATTTTCTGATAATAATAGTACGCTACATAATAAAATAGAATAGGCTAGGATTCTAAAAACCCCACCTTTTTTATTACAACAACAAATAATAATAATAATCAAATAATAAATAAAGACTCGGGTTATTCCTCCATCTTCCCCTTGCCCTTGTCATTCTTGTCATATTTCTTGTCACGACCCCGAGCCGGACGCTCTTGCGCCACTTCAGACCTAATCACCAACGGTCTTTCTCGAGGCCTAGACTTTCCATTCTTGGCAATCACCATTTCCGCGACAGGAGTAGTCTTTGGTTTCTTCGAAGGATGAACAACTTGAAACCCGGCTTTTTCTTCTCCCTCTGTCAGGTTCTTCTCTTTCTCTCCCTCGTGCATCTTGTAGTCAACAGGCTCGCGTTTCCTCAGTCTCTCGCGCTCTTCCGAAGTAGTAGCCTTTCTCCATCTCAGATAAGAATCCGACACCCACAAGGCATTAGCAGAGAAATTCAAGAACCACATGTTTCTTTGGGCCCATTTAATGGCCCACTCTCTTCGGCTCTCTGTAGTAAGCGCCATAGCAGTCTGCGGGACGGTGTCAAGCCTCGGTATCGTCTGTTTCAGCCCAACTTGTCTCATCAGCCTTTCCGGGTAGATGCACACCATAAACTCCAATCCAGGAATGCGCACGGACCTAGTGAGATCCAAAGAAGACACTCCAGTGACAGATTTGAGGTGCCACCATGGTACGACCCACCTAATCAACGGGCCATCGTCGCTCTTCAGCTGTTCTTCCAATAATCACAGACCCGAGTGAAGTCCACCATGTACAACCTCGTCCTCATCGCAATCGAGCGGGCATGATAGGAAAGCACATGAACTGGGGGCTCGATCAATCGGAGCCGTTCCATAAGCCAAACCTACCAAAAGCGGGTATTAGACATTAAAAAAAAAAAAAAAAAACGTCTTTTACCCGGAAGGACGGGGCTTCCCAAATACGGCAGATCGCGGTTGGATTTCCTACTATCCAAGCCCAAAATAATCTCCCCTAAGCATAAGCAAGTGGGCTCTGCGCGGCTCCATCCGCTCAACAAGGCCCAAAAGACGGGGATCACCTCTCAAGTCTTCATCAACGTGCCCTTGGAAGACATACACATGCAACAAGCAAAAGCCAAATGCCCTCCGCCTAGCAACATGAGAAACGGTGGGGTCGGCTCTGTTGATGAATCGATCTATGAAGACCAGCATCCTCACGCCTTTCGAGGTAACTAAACGGTCCACCTCAAGTCTAGTCAATCCAAGCAAGTCTCTAAATTTGCTCTTGTACCCTTGCGAAGTAGAAGGAATGGCAGGCAAATGTTCGGGATCCCACCCACCAATAGCAGCAATTTCTTCAGGAAATGGGCAAATATCACCTCCAGGGAACGCAAAGACATGGTAATTCGGGTCCCAATAGTCAAGGCAAGCATCCAAGAACGGTTTAACAACCTTGATGAGCTTTAAACTCAACAAAGACCCAAAATTATAAGCACCCATATCATGCTTCTCCATATTCGAAAATTCGTTGGTCCATTCCTTCAAGCGGATCTCCAAAGTATTCATGATGAAAAATTTTCTTTTGAGAATTTTATGTAAATAGACGAAGAAGAGACGGAAGAATTATGTGAATAAAAGCTCCATCGACGTCTCTATTTATACTAATTTCTGTTTCCAAAAATCCGTCAGAGCAGGACACCTTGGGAACAAGCGCAGCACCTGCTGCGCCTCTTCAAAGGGACGCAGCTCTTGCTGCGCCTCTTCCTCAGCTTCACTTCTGTGATTTTCCGCGGTGGATCTTTCCTAATTCCGTGACGTTAATTTCCTATTCCTATGGGTTATTATTTTGGTAAATACGAGAAGATTACCATGTTTCAGGTTTCCTAATTTCGCGGGCACGCATTTCAAGGCGACATCGACATTTTTGCCATTTTATCACACTTGTATATTTTCATTTTAGGAAATAATTTTCATTTTAATTCATCATTTTAGAGAATAATTTTCGTTTTTAATATTTCTCATTTAATTCATTTATTTCACCGAATCTCAACATTTACATATTAATTTCAATTTCTTAATTTCATTTCTACATTTCTAACTTATAGATTTCTTTTTTTTTCTTTTTTAGGGGGTAACCCTCCCTACCGTCCGGTCATTTCCGGCAAAATTTTTGCATTTTTGCATTCTTTTGAGTCTCTCATTTTGCGCTAATTAAGGCCATATGTATATATAAATGTATGCTTTGCGTGTTTTCTATGTAAATTTCGGCAGCATGACGGCGTAAACCGTCATCTACCAAACCTGTTCAAAACTAACCTGCAGATACAAGCAACATAACCCAGCAGCAAAGGCACTCAGGCCGTCGTATATACACCAAACAAGGGAAATGTACAACAAACTGGGGGCTCGAGCCCCAAACAAAGTCCAAAAATGCTCAAAATCAATGTCCAAATGTACAATTGTACAAAGTACGGCCAACAAACAAAAAAACTACACAAAACTACTGATGGGCGCCCTCCAATTCTGCAACTCTCGCCGCAAGAACGGCGATCTCGGCGTCCCGAACCTCGAGCTCCCTCAACAAGCGAGCTGTCTCCTCCCGAGACTGGGTCAACTCTCGCTCCAGCTCGTGGTCACCCTGTAAACAATAAATTGGCTCATGTCAATCGATTCAAGCAAAATCGGAAAATCAAAATCAAAAATGAAATGGGCATAAGGTTCATACCTGACGACCTCGACCGCCGACAAGTGCCTCGACGGCAGTAGCTCGCAGCCGGTTGGCCACCCTCCACAACGCCACGAACCGAGACGGCGCAACCTGCATTTTCAAAAAGAAATTCTCAACAATTGAACAAACTCAATCAAATGTGTTCTTACACGAAAGTTATACAAGTTAGAGGCTCACCCTCCGAATCAGATGTTGCCAATCGTCCAGGCCAGCATCCGTCACAGCTACGTCAAAGTCACGCAGCTCGGAGATCGTCGTCCTCCCGGTCGCGTCAGTGTACTCGAGGGTCTCGGGGAACACTAGGGGCTCGATGCCCGCCGCCTCGACCTCCTGCAAAGACAAATGGTTCTCGTTAATCGATGATCTTTCATCATGAATCTCAAAATCGAATCAAGAGGAAAAGTAAAAGATGCTCACCACTACCGGCCAGTACGCCAACCTCCCGTAGAGGAACGCTGAGTAGTCCTCGCCAGGCAGAAGGAGGGCGTCACCACTGGCACCAGCCAAGTTCGCCTCTCTCTCAGCCTCAGAAGGCTCCCTAAACATCGTCCTGGGAGGATCGACGGGAACCGTCAACACGTCCCGAAAGCACTGACGAGCCAAGCGCTCGCCCAAGTACCACACAGGACCCATCGACGTCCTCAACAGCAGTCGGCTCGGGCTCCTAGGCCGAAGGACCTCAGCCATGAAAGGAGGCGCTCCAGCGTACTCCGCCCAAGGTCTGGGCACCCACTGTGACAAGATAAAAAAGGATCATTCCTATGATTAATTAAAAGCAAATATAAGAAGCACGAGTGAATATAAGTTAGATACTCACGCTGTTCAGCTGAAGAGCGTTCACGTCCCGCCGGTAGACGTTGTGAGAAGAACGCTTGCTCTTCGTCCGGCACATCACCCAATCCCTCACTACGGGATAAGCCCTCTCCAGCGGCTCCGTCCTACTGGGCGTGAGGCTCAGGAAGTAGGAGTACACCCACGCCTGTAAAGCAGAATAATCAATGACGATCGTTCGTGATTTAATAAAGAAAAGGAATTAACTTTGGTCTAAAGGAAGGTTCATACCTCCAGCAGTAGTCCAGGTCCGACAGCACCAGGAGAAGTCCCCTTCTCCATCAACTCCGGATGAACCATGGCCCTCATGAAGAGGATGAGGACCGCAAAACCAGCAGTGACCCAGTCCCAACGCCCTAGGGAACTCAGGTCAGAAAGAAAGGGAAGAAGCTTCGCCGACAGCCTCTCGCCCTTGTCTCCGAGGTAAATCGAAGACAGAAACCACCAGAGCCACAAACGAGCCCTCTGCTCATCTGTACAGGGAGGAGGAGCCGTCTCCCTCCCGTCAATCGTCACCAGCGCCGGGGTTTTCCCCGCAAAGTAGTCTCGAACGTAGGAACGGGTATCAAACCCGATCAGAACAGTGACCTTCGGCGACAAGTTCCAGCCGATCAATCTCCTCACCTTGGCCGAGTCCGCCCTCATGGCAGTCTCTGGCCACTCCACCTCTTCGGTCCCGCACGGCAGACCAGAAATCATGCCGTAGTCCTCCAGAGTGACTCCCACCTCACCGAAAGGCATGTGGAAGGTGGAAGTCGTATCCCAGAATCGGTCCAAGAAAGCGCGGACCAGGCTAAGGTTAGCCCGCAGCTTCCTCTTCGCGATGTCCCTCCAGACCTGCACCAAAGGACCGAACGCTCCACGCTCTATCATGGCCCGCTCCTCCGCCGACAGCCGCTCGTAGTGCTCCATCGTTGTCATGTATCCCGAGAACGACCTGATGTTCCCGGCCTCCTATTGTGATTTGAAACAAAAGCTATCTTTAGTTTTGAATAGAATTTGAAAGGAATTTGAACAAATGAATGAAAGAGGATGAGTAATGAGTAGTGAATTCCTATTTACCAAACTCTTCACTGTCCTGTAGGACAGGTGACCCTCTGCAGCCCACACCAGGTGCCTGCTCTCCCAAGTCTCAGCCCACGCAGGAGCACCTCTCAACTGACGACCTCCTCGCCCGACATTGGCCCGTCTCGGGGCCTCCTCCTCCTCAACAGCCTCCACCTCGTGAATCTCGTCCCCAGCAGCCATCACCGCGGCGGTAAAGGCCTGCTCCAAAGCCTCCTCGATCACGTCAGAGTCTATCTCCATGGGAGCTCTCCCAGAAGTAGAAGCCTCATCACCTGCAACATTAAAGCAAATTTAGGCCGCGTCACGTGACGACAAGCCTTTGTTAAGGGATTTTCGAGCCTTCGGAAGCCTTGAAATCGCTCTTCTTCTCGCCATCCTTGGCCATATTCCCACCTACCCGATCACTCATGTGGTAATTTAGGTCAAGTCAAGCCTAATTTGAAGCCTAGTCTCGGGTTCGAGTCAAAATTTCGGCAGCATTTCGTTATAACGGCGTTTATGCCCTAGAAAGTGTCCTGAAAAAGCTGTCACAAACCAAAATTCCGAGATGGTAGAAAGTTTACCCATCATTCAAGGACCAAATATCAAGTTTCGTCACAAATGGGCAATCCTAAGGCTATTTTCGAGGCGATTTACGGTTTAGCTGTGAAACCGTCTCAAATTTCACTCAAAGGCTCAAAACTCAATAAAAATTCGAGACAAATACATGGTTATGTTCCTAATACTACCTACTATCCATTTCTAATGTCAATTTGACAAGGCAAATGCGTTTGGGGGAAAAGCCCCAAAATTTCGATCAAATGGGTCATAAACCCTAATTTTTTCGGCTCAAAATTGGACAAATATAGACGATTAATGCAAGAATGTGTTGGAATATGTGTCCTCCGATAATAATGCGATCACGACTGTTGATCATAATGATCACATGTTTAAATCTCATTATAAAGAATACAATTGGGCAGTATTTTTACTGTCAACTGGTCAACATATATCGGTAATGATTGGCTGACTAGAGTTTGACATTACTGTCGTGCGACGGTGGTGATCAGTTGATCCCCTAGGTCATACCTATAGGGCAACACTCTTAATTGATCATTTAATTAATCGTATAATGTTACGAGTTAATTAAATTACTTGAAAATTGACGGACGATTTTGGAAGTAAAATTTACGTATCATATTGAAATGTGATTAAATGAGATACGGTCTGAGTAATCGAATTGTATCATTACTCGGATGAAATTATTGTTTAAAGAAACAATTGAAATTGAATGAATTATTATAAATACAATCTGTTGTGATTTATAATTGGTAAAATATTTTGGTACAAGTAATTATGAAATTACTAAGTCAATTTTTGTATGTGACGTATTTTTAATAATACGTTGATTTTTAATATGTTAAAAATACACAACAAATTTATGTGACATATGACATGTGACATAAGACAAAATGACAAAATAAAATGGGTTCCATTTTATTGTGTGTGCCGAAAAATAAGAGGAGGATTAAGCTAATTGTGGTTGTTTAAATTAGTGGTAAACATAATGATTGTTTGCTTTAGTAGCCATGCAACCCTATTATGCATTGTGAAGACAAATAATTGCATGCATTGGCTCCCTCCACCCCTTAGCCCACCCGGTTTTGAGAAGAGAAAAACCACTTGGTTTTTCCTCTTAATTTTACCGAATATACAATAATGTCATTGTATTATTCATTCATACTTTCACTCATCTAAAATAAGAATTCTAGAGAGATAATAAGCTTCCTTCTTCCTCTCCCATAAACCGAAAATATTAAGTGTTATATAATATTTTTGGGTCATTTTCTACAAGATTAATATTGTACTAGTTCTTATAATATTAATTTTAATTAAGAGTAAGCCTTGGGTATTAAGCTTTGGGAGAGATCCTACACTTGGATCTTAGTTCTTCCATTAAAGGAAAGCACAAGAACAAGAGAGAAAGGTGATCTCTCTTGTGCCCTTAAAACCGAAAATACAATGTAAGAATAATGTTTCTTCCTTATTTTGTTTTAATGTTTGCATGCATAAGATCACTTGTTAATTTTATGACAAATTAAATTATAACATATATGAGTATGTAAGTATATAGATCTACTTTTCCTTCAATCGGTATCAGAGCGCCTTGGTTGTTTGCATGCAAATCGGTTAAAAGTTTTTCCGAGTTATAAAGATTAACATATAAAACTTGTAAATTTTGTGTTATTATGATATATCACGAAATTAATTCATGCATGTTAAAATTTTTGGTCCTAAAATGTTTTAGGATATTTTGGTTAAATTTACGGATTTTTATTGTTCATATTATACAATAATGGCATTTAAATGTGATTTTATGAGTAAAAATGTCATTTTGGGTCTAAAATTAGCTATACTTCTAATTTTCCAGTGATTTTTGGATATATTGTCACATATATTATTTTGAGATAACCTGTAAATTTTCATAATTTTTGGACTTGTTATGCTCGAAAAATGGATTTTTCATTATTAAATTCGGATTTAGGTGAAAAATAGGTTAATATGAGTTAAATTTCGAATATGGTCATAGAAATTTAGTATGTTGTCACATGCAATTTTACAAGATGTGTGTAAAATAATGGGCTATTGTGAAGTCTTTTTGCATGATTTATGGATTTTTGAAGAAAAATAGCATAAATAGTGACATTATTAATGAAAAATTAATAAAACATAATCTATGACTAAGGAAAAATGTTATATGTTGCATTTTATTATCTTTTTCAGATCTAAAATTGAAAAGCTAATGAATATAATTTTTCCAATGTTTTTATGATTATTTTAGTTAAAACCGATAAACCGCAACATTGTTTTTCCGGAAAATTTCGAAATTTTTAACCTATGTTTTTGAACATTATGAGTGTCATGGTATTTTTCCAGAATGATCATGAGTTTAAATTTCAAATTTTGAATTTATTTGAAATTTTGTGATTTATTTGAAGTTTATAGTTTATTTTTGTAATTTTTAGTCCATTAATGAACAATTTTATAAATATAAGTTAATTATGGTCAAATTATTAGTGAAGACTAATTTTGAGTCCTAAGAGGTTAGGGTAATTAACCTATGCATAAATATGAATTTATGTAATTTTTGTGATTATAAAATGTTGAAATCACGCAAATCCGTAAAAACCGAGTAATATACCATATTGGCTAATTAAAGGCGATTTAGCATAAAATTGAGCATGTTCTTACATATTATAATGCTACATTTTCTTTATGATTGTCATAATTTTAATTTATGTAATTTTTGAATTATGTAATTTTACTTAGTATGGCCTTAGATTTTAATTGGTATTTCCCGAAATGTATGGGAATATCAATTCGGTTGTAATTTTATTGTGATCTCGTATCACCGTTTTGTAATTTAATAGATTTATTTTATTTTAGTTAAAATGTATAATAGGAAATTATGTAATTTGTTATGTAATTTTATTCATTCCGGAGTTCCCAAAGATGGATTTCTTCAAGAATGGCGATACATTAAGACGGTGTTACCTCGAGATGCGTGCCACAACCGAAGTTCAAGGGACCAATGGAGTTGGTTTCCGAATATGTAATAGTTAAATGGTTTTTCTATTTTAGGAAAGGCCATACTAGGATTTTTTTTTTATGCTTACATTTTATTTTATGTCACATGCATCGCTAAATCGCCATAACTAAAACATGCATCTTCTTTTATCGAGTTTATCGACCGTGTCAATTAAAATTATCGTAGTTCACCGCTTTAGTTCACTTAAAACGTGATAGATAATAAATTGACATGACCTCTCGCTAAAACAATTAATTGAGACATAGCCTTACCAAATAGTAGAAACCATGAAAACCTATTTCGCGAGGGAGCGCGCTCGGCCCCACCGGGGTACAAACCTTGTTACGTAGGGGAAGTGGGTGATAAATGTCTATCCACCGAATTCATGTTGATGAGGGATGTATCGGCCACACCGTACCCAAGTTAATGTGGGTTTGGATCATGGACACATTTATTCGAAATTTGGATTGAACTCAACAAAAAATTTTGATAAGGGATGTATCGGCCCCACCATGCCCTTGTCGGATGTGTTTTGGGCTAAAGATAATTGTTAATGTAATATTATCGACCAAGAGTTCTAAAAGTAGAATCGATTAAACGTTAATCCACCAAGTTATATTGATAAAGGATGAATCGGCCCCACAGTGCCTAAATCGATATGAATTTGGGTCTTGGAATCATTTATCTAGTTGGGTAGAGGTCACTAGAAAAATGCATAAAACTTGTTTAAATCATACATTTTACGAGTATTATTATTAAAACGACATTTGTTTTACTCCTTATATTTTGTTTTGTAGACCACTTCTTTTTCTCATAACAAATGGCAACACCAACACCAAACGCCACACCTCTCGCTAATACTTCATGGCTCCGATCCTTCATGGATCGATGTAAACTTGAAAAGAATGGGTCAAATTTCTCCGATTGGGATGCCCAACTCAAATTGGCCGCCCAAGGTGACGACAAGCTTCGTTACCTTACCGAGGCCTCTCCACCCGAATCTACTACTAGGTCGACCGCCGCCACTAGGGAAGCATATGAGGCTTACCAAAAGGAGTCCGCCGCAATGAAAAATGTCTTGATATTTGCGATGGAGGCGGACCTCCAGAGGAGAGCCTTTAAAATGGGCAATGCTAATGAGATTTACTCCAAACTTGTGACAATATTTTTACAAACTCCGCGGATCGTCCAATATGAGGCGGCCGCGGCATTCTTTGATCTCGACTTCAAAGGGGGCCAAAAGGTTAGCCCTCATGTGCTCAAACTTATGGAGCTTGTCGAGACCTTGAAAATTCAAAAGGTTGAAATCCCCAAAGAACTCATTGTAGATAGGATTCTACACTCTTTGTCCAAAGTCAAGGCATATGTTCAATTCCGGGTGAATTTTAACATGCAAGACAAGGATGTGTCTCTTGAGGAGTTACACAAGCTACTTGTGCAAGCCGAGAGGGACATGGGGTTAAATGTGAACCCACCAAAGGATGTGCTTAACATAAGCACTAAGAGTAAGGGGAAGTTCAAGAAGAATGGGAGAAAGGGCAAGAATCAAGCTCCCACATTCACCAAAGCTAAGACTTCTCAAGCTAGCACTTCAAAAATCAAGAAGGGTCCTCTTGATAAATGCCATTATTGTAATGGTATGGGACATTGGAAAAGAAATTGTTCCAAATACCTTGGTGATATTAAGGCTGGAAAGATCACTCCAGTAGGTAAATGACTATCCTTCTTTTATGTTTCTAATTCAACTATGGTATTATGATGCAAAGTTGTGATAATGTATCTCTCTTTTTATTGTAAATAGGGCCTCCACCAAGCAAAGACAAGGGAAAGGAAAAGCAAGCATGAGAAACCATCAAGAAGCTAGGGATAGCTTTCATGGAGCTTTGCTTTTCATTGTCTTATTTTAAATTATGTTTTGAATTTTAAAACCTTAAGTTTCCGTGTTCGACATGGAAAGGTATTTTGGATAATGGGTTGTATTTTGGATAATGGTGACTTGGTTTGCAACCCAAGTCACCCGTTTTATCGTTTTATCCGTTTGTTCTAAAATTCATGTTTAAATGCTTGCTCTTAGAAACATAAGATTATTCACTTAAAGTGATCTAATAGACAAACATAATGACGGGTTTCATTATATGTTCACATGCTTAAGGCTTGTGTATGATCATTTATAAAGTGGTGTTGAGTCTATGAACTCTCTTAAAGGTATGTCAATCACCAAGTACACATACGAAATCTAAAACTATTAGTCTATCTATGAGATAGTTCTCCTTATACTTCAACATCATTATTTGTCTCATATGCTATCTTTGAATCTATAGTGTATTTATTCTAAAGATAGAGTGGGAGAAAAATGAGGACACAACACACAAGGCAAGATAAAATTGTGTACTTGTGTAAATGAAGTTCTACGCAAGAGAGAATGATTTGAATGAAGGTATATCTATTTACATAGTATACCGAATAGATGAGATCTATGGTCTCAAGTTAGTTCTATATGACTAAAGAGACCAAGTGAAGTAATCATAAGAGTATATTCTCAAGATAACTACACGAGGAGACCAAAAGAAAGTTTTGGAAGAAAAAATGACTAATGTAAAGTCTTAACAAGTTTTTGACTAAGTTTATGAAAATTTTGACCAATAGTTTCAACCTTGAGATTTACTTAAGAGCCTAAATGAATCAAAGTCACATACTAGTTATGATCGAGTTACAAAGATTGATATACCGATATCTTCAATAGCCAAGTTTTAACCACGCAAATGTCATTACTTAACCTCATTGTGAAATGGTTAAACCTCCTTCAGAAAGGGTATTTCGAAGGACGTGTTCTAGATATTATTTATATTTGAATAATGACATTGCTACACATCATTATGACATGAGTGTGTTAGAGATTTAAAATCTCTTTCCGTAAGGTTAAGATGAGACCTCTTCGAAATAGGTATTTTGAAAGGATATGATGGGAACATATATGGTTTTATCTTAATAACTTGGCAATGCAATTTATATTTCAATTCTTGAAAAGTTTCGATTGAGAAGTCAATTTCGAAATATGTAGAATTGAGTGGGAGTTAGGAAATTGTCATGTGAAGACATGGAATTTAGTGGGAGCTATCATCCTTTGAATGTTTACAACTCATCACTCATTAAAGAATGACGAGCTAATACCTTCTTTCATAAAGAAGCATTTGAGTTTTCAATTCTAGATAAATTTGGACTATGATGAATCCAATTACGACAAGAAATATTGGATTAGTATTAAGAAATACACATCATATCAACATACACATAGGTTATTCATATAGATGAAAATGGAATTACCATTGGCAGTCATGGTCGTTCATTGAACCTATGAATGGTTGATCTCGTGATTATTAGTAACTAATGTTTCCGCCATTAGAATAATCATGCACATGTCCAATAGTGAATCATATGCATAAGAGCATGATGATTCATTGGTAAGCCACAATAGAAACGTCATGAATTCTCGAGTAGAATCCGATGAGCGATTTCGGTGTTTGTCAGAATGCTCTTATATGTGTCAAGAGGTTACGCATATTAATGAAAATCCGAGCACATGTAAGGATTTATGAGAATCCTAAATCTTTTAAGCCTAGAAAGAGAAATAAGAAGTCTTGGAAAGATACTTAGTTGAATAAGAAGTTACTCAAAACTAATCTTTCCTAACTATGCTAGGACTTGTGACAAGTGCTAGGCCAATCGTCTTGTCAAATTGTTGCAAGACTCTACAAAACATGTACCTAGTGCATTGTGTGTGGATGGAGTACTTGATCAGTACAAGTTATATCATTCACCACAAATTCGTTCGTTATGTGATAATCGATAAGGAAGTTCTTTCAAGATAAAGAACCAAAACCGTGGTCAGGAACCTTGATGTGTACTTGGTAAGGTTCATGCTATGAGAGAGAACATGAATGTAAAAGAAAATGCAAGTGTAAGAAGTTTGAACACAAGGACACATGGCATGTTAAACTTTTATTGCCATCAATAAGTGTTTACACTTACGATATACATCACAAGGTTGTAATATGATATTGACTACCCGAGTGTGATGTCGACATTTGTCGTTTGAGTTATTGTTAACTCATCTTATACATTGTTATATCCAAACGGGTTGTGGAGACAATTGAACCCCGTTAAAGTGAACACGGATTAACATTGTATTTGCCCATAGTTACTTACATGAGGTAACGTCTCGAAGTGACTAGAGTGTGATGCGATTGATGGCAAGTTCAAGTGCCATAGAGTCATGTGAGATGACTAGTCGATCACATTGACATTTGTTAGGAACATTTTGTCGGGCCTAATGACCGCTTATAGAGTTCGGCAAATTTATATAGCCTGGTCGTGGCGAGAGCTACTATAGTATTCGAATGAGTCGATTCTTTTGACTAAAGACTGTTCACCTAAGATGGCACGATTTGATTAACTTTGATTTGTGTTACTACGACCTTCGTAAATGGGGTCAAATGGGCATATTTTGGGTTATGATGGCTGTGGCTAGTCGAAGGGAATGAGTGCGATAGGAATTGTCCACCCCTAGTCAGGGTTATAACAATATCTCAGGGCCACTCGAGGAGTAATGAACTGGAAATGCGTGGCCACGCTCGGAAAGTATCTATGATAGATAAGTCCGGTCAATCAGTTATTCTCCAGATCGAGGAAACCACTCTCGATATGATCACTTGCAAGTACGACCTGAAAGACACCTTGCATTGAGTGGGAGATAGTAATAGGACAAGAGAATTGGTGACGCACACTTGTCGAGGACAAGTGGGAGATTGTTGGAATATGTGTCCTCCGACAATAATGCGATCACGACTGTTGATCATAATGATCACATGTTTAAATCTCATTATAAAGAATACAATTGGGAAGTATTTTTACTGTCAACTGGTCAACATATATCGGTAATGATTGGCTAACTAGAGTTTGACGTTATTGTCGTGCGACGGTGGTGATCAGTTGATCCCCTAGGTCATACCTATAGGGCAACACTCTTAATTGATCATTTAATTAATCGTATAATGTTACGAGTTAATTAAATTACTTGAAAATTGACGGACGATTTTGGAAGTAAAATTTACGTATCATATTGAAATGTGATTAAATGAGATACTGATGCGAGTAATCGAATTGTATCATTACTCGGATGAAATTATTGTTTAAAGAAACAATTGAAATTGAATGAATTATTATAAATACAATCTGTTGTGATTTATAATTGGTAAAATATTTTGGTACAAGTAATTATGAAATTACTAAGTCAATTTTTGTATGTGACGTATTTTTAATAATACGTTGATTTTTAATATGTTAAAAATACACAACAAATTTATGTGACATATGACATGTGACATAAGACAAAATTGACAAAATAAAATGGGTTCCATTTTATTGTGTGTGCCGAAAAATAAGAGGAGGATTAAGCTAATTGTGGTTGTTTAAATTAGTGGTAAACATAATGATCGTTTGCTTTAGTAGCCATGCAACCCTATTATGCATTGTGAAGACAAATAATTGCATGCATTGGCTCCCTCCACCCCTTAGCCAACCCGGTTTTGAGAAGAGAAAAACCACTTGGTTTTTCCTCTTAATTTTACCTAATATACAATAATGTCATTGTATTATTCATTCATACTTTCACTCATCTAAAATAAGAATTCTAGAGAGATAATAAGTTTCCTTATTCCTCTCCTATAAACCGAAAATATTAAGTGTTATATAATATTTTTGGGTCATTTTCTACAAGATTAATATTGTACTAGTTCTTATAACATTAATTTTAATTAAGAGTAAGCCTTGGGTATTAAGCTTTGGGAGAGATCCTACACTTGGATCTTAGTTCTTCCATTAAAGGAAAGCACAAGAACAAGAGAGAAAGGTGATCTCTCTTGTGCCCTTAAAACCGAAAATACAATGTAAGAATAATGTTTCTTCCTTATTTTGTTTTAATGTTTGCATGCATAAGATCACTTGTTAATTTTATGACAAATTAAATTATAACATATATGAGTATGTAAGTATATAGATCTACTTTTCCTTCAGAATGAGACACATACCTCGATTAGTCATGATTAATGCAAGCTTTTGGATCAAACCTTGGCGGAAATGGTGAAGATTTGAGAGAGAAATTGTGTGAACTGTGTTTCGAACAAATGAACATAAGCCTCCTGATTATCGCGTTTTTACGCAGAAAGAACACTTTGGGGAATAGACGCAGCAGGCGCTGCGCCTCTTCCAAGAGACGCGCGACTCTTCTTTGCGCCTCTTCCCTGTGTTCCCTCCATACGGATTTTCAAAAATTTGTTATGAGTTCGTTATTTGTGGGCCCATCTTTGGTGCGCCTCTTCCCCGATGCTATTTTATTCTTTTGGTCCGTTTGACGATTTTCTTTCGTTCCGGCCCGCATTTCCAAGCCAGCAGCAGACTGTCGCACGTTATTTATTCCTTCCAAGACCTTTTGCCCGTCGCAATGAGCATTCATTCCTTCACAGAATTCGACACACCTTCATTATGTCTCCAGCGAGAGTAAGCGGATATACTTTCCCTCTCATGACAAGAAGAATAATTCCCTATCATGTCTCCAGCGAGAGTAAGCGGACGTACTGTCCCTCTCAAGACATGAGGATTGACATCTACCTAAGCAGATTTCCTCTCAGCAGTTCCCGCCTGTGTCCTGCTACTCGCAATTGTTTCTCGAAGACTACCCAAGCAGTTTTCTCTCGGCGGCTCACTTTGTGTCACCCTGCTACCCACAATATTTCGTGTTTCCCCGCGGAGTTCGACAAAGGAGTCGTTCTTCAGAAGTTCCCAAACCAATAGAGTTCCTATACCCAAGCTTTAGTTACCCTTAAGTTGAATTTATATTTGGCCTCCTTCCCGTCAATGCTTTCCTTTAGGGCCCCATAGCCTAGCACAATCCTTATGTATCTTTTAGGTCTTAACCTTAGCTCCTATGCACCCGGAAGCATCTCGAGAAGAAGTCCCAGGTATGATCTCTTCTTATGGCTGGCGAGCCTCCTTACGTAGTCTAATGGACTTTAAACGACCCTCCCCGATAGTCGACAGACTCTAAAATGTTCCCGACGACAGGTCCTTGGCTCAGACCCCTTGAGCCGCCTCGCGTCGCCATAGTCGTCAGGTTGTAATCTTCGATTGACCTGATGGCTATACTTTGACTTTCGCCTTGTCTAAGCCTTAGTCAAAGTGGGGGCTCTGTAGATACCTCATTTCTGCACCTCTCGCAAACCACCCGGTGATGATTGGGCCGCATGTTTGGTACGCGGAACGATTTGTGACAGTTCGTAAGATTATCGTCAAGTGATTGCTCAAATATTAATATCTACCTCTTAGTTGTCATCTACGTGCCGATACGGTCGTTTTGTGATAATTAGAGTACATTCGGAGTCCGGGCCTAAAACCGTCTCCATTTTTCGATAAACCGTTAAATCCGAGTCGAGAATGTTTGGAATGTTCCGGATATTTCTATTCCATATTTCATAAATTTTATCTTTTGGTAAACAATTTCCCGTAATATTCACATAAGATATTAAGGAAAATCGAATTATTTCCGTCCTACCATAACTCAAACACGGAAATCTTTCTTCCGCAGGAGGAAACCACTTGGGAACAGACGCAGCAGGTGTTGCGCCTCTTCCAAAAGACGCAGTTGCTGCTGCGCCTCTTCCCAAGCCCTTTTCTGCGTATTTCTCGTATCTTTTTCATATCTTTCCGAGATTCACTTCCAAAGAGTCTCCGAAACCCTAATTCCTCCACGTGATTAGTATAAATAGGAGCCTTCGCTCCTCATATTTCTCACGCGAGTGTCCGCCCTTCTCTTCTCCCTTTGCATTCTAGACTTTGTTCTTACTTTTTGGCGTCTACGTGCTTGAACTTTCGACCACGTAAGTTCGGATCCTTCTGAGTACCAGCCTCCCCGTTTGCATGACCGACCAATTTGACCAACTCCACATCAATCAACTTAATTAACTTAATCGTTTTCCTCTTACGAGGGCACTTTCTTTGCATTCGCGTCGAGCATCACTAATCGATATCTTAGTCCTTCTCGTTTCGTCAACATGTAAGTCTGAGGGTGTAATCTCTCTTTTATTTATTGTATTTATTTATTGTATCATCATCAATTGTAAGGTTTATGTCGAAAATACCGTTAAAACCGATTTCTAAAACCATGCTTTAAAACCTATTTTTACGGATTCCCAGTAGATAACCGTCGAGAAAGGACGCAGCAAATGCTGCGCCTCTTCGAAGGAGCGCAGTTCCTGCTGCGCCTCTTCGTGAGGCTGCCGCAGTTCCTGCTTCCTTTCTTCTTCGTTCGTCCTCTGTTGTTCGTCAAGTTTTTCTTATTTGTTTCGTTTGTTTGTTAATTCTTCATCATGATAGCATATAATTCACATGTATATCATTAATCATCATCATTAATATGTTTTAATCATCACAAATCCGACTTAAATCCCAAATAATCAAATATTTGCGGGTTTTCGTCATTAAATTCAATCCCGGGTTATAGAGATTCAATTCATTCAATATTGGGTTTCTGAAATTCGTCTTTGATATAGTTTTCATCTGTCTTTGTCATATTTATCGCATATTCGTCATTAATCCATCGTATTTAACTTAATTAATTGATTTAGTTTGTTAATTTGTTAATAATTCTCATTATAATCTTATATTAATTCGTTTAATTCCGTTTCATCCATGTTTTATTGTTTTCATGGCCCATTCATATGTTAAATAACCTACTAATCACTTTCATCTGAGTAAATAATTTAATTGATCATTAAATCACCAATTAATATTAACAACACGCAATTCCGGCTTCACAGCCAGAATTCAGGTCAGGAACAGACGCAGCAACTGCTGCGCCTATTCCAAAGGACGCAGCTCTGCTGCGCCTGTTCCGGGTTGAATTCTGTCCCTGAACTCCGTTGTTGCTTGACCTAGTTTGTTTAGCTTACGTATAATTGACTATTAATCGTATTGTCACCTCCTGATCTGTTCGTAATTCTTTCTTTTATTCTTTTTCTCAAATTATCCGTTTTAAAGGTATTTTCGACATAAATCGCCTATTCCAATGTAATTATTGTAATTCATAATTATTGTATTTCTGGTATCATTTGTATGTTTTCACATGTAATTGAACATTAAATCCTACTTCGACCCAATTGTATGCTAATTACGTGTTTACCGACTTAGTATTAATTCTCACATGCTAGGATTAAAACTTGGATGTTGCATTGCATGCATATAATCGACGATATATCAAGTATGAATAACTTCCCTAATCATTAGTAGAGGCCGCTATCGAGGCGGGCGGGATTAGGTGTTCGATCAAAAGAGCTTCCTAATACGCACCCTCACCCCTTAATCCAGATATCTGTGAACACCCGTGTTCATTGGCATCCACGATAGTCATTCTAGACATAGAATGCTAAGGGTAACGATTGCTTAGTGTTCATGTCTCTACTTTGTGTCTTGACATGGCACGAGGTATTCGAACGGTTCCAATTTCCCATAAAAATTGGTGGCGACTCCATACAAAAATTCAAACGCTTGTTTCTCTTTTCCTCCCAAGCGCCCCCGTGGGCCCCCGCTGTAATACTCCGTATTTATGAGTCTTGGGGTACTCTATCGAGTAGGCCTTACTCTGTCGAGTAAGGGAGTTTTGCGAAATAGAATAGTTTCTGACCTGTTGGGTACTCGATCGAGTAACTAGGGTACTCGATCGAGTAAGGGGGCACTCGATCGAGTACCTTAGCTACTCGATCGAGTAGCCGGTTTACGGGGGCTGTTTTGTCGGGTTTTGTGAATAATGCGATTAAAGTATAAAACACTTCCGTCATTGTTTCCAAATCACTTTTCCAAAACCTAAATTTCTGTTTAAGAGAGAAAGCAAACAAGTTCATCTTCTTAATCGCATTCTTAGCAATTCCCGGAGTTCAGACGGTCAGTTCTTGTCGTTGTTTATACCGTTGAGTTCCTTGCGTCGAGGGTAAGATCTATGTACCCTTTTTATTGTCTTTCCTTTGATTTGGTTAAACCCTAATTTTGGGATTGGGGGTTTTTATGATTTGTTATGGTTAGATTGTGATTATGTGATTATGTGATAGGAGAAGGATTTGTAAAGGAGAGGTTTTGAGACAATTTGCTAGATCGTCGATGATTGTGTTGCTTTCCGGGTAGGATTTCCTACTCGGTATTAGTCCCATAATGGGATATTGGTGATGTCTTTGTAGTTAGTTGTTTGATATGATGATTGTCTTGTGTTTGTGGTTGTGATTGCTGTTGATGGTTCTCGAGATGCGTTCTCGGCCGAGTGGGGTCACTTGCGGGAGTGACTTCACGCCTAGTTTCGCCCTTCGTGGAACCCGCCACGGAAGGGGATGTGCACATTAATGGACGGGGTTATCGCTCGGTATGATGAGCGGGGCTTAGGTGGGAACGGCTGCGGTCCCCCCTGGCGGCCGGGTCCAGTGGACGATCGGTGATTGAGATGATTGGAGTTGGGTTGGTTGTGTATGTGTGATTAAGCTGTCATCGCTTATCTTATTGTGACATGTATGTTAATTGTGTGATTAGTACTGACCCCGTTTAAATGTTTTAAAAACTGTGGTGATCCATTCGGGGGTGGTGAGCAGTTGCTTGGCAGGTATGTCTTGGATACGCGTGGGATCTAGCTGGGGATGGAGTCATCACAGATCAGAGTCTTTAGTCTTCCGCTGTGTTTGTTAGGACAGTTCCTTTCAGTTGGTTTATAGTTTGAGAACAGTTGTATTTTGCTTACAGTTGGTTTTGTAATGTAATCACTTAAACTTATTTAATAAAGTATGTTTCCTCATTGTCTTATGATTATCATGCCTCGGGTAACCGAGATGGTGGCATTCTTATACCTGAGTGGTCCTGGTAAGGCACTTGGAGTATGGGGGTGTTACAAATGGTATCAGAGCGACGATCCTGAAACCTGTAACCAATGAATCTAATGAATCTAGGGAGTCAATTAAAATGAACCCGGGGTAAAGGTTGTAGGAGCTAATGCAAAGGCTTGGGAGACGTCCTAAAGTCGCGAACTCGCCCTACGATTTTGAACCGGTCACCATGGGATATGAGTCGGGATCGCTATGTGTTTATTTTGTGAATTGTGTAACAATATGGTGATGTGTGGCATGTATAAGGGTGATTTTGTATGCTGTTGGTTGAAAGCATGTTGGATGATACTTGGTTTACCATGTTGATTGGAATAGTTGGAAAAGTATGTGAGAATGACGGATGATGTGGTGGAAAAAGGAAATAGTTTATATGTGATGAATAATGATGTGTAGGATGAATGATTTATAATGAGGCAATCCTAGTAACATGTGGATAGGGGGTGTGATAAGATTTGTTTTCATAGTTTTGTTTGCGTAAAGCTATATATTAAGTTCGTATAATTGTCTACTATCGTATCATATGCGCTTGTTAGCTGAAGTATGTGATTGAACTAGATGAATTGATTGGAAAAGATGAAGTGGCAATTTCGTAAGGATATGAATTTCTTGATTATGGAAGTGTTTATGTGATGAAGTGGATTTGTAATGTTGTTGTATTAGCAACATGGAAATAGGATTTGTAGTGTAAGGGTGTGGTTTGTGTCATGAAAAGTTATGAAATTAAAAACATGCGGGTAGTATTCACGAGTCTACATGATTCGATCGAGTGGGTATTTGTCGTTATTTTGACCAGAATCGTGTTTTTGGGCACTCGATCGACTACCTCGGGCACTCGATCGAGTATGGGGTCACTCGATCGAGTAGCCTGGCTACTCGGTCGAGTAAGTCAGAGATCAGAAGGTCTGTTTGGGTTCTGGAGTCGGGGCACTCGATCGAGCATGTTGGGCACTCGATCGAGCATGTTGGGCACTCGATCGAGTAGCCTCAACTCGATCGAGTAAGTTCTGGTACTCGATCGAGTGGGGTCTGTGCAGGTCATATGCGTGTTTCGGGTCATATGTTTATTTTTTTTTTATTTTTTTTTTACATTCGTTGCATATTACGTTTAATCCAAAGGTGTTGTATTACTTCTTTATGCATTGTTTTACGTATGTGTTGGTCCTGAAGCGTAAGTTACCCAATCTTATGATGTAAAGAGTGGCACTTATGATGAATATGAGTTCGGTGGGGAGGACATGAGTTATATGTGATTATGATAGATGGTGGAAAAAGAAAAGGAAGATTGGTATAGTTTATTGAGGCATAGAGCACATTTTGCGAGACGGGATGAGTGATATGATTGTGTGTTGAGTAATGTAAAAGTAAGTGAATATGGGCAAGGAATGATGTGAGTATAATGAACGCGAGAATAAAAGATTGAAAAGTAAGGATGCGGATAGTGGCAGCTTGAGATGTGTAAAGAATTATGGAGGGAGATGGTTAGAAATAGAGTTGAGTAAGGATATATGTAGTGAAAGTGCGTTTTAAAGGAGTTGAGAAGAGTAGTATATAGTGAACTTTGTGGAGACATGTCGCGAGGTGGATTTGGGAGATTTGGTTTATTAAGAGATGAAACTCTTTGTGTGATTTCCTTGGGCAATTAATGGTACAAAAGGAATTTTGATTTCTAGAGAGGTACAAAGGAGATGCAATTGTTAGAACAATGAACGTTGATTTTATGGATAAACTAGAGGCAAGGGTGATTAATGGCATAATAAGATAATATTTATGGTAAGAAAGAGTGAGATGATATCGATATGAAATAATGGGATTTGAGTTTTGGAGCAATGAAAAGATAATCGGAGCACTAAAGAGTTAGATAGAAGTAATAAGGAGCTGAGCTATTAATGGTATTTTTGAGTATAACGAGAAAAGAAGGATAAAAGTAGGTTGAGAAAAGTTCACCGGAGTTATGTGACATAAAGTAAGGAATCCTCGAGATGTGTGCTACCAATCATGAGGATGTTAGTTAATGGTTATAGAGGAGTTTTGGGACAACATGATTATCATGAGTTTCGAGGAATTAAGGGAGTATGAAGTTGGTGGAGTATTTGCACGATACGAGATTTTTGGTGGAGAGTTAGATGATGATACAATTAAGGATGGTATTGGGAAGAATGTTGAGGTAATTTTGTTAATGGATTGGATGTTCGTTATTTGGGATGTCAACCAAAGATAGGAAACAAATCGTGATGTTTAGAGATGAGTGTAAGAGGTTTGATGCCCGGACAACGGTAGTGTTATGGTTTGTGACTAGTGGTTAAGGGTAATGGTATATTAGAAAGGTAACAATTCTAAAGAGGTTGATTTTGCAGAGACCAGATTGATAAGTACAGTTATGAAAGAGTATAAGATGTGGTTATATGAGGCGGTTGTTAGTAGTTGAGTATTAATGGTGTGGCTACATTTGGCGGAGGGTGATGGATATGCGAAAGGGAGAATATGTTATGGGGTGTATACGAGTTAAGCTCGGGCGACAGGTAACCTATGTTGAGTGGTAACTTACGTGATCAGGATTGACTAGTTGGTTGTGATTACGGGTCTATGATATGTGTAAATGTTTGTGTGAGGTTCTGACCTCACAAGAAGTGGTATGGTGTGATAATTATAAAGTTGTTTTATGAATGTTCTGTAATATATAGGTTGGACACGGTAATTTAATTGAATAATATCCAAAAAGGTAATAACTTGATTAAACTGACATGGCTAGTTATAATTTTATGTGTATTAATAACACATGTGTATTCCGTGAAATGGTAGAGATGATGTTCATGAGATGCTTACCTGTTTATCCATATAATATGTCGCGTGGTGATTTAATAAAGTGGATTTGAGTAAGTTTTCTTGTACGAGAAGTTATGCTCAATCGGTGTTTATGGGAATCGTATGCGATTGTGATGTCTATCGGTGTGGTTGTGGTGCCTCGGGTGGTGATCCGGGCACGGTACATAATGTTGTGATGCGGGTATTTTCGCACTACGGTGTGGCTGTTGGTGGCGGTGTTGTGATGCCGTCACCGGTTGTGGTGGAGTAGGCGGGATGATTATGATTCGAGTTTCGAAAGTGCATACCAGTTATTCATAGTTTGTTGTTTTGTTTGATGTTGCTCCCTGCGAGTTTCGGATTTCAGAGATAGACAGTTGTCTTGTTTATTGATGTTTTCTTTACCAGGTTAAGTTGGGAATGAGGGTAAAATATGATATGAAATAGAGTCGTATATGTTTTCGTTGTTGTCATGGTATAGTGATGTTCTATTGATGGGACACGGTTGTGAGAGGTTGTTACAGTAATTTTGATCTTGTTCTAGATAAGGCTTTAGTAGACATGGTAATGACAAGTGGTCCGGAGAACATGTGTGTAATGATCTGAAAGCTGCAGGTGGTTCATAATCTTTTGTTGGGACAGTGAGTGTAGGGTGTTGGGGGAATTAGTGTCATATTAGGTTATGTATGAGTCTTGCGGTAATGAAGGAAAGAACTGGAGGATCTAGTGTGAGTGTACGTAACGAGTGTGGATCGTGAGTTATGCGTTTGGGAGATAGGTGCTTTATATAGAGAGGTATGTCATGTTGCGGTAATGTGGAAAAGTTGAAGTTTTGGGTTAAATTAAGGATTTTGAGGTATAGGTTAGGTGGTGTGACGAGAGAAGTGAAGTATGAGAGTTGTTTAAGTAAGTGAGCCTTGGGTAGGTGCATGGCGAGTGTTTAGATTATAGGTGGTTATCTTTGACATGCGATGGTGATGAGGATTATGAAAAGATATATCTAGGATTTAGTATTAGTGAGTTACGAGGACGTAACATTTATCTTAAGAGGAGTAGGAGGCGATAAAAGAGAGTTTCATGGTGGTGCATGTTGTAATATAATTGGAAGTAGAGTGTTAGCGTAGCGTAAAGGAGGGATTTGTTTTGTGGATGATACTTATAAAAGGCCATGGCCGTACTTGTAGTAGTGTGATGCTTCGAAGTGTGAGAATATTTTATATAGTGTTGTGGTTGGAGGATGGTGTTATGAGTCGAGTAAACTTCGAGGACGAAGTTCCTTTTAAGGGTGGTAGAATGTAACATTCCGTTTGATGTTATGAGTATTTTGGTAGTGTATGGAGTTAGTGTTGAGAGAGATATAATGGAGTGGATACGATATCGTGAGCCATGTTGTGGAGGTAGGAATAGTTAGTGGAGTTGGTGTTACGAGTTCATGTTTGGGTTGGAGTTTTGTTTTGAGTTCTTAGTCACGTTGTTGTGTCTTGATCGAGTTAGTATGTTTGTTTTCATGTATGGGTTGAACTTCGGGGACGAAGTTCTTTTAAGGAGGGAAGACTGTAATACTCCGTATTTATGAGTCTTGGGGTACTCTATCGAGTAGGCCTTACTCTGTCGAGTAAGGGAGTTTTGCGAAATAGAATAGTTTCGACTGTTGGGTACTCGATCGAGTAACTAGGGTACTCGATCGAGTAAGGGGCACTCGATCGAGTACCTTAGCTACTCGATCGAGTAGCCGGTTTCTGGGGCTGTTTTGTCGGGTTTTGTTAATAATGCGATTAAAGTATAAAACACTTCCGTCATTGTTTCCAAATCACTTTTCCAAAACCTAAATTTCTGTTTAAGAGAGAAAGCAAACAAGTTCATCTTCTTAATCGCATTCTTAGCAATTCCGGAGTTCGACGGTCGAGTTCTTGTCGTTGTTTATACCGTTGAGTTCCTTGCGTCGAGGGTAAGATCTATGTACCCTTTTTATTGTCTTTCCTTTGATTTGGTTAAACCCTAATTTTGGGATTGGGGGTTTTTATGATTTGTTATGGTTAGATTGTGATTATGTGATTATGTGATAGGAGAAGGATTTGTAAAGGAGAGGTTTTGAGGAGACAATTTTGCTAGATCGTCGATGATTGTGTTGCTTTCCGGGTAGGATTTCCTACTCGTATTAGTCCCATAATGGGATATTGGTGATGTCTTGTAGTTAGTTGTTTGATATGATGATTGTCTTGTGTTTGTGGTTGTGATTCTTTGTTGATGGTTCTCGAGATGCGTTCTCGGTACCGAGTGGGGTCACTTGCGGGAGTGACCTCACGCCTAGTTTCGCCCTTCGTGGAACCCGCCACGGAAGGGGATGTGCACATTAATGGACGGGGTTATCGCTCGGTATGATGAGCGGGGCTTAGGTGGGAACGGCTGCGGTCCCCCATGGCGTGGTGGTCCGATTGATGACCGGTGATTGAGATGATTGGAGTTGGGTTGGTTGTGTATGTGTGTGATTAAGTTGTCCGCTTATCTTATTGTGACATGTATGTTAATTGTGTGATTAGTCTCGACCCGTTTAAATGTTTTAAAAACTGTGGTGATCCATTCGGGGTGGTGAGCGAGTTGCTTAGCGGTATGTCTTGGATACGCGTGGGATCTAGTGGGGATGGAGTCATCACAGATCGAGTCTTTAGTCTTCATTTGTGTTTGTTAGGACAGTTCCTTTCAGTTGGTTTATAGTTTGAGAACAGTTGTATTTTGCTTACAGTTGGTTTTGTAATGTAATCACTTAAACTTATTTAATAAAGTATGTTTCCTCATTGTCTTATGATTATCATGCCTCGGGTAACCGAGATGGTGGCATTCTTATACCTGAGTGGTCCTGGTAAGGCACTTGGAGTATGGGGGTGTTACAAATGGTATCAGAGCGACGATCCTGAAACCTGTAACCAATGAATCTAATGAATCTAGGGAGTCAATTAAAATGAACCGGGGTAAAGGTTGTAGGAGCTAATGCAAAGGCTTGGGAGACGTCCTAAAGTCGCGAACTCGCCCTACGATTTTGAACCGGTCACCATGGGATATGAGTCGGGATCGCTATGTGTTTATTTTGTGAATTGTGTAACAATATGGTGATGTGTGGCATGTATAAGGGTGATTTTGTATGCTGTTGGTTGAAAGCATGTTGGATGATACTTGGTTTACCATGTTGATTGGAATAGTTGGAAAAGTATGTGAGAATGACGGATGATGTGGTGGAAAAAGGAAATAGTTTATATGTGATGAATAATGATGTGTAGGATGAATGATTTATAATGAGGCAATCCTAGTAACATGTGGATAGGGGGTGTGATAAGATTTGTTTTCATAGTTTTGTTTGCGTAAAGCTATATATTAAGTTCGTATAATTGTCTACTATCGTATCATATGCGCTTGTTAGCTGAAGTATGTGATTGAACTAGATGAATTGATTGGAAAAGATGAAGTGGCAATTTCGTAAGGATATGAATTTCTTGATTATGGAAGTGTTTATGTGATGAAGTGGATTTGTAATGTTGTTGTATTAGCAACATGGAAATAGGATTTGTAGTGTAAGGGTGTGGTTTGTGTCATGAAAAGTTATGAAATTAAAAACATGCGGGTAGTATTCACGAGTCTACATGATTCGATCGAGTGGGTATTTGTCGTTATTTTGACCAGAATCGTGTTTTTGGGCACTCGATCGACTACCTCGGGCACTCGATCGAGTATGGGGTCACTCGATCGAGTAGCCTGGCTACTCGGTCGAGTAAGTCAGAGATCAGAAGGTCTGTTTGGGTTCTGGAGTCGGGGCACTCGATCGAGCATGTTGGGCACTCGATCGAGTAGCCTCAACTCGATCGAGTAAGTTCTGGTACTCGATCGAGTGGGGTCTGTGCAGGTCATATGCGTGTTTCGGGTCATATGTTTATTTTTTTTTTTTACATTCGTTGCATATTACGTTTAATCCAAAGGTGTTGTATTACTTCTTTATGCATTGTTTTACGTATGTGTTGGTCCAGAAGCGTAAGTTACCCAATCTTATGATGTAAAGAGTGGCACTTATGATGAATATGAGTTCGGTGGGGAGGACATGAGTTATATGTGATTATGATAGATGGTGGAAAAAGAAAAGGAAGATTGGTATAGTTTATTGAGGCATAGAGCACATTTTGCGAGACGGGATGAGTGATATGATTGTGTGTTGAGTAATGTAAAAGTAAGTGAATATGGGCAAGGAATGATGTGAGTATAATGAACGCGAGAATAAAAGATTGAAAAGTAAGGATGCGGATAGTGGCAGCTTGAGATGTGTAAAGAATTATGGAGGGAGATGGTTAGAAATAGAGTTGAGTAAGGATATATGTAGTGAAAGTGCGTTTTAAAGGAGTTGAGAAGAGTAGTATATAGTGAACTTTGTGGAGACATGTCGCGAGGTGGATTTGGGAGATTTGGTTTATTAAGAGATGAAACTACTGTGTGATTTCCTTGGGCAATTAATGGTACAAAAGGAATTCTGATTTCTAGAGAGGTACGAAGGAGATGCAATTGTTAGAACAGTGAACGTTGATTTTATGGATAAACTAGAGGCAAGGGTGATTAATGGCATAATAAGATAATATTTATGGTAAGAAAGAGTGAGATGATATCGATATGAAATAATGGGATTTGAGTTTTGGAGCAATGAAAAGATAATCGGAGCACTAAAGAGTTAGATAGAAGTAATAAGGAGCTGAGCTATTAATGGTATTTTTGAGTATAACGAGAAAAGAAGGATAAAAGTAGGTTGAGAAAAGTTCACCGGAGTTATGTGACATAAAGTAAGGAATCCTCGAGATGTGTGCTACCAATCATGAGGATGTTAGTTAATGGTTATAGAGGAGTTTTGGGACAACATGATTATCATGAGTTTCGAGGAATTAAGGGAGTATGAAGTTGGTGGAGTATTTGCACGATACGAGATTTTTGGTGGAGAGTTAGATGATGATACAATTAAGGATGGTATTGGGAAGAATGTTGAGGTAATTTTGTTAATGGATTGGATGTTCGTTATTTGGGATGTCAACCAAAGATAGGAAACAAATCGTGATGATTAGAGATGAGTGTAAGAGGTTTGATGCCCGGACAGCGGTAGTGTTATGGTTTGTGACTAGTGGTTAAGGGTAATGGTATATTAGAAAGGTAACAATTCTAAAGAGGTTGATTTTGCAGAGACAGTTGATAAGTACTGATTATGAAAGAGTATAAGATGTGGTTATATGAGGCGGTTGTTAGTAGTTGAGTATTAATGGTGTGGCTACATTTGGCGGAGGGTGATGGATATGCGAAAGGGAGAATATGTTATGGGGTGTATACGAGTTAAGCTCGGGCGACAGGTAACCTATGTTGAGTGGTAACTTACGTGATCAGGATTGACTAGTTGGTTGTGATTACGGGTCTATGATATGTGTAAATGTTTGTGTGAGGTTCTGACCTCACAAGAAGTGGTATGGTGTGATAATTATAAAGTTGTTTTATGAATGTTCTGTAATATATAGGTTGGACACGGTAATTTAATTGAATAATATCCAAAAAGGTAATAACTTGATTAAACTGACATGGCTAGTTATAATTTTATGTGTATTAATAACACATGTGTATTCCGTGAAATGGTAGAGATGATGTTCATGAGATGCTTACCTGTTTATCCATATAATATGTCGCGTGGTGATTTAATAAAGTGGATTTGAGTAAGTTTTCTTGTCTGAGAAGTTATGCTCAATCAGTGTTTATGGGAATCGTATGCAGTTGTGATGTCTATCGGTGTGGTTGTGGTGCCTCGGGTGGTGATCCGGGCACGGTACATAATGTTGTGATGCGGGTATTTTCGCACTACGGTGTGGCTGTTGGTGGCGGTGTTGTGATGCCGTCACCGGTTGTGGTGGAGTAGGCGGGATGATTATGATTCGAGTTTGAAAGTGCATACCGATTATTCATAGTTTGTTGTTTTGTTTGATGTTGCTCCTGCGAGTTTCGATTTTGAGATAGACAGTTGTCTTGTTTATTGATGTTTTCTTTACCAGGTTAAGTTGGGAATGAGGGTAAAATATGATATGAAATAGAGTCGTATATGTTTTCGTTGTTGTCATGGTATAGTGATGTTCTATTGATGGGACACGGTTGTGAGAGGTTGTTACAGTAATTTTGATCTTGTTCTAGATAAGGCTTTAGTAGACATGGTAATGACAAGTGGTCCGGAGAACATGTGTGTAATGATCTGAAAGCTGCAGGTGGTTCATAATCTTTTGTTGGGACAGTGAGTGTAGGGTGTTGGGGGAATTAGTGTCATATTAGGTTATGTATGAGTCTTGCGGTAATGAAGGAAAGAACTGGAGGATCTAGTGTGAGTGTACGTAACGAGTGTGGATCGTGAGTTATGCGTTTGGGAGATAGGTGCTTTATATAGAGAGGTATGTCATGTTGCGGTAATGTGGAAAAGTTGAAGTTTTGGGTTAAATTAGGGATTTTGAGGTATAGGTTAGGTGGTGTGACGAGAGAAGTGAAGTATGAGAGTTGTTTAAGTAAGTGAGCCTTGGGTAGGTGCATGGCGAGTGTTTAGATTATAGGTGGTTATCTTTGACATGCGATGGTGATGAGGATTATGAAAAGATATATCTAGGATTTAGTATTAGTGAGTTACGAGGACGTAACATTTATCTTAAGAGGAGTAGGAGGCGATAAAAGAGAGTTTCATGGTGGTGCATGTTGTAATATAATTGGAAGTAGAGTGTTAGCGTAGCGTAAAGGAGGGATTTGTTTTGTGGATGATACTTATAAAAGGCCATGGCCGTACTTGTAGTAGTGTGATGCTTCGAAGTGTGAGAATATTTTATATAGTGTTGACAGTTGGAGGATGGTGTTATGAGTCTGAGTAAACTTCGAGGACGAAGTTCCTTTTAAGGGTGGTAGAATGTAACATTCCGTTTGATGTTATGAGTATTTTGGTAGTGTATGGAGTTAGTGTTGAGAGAGATATAATGGAGTGGATACGATATCGTGAGCCATGTTGTGGAGGTAGGAATAGTTAGTGGAGTTGGTGTTACGAGTTCATGTTTGGGTTGGAGTTTTGTTTTGAGTTCTTAGTCACGTTGTTGTGTCTTGATCGAGTTAGTATGTTTGTTTTCATGTATGGGTTGAACTTCGGGGACGAAGTTCTTTTTAAGGAGGGAAGACTGTAATACTCCGTATTTATGAGTCTTGGGGTACTCTATCGAGTAGGCCTTACTCTGTCGAGTAAGGGAGTTTTGCGAAATAGAATAGTTTCTGACCTGTTGGGTACTCGATCGAGTAACTAGGGTACTCGATCGAGTAAGGGGGCACTCGATCGAGTACCTTAGCTACTCGATCGAGTAGCCATTTACGTGGGGGGGGCTGTTTTGTCGGGTTTTGTTAATAATGCGATTAAAGTATAAAACACTTCCGTCATTGTTTCCAAATCACTTTTCCAAAACCTAAATTTATGTTTAAGAGAGAAAGCAAACAAGTTCATCTTCTTAATCGCATTCTTAGCAATTCCGGAGTTCGGACGGTCGAGTTCTTGTCGTTGTTTATACCGTTGAGTTCCTTGCGTCGAGGGTAAGATCTATGTACCCTTTTTATTGTCTTTCCTTTGATTTGGTTAAACCCTAATTTTGGGATTGGGGGTTTTTATGATTTGTTATGGTTAGATTGTGATTATGTGATTATGTGATAGGAGAAGGATTTGTAAAGGAGAGGTTTTGAGACAATTTGCTAGATCGTCGATGATTGTGTTGCTTTCCGGGTAGGATTTCCTACTCGTATTAGTCCCATAATGGGATATTGGTGATGTCTTGTAGTTAGTTGTTTGATATGATGATTGTCTTGTGTTTGTGGTTGTGATTCTTTGTTGATGGTTCTCGAGATGCGTTCTCGGCTGAGTGGGGTCACTTGCGGGAGTGACCTCACGCCCTAGTTTCGCCCTTCGTGGAACCCGCCACGGAAGGGGATGTGCACATTAATGGACAGGGTTATCGCTCGGTATGATGAGCGGGGCTTAGGTGGGAACGGCTGCGGTCCCCTGATGGCGTGGTCGGGTCCATTGATGCCGAGTGATTGAGATGATTGGAGTTGGGTTGGTTGTGTATGTGTGACAGTTAAGTTGTCTACTTATCTTATTGTGACATGTATGTTAATTGTGTGATTAGTACTGACCCAGTTTAAATGTTTTAAAAACTGTGGTGATCCATTCGGGGGTGGTGAGCAGTTGCTTGGCAGGTATGTCTTGGATACGCGTGGGATCTAGTTGGGGATGGAGTCATCACGGATCGAGTCTTTAGTCTTCCATTTGTGTTTGTTAGGACAGTTCCTTTCGGTTGGTTTATAGTTTGAGAACAGTTGTATTTTGCTTGATTGGTTTTGTAATGTAATCACTTAAACTTATTTAATAAAGTATGTTTCCTCATTGTCTTATGATTATCATGCCTCGGGTAACCGAGATGGTGGCATTCTTATACCTGAGTGGTCCTGGTAAGGCACTTGGAGTATGGGGGTGTTACAAATGGTATCGAGCGACGATCCCTGAAACTGTAACCAATGAATCTAATGAATCTAGGGAGTCAATTAAAATGAACCCGGGGTAAAGGTTGTAGGAGCTAATGCAAAGGCTTGGGAGACGTCCTAAAGTCGCGAACTCGCCCTACGATTTTGAACCGGTCACCATGGGATATGAGTCGGGATCGCTATGTGTTTATTTTGTGAATTGTGTAACAATATGGTGATGTGTGGCATGTATAAGGGTGATTTTGTATGCTGTTGGTTGAAAGCATGTTGGATGATACTTGGTTTACCATGTTGATTGGAATAGTTGGAAAAGTATGTGAGAATGACGGATGATGTGGTGGAAAAAGGAAATAGTTTATATGTGATGAATAATGATGTGTAGGATGAATGATTTATAATGAGGCAATCCTAGTAACATGTGGATAGGGGGTGTGATAAGATTTGTTTTCATAGTTTTGTTTGCGTAAAGCTATATATTAAGTTCGTATAATTGTCTACTATCGTATCATATGCGCTTGTTAGTCAAGTATGTGATTGAACTAGATGAATTGATTGGAAAAGATGAAGTGGCAATTTCGTAAGGATATGAATTTCTTGATTATGGAAGTGTTTATGTGATGAAGTGGATTTGTAATGTTGTTGTATTAGCAACATGGAAATAGGATTTGTAGTGTAAGGGTGTGGTTTGTGTCATGAAAAGTTATGAAATTAAAAACATGCGGGTAGTATTCACGAGTCTACATGATTCGATCGAGTGGGTATTTGTCGTTATTTTGACCAGAATCGTGTTTTTGGGCACTCGATCGACTACCTCGGGCACTCGATCGAGTATGGGGTCACTCGATCGAGTAGCCTGGCTACTCGGTCGAGTAAGTCGAGATCGAAGGTCCTGTTTGGGTTCTCGAGTCGGGGCACTCGATCGAGCATGTTGGGCACTCGATCGAGTAGCCTCAACTCGATCGAGTAAGTTCTGGTACTCGATCGAGTGGGGTCTGTGCAGGTCATATGCGTGTTTCGGGTCATATGTTTATTTTTTTTTTATTTTTTTTTTACATTCGTTGCATATTACGTTTAATCCAAAGGTGTTGTATTACTTCTTTATGCATTGTTTTACGTATGTGTTGGTCCTGAAGCGTAAGTTACCCAATCTTATGATGTAAAGAGTGGCACTTATTGTGACACCCTTAAATCTAGCCTTAAATATATACGTAAAATAAGAAGAATTTTTTAAAAGATTGGTAAAAATACGGGGTGTTACAATCACCCCTCCTTTTAAAAAGTTTCGTCCTCGAAACTCAGAAGGAGAAATGATAGTTATAAGAAAATATAGGTATCTTTTCAATGAAACGGTGATACTCTTGTTAATCAGCCAAGAACATCCACATTCATATCAAGATATAAAAATATTTCTACACCAATAAATGAGAAAACCCATTATTGGGACGTCTCAAACAACGAGATTTAACACTCATTAAAGCTTATGATCGATATGATAAGGTTACATCACTAAGGTGCTCAACAAAGCCCTAAATGTCTACTACATCGTAGGACTAACAAGGATTCCACAATGGTAAGTATTCCTCAACTCAATTGATTCTAAGAGCCAAAATCAATTCACCACACAAATTCATTTGTTACCATCCATGTCCCAAAGTATCTCCTTTACAATTCTCGTCATTGAACTTCACTTACTATGTCATCTCCAAGTACCCTGGCTTGTATACTCCATCATCTCACCACTTAATACTTCTAGTTTCCGATACCATAGATTGGAATCACATCCTTGAACTCACGAACTATATCGAACAACATTCCACCAAAATTCCCAAATTCAGATATGTTTCATAAGGTCAACAAGGGCTACTCTATACTAGATTTGGTCAACTTAAAAGGTTTAACAAACTAACTAATTCCAAAGTACAATACCAATCCATTAATCAACATCAATGTCCTATTGTATTCCTTTCAAGGCCCACAAGGATTAGGGCTAACTATCATACCTTTAATTCTCCACAAGAAATATCGAGACTCTCAAATGAAGTAGCTTAGGTTCATTCCATCCTATGTTCTAAGGTAGTACCCATACTGAATCATCTATAACAAACAAGCTCTCTATAGACATAAATCCCAAGGTATTTCTCAATTCACTAAATTCTCATATCAAGCACAACTAACAAGACTAACCAAAGGATCCCAAATTATATTCTCCTATACAACTCAAACCTTAAACAATCAATTTCTCCACTCGTTCACGCCCTCCAATGATACATTCTCTCAAAACTGGGTTCTCTTGAACAAGGGAACTATCCTGCGGTATAAAAGGAAGGTGTCCACATGGACTTTATTATAAGAAGAAAACGAACCTAAGATGAAACGGGAGAAAGAATTGAAAGGTAGTTACCTAGGCGAGATAAGAGGAATTTGAAAGACGAATGACCAACGAAAATGGAAGATTAAGGTAAGATACACTGAATACGGAAAGAAATATCAAGAAAGTGGAAGCATTCTACATTTGGCATAACCAACCTTTAGTGGCACCAAAACTAATAACTAACAATCAACAAACCTAACAATTAGCAATCACAAACAGACTACCACATAAAATCCTAATTCTACCCATCCTACCCATCTCTCAAGTTTATTATTTAAAGGTCAAGTGATCCTAAGTGGGGTGCACAAACGTGCATCGGGAGCAATAAGCTCTGATACCAACTGTGACACCCTTAAATCTAGCCTTAAATATATACGTAAAATAAGAAGAATTTTTTAAAAGATTGGTAAAAATACGGGGTGTTACACTTATGATGAATATGAGTTCGGTGGGGAGGACATGAGTTATATGTGATTATGATAGATGGTGGAAAAAGAAAAGGAAGATTGGTATAGTTTATTGAGGCATAGAGCACATTTTGCGAGACGGGATGAGTGATATGATTGTGTGTTGAGTAATGTAAAAGTAAGTGAATATGGGCAAGGAATGATGTGAGTATAATGAACGCGAGAATAAAAGATTGAAAAGTAAGGATGCGGATAGTGGCAGCTTGAGATGTGTAAAGAATTATGGAGGGAGATGGTTAGAAATAGAGTTGAGTAAGGATATATGTAGTGAAAGTGCGTTTTAAAGGAGTTGAGAAGAGTAGTATATAGTGAACTTTGTGGAGACATGTCGCGAGGTGGATTTGGGAGATTTGGTTTATTAAGAGATGAAACTACTGTGTGATTTCCTTGGGCAATTAATGGTACAAAAGGAATTCTGATTTCTAGAGAGGTACGAAGGAGATGCAATTGTTAGAACAGTGAACGTTGATTTTATGGATAAACTAGAGGCAAGGGTGATTAATGGCATAATAAGATAATATTTATGGTAAGAAAGAGTGAGATGATATCGATATGAAATAATGGGATTTGAGTTTTGGAGCAATGAAAAGATAATCGGAGCACTAAAGAGTTAGATAGAAGTAATAAGGAGCTGAGCTATTAATGGTATTTTTGAGTATAACGAGAAAAGAAGGATAAAAGTAGGTTGAGAAAAGTTCACCGGAGTTATGTGACATAAAGTAAGGAATCCTCGAGATGTGTGCTACCAATCATGAGGATGTTAGTTAATGGTTATAGAGGAGTTTTGGGACAACATGATTATCATGAGTTTCGAGGAATTAAGGGAGTATGAAGTTGGTGGAGTATTTGCACGATACGAGATTTTTGGTGGAGAGTTAGATGATGATACAATTAAGGATGGTATTGGGAAGAATGTTGAGGTAATTTTGTTAATGGATTGGATGTTCGTTATTTGGGATGTCAACCAAAGATAGGAAACAAATCGTGATGATTAGAGATGAGTGTAAGAGGTTTGATGCCCGGACAGCGGTAGTGTTATGGTTTGTGACTAGTGGTTAAGGGTAATGGTATATTAGAAAGGTAACAATTCTAAAGAGGTTGATTTTGCAGAGACCAGATTGATAAGTACAGTTATGAAAGAGTATAAGATGTGGTTATATGAGGCGGTTGTTAGTAGTTGAGTATTAATGGTGTGGCTACATTTGGCGGAGGGTGATGGATATGCGAAAGGGAGAATATGTTATGGGGTGTATACGAGTTAAGCTCGGGCGACAGGTAACCTATGTTGAGTGGTAACTTACGTGATCAGGATTGACTAGTTGGTTGTGATTACGGGTCTATGATATGTGTAAATGTTTGTGTGAGGTTCTGACCTCACAAGAAGTGGTATGGTGTGATAATTATAAAGTTGTTTTATGAATGTTCTGTAATATATAGGTTGGACACGGTAATTTAATTGAATAATATCCAAAAAGGTAATAACTTGATTAAACTGACATGGCTAGTTATAATTTTATGTGTATTAATAACACATGTGTATTCCGTGAAATGGTAGAGATGATGTTCATGAGATGCTTACCTGTTTATCCATATAATATGTCGCGTGGTGATTTAATAAAGTGGATTTGAGTAAGTTTTCTTGTCTGAGAAGTTATGCTCAATCAGTGTTTATGGGAATCGTATGCAGTTGTGATGTCTATCGGTGTGGTTGTGGTGCCTCGGGTGGTGATCCGGGCACGGTACATAATGTTGTGATGCGGGTATTTTCGCACTACGGTGTGGCTGTTGGTGGCGGTGTTGTGATGCCGTCACCGGTTGTGGTGGAGTAGGCGGGATGATTATGATTCGAGTTTCGAAAGTGCATACCAGTTATTCATAGTTTGTTGTTTTGTTTGATGTTGCTCCCTGCGAGTTTCAGTTTCTGCAGATAGACAGTTGTCTTGTTTATTGATGTTTTCTTTACCAGGTTAAGTTGGGAATGAGGGTAAAATATGATATGAAATAGAGTCGTATATGTTTTCGTTGTTGTCATGGTATAGTGATGTTCTATTGATGGGACACGGTTGTGAGAGGTTGTTACAGTAATTTTGATCTTGTTCTAGATAAGGCTTTAGTAGACATGGTAATGACAAGTGGTCCGGAGAACATGTGTGTAATGATCTGAAAGCTGCAGGTGGTTCATAATCTTTTGTTGGGACAGTGAGTGTAGGGTGTTGGGGGAATTAGTGTCATATTAGGTTATGTATGAGTCTTGCGGTAATGAAGGAAAGAACTGGAGGATCTAGTGTGAGTGTACGTAACGAGTGTGGATCGTGAGTTATGCGTTTGGGAGATAGGTGCTTTATATAGAGAGGTATGTCATGTTGCGGTAATGTGGAAAAGTTGAAGTTTTGGGTTAAATTAAGGATTTTGAGGTATAGGTTAGGTGGTGTGACGAGAGAAGTGAAGTATGAGAGTTGTTTAAGTAAGTGAGCCTTGGGTAGGTGCATGGCGAGTGTTTAGATTATAGGTGGTTATCTTTGACATGCGATGGTGATGAGGATTATGAAAAGATATATCTAGGATTTAGTATTAGTGAGTTACGAGGACGTAACATTTATCTTAAGAGGAGTAGGAGGCGATAAAAGAGAGTTTCATGGTGGTGCATGTTGTAATATAATTGGAAGTAGAGTGTTAGCGTAGCGTAAAGGAGGGATTTGTTTTGTGGATGATACTTATAAAAGGCCATGGCCGTACTTGTAGTAGTGTGATGCTTCGAAGTGTGAGAATATTTTATATAGTGTTGACAGTTGGAGGATGGTGTTATGAGTCTGAGTAAACTTCGAGGACGAAGTTCCTTTTAAGGGTGGTAGAATGTAACATTCCGTTTGATGTTATGAGTATTTTGGTAGTGTATGGAGTTAGTGTTGAGAGAGATATAATGGAGTGGATACGATATCGTGAGCCATGTTGTGGAGGTAGGAATAGTTAGTGGAGTTGGTGTTACGAGTTCATGTTTGGGTTGGAGTTTTGTTTTGAGTTCTTAGTCACGTTGTTGTGTCTTGATCGAGTTAGTATGTTTGTTTTCATGTATGGGTTGAACTTCGGGGACGAAGTTCTTTTTAAGGAGGGAAGACTGTAATACTCCGTATTTATGAGTCTTGGGGTACTCTATCGAGTAGGCCTTACTCTGTCGAGTAAGGGAGTTTTGCGAAATAGAATAGTTTCGACTGTTGGGTACTCGATCGAGTAACTAGGGTACTCGATCGAGTAAGGGGCACTCGATCGAGTACCTTAGCTACTCGATCGAGTAGTAGCCATTCTACGGGGCTGTTTTGTCGGGTTTTGTTAATAATGCGATTAAAGTATAAAACACTTCCGTCATTGTTTCCAAATCACTTTTCCAAAACCTAAATTTCTGTTTAAGAGAGAAAGCAAACAAGTTCATCTTCTTAATCGCATTCTTAGCAATTCCGGAGTTCCGGCGGTCCAGTTCTTGTCGTTGTTTATACCGTTGAGTTCCTTGCGTCGAGGGTAAGATCTATGTACCCTTTTTATTGTCTTTCCTTTGATTTGGTTAAACCCTAATTTTGGGATTGGGGGTTTTTATGATTTGTTATGGTTAGATTGTGATTATGTGATTATGTGATAGGAGAAGGATTTGTAAAGGAGAGGTTTTGAGACAATTTTGCTAGATCGTCTGATGATTGTGTTGCTTTCCAGGTAGGATTTCCTACTCAGTATTAGTCCCATAATGGGATATTGGTGATGTGCTGTAGTTAGTTGTTTGATATGATGATTGTACTGTGTTTGTGGTTGTGATTGCTGTTGATGGTTCTCGAGATGCGTTCTCGGCTGAGTGGGGTCACTTGCGGGAGTGACCTCACGCCCTAGTTTTGCCCTTTGTGGAACCCGCCACGGAAGGGGATGTGCACATTAATGGACAGGGTTATCGCTCGGTATGATGAGCGGGGCTTAGGTGGGAACGGCTGCGATCCCCCACTGGCAGGGCTGGTCCAGTTGACAGCCAGTGATTGAGATGATTGGAGTTGGGTTGGTTGTGTATGTGTGACAGTTAAGTTGTCTGCTTATCTTATTGTGACATGTATGTTAATTGTGTGATTAGTACTGACCCCGTTTAAATGTTTTAAAAACTGTGGTGATCCATTCGGGGGTGGTGAGCGATTTTTAGGGTATGTCTTGGATACGCGTGGGATCTAGCTGGGGATGGAGTCATCACAGATCAGAGTCTTTAGTCTTCCGCTGTGTTTGTTAGGACAGTTCCTTTCAGTTGGTTTATAGTTTGAGAACAGTTGTATTTTGCTTACAGTTGGTTTTGTAATGTAATCACTTAAACTTATTTAATAAAGTATGTTTCCTCATTGTCTTATGATTATCATGCCTCGGGTAACCGAGATGGTGGCATTCTTATACCTGAGTGGTCCTGGTAAGGCACTTGGAGTATGGGGGTGTTACACCCGCTGTCCACAATTTGGAATCCATCCTTGGACCCGAGAAACTTGTCTTGATGTTCCATCTTGATCCATGTAGCGGGAGCGAGCTTGAATCTTCATCTTTAGTCTTCTTTGAAATTACAATAAATAAAATTAAATAATTGACCTATTTATTACATTCTAATTTCAAACCCCAAAACTAAAATAAAGGAGATTCGAGATCTCATAATTACATAAAAATCATGTTTCCTTTATTACAAAAACATAATTTGACTAAGGCCACACTAAGTATTACAAATTACAACCGATTGCAAAAATAAATACGTAAATAAAATTCATTCATTCGATTCATTCAACAAAATTAAAAGCATCAACTAAAATAAATTAAACATACATAACACAATTCCTTAATTATGTTGATTAATTTATCCAAACCACCTATTTAAATTAAATTAAGTGACAATTCCTCAATTAATCACATTAATTTCATTCTTAATCCATATTAAACTTATAATATGAATTCTATCCGTCAAAATTTTAAACTGCTTTAAAATAACTCGGTATCTTTAAATTGTGAACCGATTCACAATAACTAATTGGCCAAAATAAAAACAAAAACCAAAAACTATATGGTCTCGGCTGAAAAAAAATAAACAACAAAAATATTTTTTTTTTTATAATTTCAGCTCCACACGGCTGGAAAAAAAAACAGCCCCCTTTTTTTTTTATTCGGCAATTAGGAAAAACAAGAAAAAAAACTTTCTATATTTTTTCTTTCGGCAATAAGGCAAAAAAAAACAAGAAAACAAAACTTTCCTTTTTTTTTTTACTCGGCTTACCAAAAAAAACAAAACCAATTTTTTTTTTTTTTTTTTTTACGGCAAACCCTAAAAACGTCCTCCTTTTTTTTTCTTTCTTTTGCGGCAATATGCCCTAAAACAAGATTTGATGACTAAATTGTTTACATTTTAACTTAATCTGCATTAAATCAAAAACTACCAATTCTTCATATGATAATTTTAACTGATTAAAAACAATAATATGAAAAATAAAATGGAAAAATATCATCAAACTAAAAGAAAAGAAAAAAAAAACGGCAGAAAAAAAAAACAAATCGGCACAAAAAAAAATTTGCCTAAACAAAAAGAAATTTCGAAACCCTAAAATTTTTTCGAAAATCCTCATTGTTCACATACAAATTTATGAAAATCATCAAGATTAAAAAAACGTGGCCTAGTGCTCTGATACCACTTGTGGGAAATAATCTGTATACTTCCCTTAAACTAGAGGGATTATAACGAATTTAACAATGATGATCAATGGTCATAAACAAAATACATAAACAAAGTATAAAGGATTTAGAATTAACCTTCGGTCCTAGCAAAATTGGCCTAAGAACAATATCAAAATTGATATTCGCCTATTAGTTGCACCCAAGACGATATGAGATATGCCCCTTGATTATGCTAGAAATCGATCTAAAATTTTCTGTAAAATTTAGTTGTTTTTGTGTTTTTTTTTTTCTGATGAGAAAGAGAAGGCAAGGTCAAGAAAAAGCATTAGGGTAGAAATAATTCTCTCCCTTTCTTTTTATACAGACCGAAACTTGGAGTCAATTAGGAAAGAAAAATCCTTCCTAATTTTCGGCCAAACTGGCCGAAATAAGGAGTATCTCCTCCTTATTTTTGGTCTTTCCAAAAATATATAATATGTGTTGAATTGTCATCTAGTGAGGATCGAACCCAAGACCTCTTGGTTTGTGTACCCTCACTATTACCACTATGATACATTCATCTTGTTGATATTAAATATAACTGATTATATTTAATTACGAATTAACAGATTAATTCGTCCAAGCTAACATTATATACATTTAATTAAATATAACTTATTATATTTAATTTACGAATTGACAGTTAATTCGTCTCAACTAATATTATTTAGTTTTCATTAAATAATTATCTCATCAACACATTGACTAACTTTTTAGTCATATTGGGCATCAATGTGATTATATTTCTATAACCACATTTCTCAAACACATCCTATAGGTGTGACCTTTAGGGACCAGTTGATCACCGCCATCTGTATGATAATAACGTCAAACTTTCTAGCAAGCCAACCGTTATTAGGTAAACGTTAATCAACTGATTAAATATACGAAGTATACCCATGTGAACCTGTAAGAGATTTACAAATGTTATCACACTAATTTGTGGAGGACACAAGCTCCAACAGCCATGGTTAATGGATTTACCATGTGACGTATACCAAAGAATGACATCCTCATTTGGTCTCCATATTCCTCCTTCTCCAAATGGTCCATCAAAATCGACCAGCACTCGATGACATTCAACGACATAAGGTTTTCAGGCAACAGGGACATAATGTCGGCTCTCTCGGCGTTGCGTGACTACTGCACTGCACAAATTCACTTGCACTCCGTAATATTAGAGAAGGCGTTAATTAAAGTAGAATAAATGTGAAAAATAATCTGAGTATCCTTGATTAAAGAAGTCGTTAATTAAGACAGATTAACAGACCGTTCATCATAATTGTGGTCATCTAACAAGCAATAGTCGGCAACATGCTTCCTCCTCTGTTTAATATCCTTGATTAACGCTTGGTTGCTCCGGAGCATTTTGGACACCATGTTTGTGTTGAGACCACCTCTACCACAGTCGAGAGAGCAGCCCAACCCGTCCCCCTTTCCACGAGGATGGCTCTTAATAGATGATAACGCTTTACCAGATGGAATGCGCATGGCAACAGGTGTCGCCTCCATAAGCGGCTCTTCAGATTCAGTTACGCGCGCACGTTTTGTGGATTGCGGCCCTATGTCACCATCTGTTTTCCTCTTTAAAGCATTCAACTTTCTTATCAACGGATGTCCAGCAGTTGCTTTGAAATAACCAACCCGCATTAAGATGTCCTCTCTAATACTGTTAATGTCACAGAGGACGAGTGTTGCAGCAATCTCAGCACGGTACAAACTCATAACATCCTCTTTCCCGAGGTCACATTGAAAAGGGCTTCCGCGGTAGAACATCATATGTAGCATCATGAAAACACCACAATCATTTATCGAATACCCTTGAGCTTGCCAGCTTAACTCTATGTTGACGATCTTAAACCTGCTGACCTTTGCCCCCTTAGACAGCCCTTTAGACACCAAATACTTCCCCATTATATTTACCTGAACATGAATAAGCGTCAGCGAGTTAACGTGGTACAACCCATATAAATTGGTTGACTTTTGGATATCGTACACTTACCGAAATACGCGCTATCCCTCCGTAAGGGAGCGTTTCTAATGGGTCATCGTATTTGCGGTTGTCGAGGTAGTCAATCTGCTCGGTGAGAAAGTTGATGCACACGCAGCTGTAGTGATCACCGTCACCAGATAACACGGGCGTAAAGATCGCATCGTATGTGGCTAATATCGCAAAAGGAAACCTTAAAAACCATGATAAAAGATTACATGTTTTGTTACCTAGCATGTCCGTGTCAAGCTGGAATGGTACACGGCGTAGAGAGTTCACCCTGCATCCCACCCACCAAAAATGTCTTCGTCTTTGTTCAATACTTTCCCAAGCTTTTGAGCATTCCAAATAGACCTTGCGGGGTCCTTTTATTTGAAAAGTGTTAAATGCGTGATCAGATAATTAAAATAGCTATTTTATAAAAATGAAGTGAAACTTTAACCAAAAAATGTGTACTGTTAACACAGAAGAGTAATGTTAAAAGTATAATGTCAACAATAAAAAGTGTGATTCTAACGGCCAAAAGTATCATTTTAACGCACAAATGAGCAATTTTAACATATGAAAGAAGAATTTTAACTTTAAAAAGTATAATTCTAATGGACAAATGTGTAATTTTAAGACACAAAGGTAACATTTGAACTTACAGTGTGACTTAGGCCAAAGAAACAACGGGATATGTCCGAAGGTTTCATGATGTGGTTGAGTAGCAAGCACCAACCATCAATAACACTTGTCATGATTTGCTCCCGAGGGTCCAAAGTTGCAATATCTTCCCGGGTAATGAAATAAAACTCGCTGAATTGGACCAATCGTTCACTACAACCCAAAATTTACTTAGTCAACAATATATATATATATATATGTATATATATATATATATATATAATTAGGAAATTTTAGGGCCTCTTGTAAAAATTTAATACACTTACAACTCGGAAAACGCGTCTGACTGATTGAACGCATAGTCAATCAAGTATTTCCTCTCACTAAACATTAGCACCAGGAGCTCCTGACTGAATGCTAGGTTTCTCGTCGCAAAGCACAATTCAGGATTAGGTGCCCCACAATCAATAGAACACCCAAGGTTCTCAATGACGTGATCCATGCACGGTAAGGGCTCACTCGAGTGAAGTAAAAAAGGATGGTAGCTCAGATCACTGTGAGGGACGTACGGTACCGAGATAGGAATGTCGGCGTTCTCTGCCTCTGGTACTACGTCAGCTGTTACCTCTCTGGGCTCGATAGTCCCTCCCGAAGAATTCACGGCATCATCCTCCACTGCCGCATCTGTAATAAAAATAGTGTTATTTCATCATCAGAAAGTAAGTGAAACTGTGGCAGAGAAAAAAATAAAGTTTAGTAGACAAAATTATAATTCAAACAAAATTAAGTGTTATTTTATCACAAAAAAGTCTACTTTTAACTAAAATTAGTGTAATTCAAGTAGACAAAAGTGTCATTGTAAGTTACAAAAGTATAATTTTAACTTAAAAAAGTGTAATTGTAGCAGAGAAAAATGTAATTCTAACACCATAAAGTGTTATTTTAACTAAAAATTATCTAATTGCAGAAGACAAAAGTGTAATTCTTAGAAATAAAAGTGTTATTGTAACTTCAAAAAGTGTAACTTTAGCAGAAAAAAAAATGTAATTCTAACAAAATAACTTCATCCATGGCACTTCTAAACTCTGAAGGTCAATGCATTACCTCCGTGATCCTTCACTGCAGCCCCATCCACCACCTTTTCTACCGCTGTCTTAGGACTTGTTTCCAAATTTGGCTCATCATTATTCCACCCCTCCACATTTTCAGCATGCACAGATATTGAGTGCTCCTCGAATAGCGCGTTTACGTCTGCAGTAGAATATACAGTACTTGTCCAATCTACGTCCATAAATTCCTTTGCCTGCAACGCAAATACATATTCCGGCTGCTCGTTACCCTTTAACAACCGCTCATCATTCGTAGCGCCTCCGCCGTTTCCGGCACCCTCTTCATAATGTTGTTCGGCTGCGCGCTGTGCGTCACATATCTCAGATGTTGAGAATAGGAATTGAGTTGCAGGAGGTGCAACTTCTATGTTCTGATCTTCCACCAAAGCATTATCCGCCTTCTCAGGCTCCGTAGAATCAGGCCCACTAAATTCCAAAGATTTCGAATCCACTTGTACAGCATCGTCTAATGTTGCGGTAACCACTATTGTACTTGAACATTGGATACCAACCTCAGCATTCCCCTTCCCAATCTTGTCATCGTCCTTGTACGTCTCGGCATTCATAACTTCACTCACATGCACAACCGTTCCCGTAGCGTCCGGGGCCAATTTCACCAATTCTGTTACCTCACCAATTCCTTGGTCTTCTCTGGCCGGCATTTCTGCTCGGCGCTCCGCTTCAATAATCTCCGCAGACGAAAATAGGAATTGAGTGACAGGTGGATCAGCGTCGGTGGGCCCATCCTCCTCATTTTTTTTGTCAGCTATCTGAGGTTCCCCGGCCACAGGCACCCCCATGTCCATAGTCTACTCTTGTTCCTTTGCAGCAGCAGCATTCGTATAGAACTTCTTCTCAGCCTCATCAACATCTTCTTTTGAATAATACTCTTCGAGAACTTCCCGGTCAAATTTATGTGGTCCGTCAACAGCCACCTCCTTCCCAACTACCTTCCTCCTTTTGTAAATAACAGAAATATCACGAGTACAACAAACGTCCACGTTGGTGTCCTTACTGTAATCGTCTCTGTTAGCAGCGTCCTTAAATTCAGGCGTGCTGTAAAATTGCACCGCCTCCATTATCTGTTGTGTAGACACCTTCCGTGCTTTCTCAATGGCTACTTCATCCGAAACAATTGAGGCGGCCACCGTGCCTTCGAGGTCTGTACCAACATCTACAGTCACCTCTTTCTCATTATCGTATCCATCATCCTCCATATCATCACCATCCTCCTCATCCTCAACATCATCACCATTCTCATCATCTCCCTCGTCCTCATCACCATTGTCCTCCTCTTCATCATCATCCCCAACATGCTGCTCGTATCCGTCGTCATCTACCTCGTCATTCTGATACTGATCACCTGGACTTTGTTGCAGCACAGGAGCTGATTTCACGGAACGGTTTATTCGTTCAGCTATCTCCTACATTTCCACAGCATAATCCTTCATACTTTGGCTTTGAAAGAATGATTGCGTGCATTGTGTAGCATTGTGGTCACTAGAATAGTTCGGACCCCTGTTAACCTTTTGAGCGTCATGGCTGCATCTACATACCATGAATAGAAGACAGTAGCATTCCTTTGCATCTTCAAGTAAAGCTCATGCACATCCTACATTAAAATACAGATATTTGGACAAGTGTTCAGTCAAAAGTGTTCATTCAAAAGTATAATTTTTACTTTGACAAGTGTAATTCTAAGGGCAAAAAGTATAATTCTAACGGACTAAAGTGTAATTGTAAGCTACAAAAGTATAATTTTAACTTTAAAAAGTATAATTCTAACGGACTAAAGTGTAATTGTAACAAACAAAAGTATAATTTTAACTTTAAAAAGTATAATTTTAACGCACAAAAGTGTAATTGTAACAAACAAAAGTCTAATTTTTAAAACATTAAAATTAGCCTTGACAAATGAACAAATAACACTTACATCTACAGCCCGAGCATTCAACTCCTCATCACCATCAACACCAGAAGAGAGTTCAATCTCGATGAACTTCTTCCTGTCTGAAGTTGAAGTCACTTGTAATGTCGCATCACTAACCACATTTCCAATGGCCAACACATGGCTGTCATTAGGCACCCCGCCAATGCTTAACAGTTCTTTTTGAAGGCAGCGAGGGTACTTGACCAAGGACCAAGTTAGCCGACCCAAACGGTTCTTGTCAAGCTCACCATGTAGTCTCGTCGAAAGCGTCCGCGGTCCCAGTGCTTAATGAGAGGGGGTGTGGCGACAACTCTTTCCACGGAAATCGAAACGTTGAAAGTACGTGATCATTAAGAAGGGGATACACCCCGCCAGCGTCGTCGTTTATTTTCACCGATGCTGCAGCCTTCACCAAATGTTCCAAAGACATAAGTACACCAATCGTCGCTGCGTAATCGAGTCCACATCTTCAACAGCTCTCAAAATCTTGAAGTCAACCCCACTGTATGACGTTGGAGTTAGGAATGATGACATGGCGAGTAGAACAAACAGCCTGCAGAATTGAGGACCTCCTTTTTTGTATTTTTTTTTTAAAATATCTTGGAAGACAATTCCTAAATTAATGCCTTCGTTAACCCCTTTTATGTTGTACGCTTTTCGCCATTTATCTTTCAATTGCTTGTTCTCCGGCGCTTGAGAATCCTTCTGGCGGCCCGTAGGTACTAGATCAACAGTTTTAGGACCAAGTGGTAACATAAAACAGTCATACACGTCATGCTTGGTGACCATGAACTCCTTATCCTTAGCTGCCCGGAAAATATACGATTCGTCACTGAATGCTTTCAGAAAATCTTTAACATGACCCATCGGATATGTTTTGAGCTTAAGCTCCAGAATGCCACCGAAAACGATCCTCTGTACCACATCTCGCTGTGCATCATTCAGCTTTTCAACGAGCTCAACAAGTCGTGCTTGCCGGTAGGCACTTGATGACCACCTTTGCAATTTCGTTCGTGGTGGTTTATTTGGTTTGTTTGGTTTGGCAACAACAAGCTCCTTATTCAACTTGACAGGCACCTTTGCTTTTTTGGACTTGCCTGATTTACCCTCATTTCCATCTGACATCTGTTAACATTACTCAAAATTAATTGTTGCATACAAAAAAAAAAATTACTACAAAAAAAAGTTTAAATTGTAGCAGCATAAAGTGTAATTATAGCAGCCACAAGTGTAATTCTAACAATATAAAGGTCTAATTATAGCAGCCACAAGTGTAATTCTAAAAAAAATAAAGTGTTATTTTAACAGGCAACAGAAAACTCTCAGCAAAAAAAAAAGTGTGATTGTAGAAGCATAAAGTGTTATTTTAGCAACAAAAGTGTAATTCTAACAAAATCAAATGTTAATTTAACAGACAAAAGTGTAATTTTAACAAACAAAAGTGTAATTGTAGCAGACGAAAGTGTAATTCTAACAAAATAAAGTGTTATTTTAACAGGCAACAATGACATTTTAACAGAAAAAAGTGTGATTTTAGCTGACAAAAGTGTAATTCTAACAAGATAAAGTGTTATTTTAACAGGCAACAGCGTAATTTTAGCAAAAAAAAGTGTAATTGTAGCAGCATAAAGTGTTATTTTAACAACAAAAGTGTGATTCTAACAAAAGGGTAATCAATAGTGGGATTTGTAGCAGCATAAAGTTTTATTTTAGCTTACAAAAGTGTAATTCTAACAAAATAAAGTGTTATTTTAACAGTAACAAAGTGACATTTTAACGAGAAAAAAGTGTGATTTTAGTGACAAAAGTGTAATTCTAACAAGATAAAGTGTTATTTTAACAGCAACAAAGTGTAATTTTAGCAAAACAAAAGTGTAATTGTAAAGATAAAGTGTTATTTTAGCAACAAAAGTGTGATTCTAACAAAAGGGTAATCAAAAGTGGGATTTGTAGCAAAGATAAGGTGTTATTTTAGCTTACAAAAGTGTAATTCAAACAAAATAATGTGTTATTTTAATGACAACAATGATGTAATTTCAGCAGAAAAAAGTGTCATTGTATCAGCATAAAGTGTTATTTTAGCAACAAAAGTGTAATTCTAACAAAAGGGTAATCAAAAGTGGGATTTCTCCAAAAAACAAAAATGGATAAACTGTAATTTTAACAAAGAAAGAGTAATTGTAAGCAACAAAAGTAGGATTTTTCAAAAAAATCTGACTAATCTTAATGAATATGAACATATATGCTAAAAACGTTAGTTGACAAAATACAGTGATCAAAAATAAATGTCCTACATGTCCTAAATGTGCTAATAATAACTGGCTAATCAAAATGAAGAAACCAAATACAGTGATCAAATAGAACAGTACAGCAGCAATGGTGATAAAGTACAGTGATCAAATACAGTCCAATTACATAACAATGTCCAATAAATTAAAAAAAACGTCTAAATAAATGAAGAGAAAAGATCATAAAACTCTTAAAACCCAAAAACAAATCATAAAACTCTAAAAACCCAACAAAAAATACCTTCTGAAGTAATATGAATGGACGAAAATGGCAGCTTGCAAGTGAGAAAAGAAAATGGAGAAAAAAACGATAATAAGGTAACAAAAAAAGCGATAAAATTGGGGGATTTAGAGAGCAGTTTGGGGGAAAATTAATGGGGTTTAATTTGGGGGAAAATTAGTTTTGAATAATAGAGAGATGATAAATGGGGGAAAGTTTGTAGGACGTGTGTGTGTGATGTTTTGATTGACAACCTGCATGCATGCTAATACCCTATGAGTGCTAGGAGGAGAGAGGTAATTATTTTAGCCATTAGAATATTATTATTAGTTGCTTTTTTCTTTTAATCTAAGTCATTCAATAACATGATCTAAGAGTAGACAATGGAACTCATGGACTCAAATGTAAGACATGGACTTACTTGATCTTATTACTATATATATATATATATAAAGAGAGAGAGAGAGAGAGAGAGAGAGAGAGAGAGAGAGAGAGAAGAGGTCGGATCTGGTGAGGCCGTTAATTATGGCGAGGCGGCCGGCCTCACCAAATTACTTCATGCTTTTGTGAACCCTGAACTTAATTTCGTGAATCCTAGTCCCGATTTTGTGATTCTAGCACATAAACAAGTGACATTGGACATATATTAACTTTGATAAATATATTATAATCGTATATTTATATTTGTTTATCTATGCGGGACTGGAACCCACACCTTGCGCAATAGAACAATGCTCTACCTTTTGAGCTAATAGATGATAAGTACAAACCGTAAATTGTGCATCAACAAATAACAAACACGTGAAACATGATACACGCTCTTATATTAGTTCTAGTCTCTTATTAGACTAGTATTGGTGCGCGGCTTCGCCCGGGCTACCTCTACTTACCATTAATTATTTTTTCATTAAATAAAATTACTTAAAGTTGCTTAACCCATAAATTTATCATTAATATATTTTTCTATGACATATTCTAAAATTACGATGAAATAAATTTTGAGACAAATTCACTACTCCCACTATTAATATTTTACTCTTATTAATGAAACAATAGTAATAAGATTTCACTACTTGCCCGTAATCATTTTTACTTTCACTACTCCTGCCATAATTATTGTTACTGTCACTACTGCTGCATCAATATGATAATTTCACTACTCCCGCCGTAATTATTGTTACTTTCACTATTGTCGCATTGATATTGATTATTTTACTACTCCCGTTGTTGTTTCTACCACTTTCACTAATCTCGCTGATAATATTGTTACTTTTACTATTCAAATGAGTGATTACTATCATATTACTGACGAAGTTACTTTTACTACTTAGCCATGCAATTTTAAGAGGATTATATATGTAACACCCCCATACTCCAAGTGCCTTACCAGGACCACTCAGGTATAAGGATGCCACCATCTCGGTTACCCGAGGCATGATAATCATAAGACAATGAAGAAACATACTTTATTAAATAAGTTTAAGTGATTACATTATAAAACCAAAGCTAACAAAAGGAATTACAAGGTTCTCATACGGTCTACAGCTAAAACTATCAAAGCTACTAGACTTCGTCGGACACAAATGGAAGACTTCTAACCGCCACGTGATGACTCATCCGGCCTATCCCATACGCGTCATATCACACCGCTCAATAATCGCTCACCACCCCGAATGGATCACCACGTTTTTAAAACATTTAAACGGGTCAAGACTAATCACACAATTCAATACATATATCAACAATAAGATAAACAGAGACAAATTTTGAACACACACACACACACACACACACCACCAACTCCCATCGTCTCAATCTCGACCGTCCACTTTGGACTACCCGCCGATGGGGGACGCGGCCGTTCCCACCTAAGCCCCGCTCATCGTACGAGCGATAACCCTGTCCATTAATGTGCACATCCCCTTCCGTGGCGGGTTCCACGAAGGGCGAAACTAGGGCGTGAGATCACTCCCGCAAGTGACCCCACTCAGCCGAGAACGCATCTCGAGAACCATCACAAACACAACCATAATCACAATCACAATTACAATTACAATCATCATATCAATCAACTAACTACAAAGACATCACCAATATCCCATTATGGGACTAATGCGAGTAGGAAATCCTACCCGGATAGCACAACACGAGACGGTATCTCACTGTCTCAAAACGCCTCTTCTATGAACTCTCCTCCTACCATACAACACATAGATACTACTATTCAATTACTATTCATAAAAACCCCCAATTCCTAAATTAGGGTTTCACTAATCTTAACAAAACATTATATAAATTACATTAAAAGCTTACCCTCGACGCAAGGAATCCAACGACACAAACTACGATGCAAACCGACCGTCTGAACTCCGGAAATTGTCAAGAACGCGATTAGGAAGAAGACAAGTTGCTTTCTCTCTTAAACAGGTTTTAGGTTTTGTAAAAAGTGATTTAGAACAAAGACGAATTGGTTTAAATACCTTAATCGCGTAATTAACAAAACCCGAGAAAACTCCCTCGTAAAAAACCAGGACACTCGATCGAGTACCCAAGGTACTCGATCGAGTACCCCCTTACTCGATCGAGTACCCCAGCTACTCGATCGAGTACCCAACAGGTCAGAAACTATTTTATTTCGCAACTTGCCCTTACTCGACAGAGTAAGGGCTACTCGATAGAGTACCCCAAGACTTATAAATACGGAGTATTACAGTCTTCCCTCCTTAAAAGGAACTTCGTCCCCGAAGTTCAACCCATACATAAAAACAACCATACCGACTCGACCAAGACACAACAACTTAGCTAAGGACTCGAGAACCCGACCGAACATAGAACATGAACTCTTAACCCCCATTCTACCAACTATGTTTACTTCCACAAAGATGACTCACTATATCGTATCTACCACATATATATCTCTCACGACACCAACTCCACACATAATCAACTACCATCCTCTAATGCTGCTAGCTCCATAATATCATCAACTATCAACATCAACTATCAAACCCAATACCAAGACACTCATAGACATCAAACGGGATGTTACATTCTACCACCCTTAAAAAGGAACTTCGTCCTCGAAGTTTACTCACACTCGCAACCTCATCATCCAATCACAATACTAGCGAAATATATTCTCACACTCCTAAACATCACGCTACTACAAGCACGGTCATGACCTTTAATAAAATCACCCACAACATGAATCGATCTTTTATTCTACATCAAGACTCAACTTCCGAATATATTACCATATGTACAACCATCAAAATCTGTTTTATCGCACCCTACTTCTCTTAAGACAAATGTTACGTCCTCGTAACTCACTAATACCAAACCATGTCTATATCTCATTACCCCCTATACCACCACATGTCAAATATAACCGTCTATAAACCAAACACTCACCATTCTTATATCCAAGGCTCCCATACATAAACATTTCCCATTCCTCAACTCATTCGGCAACAAGACCTAACCTATACCATAAACTCGTAGCAAATCACCATACCCACTCTTCATTATTACTGCTAACAACATACCTCTCTACGTAAGGCACTTATCTCCCAGAAGCATAACTCACGGTCCGCACTCGTTACGTACACGCACACTAGATCCTCAAGTTCTTTCTTTCATTACCGCAAAATTCATACACACTTAACATGACACTAATTTCCCCAACACCCTACACTCACTGTCTCATCAAAAGATTATGAACTACCTGCCGCTATCAGATCATTACAACTCATGTTCCACGAATCATTTTCCATTACCATGTCTACCGATGTCTCATCTGAAAACAAGATCAAAGTTACTGTAACAACCTCTCACAACCGTGTCCCATCAACAGATTATCACTTTCCCATGACCACAACGAAACATATACAACTCTATTTCACATCATACTCTACCTCATTCCCGACTTTACCTGGTAAAGAAAACATGAATAAGCAAGACAACTGTCTATCAGCACAAACTGACACTCGCAGAGAGCAACATCAAACAAAACAACAATCTATGTATAACTGGTATGTACTTTCGAAACCCGAATCATGATCATCCCGCCTACTCTACCACAACCGGTGACGGCATCACAACACCGCCACCAACAACCACACCGTAGTGCGAAAGTACCCGCATCACAACACTAAATATCGTGCCCGGATCACCACCCGAGGCACCACCACCACATCGATAGCCATCACAACCGCATACAACTCCCACAGATCGACTTAGCATAACTTCTCAGACAAGAAAAACTTACTCAAATCCACTTTACTCAATCACAACGCAACATATTATATGAATAAACAGATAAGCATCTCATGAACATCGTTTCTACCATTTCACGGAATACACGTGTGTTATTAATACACATAAAATTATAACTAGCCATGTCAAATTAATCAAGTTATTACCTTTTTGGATATCATTCAATTAAATTACCGTGTCCAACATATATATTACCGAACATTCATAAAATAGCTTTATAATTATCACACCGTACCACTTCTTGTGAGGTCAGAACCTCACACAAACATTTACACATATCATAGACCCGTAATCACAACCAACTAGCCAATCCTGACCACGTAAGTTACCACTCAACAAAGGTTACCTGCTGTCCGAGCTTAACTCGCATGCCCCTCATCACATTCTTCCCTTCGCATCACCAGCACCTTCTGCCATACATAACCATACCGCTAACACTCATTATGAGAAACCACCTCCTAAGACTATGTCTTATACTTCCTGACAACCGTACTTTTATCAATTCAGTCTTTACAAAATCAGCCTCTTTAGAATTGCCACTTTTCTAATATACACTTTCCCTTAACCACTAGTCAAAGACCATAACACTACCACTGTCCGGACATCAAACCTCTTCACTCATCTCTAAATATCATGATTTCTTTTCTATCTTTGGTTAACATCCCAAACAACGAACATCGAATCCATGAACAAAATTATCTCAACGTTCTTCCCAATATTTTCCTTAATTGAATCATCGTCCATTTCTCCACCAAAATCTCATATTATGCAGATATTCTTCTAACTTCTTACTTTCCTTAATTCCTCGAAACTCATTATCAATCATGTTGTCCTGAAACTCCTATATAACCTTCAGCTAACATCTTCGTGATACTATCACACATTTCGATGATTCCTTACCTTTACGTCACATAACTCCGGTGAACATTTTCCTCAGCTTACTTTTATCCTTCTTTTCTCTTTACACTCAATAATACCAATTTAATAGCTCAACTCCTTATTACTTCTATCTAACCCTTTTGTGCACCAATTACCTTCTCATCGCTCCAAAACTCAAATCCCATTATTTTATATCGATATCATCTCCCTCTTTCTTACCACAAATATTCTCTTATTATGTCATCCATCACCCTTGCCACTAATACATCCATAGAATCAACATTTTTTGTTCAACAATTGCATCTCCTTCTTACATCTCTAGAAATCAAAATTCCTTTCATATCGCCAATTACCCAAGGAACTCACACAGTAGTTTCATCTTTTAATAAACCTCCCAAACTCACTCACTGTCTATAAATACACCTCGCGACATGTCCCCACAAAGTTCACTATATATTACTCTTCTCAACCCCCCTTTAAACGAACTTTCACTACATAAATCCATAACCCACACGACTCCTAACCATTTCCCTCCTTAACTCTTTACACATCTCAAGCCGCCACTTTCCACATTCTTACTTTCAATCTTTTCATTCTCACGTTCATTATACTCACATCATCCCTTGTCTATATTCACTTATTTTTACATTACTCAACACACAATCATATCACTCATCCCGTCTCGCAAAACGTGCGCCATGCCTCAATAAACTATACCAATCTTCCTTTTCTTTTTCCACCATCTATCATAATCACATATAACTCATGTCCTCCCCACCGAACTCATACTCATCATAGTGCCACTCTTTACATCATAAGATTGGGTAACTTACGCTTCAGGACCAACACATACGTAAAACAATGCATAAAGAAGTAATACAACACCTTTGAATTAAACATAATATGCAACGAATGTCAAAAGCCAAACATATGACCCGAAATACGCATATGACCTGCACAGACCCCACTCGATCGAGTACGTAACCTACTCGATCGAGTTGAGGCTACTCGATCGAGTGCCCAACATGCTCGATCGAGTGCCCCCCGACCTTAACCCAAATAGACCTTCGATCTCTCGACTTACTCGACCGAGTAGCCCGGCTACTCGATCGAGTGACCCCACACTCGATCGAGTGCCCTAGGTACTCGATCGAGTGCCCAGAAACACGATTCTGGTCAAAATAACGACAAGTACCCACTCGATCGAATCAAACCCACTCGATCGAGTCATGCAGACTCGTGAATACTACCCGCATGTTATCTCACATACCCCAACGTACTATGCATTCGTTATTATTTCAACATTATGATTACAACTACGCATTCAAGTCTGCGCGACTCCTCATACAATTAACAAAATAATGTACTTCGTGTTATCAAGTGCCACGTTGTAAACAACCATCATGCTTTTCATCCAATTCGTTATATAAAACACATATCATTGAACCTCTTCATGTTACTACTTACCAACAGTCAAACATTACCATCTATCATGCTCATATAACATTCAACTTTCAATTATGTATTACTCGCATGTTTTAAGTTTTCATAACTTTTCATAACACAACCCACACCCATACACTACAAATCCTAATTCCATGTTGCTAATACAACAACATTACAAATCCACTTCATCACACATCATCATATACGAACTACTTTCTTTTTCTACCATATCATTCATCATTCTCATATACTTTTCCAACGATTCCAACCATCATGTCAACCAACTATCATGCAACATGCTTTCAACAAACCATATACAAAGACAATTAACATACACGTCGCACATATACACACGGACTCCACGTTCCCATACCATGTGATTGGCTTAAGTATCATGGGGCCAAGATTTTGAAGTGAGGGCGCCTACTCACCCAAAACCTAGCATCGGTCGGGGCTCCCATTACACATACACCAGGTTCATTTTATTAGACTCCCTATGTTCATTATGTTCATTTGTTACAGTTCCAAAATCGTCGCTCTGATACCATTTGTAACACCCCCATACTCCAAGTGCCTTACCAGGACCACTCGGGTATAAGGATGCCACCATCTCGGTTACCCGAGGCATGATAATCATAAGACAATGAAGAAACATACTTTATTAAATAAGTTTAAGTGATTACATTATAAAACCAAAGCTAACAAAAGGAATTACAAGGTTCTCATACGGTCTACTGACTAAAACTATCAAAGCTACTAGACTTCGTCGGACACAACGGAAGACTTCTAACCGCCACGTGATGACTCATCCCCTATCCCATACGCGTCATATCACACACCGCTCAATAATCGCTCACCACCCCGAATGGATCACCACAGTTTTTAAAACATTTAAACGGGGTCAATACTAATCACACAATTCAATACATATATCAACAATAAGATAAACAGACAATTTGAACCGTCACACACACACACACACACACACCACCAACTCCCATCGTCTCAATACCGACCGTCCACTTTGGACCAGCCCGCCATGGGGGACCGCAGCCGTTCCCACCTAAGCCCCGCTCATCGTACGAGCGATAACCCCGTCCATTAATGTGCACATCCCCTTCCGTGGCGGGTTCCACGAAGGGCGAAACTAGGGCGTGAGATCACTCCCGCAAGTGACCCCACTCAACCGAGAACGCATCTCGAGAACCATCACAAACACAACCATAATCACAATCACAATTACAATTACAATCATCATATCAATCAACTAACTACAAAGACATCACCAATATCCCATTATGGGACTAATACCGAGTAGGAAATCCTACCTGGATAGCACAACACGCAGACGGTATCTACAATTTGTCTCAAAACGCCTCTTCTATGAACTCTCCTCCTACCATACAACACATAGATACTACTATTCAATTACTATTCATAAAAACCCCCAATTCCTAAATTAGGGTTTCACTAATCTTAACAAAACATTATATAAATTACATTAAAAGCTTACCCTCGACGCAAGGAATCCAACGACACAAACTACGATGCAAACCGACCGTCTGAACTCCGGGAATTGTCAAGAACGCGATTAGGAAGAAGACAAGTTGCTTTCTCTCTTAAACAGGTTTTAGGTTTTGTAAAAAGTGATTTAGAACAAAGACGAATTGGTTTAAATACCTTAATCGCGTAATTAACAAAACCCGAGAAAACTCCCTCGTAAAACCGGACACTCGATCGAGTACCCAAGGTACTCGATCGAGTACCCCCCTACTCGATCGAGTACCCCAGCTACTCGATCGAGTACCCAACAGGTCAGAAACTATTTTATTTCGCAACTTGCCCTTACTCGACAGAGTAAGGGCTACTCGATAGAGTACCCCAAGACTTATAAATACGGAGTATTACAATATATTTATATAAACATATTACATATTTGTGTTAAATCAAATCGAAAGAATTATGCAATATTATATATTATGGAATCTAACTTGAATTATTTATAACCTACTTATATTATATTTTTTTATGTTAAATAATTAATACATCCAATAAACTATAAAGTTTAATAAAATTGCATAAATTTTAAATTTAGTATATAATTTTATGATGATAATAATTAATACCATAAGTGTGCATGTTTATACTAATTAATTATTTTATTTTAAGGAAATTGACCATGTTCTAGTATTCTATAAATATTTTGGAAAATTACGAAGCATCTTCTTTCTTTTAGTTTTCTTGAAATTGACCATCTTAATTAATTATTTTAATTTAAGGAAATTGACCATCTTAATTAATGATTTTATTTTAAGGAAATTGACCATGTTTTAGACTCTTACTAATGTTTAGGAAAATTACCAAGCTTTTATATAATTTAATTTTAACCCAAACAATATAATATTTGCATTGAGATCCCTTAATCGGGTCCATCACACGGTGCTAGTGATTTAAAACTATAAAATATAATTAATTTGTATAACTTTCTTTAATTACATTGAAGTCCCTTGGTTTCTGATTTTAATATATAGTATTGATTGGACACTCTAGTTATTATATTCTAGTCTCTTATTCTCTCACACAAGAACCCTATTTAGATTATTTTTCTTCTCTTAATTTTCTTTCAATTAAAGTTGTAATATTTCTCATTTGGTATATATATAGTTAAATTCTCCTCTAGTTTAGTTTAGATCTACAATTTCTCAATAGTTTACATTTAATTATTTTTGGTTGTAATTGGAAGACAAGAAGAAATTCATCTCCTTTATCAATCCAAGTTTATTACTTTCCTCTTAGTTGGTATAATCCTTCTCTTCCTAGTTTCAATTATTACTTACATGTTCATTATCGCTTAATTATTTGTCTTTACATTATCCTTGCTCTTGCTATTTACTTGCTAAAGTTTCCACCTTTTACTTCCATTTTCGTTACCATGTTTTAGTAGTGTATTACTAGGGTGGAGGGGAATCTTTTGTAGTTAATTGAACAAACAAGTGATTCATGGGTAATTTCTCCTCTAATTATCATGCATACAAGGTGTTTGTGGAAATGTTGCAATGAGAACTTGAGGCAATTCCATTATTTTCTAACTTGTTGGGTGAGATCTTGACTTGTAACTAGATAATGCATGGCGATTAGTTATTTGTTACTATGTCATTACTTGAACCCTTGTCTACACGAGTGAACCCGACACCCTAGTTTCTTAGTTTCTTGAGTTAATTCGTCTCATTTATTTTCTTGCTAGTTAATTCTCTTATCTTAATTCGTAGTTTAGCATTAGTTTATCATTCATTCAAAGCACTTGTTAGAACTAATCTAAAAACAAACAATTTAAGACCCATAATCCTGTTTTTTGGGTTCGACCCTCGCATTCACGATGAGAACTCGTTACCTTTGCGAGGCTTATAAATAAAAAGCACATCATATTTGTCCAATCTATGTGATTGCAACTGCAGGAGAAAAAAGAGCCCCGTTTTACTTGTGAAAATGGACCTTACATGTGAGGGGGAGTGTTGTGAATAAAGCTCCAGCCCATATGAGTTACACATGTAAGGATCACACATTAGAGACTTAGAGAAGAGTATTTCACTATATAAGGCAATGGGCTAATCCCTCTATTGGCCATTGGTTTTAGAGTGGAACCCTTTTGGGTTTGTATTGTGGATTATTTCTCCTCCGCTTAAGTGTGAGCCAAACTCGTTGTTGAATTTAACCGTGTGCGTAAGTATTTGTGACTTTGGAAGGATTTAGAAAAAAAGAGAATAATACAAACGATAAACAAATAAAACATACATTCATTATACTACTTTCCGTTTTTTATATATATCATTTTTACATTTCGAAACGCTCACAATTTTTATTCATTTCTATCCAAAATATTATGAAATATATACTATAAACAAAACTTCTTTAATAAGGATTTCAAAAAAAACTTCTTTAATAAGAAAATTAATGGCATCATTTTTTTTTGTTTCTAAACAAACATTTTTTTCTTTTTTATAAAAATTCAAGCTATCTTTTTTGTCTTGTTCATCGAATATTGCCAGAGATCTCCTCAGAGTGCTAACTTCTGAAGTCATAGCTAATTAATTTGTCTGAGAACTTTGTCCCTTGACTTTCTTACCTTATTTTTCTTTACTATTTTTTGAATTCCATTTGTCTTTTCTCTTCCATTGTTTATTTTGCTTCACTTTCTAGGGCTTGACCATTCCTTTGAGCTAAACTTGTTGTTCCTTCTGATGACCTTTGGGAGGAAAGTATTGCATCAATGGCTTCCTTCACTTGAGAGATATCGGGTGCTTTACCACCAGCCGCAGGCCAAAATTCGTCGGTTGCCAATACCTATTCAATAGTTTGCACTAGGTTAACACAAATGATTTTTATTTTGAAAGGTGACATGTGTTTATTCAAATTCGCGGTGAATAGTTGTCCTTTTTAATTAGCCTCTCTAATTTCGCTAGTGATTAATAAGTTTGATTATAAATTCTAGTGAAAAATAATGAGAATTGAAGTATCTGGTTAAGTTAAAGATTTCAAAAAGCAATTCAATAATAATAGATGAAAATTATATTACCTTCACTTGCAATTGAAGGAATTTGACATAGCCAATTGCTTTCTCTAACATTGTCACCATATCAACCTAATTAATAATATGTATCGGATTAGAATCGCCAAATAAACAAAGGGGTAAAAGCAAAAATAAATAAAACTCATGTTTTGTTTGAACTATTCATACCTTAGAACCATTGGGAACAAGATCTTGGAGTATCTTAAGTCTCTCGCTAATCCGCTCTCGTCGATTCTAAATGCAAAAAAGTCTTAATCTCAAAATGATAAATATAATAATTTAAATACTCTTTGACGGACAAATAAATGGGTTTCGGATAATTTCATTTTTATATAATTACTGAAAAAACCTACACCAAGGGCGGTTTTTATGCGGATGAGACTTGAACCCAGTTTATGAGCACTACCTATCATGACATTACTAACTAAGGTAGTTGACATGCGCGCTGAAATACATATATTTGATGAAGCTTTGAAAAATACCTTAGCCGCGACACTTTGGGGATCCTTTAATGTGGATATCGACTTGAGCTTCGCAGGCTTCTTTGAGGCACTCGCTCTACATTGCTTCTTAGAGGCTTGTGCTTTCTCTTTTTCCTACAAATAAAATCATAACTCATACTCTATATATTTAATAAGTACTAACAGAAGTAGTAGAATAAACAAAATCATAATTGACGTGCATTAAATGTTGTACAAACATGAAACATTGATACGAAAATTTAATTCACAAAGGCAAAATTAATTGATGTGGTCTCACCGATCATAATTACTGGAGATCTATGTCATTACAAGATCCAATTTGAGTCTTAAATACAGGTGAAAATGGAATTAATAATGCATGAAATAATTTGATATGAATAATTATTGTTGGCTATTGATTTTCGCAGTACACATCTTACTCATTGTAGTATGCATTTGACGATTTTAACAGGAATTTTTGCGAAAAAGGTACTGCATTAAGTAAAATGTGTACTGCAAAAATAAACTACGTTATTATTGTACGTACCATATAAGGTCTCTTATTGAAGCTTGTTTGTTTTGTTGCTGATTCCTCGGCATAAACCCAATCATTAGCGGATGAATCTTGATTATAATCACTAATTGACGTTCTCAAGTGATTAACTTCTTCTAAAAGGTGTTTATTAGAGGTGCAATTGTTCATTTCCTTGAGCTGACTTTGTTGATGATGGTGATCTATACTACTTATACTAGAGCTACCCTCCCAAATTGGGTAGTGATGGTTAATAGGGTGACTTGATTTATTATAATTTTCAGGCGGTAATTGATCTTCATTTTGGAAGTTAAGTAAAGATCCTTGATTACTATCCATGAAGCTTCTATACTCGGATTTGAAGTTAATCAAGGAATTAGCTTCTTCTTGAGGGTGAAGGTGATAATTTGAGGCTTGATGATGAATATTTAAGCCATTGTTGCTAGAATTTGCACTACTTGAGGTAGAAATGGCCGGAGAATTGCTAATCATAACTTGATTAGTGCTAATCATGAGCTTATTATGACTATTAGGGCTTTCAAAACTAACCTCATCGTGTTTTTGTTGTTGTTGATGATCATAGTCATCAAATTCATAAGGGGAAATATGTGGGAATTCAACCAACGATTCGACTTCAAGCATGTTTTCATAGAAAGACCTAGTAGAGGAGGTTTGGTGACGATCTTTTGCAAGGGCCATGATTAACAAGCTAATTAATCTTGGTTTAGACAAGAAACAATAATTAACTAAACTTGTTGATGATGTAATGTTGTGTGGTGAATGATAAACTAGCTAGGGTTTCACTTGAAACTTAGCTTGTTTAGACCAAAATTGAAGTGACTAGTTAGGAGAATATCAAAAGATAATTTATAAAGCTTAATTAGGAGGAAGACCTATACATAGAAAGCTTAAGGGAATATGGCATTCATAAGGTTCTTATAGTAGGAGGGCTTGCTATTAAGGGCTCATTTTTTAAGGGAATATAAAGGGTACATTTCTTTACTATACTAGTGTGGCTTGGAAGAGTTTTAAGTATATTGTATTTCTTATGTGAAACCAAGTAATTTAAAATAGGTTGTGGGGAAATTAAAATATGTAAAAAAGGATGCAACTAGAAATTGAGTTGTACAAAAATTGACCTAATTGTTTTAGTTGTAGAGATTTGGACAAGTGACTAGATAGATTAACTAACAAAGATGTGAAGGCAACTCTTTCCATACCAATCAATAAGCTAACGAGTGTTCAGATTTAAACATTGACGTAGATAGTCGAATTAGTGATTATCATCGATTAAGTTATAATTAAACCCATCATTTCTCTTTTTGACACTATTTATGTACGAAGAGAATTTTCAATATCTTTACGATATAAAAGAGAAAATATAGTCATACGAGATTTCATTTAATTCGTCTTTGTAAGTACAAGAAGAATATCAAACTTTTATAATATATTTTTATAATATAAAATTAAATATATTTATGTTGTAATTTGTGCATTGGAAAGTGTGTAATTGAAATGGTATATCTAGATATGAAGGGAGGTAGTATAAGTTTGTGGAATAATAGTTCTTGTAAAGAAGATATATAACCGACTAACTTGAAGCTTGACATACATCGAAGCAAATTGACTCAAGTTATAGTACTCTCTCACTCTTCCGTCACAATGATTTATTTACCTTTAGTTAAATACTCCTTAAACATAATAAATTAAAAGGTAAAGAAATAATAGACCAAGGGTGTATAATTCATGGATTTACAACATTTGTTCTTCACATAAATATTAGAAGATAAAGGGGAAGTCCAACTTCAGTATTATTATTACTCTCTCTAGAAAGCTCTCTTTAACCGACCTTCTCTCTACCTTTCCCAAACTTTAAGTTTTCTTTGATCTACTGCCACCGCCCACCCACCGACCTTCTCCTCGCTCCTCCGGCACCGCCGCAGATGAAGCCGACCTTTGGCTGATCTCCGGTGGTTCCTAATGCTCGACCACGGTTTCTTAATGCTTTGATTTTGACCCACCTGGTTTCCTCCATCTTTAATTTAGTTTGCCTGGGCTGAGATTTGTCTTCTCCGATCTGTTACCATCTCCTTTGCTGCCGGATTCCGTCGTCTTTCAACACCGACCACCTGGTTACTCCATCCTTGCTTGTATGTCGGTCTTTCAAAAGTTGGTATCAATTTCGTTTTATCCTCAGCTTTTTCGCTTCAACGACAAGTTCAATTGGGTCGTTTTTTCCTATTCCTTTTGCTTTCACGTCTTGTTTGAGCTAAGCTGCCTTATCATTTTTCCGTCTTTCGTTTCACTTCCGAAATCAATTTCGTTTGCTTTGCACTCCAGTTCCGTGTACCTTGCGGTTCGTTTGTGCTTTTGTGAAATCACACGTTTTGGGCAGCTAAGAAAAAGAGTTTAATGTCGTTTAATGTCGTTTGATTGTGCTATATCTCTGATCTTTAATGTCGATTTGCAGTCTTTTTATGTTAGGCCTTTTAATATGCATTTTAGTCGGAAGTTGTCAGCTCAGTTTCTCTTGCGGTGGTGTCTTTTTCACTGCTTAAGTTCTTTGCTCGAGTGTTAGGCGGAGGTTGCTTGCTCGAGTTGGTATTATGGTGGATGGATCGGTTGTAGTAGTCTCTCCTCTACTTCTGTTTTCCTATCCCTTTATCTTTCTTCTTTTCTAAAAGTCTCAGTCTTCTCCAATCATGTCTTCAGTTTCTGGCGTCGAATTTCTTGAGTACTTCGCTTTTGTTTTTGGTAGTGACAAGTTGGTAGGTGCTGATGCTAATTTACAGAGTATTCTTACACAGTTAGATGGTTCCCCTTTTTCAAAAATTCATGCCCTCAAAGAATTTGGAAATAGCCTCTTTCGAGAACATCAGTTTGTTTTGGCAGGGTATTGCGATGATCAGGCCTGCCGTCAGTTGGGTGTGGCCCTAAGGATAATTTTGACCTCGATTTAAATTCTATCCTATCCTTAGCTGTTTCTTTGTGTTTGAATTTAGCTACTTGTTCCAACAAAATTCAAGCTTTTGACGGAGCACTACTCTTCTGTAATACGGTTTTAACCTTCTTTCCAAATAATGTTAAGGCCCTTTTCCGTAAAGCCGTGGCTCTTAGACATTTGAATCGGCTTTCAGAGGCAAGTGCTACATTGAAGGAAGCACGAGTGGTAGAACCTCATAACAAAGACATTATTCGCGAGCTGGAAAAAGTTGTGCAGGCTCTCGCAATTAATCACAATGGCAAGCGGGTTGTAGTAGGCACGACGGATGACACTGAGGTTCAAATAGGGAAAAGGCGTGTTTCTTTTCTCCAAGATCCTGAACCCGAATTGGTGACGAATATGGATTGTGCTCCAGTTCGCTCCCTTGATGTGCCTATGGATTCCATGGATTCCGAGAGTAGCAGTGTTCCAGGCGAGACCTTGAATGATGAAGCTGACTACCTTTCATCCACCTCAATTAACTCAATGTCTTCTCACTTCATTTTCACCAAGAAACGATCTCATAATACACTTACACTTTCATCTCAAGATTATGAGAAATTATTACATGGCAAAAATTTGGGTTTCTATCACCCAAGGTCCATGTCTTTCATGAGGGTCTGTACCCTCACCTCAAAAACTATCCAGACGGGAACTCCCCATGAAGAAATTTCAGGGACAGCAGAAGTTCCCACATCCTCTCCTACACCGGAGAGCTTTGTTCAAGAGGAGATTAAGTTGGTACACGAGGAGGCTGCCTTCCAGGTTGATAAGAAGGCTCGTCTCACTTCAGCTTCTTTCTGTGTTAGCAAGGTCTCTTTTGTCCAGTTTAACTTCACCGCAGTTAAGGAGCATAGGGAACATTCACATAGTTCGAGAGCAGCTTGTCCTTCTCAGGGGAAACCTAGAATGGCTCGACTCACTACTTGTTCGAAGAAACGTTCTTCTGACCCTGTTCGTGTTTCACTTTTTCATTGCAGGTACACTCGTTCTACCACCACGATTACGGGGATAAAGAGAAAGGGGATTCAGTCTTTTGTGTTCGATGCTCATTACCACCGCCCTTTTAAGAAATATCGTATTTTATCATCAACTACGTTTATTGTTTCTTATGTTTTTCAAGTATCTAGTAGTTTTGGGGGCTCTCTTCCCCCTTTATTTGTACCATAATGCACTTTATGTAGCTTTTTCTTAATCTATCTCAGTTTACTATTGTCGAAAAAAAAATATTAAGATTGTGAGGGCCGGTGGATCTCACTCAAAGGCTAGATACTAATGTCATCTTACACACAAAAACATGACTAGAGTAGAAATATAACAATTTTATTGATTAGATTCGAGAGTCGGAAAGATTGTCATTCATATTACTCGTATGTTCGTTTGTATTACATCAGACGACGTACAATTATATTTATAGATATAGAGTCCTACGCTATTATGGAACTATACTAGTCATATCACAAGTCTTTCCTAACTACACCGATTTCGTATTTCTTAATTCTAGTGGGTCGTCTACCACTTTCCTAAGCCTATTACCCTTTCCCGCCCACTCAAGGTTGAGCGGGAGGTCACTAACTCCCAACTTGCAATGAAAGTTGGTGCATCCTCACTTCGAAATCGAAGTTGGAGTCAAAGTCAAGATCGATGGTCATACGTCACGTCGAAGTCGTTGTTGAAGTCGAGTTAGTTTTGTCAGTGGTTTCGAGGGTCGTTTGATTTAATATGGTTATGTGAGTCAACATTGAGGGTGATAATGCATGGTTCGAATTGGTCATTCACAGAGTGAAATAGATGAGCATCATCTTCTCCGGTAAGTTTGATTAATTTTGTACCCCGTCTGAATAATAGCCGCGAGGAGGGTCGTAACTGAAACAACTCGTCTAGTCCTTGGACTGGAAATGGTTAATCATGGTAACTCGTCAGACTATGTACTTGACCCACATATGTTGCCGAGATATCAACACAGGTTCATTCCAATGCATTTTAGCCTCACTCATGCGCATCCCGAGAACTTTCAAGGAGGTCACTCATCCTTTACTACTCCTCAGTAAGCATGCTTAACTTTGGGGTTCTTATCATGGGCTCCCAAAAAAGAAAGTGTACTTTATTGATATGAGTAATACTTTCAATCCCTTTAAACACTAGACATTTAAGATAAGCAATGAAGTTCTTCAATTTAACGTGGGATGTTACACTAGCATTGCAATTGATTCGACGTTTTTAAAATCGTTTTATTTTCGGATTCAGTTTCAATGTCGTCACAATTACAAGTGGTACGATTGTGTAGTTCTTGCTTGTGGTAAGTCATTATGCTCACCTAATTTCTGGTTTATTGGAAAAGTTCAGATCTGCTGGTTTTGTTATTGTTTGGGTTTGGTCGTCACCGTCTGTAACACCCTCACACAGCAAGGTGCCTTACCAGGACCGCCCTAGCATATAGGAATGCTACCATCTCGGTTGTCCGAGGTAAAGTATATCAAATGTGACCATAAAGAAACATAATTTAAAGTTCCACTATTTAAATGTATACAACTGAAAACCAAACTAAAAGTACTGCAACTGGCAAAACCAAAACACCCAAAGCTATAACAACTGTCAGCGGAAGACTAAAGACTCCAAACAAGTGATGACTTCATCCCAGCTAGAACTCGCGAGCTATCCATAGAATTACCTGCCAATCAACTGCTCACCATCCCTGAATGGATCACCACAGTTTTGTAAAACAACAACGGGATCAGTCATCTGATTAATCAAAACCAAAAATAAAACAAAACAACATCCAAGCAACTTAATAAACATTCCTCCAAACTCCATCAGTAATTAGTAACCGACTACACACCAAAGTGTGTAGCTCTGCTGGGTTCTCATCGCAACAGAAGACCCACACCTCCACTGGGGGACCGCAACCTTGTCCACCTAAGCCCTGCTCATCGCAACGAGCGAATAGCCCATGTACATTAATGTACATATCCCCCTTGTGACGGTAACCACAAGGGGTGAATCAAGGGCCTGAAGCCATTCCCGATGATGACTCCACTCAGCCGAGAACGCACCTCGAGAACCACAAATAGCCAAACCAACAACCAAGCCAAATCATCCAATATATCACAATCACTATAATCATATTAATCATGCCAATAAATCAACCATCGTCATCTTGTATTCAATTAATTAGGCAACTGAGTAGGGAGAACCCAACCTTTTTGCAATCCGCTATAATTGCAGCCATTCATACAAATGTACAAGAGTACCACATCGTCACCTACAACAACTTCACTTCATAAGCCGATTTCTATCCAAAACCCCCCAAATTAACAATTTGGGCAAAACCCTAAAAGACAACATACTAATGAACAACAAGACACTAGAAACTTACCAACGAAATCGGAACAAAAAGACGGAAGCTAGACTCACGATCGATCGCACTCGCCTAAGGAATGATTAGGGTGATTATAGAGATGGTATACGTAGTTTAGGTTTTGATAAAAAAAAAATTAATAACTGTTAAACGAAATATATATAATTCTAATCACCTTAATCAAACTGCGGAAATAACCTATTAGACCGTGTACTCGGTCGAGTAGTTGGGGTACTCGGGCAAGTACGACTTACTCGGCCGAGTATCTCACTACTCGGCCGAGTGCTCCTGGACAGTAACCTGACCAAAAAACACACGACGACTTACTCGGTCGAGTACTACCTACTCTACCGAGTAACTAAGGACCATAAAATCGTAGTATTGCACCGTTGATGCTACCAATCATGGTACAATAAATGCTAGTCGCGTCGATTTCAAAGTTGTAGCCCGATAAATCGAGAAATATAGATCTTTTCTTGCATCTTCGGAGATGCTGATCGATTCGTAAGTTCATTTTTTTGGTAATAGTTTTATTTTGTGGGAGTTTCATCTTCCGGTAATGAAGCCAAACCATCGATGTTCGAATTCCTGCTGGTGGTTATTAGAATAAGACAAATTCTTGACAAGATCATATCGAAGATTTCAAGAGTCCTCATAAACGAAGAGGCTCTAATATCCTATTAGAATCAAGAGTTGGGAAAGATTTTCGTTCGTACTAATCGTATGTTCGTTCATATTACATCAAACAGACACCTCTATTTATAGGTAAAGAGTCCTACGCTATTATGAAAACACTTCCATCACTAGTTCCAATGACAATACAACTTTTGTCATATCAGAAGCCTTTCCTAACTACACTGATTTCGCATTTCCCAATTCTAATGGATTGTCGACCACTTTCCTAATCCTATTACTACTCACTTCATCCAGACTAATAATATCGTTCTTATTTCCTTGTTTTCGTTTCAAATTAATTGTTACTTTTCTAATTATACTCCCCCACGTTCAAGCCAATTCATAAATATATTCAATAAATGTGAAGTGCATTTAATCAAATGTATGGAATTGCTTGAACGGGGAAGTAGTTAATAAGAATAATAAATAACTTATATAACAATATTACCCCTAGTGAACTAACCAACCTTATACTTGAACGTCTAGACCGGGTTTTGGTAAACCAACTGTGACTTGAGCAGTACCTCAACTCACATAACTACTATCTCACTAGTCTTTTTTCTAAAAATTTGCCCTATCATGCAGATCCTCCCTTAAGCTCTGAGCCTAAAATTTTTAAGTTTAATTCTTTGTGATTTTTTTATACGGGTTTCCTTCTGCTTGTCTCCTCGACCTGGTCTGCCTCTATACTCTCTAGGTTATGTCACCTTTAAAATTTCCTCTCTTAGTAGTATCCTTACCAATTAGACACGGGAGACCTTTGGTAATCTGAACAAAAGTAGAAAATCCTTGACTACTAGACTTCTTGGCATCCAGCGAGAACTTCGTGTACATCCCCGTTCTGACTTTCTCCTTAGCTTAAATGACTCTCTTCTCACTGCTGTTAATCGTGTTCTTGACCTTGAACATTCTTATTCGAAAGACAAAACTGACGTTACCTAGTTGGTAGATGGGGATAGAAACACCTCATTCTTTCAAAAATCGTTGACCCTTCTTGTAGTTTTAACTGTATTGCCCTTTTTCTATCCCTCCCCGACCCATCACCTCTTTCTCTAGTCCTAGTGAGGAAGAGATTTGTGTAGGTATTTTTTTCCCTCGAACAAAGCCCTAGGGATTGATGGTTACCATGTGGGCTTCTTCAAGAGATGTTGGCCCATTCGTAAACATGATATCGTCCCCTTATGCAAAATATCATTGCCACTAAATGTGTCCCTCCCAACATCAATATGACTTATATCCCCCTCATCCCGAAGATCCATCCCCCTAATCCATCTCCAACTTTAAGCCTATCAGTCTCTGTAATAGCACCTATAAAATGGTTACAAAAGTCATTGTTAACCGTCTAAAACCCTTCAAGTGCAACATTATCTAACCTAACCAAGGTAGTTTGATCACGGGAAGAGGCACAGATAGTAACTTCATCGTCGCCTTCGAGATAATCCACTCCATGCATACCACTAAGAGCAAAGCTGGTTGGTTGCCCTCAAACTTGACCTTGAAAAGGCCTTTGATCGACTCGAATTGGATTTCATCCATTCTTGTCTTGTTTATGCCCGAGTTGACTCTCATATCATTTCCCTCATTGTGAGTTGCATTTCACTTTTTCTTCTCACATCATCTTTAATGGCTATCAGGAGAAAGTATCAGACTGCCTCCCCTAACACATATGAATCCATGACAATCCTCGATTACTATCAAATGATGCCATATGATTTATGATATGCAAATAACTATGAGAGACACATCAACAATCAATTACGTTATCAAAACCGAGTAGGATTAACCTACCTTTTAGCATACTCCAAAAGTTACTCGAAAACACCAAGGATCCATCTCATAAGACCGTCTTATCCTACATAAATTACATAATAACCTATCACAATACATCCTATTCCCTTATGTAACACCAAAACCACTTATTGTTACACTTTAATTACTCATAATACTAATTAACATTACCCATGAAAACCCCCAAATTCTAGGATTTGGGTCAACATAAGAATTAAAGGAAAAGGATGAGTATCATCAACTTACTAGTGGAAAGGAATGAGAAAGAATCAATCTTGGTGAATAATCCTTTCAAAACTAGGCTTGGTCTTCTAGTTAGTGTTCACGGGAAGTTTCTAGAGAGTTGTGGGTGTTTGAGGGAGTTTGAGGATAAGGTAGGAGTAAAATAAAGGAGGGGAAATCTGAGAAAATGAGTGTATAAAGATGATAAGGCTCCCTCATATCCACATGCATAACAAGGGACAATGACAGGGCACTCGGTCTAGTGCCCGGTTCACTCGGTCGAATGAACCACCACTCGGTCGATTGGCTCAACATCAGAATGTTTCACAAGTTACAGGTCTCACTCGGTCGAATGAGCTCTACTCGGTCGGGGACTCTGCCTACTCGATCGAGGGTAGGTCTTATAAACTATGGGGTATCACAATCTCCCCTTTTAAAAACAATTTCGTCCCCGAAATTCACCTCACACTCTCTCCTTTCCGATTACTCCCCAAAGCCTCATCGCCAATTCCCATGCGCTCTCTCGAGGTTCTTACCGTCATCATCACCTTATTTATACCGATTAATTCTTGTCTCTCTCACCAAGCTCACACGTTTTATTTTTCCTTTATCTTGTACCCTCTCTTATACTCGTATGTTTACTCATACGCTACTCATTATTACATACCACACCCTTTTTCCATCTTTAATTTTCCAATTGTTACATTCACTCTCCCTAAAAGAGAACTTTGTCCTGAAGTTCAACGCTTAATACCCATGGATATTCTTATAACTACCTAACGAAATCCATAATTGGCAACTCCCGGGTTAAACACACTCATTTTCTACTAGGGATGTCTCATGGACAACTTCATATAACGATAGTACCACCTATATAACTCCCACTTTAGTTTCCCAAACAGTCAAGGTACAAGGTCAAGCTTAACGTTTGTACACTAATTGTAATACTACGTATTTATGAGTCTTGGGGTACTCTATCGAGTAGGCCTTACTCTGTCGAGTAAGAGCGAGTTGCAGATTAAAATAGTTTCTGACCTGTTGGGTACTCGATCGAGTAACGTGGATACTCGATCGAGTAAGGGGGCACTCGATCGAGTACCTTAGCTACTCGATCGAGTAGCCATTCATTGACGGGGGATGATTTCTCGGGTTTTGTTAATAATGCGATTAAGTATATAATAACTTCCGTCATTGTTCTTAAACACTTTTTAAAACCTAATCACTGTGAAAAGAGAAATCAAACTACGTCATTCGCTTTAATCGTATTGTTAGCAAATCCCAGAGCTTGGAAGGTCGGATTTCACCTTTCTTTATACCGTTGTGATCCTTGCGTCGAGGGTAAGACCTATATACCGTTTTTATAGTATTTCCTTAAAGTTGGTTAAACCCTAATGTTGGGAATTGGGGTTTTATGGTATTTTATGCTTGGTAGTGATTATATGTTTGTATGTTAGGAGGAGGATTCGTAGAGGAAGCTTTTTGATATCAGCTGTGAGATCGTCTGATTGTTGTGCTTTCCAGGTAGGGTTTCCCTACTTAGTATTAGTCCCATAATGAGTTGTTGATGTGTTGTGATTGTTGAATAATATCGTAATTGTGTTGTGACGGTTGTTGATTGTGATTGCTTGTCTCTGGTTCTCGAGATGCGTTCTCGGCTGAGTGGAGTCACTTGCGGGAGTGGCTTCACGCCCTAGTTTCGCCCTTCGTGGAACCCGCCACGGAAGGGGATGTGCACATTAATGGGACAGGGTTATCGCTCGGTATGACGAGCGGGGATTTGGTGGGTACGGCTGCGGTCCCCTACTGGCAGGCTGGTCCAGTGGACAGTCGGTGACGGAGATTGATTGGAGTGGGTGATTGTTTGTGACTGCTTGAGCTGTCTTGATTACTGTATTTTTGGTTATGTAAATTGTGTGAATAGTACTTACCCCGGTTTATTGTTTTAAAACCTGCGGTGATCCATTCGGGGATGGTGAGCAGATATTGAGCAGGTATGAGTTGAGTACTGGGATAGCTGGGATGTGCCACCGTATGATGATAGAAGTCTTCCGCTGTAGCTTAGTAGTTTTCATAAACATTTCAGTTAGATCAGTAGACAGTTGGTTTGAGAACATGTATACGTATTTTGGTTTTGTTTTTGGATTGTAACCTTTCACTAAAGTATTTCTATTTAAACATTGTTTCATTATTGTTTATTTGATTATCATTGCCTCGGGTAACCGAGATGGTAAGATCCTTATACCTGGGTGGTCCTGGTAAGGCACTTGGAGTATGGGGGTGTTACAAAATGGTATCGGAGCGACGATCCTGAAACCTGTAACCAATGAACCTAATGAATATAGGGAGTCAATTAAAATGAACCCGGGGTAAAGGTTGTAGGAGCTAATGCAAAGGCTTGGGAGACGTCCTAAAGTCGCGAACTCGCCCTACAATTTTGAACCGGTCACATGGGGGGTGTATGTCAAGGTCTATGTGTTGTTTGTTAGCTTGTGTGTGGATATGATGAAGTATGTTGTAATTGTCGGATGTTTGGAGCAGAAGGTTGAGTTTGTAAGTGAAAGGTTGGTGAAGTATATAGAACTGTTGTTTCAACATGAAGCATGTTGGATATTTACTATGTGGCGTTTGATAACATGATATATTTGTTTCGTTAATCATATGAAGAGTTGAGTAGCATAGTATGCTTAACTATGATATAATGTTGTGTTTATAAAGTTGTTTTGTATGTTGGAATATGATATAGCATGCGGGTAGCATATTCGAGTTAGCATGACTCGATCGAGTGGGTCTGACTCGATCGAGTGGGTATTTGACGATTTTGCAACCAGAATCGTGTTTTTGGGCACTCGATCGAGTACCTCGGGCACTCGATCGAGTAGGGGGTCACTCGAACGAGTAGCCTGGCTACTCGGTCGAGTATGTTAGAGATCAGAAGGTCTGTTTGGGGTCTGATGTCGAGGCACTCGATCGAGTAGCCTCTTACTCGATCGAGTAGGGGTAGGAACTCGATCGAGTGTGTTCTGGGTAGTCCGCATTCGTGTTTTGAGGTTTTAGTGCGTATGTTTATATCTACCCTTTCTAATATAGTTTCAAGATGCCGCCCAAGAAAAACGCGTACTATGCGAGAGCTGAGACCATGAATATGGATGATATCGTTAAGATGTTGGAGCGCCAAGATGCTCTTACTGAGGCCTTAAAGAAAGTGAATAAGGATAAGGAGGTTGATCACTCTAAGATCAGTCTTTATATAGCGAGGTTTAACCCAAAAGAGTACATGGGAACCGGGGAACCAAACCTTCTTGACAACTGGCATCGTGAGATGGAGAACATACTAGACCTGGTTCACTGTCCTGATAAGATGAGAGTAGAACAAGCTGCGTTCTACCTGAGGGAGGCAGCTGGCAAGTGGTGGGATACGGTGAAGGTGAGTGCTAGGGAGATGTATGCGAACCAGGGCTTACCTGCTATACCTTGGGAAGAGTTTCGGAGGGCTATGAAGAAAGAGTTTGTACCGGAGCATGTGACGAATAAGCTGAGGGAGGAGTTTGATGGGTTTAAGATGACATATGATATGTCAGTTGTTGAGTACTACAAGCAGTTTAATGAGAAGTTTAGGTATGCTGAGGATATGGGTTTGAGTGAGGAGAACCTGGCGCTGAGGTTTGAGAGAGGGTTGTTGACACCCAAGTTTATGGATAAGTTACCCGTGGGAGTCCTTACCGATGTTAAGGAAGCTTTTGAGAGGGCTGGGAGAGTTGAGAGGTTGGTGGAGATGGCTCAAGAGAGAGTGAGTGAGAAAAGAAAGGCTGAGAGTGAGGGTGGTGGCCAATCTAGTCATAAGAAAGGCAACCACACCCAAGTTAGAGGGTTTTCTTCTGGGTCAGGATTCAGTGCTGGGGCTTCCTTTAGGCGTGGCCGTGTGAGTGGTAGTGGTAGTTGGGGGATGACCTGCTATGGCTGTGGCGGTATAGGCCACAAGAGACATGAATGCACGAGTGCACCGGGAGCTTTTCAGGGGTCGACTCAGGAGAGCTATTCTCAGGGACCTGCACAGAGTTATGCGGGCAACAGACCAGGTGGGTCATGGTCTAACCGGGGAAGTCAGAGCTATTAGGGTGGAGGTAACCGCAATGGCGGTTATTCTTAATAGAAACCAGCTATGAACAACAACAACAATCAGGGGTTGGGTGCTAAGCCGACCACATCAGCCAGTACTGTCCAGGGAGGTGGACAGAAGACCAGTGGAAAGCTGTTCATGATGGACAAGAAAGCAGCTGAGGAGGATGCACATGTTATCACTGGTACTTTTCTTGTTAACGGTATTCATACCTTTGTTTTATTTGATTCGGGGGCGTCTCAGTCGTTTATATCTTCGAGTCATGTTAAACGGTTGGGTTTGAGGGTATATGAGTCTGTAAGTGAGAAAGTTTTTATACCTTCGGGTGAGTCTGTATCATGTGGGAGGTTTTTTAGAGATGTGTCTATGATAGTTGGGCAAGTTGATCTACCTGTAGACTTGCTAGAGTTTCCTTTTGACGGTTTTGAGATGATAGTCGGGATGGATTGGTTAGGAAAGTATAAAGCTAAGATAGACTGTCATCAAAAGAATGTGTCTTTGAGAGGGCCTTAGGGTGTTAGTGTGTCTTATCGTGGGTTTCTGGTCAAACCCAAAGTTAAGTTGATTGCAGCTGTCACCTTGAAGTCTTATCTGAGGAAGGGATGCCTTTTGATCTTGTGCCATGTGAGAGATGACCGGATAGAGAGTCCGACGGTTGATCAGATACCAGTGGTGGGAGAGTTCGCATATGTTTTTCCAGAGGAGATTCCGGGGTTGCCACCGAAGAGGGAGATAGATTTCACGGTTGAGTTGAAACCGCGGATGGGGCCAATCTCTAAGGCACCGTACCGGATGGGTCCTAAAGAGATGGAGGAGCTCAGGAAACATTTAGATGATCTGATATAAAAGGGATACATTAGACCTAGTGTATCACCGTGGGGAGCACCAGTTCTTTTCGTGAAGAAGAAAGATAGGAGTTTGAGGTTGTGCATAGACTACAGGGAGCTGAACCGAGTGAAGGTGAAGGACAAGTATCCTTTGCCAAGGATAGATGACTTGTTTGATCAGTTGAGTGGTGCATCAGTCTTTTCTAAGATTGATTTGAGGTCGGGATACCATCAGGTGAAGATTAGAGAGGTGGACATACCAAAGACAGCTTTCACGTCGAGGTATGGCCATTATGAGTATGTGGTGATGCCGTTTGGGTTATCTAATGCACCGGCTGTGTTTATGGATTTGATGAACAGAATCTTCAGACAGTTTTTGGACAAGTTTGTGGTGGTGTTTATCGATGACATCTTAGTCTACTCTAAGACTAAGGAGGAGCATGAGGAGCATTTGAGGATTGTGTTGCAGACTTTGAGGGAGCATGAGTTATATGCTAAGCTGTCCAAGTATGAGTTCTGGTTAGAGAAAGTTGCTTTTCTGGGGCATGTGATCTCTAAGGAGGGAGTAGCTGTGGATCCGGCGAAGATTGAGGCAGTGACAAAGTGGAAAGCACCAAAGAATGTTGCTGAGATTAGGAGTTTCTTGAGTTTAGCTGGATACTACAGACGGTTCGTGAAAGATTTCTCCAAGATCGCTAGACCTATGACAGCTTTGATGAGGAAAGAGAACAGGTTTTGTTGGGATGAGAGTTGTGAAAAGGCGTTCCAAACCTTAAAGGAGCGTTTGACCACAGCTCCTATCTTAGCATTGCCTGAAGAGATCGAGAACTTTGAGGTTTATACAGATGCCTCAAAGAATGGGTTGGGATGTGTGTTGATGCAGAACGGTAAGGTGATTGCCTATGCTTCTAGGCAATTGAAGCCTTATGAGGAGAACTACCCTACACATGATCTAGAGTTGGGTGCAGTGGTGTTTGCTCTCAAGATATGGAGACATTACCTTTATGGGGCGACCTTTAAGGTATTTTCGGATCACAAGTGTCTCAAGTACATCTTCACTCAAAAGGAGTTGAACATGAGACAGAGGAGGTGGATGGAGCTGATTGGCGATTATGACATGGATATTATCTACCATGAAGGGAAAGCCAATGTTGTTGCAGATGCTTTGAGTAGGAAGAGTGTACATTCCTTGTGTACAGCTCTATCTTTGATGAGGTTGAGAGATGAGGTGGGGAAGTTTAGGATACATATGATGCAGAGAGGGGATACTGTGGGAGATTTGACAGTGCAGCCTGATCTTTATGATGATATTCGAGGTAAACAGGCTTTGGATCCTAAGTTGGTTGAGTGGAGAGCTGGAGTAGAGAAAGGGACAGTGTCCCGATTCTCCATTCATACAGATGGCAGTTTGAGGTTCGATGGTAGGTGGTGTGTCCCTAATGATGAGGAGCTGAAAAAGACAATCATGACAGAGGCACATTGTACACCGTATTCAGTACATCCAGGTGGTGACAAGCTATACAAGGATTTGAAGAACACGTTTTGGTGGCCTGGGATGAAGAAGGAAACAGCTGAGTTTGTGGCCCGTTGTTTGACATGCCAGAGAGTTAAAGGGGAACAGCGACGACCACAAGGTAAGATTCAGTCTTTAAAGGTACCTGAGTATAAGTGGGAATCCATTTCTATGGATTTTATCGTGGGGTTGCCAAAGAGTCAACAGGGTAACAACATGATATGGGTAATAGTGGATCGACTGACCAAGTCAGCTTACTTTGTACCAATGAAAGATACATGGACTAAAGCACAATTGGCTATGGCTTATCGAAAGAATGTGCTAAAGTTACATGGAGTCCCTAAGGACATAGTGTCTGACAGAGATGCGAGATTTATCTCAAGGTCTTGGAAAGAGTTGCAGGAATCTTTGGGAACAACTTTGAAGATGGGTACAGCTTTTCATCCTGCGACAGACGGTCAGACTGAGAGAACAATCAAAACTCTTGAGGATATGTTACGAGCTTGTGTGATGGACTTTGGTGGTAGCTGGGAACAGAGGTTGGATTTGATAGAGTTTTCTTACAACAACAGCTATCACACTAGTGTTGGCATGGCACCGTTTGAGGCTTTATATGGGAGGAGATGTAGGAGTCCGATTTATTGGGACGACAGTGCTGAGGCAGTGGTTCTAGGACCAGAGATGGTACATGAGATGGTTGAACAGATTAAGATGATCAGGGAACGAATGAGAGGAGCTCAGGATAGGCAAAAGAGTTATGCAGATCTACATCGCCGGGATATAGAGTTTCAGGTTAGGGATAAGGTTCTTCTGAAAGTGTCTCCTATGCGTGGGGTTATGAGATTTGGGAAGAAAGGCAAGTTGAGTCAGAAGTTCATCGGGCCTTATGAGATCTTAGAGCGAGTTGGGGAGGTTTCATATTGTCTGGCTTTACCGGCTGCGTTAGAAAGAGTGCATAATGTGTTTCATGTATCACAGCTGCGGAAGTATGTGAGTGACCCGTCACATGTATTAGAGGCAGAGAGCTTAGAGCTAGATGAGTCCTTATCATATCTTGAGGTACCTAAGCAGATCCTTGACTGGAAGGTTAGGAAGACTAGGAGTGGTGAGACAGTTTTGCTTAAGATCCTTTGGTCTAACCACGAGACTGAGGAAGCTACATGGGAGGCAGAGGATGCCATGAGAGAGCGCTACCCTTTCCTTTTTGATCAGGTATGTATGGTTACAGGGACGTAACCTTGTTTCTTTTAGGGGGGTAGGAGATGATCGCAAAGAGTTTCTAAGAGTTTTATACCCTTTTTATGTTGTGTCGGTATGGTTGTTGTCGTTGAGTCGAGTTGAGTTTGGGTTAGTAACATGTTTTATGTTGAGTTTTGTTTTCGTTGTTGAGTCGGGAGTGCGTAGTGTGTGTCTTTGTTTTGTTGTGGTTTGAACTTCGGGGACGAAGTTCTTTTTAAGGACGGAAGACTATAATACTACGTATTTATGAGTCTTCGGGTACTCTATCGAGTAGGCCTTACTCTGTCGAGTAAGGACGAGTTGCAGATTAAAATAGTTTCTGACCTGTTGGGTACTCGATCGAGTAACGTGGATACTCGATCGAGTAAGGGGGCACTCGATCGAGTACCTTAGCTACTCGATTGAGTAGCCGGTTTACGGGGGGATGATTTCTCGGGTTTTGTTAATAATGCGATTAAGTATATAATAACTTCCGTCATTGTTCTTAAACACTTTTTAAAACCTAATCACTGTGAAAAGAGAAATCAAACTACGTCATTCGCTTTAATCGCATTGTTGGCAAATCCCGGAGCTTGGAAGGTCGGATTTCACCTTTCTTTATACCGTTGTGATCCTTGCGTCGAGGGCAAGACCTATATACCGTTTTTATAGTATTTCCTTAAAGTTGGTTAAACCGTAATGTTGGGAATTGGGGGTTTTATGGTATTTTATGCTTGGTAGTGATTATATGTTTGTATGTTAGGAGGAGGATTCGTAGAGGAAGCTTTTTGATATCTGCTGTGAGATCGTCTGATTGTTGTGCTTTCCAGGTAGGGTTTCCCTACTCAGTATTAGTCTCATAATGAGTTGTTGATGTGTTGTGATTGTTGAATAATATCGTAATTGTGTTGTGACGGTTGTTGATTGTGATTGCTTGTCTCTGGTTCTCGAGATGCGTTCTCGGCTGAGTGGAGTCACTTGCGGGAGTGGCTTCACGCCCTAGTTTCGCCCTTCGTGGAACCCGCCACGGAAGGGGATGTGCACATTAATGGGACAGGGTTATCGCTCGGTATGATGAGCGGGGATTTGGTGGGTACGGCTGCGGTTCCCCACTGGCAGGGCTGGTCCAGTGGACAGTCGGTGACGGAGATTGATTGGAGTGGGTGATTGTGTGTGACTGCATGAGATGTCTTGATTACTGTATTGTTGGTTATGTAAATTGTGTGAATAGTATTGACCTCGGTTTATTGTTTTAAAACCTGCGGTGATCCATTTGGAGATTTGAGCAGATATTGAGCAGGTATGAGTTGAGTACTGGGATAGCTGGGATGTGCCACCGTATGATCCGCTGTAGCCTAGTAGTTTTCATAAACGTTTCAGTTAGATCAGTAGACAGTTGGTTTGAGAACATGTATACGTATTTTGGTTTTGTTTTTGGATTGTAACCTTTCACTAAAGTATTTCTATTTAAACGTTGTTTCATTATTGTTTATTTGAATATTATTGCCTCGGGTAACCGAGATGGTAACATCCTTATACCTGGGTGGTTCTGGTAAGGCACTTGGAGTATGGGGGTGTTACACTAATCTCATAAGCAAATCCCGACTCGCTTAACTATTCTCATGTATTACTCATGAATATGTATGTATATCTATATACGTTTATATGCGCATGATTCGAAAGTAGAATCTTATAAAACGATAAGTACAACATGACTATCCACATCTTTTAATAGGATTCCAAATACTATCCGCACTTCTATTCTCGTATTCATCATGTAACACCCCCATACACCAAGGTGCCTTACCAAGACCACCTAATGCATGGAAGTGCTACCATCTCGGTTACCCGAGGCAATGTATATCAAAAGGACTGTAAAAGAACATACTTTATTATATAAGTTTAAAGCGACACATAACCAAAATCCAAAACTGTCATAGAAATACAACTGTTCCAAATTCCAAAAGCAACTAAATGAAATGTAAAGTTTTATAACACAGCGGAAGACTCTAAATGACACGTGGTGACTCAATCCCATCTATCCCTTACGCATCCAACTCATACCTGCTCAATAACTGCTCACCATCCCCGAATGGATCACCACAGTTTTTTAAAACAATTAAACGGGGTCAGTTACTGATTACACAATATAAGATAAAGCAATATCAACAATACATAAAATCCTCCAACACCGTCACATCACCAATCACCTGACTAGCCTGAAGGTCTAGTCCTGCCAGAATACGACCGCAACCAGTAATCCACACTGCCAGTGGGGGACCGCATTCGTTCCCACCTAAGCCCCGCTCATCAATACCGAGCGCAAACCCATGTCCCTTAATGTGCATATCCTCTATTGTGGCGGGTTCCACAAGGGGAGAATCAAGGGCGTCAAGCCACTCCCGCAAGTGACTCCACTCAGCCGAGGGCGCACCTCGCGAACCACAGACAAACAAAAACAACCAACTACCACATCAACAATTACCAATTCCAATACGATATAGACAATTGCTATTAATCAACAACCAATCAACCATCTCGTATTATGAAAACAATAACTGAATAGGAAACCCTACTAGGAAAAGCAATCACCAATATCGTCACAATCGGCTAATCAGAAATGTTCCTCTACGAAATCACCTCCTATCAATCACACAATCATACAATCATCATCTAAACCAACAATACAACCCAAAACCCCCAATATACCCAATTAGGATTTCAACCAAAATCAATGAAATAACATAAAAACTATATTAGGATCTTACCCACAACGCGACGGTCTCAACGGCGTAAAGAGCTCTGGATTCCGACGACACGAGCCTTGGGATTTGATAGCAATGAGAGAGATGAGAAGCAACATAACTTGTTTTTATCTTTGTGAAAGTTAAAGTAGGGTAAAAGTGAAAAGAAACTGACGGATTATGTTTTTATATCATTCTCACGTTGCTATCAAAACCCGGCAAAATAACCTGTAAAAACCAACTTACTCGATCTATTAAGTGATTTACTCGATCGAGTGCCCCCTACTCGATCGAGTACTCATCAGACAGTACACCGTTTCGTAACCAAAACTCACTTACTTAACAGAGTAAGCCTTACTCGATAGAGTACCCAACAGTACAGAAAACCGTAGTATTACACATCATACCATGCATGTATCATACCAATTCTACCGCATGATCACACATGTGTTCATATTTACCTTCACCTTATGTCCATTACAAAACTCGATCACGCATACAAGTACAATCGCATAAATCAAACATATCACACAAGATCGTCACGCTACCTTTGTTGTCTATTTAAACATGTCATGTTGCTACTTGTTAATAAAACACATCTTGAATAATAACACATCAAGCAATAATAACACACCAAGTAATATGGTCAAATGTAAACAATTCACGAAAGTTACTTGATGCGAGTCTTTTATATGATGTTTTACATCCCATTTTACTCCCTATTTCCGTCTACTTCCGTATTTTTGTACATTATTGCAGAAATGTGAAGAATCCAGCGGAAATCGAGCTAAATCCGTCCCCGAGTATCCTGCATTGCATGTGACGTAAAGGAATCACTTAAGGAACGAGCTTGGTGCGCGATTCAAGGCCCAAAAGACAAATCCACGAGTTTATAAGAGGCAAGTAGCAGCTCATCTTGTCGATCAACCATCTCCTTCAGTCGATCGACCAGTCCTCGGGTTCCAGAAGCTACTGTTTGCTGAAGACTATTCGATCGACCCCTCACATCAGTCGATCGACCCAACTGCTATTTCAGACGAGAATTAGAAGACTGAGGAAGCGCAAGCCCATGATGCTAGGTTTAGGAAATAAGAAGTTACGTTATTTTCTATATAACGTAACCTAGAAACTTGGAGTTATCATCAAGTCTATTATTCAGTTTTTACCTAAGTTTTATCATCAGTTTTACATTAAGTTTATATACGGTTTTAGGAAGAATTAGGGTTGGGAATATTGTAAGCATTGGAATTTTCGCTCTTGTTCTTAATCATTCTTCTGCTATTCTCGGTATTCTTCTGCCCTATTTTAATTCATCTGTTTCGTTATTAGATTAGAATTGCCAGTAGCTTCCCGAAACCATCTTTATTGTTGCATGTTAATTGTTTGCCTTATCGCTTTAATCATGAATTCAATTCTTTTACGCCCTAGTATTATTGTTGTTACTTTCAGCATGAGTAGCTAAATAGTTTGTACTAGGATGTAGGCGAATTGTAGCATAGGCGGCATTAGATTATACACGGCCTGAACCCGTGTGTTGGTCGATCGACCACCTTACCCGGTCGATCGACTGACCTCGTGAGCTTTATTTCGTTTTAATTGATTTTAATGTTGTGTTTAACGAATCGAATGCATGCGACCAGTTAGATACTTAGTTTATGACAAACCCATTAGATCGAAAGATAGGGTATGTTGTTAGACCATCAATTGAATCGACTAAACTGTGCTAAGATCGAAAGATAGGTATAGTTTAGACCGTTAGTTACTTTTCAGGACGAGAGTCAGTTTTAGTGATATTAGGGACCTATAGCGAGATCGAAAGATGCTATTTGTTAAGAGTGGACCGAGAGGACCTCTTTGTTTCCCGCCTCACTTGTGTTGACTCAGACCGACTTAGTTTGTTGTTGCCGAAGCTATAATGAACCGATCATCCTAGTACCCCTTCTTTATCTGTTTAAACCATCTTTTAGTTTATTATTTTTATTTGTTCTTAGCTTTAGACCATCTCAACTCAACCCCCACAATTGTTACCTTAGACTGAATATAAATCAACTAGAATTTACATCTGCCTCCTTGTGGTTCGACCCTGTTACCACTAGCCTAGGTTAGTCTTAATAGGAAATTATAAATCTTATTTTTGGTACTCACAACGACGGGTATCAAATTTTGGCGCCGTTGCCGGGGAGGCAATAGTCCTAATTTTAGTTGTTTTTATTTTTAGTCTTTCTTAGTTTAAGGGACTTCTGTTCCTTAAACTTTTCTTATATTCTTTTTGTAGTTTTCTCTTATGCGCAGGTCACAGGGTGGTGAACTAGTACCATTTGACCCTGAGTTAGAGAAATCTTTGCGCGAGTTGAGACGAACACAAAGGATACTACCGACAGAGGAAGAGCTGAGTACTCTGTCAAGCTATTACGAGAACGATCTGTTCGAAGAAGACCCACAGTCTTCACCCGTTTCCACTTCTTCAGCCGATGCAGTTACTTCTCCAGAGATTCCAGTCATGGCCGAGGAAGCAAGTATAGCTAGTCATTCTAAGCCGACAGCTGAAAACTTATATAAGGGGTTCGAATTACCAGGAGATGCCAGGAAATTCGAACCAAAGTTTTCATACATTAGCATGGTTGAGAAGAACCAGTTCGGGGGAGCTGCAAATGAAGATGCAGCTAAACATATGGAGACCTTTATTGACTACTGCTGTTCCATACCCCCGCCAGCCGGCGTGACCCAAGATCAGATTAAGGAGACCATGTTTATATTCTCCCTTCGTGATGCTGCAAGGGAGTGGTATAGAGATTTGGACCGAACCGTTCAGGGGATCACCGATTGGAATTCATTGGCATTGGCATTCTACAAGAAGTACTTTTCTGCTTCAAGGACGATTGCTATTAGAGCTCAAATCACGGGCTTTAAACAAGGGCCAGATGAGAATTTCCACGAAGCATGGGTCCGATTTAAGAAGTTGGTGCGAACCATACCGCACCATGGGTTCGAAAAGTGGAGCTTGTGCAATCATTTCTACAATGGGTTGTACGACGATCAAAGGGCCATTTTGGATCTGCCAGCCAATGGACGATTCGCTGAAAATTTGGGAGCAACCAAGGGGTGGAAGATCATTGACGATCTAGCTACCCACAAGGCCGAGTATGGGAATTCCAGAGGGAACCAGAGGAGAGCTGCTGAATCTTCCTCTGTAGCTGCGCTTGAGGCTCTTACTGCGAGATTTGACAAGTATGAACTAGGAGGAGCTTCTAAAGGTGGGATGTACCAAGTAAATCTTTGTGTCGACGGTCCTTTCGTCTCGTGAAAGGTATGGAGCCGAGGGCCATGTCTCGAAAAACCGCCCTAGTCCCTTTGAGTCTTGTCCGCCTTTTCAACACTATAGGCAGACCAACACCTACTATGAGCCGAATAACCATCCAAACTTGAGTTGGAGGAGCCAAAATGTCCTGAACCCAACTCAAGCTCCGCCGCAGCAGCAACCCTATGTGCCCCCTCATCAAAAGCAGCAACAATATAAGAAACCTCCCTATGTGCCGCAGCAACAACAATCGCAGAATTCTGAATTTTCCGAGCCTAAAAACTTGTTGCTAAAGGAGTCCCAAGCAAGAGAGGCCGGGATGAAGCTATTAGAGAGCCAAATTGCTCAATTAGCTAGCAAAAGTAACACTCGAGCTCCTGGACACTTGCCGACCCAAACTGACCAAAAGGAGACCTTAAATGCCATCACTTTGAGGAGCGGGTCCACCCTTGATGGTCCTGCCATGGTCGAGGACGCTGTTGAAAAAGATGAGCCGGAAACAAGTCAAAAGAAAGCTTCAACGAATAAATCAAAGAAACAGCCGTCTACCAGGTATATCAGTCGATCGACTGATATACCTAGTCGATCGACTGAAGCACGGGTTACAGGAGCTTCTGGAACTGTACATCTCAGTCGATCGACTGAGGATATTGGTCGATCGACTGAGATCGCTGCTGATGATAAGGAATTTCGTCCTTTAATGCCAAATAATCTGCGAGACCACTTGTTTCGGGGTACCACAGTCCCGAAGGTGTTAGGACCAGACCCGAGTGCTGATGGGTCAGTCCCGGTCCCGAAGTTCGACCCAATGACGGTTAATGGTTCTCATTTGAGACGGTCTGAGGAAGGGTCAAGCTTCAACAAAGAGAAGGTGACGGACTTTCAGCCTAAGTCCAAGGATGCCGGCGCGCGTGATTTGGAGGAGAGGGCTAAGGTACTTCTTACAGCCCCTTACCCGGAGAGGCTAGTACCTACCAAGGAACAGGTATCTTTCAGCAAATTTGAAAAATTTATCCGTAGTCTGAATGTACAGGTTCCTTTTCTCGAGTTAGTAAACCAAGTACCCGCTTATACTAAATTTATGAAACAACTTTTGTCCAAGAAGCGGTCACTTGAAACAGTGCACACTGTCGCACTTACTAAGGAGTCTTGCTCCTATCTATCTCACACTGCACCCCTCAAGTTAGAGGATCCGGGCAGTTTTTCAGTTCCTTGCAACATAGGTACCTTCTCAATTGAGAAGGCATTGTGTGATTTAGGGGCTAGTATAAGTGTCATGCCCTTGAGTCTAGCTAGGAAGCTTAAGTTGACCCGGTTTGCTATCACAGACAAGACAGTTCAGATGGCTGACCGATCTGCGATCGAGCCTATAGGAGTCCTAGAGGACATACCCGTCCAAATAGGGAAGTTTTTCTTCCCTGTTGACTTTGTTGTCCTTGACATGCCTGAGGATGCCCATATAACGATCATCCTAGGTAGGCCGTTTCTGCACACTGCTGGTGCAGTTATTGACGTAGGCTTTGGAACTTTGACCTTCAAAGTTGAGAAACATTCTATCATTTTTGCCCAACCTGCTAAGAAGAAGGACCCCATGTAGCCTGTTACTTGTAATACGGTTTCTGAAAAGAAATCGTACTTTGTGCTTCCTGAATTGCCTGTCTCTATTACTACTCCTGTGCTAACCCCTCCGCCCCAGATTGGGAGCAGAAAGGAGGAAGAATCTGTTGTTTTAGACATTGCAGGAGCTGGTTTGGGGAAGGATGAGCTGTAGGTCACTCTAGCTGCGACAAAGCCTATCATTCAAAGAGGAGGTCTTGGTTGCCTGAGCTATGGAATTGATGAGATAGTTGATGACGAGCCAGTCAAAGCAAAGGAGTCCGACTTGGATTCCGATGAGCCCAAAGAGACCCTTGACTAGGGAGATGATGAGACTATTGATCCGTTGAACCATACGGATGTGGAAGCTAAGAAGGGTGCAGCCGCTCAGATTAGCACCATTGAGGCTAACTCTAGTAGCCAGAAGCCAACGAAGTGGGCCATACCTTGGCCTTTCTTGATCAACTACTAGTTGATCAAAAGCTTTTCAAACATTTTTTTTGCTTTGTTAAAACAATTTTTATTGCTTGTTGTGTGCGCGAAAACTTCGCATTTTTGTTTCGCTTGTTTAGGATTTTTAAGTACTTCAGACTTTATTCTGGGTTTTGCGCAATTTTGGGCGCGTATTATTGTGCACTTGCAGGTATTTAGAGCTTGTTAGCTCAAATCATTGAGCAATTACGAAGAAATATGAGGTTGCAGCAGTGTTTTCAGTCGATCGACTGGTTCCAGTGGTCGATCGACTGATCTGCAGGTTCCAGGCGACATTGTTCATGTTTACCTGGTCGATCGACTGGGTTAAGTGGTCGATCGACCGCTACTGCTGCTGTACTTATTCACGACCTCTCCCCTGCTGTGTTTGGTCGATATGCGGACTTAAGGGAGTTTCCTACTCCACTTTATCTTCCGTCCAATTTATTTATTTCTTCTGATTTTCTCATTTGTGCACAATCTTACCGCTTCAAAATTGTTTTTCTCAATCTTATGCGTGGTATCTTCTGTCTTTCAGGTACTTATTAGTAGCATCACTGGCACTCTTTGAAACCTCCTAGCTCACGGTTTGGGGAGGTTTCCCTTGCTCGCGCTTAAGTCTTGTGAGTTCCTGATTTCTTTACCTCATGTCATATTTTATTTCCTTTCTCGTAAATTCCCATTTCTCTTTTCTTCATTATATGATTTTGCACAATGGGGACATTGTGCGATTTGGTTTGGGGAAGGGTTTTGCGTCGCATATCATTTGCTTGCATTCACGTTTAATTCTGTTTTGCATTGTTTATTTCATTTCATCCATATATACAAATTTCATTTCATCCATATATACAAAATTCAAAAAAAAAAAAATTGAAAAATTTCAAAAATTTCCAAAAAATGCACGTTTAATTTAGCATATAGGTCGAGTCGGAACGGTAGTATTTCCATGATGATTTTGCATTTGCACCTGTTTTGCCTGAGCCTTGCTAGATTAACATGTTATTAGTAGAATCGTTTATGCATACCTACGAGTTCTCGTTGAATTACTTGCTGGACTTGAGACTTGACTTAGAAAATTGGCAAGCTACATCATATTTCTGAGATTTAGAGCCTATAACTGGTGACATTCATGACCGGTTTATTTAGGAATGTGAGTAGTACTCCTTATGAGACATGTTTCCTTAATTTGCATAAATATGAACTTGATCTACTTAATACCTATATGCATTCGGTTTGTGGTTTGTTGACACATGTGGTAGAGGTTTCCCTTTATTCATTTTGCCCATAAACTCCACACTGCCAAAAATATCCCTTTTTGTCCCATTTACTACATCCTACATTTAGCCTGTCCTTTGTCAAGCTAGTAGTCTGTGTTCTTGGGGTTGTTACTCATTTTTGGTGGCATATGCTCTGTTGAGACGTTATTGGGAAGATGAAATAATGGAAAGAAAGAAAAAAAAAAAGAAAAAGAAAAAAAGAGTTCTGTACTGTTCAAAGCAGTCGATCGACTGCCACTTATAGTCGATCGACTGAAGATCCGAGAAAGAAAAATCAATTCGCATGATTTAATCCTTATCTTTTGGCGATTTTTGCTCCCATGTTTCATTTATATCCTATGGGATTGATTTGTTAGTTTGGAGATTGTGAGTTTTGTGCTTGCTATAGCACCGTTTCATTGATTATGAGCAAGGAGAAGGATGTTGCCATTCGGTTCCGTTTTGGTACTAGCTTGATCACCTGTACCCCCACTTTACCATAAAATGTTTTGCCTCTTCTTACCCATACCTCACATTTCCATATTTATACCTCGGCATGTGTCATTGGTCATCTGTTGGTTGGAATGCATATGTACGGTCATAGAGATTTCTTTCATATTTTATTGCTGGCATTGTCTTCATAGGTCGTAGTTAGATGAGAGTCACTACAAAGTTAATTCTTTCTATCTTACATATATTCACCTGTACTTATTGAGTGATTTGAGCGACCCGTGAGAGTCCAATTTGATAAGTCTCTATAGTTGGCGGTTCAGCATGTTTTTAACGACTGTATAATTCGTTTGCATGATTCACATTACTAATTGATTGTTGGTTATGCATTAAATTGGTTTAGGCTTTACAGTTGACAATTCGCTCTGAGATTGAACTCGTTCCATTAGATAATTAGATCGAGTCTAGTTCTTGCTTGGGGACAAGCAAGGGTTTGGTTTGGGGAAGTTTGATGCGTGTCTTTTATACGATGTTTTACATCCCATTTTACACGCATTTCAGAGCTCATTCATGTAGTTTATACTACATTTCTCCCTATTTCCGTCTACTTCCGTATTTTTGTACATTATTGCAGAAATGTGAAGAATCCAGCAGAAATCGAGCTAAATCCGTCCCCGAGTATCCTGCATTGCATGTGATGTAAAGGAATCACTTAAGGAACGAGCTTGGTGCGCGATTCAAGGCCCAAAAGACAATTCCACGAGTTTATAAGAGGCAAGTAGCAGCTCATCCTGTCGATCGACCATCTCCTTCAGTCGATCGACCAGTCCTCGGGTTCCAGAAGCTACTGTTTGCTGAAGACTAGTCGATCGACCCCTCACATCAGTTGAGCGACCCAACTGCTATTTCAGACGAGAATTAGAAGACTGGGGAAGCGCAAGCCCATGATGCTAGGTTTAGGAAATAAGAAGTTACGTTATTTTCTATATAACGTAACCTAGAAACTTGGAGTTATCATCAAGTCTATTATTCAGTTTTTACCTAAGTTTTATCATCAGTTTTACATTAAGTTTATATACGGTTTTAGGAAGAATTAGGGTTGGGAATATTGTAAGCATTGGAATTTTCGCTCTTGTTCTTAATCATTCTTCTGCTATTCTCGGTATTCTTCTGCCCTATTTTAATTCATCTGTTTCGTTATTAGATTAGAATTGCCAGTAGCTTCCCGAAACCATCTTTATTGTTGCATGTTAATTGTTTGCCTTATCGCTTTAATCATGAATTCAATTCTTTTACGCCCTAGTATTATTGTTGTTACTTTCAGCATGAGTAGCTAAATAGTTTGTACTAGGATGTAGGCGAATTGTAGCATAGGCGGCATTAGATTATACACGGCCTGAACCCGTGTGTTGGTCGATCGACCACCTTACCCGGTCGATCGACTGACCTCGTGAGCTTTATTTCGTTTTAATTGATTTTAATGTTGTGTTTAACGAATCGAATGCATGCGACCAGTTAGATACTTAGTTTATGACAAACCCATTAGATCGAAAGATAGGGTATGTTGTTAGACCATCAATTGAATCGACTAAACTGTGCTAAGATCGAAAGATAGGTATAGTTTAGACCGTTAGTCACTTTTCAGGACGAGAGTCAGTTTTAGTGATATTAGGGACCTATAGCGAGATCGAAAGATGCTATTTGTTAAGAGTGGACCGAGAGGACCTCTTTGTTTCCCGCCTCACCTGTGTTGACTCAGACCGACTTAGTTTGTTGCCGCCGAAGCTATAATGAACCGATCATCCTAGTACCCCTTCTTTATCTGTTTAAACCATCTTTTAGTTTATTATTTTTATTTGTTCTTAGCTTTAGACCATCTCAACTCAACCCCCACAATTGTTACCTTAGACTGAATATAAATCAACTAGAATTTACATCTGCCTCCTTGTGGTTCGACCCTGTTACCACTAGCCTAGGTTAGTCTTAATAGGAAATTATAAATCTTATTTTTGGTACTCACAACGACGGGTATCATTACTCATGCAAGTTTTTCTACGCTTACCCAATTACTAAGAGACCATTGGGTCACAAAACAAGGGTATCTACTCAATACTTGGTCGAATTTAGGCAAAATGAGGCATAGACGGTCCACTCGGTTGAGTAGAAGGACCACTCGGTCGAGTAAGGGGGCACTCGTTCGAGTGAATGGGGCACTCGGCCGAGTGTCCACTGATCAGAATGTTTTCGATCCTAAAGTCATCTCTGAACTTGTCTATTCTACTTCGTAAATGCAAATAAGTTCCAATGGTGGTTACACCACCATCCTATAATCAAATGCAAACAAGTCTTAGCCTTATGGTCATGATCACAACACAATAAAATAAATTATCTAGGTTCCATAACCGACAGGAATGTCATACTAAGTCCTACTCACAAGCATCAAGATGAATGGTATGGGCGCATCTCTTTGCGAAGCCTCTTTGCCCAACGCACGAAGGGTCCATCCTTGCTTCACTCCTCCTCGCCCCTTCTGTTCCCCTCCTCTCTTTCTCCTTCCTCCACTTGATTCTCCTCATCCTCGACCTTATCCTGCTTCATAGCCTCCGTCGTTGCTCCGGACGTGCCTTCTCGATTTCCACGTCATTGGGAGGCCTTTCCAAAGAAGCTCCCACTAGTATAGTGAGGCTCCGCCCACGGGCCAAGTAAATGGTCGTCACCGTGCAAGATCCTAGTACTCTATTCCGACGGGTTGACCCCATAAGCTCTAAAGACAGCCGAGGTATTTCCCTCTCCGGACCAATAGCTAGGGCGGTGAGAAGGTTTCACACCTTTATTCGAAGTCATCTCATGTATATCCCTCATCACCAGATTGGTGTTCACACGTTGAATAAGGTCTGCCATATGGCAGTTAGGAGCAATTTTGGCGGGGGTTGGGTATATCCTCCAATGTAGGGTGGAGGTGGCCTACGCATATTATAAGACGAGGGGACTTTCATAGACGGGACATCAAGTGGTGGAGTAATATCTCACCGCTCATCATCGCCACCAAGTGATAAGGTAAGCTCTCGAGAAATGGTGTACCGTTAGGCCGGAGGCTGGGGCGGTCTCACCTCACGTAGTTGTCGGATTTTGATCAATTTTCCCTCCGCGGGAAGCCGTATGAACCTATCCCCATCCGCCTTCCACAAATAAGTGCATGTTTCCTTCCCATCGACTAGCCATTGGATGCCCTTTATGAACTCTATATCAAATTATAGAACCTTAGAGGACTAGGGTCTATCCATCTCTCTCGGTTCATAATTTAACAACTTCTTGGCCAACCGAGTCACTAAGGCACCGCAATCTAAAGAACGCTTATTCGATATGGCCATCCGTTCCAGTGCGTGACCCACTGTAGCCACGGGGTTAAACATAATGACTTTGTCACAATAGGGGTTAAGGTAGGCACTCAAAAACAACACTTCTGGAATTGAGCTTGCTCACGCCATCCCTCCCGAAAAGAAAAAGGGTCAAAAGACGCAAAAATATCCTCAAGACGGGGTGTTCCACGTCATTGATCTTCATGGCACTCACTGGTGTATGTTGGTTAACCGTATATAGATCAATGTACCTAGTAGCCTTCATATCCTTCTCTTTCTTATCGTGGCCATGCCCGAGCATCCGAATTATCGCCAAAAGGTCCGCAAATCCGTTCTTATATAGGTGAAAAGGGGTATTCTTAAGCCTAAAACTTATCGAATGGTCTTCTTTGTGGTAGACGAACGAGCTTAAAAACTCAAGGGTAATGTTTTGGTAGCTTACCTCATCTAGGTCATATAGGCCCTAAAATCCAAGAAGGCTGAAAATGTCTGTCACTTCCTCCTCAATACCCAAAGCTCTCAATGTCTCGGCCGCCACACACTTAGTCGCGGCCATATGCCTCTCCACTAACTCAAGGAAAGTGCTCTGGTGAGTCTCACTCTCAAACTCTATTCCCGGGTATCACAAAAGGGTAGTGGCGGGTGGTGCCTCCGGTTGGGTTTGGGGTTAACGGTTGTTCCGTCCACTGACGTTTCTTGTGTTCCTTGACATGCTTGTGGACAATGGGGGCCACGGGGGCGCTTGGGAAACAAGCGTTTGCATTTTGTGGAGTCGCCACCAATTTATTGTGGAAAATTGGAAACCGTTCGAATACCTCGTGCCATGTCAAGACACAAAGTAGTGACATGAACACCAAGAACTCGTTACCCTTAGCATTCTATGTCTATAATGACTCTCGTAGATGCCAATGAACACGGATGTTCACAGAGATCTGGAGTAAGGGGTGAGGGTACGTATTAGGAAGCTCTTTTGATCGAACACCTAATCCCGCCCGCCTCGATAGCGGCCTCTACTAATGATTAGGGAAAATCATCTATACTTGATATATTGTCGGTTATATGCATGCAATGCAACATCCAAGTTTTAATCCTAGCATGTGAAGAATTAGACTAAGTCGGTTAACACGTAATTTAGCATACAATTGGGTCAAAGTAGGGATTTAAACTCAATTATATGTGAAGCATACAAATGATACAATAAAAGAAATACGATAATGAATTACAATAATGAAAAAATTACAATAATAACATTGGATTCAATTAATTTATGTCGAAAATACCTTTTAAAACGGATAATTTGAGAAAGAATAGCATAAAGGAACGAACAGATTGTTAGGCGATAATACGATCAATAGTTAATTTAATACGTAAACGAATTAAACTAGGTCAAGACAGAATGGAAGTTCAGAGACAGAAATCATCCTGGAACAGGCGCAGCAGAGCTGCGCCCTCTGGAAGAGGCGCAGCAGATGCTGCGTCTGTTCCAAGGGTGAGTTCTGGCTGTGAAGCCGAAACTGCAAATCGTTAATATTCGTTAGTGAATTTAAGGATTGATTATGATATTCGACTCGGATGAAGGAGATTTAACAGATTAATTACAAGCGAATGAGTCATAAAAGCGTTAAAGCATGGATGAGACGAATGTGAACGAATTAATTACATGAACGAAGGATTGATTAGTGACATAGGTGAACTAAATAGGTTAAACACGACAAATTAACGACGAAGTAATGATGAATATGATAAATAACAGATGAAAATATACCAAAGATCGAATTCCAGAAACTCGATATGAAAGAATCGAATCTCTACAACCCGGATTGATTTTAATGACGAAAACCCGCAAATATTGGATTACTTGGGATTTAAGTCGGGATTAACGATAAATTATACGCATTAATGATGAAAAACAATATACATATGAAATTATTATGCTATTATGTCAAAGAACTGAAGAACAAACGAAAACGAATTATGAAAGACGAATTGACAGAGGACGAAGGAAGAAGAAAGGAAGCAGGAACTGCGGCAGCCTCACGAAGAGGCGCAACAGGTGCTGCGTCCCTTCGAAGAGGCGCAGCAGTTGCTGCGTCCTTTCTCGATGGTCATCTTCTGGTAATCCGTAAAAAGAGTTTTAAAGCATGGTTTTATAAATCGGTTTTAGAAGAACTTTCGACATAAACCTTACATTAATGATACAAAAAAGTAAATAACAATAAATAAAAGAGAGATTTACACCCTCAGACTTACATGTTTGACGAAACGAGATGAACTAAGTTTATCATTAGTGATGCTCGACTCGAATGTAACGAAAGTGCCCTTATAAGAGGAAAACGATTAAGATTTATTAAGTTGATTGATTGTGGAGTTGGTCAAATTGGTCGGTCATGCAAACGAGGCTGGTACTCAGAAGGATCCGAGCTTACGTGGTCGAATGTTCAAGCACGTAGACGCCAAAAAGTAAGAACGTGGTCTAGAATGCAAAGGGAGAAGAGAAGGGCGGACACTCGCATGAGAAATATGAGGAGCGGAGGCTCCTATTTATACTAATCACGTGAAGGAATAGGGTTTTCGGAGAAACTTTGGAAGTGAATCTCGAAAAGATATGAAAAGATACGAAAAATACGCAGAAAAGGACTTGGGAAGAGGCGCAGCAGTCACTGCGTCTCTTGGAAGAGGCGCAGCACCTGTTGCGTCTGTTCCCAAGTGGTTTCCTCCTGCGGAAGAAAGATTTCCGCGTTTGGTTTATGGAATGACGGGATAATCTTATTTTCCTTAATATTTTGTATGAATATTACGGGAAATACTTTACCAAAGAATAAAAGATTGTGAAAGATTTATAAAATATGGAATAGAAATATCCGGAACATTCCAGAACATTCTGACTCGGGATTTAGCAGTTATCAGAAAATGAAGACGGTTTTAGGCCCAGACTCCAAATGTACTCTAATTACTGTCAAAACGACCGTATCGGCGCGTAGATGACAATTAAGAGGTAGACTCCAGTGTTTGAGCAATCACTTGATAATAAACTTACGAACTGTCACAAATCGTTCCGCGTACCAATCATGCGGCCCAATCATCACCGGGTGGTTTGCGGGAGGTGCAGAAATGAGGTATCTACAGAGCCCTCACTTTGACTGAGGCTTCGACGAGGCGAAAGTCAAAGTATAGCCATCAGGTCAATCGAAGATTACAACCTGACGACTATGGCGACGCGAGGCGGTTCGAGGGGTCTGAACCAAGGACCTGTCGTCAAGAACATTTTAGAGTCTGTCGACTATCGGGGAGGGTCGTTTAAAGTCCATTAGACTACGTGAGGAGGCTCGCCAGCCATAAGAAGAGATCATACCTGAAACTTCTTGAGAGACGTTTCCGGAGGTGCATAGGAGCTAAGGGTAAGCGTATGAGCTAAAGGATAAGCGTAGGAGCTAAAAGATAAGACCTAATGGATAAGTAAGGATTGGTGCTAGGGTGTGGGACCCTAAAAGAGAGCATCAATGGGAAGGAGGCCCAAAATATAAACTGAGGGGTAACTAAGGCTTGAGTGTAAGAACTCTGCTGGTCTGGGAACCTCTGGAGAACGACACCTTTATCGCACTCCGTGGGAAAACAGGAAATATTGTGGGTAGCATGACACAGGCGGGAACTGTTGGGAGAAATCTGCTTGGGTAATCTTCAAACAAACTTCAGAGGAACTCGAGAAGGACGATTGTATGTCATGAACTCTCGTTTGGGAAAACCTTATCAGGAACTTATCTCCATGTCTCGAGAGGGATTGTCTATCCGCTTACTCTCGCTGGGGAATATAATGGAGGTGTGTCGAAACACCTGTTGGGGAATACTCGCTCGTTGTGACAAACAAGGTTTTGGAAGCAATAAATAATGTATAACAGTCTGCAGTTGTCTTAGAAATGCGGGTCTGAACGAAGAATAATCGTCAAACGGACCAAAGATGGGCCCACAAATAACGAACTCATAACGAATTTTTGAAAATTCGTATGAAGGGAAGCTTAGGAAGAGGCGCAGCAAGAGCTGCGTCTCTTGGAATAGGCGCAGCACCTGCTGCGTCTGTTCCTTAGTGTGTCTTTTCTGCGTAAAAATGTGATGAAACAGAGGGTTTCATTCATTTGTTTCGAAACATAAATCATCCATTTCTCTCCCAAACTTTAATCATTTCTGACAAAATTTAATCCAAAAGCTTGCATTCGCCATGACTAATCGAGGTATGTATATCATTCTTGCATTAATCTTCTGTAAAGGACGAATTGGATCGACAAAATTTAGGGTTTTCAACCCTAAAATGTCGAAAATTTGGGGCTTTTCCCCCAAATGATCTTGCCTTGTGAAATTGACCATGTAAATGGCTAATTGGTAGTATAAGGATCATAACCATGTATTTGTTTCGAATTTTCGTTGAGTTTTGAGCATTTGAGTGAAATTGAGACGGTTTCACAGCTAAATCGTAAATCGCTTCGAAAATGGCCTTAGCCTTGCCCATTTGCGATAAAACTTGACATTTTGAATCCTTGAATGATGGGTAAACTTTCTACCATCTCGGAATTTCGGTTTGTGCCGGCTTTTTCAGGGCACTTTTCTAGGGCATAATCGCCGTTATAACGAAATGCTGCCGAAATTTCGACTTGAACCCATGACTAGGCTTCAACTTAGGCTTGACTTAACCCAAGTTACCACATGAGTGATCGGGTTTGTGGGAATACGGCCAAAGATGGCGAGAAAAGAGCGATTTCGGGTTTCTAAAATTCGAAAATCCCCTAATCAAGGCTCGTCGTCACTTGACGCGGCCTAAAATTACTTTAATTTTGCAAGTGACGAGGCTTCTACTTATGGGAGAGCTCCCATGGAGATAGACACTGCTGTTGACGCTTCTCGTGCTCTCGAGGAGGCTTTTGCTGCGAATAGGACAGCCGGGGAGGTTGCTGAGGACGAGATCCTCGAGGAGCAGGTTGCTGAGGAGGAGGAGGCCCCGAGACAGGCCAACGTGGGGCGAGGAGGTCGCCAGCTGAGGGGAGCACCTGCGTGGGCTGAGGCCTGGGATAGCAGGCACTTGCTTTGGGCGGCGGAGGGTCACCTGTCCTATAGGACGGTGAAGAGCTTGGTAATCCTGAATTCATTACTCATCACTCATATTCTTTCGTTTCATTCGCTCCAATTTCTTTCTAATTTCATTCAAACTAAAGATAGCTTTTGTTTCAAATCACAATAGGAGGCCGAGAACATCAGATCGTTCTCGGGCTACACGAAGGCTATGGAGTGCTACGAGAGGCTGTCGGCGGAGGAGCGGGCCATGATCGAGCGTGGAGCGTTCGGCGCCCTGGTGCAGGCTTGGAGGGATATCGCGAAGAGGAAGCTGCGGGCTAACCTTAGCCTTGTCCGCGCTTTCTTGGACCGATTCTGGGATACGACTTCCACATTTCACATGCCTTTTGGTGAGGTGGGAGTCACGTTGGAGTACTACGGCATGATCTCTGGGCTGCCCTGTGGGACCGAGGAGGTGGAGTGGTCGGAGACTGCCTTGAGGGTGGACTCGGCCGAGGCTAGGAGGTTGATCGGCTGGAACTTGGCGCCGAAGGCTGCTACAGTGCCTGGTTTGGTGCCTAGTTCTTATGTCCGAGACTACTTTGCGGGGAAGACCCTGGCGTTGGTGGTGATCGACGGGAGAGAGATGGCTCCTCCTCCCTGTACAGCTGAGCAGAGAGTCCGCTTGTGGCTCTGGTGGTTCTTGTCTTCGATCTACCTCGGAGACAAGGGAGGGAGGCTGTCAACGAAACTTCTTCCCTTCCTTTCTGACCTGAGCTCCCTAGGGCTTTGGGACTGGGTCACTGCTGGTTTTGCGGTCCTCACCCGCTTCATGAGGGCCATGGTTCGTCCGGAGTTGATGGAGAAGGGGACTTCTCCTGGTGTTGTCGGCCCTGGACTACTATTGGAGGTATGAACCTTCATTTGGACTAATAATCACTTCTTTTCCTTATTGAATCACGAAAGATCGTCATTGATTATCTTGCTTCACAGGCGTGGGTGTACTCCTACTTTCCGAGCCTCTCGCCCAAGAGGACGGAGCCGCTGGAGAAGGCCTGTCCCGTTGGGAGGGATTGGGTGATGTGTCGCACGAGGAGCAAGCGCTCCTCTCACGGTGTCTACCGGCGGGACGTCAACGCTCTTCAGCTGGACAACGTGAGCATCTCACTTATACTTGTTTTGCTTCTTTATTACTTTCACTGATCATAAGAATGATTTCTTGCTTGTCTTTTCCCAGTGGGTTCCCAGGCTTTGGGCGGAGTACGCTGGCGCTCCTCCTTTCGTGGCTGAGGTCCTTCGACCTAGGAGCTCGAGCCGGCTGCTGTTGAGGACGTCGATGGGTCCTATGTGGTACTTGGGCGAGCGCTTGGCTCGTCAGTGCTCTCGGGATGTCTTGACGGTTTAGGGAGCCTTCTCAGGCTGACTTGGCTGGCGTTGGTGGTGACACCCTCCTTCTTCCAGGTGAGGACTACTCGGCGTTCCTCTACGGGAGGTTGGCGTACTGGCCGGTTGTGGTAAGTGCTTTTACCCTTCTTTATTTTCGATTTTTGAGAACGCGATGAAAGATCAACGATTAATGGGAATCATTTGACTTTGCAGGAGATCGAGGCAGCGGGCATCGAGCCCCCAGAGTACCCCGAGACCCTCGAGTACACTGACGTGACCGGGAGGACGACGATCTCCGAGCTGCGTGACTTTGACGTAGCTGTGACGGATGCTGGCCTGGACGACTGGCGGCATCTGGTTCGGAGGTTGAGCCTCTAATTTGTATGATTTTCTTGTGTAAGAACACGTTTGATTGTATTTATCCCATTATTAAGAACTTCTTTTTTGAAAATGCAGATTGCGCCATCCCGGTTTGTGGCGTTATGGAGGGTGACCAACCGGCTGAGAGCTACTGCCATCGAGGCACTTGTCGGTGGTCGAGGTCGTCCGGTATGAACCTTTCTTCATTTTTGAATTTTCTTATTTTCTTATGATTGAAATGAAGTGATTGACATGAGCCAATTTTGTTGCTTGCAGAGGGAGCGTGAGCTGGAGAGAGAGCTTGCCCAGTCTCGGAAGGAGACAGCTCGTCTGCTGAGAGAGCCCGAGGTCCGCGACGCCGAGGTTGCTGCTCTCGGGGCGAGAGTTGCGGAGTTAGGCGGCGACCAGCAGTAACTTTGTTATTTTGTTGTTGTTTGTTTTTGTTGGCTGTATCTTGCACATTTGTACATTTAGGACCTACATTTTGGACTTTTGGACTTTGCTTGGGGCTCGAGCCCCCAGTTTGTTGTACATATCCCCTTTTTTGTTGTATATGATGGCCTGAGTGCCTTTGCTCCTGGGTTGTGTTGCTTGTACATGCAGGTTAGCTTTGAACAGGTTTGGTAGATGACGGTTTACGCCGTCATGCTGCCGAAATTTACATAAAAATCACATAGAACATGTATGCATACATATGGCCTAAATTAGCGCAAAACAAATGACTTGAAAATGCAAAAAATGCAAAAATGCAAAAAATTGGTCGGAAATGACCGGACGGTAGGGAGGGTTACCCCCTAAAAAAAGAAAACAATAAAAACGTATAAGTTTGAAATGGAACGTGAAATGATTTCCTGAAAAGAAAATTAAAAGAAATGTACAAGTGTGCTAAAATGACGAAAATGTTGATATTGTCTCGAAATGCGCATCCGCGAAATTAGGAAACACGAAATATGGCAATTTTGACGTATTTACCAAAATAATAACCCGTATAAATAGAAAATTATTCGCTAAGGAATTTTAGGAAAGATCTAACGCGGAAAATCACAGAAACAATGTTGAGGAAGAGGCGCAGCAGGAGCTGCGTCCCTTTGAAGAGGCGCAGCAAGTGTTGCGCCTGTTCCCAGGTGTTTCCGTCCTGGCGGATTTTAGGAAACAGATTTTAGTATAAATAGAGACGTCGATAGAGGTTTTTATTCACACAATTCTTCCGTCTCTTCCTCGTCTTATTACATAAAGTCCTCAAAATAATCCTTCATCATGAATACTTTAGAGATTCGCCTAAAAGAGTGGACCAACGAGTTTTCCAACATGGAGAAACACGACATGGGTGCTTATAATCTTGGATCATTGTTGAGTTTGAAGCTCATCAAGGTGGTCAAACCATTCCTAGATGCTTTTCTTGATTATTGGGACCCGAATTATCATGTCTTTGCTTTCCCCGGAGGTGACATTTGCCCATTTCCTGAAGAAATTGCTGCGATCGGTGGATGGGACCCAGAGCACTTGCCTGCTATTCCTTCTACTTCACAAGGGTATAAGAACAAATTTAGAGACTTGCTCGGATTGACAAGAATTGAGGTGGACCGTCTAGTAACCTCGAAAGGAGTGCGATTGTTGGACTTTATTCACCGATTCATTAACAAGGCCGACCCCACCGTCTCTTATGTTGCCAGGCGAAGGGCATTCGTATTTTGCTTGTTGCATGTATATGTCCTTCAAGGGCATGTTGATGAAGATTTGAGAGGTGATCCCCGTCTCTTGGGCCTAGTTGAGCAAATGGAACTGCGCAGGAGCCCAGCTTGTCTATGCGTAGGAGAGATCTTATTGGGTTTGGATAACAGGAAACCCAATCGCGACCTACCATATTTGGGGAGTCCCATTATTCTGCAGGTAAAAGAACACTTTTTTTTTCTCTTTTTTTTTCGGTTTTTTTTTCGGTTTTTGTCTTTTTCTCTAATACCCGCTTTTGGTAGGTCTGGCTTATGGAGAGCCTTCGACTGATCGAGCCCCCAGTTCATGTTCCTTCTTATCATGCTCGCTCGATTGCCATGAGGACCAGGCTTTACATGGTGGACTTCACTCGGATCTGCAATTACTGGGAAAACAAACTGAAGAGTGATGATGGCCCTTTGATTAGATGGGTTGTACCATGGTGGCATCTCAAATCTGTCACTGGAGTATCTTCCTTGGATCCTACCCGATCTGTGCGTATTCCTGGCTTGGAATTCATGGTATGCATCTTCCCGGAGAGGTTGATGAGACAAGTTGGACTGAAGCAGATGATCCCGAAACTTGACACTGTCCCGCAGACTGCCGTGGCGCTTACTACTGAGAGCCGAAGGGAGTGGGCCATTAAATGGGCTCAAAGAAACGTGTGGTTCCTGAACTCTTCTGTTAGTGCCTTATGGGTGTCGGACTCCTATCTGCGGTGGAGGAAGGCTACTACTCCCGAGGAACGTGAGAGATTGAGGAAGGGCGAGCCCGTTGACTACAAGGTGCGCGAAGTGGAAAAGGAGAAAGAGAAGCATCTGACTGAGGAAGAGGAGGAAGCCGGGTTTCGAGTTGTTCGTCCTTCGAAGAAACCGAAGACCTCTCCTGTTATGGACAAAGTGATTGACAAGAATGGGAAGGCTAGGCCTCGAGAAAGACCGTTGGTGATTAGGTCCGAAGTGGTGCAAGTGCGTCCGGCACAAGGTCGTGACAAGAAGTATGACAAAAATGACAAGGGCAAAGGAAAGATGGAGGAATAGCCCAAGTCTTTATTATTATTTATTATTATTATTATTGTAATAAGAAGGTGCGGTTTTTAGAATCCTAGCCTATTTATTTTTTGCATTACTATTATGTGATGTATTATTATTATTATTAGAAAATGAATGAAATAAAAGAGGTTAATTTGTTATGAAACCGTTGTGACTTTCTATTTATTATTCTTGTCGAATTCCAAATGCAACTGCAAATGTCCTTCTATTTACATTTTGAAATTAATGGGTTGTATCCTGTGAAGGATTGCCTACGTATTCATTTAAAAAATGAAATCAAACCCTTGCGCGTAGTTCGAGTAAATGTAAAAGAATAATTGTTCTAAGCAAGAGCTTGTAATGAACTTAGAAGATAAGCATGAGCTTTTTACTTACTCTTAAGGTGCAATTTAGTTTATTTGATGATATGAGGATGACAAATTGGCAAAATGCAAGAGCAGAGTGACATTAGCTTATTTCAGCTTGGCCGGGGGCCGTTTATTTAGTGCCACAAGAGCGACACGTGAGGTTACGCGAGGCGCGTTTTTGTTCCTATTCTAGGCATAATACCGTTTTAGTTGGTCAAGGTTTGTCGGGTTGGCGAATTCATTCCCATCTAGGTCTGTGATCCTAACCGCACCCCCTAGAAGTATGGACTTGACTAGAAATGGCCCGGCCCAATTAGGTTTGAATTTTCCCCGTGGATCGACAGGTAAAAGAGCTCTAACCGACTTGAGTACTAAGTCTCCTTCCTTGATGTTCCTTGGCTTGACCCTTTTGTTGAAGGCTCGTTTGATACGTGCTTGATATGTTTGGACATTATGTAATGCGCGTAGCCGACGTTCATCCAAGAGGATGAGTTCTTCATATCTATCCCTCTTCCAATCGGCTTCCGAGATTTGACTTTTGAGTAAGATACGCAATGATGGTATTTCTAACTCGACTGGCTGTACAGCTTCCATGTCATAGGTCAAATAGAAAGGGGTGGCCCTAGTGGGCGTCCTAACTGATGTGCGGTATCCCCATAAAGCAAAGGGTATTTTGCTTGGCCAATCTCGATAGTTGTCAATCATTTTCTTGAGAATTGTGACAACGTTCTTGTTTGTCGCCTCTACCGCGCCATTAGTCTGTGGTCTATACGGCGAAGAGTGGTGATGCCTAATTTTATACTTGGCTAGCAATTGCTCAGTCTCAGCTTGGAAATGTGATCCATTATCACTAATGATCTCATGTGGGCAACCGTATCGACAGATGATGTTGTTCTATATGAACTTTGCCACGTTTTTAGCTGTGAGACTAGTGTAAGAAGCTGCTTCTACCCATTTGGTGAAATAGTCGATTGCCACTAGGATGAAACAGTGACCTCCTGTTCCGGCTGGAGTTATCTTCCCGATTATATCAATTCCCCCAAACAGAAAATGGCCAAGGAGATGTCATCGTATAGAGCAATGAAGGAGGGACATGTTGTACGTTCCCGAATATTTGACAGTTGTGGCAATGCCTTACATATTTGATGCAATCGGATTCCATAGTGGTCCAATAGTACCCCAAACGTGTGATTTTCTTTGCCATCATGGGCCCACTCATGTGAGGACCGCATTCTTCATCGTGAACTTCTTCCATTACTTTTCGCGCCTGTGAATGATCAAGGCAACGTAGGATTACACCAAGAGGTGTTCTTTTGTATAGTTCTCCTTGCATGAGAACGTATTGGGAAGCTAGTAGACGTATAGCACATTTTCCCCTTTTGTCCATACCCGGTGGATAGGTACCGTTGAGCTAGAAATTTAGTATTGCTTGAAACCAAGGCTCCTCTATGACTTCCTCTTCGTCGGTGATTTGGTGGACATAAGCTGGCCCTGATCGTCGTTCGATACACAAAGGCATTTCAACCATGTCATCTAGCATATTAATCAAAGATGCGAGTTTTACAAGAGCATCCGCAAATTGATTTTCTTCCCGAGGTAGGTGTAGATAGGTCACGTGATCAAAGAATTGGGCAACTTGGTCTATTCTGGCTTGATAAGGTGCTAAGCTTTCGCTTCGGATTTTCCAACATCCCATAACTTGATTGATGATCAGGGATGAATCCCCATGTACTCGGAGGTTTTTAATCGCTAAGCCTACTGCCGCATGTAGTCCAATGAGACAAGCTTCGTATTCTGCAGCATTGTTTGTCACCTCGAAGTCGAGTTTGACAGAGATCGGTGTATGCTCGCCTTAAGGAGAAATAAGCAACACTCCTATTCCAAATCCTCTTAAGTTTGATGCTCCATCGAAGTAAAGGTCCCAGGAGTCTACATCGGTTTGGAGTATATCCTCGTCTGGAAATGACCAAGTATCTATTGTTTGTGCATCATTTATGGGATTTTCTGCAAAGAATTCGGCAACGGCGCGCCCTTTTATAACTTTCAGGGGCACGTATTTGAGATCGAACTCTGAGAGCATCAAAGTCCATCTTGCTAATCGTCCGTTGAGAACGGGTTTCTCGAAGAGGTATTTGACTGGATCCATTTTGGAGTATATTTTGACGGAGTAGCTAAGCATGTAATGGCGTAGCTTCTTCGTTGCCCACACAAGAGCGAGGCATGTCTTTTCGAGTTGTGAATATTTGCAATCGTACTCCAAGAACTTCTTACTAAGGTAGTAGATAGCCCTTTCCTCTTTTCCTACGATTTGAGCTAGCATGGCGCCCATGGCTGTTTCAGTCACTGTGAGATACAAACCAAGAGGTTGATCTCGTTGAGGTGGCATGAGCACGGGTGGCTTAGCTAATATCTCCTTGATTCGATTAAATGCCTTCTGACAGTCATCATCCCACATGGTGTGATCCGTTTTCTTGAGCTTTTTGAAGATAGGTTCACAGATCATGGTGAGTTTCGATATGAATCGACTTATATATTGTACTTTTCCAAGGAATCCTCTGACTTCTTTCTCCGTTTGAGGTTGCGGCATTTCGATCAAGGCTTTGATCTTGGAAGGGTCTATTTCTATACCTTGTTGGCTAACGACGTATCCTAGGAGTTTGCCAGATGTTACTCCGAATGTGCACTTCTGAGGATTGAGCCTCATGTTGTACTTTCATAGCTTCAAGAAGAATTTGCGAAGGTTCGCAATATTCCCCTCTCTATCTTTGGATTTGACAATCATGTCGTCTACGTACACCTCAACTTCTTTGTGCATCATGTCATGTAGGAGTGTAGTTGCGGTGCGTTGATACGTAGCTCCGGCGTTGATTAACCTAAACGGCATAACCGTATAACAATAGGTTCCCCATTGAGTGACAAAGGCGGTCTTGTGCATGTCTTCTATGGCCATCTTGATTTGGTTATAACCGGGTATCCATCCATGAAGGATAGTAGCGCGTGATCTGCGGTATTGTCCACCAATATGTCGATATGTGGTAGAGGAAAGTCATCTTTAGGACTTGCTTTGTTTAAGTCTCTAAAATCAACACAAACATGGATTCTCCCATCCTTTTTGGGTACGGGTACTATGTTGGCTACCCAGTCAGAGTACTCGAAAACTTTGATGAACCCGGCTTTGAATTGTTTATCGACTTATTCTTTGATCTTGAGAGCCCATTCTGTCCTCATTCGACGAAGCGTCTGTTTTACGGGCTTGAAACCTGGCTTAATTGGGATTCTATGTTCGGCGATATCCCTGTTGATCCCTGGCATGTCTTTGTAGGAGCAAGCGGAAATGTCTTTGAACTCGTTTAGGAGGTCTATGAAACTAGCCCTTTCGGTGGAGCTCAAGGTAGTCCCTATCCTAAGTTCTTGGGGTTCTAGTTCGGTTCCTATATTGATGGGTTCAGTGTTCTCTATTACTGGTCCCCCTTCCCCTTCTTATATTATTTCCTTGGCTATGTAGGGAGGTATCTCAATTGAGTCTGGGTCTGGGTCATCCTCAGTATCATCGTAAACAGAATTGCATTCAAGATGACACACAGAGTAAGCAGAACCTGATTTATTCATATTAAAGTTTGAGAAAAGTTGAAACAAAGAAGCCATCTGATCAGTGGTCAGCGGCGGTAAAGGGACAGTTGTTGGGGCATTTCCCGAACTACTGTTACTATTTGAGACTAAGCTAGGAGAAACAAAGGGAGTGGGGATGACGACAGGAGGAGACTCCTTAGTGACTTCTCTAGACTCCGACTCTGCCTCCGACTCTGACTCTGACTCGAATTCATCGTCTTCTGGTTCTCCTTTGAACATCTTTCCTTATCCAGTGGTGAGCTTGAAGAGTCTTCCTTGATTATTGGTCCACTTGATTTATTTTCTCCATCATTTCTGCTGATTCGCTTTTGTTTCTGTGATTAACGCGGTAGGGTTGAAGTGGTTGTCTTGAAGTATCATAGTAATGATCTCATCCTGCGCGGCTCTAACAAATCGATCTTCTCCAAATAGTAGACTAACGGCTTGTTCGTCTAAGCAAGGTGCTTGACGTGCTTTGATGGTAGGAACCGTTTCTGGAGGAATGAAGTAGCAATCGTGAAAGATCTCGATTCCGGCTAGCTTCCTTTCGAGATAATGCCAAGGTTCGGGAAATCCGTGAAAGAGTTCTAGACTTCCTTCCTTAACAAAGTATCCATTTAGGGTAGGGATATAGGGTCGCATTTGGACTCCTACGTACTTACGGTTTTGAACTTGAGCAAGCATCTCGAGAACTTCCTCTTTAGTGGGTTTGTATCCTAGTCCAAGTGGTATCCTTTTTTAGTTGCCTTCCTTGTAGGGTGCGAAGGTGTTTCTTCGGATAGGGTTCAAAGGCATTCCAGGGAAGTATCCCTGGGATTTGAGTATGTGGTTGACCACCAAGTTGGAGTAGGGATCGTAGTATAGGGGTGCCATTTCGCTTTCTATGACACTTATGCTTTGAAAGCCCCCAAGTTCATGTATTGGATCCGCAAGGACTTGATTATTTGACTTCTTTTCGATTATTTCCTTGATGGGTGACGAAGTGATCATCACCACTTTGCCGTTTAGTGGAATTTTGATCTTTTGGTGAAGGGTGGATGTTACCGCTTTGGAAGCGTGAATCCAAGGTCTTCCCAGAAGTATGTTGAAGGAAGCTTCGATGTCCACTATTTGGAAGTTAACCTTTCGCTCAATTGGTCATGTGGCTATGGTTAGGTTAACAAGTCCTACGACCTTTCGTCGTGTACCATCATATGCACGGACACCTTGATTGGTAGGGGTCCAATCCGACTTTTTCATGCCTAGTTTGTATGCCGTTTTTAGGGGTATGACGTTGACCGCGGAGCCATCATCTACCAAGGTCATTGGCACATTCTTCTTTAAGCAAATGACGGTGATGTAAAGAGCCAAGTTGTGACTAGCGCCAAAGGGTGGCAAATCTTCGTCTGAGAAAGTAATAGGATTACTTAGCTTCGGTGATTCTTGGAAGACCAAGTTGACTACATCGTCGGGTGTGGAGTTATGCGCTACATTTAGCTTGGCCAAAGCTTAAAGTAAAGCTTGGCGATGTGGGAACGAGCTTGCTACTAATTGTCAGACTGAAAGATCAGCCTTTGTCTTCTGTAATTGCTTGAGCAAATGATCAGTAGAGTCATCTTCATTATCATTTGGTGTGATAACGTTGGTTGGACCATTTTGAGTAGTGCTTTAATATGGACGCCCCGAACGAGTTAGGTGGTCCACATCTTGGTCTTCACCATTTTGGACTATTTCCTTGACCAGGGGGTGTTCAATGAGATACTCGTCCTCATCATCATCGGCCCATACTCTATTGATTGTAGCTATTTCCCTCATTCTCATGATCTCGTCCTCTAATTGTGTGACTTGGTCGACTAGTTTATCAACCACGGCGACTATTTCTTGCATAGTGGCATTTTGGGAAAAGATTAATGGCACATGTTCTTTGGGTGTCGCATTGGGGTCATGTAAAGTTGTCACCACATTTTCTAATTCCTAAACTTTCCTATCCACACTTCTTGCCCATGCGACGAAGTCGGCAATGGTAGGGGAAATGGTAGAGTATAACCCTTCATTCTTGATCGCGTGGATCTTGTCTTCGACTGGAGAAATGAGGTGTGAACAATCTAAGGTAGATTCTTCACTTGTGATCACTAGAATTCCAAGAGGATTCTGAGTGTTGTTGGGCTTTCCTCCCGGCGGTATTGGTAGTCGACCATCCTCTATCATGTCTTGAAGCACATTTTTTAATTTATAGCATTTTTCTGTGTCATGTCCCTTACCCCTATGATATTCGCAGTATGAGTTCTCGTCCCAGAACTTGGACTTCTTTTCGGGTTCGGGAGTAGGTCCTATGGGTTGGAGTTTGCCTTGTTTCATTAGCCTTTTTAGAGCATTGGAGTATGTGTCCCCAAGATTTGTAAATTTCCTTGGTGGGGCTCTCTTCTTGGATGGCTCGAGGAGGTTAACATCATCGGTCTTGCTAGTGGAGCCGTAAGAACTACTTGTTGAACCTTGATATCCTCGACCTACCGTTTTGGACAAGAGCCCTTTACGGATGTCATCTTCGATCCTTGTTCCTAGTACGGTTAAGTCCTTGAAATTTTTAATGTTTTGGTACCTCAAATGATTGGCATAGATGGGCTTTAAGTTGTCCACAAATTTCTCCACAAGGGTAGCCTCATCCGGGCGTTCAACTAGTTGGGTACTAGTCTTCCTCAACCTACTTAGGAAGTCGGTGAAACCTTCTTTGTCATTTTGGGTAAGAACCTCTAAAGTGCGCATGTTAACTTGAATTTCGGCATAAACCTTACATTAATGATACAAAAAAGTAAATAACAATAAATAAAAGAGAGATTTACACCCTCAGACTTACATGTTTGACGAAATGAGATGAACTAAGTTTATCATTAGTGATGCTCGACTCGAATGTAACGAAAGTGCCCTCGTAAGAGGAAAACGATTAAGATTTATTAAGTTGATTGATTGTGGAGTAGGTCAAATTGGTCGGTCATGCAAACGAGGCTGGTACTCAGAAGGATCCGAGCTTACGTGGTCGAATGTTCAAGCACGTAGACCCCAAAAAATAAGAACGTGGTCTAGAATGCAAAGAGAGAAGAGAAGGGCGGACACTCGCGTGAGAAATATGAGGAGCGAAGGCTCCTATTTATACTAATCACGTGAAGGAATAGGGTTTTCGGAGAAACTTTGGAAGTGAATCTCGAAAAGATATGAAAAGATACAAAAAATACGCAGAAAAGGACCTGGGAAGAGGCGCAGCAGTCACTGCGTCTCTTGGAAGAGGCGCAGCACTTGCTGCGTCTGTTCCCAAGTGGTTTCCTCCTGCGGAAGAAAGATTTCCGCGTTTGGTTTATGGAATGACGGGATAATCTTATTTTCCTTAATATTTTGTATGAATATTACGGGAAATACTTTACCAAAGAATAAAAGATTGTGAAAGATTTATAAAATATGGAATAAAAATATCCGGAACATTCCAGAACATTCTGACTCGGGATTTAGCGGTTATCAGAAAATGAAGACGGTTTTAGGCCCGGACTCCAAATGTACTCTAATTACTGTCAAAACGACCGTATCGGCGCGTAGATGACAATTAAGAGGTAGACACCAGTGTTTGAGCAATCACTTGACAATAAACTTACGAGCTGTCACAAATCATTCCGCGTACCAATCATGCGGCCCAATCATCACCGGGTGGTTTGCGGGAGGTGCAGAAATGAGGTATCTACAATGCTACAAAAATGGAATCACGTAACACGATGATGAATAGGTAAGGTAAAAATTAAACGACTTGGGAATGAATAGAAATTTTTCTTTAATGACTTAAATTGATAACCAACACTTTGAAAAGAGATTGACATAGCATTTTTAACTTTTACTCCAATTAAGTTTACTTCAAGAATGAATATAACAATCAAAATTATGTAGCATACACCCATATTTTCGGAAATTGGAAATTCTTAAGATGAATTTTCTAGTTCAAATCAATGCAACACATTATTAGCAAAATGGAAGAATCAATAGACAATTTCAAATCTGAATTTGAGCATGAAAATCAAAATCCGGTTACACTTACTACCCATTTTCGAGATTTTAAGAGTCTTAAGACGAAAACTTTATCATTGTAAGGCTACACATGACATCATGGTGAATAATTTAACACTTACATGAAACGATTAAACCATGTTAAGCATAAAAATTGAAATTTTAACATTTGTATTACTATTTTTGAAAATGTATACCCCTTTTTAGATGGGAAAATTTTTGGTTTAAACCATTTCATAACAACACTCAAAAGATAATAGCTTAATACAACACCCCCATATACCAAGGTGTCTTGCCAAGGACCACCCTAGCATATAAAGGTGCTACCATCCCGGTTGCCCGAGGTAAGTATATCAATATGGACCATCAAAGAACAATTAATAAATTGTAAAGTTAATCTTATTACATGTCTCAAAACCAAAAATCAAAGTGTAAAGAAATGTAAACCGACTACAGCTCAAAGAGTATCAAAAGAATCATGATAGCGGAAGCTAAGACTCTAGGTGATGACACTCTCTTCCTCGTTCCTGCAGCTATCATAAAATCATCACCTGTTAATATCTGCTCACCATCCCCGAATGGATCACCATAGTTTTGTAATACACAAACTGGGTCAGTTCACTGAATAATCAAGATAAGAAAGATAACAAAACAACACCCAAGCCACTCAATACACACTCCTCCAAACTCCACCGGTAATCAATAACCGACTACACACCGAAGTGTATAGCCCTGCCAGGTTCTCATCACAACAGGAGACCCACACCGTCAGTGGGGGACCGCAGCCTTGCCCACCTAAGCCCCGCTCATCGCAACGAGCGAATAACCCATGTACATTAATGTACACATCCCCCTTGTGACAGGAACCACAAGGGACGAATCAAGGGCCTGAAACCATTCTTGATGATGACTCCACTCAGCCGAGAACGCACCTCGAGGACCACAAACAACCAAGCCAAATCATCCAAAATCATAGTCACAATAAGAATACTGTCCAGGCCAATACATCAATCATATCGTCTTAATCCAATTAAACGGACAACTGAGTAGGGAACCCCTACTTTATTACGAATCTAAAATCACAAGCAATCAGCGGAAGTTAGAACTGTTCCTCTACGAATCCTTCACCTAGCAAAAATCACAACCATACCCTATGTCACAATCATACCAAATCCCTTTTCCCCCCAAACTAACAAGTAGGGCAAAACCCTAAAATACACCATACTAATGATCAACAAGACACTAGAAACTTACCAATGAAAACGGGACAAAAAGACGGAAGCTAGACTCACGATCGATCGTACTCGCCTTCGGAATTATTAGGGTGTTTAGAGAGATGGTATACGTAGTTTAGGTTTTGATAAAAAGGATCAGTAATTGTTAAACGAAATATTTATAACCTCTAATCATCTTAATCAAACCGCGAAAATTAATCCCGTCAGACAAGGAACTTGGTCGAGTACCTGGGGTACTCGACCGAATACGACCTACTCGGTCGGGTGCTCCTGGGCAATAGCCTAACCAGAAGTCACACGACAATCTACTCAACCGAGTTCCCCCTATTCGGCCGAGTAGACTAGGTTCAGAAAACCGTGGTATTACACTTAATGACATAATTAAACTATGTTTAAGATACAAAATCAAATCTTGGTCATGTATACTACATGTTCCGAAAATTTGGGGTCAAAATTGAAGATGAAATTCTTGTTTTTAAGACAATGTATCATATTATTAACAAAGGTAGTAATCTTATAAGACACACAAGCTAAGTGTTACACATGAAAAACCAAAATTTGGGCAAGATTTCCCTATATTTCGAAGATTTAAGACGAAATTTTTACATATAAAACAAGATCCAACATTAACAAAAAAGGTGAAATTCCAACATAAAAACTTGATATTTAGCAACAATAATGATGTGAAATTTTAGCTACTACTATGATTGAAACCACAAAATGCAAATAATTCATGAAACTTGAACAAATTATTGTGATATCTAGAAAAAAAAAATCAAATTGGGGAAAACTAGAGAAGGATAAACTACTTACATTGCTAAATAAGAAGGATTAGTGATGAGTAAAAGGGACTTAACCAGTGTAACATTCAGCCCGTGTAGGCACTCGGGCGAGTGCCAAATCCACTCGGTCGAGTGAAACTTCACTCGATCACGTGCTCAATTTTCCAGAAGTTTTCCAGACTATGGAAATTGGTCCACTCGGTCAAGTGTCAAGGTCCACTCGGTCAAGTGCACTGTACTCATCCTAGTGTTGACTCACACTCGTTAGAGAGACTACCTACGGCTTGCAATTTCGGATCGAACTAGAACAATGATGTCTCTGCAACATAAAGAGAAGGTTCGGGAGTCCGCCGGCTATCGGTGACTCACCCAGAGTTACTTCATACATCATCCTACGTATCGTCCTTGATACACTACCGTATTACTCGTAGCTACTATATCCACATCCATTACTAATCATACACTATCGATAACACTAACAAGCACTCAACGAGCATGAATATGAATCCAAGGGATGGAATTATTATCCTCATACTAACACATGTTAATCATTCCCAAAACATGCTACATATATTAATCCAAGCATTCAACTTCCATACATGACCAATCACCATTTGAATAAGTATATCATGCAACAAAACCTATCAACGACTACAACACACATGTAATTACACAACGTAATGACCAACCGAAACAATAGGAACTAGTTTTGATATGAGGGCGTCTACTCATCCAAAACCGACCTCCTATTGTACTCACGCGGGTACATTTTATTAGACACCCCGAGGTTCATTTTGGTTTATTGGTTTAGGTTCGAAAACCTTCGCTCTGATACCACTTTGTAACACCCTCTTCTTACCTGACCAAGGCAATGGGAGGATGTTACCATCTCAATTTCCCGAGACAATGTTTAAAAATTCAATTAAAAAACAACTTAAATAAATAACAAGTTTAGCGATTTATAATTGATTAAATGATTAATAAATATAAACTATAACATATACAACTCGACTACTATCTAAGTCATCAAACTAGGTAGCTCGACTCCAAGTCCAAAGCGAGGCCTGAACCCCGATCACGTCAACGAGCAAAACCTGAACTCAAACTGCTCCCCATATGATCGAAAATATCATATGGATCGACACAGGCCACCCCGGAAATAGGTGAAAATTTACACACAACCCAAATACGTCAGTTTCCATAAATAAACATAAGACGCGACATAATATGTAAATATGTAACATGCCAATGAAATGAATAACCCATGACTATACAACACCACCACGATACCGGGACACGCCCAGCCGTGCCCACAACCACACATGTGCCTGGGACACGCCTACGACACCACACCTCACAAATAGGTACTCGGCACACGCCCGTGGTACCGGGTCCGGAAACCAACCGGATCCACTGCCAGACGTCGTGCCTTAACCACACGAGTCCTTCCGTACTCAAACCATTAATGTGCAAAACCCTCTTGGAGTGGAAAACTCCAAGTGGCGACTCAATCGTAAGACGGTCTCCAAACCGTCTTATGTCTCCTCACAACAAGTATCATCATCACAATCCATCATGTTCTCCAATATACATAATAACACAATAAATATAAAATATCGCACATTATGCCAATACTCGACTCATTATGAGATACGATTCCACATATGACATGAGCATCAAATCCTCAAGTATCTCTGTAACACCCCCATACAGTAAGGTGAATTACCAAGATCACCTAATGCATGTGAATGCTACCATCTCGGTTGCCCGAGGTAGAGTATATTAAATAGACCATAAAAGAACGTACTTTAAATAAAAAGTTTAACTGATTACAAGCCAAAACCAAACTGATAAAATACGATACAAGTTTCCAAACTAAAATCCATCTAAAGTAAATAAAATGTCTCGACATAACAGCGGAAGACTACTAGCTGACTCGTGGTGACTCATCCCCAGCTAACCCTCGCGCATCCAAATTATACCTGCTCAATAACTGCTCACCATCCCCGAATGGTTCACCACAGTTTTCAAAATATTTAAACGAGGTCAGTTACTGCATACACAATATAAGAAAATACAACAACAAGTACACAGTTACAATCCTCCAACACCGTCACATCACCAATCACCTGACTAGCCTGAAGGTCTAGTCCTGCCAGATTACCAAACACAATCAGTAATTAACACCACCAGTGGGGGACTGCAGCCTTTCCCACCTAAGCCCCGCTCATCTTTACCGAGCGCAAACCTATGTTCCTTAATGTGCACATCCCCTCTTGTGGGGGGTTCCACAAGGGACGAATCAAGGGAGTGAAGCCACTCCCGCAAGTGACTTCACTCATCCGAGGGCGCACCTCGCGAACCGTAGAAAAAACAACAACAACCAATTATAATATCAACAATACCAAAGCAATTACGATTAATCAAATGCCAACAGCCAACAACCAACAATCAACAACCATCTCATAATCATGTATACAATAAATGAGTAGGAAAACCTACCTGGAAAGAAATCACCACAAATCGACACAAGCGCGCGGATTAATAGTGCTCCTCTACGAAATCACCTCCTATCAACATATAATCATATAATCATAATCTAATGCCAATAATACTCCCAAAATCAACAAAAACCCAATTAGGGTTTAAACCAAAGCTAAAGAATCAACATAAAAACTGTACTAGGATTTTACCCACAATACGACGGTCTCAACGGTATAAAGAACTCTGAAATCCGACGACTCTAGCACTTGGATTTGATAGCAATGAGAGAAGAAGAATCAACATTGCTTTGTTTTCTTTGTAAAAAGTTTAGAGAATAAGCGTAACTAGCGTACTCGATCTAGGTTTATATATCTCTTCACGCATTACTATCGAACCCGACTGAAAAACCCGTAAAACACGACTTACTCGATCGACTAACTAGCGTACTCGATCGAGTACCGCCTACTCGATCGAGTTGCCCCTACTCGATCGAGTACCCATCGGGCAGAACGTACTCCAGAATGCAAAACTAACTTACTCGACAGAGTAAGCCCTACTCGATAGAGTACCCAACAGCTCATAAATCCTAGGTATTACAGTCTTCCCTCCTTAAAAATGAATTTCTTCCCCGAAGTTCAAACCCAACCTATAAGACAAGAACACCCAACACTAACTCCACCAACCATGCCTACTTCCACAACACGGCTCACGATATCGTCTTAACTATAACATAGCCTCTAGATACAAACTCCATAATACCAACCACAAATGTCGCTACCTCTGTCTCACTAACCTATTACCCACTAACAAATCCAACGTCAAGATAATCCACCAAGCAAGATCAACCACCAAACGAAATGTTATACTCTACCACCCTTAAAATGAACTTCGTCCTCGAAGTTTACTCACACTCATAAACATCATCACCCAACTGTCAACACTGTCGAAGTATTCTCGCACTCATAAACGACATACTACTACAAGCAGTGTCATTACCTTTAATAGTATCAACCATAACATAAATCCGTCCATTATTCTACATCAAGGCTTAAACTTCCAAATATACCGCAACATGTACAACCATCAAACTCTCTTTGTCACATCCTACTCCTCTTAAGATAAATGTTACGTCCTTGTAACCCACTAATACTAGATCCTTAGTTATTTCTTCTCATTATCCTTATCACTATCGCATGTCAATGGTACCCCACTATAACCTCAACACTTACAACCATTCCTATATCTCGGGCTCTCTTTCTCTAACAGTTCTCATACCTCAAATTATTCGGCACCCCACCTAACCTATACCACAAAATCCTTAGCATAACCAATACTCCAACTCTTCCACATTACTAACCACATATGAATCCATTACTAGCCACATATGAATCCATGACAATCCTCGATTACTACCAAATGATGCCATATAGTTTATGATATGCAAATGTCTATGAAAGACACATCAACAATCAATTGTGTTATCAAAATCGGGTAGGATTAACTACCTTTAAGCATACTCCAAAAGCTACTCGAAACCACCAAGGATCCGTCTCATAAGACCGTCCTATCCTACATAAATTACATAATAACTATCACAATACATCTTATACCCTTATGTGACACCAAAAATCCTCATTGTTACTCTTTAATTACTTATAATACTAATTAACATTACCCATGAAAACCCCCAAATTCTAGGGTTTGGGTCAACATAAGAATTAAAGGTAAAGGATGAGTATCAACTTACTAGTGGAAAGGAATGAGAAAGAATCAAACTTGGTGAATAATCCTTCCAAAACTAGGCTTGGTGTTCATGGGAGTTTCTAGAGCGTTGTGGGTGTTTGAGGGAGTTTGAGATAGGGTTGGAGTGAAATAAAGGAGGGGAAGTCTAAGAAAAAAAGTGTGTAAAGATGATAAGGTTCCCCCATATCCACACTCGTAACAAGGGACAATGACAAGGCACTCGGTCGAGTGCCCGGTTCACTCGGTCAAGTAAAGCTCCACTAGGTCGAGTGGCTCAACATCAGAATGTTTCACAAGTTACAGGTCTTACTCGGTCCTTCACTCAGTTGAGTGATCTCTACTCGGTCGTGTACTCTGCCTACTCGACCGAGTGTAGGTCTTATAAGCTATGGGTATTACAAGTGGTTACTCACAGTAGCTCGCGAGACTATGCAAATGGCCATAGATCAACACGGGTTCTTTCCAGCGCATTTTTTTCCTCACTCATGCATATTCCGGGAACTTTTCCAAGAGACCACCCATCCTAAGACTACTCTCAGCCAAGCACGCTTAACTGTGGAGTTCTTTTGCATGGCTAACCAGAAAAGAAAGTGCACTTTGTTGATATGAGTAGTACTTTCACTTCTTTTAAGCACTAGTAAGATTTTAAGCCTATCAATGGACCTCTTCAATGAGGTACTCTACCCGAATAACGTCTTTGGTTCGGTGAATTATTACATAGCCCCACTTGAAGAACACAACGTCCTCATTGCGCTAATCGCAACCAACTAGCCAAGACCAGAATACTTCCCCGCCAGATGGGTGATACGGGTCAGGCTCTCCGATGCCACTTGTAACACCTCAGCCCAAACCCTAGGTTGGAAGCGGTCACTCACAGTAGTTCGCCAGGCTGTGTACATGGTCATAGATCAATACGGGTCCTTTCCAACGCATTTTTGTCCTCACTCATGCGCATCCAGGAATCTTGCCAGGAGGCTACCCATCCTAAGACTACTCTCAGCCAAGCACGCCTAACTGTGGAGTTCTTTTGCATGGCTAACCAGAAAAGAAAGTGCACTCTGTTGATATGAGTAGTACTTTCAATTCTTTAAGCATTGGTCAGATTTTAAGTCTATCAATGGACCTCTTCAAGGGGGCAACCAACCCGAATAACATCTTCGGTTCAGTGGAGTATTACAATCTCTAATGGACAGTGGTCCTTTGACCCTCTTCATTTCATCCTGCCTAATTTTATCACTATTTTCATTCTCATTATACCCCTACCCTCCACAACTAGACCCGACATCATTAACAATACTCTTACCCCTATGAACAAAATTTTCTCTAAGTTCTACTTATGCTTCTTTGTTTATTCATTCCCCCGTTCTCCTTCTTTCTCGATTGATATGTTGTGGTTGTGGGACTTGTCTACTTAACCCTAGATCAAAACTTTCTTATCGTTGGTGTGGCGGGACAATCTCACACAACCTTACTTTTCATAAGAGGTTTATCCATCCTTCTCCTTGTTGCAGTCTTTGCGTCAGCCCCTATCTCCTTGAATCCTCTCTTTACATTTTTCGCAATTGTAGCCTTGATGGTGATGTTTGGTCCCATTTCAAAGTTAAACCCTCATTTTTCCTCGACCTTCAAAATTTGCTTCATGAAAACTACACCTCTATGGACTCCTCGTGGAACACCCTTTTTCGCCTTTATATTATGACGCCTTTGACTAAGACATTGTGATCTCATATTCTCTCTTAATAACCCCCACTTCGGCTCCCCGCCTTTGTGTTGCAATTTCTTCATAAGCTTCTTCTTTGGAATCTGACAATCATCGTTCCCAACCCACATCCCTGTCTCTTAATACTCATTCTTTTACCTTTTGTTTTCCTTGTAGCTGGGTCCCTCCCCCGTATAACTGGTCTAAAGTCAATGTTGATGTGACCTTCTCTCCCTCCTGCTCTTTTGCTACTATTGAGTGTGTTGTTAAGAACAATGTTGGTTCTTGGATTTGGGGTGGTCCACTGTTTGGTTCCTTTTACTAACATTATTCTTGAGTGTAGGGAACAATTAAAGGCCTCATCTCATCTAAAGATTGTGTTTAAGAAGAAATCGGCTAATAAAGTCGCGGATACAATTGCTAGTTTCTCCATTAAAGACACTAGCTCTTGTAATACTTGTTTTAATTGCGTTCATGCCCCTTCCTTTGTAATTGACTAACATACGGTAGATTTTAATTAGGCTTGGATACGCCACTTAACTCCAAACCACCTCCATGATGTAATTGAACTCTTCTCTTTCTTTTATAATATGTGCTCTTTTCGTCTAAAAAAAGAATAGTAGTGTTATTTCATTACGTTTTCTTAAACGAATGACTATATAAATGTGATTGACAAGGTGTTAAATTTTGAAAGAAAAAAGAAACCATTTTTTTTTTCATACAATGGAGTAATTCTTAATTCATTACATAGTTTTCTTAACGCTCTATATTTCTATATTGTGACATTCTTAAGATTTTATTTATTATTTTCTTTGTCTAGTTATTTATTTACTTTTTATAAATATATATTTTTAAAATAATTTAAAAAGTAATAAGAATGAAGTATTATATATGCGGAATACATAATTAAGAAAAACTCTTATGTCCCCTAAGAGGACCGTTCTCTTTACACCTAAACTTTTAATCTTTTATAATATGTCATTTGGTGAATTGCTTCATAAATTATTTTTAGGTATAAGGAATACGATTCTTTCGTAAGACACAAAAATTCTTCTTCCGTAATTAATATCACTAGGAAGGGATGCCGTGAGTTTGTTAGTTGGTAGATGAGATGAAGGCCGAAAGAACGAAGGCAGCTAAAACAACGGCGGATTTTGCGTAAGGGACACATCTTCAAGAGATTCTTCTAAAACTAAGGGTACATTGCTGGTTCATCAACTGTTCTAGTACAACAAGTCTCTTTCCAATCTTTGATGATTTTCGAACTATGCAATCCACGTGGGTTATGCAATTTTAAATTAATTTGGTATAATATATTAATCATTATTAATATTAATTATTCATTCTTCCAACTTTAGTTAGCTAAGTATGTTTGCTGATGTATGATATGATTATTGAATAATAATTTTTAATCATAGATTATTACTCTTCTAATTATTACGGAATAATATTCTATGTATTCTTCCTTTTTTTTGTGAGATACAGTTCACTAACTAGATATTTGTTATACATTTAGGAGAGCTTCCGCTAAACCGAGCAAACATTTAATTATTTGTCCTACATTCATTCGTGAAGGTACTTGTAATGAATCTCATTATTCAATTACTTATTTGTGTTTGCTTACAACTACATTTTAAAAAGAAAAAAAGAAATAATTAATCGACTGAGATAAAAGGATTACGTTCTATAATTTGTCGGTTAAAAATCAAGAGAAAAGAATAATATATTAACTAGTCATGTTATGTTGTTTAGTTCACTTAAATAGCTAAGCTAATCCATACGTACGTGTCGAGATTAGAAGTAGAAATCAACTCATGCTACGGAAGAACAAAGTTAGGAAAAATTAGCCTTTTCGAATTAAAAGAGTTAGCAAAAACTAGCTTTAGACCATCCCCAAGCAGTGGTCGCGCTAATTAGGTTGCGACCCGATTTTACTCTTAATCTCACCTTATTAACATTGACCCATTTTCACCTCTCAAGCAGAAGGTCGCGACCTAGATCATCAACTCAATCATTTTTCATCTTCCAACCCTTTTTGTTTTGTTTACGACCAATGATAATTTGATACCTATTGGGTCACCAATTGACCTAATAAGGTCAAGAGCAACCAAAGAGGTCACAAATTGACCTTATAAGATCAAGAGCAACCAAAAGATCACGCTAATCTCATGCTTAATTGTTGGTTAAGGCGACCCAACAAGGTCGCAACCTCCCTCGTGACCTTGCTTGGGGATGGTCTTAGAAAGATTCGTGTACTTGAATAATAAATAGTACGAAGATGTGAATTAGCTAATGAGCACATGTTAGGATAGACAAACATTAGGGGACCAATTTATGGTTCGTATGGGAAAAAGAGCATTTTCCATGTCTCAAGGAGATTTTGATATTTCCCCATTCTCTGTTTAATTAGTAGGAGTAATTATCTTATAAGAACGGTTTTTTCCGTATTTTCTTTTTTTTATAAAAAGAGACAATTGTTTGATTAATAACGACCATTTTTAATTAAATAGTGATCAATTTGAAAAAAAATTGTCAATTTAAATCATAAAAAGTAGCCACTATTTATTAAAAAGTGATTATTTTCTCCTGATCGCACATACAACCATCACAATTCACACAAGAGAATTTGTGTTCTTTGTTTTTATGTTTTATATAAATTTATTTGTGCTCAACAAATTGAAATCATGTGCACTTCCACTCTAAGAATACATTGAAAAAAAGAAATATAGAAAACAACGCGAGAGAAAACTTGGGAATTACTTGTAGATCTTACCTATGAGGATTGACGATCATTACATATATCAATATCATATATGTCATTTTTTTTATTTTTCAAGTTGTTTCCATATGACAGTAAATTTTCATAGATTGGAGGTGTTTGGTAAACAGTAAATTGGTGATTTTCAGAATGTTGAAGGCTTTTAGCATATTTGACTCACTAATCTACTAATTTATGTTAGTGAATGACATATTGAAAGATAGCTTGAGCTCCAATCTATTGCACCCCTAGCATATTTACTTTTGTTAAACAGTGGTTTGGTAATTTTCAGCATATTTAAAACTTTTAGCATGTTTGACTCATCAATCTACTAATTTAAGTGTTTGGTAAATTTTATATTGGAATAGTACATTGAAGTTCATTCTATTGTTTTCCAATATGTTGCTCCCCCAGCATATTCACATTAGTACGTTGTGAAAAATGAATTTGTTAACTTAAACATGCTACTTACCAAACACTTCTACTAATCTGCTAATTGAAATATGCTAGTCAAACCTGACAATCTAATTTGTCATTTTTAATCTGTTTGACCAATCTTCTACTACTAATATTAATCTTTTGAGTTCGTACCAAACATGACCATTATGTTTTTGTAAAAACGTTGTATACAAGACTAACTGTGTTTGTTTGATACTCGTAATTATGGTGACATTTCTGACTTTTTAGCCAAACAAAAACGCTCACAGAAAAAACTAATGGGTTGTTTGGGAGAAATACTTGTGTCTTGCGGGAGGACGTTTTCCTTACACTCATAGGAGGACCATCCTCCCCATTTCCATTTTGGTCCTCCTCCTTTGAGTGGAAGGAGGACGTACTTCCGGAGGACACAATTATTTTTCGTTGTTTGGTTGCCCTCTTAATTCATGGGAAGTAGCATTTCCCATGAATTGACAAAATAGAATGTTAGATTGTCCATTTCATAAGAAGTATAACTTCTCAAGGAACTATAATTCCTACATAATGTAAGAAATTATTTACCTAGCTCAGTAAGTGCAAGATTCATAATAATTCTTATGAACATAAAGAGATTCATATGAGAATTTGTGTAACAAGGTTTACCAAAAAACATTAAAGTAAGACTCAAATTCTTGATAATTAACAAGAAGCTAAGAAAGGCCAACATGCCTAAGCACTTGGGTTAATATTGTTTGTTGAAACATTAACTGATATTGGTATTTGGTAACATCAAGGAAGAACAAGGTCATTAAAATCAGGATAATAAATAAATTAAATGGTGAAGACTTTTGTTGGATCGCAGTTAACATTTCATTATTTATGTAATCATGGCAGAAGCTCAATTAATGTGTCTTCGCCTTGAGCTAGTGGCTCAAGGACATTGGGAACTTACTTCAACGATGTTACTTTAATTTTTCTTCGGACTCCATTTTTTTGTATAAAACTCTTGACATGGTGTAACTATATGCAATTTGATGTATGTGTAATGTGTTGGATGTGGTGGAATTATTTGAAATAACTTAGAAATGACAATCCTAAAACAATGACTAGTTTTCTTTGATTTTCCGATAATTAATTTGGTCAATCAATTTTTTTCAGTAGTATAATTGATGTAATGATGTTATATACTCTGTCCGATAAATTGTAGCAATATAGCTTTGGTAAGGTGTTCTGTTGCTTAATTAATGTAAGATGTATTTCTACACTTCTACCAAGCGACAACCTTTTAGACATGAATCTTTCAAAACTTACAATGAAAATTTTATAAAACAAAATTTGGTGAATTGTATTTTCCTACAATTTGATTTTATGCTATCAAAGGATGTGGCTTCTTTCTTGTAAACAATTTCGCGTATCATTAAAATTACGTCAAACTTAAAGTTTACCAGTAATTTAGAGTAACGCATCTAAGACATTGGGCTTTGTGCAGACCAGAATACGTGACTCAATCAATGAATTTTGTTTGGATACAAAAATTATGTAAAATGGCCACAAATATAACCATATCAGACCATCAGTAGGTAAATTTGTTATTAAAAGAATTTGGTTTACAACAAACTTGTATAAGGACTATTTGTACATCAACAATAAACCATGCATTCTTTCAAGAGCTTCTTCTAGAGTTAGCCACCGCTCTCCCGAGGCTCATCTCACTCGGTGAATTATCTTTTGTAAGAGATATTATTAACTCGGACAAATACAAAATATACTTAAAAATAATCTTAATTATATTTTAGGTTTCACTTAAGGAAACCACTTTTAGAAAAAGAGGAAAGTACTACAGGGAAAGGGTGAAATTATCCACCTAATTGTAGGAAGTAGTCATACTTTGTCCTTTTCTCCAAAGCTAATGATTGGGGAAAAAAACAATGTTCCAAACTTATTGACTTATTAATAACCGTATAGAAAAAGTTCACAAGACATTTTTTTATTTTTTATTTTAAACACATTTGATTTCCTAAAATAAATTATAAAAAGCTTAATTTCACTAATTTTTCAACTTTTGTGGGCGCACATATATTTAGTTTTTGTTTTGTGGCCTAGTTACAAAAATTGGAACCTGTCAATCTGTGATTCTCACTTCATTAGACCTTTAGAATGGTCCGGCCCTCAGGCCATATAGGCATATACTTTGGGGAGTTTTGCGTTTGTAAGACTAATAAGATGCACGACTTATTATTTCGTTAACTAATCGACATGGCTAATCCTATCATGGTATCACCTTTATAAAAAAGAGCCTAGCGATCAACCAAGACGAAGGTGTCACGGATTAAAAGATGATGCGATAAATAGTCATTGTATGACTGTTGTATTGTGCGACATATAAAAAATGACCATTTTACGATAAACAATATCTATTTTACGTTAAAAAGTAATTACTTTATAAAAATAAAAAGTGCTATTTCTATTTCTCTCTCTAATTTTTTTTTTTCTCTCCCTTCTCTCTAAAAACCCCTAAACCTAATACTCTGTGTTCCGCCGCCGCCTCCTTCCACCCTCTATCCCCCATCTTCTTCTACCCTTATCTTCTTCTACCCTTTCGCCGGAGATGTGGTCATCCATTGGCCCATCTCCGGCGATCTATCGATCATATCTCATCGTTTAATTCTTCATTTCGGTTTTTCACTCCGCTCTTTTCTGGCTTCTTTGGCTACTTACCTATCAGTTTCCATCTCTGATGTTTGTACTGGTGGTCTGCTCGGTGCTCCTCCTTTGTCGCAGACGACCTCCTGGCTCTCCGTCCTCATTCGGTCTTCCATGCAATCGGGGGGTTGGCTTGTTCGGATGATGTGTTGTTTCTCTTATTAATCGGTGGTCCCCATATTTGTTCTCCGATTGATCGCCCTTCCCTACCCCCGGTAAAGGCGTTTTGCCCCAGGTCGTGTGTCTTTGGGATGGGTTTACCCCTTTTTTGTTCGTGTCTTGGTAGCTTATGTTTTGTTGTTCTTTGGGTCGGTATAGTAATACCACATAATTCTGGTCTCAGTACCCTCGGTCGAGTAGGCGGTACTCAGCCAAGTAAGTCGTCGAGGGCTTTTAGACAGGCTACTGTTTTGGCTGCATTCAGCCAAATTGTGAGGAATGCGATCGAGTAAGGTGTACTCGGCCGAGTACTTGATGTACTCGGCCGAGTACCCGGTCTGACGGGTTAATTTTCGCGGTTTGATTAGGATGATAAGGGAGTTATATAATTCGTTAAACACTTCGTTAATCACTTTTCTGAAACCTAAAAACATTTCTAATCTCCTACCTAATCTTCCTGATCATATCCTAGCATCTTGTGAGTGGATTCTTAAGCTTTTGGAGTCCGTAGTTCCGTGTTCTACCGCATTTGTAAGTAATTGTTGTCTCTAATCAGTTTAATCACTTTTGTTTAAGATTAATTAAATCCTAATCTGAGTAATTAAGGGGAATGGTTGAATTAGGGATTTATCTTGATGCTAGAATTGTTGTGTATGATTGTTAAGTGGAGATTTCGTACAGAAACAGTTCTAGCCTTGTGTTGTGATTGATTGCGGAATTTCGAATAAGGTAAGGTTTCCTTACTCAGTCCTTTGTACGATTGTTGTTATTGGTTTCCTATTGGTGATATTACTGCGGTTGTATCGTTGGTTGTTATTGGTATTGATTGTGAAGCCATTGTCGGGAGATGGTCTCCCCCCCCATGTTCGCCTCTTGTGGCGCCCGTCACAAGGGGGATGTGCACATTAATGATCTGGGATAGCTCGTTACGATGAGCGGGGCTTAGGTGGCAAGGTTGCGGTCTCCCACTGGCGATGTTGGTAACCTGTTGTGATGGGTTACCTGGCAGATCTGGGCTACAACTTAGATAATGATACTTTGAGGTTGGAGTTTGTATTGTTACAGGATTAAGATTGGACTAGGTAGTATCCCGTACTTCGCGCGACCTATTTTAAAATTTAATTATTATAATTGAAGAAAAATAACATAATTTCTATATAATCTTTAATATTTTTACTTATAAATAAAAATTAATTAAATTTTCTCATATTTAATTTTTTTAGGTTTAATTTCAATGTTTTAAAATAAAATACATACAATTTTAATTAAAACTAATAACTGTTAATTAATTATGCATGATCAACGTTTTATAAATTATTTTGTGACTGATCAAATAGGATATTAATTAAAATAAAATTTATTCAAATAATGCAACAATCTACATTAAGTTCTCAAATTATATCATTTCCCGATGCGTTATGTTCCAAATCAATTAATATTTGTTCAAAATGATGTGAATATAATTTTATGTAATTTTTAACTTTTTATGTATAACGTGTGATATTTATGTATCAAACATATATAGTTCAAACTCAACTTGTTCAAATATTTTGATTGTGTCTTGCATGTATTATGTGTCAAACATATCTATAAGAATTGCACCTTTTGTATTTTTAAATAACTATATATAAATGATGTTTAAGAGTTTACCTGTAAATAAAATAGGTTAGACTTTCTCAAATAATATTTTTTGAGGTTTAACTTCAAAGTATTTAAAAGTTAACATATAAAATATTTAACTAAAGTACTATTTAGTTAGTCATAATCAATATTTATATACTTCAAGTATACATATTTTAATTGAAGATATTAAAGAAAAATGTAAAGTTTATTCTACTTTTTCATGTCGTTTATACTACTATATTATTTAATAATCATTACTTTTGTTTTGATTATTCAAATGCACTCGCGATCACTATGTCCATACATACTCGTACACATACTCGTTATCACATTATTTAAATCTATCGAAATCTCATATATATTCAATTTCTCGCAATATTATTTTTGATTCCCACATAAAAACTTATCTCTTTGTAGTTTTATTTAAGTTATGTTTTTAAGAAATACAATGACTCTTCCAAATATATTTTTCTTAGGATTTAATGGTTTAAGTTTTATAACTTTCTCAAAATGTCTTTTTCCGTAAACATAAAACATTATGAAACACTCACTTTAATCATCTCTACAAATCAAAGTATTTCAATAAATATAATGAAAAGTATACTCAATTTGAAACATTTTTCGCAATGAATGTAATTATTTACATTTTAGAATTTTTATCAAAATAATGTTTTAATAAATTTAGAATCAAATTACAGTAATTATTTAATGTAATTTTATAATAAAATTTATAAACTATAATTAATATTTTGCTGAGATTTATACAACATTTATTATGTTTACATTTAATGTTCAGCTGTAATTAATACTTGTAAGCTGGGTTGACACGTGGCGTATCCACAGCGCTTCAACCCAGATTTATATATATATATATATATATATATATATATATATATATATATATATATATATATATATATATATAGTGTTGAGATCAAATAAGTCCTCCTCCTAAGTGTGAGTCCATAAGTCCTCCTTAGAGCCCTTGGATGAGCACTATGGAAGGCTGAGATTGAAGACAAAAAACAAGGGATTAATGCCTAATTAAGCCTACTCTCTCACTACCTTACTAATCCACATTAATCAAATACTAATCAACTATATATAATTTATTTTTCCACCCACTTATCTCTCATTCACACAATTCATTCACCACCCCTCTCAAAAACCCAATTTAATTCTCTCAAAAAAACCCAAATAATTCCCCTCTCCTCTCTAACAAATCGGAAAAAAAAAAAAAAAAAAAACCAAACCACCACACTGCCGCCCTCCCTCCTCTCTTCCGCCCTCCGTCCTTCCTGCCTCCCCCAACAATCACCACACCCACCAACCTCCTGCCACCACTCTCACCACACCATGCACCTCCCCCACCACCGACGTCTGCCACACTGCCGCCCTCCATCCTCTCTTCCGCCTCCGTCCTTCCTGCCTCCCCCAACAACCACCGACGTCCTGCCACCACCCTCACCACACCACACCCACCAGCATCCTGCCACCACCCTCACCACACCACGTACCTCCACCCACCACCAACACCACGTACCTCCGCCGCTCCTCCTCCTCTCTTCCTTTTTTTTTCTTTTCTTTGTTCCTTATCAGATCTGTTTTCTTTTTTTATTATTATTTTTTTTTTCGTTTTCGAGATCTAGTTTATATTTGGTTTTGTATTTTTGTGTGTTTATTTTTGATTTAAATCGTTTTTTGTTCATATTTTTTTTTTTTGTTCAAACTATCACAAAAAGTTTTTGGAGTATAGTGACTAATGAAAGAACAAAGAAAGGTCATACCAATTTCTTAATATATACGATATAGATCGACATAGTGAGTGGGTTTTGGTGTATTTGGTTTTTGATTTGTTGTTTGTTTGTTTTTTTTTTAAAAAAAAATTGTTGGTGTTCTTGTCACTGTGTTTGTCGTTATTTTGTTTGTTTTAATTTTTTTTTTTTGTTTCTGATTTATTGTGTGTCGTTGTAGTTATTGTTGTTCTTATTTGTTCTTATTTTACTCTTTTTTTTGTTCTTCTCTTTTTATTGTGTTTTGTTCTTATCATTTTCACTCTTTTTATTGTGTCTTGTTATTTTTTTTAGACCTAGATCTATTAAAAGTACAATTATCTTTATTAAAGTTACATTTTTTCTATTAAAATTACACATTTTTCGATTAAAATTACACTTATATCTATTAAAGTTAAAGTTACACTTATTTCTATTAGAATTACACATTTTTCGATCAAAATTACACTTATACTTTTAAAGTTAAAGTTACACTTATTTATATTAGAATTACACTTATTTCTATTAGAATTACACATTTTTCGATCAAAATTACACTTATATCTTTTAAAGTTAAAGTTACACTTATTTCTATTAGAATTACACTTATTTCTTTTAGAATTACACATTTTTCGATCAAAATTACACTTATATCTATTAAAGTTAAAGTTACACTTATTTCTATTAGAATTACACTTATTTCTATTAGAATTACACATTTTTCGATTAAAATTACACTTATATCTATTAAAGTTAAAGTTACACTTATTTCTAATAGAATTACACTTATTTCTATTAGAATTACACATTTTTCGATTAAAATTACACTTATATCTATTAAAGTTAAAGTTACACTTATTTCTATTAGAATTACACTTATTTCTATTAGAATTACACATTTTTCGATTAAAGTTAAAGTTACACTTATTTCTATTAGAATTACACTTTTTTCCACTAAAATTAAAGATTTCTCTATTAAAGTTACAACTATCTCTATTAAAGTTACATTTTTCTCTACTAAAGTTACACTTATATCTATTAAAGTTACACTCTCAAGGACTACAGTTTTACTCTCAATGGACTCATGTTACATGTTTAATATGGACAAAAGTTACAGTCTCAATGGACTAAAGTTACACTCTCAATGGACTGAAATTACACTTTAATGGACTAAAGTTACACTTTTAATATGGACTAAAGATACACTCTCAATGGACTAAAAATACACTTTAATGGACTAAAATTACACTTTAATGGATTAAAATTACACTTTAATGGACTAAAATTACACTTTTAAAAGACTAAAGTTACCTTATAAGTCACTCAATTCACAATGAGTTGTGTTAAAATTGGAAAAATTCAAAATAATATTTGTCGAAAAACTGAGTTACACTCGTAAAACGCAAAATATATTGTAAATTTGCTTCAAATTTTCAAATTTCAAAATAAAATCCGTCAAACCGCAATTTTTTCCATTGAAATTACACTTTTTTCCGTTGAAATTACACTTTTAAAACAGTGAAAATGTAGTAACATTTGTATAAAGTTTCAGTCCAAAAAAAAAAAATTATGCTCAAAAATTTTTTTTTTTGTATAATTAAAGCTAGAGAGATAAAGTGGACTAATTAGTGTATAGGAAACTCATTAGTGTTAAGTATGCTTTTTTGCTTTCAATCTCAACCATCCTTAGTGGGATATCTAAGGGATGTAGTGAGGACTTAGGGACTCAAAATATATGGTGGACTCATTAGAACTTTACTATATATATATATATATATATATATATATATATATATATATATATATATATATATATATATATATAAGATCACTACTACAAATACGAGCAACCACAACGGCCCTTTAACAACGCTTATTCACGAAAATCATCAAAACACGTTGTAGAATTGATTCCGTGAATTTTACCAAACTTAATTACAACGGTTATGTGTTGTTAACCGTTGTTATTGGTTTTAACAACGGGTCATACTTAAACAACCGTTGTTAATGAAAAAACTAATAACAACGGTTAAATTTTAACCGTTGTTAATGGTTTGGCGCCAAATTAGTGAAAAGTAATCACAACGGTTATATTAGAACCCGTTTTTAATACCTTTTAACAACGGTTGTAGACTCAATAACCGTTGTTATTAATATTATGAAAATCTTAAGAACAACATATTGCTTTATTCTACTATACGCTACAACACAAACACAAGCTAATCTCGCTACTATATCATCCTCCATTCCTCCCGATCGTCTCTCTGTCATCATCTCCGTCACTTTGTTGTCACGTACGTCTTCTCTCCCTCATCGTGTTTATCAATCGGGTATATATATGTTTCTTAGCAACGCTTATAGATATAGGATTTTTGGGTTATTATCTAATTTGTTGATAATTTAGCTTAATTGCTTTCCGAATTTCGTTTATTTGTTTGCCTATTATTGTATTTTCCGAATTAGTTGCCTATTATTACGAATGTAGAATAATGACTCGAACTTGGATGATTGATGCAAATATGAGTGATCGCACCTACAAGGATGGTTTAGCTGAATTTTATGAATTCGTTTTGAACAATTTGAAAGGTTCTTCTAGTATTGCATGTCCTTGTGAAAGATGTGGTAATATTAGCTATATGGCTTTTATGGACGTTAAAATACACCTAGAAAAGTGGAGATTTAGTCGATCCTATACACTTTGGATTTTTCATGGGGAATCATTAGAGGAAGAGAATAACTCTAAAGAAGATGATGTTGAGGTACACGAAAGGCTAAGCGATGATCCCGAGTTTGCCGAGTTTTTTGAGTTGGAAGAGTTGGAAGTAGAGAAGTTGAATGTTGGGTCTATAGATAATGAAGAGAATGATGATGAGTCCATTGCGTTTGAAGATGTAGGTGATGACACTAGTAATTGGGATGACCTTAACAACATGTATGAGAAGTTGTGTGAGTCCGAAGCACCTCTGTATCCTGGTTGTAAGTTCACAAAAATGTCTTCTGTGGTGAAGTTGTATAATATCAAGGGGGCAAATGGGGTGAGTGACACGTGTTTCACTAGTTTTTTAGCCTTGATAAAGGAGTTGCTTCGTGATGGTAATGTTCTGCCTGTTAAGACATATGAGGCGAAAAAACTAATAAGAGGAGTGGGTATGAAATATGAAAAAATACATGCATGTCCAAATGATTGCATATTGTATCGGAAATTATATCAAAACTTAACCAATTGCCCTAAATGTTTGGAGTGGCGTTATAAGGATAAGGAAGGGATCCCGGCTAAGGTGTTGTGGTATTTTCCATTGATACCAAGAGTCATAAGGATTTATGCGAATCCCGATGATGCAAAAATGTTAACTTGGCATGAAACAGGAAGAATAAATGATGGAAAGCTAAGACACCCGGCAGATGGTAAGCAATGGAAATCGTTTGACGCTAAGTATCCCGAGTTCGGCAATGAACCTAGAAACTTACGTCTAGCGCTGTCCACTGATGGAATGAACCCACACGGAAACATGAGTAGCCAACTTAGTACTTGGCCAGTAGTGTTGGCTATTTATAACTTACCTCCATATGTGAGCATGAAAAGAAAGTATTTGATGTTGTCGTTGTTAATTTCCGGCCCTAAACAACCTGGAAATGATATTGATGTATATTTGGAACCTCTTCTAGATGATTTGCGATTGTTGTGGGATAGTGGGATAGAAGTATTTGATGCATATAAGAACGAAACTTTCAATTTGAGAGCGATGTTATTGTGTACAATAACCGACTATCCAAACTTATGGCGACCTTTTCGGGCACACAGTTCATGGGAAAGAGGCTTGTCCATTGTGTGGGGAGGATATCGAGTCTGAATACTTGAAGTCTTCTCGTAAGTATGTGTATATGGGAAATAGGAGGTTCTTGTATCATGATCATTGTTATCGCAAGATGCAGAAAGCATTCAATGGAAGACAAGAACTTCGTCAACCTCCTAAAATTTTGAGTGGGCATGAAGTTTATCAGAAAGTAAAGCATATTGAGATAGATTATGGGAAGAAGAGCGGCTCTAAATTGTCTACTCGTGGGTAAAACAAAAGATCCATATTTTTTGATAAACTTCCATATTGGCCTGACCTGGAAGTCAGGCATTGCCTCGATTTCATGCACATTGAGAAAAATGTTTGTGATAATATTATCAATACCCTTCTGAATGTTCCTGGTAAAACAAAGGATAACGCCGCAGCTAGGGAAGATATGAAAATGATGGGTATTAGGCTAGAGTTGGCACCACAGAAGAGAGGTAATCGTACATTTTTACCGCCAGCAGCTTTTACCCTTTCAAGGAATGAGAGAAAAGAGTTCTGTGCATGCTTGAATGGAATTAAAGTGCCACATGGTTATTCGTCGAACATCAAAAGCTTAGTGTCGATGCAAGACCTAAAACTCACCGGGTTAAAGTCACATGATTTTCACACTTTGATGCAACAATTACTACCTGTGGCTATTCGTTCCATTTTACCTGAAAAGGTAAGATATGCTATAACTAGATTCTGTCTCTTCTTCCAGTCCATATGCGAGAAAGTCATCGATCCCGATGACGCAGATTCATTGCAGGACCTCGTTGTAACCTCTCTTTGTCAGTTGGAAATGTATTTTCCACCCTCTTTCTTCACTATCATGATTCATCTGACCATTCACTTGGTTAGGGAGATTTTGTACCTTGGGCCCGTGTACTTGAGATACCAGTATCCTTTCGAAAGATTGATGAAAGTCTACAAGGACTATACATCTAATCGGTATCGTCCGGAAGGTTGTATTGCTGAACGCGCTATTTTAGACGAAGCTCTTTCATATTGTTACGCTCATCTCTCCCCTGAGGAGTTGATTGGCGTTCCTAAGAATCGTCATAGTGACTGGATGACCAGAAAAGGTATTAGGGGCCGGGTTGAAAAAATTGTGACACGTGAAATGTTGCATTTAGCACACATGTATGTGCTAAACAACGAAGATGAGGTGCAACCTTATATTCAACAACACAAAGATGAGCTCAAATACGATCACCAAAACAAGACCGAGAAGTGGGTTGCGAACGAGCATACGAAGACGTTTCCAGAGTGGTTTAGGAATATTGTCTTATAGTGTACTGATCAAACTCGTGATGACATCTATCCTAGGTTACTACGTCTTGGTTTAGGTCCAAATGCCAAAGTCACCTTTTACAACAGTTTTGCCATTAATGGATATACTTTTTACACCCGCGAGCAAGATGAGTTGAGCACAATGCAAAATAGTGGTGTGAGTTCTGAATTTGAGGCAATGCACTTTGCTACTTCAAAATATAAAAAGCCTATTTGGGGAAAATGCCTTTATTATGGTGTTATTCAAGAAATATTGGTACTAGATTACATTGATTTCACAATGCCTTTGTTTCGATGTAACTGGGTTGATAACAACATCCATTGTGTCCGAAAGGATAAGATGGGATTTACGTTGGTCAATCTGGGTAAGGTTGGCAATAATAAGGATGATCCTTTCATAATGGCATCCCAAGCTAAACAAGTGTTCTATGTCACCGATCCTATGGATAAGAAGTGGTCATTGTACTTGTCTATAAGGAGTAGAAGGAGTAGTCCATCCAATAATGGTGATGATGATCAGGATGTCGTTTTTTAGGGAATAGATCAGTCTACCACCTTTGTATCTTATTTACGACGATGTTGACACGATCATGAGGACACTGAAAGCATCTATATGCGTGATGACCATGGTGAAGGTATTTGGGTTAACGAAGAAACTATGACATCCAAGAAACGCCCCGATCCCGAGATAGTTCATCAGGACACGGATGATATGGACGACCAACATTTTGAGTCATTTTCAGACCAATAATTTGATGGTTTAATTTATTGGTAAATCAATAATGGTCATTATATTGTTAAATAAAAATTCCCAAATTTGCATGGCATGGTAAATCTTGTAGCTTAGATATGCGGTATGCATGTATCTTTGGTGTTGTCTTATTTTCTTGATCTTATTATTAGATGTGGATCTTTGGTGTTGAAATTTTTGAATAATGTTGCAAAGATTATATGGTGTTCTGCACATTTACGGTATGTATTGTTACTGAGTTTGGTAATGGAATTACGATAATTTTTTTAAAAAAAAAAGGTTCAACAATAACAACGGTTATATTTAAATTACCCGTTGTTAATACTTTCAACAACGGGTGTAGTACATCTACCCGTTGTCAATGATTTTTTTGACATATTTCATTTTGGCGCAAATTTGGTGAAAATATATTACAACGGGTATATTTTAACCATTGTAATAAACTTTTGACAACGGTTGACTTTTATTGACCCGTTGTTATTAACAAATAACAACGGTTCTTCTCTGAGCACCCGTTGTCAATAGTTTGTCTTAATAAAAAACTAATTTAGAAACCCATACAGCATGCCATACACAAACACACACAACATTAGTTCCACCGTTGGTATCCTGAGTTAATTTTTCTCTCTTCCTCGCTTTCTCCATTCTCGTTGCCGGCCGTCGCCCAATTTCCGACGCCCAGATTTCGTTGCCTTCCCTTATCATCCTGCTCATTCTCTTTATCATCATCATCATCATCAGGTATGTTCACTTTAATTTTGTGTTTCGTCATTAGGGTTTTAAGACGATCATCTTGTTTCTTTTTCATGCATCTGTTTGTTTTTCGTCTTCTTTGTTATCTTTATCATCCCGCATCATCTACTTCACTCCTCTTATTAGGGTTTAGGATTTTAGAAGCTCAATCTGTTGTTTTAAATTTTCATTCCTATTAGGGTTTAGGGTTTTAGATAATACTCTGCATGTACGTTGTTAAGTTGTTCATTTCCTATATCATTCATATTTGGGTTTTAGGATCATCATGGGTGAAAAAAGTAAAAGAAGTCAAAAGAATAATAAGCCTGGTGATAATAAGCCTGGTGAGAGGGGTGCTACGAAGTGCCAGAGAGTCCTTGCAGCTATAGCCGCTAAACAGCCGTTCAAAATAACATGGAGTGAGATGGGTTTCCCTACTAGTCCAAATGCGGGTCTTTTCTCCAGTTGGATTGGTACTTGCACAAGACAGTTTGTGCCTATCCATTTAGATGATTTTAGAAATTTGAATCCAAAATTGGCGGAGTTATACTTGGCTCGTGTAAAGGAAGGCTTTATTATACCCGATGAAAGCCATGATCCGTATTTAATGCATAAGGCAGCGGATGTCCACAGGCAGTGGAGGTGTGACGTTGCTAGGGATTAGTTGTATGTGGACAAGGCAATGGGGGAGATGCGTAAGAGCCCACCGGAAAACAAGTGTCCCACCATCAACCAGGAACAATGGGATCTTTTCAAAAAGATGAGAACTACTGAGAAGTTTCAGGTTAAATATCCTCGCCTTTTAACGATTTACCTATCATTTTTTTAATTAATGAGTCCTTTATATAATCTTTTTATTATCTCATCTACTTGCGCTTTTATATAATTATTTGAAGGCCGTTAGCGGAAGAAATCGTGCTAACATTTCATGCAAGAAGGGGAAATGGTATGGTTCTCGGCGATTCTGAAAGATAGAACAGAACCTCGTAAGTAGCATGCATTATTCCCTGTGAGACTTTATTTTTTTAATCACACTTGGACTTGCATAAATGTTACCATGTTAATGTTACCATGTTAATGTGTAGGTGGCAAAGGGAGTGAAAGAGGTGGATCGGCATGTAACTTATAAAGAAGGGCACACGCCTAAAGGATCCCGGTCGCGTGACAAATATGATGAGGAAGAGTTGGCCAACATAGTAAGCATTATTTTATTAAGACGAGTTCATTACTAACTTTATTATTTTAGTCACAAATATAATTTGAAGTTTATTTAATATATTATAGGACAACGTATTGAAAGAGGTAGAAGAAGGGAAATTCACTCCCGGTGGTCGTAATGACGTTCTTGCTAGAGCGATCGGCCGACCCGAACATCCAGGTCGTTTGAGGGGCGTCCGTTACAGGTTGGAGTAACGAAATATTATGGGAAAACGCCCGAGATAAAGAAGAAAAGGAAGACTAAGTCCGAGAAGGTGACATGGTAACATTTATTCTATTATTTTCATTTAAGTTCAATTCACATGTTATTGTTGGGATAAAAATTTGCCGACACATTACATTCTTGGCAAGCGACTTGATTAATGGCATCCGTACTACTAAAGCGGAGGTAAGCTTTCCGAAGATGAAGTGAAGATGATGGAGGATGTCATTTCTAAAGGGGGTAATAATAAGGTACAACAGATTGGTCAAGAGGCCGCTACTACCTTGGCAATACATGAGAAGGAAGTATCGGTCAACGAGATTCAGAAAGATCAGGTGCCTAATAATGCTTCTGAAGTTGTAACAACTAAAGCCGATCAGGTACCTAATACTTCCTTATTTTTCTTTTTTTTTTTTTGAGTAAGATCGGGGGTGTGTTCCCCCACTCTAATTCTATAACTTCTGACATGGTGCCATTGGTTAATTTTATTAGGTAAATAATGGGTCTGAAAAGGAGATGCAACTTGAGAAGACGGCTGATGGAAAACAGCATACATCCCCTTCAAGTCAGTTCCCTGTTTTCAGTAAGGTATGCATGAAGTGTTTAATTAGTTAAATTTATATGAATCTTTGAAGTTTGTGCAAAAATCGGCCTAAGAGAGAAAGCGTTTTTGCAAAATCTTTTGAATTTGAAGAGTTTTTGCAAAGATATAATAATGTATGTGTATATTCTTCAGGCCGTAAACAAGAGGCCAGTTATTCTTGCTGACCCTAAAACCGAAAAGCCACATGTGCGTGTTGGCCGGGGTCTCGTAGAAATGCACACCAAATCTGCGGAAGAAATAAAATCGTAGTTCATGGCGAAAAACTTTTGCCGAATCATACCAAAGTAGAGATAACTACAGTCTTACCAGGCCATGAAAACTTGCAACTGCCTGTCCCAGTTCGTGACGACATTACCATTCTGGGAGATGCGCTTGGAAGTTTCATCCAATGGCCTGAAACTCACATCTACTTGGCTCGGACGTCTCCGCCTCAGAAGCGGAAGCGATTGGGGTTAGAAGAAATACCTTTATATATATGTTAAATTTTTAATTGTTGAATGTTTTTATATGTTAAATTTATATGTTATTGTTTTTTTGTAGGGAACAAAAAAAGCGGCTTTTGGCGGATAAGCCTAAGTCCACAGACATGCCAACGACCTCGTCGAGACAACAACTTGATGAGGTATTTAATTAACTTCTCCATTTTTTTAAAAACCTCGCTCCCTTTATTTATATTTTTTTCTGTATTTATAAAAAGCATGGTAATTTTGTGTAGGGGACAAAAAAGACCGATAAGCCTAAGTCCCGGTCTTTCTTTGCTACTACCTCATCATTGAAAGTTAGGAGTTTAAATGACACACAATATAAAGGGAAGGATTACATGGGATATGTAAGAACGGTGGCGATGAGGAAACTGCATGAGGAGGCTGCCCATCGCATAGCCACCGAGCAATTGATAGTTATTCCGCTCGAGGAGGATATTCTAGGGGTTGAGCGCCAAGCACTTCTATCATGGGATATGCTAGCCGTATGGGTGGCCTAAACAGATTGATATCCAACACGTATTTGTTTGGATGAAGTAAGTTTCTTAATAAATAATTTCATATTCTAATATTCGTTCTGACTACTAGATAGTGTTTTAAATACCGGAATTAATGCCGTAATAATGTAGGATATTGAAATTGAGAGTGATCCCCGAGAAGAATATTCCATCTGATCAATACGGATTCTTGTGCCCCTTTATTTTATCTTTATTTATTGCGGATTTCTCGTTCCAAGACCGGGTAGATTATATTGCTCAAAGAATTGGCGACAACCAAGAAGCGATTTTTGGCGCTTATAATGAAAAAGGGTAATAAACAAATTAATATTACGTTTCCCCTACAATTGCATTTTTATAACTAATATATGTACTTGTTAATAATGATGATGTCTCTTGATGTAGGACTCATTGGGTGCTAGCGGCCATCATGCCGACAAGGAATAATGTTTTTACGGTTGGACTCTTTACATCATCAACCAAGCGAGACTTTTAAGCGATTGATTAATATGTAAGTTTATAATCTTTTGATTTATTTATAATAACATTTTCAATTTTTATTTATAGAAAAAAGCTCTTTCATATTTTTGCCCCTAAAAAAATTAGTTTTTGCCTCCTTTTTTATTTTTTAAAAAAAGGGCCTTTAAGAAGAAAAGAGCAAACGAGCAGGATCAACCCACGAAAGATTCGATGTTGGCCCCGATTTTTATTACGATAACAGGGGTACGTGCTCAAATACAATAACATTAAGTGCAAAATCTGTGTTTAATACTAATACAATACCTAAAGTTCAAGATTCAGATGTGAGCCTTCTCTCGTCTGTTTTTTTTATGTAATAATAGGCCCCTCGCTTGACCGGATAGCATACAATGTGGATACTACGCTTGTCGGTTCATGTTGGAGATTATTAGGCGAAGATATCTCATTATTCCAGAAAAGGTTAGTAATAATTTAAACATGTGTTTATTACTTTTTTATAAATTAGAGCTAATGTTGTCTTGCTTTCGCTATATATGCCATGATGTTGCTAATGTTGTCTTGCTTGTTTGCTATATATACCATTATGTCTTCTCTTTGTTTTTTTCCGAGTATGCAATCAACCCGTCACAACAGATTGAGCGTACTCAAGTAAAGATATAGACGAGGTAAAGAGACATGTGGGGCAACTACGTCTTAGAATATAGAAATGCATGATACTCATAGTTTAGATCAACTTATTAGTAAATTTTTTGTTGAAGTTAGGGAATGATTAGTTCATGTAAATTCAACTCCTTGTAATTATATATATATATATATATATATATATATATATATATATATATATATATATATATATATATATATATATGATATTTCTTGTTGTGGTTGAATTGAATCTATTGAGTTCGATGAACCCAAATTTGTGATTTATCTTTGGTCTTTGGTATATGGTGTCTTTCTTTGATATATGCGAGGTTTTGAATGGCATGAAACAAATTTAATTTTTCAAAATATTAGGAGTTCGTAATAAAAACGGTTACTAAAAAAACCGTTGTGAATCCTTTCACAACGGTTAATAAAAATAACACCGTTGTGAATGACTTTCACAAATACCCAAGATAATATTCAACAACAGGTTTTAATCAAAGAACCGTTGTTAAAAGTCTTCACAATTTTGGAGGTAAAATTACAACAACGGGTATTAAACTAAGAACCGTTGTTACTAAAAATTTCAACAACGGGTATGTAGCATAAACCCGTTGTCAAAAGACTTCACAATTTTGGAGGGAAAGTTACAACAACGGTTATACATACGACAACCGTTGTTATATTATTCCCTCCAAATTTTTGAAACATTTTCCACAACGGTGAACACCCAACAACAACGGCTTTTAACCGTGGTGAATACTTTAGACAACGGTTTCTTTAAATAACCAAACCGTTGTAAATACCTTGTACAACGGCCGCTTTAACAACGTCCGCTTTTTGTTTTTACAACGGTTTTTACCCGTTGTTATAGGCTGTATCTGTAGTAGTGGATGGTTATTTTTGTTGTTGTACTATACTTTATTGTGCAGTGACTGGCCCCTTTTCTGTTGTTGCAAAACCTGCGGTGATCCATTGGAATATGGTGAGCAGATATCTAGTAGGTTATGATTCTTGAGCGCTCTTGCGGGACGGATAGGATGACGCCGAGTCTAACTTTTGTCATAGCTTTTGCTGATAACTAGTAGACTATATTTTTATAACAGTTGGTTGTATTTTACTTTTCTTTTGAGGTTTTGAAGATCATGTAACCCAAGCTTACTACATTTCTTTTATATTATCGTTTCATTATGGTATTTGTGATGCTCACTACCCCGGATAACCGAGATGGTAGCACTCTCGTTTGCTAGGGTAGATCTGGGTAAGGCTCCTTGGTAGATGGGGGTGTTACAGGTATGGTGTTCCCCCTTCCCCTTATCCCATCCCCCCACCTATCGGGTCCTTGGCATGGACAGATCCTTGTTCGTTGAGTCTTTATCTGTTCTGGAGTATTGCATTTTGAGTCGATAGGGTGTTCCCATTACCCTCGCTCATTCCCTCACTTATCAACTTCATTTTGGGTGTTTTAAGGTACTTGTTTGGGTCTTCGTTCCTTAGTTTGATTTCATGTAAGATTGTTTGTGTTGTTTTGGGATTTTGTCTGTGTGTCATTGGTGGTCGTCGATGGTGGGCGTGCCCCTTGTTGTTAGCAGACTATTTAGTTGTCTGCCTTTTTGGTTCTGTGGGTCTGTCATATGGAGTGGGTCAGTGTTGGTGTTGGTGTATGTTTCAGGTGTGTTCGGGTTAGTCTAAGTTGGGTTGGATGAGGTGTTGATGTGGATGGCTTCGGTATCTAAATCACATTAGTCATGTTGCTATTTATTTCACTGTTCATATTAATAATAACCTCTTATTGGTTGTGGGTGTCCTGTCTCTTAATCATTGGGTGGCTTGTATTGTCGTGTCTTTAAGCTTAATAAGGGTAATGGTAACTTTGCATTTGGCTTGTGTTGTGCCCATCTCGATTTGGCCTTCTGAGATGGCATGTTCTTTGTGGCTCTTAAGTCTCTACATATCTACCTTCACACTTTCCTTGGCTAGAAGGTTCTTGTCCGAAAGAATTGTGTTTCAAATTGTAGGAGTTTTCTCTTCTGTGGAGGTAGATTTGCGTGGTCTGCATTCCGCATTTTATTTATACGTCCTAGTGGCATAAGTGCATTTTGCTCACCTAATTAGATGATTCAAGGGTCTCGTTGGTTTTCGGATGTTGTGTATCATAACCAAGGGGATGGATCTCCGAGACAAATTTTTGTGTCTTGTTGCAGGTATTTTGTAATACTACGGTTTTCTATATCTATGGCTACTTTATCGAGTGGGGCTTACTCTATCGAGCAGGTATGTTTTTATACGAAACAGTAGTCTGTCTGATGGGTACTCGATCGATTATGTGTGACATCGATCGAGTAAGTTGGTTTTACGGGTTGTTTTAGCCGGAATTTGTTAATAACGCGTAATTAGTATTTAAGGGTTTTTGTCACTTTCTTAATTACTTTTACTTTTTTAAAAACCTTTCAAAGAGAGAAAAGAGTTACGTTGCTTTGTTCTTCGCGTTATTGTCAAATTCCAAAGGCTAAGGTTGTCGGATCGTCGCGTTCTTTACGCCGTTGAGTTCATCGTATCAAGGGTAAGATCCTTGTATAGTTTTTATATTGTTTCGTTGATTTTGTTTAAAACCCTAACTTAGTAGAATTGGGGGTTTTGGGAGTATAATGTTGATTAGATGGTAATCGTATGAATTTGTGTTTATAGGAGGAGGTTTCGTAGAGGAGCATTATTCATTAGCTGTTTGTGACGGTCTCGTGATTGCTTATTCCAGGTATGATTTCCTACTCAGATATTGGTTACATATATGTTGGTTGGTTGATTGATTGTTGGTGATTGTTGATTAATAACATTTGTCTGTATCGTATTGGAATTGGTGATTGTTGATTTTGTAGTTGGTTGTGATTGTTTGTTTGTGGTTCTCGAGGTGCGTCCTCGGCTGAGTGGAGTCACTTGCGGGAGTGGCTTCATGCCTTTGATTCGCCTTCTGTGGAACCCGCCACAGAGGGGATGTGCACATTAAGGAACATGGGTTATCAATCGGATGAGATGAGCGGGGCTGATGATACTGTCGTTATGTACCAAAAATAAATACCTAAGTTACTACTAACAGAAGTCAGCGGTAAGTAGGGTCGATCTTCACAGGGAGGCTAAGTTGCTATCTATCTGTTTAATTCGGTCTGTCAGGGTGTCACAGAAATGGGGGTTGAATTGATTGTTGAAATAAACTAATAGGCGAGAGAGAAATGAATGTAAGAAATTAACAGAAAGAGAAGGGAAATATGCTAGGAGTCGGTCCACCGTGGCAACTATACTATCGGGTATACTGAGACGATTAAACTATTGATAAGAAGAGCTATGGTCGTCACCTTTCGGTCCTTAAACCGCCCTAGAGCGTAAATAGCTTAGCTTTCGCCCTCACTACAATACCCTATTGTAATTAAGCAAGCCTTCCCTTCCAATCTTTCGATCCAGGTCGGGGTTAACTAGATTTATTGGTCTCCTGCATGCATTCATTCGTCCTGATAACAATTAAATTGCCTAATACAATTCTTATCGCAAGGCTAATCTATTCAAGTCAATTATAACATGTTGCTACCACGGCTTCCCTAATCCTAACATACTACGGAATTAGCTAGACATAATAAAAGGGGAAACGAGAAATAAAGGAAGAACAAATAACATAAATAATAATTAAAGAAGAAAGGAAAGAGAAAGAATTAATACTGAATTATTGATCCGGAATTGAGAACAAAAGTAACAGTGAAAGTGACAGAAGAAAAGTAACGTGCGATGATCCCCGGATGATTACAAATGACGTCCTAACTCCTATTTATAAGAAAATAGGAGTATAGATAAACCTAATGACGCAAATTAAGTAAAAAGCCCAGCCCATAGCAAAATCCACTCGATCGAGTGGAATAAAACCACTCGATCGAGTAACTAAAGCTTAAACCACTCGATCGAGTAGAAAATCTACTCGATCGAGTGAACCATAAATTGAATCTACTCGATCGAGTAGAAAAAGGACTCGATCGACCAAAATTCTACTCGATCGAGTACTTTCCAGCAACAGTTCTCAGCTTTGTGCACTGAACTTCAAACGGCTGCCATTTCTTCGTTACTTGGGCAAACAGGGTGATTCCGGTGGCGTTGGAAAGCTAAAAGGACAAGATTTCATCTCCAATTGGAATCACCTGAATATATGATGTAGAACTCGAGATATGGCTCTTCAAAGTAGGCACTAGCAATTTGAAGGTCTTCCTTTGCTTGCCTAGCTATCTTACTCCTTTGCGCATCTCAAGATAGCTACATTCCTGCTCCAAATTCACTCTTCCTCCAAATGCATGCTAAACGGACGGTAAATGGCTTGATTTTACTACTTTCAGGTCCATTCCTGCAATTAAGACAAAATAAACCAAAGTAGCATATTCGGGGCATTTCGTAGCAATAAACTACGATATTAGCATAGAAATACGTGCATAAATAGGCTAAAAAGACTATATAAAATGTACGTATCAAATCTCCCCAAACCAAACCTTTACTCGTCCTCGAGTAAACTAAAATGCAAACTAATGGAATGGAAAAGATAACTCAGAGCTAGCTACAAATGCCCACTTAAACCAATTTAATGCAAGCAAACTAACTCTTATAGCAACCAGTCAAATTCAAACGAGTTGTAAGATGTTTATAATAAAGCTGAACCGTCGACCTTGCAAGACTTTTAATAATGGACTCTCATGGGTCACTCTTATCTCATGAAGCAAAGGGTGAACATATATATGTAAGAGAGAAAGAAAAATAGTTGCTCACCTAAACTACGACCCACATAAACATGCATGCAACTAATATGATAGACAATTCTAGCTACCAAACATACATTCCAACCAAACAAGGTCCTGTCACAGCCGAGGGCTTACAAAAATATGGTAAAGTGAGGCAATGGGTAAGAAAAGGCAAAAAAATTATGGGAATGTGGAGGTATAGGCGGCCAAGCTAGTACCTACACAAAACCATATGAGACATATCCATTTCCAACTCAATTATGAATTAAGCACATGCCCTTCAATTGGCATAAAATCTCACCAAACCAAACTGAAAATACTCCTCAGTAAATGTAAATAAAGCATAGGAGCAGAAACCGTCAACCAATCAACATCTTTTTTTTTTTTTTTCTTTTTCGGTTTCTTTCTTTTCTTCACCATTTTTTCTCTTTTTTTTTTTTGAATTCCTTTTTCTTTTCTTTTCTTTCTTCACGTTTTTCAACTTTATTTTTCTTTTCATCTCATCCTCCTTTTTCTTTTCTACCAACTCCAAATAACACAATACAAACCAAACTTGGCACAATAAAATATATACCGCAAAACATACACTAAACTAGCTTGACAAGGCAGGCTGAATTTGGAATGTAGCTAAGGGTCAACTGGCAAATTTGGCTAATGTGGAGTTTATGGGTAAAAATGAAAGGGAAGGGAAATTGTAAGCACCTCCCTGCATGTGACACCAACCACTAACCCGAATGTATGACGGCAAAAAGCAATTGAATTTCATATATGTGCAAATTGATGAACATGTTATGCAAGGAGTAACTGCTCATAATCCTACATGAAACTGGTCACAAATGACACCAGTTTATACGGCTCTAATTCCTTAGAATTTATAAGTAGGTTGCCAAAATTTCAGGTCAAGTCTATTCGTTCAGCTAAATTTAAACATTAACTCGTAGATATGCAATAAGACAAAGCTAAAAGATAAAAGTTCAATGCAAGGCTTAAGCAAAAAGACAGATAATAGTGCAAATTCATCATGGAAATCGATCGTGCCGACTCAACCTATATGCTAAAATAAAAGTGCAAATTTTTGAATTTTTAACAATTTTCTGATTTTTATTGAATTTTTTTTTTTTTTTGAATTTTAACGAAAATAAACAACAATTCAAACATAAATTAAATGTGATAACTGAAATGCAATAAAAACAATATGCAGACACAAATATGGATGCATAACCTCCCCAAACCAACCCGTACAATGCCCCCATTGTACCAAAACATGGAAAGGAAATGCAAACTGAAAGAGAAAGAGAGTAAATGCGGAAAACTCACAAGATAGCGCGAATAAAGGGACCTCCCCAAACCGACCATGAACATGGGAGGTTGCTAAAGGCCCGGAAAACCGTCTCAGGAAGCTAATCCAAGTCAACAATACTCGGTCAAGAGGAATAGTGTCTGATCGAGTAGAATGGGCGCTCAAAACTGCTCGATCGAATGGAATTTAGGTCGATCGAGTGGTTTCTCATCCTGCAGATGGTCGATCGAGTAGATTAATCACTCGATCGAGTGAATTCATCAGCAAAAGTGCTCGATCGAGTAGAATGACTACTCGATCGAGTGATCCTCGGTGTAATTCCTGCAAAACGCAATAAAAGCAGCCCGCAACTAATAAAAACAAGCTTAACTGAGACCGTCTATGGTATAAAAACCATTTATTACAACTTAAATGAAATAAAATGCAGAATAAAATTGTCGGGTTGCCTCCCGGGTAGCGCTAGCTTCAGTCAGGTCCCAGCTCGACCTTCTTTTCTTCGAGCCTCTCTAATAGTCATAATCAAAACAGCTCAAAGCGCAAAGACATTAAATCATAAACTGCGCATGTGCTACAAAAAAGCATAAGTAGCACCAAAGTGGAATAGCAAAATAGGAAATAAAAATGTTTAACTTTTTAAGTCGTACAAATTTCCTATGAGCGCTCCTAAATTTATCCACGAAATATAGGAGCGCGGGAGCAATTAACGATAATCTAGGGCTCCTTCTCAGATTAACAAATTTAAAATGATAAGGACGGTAAAAAGTTGATAGTTTAAACGTCCACATGAGAAGGGGTATAGCATTAAAGGAAGAAGCATGAATCAAACGAGGCAATATGCTATTAAAACAAACAATAATAAGATTATCGTCTACTACCTCAGGTTGGTCGCTCTCAACAACGGAATCACTGACAAAGGAATGCATTACCTCATCCGTGCTAGGAGCAAGTACCGACTCAGCTGTTTCTTCATCAACCTCTTCAGTGGAATCCATCCCGTAAATCGTAGCTTCAAGTGTATCCGACTCGGCTGTGAATAAGGGAGACTCACCGTATCCATTATCATCATCAAAATCGTTATCTAAATCAAACCCATATGACGAATCAAGGCTCCCAATGGCCAAATCAGTCGATCGAGCAAAATAATCACTCGATCGACCAACTTCCTCCTGAATTCCACTCGATCGAGTGGAAATATCACTTGATCGAGCACTTTCTCCTGGAAAATCACTCGATCGACTAATATTAGTCACTCGATCGAGTGATTCCTCCTGTACAGGGCTGAAATCTTCGCGTAAGCTAGTGAAATATGATAGAAACTCGTCGTCGGAGTCATAAAAGTCATCCTCAGCATTGGGCAACACGGTTTCCTCAGGGAAAAACCCGCTCTCAGCAAGGTATACCTCTTCTTCTTGCATCTCAGCTGCTAACTGAGCAATGTGTGACTCCAGCTCAAGGATTCGAGCGTCCATATGTCTATCACTCTCTTGTATTTTGAATACAAGCATCCCCATTAAATATGTCAGCTCCGCGATCTCTTCTATCTCTATCTCTATCTCAGCTGCTAACTGAGCAACTACAGACTCGAGCTCGTCAACTCGCGAGAAGAATTGTCTATCATAATCTTGCTGAGCTTACATTTGAGATGCAAGTGTCTCCAATAAAGATTTCAGCTCCGCAAATTCTTCTTCTTGTATATCGGGAGGATATTGTTGCGGTGGCCATTGATAGGGTGTATGTGGCGGCACAACTACAGCTGCATTGTGCTCAGCAGTACCACATCCCCAAGATTTCTTCCTTTCCCAACTAGCAGGTTTTTCAGCTTGGGCTTCAAACTGAGCAATTAGTCGGGAGACAGATGTCATCTTGGCAAGAGGGATCGAAGGTACTCAAGCCTTCCCTTCGATAATCTCCCTCAGTAGCCTGTCTAATAAACCTGTAGGCCTATCAAAACAGCACTAAAGAAAAAGATAAGAACGGCCTCAAGGTACTTAGTCTTCCCTTGAGGCGAAAACACAAACAAAATAAAACCGATAAAAAGCGTCGCCTCCCCGGCAACGGCGCCAAAATTTGATACTGTCGTTATGTACCAAAAATAAATACCTAAGTTACTACTAACAGAAGTCAGCGGTAAGTAGGGTTAATCTCCACAGGGAGGCTAAGTTGCTATCTATCTGTTTAATTCGGTCTGTCAGGGTGTCACAGAAATGGGGGTTGAATTGATTGTTGAACTAAACTAATAGGCGAGAGATAAATGAATGTAAGAAATTAACAGAAAGAGAAGGGAAATATGCTAGGAGTCGGTCCACCGTGGCAACTATACTATCGGGTATACTGAGACGATTAAACTATTGATAAGAAGAGCTATGGTCGTCACCTTTCGGTCCTTAAACCGCCCTAGAGCGTAAATAACTTAGCTTTCGCCCTCACTACAATACCCTATTGTAATTAAGCAAGCCTTCCCTTCCAATCTTTCGATCCAGGTCGGGGTTAACTAGATTTATTGGTCTCCTGCATGCATTCATTCGTCCTGATAACAATTAAATTGCCTAATACAATTCTTATCGCAAGGCTAATCTATTCAAGTCAATTATAACATGTTGCTACCACGGCTTCCCTAATCCTAACATACTACGGAATTAGCTAAACATAATAAAAGGGGAAACGAGAAATAAAGGAAGAACAAATAACATAAATAATAATTAAAGAAGAAAGGAAAGAGAAAGAATTAATACTGAATTATTGATCCGGAATTGAGAACAAAAGTAACAGTGAAAGTGACAGAAGAAAAGTAACGTGCGATGATCCCCGGATGATTACAAATGATGTCCTAACTCCTATTTATAAGAAAATAGGAGTATAGATAAACCTAATGACGCAAATTAAGTAAAAAGCCCAGCCCATAGCAAAATCCACTCGATCGAGTGGAATAAAACCACTCGATCGAGTAACTAAAGCTTAAACCACTCGATCGAGTATAAAATCTACTCGATCGAGTGAACCATAAATTGAATCTACTCGATCGAGTAGAAAAAGGACTCGATCGACCAAAATTCTACTCGATCGAGTACTTTCCAGCAACAGTTCTCAGCTTTGTGCACTGAACTTCAAACGGATGCCATTTCTTCGTTACTTGGGAAAACAGGGTGATTCCGGTGGCGTTGGAAAGCTAAAAGGACAAGTTTCATCTCCAATTGGAATCACCTGAATATCTGATGTAGAACTCGAGATATGGCTCTTCAAAGTAGGCACTAGCAATTTGAAGGTCTTCCTTTGCTCGCCTAGCTATCTTACTCCTTTGCGCATCTCAAGATAGCTACATTCCTGCTCCAAATTCACTCTTCCTCCAAATGCATGCTAAAAGGACGGTAAATGGCTTGATTTTACTACTTTCAGGTCCATTCCTGCAATTAAGACAAAATAAACCAAAGTAGCATATTCGGGGCATTTCGTAGCAATAAACTACGATATTAGCATAGAAATGTGTGCATAAATAGGCTAAAAAAGACTATATAAAATGTACGTATCAGGTACCTTTGTCAGCAACTCGGTGAATGGCTGCGGTCCCCCACTGGCGGTGTGGAATACTTGTTGCGATGGGTATTCTGGCAGGCCTACACACTTTAGTGTGTATTTAGGTGTGTGGAGTTGTGATGGAGACTGGGTGATTTGTGTATTGTATCTGTTGTATTGTTTTTGTGTAATCAGTAACTGACCCCGTTTAAATGTTTTGAAAATTGTGGTAATCCATTCGAGGATGGTGAGCAGTTATTGTGCAGGTATGAGATGAACGCGCATGGGATAGCTCTGTTGAGTCATCACGAGATGTGTAGAAGTCTTCCGCTGTGTCTTTAAACATTTGTTACTTTAGTTGGTTTGGTATTTTGGAAACAGTTGTATTTTCAGTTGACAGTTTTGGCTTGGACATGTATCGCTTTAAATTTATTTAATAAAGTATGTTTCGTTATTGTCTATTTGATATACATTGCCTCGGGTAACCGAGATGGTAGCATTCTCGTGCCTTAAGTGGTCTTGGTAAGGCACTTGGAGTATAGGGGTGTTACAAAGTAGTATCAGAGCGACGATTTTGGAACCTGTAACTAATGAACTCAATGAATTTAGGGAGTCAAATAAAATGAACCCGTGTAGGAGTTTTTAGGAGCTAATGCAAAGGCTTGGGAGACGTCCTAAAGTCGCGATCTCGCCCTACAACTTTGCACCGGTCACTATGGAGTGTGTCATGGGATCGCTATGTGTTTATTTATATTATGTTGCATATCTATATTGAAAAGGTATTGTATGAATCGGTGGGTGAATAAATGTGGAGAATGGAGAATGTGGTGGCGAGAGGTACGTAGATTGTATGATTGTATGTTGTTGTAAATAATGAAGATTGCATGATAATTGATTTCTAATGTGGCTTACTAGAAACATGTGAATAGGATGTTGCTTGTTGTGTGTGTGTGTGTGTATATATATATATATATATATATATATATATATATATATTTATTATTGTCTTGTTATTTATTCTTTTCAAATCTCGTCTTGTTATACTTTTTTTTTTAAGATTTCGGGTTTTTATTTCTCGTTTTTATTTTGTGAGATACATATTTTTTCACATTTTTATATAAAAATGATATAGAATGACTAAAGTTACACCGTTATGGACTAAAGTTACATCGTCATGGATTAAAGTTACAATAGGACTAAACTTATATAAACTTGTCTTAAAATTTTATAAATTCCAATGAATTTTTAAGAAGGACTAAAGTTACATTATTACGGACAAAAGTTAAATTATCAGTGGACTAAAGTTATACTATTATGGACTAAAGTTACACTGTCAGTGAACTAAAGTTCACTCAGAAAGAGGTAGAGTTACATCTTGAAATTTTATAAATTCCAATGAATTTTTAAGAAAGGACTAAAGTTACACTATTACGGACAAAAGTTACATAATCAGTGGACTAAAGTTACACTATTATGGACTAAAGTTACACTATTATGAACTAAAGTTACACTGAACTAAAGTTACACTCAGAAAAAGCTAGAGTTACATAAATTCAATATAATCTATAAAATGGACTATACGACTAAAGTTATAGTATTAATGACTAAAGTTACACCCTTCAAATATTAGAGTTACATGAATTTAATTAATATATCCAAATATGTGTAACTAAATTGATTTTGAAAATATATAAATTTGAATTTATATAAGTCATGTTTGTATTTAGTCCAAAATTGTGTCACTTTAATCCAAATTTGTGTAACTTTAGTCCAAAATTAATTAGATTCTAATTAATTTTAAGACAAGTTTATAAAATTTGTCCTATCTAACTTCAGTCCTTTTTGTATAACTTTAGTCCAAAATTGTGTAACTTTAGTCAAAAATCGTGTAACTTTAGTCAAAATTTGTGTAACTTTAGTAAAAATTCGTGTAACTTTACTCCAAATTTAAATTCAGATTTGAAACCAACACTATAACTTTAGTCCAAAATTGTGTAACTTTAGTCCAAAATTGTGTAACTTTAATCCAAATTGTGCAACTTTAGTCGTAAATAATGTAACTTTAGTCGTAAAATGTGGAACTTTAGTCGTTAAATGTGCAACTTTAGTCGTTAAATGTGCAACTTTAGTCGTATTCACAAATAGATCTAACAATTCAATAACAGAGCAAATTTAGATCTGAAAAATTAATAGATCTAAAAAAATATATAACAAAACGAATTTACAAGACGATATTTGAGAAAATAAATACTAAGATGAGATTTGAAATACGAAATGGAAAAAAAAAATATAGAACAAGATGAATTTAAACAAGACGAGATTTGAAAAAATATAAAACATGACGATAATTAAAATTTATAACAAGATGATAATTAAAACAAAGGAAAACTGAATTTTTTTTTTAAAAAAAATACTAGATCTGAAGGACGGAAAATTCAGTGAAAGAATTAAACAAAACACATCACTATCCATTCTCCTCTTTTAAATTAAATAAAATTAAAAAAAACCAACCACAAAGAAATGACGAGAAGAAGACGCGCGGAAAAGGAGGGAGGAGGGAGGTGGCAGAAGGACGGAGGCGCAGTAGCATCGACGGCGTGGAGCAGAAGGTGGTGGTGTTGTCGGGATCTGAAAAATAAAGAGAATGTGGTGGTGGTGTTGGGTTCTGAAAAATAAAGAGAAATAAAGGTGGTGGTTGGAGGAGAAAGGAGGTGGTTGTTATTGGTTGTTGTTGGTTGTTGGTGGTGGAGTAGGGATCTGGATCACCGGCGGGTAAGGTGGGTGGCCGTGAGGTGTGTGGGGTCGTGGTGTGTGGGAGGTCAAGGAAAGAGGGTTGTCGGGAGAAAGTAGGGTCGTGGGTGATGTTGGTCGATGGTGGTGGCGGTGGTTTGAACGTGGTGGCTGCCAAGGACGAAGAATGGAGAATAAAAGGAAGAAGAAAGGAGAAGAGGAGGGTGGTTGTGGGTGGCGATGGTGGTGGTGTGTCAGGGGAGGGGCGGCATGAGGATGGTGGTAGTGTGTCGAGGCAGAAGGGTGGTTGTCGAGAGCGGAAGGAGGGTGGTTGTCGGGGGCGGCAGGAGGCGGAAGGACGGAGGAGGAAGAAGGATTTTTTTTTTCTCAGATTTGTTTTTGTTTGGTTTGTTTTGTTTTTGTTTTGTTTATTGAGAGAGAAGTGAGATAGAGAGAGAGAGGGAAGGTTGAATGATTAATGAGGTAGGATATTAGAATAAGAGGGGGTGAAAGATTAAGGAAGTAATTAGTGGAGGTGAATTTGTGACCCTCCATTTAGATATAATCCCAGCCCTCCATTCCCTTCATCCTATGGTCCATATGAGGACTTAGGGACTCATAAGATATAAAGGACTCATATGAACCCATCTCTCTCTCTCTCTCTCTCTCTCTCTCTCTCTCTCTCTCTCTCTCTCTCTCTCTCTCTCTCTCTCTCTCTCTCTCTCTCTCTCTCTCTCTCTCTCTCTCGAGTTGAGTTGAGCATGCGGGTAGCTTACGAGTCAACATGACTCGATCGAGTAGGGGGCACTCGATCGAGTAGGTGAGGGACTCGATCGAGTGGGTAGGACTCGATTGAGTGGAGTGTGTATCGATTTTCAACAATCGCTGCTGTTTTCGGGAACTCGATCGAGTAGGTTGGAGACTCGATCGAGCAAGGGCCACTCGATCGAGTATGTTAGGGGCTCGATCGAGTGAAGTTTTTGATGCTTTCTGGTCAGGTTATGGAGTTGAGGCACTCGATCGAGTAAGTGGGCAACTCGATCGAGTGGGTTTTGTTGCTCGGTCGAGTATGAGCTGCTCAAGTCTTATATGTGTTTAAGTTATGGGATGTGTGTTTATGTTTACCTCTTCTCTTATATAGTTCAAAGATGCCGCCAAAGAGATCTGCCTTGTATGCTAGGGCCGAGATGATGAGTATAGATGAAGTAGCCAAGATGCTTGAGCATCAAGAGGCGCTTACTGAGGCCTTGAAGAAGTTTGGGAAGGATAAAGAGGTTGGGGTAGATTTTGCAAAGATGAGTACTACCATAGCCCGTTTCAACCCAAAGGAATACATGGGTACCGGAGCGCACATTTTGCTCGACAATTGGCATAGAGAGATGGAGAATAATTTGAATGTGGTTCATTGCCCTAAGGACTTTAAAGTGGAACAAGTTGCGTTCTACTTGAGAGATGCGGCTGGAGAATGGTGGGATAAGGTAAGGAAAAGTGCCTTAGATCTATATGTGAGACAGGGGAAGTCAGCTATACCTTGGGGTGAGTTCAAGAGAGCTATGCACCGAGAGTTTGTACCTGAGCATGTTTATAGTAAGCTGAGAGAGGAGTTTGATGATTTCAAGATGACTCCGGATATGACAGTGCCTGAGTACTATCACAAGTTCAATGAGAAGTCTAGATATGCTGCGGATATGGGGTTAAACCAGGAGAACCTAGCGTTGAGGTTTGAGAAAGGCTTGACCTATAAGATTATGGAAAAGCTACCCGTAGGAGTCCTTCCTGTAGTTAAGGAGGTGTAAGAGCGAGCCGGGAGAGCTGAAAGGTTGGTCGAGATGGCGAAGGAGAATAGGGAGAGGGGTTCCGAGAAGAGGAAGGCTGAGAGTGAGGGTGGTGGTCAGTCCAGTTACAAGAGGGGCAACCATAACCAAGCGAGGACTTCCTCATCGGGGTCGGGGTTCAGTGGTGGAACTTCCTATGGGCGTGGCCAAGGTGGTGGTAGTAGCAGCTGAGGAATATCTTACTTTAACTGTGGCGGTATAGGCCACAAGAGACATGAGTGCAACAGTATTGTGGGGAGGGATTTTCAGAGGCCATCACATGGGAGTTTCTCTCAGGGTCCATCTCAGAGTTATGCTAGTAACAGGCCCACTGGGTCATGGAACAATCAAGGTGGTCAGAGTAACAACAACGGTGGGGCAATCCACAATGGCGGTAATTCATATCAAAAACCAACAAAAAATAACAACCAGGGGTCGGCTGCCAAGCCGTCTAATTCTACTAGTACTGTCCAGGGAGGTGGACAGAAGACTAGCGGCAAGCTATTCATAATGGACAAGAAAGTTGCTGAAGATGATTCTCACGTGATCAGGGGTACTTTTCTTGTTAATGGTGTCTTTACCTTTGTTTTGTTTGATTCAGGGGCGTCACATTCTTTTGTATCGTCGAGTCATGATAAGGTTTTGGGTTTGAGAGAGTTTAAGTCTGTAAAAGCTGAAATTTTTATACCGTCAGGTGAGTTTGTTATTGGAGTATGTGTCATCGACATTAATGCGATCATATGTTTAAATCTCATATTAAGAATACATAAGGGAATGTAAAATTTTATTGTCTACATTAATCGGTAATGATTGGCTGACTAGAGTTTGACGTTATTGTCGTGCGACGGTGGTGATCAGTTGATCCCTTAAGGTCATACCTCTAAGGAAACATTCTTAATTGACTAATTAATTAATTGTATGACGATACAAGTTAATTAATTCCTTAAAATTGAACAAATGATTTTGTGAGTAATTATACGTATCTTATTGTAATTCGATTAAATAAGATTCGTTCTAAGTAATTAAATTGTTTTATTACTTAAGGTTTATTTATTGTTTATGAAACAATTGAAATAAGAATGAATTGATTATTATAAATACAAGTAGTTGTGATTTATAATTATATGACCCATTTTAAGTAATAGTAATTGTGAATTACTAGTTAATTTTTGTATGTGATTTATTTTGTTTATATAATGATTTTTAATTTGTTAAAAATGCATTATTTAAACAACATGTCTAGTAACATGTCCAATATGTCACACAATACAAATTAACAAATTGACAAAGTTAAAATGGATCCATTTTACATAGGTAAACCGTGTAAATTGGTGTATAAGGTAGGTTTGTGCTTTAATTACTTTAATTAGTGGGTAACATGATGATTACCTACTAATCATAGGGTTGCATACCTATTGATCTTGTAAAGAGCAACAACAAAAGCTATTGGGCACTCCCCCCCCCCCCTCCCCTTCACCTTGTGGACGCGGGCCCACGGGGGCGCTTGGGAAACAAGCGTTTGCATTTGTGGAGTCGCCACCAATTTATTGTGGAAAATTGGAAACCGTTCGAATACCTCGTGTCATGTCAAGGCACAAAGTAGTGACATGAACACCAAGAACTCGTTACCCTTAGCATTCTATGTCTAGAATGACTCTCGTGGATGCCAATGAACACGGATGTTCACAGAGATCCGGAGTAAGGGGTGAGGGTACGTATTAGGAAGCTCTTTTGATCGAACACCTAATCCCGCCCGCCTCGATAGCGGCCTCTACTAATGATTAGGGAAGATTGTTTATACTCGATATATTGTCAGTTTATATGCATGCACTGCAACATCGATCAGATTGATCCTAACATGTGAGAATTAGACTAAGTCGGTAAACACGTAATTTAACATACAATTAATGTCAAAGTAGAAATTTAAGTTGATTACATGTGAGAGCACACAAGCAATACAATAATACAATAAAGATGCAATAAATAAAAAAATACAATAATTACATCGGATTTATTGATTTATGTCGAAAATATATTTAAAACGGATAATTTGAGAAAGAATGAATAAATAAACGAACAGATTATTAGGCGATAATACGAGTAATAGTTAATTAATACGTAATTAATAAACTAGATCAAGGCAAAACGGGAGTTCAGAGACAGAAATCAACCAGGAACAGGCGCAGCAGAGCTGCGTCCCTTGGAAGAGGCGCAGCAGTTGCTGCGTCCGTTCCTTGGCTCAGTTCTGGCTGTAAAGCCGGAATTGCGATTCGTTAATGTTCGTTGGTGAATTTAATGCTCGAATATGAACAATTGACTCGGATGAAAGTGATTATTAGATTATTTACATGTGATTTTGGTCATAAAAGCGATAAACATGGAACAAAACTAATTAGGACTAATTAATACAAGATTTATAAGATTAAATACAAACTAATCAAATTAGTTAGTTTAAACAAGTTATTAATAATGAATTAATGATGGATATGATAAATAACAGATGGGGATATATCAAAGATGAATTCCAGAGACTCAATATGGGTAAATCGAATCTCTAAAACCCGAACTTGATTTAATGACGAAAACCCGCAAATATTGAATTATTTGGGATTTAAGTCGGGAATTAAAAGGTGAATTAATTAACAATGATTTATTAATGATATGTCAGATTATTATACTTAAATTATTATGTCAAAGAATCAAAGAACAAACGAAAACAAAGAAAAACAAACAAATTAACAAAAGACGAAGGAAGAAGAAAGGAAGCAGGAACTGCGGCAGCCTCACGAAGAGGCACAGCAGGTGCTGCGTCCCTTCGAAGAGGCACAACGGTTGTTGCGTCCTTTCTCGACGGTCATCTTCTGGTAATTCGTAAAAAAGGATTTAAAGCATGGTTTTACAAATCGGTTTTAGAAATACTTTCGACATAAACCTTACATTATGATTACAAAAATAAAGAACAATAAATAAAATAGGGATTATACACCCTCAGACTTACATGTTTGACGAAACGAGATGAACTAAGTATACGTTTAGTGATGCTCGACTCGAATGTACGACGAAAGTGCCCTCTAGGAGGAAATTGAACAGATTGATTAAAGTTGATTATGGTGGAGTTGGTCAAATTGGTCGGTCATGCAAAACGAGGCTGGTACTCAGAAGGATCCGAGGTTACGTGGTCGAATGTTCAAGCACGTAGACGCCAAAAATTATGAACGTGGTCTAGAATGCAAAGGGAGAAGAGAAAGGGCGGACACTCGCGTGAGAAATATGTGAGATCGAAGGTCTCTATTTATACTAATCACACTGAGGAAGTAGGGTTTTCGGAGAAACTTTGAAAGTGAATCTCGAAAAGATATGAAAAGATACGAAAAATACGCAGAAAAGGACTTGGGAAGAGGCGCAGCAGGCACTGCGTCTCTTGGAAGAAGCGCAACACCTGCTGCGTCCTTTCCCAAATGGTTTCCCCCTGCGGAAGAAAGATTTCCGTGTTTTGGTTATGGAATAACGGATTAATCATGTTTTCCTTAATATTTTGTGTGAATATTACGGGAAATTATTTGCCAAAGATTAAAAGATTATAAAATATGGAATAGAAATATCCGGAACATTCCAGAACATTCTGACTCGGTTTTATAAAATAAAGACGGTTTTTTGACCCGGACTCCAAATGTACTCTAATTACTGCCAAAACGACCGTATCGGCACGTAAATGACAATTAAGAGGTAGACATAAGTGTTTGAGCGATTACTTGACGATAAACTTACGAACTGTCATAAATCGTTCCACGTACCAAACATGCGGCCCAATCATCACCGGGTGGCTTGCGGGAGGTGCATAAATGAGGTATCTACACACCTATCCGGCCACCCTAGAGAAGAGAAGAGTTTTCTCTTTTTATTTTAACACACTAATTAATTCTAATATTATTCATTCACTTGAATATTGACTTATCTCTCTAAGTTTTGTTGTTGACAAAATCATAAAAACTCACATAAAATCTCTAATATTATTCGCTTAATATTAGAAGTAGTATACACATAATATTAGTATTTTTAAGGGAACAAATATTAATTCTAGTAATCAAATTAATATTTGTATTAAGAAGGATTTCTTGGTACAATCCTTGAGGAGAGATTCTAAAATTGAATCTTGTTCATCCATTAGGAAAGCTCAAGAACTAAGTAAGGTAGGAGACCTTACTAGTGCCCTAATAGCCGAAAATACATATGTAAGGAATCGATTTTTCTTCACTCTTGTATTTTGTTTTGCATGCATAAGATCTAGAATTAATTTTATGACTAAATTAATTTATCAAATATTCAATATGTAAACTTTTGAGATTAACGAATCTAACAAGTGGTATCAGAGCAACACGAGTGTTGCATGCAAAATCGGGTTAGTTTTTCCGAGTTAATTTGTTAACAAATAAAACTTGTTATTTAGGATTTATGAAGATAAATACCACGAAAATTTTGCATGATAAACATTATAGTCCTAAATTGATTTTAGGTCATTTTGATGATTTATGGTATTTTTATTGCTCTCTAATATATTTATTACTATTTTATTACATTTTATTGTATAAAATGACATTAAAAATGCTAAAAATAGTTAGACTATGATTCTGACCTTAGATGTTTTACAATACCTCACATGCATATTTTAAAAGTTTTATGTAAATTTTTATATAAAATGGTTTTATATAGCATGATTTATGATTTTTACAAGTTAAAAGTCGATTAAATGGAGGTATTTATGTTAAAAATGGTTAGACTTTGTTCCTGCCCATGAAAATTTAGAATAATATCACATGAAATATTTACACACTGTATGTAAATTGTTAGATCAAATGATTTAATTTTGCATGATTTCTGATTTTTAGATGTAAAAATCGAATAAATAGTGACTATTTTAGCCAAAAATAGCTAAATTACATTTTATGGCTTGAAAATTTTTCCCTATGTTGTATATGTGATATTAACATCATATCTTAAGTTGCATGTCAAATTTCGTTTAATTTGGATAGTTATTAATTTTTATGGGATATAAATTGATAAAAAGCAACTTTAATAGTCATAATTAAAAAATTCGAATTTTGAGCTTAAAAATTCGTTATTTCCAGGTTATAGAAACTTGTTACGAATTTTCAAAATTTTAAATTTGATTTATTTCATATTTTTATAATTAATTTGGAATTAATGGGTTAAAATTATACTTTATGCAATTTATTTGTGAAATAAGTTAAGATAAACTAAAGAGCAAATTTAAATAAAAGTTTGGGATTTTGGGAATTTTCCAGAATATACAAAATTATGATTTTGAGTTTTTCGAATTTTTATGACTTAATGGGAATTATTACTTATTATTTTGAATAATGGTGATTATAGAGCAATTGTGTAATATCAAATTGAATTATTGTCAAATGTTTAGTGAAGACTAAATTTTGAGTCCTAAGAAGGTTAGGGTAATTAACTTGGACATAGATTTGATTTATGTAATATTTTGTGACTTTAAAAGTATAATGGTCACACTAATCCATAAAACCGGAACATTATATGATATTAGCTTAAATAGGGCGATTTGGCATTTTACATGGCATATTTCATACATATATTAATGCTGCATTTTAGTATGATTGTCATATTTTTATTTTATATAATTTTTGAATTATGTAATTTGTACTTAGTGTGGCCTTAGTTTTTAATTGGTATTTCCCGAAATGAATGGGGATATCGATTCGGTTGTAATTATTGTGATCTCGTATCACCTTCATTTTATATAGTTTTGTTTTTTATTTTATATTGTATAAAGTAGAAAAGGTTTGTAATTTATTTATTCCGGAGTTCCTTGAAGACGGTGCAATTTGAGAAGGTGGTCCGACAAAGACGGTGTTACCTTGAAGAGCGTGCCAGATGAAGTTCAAGGGACCAAAGGAGTTGGTTTCCGAATTTGTAAATAGTTTATTTGATTTACTATTTTAGGAAGGCCATACTAGGATTTTATCTTTATGCTTTGCATTTGTTTTATATGTTTTCATGCATAGCCAAATCGCCATAACTACACATGCATATCATTTATCGAGTCATCGACCGTGTCAATTATAATTATCGTAGTTCACCGCTTTAGTTCACTTAAAAAGTGATGGATAATAAATTGACATGACCTCTCGCTAAAATAATAATTGAGAATTAACCTTACCAAATTGTAGAACCATGAGCCCCAATTTCATAAGGGAGTTAAGCCGGCTTCACCGTAATACAAACCTTGTTACGTTGGGTAAGTGGGTGATAAAATGTTATTACATCGAAATTTGGATTGAGCTCAACGGAAGTATTCGTGACCGTAGTCGCATGTGTTCCGGGCTAAAGATAAATATTAGAGTAATTTTATCGACCGAGAGTTTTAGAAGTAGAATCGATTAAAAAGTTAATCCGCCGTGTTATATTGATAAGGGATGATTCGGCTCACCGTGCCCGAGTTAATATGAATTTGGATCTCGGAATCATTTATAATAGTTGGGTAGAGGTCACTATATAAATGCTTAAAACTTGTTTAAAATGTTAACAAATATTATTAAAACAATAGATGTTTATTAATTCCTTCACTTTTATTTTGTAGTCAAATTTGTTTTCTCATTTGCAATGGCAACTCCAAATCCAAACGCATCCACTAGCTTGAAAACTCTCACCAATGTTTCATGGCTCCGATCCTTTATGGATCGTTGTAAACTAGAAAAGAATGGGTCAAACTTCGCCGATTGGGACGCCCAACTTCGCTTGGCCGTGGAGGGTGACGATAAGATTCGTTACCTCACCGAGGCCTCTCCCGCCGCACCGACCCCTAGGTCTACTCCCGCCGCTAGGCAAGCCTATGAGACTTACCAAAAGGAGTCGGCCGCGATCAAAAATGTGTTGATCTTTTCAATGGAGGCCGAACTCCAAAGGAGTGCTATAAAGATTAGCACCGCCTATGAGTGTAATACCCCGTATTTTATTATCGTTTGGGCGAGTTTTATTATTTAATGGTGGCGTAAAGGTAATGATAAAAGCGTAAAAATAATTGTTTAATTTATATCGCGAGATGAGTCGGGTTTATAATTGAGTGGCATTTTTGGGTCGAGGGGTCATAACCCATTTACCCACTTATTACCCATTTACCCACCTACCATTTTACCTCACCAAACCCTAAAATCAAACCCTAATACACCTTTAAAACCCTATTCCCCTCCCTACCGTCATTTTGACATCACAAACATCAACCCCTTTTTCCTTTCACGTTCAAGCATTATACACGGCCAAAGAGAGCACGCCGGTGAGTGTGGAGGGAGTAGGGTCTTCCAAGAGTCCAGGGGAGTCGTTGCTAGGGGTCGAGGGTGGTTGTACTGGTCGGAAAAGCTCTGGTCGACGGCCGTCACAGGTAAGGTTCCCTGTTTTCATTTGTAATCGCTTGTTTTGTTTCGAGTTGTGCGTCTTTTAGGGGACCTGTTGTGGTGGTCGTGGGGTTGTGGGATGTGTTCTTTGGTGTAGAGTCGAGTCGGGTGGTGGTGGTTAGAGTGGTGGTCATCGCGGTGGTGGTGGTTGCAGTGGTGGTGTTTAGGTGTCGGGGTTGGTGGGGCGTTTTTGGTTGCATTTCAGACATAGGGTAAAGGGGTGGCACCACCGTGGACTCGGGGGAGGTCGAATCGGTGGTGCCACGTGTGTCAGAGTCGCCGTGCGACGGTGGTGGCAATGGTGGTGGTTGCTAAGGTGGCAGGGGAGTGTCGTGGTGGCTGTCGGGTTAAAAAGGGGGTTGTTCATGGCGTTTTGGTGGCGGCTGGGTGTGAACAGGGGGTGTTGGTGGTGGTGGCTCTGACCGCCGGCGTGGGTCGACCACGTTGGTGGTGGTGGGAGGTGACCAGGCCAGACCTGGTGTCAGGCCTGGTGGTCGGCGGTGAGGGTTGGTGGCTGACGGGGAGAGTTGAGGCGGGTTGAAAAGGGGGTGTTTGGAAGTCGGGTTGGATTCTTGTATTTTGGGTCTTTTTGTTGCGATTTTTATTTTAATGAGTCGGGAATATGTATATTTCCATTATTTACATTATTAGTTTAATTATTGAGTTAATATTAAGTTGCGGTGACGGAATAATGTATTTAAGTTTTGAGTCGGGATTCTATTTCGGGAAGGTTACTATTTTTAGTAACCTGTTATTTTAGGAAACTTTCTATTTTGGGTAACTTATATTTTTAGTAATTTCTAAATTGGGGAAGTTTCTACTTATAGTAACTTTTGATTATGGGAACGGGATTAGTAAGAGAATTAATTATGTTATATATATATATATATATATATATATGTTTAGGTGGCGAGTTTCGGGTGGAGTACTTCTGATCTGCAGTTAGCTTATCACCGCTATTTGAGGTAGGGGAATACACTGGACTTGATATAATACTATGTGACTGGATTGACTAAATCGGTGATTTACATGTTATAATATGATTGCCTGATTTCATTTCGTTAAGTGCTATTGTTGAACTGCTGTTTTATTATTACATTGGAGTTGGTGGAGGTGGTGATGATGACATTGTGATAAGGCCCAGGCGGGTTCTGCAGGACTTGCCCTGGTGTCCTCAGCTGCGAGCTGGCAGATCGGCTACGGTCGATATTTATAGTCTACCGGGGATCGGTATGGCTGGGTTGTCCGGGTTGTGAGTTGTGATGGCGGTGTTGATGATGGAGGAGTATGTGTTTTATGTTACTGTTAATTGTGTTACCTACTCAGCTTCGTGGCTGACCCCGTGTATTCGTGTACGCCTGTGATGATCCAATTATTGGGAGCAGATTGACAGGTATTCAGAGACTGATGGGAGCTGGCCGGGAAGAGAGCTTGGATGACTGACTTAGTGCCTAGCCCACCTTAATCTTTTAGTAGTTTTATCAGACTTATGTTTTGGTCGTATTTGGAGACTTTGTTTTACTTTCAGTTGTTATTTCACTATAAACATTATAATAAAGTACTGTGTTTCTTTCCTTTGTTATCTACTGCCTCGGGTTTCCGAGATGGTAACACCATCGTTTATCTGAGGAGTCCTAGTTCAGGCCCTTAAATAAATGGGGGTGTTACAAAGTGGTATCAGAGCAAACGATCCTCAGGCCTAAACCAATGAATCTATTGAATGTAGGAAGAGTCAAATAAAATGAACCCCGGGATAGAACTGTTAGGAGCACACTAAAGGCAAGGGATGAGTTAGGGGCCCCCTCACACCGAACCATTGGCCCTCTCAGTTTGACCCGGGTACCTTGAGATCATACGAGAGAAAAGGGTAGAGTAGGAAAGTTGTGTGATATTGAACATGAATGAACTATTCCATGATGTGAGAATTAGGCAAGGTGATATACTGTTAGTATAAGTATACATGTGTTCAAATGTGATTCAGAGGCAAGAATTGGCATGATAATGAAGTAAAATATTTATATATATGATGCTTAAGATTTTAAGATGGATGTTATGCCTAGTGATATGCGGTTATGTGATCCCTGAACCATGTTAGCTAGATATGTAGGGTAGGGGATGATTAGGATTGACTAAGTAATTCTAGTGTTGCAGGGGACATCACTAACTCTCTTAATTTTTATAGACATGCCTCCGAGAAGGGATACATTTGCTAATGAAATCCAAGCGGAGTTGGATAGGCTCCGAGTGAGAATGAGGCCCTAAAGGCCAAACGATTGGATCCGGAAAGATGAGTACCATTGTGGCAAGGCACAACCCCACAATATTCACTGGAGAGGGGGAACCACGATTCTTTGGGGAATGGTGTAGAGAATTCACCAATTTGTTTGAACTGTTAGCATGTCCGGAAGAGCTGCGGGTGGATCAAGTCGCCCACTATCTTAGGGCCCATGGCCGGTGGATAGTGGACCGGGAACAAGGTGGAGATACGAGAGGTTGCTAGGGATCTTGAGACGGGACATGTATCTTGGTTGGAATTTCAAGAGCTTTTGAAGAATGAGTTTATGCCCGAGTTCCAAAAAGCCAAACTAAGGGAGGAGTTTGACACCTTCAAGATGAGAAGATATGATGGTGGAGACTTATCATCGGAAATTTGTGAGTTATCCTCATACACCGATGACTTTGGGCGAGAATGAAGCTATGCTTGGCTATGAGGTTTGAGCGGGGCTCACTATGGACATCAAGAAGAGGCTCACAGCGGCTCCACCCACTACTGTTCAGGACATTTACTTGAGGGTGGTGTGCCGAGAGGCTCTCGGAACAGATCAAGGCGGATAAGAAAGGCAAGGCCGAGAAAAGGAAGTCGGAGACCACAAGCGATAATTGGGGCAAAGAAGCGAGTTCGGGCAGATATGGTGGGTACTCCACTAACAAAGTGCCCCGGGGGTGTGAGAGCTCGAGTGGAGGCGGCCGGGGGGCACCGACGGGGAGGTAGTTCTCGGGGCTTACTTGTTTTACTGTGGAAAGACAGGACACAAGAGGTTTGAATGCCGATCATCCGGGGCGAATCGTCCGGTGGATACAGGGCACCTATGTCCGGGTTCGGTGGCTCTCGTTCGGTGGGGTCAGGTATAACGGTTATCGCACACCTATGTCTCGGCTATGGGGGAGGTGCGAGGTCGGAGCTAGTGTGATTACTGGGAAGCTACAACAACTACCGAACCGTAATCGCAGAGCAACAGAGTGGGAGCACCAACTTTGAGAAGGCGCAAATGAAGGGAACAAACAACTGGAGCAGCTTCTTCAAGTCGAGTGGGGCTAAGTCCAGTGGCAAGCTCTTCGCCATGGGCAAGGAGGCGGCTAAGAATGACTCTCATGTGGTGACGGTACATTTCCGTTAACTCTAAACCCACCTTTGTGTTGTTTGATTGGAGCTACACATTCCTTTATATCTGCGGAACATGCCGAGTCTTAAACCTTAAGTCATATGATAGAATTGTTGATTCGGTAGTGGTACCTTCGGGGGAGTCGGTGTCTTGTGATAGAGTCTACACACCGGGGTACCAATTCGGATCGGAGAGGTTGTGTTTCACTTTGTGACCTTATAGAGTTTCCCTTGGGGGGTTTTGAGGTGATTCGGGGATGGTGGTTAGGGAAGTACAAGGCTTTTATCGATTGCTATCGAAGAAAATCTCTTTGAGGGGACCTAAGGGAACTAGAGTGTCTTATAAGGGGTATGTGGTCAAGCCAAGAGTCAAATTCATATCTGTTAACACCCTAAAGTCGAGTCTGAGGAAAGGGGATCAGTTAATCTTGTGCCAGATGTGGGATAGTGAGTCGGAGACCCCTAAGGTGTCCGAGATTCCAGTGGTGAGGGAGTTCGAGAATGTATTTAGGAGGACATTCCGGGTTACCACCGAAAAGAGAAGTGGACTTTTCCATTGATCTAAAGCGGGAGCAGGGCCGATTTCTAAACCACCTTACCGTATGGGGCCGAAAGAGATGGAGGAATTGAAGAAGCAGTTGGATGAGCTAGCAGAGAAAGGTTACATACGGCCTAGTGTCTCACCTTGGGGAGCACCCGTGTTGTTTGTCAAGAAGAAACATGGAAGCTTGAGACTTTGCGTGGATTACCGTGAGTTGAACAATGTGACCATCAAGAACCGTTATCCTTTGCCAAGGATCGATGATTTGTTCGATCAATTGAGTGGAGCCGGAGTTTTCTCTAAGATCGATTTGAGGTCAGGTTATCACCAGTTGAGAATTAAGAACGAGGATATACCTAAGACCGCTTTCAGAACAAGATATGGGCACTATGAGTTCGTGGTCATGCCATTCGGGTTGACTAATGCGCCAGCAGTGTTCATGGACTTGATGAATCGAGTGTTCAGTCCATACCTGGACAAGTTCGTGGTTGTGTTCATCGATGATATCCTGGTATACTCCAAGAATGAGGAGGAACATGAGGAACATTTGAGGTTAGTCTTGAAAACCTTGGAGGAGAACCGGCTATATGCCAAGCGAGCAAGTGCGAGTTCGGTTGAAGAAAGTTGCTTTTCCGGGGCCACGTGATTTCCAAGGAAGGGGTGTCGGTCGATCCTAGTAAAATTGAGGCGAGAATGAGATGGCGAGTCCTAAGAATGTGGGTGAGATCCGAAGCTTCTTGGGGCTAGCAGGTTATTACCGAAGATTTGTCAAGGACTTCTCAAAGATCGCAAAGCCATTGACGTCCTTAATGCGGAAGGAGAACAAGTTTGTTTGGGATGAGAGTTGTGAGGAGGCGTTTCTAACCCTCAACGAACGACTCACTACAGCTCCTATCCTTGCACTACCAGATGGGAATGATAATTTCGAGGTGTATACCGATGCTTCCAAGAAGGGTGCAGGGTGCGTATTGATGCAAAACGGGAAGGTAATCGCTTACGCTTCTCGACAGTTGAAGACCTATGAGGAGAATTACCCTACTCATGATCTAGAGTTGGGGGCTGTGGTGTTTGCGCTCAAACTATGGCGACACTATCTTTATGGGGCTACCTTCAAAGTGTTTTCCGATCACAAGAGCTTAAAGTACATTTACACACAGAAGGAGTTGAACATGAGACAGAGGAGATGGATCGAATTGATTGGCGACTATGACATGGAGATACTTTATCATGAGGGGAAAGCGAATGTCGTAGCCGATGCCTTAAGCAGGAAATCCATCCATGCTTTGAACAGTGCTAGATCTAGAGTGAGGATGCATAATGAGCTGCGGGGGATGGGAATCCACGTGATTCGGCAAGGAGAGACTCTTGGGGACTTGACCGTTGAGCCGGAGTTATATGAGGAGATCAGGGAGCTACAGAAAGCCGATGCTAGAATTCAGAAGTGGCGTAGCACAGTAGAACAGGCAGAATCTGGGGTTGATTCCAGGTTTGTTATCCATGCTGATGGTAGTCTGAGGTTTGGGGGACGGTGGTGTGTTCCGGATAATGATGAGCTGAAGAGGAAGATTCTTACTGAGGCACATGCCACGCCATACTCGGTTCATCCTGGCGGAGATAAGTTATACAAGGACCTCAAGAAGACCTTTTGGTGGCCGAATATGAAGAGGGAAGTTGCTGAGTTCGTAGCTCGATGCTTGACATGCCAGAGAGTGAAGGATGAACATAAGAGACCGCAAGGGAAGGTTCAACCATTAGATGTACCGGAGTGGAAGTGGGAAAGCATTTCCATGGATTTCATCGTTGGGTTGCCTCGAACTCAGAGAGGTAACAATATGATTTGGGTGATCGTGGATAGGCTAACCAAGTCGGCTCACTTTATCCCCATGAAGGATACTTGGAGTAAAGCTGAGTTGGCCAAGGCTTATGTTCAGTATGTGGTGAAGCTGCATGGTGTACCCAAGGACATCATTTCCGATAGAGAGACCAGGTTTCTATCCAAATTCGCGGCAGAGTTACTGATCACTAATGGGTACTCGATTAAAGATGAGCACCGCTTTTCATCCAGACTCGAGATGGTCGACAGAGAGGACTATTCGGACACTCGAGGACATGTTGAGGGCTTGTGTTTTGGAGTTCGGCGGGTCTTGGGAGGATAGGCTGGGGTTGATTGAGTTTTCATACAACAACAGTTACCACGCTAGTATTGGGATGGCTCCATTTGAGGCTCGTATGGCGGGGAAGTGTAGGAGTCCTGTGTGTTGGGATGATCGAGCCGATGCGGTAGTTTTGGGACCGAGAGATGATTCGGGAGATGGTTGAACAGGTGCAGATCATTCGACAGAAGATGAGGGCTGCCCGGGGACCGGAAGAAGAGCTATGCTGACGCTAGGAGAAGCGACATTTCTTTCCAGGTGGGGGAGAAAGTACTTCTTAGAGTGTCTCCGATGAAGGGAGTGATGAGATTCGGGAAGCGGGGAAAGTTGAGCCAGAAGTTTATTGGGCCATATGAGATCCTGGATAGAGTTGGAGAAGTGGCATATCGGCTAGCTCTACCACCACTTTAGCCGGGGTACATAATGTCTTCCATGTTTCTCGATTGCGGAGATATTTGAGTGACCCTTCGCATATTTTGAGCCATGATGTGGTCGAGGTGGACGAGCAGTTGACTTACATCGAGACGCCTAAGGAGATCTTGGACAGGAAGGTTAGAAAGACCAGGCACGGAGAGACTGCTTTAGTGAAAGTGTTGTGGACTAATCATAAAGCAGAGGAGACTACCTGGGAAACCGAGGCCGCGATGAGAGAGAGTTATCCGCATCTGTTCACTTGAGGTAAGTTACGGGACGTAACTTTCTTTTTAGGAGGGTAGAATGTTTATGTAGTCTAGTAGTGTGTTTGACCGTGTTAGTTATACGAGATGTCTTTTATATTTTCGTATGACATATTTGGTATGGGAGCGAACTTCGGGACGAAGTTCTTTTTAAGGGGGGAAGACTGTAATACCCCGTATTTTATTATCGTTTGGGCGAGTTTTATTATTTAATGGTGGCGTAAAGGTAATGATAAAAGCGTAAAAATAATTGTTTAATTTATATCGCGAGATGAGTCGGGTTTATAATTGAGTGGCATTTTTGGGTCGAGGGGTCATAACCCATTTACCCACTTATTACCCATTTACCCACCTACCATTTTACCTCACCAAACCCTAAAATCAAACCCTAATACACCTTTAAAACCCTATTCCCCTCCCTACCGTCATTTTGACATCACAAACATCAACCCCTTTTTCCTTTCACGTTCAAGCATTATACACGGCCAAAGAGAGCACGCCGGTGAGTGTGGAGGGAGTAGGGTCTGCCAAGAGTCCAGGGGAGTCGTTGCTAGGGGTCGAGGGTGGTTGTACTGGTCGGAAAAGCTCTGATCGACGGCCGTCACAGGTAAGGTTCCCTGTTTTCATTTCTGTCACACTGTTTTATTTCGAGTTGTGCGTCTTTTAGGGACTGTTGTGGTGGTCGTGGGGTTGTGGGATGTGTTGCTGGTGTAGAGTCGAGTCGGGTGGTGGTGGTTAGAGTGGTGGTCATCGCTGGTGGTGGTTGCAGTGGTGGTGTTTAGGTGTCGGGGTTGGTGGGGCGTTTTTGGTTGCATTTCAGACATAGGGTAAAGGGGTGGCACCACCGTGGACTCGGGGGAGGTCGAATCGGTGGTGCCACGTGTGTTTAGTTTGTGCGACGGTGGTGGCAATGGTGGTGGTTGGTAAGGTGGAAGGGGAGTGTCGTGGTGGCTGTCGGGTTAAAAAGGGGGCTGTTCATGGCGTTTTGGTGGCGGCTGGGTGTGAACAGGGGGTGTTGGTGGTGGTGGCTCTGACCGCCGGCGTGGGTCGACCACGTTGGTGGTGGTGGGAGGTGACCAGGCCAGACCTGGTGTCAGGCCTGGTGGTCGGCGGTGAGGGTTGGTGGCTGACGGGGAGAGTTGAGGTGGGTTGAAAAGGGGGTGTTTGGAAGTCGGGTTGGATTCTTGTATTTTGGGTCTTTTTGTTGCGATTTTTATTTTAATGAGTCGGGAATATGTATATTTCCATTATTTACATTATTAGTTTAATTATTGAGTTAATATTAAGTTGCGGAGACGGAATAATGTATTTAAGTTTTGAGTCGGGATTCTATTTCGGGAAGGTTACTATTTTTAGTAACCTGTTATTTTAGGAAACTTTCTATTTTGGGTAACTTATATTTTTAGTAATTTCTAAATTGGGGAAGTTTCTACTTATAGTAACTTTTGATTATGGGAACGGGATTAGTAAGAGAATTAATTATGTTATATATATATATATATGTTTAGGTGGCGAGTTTCGGGTGGAGTACTTCTGATCTGCAGTTAGCTTATCACCGCTATTTGAGGTAGGGGAATACACTGGACTTGATATAATACTATGTGACTGGATTGACTAAATCGGTGATTTACATGTTATAATATGATTGCCTGATTTCATTTCGTTAAGTACTATTGTTGAAGCTATTTGTTTTATTATTACATTGGAGTTGGTGGAGGTGGTGATGATGACATTGTGATAAGGCCCGGGCGGGTTCTGCGGGGACTTGCCCTGGTGTCCTCAGTGCGAGCGGCGAGATCGGCTACGGTCGATATTTATAGTCTACCTGGGGGATCGGTATGGCTGGGTTGTCCGGGTTGTGAGTTGTGATGGCGGTGTTGATGATGGAGGAGTATGTGTTTTATGTTACTGTTAATTGTGTTACCTACTCAGCTTCGTGGCTGACCCCGTGTATTCGTGTACGCCTGTGATGATCCAATTATTGGGGAGCGGATTGACAGTATTCGAGAGACCGATGGGAGCTGGCGGGAAGAGAGCTTGGATGATCGACTTAGTGCCTAGCCCACCTTAGTCTTTTAGTAGTTTTATCAGACTTATGTTTTGGTCGTATTTGGAGACTTTGTTTTACTTTCAGTTGTTATTTCACTATAAACATTATAATAAAGTACTGTGTTTCTTTCCTTTGTTATCTACTGCCTCGGGTTTCCGAGATGGTAACACCATCGTTTATCTGAGGAGTCCTAGTTCAGGCCCTTAAATAAATGGGGGTGTTACAATGAGATCTATACGAAGCTTGTGACCATGTTTTCACAAGCTCCTAGGATCATTCAATATGAAGCGGCATCCGCATTTTTCGATCTCAACATTAAGGAGGGCCAAAAGGTTAGCCCTCGCGTGCTCAAGTTGATGGAGCATGTTGAGACCTTGAAAATACAAAAGGTAGACATTCCCGAAGAACTCATCATTGATCGAATTCTTCATTCCTTGAACAAGGTTAAAGCATATGTTCAATTCCGGGTGAATTTTAATATGCAAAACTAAGGAGGAGCATGAGGAGCACTTGAGGTTGGTGTTGCAGACTTTGCGTGACAATCAACTGTATGCAAAGTTATCTAAGTGTGAGTTCTGGCTCGACGAAGTTGCCTTTCTGGGGCATGTGATTTCCAAGAAGGGTGTAGCTGTGGATCCGGCAAAGATTGAAGCAGTCACTCGGTGGGAAGCACCGAAGAATATTGCAGAGATCAAGAGTTTCTTGGGTTTGGCAGGGTACTATCATCGGTTTGTGAAAGACTTTTCTAACATAGTCAGACCTATGACAGCGTTGATGAGGAAAGAGAACATGTTTCGTTTGGATGAAAGTTGGGAGACGGCATCCCAAACATTAAAGAAGTGTTTGACCACAGCTCCAGTCTTAGCATTACCTGAAGGGTGTGAGAACTTTGAGGTATATACAGATGCTTCAAATAATGGTTTGGGTTGTGTGTTAATGCAGAACGGGAAAGTAATTGTCTATGCTTCTAGGCAATTGAAGCCTTATGAGGAGAATTATCCGACACATGATCTGGAGTTGGCTGCAGTTGTGTTTGCTCTCAAGATTTGGAGGCACTATCTTTATGGGACGACCTTTAAGGTGTTTTCAGATCACAAGAGTCTCAAGTACATCTTCACTCGAAAGGAGCTGAACATGAGACAGAGGAGGTGGATGGAGCTGATAGGGGATTATGACATGGATATTATATACCATGAAGAGAAGGCAAACGTGGTTGCGGATGTGCCGAGCAGGAAGAGTGTGCATTCTCTATGCACAACTATGTCTTTGATGAGCTTGAGAGATGAGGTGGGGAAGATGGGGATACATGTGATACAGAAAGGAGATGCTAGAGGGGGCTTGAAAGTGGAGTCAGATCTTTATGATGACATTCGCAGGAAACAAGCTTTGGATCCTAAGATCGGGGAGTGGAGAGCTGGAGTAGAGAAAGGGACAGTGTCTCGGTTCTCTATTCATACAGATGGCAGTGTGAGATTTGATGGGAGATGGTGTGTTCCTAATGATGAGGAGTTGAAAAAGATGATCATGACATAGGCTCATTGCACAACATATTTGGTACATCCAGGTGGTGACAAGTTGTATAAAGATTTGAAGAAGACTTTCTGGTGGCCCGGGATGAAGAAGGAAACAGCTGAGTTTGTGGCTTGATGTTTGACATGTTAGAGGGTTAAGGGAGAGCAGTGATGACCACAAGGTAAGATTCAGTCTCTTGAGTTACCCGAGTGGAAATAGAAATCTATCTCTATGGACTTTAAAGTGGGTTTGCCTAGGAGTCAACAGGGTAACAACATGATATGGGTGATTGTTGACCGTTTGACCAAGTCAGCTCATTTTGTTCCAATAAAAGATACTTGGACCAAGATATAGTTAGCTTTAGCTTATAGGAAGCATGTGGTTCGTTTGCATGGGGTGCCTAAGGATATAGTGTCAGACAAAGATACGAGATTCATATCACAGTTTTGGAGAGAGCTGCAGTATTTGATGGGAACTACTTTGAAGATGAGTACTGCTTTTCATCCTGTGACAGATGGGTAGACAGAGAGAACTATCAAGACCTTGGAGGACATGTTGAGGGCTTGTGTGATAGAGTTTGGTGGTAGTTGGGAGGATAGGTTGGATCTGATTGAGTTTTCTTTTAATAACAGCTACCACACGAGTATTGGGATGGCACCATTCGAGGCTTTGTATGGGAGGAGGTGTAGGAGTCCGATTTGCTGGGATGATAGAGTTGAGGCCGTGGTTTTAGGACCACAGATGGTACATGAGATGATAGAACAGGTTAAGCTGATCAGGAAAAAGATGAAAGCGGCCTAGGATCGACAAAAGAGTTATGCAGACTTACATCGCCGTGACATAGAGTTTAGGATTGGGGACAAGGTTATTTTGAAAGTGTCTCCTATGCGTAGGGTTATGAGGTTTGGTAAAAAAAAGGGAAGCTGGGCCAGAAGTTTATCGGGCCATATGAAATTTTGGATCGTGTAGGTGAGGTGGCTTACCGTGTAGCGCTACCAGCGGCTTCGGATAGGGTGCATAATGTGTTTCACGTGTCTCAGTTACGGAAGTATGTAAGCGATCCTTCACATGTGCTAGAGGTGGAGAACATAGAGTTGGATGAGTCATTGTCTTATCTTGAGGTGCCAGAACAGATTCTTGATCGCAAGGTTCTAAAAACTAGGAAAGGGGAAACAGTGTTGCTTAAGGTTCTATGGTCTAACCATAAGGTTGAGGAAGCTACTTGGGAGGTGGAAGAGGCTATGAGGGAGCGGTATCCATCTCTTTTTTATCAGGTATGTGTAGTTACGAGGACGTAACCATGTTTCTTTTAGGGGGGTAGAAGGTGATCGCATAAGGTTTTGGTATGGTTTATGTTGGTTTTGGAACAGTTACTAGTTGCTTTGAGTCGGTTTGAGTTTTAGTTGGGAGTTTTGTTTTGAGTTTTTGGTTGCCTTGTTGTATCGTGGTTGAGCTAGTATGTTTTGTTTTGTAAATGGGTTGAACTTCAGGGACGAAGTTCTTTTTAAGGAGGGAAGACTGTAATACTACGGTTTTCTATGTCGAGTAAGTATGTTTTTATACGAAACAGTAGTCTGCCTGATGGGTACTCGATCGAGTATGTGTCACACTCGATCTAGTAAGTTGGTTTTACGTGTTGTTTTAGCCGGAATTTGTTAATAACGCGTGATTAGTATTTAAGGGTTTCTGTAACTTTCTTAATTACTTTTACTTTTTTAAAAACCTTTCAAAGAGAGAAAAGAGTTACGTTGCTTTGTTCTTCGCGTTATTGTCAAATTCCAAAGGCTAAGGTTGTCGGATCGTCACGTTCTTTACGTCGTTGAGTTCGTCGTGTCAAGGGTAAGATCCTTGTATAGTTTTTATATTGTTTCGTTGATTTTGTTTAAAACCCTAATGGGGTAGAATTGGGGGTTTTGGGAGTATAATGTTGATTAAATGGTAATCGTATGAATATGTATTTATAGGAGGAGGTTTCGTAGAGGAGCATTATTGATTAGCTGTTTGTGACGGTCTCGTGATTGCTTATTCCTGGTAGGATTTCCTACTCAGTTATTGGTTACATTGTTCGTTGGTTGATTGATTCTTGATTAATAACATTTGTCTGTATCGTATTGGAATTGGTGATTGTTGAGTTTGTAGTTGGTTGTGATTGTTTGTCTGTGGTTCTCGAGGTGCGCCCTCGGCTGAGTGGAGTCACTTGCGGGAGTGGCTTCATGCCTTTGATTCGCCCTCTGTGGAACCCGCCACAGAGGGGATGTGCACATTAAGGAAGATGGGTTATCGCTCGGATGACATGAGCGGGGCTTAGTTGGGAACGGCTGCAGTCCCCCACTGGCGGTGTGGAATACTTGTTGCGATGGGTATTCTGGCAGGACTACACACTTTAGTGTGTATTCAGTTGTGTGGAGTTGTGATGGAGACTGGGTGATTTGTGTATTGTATCTTTTGTATTGTTTTTGTGTAATCTGTAATTGGCCCCGTTTAAATGTTTTGAAAACTGTGGTGATCCATTCGGGGATGGTGAGCGGTTATTGAGCAGGTATGAGGTGGACACGCATGGGATAGCTAGGTTGAGTCATCACGAGATGTCTAGAAGTCTTCCGCTGTGTCTTTAAACATTTGTTACTTTAGTTGGTTTGGTATTTTGGAAACAGTTGTATTTTCAGTTGACAGTTTTGGTTTGGACATGTATCGCTTTAAATTTATTTAATAAAGTACGTTTCGTTATTGTCTATTTGATATATACATTGCCTCAGGTAACCGAGATGGTAGCATTCCCGTGCCTTAAGTGGTCCTGGTAAGGCACTTGGAGTGTGGGGGTGTTACATATTTCTCTGAAGCTCAGTTGACCCAAAAAAAGTAAGGATTTGTTCGATCATGTGACGAGCTCCGATCGTCCATTTAAGAAGGTAGTGGATGAAGATGATCTTCGTGGTCCGCCGTCCGTACACCACCAACGCACTTTGTTTAATTACCCGATGTAGTTACTTTTACTTTGTTTATGGTTTTATTACAATAAGTGCATTCGACCAAATGAGTCAAATGTCATTTGTATAAGAATTATTTTTACAGCTGCCAAGAAAAAACAAAACCAACGCTTTTAATATAAAACTGTCACTTTTTACCATAAAATAGTCGTGTTTTAAGTGATAGCACCATACATCGATCTTATAGTAGAATTTGCATTAGTTCACGGATAGTTTGTAGGTGTAAGTTTGATTATATGTGCCATACTGCCATGTGACAAACTTAGTTAAAAACCATGTGATAAGAACAACGTAATAGCACGAAAATGAATCTGATCTGTAATTTCTTACTTTCTTGTTTAACGGAGCCATATTATTAACACATACAAGACACATAATAATCTAACTAGGATATGGAATCCTCCAAGGCCCCCAAGATGGAACATACGGATTATAAATGCCTATCTTGACAACCAAAGAAACGAAATAAGCGACCCCAAGGGCCTTGGTAAGAACATCGACTAGTTGATCAGTAGTAGGACAAAAGAAGGAGCAATTAGACTATCTTTTATAACATCACGAGCGAAATAGTAGTCAATCTCAATGTGTTTCGTACATTCATAAAACATAGAATTCTGCGTTATATGCAATGCAGATTGACTGTCCCACAAAATAGGCACGGCCTATAACGCCCAAGCAACGTAACAAGCCGACAATCCACTTTATTTCACAAGTGAGAGCCGGCCAAGGAGCAGTACTTTCCTTTTGCGAACGAGCGAGAAACAGTGGGTTGCTTATTAGTCTTCCATAACATAGAAGACGATCTCGGAAACACCAACCATCGAGTAAAAAAAACAGTGCTAGATGAGACACGCGGGCCAATCATAATCACACCACCTAGAGAGGTGCAACTGCGCATCAGAGCGTAAGAGAATGCCCTCGCCAGGTGTACCTTTCAAGTAGCGAATGTATAAAAAGTAGCTTCCTAATGAATTTCTCGAGGAGCATGCATATATTGAGACAGACTATGAATGACATATGTGAGCTCAGGACGTGTCCCAACCAAGTACAGCAATCGACCCACTAAACGACGGTACTGTTCTAGGTCTAGAAGCAACGAACTTTCAGTACAACCTAGCCGTTGATGTTATTCCAGAAGAATAAGGCACGACTTATAGCCCAAATAGCCAACTTTTGAAATAACATCAAGGACATACTTTCGCTAGCATAGGAAAATACTATCTGAATTACGCGCCACCTCCAGTCCCTGAAAATATTTTAAGACACCGAAATATTTCATGTGAAAACAAGAGTCCAAATATGTTCTCTCTTTAACATCCATCTTCAAATATGTGTTCTCGTAATCTGCAATAATATTATCTCAATCAGTTCTAAGCAGAAAGGTCAGTCCTATACGGTGTAAAATTCTAAGGCCCAACAATTTTAGAGAAATAAACTCTCCCTATATAGTTGAATCTAAGAGAGAGAAAACTATCCCTAGATAAACCGATATCCCTTTCCTTCTCTTTGAAGAAACATCTCCTACCTCCAACCCCTCCCTTCAACCCTTTCTCCCCTCTGCTTCCGCCAGAGATGCGACCGTCCCTTGGCCGATCTCTTGCGGGCTTGATGTTCTAACCATGGTGCTTTCTTTCGTCGTTCCGGCCACCCTTCTGTCCTCCGGTTTTTCCCTACCTTGAGTTGGGTTTTGGTTGGCTTCATCTTCGATTGTCTGGCGTTTTGTTGGATTCATCGCCTCAAGGTCTTTTCTGCATGTATGATCTGATCTATTTTTTTGGTGCTTGTTGTTTATCTGAAGCTTGTGGCCGTTTTTATGGAGTTTAACAGGATGTTTTTAATTGCTTGATTGATTCTTTTGTTTTCTAACTCCATTGATTTATGGAGGTTTATTCCTTCTTCATTTCAATTTTCGCGTTTCCAATTCAATTGATATGCTTCAAATTTGATTTATTCAACTTTGGGAAAGTTTTCTGGGTGCTATGTGTTTGAGGTTTTGTTTTTCCTTCTTTACGACAATTCTCACTTCAAATTCAGTTTATGCTACAGTTTAAATTTCTCAGCTTCGGGCTTCGGGTAATATGGGTTTAGTTTAATTGTTTGGTGCGCGCCTATCGGGGATGTTTTTCTGTTGGTTTGATTTTTTTCTCGACATCCTGGAGATCTTACGTTTTTCTGTTTCTGGTGGTGGCTGTGTTACCCATGGTTATTGGGCATCTTGGAGGGGGTGTTTTAGGGTTTGTAGTGAAGGTTTTTGGTTGGTGTTATTAGGTTTTTCTACTTCTTCATTAAGATATACGAAATTTCTCCTCTGTTGTTAAGCTTTCTTCTCCACGCTTTCTTTCCTTGTTTCACTTTTCTTTACAATGGACTATCAAATTTTCATTCATAATCTGAGTGAGTTGTTCATTTTCGACGACGACATTGTGGACTATGAGGGTTTGCTTACCTGGATTATGAATATAGGAGGGCCATCTTTTTACTCTATTCAACTCATGAAAGTGAGGGGAAACTTTCTTTTCAAAAAAGGAGATATAACCCTTGCTTGTAGTCTATACAAACAGTCCTTAAACTTTCTGTGTTTCATTGGCTTACTACCGACTTGTGATCAGCAGGCTACCTTTGCCTTAGCCCTATCTCTTATCCTTAATTTAGCAGCTTGTGAGTTGAAACTCTCCCATTATGATCTGGCTAGTCGGTACTGCAATTTCATTTTACATTTTGATCCGTCTAATGACAAAGCCCTTTATCGAAGAGCTTTAGCTTGTAAGCGGTTGAATCTACTCAACAATGCTCTAGAAGACTTTGAGCATGTTCTGCGTCTCGATCCGAATAATTCTGATGCTAGTTGGGAGCTCATTGCCGTGGTTGACATATTTGCAGTGAATCCTAATGGTAAGCGTGTTGCTTTTCCGTTTGATCCGTTGGGCTCTGACAATAAGGGTAAGAAGCCTTTTCTTAGTGTTGATATGGCGGACAAATTAGTCGCAACGTCTTGTTGTCCCTCTTGTAGTACTGAACCAATCAGTGAAATAAGTTTCAGCCAAGATTCTGATTCTATGGTCTGTGAGTCCAACCCACCGCTAGTTGTCGAGGGTATGGACACTTCCTCACATATCTCTCCTGAAAATCCGACAAAATACTCCTTCTCTAATAAAAAGCGAGCTATAAATAAATTACATATTTCGTAACAGGATTACGAAAATTTGTTACTTGGAAATGATCTCTCCGTTCTTTGTCTTTCATGAGGGTTCGACCCCTCATCCCTGAAAATTCTATCCAGACGGGAAGTCCCCATGAAGATCTTTCAAGGGCAACAAAAGTTCCCCCTTCTTCTCCTTTTTCTAAGGAGATCATTGAGCATTTAGCACCTATTCTCGACAAAAATAAGTTGGTTCAGGAAGTCCTTGTTCTCCAAATTTCAAAAAGGAAGCGAATATCATCAAACTCCACTCAAGTCACCAAGGTTTCTGCGATTCAGTTCCAGTTTGTTGCAGTTAGGGGAAGTAAGAATAAGAGTCACAAACGTAAGGTGGACTATTCCTACTGTTGAAGTCAGAAGATTGTAGATGGTGTTCATCTGAAGAAAAGATCGTCCTTTTCTGTGGAGTATTCTCTTTTTCTTTGCAGGTTTAGCAAGAAAGATGCAGTGGTTACGCGGGCTAAAAGAAAGGAACAAGACATTTTCAACTTTGACGCCTTTTATCACCCTCCCGGCAAAAAATGTCGTCTCAGTGTCTCTACGTCATTTTCATGTATTTTAAGTTCGGTTAGTTGGTATTCTAGTAGTTTAAAAGACTCGGGTACTCCGGGGTTTGTTTTGTAACTGACCTTTCTTTAATTTAATCTCAGTTTATTGTTAAAATAAAAAAAATAAAAATAAAAAATAAAAAATGTTTAAAACCCCACCGAAATTCCCCTTCCATATGAATTAATTTCACTAGTCAAACAACCACTCTCGGATGAGGAAGGTCATCTTTTCATTCTTTTATATGATTACAATTTACAAACAACAAATTGAAACAAGACTTCATCAATTATTACAAATATCCTTATAGCGGCACGTGAATTTAATCTCTTGGGACATTGCTGTAATCCTTGATTGTGAGTGAATGACAAACTCACATGAGATTAGAGTACATTATTAGTGGTTTGAAAATTGAAATTATGATTAGTTAGTTGCGTGCCACCTCATGCTATAACTGAGATGATGATATCCTTTTTAACAAATGGCCCAACTTAATTATGGGCTAATCCTATGAATCTGAATAGAGTGGGTATTGAACTGATTATACATTGATGGACCCTTTGTATCTAACTCTGGCCCAACTCCTTAATCACTTTTAATTTTCAGCTACTATTGCACTCTGCTACCACTTATCTTTACGATCCAAGTCCTTAGTTATTGATTGATCAACATGTAATGGGACCCAAGACATTATTAGTCTTAAGTAGATGTTTCTTAAAATCGCACTATTCATTTTAAGTTATGGATCAACACAAATTTTCATTGAAGACGGATTCTATCCGTCATAAGCGGAGAACGGAAAGTGACATTATTCATGAAGTGTTCCATTCTCCATCCACAAATATCTTATTCTCATTTCTCCATCTACTACATTTTTTTGGGGGTCATATATATACGTTTAATTAAATCATGTGGTCAAATGAGTTTCAACTTTTCAACTAATAATTCAAAGAGGATTCAAGACTAAAATTAGTTAAGCTGTTTACAACGATATTAGATGCAAAAAAATTGAGTTCAGGGTACGTGCATGGTGTGAGGTTGATGTGGATGATGCATGGTATAATTAATTAAACTGTCGGTCGGTCACCAAACTTACTAGCTAGTGATCATCCTTGTTTAACTTGCCTACTCATTGCTCTATTATTCTATACGTCTAAATTCCATATATGTAGATGCAACACCTTACCTTCCCCATCTAGCACTCGTCACTAGTTACCATTTACCAATATAAATATCTTTTATTAAGTTATTAAGACACCAATTTTATCATACCTAAGTATATATATTTTTGTACCTCTTTTATTATAGATTGTGGTTCAAGATGTCTCTTTCATTTGATACATGGTTTCATAATTATTGTACTTATTTTATTATATACTATAATTATTTTTATTAGTACCTCGTTTTATAGTATTCATACTCATTTTATTGTTTTTTATACCATTTTTCCATCAATTTGTAATTGGTCTCTCAATAAATTTATCGAAAAACCTACTCAATAAATATTTATTCACTACTGGTTGAATTAACCGGTAATAAATTCAAATTTTCATCCCTTTAAAAGTGTAAGACAATATATTATCTTTAAATAATAAAAAACTACAAGTAATATAGATGGTTAATTTGTAAATACCATATTCACATTTAAAAATGATACAAAACATTGATAGAGATGCTTATAGGATGAGACCACCCTAAATGTTACTTTGTACTTCTCTAGATTTACCAAATTATTTACATTTAACTAAGATACTTGCCAGGGAACTTATTACATAAGAAAATTGGTTATTGAGAGTGATTCACAATTGTTGATTCACATTATTCAGTAGATTATAATTATAATGTGCAGTGTAATGGTGGGGATTTCTTATAATTTGAGGTATTTAAAGTTAAGAAAAACAACTTAAAGGCTGTTTAGAATCAGAGTAACAACACCTTTAAAACAATAAGAATTTTCTGACAAATAATGTAAATTGAGGCTCTTTTTGTGAGGATTTTTTTGGTTTTCGACAAGATGCAAATAAGTTAAATAAATGGATAAGCAAAGTAATCTAACAAATAACCACAGCCTAGCACAAGTATATTTGAAAGACAACTAAGAACATCAAGCTTAACACGACTACAGCTTAGCACAAGAAGAATTAAGACTTACTAAACAGACATTGATCAACCTTCCACAGTTAGATAAAGGAAGGATATCAGGCCTGACTTCAAACTACAGTCAATGCACAAGTTTGAAAATGTTTTGAGAATTAAACTCAAGTTTTCTTTTCATTCAATCATAATCTGAATATTACAAGGATAGATGTTTGGTTTATATAGGGACCAAGCCTTTGATCTTAGTCGTTCAAGGCTGCATCTAAGGGCCATAATTGGCTCACAAAAATTACAAGGACAACATCTAAAAGGTCTTACACAAACTGAACATAAGCCCTAGAAAACAATAAAGCATAAAGTAATAAAGCTAAATTTTGATTTGTTTGCTTGCACAAGGTCAATTAAGATGTGTAAGAGCTTTGGAGAGGGCCCTTGGCAGCTACATATCTTCAAGTACTAAAGGTTAGGAAGACTTTGAAGCCTTGTGTAATACCCCCATATACCAAAGTGTCTTACCAATGACCACCCTAGCATATAAAGGTGCTACTATCTTGGTTGCCCAAGGTAAAGTATATCAAATAGACCATCCAAGAAACATTTATTAAAGTTTAACGTTAACATATTACATGTCTCAAAAACCAAAACCAAAGTGTAAAGCAAAATCAACCGAATAAAACTCCAAAGTATCTAAAGACTCATGATAGCGGAAGCTAAGACTCTAGGTGATGACACACCCTTCCTCGATCCCGCGGCTATCATACATCATAACCTGTCAATCAAGTGTTCCCCATCCCCGAATGGATCACCACAGTTTTATAAAGCATAAACGGGGTCAGTTTACTGCATAAACAAGATAAGGAATATAGCAAACAACATCCAAAGCAATCAACACACATTCCTCCAAACTCCATCCGTAACCAGTAACCGACTACACACCGAAGTGTGTAGACCTGCCATGTTCTTATCGCAACAGGAGACCCTCACCGCCAGTGGGGGACCGCAGTCTTGCCCGCCTAAGCCTCGCTCATCGCAACGAGTAATAACCCATTGTCATTGATGTGCACATCCCCCTTGTGATGGGAACCACAAGGGGTGAATCAAGGATGTGAAGCCATTCTCGAAGATGACTCCACTCAGCCGAGGACAAACCTCGAAAACCACATACAATCAAACAATCAAGCTCACAATATCAATATAGACATGCTAAATCCAAGGTACAATCTCAATCATAAAAGTAATCATGCCAGTAAAACAATCAGCATCATATACTTAGATATAAAGTCAACTGAGTAGGGAAGCCCTACCTTTTGCAATCCATGCACACACAAGCAGTCAATAGTAATTCTCCATGACACCGTCACTTACACACAATAATCATACCACAACTATAAACCATTCCCCAAATTAACCCAAATTAGTATTTGCACAAATTCTAACAATAACAATAATAGAGCGATTAGGAATACTAGAGACTTACAAACACAATCGACACGGAAAATGAGATCCAAAAGCTCACAATCGATCAACCTTGGCTTAGGAAATGATGAAGATGATTAGATAAGCTTAGAGCATCGTTAGGTTTTATAAAATAATGATTTAGAAACTGATTAGAAACTGCTCAACGCGTTATTTATACTTCTCTAATAATTTTAATCAAAACCGCATAAATAACCCGTCTGACCGGTTACTTGGTCTAGTACCTAGGGTACTCGGCCGAGTGTTCCTGGACAGTAACCTGACCAGAAAACACACGACACACTACTCGGCCAAATTCTCTATATTCGCCCGAGTAAACTAAACTCAGGAAACCGTGGTACTACAGTCTTCCCTCCTTAAAAACGAACTTCGTCCCCGAAGTTCACACCCATACCTACATGGCAAGCACACATACCAGTCCATCAACCATCACCAAACAACTCTCATCCTCCATCCTCGACACTAACTCACCCAACAACGCCTAACGCCTACCTAAAAACGCAGCTCACAACACAAGTGCCGCCACCTTTGTTTTACTTCCATACCGCTCACTAGAAAATCCAATATCACCACCATCTACCAAGTGAGTTGTTACATTCTACCACCCTTAAATGAACTCCGTCCTCGAAATTTACTCACACTCATAAATGTCACCACCCAAAAATGTCAACGCTATTGTAACCATACTTACCTACTACCTTACTCCATAACCATACACATAAAATACATACTACTACAAGCACAACCTTTATCTTTCATAATATCAGCCACAAGTCCATTCTTTATTCCACATCAAGACTCAACACTTCCAAATATACCACCATACGCATAACCATCAAACTCTCTTTGTCGCATCCTACTCATCTTAAGATAAATGTTACGTCCTCGTAACCCAACTAGTGCGCCTTATTCGGCCGAGTACGCCCTACTCGGCCGAGTATCACACTACTCGGCCGAGTTTCCCCTATTCGCCCGAGTAAACTAAACTCATAAAACCGTGGTATTACACCTTGCCCAGCTCTTGTTTAGCCAAAAATAGCAACCACAACAGCCTTGGAACATGATGGTGCTGGATTGGTACTACCCGGACCCATTTCTTTGCACTTAGCTTGACCTGTTCTTTTATTGTGAATTAGCAAAAAATCTCTTGGACCATTCTCTTCCTAAGACTTAATTAACTGTGAGTATTAGGCCTTCGAATCACTGAATTCCGTTTAGGGGGTTGCGTGGACCTTGTTCTTGATGTACCAAAACCGGGTTGGAGAAAATGCATTTCAGGAATCAAGCACATCTTGTATTAGGCACATCTCTTAGCTCAGGATGAATAGCAGGGCCTGTGATAGCTCATTTGAAAGCTAATAAAGTTAGCTTTCATCTTCAAAAAAAAAATAGCCATATTCATTGAGTATATCTTGAGTTATCCAATTTTAATTATTGACAAGTCTATCCTGAACTTTCAGCAGGAAGTCACAAATCAGATATGTCTTGCAGATGCCACAACTTGCTGCTCCAAATGAAATATGAAGCCTCTCATATACCAAACGAAAGATAAATGAGTTAACTTCCTCCTCCACTTGGAATCAGGCAAGAACAATGTCTGGATCTTCAGTTATAAGCCTTTGAGTAAGTTCAGGTTAGGACTAACCTAGCCTAGCTTGTGCATTGCATTCTTCTGTACAGGCTGTTTGCAGGGGCTATAACTTGAGCTACATAGCTTATATGAATATGATTCAAGAGCCATACTTAAGCCAAGATCACAAGCTTTCCAGGGACATAACATTCACCCATATCCGTTGAGTATAGCCTGGGCTACAAAGCAAAGAGGTTGACCTAGGGCTGCTGAACTTTTCAGGAATGCAATCAATTCCCGGAACTGATTATTTTTGGACTCATTTGGCTTCTCCCTGACTTGGACCTTGATGTGATCAATAGCAAAATATGGAGATCCCTATCCTAAAGCTAAAAGTGAGAGACCCATGTCCCAACTCATGTTGCATAATGTACTCCGTAACTTTCTTTCATTTGGTCTTGTTATCGTCGTGATGTTAATGGTGGTGGTGGAGGAGGGGGTAGGGGAGTAAAGATGAAAGTGGATGCACGGGTCATTGAACTGGCACGTCCCAACACGGTTCATGACCCATTTTAGCAGGACATAGGATTGACACGTACGGCTCAGTACGGTACGACGCACTATAGGTTATAGTTTTGCATGTCCTAAAGCTTGAGAAAGAAGACCATGTCTAGCCTAGACACGGCACAACCTACATGGACATGACAAGCTTGAACACGCCCAAAATACAAAGAAATAAGGCTAAAGTGCAGGAAATGTTTGGGAACGCTCAAATACGCCGCTACACACACAGGTAGTGATAAGTCTCTGGCCATCATTTCCATTTTACCATCATAACATAACACAACACGATACAAAATCCGCTTTTCCTACCTTGACCCAACACAACCTACTTCCATCTCTTACTCCCCTCTCTTGTTTTCTCTCGCTACCGTCCAATCCAATAATGGAGGAACGCACCTAAAGTACGTAGTTGGGAGTTCGCATTCCCATCAACATCAAGCATCTTTGCACCATCCCCTTCATTAATTGTATTTAATTGATAAACAAAACATACGTGATACTACATGGATATATTAATTTAATATATTTGCTTAATCATTATTCAAATTACTCATTCTCTCGTGGCCATTAGGCCCTCTTTTTTCACTTAATTTCAGCTTATTTTAATTCAGTTCAATTTAATTCTATTTATTTTAGTTCAATTCATTTTTTCATAAAGACTCTTACTTTAATTTAATTCCATCCATTTCAGTTCAGTTCAATTTAGCTACCTTATATTCATTTTTAGTTCAATTCAACTCTTTTTGCCGAAAAAGAACATAATCTTAATATTACCCATAATACTTCCATAATGTGATGGTCATTTTATTTGTCAAAAAAATATTCTTGTTCCTTTGTTTCAAGTAAAGTTCCAATCTTTCTCCTTATTTTTCTCCACTCTTTTTGAGATCCACAATTCAAAAAAAGAAAAATGGGAATTTCCCAATGTAATTACACTGACTCAAGAATAAACCCACTTGAACAAAATCATTCTTCATCAATTCTTTTAAAAACCCATCTAAATTATCCTTCATTCATGTCTAATTATCATCTTAATCACAATGTAAATGATGATCATGATCATGAAGATGATGAATGCAATTACAATGAGTTAAAGTTCAAATCTTTATTAATGAAAATGATTTGGGATTTTGGTTTTGGTTGTTTTGTGCCATTTAATGAACAAAACAAGTACAAAAATGGGAAAAATTACATGAAAAACAACAGTTTAGAAGATGATAATAGTAATAATAAAGCATGGTTACTTGCAGAATCAGGTGGAGATTTGGCAAACTGTGAACCAAACACAGTTCATTCATCATTTAGGTTTAGTATTTATTCACAAGTTGAGCTTGATTCCATGAAAGTTCCTTCTTCAACAGTTTTAATGGTGAATTTAGATAATATTAGTACGAATATGAGTGATTCTAATTTAAAAGAGATGAAATGGTGTAGAATTGACTCACTTGAGAAGAGTATTTCTCCTGTTGCTTCCTTTTTGATTAGGTTTAGTTTTACTGAAATTCTTTCTGCTACCAGAAACTTTTCTCCAGGTACTTCAATTCATTGTTTCCTCTCTTTAGTTTTCTTTTTTTTTTTTTTTTTTTTTTTTGTGTCGGTTATAGGGTGTTTTTTTGTTACAATTATGTAAATTTTTGTTATTTGATTCTAAATTGTGACGGAATAAGTAAAAATGACTCATTAAATTGGTTGCGCTTCTCTATACTGTGGAGTAGTATTCATTTGGTGCAAAACTCGACGTAATATATCATTAGCGAGACCTGGTACCTCTGTGACTATGTTACCCCGACACAAAACTAAGCCTGAAATAATCATATCTGACACTTTGACAGCGTGTTGTGTCCGACACTTGCAGTCAAGTCGGAGTCACATAGCATGGTATTATGGTCTTGAATCTTGATTGTTATAATCTTAATTGTGTGAAAGTGGAGTCATAATTAACTTTCTGTGTTTTCAAGTTCAATTTTTTCTTAATCTCTGTTTTAGTACTTTGCTACTTTTGTATGCTCCTTAATCATGCATGTTAAACTTTTTATTTTTTTTCTGATTAAATTTTAGGTCATGTAGGATACTAAAAATGGTTGTTACTGTAAGAAAAAAGTGGATTAATTATAAGTTGATGTTTCTGAAAATGTATAGGTAGATTGCTAGGCCGCGGAGCATTGAGTTATGTATATAGAGGTCGAGTTGGACTTTTAAGAACATCGGTTGCAATAAAGAGGTTGGATAAGGAGGATAACGAAACTCCCAAGGCATTTTGTAGAGAATTGATGATTGCAAGTTACCTTCAACACCCAAACATTGTCCCTCTTTTGGGATTTTGTATCGATCCAGAGGAAGGCTTGTTCTTGGTTTACAAATATGTTTCTAGCGGAAGCCTTGAGCACCATTTACACGGTAAGGATTATTCGTAAACCCTAATATTTTCAATAATACGAAGTATATAATTATGAGAAAAATGTAGTTTTGACTTTACCAGCTAAGCTAGATAACATAAATGTGTAGGGAAGAAGAAAGGTGTGAAGGGTTTTGCATCACTTTCATGGTCGATTAGGTACAAGGTTGCTATAGGAATCGCTGAGGCGATTGCATATCTACACAATGGAACGGATAGATGCATCGTCCATAGAGACATAAAACCCTCCAATATTCTCTTATCCTCCAAGAAAAGGCCAAAGGTGAACTAGTTGTTGTTTTCTTCAGGGTTTTGTTCTTGATTTAATGTTATTGTGCGAGGTCTAAACTAGTTTGGTTGCTTATACAGTTGTGTGATTTTGGATTAGCAACTTGGACTCCGGCACCATCAATTCCCTTTCTTTGCAAAACTGTGAAAGGAACATTTGGGTAAGACTACAAGAAAAGACTATCTATTGTTCTGAATTGTAAAATTAATCAAACTTATCACTTACTTCAAGTTAAGAAATGATTTATCATTTCTACAGACGGAATGAAACGTGATACAACTGGTTTCACGTTCAAACCCGCCTCATATAAGTTTTTTGTGCCTTACCGAGGTTGCTAATTGACATAAAATAACAAATGCAGATACTTAGCTCCTGAGTATTTCCAACATGGGAAGGTATCTGATAAGACGGACGTCTATGCCTTCGGTGTAGTCCTTCTAGAGCTAATAACAGGCCAAAAGCCGATTGAATCGTCAAGACCAATGGGACAGGAGAACTTGGTCCAATGGGTATGTTGCTGTAGTTATTTAATCAATGGTAGTTTACTAGTTTCTGGATTTTAATCAAGTGGTCCTATCATATACACTGATACTAGTCTTACGTACACTTCACCATCTAATTTGGTGAAGACATGATGTTGTATTAAGTCATTTATTTAACCTTAGTACAATGATTAATGATTACTCCCTCCATCCCCGTCAATTTAATGTATGGGTCAGTTGGGTGACCCATAAAGCCGTTATATTTGGATTATTGTGTTTAAGTACGGGTTGGGCTGGATCACTCGAGTCGAGTCAGTTTTGCCAGGTCTAGAGAAAAAGTCATTTTGGATAAAGATGGGGTTGTATTGACAAAGGTGATGTTGTGACAGGCAAAGCCTCTCTTGGACAAAGGTGATACTGGAATTAATACATTAATTGATCCGCGAGCCAAAGTCACTCCGAAAAGCTCAACACTAATTACTCAGATGGCTAAGGCTGCTTCGGCCTGTATAAATGGTGATGAATCTTGTCGGCCAAGCATTATCGAAGCCATCACTTTATTGAGGGGAGAAACTTGGGCTATCAAGAGCAAAGGCAAGCCTAGTTTTAGTCGAAATGGAAGTGCTCATCATGTACTACAACGAACAACAAGCGATATGAAGAATCATTTGGCTCTGGCTATGCTAGGAGTTTCAGAGTGGGATGACGATGATTTTGCGTATGGTCGATGACAATCAGTAATCAGTATGTCGACTTTTTGTGTGTTGGTTTTTCTATCTTTGCCTTATTTGTCTTCGTCGTTTCAAGCTTAGCAAAGAGACGGATTGTATAGAAATCGAACTCGGAATGATGAAAAAATTAATGTGGAAAATGTGTAGTAATTTCGTCTGGTTTAGTACTTATGTAGAGGCAAACACAAATTTCAGAGCTGATTCTCGAGCACTGTGAACGCAAGTTCAAATCAGCTCGTTTAAACTCGAAGCAGGCTCATGCATTTTGCGGAATAGATAAGAAATAGTTAACCAAAGGATCATTCTTTCTAAAACAAACAAGAACCAAAGGGCGATATATGCAAAATGTAATGATTGTGATTTGTAATTTTCATAAAAACAGAGCAAATGGTAACTTCCTAGAATATCTTAGCAACATCTCTAATCAAACCGCGGTTGGCTTGGGCAAAAGCGGTGAATTCTTCGAATGAAATGAACTCATCGCCATCAGTATCAAGCTCCGCCATCATCCGCATAACATCCTCAGGAGTGACTGATGCAAGTGTCTTTAGGGCATCTCCCAGCTCAGTGGACGATATTTTGCCATCACCATTGGTGTCGAACTTCTTGAAAATTTTCTCCCGGTCGGCAATATCTTGAGGTGTGTCCTCATCAGCCATAATGGCAGTTACTTGCAGAGCCAAAAAAAGAAATGCACAAATGTGAAAAATTGGTGTAGTTTTGGATTAATGCAAGTATGATTGTGCATAACCAGGTTAAAGGGAATAAATAGAAGTTGTTTCCTATATTTAGAGGGTCTCAGGATTGATTTAAGCTCTTTTACAGCTGCCAAAAAAAAAAGGATTGATTAAGCTTAATTATCGGATTACCTTAGAGTTAAAATTTCAGCAAAAATTACTAAATATAGGTTTGATCTCAAATAGAGAGGCCAATAATCCTAAACTTAGAGCTAATTTTTCTAAGCAAATACAAGGATAATTATAATTATAATTCTTAATAATAAAGGTTATTTATATTTTATACAGACTATATTTATTGAGATGACGTAAGTCGCCTTACCCATGTATTGCAACAAATTATCTATTGTTTTTTGAATGATACATATTGAAAATTGCATTGAGAAGTGCTGTGTCTCAGCAAATTGACCTTGTAATCTAAATATTATTGAAGAATTCTAAAGCTACCAAAAACAGAAAATTAAAGCCTTTTTAGTTTTGTAGTTTTTGAAAACAAAAGAGTAAGGAAATACTTGTACAGTTGTACGTAGCATCTTTCTACAGCTGCCCAAAAAAAAAAAAAAAAAAAAAAAAAAAAAAAAAAAAAAAAAAAAAAAAAAAAAAAAGTTGTACGTTGCATTCCCTTAGTCTCATTCATTTGTTTACCTATTTTAATTTTTATGAGAAGTATTTTAATCAAAGATAAATAAATGATTGAAACGGAGGGAGTACATACAACTAGAACCGTGTTCAAGAAGGTCAAATTATGAACATGATAAACACACTCCTACTACAAGGATCATGATCAGTAAGGTTGAGCACAAATGCACAATACAAAATTTATCATAGAGCTAAATTTGATTTCTTACAACATTCATCAATAGCTCAACTGTCATACAACAATGAATCAAAACGACACAGGGCTGAATCTTAATACAACGTGGCAGCACGACCACTCTGCCACTGGCTCAACTATCATACAACAACAACAACAATGAATCAAAATGACACAGGACTGAATCTTAGTACAACGTGGCGGCAAGACCGCTCTGCCACTTACACACCACTACTCAAAATTACACATGGTTAGATCCAAAGACAGCCATACTAAAAGAGTGGAATCAAGAATATCCTAATGTCTACAGCTCTACAAGATAGGCAAGGTCCATTATTCCAATCAAAGTCAACCTTGCAAGTAACATTATTGCACATCATTGATTCATTATGGCTGAAAATTTGGGTACTTACAAATTCCATGGATCCACCAGAAGCCTAAGCTACAGTTTTCAGCATTGCATTCTGTACTGCTATTTTAGTAGGCAAGGCAGGAATTGCACCTCTCTCTGTGACGGTTATCGCACCGCAGGCGTTGGCGAACTCAAGTGCAACTCTTAATCCATCCTCATTCTGAAGAACATGATTTAGACGTGACAAGTATCAATAAGCATGCTGCTATATAATATGTCGTTGATCAATTATAGTAATGCTCGAACCATTTTGGGCCATAATCAATTTCATGGAAATTATTAAAATTTTGAGAAATAGTAGTAAGGGCGGTTTTAGGAAGTGTATTGTAGCAAATGGTGTGAAAAGTTAAATTAGAAGCAAGGAGTGGACGGTTAAGGGTTAAAGAGAAAGAGACGAAAAAGCTAGAATTACTCGTTCACACTTGACACTCGGTCAATAACGGAAATATATATATTTTGGCCAGGATATCGATTTTAGTAGTGTTGAACAACAAAAAAACAGTTGAAAGCGACACTCACACAAAAAAGCCTAAAATATTTTTTATAAGAGAGCGTCCACAACAACAACAAAAAAACTTGCAAATACAACTTTCGAGTCAAAGGGTACCTTAATCAAGTCAATATCGGCAGCTAGTTGGAATAGAATTCCAGCAACAAAGGCATCACCAGCACCAGTCGTGTCCACTGCATCTACTTTAACACCTCCAACCCTCCCACTGAATTCCTGCAAATATATTAAATTTGAAAATGTGTTCTAATTTCTTCTTTGTTTGTTTTTCCGTTATCACAACTGCAAAATGAACAGCTCAGGAGATTCTGCTAAGTTGCAGACACCCGTGAGACTGAGTGATTAGAAGGGGAGTCTAACTCTAAGAATATGGAAACCACAACCTTTAACTTCCAAATCCAAATCCTGAGTTGATCACTTTTTATTGAAGAGGACTTTCCGCTTCCCTTGGAGCCAATCATTCACTAACTTTAGTTTTTATGGTCTCTTTATTGTAAATAGCGGTCATTTCATGCAATTCTCAATATAATTTTCATAATGGGTCACTTTGGAACAACATCAACCCTAAAGACAAGGTTGCCCACATCTGAGTATCTGACCACCTATCCCAGATTTTCAAGAGGCAGTAAGCCGCAGGCTAAGGTAATGTGATATAAATTAAAGAGAGTGCACTAGAGCATTAGAAAACTATAGAAGAGGAAAAAAATTGTCCTATAGAGTGTAGGCTTAGAGGCCTCACCTTCGTATAATATCTGCAGCCCTCTGATCCCTCAGTCACAAGCAACAACTTGAGGTTTGGATGGAACAATTTACGCACAACGTTATCATCATAGGGATCTTCTCCTTGTGTCAAAAAGGAAATTTCATCTTCACTAACCTACGTCCACGTGAACTGTCAGTCTCAGCTTTCCACAATCCATATCATCCTTATTTGGCCGATTTGCATATTACTACCTATTAAAGTCAATTATTTTTAAATTACTACCTAATATAACTAATTATGCAACTTACTATCTACAACACTACAACTAACTTCATCCTACTACTAGATTGACGGAAAATGGGACTAAGTAACATTTTAGTCACCTAAGCATACTACCTTTAATGTCTAATGACTATTATGCCCTTATTATACCACCCTTACATTAACTCATTCTAACTCTCACCCTCATCATTTTAACTTAAATTGCCCAAATTTAGTATCTTTTTACCTTCTCCATCAAAGCCCTCTAGCTTGCACCATTGCTGACCCATCTTTCGTCTTTAATTCATCTTCAATTTCCTTATTTTTTATGTTGTTTATTTTTCGTATTTCTTAATTTGATACCATAATTTCATAGTGAGTATGCATATTTGTAAAATTTGGGGGGTTTTTGTGTGTTCCATAATTTCAATTGGAAAATTGGGGTTTTTTTCATACTAGATGTAGATTAATCACCTTTATTTCGTCTTTAATTATCGAAAATATTGTAGATTAATTCTTAATTTCGTTTTTAATTCTTGAAAATTGGGTCTTTAATTCTTAATTTGATTTTAAGAAAGTGGAAGTATATAAAAAGAGACTAAGCGAGATTGAGAGGAGAGAATGTGAAAGAGATATAAAGCTCAAATTACCCAGTTCAATTGAAGATGAAATGAAGAAGATGAAATGAAGGAGATGAATGAGAAAGTAAGGGGATTGATAATAAGAGAAGAGGAGTTGAATTAGAAAGGGCAGATTTGGTATAAATTATGTTTTGAAATAAAAGAGGAGGAAGTATGGCTGACTCAGGCCATTTTTTGAGGATTAGTCCCAATTTCCGGCAAGCAGGTAGTAAGATTAGTGTTATTGCAACTTTGCGGGTAGTAACTCGAATAATTAAGTATATATGGTAGTAAAATACAAATTTCTGACTATATTAGGTAGTAATTTGTCATTTATCCTTATTTTTAATATAGATTTTTTTTTGGTAATACGATAAAGGAAACATAACCAGGCAAACTTAAACTGGCCTCCTACCTTGATGATATCAGCCGTATCCCAAATGCTAAGTATCCCTTCTCGGGCGCTCTCAGCAGTTGACCATAATGGAAGCCTTAAGTTAGGATCATAGGAGAGAAGAACACCAGCATCTTTTGCGGCTTTAGTAGCAGCAATATGAGCTGACTTGCATGGTTCAGTGATCAAGCTTATAGACCCATAATGAAATATCTTAGCCTATCAAAACAATTAAACAAAATTAATATATATTCTTCTTTCTATATTAAATTTTTCACATCAAATTGCATGAATCGCTATACAATCAGACGTATGGATTGATTCAGTTAGTCACATATAAAATAATAACTCATGGGCCTCAGGTTCAAACCCTTGCGAGAATCCGGGAACAATTAGTCTGAATTATGTCTTCTTGAGTCAAAGACTGTCATCTTCATGAAAAAAAGTCTGCTTAATTTTGTGTACTTGGTTTGCACACTGCCACGTATTCTCAGTCATTTTTCGTTTTATTTTTATTAGCTTCGCACTTACTTTCTGAAAGAAGCAAGGGACAGAAAGTACCTTGGTGATGAGATCAAAATCAAGCTCAGATTCCTGAAGCAGCATGTCAGCACTGGGATTACGGTAAAACATGAATTCTCGTTCCCCATCTTTCCTTAATGTCACAAAAGCTAAAGCTGTACGAGCACCAGGATCAAACCGCATTCCATCACTGTTCACGTTATTTTCCTTCAAAATGTCAGCAAGCATGTAGCCAAACTCATCTTCACCAACCTGAATGTGTAGGTGGAAGAATGCATAAGCAATGGGTAACGAAAAAATGTTTTAGGACAAAACTACTTCATTCACCATGTTTTTCAAGTTATAGCCATAGGTTAAAGGAGGTACAAAATCCTCTCACATGGAAGTATTTATGATGAATTCCACAGGCTTCAAAAGCAGAGCTCTCATGAGTGTGAAACACCCCCCACATTTCCACCCAGTCATTACAGACTTAAAGTAGAAAACCGCCCCAAAGAGTAGGGTACCAAAGGGTAGTTTGATAAACGCCAGGAACCGAAGTGATATTAGCTCATATATCAAGGCACCAAAATCAAAATTTCCTTTCAGAAATGAGGGGCTGACACAACCTATAATGGCAAACTTGTTACCTTGCCAATGAATGCTGATGACCCTCCAAGACGAGCGATTCCCACAGCAACATTGGCTGGAGCACCACCAGGAGCCTTTTTAAATGCCGGTGCTTCAGCTAATGAAAGCCCACTGATGGTCGGGACAAAGTCAATAAGCATTTCCCCGAAGCAAACAACAAGTGAATCTTGTGCCTCTAATGGGCCATTGTTACCAGGTTGTGCTCTAGCTACACAAGAGTTAAGAGTAAACAGAGCTGTCAGCATCTCAAATAACAATAACCTTGCATTTCATTGTGAAAAAGGCTTGGGGATTCAAGGTTTCATAGCTTAATTTAATGTAACAAATCGAAATCCCACCCCCAAAAACTTAAGGCTACACCACTTCTACTTTAAAATCTTTATGATCTCACACCGCCACTAGGCACTAGCCATAACAACAAAGTCCTAGTTTCAGAATAATTTGGAGACAGCTATATTATGATCACAAGTCTACATTGTTTAATTTAAATTTGAGGGTACTTTACTAAATTAGCACAATAATGTAAAATGGTTAACTAAATCATCTATGCTCTATGTTTACTTAATCTTCATATGGGAAAGTCTTGATTTTATGAAACAATTTTTATCACGTTGATCAGAAACAACCTCTTTGTATTATTAATGTAAGGGAAAAGGCTACCTACATCTCACCCCCTCCCTTATTTAGCTTATGAAACTAGCATTCAAAACCATAGACACAAACTAACGATGCTTCGCGTTTCAATGTTTCAAACATAATAATCTGGGTATGGTTTAATTGGAATCTACATGATCACACTATGAAATGATCAAAACGCAGCACTAGTATCAAACTCACATTGAACCCATGACTGCCTTTAAAACCCGTCAGCATCAAAAGCGCCTTTGTGTCTGGCGACGATCTCGCCTAATTAATAAGGATCACTTTACTTTACTTTATTAACCAAATGAGCATATAACTCAAAAGGTACGGTAGTGAATCACAAAAAAGTCCACCTAAATTTCACGCCATCTCTACATTTTTCCACCATAAAGAGTAAAGACTACAACGACCAATAACCACCTTTTAAAATCACGGGTAATCTCTAAAATAGATAAAAAGATAATGTTCCAGATTACAATCAATAAAGTTTTTAAAATCATCCAAATTCCAATAAAGTTTTTATCCTTTTTACCTGCATTTTTTGCTTAGCTAACTTCACCTGAATTCAATTCTCATATGAGATCGTCTCATGATAATATTATCACAGTAGGATAACAAACAAGCAAATATATACAGTATATGAAGAGGAAGAACCGAGTACCTTTCAAAACATGCCGTCGGAAGGAATGGACCGGTGAACTGGCGGCGGGTCGCCGTAAAAACAAGGTGGGCCCGGAAATTTGGTTAGTGGGACAATCAAGCTTAGAAGATAAGGATATAAATTGAAATGGGCATGTAGTTAAAGCCATTTATTTATTTAATTGATCAATCTAATTGAACTTATAAAAAAAAACTATGATTATGGATTATTAAGCAAAGTTTAGTTGATTGACCAAAATTTGTAAAAGGGTATTGTAAGATTGATGAGTTAGAGGTAGTAGAAGTTCGAGTGTTGACTTAATAGTGTTTTTGTGAAATGAGAATGATGAAGAGAGAGAGGAGATTTTTGGAGGTATCCACCTGTGACTTGACTGTGGTGGGAGCTACTAAAAATCTACAATTATGGCTTATATTTTCTTGGGTACCCTATTTTCTTCATCTTTTTTATACTTTTCATTTTTCGAAAAATGTACGCGGTGCTTTGTCTTTGAGGTTTGATATTTTGCGCAAAATATTCAAACTTTTGATCTGGAAAATTTTAAGAAGTCATAACTAGTGTTTACGAGTTCAGAAAGTGGGTAATTGTATAAAATGCAAATGAATACTAAGAAGTATTTTAGAAATAACAAAATAGTGAAAAACTGACAGGAATAGGTCGTATCCTAAATTAAATATAATTTCAAAAGAAGACTAAAGAATATAGATAGTGAAGTCAAGGGTTGAATACTTGAATCACAAATAAACGTGATAAATTGCTTATTATCCATGAGTTATGAGTAGATTAAATATTATTTAGTCGTTGATTGATTGGGTTGATTGATATTAACTAAAACGAAATCAAATATATATATATATATATATAGAAGTAGGATCATATGAGTTTGGTTTTTTTGGTGAGTTACCCCTCTGAATCTAGACCATTGATCTAATCTAAGATGGATGGCTAAGATTAAATCTTACTCAACCTATAAAAACCCACTTTTCTCTCAATCTCCCTCATTATTAGAAAAAATCACTCTCTCTCCTCTTTCTCCCCCTAAAAAGCCAGAAATAAAAAAAAAAAAAAAAAAAAATGAACGACGACATGTTCAACTGTGTCAAATTCAATCTTCATCAAATTTCTTCAAATTGCAGGCTACAAACTCAATCTTCATCCTCAATCTTCATGATCCTCGTTCAAATTTGTCATCAATTAAGGAGATTCGTTGTCGCTTTCGCTTCATCTTAGTATTTCTCTTCAATTTTACTATATGTAAGTACTAATTTTGTTTTCTAGATCTGATTGGTGCGTTTTCATTATCGTTCTTATCTAATATCCTTTTCATTTTTGTTGATTCGTTGTATGTCCGTCTGCACTTATGTTTTGTTGTTAAATTGCTTGTTTTCTCATTATTTTCCCAATAATATATAAGGTTTTGAGTTTAATATGAGAATTTTAAACGATCTTGTGCATTTTCATGTTGTTTGTAAGTCGTTTCATAAGTTTTTTCTTATTCATTGTGTTTTTTTTGTATCTTTGATAATTTTTAGGGTTTTTGATTTAGATGTGTTACCACCACGAACTTTGTCTCATTGGTGTTAGTTATTGTATTGCTTTAACCGAATTATTGTATTATTCAAACTCAATTATTGTATTTTGGGTACATTATTATTTCTCTGAAATAACCAGTTATTGTATTGTGTTGTTTGATTATTTCAATGCATTAGTTGGATTATTGTATTTCATTTTGCTTAGTTACTTCATTCTGACAAAATATGATTTTATTTCTCTAAAAGATCCAATTATTTTAGAGTGTTTTTATGGTTATTTCAATACTTATGGGTCGTTATTGTATTTGATTTGCATAGTAATTTTCAACTTACGCCCTTCTTTGTTTTTATTTCTTTCAATGAGCTTTCACTTTTTCCTAGTTCAACCCTCATTGACTAGACATGGTTCTCATTGGGATGAATGGGGAAAAGACACCATCAAGACAACTTCTTGTTAATGTTTAACTTCAGGGATGAAGTATGAGACAAAGTACACAAGTTCAACACGTAAGTTGAGTTTTTTTGGTACATTATTATTTCTCTGAAATAACCAGTTATTGTATTGTGTTGTTTGATTATTTCAATGCATTAGTTGGATTATTGTATTTCATTTTGCTTAGTTACTTCATTCTGACAAAATATGCTTTTATTTCTCTAAAAGATCCAATTATTTTAGACTGTTTTTATGGTTATTTCAATACTTATGGGTCGTTATTGTATTTGATTTGCATAGTAATTTTCAACTCACGCCCTTCTTTGTTTTTATTTCTTTCAAATGAGCTTTCACTTTTGCTAGTTCAACCCTCATCGACTAGACATGGTTCTCATTGGGATGAATGGGGAAAAGACACCATCAAGACAACTTCTTGTTAATGTTTAACTTGGGGATGAAGTATGAGACAAAGTACACAAGTTCAATCATGGCCGATTATTGTAAAGTTCAATCACGATTATTGTAAAGTTCAGTCACGGTTATTGTAATAATTTACGGAAATTATTATACGACGCTGATGTAATTACTCTATTTTTATGTTGTAAAAAAGTGTTGCTTATGTCAAATTCAGATTGCAATTCATCTTCTTCCGCTTTTTATCATCCAACTTCTTATTCATCTTCCTCGCCTTCTTCTTCTAAAGCACGCTCAACAAATCGGGAATGGCTATATTAACTCGACGATACAATAACGGTGTTTTAATAATACAATAACTGGGTTAAAGTAATACAATAATTGAGATGTAATGTTACAACAATCGCATATGAATGTTTGAATATTTTTGAGTTTTACAATAACACAATTTATTCATTATAATAATTGAGTTTCTACATTACAATAACTATAATTACCTCGATTTATACAAAGACAATATCCGAGTTTCTACATTACAATAATTACATATATCGAGTTTTACATTACAATAATCGAGTTTGTACATTACAATAACCGAGTTTGTACATTACAATAACTGAGGTTCTGAATTTGAATAACTATTAAATAACCACGTTTCTTCATTACAATAACGGAGTTTCTAAACAACTGGGTTAACTATTAAATGACCAAATATATACATCGATTATTCCACTGAACGTATGTCCGTGTTCAACGTGATTCAACCTGTAAATCACCAAAAATAATGAATTATTTCATTGAATATATTATATACATCCAAGAAGTAACTCGACGATACAATAAGCGTGTTTTAATAATACAATAATCTGGGTTAAAGTAATACAATAATTGAGATGTAATGTTACAACAATCGCATATGAATGTTTGAATATTTTTGAGTTTTACAATAACACAATTTATTCATTACAATAATTGAGTTTCTACATTACAATAACTATAATTACGATTTATACAAGATAAATATCCGAGTTTCTACATTACAATAATTACATATATCGAGTTTTACATTACAATAATCGACTTTATTCATTACAATAACCGAGTTTCTACATTAAAATAACTACAAATACCAGAGTTTCTTCATTACCATAATTGAGTTTATACGTTACAATAATCGAGTTTCTACATTACAATAATCGAGTTTCTACATTACAATAATCGAAGTTTTCGCATTTGAATAACTATTAAATAACCACGTTTCTTCATTACAATAACCGAGTTTCTACATTCAACTAGACATTTTAACATACAGTTGGTGTGCTAAGCTAGATTACCGACAATTTTTCAAGATTATGATAATAATCACCAATCAAATGCCATCGGTCTGATAGACAAGCATACTAACGGAATAGCAATTGAAATAACTAGCAAAATAACATATATTGACTTATATAATCTACGCTTACCTTCGTTTTGTCGATTCGCGCAAAGGTTTCGCAAGTTTTGGCGAAAATTGACGATTGAAGAGTGTATCAATCAAATTGAACGAATATGATGAATTAATTTTGTGTTTTTGACTTGAATTACTCAAGTTTTTATGAAGATTTGATTGAATAACGTCTTGAAATTGAAGAAAATAGGAAAAAGGAGAGAAAGAATGAAGAAATTAGGGAAACAAGATAGAATATGAAGAAGATGAAGAATACAGGAGACCTAATTTTGTGATGCGTCGATTATTTTCGTAGATTAGGATTTTTTGGGTTTAATCTCACCCTTGATCTTGTTAGATCCAATGGTATATAAATGCGGGGTAACTCACGAAAAATGGCAAACTCACTAGGATCTTAGGATCTTGCCTCTATATATATATATATATATATATATATATATATATATATATATATATATATATATATATATATATATATATATATATATATATATAAACCAATTTTGGGGAATCCGATTCACAATGAATACCAATTATGGGATTTGTAGTCGATTAACTAACATAGATTAACTACCTAAAATTATATGTCATGTCGATACAATATAGCCTTTAGATTGGTGCTTAGTATGCATGTGGTCACTATAATAATTAATTAACCATGGCCAACAATTGATCAATCATATTGATAAACACTAAGCAAGCGATAGCCTATCTAAGAAATAAACAAAATATTACCCCGAATTATTATTCATCGATTCCCTTTAACCCTATATGAAAAATTAGTTATGCATAACGGTATAAAGAACGAAGAATATAATTAAAGAAGACATAGTTAAATAACAAGAATGAATAACGAAAGGAAATTGATTACCAACAACTGAAAGCTTAAAGAACTGATTGCAAAGTATGAAGAATAGCAAAAGTACTTTGGGGTTCTTAAGAATAGTGCATCAAACGAAATTAGGCAGAATGTGGAATTGTTTAACCTAATACTATGCTTAAAGTTTTAATACATCGTAATTTATTAGCTAGTAACCGGAGGGTGGAGGGTGGCTCGATCGAGTTCAATCCAACTCGGTCGAGTAAGTGCATCAGGTGCTTCTCTTCAGCACCTTCCTTCTCCCTATTGGGTCCCTTATTTCCTTGCACATATGCATACCAGAAAAATGGGAAAATAAAGTGGGAGAAACGTTATTTCACAAAACACGATGCATTTGACACAAATGAACTCAATTGACGATATAAAATGCATTGTTAAGGGGTATAAATCGCATATAAAATGTACTTATCAAATTCTCCAAGACCAAACATTTGCTTGTCGTCTTGTCCCCAAGCAAACTAACTAGATATAACATACAAGAAAGCACACATAGCGGGTGAATGAGCTCAGAGCTAATCGAACATGCACACACACAAATCTCATAACAACTTACATCTATTACACACATGAAAAATAGGAAAACGCAACTCGAATTCTAAGATGTAACAAATATGACGCATATTGACTCTTTTTTTTTTACCTTGCAATACCACATATGACAGATTTTCTCACGTTTTCGCTCATCGCTCATTTAAGCACGTGTTGGGTATATGTAAAGATAGAAAGAATTAAGACTCTCACCTACTTGACTCATGGAATGCACATGCAATCTAATGTGAAATCTACCTCCATAATCAACAAAGCATATCCACCAAACAATGACCATTGTACATGCAAATGACTTAACAGTAGCTTAGGAATTATGGGTAAAAGGTGGTTGCGTAAAGCACGTTAGGCTAATGAAGGCTAAGTCGGTAGTCACAAAGCAAATCCACATCAATGACAAAACTATAATCCCAAAACCAACTAGAAAAATGATCTTAACCTTTGACAACTCATAAGGGAAAACAATGCCCCTTAAAATTCTGTATTAGACTCTAATAAAATTGTTTTTTTTACCGTCTAGCAAGAAGTGGTGCTTTTTATTTATACAATTCTTTTCTTTCTTTTTTCACTTCGGCTTTTTCATTCATTCTTTTCATTACAAACCAAGACGGTAATTACAAAATTGGATGATAATAACTAAGGGTCAAAAGAGAGAGCAATCATAAAATCGAACTTAGACAATTCCATATTACAAACATGTATGCCTATTAAATTCGACCCGACCCGCCTGACCCGTTTTTCTAGGGTCAAGACCCGAAAAATCTAGACCCACAACCGTTCGACTCGAATCCGAGATGACCCGTTAACTAGGGTCAAAGACCCGGCCTGAACGGGTAACCCGCTGGCTCAGAGATAAATCAAGAATTTTATTAAAGTATTAATATTTATATATTTTATTTGAAATAATAATTAAAAAATAATTAGTTTTTGTACTTTAAATTAAAAATATAAATAAAAACCCAATATTATAATTAGAAAATAATTAGTTTTTGTACTTTAATTTGTGCGATCTTTAATAATATAAAATAATTATTCGAATAACTTGATTTCTATAATCGTGTCAATATATTTAATGTAACCATATAACTTGATTAAAATATAGCTCAATGAGCTACTCCACCCATTTTCAAATGATTTTGAGATATAACCTCATTTGACATGCGAAAATGACACTTTCTCCCTCTGGATGAGCGCAACAATCTACATAATAAAAAAAACTATAAAAATTTTGATCATGGACATGAATACAATTTCCTAACGGAAAAATGACTCAACAGTCTATCAAAAACCAACGGATCTTATTAGAAAGTCCAATTTTTTTTTTTTTTTTTTTGGCAACTGGTAAAAAAGATTCCTAGGCCACTGTCATGGCACGCCTTGCTAACTGGTCCGCCGCAGCATTTCTTTCCCTACAAACATAACTAAAGCATAAACAATGAAAGTTAGCCGAAAGTTAGAAAGTCCAATTGAACATCGGAATGTCGACCTATTTACCAAGCCAAAAAAGAGCTCACGTATTACGTCAGTAATGTTAATGAATACCATATCTTTTATGTCCAGACTCTCTAAAGTTTAAAGCATTCTTCTCGTGTACGGATAGAACAAAATGGACGTAAAGCTATTACGTAAATTGCAAAAGAATTGGGTTATGGCCTTATTGTCCATGGTTAACTCGTGTTTTACTTCATTTTCCCTCATTTTAATAGATGTCCATGCTATGACTCAAATTGTAAACTAAATTTCACAATTTGTTTATTGATTTAGTCGACAAGCTGATTTTAATTAATGCTCACCACTTGTCCACACTTGTCCATTTGTGTACTTCCATAGCCTTCACATTATTTATATCTAATTTAATGTTAATGTTAGTCCATCTGTCTAGGTCAATAGCTTACCTATTTTATTTTGAAATGTCTCAGTCGTTTATTTACATTTTTATTTTAAGAATGTCTTTAATGTGTAACTTAATCCTTCACATTCAATTTGGTCTACTTGTCATCCACTAATCGGTCCACTCCTCTTTACTTGGTGTTTGTGCCAAAATCAAAGGTAAACAAATGACCGGAACGGAGGGAGTAGCTTTTATTATATACAGAATATGCAGAGTGGCGGACGAATATGCAGAATACAGAATTTTATATCGTATACACTTTCTTACCACCTACAAGTCATTTACTATTACACAAATTCTCCCTTATGACGGAGGGTATCCGTCACAAACTTGTGACAGGTACCATATCGTCTCACAAAAAACCCATAAGGGTGCGAGAAGGAGCACATGGGGTGGGTGCCCACCTTGTCCTCTCTACCCATTTCCACTCACATAATACCCGTCGCAATATCCGACCCGTCACAAGGGAGACCTACTGTTACTATTATTATCATCCATGTTTTCTATCGCAATTTATTTCACTCATGAAAAGTCAATGGGAAATATAGCAAATCACCCTCATAAGTTTGATACTATGTGCATTAAAGTCCCTTAATTTATAAATGTAGCAAATCAACCCCATAAGTTTCTCTTGATGTGTAATTAACCACATATCTTACTTTTAAGAGTAAAATTTGCTAATTAAATATTTTACTATTATTGAAAATCAAAATTATTGATTAGATTTTAATCCAAAAATTGTTGTTTATAAAAAAACATGTTCAAATTTTTTATTTTATTTTAACGAAAAATGTTCCTAATATGAGAATTGTTAGTGATGTTACAATGAAAAGTTATATAACCAAATTTTTGTTTATACTAAAATTGGTTCGCATTTTTCGTTGAATATGTAAATATTTTATTTAATTATTTAAGAAATACATTTATAATAGTTTTTATAATAGAAAACAATAGGTTTTAGTTAAAAAAATGGTAAAAAACTTGATTTGTGCTTCATTGCACATTTTTGAAAAGTTATGGGCTAATTTGTTACAAGTGAAACTTAAGAGACTGATTTGTACATATTTCATAAGTTATGGGGGTAATTTGCCACATTCCAGGAAAATCAATAAAATAATGAATCTTAAATAATTATTCAAAACATATCAGATCTTTTTATTGGTATAAGATAAAGCTTTATTGATCAAACAACATATTAGGGCTCTGTTTGGCAAAACTACTACGAAAAGGAATTTGAAAACGAAAAGGTAATTTAAAACTGAAAAAGCTAATGAAACTCGAAAAGGTAATCGATAAGGTAGCTGAAAATTAGGAGCTGATAAGGTAACTGATTAAATAAAAATGTGTTTGGCAAACTAGCTGAAAAGGTAGATGATTTTGGTAAAATGACGTAAAAGGATATGAAAATTATTTAATATTATAGAATAAAAGGGTAAAAAATGAAAAATAAGTCCTTTCAGGTACCTGATTTCTCAAATGCTACCTGGGGTAGCATTTCATTTCAGGTACCTTATTTGACCAAATAAGCTACTTACCAAACAATTGCAAAAAAATCAGGTAGCTGAAATTTTGGTCAAATAAGCTACTTTGGTCAAATAAGCTACCTGAAGTGTCGTGCCAAACGGAGCCTAGATCTGATAACGTATATTTTGTGATGATACAAAATTGCTAAAAAATTCCTAGAAGAACTCTGGTAATCGAGAGGTGTACAGTTTTAAAATCTTTAATCTATGCTATGTTTGAGAACCTTGAATTGGAATTGAATTTCGGAATTGAGATATTTCAAGTGTTTGGGAACCCCTAGAATTTTGAATTGGAATTGACTCAATTCTTTATCAATTCCAAGCTAGTTAAAATTTGGGGTTCTCAAATACCTACCATATGGTAGTCATTTCAATTTCATCACTTCTTACGTTTTATTTTGTGACGAAAATTTCATCAAAATATTTTTATTTATGATATTTTTTCCGATCGCAAATATTTTTCGAGACAATATTTAATTTTTTCAAATATAAAATATCCAATGACCTCGACCCATATCCGTCTCGCCCAAGTTCAATTCCAATTCCAATTCCATGGGTTTCCCAAATGCAATTTTGGAATTGGATTTGGAATTGAATTCAAACATTTGAATTTCTACAATTGAAATCATGAAAACGAAATTAATTCCGTGTTTCCAAACGCTACCTGAAGGAAATGATAAGAGTTGTACCGTAGTTGTTAATCTAACTAAATAACTAAAATGAAGATGGAGGGTTTTGGAGAAAACAAAAAAATAGAGCTCTTCATTTCTCCTTCAACGAAGTACCAGAAACAATTTGGAGTGTTACGCAAAAAAGGAAAAAAAACAATTTGGGGTTCATTCTGTGTCACCTTCTATTCCCTTCCTTTCTCTTCACCCGTGTTATAAATTCCCACAAATTTATTGTCATATGTCAACCAAACACTTTTTGGATAATTTACATGAATTTTCATTTCATATAATATTGAACTTCGTGTGAATCCAGCTTCCGTTTATGACAACCAACCAAACAACAAATCCAGCTTCCCATATTCCTCTTTGTTTTGCTGAACGGTCGCCTACTTATATTTAATTTTCTTTTTTTTTTGGCTCTTTTATTGTCATAAACGGTCAAGAATTTCTTTGATAAAGATAGTCTAAATATATTCGGAGAAAATTTCTCCTGCTAATAACATCATGGACATTTCTAGTTATTTTAGTCTTTTGTGTAGCTGCCCAACAAACTGAAGATTCTTACAAATTTATTAAGGGTTTTTCTGTTAATAAGTTAATTATAGAAATTTTGTTGAGAATAAATCATGAAAGGTACATGTACAAACTCACATTTACCATAATTAGTGAAATATTCTCAACAAACTTTCTCTAATTAACTTATTAACATATGCCCTAAGGGCACATGTTAGAAAATCCGATTTATTAATGAGAAATAAATTTTGAATACATACCACGCTTGACTTTTATCCTTAATTTATTATTTAAAATTGTGTCGAATGTTTTACGCTACCAATTATTTAGTTTGTCACATTACAACTCATAAACACTCGGATTAATAAAAAAGATCCCATATAGCCAATGGGAGTAACTAAACACAATTGTTTGATTTTGAGACCTTTCAGTTCGATGTCATCTATTGTAAAGGCTTGGGAGTAGGGATAGACAATGGATCGGGTTGGATCAGGTTTGGCAAGATCCAAATCCGATCCACTAATTTAGTGGATCACTGATCCATATTTAAACCCGATCCATATTCAAAATTTCAAAATCCATACCCAATTCATTATAATTTTTCTGAATCCATACCCACTCCAAATCCATACCCGATCCACCATATAATCTAAAACCCGATCCAAAACTTGATTTGTTATATAAAAAATTCATTTTATATGACAAAATTGAAATTTCAAGTACCGTAAAGCCTAATTTTTCAAAATAATTTGATTGAATCGGGTTCGGGTACGAATGGATCAGGTTTGGATTTGGTTCAGGTTTTTTAATAGTGGATTTGGATATGAGTTTTAAATAGTGGATCGGATATGGGTTATTAAGAGTTGGGTTTGGATCGAATTTTTTCCTTCAAATCGGTACGGTTTCGAATCGGTTTAGGCTATAATTATTATCCCTACTTGGGAGAGAAAGTTAGCTGAGAAATAAATTAGGGACACATACACTAGACGAACGTTAGTGCAAGAATTAATTAACACCGTATTCAATCTTCACTTTTGGGGGGAAACCACAACAAATAAACAAGCCTCATTATTTTGCCACTAAAATGTACCACATGTCCCCATTTATTTCACAACTACTTCTACTTTTATGTTTAGCTAAGAATAAAGAAATGAAATTAGCAATACTTTTCTTTAAGCATTTATAACAACTGGTTTATTGCACGAGTATATTTTTATGAATTTTGTCATAAACTAGTTTTTGAACCCGTGCACTGCACGGGTGGTAACGGAAATTATTATTAAAAGTAAAAATTTACGTATTTTTTGGATTTATTAAATTATTAAACATTAGAAAATTTGACTTTGTCTACCAATACACTTTTGATAAATTTATGTTCTCAGTTTTATTCGAAGTATTCTGCTTTTTTTTTCCTGGTCGACTTTTTAACTTATGAAAGGTGAAATCTGAAAAGTGGATCGAATATTATTGTACATTTCATAACATGTTTATTTACGCAATATTCATTTAATTTTACTCATTGTTGTACGCTTTTTTTTTCATATTACCCCAAGCGTTTATTCTACTCTCAATTCTCAACCTTCTCTCTCATTTCCTCTCTCACCCACCATCACCTGGATGTCTGGAAGTAGTGTTTGCCATCACTAACCAATTTACCTCGAGACCTACACCCTCCACTAAAGTGGTGACGACACCAAACACCCCGGACCGTGACATCCCTCTCAACCCCAATCTCAGCACATTTGCTCGTGGTTGGATATATATTATAGAATACTTAGGAAATTTTAGATAAATTATATTTATTTCTATTTCTTCTAAAATTGAATTATCAGAATAAAGTAAGATATATGTCAAGGTAACAAAATATTGTACTCTTCCGCTGTTTTCGTTAAATGACGCACTTTAATTTAGAGAAAGAATCAAAATTTATGATTAGTAGCAAACTTTACTCGATCCTATTTACCCGTTTTATCAAGGTCTATACCCGTAAATCTTAACTCGCAACCTATAGCCCTAAACAACCCAAACTCGAAAAGATTCAATAATTTGGAGTTACTCGACACAACCTATTAAATTTATTTTCAAAACAAAAAAAATGTATAAGAAGACTTAGTAAATGTTTTAAACAAAAGAAACCATACGACATTTTTGTAAGACATGATGAGATAATTAAATGAGTTATATTAGATATAAGAAAGTAATCTTAAAAAATTAATTAAAATATTACTCGCTCCATCTTCCAATTAATATTTGTCCAATCTATATTTCTTGTTATGTTCATGCCAAACACAAATTATAATACTACGTACTTTATATTAAATAAAACTATATGCCTAGATAAGGTGATAAATTTCTCGCTTCATTCATCCTTATGTTGTACTTGACCCTTATTTTTTTTTCCACCACAAAACAGTATTAACTTTTTTAAATTTCTCTCTTTTATGGTATATATATGAAATTAATACCATGGCTAGATAGACACTGTACATGCATTAAAAAGAAGTGTATTTATTGTTACATAGAAATGTTCCACGAAAAACCATCCATCTCATTTCTCAAGCTTGTGAATTTGTCTTAATACCATTGTAGTTGTAAAAATATGCCTTAATATATAAGATCCGTAATTCTGAAATTTTATAAAGTTGTTAAAAATATAATTACATTCATAACTAACAGTATAAACTTAAGTGAAGTTGTACAATATATCACGCTTACACGAAAAAATTATGTTATAAACTTACCTCTTGAAAGGGATGAATTCTCTATTCCTCTCCATTACTTTTAAACTTACCTCTTGAAAAAGATGAATTCTCTCCCCCACCTTATCAAAACACTTGACCGTGAAATCGTCTCGGAATAAATTTGGACCATTAAAAAATAATAGAAGGTAATAAAGAGAAGAAGGTAATGGAGAGGATATTTTTCACTTTTGAACCATTATTATCAAGAACAAAAATTAAAACCAACTAATCAACTGCGGAGTATCGTTGAAATGATACGGTTATTATTGAAGTATCATCTTCTCCATTGTCTGATTATAATTAGTATGACCACTCTCCATTACTCCGTATGTAAGTTGGTATTATATTCACACATTATGGATACAAACTTTTCTTATATTGAACTAATAATGAAGGCATATATTTTACACACGGTTTTTCATAATGTTATACAATTACTCGTAGTTACCAATATTAAGTGAATAAATACCAATTTGATTCAATTTGAATATTTTGCCGCGATTGTAGCTAAACTATAGGTAATTTACGCACTGGCACCTTTGTTTCCATTTTAAAACAATACGTTAACATTTTTACTGTATTTAAACGTCACATTATCCCTTAATTATAGGAAAAATATTTTTAGTTTCTATCTTTGATTCCATATAGTATATTTCAGTTAGTATATTAGTCAAAACGAATATTTTAAGTGTCATTTCCAATTCCATTTATAATGGTTGATCTACTGAAGGCTGCTTGATTTATGATTTATTTAATATATTATATATTATATTGTATTTATTTTGAATTAGTGGTAGAAGATGGCAAAAATAACGTACAATATTTATTTCCAAAACTATAAATGTTTCTTTATATTTGCTAAAGAACTTTGTTCTCTAGCCAAATCTCAATCAATTACATTCCCAGTTCAAATAGGAAATGAATACTAATACATTTTTTTATTGAAGGAATCACGACTAAAATATTTTCTTAATTTTAAAGATTGCTAATTTGCTATTAATGCTAGCTAATCTCTAACTGCGTATCAAGATTGTGGGAAATTATTAATTATTTCCAAAATTTGTTATTGTTTAAATATTTAAATTATTATGTTGATAATTAGTATTTAATAATTTATCTATTTTACTAAATAGGACATGGGGCGATGACATGTGGCAAACTGTATTGGGGATTTAAAGAATTCGATGACATGTGGCAAGTAAATGGGGTGTGACACGTGGCAATCAAAGAAGCAACCGGTTGTTGCTTTAATATAATATATGATAGTTAACATTTAAAAAGTATTAACCAAAATACTATTTCTCTTATAATGATAATAGGTTAAATCAGTGTTAAAACATGGTATAAAGTATATTAAATGCAATTTATATAAAACAATATGCATGTCATATAGAAAAATTATATCTGGCTGAGTATATTTATGAGATAATAGCTTATTTTTTTATTTTTTAGAAAGAAAATTTTAGAATGTTGTTCTTTAATTTCTTACTCCATTTACGATTAATTTAAACTTAAATTTAGTATTTAGTATTTTTGTAACAATATTGATTGTATCAGTTGATGTATTTTGTTGGTACTTTATTTTAATTGTTATTGTAATTTATTATTGTAGTAAAAATTTGGATTGAATTTTGAACAGTTGGTGCAATATTGTAATTTATTAGTAAAAACTTTTGGGCTGAATTATTTAGTTTTAAATTATTTATTATTCGTTATTATTCACTAATATTTACGTGTAGAAAACGTAACATAAACATTTACGTCTAAAAGAGTAAAACTTAAGCATAGAGGTTTTTCAGCAATTAATTCCAGATTTTTTTTCGTGGATCCTACATTTCTTTTGAAAAAAATAAAAATAGAAATATGTATGTGATGGCGTGACTTAAAGAGAATGTTTGAAATGTTTTTAGTTTTAGATAGATAAAATTATAAAAATTTTATTTATAATTTATTGATTCTCTACGAAATAATGAAGTTCTCATGAAATTAGGTAGAAGTTTCCTCTGAAATTTTATTACTCGCGAATTTGACGAATTTTTAGACCAAATAAAACCTCATTTTATCAGAGTTCTTAGAATTTCAAATTCCCCAAAGGCAACTAAACATAGGGTAACATTATACATAAAAGACCAATATTTGTGCAATGAAATTATAATTCCTTGTTTCTTCTAAAATGGTTAGTGTTTCACATTTTGAGGATTAAAGTTTCAAAACCTCACATTAAATAAAGAGCAAAATATAAATAAGTATAATATGAAACATTTTTTTCAAAAATAATTTTATTAGTAATTGCTTTAACAATTAGTCTTGTTATAGACGGATATATCCGTCTATTGCTATAAACGGGTCAAATATAATAAAAGTGGTGACTTTTTTGCCCCTATCACCCCACTTATTGTTTGTGCTATTAGGAAAGTGGTATTGTATTTAACCCGTCTTTCATTATAGACGGATAGTATCTGTCTATAGTGAAAATTTGTGTTGCTTTAAATAGCGTCAGAGGGTTATGTTATTTTAGGTACCGCCAAAAAAAACTTAAACAAGAATATCAGAGCGAAAAATATAAAGTACTTAGTTTTAGAAAAAGGTTATTCGTGTTGGCATTGTCTGAGATCAATGAATTAGAGCAACGCATGAAAAATAAATCATGTCAATTATTTTCCTATACATAATTCACGTTTATTATAATTATATTTAATTCCTCCATAATGGAGGACTATGATTTTTTAACTCGCTTAGTAATTGAAAACTCCAACATGAATGTGTGCCAATCAAACCACTTTTAATTCTTTTTTTTTTGGGAAAGGTTAAGTATATTAATCATCGTCACAAAAGGGAGTACAAAAATTCAGTATATATCCTCTAGGTATCTATACTTTGTACACAAGATCCATACAAAAAAAAAAAAGGAAACCTCAACTATTGTCGAATTTGCTGCAGCCAATTGTCTTCTTCTCTGGTCAGTTTGGAAGTATTCCTAGCATGAAACCGAATGCAAACATCCAAAATTACTTTCTTGATGAGAACAGTAGGATGAAGAACCTTGAAGTATATTCTCGCCTGATTTCTCACTTGCCAAATCAAATAAACCAGTTGCACATGGCAAGCACAAATGAGTCTCCTAATTAGAATGCTTTTCCTTCTGCCTCTCTTATTCCATTCAACTAACTCCCTGGGATTAAACTGAATATTGAGCTTCTGCTGCAATAAGGATACACACCTGGAGCTATAGTCATAGTCAAAGAAGAGGTGTTCATGGCTCTCATCGGCATTAGAACAGAGGAAGCAATTTAAGTCTGAAACTCCTCCCATATGAGCATGACGGTCTTCCAAGTTGTGGACAGCGGGCCGCCCACGGGGGCGCTTGGTGAGAAACGAGGGACAAGCGTTTGCATTTTGTATGGAGTCGCCACCAATTTTTATGGGAAATTGGAACCGTTCGAATACCTCATGTCATGTCAAGACATAAAGTAGTGACATGAACACTAAGCAATCGTTACCCTTAGCATTCTATGTCTAGAATGACTCTCGTGGATGCCAATGAACACGGGTGTTCACAGATATCTGGAGTAAGGGGTGAGGGTACGTATTAGGAAGCTCTTTTGATCGAACACCTAATCCCGCCCGCCTCGATAGCGGCCTCTACTAATGATTAGGGAAGTTATTCGTACTCGATGTATCGTCGGCTATATGCATGCAATGCAACATCCAAGTTTTAATCCTAGCATGTGAAGATTTAACTAAGTCGGTGAAACACGTAATTAGCATACAATTAATGTCGAAATAGGATTTAATGCTCATTTACATGTGAAAAACATACAAATGAATATGAAATACAATGACATAAATTACAATAATGGAAATTACATTAATTACAATGGAATAGGTGATTTATGTCGAAAATACCTTTAAAACGGACAATTTGAGAAAAAGAAATAAAAGAAAGAAAAAATTAATAAATCAACGAACAGGAATTAGCGATATTACGATTAATAGTAGATTAAATACGTAAGCTAATTAATTACGTCAAGGCAGAAAAGGAGTTCAGGGACAGAACTCATCCTGGAACAGGCGCAGCAGGGACTGCGCCCTCGGAAGAAGCGCGGCGATTCTTTGCGTCTGTTTCCAAGGGTGAGTTCTCGGGGCCGTAGCGAGCGCAAATCATTAAGGTTAATTGATGAATTTTAAGGATTGATTAGATAATTGACTCGGATGGAAGTGATTTAACAGGTTAATTACATACGAATGAGTCATAAAAACAGTAAAACATGGATGAGACGGAATTAAACGGATTAATTACATGAAGGAACGATGTTAATGAATGAGTTCTCTATTAAAATTAATTAACTAACGTTAGATATGATGAATATACAATGAATATGGAATGAACATGTGGAAATTATATCAATGACGAATCTCAGAAACCCAATATGAACAAATTGAACTTCTAAAATCCGGATTTGAATATTAATAACGAAAACCCGTAAATATTGATTATTTAGGATTTAAGTCGGACTTATGATGATTATATGTTAATGAATGATGAATAAATTATATATGATTATTAAACTATCATGTGAACGAATTAAAGAACAAACATGCGAAAACAAATAAGAAAGACACGAATTACAGAGGACGAGGAAGAAGAAAAGAAGCAGGAACTGCGACAGCCTCACGAAGAGGCGCAGCAGAGCGCGCTCCTTCAAGAGGCGCAGCGATTCTTTGCGTCTTTTCTCGACGCCTCATCTCTCGGAAATCCGCAAAAACAGGTTTTAAAGCACGGTTTTAGAAATCGATTTTAATGGTGTTTTCGACATAAACCTTACAATGGTGATACGAAAATTAAATACAATAAATAAAAGAGGAATATACACCCTCAGACTTACATGTTGATTTTAACGAGATGAACTAAGAAAATCGACTAGTGAATGCTCGACGCGAATGCAAAGAGAGTGCCCTCGTAAGAGGAAAACGATTGATTAATTTAAGTTGATTGAGTGTAGTTGGTCAAATTGGTCGGTCATGCAACGGAGAGGTTGGTACCGGAAAGATCCGAGCTTACGTGGTCGGAAGTCCAAGCACGTAGGCGCCAATTAGTAAGAACAAAGTCTAGAATGCAAAGGGAGAAGAGAAGGGCGGACACTCGCGTGAGAAATATGAGGAACGAAAGCTCCTATTTATACTAATCACGTGAAGGAATAGGGTTTCGGCGACTCTTTGGAAGTGAATCTCGGAAAGATATAAAAAAGATACGTAAATCATGCAAAGAAGGGCCTGGGAAGAGGCGCAGCAGCCACTGCGTCCCTTGGAAGAGGCGCGGCGCCTCTTGCGTCTGCATTCCCGGGAGGTTTCCTCTATTTGAAGAAAGATTTCCGTGTTTGAGTTATGGTAGGACGGAAATAATTCGATTATCTTTTGAATATTACGGGATATTATTTGCCAAAAGATAAAATTTATGAAATATGGAATAGAAATATCCGGAACATTCGAACATTCGACTCGGGATTTAACAGCTATCAGAAAATGGAGACGGTTTTTGACCCGGACTCCAAATGTACTCTAATTACTGCCAAAACGACCGTATCAGGACGTAGATGACAACTAAGAGGTTGACATTTAATATTTGAGCAAACACTTGACGATAATCTTACGAATTGTCACAAATCGTTCCGCGAATCAAACATGCGGCCCAATCATCACCGGGTGGTTTGCGGGAGGTGCGAAATGAGGTGTCACTGAGCCCCCACTTTGACCGAGGCTTGGACAAGGCGAAAGTCAAAGTATAGCCATCAGTTCAATCGAAGATTACAACCTGACGACTATGGCGACGCGAGGCGGCTCAAGGGGTCGAGCCAAGGACTGTCGTCGGGAACATTTTAGAGTCGCGTCGACTATCGGGAGGGTCGTTTAAAGTCCATTAGACTACGTAAGGAGGCTCGCCAGCCATAAGAAGAGACCATACCTGGGACTTCTTTCTCGAGATGCTTTCGGAGGTGCATAGGAGCTAAGGTTTGAGCGTAGGAGCTAAGGGTAAGACCTAAAAGTTATAAGGATTTGTGCTAGGGTGTGGGACCCTAAAGGAAAGCATTGACGGGAAGGAGGCCAAATATGAATTCAACCTAGAGGTAACTAAGTTTTGGGTATAGGAACTTCTGGAGAACGACACCCTGTCGGACTCCGCGGGGAAACAAGAAATATTGAAAGCAGCAGGACGTCGGTAGAAACTGCTGGGGGAACCCGCTTGCGTTGGTCTCAAACGAACTCTGGCAAAACTTGAGGTTGAATCTGCTTGCGTCGGTCTCAAGCGAACTCTGGTTGGGGAATATATTGACGACTAGGAACATCTTGATCGTCGTGGGAGAAATCTCGAATGAGCAAGATCTTGCAAAAATACTCTGCGCAATAGGACAAAATAAATTGAGCAATCTTGCAAAATATCTTTGCTGCGCGGACAAAATGAATTTGGACAATACTGCAAAATACTGTCGCGTAGGATAAAACGCGGGCCGGAACGAAAGAAAATCGTTGAAACGGACCAAAAGAATATAATAGCGTTGAAGAAGAGGCGCACCAAAGATGGGCCCACTAATAACGAACTCACAACGAATTTTTGAAAATTCGTATGGAGGGAACGCAAGGAAGAGGCGCAGCAAGAGCTGCGTCCCTTGGAAGAGGCGCAGCGCCTGCTGCGTCTTTTCCCCAAATTGGCAATTTCCGCGTAAAAACGCGAAATCAGAAGGTTTATGTTTCATTATTTCGAAATACATTTCCTTCAATTTCTCTCTCAAATCTTCACCATTTCCGTCGAGGTTGGATTCAAAAGCTTGCTTTAAACATGACTAATCGAGGTATGTGTCTTAATCTTGCATTAATCATCCGTATTTGTCGAATTTCGAGCCGCAAGAACTAGGGTTTTCGACCCTTTGGATCGAAAATTTGGGGCTTTTCCCCCAAATGAATTTGCTTTGCCAAATTGATGCCGGAAATGGATAGTAGGCAATGTTAGGAACATAACCATGTATTTACTTTGAATTTTCATCGAGTTTTGAGCCCTTGAGCGAATTTTGAGACGGTTTTACAGCTGAACCGTAAATTGCTTCGAAAATAGCCTTAGGATTGTCCATTGGCGATGAAATTTGATATTTGGGATCCTTGGATGATGGGTAAACTTCCTGTCATCTCGAAATTTTGGTTTGTGACAACTTTTCAGGGCACCTTTCTAGGGCATAATCGCCGTTATAACGAAATGCTGCCGAATTTTCGACTTGAACCCGGAACTAGGCTTTGAACTGGATTTGACTTGACCCAATTTATCACATGAGTGATTGGGTTGGCGGGAATATGGCCAAAGACGGCCAGAAAAGACGGTTTTCAGGGCTCTGGAGGCTCGAAAACTTCTTAACAAAGGCTTGCCGCCAAGTGACGCGGCCTAAATTTACTTTAACATTGCAGGTGATGAGGCTTCTACTTCTGGGAGGACTCCCATGGAGATAGACGCCAGTGCGGTTGAGGAGGCTTTAGAGCAGGCTTTCACCGATGCGGTGATGGCCACTGGAGACGAGGCACACGAGGAGGTGGAGGAGGAGGAGGCCCCGAGACGGGCCAACGTCAGGCGAGGAGGTCGCCAGTTGAGGGGAGCTCCTGCGTGGGCTGAGACTTGGGAGAGTAGGCACCTCGTGTGGGCTGCAGAGGGTCACCTGTCCTACAGGACGGTGAAGAGCCTGGTAAATAAGAATTCACTACTCATCACCTATTCTCTTTCATTCTTTTTGTCCAAACTTCTTGCAAATTTCAGTCAAAACTAAAGATAGCTTTGTTTCAAATCATTATAGGAGGCCGGGAACATCAGGTCGTTCTCGGGTTACACGACAGCGATGGAGCACTACGAGCGGCTGTCGGCGGAGGAGAGGGCCATGATCGAGCGTGGAGCGTTTGGTCCTCTGGTTCAGGTCTGGAGGGATATCGTGAAGAGGAAGTTGCGGGCTAACCTTAGCCTGGTCCGCGCTTTCTTGGATCGATTCTGGGATACGACTTCTACGTTTCACCTGCCCTTTGGTGAGGTGGGAGTCACTCTGGAGGATTACGGCATGATTTCCGGTGCCACAAAGGGCCGAGGAGATGGTGTGGCGGGAGAGCGCTATGAGGGCGGATTCGGCCGAGGCGAGGAGATTGATCGGTGGAACTCGTCGTCGAAGGGTTGCGATCTTGCGGGCTTGGTACCCAGTACCTATGTTCGAGATTACTTTGCGGGGAAGACCGGAGTCGGTGACGATTGATGGGAGGGAGACTGCTCCTCCTCCTTGTCTGGTGAGCAGAGGGCTCGTCTGTGGCTTTGGTGGTTCTTGTCTTCGATTTACCTCGGAGACAAGGGCGAGAGGCTATCGACGAAGCTTCTTCCCTTTCTTTCTGACCTGAGTTCCCTAGGGCGCTGGGATTGGGTCACCGCTGGTTTTGCGGTCCTCATCCGCTTCATGAGGGCCATGGTTCGTCCGGAGTTGATGGAGAAGGGGACTTCTCCTGGCGCTGTCGGACCTGGACTACTGTTGGAGGTATGAACCTTCCCTTAGACCAAAGTAAATTCCTTTCTTTATTGAAATACAAAAGACCGTCATTGATTGTTTTTCTTTTACAGGCATGGGTGTACTCTTACTTCCCGAGTCTCGCGCCGAAGAGGACAGAGCCGCTGGAGAAGGCCTATCCCGTGGTGAGGGATTTGGTGATGTGCATAACGAAGAGCAAGCGCTCTTCTCACAATGTCTACCGGCGGGATGTGAACGCCCTTCAGCTGAGCAGCGTGAGTATCCCACTCGTATTTACATCTCTTGTACTTTGCTTCCATTTGACCATAGGAATGATCTTTGCCTTTATATTGTCGCAGTGGGTGCCCAGACCTTGGGCGGAGTATGCTGGAGCGCCTCCTTTTGTCGCTGAGGTCCTTCGACCTAGGAGCCCGAGTCGGCTGCTGTTGTGGACGTCGATGGGTCCTGTGTGGTATCTGGGCGAGCGTTTGGCTCGTCAGTGCTCTCGGGGCGCGTTGACGGTTCCTATTGACCCTCCGAGGACGATGTTCATGGAGCCTACTTAGGCTGAGAGGGAGGCGGACCTGGCTGGTGCCAGTGGCGACGACCTTCTTCTGCCTGGCGAGGACTACTCGGCGTTCCTTTATGGGAGGTTGGCGTACTGGCTAGTAGTGGTGAGTATCTTTTACTTTTCTTGATTTGATTTCGAGAATCACGATGAAAGATCATCGATTAATGAGAGCTATTTGTCTTTGCAGGAGGTTGAGGCGGCGGGCATCGAGCCCCCAGTGTACCCCGAGACTCTTGAGTACACTGACGCGACTGGGAGGACGACGATCTCCGAGTTGCGTGACTTTGACGTAGCCGTGACGTGGACGGATCGGCCTAGACGACCGGCAAGATCATCGATTCGGAGGGTGAGCCTCCAGCTTATATACCCTTCGTGTAAGAACACATTTGATTGAACTTTGTTCACTTTACTGAGAATTCTTTTGAAATGCAGGTCGCGCCATCTCGGTTTGTGGCACTATGGAGGGTGGCCAATCGGCTACGAGTTACCGCCGTCGAGGCACTCGTCGGCGGTCGAGGTCGTCAGGTACGAACCTCGTTTGATTTTTCTTTTGATTTTTGATTTTCGGCTTTGTTTGAGTTGATTGACATGAGCCAATTTGTTGTTTTACAGGGTGACCGCGAGCTGGAGCGAGAGTTGGCCCAGTCTCGGGAGGAGACGGCTCGCTTGTCGAGGGAGCTCGAGTTTCGTGACGCCGAGATTCTTTTGCTCTTACGGCGAGGGTTCTTGAGTTGGAGGGTGTCCATCAGTAGTTTGGCATAGTTTTGTAGACTTGTACATCTGATTTTGAACGTTTTTGGACTTGTTTGGGCGCAAGCCCCGATTTGCTTGGACTTTGATTTGGTTGGGCGCAAGCCCCGGTTGCTTGTACATTTGTATATGTGATGGCCGAGTGCCTTTTTTGGGTTGTGTTGCTTGTACCGCAGTTAGTTCTTGAACAGGTTGGGTAGACAACGGTTTACGCCGTCATGCTGCCGAAATTTACATGGAAATCACGCAAAACATACATTTTATACACATAGCCTTAATTAGCGCAAAAAAGGAGACTCAAAAGGATACAAAAAATGCAAAAAAGCAAAAATTTTGTCGGAAATGACCGGACGGTAGGGAGGGTTACCCCCTAAAAAAAGAAAAAAAAGAAATCTGTAAGTGTAGAAATGAAAATGTTGAAATGAAAACAAAAGAGAATTATTTCCTAAAAAAATGAAATTAAAAGTGAAACTTATGAAATTTAATTAAAACGAAATTTTATTTCCTAAGAATAAATAAATGAATAAAAATAAAAATAAGAAGAATTAAGTGCGATGAAAATGGCGAATGTGTCGACGTCGCCTCGAAATGCGTGCCCGCGAATTTAGGAAGTTTGAAACATGGTAAACTGCTCGTATTTACCAAAATAAAATCCCGTAAGAATAGGAAATTATTCGCTATAGAATTAGGAAAGATCCAAACGCGGAATTCACAGAAAGTGAGCCTGGGGAAGAGGCGCAGCATGAGCTGCGTCGCTTTGAATAGGCGCAGCAGGAGCTGCGCCTGTTCCCAAGTTTGTCTCTCCTGGCGGATTTTGGAAACAGCAATTAGTATAAATAGAAGCGTCGACGAAGCTTTAAATCATATAATTCTTCCGTCTTTTCTCCGTTAATCTCATAAAAAACTCCCAAAATAAATTTTCAAGAGAAAATTTGTCATCATGAATACTTTGGAGATCCGCTTGAAGGAATGGACTAATGAATTTTCGAATGTTGAGAAGCATGATATGGGTGCTTATAACCTTGGGTCTCTATTGAGTTTGAAACTCATTAAGGTGGTAAAACCGTTCTTGGATGCTTGCCTCGACTACTGGGACCCAAATTGTCATGTTTTCGCGTTCCCAGGTGATGATATTTGTCCTTTTCCGGAAGAAATTGCTGCTATTGGTGGGTGGGACCCTGAGCACTTACCCGCTATTCCTTCCACTTCACAAGGGTATAAGACCAAATTCAGAGACTTGCTTGGATTGACTAGGCTCGAGGTGGATCGCTTAGTTACCCCGAAAGGCGTGAGAATGCTGGACTTTGTAGACCGATTCATCAACAGGGCTGACCCCACAGTCTCTTATGTTGCCAGGAGGAGAGCCTTTGGCTTTTGTTTGCTGCATGTGTATGTCTTTCATGGACACGTTGATGAAGATTTGCGAGGTGATCCCCGTCTTTTGGGTCTTATCGAGCAAATGGAGAGCGCAGAGCCCGGACTTGCTTGTGTTTAGGGAGATTATCTTGGGTTTGGATAATAGGAAATCCAACCGCGATCTTCCACTTTTGGGGAGTCCCGTCATCTTACAGGTAAAAGACACCCTTTTTTTTTTTTTTTTTTTTTTTTTTTTTTTTTTTTTTTTTTTTTTTTTTTTTTTTTTTTTTTCGTTTTTTTATTCGTTTCTTTTTTTTCGTTTCTTTTTTTTTCATTTTTTTTTTTTCGTTTTTTTTTTTGTGGGTGTCTAATACCTGCTTTTGGTAGGTTTGGCTTATGGAACGGCTCCGACTACTCGAGCCCCCAGTTCATGCACTTTCCTATCATTCCCGTATGATTGCGATGAGGACGCGGTTGTACATGGTGGACTTCACCCGGTCGTGACTATTGGAAGAACAAGTCAAGAATGATGATGGCCCGTTGATTAGGTGGGTTGTACCGTGGTGGCATCTCAAGTCCCATCACGGGAGTGTCTTCTTTGGATCCCACTAGGTCCGTGCGCATTCCGGGATTGGAGTTCATGGTATGCATCTTTCCGGAAAGATTGATGAGGCGGGTTGGGTCAAGCAGACTATCCCGAGGCTTGATACCGTTCCATGCAGATCGTCGTAGCGCTTACCACCGAGAGCCGAAGAAAGTGGGCTATCAAATGGGCCCAGAGGAACATGTGGTTCTTGAGCTTCTCCGCCAATGCTTTGTGGGTGTCGGATTCCTATCTGAGGTGGAGAAAGGCTGCAACTTCGGAGGAGCGCGAGAGACTGAGGAAACGCGAGCCTGTCGACTACAAGGTGCGCGAGGGAGAGAAAGAGAAGGAGAAGCATCTGACAGAAGGAGAAGAAGAAGCTGGATTTCAGGTCATTCATCCTTCGAAGAAATCAAAGACTACTCCTGTTGCGGAAATGGTGGTTGGCAAGAATGGAAGAGTCAGGCCTCGAGAAAGACCATTGGTGATTAGGTCTGAAGTGGTGCAAGAGCGCCCGGCTCGAGGTCGTGACAAGAAGTATGACAAGAATGACAAGGGCAAGGGAAAGATGGAGGAATAGCCCGAGTCCTTATTTATTATTTGAGTATTATTATTATTATTGTTGTAATAAAAGGGAGGGATTTTTAGAATCCTAACCTATTCTATTTTATTATGTAACGTACTATTATTATTAGAAAATGAATGGACTAAAAAAGGTTGAATGGTTAAGAAACCGCTGTGATTTTCTTTTATTATTCTTGTCGAATTTCAAATGCAATGCAAATGTCCTTCTATTTACATTTTAGGTATATTGGGTTGAATCCGGTGAAGGATTGCCTATGTATTCACTTAAAAAAGCGAAATCAAACCCTTGCGCGTAGTTCGAGTAAATGTAAAAGAATAATTGTTCGAAGCAAGAGCTTGTAATGAACATAGAAAATAAGCATGAGCTTTTGTTCTCAAGGTGCGAATTTAGATTATTTGATGATGCGAGGATGACAATCTTGTCAAGATGCAAGAGCATAGTGACACTTAGCTTATTTCAGCCTGGCTAGGGGCCGTTTATTTAGTGCCACAGGAGCGACACATGGGTTTACGCGAGGCGCGTTTTTGTCCTATTCTAGGCATAGTATCGTTTCAGTTGGTCGAGGTTTGTGGGGTTCGAAAACTCATTCCCATCTAGGTCTGTGATCCTAACCGCACCGCCTGGGAGTATGGATTTGACTAGGTATGGTCCGGCCCAATTAGGTTTGAATTTTCCCCTTGGGTCGACGGGTAAAAGAGCTCTAACCGATTTGAGTACTAAGTCTCCTTCTTTGATGTTTCTTGGCCTAACCCTTTTGTTGAAAGCTCGTTTGATACGTGCTTGATATGTTTGGACATTATGTAAGGCGCGTAGCCTACGTTCATCCAGGAGGATGAGTTCTTCATATCTATCCCTCTTCCAATCGGCTTCAGGGATTTGACTTTCGAGTAGAATACGCAAGGATGGTATTTCTAGCTCGACTGGTTGTACGGCCTCCATGCCGTAGGTCAAATAGAAAGGAGTAGCCCCAGTGGGCGTCCTAACTGATGTACGATATCCCCATAAAGCAAAGGGTATCTTGCTTGGCCAATCTCTATAATTGTCAGTCATTTTCTTGAGGATTGTGACAACGTTCTTGTTTGCCGCCTCTACCGCGCCGTTAGTCTGTGGTCTATAGGGCGAAGAGTGGTGATGCTTAATCTTGTATTTGGCTAGCAATTGCTCGGTTTCAGCTTGGAAGTGTGACCCATTATCGCTGATGATCTCATGTGGGCAACCATATCGACAGATGATGTTGTTCTGTATGAATTTTGCCACATTTTTAGCCGTAAGAGCGGTGTAGGAAGCCGCTTCTACCCACTTGGTGAAATAGTCAATTGCTACTAGAATGAAACAGTGACCTCCTGTTCCAGCTGGGGTTATCTTCCCGATTATGTCAATTCCCCATGCAGAGAATGGCCAAGGAGATGTCATCGTGTATAGCAACGAAGGAGGGACATGTTGCACATTCCCGAAGATTTGGCAGTTGTGGCAATGTCTCACGTATTTGATGCAATCGGATTCCATTGTGGTCCAATAATATCCTAAACGTGTGATTTTCTTTGCCATCATAGGCCCACTCATGTGAGGACCGCATTCTCCGTCGTGGACTTCTTCCATCACCTTTCGTGCCTGTGAATGATCAAGGCAACGTAGGACTACACCAAGAGGTGTTCTTTTGTACAATTCTCCTTGCATCAGGACGTATTGGGAAGCTAGTAGGCGTATAGCACGTTGTCCCCTTTTGTCCATATCCGGTGGATAGGTACCATTAAGCTTGAAATTCAGGATCGCTTGGAACCGGGTTCTGTGCGATTTCTTCTTCATCGGTGATATGATGGACATAAGCCGCTCGACGGCCGTCGTTCGATACACAAAGGCATTTCCACCATGTGATCTGGTATACTTATCAAAGATGCGAGTTTCGCAAGAGCGTCTGCAAATTGATTTTCCTCTCGAGGTAGGTGTAAGTAGGTTACGTGATCAAAGAATTGAGCCACTTGGTCTATCCTAGCTTGATAGGGTGCGAGGCTTTCGCTTCGGATTTTCCAGGATCCTGTAACTTGGTTGATGATAAGTGATGAATCCCCATGTACTCGGAGGTTTTTGATGCCTAAGCTTACTGCCGCTTGAAGTCCAATGAGACAAGCTTCATACTCTGCAGCGTTGTTTGTCACCTCGAAGTCGAGTTTGACAGCGATTGGTGTATGCTCACCTTCAGGAGAAATGAGCAACACTCCTATTCCGAATCCTCTTAAGTTTGATGCTCCATCAAAGTATAGGTCCCACGAGTCTACGTCTGTTTGGAGTATATCCTCGTCGGGAAATGACCAAGTGTCTATGGTTTGCGCGTCGTTGATAGGATTTTCTGCGAAGAATTCGGCGACGGCGCGACCTTTTATGACTTTTAGTGGCACATATTTGAGGTCAAATTCTGAGAGCATCAGAGTCCATCTTGCAAGACGTCCGTTGAGGACGGGTTTCTCGAAGAGGTATTTGACTGGATCCATTTTGGAATATATCTTGACGGAGTAGCTAAGCATGTAGTGACGTAGCTTCTTCGTTGCCCACACAAGAGCGAGGCATGTCTTTTCGAGTTGCGAGTATTTGCACTCATATTCCAAGAATTTCTTACTTAGGTAGTAAATAGCTCTTTCTTCACTTCCTACAGTTCGAGCCAAAGATAGCACCCATGGCGTTTTGTTCTTGTGAGATATAAACCAAGAGGTTGATCTCGTTGTGGTGGCATGAGCACTGGTGGTTTAGCCAATATCTCCTTGATTCGGTCAAACGCCTTTTGACAATCATCATCCCACATGGTGTGGTCTGTTTTTTTGAGTTTCTTGAAGATAGGCTCGCAAATCATGGTAAGTTTCGATATGAATCGACTTATGTATTGTACCTTTCCCAAGAATCCTCTGATTTCTTTTTCTGTTTGAGGTTGTGGCATTTCGATCAGAGCTTTGATTTTTGAGGGATCTATTTCTATACCGCGTTGGCTAACGACATATCCTAGGAGTTTTCCGGATGTTACCCCGAATGTGCATTTCTGAGGATTAAGTCTCATGTTGTACTTTCGTAGCCTTGCGAAGAACTTGCGAAGGTTTGCAATGTGTCCCTCTCTTTCCTTGGATTTGACGATCATGTCATCTACATATACCTCAACTTCTTTGTGCATCATGTCATGTAGGAGTGTAGTTGCGGTGCGTTGGTATGTAGCTCCGACATTGATCAATCCGAATGGCATTACTGTATAGCGATATGTTCCCCATTGGGTGACGAAAGCGGTCTTGTGCATATCTTCCATGGCCATCTTGATTTGGTTATAACCCGCATATCCATCCATGAAGGATAGTAACGCATGGTCTGCAGTATTGTCTACCAATATGTCAATGTGAGGTAGAGGGAAGTCATCTTTCGGACTCGCTTTGTTTAGGTCCCTGAAGTCAACACAAACACGGATTCTCCCATCCTTTTTGGGTACGGGTACTATGTTAGCTACCCAGTCAGAGTACTCGGAAACTTTGATGAACCCGGCTTTGAATTGCTTGTCCACTTCTTCCTTAATCTTTAGAGCCCATTCTGTTCTCATTCGTCGAAGTTTCTGTTTCACAGGTTTGAAACCTGGCTTAATCGGAATTCTATGTTCGGCGATATCCCTGTCGATCCCTGGCATGTCTTTGTAGGACCAAGCGAAAACGTCTTTGAATTCATTTAGGAGGTCTATGAAAGCGGCCCTTTCGGTAGAGCTCAAGGTAGTCCCTATCCTAAGTTCTTTGGGTTCTAATTCGGTTCCTACGTTGATGGGTTCGGTATCCTCTATTACTGGTCCCCCTTCCCCTTCTTGTAATATTTCTTTGGCTACGTAGGGAGGTATTTCGGTCAAGTCTGGGTCTTGGTCATCCTCGTATCATCGTAAATGCAATTGCACTCGAAAGAACACGAGAGTAAGCGAGAACCGATTTATTCATATTAAGATTTGAGTAAAGTTGAAACAAAGAAGCCAACTGATCCATGGTCAGTGGCGGCAAAGGAACAGTAATTGGGGCATTCCCCGAACTACCGTAACTACTCGATGCTAGGCTAGGAGAAACGAAGGGAGTGGGGACGACAACAGGAGTAGACTCTCTAATGACTTCTCTAGACTCCGACTCCGACTCGAACTCGTCGTCTTCTGGTTCTCCTTTGAACATCTCTCCTTCTCCAGTAGTGAGCTTGAAGAGTCTTCCTTGGTTGTTGGTCCATTTGATAGATTTTCTCCATCCTTTTCGCCGCTTTGTGTCGATTTCGTGATCAACGCGGTGGGGTTGAAGCGATCGTCTGAAGTATCATAGTAATGATCTCATCTCGCGCCCTAATGAATCGGTCTTCTCCAAACAAGTAGGCTAACACTTGTTCGTCGAAGCAAGGTGCTTGACGAGTTTTGACGGTAGGAACCGTTTCGGGAGGAATGAAGTAGCAATCGTGAAAGATCTCGATTCCGGCTAACTTCCTCTCAAGATAATGCCAAGGTTCGGGAAATCCATGGAAGAGTTCTGAACTTCCTTCTTGAACGAGGTATCCATTTAAAGTGGGAAGATATGGCCTCATTTGGACTCCCACGTACTTGCGATTTTGTACTTGAGCGAGCATTTCGAGAACTTCTTCAGTTGTGGGTTTGTATCCTAGTCCAAGTGGTATCCTTGTCGAGTTGCCCTTCTTGTATGGTGCGAAGGTGTTCTTCCGAATTGGGTTCAAAGGCATTCCAGGGAAGTATCCCTGAGACTTGAGCATGTGGTTGACCACCAAGTTGGAGTAGGGATTATAGTATAAGGGTGCCAACTCACTTTCTATGACGTTCACACTTTGGAAGCCCCCAAGTTCGTATATGGGATCCGCAAGGACTTGATTGTTTGATTGCTTCTCAATTATTGCCTTGATGGGTGACGAGGTGATCGTCACGACTTTGCCATTTAGTGGGATCTTGATCTTTTGGTGAAGGGTGGATGTTACCGCTTTGGAAGCGTGAATCCAAGGCCTTCCCAGAAGTATGTTGAATGAAGCTTCGATATCCACTATTTGGAAGTTAACTTTTCGTTCGATTGGCCCCGTGGCTATGGTTAGGCTAGCAAGTCCAACTACTTTTTCGCCGTGTACCGTCATATGCGTACACCTTGATTGGTGGGAGTCCAATCCGACTCCTTCATGCCTAGCTTGTATGCCGTTTTGAGGGGTATGACGTTGACCGCGGAGCCATCATCTACCAAAGTCATTGGCACATTCTTCTTTAGACAAATGACAGTGATGTATAGAGCAAGGTTGTGACTAGCGCCAAAAGGTGGCAAGTCTTCATCTGAGAAAGTAATAGGATTACTTAACCTCGGTGATTCTTGGAAGACCAAGTTGACTACATCTTCGGGAGTAGAGTTATGCGCTACATTCAATTTGGCCAAAGCTTGCGGTAAAGCTTGGCGATGCGGAAATGAGCTTGCCACTAGTTGCGGTGAAAGATCAGCCTTGTTTTTTGTAATTGCTTGAGCAAATGATCGTGGGGTCGTCTTCGTTGTCATTTGGTCTGATGACGTTGGTTGGACTGTTTTGAGTAGTGCTTTGATATGGGCGACCCGAACGAGTTAGGTGATCCACGTCTTGGTCTTCACCATTTTGGACTATCTCTTTGACTAAGGAGTTTTCAATGAGGTATTCGTCTTCATCGTCATCGGCCCAAACCCCATTGATTGCAGCTAGTTCCTTCATTCTCATGATATCACTTTCTAGTTGTATGATTTGATCAACTAGTTTATCAACCACGGCGACTACTTCTTGCATAGTAGCATTTTGAGAGAAGATCAATGGTACACGTTCTTTAGGCGTTGCATTGGGATCGCGTAAGGTCGTTACCATGTTTTCTAGTTCCCACACTTGTCTATCTACACTCCTTGCCCATGCGATGAAGTCGGAAATGGTAGGGGAGATGGTAGAGTAGAGCCTTTCTTTCTCAATTGCATGAATTTCATTTTCGGTGGGAGAAATAAGGTGTGAGCAATCTAGGGTAGATTCGTCACTTGTAATCACTAGAACTCCAAGAGGATTCTGAGTGTTGTTGGGCATACCTCCTGGTGGAATTGGGAGTCGAACATCTTCGATCATATCTTGAAGCACGTGTTTTAACTTGTAGCATTTTTCTGTGTCGTGCCCTTTGCCCCTATGGTATTCGCAGTAGGAGTTTTCATCCCAGAATTTGGACTTCTTTTCAGGTTCGGGAGTAGGTCCAATGGGTTGGAGTTTACCTTGCTTCATTAGTCTTTTTAGAGCATTGGAGTACGTATCCCCAAGGTTTGTGAACTTCCTTGGTGGGCTAGTCTTCTTGGATGGCTCGAGAAGGTTAACTTCGTCGGTCTTGCTAGTAGAGCCGTATGAACGACTCGTGGACCCTTGATATCCTCGACCTACCGTTTTGGACAAGAGTCCTTTACGGATGTCATCTTCGATTCGTGTCCCTAGTACAGTTAAGTCCTTGAAGGTCTTGATGTTTTGATATCTCAAATGGTTGGCATATAGGGGCTTGAGATTATCCACAAACTTTTCCACAAGAGTAGCCTCATCCGGGCGTTCAACTAGTTGAGTACTAGTCTTCCTCCACCTACTTAGGAAGTCGGTGAATCCTTCTTTGTCATTTTGGGTAAGAACCTCTAGAGTACGCATGTTGACTTGGATCTCGGCATTATCCGCGTATTGTTTCGAGAACTCGATCGCGGCGTCTTCCCAAGTAGCGACCTTTTTGTGATCTAAAGTGTAGAACCATTGCTTTGGGATGGTATCAAGAGATGAAGGAAAGATCCTCAAGAACATCTCGGGTTTGATGCCTTTGATAGACATGTAGTCCTTGAAGGCGTGGATGTGGTTCAAAGGGTTCTCGTGTCCTTTAAACTTAGGGATATCCGTCATGCTAAAGTTAGTGGGCAATTTGGAATTGACGGCTTCATACTTGCGATTGTTCTCCCTATAAATGTCATCCCCCTTAAGGTACATCAATTGCTCCTCTAGGTATTGGAGTCTTTTCTCGGCTGCGGTTGTTCCTAGGACAGGATTCTCATCTTTAGACTCGTCATCGGAAAATTGTAGTACTCCACCTTTAGGGGGAGGCAGCTTTCCCTCCACATCAAAGATACGGCCTTCGATAAGCTCAAGGCGGTCATAGGTTTGTTCTTGAGTGATTTGCATTTGGGTTATCGCGGCCAGGATTCGATCATTACTTTCTTGAATTTGCTGGAGGTTCGTTTCACCACTTGACCCAGGCATCTTGGAAACTGGATAAGAGATCGGCGACGAATCAAAACACGATCGACCATTCTATCACGCTTGCTAAAAGAGGAAAGATTTGACTCGTGAAGTGGGTGTGTGCCACTTGTGTTGAGTGAGTTTTGAAGAAAGACAAGGTCTTTGAAAATGTGTGTCCTAGTCAACTGTAGTGTAGTTGTAGGAGTGGACTCGAAGTGAGGTTTTGAAATGGGCTTGTGGCCCGAATTTTGACTTGACAAACGGACAGAGTTTTGACCGGATTTTGCGCTAATTAAAGGCCTACTTTTTCGAAATTCCTGTTTGAAAATGAAGATTTTGAATTTTTGAAAATTCGTCATGGTTTGGTTTAGAAGTGGTGATCACGTAAGGTTTACATATTTATATAAGCATTATAACGGGATGCTGAGTGCATTTAAAAGGGTTTTGGTTTAAAGGGTGGGTTGCCATACCGAACCATCAAACCCGAAGTCTGTGGAGAGGCTCGTGCCAAACAAGAGTAAGGCCGATTCCTAGTCCATTTCCTCAAGTAGTGAAGGCCCTTGATACAAACAAGAGTAAGCATCATGGTATGGATGACGTCAATCGCTATCCATCCTTGGGCCCAAATAAGAATTAGGACCGTTTAGACGGGACGATTGGTCGAATGGGTTGGGTTGGGCCTAGGAAGGCCGAATAAACGGTCTAGGAAGACCGAGTTATGAAAACCGACAATTGTCTTGTACAAACTTATTCCCTAACCTTGTTCAAGTTTCACCCTTGCTACACGTAAGTGTATATCCCCAGCGGAGTCGCCAAACTGTGGACAGCGGGCCGCCCACGGGGGCGCTTGGTGAGAAACGAGGGACAAGCGTTTGCATTTTGTATGGAGTCGCCACCAATTTTTATGGGAAATTGGAACCGTTCGAATACCTCATGTCATGTCAAGACATAAAGTAGTGACATGAACACTAAGCAATCGTTACCCTTAGCATTCTATGTCTAGAATGACTCTCGTGGATGCCAATGAACACGGGTGTTCACAGATATCTGGAGTAAGGGGTGAGGGTACGTATTAGGAAGCTCTTTTGATCGAACACCTAATCCCGCCCGCCTCGATAGCGGCCTCTACTAATGATTAGGGAAGTTATTCGTACTCGATGTATCGTCGGCTATATGCATGCAATGCAACATCCAAGTTTTAATCCTAGCATGTGAAGATTTAACTAAGTCGGTGAAACACGTAATTAGCATACAATTAATGTCGAAATAGGATTTAATGCTCATTTACATGTGAAAAACATACAAATGAATATGAAATACAATGACATAAATTACAATAATGGAAATTACATTAATTACAATGGAATAGGTGATTTATGTCGAAAATACCTTTAAAACGGACAATTTGAGAAAAAGAAATAAAAGAAAGAAAAAATTAATAAATCAACAAAAGGAATTAGCGATATTACGATTAATAGTAGATTAAATACGTAAGCTAATTAATTACGTCAAGCGAGAAAAGGAGTTTGGGTGATTTAACTCATCCTGGGAACAGCGCAGCAGGATCGCGCCTCTGGAAGAAGCGCAGCAGCGATTCTTTGCGTGTTTCAAGGGTGAGTTCTCGGGCCGCGGAAGCGGAATCGCAAATCGTTAAGGTTAATTGATGAATTTTAAGGATTGATTAGATAATTGACTCGGATGGAAGTGATTTAACAGGGTAATTACATACGAATGAGTCATAAAAACAGTAAAACATGGATGAGACGGAATTAAACGGATTAATTACATGAAGGAACGATGTTAATGAATGAGTTCTCTATTAAAATTAATTAACTAACGTTAGATATGATGAATATACAATGAATATGGAATGAACATGTGGAAATTATATCAATGACGAATCTCAGAAACCCAATATGAACAAATTGAACTTCTAAAATCCGGATTTGAATATTAATAACGAAAACCCGTAAATATTGATTATTTAGGATTTAAGTCGGACTTATGATGATTATATGTTAATGAATGATGAATAAATTATATATGATTATTAAACTATCATGTGAACGAATTAAAGAACAAACATGCGAAAACAAATAAGAAAGACACGAATTACAGAGGACGAGGAAGAAGAAAAAGAAGCGAGAAGCTGGCAGCCCTCACGAAGAGGCGCGGCAGAAGCGCGCTCCTTCGAAGAGGCGCAGTAGTTGCTGCGTCTTTTCTCGACGTCTGTCTATTGGAAATCCGCAAAAACAGGTTTTAAAGCACGGTTTTAGAAATCGGTTTTAATGGTGTTTTCGACATAAACCTTACAATGGTGATACGAAAATTAAATACAATAAATAAAAGAGGAATATACACCCTCAGACTTACATGTTGACGGAACGAGATGAACTAAGAAAATCGACTAGTGAATGCTCGACGCGAATGCAAAGAGAGTGCCCTCGTAAGAGGAAAACGATTGATTAATTTAAGTTGATTGAGTGTAGTTGGTCAAATTGGTCGGTCATGCAACGGAGAGGCTGGTACCCGGAAAGATCCGAGCTTACGTGGTCGGAAGTCCAAGCACGTAGGCGCCAATTAGTAAGAACAAAGTCTAGAATGCAAAGGGAGAAGAGAAGGGCGGACACTCGCGTGAGAAATATGAGGAACGAAAGCTCCTATTTATACTAATCACGTGAAGGAATAGGGTTTCGGAGACTCTTTGGAAGTGAATCTCGGAAAGATATAAAAAAGATACGTAAATCATGCAAAGAAGGGCCTGGGAAGAGGCGCAGCAGCCACTGCGTCCCTTGGAAGAGGCGCGCGCGCTCTTTGCGTCATTCAGGAGGTTTCCTCCGTGAAGAAAGATTTCCGTGTTTGAGTTATGGTAGGACGGAAATAATTCGATTATCTTTTGAATATTACGGGATATTATTTGCCAAAAGATAAAATTTATGAAATATGGAATAGAAATATCCGGAACATTCCAGAACATTCTGACTCGGGATTTAACAGCTATCAGAAAATGGAGACGGTTTTTGACCCGGACTCCGAATGTACTCTAATTACTGCCAAAACGACCGTATCAGGACGTAGATGACAACTAAGAGGTTGACATTTAATATTTGAGCAAACACTTGACGATAATCTTACGAATTGTCACAAATCGTTCCGCGAATCAAACATGCGGCCCAATCATCACCGGGTGGTTTGCGGGAGGTGCAGAAATGAGGTGTCTACACAAGTCTAAAGGTCCAGTAAATAAACAAGGCTTTAGGTATATTCAGTGAGTTCCAGTAGAGTTTATACCAGCTGACTGTAGGACCAGGACATCTCAGCCAATTATATCCTTCAAGCACAGAGTAATCAGTGGGTTTACGCAGCCATGAGTCAGCAGTATACACAGATTTGTAAATGCACATTAGATGGGCTATTTTTTTTCAAAACCAGCTACAATAATTAGGTGGATTGTAGTTGGACCAATGAACCCCCTTCAAATAGACATGTGATATCCATTTAACCCACAAATGATCCTTCTTAGAGGCAATCCACCAAATATACTTGCCTAGAAGAGCCTTGTTACAATTTTTTGAATGTTTGATCCCTAAACCTCCCTCTGGTTTTGGTGCACAACATTTGTCCCAACCCACGGCAGGAGCACGCCAATATGTATCTTTGCCCCCCCACAAGAAGTTCCTGCAAATACTATCAATCCTGTTCATGATACCATTAGGGATTAAGAATATAGTAGACCAATAAGAGTGAAGAGACTGTAAAACTGTTGTCACCAAAGTTAGCCTGCCAGCATAGGAAAGATGAGTTGCCCCCCAGGATCTGATTCTGGCAGTGATCTTATCAGTAAGCTTTCTTCCCTCGTTCTTGGTCAGTTTCTTTGAAGAAATGGGTACCCCCAAGTATTTGAAGGGGAGAGTTCCCTTCCTAAAGCCAGAAACTTGTAAAATGTCATCCATAATCTGAGCTGACACACCATTAAAATATATTTCAGTTTTATCCTTGTTCAGGCAAAGACCAGATGCTGCAGAAAAAGTTGCAAATGCTCTCAGCATCCACATGATTGAGACTGCAGTCCCTTTGGACAAGAGGAGGAGGTCATAGCAAAAAGTAAATTGTTTAAATTCAGAGGACCAAACATGGGGTGAAACCTAAAATATTCTTGTTGACCCACCACATTAAAGATTCTAGATAGGTAATCCATGCACAGAGTAAAGAGGAGGGGAGACAGAGGATCTCCTTGCCTGAGACCTCTTTTACCCTTGAAGAATCCAAAAAAATTGCCATTGAGGGTTAAGGAATAAGTAGGAGTGGTTACACAGCACATGATCCAACCAATGAATTTTTTAGAAAAGTTCATATTAGTGAGCATCTGCAGAATAAAATCCCACTCAACACTATCATATGCCTTCCTCAAATCTATCTTAATAAGGCATCGAGGGGAAGCAACTTTTCTGTTGTAAAGTCTAACAATGTCCTGGCAAATGAGGACATTTTCAACAATAATCCTCCCCTTAATGAAACCTCCTTGGTTGACACTCACAATCTCAGGCAAAACATCCCCCAGTCTAGTACATACAAGCTTGGCAATACATTTGTAAATTGTATTGCAACAAGCAATAAGTCTAAACTCAGGGACACTTGTAGGGTTGCTGGTTTTAGGAATTAGGGTAATATTAGTAGTGTTTAGTTGTTTCAGAAGATGGCCAGTAGAGAAAAAATCAGTGATAACAGCACAAATATCCGGACTCACAATATCCCAAGAATCTTTAAAAAATTGGCTAGAATAGCCGTCAGGACCAGGACTCTTAGTGGATGGGATAGAAAAAAAGCAATGCTTGATTTCATCAGGAGAAACAGGTTGCAGAAGTCTGTGAGTCAACTGTTCATCAACTACTTTACCAGTTTTAACAGTAGCCTTATGCACCTTAACTGTATTGGTACTAGTCCCCAGCAAACCTTCATAATATTCCAAAAATGCTTGCTCAATAGCCTGAGGGTCTTGATGGGTGACACCATGAACATCCTGAATTTGGAAAATTTTATTATTGATCTGCCTCTGTTTGATCTGACTATGAAAGTACTTTGAGTTTTTATCACACCCTTGAAGCCACTCAGCTTTAGATTTCTGCTGTAAAAAGCTAATTTTTGTTTTATGAAGCATTGAGTAGGAATCATCAGCCGTTCTCTCAGCTTGGCTAATCTGGTTATCATGAGGATTAAGATGTAATTGAGTTTGTAGATCATCTAGGATGACCCTGGCCATATCAGCAGCTCTTTCCACATCAGAAAAGTTATTCTTGTTAAGATTTCTCAAGGGTAGTTTAATATTCCTGAGTTTAGTAACCACTTGAAACATTTTGACTACCTGAATCTCATTATCCCACTCCAGCTGAATGATAGTCTTAAAAGAGGGAGCAAGACTCCACATATTGAAGTATCTAAATGAGGGTTTCCTAGAGGGGATATCAGCTTTCCTATAGCAGATACAAGGGTAGTGGTCAAAATTGCCCTCATTCATGAAGTAAGCATTGCTATTAGGATACAGTAACATCCAATCAATATTAACAAGGAATCTGTCAATTCTTGAAAAAACTCTAGTAGCAGGGTCATGTTTGTTCTTCCATGTTGAAGAGTCACGGACGAGGGCACCTAAGAGGGGGAGGGGGTGAATTAGGTGTCTATTTAAAATTTAAGCTTAATGAAAGCTTCTTTTAAAACTCTTAAACACTTTAAACAATGCTTAGATGAAAGGAGAAGTCGATACTTAGAACTAGAGAGTTAGAAGTATTCAACAACGATTCAACAAGCAGAAGTTAAAGTGTACTCAACAGTTGATTCTGTAGATAAAAACGTGAGTAGAGTGTGCAGCGGAAAGAAAACGAAATAGACACGACTAACGATGTTTTTAAAACTGGTTCGGTCACTACTCCGCAACCTACGTCCAACACTATTTTATTAAACGTCTCAGAAGTAAACTCATACAAACTAAGACCACCCCGAATAATAAAACAACTCCCCAACCTACTCCGGTTGCTAATGCTTAAAAGCTACTCCGCTTCCAAGACTTTTGCTTTGGGCTACTCCGCCGAAAGACTCATTGCTTAAAGCTACTCCGCAATAAGACTTTTGCTTTGGGCTACTCCGCCAAAAGACTTCATGCTCAAAAGCTACTCCGCTTCGAAGATTTCGTGCTTAAGGATAACTCTATCCTAAGACTTTTTGGTTCTACCCGTTTGTTACAAGACCACTTATCTCAATGTTGTTCACTCAATTGAACGGAGGAGATAAAGTTTAAGTACAAAACACGGGATCCTTGAACACGACTAAAACGACTAGGTGCAACAACAAACTCAAGTAAAAGACTCAAAAGATAAATAAACAAACTTGCAATAGATTCAAAGATTTTGAAATGATAAACGGTTTTGCAAAGTTAATTTACTCGATTGAAAGCTTAAGTCTTTTTCAGTTTAAAACTCGTTTGTTGCACACTTGTAAAAATGAATTAAGCAAGCTATTTATAATGTTTAAGTAGTATACTTTACATTAAAATATCTTACACTCATAAGCACAAGTGATTAAAATATTGTAAGTAGTTTGCTTGGGCAACATGCAAAGCCATCCGAATTCCTCTTCATGCAACCGAGTATTCTTCCTCAAGAAATCGGTGCCTAAGATTGCAAGAAATCAGATTGTGCACACATACAAAAATAGGTTGGGTTTTTCAACAAGAAACAAGCATAAATGATTGTGTTTATGGAAACCATAAACATTTCCATAAATGTAAAAGTAAACAACCAATTTATAGTAAGTGTCTTATTGTGCAAGCAAACTCCTTAGCAAGTCATTGAAAGCTCTATATTTTTTAAAAGATTTCAAAATAATTTCAGAAAACATTTGTGAACATTGAAAACACTTTAACAAAGATTCAAATATTTTCGAAATATTTCTTTCAAAGACGAGCCTTAATTAACTGTTGACTCAACTGTTGTTTTTGCACCTAAACGTAAATTCGTGTTAAACGATCACCTTACAACACATAACATTAGCACTAATGACAATCTTCATCTTTGATCTTCATGATGACATTCTTGATAACCTTGAATTGACAATTGGAGCTTCATGCTACATGGTTAAACTTAAGAGGCACACAATTAAATAACAAATGAGATTAATTTGTCTTAAGACATCATCAACACTATCTTAATCAAATTGGGTCTCTTCAATTTCCCCCTTTGATGATGGCAAGTCAAATAAAATTCAGTGTGCAATTCCCCCTTAATCCATGGTCAAGGTTAACAAGTCAAAACATGATCAAAATAAAATGCATAAATACATGGTCATTGAAAATTAGTCAAATTTTTCGTTAGCCTAGGTAGAACATTTAATCGCCAAGTTAACATAATTACGGTATACGCAAGCCTAAGAGTCATTGAATCACCACCTGCAATTTTAAACAACTTCCCCCTCTTGACATCATCAAGTAGGAAGAACACAAGTTTAAATAAGGATTAGAGTCATACAAAACAAATTGTTCAACAACTAACAACATAACCAATATTAGCAAAATATATCACAAACATAAAGCCAAGGTAAAAAGGGATTAGAAAGGCGTTTGTTTTGATTAGGCATTAGGCATGGTTATGGCAAAAGGCTTGGTACGGCATTAGGCTAGGATTGGCACGGCTATGAGCAAGAGATCAATCATCGGCTTCTTCGTTTTCATCTTCTCCAACCAACCCATGAACCATCTCCATAAGCTCTTCATTTTGACCCTTAACCTCCTTGAGTTCCTTACGCAAACCCGACACTTCCAAACGAAGACCCGCAATCCCACCCATTTGAGCATGTTGGAGATCCAACAAGGCTTTAACATCCTTAGTGAGACGTGTCATAGAAGACGATTGCATAGAGGAGGAGGAGACATCCGTAGCCTTCATACCCGACCAAATACGAGCAAGTTTATCACCATCAATTTTCAAGTACATTTGTGATAAAACTCCCGAGGTCATAGTGTCACACATGTAATCCACACCGAAACTAGTCGAGTCCACAATATCCAATTTCTCGAAAATGACCGATAACCACATCCCATATGCTAACACGGTGGAACTATCAACCTTACGCTTCTCTACTATCTTAGCAAGATGATCAATGTGAAAGAACATCAAAGCGGGTAGGTTAATTTGAAGGTGTTTAGCAAGATAATAAATCAACCACATGTCTAGCACACCACACACATCACGGCTCTCATTACATGGAATCAAGGTTCGATAAATGAAATTGAAAAAGAACCGGTGGTTTATTTTGATTTCTCTCGGTTTGAGTGTGATAGGGGACGTAGCTTTGGGACTTAAAAACTTTGTTACGGTCAAGGAACTTATACCATCAATAGTCGGCCAACCACCCTTAGGAAATGAGGACAACCCGGTTGTAGGAATACCGAGTAAATTTCCAACAATTTCAACATTGAGACACAAGGGTTTGTTATTGATAAAGGCGGTAAGACTACCCGATTGGACATCGACTTTGACCGTAGTATAAAATTGAACAAGCTCCGCTAAATAAACTCGGTTATAGAGATTAAGAAGACTCTCCCACTTTTGTGCATGAATTGCATCTTTAAAGAATTTAAAAGCGGGGGACGAATCATACCATTCGAGTTCATAGCGACGGCCCAACTTAAATTTTCCTTGAATGACATGCTTGCAATAATCAAATATATCCTTTGGAAAGCGATACCCATGAAGAATCTCGAGTGCCTTGGACTTGTTCTCATCAAGAGGTTGCTCAATAGCAATCATAGCACTATTCGATTCATCGACTTCCTTTGCCATTTCCTCCACTTTCCTTTTCTTTGAGATCAACCGAGTGGACACTCTCTTAGCTTTGCCTTTCGGTTTGGGAACGGTTTCCTCCTTGAATAACTCGTCATCATTGAAGACGGCATTCAATTTCTCCGTGTCAATTTCTGTTTCCACAACCGTTACCTCACTCACGGTTTTGCCTTTCCTTTTTCGCCTTTTATTTCCAACCATATCTTTCAACATTTCATCACTACCAACACTTACCTTCGATTTCGATTTTGATTTCGATTTCGATTTCGATTTCCCATTGCTCTTCTGAACCGATTCCTCCACACTTTTCTCAACACTCTTTTCTTTTTCCTCACCTTTTTCAATTGATTTTTCCACACTCTTTTATTTTTCATTCTCATTTTTTTCTTCATTCTCCTCTTCACTTTCATTTTTCTTTTCCTCACTGTTTTTCTCTCCTTCCTTCTCGGCATCCTCATCAACAATCTCCTCATCTTTTTCACTTTCTTTACCAACACCAACATCAACTTCCTCAACTTCTTGAATGATTGGATTTCCATCATCATCAACCTCACCAACAGCCCGTGAGCTTCCTTCTTCACCCTCGGTTTCGGTTGCATGCGGCATATTCAAATCGAATTTTTGATTGAACATCCGACTTGAGAATCTCCTAGCCTCGGCAGCTGTTTTAGGACGATTAGCAACTGATTTCTTTCTTGTCATTGGGGCATTTGGCACAAAGACTCTAGGTTTCTTTGGTGGTTTTTGATTTTGGGCAGTTTTTGATCCAAGACTTTCGATTTGTGGTTCAACCGATGGTATTTTCGGCTTGTAGGAGTCTCGGATTTCCTTCAAGGTTTTCGGCTTAGTTGATTTTGGAGGCATGATTTTTATAGTGAAAGTAAAAGTGACAGTTGGTAGAGGGATGTGTAGGACGGTTTTGGAGAATAATTGGGGAAGATGTAATTTTTTGAAAAATTTGAAAGTGAGTAAGGAGGTCATCATTTAAGAGTTGAAAAATTGTACATGTTAGTAAATGAGGTGGGTGAATAGTGTTTTAGGCTTTTTTATTTGATTGGTTGAGAGGAAGGTGAGTGTAGCCGGCTAGGTGGGTAGTAGGCGGCTAAGACATGGGTAATGGGGAAAGGAGATTTGATGGTTAGATGATGGTTGCGTGGCTCCATGTGAACAATTACTTTACCCATTGGATTTACATGCAAATTAATCATTTAGTTCATTGAGTAAAAATAACATATAATCACTTATAAAAACAAATGTAACATCTACTCTAGTCAATCATCGAGGGCAAGTCGTCATAAAGTTTTACGCGGAATCCAACAAACCAATTTCTAACCGAAGTTTTACGAATTGTTCTCTTTCAAGCGGTTTTGTAAAAATGTCGGCTATTTGATCTTCCGTTCTACAAAATTTATGACGAATTTGACCTTTTTCCACATGATCACGTAAACAATGATGTCTTATGTCAATATGCTTAGTCCTTGAGTGTTGTATTGGGTTCTTTGAAATGTTAATGGCACTAGTATTATCACATAAAATTGGAGTTGAATCAAAGATAATACCATAGTCCCTTAGTTGTTGTCGAACCCAAAGAACTTGCGCGCAACACAATGCGGCATTTACGTACTCGCTTTCAGCGGTGGAAAGAGCAACGGTGTTTTGTTTCTTAGACGCCCATGAGATCAAACACGGACCTAAGAAAGTAGCCATCCCGGATGTACTCTTTCGATCAACAACGCTTCCGGCATAATCTGCATCCGAGTATCCTAAAAGCTCAAAAGGACAATGTGAGGGATACCAAAGATACAAATTAGAAAAGAATTGAGGTACCCAGATAATCCAAACTCTCCCTCCAGGATGATGATTATTATTGTTAACACCCTCCCAATAGTGTCCTAATTTATGAAGAGTAGAAAGAAAATCTTGCTCTTTTATTTTTGTTTCAACTAGCCCAAATAAACCAAATTTATTCTGATGCAGGAATCTTCTAATCTCTATCTGTTTATTTGGATTATTCATGCCATGAACGTTCCAGAAACCTAACTTATCCATTATCACTAGTAGAGGTAGGACCAGACTCCCTAGTATCTTGCACTACATTCTTCCCTTTGTCTCTATTTGGTGAAACAGTTTCAGCATAGATCTTTGACGGGCTAAGAGGATTGCTAACCACATGCTCCTGCCTAGAGACTTGCATAATTGGACTAACAGTAGGTAATAGATCAGAGTTATGGTGCGCAGGTCCACCAAATGGGGTCTCAGGGACAGGAACATGAGGGAGGGGTGGTGCAGAGGGAACAGTGTCTGAACCAGAGGCCACCAGGGGTGCCACTGGAACAGTAGGTTGCTGCACTGACCCCCAGTAGAGACACTAGTTGCCACAGGTACAGAAGGTTTCACCACTGGCCTCCACACTGGAACCACCCGTGGAGGGACATTAGGCTTCTTCTTGCAGACATCCTTTGTATGGCCAATCCCTCTGCATACTCCACATTGGACAGGCTTCCACTCATATTCCACACTAACACTTACATCCTCCCCCTTTTCATCTTTGAAAAAAATTCTATTAGGAAATTCTTGTCCCACTTGTACTTCCACCATGAGACAAGCATAGCCAATTCTAGTTTTATCCATGGTAGCAGTATCAGCTCGTAGATACTTCCCCACAAGAGATGCAATTTTCTCCAAACACTTCCCACCCCAGAACTTGAGGCCTAGCCCACACAGACGTACCCAAATTGGCACTGCTTTAACTGGTTTCTTTGCCATAGAAGCAGTCTCAGTCCATGGTTTGACAACAAGAGGCTTATTCTCAAACATTGAAAAGCCCTGCTTTAAGACAAGCTCCTTACATTCCATGGTAGGGAAATGGACCAAAAAGGCTCCATTAGGTAAGAATGACATCTTATCAAATTTATACTTCCCCCCAGATGTTGTTAATAAACCCAGACAGTTGTGCCCATGGAGGATTTCCACCCAAAACATAACATATAACCGTTGTTGACCAATACTCAAATTCTGGCTTAACATCATCAATGATAATTTGAATTTTAGAATTATTCTAAGAAGGAGAACAAGGACGACGCTTACCCGTGACTTTAGTCCATCCAGGTTCCTCAATAACATGCTCATCTTCTTCCTCCGTTTCAACAGTCGTTTCAACCACCTCATCCAAATCGAGTACCGGGATCCCCACAATATCGCTGACCGGGCGTGTAGTCTTCGCATCAGCAGTATTTGGAATTGACGGACCGGCTGGAGAGGAAGCGGCCATCACCAAGTCTGTTGGTTCCTCCATATCGTCACTATTATCAAGTCGTAATTTCTCAGTATTAGTAAAGGATAGACGTAATTTAGCTTTAGATTGAAGTTTTTGTTTATTGAGAGAAAATTTGAATCGTGATTTCTTTGCCATATTGCAACTGAAACCCTAATTTTCTAGAGAGGAAATTCTCTCTCTAGATTTCATTCTCTCTCCGTAACCACTTTTAATTCACCTTTTTAAAAATTAATGAAAATCTAATTCCGCTAGGGTGAACAACTTCAGGCTTAGATCGAAAAATGGACTGGACCGGACCATCCGGTCTGGACCGAAAGTGCACCGAATTCTTTTAGTTAGACCGTCGGTCCATATTTTTTCAAGTTTCGGTCTTTGGTACAGTCCGGTCTTAGACCGGTTAATTTAAGTCAGGACTGAATGAACCAAATTTTATGCTTTTAAAAAAAATCATAAAACGAAGATAATTTTATCTTCAAAAGACATTACATAATAATACTAACAACTAGTTTCATAAAAAAAAAGCCGTCTATTTATTCAATGAAATTGTTTAAGAGGAATGTAAATGTATTTTTCCTATACAGCAAGTACAAAATAATGAAAAAATAGTTTTAGGTTCATTTCAGTTTAAGGCCGGAGCGGACTAAATATTTCGGGTTCGGTCCAAAATTAAAAGTTTTAGTATGATCTTTGATGCACGAAAAAATTATTTTCAATCTTCGATCCAGTACAGTCCAATCCAATCCAATATGATCTTTTGGACTAATGCTTAACCCGAAATTACGCTTTAACAAACCAAAGGACTCGGAAAATATGCTAAAATAAAAGTGGTAGAACATCTCAACCGTTTTAAAGGGACAGAAAGTCGTTAGAGAAGCGCGTGGTCACTAATACGGAAAGAGTATCTCATTAAAGTCCCAATACCGCGTTATTTTCCCTCCACTCATACTCCACAACTCCCTACAACTTACACAACTACCCTCTCTTTCCATACTTCCCCTACCTTCTCTTCCTTCCTATATATATCCTCCTCCTCCCAAACGCCGCAACAATTCTCTAACAAACCTCACCACTACTTTCTCTCTCTATAACTTCCTTCTCTCTCTCTCTCTAAAACCACAACAACAATGGCGGCGTTGAATCACACTGCAACCGACGAGACAATAACAGACGAAGTCGCGAGAATCTTCGCGAAATTCGACGAAAACGGCGACGGATTGATTTCTGCAACGGAGCTCCGCGGCCTATTACATTCTCTAGGATCGAAGACGACTACCGAAGAAGTGGCGGCAATGATGGCGGAGATGGACAAAGACGGAGACGGTTACGTCGATCTAACTGAATTCGCCGCGTTTCACGCCGCATCAGGAGGAAACGTTGGTTCCACCACCGAACTTCGAGAAGCTTTCAGTATGTTTGATAAGGACGGTAATGGAAGGATCTCGGCACGTGAGTTGCACGCGGTGTTGAAGAGTTTAGGAGAAAAGTGTTCGTTGAAGGATTGTTCTAAGATGATCCAATCTGTTGATGCTGATGGTGACGGTCATGTTGATTTCGAGGAGTTTAAGAAGATGATGGCTAACGGATTGATGACCTAATTGTTCGACGATGATTCGTGAATTTTCCGAGTATTTTGAGTGTATATGAAACGGTAATGCTAATTTGTCGGAGATTTCTTTCATTTACTTGATTAATTACTGAATTAGTCGTTTCGGGGGATTAATTACGTTGTTAATTACGTTTTTAATTGTTGTTTAGTTGTTTAGTTTGAATCAAATCAATTGTGAGACGCGTAGGAATTGAAATTAATATAACTCTTAATTGAATCCTCGATGATTTCCGAATCCTTCGTCTTATTTTCGTGTGTATATGAAACGATAATGCTAATTGTCGAAGATTTTCGTTGATTTACCTGATTAATTACTTAATTAGTCGTTTCACGATTATTTAGGTTTTATAATTGTTGTGTAGTGGCTTAATTTGAATCAAATCAATTGTGAGACGCCTAGGAATTGAATTTAATATAACTCTTAATTGGAACCTCGATGATTTCGGAATCCTTCGTCTTATTTACATTTTATAATTGTTGTTTAATTTGAAATAAATAAATTGTGTGCGCTTAGGAATTGAACTTAATTATATATCTCATAATTGAACAATAACGTTCGAATTCTTCGTCGTATTTTTCATGTATATGAATTAAATGATAGTAGTTATCGTAGGAGATTTTCGTTGATATATTTGATTAATTTTAGTCGTTTTGGTTAATTAAATTACGTTTTACTCCATATTACGTTGTTTAGCCGTTTAGTTTGAAATCAACTGTGTGTGACGCCTAGGAATTGAATTGGATCTCTTAATTGGACTTCAATGATATCCGAATTCTTCGTCGTATTTTCGTGTCTATATTGAAACAGTAAATCATAGTAATGTTAAGTGTTGGAGATTTTTGTTGATTTACTTATTTAATTAGTCATTTCAGAGGTTAATTACATTTTATCATTGTTGTCTAGCGACTTAATTTGAATTAAATCTCTAACTTTTTCGAGTCCTTTGTCATATTTCGTGTGTGTATATATGCTTAATTAATACCGCGTTTCAGAGGTGATTGATTATGGTTTATTATTGTTATTTAGCGGTTGAGTCGGAATTTAAACAACTGTGAGATGCTTAGGAATTAAAATTAACTCTTGAATAATGAAGGAATTTGTATTTTTTTTGGGGGCGTTTATTTGTTGTATATAATTTCGCTAATAGTTCTGTATTTTAGATTTGTTTATATGTGGTTTTGAATGTTTCTGATATTATTCTTTTTAGTGACTTCGTCTTTTTTATATTTTTAATTTAATACCGCGTTTTTGTGTGTTGATGGCCATATATATTTTATGGATAAATCATATGCTCTAATATCTCTATGTTGCCAAGTGTTTAGCATAATGTTAAAGTGGAAGGTTCTGGCTTCATAATTTTTGCATTATTGACTTAATTTGCAACAAAGTCTCTCAGTTCAATGGTTGTGACTTGTAAGCAACAGAGTTGTTTGATTATAGAATCTTGTTATTGTATACAAGTATTAACTTTGTTGCATACAAAAATATTTTCCTGAAATCATATTGATAGTCAATTTCACGAGGTTTTAAAGGAAGGTCTTCGTCCGGCCTCGTTGTAGCTACTATTAGTGAGTTATAAGTCAGTCTGCTAATTTTTAGTTTCTACATCCACGTAACTACGTAAGGGTGTTGATAAAGCAACTCACGAGTTTGCCCATGTTACAATTTGTTACGTTTAATGAAAGTTGAAAACGCGTTGGCATTTGTTTGCTAAAAACAAGGGAAAGATATATTGTTAGCGGACAGTACACAAGCAATTGAATACAAGATTTGTAGTCATTGTATCGTAAGATTGATGGCATAACAAGTAGAAATTTCAGATATGTTGATATTATGACATTGACAAAGGAGCAATGAGTTGAAGATATGATGAACGAATGAAATATCGGAATAGTTGAATGCGTATACTGAAGAAGTAGGCTGACACGTTACGTTATAAGCACATCTGTTTGGCATTCTATGGCGTGAAACATGGGATTTACTTTTACATGTGCAGTGCAAAGTGCAAACAAGTAACGTATCATCTACTTTTGTTAACCAATTATTGAGTCAATACACAAGTGCTGGCAATAAAATCATCATATTGTTCATTTTCCTATTATTTTATGCTTGTCCGACTTCAATAACATCCACCTGTTCCGCCAAAAACTTGGGAGGTTGGACCGTTGGAGGATATGGCCATCACAATGTTTGGACACATTAATTAGTTTGTTTGGTTGCCTTTCTAATTCTCATGTGAATTACAAAGTTTTAGGAATTGATCAAATGTATTGTTACTTGGTTTCTAAATTCATGATAAGTAGAACTTGTATGTAAAAATACCTACACGAAATGCAAACAAAGGAACGTCTATACCTATACATGGTGTGAATTTAATTATGCAAATTTCCAGACACGGATTATGAGTTGGAGAGAGGAGACGCGAACCTTATGGGAGGGATGAGGTTATTTAATTGAATTTTTGCCAATTTCCAACTTTCAACTTCCATAACTCATCTTTCTATTCTGTCACCAATCAGGCTGCAGAATGTCAATTTAACTTCATAGATAACAAATGCTGTATTTTTGCCTTATGATTAAAATATCATAACATGCAAGTATGTACAAATTACGAGTTTGTTTACTTCCCAGAAATAACTGCACTTCCGGATTGTTATACAAAACCTACCTGCCAAATACCATACCACCTACGTGAGTCAAGCTCAAGCTTTGATCATCTATACACCACACAATCTTTCAATTGGCGTTGACCAAATGTGGAATTACAAGAGGTTTCTTCATCGTCCTCTGCACAGGTTCTGATGTTCTCTGCACAGATTGATTGTAATCCCAATGTTTCGAGCACAACTGTCTTCACCTCCTCGAATCTCTCTTCTGATAGAGAAACTTCAGCTAGAAGCTTCCATGCGTACTCCTCCGATGCCTTGTCGAAGTCCTCCTTCCTCTTCAGGACGATGTGTCCGCTGATTTCCCATACTGCTGGGTTGACTTGAGTGTCCAGAACCTCAGGGTTCACTTGCCCCAGAGCTTGTTTCTCTGCAAAGCACTATAATTCACAACAAAATGATATTAGCTTCATTCCTTGACAAGATCATGTAACGTTCTCAGTCAAGCATAAACCTAGTGATCAGTTGCAGTGAATCCTGATAAAATTCTGACGAGTTTCCAAAACTAAATAGATTTTGTGCTCTTTCTACAACTTTATTAATTAATCATCATTCAAGACCCCTAAGCACTTCGATCAGGTGGTAAAGGGTTGACCTAACTGAACTAGAGGTCTGAACTTCGAGACCCTAGAAAGCAACATTGCTAAAATCCAAAGTAAGAGCGTAGCCGCCATAAAAACTAAATCATTAAGCAAACTGAATAAAATCACGAGCTTGCCGGCAGACAACAGCGTGTAAGCCACGAGATAACATTAGTGAGACTGGCTGTCTGGCGCTTTGGTTCTAGAAAAAAAAAAAACCTGAATAGATTTCTCTGTTGATGGAAAATCTGAAAATTACCTGAGGAAACAAAAAGATCCTTTTCCCACAGCTTGAGATGAGGACATTGAAAGGGACATTAGTGCTTTGAAGCCGAATGCAGGAAGTAGCTACAGCATCTGATAAATCTTGAATGGTATTACCACCCTCAAAGACAAGCCCTCGAACAGGATATTTCAGAAGTTGAGAGATCACAACTCCATTGTGTGGAGTATTCTTGGGCTCAGATATTATTCGAGTTGGTGCTTTCTCAGCTGGGAATGGTACTTGTAGATAATATGCCTGAAATTTTGTTAATTAAGTTACATTTGATACAAAAGAGCAGATATCAATACGAACATTGCTCCCAAATTGATTTGCGGTCCACCAGCATGAATCGGCATTTGAAACCACGGATCAGTGGTAAAAATAAGATTAAAAGGAAAAGAAAAAGAAAAAGGAAAACACGATAACAGGCTAACAGCCAATATACAAATAAAGCTAAGAAATACATAAAAAGCGTAGAAAACTTGGTTTTAGGAAAATAATATCAAAACTACTAGGAACAGATATCAATCTGCATTTACCTGGAAGTGTAGGTGATTAATTGTTGCGAAAGCGCCTAAGCTATTGTAACCAACTCTAAAGAAGGGGTCGGCTGCTTCTTTTGCAAAATGAAGAGCAGCCAACATACTTGCATGATCAATCATCTGAGGCAAGCAGTCAAATATGCGAGGTATTAAGAGGACATGTCCATACTCTATTGGGCTGACCTGAAAATCAGAACTTCCCATCAATATTCAATCACAGTAGCAAACCATCAAAATTCTACCTTAAGGACTCTTCATATTACCTTCCAAATCCATATCCCCAGTGCCTCAAGGGCTCCCTCCCGCAAATTGAGAGGTAAGGGGGGTCGGAATTACGCAGCCTTACCCTTGTGTTAGCAACACAAAGAGGCTGTTTCAGAATAACACCTAGACACTAGATATTATTGAGTAAAAAACGGAGAATTTTCCATAAAATAACGGCCTGGCATTTGAAAACGCACCAGTGTAGTATTCTTCTTACTGAGTTTGAGTAACACAGCCTACAATGCCTAAAAATGGTAAAAACTTGTGACTGAATCATGAGAGGGCATTGTAATGAAATATTAACATACATTTATAGCAACAATATTAGGCGAATCTGATTCCGAAGTGATACGCGCACTTGGGAAATATTGCGGCATGTGGTCTCTAGACAGTTCAAACCGGAAAAGTGCTTCTTCCAGGCCAACCTTAGTGAAATTGAACTTGCTATCATCAAATGGTTGAAGAACCTGATCAATTCGGAACTCAGTTGGTCGTTTCTTCAAGTGACGTCCCTCATTTAGCTGGGCAATAAAACCACATCTCCCTGGGATAACTTTGGTTTCACATAGAGTCACATCATATCTAAACAGGCCCCTCCTCACCCTGTCCTCCCACTGTCCTAGTAATAGATCATGCAGAAAAGAAATGGAAGATGATTGATCAGCTGAATAAGTCACGTCATTGTCATTTGCATCATCACCATCGTCATCTATCTTGCATGCATATAGAGGAAGCTGGGACACTGAAATCAATGAAGAAATTTCAGTCATCATAAGTTTTTCAGGTAGACAGAACTATACAGCAGGCACACCCGCAGAAGCAATAATAAGTTGCAAAGTGAATGACGACAAGGATAGCAGTAAAATAAAGACTAGTCCCAAATGGATCGCTAACATGAATCATCCTACGGAATAGTCACTGTGAATCAGTTCCAAAGTCGCAAAAATGGTCTACAGACAAAGAAAGTCATGCACCGATATGTTTCAAGTAAGGTGTCAAAGATCCAATGGAACAGCATTTCACAATGTAAGTATGATGCTCAAAATGAAACTTTTCTCGGATTTTGAAAACTCGTCTAGTAACAAGCCATTTATTAGAATCTTGTAGTACAAAAGAAAACTACCACTGAAGCCAACCAAAGTTTCCTTTTTCTCCTGGTTCTAAAGCCGCGGCCCCACCACACTTCACAGATTAAACGAGCACGCAATTAATTAACTTTAATTATGTACTGAGTATCAATTAGGTTGCATGCAAATATGCAATAATAACATAGATAGCTTATGTCAAAATTCCACATCCATGTATCAAAAGCAAACAATCTAGATATCAAACAGAAAGCATGAATCATGTAACTTACACAAAATAAACATGATTTATCTACTTAGCACACCAAAACAACAGCTATAACACAAATGTATAAAAGTCTATAATAAATTCAGACATCTCATGCAATCACTAAACTCCATCAAAGAAGATGAATCCACAGCTTCACACAACACAGCATCAGCAAACAATCCCAACCCACAACAATTGCATTGATTGCCATAGAATCAAGTGACATAATTCCTAATTAGCTACTCCCTCCGTCCTAATCGTTTGTTTACCCTTTTTATTCTCAGAGGGGTATTTTAATCAAATGATTGCGACGGAGTTACAATATCTCAGTACAATACAAACAGCATAACCTTGATAAACTATAAAATTCAAATAAATAAACCAAGAGTGTCAGAAAATACCAAGCAAGCAACATTTCCCAAGGCAATTGCGACCGCAGCCGGAATTCTCAGACTCACCACAACCATCTTCCCCCTGATAATTAGAAACAACCGTTGCAACCCTCTTAATTGTCAAACTTTTCTCCAAAATCCCCATTTTTTCAACTTTTCACCCAAAAATCAAAAGATTCAATCTTTCTCTACAAAACGATCAAATTAGAAAAATCTAAAAACTACCCAAATCATAAAATGAGAAAACAAGAAAAGGGTTAGTCTCAGAAAACGACGTCGTAACCGCCGCCGGCAAGAAAGAGAAGATCGGAAGGACAACCACCGTCAGAAGGAAGGGCACCCCTACCTCCGTGAGGAGAAGGGGTTTTAGTAAATTCCGAAAATACCCCTGTCAGAATAACGCCGTTGATGCGGTAGTTTTTGTGGTTGTTGACGGTGGTCGTGGTTTCGGAACCGTTGATCTCGAATAAAGCCGTGATTAAGGCTTAATTATCCCTGTTAATTGTTAGTTGATGAGATTAGAATGGAAGAAGTGCCTAAATTGTAGGTGGAAAAGGATGGTGTTTGTTGATGCTTTCGTAATTAGATACGTTCAAATGTTCAATAGAGGATGGCGGAATTTTGAGGAGATGCCAAACCAAAAGTTAGTGGCCGGTTCTTGATCACCCACGACAACGAGTGTTTTGAATGCTCAAATATTCCAATAAGATACCCAATATTCTTTCCGGAATTATTTGTTTATTTATTTCATTTTTAAGTTTCTTTTTCATTATTCGTTACGGAGTATCATTTAATATTTTATATTAAGAATATTTGTTCACATATTGTCCAATACCAATAACCGTAGATCTCATGAGAGACCGTCTCCCACTAATTTAGTGAGAGACATAATAGGGAAAAAGAAATTCGGTGAGTCCCCTCACCCCATCATATGAGAGGTCTCTCAATAACGCTATTGAGAGACCGTCTCTCTGAAGTTTTTGTGTACCAATAATCCCGACATTACCACACAACCTAGTTACATAATGAGCTAAACATTTCTCACCTCTTTTAAAATGAATACTTCGTACAATTTACTATAATTAAAACAACTTAATCAATAAGATACATCCTCAATGATAAGAACCAAAGGATTTCTACCATGTGTCTTTCTGCCGATAGCATTTACATTGATTGCATCACATTCCAATATGATGTCATGCGTACAACCACCTCCAAGCCAACTTTTGTAGCCAAGATTCCGTTAATGTCGCCTCTCACGCTCATTTCAACCTCTTCCACGAAATACATGCATAAGACTTTGCTTTGCTCATTCTAGCCATCATCCCAATCCCAACCTCCCATCTCTATGAACCGCCGCGTTGTATTAATTTTAATCCATTCACTTTCTAGAGGATGCCATGAAACAGAAGTAGTAGTCTCATTCGAAGGTTAAGATATAAAGACACTCTCTGAATACAATCGATAGTCGGAAATTAACATGACAAAACCAATATAATAGTCTGTGATGGTTGTGGGAGCTGCTCCTCAAAAATGCAAAAGTTTCTTAGCGTCTAAACTCCCTAACATATTGGCAGAAGCAAATCAACGAGTCCCTTTCCACCATCTTCATTAACCGTGTTAGCTATGCACAAAAGCTACCATTTGGGGCGAATATTATAAGATACTCGAAGAGGTTAGAATCCCACACCTCTCAAGCCTTAGAGGCTAGAGCAATCAAAAATAGCATGAACTATTGTCTCGTCACTATTACCACACCCTCCACAAGTAATATACGTTATAATATGTCGACATTGCAATTTCTTCACAACACCTCCATAGAAAATAGGCGAGTTTTGGAGGAGGTCCTCATTTGCAAAGATTTCTTCCACAAATATTCTATATCTCATTTATCCATGAACCATTTCCTCCTAATAACCTCAGTTAATACCCGGATGTAACAAAATATACCCAATTCTTTGAAGGCCGCCAGTACCATCTATTCTGAGGAAAACATGTACTAAACGGAATTGAGCGCACTAGGTCCATATCATGTTCAAAGAAATTTCGAGCGTGAGCAGTTTCTTCCCAGGCTATATTATCAGTATTAATAAGATTAGAAACCCAAATACCACCATCATTAGGCCTCATACTCGGCACCATCGTTGATGAATTACCCGGCACCATGCACTATCCAAAATACTAATATTACACCCATTTCCCACACACCACTTTAGACCTTCAACAAGGAAAGATTTCGCTCCCCAAATGCCCCGCCAAGTAGGGAGGGGTGTTCACCGGTCCAAAACCGGACCGGACCGGACCGGATGAACCCGCGGACCGGATAACCACATATCCCAAGACCGCGGACCGGACCGGTTAGAAGGGGACCCGGACCGGACCGGACCGGAACCCTTTAGGTCCGGTTTTTTCCGGGTTTGGACCGGACCGGTACTAATTTATAAGGCAAATTTATTTTTATTTTTTAATGTGGACCGGACCGGAGACCGGTCACCATATTTGTTGGGACCCGGAGACCGGACCGATATGTATCCGGTCTGGACGGTCCGGGTCGGTCCAGTTTTCCGGACCGGACCACTTTTTGTTCACCCCTACCGCCAAGTGAAACTTGGATCGTACCAAAGATAAGAGTCTAAAAGCGATCCATGTTTAAATTATTTTGCCTTCATAACACGATGCGCAAGAGTAGATGGATTTTTCCAATAACCTCCAAACCTGTTTGGCTGTTTTGCAAGAGTTTGAGCCCATATATAATTGTTTAGTTATTTTTTTTTTCTTTTCGATATTTTCAATTCAATATCATCATTCCAAGGTTACATATAAATATATTGGCATATCAATAAAACCATGTACTTGGAGAACTCAACCTAAAGCCAACCCAATTCAATCTCGTATCAAGCCAATTACATAGTTGGGTCATTGAGTCTTAACCCAAAACCTAGTAATTTCATAACGGATTCGTGTTGCGTTAATATTTGCCGGCTCTAGAACTCACTTCAGTTTGGCCCATGAATTCATGATAAACAACAATCGGCCAATTTGCAAACCTGCCTGCTAAAGGTCGTCGACAATTTACTAATTATCGTCGACAATTATAATGAACTTCCAAAACTACCCCTCCCTCACACTCCCCCTTATATTTTTTCCGTCTTGTTTTGTTTTCGTAAAAAAATAATTAATAATTACTAATAAACCCCGTTCGGGGATAGTTCGTTTTATTTTAATTTTTTAATTTATTGAAATTTATTTTAATTAGCGATTATCGGTCCACGCACCCAAAACTAATTTAAGATAGAAATTAATAAAATTTTTTTAAAAAAAAAAATTTGTTGAAAAAGGGCCCGGACAAAGAAATTTTTCGTCCAGACCAAGGTCCGGACAAAGAAATTTTTTTCGTCGGACCATGGTCCGGACAAAAATGTTTTTCGTCCGGACCAGTCAGGACGGAAAATATTTTCGTCCAGATCAGTCCAGACGAAAAATATTTTCGTCCGGAAAAAAAAAAAAAAAAAATAATTTCCGGACGAAAATATTTTTCGTCTAGACCTGGGTCTGGACGAAAATATTTTCCGTCTGGACCTGGGTCTGGACGAAAAATATTTTTGTCTGGACCATGGTCTGGACGAAAATTTTCTTTGTCCGGACCTTGGTCTGGACGAAAATGTTTTTCGTCCGGAAAAAAAAAGTTTTTTTTTTTTTTTTTTTTTTTTGAGAAAAAAAATCATTTTCTGACTTAGATTAATTTTTGGTGCGGTAATCGATAATCACTAAGTTCTCGTTCATGTTGTTAAGTACAAATCCCGCTTTTTTTTTTTTTTTTTTTGAAAAACCGTCTTTTTTTTTGTTTGAAAGATTTTAGTGAGACGGAAATTACATTTTAGTGAGACGGAAATGGAGTTATGTTATGGAGGGCAAACTTGGAAATTTACATTAAATGTCGACGATAATTAGTAAATTGTCGACGACATATAGCAGGACCCTTTGCAAATGGAGTAATCCGCCCATCAAAGTTTATACTTTACACGGAGTTTCAATCAATTAACTAACGTGAAACCTAATTTAGCCGCCAATCGTAGTACCCCCAAAATCTTCATTCAACACTCGATTTTCTGATCTGAATTACAAAAACCACACCAAAAGATGAGTAGACAAGGTCCCCCAAAACACCAGAATAAATTCGCATGGAAACCCAATGCTGGTATCAAAATCAATGAAACGGTATTACTACTAATTCTTTTTTTTTTTTTGTGAAACATATTTTAATCAAGGTATAATCGATTAATTTAATATTTATGTGGAATGAACAGGAACCAGGAGGGAGATTCAGGCCGTTAGCAGAGATAGGAGGAGTTTGTCAACGTTGTAAGGATCAAATTGAATGGAAACGTAAATACGGCAAATATAAAGCTCTTACTGAACCCTCCAAATGGTACTCTCTCCGTCTCACTTATTATATTGTCGGATTGATGAATTAACGCGTTTATGTCTAATTAAGGATATTTAATTAGGATGAAATTTTGATACTGTTGATTAACTTGTGGCACTATTCTTTGGTTTGATTTGTGATTTGTGATTTGTGATTTGTGATTGTTTTGTTTAGTCAGAAGTGTACAAAGCGTGCTGTTCGCCAAGCTTACCATAGCCTATGCACTGGTTAGTCTTTACCTCTTTTCTTTTTATTTCTGCATTAGCTGCTTGTATGATGCTCTTCTTTCTGTTATGAAGTAGCAGTCATTTGATGCAACTTTCGACACGATTTTTATTTTGGGTAATTTAGAAACAGCCTATTGTATTGTTGAGTGTTCTTTTTGTTGTATTTTTCATATGTCTGATCAAACATATTCCGAAATGTTGTTCAAGTCCTTGAAGAGTTTTAAGGGTATATGTACAAGTTCATGATTTAGTTCGGATGATGGATTTTTTTTCCAATTCTTGACTCAATTTTCATCTTGTGTCATTCAGAAACAGTCTTTTTGTGTTGGTAGAACAAGGGTAAGACTGCGTAGATCCTACCCCCGCCCCTCGATTTTCAGGAGCCATTATGGCACTGGGTACTGATGTTGATGTTGTTGTTCGTTACAGGCTGTGCTAAGGAACAGGGTGTTTGCCCAAAATGTTGCTGTAGTGGAAATAAGCTTGTTGGAAGGTTTCTTCCTCCATCCTCTTACCTTGATTATCTTTTATTTGATTGCTTACATTTGTGCCATGTGTACTGAGAATGCCTTTGTAAATTTGTCAGGGATCCAGAAGAAGTAGAAGCTGAGAAGAAGGTGCTTGAGGAGGTACAAATTATCCTCTGATTATTTTCTCTGGCTCCATATATTTCTGATAAAAGCTGCTGTAACTTTTTTTTGTTAACACTTAAGAATTTTGGATATATATGTCGCAATGCAGGCTTTAAAAAATTGTCGTGAGAGGGACAGGAGGCGTCTACTTCGTGCTGTAAGTCACTAAATTTCCCTTTATTTAGTAGAAGTCTCATTTTGAATCAATTTCCCTGCAGTGCATATGATAACTTGTTATCTTATCAATTCTTGTCTTTGTCCAGATTTGTCTACTACTAGATGATAGACAGTTATTATGGGCTGAATATCAAAGAAACTAAAGTTGTTAATCAGCTGATGTTATCTTGTTCATATTTTCTAACGTCCTCTTTTCCCTTACGCCATTATTTGTTGAGTTATTTGATACCTGGTACCTTTTTACTTTTGTAGCTTTCACATTTTACTCATCGCAATACATTTTTTTTTACCATTATGCCCCTCTCATTTGCCCACTAATTTGTTCTCTCTTGGTCCCCAACTCCTCTCATTCTCCCTCACACACATAGCTGCCATCAACCACAACCGTCAACCACCACCGTGCGTCAAAATATTCAAAAATGAAAACACATAGTACTATGTAAACATGTTGTTCGTACTACTTGGAAAAAAAATAATAAAAAAAGAAACCCATAACAATTAACCACCCATTTACCACCACTATTGACCACCCTCCCACTCCCTCTCCCCTTCCTGCCGTTGGCCCACCGTCAATGGTAGCTTGTCCTCCCCTACCACCCTGGAGAACCGCGCCTCCCCTCCCCTCCCCTACTCATGTTCCTCTCCCTCTCCCTCTCGTCCCCCCTCCCCCTCCTTCGTCAGCGACCGGCAGCTATCACCTGTCGTTTTCCATTACCGCCACCCACCACCACCAACAATTGTTTTTATTTCAACACAAACCCTAAATAAAAAAATCTGATATAGTCATTAATTTAGTTAATAATTATGCAATTAAAGGAGTAAATATCTATTCTACACTCAACTTATCATCCTCAATCCAAATATTTTGTTTGATTTAGGAGGAGGTAGGGTTATCAATAGAGAGAATTATGTTTTGGAGTTTTTTTTGGTAAGGAGTATGCAAACTTAGTGGCGCACACCTAAGGCGCAACTTGGACGAGGCACTAGCCAAAACGCCTCGGTGCAATTTAGGTGCGCCTTTTAGACAAGGCTTAACTAACAAGGCTAACTACTAACTAGTACGCACTTTCCATATCTTTTAGACAAGGCTCATCGTTTCTTTTCCCCGTAATTCCTAACTTTACTCCTTGACATGTTAGCCAACTTGAAAACTCCTAAAAAAGCTACTGTTGCCCAAAATTTTACTTGGAAATTACGAATTTTTTATATAAAATAGGGCGCCTTCGCTTTGCGCCTCATCGCCTCGACCCCTTAGCGCCTTGTGCATTTTCAAACTAAGTATGCAGATGGAAAATAATAGACAAAAAGTACTATAATGAGTTTGTGTATTGCGAAAGTAAACTACATTTTATTAAAGCTCCTACCTTTTTTGAACATTTTATCCAAAAATAGTTTCGAAAACCTTTTTGACTAAAAAAACATTTTCCTGCTAATATCAAGCATGAATCATCTTTATTTTTGCTAGAACCACCTTTTTGTAGGGGAGGAAAACTATTCATGATTATTCACCGAAAACTGTTGGATTGATGGCAAATTTGACTTTTAGTAGGTTTGGAGGGATGTTATGAAAATGTATGGGAGTTTAAGAAAAACATTTCTAAGGTTGAAGTGTCTAAAGACTGAAGAAGTTCGGAGAATTAGATATCAGCTAACTCTTGATTTTTTTTACATGTTAGTCTTCTAATATAAAAAAAGGGTACTGATGCACACAATTTTGATTTTTATTTTTTAAATGAAAGTTTTTGTGCACACTTTGTGCCTCCCAACAATGAGGCACATGCCTTCTACTTACGGCTAGTTGCCACTTGCTCTCATCGTTTAAATAGTGCGCTTAGAGCCTTTTAAACTAATAAGGGATATGGTTTGGAGAACTGTAATCGGAAGAATGTATGGGGGTTTAATCTGAATCGTATAGCTTACGACTTTGCTTCACATGTTGTGCCTGCCTTTGTTTTATTGATGGCTGTGAAAGCATTATTTAAGAATGGGGAATTGTGATAATTACTGTATCATAGAACGAGCATTACTTGGGTTCTGCTTTCACCCTTTTTTCTAGGTTTTGGTTTAGCTAGAGTTTACCTTCGTTAAATGTTTCTTTCCTACCACCTCCCTAACAGATGAATAAGGAGAAGCCCAAAGGAAACCCAACAGAAACTTCGATCGTCCAAGAAGGCAAAGTGGAGGGATTATTTTCTGCTATATCTCTTGGTGAATATGCGGAAGCAAGTAGAGATAATGAAGATACCGGAGATGGTGATCTCAAGATTTTGTAATTAACCAAGCGTACTGTATACTGTATATGGTATAAGATCTTGGTCCAAATTTTGATCTCTACGTGATAGAGGTGGGCAACATGGCTCAAAATGTGGTGGTTATAACCTTCAAACGCTTGGTAACTCGGGTTGCAATGCAGTGTCGTGGCCTAGATCTACCATCCCGTGATAAATTATACGTAGTAGTTAACATTGGCTTTGTGTGCTGCGAGAATGTCCGACTTTGTACTAGTATTTGCTGTTGCAGAAAGTCTATAAAAGACAGATTACTTGTTTTGCATCTATCTTGTCGTGTTTTCAGTGTTCGTGAGATATTTTTCTCTGAAATTGTAAGCATTGTTCCTTTATCAATATAATTTACATGCTACTAATATGATGTTAATCCACATAGAACCATGTTAGCCTAGATCCCCACATTGCGCTTTCAGAATATTTATACTCCGTATTTTTGTATTACATTGCTCAATTTGTCACTAAAATTAGATCATACCATTAACCATTTTTCCAATAATTTCAAAAGCAGGTACAATAACGACTTAAATGTTGAAAACTTCTAGTAGTTTTATTTTTTGTATTTTTTTTTTCTGAACCAAGATGACTGTTCGAAATCTTGCGGATGTTGAAAGTTCTACGGTGTACACTGTACATACAGCACCATGCTCAATTTTTTTTTTTTCTGAACTAAATGCATTCTTTTGTCAATTCCTACAATCTGAGCTGAATTCCTTCTCATTTGCACTGATATTATTATACACAAATTCCTTTATAATCAAAGCTTACAAAATCATTTCTAGCAGCTTTTGGGGGAAATGTCCTTAGCCAAGAACCCTGGAATAATTTCTAGCTGACGAAAAGAATCTTGTGAGCCTTAAAAAATAGAAGTCCGAAAACTGGAAATCAGCCCTTCGAACTGGCTAAAACTTCAAAGCTGTTGAGTAAGTTGAAACTTCGATAATCTCTCAATGCTACTTTTGATGGTTTTGCAAACCACATCACGTGCAGCCTTCCTCTACTGCTGTGTTGTAGTTTCTTGGAATTTATGCTCAAATAATATACTTAAAATCGGAAAAAAAAAAAACATTCTGGACAGAGCTTTTGTATTAGTTGTATAAAAGGGGGAGACGCACCCGGGCAGGTAATTCTATTCCTTGACACACAATCGCTCTGCAAAACAGAAATAAGAGGGCATTGTCAGTAGAACAAAGTTGAATGTGGAAAAAAATGACGGTAAAAGATGGATGCTTACTCAGGTATTCATAACCAAGTATCATGGAGGTTCCCCAGGCTGACATACTGAAGAATCTCGGGCCCAGTCCTCTATACAAACCCTTCCAACCTTCTTCCGCCATCAACTTCTTGATGACTTGTCTTGTGTTCTCTCTTTTATCTTGTCCTGTTACCTTCGATGACAAGTAACATATGAAAGATCAGAAGACAAAGCCCAACCAAGTAGTTTCCCGAAAGACCGTCTCAAGTTAGTATAACATTAGACATGCCCATTTTACCCATAGCTACCGATATACCCTATAAAAAATGAATATTGAATAGCTACCCATTCTTAGGAAATATGAACCAGTCTCGTGATGATCTTATTTAAAAAACCGGCTTATAAAGAATTTGTCAAGTCCAACAAGAGGGCATAACAAAACAGTAAAGCGAAGCAGGAGTCCAAGACTAACCTGCACCTGTAAGCGGGTCTTAATGGTATCTAAAGGGGTTGTGATGCAAGATGCTGTGGCTCCAGCAACAACACCTCCAGCTGCTTGAATACCCACTATTTCCCCGAGACTTGGAGACTCCTGACAATCACTCCCATAGCCTAATAGACTGCATATAGATAATCCCAGTCTTAACACAAAATTACAGGAAAAGAAGACAGTTTTTTGTCAGTAAAATCAAGACTACATCCCGTTGGGGATGAGACACATTAACCTGTAAAAGTATACATGGAACCAGGAAAAACAACACATTATAGGGCCAAGAAAGTCTCTAATAAAGAATTCTTAATTCTTCACAATGTTGACACCGAAGCTGAGATTTAACTTTATTAGCAATCAACTATGCTTACTGACGGAAAAGTTTTATTATACTGAGAAACCTTCAAACGGGACTCAGCTTTCCACTATTTTTACCCTAATAGTCTCATGTGTCATGGGCACATGTCAATATCATGTCCCATATGAGAATTTAGGACCTTTATCAGGGCAGGTATGCACAACTCTATGAGCAATTGGGTGTAGTGCACATGAGTTAAAGAGCACAACTTCAATCAACAGGATTATTGACAGGCTAAGATTCAGATTAATACTCAGAAAATTCTACCTCAAAAACAAACGCTGACTCGATCCGTAGCTAGCCCACCAAACAGCACTGGAAGGGGAATAAGTCACCACTGATAGCCCAAACCCCCTATACAGTCCTCTTATCCCGTCTGACTTTACAACCTTGCGAACAACATCAACGCCACCACTGTAGGTTGCATATCCCGAATATCCTTGTACCATCAACTTTTGACTGACCTAAACATTATTCCATCCGAAAATAAATTGTTAGTGTGTGTGAATATGTAAAACAACCAGAGAGACACCTGTCTACACTCTACACGTGTCTGCCTAAAGTCTAAACGACAAAATTTCATGAATCTAACTTGGATTGCAAAATTTGGAAAGAGTATACGCGCATACGACCTAGTCAAATTAATACATGCGAGAAACAAAATTGAAAGCTAGATAAAAATCAACCACATACCACATCAACAGGAACAAAGACAGCCTGAGCACAAGTTGAGCCTATCATTCCTGCAATCCCATTTGCTATGGCAGCCTTTGATGGTTCAGAGATTTTAAGAGGTTCAACTACCTGGAAAGCAGCCACTTTTGTAGTCTCCAAAGCAGTAAGGAATATAATTCTGGCCGGAATTAAACCAGTAATGACAGTCCCAAATCCTCTGTACAAACCAGGTATTCCATCAGCTTTTAATATGCTTCTAGCAGCTGAAAATGCAGTTCTCTCAGCAACATCTTTTGTAGCAACCTGTAGCCTAGTCTTTAGGACAGAAACTGGATACAGTGCCACAGTAATACCTGTAAATAATCCTGCTCCAACAACATAGAATTTAGTCTTGTCAAGCCTGCAAGGAAGTTGGAAAACGCAAAGTTTAGGAAACTCATAGAAGGGGTCAGGATTCAGAGCGAAGACACTAATTCACACAGCACAATGCAAAAAATAGGCTTCAAACAGGACAATTTCAACGAACGCTAACATATTAATGGTGGTCATATGGAGTGGACTAACCAGAAAATATGGGGTGTGTCCCGCGTATCAGTGTATGGTCTTAGATAACATCAAAGTTAAATTACTCCGGCCAAGAACCTTTAATATGCGGTAACGAGGTTTAAATATCTAAATTGGTAAAATTTCAACATATTGATAGTTTTCTACACTATTGCAACAAGGACTGTGAGGTCTCTACACTCGACTCTTCTAAGAGCGCCTACATATTTGGTCATATGTAGACAGACAAAATTAGACAATGGTAATTGGTAAGAGATTTCACAATTTGTGTTAGAAAATGGAAATTTGCACTCTACAGAACAATGCGGTAATCAATGAAGACACGATATTACACTCAAATGATTATTCATCATGTTACACTAAACGACCACTAAATATGGCCCATGAATTTAACAGAAAAACTTGTACAGATAAATTAAAACCCCCTTTCTGTATTAGAAAATACACCCTTTTATAAGGACATCTATAATTCCTTGAATGCAAATGTCTCAATCAAATCGAGAAGAGAGACCAAAAATGTTGCAACAACTTCATAAATGAACCATTTATCTACCTGGCCATAGATTGATAAGTCGTTATTATGATATTATCTCACATCTATCATTATTCATCACATATCCGTCTAACTACTGATCATGTATTGCTAGTGGTTCTTCTCTCACGAACAACAAAAACATCCGTTGAGCCCTTAGGAAACAATTCGGTCTTAGATTACGCCTTCGTGAGAGTCTGTCATTTTGCTACAAACGGCGCAGGATTTCGTATGCGTGGTTTGCAAACTATTGCGTATAGTAGTATACCATGACTTCTTCTTACATTCGTCGGGACAAATAGAGGGAGTAGCCCCTCTAATACCATGTTAAATTCAACAACGGGCCTGGGCTGCACCCAAACGGAGGAGAAATAATCCACAACGTAGGCCCAAAATGGTTCCACTCTAAAACCAATTGGCAATAGAGGAAGTAGCCCCTTGCCTTATAAAGTGATAATTCTTCTCCTCTTTTATCAATGTGGGATAACCCTCCCATGTGGAACTTTGGGTTTCTTCACATAAATGGATAACAATGGTTCTATAAATGTCATCAATAAACTAACTAACTTACATACTGGGCGATTGAGCATTCAAAAAAATTCAATTGCACAATTAATTAAAATTCGAGTAATTACTGAAAGTATAAGAATCATATCAAACAGCTCTAATTTTCTGAGAAATTTCAACATAAAAATATTAATTAATGGCGAAAAAACAAAGATAACAAATTGGGAATTACTTGTCCCAATTAATCTCCGTCTGCCCAAATGCCGGAGTTTCAGCACCACCCGTCTCCATCGCCAAAATTATGATTCTGAGTTTAAGTAAAAATGTAGGGAAAAAGAATATGGAAGAAATTATGAGAATCAAGAAAATTATGAGGGATATTGGTGTTAATCAAAAAATGAAATTAGGGTTTGAACCAAATTTTAGCTCCTTAATTTTAAATTAGTGCGGTTGTTGTGAGTACTAGTATTATTTTTCCGGGGAAGGGGTGATTTATTCCGGGAAGTGTTGATTGACTTCCATAACTTTGTTCAATGAAATTAAATCCCTTTGTTAAAATCTCACGAGAAATTCAATTTATCATATTAAAAGTAAAAATGATCATATTTTTATGAAAAATAAAAAATAAAAGTTTAAAAAATTAATTAAAAAAATTAAAATATATATTAGATAAAAAAATTAAAATATTTTACGAAAACAAACAATTTTTTTTAAATACTTATGTAATTCGGTACGATTTAAAAAAAAAAACAAACAATTAATAGTTTTATGTGAATTATTTTGAAATGCTGAAAATTTTGAATATTTTTTTACCTTTTTATTATATTTTTTATATTTTTTTATCATGAAATCTTTTATTTTGACTTCTAATTTTAAGACAACTATCTAAGAAAATATTTTGCAATTGAATTTTTTTTTACAAAAATTGTACATTAAAAAAATTAAAATTGTATAAAAATAATAAATTGTTTGTTTTCGTAAAATATTTTAATTTTTTTTAGCTAATATATTTTAATTTTTTGTATTAATTTAAACTTTTATTTTGTATTTTTCATAAAAACATAACCATTTTTACTTTTATGATATGATAAATTGAATTTCTCACGAGATTTTAACAAAGGGGTTTAATTTCACTTATTAATGTAAGTTACGAGGCCTAATCACTCCAATTGAAAGTTATTGGCGAAAGTAGTAAATTAGCCCCTTAACTTAGTATAATCATGAGATTCAACCTCTTAAGTTTCAATTGGCGTGATTAGACACCTTAACTTTTGCAAAAAGCGAGATTAAGCCCTATATCAAAATCTCATGATAAATTCATTTTTTCATACTGTAAAAACCGAAATTAGTTATGTTTTATTTTAAAAAAAAAATCGAACTTTTTAAATGTAAATAAAATTATGTTTTTAAATTATGAAAAAATGAAACATTTTATTTTATATTTTTTGAGAAAAAAACATCTTTTTATTAAAACATTTTTTTTACCTATGAAATTAAAACTTTAGACAATTAAAACCAGGTACATATATGTTTTAAAGTACTCATTTTTTTTTCAAAATAAAATAAAATTATATACTGTATATTTTGTAAAGAATTGTTAACAATTTTAAAAAAAATATTTAGTTCTTTTATAAAATTTAAATATATTTTTCTATAAAATAATTTAAAATCTTCTCTAATTGATGTTAATTCAATTTCAATTATGATTTCATTTGTTAATTTTTTTTTAATTTTGATTGTATATTTTGTAAAAAGTATAATAATTTCACTTTTTATATATGATATAGGAGTATTTCATAAGATTTTGGGTAAGGGATTTAATTTCACCTTTTATATAACTTATGGGGCCTAATCACAACAATCAAAAATTAAGGGGTTTAATTTCACAATTAGATAAAGTAATGGGACTTAATTACCATATTCGCGCATGACTATTGTTATCATACTTTGGATTTGGCATGATTATATTGGTATTGTGGATTGGTTGTTTGTTTGTCTATGGTTCGCGAGGTGCGCCCTCGGCTGAGTGGAGTCACTTTCGGGAGTGACTTCACGCCCTTGATTCGCCCCTTGTGGTTCCCGTCACAAGAGGGATGTGCACATTAATGGACATGGGTTATTCGCTCTATGGTTTTGAGCGTGGCTTAGGTGGTACGACCGGGGTCCCCACTGGCGGAGTGGAATATTTGTTGCGATGGGTATTCAGGCAGAGCTACACACTTTAGTGTGTAGTCAGGTGATTGGTGATGAGATGGAGTTAGAGGAATGTGATTGTCTAATTGAATGTTGTTGTTGCTTATCTTGTTTATTCAGTAACTGACCCCGTTTAAATATTTTGAAAACTGTGGTGATCCATTCGGGGATGGTGAGAAGTTGATTAGCAAATATTTCTTTGGAGTACGCGCATGATCTAGCCGGGGAGTGGAGTTATCACTAGTCCGAGTCTTTAGTCTTCCGCTGTGTTGTTATGACAGTTTTATTTTAGTTGTATTTCAGTTTTGAGACAGTTTTACTTTATATGTCAGTTTTGGCTTGTAATGTACGCACATTAAACTTTTACACTTAAAGTACGTTTCTTGATGGTCTTCTTTGATTACTTTACCTCGGATAACCAAGCTGCATATGGTAGCATCTCTATGTGTTAGGGTGGTCTTGGTAAGGCACCTTGGTGTATGGGGGTGTTACATAAAACTCATAATTTTTTCACAGGTATCAAAACTAATTAATTAACTAGTAAGATAAAGCAAGTAATAAAGATGAATAAATTCAGATAATTAAAAGGTTATAAGTCAACAAACATCCACTATCAACAAACCAATTGATCATTGATTGTCTTTGAGATAATTACTCTCAAGCACTCCGTACTTTATTGTGGAAATACGGGTGTTTCTTTCTTCCTCTTAAGTTTAGTCAACTAAATCGAAACGTGATATTAGAGGACCATAATTATTGAATAATCTAAGCCACGCATCTGGATTTTAATCCAACAACCGCATTAACAATCAAAGGAAGCAGTAAAGATAACGGTCATTAAAACACGCGGTTAACGATTCGAATTATATGTTTAGTCTTTACTTAATCCTAATAACGATGAAATGCATACAAATTATTAGGGTAAGTTTGCTATTTTAGTCTAGATTAATTGAATCAATTGAAGTACTAGTATATACAGTCACGACTTTAGGAATTCGATAGAGGGGTGTAATACCCCATATATTTTACCTCGGTCAAAGTCTAGTAAACGGTAAATGGGAAAATATATGTTATGAAATTATATTATATTTCTACGAGTTATGTTATAAGACGGAATAATAATAGTAATGATAATGATAATAATACATAATACGTATACATGTATATATATATACTCTCGCCTTCCACCTACCATTATATATACTCCACCTCACCTTATCCACCCATCTTATCCTTTCACCTCATCATATTTCCACCACACAAAAGAGACAAAAGAGATATTTTGTGCCCATGTCTCAAGATCTCGAGGTAAGACCGTCTTATACTAACTTATATACTAATTAATTTACACCGTTTACCCGTCTTGACCCCAACTCACCTATGACCGTAGTTGACCATCTGTTTGACCACCGTTGAGTACCCTAAAACGGGTTTGATCGAGTAGATCTAAGGTTTGTGTTGCCCTTTTTATACCATCTTAAGACGGGTTTTTACCCTTATTTTCGTGGCTGATTTAGGGGCGTTTTGGGGGGTGGTTGTCGTGGGGGTTACCGTGGTGTCGTGGGTGGCTGAGAGGGTGGCGGTAGGTGGGATTAAAAGGGTTGTTTAAACAAACAAATCTCATGTTCATGTATACATCTCATAAATCATGTTAATATACGAATTAAAATTAAATAATTTCATTATTTAATCCAATTAATCATAAATTAACAAGAACAATATCGAAGATGCAAACTTTAATTATAAAACATACTAATTAAACATAAAAAGCATGTTATAATTTCAGATTTAAGACATGAACATAAAATTAAACATAGATCTAAACATACGAGAATACATCTAGTATAATTAACGATAATCATGTGAAAACAATTCATATAACAATACAAATCGTCTAATTCCTAACAGAAATTAATCCACACAATTAAGAGGCCATCCATCGGCATTCAACAACAATAATAATCCCGTTTTCCTTCATAATTATCAACAATAAAATAATTACCGTAATCAAACATGCTATAATGATAAATAATACGATAATTAATAAAGCAATAAAAGCAAAATTAAAAAGGAGAAAGAGAGAGTATTTGACACCCTCGGCTTACATGTATCTTTAATGCAAGATTCTTGGTACGTTTACGACGGTTTTCAAATCAATAATCGAAATCAAATTTGAACCACACAAACACGTTTTACGTGTTTGGCACACTTTGCGCAACGATTTTCAAACGATCATGACGGCTTCAATACTCAACGCGTTTTCAAAATGAAAGATGTTTTGGAATCCTTTAAGAGCAAAGTTTTCAAATTTGTCAAAAAACTAGACCTAAATTGCTTTTAAAACGATTAAGAACAACGATGAACAAGGGCTAACAGAAACTTCTTAAAATTGCGCAAGGTAAAGTATCCAGCAATTTAATGCTCAAAACGTTACCAAGGGCGTTTCTTTAAGGCAAGAATAAATCAAGGACACTACCTAGATTGTGTATGTAAAATTTAGTGAATTGTAATTGAGTTTTGAGGTGGTTTAGAAGGTGATTTTCGAGGGCTGCACACAGTGCTATGTTTTCTGGGTTTCGGGTTGTCTTGAGGTTGAAGATGAATATGGTTGCGACTTTATGGGTTCTTGAGGCTATGGTTGCATTAGGCTTCATTAGTCTATCATGGAGAAAGGCAATGAGAGCTTATATAGGCTTTGATTCTAGGGTTTGAGTCATTTAGAAAGTAGGAAAGTCATATAACTCAATTTAGGAAAGCGATCTTTCTCTCTATCTTTTCATACGATTTATCTATATTTCCGGCGCATTTTGATGTCCGTCCGGTGGAAAAAATGAGTAGATCCATGGAAGTATAGGAGATATGGGAGATAGGTTAATTAGTGGGAAAGGCAAGTAAAGGCAGTGGAAGAGTTTGGAGCTCAAGAAACGAGCTCCAAAAGCTCACGAAGATAGGGCACGAGCAAGGCTACGAGTTGGGTTTGTTGTGGCTCGTTTGAGCTTGGTTTGGGACGCGTTATGGACTATGGTTGAGACTTGATATTTGGGCTAGGTAAGGGTTTGGGTAAGGGCAAGGATTTGGGTCAAATAGGAGTTGAATTGGAAAATTTTGGGTGCGGGTTTGGTGCTGCGAAAACAGGGGTATGCGGGTGTGTACGGGCTGCATTGGATGCGGGCTTTGGTCGAGCTAAAGGACGAGTTTTGGCTGGGCTATGGTGGGGTTCGAAGGGTGGATCATGGGAGAATATAATGGGTTAATATTTGCCTCGAGACTCGTGCCAAAACTCGGCTCAAATCGCATCAAAAATCGTTTCTTAAAACGCTTCAAAAACGGGTTTAAAAATCGCTTTAAAAACTCAAAATTTCGAATTAAATAAAACGATAAATAAAAACCGTCACAAAATCACATTTGATCTTTTTAAACCAAAAAATTAAATATTAGCAAACTTGATTTTTAAACCAAAATCAATCAAAAGCTTTTAAAAACAATTTCTAACGATAAATCGTAAATAAAAACTCCCGACTCGAATTACATTTAAATCGAATGAAATAAATTACATTTATTCCATAAATCACTAAAACGTAAATAAATGAAATAAAAACTTTTATTTCATAAATTTTTAAAGCACAAATGTAAAGAAACAAATAACCATTTATTTCAAAATAATTCAAACTGTTAATTTAAATAAACAATTTTAATTAAAAAAAACCGTCGACGTAAACTTGCTTACATCCATGTGACGTATCCATATCACGAGCACGTCGTTTGACAGTACATGTGTCATATTCTCATCGGGTGGCTAACGGGTTCTCTATAAATTCCAATATCGATAGATACGGGTATTTACAGGAAGAATTTAGGTATTTTGGAAGCCTGAATGCTTCACTACAGTTTCTAGCATATGGCTCACAATTTATCCATGTGAGAGTTAACTCTTGCAGTGATGATATGATGTTTCTTTTGACTATTGTCTATGCTCATAATGGTGTTCATGATAGACATGAATTATGGGAGTTTCTTAAAGCTGAAGCATTATATTGTACTGACCCTTGGCTTTGGACAAGGGATTTTAACACCGTTTTTATCCCCTGTTGAACGATTGGGAGGGAATACTACTGAAATGAAGATGGAACAGTTTCAAGAATGTGTATCTCTTTGCTGTATGGAGGATATTCAGGCATCTGGGGCTCTGTTTACTTGGTCAAATAAGCAAGAACCAGTGGACAGGGTCTATAGTAGACTTGATAAAGCAATGGGTAATCTTGAGTGGATGGAAGGTGTTGGTGACTATATGGCTTATTTCCACCCCCTGGACTATTTGATCACTCTCATTGTACAATATATGGCAGGAAGTGTGGCATTAGTGGTAAAAAATGTTTTTAAATATTTTAACATGTGGGGCAATCTGAACCGTTCAAAGAATGTGTGGCTAATGTATGGCAAAGAAGGCATATGGGTACAAAAATGTTTCAAGTGATAAAAAAACTGAAGGAACTTAAACCTGTTCTAAAAAGCCTGAACAAAACTTGTTTCCCAGATATTGAGACCAGTTAAAACTTAACTGTTGTACTGTTGGAGAACATTCAGAAAGAACTGGTCATCACTCCTGGTAATACTGAACTTATGCAACAAGAACATGATGTGGCACAAGAATTGAAGGATAATTTCCTTATTCAAAAGGCCAAAATTCAGTGATCTTTGGAGGGGGACATCAATACTGCTTATTTCCATAACTCTATAAGGAAGAGAATGTTACAGAATAAAGTACATAGTATTGAGGACCAGAATGGCAATGTGTGTACAGATGGGGATCAGATTCAAATAACATTTCTGGAGTATTACATAGATCTATTGGGCTCCCAAGCTGCAACTGAACCAGTTAATTTTAATGTGGTTAGAAGAGGTAAATGCTGTACTGAGGAGTATTGGGAGATTTGGAATAGAACTGTGACAACAGAAGAGGTGAAACTGGCCCTATTTAGTATACCTAAGGATAAGTCTCCTGGACATGATGGCTATACAAGCTAATTTTTCAGAGATTCCTGGGAAGTTATTGGAGGAGAGGTGACTGCTGCAATCCTGAATTTTTTTGAGACTGGGAAGATGTTGAACCAGCTTAATGCAACACTCATTACTTTGATTCCTAAAGATGATAAGCCTGCTAGTGTGAAACATTTTAGGCCCATATCATATAGTTATGTGCTATATAAGACTATATCTAAGATTCTTTGCACAAGGTTGGCTGTGATCTTGCTTGACATCATTAGCAGGAATTAGGGTGCATTCATTCAAGGCAGGAGCATTTTGGAAAATATCTTAGTATGCCAAGATTTATCTAGGCTTTATAATAGGAGTAATGTGTCCCCAAGATGTATGTTTAAGCTTGATCTCCAGAAAGCTTATGATATAATTGAGTGGGGGTTTATTGATCAGATGATGGAAGCACTGAATTTCCCTAAGAGAAGTAGGCAACTTATAATGACCTGTGTGACCTCTACAACATTTTCTCTCAATCTAAATGGTGCATGCAATGTTTGGGTATTTTGGAGGGAAGATGGGGTTAAGGCAAGGGGATCATATTTCACCCTTGCTGTTCACCATTTGTATGGAATACCTTACTAGGGTATTGGACTATGCTACTCATAAATGGTTCTTTAGATACCATCCTTTATGAGAGGCTTTAAAACTGAATCATCTATTCTTTGCAGATGATCTTTTGTTATTCTGCAAAGGTGATGTTAAGTCTATATATCATGCTGGTTCTTAGAGCATTTTCCATTTTTTCTTCAACTTTTGGTCTGAAGGTGAGTGCTTCTAAGTCCCAGGTTGTGTTTAGGGGTGTGTCTGAGATACTAAAAGCTGAGATTCTCCAGATATCGGGATTCAGGGAAGGGGCTTACGTTTTAGATACCTGGGTATCCCAATCCAGCCTGGGAGATTAACTAGGATGGACTATAATATATTAGTGGAGAGAATTGTGACCAGAGTGAGAGGAATTGGGGCAAAAAAATTGAGCTATGATGGTAGATTGATTCTAGTTAATTTTGTTATGAATACTTTACACAACCATTGGGGATCAATTTTCCTGATTTCGAAAGCTGTGTAAGGAAAATTAAGGCTATATGTAGGTGCTATTTTTTTTTTGAGTCAAGAAGGCAGAGATTTGGAAGATTGCAAGTGTAGGAAAACTGGTTCACTGGTTATATACTTAAGCAGACAGGTTGTGGGTACAATGGTTTGATCCTATCTATTTAAAAGGTCAGGACTGACATTCCTATGTACCTCCTTCAGACTCCAACTGGACCGGAGGAACATGTGTAAGGTTAGGGGTATGTTGTCCAATGGGTATGTGAATAACCCGTGGATACATGACCATAAGGGATATAATATTAAGTCAGGGTACTGTCTGTTGCAGGGAGAACACCCCTCTGTTGTGTGGCACAAAGATGTTTGGGATGCTTGGTGTGTACCTAAACATTCCATCATCAACTGGTTAATTTATCATGAGGCTCTAAATACTCGAGAAAAACTATTCAGATTGCAGATATGTGACAGTAATGCATGTGTTTTATGTGAAGATGGGGTGGAAACCCATCAACATCTCTTTTCAGGATGCAGATATGGTGCTAGGATAAAGACTCAACTAGAGACTTGGCTACAGATTCAACTCACTACTAACTGTGTGGGACATTCTGAGTTGCAGTTAAGAATATGAGGATGGTCATTGCAGCATTCTGGTATACTCTGTGGATTGAAAAAAACACATGCAGGATTGATCAACAACTTAATAGGTGTGAGAAGATTGTGCAGGAGATTAAGAGGTTGATACATGCTCGTCTTAAAATGAAGATTGCAGGAGCAGTAACAACAACTGACAAAAATTGGTTGAACAATTTAGATATCTTAATGTAAGAAAGTTGGTAGAAATTTAGTTGATCGAGTGAAATGTATTGACTATATGTATGTTGATCAATTTTAATTAATAAAAAGCTCACATGTTACCAAAAAAAAAAAAATCAATATAATGTTCTTTTGTTTTCCGTGTAACGATCCTTCAGTCTGTCATCTTAATTATAACCAAAATAAAAGTAACACTATGTACTCATGTCTTACACTTTAAAAAATCAGCTAAAAAATAGTTAGAGGTACAAGTATCGCTCATCTTAAAAGGATCAACATATTGCTGAGCATTGGTGACCAAAAAAAAAAAAATTAGCAGTTTGAATAATCGTATTGATTTCGTAATGAAAGTCAATGTGGTAGGCATGCAATTTGGCTTATAAAAGGTAATTAACATTTCACTAATAATTTTATATTGGCGGGTCGTATGGCGGTATAAAGACAATTTCATAGGCTAACAAAAAAATCTAAACATAAAATGTGGCATAATAAAAATTGGAGTAGCTGAAGGCTCTAACCTATCATAATGAAATTTAAAACAAATGACAATGATACAAATTTAAGGCCAGTAATTGACACTAATACAAAGGGGCTCAAGTCCACGTTATAGGGAAATAAATAGCCGACGAGTTCTTTTTCACCAATTATCTTTTTTCACGTAATTTAGATGTTTTTATTCTATATTTAGTTAATAGAAACGAATAAATTATAATTCATTGACAATTTTAATTCGCTGTCATCTTAATCGTAGAAGTTTGTAATTTTTTTAATTATTTGTGTATTAAGAGCATAGATAAAGAACTCATATGAGAAAAGTTATTCATAACTATTTCTTGAAAATTTAATTTGATTTGTTTGCGCAGTATGCAAAATTCTTAAAGCACTACATTTCTCAGAAAAATTTCCATTTTATACCCTTATTAGTTTAGACGAAAACAAAAACACGTATGTGGACATGGCCCACCTGCGGGTCCGGTTCGATCTGCGGACGCGCAGCAGTCTTTTTGAAAGCCACGCTCGGCGGCGTAAAGGTGCTTTCGACCGGATCGTTTTAGATTGGTCGGTTTCGTCTCGATAAGGGTCTCGAAACGATTAGAGATGTTCGGAGTCGCCACCAAGCATTTGTGGGATGCATGGAACCCGTTCGAATTCCACTTTATACCTCGGTCAAATCGAAGCACAAAGCAGCGTTTGACATAGGTACTAAAGATAAGGAAATCGTCCCTCTTTAGCATCCTATCTCTAGAATGACACTCGTACGCCCTGGATAAGGTCGTCCACTATCCAAAGTTTCTGAGTAAGAGGTGAAGGTACGTATTGGAAAGCCCTTTAATCAGACACCCAATCCCCCCCGCGTTTAGCGGCCTCTACTGATCGATCTTGGTTGGTTGAATGCAAAAGTTGATAAAACGGTTTAAATGCATGAATGCGCATCCAATGTTTTAAACCTAACATGTGAGCTTTCTAAGTTGGTTGATTTAACCCAAGTATCAAGTATAAGATGTCGAGTTGGATTAATGATTGATTTGCATGCAAGACGGAACTTAAACATCCATTTACCGTATTAGGTTTAGGGTGCATAACATGATCCGTTTGTCTTAGTAAGGCATTTTGCAAATATGGTTTTGAATAATCGAATAGTCATCTGATCCGTCCTATATCCGGGCTAACCAGAGTCGGGATCGTCCTAGACTAATGCTGGAAGGGAACAGGCCCTGTACCAGACGGCTATAAGAGGCGCGAGCCAGCCGGCGGTGTAAGGGGCCTCCCTCTGGTTTTGAAAATGAGAAAGAAAAGGCCTGCTTGAGGCGCGGGTTAGCCAACGGCTGTATGGCGTGTTCTGACTGTTTAGAAAACGTTATGAAACGTGTTGAAAATGGGTATTTGGACCCGGTTTGATTTTGAAAGGGTCGTTTAGACCGTATTTGTTGATTTGAAGAACTAGACTCGAATAATCATCATTGTTTGATAATATTCGATGTCGGGTTCGATTTGACAAGCTTGACATGAATAGTTTTGAAAATGATTATGGACTAATTGTTTTAAGTCCATTTTGAATGTAATTAGTCGGTACTCATCATCGTACCCGGGTTAAAATCCGGCATGGTATATAGAACCAAGGATGATTTCGTGTTGGTGACTAATATGTTTGTTTGAAAAATGTAAAGAAATGAAATAAAAGGCTTTAAAATACCTCTTAAATGTCATTAACCAAATATTATCATCGAAACACGGATTTAACCGTCATGGTATGAAGAACCAACGGTGAAAAATGCTTTATGGTTAAAACATGTGAAATGAAACAAAAGGGTTTCGAAAATACTTGAAATGGTAAAAATCGATTACAAATATGAAAATGGGTTAAGGGAAATGACGATAACAAACACGGTTGATTTCTGGTCTGAGCACCCCATTTAGGCGCGAGCCTGTTGGCGACCTAAGGGGCTTCTGCCTCAGACCAAAAATCAGTTTTGGCTCGTTTATTCCATGTTTTGGTTCATGTTATGCATGTTTTAGCATGTTAGAGTCATGAAACGAGTGAAAACATAATAAAAGAGGATTTTTACACCCTCATACTTACATGTTTGGTTATGGCGAGTGACCGACGTAAGTGTAACAACTTGTTTGATCGGAAAAAACTCGGTTTAAAATCGTTTTGGTAAGTAAAAGAGTGTTTTAAAAGTTTAGTGATGGTGTAGTAGTCAAAGTGGTCGGACAAGTGATTTAATGCACGATGACGGTACCAAACAATGTGTAAGGCTCGTGTTTACGATCGGTAGGTCGTAAACACGCGTCGGGTTGTGACTTAAGAAGTCGAGTCGAGAATTTTAAGGGAGAAAAGAGGGGGCGGACACTCGCGTGAAGATTATGGTGTGTGATGGTGGGTATTTATAGAGAAATGTGGGATGGTAGGTCGGTTGAGTTTGCGTGGAGGCTAAGCAGACACCTGCTTTAGGCGCGAGCCACCCCGTGACTCAATGGGGTGTGTTGTCCCTTTCGCAAATTTGGATTTTGCATTTGTTCTAACCAATGTTTTGTTGGTTGTGATTTGTGGTCTTTGAGGTTTGCTTAGCCGTGTAAGCTTACTCTTGGGTGATATTTGGGGTAGGTATTTTGTGTCTTTGACTCGGGTTTGACCCGTGTGAGTCGGGATTTGAATTTCGAGTCGGTTTTTGGCTCGGTGTCAGTTTTGACTCTAATTAGGGTCATTTTAATGGAAATGACATGATGAAGACATTCATGGCATTATTTTTGACATTCGAGATTTGGGTTGACTCGGTTTGACTCAGGTTGACTCGAGTTGCGGGTCTCTGAGTCGGTTTTGGGTCCGAAGACGGTTTTAACTCTAAATAGTGTTATTTTAATGCAAATGAAGTTAGAAAACTTTTGAAATCATTTTTCATATTCGAGTAGTGTATTAAACCGTCTCATGTATAGCCAATCCACGTATGCATATCAAAAACACGTTATAGTCCGATCATCATCGGGTGGTTTTTGGAAGGTGCAGATACTGAGTATCTACAGAGCCCCCACTTTGACTGAGGCTTGGACAGGGCGAAAGTCAAAGTATGATCTCCAGGTCAATCGAAGATTACAACCTGAAGACCATTGCAACGTCGAGGCGACTCAAAAGGGTTTGAGCCAAGGACCTGCCGTCGGGAAGGGCGACGTCGAGGCGACTCGGGGATTCGAGTCAAGGACCTGCCGTCGGGAACAGTTTAGAGTCTGTCGACTTTCGATTCGGGTCGTTTAAAGTCCATTAGACTACGTATAAAGGCTCGCCAGCCATAAGAAGGAGTCATACCTGAGGCATCTTCGGGATATGTCCTTGAATCTTTTGCGCGCAAAGGCTTGCCAACCGATGTTGAAGGCGGTGCGTTTTGAGGCTCGCCAGCCATAGGAAGGAGTCATACCTGAGGCATCTTCGGGATATGTCCTTGAGTCGTATCTTGTGTGCGTGCAAAAGCTCGCCAGCTGTGATAAGGAGTCGTACTCGAGGCATCTTCGGGATGCGTCCTTGAGTTGTACCTTGTTTGCGGACAAAGGCTCGCCAACTTGTGAAAAGGAGTCGTACCCGAGGCATCTTCGGGATACGTCCTTGAGTTGTATCTTGTTTGCGGACAAAGGCTCGCCAGCTTGTGAAAAGGAGTCGTACCCGAGGCATCTTCGGGATATGTCCTTGAGTTGTATCTTGTTTGCGGACAAAGGCTCGCCAGCTTGTGAAAAGGAGTCGTACCCGAGGCATTTTCGGGATATGTCTTTGAGTTGTATCTTGTTTACGGACAAAGGCTCGCCAGCCATGGTGGTCGAAAGATCGACTGTGGGAAATAGCATGTGTGACATCCATTTGAAAATCGGCACTCGCTGGGGAGTTAGAAACTTCTCAGGACTCGCCGGGGATATGAGTTGCTGCTCGCTGGGAGGTAGCGTATGCCATGTAATCGACGGGGTTAAAGCCCTTGGACTTGATGGGTTGCCATTTGTTGGGAAGAACCCAATACTCAATTGGAGTGAGTTTGTCTTCTCAAGATTATCTGCATGGTTAGTGACCACACAAATCCGCAGCCGCATAGACAAGCATGTTGAACGCAAGCATATAAGCACGTAAGCACATAAGCATGTGAGCAATTGGCATATAAGCAATTAGCACGTAAGCACATAAGCATGTGAGCAGTTAGCATATAAGAAACTAGCATATACTATCTCGCGTGAGGGGAGATAGAGGTTTTGAATGTTGGGAAGCTTGAAGATGAGTCTTGTTACTCGTAGATCTGTGATTTGATAGATTGGAGACACGTGACCGTTAGGACATTGACTCACACAAACGCATACTGACAAACTGACAAGGAGACGGTCGTGAATGTGATCCAAAGTTGGTATCGACACGACACGGGGTGACTCTGATAGACTTTGCACATGTAAGTGAAACTCCTAGCCAAGAAAGGGTGACAACGCGCATCAGATCCTTGGAGTAGACGGTCCGCTCAGCTGGGGAATATGAATTGATTATCTTCTCCAGATATCTTAGCCCTTGTTTGCTTGTTTGAGATCCCTTCTCGAGGTATGATGATTCGGAGAGCGGAACCAAGACCTTGTCATCGTCCGAACCGAGCACTAGCTAAAGGTGGTTTATTTCGGACTGTAGTTGAGACTCAAAAGATGTTTGAGGATGAGTAGCTTCTCGGAAGAAAAGCCCCCAGAGTGAGAAGGTGAGAATTTGACAAAACAAGGAATGGGCGACATCTTAAGGAAGAAGCCCCCAGTAAGGAGGTATAAGATTAATATTTGCAGCTGGGTGGGCTATGATACTGTCGTTTCGTACCAAAAATAAAATACCTAAGTACAACTAACAGAAGTCAGCGGTAAGTAGGGTCGATCTCCACAGGGAGGCGGTGTACTATCTATTTGTCTATCTATCTGTCTAATGTCACAATGCTGGGGTTGAATTGATTCAGCTAAACTAGAAACTAAAGCAAGGGAAAAGAATTAACAGTAAGAGAAAGAAGTATGTTAAGAGTCGGTCCACCGTGGCAGCTATCAGATCTATTATATCAGGAATATTAAGGCGATTAGACTATTGATAAGAAGAGCTATGGTCGTCACCTTTCGGTCCTTAAACCGCCCTAGAGTGTAAACAGCTTAACTTTCGCCCTCACTGCAATACCCTATTGTAACTAAGCAAGCCTTCCCTTCCAATCTTTCGATCTAGGTCGGGGTTAACTAAAATTATTGGTCTCCTGTATGTCACTCATTCGACCGGATAACAATTAAATTGCCTAATACAATTCCTATCGCAGGGCTAATCTATTTAATACAGTTAAAACATCGCTACCACGGCTTCCCTAATCCTAACATACTAGGGGGAAATTAGCTACTCATGATGAAGGGAGAAACGAGAATAAAATAAATAATAACAATAAACATAAAAGGGAAGAAGAAAAGGGAAGAAGAATTACTAGATTAAAATCCGGGAATAAGAGAACAAAGTAACAGTGAAGTGACAGGGGAAGAAAAGAGAGAATTAGGATCTCTCCCGATAAAAGAGATATATATAAATGACATCCTAACTCCTATTTATAAGAAATTAGGAGTAGGATTAAACCTAATGACGGAAAATTAACTAAAAAGCCCAACCCGTAGCAAAGTCCACTCGATCGAGTAGAGAAGGTACTCGATCGAGCAAACTCAGCCAGGAAACAGCTCGATCGACCAAGAAGGTTGCTCGATCGAGTAAGGCTATCAAAGAAACTGGTCGATCGACTGAAATAGGGCTCGATCGACTGATTATTGACTCCTAAACCACTCGATCGACTAGAATAGCACTTGATCGAGTGGATCTTTGACTTCAGCAGCTTGAAATTTGATTAGTTTGCCTTGACTCGTCCTTTTAGCTCCCGAAACACCTTCACGCATCCCAAGAACAGCAACATTTCCCGCTCCAAATCTACTCTTCCTCCAAATGCATGCAAAGTGGACGGTAAATGACTTGATTTCCGCTACTTTATGGTTCATTCCTGCAAATAAGACATAATAACCCAAAGTAGCATATTCGGGGCATTTCGTAGCATAAAACCACGATAAAAGTATAGAAATACGTGCATAAAATAGGCTAAAAAGACTATATAAAATGCACGTATCAAATCTCCCCAAACCAAACCTTTACTCGTCCCCGAGTAAACTCAAAACTATACGCTAATGGAACGGAAAAATAACTCAGAGCTAGCTACAAATGCCCACTTAAGCCAATTTAATGCAGACAAACTAACACTTATAGCTAAACAGTCAAATGCAAACGAGTTATAAGATGTTTGTAAATAAAGCTGAACCGTCGACCTTGCAAGACCTTAAATAATGGACTCTCACGGGTCACTCTTTCTCTCATGAAGCAAAGGGTAAACAAATATATATGTAAGAGAGGAAGAGGAATAGTTGCTCACCTAAACTACGACCCACATAAACATGCATGCAACTAATATGATAGACAATTCTAGCTACCGAACATACATTCCAACCAAACAAGGTCCTGTCACAGCCGAGGGCTTACAAAAATATGGTAAAGTGAGGCAATGGGTAAGAAAAGGCAAAACATTTATGGGAATGTGGGGGTATAGGTGATCAAGCTAGTACCTAAACAAAACCATATGAAACATATCCATTTCCAACTCAATTATGAAATAAGCACAATGCCCTTCATTTGGCATAAAACTCACCAAACCAAACCGAACTCACTCCTCAAATAATGTAAGATAGAACATAGGAGTGGAAACTGTCAACCAACCAACATCTTTTTTTTCTATTTCTTTTTTTTTCCTTTTTTTTTCGGTTTTTTCTTCTTTCCATTTCACATCATTTTCATTTTCTCTTTTTTTTTTCTTTTTCACGTCTTATTTTTTCTCATCAACCTCCTTTCTTCATAAATTACCAACTCCAAATCAATATGATATGAGCCAAAATTTGATACAATAGACAATATACCGCAAAACATACACTAAACTAGCTTGACAGGGCAGGCTAAATTTGGAATGTAGCTAAGGGTCAACTGGCAAATTTGGCTAATGTGGAGTTTATGGGTAAAAATGAAAGAAAGGGAAAATGTAAGCACCTCCCTGCATGTGACACCAACCACTAACCCGAATGTATGACAGCAAAAAGCAATTGAATTTCATATACGTGCAAATTAATGATACATGATATGCAAGGAGTAACTACTCACAATCCTACATGAAACTGGTCATAAATGACACCAGTTTATAAGGCTCTAAATCTTAGAAATTATAAGTAGGTTGCCAAAATTTCAGGTCAAGTCTATATGTTCAGCTAAATTAAACATTAACTCGTAGATTATGCAATAAGACAATGCTAAAGATAAAAGTTCAATGCAAGGCTTAAGCAAAAGACAGTTGCAGAGCAATGTCATCATGGAAATCGACCGTTCCGACTCAACCTATATGCTAAATTAAACGTAAAATTTTTTGAATTTTTTAACAATTTTTCAAATTTTTATTGAATTTTATATTTTTAACAAAAATAAACAACAATGCAAACATAAATTAAACGTGATAACTGAAATGCAAAAAAAACAAGATGCAGACACAGATATGGATGCATAACCTCCCCAAACCAAACCGTACAATGCCCCCATTGTACCAAAACATGGAAAGGAAATGCAAACTAAAGGAGAAAGAGAGTAAATACGGAAAACTCACAAGATACGCGAAATAAGGGACCTCCCCAAACCGACCATGAAATGGGAGGTTGCTAAGGGCCCGGAAAACCGTCTCAGGAAGCTAATCCAAGTCAAATACACTCGATATCCGTCCAACAGTGGTCGATCGAGTGAATGGGCGCTCAAGACTGCTCGATCGACTGGAATAGTGGTCGATCGAGTGGTTCTCTAATCTGCAGGTGGTCGATCGAGTAACATCTTCACTCGATCGAGTGGATTCATCAGCAAAGGTACTCGATCGAGTAGAGAAACTACTCGATCGAGTGGATCTCAGCGTGCACCTGCAAAACACAATGAAAAACAGCCCGTAAACTGACTAGACAAGCAAACTGATGAAGTCTATGGTATAAAAACCATTTATTACAACTGAAATTGAAATAAAAACAAATAAAAATCTCCGGGCTGCCTCCCGGTAGCGCTAGCTTCAGTCAGGTCCCAGCTCGACCTTCTTTTCTTCGAGCCACTATAATTAGTTACAATCAAAGCAACTCAAAGCGCGCAGCATCAAATCATACATCTGCGCATGTGCTACACAAAAGCATAAGTAGCACAAAAGTGGAATAGCAAAGTAGGAAATAAAGATATGTAGACATTTAAGTCTAACAAATTTCCTATGGGCGCTCCTAAATTTATCCACCAAATAAAGGAGCGCGGGAGCAATTGTCAATAATTTAGGGCTCCCAATTAGATTAACAATTTTAAAATGACAAGGATGGTGAGAAATTGCTAATTTATGCGTCCACATATGAGGGGGTATAGCTTTGAAAAAGGAAGCATGAATAAGACGAGGCAATTTACAAATAATAATAAAATTACCGCTTACTACCTCAGGTTGATCACTCTTAATGACGGAATCATAGATAAAAGAACTCATTACCTCTTCCGTGCTAGGAGTAATTACCGACTCAGCTGTCCTTTTGTCGCCCTCAGTGGAATCCGTCCCGTAAATCTCAGCCTCAAGCGCATCCAGCTCGGCCTTGAATAAGGGAGACTCACCATAACCGTTGTCATCATCAAAGTCGTCATCTAAATCAAGCCCAAATGACGAATTACAGCTCCCAATGACCAAATCAGTCGATCGAGCAGAATTACTACTCGATCGACCAATCTCTTCCCGCAATTCACTCGATCGAGTGGCAGAATCACTCGATCGAGAACTATCCTCCTGCATGCCACTCGATCGAGCAGTGATATCACTCGATCGAGCAAGTTCTTCTGGAAAGTCACTCGATCGACCAATAATTGTCACTCGATCGAGTGATTCCTCCTGTACAGCGCTGAAATCTTCGCGTGGGGTAGTGAAATATGATAGGAACTCGTCGTCCGAGTCATAGAAGTCATCATCATTGGGCAACACGGTTTCCTTACGAGAAAACCCGCTCTCAGCAAGATAAACCTCTTCTTCTTGCATCTCAGCTGCTAACTGAGCTATTTGTGACTCCAGTTCAGGGATTCGAGCATCCATATATCTATCACTCTCTTGCATTTGTGATACAAGCATTCTCATCAAATATATGTCACTCGCGATCTCTTCTCTCTCCATCTCAATTTGCTAATTGAGCAAGCTGAGACTCGAGCTCATCAAATCGCGAGACATATTCTTGCACTTGGAATGCAAGTTCCTCCATCAAGAATTTCAGCTCCGCAAGGTCTTCTTCTTGTATATCAGGGGAATCTTGTTGCGGTGGCCATTGATAGGGCGGATGTGGCGGCACAACTACATTGCATGCATTGTGCTCGTGAGAACCACATCTCCGCCAGTAAATCACCGTCTGTTCCATAAAATGGGACATCGGTGGTGGGTCAAAGGTACTCAAGCCTTCCCTTTGACTGTCTTTCACCTAGAACTGTCTAGGTAGTACTTGTAAGGCCTATCAAAACAAAGACTAAACAAAAGATTAAAACGGCCTCAAGGGAAAAATCCCGAGGCTAAAAACAGATAAAATTAAACAAATAAATAAATAGATTGCCTCCCAAGAACGGCGCCAAAATTTGATACTGTCGTTTCGTACCAAAAATAAAATACCTAAGTACAACTAATGTAAGTCGGTAAGTAGGGTCGATCTCCACGGGGAGGCGGTGTACTATCTATTTGTCTATTTATCTGTCTAATGTCACAATGTTGGGGTTGAATTGATTCACTAAACTAGAAACTAAAGCAAGGGAAAAGAATTAACAAGAAGAGAAAGAAGTATGTTAAGAGTCGGTCCACCGTGGCAGCTATCAGATCTATTATATCGGGAATATTAAGGCGATTAGACTATTGATAAGAAGAGCTATGGTCGTCACCTTTCGGTCCTTAAACCGCCCTAGAGTGTAAAATGACTTAACTTTCGCCCTCACCGCAATACCCTATTGTAACTAAGCAAGCCTTCCCTTCCAATCTTTCGATCTAGGTCGGGGTTAACTAAAATTATTGGTCTCTGTATGTCACTCATTCGACCGGATAACAATTAAATTGCCTAATACAATTCCTATCGCAGGCTAATCTATTTAATACAGTTAAAACATCGCTACCACGGCTTCCCTAATCCTAACATACTAGGGGGAAATTAGCTACTCATGATGAAGGGAGAAACGAGAATAAAATAAATAATAACAATAAACATAAAAGGGAAGAAGAAAAGGGAAGAAGAATTACTAGATTAAAATCCGGAAATAAGAGAACAAAGTGTGTGAAGTGACAGGGGAAGAAAAGAGAGAATTAGGATCTCTCCCGATAAAAGAGATATATATAAATGACATCCTAACTCCTATTTATAAGAAATTAGGAGTAGGATTAAACCTAATGACGGAAAATTAACTAAAAAGCCCAACCCGTAGCAAAGTCCACTCGATCGAGTAGAGAAGGTACTCGATCGAGCAAACTCAAACCAGAAAGCACTCGATCGACCAAGAAGGTTGCTCGATCGAGTAAGGCTATCAAAGAAACTGGTCGATCGATCGAAATAGGGCTCGATCGACGATTATTGACTCTAAACCACTCGATCGACTAGAATAGCACTTGATCGAGTGGATCTTTGACTTCAATGACTTGAAATTTGATTAGTTTGCCTTGACTCGTCCTTTTAGCTCCCGAAACACCTTCACGCATCCCAAGAAAAAACAACATTTCCGCTCCAAATCTACTCTTCCTCCAAATGCATGCAAAGTGGACGGTAAATGACTTGATTTCCGCTACTTTATGGTTCATTCCTGCAAATAAGACATAATAACCCAAAGTAGCATATTCGGGGCATTTCGTAGCATAAAACCACGATAAAAGTATAGAAATACGTGCATAAAATAGGCTAAAAAGACTATATAAAATGCACGTATCAGGCTACTTTTGAGGATTGATGTTGATGGTTGAGATTGAAAGAGATATGCGATTATGTCCTTGTTGGGGGACTGCCTACGTATTCGCGTGTTTGCGAAATCAAACCAGATCGTAGTTCTGAGCTGGTAATTGAGGATTAAAAATTGGAAATGTTTTAAAAGGGATGTGCGGTTGTGTCCTCTTAATAGGACTGCCTACGTATTCGCGTGCATGCGAAATCAAACCAGATCGTAGTTCTGAGGTGTGTGTGCCTAAGTGAGTTGTTAGGACCTTGAAGTGATTTTGAGGTGTATGGTTGTGTCCTTGAAGGACTGCCTACGTATTCACGTGAAGTGAAATCAAACCAGATCGTAGTTCTGAATGTGTGCCTAAGCAAGATGTTAGGACATTAAAGTGTGTGGGTCATGACGGTAAAAGCCGTTTGGTGACTCGAAAAATTGATTTGAGAGAATTCCCCTCGATCATGAATCGAAGTGGTCTAATTTGTAAAAATGTTCCTTATCATGTGAGCACACTAAAAAGTGGACCCTAAGGGTAGATTGGGTATGTTCCGTTCTCGGTAGCAAAGCATTCGAGGACTCCGTATCTGGGTCAGGGTGAAAATGGCTTCGACATTAGGGAATGTGGAGCTTGGTAATAATGGTTTGTTTGACAGATAAAAATCTGGAGTTGAGCGTCACGACGGAAAATTCCGTTTGGTGACTCGAAGGTTGATTGGAGATAAATACCTCTTGATCATGAATCGAAGAGGTGTAATTTGTGAAAATGTTCCCTATCATTTGAGCACACTAAAAAGTGGACTCTAAGGGTAGATTAGGTATGTCCCGTTCTCGATAGCAAAGCATTCGAGGACTCCGTGGGGATTGTGGTGAAAAATGGCTTCAGCATTAAGGAATGTGGAGCTTGGTAATGGGTTTGCTTAACAGATAAAAATCTGGAGCAAGAATTTTGTGGTGTTTAGGCCGAAGGGTAACGGCTTGTAGTGTGGTGCGGAATATGGTCTCCGACTTGATGTGGCCTGAGCACAAAATGGTTGGTAAATAATATGGGATCAGATTTCCATGTCTGGACCTTAAAGGTTAAGGTGTGATATTACAAGCATAAGGGGAATCCTCAGAAGCCTAGATAATTCTCCTTATAACAGTCTCTAGAAGGACTTAAGGGTGAAGCGATATTGGTTTTAATCTTGAGGAAAATCCCTAGGATCCTAGATAGGTCTCCCTGTAAGAGTCTCTAGAAGGACTTAGGGGTGAAGCAGTTTTGGTCGAGGTTTTAGTGTTTGGTGTTTTGGACTTGTCGGTCCTGGACTTTGTGTGGTTGACTCATGGGTCTTGGGCTTTGGACTTCTTGGTCCTGGACTTTGTGTGGTTGACTCATGGGTCTTGGGCTTTGGACTTGTTGGTCCTAGACTTTGTGTGGTTGACTCATGGGTCTTGGGCTTTGGACTTGTTGGTCCTGGACTTTGTGTGGTTGACTCATGGGTCTTGGGCTTTGGACTTTTTTTGTCCTGGACAGGGTGTTCGGGACTCACTTGTCCAGGATTTTGTGTATTGGATGCTTTCTTTGGATTTTGGCCTTTTTGAGAAAAGGGTTTCAATCTTGTTTTGTTTTGATTTTGGCATGGGTCTTGGCCTTGACGTTGGGTGAGTAGCCTTTGGCTTTGGTTTTTTTTTTGCTTTGAGCGAATTGATTTCGGCTTTGGTTTTTGCTTTGACCTTGACTTTGGCTTTGGGCGAATGGATATTGGCTTGGGCCTTTGATTTTAACCTTTCGTTGTGGCTTTGGATGAATGGTTGTTGGCTTGAATGGCTTTTGGGCTTGGGCTTTCACTTTGGCTTTGGCCTTGAGTGAATGGATATTGCCTTGGGCCTTTGATTTTGGCCTTTCGCTGTGGTTTTGGATGAATGGATATTGGCTTGGGCCTTTGATTTTGGCCTTTCGCTTTGGTTTCGGATGAATGGCTATTGGCTTGGGCCTTTGATTTTGGCCTTTCGCTTTGGGTATTGGTTTTTTTGTCGTCCTTCGTTCGAGGAAGGTAGAGGTGCCAGTGGGGATGTACCCAGTGGTGAGAGGTTGATATTCTGTGTTTGGATATTTTTGTGGGGAATGGGCTTGCCTTCCGTCATTGATCATGAACAAGGAGATGTTCTGGTTTGTTATCTGGGTTCGTCGTAGGATCCCTTTGGTATAAGCTCGTTCTAAATAGGGTGCTAGTGAAAGGTTTCTATTGCCAGACATGGAATAGGTAAAGAAATGGACACGGAGTTTCGAGTCCTCTGCTTACTCAGTACGGAACGTCACTCGAGTGTACTCACATTGAATTGGAACATGTTGTTTGTTTTAAATCATTTCTCAAATCAATTCTCGTTGTCAATGGGAAATGGTAAAGGGGAGAATATATGATAGTTGGAAATCGTGCTTTTATTTAGATAAATAAGATGTTAGCACAGACTCGATGAATACGTGTGACTCATGGGGACAGCCCTCAGTTTGTCACTTAAGAATAAAAAGACAGACACTAGGATAAATATGAGAAAGCCTAAGACTCGGACTCGGACTCGGACTCAGACTTAATCGTAGATACGAACTCTTAATCATCATCTTCCTCCTTGAAGGTCTCCTTCGCAGCATCTGGCAGCTTGAATTTCTAGTCTTGAGCATTGACCCACTTGAGCACTTCACTCTCGTTGTTGGGGATTATATGAGGACAATAGTCGATGAGGCTTTTATCTCCTTGCAGAAAGAGATGTTCATGAGAGCTGTTTTCATCACTTGGTTGGCATAGGGATGAAGCTATCAGTTCATGATTGTCGATCATATTTTGAATAACATGTTTCAGTTTGAAGCACGTTTCAGTATTGTGGACAGCGGGCCGCCCACGGGGGCGCTTGGTGAGGATCGAAAACAAGCGTTTGCATTTTGTATGGAGTCGCCACCAATTTTTATGGGAAATTGGAACCGTTCGAATACCTCGTGTCATGTCAAGACACAAAGTAGTGACATGAACACTAAGCAATCGTTACCCTTAGCATTCTATGTCTAGAATGACTCTCGTGGATGCCAATGAACACGGGTGTTCACGGAGATCTGGAGTAAGGGGTGAGGGTACGTATTAGGAAGCTCTTTTGATCGAACACCTAATCCCGCCCGCCTCGATAGCGGCCTCTACTAATGATTAGGGAAGTTATTCATACTCGATATATCGTCGGTTGTAATGCATGCAATGCAACATCCAAGTTTTAATCCTAGCATGTGAAGATTAGACTAAGTCGGTTGACACGTTATTAGCATACAATTTGGTCGAAGTAGGAGTTAATGTTCATTTACATGTGAAAGCATACAAGCAATAAAAGAAATACAATAATGAAAATTACAATAATGGAAATTACAATAATTACAATGGACTAGGCGATTTATGTCGAAAATACCTTTAAAACGGATAATTTGAGAAAAAGGATAAAAGAATAAAAGAAATAAAATTAATGAAATAAACGGACAGGGATTAGCGTGATATTACGGATAATAGTTAGTTAATACGTAGCCTAATTAATTACGTCAAGGCAGAAAAGGAGTTCAGAGGCAGAACTCATCCTGGAACAGGCGCAGCAGGACTGCGCCCTCTGGAAGAGGCGCAACAGACGCTGCGTCTGTTCCAAGGGTGAATTCTGGCTGTGAAGCCGGAACTGCAAACCGTTAATGTCGATTGGTAAATTTGATGATTGATCGATAATATTTACTCGGATGAAAGTGATTAACAGATTAATTACATGTGAATGATGGTCATAAAAGCGATAAAACACGGATGAGACGGATGTAAACGAATTATCTACATGATGAAGCGACGTTAATGAATGAGTCCTCTGTTGAAATCAATTAACCAGTCTAAACATGATGAATGTACAACGAATATACGACAAACATGTGAATAAACAAACGAAAACTATATCAATGACGAATCCCAGAAACCCAATATGAATAAATTGAATCTCTGAAATCCGGTTTTGAATTTAATGACGAAAACCCGTAAATATGGATTATTCAGGATTTAAGTCGGACTTATGATGATTGAAACATGTGGATGAATGATGAATTATATACATGTGATTATTAAACTATCATGTGAAAGAATTAAAGAACAAACAAATACAAATCAAATACGAACAAGAACGAATTACGAGGATTTTAAGAAGAAGAAAAGAAGCAGAAGCTCGGCGGCCTCACGAAAGAGGCGCAGCAGAGCGCGCTCCTTCGAAGAGGCGCAGCAGTTGCTGCGTCTTTTCTCGACTGTCAGTCTTCTGAAGATCCGTGAAAAAGGTTTTAAAGACGGTTTTAGAAATCGGTTTTAATGAGGTATTTTCGACGTAAACCTTACAATAATGATACAATAATTAAAATACAATAAATAAAAGAGGAATTATACACCCTCAGACTTACATGTTGACAAAACGAGATGTACTAAGATATTGACTAGTGATGCTCGACGCGAATGCAAAGAGAGTGCCCTCGTAAGAGGAAAACGATTGATTAATTAAAGTTGATTGAGTGTAATTGGTCAAATTGGTCGGTCATGCAACGGAGAGGCTGGTACCCGGAAAGATCCGAGCTTACGTGGTCGGAAGTCCAAGCACGTAGGCGCCAATTAGTAAGAACGAAGTCTAGAATGCAAAGGGAGAAGAGAAGGGCGGACACTCGCGTGAGAAATATGAGGAACGAAGGCTCCTATTTATACTAATCACGTGAAGGAATAGGGTTTCGGAGACTCTTTGGAAGTGAATCTCGGAAAGATATGAAAAAGATACGTAAATCATGCAAAGAAGAGCCTGGGAAGAGGCGCAGCAACCACTGCGTCTCTTGGAAGAGGCGCAGCACCTGCTGCGTCTATTCCCAGGAGGTTTCCTCCTGCTGAAGAAAGATTTCCGCGTTTGAGTTATGGTAGGACGGAAATAATTCGATTATCTTATGAATATTACGGGATATTATTTGCCAAAAGATAAAATTTGTAAAATATGGGATAGAAATATCCGGAACATTCCAGAACGTTCCGACTCGGGATTTAACAGTTATCAGAAAATGGAGACGGTTTTTGACCCGGACTCCGAATGTACTCTAATTACTGCCAAAACGACCGTATAAGGACGTAGATGACAACTATGAGGTTGACATTAATATTTGAGCAATCACTTGACGATAATCTTACGAACTGTCACAAATCATTCCGCGAATCAAACATGCGGCCCAATCATCACCGGGTGGTTTGCGGGAGGTGCAGAAACGAGGTGTCTACAGAGCCCCCACTTTGACTGAGGCTTGGACAAGGCGAAAGTCAAAGTATAGCCATCAGGTCAATCGAAGATTACAACCTGACGACTATGGCGACGCGAGGCGGCTCAAGGGGTCTGAACCAAGGACCTGTCGTCGGGAACATTTTAGAGTCTGTCGACTATCGGGGAGGGTCGTTTAAAGTCCATTAGACTACATAAGGAAGCTCGCCAGCCATGAGAAGAGACCATACCTGAGATACCCCTGGGTGAAGCGGGACTGAAGACGCTTCGGCAAAACTCTTTGGTCTGAAGATAACTTGGTGTCTGAAGACATTAGGGGTCACAGGGAACTTTGGTCGAACTCTGCGGGGAAACAAGAAATATTGAAAGCAGCAGGACGTCAGTAGAAACTGCTGGGGAATCCGCTTGCGTCGGTCTCAAGCGAACTCTGGCAAAACTTGAGGTTGAATCTGCTTGCGTCGGTCTCAAACAAACTCTTACTGGGTAATATTGACGACTAGGAACATCTTGATCGTCGTGGGAGAAATCTCGAATGAGCAAGATCGCAAAATACTATCTGCACGGATATAATGATCTTGAGCAATATGCAAAATAATGTCTATTTGGGTGATAAAATGGATTTGGACAATAATGCAAAATACTGCCGCTGGCTGAAATGTGGGCCGGAACGAAAGAAGATCATCGAAACGGACCAAAAGAATATAATAGCGTTGAAGAAAAGGCGCACCAAAGATGGGCCCACAAATAACGAACTCATAACGAATTTTTGAAAATCCGTATGGAGGGAACACAAGGAAGAGGCGCAGCAAGAGCTGCGTCTCTTGGAAGAGGCGCAAAGACACTGACTGCGTCTTTTCCCCAATTTGGCTTTCCCTGCGTAAAAACGCGAATTCAGAAGGATTGCATTTCATTATTTCGAAACATAATTCTTGCATTTCTCTCTCAAATCTTCACCATTTCCGTCAAGGTTTGATCCAAAAGCTTGCTTTAAAGATGACTAATCGAGGTATGTGTTCTAATCTCGCATTAATCATCTGCATTTGTCGAATTTTGAGCCGCGAGATTTAGGGTTTTCGACCCTTTTGATCGAAAATTTGGGGCTTTTCCCCCAAATGGATTTGCTTTGCCAAATTGATGTTAGAAATGGATAGTAGGCAATATTAGGAACATCACCATGTGTTTGCTTCGAATTTTCATCGAGTTTTGAGCTCTTGAGTGAAATTTGAGACGGTTTTACAGCTAAACCGTAAATTGCTTCGAAAATGGCCTTAGGAATGCCTATTTGTGATGAAATTTGATATTTGAGATCCTTGAATGATGGGTAAACTTTCTACCATCTCGGAATTTTGGTTTGTGATAACTTTTCAAGGCACCTTTCTAGGGCATAATCGCCGTTATAGCGGAATGTTGCCGAATTTTCGACTTGAACTCGGAACTAGGCTTTGAGTTGGACTTGACTTGACCCAATTTATCACATGAGTGATTGGGTTGGCGGGAATATGGCCAAAGATGGCATGGAAAGGGCGTTTTCAGGGCTTCGAAGGCTCGAAAATCCCTTAACAGAGGTTTGTCGTCATGTGACGCGGCCTGAATTTACTTTAACGTTGCAGGTGATGAGGCTTCTACTTCTGGGAGGACTCCCATGGAGATAGACGCCACTACTGTTGAGGAGGCTTTAGAGCAGGCCTTCACCGCCGGTGATGGGCCGCCGAGTTTCACGAGGAGGAGGTCAGTCGAGGAGGAGGAGATCCCGAGACGAGCCAATGTCGGCGAGGAAGTCGTCAGCTGAGGGGAGCTCCTGCGTGGGCCGAGACCTGGGAGAGTAGGCACCTGGTGTGGGCTGCAGAGGGTCACCTGTCCTACAGGACGGTGAAGAGTTTGGTAAATAGGAATTCACTACTCACTACCTATCCTCTTTCATTCTTTTAGTTCAAATTTTCTTTCAAATTTCAGCCAAAACTAAAGATAGCTTTGTTTCAAATCATTATAGGAGGCCGGGAACATCAGGTCGTTCTCGGGTTACACGACAGCGATGGAGCACTACGAGCGGGTCATCGGCGGAGGAGAGGGCCATGATCGAGCGTGGAGCGTTCGGTCCTCCGGTTCGGTCCGGAGGGATATCGTGAAGAGGAAGTTGCGGGCTAACCTTAGCCTGGTCCGCGCTTTCTTGGATCGGTTCTGGGATACGACTTCCACGTTTCACCTACCTTTCGGTGAGGTGGGAGTTACTTTGGAGGATTACGGCATGATTTCTGGTCTGCCGTGCGGGACCGAGGAGATGGTGTGGCCGGAGACTGCCATGAGGGCGGATTCGGCCGAGGCGAGGAGATTGATCGGCTGGAACTTATCGCCGAAGGTGTTGCGATCGGGTTTGGTACCAGTACCTACGTCCGAGACTACTTTGCGGGAAGACCCGGCGCCGGTGACGATCGAGGGGAGGGAGGCTGCTCCTCCTCCTGTCTGTTGAATAGAGGATCGTCTCGTGGCTTTGGTGGTTCCTGTCTTCGATTTACCTCGGAGACAAGGGCGAGAGAGGTCGACGAAGCTTCTTCCCTTTCTTTCGACCGAGTTCCCTAGACGCCGGGACCGGGTCATCTTTGGTTTTGCGGTCCTCATCCGCTTCATGAGGGCCATGGTTTCGTCCAGAGCTGATGGAGAAGGGGACTTCTCCAGGTGCTGTCGGACCTGGACTACTGTTGGAGGTATGAACCTTCCTTTTAACAGCAAATTCCTTTCTTTATCGAATTACGAAAGATCGTTATTGATTATTCTATTTTACAGGCGTGGGTGTACTCCTACTTTCCGGGCCTCGCGCCCAAGAGGACGGAGCCGCTGGAGAAGGCCTATCCCGTGGTGAGGGATTGGGTCATGTGCCGGACGAAGAGCAAGCGTTCTTCTCACAACGTATGCCGGCGGGACGTGAACGCCCTTCAGCTGAGTAGCGTGAGTATCCCATTTGTGTTCATTTATATTTCTTATCCTTTGCCTTCACTTGATCATAGGAATGATCTTTGCCTTACCTTGTCGCAGTGGGTGCCCAGACCTTGGGCGGAGTATGCTGGAGCGCCTCCTTTTGTCGCTGAGGTCCTTCGACCTAGGAGCCCGAGTAGGCTGCTGTTGTGGACGTCGATGGGTCCTGTGTGGTATCTGGGCGAGCGGTTGGCTCGTCAGTGCTCTCGGGACGTGTTGACGGTCCCCGTCGATCCTCCGAGGACGATGTTCAGGGAGCCTTCTGAGGCTGAGAGGGAGGCGGACTTGGCTGGTGAGTGTAGAAGTGAAATGTTGAAATTTGTTAAAAATGAAAACAAAAGAAATTTTTTTCCAAAAAAGGAAATGAAATTTATTTCCTAAAAATAAATAAATTTATTTACTAAAAATAAATAAATGAAATAAAAAGAATCAAGTGTGATGAAAATGGCGAAGGTATCGACGTCGCCTCGAAATGCGTGCCCGCGAATTTAGGAAACTTGAAACATGGTAAACTGCTCGTATTTACCAAAATAAAACCCCGCAGGAATAGGAGATCGTGCGTTTATAGAATTAGGAAAGATCCAAACGCGGAAATCACAGAAAGTGAGCCTTGGGAAGAGGCGCAGCATGAGCTGCGTCCCTTTGAAGAGGCGCAGCAGGTGCTGCGCCTGTTCCCAGGCTTGTCCGTTCCGACGGATTTTTGGAAACAACAATTAGTATAAATAGAAGCGTCGATGGAGTTTTAATTCACATAAATCTTCCGTCTTTTCTTCGTCTATTAACATAAAATTCCCAAAATAAATTTTCAAGAGAAAATCATCATGAATACTTTGGAGATCCGCTTGAAGGAATGGACTAATGAATTTTCGAATATGGAGAAGCATGACATGGGTGCTTATAACTTTGGGTCTTTATTGAGTTTGAAACTCATCAAAATTGTAAAACCGTTCTTGGATGCTTGCCTTGACTATTGGGACCCGAATTATCATGTTTTCGCGTTCCCGGGAGGTGACATTTGCCCGTTTTCCGAAGAAATAGCTGCTATTGGTGGGTGGGATCCCAAACACTTACCTGCCATTCCTTCCACTTCACAAGGGTATAAGAGCAAATTCAGAGACTTGCTTGGACTGACCAGACTTGAGGTGGATCGCTTAGTTACCCCGAAAGGCGTGAGAATGTTGGACTTTATTGATCGATTCATCAACAGGGCCGACCCTACTGTTTCCTATGTTGCCAGGAGGAGAGCATTCGGCTTTTGTTTGCTGCATGTGTACGTCTTCCAAGGGCATGTTGATGAAGACTTGAGAGGTGATCCTCGTCTTTTGTGCCTTATCGAGCAAATGGAGCGCGGCAGAGCCCGACTTGCTTATGCTTAGGGGAGATTATCTTGGGCTTGGATAATAAGAAATCCAACCGCGATCTGCCAATTTTGGGGAGTCCCGTCATCTTACAGGTAAAAGACACCTTTTCTTTTCTTATTTTTTTTTTCGTTTTTTTTTTGTTGTTTTTTTTTTTTTTTTTTTTTTTTTTTTTTTTTCTCGGTGTCTAATACCTGCTTTTGGTAGGTTTGGCTTATGGAACGGCTCCGATTGATCGAGCCCCCAGTGCATGCACTTTCCTATCATTCCCGTATGATTGCGATGAGGACGCGGTTGTACATGGTGGACTTCACCCGGGTCTGCGATTATTGGAAGAACAAGCTGAAGAATGACGATGGCCCGTTGATTAGGTGGGTCGTACCGTGGTGGCACCTCAAGTCTGTCACTGGAGTGTCTTCTTTGGATCCCACTAGGTCCGTGCGCATTCCGGGATTGGAGTTCATGGTATGCATCTTTCCGGAAAGATTGATGAGGCAAGTTGGGTTGAAGCAGACTATCCCGAGGCTTGAAACCGTTCCGCAGACTGCTGTAGCGCTCACTACCGAGAGCCGAAGAGAGTGGGCTATTAAATGGGACCAAAGAAACATGTGGTTCTTGAGTTTCTCCGCCAATGCTTTATGGGTGTCGGATTCCTACCTGATGTGGAGAAAGGCTGCAACTTCGGAAGAACGTGAGAGACTGAGGAAACGCGAACCTGTCGACTACAAGGTGCGCGAGGGAGAGAAAGAGAAGGAGAAGCATCTGACAGAGGGAGAAGAAGAAGCCGGGCTTCAGGTCATTCGCCCTTCAAAGAAATCAAAGACTACTCCTGTTGCGGAAATGGTGGTTGGCAAGAATGGAAGAGTCAGGCCTCGAGAAAGACAATTGGTGATTAGGTCTGAAGTGGTGCATGAGCGCCCGGCTCGAGGTCGTGACAAGAAGTATGACAAGAATGACAAGGGCAAAGGGAAGATGGAAGAATAGCCCGAGTCTTTATTTATTATTTGATTATTATTATTATTGTTGTAATAAAAAGGAGGGATTTTTAGAATCCTAGCCTATTCTATTTTTATTATGTATCGTATTATTATTATTTAGAATTTGAATGGAATAAAAAAGGTTGAATGGTTATGAAACCGTTGTGATTTTCTTTTATTATTCTTGTCGAATTTCAAATGCAATGCAAATGTCCTTCTATTTACATTTTAGATATAATGGGTTGAATCCTGTGAAGGATTGCCTACGTATTCACTTAAAAAAAGCGAAATCAAACCCTTGCGCGTAGTTCGAGTAAATGTAAAAGAATAATTGTTCTAAGCAAGAGCTTGTAATGAACATAGAAAATAAGCATGAGCTTTTGCTTGTTCTCAAGGTGCGAATTTAGTTTATTTGATGATATGAGGACGACAATCTTGTCAAAATGCAAGAGCATGGTGACACTTAGCTTATTTCAGCTTGGCCAGGGGCCGTTTATTTAGTGCCACAAGAGCGACACATGAGTTTAAGCGAGGCGCGTGTGTGGTCCTATTCTAGGCATAGTATCGTTTCAATTGGTCAAGGTTTGTGGGATTTGAAAACTCATTCCCATCTAGGTCTGTGATTCTAACCGCACCCCCTGGGAGTATGGATTTGACTAGATATGGTCCGGCCCAATTAGGTTTGAATTTTCCTCTTGGGTCGACAGGTAAAAGAGCTCTAACCGATTTGAGTACTAAGTCTCCTTCTTTGATGTTTCTTGGCCTAACCCTTTTGTTGAAAGCTCGTTTGATACGGGCTTGATATGTTTGGACATTATGTAAGGCGCGTAGCCTACGTTCATCCAGGAGGATGAGTTCTTCGTATCTATCCCTCTTCCAATCGGCTTCAGGGATTTGGCTTTCGAGTAGAATACGCAAGGATGGTATTTCTAGTTCGACTGGTTGTACGGCCTCCATGCCGTAGGTCAAATAGAAAGGAGTAGCCCCAGTGGGCGTCCTGACTGATGTACGATACCCCCATAAAGCAAAGGGTATCTTTCTTGGCCAATCTCTGTAGTTGTCCGTCATTTTCTTGAGAATTGTGACAACATTCTTGTTTGCCGCCTCTACCGCGCCGTTAGTCTGTGGTCTATAGGGCGAAGAGTGGTGATGCTTAATCTTGTATTTGGCTAGCAATTGCTCGGTTTCAGCTTAGAAGTGTGACCCATTATCACTAATGATCTCATGTGGACAACCATATCGACAGATGATGTTGTTTGTATGAACTTTGCCACATTTTTAGCCGTAAGACCAGTGTAGGAAGCCGCTTCTACCCATTTGGTGAAGTAGTCAATTGCCACTAGAATGAAACAGTGACCTCCCGTTCCGGCTGGGGTTATCTTCCCGATTATGTCAATTCCCCATGCAGAAAATGGCCAAGGAGATGTCATCGTATAGAGCAATGAGGGAGGGACATGTTGTACATTCCCGAAGATTTGACAATTATGGCAATGTCTTACGTATTCTATACAATCAGATTCCATTGTGGTCCAATAATATCCTAAACGTGTGATTTTCTTCGCCATCATGGGCCCACTCATGTGGGGACCGCATTCTCCGTCGTGGACTTCTTCCATCACCTTTCGTGCCTGTGAATGATCGAGGCAACGTAGGACTACACCAAGAGGTGTTCTTTTGTATAGTTCTCCTTGCATCAAAATGTATTGGGAAGCTAGTAGGCGTATAGCACGTTGTCCCCTCTTATCCATATCCGGTGGATAGGTACCATTAAGCTTGAAATTCAGGATTGCTTGGAACCAGGGTTCCTGCGTGATTTCCTCTTCATTGGTGATTTGGTGGACATAAGCCGGTTCCGACCGTCGTTCGATGCACAAAGGCATGTCCATCATGTGGTCTGGTATATTTATCAAAGATGCAAGTTTCGCAAGAGCGTCTGCAAATTGATTTTCCTCCCGAGGTAGGTGTAAGTATGTTACGTGATCAAAGAATTGAGCCACTTGGTCTATCCTAGCCTGATAGGGTGCGAGGCTTTCACTTCGGATTTTCCAAGATCCTGTAACTTGGTTGATGATCAGTGATGAATCCCCATGTACTCGGAGGTTTTTGATGCCTAAGCTTACTGCCGCTTGTAGTCCAATGAGACAAGCTTCATATTCTGCAGCGTTGTTTGTCACCTCGAAGTCGAGTTTGACAGCAATCGGTGTATGCTCACCTTCAGGAGAAATGAGCAACACTCCTATTCCGAATCCTCTTAAGTTTGATGCTCCGTCAAAGTATAAATCCCAAGAGTCTACATCTGTTTGAAGTATATCCTCGTCGGGAAATGACCAAGTATCTATGGTTTGTGCGTCATTGATAGGATTTTCTGCGAACAATTCGGCGACGGCGCGACCTTTTATGACTTTTAGTGGCACATATTTGAGGTCGAATTCTGAGAGCATCAGAGTCCACCTTGCCAGACGTCCGTTGAGGACAGATTTCTCGAAGAGGTATTTGACTGGATCCATTTTGGAGTATATCTTGACGGAGTAGCTAAGCATGTAGTGACGTAGCTTCTTCGTTGCCCACACAAGAGCGAGGCATGTCTTTTCGAGTTGTGAGTATTTGCACTCATATTCCAAGAACTTCTTACTTAGGTAGTAAATTGCTCTTTCTTCACTTCCTACTGATTTGAGCCAAAGATAGCACCCATGGCGGTTTCAGTTACTGTGAGATATAAACCAAGAGGTTGATCTTGTTGTGGCGGCATGAGCACCGGTGGTTTAGCCAATATCTCCTTGATTCGGTCGAATGCCTTTTGACAATCATCATCCCACATGGCGTGGTCTGTTTTCTTGAGTTTCTTGAAGATAGGCTCACAAATCATTGTAAGTTTCGATATGAATCGACTTATGTATTGTACCTTTCCTAGGAATCCTCTGACTTCTTTTTCTGTTTGGGGTTGTGGCATTTCGATCAGAGCTTTGATTTTGGAAGGATCTATTTCTATTCCTCTTTGACTAACCACGTATCCCAGGAGTTTGCCAGATGTCACCCCAAACGTGCATTTCTGGGGATTGAGCCTCATGTTGTACTTTCGTAGCCTTGCGAAGAATTTGCGAAGGTTTGCAATATGTCCCTCTCTTTCCTTGGATTTGACGATCATGTCATCTACATATACCTCAACTTCTTTGTGCATCATGTCATGTAGGAGTGTAGTTGCGGTGCGTTGGTATGTAGCTCCGGCGTTGATTAATCCAAACGGCATTACTGTATAGCAATAGGTTCCCCATTGGGTGACGAATGCGGTCTTATGCATATCTTCCATGGCCATTTTGATTTGGTTATAACCCGCATATCCATCCATGAAGGATAGTAATGCGTGGTCTGCAGTATTGTCCACCAATATGTCGATATGAGGTAGAGGAAAGTTATCCTTTAGACTCGCTTTGTTCAGATCCCTAAAGTCAACACAAACACGGATCCTCCCATTCTTTTTGGGTACGGGTACTATGTTGGCTACCCAGTCAGAATACTCGGAAACTTTGATGAACCCGGCTTTGAATTGCTTGTCAACTTCTTCCTTAATCTTTAGAGCCCATTCCGTTCTCATTCGTCGAAGCTTCTGTTTCACAGGTTTGAAACCTGGCTTAATCGGAATCCTATGTTCGGCAATATCCCTGTCGATCCCTGGCATGTCTTTGTAGGACCAAGCGAAAACGTCTTTGAATTCATTTAGGAGGTCTATGAAATCGGCCCTTTCGGTAGAGCTCAAGGTAGTCCCTATCCTAAGTTCTTGGGGTTCTAGTTCGGTTCCTACGTTGATGGGTTCGGTATCCTCTATTACTGGTCCCCCTTCCCCTTCTTGTAATATTTCTTTGGCTACGTAGGGAGGTATTTCGGTCAAGTCTGGGTCTTGGTCATCCTCAGTATCATCATAAATAGAATTGCACTCGAAAGAACACAGAGAGTAAGCGAGTAACCCGATTTATTCATATTAAGATTTGAGTAAAGTTGAAACAAATGAGCCAACTGATCCATGGTCAGTGGCGGCAAAGGAACAGTAATTGGGGCATTTCCCGAACTACCGTGACTACTCGAGGCTAAGCTAGGAGAAACAAAGGGAGTGGGGGTGACAACAGGGGTAGATTCTCTAACGACTCCTCTAGACTCCGACTCTGACTCCGACTCCGACTCCGACTCGAACTCGTCGTCTTCTGGTTCTCCTTTGAACATCTCTCCTTCTCCAGTAGTGAGCTTGAAGAGTCTTCCTTGGTTGTTGGTCCACTTGATTGATTTTCTCCATCCTTTCTGTTGCTTTGTGTCGGTTTCTGTGATCAACGCGGTGGGGTTGTAGCGATCGTCCTGAAGTATCATAGTAATGATCTCATCCTGTGCGGCCCTAATGAATCGGTCCTCTCCAAACAATAGACTAACAGCTTGTTCGTCTAAGCAAGGTGCTTGACGGGTTTTGACGGTAGGAACCGTTTTGGGAGGAATGAAGTAGCAATCGTGAAAGATCTCGATTCCGGCTAGCTTCCTCTCAAGATAATGCCAAGGTTCGCGAAATCCGTGAAAGAGTTCTGAACTTCCTTCTTGAACGAAGTACCCATTTAGAGTGGGGAGATATGGCCTCATTTGGACTCCCACGTGCTTGCGATTTTGGACTTGAGCGAGCATTTCGAGAACTTCTTCTTTTGTGGGTTTATACCCTAGCCCAAGTGGTATCCTTGTCGAGTTGCCTTCCTTGTATGGTGCGAAGGTATTCTTCCGAATTGGGTTCAAAGGCATTCCAGGGAAGTATCCCTGGGATTTGAGTATGTGGTTGACCACTAAGTTGGAGTAGGGATTATAGTATAGAGGTGCCAACTCACTTTCTATGACATTTACACTTTGGAAGCCCCCAAGTTCGTATACGGGATCCGCAAGGACTTGATTGTTTGATTGCTTCTCGATTATTGCCTTGATGGGTGACGAAGTGATCGTCACTACTTTGCCATTTAGTGGGATCTTGATCTTTTGATGAAGGGTGGATGTTACCGCTTTGGAAGCATGAATCCAAGGCCTTCCCAGAAGTATATTGAATGAAGCTTCGATGTCCACTATTTGGAAGTTAACTTTTCGTTCGATTGGTCCCGTAGCTATGGTTAGGCTAGCAAGTCCAACCACTTTTCGTCGTGTACCGTCGTATGCACGTACACCTTGATTGGTGGGAGTCCAATCCGACTCTTTCATGCCTAGCTTGTATGCCGTTTTGAGGGGTATGACGTTGACCGCGGAGCCATCATCTACCAAGGTCATTGGCATATTCTTCTTTAGACAAATGACAGTGATGTATAGAGCAAGGTTGTGACTAGCGCCAAAAGGTGGCAAGTCTTCATCTGAGAAAGTAATAGGATTACTTAGCTTCGGTGATTCTTGGAAGACCAAGTTGACTACATCTTCAGGAGTGGAGTTGTGTGCTACACTTAGCTTGGCCAAAGCTTGTAGTAAAGCTTGGCGATGTGGAAATGAGCTTGCCACTAGTTTCCAGACTGAAAGATCAGCCTTGGTCTTTTGTAATTGCTTGAGCAAATGATCAGTGGGGTCATCTTCGTTGTCATTTGGTGTGATGACGTTGGTTGGACCGTTTTGAGTAGTGCTTTGATATGGACGACCCGAACGAGTTAGGTGATCCACATCTTGGTCTTCACCATTTTGGACTATTTCCTTGACTAAAGAGTTTTCAATGAGATATTCGTCTTCATCATCATCGGCCCACACCCCATTGACTGCAGCTAGTTCCCTCATTCTTATGATATCACTTTCTAGTCGTATGATTTGATCGACTAGTTTATCGACCACGGTGACTACTTCTTGCATAGTGGCATTTTGAGAGAAGATCAATGGTACGCGTTCTTTAGGTATTGCATTGGGATTGTGCAAGGCCGTTACCATGTTTTCTAGTTCCCACACTTGTCTATCTACGTTCCTTGCCCATGTGATGAAGTCGGAAATGGTAGGGGAGATAGTAGAGTAGAACCCCTCAATTGCATGAATTTCATTCTCGGCGGGAGAAATGAGATGTGAGCAATCTATGGTAGATTCATCACTTGTAATCACTAGAACTCCAAGAGGATTCTGAGTGTTATTGGGTTTACCTCCTGGTGGTATTGGGAGTCGACCATCTTCGATCATATCTTGAAGCACGTGTTTCAACTTGTAGCATTTTTCTGTGTCGTGCCCTTTGCCTCTATGGTATTCACAGTAGGAATTTTCATCCCAAAACTTGGATTTCTTTTCGGGTTCGGGAGTAGGTCCAATGGGTTGGAGTTTACCTTGCTTCATTAGCCTCTTTAGAGCGTTGGAGTAAGTATCCCCAAGGTTTGTGAACTTCCTTGGTGGGCTAGTTTTCTTTGACGGCTCGAGAAGGTTAACTTCATCGGTCTTGCTAGTAGAGCCGTATGAACGACTTGTGGACCCTTGATATCCTCGACCCACCGTTTTGGACAAAAGTCCTTTGCGGATGTCATCTTCAATTCGTGTCCCTAATACGGTTAAGTCCTTGAAAGTCTTGATGTTTTGATATCTCAAATGGTTGGCATATATGGGCTTGAGATTATCCACGAATTTTTCCACAAGAGTAGCCTCATCCGGGCGTTCAACTAGTTGGGTACTAGTCTTCCTCCACCTACTTAGGAAGTCGGTGAATCCTTCTTTGTCATTTTGGGTAAGAACCTCTAGAGTACGCATGTTGACTTGGATCTCGGCATTATCCGCATATTGTTTCGAGAATTCGATTGCGGCGTCCTCCCAAGTAGCGACCTTCTTGTGATCTAAAGTGTAGAACCATTGCTTCGGAATGGTGTCAAGAGATGAAGGAAAGATCCTTAAGAACATCTCGGGTTTGATGCCTTTGATAGACATATAATCCTTGAAGGCACGGATGTGGTTCAAAGGGTTCTCATGTCCTTTGAACTTAGGGATATCCGTCATGCTAAAGTTAGTTGGCAATTTGGAATTGACGGCTTCATATTTGCGATTATTTTCCCTATAAATGTCATCCCCCTTAAGGTACATCAATTGCTTCTCTAGGTATTGGAGTCTTTTCTCAGCTGCAGTCGTCCCTATGATAGGATTCTCATCTTTAGACTCGTCATCGGAAAAACGTAGTACTTCACCTTTAGGGGGGAGGCAACCTTCCCTCTACATCAAAGATACGGCCTTCGATAGGTTCAAGGCGGTCATAGGTTTGTTCTTGAGTGACTTGCATTTGGGCTAGCGCGGCTAGGATTCGATCACTATTCTCTTGAAGTTGCTGGAGATTTGTTTCATCGCTTGATCCGGGCATCTTGGAAACTGGATAAGAGATCGGCGACGAATCAAAACACGATCGACCATTTCGACACACTTGCTAAAAGAAGAAAAGTTTTGACTCGTGAAGTGGGTGTGTGCCACTTGTGTTGAGTGAGTTTTGAAGAAAGACAAGGTCTTTGAAAATGTGTGTCCTAGTCAACTGTAGTGTAGTTGTAGGAGTGGACTCGAAGTGAGATTTTGAAATGGGCCTGTGGCCCGAATTTTGACACGACAAACGGACAGAGTTTTGACCGGATTTTGCGCTAATTGAAGGCCTAATTTTCGAAATTCTTGTTTGAAAAAAGGATTTTGATTTTTTGAAAATTCGTCATGGTTTTATTTAGAAGTGGTGATCACGTAGGGTTTACACATTTATACAAGCATTATAACGGGATGCTGAGTGCATTTAAAAGGGTTTTGGTTTAAAGGGTGGGTTGCCATACCGAACCATCAAACCCGAAGTCTGTGGAGAGGCTCGTGCCAAACAAGAGTAAGGCCGATTCCTAGTCCATTTCCTCAAGTAGTGAAGGCCCTTGATACAAACAAGAGTAAGCATCATGGTATGGATGACGTCAATCGCTATCCATCCTTAGACCCAAATAAGAATTAGGACCGTTTAGACGGGACGGTTGGTCGAATGGGTTGGGTTGGGCCTAGGAAGGCCGAATTAAACGATCTAGGAAGACCGAGTTATGAATACCGACAATTGTCTTGTACAAATTTATTCCCTAACCTTGTTCGAGTTTCACCCTAGCTACACGTAAGTGTATATCCCCCGGAGTCGCCAAAAGCGTGGACAGCGGGCCGCCCACGGGGGCGCTTGGTGAGGATCGAAAACAAGCGTTTGCATTTTGTATGGAGTCGCCACCAATTTTTATGGGAAATTGGAACCGTTCGAATACCTCGTGTCATGTCAAGACACAAAGTAGTGACATGAACACTAAGCAATCGTTACCCTTAGCATTCTATGTCTAGAATGACTCTCGTGGATGCCAATGAACACGGGTGTTCACGGAGATCTGGAGTAAGGGGTGAGGGTACGTATTAGGAAGCTCTTTTGATCGAACACCTAATCCCGCCCGCCTCGATAGCGGCCTCTACTAATGATTAGGGAAGTTATTCATACTCGATATATCGTCGGTTGTAATGCATGCAATGCAACATCCAAGTTTTAATCCTAGCATGTGAAGATTAGACTAAGTCGGTTGACACGTTATTAGCATACAATTTGGTCGAAGTAGGAGTTAATGTTCATTTACATGTGAAAGCATACAAGCAATAAAAGAAATACAATAATGAAAATTACAATAATGGAAATTACAATAATTACAATGGACTAGGCGATTTATGTCGAAAATACCTTTAAAACGGATAATTTGAGAAAAAGGATAAAAGAATAAAAGAAATAAAATTAATGAAATAAACGGACAGGGATTAGCGTGATATTACGGATAATAGTTAGTTAATACGTAGCCTAATTAATTACGTCAAGGCAGAAAAGGAGTTCAGAGGCAGAACTCATCTGGAACAAAGCAAAGAGATCGCGCCCTCGGGAAGAGGCGCAACAGACGCGCGTCTGTTCCAAGGGTGAATTCTGGCTGTGAAGCCGGAACTGCAAACCGTTAATGTCGATTGGTAAATTTGATGATTGATCGATAATATTTACTCGGATGAAAGTGATTAACAGATTAATTACATGTGAATGATGGTCATAAAAGCGATAAAACACGGATGAGACGGATGTAAACGAATTATCTACATGATGAAGCGATGTTAATGAATGAGTCCTCTGTTGAAATCAATTAACCAGTCTAAACATGATGAATGTACAACGAATATACGACAAACATGTGAATAAACAAACGAAAACTATATCAATGACGAATCCCAGAAACCCAATATGAATAAATTGAATCTCTGAAATCCGGGTTTGAATTTAATGACGAAAACCCGTAAATATGGATTATTCAGGATTTAAGTCGGACTTATGATGATTGAAACATGTGGATGACTGATGAATTATATACATGTGATTATTAAACTATCATGTGAAAGAATTAAAGAACAAACAAATACAAATCAAATACGAACAAGAACGAATTACAGAGGACGAAGAAGAAGAAAAAAGAAGCGAGGCTCGGCGGCCCTCACGAAGAGGCGCAGCAGGAACTGCGCTCCTTCGAAGAGGCGCAGCAGTTGCTGCGTCTTTTCTCGACTGTCAGTCTTCTGAAGATCCGTGAAAAAGGTTTTAAAGACGGTTTTAGAAATCGGTTTTAATGAGGTATTTTCGACGTAAACCTTACAATAATGATACAATAATTAAAATACAATAAATAAAAGAGGAATTATACACCCTCAGACTTACATGTTGACGAAACGAGATGTACTAAGATATTGACTAGTGATGCTCGACGCGAATGCAAAGAGAGTGCCCTCGTAAGAGGAAAACGATTGATTAATTAAAGTTGATTGAGTGTAATTGGTCAAATTGGCCGGTCATGCAACGGAGAGGCTGGTACCCGGAAAGATCCGAGCTTACGTGGTCGGAAGTCCAAGCACGTAGGCGCCAATTAGTAAGAACGAAGTCTAGAATGCAAAGGGAGAAGAGAAGGGCGGACACTCGCGTGAGAAATATGAGGAACGAAGGCTCCTATTTATACTAATCACGTGAAGGAATAGGGTTTCGGAGACTCTTTGGAAGTGAATCTCGGAAAGATATGAAAAAGATACGTAAATCATGCAAAGAAGGGCCTGGGAAGAGGTGCAGCAGCCCATCGCTGCGTCTCTTGGAAGAGGCGCAGACTTGCGTCTATTCCCAGGAGGTTTCCTCCTGCTGAAGAAAGATTTCCGCGTTTGAGTTATGGTAGGACGAAAATAATTCGATTATCTTATGAATATTACGGGATATTATTTGCCAAAAGATAAAATTTGTAAAATATGGGATAGAAATATCCGGAACATTCCAGAACGTTCCGACTCGGGATTTAACAGTTATCAGAAAATGGAGACGGTTTTTGACCCGGACTCCGAATGTACTCTAATTACTGCCAAAACGACCGTATCAGGATGTAGATGACAACTATGAGGTTGACATTAATATTTGAGCAATTACTTGACGATAATCTTACGAACTGTCACAAATCGTTCCGCGAATCAAACATGCGGCCCAATCATCACCGGGTGGTTTGCGGGAGGTGCAGAAACGAGGTGTCTACAAGTATCATGACCTTTTCCTTGATGATATTGGCAATGGGAATTGCCGTCCCAGAAACGGCTTTTCTTGCATTCAGACGGGTCCGGAGTGGGCCCGATTGGTTGTAGCTTCCCTTCAGTCACGAGCTTTTGAAGAGTTGCGGCATAGGTTGTGTTGAGCCTAGTGAATGTCCTTTGAGATCGTTCAACCTTGCTGTTTGACTTGAGACATTCAGGAGGATTGTCCTGACTAAGAGGTGCAATTATGATTTTGCCAGCTTCAATCATATCTTGAATGGCATGCTTGAGTTTGAAACAGGTTTCGGTGTCATGGCCCTTGCCTTGATGGTATTGGCAATAGGCATTACCATCCCAGGATCGGGCTCTTTTGTGTTCGGGTTTATCCGGAGTCGGACCAATGGGTTGGAGCATTCCTTCTGAAGCAAGTATCTCCAGAGCGGTGCCATATGTTATTCCTAGATCTGTGAATACCCTTTGATGTTTTCCCATGGTTCCCACATTTGTGTTTTTTGGGAAGTTTTTGTGAGTTTTGTTTTTGTTTTTGTCAATCCTGGGCGGAAGCAGGATTTGGTCGTTGTCAATTGGAAGTTTTTGGGAAGTTGTTTTGTATTTTGAACGGGATTTTGGTGAGGTAATTTCATGTTCTTCGTTGGTAGGTTCGTGGATGTGGGAACCATCGGATGACTCCTCATTTTCAACAGCTGTTGGTTGGTGAACCAAGGGTCGGTTTCCTTGATGGTCAGGTTCATTTTCTGTAATATCAAACCTCTTCTCCAAATTAGCCATTCGGGTGTTCAAGTCATCGATAGCAACTTGCAGCTTTGAGAATATGTTGTTGATGGATATGGAAAGCATCATTATACCGCTTTGTATGCCATCCTCATCAATTGCATGAATTTTCTCATCGCCAGGAAAGATGAGGTGAGAGCAATCCAGGGAAGATTCCTCACTGTGTCCAACTGGGTTTTTTGGAAGGTTGATTTTGTTGTTTGTTGAGGGAGGTTGTGGTAATTCGCCCTTTTCAATCATATCAAGGATGACACCTTTTAGGGGGAAGACACATTTCAGTATCGTGTCCGCGACCTTGGTGATATTGGCAAAATAGTTTTCCGTCCCATCTACGTCCTCGCTTGTTTGGTAGAGGGTCTGGAGTTGGACCAATCGGTTTGAGCTTTCCTTGGGAGATTAGCCTTTCCAAGGCTGTGGCATAAGGCATACCCAAATCAGGGAAGGACCGATGAGGTCGTCTGGTTTTGGTTTGGTCGTTGGCCAGTAGCCGGCTTTCAAGGAGCTTAACCCTTTTCTCAATGTCAGAAGAGGGAGAATTCCCGGTTATCATTTTTTCCTCAACTTGGGAGAGACGAGTGCTCAAGTCTGCTCAAGTCTTCCACGGTAGCTAGGAGTCGGAGGACCATGTTGTTGGTTTCAGGAGAAGTCATGGCAGATGCAGACTGATCGGCTTCTTGAGTTCTTGGTCGACGATCGATGGCACCCAAGGGATTCCTATTTGACATAACGATAGGCGTTATAACTTGTCTTGGTAAGATATTGCACAAACAAAGGCAAGTGCGACACATATGTACAAAAGACAGTTTTGTCGTGAAGACGCGACAGTGTGACAAGGTTATGAGTTCGTTAAAGATCGTGAATGACCTCTTGTGTATGAACTCAGAGTGCAAGACGTTGAACTTGACTCGAGTGTCCACTTTGGCATAGTGATGCCTAGACAGATGACTTCTGACTCAGTTTGGATGTGTGTTACTGGCATGATGTCGTTGGACACGACATGTACTCAACTTGACCTTTGACCCGTAATGTAGGGGAAAGACGGGTTTAATACCCGAGAGGTTTTGACTCTCCTAACGCCATAATTGGAGATGTCTTGACAATTAGGCGACACGACCTAGACCAAAAGGTAGGTACTAACTTCGGCGGAGATTCGACGTTATCTAGACGACTTGACTTGAAATCGACTGGACTCTAATCGACTCGAGGCTGAATCGGAAAGGTGGACTGAAATGTTCGAAAATAGAAATTTTCAAAAAGGTTCATTTGTCGTTTTATGGACGGTTTCCGAAGAGTAGGGATCTCCGAAAGGTCGGGCAGTTGAAAGAGTTGTCTTAAGTTTGTTTTCAAAAGACGATTTGAGTTGAAATTACGGCGGCTCTGAAAACAATGTGTTGTTTCCAAAGACGGATTTTGAAATTCCGAATCACGGGTTAGAAAATCGAGTATCGAATAATTTGGAATCGTCATCACAATGGCCATGAAAACGGTTAAGTTTGTTTTCAAAGGATTTAAAATTGGGTTGAAAATTTGAAAACGGTTAGATTTGTTTTCAAATAAGGAGTTTTGATTTGAAATCTGAAAACGGTTAAATTGGTTTTCAAAGTTTTGATTTTGAATTTGAAAACGATTAGATTTGTTTTTAAAGATTTAATTTAGAATTGCAATTTGAAAACGGTTAAATTTGTTTTCAGAGAATTGATTTTGAATTTGAATTTTGAAAACGGTTAAATTTGTTTTCAAATGGTTTGAAGTTGGATTTGAAATTTGAAAACGGTCAGATTTGTTTTCAAAGATTTGAGTTTGAATTGAAATTTGAAAACGGTTAAATTTGTTTTCAAATGATTTGAAATTGGATCTGAAATTTGAAAACGGTTAAATTTGTTTTTGAAGGATTTAAAATTGGGTTGAAAATTTGAAAACGGTTAAATTTATTTTCAAAGATTGAATTTTGATTTGAAATCTGAAAACGGTTAAATTTGCTTTCAAATGGTTTGATTTTGAATTGAAATTTGAAAACGGTTAGATTTGTTTTCAAATGATTTGATTTTTGATTTGAATTTGAAAGTGGTTAAATTCGTTTTCAAGATTTGAAATTGGAAATCGTGAGGATTGAATTCGTCATTACGACGGGTTAGAAAACCGTTTTAACCTTTGAAAGACGATATACAAATCGAAAAGTGTGAGAATTGAAATCGTCATTACGACGGCTTAGAAAATTCAAATTTGGTGTCGAAAACGACATTTGAAATTTTGGAAAGTTGCACGGGTTAAAATCGTCATTACGCCGGTTTAAAAAACATTTCTGTTTGAAAATTGATTTCGAATTTTAAAAATTCGAGGGTAGAATTCGTCATTACGACGGCGTAAAAGGGTGATTTGAGAATGCAACGGTTAGTGGTAGACCGAGTTTTGAAATGGCCATTATAACGGCGCGAAAGGGTGTTTTTGAAAGTTTGAAAATGACACGGAAGGACTTATGATCAAGTAGCACATAAGCACTCACAGTTCATTATATTATGCATTATGCTGACACGGGTTTTGGCTTAGAAGGGTGGGTTACACATCAAGCAATCAAACCCCGATTTGCGAGAGGGATACCAATCCAAACAAAATGTGTAAGGAGGGTGCCCTAGCCTCGTGGTCGAAAGTGATGAAAACTCTTTGACGAAACAGAAATGTGTAACGTCAGTGGTATGCTTGACTCAATCGGGATTCGAAACGCGGGGATGAGAAAACTCACGCCGACGGGACGAGCCAATTGGTCGAAAAGGGTTAGGTTGTGGGCCCGAACAAGGAACCCGACTTATGACCGTAATATCAATTAATGCACTTTTAACTACGACCTCGTTCGAGTTTCACCTCTAAGGATCACAAAGACACAAGTGTCCTAGTTTTCCCCAGCGGAGTCGCCAATCTGTGGACATGGCCCACCTGCGGGTCCGGAACGATTAGAGATGTTCGGAGTCGCCACCAAGCATTTGTGGGATGCCTGGAACCCGTTCGAATTCCACTTTATACCTCGGTCAAATTGAAGCACAAAGCAGCGTTTGACATAGGTACTAAAGATAAGGAAATCGTCCCTCTTTAGCATCCTATCTCTAGAATGACACTCGTACGCCCTGGATAAGGTCGTCCACTATCCAAAGTTTCTAAGTAAGAGGTGAAGGTACGTATTGGAAAGCCCTTTAATCAGACACCCAATACCCCCCGCGTTTAGCGGCCTCTACTGATCGATCTTGGTTGGTTGAATGCAAAAGTTGATAAAACGGTTTAAATGCATGAATGCGCATCCAATGTTTTAAACCTAACATGTGAGCTTTCTAAGTCGGTTGATTTAACCCAAGTATCAAGTATAAGATGTCGAGTTGGATTAATGATTGATTTGCATGCAAGACGGAACTTAAACATCCATTTACCGTATTAGGTTTAGGGTGCATAACATGATCCGTTTGTCTTAGTAAGGCATTTTGCAAATATGGTTTTGAATAATCGAATAGTCATCTGATCCGTCCTATATCCGGGCTAACTGGAGTCGGGATCGTCCTAGACTAATCTTTGGAAGGGAACAGGCCCTGTGCAGGACGGCTATAAGAGGCGCGAGCCACCCGGCGGTGTAAGGGGCCTCCCTCTGGTTTTGAAAATGAGAAAGAAAAGGCATGCTTGAGGCGCGGGTTAGCCAACGGCTGTATGGCGTGTTCGATTTGTTTAGAAAACGTTATGAAACGTGTTGAAAATGGGTATTTGGACCCGGTTTGATTTTGAAAGGGTCGTTTAGACCGTATTTGTTGATTTGAAGAACTAGACTCGAATAATCATCATTGTTTGATAATATTCGATGTCGGGTTCGATTTGACAAGCTTGACATGAATAGTTTTGAAAATGATTATGGACTAATTGTTTTAAGTCCATTTTGAATGTAATTAGTCGGTACTCATCATCGTACCCGGGTTAAAATCCGGCATGGTATATAGAACCAAGGATGATTTCGTGTTGGTGACTAATATGTTTGTTTGAAAAATGTACAGAAATGAAATAAAAGGCTTTAAAATACCTCTTAAATGTCATTAACCAAATATTATCACCGAAACACGGATTTAACCGTCATGGTATGAAGAACCAACGGTGAAAAATGCTTTATGGTTAAAACATGTGAAATGAAACAAAAGGGTTTCGAAAATACTTGAAATGGTAAAAATCGATTACAAATATGAAAATGGGTTAAGGGAAATGACGATAACAAACACGGTTGATTTCTGGTCTGAGCACCCCATTTAGGCGCGAGCCTGTTGGCGACCTAAGGGGCTTCTGCCTCAGACCAAAAATCAGTTTTGGCTCGTTTATTCCATGTTTTGGTTCATGTTATGCATGTTTTAGCATGTTAGAGTCATGAAACGAGTGAAAACATAATAAAAGAGGATTTTTACACCCTCATACTTACATGTTTGGTTATGGCGAGTGACCGACGTAAGTGTAACAACTTGTTTGATCGGAAAAAACTCGGTTTAAAACCGTTTTGGTAAGTAAAAGAGTGTTTTAAAAGTTTAGTGATGGTGTAGTGGTCAAAGTGGTCGGACAAGTGATTTAATGCACGATGACGGTACCAAAAAATGTGTAAGGCTCGTGTTTACGATCGGTAGGTCGTAAACACGCGTCGGGTTGTGACTTAAGAAGTCGAGTCGAGAATTTTAAGGGAGAAAAGAGGGGGCGGACACTCGCGTGAAGATTATGGTGTGTGATGGTGGGTATTTATAGAGAAATGTGGGATGGTAGGTTGGTTGAGTTCGCGTGGAGGCTAAGCAGACACCTGCTTTAGGCGCGAACCACCCCGTGACTCAATGGGGTGTGTTGTCCCTTTCGCAAATTTGGATTTTGCATTTGTTCTAACCAATGTTTTGTTGGTTGTGATTTGTGGTCTTTGAGGTTTGCTTAGCCGTGTAAGCTTACTCTTGGGTGATATTTGGGGTAGGTATTTTGTGTCTTTGACTCGGGTGTGACCCGTGTGAGTCGGGATTTGAATTTCGAGTCGGTTTTTGGCTCGGTGTCAGTTTTGACTCTAATTAGGGTCATTTTAATGGAAATGACATGATGAAGATATTCATGGCATTATTTTTGACATTCTAGATTTGGGTTGACTCGGGTTGACTCAGGTTGACTCGAGTTGCGGGTTTCTGAGTCGGTTTTGGGTCCGAAGACGGTTTTAACTCTAAATAGTGTTACTTTAATGCAAATGAAGTTAGAAAACTTTTGAAATCAGTTTTCATATTCGAGTAGTGCATTAAACCGTCTCATGTATAGCCAATCCACGTACGCATATCAAAAACACGTTATAGTCCGATCATCATCGGGTGGTTTTTGGAAGGTGCAGATACTGGGTATCTACAACGTATACTTTCAAATCTTAACCAATACACATTTAAAATCATCATCCTTCTTTGATCATGGAGTATCATATCTGTATACTAAGTAAAACCCAAAAAATATGCCGGGCCTAAATATAACGCATTTAAGTGTATTTCCAACAAGAGTACACATACATTAAGATGCATAAGAAAACAAATACATATCCTTCGTGCAAACAACTTTCTCTCTCAAAAAAATTCTTAACATCGTCAAACGTACTGTAAAATAAAAACGTCCCGTAAATTTCACGGACAAAAGAACTAGTTAACGATTAAACTCCATCGATCAAACACTCAAATTTATCCTAAATAGCCACTTATACTATCTACAAAACACACTACATCAGGTAACGTGAAATGCGTCACTTACAATCTAACGAAACTTCTATTGCAAAACAAATTGTTTGGTCTGAGTAAACTTAAAAAACAACTACTATGTAATTGGCAGGGTAAATGGTGGATATGAAATGTAAAGTTATTCACCTATTGATTTGAATAATTTAACTGATAAAATGAATACTACTTATGGATGATTGGAATAAATGGTGGAATTTTAAAAGGTAAAATTTATAAACTCATAGATGGGCGGTGTGAATGGTGGAATGTTGACAAGTTTTTTCAATTAAATTGCTCCATTATTTGTCTTGGCGGTTGAAGCAAAGAGAGATATAAAAAGCTCTAATTAAATTTACGTTTAAATACAACCATATTTGAGATGGTTATGCAATCTAGTATGCCACACGAATCAAGGCAGATGTCAAAGTTAGAGTTCTAGTAGCATAACTAGTTTTTCTACCAGTGAAAATCACCGGCGCGTTTAAGATCATGCATAAGTGTAACCTCATTAGTCATTAGAATGAAGATGTTGATATTTTTATTGCTAACATTGACACACACATTTTTTTCATTTTAATTATAATTCATGTAGTTTGATGAGAAGTATAATAACATTTTAATATCTATTTTTATATATTAAGATATTATATAAGTAACAGGGTAAGTAGACGTAATACCACATGAATATAATGTGAAACTACTTAATTAGACATTGAGAATTGTGATATAAATTAATCGTGTTAATTGAATAGACGATAAGTCCGTTGGCTTATATTTTTTACTTTTAATTTGTTTCTTATATATTTTAATTAGTAACCGTGTTAGTTTCACATGAACTCCACTTATCGTGAGCCTTAAATTTTTTTTTTGTATTAATTTATTTTTTTCATTGCAATATAATTTTTATTGTTTCATAGGATAACGTACTTTAGAAGAGTATCCTTGATGCTCTTTATGTTATCCTTGTTTTATGGTATTTGTAATTTACTGCGTTATATGAAAAAAACTAGATTCTTTTATTTTCAAACTTTTTTTAGATGTAATCAATTCATTTAAACTAACAGAGAAAATTATAGAATAATATTGCACAGTTAAAATATGACGTTGTAACAATAAAATAGTAAAAGCCTATTTATATGTTCAATTATTTTTTTTCGAGATAACTTATTTTTAATATAAAATCTTAAAATTAAAATTTAAAATTTACTTTGATGTTTAGTTTTTATTTAAGCCTTTAGTTTACTTTAAAGTTAAAAAGATAAATTTTAATGTTTGTGATAATCGAGTTTGTATTTAGTTCTACAAATTGTTTAAACTTTTACTTTTTTATTTTTTTTTAAATAACAAACACAGTGATAGCCTAAAGTTATGGTGCTATTTGGTGTTTTTTTTTTCTCCTTCATTAATTTTTTTCGTCTCTTATTAATAATAAATGTCTTGGTGATATGGAGGAGGTTTGTGTTGATACTTGAAAATGTTGACGAAGCATAAAGGTAGGTGATTTGTTTGCTTTTTATTATTATTATTATTATTATTATTATTATTATTATTATTATTATTATTATTATTATTATTATTATTATTATTATTATTATTATTATTATTATTATTATTATTATTATTATTATTATTATTATTATTATTATTATTATTATTATTATTATTATTATTATTATTATTATTATTATTATTATTATTATTATTATTATTATTATTATTATTATTATTATTATTATTATTATTATTATTATAAATAGAACAAGTATAATTTGTTTAAGAGATGCCACATAAGATTAAATGGCTTAAGAAGATGTCATGTCACATACTCAAGCTTGCCTTTCTATATTATATATAGAAGATATGAGAAATTCCTATTTTTTTGTCAGCCTACCTTATTTTATTGTACTTAAATTTTGATCTCTCTAAAGAAATCGGAGAAGATCAGCCACTAACCCAACATATCCAATTACAGGTGAGGACCCTAGTTAGCTATGGTAGGCTACCCGTATTTACCGAGTAATACTTTAACAATGCTAAAATTAACAATGCTTTAATTAAACTCATCATTTAGTTAATAAATTTTCTTTTTTGGTGAGAGTGGCTTTCCAGCCCTTTATTTCGGGGTTGTTCCAGTCATTCTAGAGTTTAGTTTTATTGGTGATATAGACAAGAGTAGTTTAGTGATGGTTCATACCGCGTTTCTTCATTGATTACAAAGTTATTTGTCCACGATTTTGGGAACCGGTAACATGTAATTTTTTCTCTCGTCAAATAAATCAAATGAAAGAACCCCTCAAAGCTGCATGAAGATAGTAATACTGGTGAACTGTAATATCTTGATTTGAGATCCTTAGTCTACAAGATAATTCTTTTTTCGTTAATATTACATAGGTTTTCGATTATACATATATGACGTTTTATTAATGAATTATTCTTCTCTTAAAAAAAACATCGTTTTATAACGGGATAAATGATTTTCCATCAAATATCATTTATAGAAACATCTATTTGTAACTCATAAGATATGCCAATTAAGTTAATGAATAAGATATCTACCTATTTTAAGAATACCGAATATTAAAACTCAAAAAATAGACTGTGTATTTCATCAAATAATCTAACAATTACATGAGTAAAATATGAAATAGCTAAATAAATGACCACGATGACAATTTTTGGCAATCACTACTAAGAAAATTATCGCTCCAACCTTGTTAAATGTTGTAACGAACAACACGCCCTTTGAAACTACAAGTAAAACAATTTTATCCATTAGGAAAAGTGAACACATTTCTATCATCGAAACCATTAAGCAACATCATGCTCTCCATGTAACAACCGGTGAAAGAAGGGACAAATTTGTAACTCTTTGCAACAACATTCACTTCTTTACTTTCAAGGTTATATGAATTCACACCTCCTTGTTCTCCACAATGCAACAAGTTACCATCACTCTTTAGATACACATACTTTTGAAACAACCGTAAGTTAATAGTATATTTTTTGGCCCAAGTATTATTCTCCCTTGCCCATATGTTAGTATGTTCAAAATAGATATCCATTATGGCAATTGATCGATTGAAAATGATAGGAAATCGTTCATGATTTGTCCCCCCAAAAATTTCACAATTCGGCAAATCGATATAGTTCAACGCCTCTTTATCCACATTAAATGACACAAGATGAGAAAACTTACCTTTTGGAGTATTTTCTATCGGGTCAATACCTATCCAATATATAAGCCCATCGAGGTAAGTCTTTGGATGATGTTTGTCCAACAGACTTGGGCATTTCTCTGTTTCGAGAAATTTCCATGAGTTTTTACTCATGGTATATATCTCAACAAATTTAAGGAAATAATTCTCACCATGGAAATATAAGCTTGCTACAATCTTGTAATCATTTGTGATCGGGTCAAAACCAAAGGCGCATTCAGTATCAAATCCTGATTGTACTATTCGCGGAAGAGGAATTTCTACAGCTTTCCTAATCGAAGGATTCCAAAGAAAAATTTGAATTGGTTCTGTTTTTGCTGCTATATACTTCTTGACGCAAAGCACACCGTTAATATAACCGACTACTTGGTAATTGATGGGCGAATAAAAACCTAATTCATGCTTAGACATCCTTCTAAATGTGTCACCACGACGAATCGCACATAACTGATTTAGGAAACACATGTCATTGGTCTCTAATACTAGCAAGCGAGATTCATCTTGAAATTTGTGACGGTTTTTAAGGTGAGTTGAAATGAAATGTGGATCATCAATGAGTGAGCACCACCACTTAGAGACACATCGAAATCTTAATATGAATTTGGCCGGTAATTTAGCAAGAATTTCTACGCATATTTCTGGTGGTAATTTTGTTATAAACAATTTGTTTCTCTTTTGCTTTCTCATTTGAGTAGCTAAGAGTGTGTTCAGATGAAGAGATAAGAGAAAGGATGGGTAGTATGGTGATGGGTATGTGTGCATTTTAATTTATAAGGGGGGTTTCGAAATCATAATTTTAGAAAGATATCGGGCTAGGTTGAAGGAAATTTTCAAATTAGGAAAAGTTTATATAGTATTCCTGTGACCATTTTTGGTTATATAATTAAACCTGGCAAATGGTCATTCGATTCAGTTTCGGATCGGGTAAAGTCGGTTCGATTTTAATTCAGACGACCTTAGTTGCTATTTTAGTTCGATTTCCATCAAGTCTATTTCTGTTAGCTTGTTTAATTGGTTTGTGTTATTTCTAGTTGGGTACGGTTCAATTCGAGTCGGGTCAATATCAGTTCAGATGAATTTTGAGTCACAATTTTCTTAAGTTGGGTCAATATTTGTTCTAATGAGTTTTGAGTCACAATTTTCTTAAATCCGATAGCATTTCTATATTTTATGATCATGTGTTAAGTTAGTTTAAGCACATATATGTGAAAAATTGGGAAAAAATACAATCATTTACTTTAAATATCGGGTAGATATAACTAGATAAACCAAAAGTTACATTCATGGTCATTGTTTTCTTGTGTGCAATAAATACAAACCACGTGTCTTGTACGTTACACAAGTATGACACAATTGTTGTAAGAAACCATGATTAAGACTAAAATTGTCATCTCTTAAATAAGTGGCCAAGGATTCGATCATCGACTCTTGGAAGTGAAAATACCAAACTTACGAGAGTTTACTGATTAAATTGCGTTTAGTATTTCCAATGAAATTGCCCCAACTGTCGGTAAGTTATAATCCTGATTAACACTAGAAAAAATCATGATTACGGACCTTATTTGCAAATAATTTATGTAATTTGTTTTGTTCGTACGACGATGCTATGTACAATTTTATTATTTGGAGTTTGTAAAGGCAACAAGAGTCTCCCTCAATATTTCACTTCAATTTTGATAAAATAATTTACTTGTACAACTTATGAATTATGAACTTCTTCTAGAAAACCTTTTATACATGAAAATTGAAATGAATGATCGAGTTAAAAGTTTTAGCGAGGATGGTTCTCTATAAAAAATACTGAATTATTACTTAGGTTGTCAAATAAGAAATAGTTAGAGTGAGTATTCTTTTGAAGACACACAAAAAAAAGTTACGAAGAGAGAGAAGACACTTACCCCAAATCAAAAACCTCCAAATATAACCTAATTTGATCCACCCCATCCAGCCACCACCACCTGTCACTCTCGCTCCTCTACCGAATGGCCGTCCGCCGGAGATAAGGCGGTTTCTTTGTTCATCTCCGGCGGAATGATTCCCCTGCCTTTGTTTTATTCCACTCCCTCTCAGCGGTTCACCTTAGTGCGCGATGTTCGGTACATCCTCATCTCACCTCATCTATATGTCGCTAATGTGGCTCAAGCTCAGTCTTATATGCACCACCATCGTCAGCTATTTCAAGGTATAAACCTCAGTTTTTTTATACTACAGTCAGCCCGTCAGTCTGATCTTTCCAATCAGGAATGGTAATCACACCCATAATTTTTCTTTATTGATTTTGTCGCTGATGCCGCCAGTTTCACAGAAATGGTCCTCCTTCTTCATCGACAATGATCATTCATAGCGGAGTTTTTGTCACATCTTCTAGGCTTACTGATACCCGTCGTAAGGTGTCAAAAATAATTTTTATAATTCCAACTACAACTATAGATAGCGGTAGCAGGGTCGAACCACAGAGAGGCGGATGTAATTTATAGTTGTCTTAATTTTAGTCTTAAAGAAACGAATAAGTGGGGGGTTTTGGATTGATTTATAACTAACTAATAGTAATAAAAATAAAAGCTACAACTAAAGCAATTAAATAAAAGGTGTAATCAATAATGAAAAGGATGCTAAGACGATCGGTTCACTGTAGCTACGACGACGCAAGTCCTAGGTAAGTCTGAAATAGTCACATAAGATGGGAAAATAAGAAGTCCTCTCAGTCCAACTTAACAAGTAGCGCCGTAGCCTAAGCTACTAGTCCCTAGGTCTCACTAATACTAGCTCACGCCCTGAAAAGTGATTCCTAATGCCTAAATTTTTCTTATCTTACGATCTTAGTATAATTTAGTCGTTCAATTAGTAGTTTATTGCCCTCCCCTCTCTTTCGATCTAATGGGTCGGTCAATTCCTAAGTATTTAACAAATAGCCTCTCGGTCTTTTACTAAAAAATGCAATTAAATCAATTGAACAATGCTAATTCTTACGCGATGCAGTCGATCGACTAGCTGGGGCAGTCGATCGACCAGGTTTTCAGTCGATCGACTATTGACATCAGTCGATCGACCAAACCCCGAAACAGGTCTACCTATTATACGTCGTCTACGCGACAAATTCCTTCACATCTTAGCAAAGGGTGATTACCTACGCATATTAAAATCGATAACAACAACGAAATTGAAATAAACGATATGGGAAAACATAATTTGAATGATTAAAGCAATAAAACGCAATAAAGAGGCTATGGTTCGGGATTCTAATCTATCAATTCTATGCTAATGACAAAATAAAGTAGAAACTGAAACTAAGGACAAAATAATACTGAAGTAGGAAGCAAGAATTGAATCCGAAAGCAAGCAAGGAACTTTATTGAGAAATTAATGTAAACTAAAGAACCCTAAATTTTTGATGATGAAAACTGAATGATAAAACTGAAAGCTAAAGCTACGTTATATAGGAGTATCACGCAACTCTTATTCCTAAACCTAATATACAATGGGCTTAAGCTAAATCTCGTCTTTAAATTCTCGTCAGACTCGTGGAGTGGTCGATCGACCACTTGGACCAGTCGATCGACCAACAACGCTGTACAGAATTGCATTCTGACGATTCCTGCAGGCACACCGATCTTAAAACAGCTGCCATTTCTTCGTTACTTGGTCAAATCAGGCGTTCTACACGGCGTTGGAAAGCTAAGAGGATAAGATTTCACCTCCAATTGGAATCACTCGATTATCAGGTCTAGAACTCGAGATATAGCCATCTGAATAAGGCTGCAATGTTGAGAAGCATTCTGACAGTCTATAGACTGTTGTAGCTGGTAATCCGCTTCGAAAACTCTCGCAAATGCATCTTTCAGGCCTTGAAATGCATTCTAAACTTCAAGTCCGAGTCAAATATTCATGTCCTTCCTAAGCTTAGCTTTCGGGGTCAAGATTTGGTTCATTTTCTGCTCATTTCCGCAATAATCTGCAATATTACATAAAAATACGAGAGTAGACAGAAATAGGGGAAATAGTAGAATAAACTACATATAATAGACATAAAATGCGTGGAAATAAAGATGTAAAACATCATATTATAGACACGTATCAAACTTCCCCAAACCAAACCTTTGCTTGTCCCCAAGCAAACTAAATGCAAAATTAAATCTAGATAGAAAGGAGCAAAACATGGACAAACTGAAAATCGTCTACTTAAACCAATTTAATGCATATGAATCAACTACTAATAGCTCAAAGTCACGCAAACGAATTTATGCATATTTCAAAAAAGATGTTGAACGTTTGACCTTGCAAGACTTTCAAGATTGGACTCTCCCGGGTCACTCTTCTCTCAACAAAGCAAATGGTAATCAATTTATATGTAAGAGAGAAAGAGACAAAAGTCGCTCACCTAGACTCAACCAACATGATCATGCATGCAATATAGTATGATAAGTAATTCTAGCTACCGTGCACATACATTCCAACCATTCAGGGTCCATCACATGCCGAATACTTGCAAAGATTTGGATAAGTGAGGCTATGGGTAAGAAGAGGCAAAACAATATGGGAATGAGAGAGAAATAGCCAAGCTAGCATCCTAACAAACCAAATAAAACATCCACTTCTAACTCAATGAAATAAGCTCTAATGCCTTAATGAATTAGGCAAACACTTCACTAATCCGAATAACACTCCTCATAAAATATAAAGCAAACATAGGAGTAAACTTTTTTTTTCTTTTTTTTTTCTTTGCCGTTTCTTTTTCTTTTGTTTTCTTTTTTTTTTTCCGTTTTTTTCCGTTTTTTTTTCGGCAGTCACTATTTTTCGATTTTTTCATTTTTCTTTTTCTTTTCTCCTTCATTCATTACCAAATTCATAGAGTGCAAATCGAGCCAAAATTGATACAATACAACGAATACCACTAAAACTCCTAAACTAGCTCAGCAAAGGGTAGACTTAGTTTATGGATTGTAGCTAAAGGGTCAACTAGCAATTTTTGGCTAATGTGAAGCTAATGGCTAAAATGAACAAAAGGGATTTTCGCAAGCATTCTCCAAACATGCAATACCAACCACTAACCCGAATGTATGCAGGCAAAAAAGAAATTAAATGTCATACTTGTGCAAATTAATGTTACACGATATGCAGGGAGTAACTACTCACAATCCTAAATGAAACTGGTCATGAATGACACCAGTTTATAAAGCTCTAATTCCTTAGAAAGTTTTGTAGTTTGCCAAAATTTCAAGTCAAGTCTAATTGTTCAACAAATTTTGAAACGAAATTCGAGATATTGCAAAAACTTTTGCTAAAAGATGTGATAAAATGCAGGTTATAAGCAAATGACAACTATCAGTAATGAATACTCCAATCTGACTCAACCTAATATGCAAAATTAAACGTGATATTTTTGAATTTTTGAATTTTTGAATTTTTTGGATTTTCTGTATATATAGAGGAAAATAAACAACAATGCAAGACAAAAATGTAAACGTGTAACTGAAATGCAATAAAAACAATGCAAATGCGACGCAAAACCCTTCCCCAAACCAAATCACACAATGTCCCCATTGTGCGAAATCATGTATAAAGAAGCAAAAGGAAATGGGATTTTGCGATAAATAACTAAATAAGACATGAAATTGGGACTCGGAAACTTACAAGATTTTAAGCGCAAAAGGAAACCTCCCCAAACCAGCGTGAGCTAGGAGGTTTCAGTAGCCAGCAGTGCTACCATAGGTACCTGAAAAGAAACAAAATATACCGCGCATTATCCGAGAAAACAAAATTGGAACGGTAATTATGTGCAAAGAATTAAAAGAACGAGGTATAACAGCTACAGTGGTCGATCGACCGCTCTAACCAGTCGATTGACCAAGTTACCTGGAACAGTAGCTTCTGTGCTGCGCGAATCAGTCGATCGACCACTCTAATCAGTCGATCGACCAAGTTACCTGACGTGAACAGTTCCTGCTCACGAATTAACTCAATGAATTGAGTTAACTTGGTCTAATAACCTGTAAATGCACATAAAACGCGCCCAAAATTGCGCAAAAACCCAAAGTAACTGTCTAAGTCGAGCTAATTATTAAAGCACACAAAACAAATAAAGCTAAATATTTCAAAACCAAATCAAACAAAATGTTTAAACTCCGGGTTGCCTCCCGGTAGCGCTAGATTAGACGGTCCCATCTCGACCCTCTTTTCCTTCAAACAGCCACTCCAAACAAGCCCAGTCAAAACAGCTCAAAGCACGAAGCAACCGATCAAATAACTGCGCATGTGCTACACAAAACTGTAAGTAGCACCATAAAATAGTAGTAGCATAGGAAATTAAAATGTAATAACATCTAAGTCTAACAAATTTCCTATGACAGCTCCTAAAAACATCCACAAAAATATTCCTCCCTCCAGATAAGGGCGGAATGTAAAAGCTCAAATTAACAGCAGGTGGAAAATTAGCGAGCTCAGTAGCATTTGACTCAAAAACAATGCGAGTAGAATTAAAATGCTCAGACAGGTATGAAATGTGAGGTGCAAGAGTGTGGTCAGCTGAAGGTGGATAATCATCCCAAATGCATGGGGCTGTAAAGTCAAATGGGTCAATGGGGTCTCCTAAAATAGGCTCATCTACATCGTCATAATTATCCCATTTGACCTCAAGACTATCAAAATTTTCCTCCTCACTCGTCGCATCGCTAGACTCGTCAATTTGAAGGTTCTCAAAGAGACCGTTCAAATTGTCCTCACTATCAGTTCAAGAATCATAAAGGGGTTCTAGACTATCCTCATAAAAAGGATTGTCAACCACGCTAATGGTCTCCTCTATGTCTCCGTCAGCATTTTCTAGATCGGTTTCTAATGTCTCACCCACCCCCTCATCCAAGTCAACATGAAGAGAAAAGTTAGGTTTAAGACTCTCAGCAGCAAACCAATCATAGAATTTCAATATTCCCCGGCAACGGCGCCGAAATTTGATACCCGTCGTAAGGTGTCAAAAATAATTTTTATAATTCCAACTACAACTATAGATAGCGGTAGCAGGGTCGAACCACAGAGAGGCGGATGTAATTTATAGTTGTCTTAATTTTAGTCTTAAAGAAACGAATAAGTGGGGGGTTTTGGATTGATTTATAACTAACTAATAGTAATAAAAATAAAAGCTACAACTAAAGCAATTAAATAAAAGGTGTAATCAATAATAAAAAGGATGCTAAGACGATCGGTTCACTGTAGCTACGACGACGCAAGTCCTAGGTAAGTCTGAAATAGTCACGTAAGATGGGAAAATAAGAAGTCCTCTCAGTCCAACTTAACAAGTAGCGCCGCTCAGCCTAAGCTATTAGTCCCTAGGTCTCACTAATACTAGCTCACGCCCTGAAAAGTGATTCATAATGCCTAAATTTTACTTATCTTACGATCTTAGTATAATTTAGTCGTTCAATTAGTAGTCTATTGCCCTCCCCTCTCTTTCGATCTAATGGGTCGGTCAATTCCTAAGTATTTAACAAATAGCCTCTCGGTCTTTTACTAAAAAATGCAATTAAATCAATTGAACAATGCTAATTCTTACGCGATGCAGTCGATCGACTAGCTGGGGCAGTCGATCGACCAGGTTTTCAGTCGATCGACTATTGACATCAATCGATCGACCAAACCCCGAAACAGGTCTACCTATTCTACGTCGTCTACGCCACAAATTCCTTCACATCTTAGCAAAGGGTGATTACCTACGCATATTAAAATCGATAACAACAACGAAATTGAAATAAGCGATATGGGAAAATATAATTTGAATGATTAAAGCAATAAAACGCAATAAAGAGGCTATGGTTCGGGATTCTAATCTATCAATTCTATGCTAATGACAAAATAAAGTAGAAACTGAAATTAAGGACAAAATAATACCGAAGTAGGAAGCAAGAATTGAATCCGAAAGCAAGCAAGGAACTTTATTGAGAAATTAATGTAAACTAAAGAACCCTAAATTTTTGATGATGAAAACTGAATGATAAAACTGAAAGCTAAAGCTACGTTATATAGGAGTATCACGCAACTCTTATTCCTAAACCTAATATACAATGGTCTTAAGCTAAATCTCATCTTTAAATTCTCGTCAGACTCGTGGAGTGGTCGATCGACCACTTTGACCAGTCGATCGACCAACAGCGCTGTACAGAATTGCATTCTGACGATTCCTACAGCGCGCACCTATCTTAAAACAGCTGCCATTTCTTCGTTACTTGGTCAACTCAGGCGTTCTACGCGGCGTTGGAAAGCTAAGAGGATAAGCTTTCACCTCCAATTAGAATAACTCGATTATCAGGTCTAGAACTCTAGATATAGCCATCTGAATAAGGCTGCAATGTTGAGAAGCATTCTGACAGTCTATAGACCATGTAGGTCAGTCTATAGACTGCTGTAGTTGGTAATCCGTTTCTAAAACTCTCGCAAATGCATCTTTCAGGCCTTGAAATGCATTCTAAACTTCAAGTCCGAGTCAAATATTCATGTCCTTCCTAAGCTTAGCTTTCGGGGTCAAGATTTGGTTCATTTTCTGTTCATTTCCGCAATAATCTGCAATATTACATAAAAATACGAGAGTAGACAGAAATAGGGGAAATAGTAGAATAAACTACATATAATAGACATAAAATGCGTGGAAATAAAGATGTAAAACATCATATTATAGACACGCATCACTTACTGGTCTAGACCAGGTCACGATCATTTCGTACCCAGTGATAGTGATTGGTTCGAGCGGTATCAGGCAGGATTGGTGGGCGTGCCTTAAGTGTTTTGCGTCTAGCTCTATCCGATGGGTTATTTTGGCCTCCCATGGCCTTTTGTGTTTATGGAATGCTTGTGGTGTTATAACTAGTCAAATTCCATATTAGTCTTTTAATTTGATGTATTAGACCGTATGCTGGGTTTTGGCATTCTATCTTTTTTTGATGCCCCATCTGTGTCAGACTCCTATCCCTCCGTACCCTTGTCTTGTCACCGAACACTGTGCGTGCAACCTAGGGGTGATCCTCCTATTCCCCCCACCCCTAGTATGGCCTATTTTTTTTCGTTCGAATGGTCGACGCGTTGGGATCGTCTGTTGTTCTAGGGAGTAAAGTTGTTGTTGTTCGTTGTGTTGATGATTGTGACTAATATGGTGATACGTGCAATTTATATAGTCATTTTGGTCTCTTATTGCACGCATTTCCAAGTCGTTTTCATAGTTTTGTATTGCAAACTTCCCCGAATAGGCTACTTTGGTTTTTTTTGCCTCATTTGCAGGAACAGACTTGAAAGTAGTGAAATCGTACCTTATTCAGTCCTCTTAGCATGCATTTACAGAGATGGAGGATTTAGAGCGGAAGTGCTGTGCCTCGGGAAGCATGAAGGAGTCCCGGAAGCTAACCAAGTGAAGAACACGAGCTGTTTCAGTAGCTAAGCACTCGATCAAAGACTTTGCCTAGTCTGTCTGTTCGATCAAGTGGTTTTGGTGGTTCAAGATGGTCGATCGACTACTCCCTGCTGAACTCGATCAAAGTGTGCTAATTTGGAGGTCCTCGATCGAAGGTTGTTTTTGTTTGATCGAGGGACTTGGTTGAGGATTTGCTCGATCGAGTGGAATGAATATCCTCGATCGAGTAGGTTGCTGTTTTACACGGGATTTTAATTTCGTGTAACTTAATTAATATCTTAGTTTAGTTAATAAATATCTTCCCTATATAAGGGAAGACGAATTAGGTTAGAATTATCTTTTAATTACTTTTTGAATCTCAGAAACTTTGAGCAGACACTTTGCTCTTCCCTTTCTCCTTTGCTATGTGAACTTGTTCTTATTACCGGATCCACTTCTTTGTAATATTTCTCTACTCTATATACTTAATCTAATCTCCTTTGCTCTTAATTGTTTGTTTCTTAATTTCTGTTTAATTATTGTTCTTAATTTATGCAGTATCGTTCCTTTAATCATTCTATTATGTCTCTTGCTAGTTTATTCATTGTTATTATTGTTTGTTCCATTAATAGCATGAGTAGCTAAACCCTTTATGTTAGGATTAGGGGAGCCATGGTAGTGAGTTGACGATGTTATGAATAGGTTAGATGATTGAATTGTGAGAACTATTTTATGACAATATAATTGCAATCGTTTAGTTGAGTGCACGCTTCTAAACCAGTTAAATCGGTTAAATTCAAACCTAGATCGGAATATTGGAATGAACAGACCTGTTATGAACAGTAGACTACGCTAATGAGGATGAAAGTAAAGTTAGTTGTATTCTAGGGCGGATAGCGGACCGGAAGGACCTTTCCCTTACCCTTCTCACATTAGATCGTCTGAGCTATTTATGACTGAGTTGATTAATTTCAATGGTGAACCGACTTCCTAGCATACTTCTCTTTAATTGATCACATATTTAATTCTCTCTATTTTCATTGCTCTTTTCTCTTGCCTTCATCTCTGTTAGTTTATTAGAAATCAATTTAAAACACCCAATTGTTACCTGACAGACTTAGATTAGCGGATAGATATAATAGCCTCCCTGTGGAGATCGACCCTACTTCCACTAGCTTCTGTTTGTTGTTTTTGTTGGAGTTAATGTCCTCCACAATAGTGCGCTAACATAATAAATCTCATTAATGGAATATCATCAGATATTTAATTATTTGATCCTCGTCAGTTGATTAACGTAAATCGATAACGGTTGGTTGACTAGAGTTTGACGTTATTGTCGTGAGACGACGATGATCAACTGACCCCTTTCGGTCACACCTATAGGAACGAACCCCAATAAACAACTAATTAATTGTATGAGATACAATTTATTTAGTCCCTTGATTTGTAGACTAAAAGGTTAGTCAATTATTTTAAGAGAGAATTCGAGTTGCGAACTCGAGGAACGACAATTATTATTTAATTATGTGATAATTGAATAATAAATTTTGGGAGACGGGTTTTAGTTAATTAATTGTTAATTCACTAAAATTGTACTAATTGATTAATGTGATTAATATTAGTACGTAAATAATATGTGTAGTGGTACACGTATATATTTATGGAGTGATTTGGACGAATTAATTATGGAAGTATTTAAACATGAAACGATGTTTAAAATAAAATTACACATATTTGTGCAAAAAATATAAGAACCAACATGGACCCGTAAATGGGCAAGTGGACCGTGTAAAATATAGTAGTGGATGATTAGTAACATAATCATTTCACCTTACTTTATATACTACCATAAGTTATTTTATATTGTTTTTGCATGTGATATAAGATAAAATAATGTCAGATAATTGAACACTCTTCCTCACCTAACACTCTACCCCCACCGGTTTTGTCCCCCATATAGACCAAAATTGTTGTTCATTTTTATTCATTCACTTGTGCACTTTGCATGTGAATTATTTGTCTTCCTCTCTCTAAAAATAATATTCATCACTACTAATATTGTTAGTATACATATTAATATTTACTAAGACTTGTTAGTAATATTACAAATAATATCAAGGGTATAATAATAATAAGTTCTAGTTAAATACTTGTTATTATTTTTTGGGTAAGTTCTTGGGTGCATCTTAAAGGAGATCTTCTTTTTGAAGATTTGTAAGGAGGATCATCCATTTGGTATAAGCTCAAGAACAAGCTAGTAAGGTGAACTAGTTTGTGCCCATTTTACCACAAAATCAATGTAAGGAAATTGTTTTTCCTTATACTTTCATTTTCATGCTTTTATATTTGCATGCATGTTACATAGATCACCTAAATGATAAATTACGAGATAATTTAATTTTTTATTAGAGAGTCTAATATGGATCTATGATCTTTCAAGTGATATCAGAGCATAGGCTTGTAATTTGCATGTTGATTTTAAGCATTTTAATGAATTATGAGATAATTTATAAAAACTCAAAAATTGTGTTAGAAGAGGTTTTAGCAAGAAACTTTTGGGACATGCATACCTACTGATCTTAAAAGGTTTGTGGTTAAGTTTGGTGATTTTTGAAGTTATTTTGCTATTTTTAATGATTTTTGGTAGAAAACCGAGTCAAAATGTCGTATTTTAGTTAAAAATTGACCAAAAATAGTTAAAAGTTGATTCGGTGCATGGCTTTTTTATGATATTTCATGCATGTTTTCTACTGATTGTATGCAAAAAGTTGAAGGTTGGTTCAAATTTTTTGCATGTTTATTGATTTTATGAGATAAAAGTCGATAAAAGTGAAATTAATTAATCATAATTTCGAAACAATTGATTCTTCCCATGATAAATTTATGTACATTTAAAAATATTATTTAAATGTTAAAAGTAAATTGTAATTTGTGTTTTCACCTTGTTTTGATATTTATTGGTTTTAGTGGTTAAAAACCGATAAATATAGATCTTTTTCTTCATAAAATTTATCCGGAATTTTTGGGAAATCTTTCTGACATTTTGGTGTTCTTAGGAGTATTAAAAAATACTAAAATTTTTTGTTTTAATTTTTTGGGTAATTTTTCAATTATTTTGGATTTTTACTTAAATATTATGATTTTACCGATAAAATTAGCAAAATATCACCAAATCAAATTAATTATTTATCATAAAATTAGTGAGGACTAATTTTGAGGTTCAAAACAGTTTGGACAATTAGTTTGGACTTAAATGAGATTTAAGAGTTGATTATTGATTTTTACATGTTAAAAATCGATTAAATCCACAAAAACCGAGATGGATACCAACGAATGATAGATAGGGCGATTTTGGCATCATTTTACAGCATTTTAAGCATATTTATTTAAGTTGAATGAATGATTGTCATTTATTTAAAGTATTTATCTTGTTGTACCTAGTATGGCCTAGTTAATTTTAATCGTTATTTCCCGAAATGAATGGGAATATCTATTTGTTTGTAATTAAATACGATCTCGTATCGTCGGTTTGTAATTAATTAATAGTTTTATTTATTTTATTAATTAATGTATAATAGGAATAACTATGTATTTCATTTGTAATAGTTATTCTTACCGGCGTTTCCAAAAGACGGATTATATCGAGACGGAGTCTATTTTTGGAAGGTGTTCCAAATCCCACAAGGAAGAGCCACTTTTGGAATGAAGAGGCAAGGGACCAAGGAGTTGGTTTCCGAAATGTAATAGACTAGTTTTTTTTTATTAACTAGGTGGCCATACTAGGATTTATTCATATGCTTACATGTATGCTTGTTTTATTTTCGCGCATGCCAAAATCGCCATTCACATGCATTTTATTTTCGCGGATGTCAATTCACGTCATTTACATTCACCGAATTAATTCACTTATAAGGAATTTATGACTAAATTGACAAGATCTCTCACATAACTAAAATTGAGATTAGCCTTACCAATTAGTAACACCTATGAATCTCTTGTTCATTAGAGCCACGCTCGCCCAAGCGGGGTGTTCTCTTTTTACCTTGGGTAAGTAGGGTGGTAAACGGTTATCACACGCTAAAATTGGTTGGACTCAACGGGATATAAGACGGTCTTGTGTTCCGGGGCTAGTAGATGGATTTAAGGAAATTCGTCGACCAAGAGTTTTAGAGGTAGAATTAGTCAACGTGACTTACCGAATTTACACAATTATGGGATGTTTTGTGACACCCTCCTTTATTGCGGAAAAGTAAACACATAATTCTAGATAAAAACTGCATGGATATGTTTGTAATAGGTTCATTTGGGTAAAAACCTGTAATTTTTAAAACCTGAACCTGTTATAAAAATATCCAAATGGGAAGGTGTCAAACATGCAAGGTCTAAAATAAATCTCATAAATAAAACATCGCTAAAGTCGCGAAACAAAGTTATACAACCCAAATATGAAAAAGGGAGACATATGTCCCTAAAAAGTATATGACATAAAAAGTGTTTAAGGATCACAATTAAATAAAGCCAATCTAGGTCCCAAGGTTACTTTGCTCGCTAGCTCGTCCATGTACCCCATATATGCATCACCTACCTGTCAATCGCATTTTATACAAATACGAAAGCCACAGTCAGTGGGGAGTAACTCCGAGTTCTCCCAGCCACGAAATGTCATAGTTAATATAACATGTAAACATAAGAATATGAATATGAATAACACATAGCCTTAGCATATAGATGCTAGACAATCGTGCTTATCATGTGAACAACAATATAACAACACATAGTCCTAGCATGTGAATACTAGACCGACTCATACTACACTATCATGTGAATCAGATAAAATCCAGGAATCCAAACTCTATCAACCATAGCCGGCTTGCATATCACCTTCTATGATTCATAGAATCATCAAACAAGAAAGGACAATATATCTAGAGACAGGCATAAGTTCTTAGTACAGTCAATAGTCACTCTGTAACTCTAGTCTATACCATGAGGTAAGGTAAACACCCTAGTCCTAAACCTGCGCAGACCTAGCGACATGTGAAAAACTACCGCATCCAAGACCCATGATAACAACACATGAGTACCCCTAAGGAGTCCACCAAAGGGTTGGCTAGTACTTAAGCTGACCACATACTTCTAAGAGTACGTCAGGAGGTCATAAGCTAAGACACAAAGGCTATTAAGCGGTGAACATACACTCGTCAAAGACTATAAGGGCTTATCTAGGACGATGGTCTAAGATACCAACACCACACAAGACAAGTAGGACACCCACTTAACCATAAGAGGAGAAAAGAGTCCAAACTTGCACACACAAATGATCATACACACCCTAGTATATGAAAGGCTACGCAAGAGCATATTCAGCTAACAATCCAACAATCTCTCCAATATCAATAATAATCCAAATTCCAGCTAACCAATAGTACCATAATCCATGAGAACAAGCTAAAATGGCAAAGAGGCAACAAGACTCAAGCATAAGGCATCAAAAGCATCCAACAACCAACATGTGAAATGGTAATCACAAATATCAAGACATCAACATAAAACATCCAATAACAACCAATTTCACCTCAAAGACAAACCCTCGACCCTAGTCCCGCGACGGGTCATCGGTCAAATCGAGGCTGACCGGTTTAAACCTAGTTTGACCAAACTCGTTCGGTCAATCTGGCCCAGCTCAGAGTCTTGGCCTACTTTGGCCCAAATCACGAAATTCATCACAATATCATTCTCATGCCATTTCCAATTTCTATCATGTGATAAACTATCAACATAAGAAAATATATTCCAACTTACAAAATATCCAATTCAATTAAATTCTCGCATAATAATGATTTCCCACATGCCAAAAATACCAAAATACATAAATACGGAAGTAAAAGACCCAAAACATCAAACAATAGACCCAAGACCCGACCTAAAGTGACGGGTCAAAGTCCGGGCCGGACCCACCGAGCCTGCCGGGCCTGCCAGGCTGTTTTACGGGCTGCTTTGGGCGGCTTTTCCGCCCCTTTTCCCTTTTTCCTACCAAAATCCGTTTCAAGCTCAATTTAATACCGTCTCAAGCAACAATCAAAAATACCCATTTCGTTTCAATACTCAAGTATATGAAATAACCACAAATTAGTAAACTTTAACAACACAAGTCATGTGAAAAACGAAACTAACACATTATCAATCACCTAAACACTTAACAAACAACAAACACAACATCTATGTGACATTAAATCGTCGAGTAACTCGGAATAGTTACCTTAAGCTAGCAAAGAGACAAGTAATAACTTGAGAAAGCTTCTAAAACCCAAAATTAATCTTCATCTTCAACCACATATGAATCACCTAACTCATCTTCAAATTCTTCACCTATAAGAACAACAAAAACACAATTATTAAGCTTAAATTCGAAACCCTAAAAAGATGAGCCTTAAAACAAAATTGGGGGAAATGAAAATAAAGCTTACTATGAGATGAGGATTGAAGAGAGGATTCCAAATATATAAGTTTTATGCAAATTGGTGGAGAAATGAATGATTTATGGTGGTTTTAGGGATTGTAAGGAGGTTATTTTGAGAGGAATTTGGTTGTTTAATGAAAGGAAGAGAGAGAGTGAATTATGGAGGAAATGAAAATTGGAAGAGGAGGCATATGGAGGAGGGGTGGCCGGTCCAAATGGAGGGGAGGTGGGTCAATTGTTTACGTTTTGGGTTTGCTTCGACGGTAAGTAGAAATATTCGTCGAACGTGATTTCCGAGAATATTAAAGTTCTTAAACACGATTTTACTAAAAGATTAAGTACTCATATGCCCAATATCCAAACTCGTTTACCCAACGACCGTAAGAAATGAGAAAATCTCAATTTTACGACTTTTATCCGAAATCTATTTTATCAAAGGAAAATGTTTAAATATAGTTTAAATCACTTTTAAACATTTCTAAACTATCAAAAATAATTACATTTCTTCAAAATAAAATAAGATTATATTTTATCAAATAAATTAATATTAAATTAAAATAAATTAAAATATTACTTTTAAAATATAATAAAAGTCTTCAAATTTACGGGGTGTTACAGTCATCCCTACTTTTAAGAAGTTTCGTCCCCGAAACTTAGAAGAAGGAACATTGTATATATGTAGGTCTATCTCTTTAAAATCAAGTAAACAAAATCTTCAAAATGTGAACATATGAAATATAAGTGTCTTTCCAATGGAACGGAATATCCTCGTCGGCCGTTCAAGAACATCAACATTCCAAATCAAAGACATAAAAATATATATTTTTACACTAACAAATGAGAAAACCAATTATCGGACCTCTCCAATAACGAGCTTTACCACCCATTGACGTTAAAACCAGTGGAAAACATTAAAACATTTTCAAAAATCTTTAGTTCGAAACTCTATAATAAGGATAATAACTCCACTAGCTATGACCAAACACTAACTACGACTTTTAAACAACTAAGCAAGGACTACTAACGCTGAGAGTATTTAAGAGAAGGAGAGGAACACTCGAAAGGATAACTAAAACTCACAAGAATTAGATAAAGGAAAGAGAATTACCTCACGAGAAAAGTTCGGGATATTTAGCTAACATAGAAGATTCAGGCTCCCAAGTTTCTTCTTCGACATTTCCACAACGCCAAAGGATACGAACTAGGGGCACAACTTTGTTTCTAAGTTGCTTGTTTGCTCTTTCGAGGATTCGAATTGGCCTTTCTTCCAAAGTCAAGTTAGGCTCCAAATCTGGGATTTCTTCTTGAATGACATGGCTCGGATCACTAATGTACTTCCTCAACTGAGATACATGGAAGACATCATGAACCTTGCTCAAATTCGGGGGCAACTCCAAACGGTAAGCAACGGGACCAATCTTCTCAAGCACACGGAAAGGTCCAATGTATTTGGGACTCAGCTTTCCTTTTACACCAAACCGTTTCACCCCTTTCATAGGTGATACTTTAAGGAACACTCGATCATCAACCTCAAAGGCAAGTGGTCGACGACGGACATCGGCATAAGATTTCTGTCGGTCTTGAGCAGTTTTCATACGCTCTCGAATGATCTGAACCTGATTGATGGTCTCAGTCACCAAATCGGGTCCCAACACATGAGCATCTTGGACTTGATCCCAACAGACCGGACTACGGCACTTCCTACCATACAAAGCTTCATAAGGTGATATCTTGATAGAAGTATGATAGCTATTGTTGTAGGAGAATTCAACAAGAGGTAAGCAATTCTCCCAAGAAGACTGGAAGTCTAAAGCACAAGCACGGAGGAGGTCCTCTAAAGTCTGGATAGTCCTCTCAGTCTGTCCATCTGTAGCGGCATGAAAAGCGGTACTCATCAGTAGCTTACTACCCATGGCTTCTTGCAAAGCAGTCCAGAAACGGGAACAGAATCTCGGGTCACGATCTAAAACTATATCCTTAGGCACTCCATGGTAGCGTACTATCTCCTTCACGTAGGCACCAGCTAGGACATCTAATCTCCATGTCTCCTTGATAGGTATAAACCTAGCACATTTAGTCAATCGATCTACAACCACCCAAACCGCATCTTTTTCTCTAGCAGTCTTAGGTAAAGCCATCACAAAGTCCATGGAGATGGACTCCCATTTCCAAAGGGGAACATCCAAAGGTTGTTGCAAACCCCCGGGTTTCTGATGCTCAATCTTCACTTTCTGACAGGTAAGACACTTGCTAACATACTCTAGGACATCAATCTTCATCCTAGGCCACCAAAACTGTAATCTCAAGTCTTTATACATCTTGTCACCACCAGGATGAATAGAGTAAGGATAAAGGTGAGCTTCATCAAGGATCTTATTCCTCAACTCGGCTACTCTCGGAACATACATCCTACCTTGGTAACGAAGCTATCCATCACTATCCACCACACAATCCTTAGCTTGCCCTAGTTGGATTTTTGCTTGAATGGACTTGAAAGTAGCATCCTCAGGTAGGCAAGTACGGATCTCACGGTAAACGTCGGGTTCTGCACTCAAGGCACTAAGATAGTCAAAGCCCTTCCCAACAAGGCTTATCCCTAACTTTTGAAATTCCGTGGTAAGTTCATCAGGTACCATACGGATAGTGCTCACAGAGTGACTAGTCTTCCTACTCAAAGCATCGGCCACCACATTTGCTTTCCCTTCATGATAAATCAACTCGGCATCATAATCATTCACCAACTCTAGCCATCTTCTTTGCCTCATATTCAATTCTTTCTGGGTAAAGATACACCTCAAACTCTTATGATTGGTATAAATGCGGCAATGAACTCCAATAAGGTAATGCCTCCATGTCTTCAAGGCATATACCACGGCGGCTAATTCAAGATCATGAGCAAGATGAAGCGAGGAAAGGAGGTATGAACGGTAACGCTTATGGTCAAAGAAGAAAGGAAATTAGACAACAAGGAAACGCCAGGTACTCAAATCTCACACAACAACATCAACCTAAGCGGTTCCGAAAACTTCTTAGCAACAAAACTTATAACCACAACACTCCCAAGGATTTCCTCAAAACGCTCATGTTACTTCATCCTAATCTATTCCCTGAAACAGGGTACTCCACTATAAGTGTGATTTCACCACTCCAAATCCTCAAACATCCACAAACAACTTCCACAAGATCAAGGTCAAAGTTCCAACAAAGCTATACTCATATCCAACTAGTGTCAACCATGGGTTTCTCAAAATAGTAAAATCCTCAATCAAAGATCCGAATACAAAGCTATAAATTCCCAGAAAGGGTTCCTCAAATATTCCACCATTCAATTCCATCCATTTAAAGTCAAGTACCAAGCACTAGTATCCTAAGACATGTCTCACTACACTTCCCAAGGCTCTCAAATCCCAAACCTAAACAACAAAGCCAAGTTCTATAGCCTTAGTAACAAACGCAACTCACACTTGACAACACAAAATCCACCAATCAAGAATACTCACTTTATTAAGGATCTAGGTCTAAGAATCATTAAGTATGTCTCATCACACTACCTAGGTCTTTCTAACATCACAACCTCTCAAAACCAGGGTTATGGGTTAACCACCAACAATCTCCTCAAAAGTCAAATTCTCCAACCAAGGCCAACATTCCTCAAAAGAAAGCGTACTATAAAAAGGCGTTAAGGGAAGATAAGCAAGGAACAAAACACAAGTTGGGAGGGTACAAGAGTCACTCCTAAGGAAAGAAAAGGGATTTTAGAAGAAGAAGCAAGCATTAAGAAGTAAAGAGTAAGGCAAGGTACAAAAAGATGGAGGGATAACTTCGAGGAAGAAGAAGCATTCTTCACAAGTTGAACAAATCTCCAATGCCCAACGATAGGCACCAAATCTTGATCACGACACAGGTAAGCTCACGGTCATTGATCCAAGGGTAAAAAAATGATTGACAATCAACAAACATGTTAGAACTTAACAAAGAGCAAACACACTACAGACTACCACCTTAGGTACTTAAGTCTACCCATCCTACCCATCTCTCAAGTTTATTATTTTAAGGTCAAGTTATTTTTATCAGGGGTGCACAAACGTGCGTCGGGAGCAAATATGCTCTGATACCAACTGTGACACCCTCCTTTATTGCGGAAAAGTAAATACATAATTCTAGATAAAAATTGCATGGATATGTTTGTAATAGGTTCATTTGGGTAAAAACCTGTAATTTTTAAAACCTGAACCTGTTATAAAAATATCCAAATGGGAAGGTGTCAAACATGCAAGGTCTAAAATAAATCTCATAAATAAAACATCGCTAAAGTCGCGAAACAAAGTTATACAACCCAAATATGAAAAAGGGAGACATATATCCCTAAAAAGTATATGACATAAAAAGTATTTAAGGGTCACAATAAAATAAAGCCAATCTAGGTCCCAAGGTTACTTTGGTCGCTAGCTCGTCCATGTACCCCATATATGAATCACCTACCTGTCAATCGCATTTTATACAAATACGAAAGCCACAGTCAGTGGGGAGTAACTCCGAGTTCTCCCAGCCATGAAATGTCATAGTTAATATAACATGTAAACATAAGAATATGAATATGAATAACACATAGCCTTAGCATATAGATGCTAGACAATCGTGCTTATCATGTGAACAACAATATAACAACACATAGTCCTAGCATGTGAATACTAGACCGACTCATACTACACTATCATGTGAATCACATAACATCCAGGAATCCAAACTCTATGATTCATAGAATCATCAAACAAGAAAGGACAATATATCTAGAGACAGGCATAAGTTCTTAGTACAGTCAATAGTCACTCTGTAACTCGAGTCTATACTACGAGGTAAGGTAAACACCCTAGTCCTAAACCTGCGCAGACCTAGCGACATGCGGAAAACTACCGCATCCAAGACCCATGATAACAACACATGAGTACCCCTAAGGAGTCCACCAAAGGGTTGGCTAGTACTTAAGTTGACCACATACTTCTAAGAGTACGTTAGGAGGTCATACCCTAACTTGGATATAAACCCACCAAGCTAAGACACAAAGGCTATTAAGTGGTGAACATACACTCGTCAAAGACTATAAGGGCCTATCTAGGACGATGGTCTAAGATACCAACACCACACAAGACAAGTAGGACACCCACTTAACCATAAGAGGGGCAAAGAGTCCAAACTTGCACACACAAATGATCATACACACCCTAACATATGATAGGCTACGCAAGAGCATATTCAGCTAACAATGCAACAATATCTCCAATATCAATAATAATCCAAATTCCAGCTAACCAACAGTACCATAATCCATGAGAACAAGCTAAAATTGCAAAGAGGCAACAAGACTCAAGCATAAGGCATCCAAAGCATCCAACAACCAACATGTGAAATGGTAATCACAAATATCAACGCATCAACATAAACATCCAATAACAACCAATTTCACCTCAAAGACAAACCCTCGACCCTAGTCCCGCGACGGCTTATCGGTCAAATCGAGGCTGACCGGTTTAAACCTAGTTTGACCAAACTCGTTCGGTCAATCTGGCCCAGCTCAGAGTCTTGGCCTACTTTGGCCCAAATCACGAAATTCATCACAATATCATTCTCATGCCATTTCCAATTTCTATCATGTGATAAACCATCAACATAAGGAAATATATTCCAACTTACAAAATATCCAATTCAATTAAATTCTCGCATAACAATGATTACCCACATGCCAAAAATACCAAAATACATAAATACGCAAGCAAAAGACCCAAAACATCAAACAATAGACCCAAGACCCGACCCAAAGTAACGGGTCAAAGTCCGGGCCGGACCCACCGAGCCTGCCGGGCCTGCCGGGTTGTTTTACGGGCTGTTTTGGGCGGCTTTTCCGCCCCTTTTCCCTTTTTCCTACCAAAATCCGTTTCAAGCTCAATTTAATACCGTCTCAAGCAACAATCAACAATACCCATTTCGTTTCAATACTCAAGTATATGAAATAATCACAAATTAGTAAACTTTAACAACACAAGTCATGTGAAAAACGAAACTACCACATTATCAATCACCTAAACACTTAACAATCAACAAACACAACATCTATGTGACATTAAATCGTCGAGTAACTCGAAATAGTTACCTTAAGCTAGCAAAGAGACAAGTAATAACTTGAGAAAGCTTCTAAAACCCAAAATTACTCTTCATCTTCAACCACATATGAATCACCTAACTCATCTTCAAATTCTTTACCTATAAGAACAACAAAAACACAATTATTAAGCTTAAATTCGAAACCCTAAAAAGATGAGCCTTAAAAAAAAATTGGGGGAAATGAAAATAAAGCTTACTAGGAGATGAGGCTTGAAGAGAGGATTCCAAATATATAAGTTTTATGCAAATTGGTGGAGAAATGAAGGATTTATGTTGGTTTTAGGGATTGTAAGGAAGTTATTTTGAGAGGAATTTGGTTGTTTAATGAAAGGAAGAGAGAGAGTGAATTATGGAGGAAATGAAAATTGGAAGAGGAGGCATATGGAGGAGGGGTGGCCGGTCCAAATGGAGGGGAGGTGAGTCAATTGTTTACGTTTTGGGTTTGCTTCGACGGTAAGTAGAAATATTCGTCGAACGCGATTTTCGAGAATATTAAAGTTCTTAAACAAGATTTTACTAAAAGATTAAGTACTCATATGCCCAATATCCAAACTCGTTTACCCAATGACCGTAAGAAATGGGAAAATCCCAATTTTACGACTTTTATCAGAAATCTATTTTATCAAAGGAAAAGGTTTTATTATAGTTTAAATCACTTTTAAACATTTCTAAACTATCAAAAATAATTACATTTCTTCAAAATAAAATAAGATTATATTTTATCAAATAAATTTTATTTCAAATAAATTAATATTAAATTAAAATAGATTAAAATATTACTTTTAAAATATAATAAAGGTCTTCAAATTTACGGGGTGTTACATGTTTTGCCTAAGCGATGCTCATTTTTGTTTAATATTTTGGGCTTGGAATCATTTATATAATTTAGTGGGAGATCATTATATAAATGCTAAAACTTGCTAAACATGTTTTTACAAGTAATTTTTAAAACAATGGATGTTAATTTTTCCTTTTTGTTGTAGCATTTTAATTCGCAATGACAACTTCATCAACTCCATCGACTACTTCACTAGGCAAAGATTTATGGCTAAGGTCCGTAATGGACAAATGTATCTTAAAAGATGACGGTAGTAACTTTCTTGAATGGGAATCCAACATCAAAAGTGCCGCGTTGTCCGACAATGTGCTCACTTACTTGACCGATGCTCCTCCTATCGAGCCCGGTGCAACGGCTTCATCGGTGGTGCGGACCGCCTATGATGACCATGTGAGGATGTCGAATGATATCAAGAATGTGTTGATATGGTCGATGTCGCCAAAGCTCAAGCTATCATGCATTTCTTTAAATGCGTACGAGATATTCACTCGTATGATCACTATGTTTTCACAAACACCTAAAGTCCGTCAATACGATGCGGCGGCACGCTTCTTTGAAGCTAAGCTTGAGAGGGGCCAAAAGGTTGGTCCCCATGTACTCAAAATGGTCGAATATGTTGACATAGTAGAGCGTCTAGGGTGTAAGATTCCTAAGACTCTTGTGGTGGATCGTATCCTCCACTCACTCCCCACCAAGTTTTCCCACTTTAGGGTAAACTACAACATGAATGACATGGATAAGAGTTACCATGAAATTTATGCACTCCTCACCCAAGCGGAGAGGGATATGGAAGCTAGTGGGAGTGAAAAGGGAGACGTTTTAACCATGAAGTTAAAGAACATGTCCCTTGAAGTCAAGAAAGGAAAAGGGAAAGAAAAGTCCCAATTCAAGAAATCGTCAAAGAAACATGACAAGGGAAAGGGGAAACCCGTTGAGAATGACAATCCCAAGGCAAAAAGTGTCAAGCTCTCCGAGGCCGAATGTTTCCATTGTAATGGGAAGGGGTATTATAGGAGAAGTTGTCCCAAATACTTGGAGGATCTCAAGGAAGGGCGTGTGATGCCTATTGGTATGATTTCCTCTCTCTATGTGATAAACGTTAATTATGCTTGTACTTCCACTTGGGTATTTGATACCGGATGTGGCTCTCACCTTTGTAATCATTTGCAGGGTTTAAGGAACGTGCAAGCACTAGCAAAAGGTGATGTGGATCTCCGCATGGGCAATGGAGCTAGAGTAGCCGCCGTTTCCGTGGGGACTTATGTGATCACTTTTGCTAGTGGTTTAGAGTTGTATTTAAATAAGTGTTATTTTGTACCAATTTTAACTAAGAACATCATCTTCATTTCCGCGTTAGACGCGAAAGGCTTTTGTTTTATGATTAAGGACAAGTGTTGTACTCTTTCTTTTAATGATGTGGTTTATGGCAAGACCATTTCAATTGGAGACATTTATGTTTTAAATGATGTTAATGACGTTTATCATGTGGAAACTAAAAAGCTCAAAACGGGTGATCCAAACGAATCCTACCTTTGGCATTGTCCTTTAGGCCACATAAACGAAAGACGCATTAAAAGACTTGCTTCATCAAAAGTGCTCAAACCATTTGCTTTCGAATCTTATGGTACATGCGAGTCTTGCCTCCTAAGCAAGATGACTCGTGCACCTTTTGCGGGAAAAGGGACACGAGCTAGTGAGGTTTTGGCTCTCATACATACGAATGTGTGTGGACCATTAACCATCACCGCTAGAGAAGGTTTTCACTACTTCATTACTTTTACTGATGACTTAAGTAGATATGGGTATGTCTACTTAATGAAGAACAAGAGTGAAGCCTTTGACAAGTTCAAAGAGTTCCAAAATGAAGTAGAGAACCAATTGGATAAAAAGATAAAGACCCTACGGTCCGACCGTGGTGGTGAATATTTAAATATTGAATTTTATTCACACCTAAAAGATTGTGGTATAGTATCACAATGGACTCCTCCTGGCACACCACAATTAAATGGTGTGGCCGAAAGGAGAAACCGAACTTTACTTGATATGGTTCGGTCTATGATGCGTCTAACTGAGCTTCCTAGTTCATTTTGGGATTTTGCTCTCTTGTCTGCAGTATTTTCACTAAATCGAAGCCCGACTAAAGCGGCCGATAAGACTCCGTATGAGATATGGACAGGGAAAGTCCCTCATTTGTCATTCATGCGTATTTGGGGTTGCGAAGCGTACGTCAAGATCAAGTCTGACAATAAGCTTGCACCCAGGTCTGACAAATGTCTTTTTGTAGGATATCCAAGGGAAACACGTGGCTATTACTTCTACAATAAACACGAGAACAAAGTGTTTGTGGCTCGTGATGCTGTCTTCCTAGAAAAGGAGTTTATTTCTAGGAGACAGAGTGGGAGAAAATTTGAACTTGAAGAAGTTCGAGAGCCACAAACCGAGAATGAGGTAGAGGAGAACGTGGACGATAGCATTCCCTCTTCCTCTGAAATGGTAATTGTTCCCAGAAAGTCAAGTAGGATTTCTGATCCACCTGACCGCTACCTTGGTAACATCGAAGAGGATGGTGTTTTATTACTTTTGGAAAGTGATGAACCCACTACCTACAAATCGGCCGTGTCTAATTCCGACTCCTCGCTTTGGCTAGAAGCCATGCGGTCCGAAATGGATTCCATGTACGAGAACCAAGTATGGGACTTGGTGGATTTACCTGAGGGAGTGCGACCCCTTCAGTGTAAATGGATATATAAAATTAAGCTCGACGTGGATAAACATGTGGATGTTTACAAAGCTAGATTGGTGACAAAAGGTTTCACCCAAGTTCATGGTTTACACTATGACGAAACCTTCGCTCCAATCACTATGCTTAGGTCCATTAGGATAATCTTAGCGGTTGCCGCATTTCATGATTATGAGATTTGGCAAATGGATGTCAAAACCGCCTTCTTGAATGGGATTCTAGAAGAAGAGGTGTACATGATACAACTTGAAGGTTTTGTGGATACATATAACCCTAAGAAGGTGTGTAAGCTCAAGAAGTCCATTTATGGTCTTAAGCAAGCATCTAGGAGTTGGAATCATCGCTTTGATCATGTTATTAAACAATACGGTTTCACTAGAAGTGTGGAAGAACCGTGTTTATACATGAAGTTTAGTGGGAGTAAGGTTACATTCCTTGTCCTATATGTGGATGACATATTGCTCATTGGGAATGATGTTCCATCACTCACTTCCGTTAAGGAGTGGCTAGGAAAACACTTCCAAATGAAGGGCTTGGGAGAGGCACAACGAATCTTAGGTATCCGGATCTATAGGGATAGGTCCAAAAGGATACTAGCATTGAGTCAAGAAGCTTATATTGACAAAGTTCTTGACCGGTTCAATATGAAAGACTCCAAGAGAGGATTTCTACCTATGGGCCAAGAGATTACTTTGAGCAAGTCACAGTCTCCCTCCACCCCTAAGGAAATTGAACACATGAAGACCGTCCCTTATGCTTCCGCTGTTGGGTCTATCATGTATGCTATGATTTGAACTCGTCCCGACGTTGCGTATGCCTTGAGCATGACAAGTAGTTATCAAGCCAAGCCTGGTGAGAGTCACTGGATAGCCGTAAAGAACATCCTTATGTAATTGAGAAGGACTACGGATTCATACTTAGTGTTTGGAGGAGAAACTGAGTTGCGTGTAAGAGGTTACACGGACGCAAGTTTCCAAACCGATCGGGATGACATGAAATCCCAATTCGGCTATGTGTTTATGCTAAATGGAGGAGCTGTTTGCTGGAAGAGCTTCAAGCAAAGCGTTACTGCGGATTCTACAACAGAGGCTGAGTACCTTGCAGCGTCTGAGGCTGCGAAGGAAGCTGTTTGGATTAGGCAATTCATGGAGGGACTAGGAGTAGTCCATTCCATCAAAGATCCTATCACTCTATATTGTGATAACAGTGGAGCTATTTTCAAGCCAAAGAGCCTAAGTCTAGTAACAAATCTAGACACATTGAAAGGAAATACCATGTAATTAGAGATTATGTGGAAAGGAAGGAAATTGACATTTGTAAGGTTGGGATAGATGATAATATTGCTGATCCTTTAACCAAGCCTTTATCAAAGGCTAAGCATGATGGTCATGTCGTCGCTATGGGATTGAGACGAGTACCAGATTTTCTTTAGATTATGGATATGTAGTAAAAGGATAGTGTATCTCTTATTATATATATGATAATCACATTCATTGTTTTCGCATTAATTTCTTTTATGAATCTTTTATTTAGTGTCACTAAATTTTTAATACCTTGTTTATCTGAATAAGTTGTGGAGACAATGTTGAACACTATTCAAGTGAATAAGATGAACATTGTATTTTGTCCCTAGTCACTTAATGAGGTGACGTCTCGGAGTTACTAGATTGTAAGTCGATTGATGGTTGTTCAACACCATAAGGTCATATGTGATGACTGGTCGATTACATAGGCAGAGTGTGTGACACTTTGCCGGACAGTTACCATTTAGAGAGTCCCTAAGTTCTATTATAGACGCCTGGTCGTGGCGGGGATCTCTAAGATGTTCTAATGAGTCGATTCTTTTGACTGGAGACTATTATCTAAGCAAGTACAGTTTTCGAGTGACTTTGGTTTTTGTCCTAGGTCGTGCCGTGAAAGGAGGCCAAAAGGGCATTTACTAGGTCATGATGAGCTGTATTGTGCAATAGGATAGATAGGGCATACAAGAATTGTCCACCCACGTTGGGTAACTATATCTCAAGGCCACTCGAGGAGTTAATGACTACAAATGCGTGGCCACGCTCGAAAGTAATCTGTGAGAGATTTTTCCGGTCAGGTAGTCACACTCCCGATCGAGAAAACCACTCGCGATATGTTCGTGTGCAAGTGCGACCTGAAAGACACCTAGCATTGAGTGGGAGATTAAAACGAACAAGAGAATTAGTAGCGCACACCTTGTGTCGGACAAGTGGGAGATTGTTGGAGTTAGTGTCCTCCACAATAGTGCGCTAACATAATAAATCTCATTAATGGAATATCATCAGATATTTAATTATTTGATCCTCGTCAGTTGATTAACGTAAATCGATAACGGTTGGCTGACTAGAGTTTGACGTTATTGTCGTGAGACGACGGTGATCAACTGACCCCTTTCGGTCAAACCTATAGGAATGAACCCCAATAGACAACTAATTAATTGTATGAGATATAATTTATTTAGTCCCTTGATTTGTAGACTAAAAGGTTAGTCAATTATTTTAAGAGAGAATTCGAGTTGCGAACTCGAGGAACGGCAGTTATTATTTAATTATGTGATAATTGAATAATAAATTTTGGGAGACGAGTTTTAGTTAATTAATTGTTAATTCACTAAAACTGTACTAATTGATTAATGTGATTAATATTAGTACGTAAATAATATGTGTAGTGGTACACGTATATATTTACGGAGTGATTTGGACGAATTAATTATGGAAGTATTTAAACATAAAACGATGTTTAAATAAAATTACACATATTTGTGCGACAAATATAAGAACCAACATGGACCCGTAAATGGGCAAGTGGACCGTGTAAAATATAGTAGTGGATGATTAGTAACATAATCATTTCAGCTTACTTTATATACTACCATAAGTTATTTTATATTGTTTTTGCATGTGATGTAAGATAAAATAATGTAAGATAATTGAACACTCTTCCTCACCTAACACTCCACCCCCACCGGTTTTGTCCCCTATATAGACTAAAATTGTTGTTCATTTTTATTCATTCACTTGTGCACTTTGCATGTGAATTATTTGTCTTCCTCTCTCTAAAACTAATATTCATCACTACTAAGATGGTTAGTATACATATTAATATTTACTAAGACTTGTTAGTAATATTACAAATAATATCAAGGGTATAATAATAATAAGTTCTAGTTAAATACTTGTTATTATTTTTTGGGTAAGTTCTTGGGTGCATCTTAAAGGAGATATTCTTTTTGAAGATTTGTAAGGAGGATCATCCATTTGGTATAAGCCTAAGAACAAGCTAGTAAGGTGAGCTAGTTTGTGCCCATTTTACCACAAAATCAATGTAAGGAAATTGTTTTTCCTTATACTTTCATTTTCATGCTTTTAATATTTGCATGCATGTTACATAGATCACCTAAATGATAAATTATGAGATAATTTATTTTTTTTATTAGAGAGTCTAATATGGATCTATGGTCTTTCAGTTTTAGGTATTTATTTTTGGTACTAAACGACGGGTATCAAATTTTTACGCCGTTGCCGGGGAGGCAATTAGCCTATTTATCTGTCTTTTTTTTTGTTCGTATGTCTTAGTCTCAAGGGATTTTTAATTCCTTGAGGCTGTTTTCATTATTTTCTTTCTTAGTTTTGTGTATGCCCAAGTCTAACAGGTCAGAATTAGTACCAGCTGATCCTGAACCCGAGTGGACTTTTTTGCTACAGACAAAGATTGCTGAGAAAGAATCGTCAAAAGGAAGCCTTGAGTACTTTTGATCCTGATCTTGAACACTTTTTTGCAGAAGACCAGTCTTTTGAAGAAGATACTTCTATTTCTGCAGCCAATTCTGTGAAGATGCCTAACATCGCGAGTCATTCTGAGCCTACAACTGCATCTATTCCTAAAGGGTTCAACCTCGCGACAGAAGATGGGAACACATTTGATATCAGACCATCTTATATTAACTTGGTTGAAAGAAATTTATATCGTGGAGTAGCTGGTGAGGATCCGCGAAAGCACATGGTGGTTTTCACAGAATACTGTTTTACCATTCCCGCCACTAAGGGAGTGACGCAGGACAAGATTAAGGAGGTCTTATTTCCTTTTTCTCTGACTGATGGAGCCCGAGAGTGGCTCACTGATCTTGATAGAACTGCATCTGGGATTACCAACTGGAGACCATGGCCCTAGCTTTCTATAAAAGGTACTTTCCTCCGCAGAGAACTAATCAATTGAGAGGAAAGATTACAAGTTTCAAGCAAACGCCAGATGAGAACTTTTATGAAGCATGGAATCGGTTCAAGAAACTTGTGCGGTCCCTTCCTCATCACGGTTTCGATCAGTGGTTTTTGTGCAACTAGTTCTATAATGGGTTGTATGACGATCCCGTGCTATTTTGGATCCTGCATCCAATGGTCGATTCCAGAAGAATATTGACGATAACAAAGTTTGGGGAATCATAGAGGAGATGGCTACCCATTGTGCTGAATATGAGAATCCGAGAGGTGGCATTAGATCAGTTTCTTCTGTTGATGGTGCAGTTGTGGCTCAGCTGGAAGCCACGAATGCTAGGTTTAACAAGTTTGAGTTGTAGAATGCGGGAGATCAACAGACGGTTCACTTGTTGACTAGACAAGAAACTGTCTCATGTGAGAGATATGGAGGAGATGACAGTCACACTGCTGTAGACTGTCTAGCTGAGAAGGAGCAGGTTTATGCCTTTCAACAATATAAGCAAGGGGGCTCTTATTACAACAATCAAGCTGGAGTCCATCCTAACTTGAGATGGACTAGTCAGAATGTCTTGAATCCTACACCTCCACCGCAGTAACAACAAGTTTATCTACCACCTCACAAAGCTCAACAACAAGGCTTTCGAAAGCCTCCATCTTTTCCACCGCCGCAACAAGGTACTTCTTCTAGTGGCATAAGTGATGTGGCCGAGTTGAAGTCGATGATTCAATCATTGACAATTCAATTACAGAAAAATGACCAACAAAAAGATGCATTTATCAAGTCACTTGAGTCACAAATAGCTCAACTCGCTACCAATCAAGATTTAAGGGAACCGGGTCATTTACCGTCCCAACTTGACAAGAAACATCATGAGACGGTAAATTTAATTAATCTGAGGAGTGGTCTTTCCTATGAGGGACCTAAAATGCCATCTAAAAGTGATAAATCAGACCCGGAAGTGGAAATTCCTGAACATGAACAGTCGTCCCTTGACGAAAATATGCTGAATCCGAAGAAAGTACTCGATCGACTCATTTCAGGAGGTCGATCGAGGGAAAAAGCTGAGAAATTTACTCAATCGAATGGTTCTGATGTTCGATCGAGTACTGTTGAAATAGGAACTTTCGATCGAGTGGGTAATAGTACTCGATCGAGTGAAATTGATGAGAAAGTTACTCGGTCGAGAGGAAAGGAAGCTCGATCGAGTAAAAATGACGGTGATGGCGAGAATTCTTTGGTAAAAAGAAATAAAGGTTTAGAAATTCCCATCACGGTCCCATTCCCGAGGCGATTGCAGAACAGGAAGGCTGAACAACAGTTCGGTAAATTTGCTAAAATTTTAAAGAGCCTTCATGTTAACGTTTCATTCGCCGAATTGCTAACTCAGGTACCCTCTTATATGAAACTCATGAAAGAAATTTGAACACGTAAGAGGCATATTAATGACCACGAGACGGTGGCTTTGACTGAAATGGGCACCATCCTAATTCAAAATAAGTCACCACCTAAATTGTCTGACCCGGGTAGCTTTTATATTCCATGCTATATTGGGACCCATTTAGTCGATAATGCATTATTTGACTTGGGAGTTAGCGTGAGTGTCCTACCATTGTCTCTCTCTAAGAGACTGGGTTTGACCAAATTTCACTGTACCAACATGAGCGTGTAGATGGCCGACCGTACCTTATCATGGCCCCTAGGTGTCTTAGAGGATATACCTGTTAAGATCGGGAAATTATTTATTCCCGTTGACTTTGTGGTCTTAGACATCCCCGAAGATTCCTATACTCCTATTATATTAGGACAACCATTTTTATTTACTGCTCGCGCAGTAAACGATGTCGGGGGAAAGACTTTAACCTTTCAGGTAGGCGATGAAGAGTTAACTTTTTATCAGTCTAGCATTCGCAGGGCCTCTATGCAAGTCTAGCCCTACAATGCCATACCCTCTACTGACCCTGACACGGAACCTCCAACTGATAATATTGAATCATGTGCTGCGATTTTAATACCTCCGCCTCAGACTAAGAACGATATGGAGGACCATTTTGTCGTTTCTGTTATTGCAGGTATAGACGGAATGAACGTTGGAGTTCCCGTTGACGTAGGTACAATGAAATTAAAGCTCACTGTCGAAGAAGATGCCAAGGAAAAAGACCATGAACAGGAGAATAAAGACAAAGAAAAGAAGAAGGTGAAGGCGTATGTGGACGCGGACTATTCTTCTTCAACCAGTTCAAATTCATGGAGATCAAAGAGGACGGTCCGCGATGCTGAAGGGACCTCCTCCAGTCAGAAGCCCTCTTTTGGGCTATTGAAGTGTTTCAGAAGATAAACGGGAAATGTGCCGTTGTAAAAACTTTTGTAATTTGATTGCTTTGCTAGACACTTTAATTGCTTTTTAGACATTAGCGTAGTTAGTTTTAATAGTGTAAGACCGAATATAGACTACGTATGTGGATTTGGTATTTTTGGGAAGTTTTTTTCTGTGTTTTTATGCAGGTTTGGGGAAGATATGCTACATTGGGATGCGTGCCAAAGGAAAAGGCTTCGATCGAGTACTTTTTGTACTCGATCGAGCAGAATGCCCAGGTAAAGCCTTCGATCGAGTAAACAAAAGTACTCGGTCGAAATGTCCAATTTGAGGGTTCCTCGATCGAGTTGTCCTATACTCGATCGAGAAGTAATGAGGAACAAAAGTCCTCGATCGAAAACTCTGCTGTATTCGATTGAGTAAAATCCAAAGGGAAGGAGGAAGCTTTCGATCGAACAACTTGATGCCTGTCGTTGTGTGCACCAAAAATAATATTTATAATTCCAAACTACTAATAGCAAGCGGTAGTAAGGGTCGATCCGCAGGGAGGTAGGGAGATAATAGTTGCTTTCAATTATAGTCTAAGGGTAACTATGAGGGGGATTTTGATATGAATAATAGCTAAACTAAATGCAAGTAAAATAAAAAAGACAATAAAAAATAAGAAATGAATATAAATGATGTGAACAAATAATAAAAAGGAGCTAGGATGGTCGGGTCACTACAGCTACGATGGCACATAAGTCTAGGTAAGTCTCGAAACACAGTCGTGGGTGATGGTTATGACAAGTCCTCTCGGTCCACGTCAACTAATAGCCCCTCTCGGTCTATGCTATTAGTCCCTAGGCGTCACTAATACTAACTTTCGTTCTTGACTAGTGATCCTAATGCCTAAATTACATTATCTTTCGATCTAGCAATCTAGCCGTCTTAATTTGTTAATTTAAGTCCTTCCCTATCTTTCGATCTACGGGTTGGTCAAAACTAAGCATCTAACAAGTCTCCACTAGGTCTCATTGATAGATATTGCACTTAATGATTTAAACGAAGCAAATCAGACACGAAGGTGGTCGATCGACCAGCTACCCCAGTCGATCGACCAACCGACTCAGTCGACCGACCAGATAAGCCAGTCGGTCGACCAAGCCCTAATCCGAGGGTAACCTATTCTAATGCCACCTACGCTAATAGCTCGCCTACATCCTAGCAAGGGTTATTTAGCTAGACATAATAACGCTAACAACAACAATGAAATTCGTAAAAACTATAAGGAAAGACATGATCGAATAATTATAGCAATAATAACGCATAAACTAATCTAGGGTTCAAGGGATCTAAACTAGCAATTTCTAAATTAATAAAACAGTAAAGCAAACTGTAAAATAAGAACAAGGATTACCGAAAATAAAAGAGGAATGAATAGATCCGCAATAAGAACTTTATTGATAACTAAAGTATGAATTGAATGTGAATGAAACCTAAAGTAACGTAGTATGAAAAACTAGATGAAACTAAGCTAATGAATGATGATTAATGAATAGGAAGGGGTTACGTTATATAGGAATGTCACGTAAAACCCTTATTCCTAAACCTAATTATAATGGGCTTCCTCGTCTTTTAAATTGCGCATCAGATCGTGGGGTGGTCGATCGACCACTTGGACCAGTCGATCGACCAAGAGTGCTGTACAGTAGTGCATTCCGACAATTCCTACAGCGCGCACCGATCTTAAAACAGCTGCCATTTCTTCGTTACTTGGTCAAATCAGGCGTTCTACACGGCGTTGGAAAGCTAAGAGGATAAGATTTCACCACCAATTGGAATCACTCGATTATCAGCTCTAGAACTCGAGATATTGCCATCTGAAGAAGGCTGCAATATCGTGAAGTGCTTCTTTGCTTGTTAAATTCGTACGCACCCATGCTTTTGCTATCTTTAGGCCTTGAAACGCGCACCAAGCTCATTCCTCGAGTCAATACTTCATGTCAAATCCTATGCTAAATACTCGGGAATGGATTCGGCTCATTTTCCGCTGGATTCTTCACATTTCTGCAATTTTATACAAAAACACGAAAGTAGACGAAAATAGGGAAAATAGTAGCATAAACTACACAAATGAGCTCTGAAGTGCGTGTGAAATAGGGTGTAAAACATCATATTTAGGACACGTATCAAACTTCCCCAAACCAAACCTTGCTTGTCCCCAAGCAAGAACTAGACTCGATCCTAAAACCTAATGGAACGAGTTCAATCTTAGAGCGAAATGCAACCATAAAGCCTAAACCAATTTAATGCAACAACCAACAATCAATTAGCGATGTGAATCATGCAAACGAGTTATGAAGTGGCTAAAACTGCTGAACCGTCAACTATAGAGACTTATCATTATGGACTCTCACGGGTCACTCATATCACACTTAAGCATAGGTGAATATATGTAAAAGATAGAAAGAATTCATTTGTAGTGACACTCACCTAACTACGACTTATAAGAACATGCCTGCAGTCTAATATGAATATAATCTCTACAACCGTACATATGCATTCCAACCAAACAAATGACCATGACACATGCCGAGGTAAATATGGATATGTGAGGTAATGGGTAAGAAAAGGCAAAACATTTATGGGAATGTGGAGGTATAGGTGATCAAGCTAGTACCTAAACAAAACCATATGACAACATCCAACTTCTTGCTCAAGATTTTCAATAAAACCAGTGCTAATTATCAAGCACTAAACTCACAATCTCCAATAGATGTAACTCCCCAAATGATATAAATACAACATGGGAGTGTAAATCACCAACTCATGACAATTGCAACATGTGATTTTTTCGAATTTTCTTTTTCTGCTGCAGTACTCAGTCGATCGACCACTTGGTACAGTCGATCAACTGACCTTTTTTTTTTCGAACTCTTTTTCTTCTTTTCTTTTTCTGTTTTTTTTTCTTCTTCCCTTTCACCAATTCACCAACATCTCAATAGAGAGTAATATAACCAAACCGCAATAAACTCATTCCCAAAAACTAATATACTAGCTTGACAAAGGCAGGCTAAATATAGGATGTAGTTAAGGGATAAAAGGCTAAATTTGGCTATGAGAGTCTCATGGGTAAAATGAATAAAGGGGAACCTCTACCACATGTGTCAACAAACCACAAACCGAATGCATACAGCTATTAAGCAGATTAAGTTCATATTTATGCATATTGATATAACATGTCTCATAAGGAGTAACTACTCACAATCTTAGATAAACTGGTCATGAATGTCACCAGTTATAGGCTCTAAAACTCAGAAAATGATGTAGTTTGCCAAAAATCAAAGTCAAGTCTCAATGTAATACCCGTCCTTTTAGGGACCCTTTGACCAGCGTTGACTGACCTTTGGAGCGGGAATAGTTCTTAGAAGTGCGTGCCAAAGCTATCTTGGGTTACGAGTTAGGAGTGGTACTCGATAGAGTAGGGGCTACTTGATCTAGTAGCGAGGTTACTCGATCGAGTAGGGGGTCACTCGATCGAGCGTGTGTGGTACTCGATCGAGTATCGGGTTTTCAGCGAGGGTTTTTAATCGCATTTTGTTAAATCCTCAAATCATTTCCGCCTCATTCCTTCTATCCTTTGGTCGCCCCTTTCCTTTCCCTTCACCATAAAACCTCCATGGAAGTCCTTTGAAGGTCCTTGTGCCTTAGGAGAGTGTAGCTTGAGTCGAGTAGCGGTCCTTTGCCGGGTTTCTCCTTGTAGGTATGTTGTCATCATCATCCGTATCCTTGTCTTTGCAATTAGGGTTTGATTGATAGTAATAGATGATTGTGTTGTGGTTATAGGCTTTGCTTGATTGCTGGATATGTCGTATGTTGGCGTGGATTGGTTGCAGTTGCTTAAAGGTAGGTTCGCCTACTCAGTTTCTGTGGATAGTCTAGTGTGTCGATTGTTGTGTCGTTGTTGTTGTATTGCGATTGTGTTGTGTGGCAGCATATATACGGATGTTGTATTGTGATTGCTGATTGTTTGTCTCTGGTTCTCAAGATGCGTTCTCGACTGAGTGGAGTCACTTGCGGGAGTGGCTTCACGCTCTAGTTTCGCCCTTCGTGGAACCCGCCACGGAAGGGGATGTGCACATTAATGGGACAGGGTTATCGCTCGGTATGATGAGCGGGGATTTGGTGGGTACGGCTGCGGTCCCCCACTGGCAGGGATGGTCCAGTGGACAGTCGGTGATGGAGATTGGTTGGAGTGGGTGTGATTGTGCGTGTGACTGATTGTGTTGGATTGTATTGTTAGATGTTGTTGGCTTTGTTGTGTCTTATCTCAGTACTGACCTTGTGTGGTTGTCTTGTTGTTTATGTGTCTGCCGTGATCCCTTATGGTGAGCAGTCTGTCTTAGCAGGTGTTGATATCGTGGATAGCTGGAGTCCAGGCAGGGATGAGTCCTCACGAGATTTGGTAGTTATAGCGAGTAGTCCTTGAGTTGTATTGTTTGTATCATCAGTTGGTTTTAAATCACTTGTAATATAACATAATAGTTCTTTTATCGACGTTTCATTATTACTGTCCTCGGGCAACCGAGATGGTAATGCCCTTATATGCTAAGGAAGGCCTAGTTAAGGCTCCTCTGAATATGGGGGTATTACAAAGTGGTATCAGAGCGACGATTTTGGAACCTGTAACAAATGACTAAAATGAACGTAGCGAGTCTAATAAAATGAACCTGGTGTATGTATAATGGGAGCCCCCCTGATGCTAGATTTTGGGTGAGTAGGCACCCTCATTTCAAAGTCTTGCCCCCATGGTACTTAAGCCAGTCACAGGGTATGGGAATGTGGAGTCCGTGTGTATATGTGTGATGTGTATGTTAATTGTGTCGGAGTTATCTGAGGTTGAGTCTTTGCTAACGTAGATATGGGGATAGTAGTTGCGTTTGGATGGTGCTTAGTGAAGTTTTGGCATGATTAGTGAGCTTGTACGATGATTTTGAGATACGTAACAAAAGTCTATTCGATAGAAATGCCTGGAAATGTGAATGGGTGTGCTATAATATATAGAAGAGTGAACATGTTGGTGTTTGCTATAAGTTGATGATAACGGTAGTCGTATACGAGTTTATAAACCCTACCGTAATTACAACGATGATAGTTATGGAATTGTTGAGTTATAATATGAAACATAGCATATAGTAATGTGTATATGCCTTGTTTATTGGATGAAATTTTCCGCTGCGTGACAATCGATTTGTGTAGGATGATTTGCTTATGATTGAATTTGGAACATGATAGATTAATTTGTTATGAAGAGTATGCATTTATGTGATATATGAAAGAACGAATTAATGTTAATTATATGTTTCAAGTTGAAGTGAACACGAGTTTGGTAGTAATGTGGTAAAATAAGTTTAAGTGTAGTATGATGACGTGATTATGCTTATGAATGACTCGGTAGCAGATAAACCGAGTTGGGTAATTTGTATAGCGTGATGTGACATAAACCTTATGTGCGGAGATGATACGTTAGGCTTGAGTAATAATGGTAATGCGTGAACGAGCATGATAACTAGTGACGAATCCGAACTTAGTTTGGAATCGACACGCGATATTGTTTTTTGCAGGAATCTTCAAGTTACTTCGTATTTCTGACCGAGTACTTAACTATACTTGACCGAGTGCGAGTGCTTACTAGACCGAGTAGACCTTACTCGATCTAGTTAGGAAGCTATGACGTCGGGATGTGGAAAAATTTCTGCAGATACTCGACGAAATAGCGCCTACTCGATCAAGTAGGGTGGTACTCGATCGAGTACCCTAGACACTCGATCGAGTAGGTTACTGTACAACGAATCTTACGGGTTTCTTAAAACCCTTATTTCTTTCTATTCTTCTCATTCCTCCTTCTTATTTCGAAACCTAAGCTCTCAAAACCCTCATAATCTCTCATATTCTTGCGTTGGTAGTGGTTAATTTGGGGTTATTTTCTTTGTTTAATTTCGTTCCTTTACTTTACTACTTAATCAAGGTATGATTTCTTCCCTATTTACATGTTTTTATGCCTTTAAATTGTTGGGATGATTGTATAATCTGAAATTTCGATTCATATGATCAATTTGTTGCTTTTAATTGTTGTAATATGATTCACATGCCTTCTTTCCTTGATTATTGGTGATTAATTGTTGTAAAATAGACTAGAAATTACCAAATTGAAACCGAAATTTCTAGGGTTTACGAAAAAAATCAAAATCGATTCTGGTTGTTTTACATGGATTAGATGATGAAATTGAGTACTATACCTTGTTTATAACATGTTGAAGGATGAATTTTGATGATTTTCACCTTAAAAAGTTGCCTTAAAACTCTGTCTTAAAAGTGCTCCAAATGGAAATTCGTAACCTATATTTGAAATTTGGTGTTGTATGTGACTGTTTGAGTAAAGGTTGAACTTCAATATGGTAGTAGTGATGATAATTGATGAAAAATATGTCAAAATTGTTACAGCTGTAGAGACCGTCTGAGAAGTTTAATAGAGTTGTTTGTTTCTAATATTGAAGGTTGATGATGATATGTCCTAAATTACTTTTCCATGAGCTTGTACAAATGCCTCACATGATGTTAGGTGTGTGTATAGAGTAACATTAGAATCATGCTAGGACGTTAGAATTGGTTGGGTATATGTGTTTTCCATGATAAACTTTTTACAACCATTGATTATGAGTTGTTATAAACTGAGATTATATATCGAATTGGGAACTTGCTGGTGAAAGTGTGTACTTAGTTTTGCATCCAAGTTCAATTGCGTGAATTGTATGCTTTACATGTTTATACCAGTTTGTTTATGCTGAAACAGATGCCGAGACCGAACGTAGGGACCCGTCAGAGTAAACGGGGGAAGGTGACACAGCCTGAGATTGGGGAGGGGAGTGGACCCATGGTACCCGCAGTTCCGGAGTACCCTTCGGTTGTGTTTGTCGATTTCAAACAGAGAGAGCGTTTTGTAGTTTTGCAAAAACGCAAAATGAGACCGACGAGGTGTATAGACACTACACTTTTGGAGGATTTGGGAATAGAGACGGATGTCCGTCATATATTCGAGACTTTGGGTTTTACGGGGTTGTATAGGCGGAGGAAACACTCCTACCCTTTTCTTACTTTGGAGTTTATGAGCTCCTTCAGCTATGACCCAGCTGCCCAGACCGTTGAATTTCGGTTGATGAATACCAGTTTCTTGCTTACTATGGACCTCTTTGCTTCTCACCTTGGGTTGGCCAAACCTCCCAAGGATTCCATCACTGATATTCCTGCTGAGTGCGGTGTTTGCCGCCTAATGTCTTGTCTGACCGGAAAGCCAGCTCCCACCTCAAGTAACATGTTGATTAATGACGTTCAGCATGTTACCTTGAGGGTCTTTCTCCGTTCTCTTTCGAACTTCCTTTATGATAGACCGGATATCAGTAAACTGAACAACCATGAGGTGTTGCTTCTGATGTCCTACCTCAACCCGGAGCGGGCCAGGAAAGTGGTCTTTAATGCTCCTGCCATCGTCTGCGCTAGCCTTACTTTGATGGCTACTGCCTCTTCCCGGTACCTGAGTTGTGGCGCGATCGCCACTCGGTTAGCTGAAAAGCTAACCTCCTTTGAGGCTTCTTCGGAGTATGTACCTCTGGCTACACCGGTGCCCACGATGGACCGTGACTACTACCTCGACCTGAAATGGTTGAGAACCTTAGCCGATGGTAGCTTAGCCTGGAGAGTGTGGGGGATGAGTTGGATGGGCATCCCGGCTCCTGAGCACCTTCCACCGACCGAGCCGTTAGAGCCGATGGTGACAGCTGTTGACTCCGACGAGGAGGAGGAGGATGATGACGTGCCCCGCCAGTTGCAGACCTACCTCATCGATGACGTGATTCTAGAGGTGATGCCCAAACCAAAGAAGGGGGAGAATGCGGCGGTCAGGGAGGAGAGGCCCAGGTTGGTGAGAGGACCCCGCAGAGTGAGAGAGATGACCGCTGAGACCAGACCACGGCCGGTAGCACCACCACAGCAGCACCCTTTTCCGTGCTACTTCTACCTTGACACCCCGGAGACGCGATCGAGTTACCTGGCTGAGAGAGTGTCATCTACTTTGACACTCAGGAATATGCATGAGATGACGTACACTCAGGGGATTGGGATCGAGGGACCGCATCCGGTTTGGTGGAGTGGTGTTGGGGACTATAGTGGGGTTTTCCACTCTTACAGAGTGGATCAGTCAGCTTAAGGGACGCCTCAGTCCTTTCCCTATGGTGGTTTAACCCCGTGGCACGTAGGTCCGGGGGATGGAGCGGGAGTTGATGTAGGTATTGGGCCATCGGGAGCGGGGACTTCGGGAGGTGATGGTGGTGGTGATGAGGTGATGGTTGAGCAGCAGCAGGAGGAGTGATGCTCATAGTTTCTATCTTTGTTTATGGTCGTTGGTATTAGATGTTGGTAGTGTTGTTAGATATTGGTAGTTGTTTTCGTCGAAACTTTGATCATGGACTTGTATTGTTGGCCATAAGGCCGGATTTGCTAGTTAACATTGTTGCAGGATTGATTTTGGGGGTCGGGAGGTCATCCCGACTCAAGTTATGTGACGGTTATGTATATACATGGGTTTATGACAGGTTTTCCAAAGGCATTTGACCTGTAGGTACTCGACAGAGTACCCCATACCCGGTCGAGTAGCTACAGGTATGACAGAATTGATGCATTCTGATCTCGGGGCTACTCGATCGAGTAGCCAAGACACTCGATCGAGTAGCAGGGCACTTGATCGAGTACCACTACATACTCGATCGAGTAGCACTGTTACAGGAACTTTTCCAAAAATTAAAATTGTTCAATTGTTATATAACAACATGTGTGATGTTTAGCATACTTAGTGATGCTTAGTAACACCTTTGAACCGTTAATTTCATATGTTAGACGTTGCGTTTGGGTTTTATATGCATATTTGTCACAAGTAGTGAAGTGGTGATGGTTTCTTGTTGTTTTAAATATTACATCCGCCATATTACTATCTATTCATCGGAGTACATCTTTTCATACAATTGTGCATACGATATTAACATGCTTTATCGACGGCGGCTAGTTATTCCGGTGGATTGTGTATGATTTCTAATTTAACGAGTATATGCTTAGTGAGTAATGTCCATAATAAATAATATGGTTCTAATTTATGTTACGATGCAAGTAATAGGTAATATGTGTGGTAATATTGGTGGTGAACTTCGGGGACGAAGTTCCTTTTTAGAGGGGAAGAGTAATGTCGCAAAATAAAAAGGCTAATTTTGAAATTTGTGTTGTTGTCCGTTTATAATACTTTGTTGTTTAATTACAAAATTTTCTAGTACCTTGGTCACTTTGCTTGTATGAAGTTGTAATTGGTTACCTTGGTTTGTTGAGTAATTCATGCGTGGAAGTGAATATGATAGTATGTTTTAAAGGACGGTCATAAAGAGATAGTTGTGGTACAATGTGTTGTAATAGAATTGCGTTGTTGAGTAACATGGTGGTATAGTCGTGCGGCATGAAGTTGATATGAGATATGTTTCGTGTTGATAGTAGTTACTAGTGAATGGAGTAATCTCATATATGATGGGTGATCGTTGTTTGTGCTGGTTCGTATCACGAGGTTGATGCATTATATACGATAGTTTGTAAGAGTGGATGTATACATATAGAGTGACAGTTGATGATGATGATGTTTATATGATAGTTGTAAGAGTCGATATGAATAGAGCGTTAGATAATAATGATGATGACATGGGAGATGGCGTTTCAGGGAAGTAGGTGATTTGTGTCGGAAGAATAGTGATGTCGTGTCTTCCCGTGTCTTGTGCGTTGAGTTAGGTGAGTTGAACTTCGGGGACGAAGTTCTTTTTAAGGAGGGAAGACTGTAATACCCGCCCTTTTAGGGACCCTTTGACCAGCGTTGACTGACCTTGGGAGCGGGAATAGTTCTTAGAAGTGCGTGCCAAAGCTATCTTGGGTTACGAGTTAGGAGTGGTACTCGATAGAGTAGGGGCTACTCGATCGAGTAGCGAGGTTACTCGATCGAGTAGGGGGTCACTTGATCGAGTGTGTGTGGTACTCGATCGAGTATCGGGTTTTCAACGAGGGTTTTTAATCGCGTTTTGTTAAATCCGCAAATCATTTCCGCCTCATTCCTTCTATCCTTTGGTCGCCCCTTTCCCTTCCCTTCACCATAAAACCTCCATGGAAGTCCTTTAAAGGTCCTTGTGCCTTAGGAGAGCGTAGCTTGAGTCGGGTAGTGGTCTTTTGCCGGGTTTCTCCTTGTAGGTATGTTGTCATCATCATCCGTATCCTTGTCTTTGCAATTATGGTTTGCTTGATAGTAATAGATGATTTTGTTGTGGTTATAGGCTTTGCTTGATTGCTGGATATGTCGTATGTTGGCGTGGATTGGTTGCAGTTGCTTAAAGGTAGGTTCGCCTACTCAATTTCTGTAGATAGTCTAGTGTGTCGATTGTTGTGTCGTCGTTGTTGTATTGCGATTGTGTTGTGTGGCAGCGTATATACGGATGTTGTATTGTGATTGCTGATTGTTTGTCTCTGGTTTTCGAGATGCGTTCTCGGTTGAGTGGAGTCACTTGCGGGAGTGGCTTCACGCCCTAGTTTCGCCCTTCGTGGAACCCGCCATGGAAGGGGATGTGCACATTAATGGGACAGGGTTATCGCTCGGTATGATGAGCGGGGATTTGGTAGGTATGGCTGCGGTCCCCCACTGGCAGGGCTGGTCCAGTGGACAGTCGGTGATGGAGATTGGTTGGAGTGGGTGTGATTGTGCGTGTGACTGATTGTGTTGGATTGTATTGTTAGATGTTGTTGGCTTTGTTGTGTCTTATCTCAGTACTGACCTTGTGTGGTTGTCTTGTTGTTTATGTGTCTGCCGTGATCCCTTATGGTGAGCAGTCTATCTTAGCAGGTGTTGATATTATGGATAGCTGGAGTCCGGGCAGGGATGAGTCCTCACGAGATTTGGTAGTTATAGCGAGTTGTCCTTGAGTTGTATCGTTTGTATCATCAGTTGGTTTTAAATCACTTGTAATATAACATAATAGTTCTTTTATCGACGTTTGATTATTACTGTCCTCGGGCAACCGAGATGGTAATGCCCTTATATGCTAAGGAAGGCCTAGTTAAGGCTCCTCTGAATATGGGGGTGTTACACTCAAGTTCAGCGAATAAATTAACGAAAACTCGTAGATATGCATATACGATTCTACTAATAACATGTCAATTAAGCACGGCTTAGGCATAAACAGCTGAAAATGCAATGTCATCATTGAAATACTACCGTACCGACTCAACCTACATGCTAAAATAAACGTGAAAATTTTTGAATTTTTTTTGAAAGTTTTTGAAAGTTTTTTGAATTTTTTGAATTTTTGTATATATATAGGAAATGAAATAAACAATGCAAACTGAAGTGCAATAAACGTGAAACAGAAATGCAATAGAACACGTGAATGCAATGCAAAACTCTTCCTCAAACCAAATCACACAATGTCCCCATTGTGCAAAATCATGTAATGAAATAAAAGGGAAATGGGAATTTGCGTTATTATAACTAAACAAGACATGAAGTTAAACTCGGAAACTCACAAGACTTTAAGCGCAGCAAAAGGAAACCTCCCCAAACCAGCGTGAGCTAGGAGGTTTCGGTAGCCAGTAGTGCTACCGTAAAGGTACCTACAAAGACAGAAAAAGAAACATCATTTGGAAATAAAAGAACTTGGGCGGGAAAAATGTGCATGGAATTTAAAGTAGAAGAAAACGAGAGTCAGGTATAGTAGCGTTGGTGGTCGACCGACTGATGGGGCTGGTCGACCGACCATTGCACCTGATGCAGTAGCTTTGTTTTCTTCGAAATTAACTCAACAGATTGAGTTATCATGGTCTACAAACCTGCAAATGCACAATATATACGCGCCCAAAATTCGCGCAAACCCAATAAAAACAGTCTATAGTCTTAATAATTCTAAGCAACACAAATAAAATACGTAGTCTCGCAAACTTAAAACGTAAAATAATCTAAAAAATGCAATAAAAGGAATTGTCTTAAAACTCAAGCAATAAAATGTGAAAGTGTTTATCCGCGGAAACTGCGGGATAATTCCGACCATGGCCTTTGGCTAGATGCAGTCGCCTCAGCAATACTAATCTCAGCAGATGGAGACCACCCATCTCCGTCATCTAGGCAACTCAATGGATCGTCAGCAGCTCTAGCCCTCCATGCCTTAGTATCGTCCGGCTCATCGAACTCCAGATCATACTCCATGCCTCGCTCTGACTTCTTCAAAGCTGGAAAATCAGGTGGCTCTTTCTTCCCCAAACCAGCTCCTGAAATAGTCAAAACAGCAAAATCTTCTTCCATCTTGCTCCCAATCTGGGGCGGAGGTGTTAGAGCAGTAATAAGGGTAGGAATAAAAGGTGGGACATCATCAATATTCACATAATGTACCTCATCTTCCGATTTCTGGAGCCGCTCATGAAATGGAAGCTTTATTGACAACTCGGCTCGCTCCTCTACTTCCTTCTTTGAAACATCATTTGAATTAAGGACCTTGTCCTTATCAACTCTCGGAAGTGACTTCATAGCTCTTGAAATGAACGACCCGTCAATAATTCGGGCCGAAGTATCACGCGAATCAACAACATCGAACTTGCGCATGTTCAAAACCCTCGTCACATTTTCATTAGATGTGGTGTCATGCAAATCAAGTGACGGATTTTCATTCTGTGCAGGCATACTGGTCGGTCGACCAGTTGTGTTGGTCGGTCGACCATTGGAGCTGGGATCAGAGAGCTCCTGACTGTCAAAGTGTGCAGTATCATCAGGTAGGTTGGTCGATCGACCATGGGATATGGTCGGTCGACCATGAGTACTGGGAACGTGATCTTTTTCCGCATCAGAAACTTTAATAAGCTTCTCCATATTTCCCGAATCCTCTCCTTGCTTCACGGGTCCATCATAAGAAAGGCCACTTCGGAGATTAATGGCATTAATGGTCTCGATAGGCACCTCAAATTTACTTGGTGAGTTAGCAACTTGATTAGCTGCAAAGATAGCTATTTGGCTTTCAATTTTCACCATATGAGCCATAAGAGCTTGGACTACCGTTCTCAATTCCGCAATCTCATTGGTGCCATAAACCGAAGCATCCTGCTCTGAATTTTCTTGCTTCAATTGTGCCACCTCAAGCTTTTCAGATTGAGCATTAACAGAATCCTCAAGTGCCGCAACAGTACTCATCTCTACACTTGCTTTCCGCGACTGTCTACTCTCCAGCTTGTCAGATTTTGCATTCTGAGCTTCAAATTGTGCTATAATTCTGGAGACGTTAGACATCTTGGTGGAAGAATCAAAGGTACTCAAGCCTTCCCTTTGATGTTCTCCTTCCAAAATCCTGCTTAGATAGGACCTGAAAGACCTATAAAAACAAAACTAAAGGAAAAAGATGAGAACTGCCTCAAGGAATAAATCCCTTGAGGCTAAAGACAGACTAAAATAAAAACAACTAAAACTAGCGCTGCCTCCCCGACAACGGCGCCAAAATTTGATGCCTGTCGTTGTGTGCACCAAAAATAATATTTATAATTCCAAACTACTACTAGCAAGCGGTAGTAAGGGTCGATCCGCAGGGAGGTAGGGAGATAATAGTTGCTTTCAATTTTAGTCTAAGGGTAACTATGAGGGGGATTTTGATATGAATAATAGCTAAACTAAATGCAAGTAAAATAAAAAAGACAATAAAAAATAAGCAATGAAAATAAATGATGTGAACAAATAATAAAAAGGAGCTAGGATGGTCGGGTCACTACAGCTACGATGGCACATAAGTCTAGGTAAGTCTCGAAACACAGTCGTGGGTGATGGGTATGACAAGTCCTCTCGGTCCAAGTCAACCAATAGCCCCTCTCGGTCTATGCTATTAGTCCCTAGGCGTCACTAATACTAACTTTCGTTCTTGACTAGTGATCCTAATGCCTAAATTACATTATCTTTCGATCTAGCAATCTAGCCGTCTTAATTTGTTAATTTAAGTCCTTCCCTATCTTTCGATCTACGGGTTGGTCAAAACTAAGCTTCTAACAAGTCTCCACTAGGTCTCATTGATAGATATTGCACTTAACGATTTAAACGAAGCAAATCAGACACGAAGGTGGTCGATCGACCAGCTACCCCAGTCGATCGACCAACCGACTCAGTCGACCGACCAGATAAGCCAGTCGGTCGACCAAGCCCTAATCCGATGGTAACCTATTCTAATGCCACCTACGCTAATAGCTCACCTACATCCTAGCAAGGGTGATTTAGCTAGACATAATAACGATAACAACAACAATGAAATTCGTAAAAACTATAAGGAAAGACATGATCGAATAATTATAGCAATAATAACGCATAAACTAATCTAGGGTTCAAGGGAACTAAACTAGCAATTTCTAAATTAATAAAACAGTAAAGCAAACTGTAAAATAAGAACAAGGATTACCGAAAAATAAAAGAGGAATCAATAGATCCGCAATAAGAACTTTATTGATAACTAAAGTATGAATTGAATGTGAATGAAACCTAAAGTAACGTATTATGAAAAACTAGATTAAACTAAGCTAATGAATGATGATTAATGAATAGGAAGGGGTTACGTTATATAGGAATGTCACGTAAAACCCTTATTCCTAAACCTAATTATAATGGGCTTCCTCGTCTTTTAAATTGCGCATCAAATCATGGGGTGGTCGATCGACCACTTGGACCAGTCGATCGACCAAGAGTGCTGTACAGTAGTGCATTCCGACAATTCCTGCAGCGCACACTGATCTTAAAACAGCTGCCATTTCTTCGTTACTTGGTCAAATCAGGCGTTCTACGCGGCGTTGGAAAGCTAAGAGGATAAGATTTCACCACCAATTAGAATCACCTGATTATCAGCTCTAGAACTCGAGATATTGCCATCTGAAGAAGGCTGCAATATCGTGAAGTGCGTGTGAAATAGGGTATAAAACATCATATTTAGGACACGCATCACAACTTCAAAGCCTTTGATCGATCAGAATTTTGAGGAAAGGTGTCGATCGAGTGGTTTCAAATCACTCGATCGAGTGACAGTGCTGGTAATACACGAGGGAGTGTTCTTTTTCCCCTACTCTATTTCATTTTTTCTTCTTCTTTCTTCCTATTTTCACGATAAACCCCCATTAATCAACCCCAAATCCCCATTTTTCTTCCCCTAAATCACCAAACTAATTACCCAAATCATTCCCTTAACATCAATTAAACCATTGCCCCTTAATTTCCTCTTCAAATTTCGTGTTCTTGTTGATTTTTGTGGGTTTTAGGGTTCGAAAAAATCGAAAATTTTCGATCAATTTGTGCTTTCCTTGTTGGTTTAATTGCTGATTCTTTGTGGGTAATTTGTCAAATAAGTTCTTTCCCCTATTCTTTGTTGTTTAATTGTGTTTTTATGCTTGTAAATTCGAATTAGGGTTTTGAATTGGGAATTTGGGGGAAAATTCGATGTTGTTTGGATTGTTTTCTAATTAAGGAACTTATTTTGACTGATAGGATGGATAGTAGTACAATTTCTGCCTCTAGTTCTACTACTGCTCCGTCTACTACTGAGACGGTGGTCCCTGCTGCCACCACCGTCACCACCCCTGTTGTTACTGCTACTGTCTCTCCCGCTGTCACTGTTACAGCTGCTGTACCGTCCTTGGTGTCGACCCCTGCTGTGTCGACACCCTTTATCACAGTTATATCCTCTGCCCTTGTTCAAAGACCGGTTTCTGGCCGCGCTCCTGGGCTAGCTGCTTCCGTCCTGCTTGCTGCCGCTGCTTCAGCTTCACGAGGGGGAAAGGGAGGGGGTTCTAAAGTTGCTGTACGTTCCGCCGCCAGGTTCATGGCCGATGCCTCTTTGGATTCTCTTGCTGAGTATCCATAGGTACGATTTATTAACTCGCTTCATCGTACTCGTTTCATGCATCTTATGGACCGCGACATTACCTTTACACGTTTTTTGTGTCGTTCTTCATTGGACAAGTTGGGGATTTTGGAACCCGTGGCTGAATTATTAAACAGGACTGGGATGACGGGTTTGACTACGATGAGAGCGCTCACATATGAGCAAGTAACCCTAGAATTTTTTAGCTCTTTTACTTTCTCATCCGCTGCTTATGACACTAACCCGGGCAGCTCATGTATTTCATTTCGACTGTTTAACCAGACCTTCACGTGGACCTTAGCTGAGTTTGGGAAGAGGTTAGGTTTGACTTGTCACGGCCCTCAGGATGCTCCTAGGAAGCTCCTGTCTTTACTTTGGCCCACTCTTGCACAGACTCCCTTTGACCAGAGGAAGGTGGCACACGTCCATCTTCCCCCAGCCCGTTACTTTCTTCGTCTCCTCGAGGAGACGATCTTTGGCCGCCACGAGCCTACCAACGTTAACAACGTTGAGTTGTCTATTTTAGCGGGCTATTTGAACATTGATAGTGCTGGCCCTTTCATTCTTAACATTGCTTATCTGTCAGCTTAACATTTTAACGTTGTCGGGCAGAAGAGAAAGGGCATGATTTCCTGTGGTGAGTTGGCGTCCCACATTGCTCGTAGCCTATTCACTGACTTCCCCCGTAGCCTGACATATGTAGATAAGGATGTGTACATAGATATTAACACCATGTTGGTGATGTTTTGGTTAGCTAAGGATCAGCGGACTTGGAAGATCTGTGGTTCCATGTCCGTGACCTTACCTTCACCCGATCTACCCCGTCTTTCATCTTTGACCACTGTGTCAAGTAGGTTGCCTCCACCTCCACCTTCTTACACTACTACAGAAACAGGCTTAGAGAACTGTTGAAATTAGCATTAGAAAACTCCTTAGAGGCGTTCTTCAACTCAGTGTTCTCTAAAGCTTAGAGAACGGTTAGATGAGGCATTTTGTATTCACAGTCATATAGAACGGCTCAAATGAGCTTTAGAGAACACCTGATAAGCGTTCTTTTTTCCAAGGAAAAGAGAACGGTTGAGTAAGCTAACAGTTCTCTATCCCTCTTGGTTTTTTTTTAAAAAAAAATTGATGACATTTGATTAAATTAATATATTTGTTCTCATTAATATAAAATACCAATACCAATACACTTGTTTCACAACCTGCAAATTAACGAAGTCCTACTCCGTATTACATAACTTCGAAACATAGCACTACGTGCACCCATAATCTCATCTTTAATTCATGTTGTGACTTCAACCGCCAACTTCAATTGATCAACTTGGAAGAAAGGAGAAATATGAGGGTAAAATATTTCCAGTGATAACCTGTCACTAATAACAAGAACAAATATATGTAAGATATGAGTAGTAGAAAGGAAAAATAAAATAAGCAGTGAGTACCATAACAATGTACGTACACGTAGTTCTAAAAGGTATTGTAATTTGTCAAGTGAATACGAGCGAAGACGATAAATAATTCCACAATGGTATTTAAGAGAATTAAAAATAAACAAATGATAAATACTAGTAGTCAATTATTACCTGAACCGTTGAATTTATAGGCAATTAAGTCTTTTTTGCTATAACGCTAGGGCCTTCACATAAGATAATAACCTTAACAAACCATACATGAAGGATTAGCTCGATTAAACGGAAAGTGGGGAAAATCAGTCTTTGAAAGGTAAGCTTGATAAATCGCATAAATCTGGTGGACGTGTTGGAGAATTAGTAATTATTTGGCCGCCTACAGCCAAGTGATTAAACTATAATAATAATAAAACCATCATCTATCCAACTTAAAAAACACTATAAAAGCACAATTACACTAGTATATACATATTAATAAATAGACAATAGAGAACCAACAATTCATAAACAAAGTTCAACCAGCCACGACCATATCTTGGTATGGATTTGACCAATTTCTTAACAATGAGTAGCAAAGAAACTAGGAGAATTGGAGATGGAGGTTTATTGCTGGAAAATGGAATTGGGGGAAGTAATAATACTCTGGATATTGGATAAGGTGTGAGCTTTAATTTATGATAGGGGGATTAAATTGAGGTAGCATAAACGAACGACAATACATACCATAAAAAATCACAACGAAGTATAAATTAGAGTGATTAAATTGAGGGAGTATAAGAAATTTACCATAACAATCACAAGCATATTTTTCTATAGCAATCACACAAGCAATTTGAACTCACTTGTTCTAGCCATCTCCCTTCATCTTCACCTAATAAAAACGACAAAGACATTGAACCACCATCAATGATTTAATAATTTGGTGATGACATAAGAGACTTCACACTATCTAATTCTTAGCAAGGCAAACATTGAAGCAATGCAGCGAAAATTATATATTCGACCAGATCGACCACGTGCTTGTAATGATGCAACCAAACAATTTGGGTAGAGACACGATCATTCAAGTAAAAAGTTCAAGCCTGCGAAGAGTCAAATGTATATCCATCATATGTTTCAGCAAGCAGAACAAAAAAAAAAAAGGTCCGGACCTTGCGAGAAATTAAGACAAGAAGCCAAATGATGTATCTTTATCCAATTTATATTGGCATCTTCTATCTTAGACTTGGAACAAAAAACTTTAAGTCACCAATAATTCTTTGAATAAGGCACAAACAACACAGTCGGATAAGAATTAAATTAGGAAGTATGTACTTGTATAATTAACCAGTCAGGTGCGTCTAACTCGCTCATAGCTAGATATGAATAAAACAGACGGACATACCATTATATAGCTGTAGATAAAATACCAGACGGACATACCATTGTATAACTAACAAGTCAGCCAAAACTAATCTAGCAAATATTGTGTACATAAATCTTTTGGCAAAAGCCAAAGAATGTTAAGGAAATCCAAATAGATAACTCGATTAACTGGTAAATAAGAATTCCACGGTAATTATGAGATAGTATAAGTCGTTGACATTAATCTTAAAAGTAACACATCTCGTAGTATAAATATTTGAGCAAGCAAACTGAGAACTGAGATATATTCACATTATTGATAAAATCTGCACACGGAAAAAAAAGGAGCTACATACATCAATGTACTTTGGCAATCTTAACACCCTTGAATGCTCATTGCTATCTATGCAACAAGATATGGTAGAGTCATAGGTAAATGTTGCATAGCCTCGTGTGTTCTTCTCCTTGAATTTGTCTGTCTTTCCCTGTGATACAACATGAGGTATGGTTGGATAAGTGGCATCACGGAATTACAGCAAACATTCTGCAAACCTATTCAAATTAGTGGCACAAAAATAATTTCCTATAGAGTATCCAATTAGGAATAGCAGCGCCCAGTATTTGGCAATTAGACTGTAGACAATTAGGATAATTTTGACAAGAATTTAACAAGAACTGAAAAGAGTAGATGAAATACCAGTAGAATGGATGTAAGAGTTGTGAAACATCAAGATAATCCCCAATTCTACCCATTTTCATCGACTTTCCTTGTTCACTGTAAAATCCCCAAATTTCTAAGGTTTATTGAAGTGAAAACCTCAAATAGGAAAACCAACCTGAAATTAAATTAGCCATATCATTTTATTCAGTAGTAGTTTGTTCTTTTCTGATTGAAATCGGATTGCTGCTGATTGGGCTGCACAAACTTTGTCTGGAAGATCTCCATTTGAACACTAATTTATGACTTTGCTCCCTTATAAAATAAGGAGTAGTTCAACAAGTATAGTTTGTATCAACTTACCAATTGAAAACGAACAATAGATTGAACACAAATTTGGAAATTAGGGTTTACTTAAACTGAAAATGAAAACGAAAAATTAGACAAGAATAACCAACTTACCAATTGAAGAGAACAAAAACGATAAAGGAGGTGACGTCGTGCATCAGAGCGAATGAAGACCAGACGAAGCGGCGCACGAAAGTTTTAGGAAGAACCGCCTAAAAGAGAAGTAATCAGAAAATAAAACAAAAAGTATGAAGGAGGTGAGTATACTGGTATGTGTGCGTCGTTCGATTCAAGATTCAATATAACAAATTAATAATTAATTATTTATAAATTAATACTAATACAATAATAGGAGTAGAAAAAGGCGCTTCCTTGTACCCATCACATAGATAATGCTTATTATCACAAGTGTTCTATATTTTAGTTTTAAAGAACAGTTTTATGTTGGGAGCGTTCTCTATTAATTTAGAAGACGCTTATCCAATTAAGGTGTTCTCTATCTAGTGTTACTTATTCCATTAATTGTATTAGTGTTACCTCTTTACACTTACTCCTCCAGCTTCTAAGAAGCGGAAGAGACCTGAGATCGGAGAGAGGTCCACATCGACTCTGGCTAGGCAGACGTCCACGTCCATGCCTACGCCTATCCCGACCCCTATTCCTACCCCTTCAGTCCCTTTGCCGGTCCTACCGGTTAACTTTGTTCCTCCTCGACCCTTCGAGGCGCCCGGGGTCATGGACCAAGGGCGTCGTGATGGTTTGCTTCTTGATATGTGCAAGAGAGTCGCTCGTATAGAGCGAGATTAGGCACTTGCCTTGTTCCCTCTATATGAGTATCATATGATGAGGAGACGTCCTATTTCTGAGGGCTGGCCACACCCTTTTTTCTACCGGTACCCGGCGGTAGGTCTGAGCAAAAAAATCCGAACCGCATTTTTAAACCGAAACTAGACCGAAACCCGAATAATGGAGAATTGAAAATTTGGGTTTTTTCCGGTGGGGGGCCCGAACCGAATTTTTAAGCACAAATGAGGTGCGGGTGCAGGTCTAAATAAAACCAAACTGGAGACCGCTTTTAAAACCGAATTGACTTTTTTCTGAAAAATATAATTTCATCTATGAATTAAACACACTCAAGCCAAGACTTAGGCCCAAAACATCAAAACCCTATTTCTTTCGTTCATCCCGTGCCCTTCAGTCTCTCACCCCCTCTCTATCATCTCTAAAAACACCAAAAATTATTTATGAAGTAATTTTAGATGTCTGTGACTCTTTAATTGTAGTTTTGAACATCATTTACATGTCTATGACTCTTTGAACTTTAATATGTATGATTTCTTTATGAAGTAATTTTAACATTTGACAACCAAGGTCTTCAAATATTCAAAATGGCAGCATGGTTATTGTGCCAATCAAGAGCATTCAACCAAAAACCGGGTTCGAAAACCGGCTCGGGTAACCAGTTTTCAGATCCGGTTTAAAAATTCCATAAAAACCGGTTACCCGGATTAAAAGAGGTGTGGGTGAGGTTTAAGAAATTAAAGGTTTTTTAAAACCGGGGACCAACCCGGTTTGTAAAACCGGGTCGGGTACCCGATTTTGCTTAACCCTACCCGACGGAGGGGTACCCACAGCCTAAGAGTGAGGAGGACACTGTTGAGAGGGAGGAGAGGGTCAGAGATGACCTCGCTGCTGGAGGTCGACAGAGGAGAGGAGAGGAGGAGAGAGCCCTACCTACGAGGTGGTTGACGAGGAGGAGGCTGACGAGTAGCTGCTGGTCTACTCACTTTCCCAGTTTTCTGGCTGATTTGGGGAAGTTCGTACATATTGTGAGTATTTCTGCTTTTATTTATTTTTCATCTCCTTTTATTTGTTTATTTATTTATTTCATTCATTTATTGGTTGTATTTATCCCGTTCCCCGTATATTATGCTGGTGTATGCTGGAGGACAACGAGGGCGTTGTCTGTTTTGGTTTGGGGAGGGTATTGCATCCTTTGAGTCTGCATTTGTTTTGCATTCACGTTTATTTTCTGTTTGCATTGTTTTTAATTTCAATAAACAGTAGAAAAATCAAAAAAATAGAAAAATTCAAAAATTCAAAAAATATTTCACGTTTACTTTTGCATATAGGTCGAGTCAGAACGGTAGATTTCTGTGATGATATTGTACTGTAAATTGCCATTTCACTTGAACCTTGCAACAGATTGACATTTTATTAGCTTTGTCACTTGCATATCTACGAGTTAATGTTAAAAATACAGCTGAACATATAGACTTGACCTGAAAAAATTGGCAAACTACTTAAAATTTCTATGTTTTTAGAGCCGTATAACTGGTGTCATTTATGACCAGTTCATGTAGGAATTGAGAGTAGTATACTCCTTGCATAACATGTTTATTAATTTTCACTTTTATGAAATTCAATTTCTTTTTGCTCACATACATTCGGGTTTGTGGTTGGTGTCACATACAAGGAGGCGCTTGCAAATTTTCCCTTTCTTTCATTTTCACCCATTTAGCTCCACATTAGCCAAACTTAGCCTTTTTGACCCATTAACTACACCCAAATTAAGCCTGCGCGTCAAGCTAGTTAATGTGTTTTACGGTACATATTTTGTTGATCAAGTTTGGTTTGTATTATATCATTTTGGAGTTGGTAGAAAAGAAAGAAGAGGAGGATGTTGAAATTGAAAAAAATTGAAAAATGAAAAAGAGAGAAAAACGTGAGCAGGCAGGAAAATGAGAAAAGAAGAAAAAAAAGAAAAAACAGACCGTGTGAAAAATTAGAAAAGTTTGTATTTGAGACGGTCTTACTCCTATGCTTTACTTATATCTTTTGAGGAGTTGTGTTTGGTTGAGTGAGTTTATGTGCCAAATGAAGGGTATTTGTGATTAATTTTCTAATTGGTTGAGAATTGGATATGGTTAGTATGGTATCGTTTTTAGAAATCTAGATCTCTTTACTAACATATTCATATAAGTTTTATGTTAATTTAATCATAAAATTAATTGGTGATCTTATGCATGCAAACTATAAACAATTTAAAGAAGAAATCTTTATCTTACATTGGTATTTCGGTTTATATGGGCACAAGAGAGATCTCCTTCCCTCTTGTTCTTGTGCTCTCCTTAATGGATGAACTAGGATCCAAGTGTAGGATCCCTCCCAAAGTAAAATACCCAAGGTAAACTCTTAATCAAATTAATATTATGTATACTAGAATAATATTAATTTAGTGTAAAAATGACCCAAAAATATTTGATTTTTGGTCTCCTAAAACCGGCTAAGAGAGAAGGAAGAGGAAGGTATTTTATCTTTCTAAAAGTTCTTATTTTAGATGGATGAATGAATTAGTTAATACACTAAAATGAAGTAGTGGAAATGATAAAATTATATGGCAAAACCCTTGGTTTTTCTCCTATGGAAAACCGGGTAAAGGGAAGAGGAGGGACCAATGCATGCACTACTTTGTCTTCACAATGACAACTAGGTTTTGCATGGCTAGTTTAGTAGGTAATGATCATGTTTACCAGTAACATAATCAACACAATATAATCCTAAAACTCCTCTTTATTTCGGCACACATGTAAAATGGAATCCATTTTATTTTTGTCAATTTATCAATTTGTCACATGTCACATGTCACATAAAATTGTTATGTATTTTTAACATATTAAAAATCAACGTATAAATATGTCATTTACAAAAATCGACTTAGTAATTCGCAATTACTTGTACCAAAATATTTTACCAATTATAAATCACAATAATTTGTATTTATAATAATTCATTCAATTTCAATTGTTTCCTTGAACAATAATTTCATCTGAGTAATGAAACAATTCGATTACTCAGACCGTATCTCATTTAATCAATTTCAATGAGACACGTAAATATTACTTCCAAAATCGTCCGTCAATTTTAAATAATTTAATTGACTCGTAACGTTATACGATCAATTAAATTATCAATTAAGAGTGTTACCCTTTAGGTATGACCTAAGGGGATCAACTCGTCACCACCGTCTCACGACAGTAATGTCAAACTCTAGTCAGCCAATCATTACCGATATGTGTGGACCAGTTGACAGTAAAATATTACTTCCCAATTGTATTCTTTAAAATGAGACTTAAACATGTGATCATCATGATCAACAGTTGTGATCGCATTATTGTCGGAGGACACATATTCTAACAATCGCCCACTTGTCCTCGACAAATATGCGTCACCAATTCTCTTGTCCTATTACTATCTCCCACTTAATGCAAGGTGTCTTTCAGGTCGTACTTGCAAGTGATCATATCGAGAGTGGTTTCCTCGATCTGGAGAATAATTGATTGACCGAATTAATCCACCATGGATACATTCCGAGCGTGGCCACGCATTTCCAGTTCATTACTCCTCAAGTGGCCCTGAGATATTTTATAACCCTGACTAGGGGTGGACAATTCCTATCGCACTCATTCCCTTCGACTAGCCACAGCCATCATAACCCAAAATATGCCCATTTGACCCCATTTACGAAGGTCGCAGTAACACAAATCAAAGTTAATCTGAAACTGTGCCATCTTAGGCGAATAGTCTTTAGTCAAAAGAATCGACTCATTTGAATACTATAGCAGCTCTCGCCACGACCAGGCTATATAAATTTGCCAGAACTCTATAAGCGGTCATAAGGCCCGACAAAATGTTCCTAACAGTCCGCCTATGTGATCGACTAGTCATTCTCATATGACTCTATGGCACTTGAACTTGCCATCAATCGCATCACACTCTAGTCACTTCGAGACGTCACCTCATGTAAGTAACTATGGGCAAATACAATGCTAATCCGTGTTCACTTAAACGGGGTTCAATTGTCTCTATAACCCGTTGGATGTAACAAAGTATAAGGTGAGTTAATAATAACTCAAACGACAAATGTCGACATCACACTCGGGTAGTCAATACCATATTACAACCTTGTGATGCATATCGTAAGTGTGTAAACACTTGTTGATTGCAATAGAAGTTTAACATGTCACGTGTCCATGTGTTCAAACTTCTTAATTGTATTATCTTTTACATTCATGTTATCACTCATAGCATGAACCTTACCAAGTACACATCAAGGTTCCCGACCTTGGTTTCGGTTCTTTATCTTGAAAGAACTTCCTTATCGATTATCACATAACGAACGAATTTGTGGTGAATGATATAACTTGTACTGAACAAGTACTCCATCCACACACAATGCACTAGGTATATGTTTTGTAGAGTCTTGCAACAATTTGTCAAGATGATTAGCCTAGCACTTCTCACAAGTCCTAGCATATTAGGAAAGATTAGTTTTGAGCAACTTCTTATTCAACTAAGTATCTTTCCAAACTTCCTATTTCTTCTTTTGGCTTGAAAAATTTAGGATTTTCATAAATCTTTACGTGTGTTCGGATTTTCTATAATATGTGCAACCTCTTGACACATAACAGAGTATTCTGTCAAACACCAAAATCGCTCATCGAATTCTTCTCGAGAATTCATGACGTTTCTACTATGGCTTACCAATGATTCATCATGCTCTTATGCATATGATTCATAATTGTACATGTGCATGATTATTCTAATGGCGGAAACATTTATAACTTTTAATCATGTCATCAACTATATTAAGGTTTAAGGAACGACCATGACTGCTAATGGCAATTCCATTTTCATTTAAATGAATAACCTACGTATCTCGTTGATTCGATGTGTATCTTTAAATATTTATCCAACATCTCATGATGTATTTGGATTCATCATGGTCCATTATCATCCAGAATTGAAAACTCAAATCTTCCTCTGTGAAGGAAGGTATTAGCTCGTCATTCTTCAATGAGTGATGAGTTTAAACTTTTACAAGATGATTACTCCCACTAAATTCCATGTCTTCACATGATAATTTCTAACTCCCACTTGATTCGCAATTGACTACTCAATTGAGACATTTCAAGAATTGAAATTTATTGCTTTGTTTGAGATAAAACCATATATGTTCCCATCATATCCTTTCAAAATACCTATTTTGAAGTGGTCTCATTTTTAACCTTATGGAAAGAGATTTTTAATCTCTAACACATTCATGTCATAATGATGCGTGACAATGTCATTTATTAAATATAAATAATATCTAATATACGTCCTTCAAAATATCCCTTTCAGAAGGAGATTTAACCAATTCATTTTCATAATGTGGTTAAGTAATGACTTTTGCGTGGTTAATACTTAACATTTAGCAATTGAGGATATCGGTATATCTATCCTTGCAACCTCTAGTCATAAATATTGTTTATTACTAGGATGTTACTTTGATTCATTTAGGCTCTTAAGTAAAGTTGAAACTATTGGTCAAAATTTATCATAAACTAGTCAATTAAGACTTTACATTAGTCATTCTTGTTCCAAAACTTTCTTTTGCTCTCCTCATGTAGTTTTCTTGAGAACATACTCTTATGATTACGTCACTTGGTCTCTTTAGTCATATAGAACTATTTGAGACCATAGATCTCATCTATTGGGTATATTATATAAATAGATATACCTTCATTCGAATCATTCTTCATTGCGTAGATCTCATTTACACAAGTTCACAAACTTATCTTGGTGTGTGTTGTGTCCTCATTTTTCTCCCACTCTATCTTTAGAATAAATACACTAGAGATTCAAAGATAGCATATGAGACACAAATAATGATTTTGAAGTATAAGGAGAACTATCTCATAGGTTGACTAATAGTTTTAGATTTTATAAATGTACTTGGTGATTGACATTCCTTTAAGAGAGTTCATAGACTCAATATGATCATACACAAGCCATAAGCATGTGGACATATAATGAATCCCATCATTATAGTTGTCTATTAGATCACTTTAAGTGAATAATTATATGTTTCTAAGAGCAAGCATTTGAATACGAATTTTAGAACAAGGATAAAATGATAAAACGGATGACTTGGGTTGCAAACCAAGCCACCATTATCCAAAATACAACCAATTATCCAAAATACCTTTCCATGTCGAACACGGAAACTTAAAGGTTCTAAAATCCGAAACATAATTTAAATAAGACAATAAAAAGCAAAGCTCCATGAAAGTTATTCCTAGCTTCTTGATGGTTTCTCAAGCTTGCTTTTCTTTTCCCTTGTCTTTGCTTGGTGGAGGCCTTATTTACAATAAAAAGGGAGATACATTATCACAACTTTGTATCACAATACCATAGTTGAAATAGAAACATAAAAGAAAGGATAGTCATTTACCTACTGGAGTAATCTTTCCAGCCTTAATATCACCAAGGTATTTGGAACAATTTCTTTTCCAATGTCCAACACCATTATAATAATGTCATTTATCAAGAGGACCCTTCTTGATTTTTGAAGTGCTAGCTTCATAAGTCTTAGCTTTGGTGAAAGTGGGAGCTTGTTTCTTACCCTTCCTCCCATTCTTCTTGAACTTCCCCTTGCTTTTGGTGCTAATGTTAAGCACATCCTTAGGCGGGTTCACATTTAACCCCATGTCCCTTTCGGCTTGCACAAGTAACTTGTGCAATTCTTCAAGAGACACATCCTTGTCTTGCATGTTAAAATTCACCCGGAATTGAACATACGCTTTGACTTTGGACAAGGAGTGTAGAATCCTATCTACAATAAGTTCTTTGGGGATTTCAACCTTTTGAATCTTCAAGGTCTCGACTAGCTCCATTAATTTGAGCACATGAGGGCTAACCTTTTGGCCCTCTTTGAAGTCGAGATCAAAAAATGCCGCGGCCGCCTCATATTGGACGATCCGCGGAGTTTGTGAAAACATTGTCACAAGCTTGGAGTAAATCTCATTAGCGGTGCCTATCTTAAAGGCTCTCCTTTGGAGATCCGCCTCCATCGCAAAGATCAACACATTTTTCATTGCGGCGGACTCCTTATGGTAAGCCTCATATGCTTCCCTAGTGGCGGCGGTCGACCTAGTAGTAGGTTCGGGTGGAGAGGCCTCGGTGAGGTAACGAAGCTTGTCGTCACCTTGGGCGGCTAATTTGAGTTGGGCATCCCAATCAGAGAAATTTGACCCATTCTTTTCAAGTTTACATCGATCCATAAAGGATCGGAGCCATGACGAATTAGCAAGAGGCGTGGCGTTTGGGTTTGGTGTAGCCATTTGTTATGAGAAAATGAAGTGGTCTACAAAACAAAATAGAAGGAGTAAAACAAATGTCGTTTTAATAATAATACTCGTGAAAACTAATTTAGACATTGCATTTATCTAGTGACCTCTACCCAACTTAGATAAATGATTCCAAGACCCAAATTCATATCGACTTAGGCACGGTAGGATGATTCATCCTTTATCAATAAACTCGGTGGATTAACGTTTAATCGATTCTACTTTTAGAACTCTTGGTCGATAAAATTACTCTAATATTTATCTATAGCCCGGAACACATGCGACTACGGTCACGAATACTTCCGTTGAGCTCAATCCAAATTTCGAATAAATGTGTCCATGATCCAAATCCACATCAACTTGGGCATGGTAGGGCCGATTCATCCCTTATCAACATGAATTCGGTGGATAGACATTTATCACCCACTTCCCCTACGTAACAAGTTTTGTATCCCGGTAGGGCCGAGTGCACTCCCTCGCGAAATAGGTTTTCATGGTTTCTACTCTTCGGTAAGGCTATGTCTCAATCGATTGTTTTAGCGAGAGGTCATGTCAATTTATTATCTATCACGTTTTAAGTGAACTAATGCGGTGAACTACGATAATTGTAATTGACACGGTCGATAAACTCGATGAAAGATGATGCATGTTTTAGTTATGGCGATTTAGCGATGCATGCGACATATAAATAAAATGCAAAGCATAAAAATAAATCCTAGTATGACCTTCCTAAAATAGAAAAACTATTTAACTATTACATATTCGGAAACCAACTCCATTGGTCCCTTGAACTTCGGTTGTGGCACGCATCTCGAGGTAACACCGTCTTTATGAATCACCATCTTGAAGAAATCCGTCTTTGGGAACTCCGAAATAAATAAAATTACATAACAAATTACATAATTTCCTATTATACATTTGTAACAAAAATAAAATAAATCTATTAAATTACAAAACGGTGATACGAGATCACAATAAATTACAACCGAATCGATATTCCCATACATTTCGAGTAATACCAATTAAAAACTAAGGCCATACTAAGTAAAATTACATAATTTAAAAATTACATAAAATAAAATTATGACAATCATAAATAAAATGCAGCATTATAATATGTATGAACATGCCCAATTTTATGTTAAATCACCTCTAAGTAGCCAATATCGTATATTACACGGTTTTTATGGATTTGCGTGATTCAACGTTTTATAATCACAAAAATTACATAAATTCATATTTATGCATAAGTTAATTACCCTAACCTTTTAGTACTCAAAATTTAGTCTTCACTAATTATTTAACCATAATTAACTCATATTTCTAAAATTTGTTCATTAATGGACTTAAAGTTACAATAAAATGCTATAAACTTCAAATAAATCACAAAAATTCAAATAAATTCAAAATTTGAAATTTAAACTCATGAACATTCTGGAAAAAATACCATGACACTCATAATGTTCAAAAACTTAGGTTAAATATTTCGAAATTTATCCGGAAAAACAATGTTGCGGTTTATCGGTTTTAACAAAAATAATCATAAAACATAAGAAAAATTATATTCATCAACTTTTCAATTTTAGATCTGAAAAAGATAATAAAATGCAACATGTGACGTTTTTCCTTAGTCATGGAGTACGTTTTATTAATATTTCACTAATTAAGTCACTATTTATGCTATTTTTCTTCAAAAAATCATAAATCATGCATAAAGACTTCAATATAGCCTATTATTTTACACACATCTTTTAAAATTTCATGTGACAATATAATAAATTTCTATGACCAGATTCGAAATTTATCTCATATTAACCTATTTTTCATCTGAATCCGATTTTAATAATGAAAAATCCATTTTTCGAGCATAAGAAGTCCCAAAATTATGAAAATTTACAGGTCATCTCAAAATAATATATGTGATAACATATCAAAAAATCATTGGAAAATTAGAAGTTTAGCTAATTTTAGTCCGAAAATGACATTTTATTCATAAAATCATATTTTAATGCCATTATTATATAATATGAACAATAAAAAATCCATAAATTAACCAAAATATCCTAAAAACATTTTAGGACCAGAAAATTTAACATGCATAATTATTTTCGTGATATATCATAATAACACAAATTAAACAATTTTTATATGTTAATCGTATAACTCGGAAAAACTTTCAACCGATTTGCATGCAAACAACCTAGGCTCTTGATACCGCTTGTTAGAAATCTAGATCTCTTTGCTAACATATTCATATATGTTTTATGTTAATTTAATCATAAAATTAATTGGTGATCTTATGCATGCAAACTATAAACAATTTAAAGAAGAAATCTTTATCTTACATTGGTATTTCGGTTTATATGGGCACAAGAGAGATCTCCTTCTCTCTTGTTCTTGTGCTCTCCTTAATGGATGAACTAGGATCCAAGTGTAGGATCCTTCCCAAAGTAAAATACCCAAGGTAAACTCTTAATCAAATTAATATTATGTATACTAGAATAATATTAATTTAGTGTAAAAATGACCCAAAAATATTTGATTTTTGGTCTCCTAAAACCGGCTAAGAGAGAAGGAAGAGGAAGGTATTTTATCTTTCTAAAAGTTCTTATTTTAGATGGATGAATGAATTAGTTAATACACTAAAATGAAGTAGTGGAAATGATAAAATTATATGGCAAAACCCTTGGTTTTTCTCCTATGGAAAACCGGGTAAGAGGAAGAGGAGGGACCAATGCATGCACTACTTTGTCTTCACAATGACAACTAGGTTTTGCATGGCTAGTTTAGTAGGTAATGATCATGTTTACCACTAACATAATCAACACAATATAATCCTAAAACTCCTCTTTATTTCGGCACACATGTAAAATGGAATCCATTTTATTTTTGTCAATTTGTCAATTTTTCACATGTCACATGTCACATAAAATTGTTATGTATTTTTAACATATTAAAAATCAACGTATTAATAAAAATACGTTATATACAAAAAGCGACTTACTAATTCGCAATTACTTGTACCAAAATATTTTACCAATTATAAATCACAATAATTTGTATTTATAATAATTCATTCAATTTCAATTGTTTCCTTGAACAATAATTTCATCTGAGTAATGAAACAATTCGATTACTCAGACCGTATCTCATTTAATCAATTTCAATGAGACACGTAAATATTACTTCCAAAATCGTCCGTCAGTTTTAAATAATTTAATTGACTCGTAACGTTATACGATTAATTAAATGATCAATTAAGAGTGTTACCCTTTAGGTATGACCTAAGGGGATCAACTGGTCACCACCGTCTCACGACAGTAATGTCAAACTCTAATCAGCCAATCATTACCGATATGTGTGGACCAGTTGACAGTAAAATATTACTTCCCAATTGTATTCTTTAAAATGAGACTTAAACATGTGATCATCATGATCAACAGTTGTGATCGCATTATTGTCGGAGGACACATATTCCAACAATCGTTAGGTAGCTAGCTTGATTATCGCCTCACAATCCCATAATTGTTTTGCCTTTTCTTACCCATCGCCTCACTTTCCCATAACTTTTGTAAGCCCTCGGCTGTGACAGACATTGTTTGGTTGGAATGTATGTATGGTGATTAGAATTGTCTATCATTTTAGTTGCAAGCATGTTTTTGTGGGTCGTAGTTTAGGTGAGTGACTATTTCTCTTCTTCTCTTACACTTATATACTTACCCTTTGCTTCATGAGAGAAGAGTGACCCGTGAGAGTCCAATTTTAAAGGTCTTGTAAGGTCGACAGTTCAGCTTTTTTATAGACATCATACAACTCGTTTGCGCTTGACTATTGTAGCTATAAATCTCAGTTTTGTTTGCATTAAACTGTTTAAGTGGACAAGTTATAGCTAGCTTTGAGTTTTATTATCCGTTCCATTAGTTTACATTTAGTTTACTCGAGGACGAGTAAAGGTTCTGTTTGGGGAGATTTGATACGTGAAATTTATATAGTCTTTTTGGCCTCTTATTGCACGCATTTCCATGTTGTTTTTATAATTTTGTATTGCAAAATGCCCCGAATAGACTACTTTAGTTTGTTTTGCCTCATTTGCAGGAAGGGACTTGAAAGTAGTGAAATCGTACCTTATTCAGTCCTCTTAGCAAGCATTTATGGAGATGGAGGATTTAGAGCGGAAGTGCTGTGCCTCGGGAAGCATGAAGGAGTCCCGGAAGCTAACCAAGTGAAGAACACGAGCTGTTTCAGTAGCTAAGCACTCGATCGAAGACTTTGCCTAGTCTGTCTGTTCGATCAAGTGGTTTTGGTGGTTCAAGATGGTCGATCGACTACTCCCTGCTGAACTCGATCGAAGTGTGCTAATTTGGAGGTCCTCGATCGAAGGTTGTTTTTGTTTGATCGAGGGACTTGGCTGAGGATTTGCTCGATCGAGTGGAATGAATATCCTCGATCGAGTAGGTTGCTGTTTTACACGGGATTTTAATTTCGTGTAACTTAATTAATATCTTAGTTTAGTTAATAAATATCTTCCCTATATAAGGGAAGACGAATTAGGTTAGAATTATCTTTTAATTACTTTCTGAATCTCAGAAACTTTGAGCAGACACTTTGCTCTTCCCTTTTTCCTTTGCTATGTGAACTTGTTCTTATTACCGGATCCACTTCTTTGTAATCTTTCTCTACTCTATATACTTAATCTAATCTCCTTTGCTCTTAATTGTTTATTTCTTAATTTCTGTTTAATTATTGTTCTTAATTTATGCAGTATCGTTCCTTTAATCATTCTATTATTGTTGGGGCTGGTGTCCTTTACAGTTTGTGCAAGGACTTATAAATCTCTAAAAGGATCAAAGGGTATACTTTTGTATCATAATCAGTTGATCCACGTTTATCAATAACGGTTGGCTTGCTAGATAAGTTTGACGTTATTGTCATACAGATGGCGGTGATCAACTGGTCCCTAAAAGTCACACCTATAGGATACGTTTGAGAGATATGACAGTATGAAAATACAGTCATGTTGATGCCAATTATGACTAACCAGTTAGTCGGAGTTATTGACTAGTAATTAGTCAAACGCGATGTTGAGACAATTATTTAATACGGATTAAATAATATGGGCTAAGGCGAATTAAACGATTAATTAAGTAAATTAAATATAAACGATTATATTTAATTAATGTATATTGAATTAATTATACAATATTGTCTTTGTCGGACATGTATTAATATTTAGACTAATCCGTGTTATTAGTCGATGTATTAATAACCGATAACCGATGACAGTTTATAATAAAACCCGTCATATACATTTTAGCGGAATTGATCGGACCACGAGTTAATAATGAGGAGAAAGTGGAAAACCCACTCCCTCCTCCATGAGACCCGCGGACCGAGGCAACAAAAGGAGAGGCTCCCTCTCCTTTTGACCTAAGCATTCATTTTACATAAAAATTAGGGTTTTGAAGAGCATTTTCTCTCGAAAAACCTCGATCTCACATCGAATAACCTCACAATAGCTCTCTCGATATTGCAAGTCAATTAGAGAGCATTTCTAGCACAAGGGCATAGTCTCAGACGGTCTTGGGTGCAACGATTAGGAGGAAATCTCTGTTGATTTCTGTTCTTTACGCCGCGCATCAAAGGACCCGAGGTTGATTCTTAATCTTTATCGTTTTTCTATTGTATTTCGTTTATGACCATATTTCACATGTTAAATTTACGTTATAATCCTTAAATTTAAAGGGTCTTATACGGATATTACCCCTCAAGTGGTATCAGAGCGAGGCCACGTAAATTTTCATTGTGATTTTTCATAAAACGATTTTGAAACGATTGTTTTTGTCTCGTAAACCTTGCCTTGTATACACGGCTGTTGCGTTTTTTTGTTGAAACCGTGACATGTTTTACACGGTTGATTCATCTTGTTTTCGTTTTGTTATTTTGCATATTGTTATTTTATACGGAAATTATAGCAATATGTTAAATCTTGACAATTTTTGATTTGATTTTATGCGTTTTTGATCAATTTGAAATTGGTTTTGTTTCGTCAAAACTGTTTTCACGAGGGTTTTGATTTTTCAGAAATTTTGGTTCTCGATCGAGCTTGTTTCTACTCGATCGAGAGGTTTTCTGTCTTGTTTTTGCTCGATTGAGTCCTTGCTGTACTCGATCGACCTCTGTTTAAAACCCCACTGCTCGATCGAGAAGTCCTCGTACTCGATCGAGCAGATTTGCTGATAAAAGCCCTCGATCGACCTCCGATCTTGTCGATCGAGTACTTTCGATTAGCATACCTCTCGATCGACTAGCGATTCGATCGATCGAGCCCTTTTGTTCCTCGATCGAGCACTTTTGTCCCTGGATCGAGGGATTTTTCTTTTGGCAGCTTTGAAAATTTATTCTTTTGTTTTAAATTTTCTTTTGGCCTTAATATGTACTTTATACGGATATTGTACACTCGCTATGACCGTGAAACGGTTCACACACGTACCATTAAGTTATTTTAAAGCGTATTTAAAGTAACGGATTGTAATAGATTAAAATTAAACTGATAGAAGCAGTTTTATCATGTAAATTTTAATTGTTAAAAGGTGGTTTGGATAATTTAACATAATTACGGAATTATGTCACGAATAAATTTAATTTAGTTGATGCATTTTATTTATCGTTCTTGTTTAATTTGAATGCTTTTAATTACGTATTTATTTATTTTTGCAAACGGTTGTAACTTAGTGTGGCCTTAGTAGAACGTGTTACCGTAATGATGGAACACGGTCTTGGTTGTATTTTGAGATCTCGTATCTCCTTTTATTTCTTTTAATTACAGTTTTTATTTAGAATGTAAATAGGTTTATATTTTGTAAATTTTAATTGTAATTTTGAGAAGACTAAAGAAGGAGACCGGATGCTCACTCCCGCTACATGGACAAAGATGGAACATCAAGACAAGCTTTTCGGGTCCAACGGTGGATTCCAAAGTTGTATTATGTTCCTTTTACTAGGATAGGCCACACTAGGAATTTTATTTACGTATTGCATTCATTTATTTATTTTATCGTAACGATAGTATGCATCATATTCCGCCTAAAAACCAAACCACCTAATAATTGCATGAAAACTGACACATATAGAGGTCACGAGTTAGTTTTCTTTGACATTCTCATGTCACACGATTTAAGCCATCATCTAAATTAATTCATTCACGCAGTTGCTAGTTATTCGTTCACTTAAAATGAATTGAAACTTAGTTGATGGGATCTTCCTCGTATAAACAAAAATTGAGAACGGTCTTTATAGGTCAAACTCCAATGAATCCCTTCTTCGTCGGTAGGCATAATATGACCCCTTCTACGTTGGGTAAGTTGGAACCGATTGACTTATTTTATCTCAACACTATGGTCACTCGTACGATCCTGTGATCATGGTGGACTATAGATAGGATTTACGGAAATCTATCGACCAAGAGTTTTTACGGAAGAACTAGCTAAACAGTTGGCTTATCAATTTACGGAAATTGAGTCTTGGGATCACTTGTATTATTCTTGAGGGAGATCAATTATACAAGTGCAATGAGTCTACACGATTAAAATAAATTTTAATAGACTTAAATCACCTCGATGAGTTGCTTATTTCGTTTTGTGTTTTCTTTCTTTTTCAGTGTAGATCACGTTCACTTAAACTGCAAATAACAATATGGCTGGTCACTTGAACGACCCAATGCCAAGTGCCACATTGGACCGTGAGTCCGGCCGGATCTTCATGAATCGGATGAATCGTCAACTCGATCGAAGAATGATGGATCAAACTTCGCGGACTGGGAGGCAGCATTACGGAATGCTGCCGCTGCTGACGGGAAGCTCAGATTTCTGCTTGAGCCCATGCCGTCAAACCCAGGTCCCACGGCTGGAATTAACGAGATCGACAAGTATAACGATTTCGCCTTGGAAGCGGGTGCGATTAAAAACGTACTCATTTTTGCAATGGAACCCAATTTGCAGAAACGCTTCATAGCCCAAGGTGCAAACAAGATTTTCACCACGCTCACCAAGGAATTCTCGAAAGCACCGAGAATCGTGACCTATGAGCATACCACTCGCTTCTTTGATGCGAGACTCCAGAAGGGCCAACCGGTTAGCCCACACATTCTCAGCATGATTGAGAATGTCGAGAAAGAAACCGGAGACGCTTGATTGTAAAATCAGCGAGAACATCGTGATTGACCACATGCTTCATTCACTCCACGATGGTTTTTCGCAATTTAGAGCGAATTACTATATGAATGATTTGAAGAAAAGTCCCCATGAACTGCACTCCCTTCTCGTACAGACCGAGAAGGACATGAAGTTCAGTGGGAGCATGAAACAGGATGTTCTCGTTGTGTCAAACAAGGGGAAAGGTAAGGGCAAAGTTCAGCAAAGCCTAAGAGGCAAACCGAAGTTTAAGAAGTCGGGTTCGGTAAGAGTGGGCCTGGTGAGTCGAGCACCTCATCAGGCGCGACAAAGAGCAAGAATGAAAACATGGAATGCCATCATTGCCACAAGACTGGGCATTGGAGGCGTACATGTCCTGTTTATCATGAGGACTTAAAGGCAGATCGTGTTAAACCTGTTGGTATGTCTTCTCCTTCTACTTTTATTCATATGATTGAGATTAACCACGCAAGTTACGGAACTTGGGTACTTGATACTGGTTGTGGTTCTCATCTGTGTAATCATGTGCAGGGGCTCCGAAACATCGAACCCCTCGTAAAGGGTGAGGTGGACCTGCATGTTGGGAATGGAGCACGAGTGGCTGCCGTCTCAAGGGGAACATACGTGATCCAGCTTCCTAGCGATTTTGAGTTATTTTATATAACTGCTATTATGTACCCAGTCTTTCGAAAAACATTATTTCAGTTTCTGCACTTGACAAACTTGGTTTTTCATTTGTAATAGAGAACAATACTTGCATTTTCTCTTTACACGATATGATTTATGGCAAGGCAGTCTCCAAGAACGGAATTTATGTTTTAGATCAGACCACCGAAATATTACACGTAATGAATAAAAAGTTAAAGGTTGGTGACAAAGATCAAACGTATCTATGGCACTGCCGTATGGGACACATTAATGAGAAACGCGTAAAAACTTGACTCATAAAGAATGGAGCTATCTCGGCCTTTGATTTTCAATCATTTGGCACGTGTGAATCATGTCTCATCGGTAAGATGACTCGAATTTCCTTCAAAGGTGTTGGAATGCGCGCTGCTGACCTATTAGGACTCATACACACGGATGTATGTGGTCCTATGTCAATCACCGCACGAGAAGGCTATAGGTATTTCATCACTTTCACGGACGATTTAAGTAGATATGGCTATGTCTACTTAATGAAGCACAAAAGTGAATCCTTTGAGAAATTCAAGGAATACCAGAATAGGGTACAGAACCTATTGGGTAGAAAGATTAAAACACTGCGTTCGGATCGTGGTGGCGAGTATCTTTCTCACGAGTTTGATCAACACCTTAAAGACTGTGGGATTGCCCTACAGTTAACTCCACCTGGAACACCTCAGCTGAATGATGTGTCTGAATGGAGAAATCGAACATTACTTGACATGGTTCGATCCATGATGAGTCACACCGTGTTGCCTGACTCATTGTGGGGTTATGCTCTTTTGTCAGCCGCTCTAATACTTAACCGAAGTCCGTCTAAAGCTGTTGACAAGACTCCATATGAACTATGGAAGGGAACGGTCCCTAACTTGTCCTTTATACGGGTTTGGGGCTGCGAAGCTTATGTCAAGTGGAGACACGAGGATAAGCTCGGCCCGCGATCGATCAGGACATACTTTATAGGTTATCCTAAAGGAACACTTGGTCATTACTTTTATTCGCCAACCGAACAACGTGTTTTTGTTGCGGCTAGTGCGACATTCTTAGAGAAGGAATTTCTCGAGAATGCAAAGAGTGATAGAACCTTCGACCTGTCGGAGATTCCAGAACCAAATACCGAGCAACCATTAGAGGAACCAATTCCTTCAATCCCGGCTACGGTTAATATTCCTGAGGAACCTAGGAGGTCGGGAAGAGTCTCTATTCCTCCAGACAGATACATTGGTATGGTCGAGGAACATGACATAGATGACATTCTACTCTTAACGAATAGTGAACCCGCAACCTATAAAGGTGCCATGACTAGTTCTGACTCAAAGCTATGGCTTGAGGCCATGCAATCCGAGATGGACTTCATGTATGAGAACAACGTGTGGGATCTTGTTGACTTACCTGCTAAGGTTCGTCCCCTTCAATGCAAATGGCTTTACAAGATAAAGCATTCTGTGGAAGGTCAACAAGATATCTACAAAGCACGACTAGTTGCTAAAGGTTTCACCCAAGTGCCAGGTTTGCACTACGATGAGATTTTTGCACCCGTAGTCATGCTGCGTTCCATTCGGATAATCTTAGCGATCGCCGCTTTTCATGACTATGAAATTTGGCAAATGGATGTGAAAACCGCCTTCTTAAACGGCTTTTTGGAGGAAGAGTTGTACATGGTACAACCCGAAGGTTTCATCGATCCAGAACATCCTAAGAAAGTGTGCAAGCTTAAGCGTTCCATTTATGGACTTAAGCAAGCATCTCGGAGTTGGAATCATCGCTTCGACCAAGTGATTAAAGAAAATGGATTTACTCGATCGGTCGAGGAACCATGTCTTTATATCAAGTCGAGTGGGAGCAAGATTGTCTTCCTAATATTGTATGTCGATGACATACTCCTGATTGGGAATGACATACCTCTCTTAACTTCGGTGAAAGTATGGTTGAAAAACCATTTCCAGATGAAAGATCTGGGAGAGGCACAAAGAATTCTAGGCATCCGTATCTATCGAGATAGATCACGACGGATGTTATCTCTCAGCCAGGAGTCTTACATAGACAAAGTCCTAGAGAGATTCAGCATGACTAACTCCAAGAAGGGGTTTCTTCCTATGGCTCCAAGGGTGCATTTGATCAAGTCTCAATCACCAGAGACACCGGAAGAGAAAGAGCGCATGACACGGATTCCTTATGCCTCGGCTATAGGATCAATCATGTATGCCATGATATGCACACGTCCGGACGTGGCATATGCATTGAGTATGACAAGTCGATTCCAACAGCATCCAGGTGAATCACATTGGATGGCTGTCAAGAATATTCTTAAGTACCTACGGAGGACTAAAGATTGGGCATTGACTTATGGAGGCGAACAAAAGCTATTCGCAACCGGTTACGCAGATGCTAGCTTCCAAACGGATCGTGATGACTCGAAATCTCAGTCTGGATTCGTTTTTACTCTTAATGGCGCTGCAGTCAGCTGGAAGAGTTCCAAACAAACTGTTACAACAGATTCTACGACTGAGTCCGAGTACTATGCCGCGTCTGAAGCTACAAAGGAAGCGATATGGATGCGTCAATTCTTACATGGACTATCTGTAGTGCCTAGTTCGAATGACCCGATCACCATCTATTGCGACAATAGAGGTTCTATCTTCCAAGCTAAGGAGCCAAAGTCTAGCAACAAGTCTAGACATGTACAACGGAAAGCTCATCTAATCCGAGATTACGTGGAGCAAAAGGAAGTAGTGATAGAAAAGATTGCTACAGATGATAATATAGCAGATCCTCTCACTAAACCATTACGACAAGATAAGCATGAAGGGCATGTTAATTCCATGGGAATTAAACGTGTTCCTAAGTTGTAGTACTCTTTTATGGATCAGATTCATTCTCTTTTGTACTCTATACGACATCATCGTTTTGATATTTTATATATTTTGTTTTTCATGTGGATTTGTACGACAAATTTTGAACACCACAAAGTGAACTGAACAAACATTATATTTTTTGTCCTTAATTGCCCACGTGAGCTGATAACTCAAGGTAATTATTTTGTGACGTTGGTTGATGGTGGGTTCAACGAGCCATAAGTCAACAAAGTTGACCGACCAATCACGAGGCGATTTATACGGATATCTCGTAGGACACAATTGTGACATCAACGTGGAGTCCTAAATGTTTTACAACATTCGGTGCCAGGTCGTGGATAGGACCTCCATGGTGATCCTAAGAGTCGATTCTTTTGACTATCGATTGTCTCTTGAGACTACGATGATTTTGGGTGACTTTGGTTTCTTTCTCACGGTCATCCGTAACAGGGGGCCAAGTAGATTGTTTCGGGGTCATTTCATGCTGTGCTTAGATCGGAAGGAGTTCGAGTTGAAGGAAATATTCAGCCTTTATCGGGTACTCGATATTTCTCAGGGCCACTCGAGGAGTCAGAATCGAAATGCATGGCCATGCTCGAATGCGATTCGTTTTATCGTTAAGTTACTCTCTAGTCGGGAAACCACTCTAGATACAGATCGATTGTAAAATACGACCTTTGCGGATCCGGATTTGCAAATTGTTTTACATTGAGTGGGAGAAATTTTAAATGAATATGAGAATCGGTTATCGCACATACACTTGTACGGACAAGTGGGAGTTTGTTGGAGCTGTGTCCTCCAGTTCGTGCGGATAACGTCATTGCACATACACTTGTACGGACAAGTGGGAGCTTGTTGGGGCTGGTGTCCTTTACAGTTTGTGCAAGGACTTATAAATCTCTAAAAGGATCAAAGGGTATACTTTTGTATCATAATCAGTTGATCCACGTTTATCAATAACGGTTGGCTTGCTAGATAAGTTTGACGTTATTGTCATACAGATGGCGGTGATCAACTGGTCCCTAAAAGTCACACCTATAGGATACGTTTGAGAGATATGACAAGTATGAAAATACGAGTCATGTTGATGCCAATTATGACTAACCAGTTAGTCGGAGTTATTGACTAGTAATTAGTCAAACGCGATGTTGAGACAATTATTTAATACGGATTAAATAATATGGGCTAAGGCGAATTAAATGATTAATTCGTAAATTAAATATAAACGATTATATTTAATTAATGTATATTGAATTAATTATACAATATTGTCTTTGTCGGACATGTATTAATATTTAGACTAATCCGTGTTATTAGTCGATGTATTAATAACCGATAACCGATGACAGTTTATAATAAAACCCGTCATATACATTTTAGCGGAATTGATCGGACCACGAGTTAATAATGAGGAGAAAGTGGAAAACCCACTCCCTCCTCCATGAGACCCGCGGACCGAGGCAACAAAAGGAGAGGCTCCCTCTCCTTTTGACCTAAGCATTCATTTTACATAAAAATTAGGGTTTTGAAGAGCATTTTTCTCTGAAAAACCTCGATCTCACATCGAATAACCTCACAATAGCTCTCTCGATATTGCAAGTCAATTAGAGAGCATTTCTAGCACAAGGGCATAGTCTCAGACGGTCTTGGGTGCAACGATTAGGAGGAAATCTCTGTTGATTTCTGTTCTTTACGCCGCGCATCAAAGGACCCGAGGTTGATTCTTAATCTTTATCGTTTTTCTATTGTATTTCGTTTATGACCATATTTCACATGTTAAATTTACGTTATAATCCTTAAATTTAAAGGGTCTTATACGGATATTACCCCTCAATTATGTCTCTTGCTAGTTTATTCATTGTTATTATTGTTTGTTCCGTTAATAGCATGAGTAGCTAAACCCTTTATGTTAGGATTAGGGGAGCCATGGTAGTGAGTTGACGATGTTATGAATAGGTTAGATGATTGAATTGTGAGAACTGTTTTATGACAATATAATTGTAGTCGTTTAGTTGAGTGCACGCTTCTAAACCAGTTAAATAGGTTAAATTCAGACCTAGATTGGAAAATTGGAATGAACAGACCTATTATGAACAGTAGACTACGCTAATGAGGATGAAAGTTAAGTTAGTTATAATCTAGGGCGGATAGCGGACCGGAAGGACCTTACGCTTCTCACATTAGATCGTCTGAGCTATTTATGACTGAGTTGATTAATTTCCATGGTGAACCGACTTCCTAGCATACTTCTCTTTAATTGATCACATCTTTAATTCTCTCTATTTTCATTGCTCTTTTCTCTTGCCTTCATCTCTGTTAGTTTATTAGAAATCAATTTAAAACACCCAATTATTACCTGACAGACTTAGATTAGCGGATAGATATAATAGCCTCCCTGTGGAGATCGACCCTACTTCCACTAGCTTCTGTTAGTTGTTTTAGGTATTTATTTTTGGTACAAAACGATGGGTATCATACGATATTCCCTCTTTTCCCCCCACATATCGTCCCTTTTCCTGTGTCACTAGCGTTTTGTCACTTTCGTACCTTTGTTTTGCCGAGTTGCACGTATGGCGGAGGTTCTGGACTCCTGGGAGGTGTCGTTAGGTGAAATTGGATGTCTTTTGCGGGGTTCCCGATCAATCATGACTCCTTGTTTGTTGCCTATTTATAGTAAGTGTAACACCCCCATTAATTCAGGAGCCTTTAGCTAGACATTCCCAAATAAATAGGACTGTTACCATCTCGGTTTCCCGAGGTAGTGTATAACAAAGTCCAACTCACCAACGTGCTTTAAATAAAACTTTAGTGATTACATGTTATTAAAACTTATCCAAACTAGACATAATATAAAATAAGATACAACTCGCAACAGAAGATAAATAAGTGAATCAAATAATCTATGTGGTCTAAACTTCTAGGAAGACTGGCCAATCCTCACGCATTCCCATAAGCTCCCAAGTCAGCTAATCCTTAGTACCTGCAATATCTGCTCCCCATTTATGGTTCATCACAGGTGTTCACGAATACACTGTCAACCGCGAGGTTGAGTAGGAAAACTAAACAACAATAACAATACGTTACGAAAAAAGCTCAAATCACGACTATCACACACGGCTCAACCGTGTCACGTCACATGCTACAACCAACCGTACAACACAACCGACACCACACACAGTGTACTGCTCAGGTCCACGACTCAACCCCTAACGCAACTGTTCCTGTCCGACCATCATACGTACAGGAGCACGACACTTGCACATTCCCGTGCCTGACCGACCAATTAATCTCAATAGCAATGCCAATCTCAATGCCAATCTCTTTCACAATCAACCAACAACAGAGAACCAACAAACAAGATAATAATATGATCATAAAACAATAATGATAACAATATGCTCAAGACAACAATTACGACGATTGCTCAGGACAACCATTGCAACAATAACCCATCTTTCAATAATTCTAAAATTACCACTATAGTATAGTTGAGTAGTTAACCTACCTGACAAGCAAATCTGATTAAGCAGCTCAAGCGATCCAATTAATTAAAGCAACTGAATCCAATTATACTCCCTTCACAAATCGTCACCTAACATACATATTATAATCTTTCATTAATTATTAAATATTCTATTCTATTATTATATATTATTATTATTATTATTATTATTATTATTATTATTATTATTATTATTATTATTATTATTATTATTATTATTATTATTATTATTATTATTATTATTATTATTATTATTATTATTATTATTATTATTATTATTATTATTATTATTATTATTATTATTATTATTATTATTATTATTATTATTATTATTATTATTATTAATATCATCAAAGGGTTACGATATTAAAAATCCCATTCAAAGACAAACCTGAGTTACCCAATTAAATACTCGACACAAAACAACAACCAACAACACTCCCCTATACACGGTTTTACACCCGTGTATACACCCCCTTTGAACCACCAAACCCGACACCATCAACCACCACTAACACCACCCAACTCCGTCACCACTAGCCTACAATCCGTCGTTTCCAAGCACCCCCTAACCATCGACTAAACAACCACCTACACCACGCAACCCAACGCCCTAAACAGCCCCACGGAAACCCGACACAACAACCCGCAACAACCACCCCTACGACATGAGTTAAGGCGATCTTACCTTTTATCGCCTATTTATTATTTCCGTCTCTTAAAACTCCTTCTATTTTTATGAATTATGTTTTAGATTTATTATGTATTTTTAGTTTAGATTTGGAGAGTATATGAGATCAATTAGGAAACTAAGAACTATTACCTTATTCTACTTTCTATAGGAATTACCAATATAATTATTATTACCAATATTAGTCTTACCTTAAGTAGGATTTCCACTTACTACCTTTACCAATTTTATTATTACTATTACACTATCATTATTAAGATTATTATTAATATGATTATTATTACTTTTATTTATTATTAATTCCTCAATTATTTATTATTAAATTCCGATACAAAATCTCGTATCACATACATATAATTCGGCCTCCTTACTCCTACCATACGGCCACACGACCCAATGCCTTACCATTAGTTAGGTCCAATTCCCGACTTGCTTACTTTATTATTTAATCAAACGTCTCACTTGCAATTAGTATTAGAAATGTTATTATTTAACTATGTGAATTACATTATTTATTCCTATTAAATTACTTATTAAATTACGGGTATTACAGTCTTCCCCCCTTAAAATAAACATCATCCTCGAAGTTCGCCCAACAGCACTATAACAACATATATCTTTACAGCGGAGCACCATTATAATTTATAACAATGATCGTCTATTCACTATCCACCATTATCACATTACTAATTCACCAAGTGATATTACAAAAACAACTTAGAAACTTTTCTAGTATCACATTATACCCCCCTTAAATTTAACTTCGTCCTCAAAGTTTCAAAATATCAATTAATGACAAGAATGAAACCATTTATCGTAACTGCATTAGGACATGTAACACACATTGTATTATAATCCGACTTTATATTTCAACACAACATTGATTGCTGGGAAAATAACAAAATTTTCAAATTACCTTGAAATAACAAAATCCACATTGTATCATCACATTTGAATTTAACCTTTATTGAAACTTAACTTAACTAATGGCGAATACATTGCCAAGAAAACTAATAATTCATAATAAAAGATAAGCATAATTGTTTAGTTACTTTTGTTTTGTTTTATATAACTCTCCGAAGTCTATTCCTGAAACGAGCCTAGTTATGCTTCCCGGTTCCGGGTTTGATATTTTTACTTGGCCAAGATATATTACATTTTCATTTAGATCATAATCCGAGGTTCTCTTCTGACGAGGCTAAAGTCTATCATTATCATCGTCTAAGGGTCCTCTCCACATGATGTCAACTTCTTCTTCTTCATCATCACTAATCTCTATCACCTCACAGGCTCCCCTCTTCACTTTCTTAAGGAAAATACAAGACTCTCCCTCTGAATCACTATACCCAAAGATATGGTTTAGTTGCTCCCGCTTAAGGTTAGTGCTATGGCTATCCGCCCAACATACATAAACTAAGTGTTTCAGTCTTCCCGTGACAGCTTCATAAGTAAGGTGTGGAGGATAAATTTGTCCATTACCGTATCTATGGTTCCTCTCGAGTTTCTGCTTAAGTGTATAGTACTCAGTCATATATTCCACTTTGACTTTATTTAAGGGCCCAGAAGTAGGTAAGGTGTTAACCAAATTATAGGCTCTAAGATAGGTATTTGTTAGGTATCTTTGATCACCGCGAGTTCTATAAGCTTCCATAAGAGATTCTAGAGCTTTGCAATGCTCGTCAAATCTGAGTATGGTGTCATGAATAAATCTTTGGGTCGAGTAGGAGGGTGAGGATACATCCTAAGAAATACTCCCTTCAATTCACAATAAACCTCCCTATTTCCTTTTTCGGTTATTCACAATAACCTCCTTATTCCCTTTTTTGGTAAGTGTTTGTGTGGTCCAAATTTAATTGAATGGTGGGGTAGTGTATTTTTGTGGTCCAAATTTAATTATATGGTGGGGTAGTGTGTTTCCTTAATTTCTGTGCCAAAATGAAATGGGAGGTTTATTGTGAATTGGAGGGAGTATAAAAGAACAGGTTAGAGTACGGAAAATTATGTGCTAATGAGCATATGTATGATTACTAGAGATATGCTTGATATGCATGGAGATGCTATACTTATGTAAATGATTGGTTTGGTATATAGGTGTCCCAAGCTATCGACATGTCACCCCCTTTTTCTTCTTACTTGATTTAGATTTATTATTTGTTGGTTTGAAATTTCACCATTGTTGTATAGCTTACACATAGATGCTCATGATATAATTATTCATATAGGCTTAGGGCAAAACACATTCCACATATCACTAGACATGATAATCTACTTCACATAATTCACGATATCCAAATGTCAAGAATGAGAAAATAACTTTTAAAAATTTTAGCATAAACTTTTGTATTCAAGAATAACAAATAGGTTACAGTTTTCAAAATTCATTCATAAGTAATAACTAAATTATTTCTTGAGAATTTATGTTTTCTATAAAAAAAAACAGAGAGTTAGGAAATCATGAGAAAAAGAATCAAGTCAAAAACTCATAAGGTCAATTTATAATGTATTTTACAAATTATTTGGCCAAGACACAAATTTTACAGCAACTTGTTAGAAACTTAGGTCAACTTGTAAAAATCACTATAAATCGTCAAAGTATTATCTTGAAACGAGGCTTATCAATTTATAAACATATACGAGTCCTTTAAATATTAGAGTTGTAATTAGGTAAAAATATTAAGTACGTATTAAATAAGAATTTTTATAAATTATGTGTCAAAACACAATTGCACAGGAATATTCTGACCACTGTCCACTAAAATATTTATTTCTCCCAAACCGTAAATTATTTAAAAATGAAACCAATGGCATATGAAATCTAACACACATGGCTATCACTCGTAAAAATTTCGTACACAGCGACTAAACCGACAACAAATGGCAGCCAAAGCAATAAGAGTAAGAATCTGAGAAATCAACCAAAATTATATTCTTCACAATTTCACTCATATTCATCGTGCTTCATATATTAATCACATTTACACCTCCCAAATACTTATCAATACACTTATTCCATCCTCACATACTTATATCATTATTTGAAATGAATTTATATCATGTTCCCGTAACCGTAATTATTAATAAAACAATACTCATCCAAGACAAACAATTAACTCCTAAGAAAAATAATCAATATTCATTTTAAATTACCCCACACTTCGATATCTCTTAAGGTAACCAGATTCAAAACTAAAGGGGCCGGGGTACGGAGTGAGGGTACCTTCTCATCCTAAGCCAAAAGAGCTCCTAACAGTTTCTACCCGGGTTCATTTTGTTTAGACACAACCTAAGTTCATTATTATTCAATGGTTGGGCCTAAGAATCGTTTTGCTCTGATACCACTTTGTAACACCCTCATTTATTCAGGAGCCTTTAGCTAGACATTCCCAAATAAATAGGACTGTTAGCATCTCGATTTTCTGAGGTAGTGTATAATAAAGTCCAACTCACCAAAGTGCTTTAAATAAAACTTTAGTGATTACAAGTTATTACAACTTATCCAAACTAGACATAACATAAAATAAGATACAACTCGCAACGGAAGATAAATAAGTGAATCAAGTAATCTATGTGGTCTACACTTCTAGGTAGACTGGCCAGTCCTCACGCATTCCCATAAGCTCCCAAGTCAGCTAATCCTTAGTACCTGCAATATATGCTCCCCATTTATGGTTCATCACAGGTGTTCACGAATACACTGTCAACCGCGAGGTTGAGTAGGAAAACTAAACAACAATAACAATACGTTACGATAAAAGCTCAAATCACGACCATCACACACGGCTCAACTGTGTCACGTCACATGCTATAACAAATTGTACAACACAACCGACACCACACACAGTGTACTGCTCAGGTCCACGGTCCAACCCGTAACGCAACTGTACCTGTCCGACCATCATACGTACAGGACCACGACACTTGCACATCCCCGTGCATGACCGACCAATTAATCTCAATAACAATGTCAATCTAAATGCCAATCGCTTTCACAATCAACCAACAACAGAGAACCAACCAATAAGATAATAATATGATCATAAAACAATAATGATAACAATATGCTCAAGACAACAATTACGCCGATATGCTCAGGACATCCAATGAAACAATAATCCATCTTTCAACAATTCTCCAATTACCAATATAGTATAGTTGAGTAGTTAACCTACCTGGCAAGCAAATCCGATTAAGCAGCTCAAGCGATCCAATTAATTAAAGCAACTGAATCCAATTATTCTCCCTTTACAAATCGTCACCTAACATACATATTATATTCTTTCATTAATTATTAAATATTTTATTCTATTATTATTTATTATTTAATTATTATTATTATTATTATTATCAAAGGGTTACGAACTAAAAATCCAAATCAAAGACAAACACGAGTTACCCAATTAAATACTCGACATAAAAAAACAACCAACAACACTCCCCTATACACGATTTTACACCAGTGTACACACCCCCTTTGAACAACCAAACCCGACACCATTAACCACCACTAACACCACCCAACTCCGTCACCACTAGCCTGCAACCCGTCGTTTCCAAGCACCCCCTAACCATCAAATAAACAACCACCTACACCACGCAACCCAACACCCTAAACAGCCCCACGAAAACCCGACACAACTAACCCATTAACTCCCTTACCACCTTATGCCACCTCACGACAACCAAGGCCACCACCATGGTCTCCTCTGACCCCCGGTGATCCCACCACCTGCCATGACTCCATACAACAACCCATGACCCACCATACACGACACATGATCCGTATTAAAAGATACAACCCGCAACAACCACCCCTACGACAACCACCGTACCAACCACCATGACTCACTACCACGATACCACCACTAGGACTGCCCCTAGACGACTAACCAACCACCCAAGTCCCATGCTCATATGACAACTACACAAGTTACACCATCCGTGTTAAAGCTCACGGCACCACCATATTTAGACACCAAAACCGCCACCTACGATGGTCGACAAAGGCCAAGGTTGGTCCTACTGGAGTTACTACGGTCAAGGGCAACTACTAAGATCATTGGCACGGTTTATGAAGGTCCATGCGATGTATTAATGATAACATAAATTAATTAAAACGATATAGACATGAGTTAAGCGATCTTACCTTTTATCGCTTATTTATTCTTTCCGTCTTTTAAAATTCCTTCTTCTATTTTTATGAATTATGTTTCACATTTATTATGTATTTATAGTTTAGATTTGGAGAGTATATGAGATCAATTAGGAAACTAAGAACTATTACCTTATTCTACTTTCTTTAGGAACTACTAATATAATTATTATTACTCATATTAGTCTTATCATAAGTACCTTTACCAATTTTATTATTACTATTAAACCCTGTTCTTTTGGACTTAATTTCAGTTCTAATAAGTTTAGTTTAGTTCAGTTCATTTTAGCTCTATTAAGTTCAGTTCAGTTTAGTTCATCTCCATTCAGTTCAGTTCAGTTCAGTTCAGATCAGTTCAGTTCAGTTCAGTTCAGATTAGTTTATTTCAACATTATTATTATTATTCTTATTTTTTTTGCAAAAAAGTTATCATTTCATTTCTTAAGAAGAAAAGAAATTACAATTTGCAAAACTATCCACTAAAGGATTACAAAACTAAAGGAAAAAAATCCTTTAATCAGCCTGAACACTAGCTATAAAAAGCTCAGAATGGCGCAGATGCATACGAACTGCTATCTGGAACTTAAGCTTGCTGAGCAGAGCAGAGTGGGAGAGCCTCTCTTGAGCAAAAATCCTACGATTCCGTTCAGTCCATATAGAATGGACCACAGCAGCAATGGAGATGAGATACCAATGCTTCCTCCAAGTTGGCATAGAGCCCTGAAGAGAAAATTCTTGATGCAAGTATAAAGCAGGTCTGAAAATATGCATCCACTGAAGGACAGACGACCAAAGATGATTAGAAAAAGGACAAGAGAAGAAGAGATGAGCATGGTCCTCCTCATGGCACTCACACAGACAACACCTATTTGCAAGGGAGAAACCTCTTCTTTGAAGATTATCCACAGTAGCAAGCTGCCCTTGAACTGCCATAGAAACAATAATTTTATGACTTGGTAGAATCCCTGAGTAGGTGAGACTAATAGCCCAGTCCCCAACAGGAGTAAGCTGTCTAAAGAACAAGTAGGGAAGATGAGCAGGAATATGGGAACCAGCACACCAAGCATTAACTGAGCCGAGCTTGCGGGACAGACCCGTGAGAGTGATAAAGAGGTCCCTGATTTTGAGAACATCTCTGAAACAAGAAGGGAATTGATCTTTACTGATGACTGTCCAAATAGAATCCTGTTTCAGGACATAGGTCTTGATCCAGAGAGCCCACAAGCCAGTATCAGGAAAGGAAAGCTTCCAAACCCATTTCAGTAACAAGGCTTGATTCCAGGAGAGAAGATCCTTAATATTGAAGCCACCATAAGTCCAAGGAGTACAAATAGCAGACCAACGTTTGAACACTAGTCTTCTAGTACCCGCAGGAATATTCCAAAAGAAATCCTTACTGATTTTATTAATATGATAAATGACCTCCTTTGGAAGAAGGAGACTGGAACACCAATAATTGTCCAACCCAAAAAGCACAGAATTTAGGAGCTGAACCCTACCAGCATAGGAAAGAGCATGAGAAGACCAGTGGTGAATGCATTTCTAAATTTTAGTAATTAAAGAATCATACATAGACAGTTTAAGCTTTGAGGTGGCTAGAGGAAGCCCAAGATATCTGAATGGAAATTCTCCTAGGGAAAAACCAGTAGCTTCCATAATCTCAGTCATTATAGAAGGAGCAACTCCACCAAAGTAGATATTAGTTTTATCAACATTAGCATGCAATCCTGAGAAAAGAGCAAACTCAGATAGAGCTGTTTTAACAGCATTAACAGAAGGTACATCTCCCCTTACAAAAATCATCAAATCATCTGCAAAGATCAAATGAGTGAGGTTGAGTCTACTACATTTTGGATGGTAGGAGACCTGAGGTTTAGTGCAAATCCTTCTGAGAGACCTTGAGAGTATTTCCATGCTTAGGACAAAAAGGTAAGGAGAAAGAGGATCTCCCTGCCTTATACCACTTTTACCATGGAAAAACCCAGAGATATTGCCATTTATCTTAAAAGAGTACCAGGTATTAGATATGTAACACATAATCCACTTAGAAAATAAAGGAGGGAAACCTAAAACCTGGAGCATTTGAGAGATAAAATCCTATTGGAGAGTGTCAAAAGCTTTTCTAATATCCACCTTTATTAAGCATTTGGGAGAAATATTCCTCCTATTGTAACCTTGAACAAGAGCCTGAGAAAGCATGATGTTTTCAAAAATACTTCTCCCTTTCACAAAAGCAGCCTGCTCATTGCCAACAATAGAGGGTAAAACATGTTGGATTCTATTTGCCAAGATTTTACTAACAGTTTTGTAGAAAACTGTGCAACAAGAAATTGGCATGTAGTCCAAAACTGATTCAGGGACTTGCTTCTTTGGAATTAGAGAAAGAAGAGTAGCATTTGTTTGCTTGGCCATATGACCAGTTCTGAAAAAACTAAGGACTGCAGCACAAAAATCCTTTGCAATAATAGACCAGGCAGACTTAAAAAAGCCTGAAGAAAACCCATCAACCCCTGGGCTGCTGTTTGAATCAATACTGAATACTGCTTCCTTAATTTCCAGCTGAGTAATGTCCCTGAGAAGATTGATGTGGTCAGTGGGCATAACACATCCATCTTGTCTTAACAATTCAGCATCCAGGACAGAGACTGGTTGATTAGAACCAAGGAGATCAGAGTAATAGTCTTGAAAAGCATGAGTGACTCCTTCCTGACCAGAATAGATAACCCCATTTTTGTCCTTAATGGACCCAATAAATTGTTGATGTCTTCTTTCAACAATTTTTGCAAAGAAATACTTGGAATTAGTATCAGTCTGTTGTAAGTGAGCAATCTTTGCTCTTTGTTGAAGGATAGAGAGCTCAATTGATTTGAGACGAGTAAATTCTTTAACAGCAAGTTTCTCCTCAAGAATGAGAGAAGAAGAGAAAGGATCAGTAAGCAAGTGTGCCTGAACTTCCCTGAGCTTTTGCCTAGCAGTTTTAACTTTATCTGAGATACCACTGAAATGAGACTGGTGCAATTTCTTAAGAGCAGCTTTAACATTCTTAAGCTTCTCAAAAAAACAAAATATGGGGCTACCTGCTTTAGAAGTCTTCCAAGCACTCTTGACAGTGGCCTCATAGTCAGGGTGCTCAATCCAACTGTTAAGAAAACTAAATCTCTTTGGGACTTTCCTTTCAGGAAACACAGTAACCACCACTGGGGAGTGATCAGAGAGCCCAGATTCATGAAAATGAGCACTTGAAGAAGAAAAAGAAGTTGCCCAACTAGAATTAATAAGGACCCTGTCCAATTTAGACCAGACTCTTGTCTGCTGAACCTGTTTGTTAGTCCAGGTCAGATCAGTACCTGAACTAGAAATATCATCAAGAGAGCAGGATGCCAAACAGGAGTTGAAAGCCAACATATCTTGCAAAATAGGAGGATTAGAACTCAATTTCTCCTCAGGACTTCTAATAACATTGAAATCACCCAAGACAATCCAAGGCTTTGCTGTGCAAATTTGATTGAGACTATTCCAAAGAAGTAGCCTCTCAGAAGCATCATTCTTTGCCATAGATGAGACTCATTTGGAATTCTGAACTAGAAAGATGGTGATGGACTTGGCAACTAATCCACTGAGCACCACTCAAAATATTACTAAGAGAGACAGTAGTAGGATTATATAGTAACCAAATCCTGCCATTATAGTGAGCATTGTAATTACAGATGACCTTCCACTTTGCAAAAACCTTACTTATGATTTTCCTAGCTTTAGTTTCTTTAACCCTTGTTTCCAAGATGGCAAGAACATCCAGCTGATTGTGCACCAAAAAATCCTTAACTTCACACTGCTTTATAGGACAATTGAACCCTCTAACATTCCAGGAAGCAACCTTCATTGAGAAATATCAGGGGGATCAGACCCACTAGGGATAACCACTAAAATCTGAGCTGAACATGCTTGATGCATCTCATCTTTAGCTACAGGAGAGGAAGGCTAAATGGAAGAGGATCTCTGGCCTAGCTCTTGGCATTATGATCCTACATTCCTCCTCATTAAAACCACACCCCCTACAGTTAGAGATGAAGTACCACCTAGTTCAGTAGCAAGAGGACCCTTCTTCATAACAGTAACTGAAGTATTAGTAATCTGACCAGCTTTTACAGCTGCTAAATTTGGAGAGCATTCTGAGTGCATTACAGGGACATCATGAGTAGAAGAACTATCATGTAGGAGAGATCTCTGACCTAGCTTTAAGCATCCTGAGTCTACATTCTCTACCACACTGCTAGTCTTCTGCCCAGAGGAACCTGAGGTATCTCCTTTCTCTAAAGTGCTAGAGGGAAAGAGCTGGTGCTCCTCCATATCAGTAACAGACACAGTCTTAGAGAGAACATGGAAAGAATTAGTAGTTAGCAGGCCATCAGAAGGAACATCAGTACTGGAGTTTACTGAGTGCATTACAGGAACATCTTGGGAAATAGAGCTAGCAGGAGGAAGAGATATCTAACCTAGCAATACGCATTCTGAGTCTACTTTCTCCTCCACACTACTAGTCTGCTTCCCTGATGATCCTGAGGTACCACCTAGCTCCACAACAGGCTCAACTGCTGGCTTCTTGGGTCTGGACTGCAACTTTTTGCAAGTAGAAGAGGTATGACCAAGCTTACCACACTCCCTACAATAATAGGGCAACCATTCATAGACCACTTTTTGAGTGATTTGACCAATGTTAGGAACATTGAGAACAACATGGGTAGGAAGATCCTTTGAAACATCAACTTCCACCATTATCCTAGCAAAAGAAAGCTTGGATTTCTCTGTAGTAGCAGGATCAGCAAAGAGAGGTTTGCCTATCTTACTTGCCATTTTACTAAGAACTTTCTCAGACCAAAGATAGGGGTCCAAACCAGGGAAAAGTATCCAGACTGGAACTCTAGCCACCCTCTCCATTTCCAGAGAAAAAGAAGGGGACTAGTGTTTAATAATTAGAGAATTTGAACCCACTTTCCATGGCCCTTTCCTAAGAACATTAGACATTTCTTCCTCAGAGCTAAAACGAAAAGAGAACCAGCCACTTCTGAAATACTGAACAATAGGAGTACCAATAGTACCCCAATGAGCAGAAACATAATCTTGGATAGTTTTAAGAGAAGGTTTAGATCCAAGAACATGACCCATTAAAGTATTTTCCCAAATTTTAAGTTCAGCAGCAAAGTCAGATTCCTCAAGATCAATTTCAGATGATTGAACACTTTGTTCACAGTAAAAAAAGGTTCATACCTAACTTCTGAGGCTTATTAACCACAGAACTCCATTTTTCCCCAATTTTAGATGAATTAGGACCCAAATTAGGTATAGCAGTTGCAGTAGTATCATTAGCAGTATCGTTAACAGTATTATCAACAGAGAAAACAGTAATAGTATCACGCGAAGTATCCGCATGAACATGAGTAACAGTATTATCTACAGTATTATCCACAGAAGAATCCAAAACAGAGACGGAATTAATCGAACAGTTAATAGTTTGAATTGGGGACTTAGCCGAAAGAGAAAGACCTTTGGAGGTGGAAGTAGGACTAGTAGACCGAATTACAGAAGAAGGTTGAGAAATACCAGCTGCTTTAATGGCGGAATCAATCAATACATTCACCGTGTTCGGAGGAATTGGCGCCAAATATAACTCTCCCAAATCACCACCATTATCTTCAATTAGAGATTCAGTAGAAAGCACCGCCATGGATGGAGCTATGGAGGCCTTAGAGCGAGAAATATGACCCCTAGTTCGCGCCATTGGAGAAGGCGAGAAGAGAAACTAGACGGAAGCCATGAAAATGAAGTGAAAAAGTTTGTTAGAAAACGGTTTTAGAAAAAGTTGTTAGGGAGAAAAAATTTTAGAGATTTTTAGAGAGAGAAAAAAGTTGTTCAAAATTTTTCAATATTGATATTTACTTAAGAGCCTGAATTTTTATTCTTAGAGATTATTATTCTTATTGTTATCATTATTATTATTCTTATTGTTATCATTATTATTATATTAATTTATTTACTATTGTTATTATTATATTAACTCCGCCTGTGAGTGTTTTCGGGCATTCGCTGCCGGTCCCAAGCCCGGATAAAGGAGGAGGGTTGCGGTAGGTCTGTGGCAGCCAGCATAAAACTTAGTCACATTTTATGGACATGAATCGGAATTTGAACATCGTTGGGGCGTCTCCTCGAAGCGGCGACGCGCTGCACTTCTTAGACCGGGTGTAGTGAAAAGTATGTGAGGGTTGCTAGGTCGTCGCCCGAAAGCGACGCGCCATCTTTACATCTGGGGGTGGTGTCAAATAGGCAAGGGTGCGCTACATCTTCTAGACCCGGGTGTAGTGAAAAATATGCAAGGGTTGTTAGGTCGTCGCCCAAAAGCGGCGCGCCACCTCGAAGTATGGGTATGGTGTCAAATAGGTTTGGATCTAGGAAGCATGGTCAAGAGCGGGTAAAGAAATCAGGACATGACTTTAGGAAGGGTAGTAGGTTACGGTTTGGTACTTGGAATGTTGGTTCTTTGACAGGGAGATTAGCTGAGGTAGGGGAGGTTATGAAAAGGAGGAGAGTGCATATAATGTGTCTACAGGAGACAAAGTAGGTCGGAGATAAAGCAAGGGTGATAGCGCCTTGGGGTTATAAGCTTTGGTACACGGGTAAAGACAAAAGTCGTACTGGAGTGGGTATTGTCATTGATAAAGATTACATTGATGATGTGGTAGAAGTATCGAGAAAGAGTGATAGGATTATGAGTATTAGGCTTGTAGTCGGGGATGAGGTGGTGACGGTTATAAGTGCTTAAGCACCTCAAGTAGGTTTGGATGCTACTTTTCGACGAGCCTTCTGGGAAAATTTGGAAGAGGTTGTAGAACGAGTCCCTATTGGAGAGAAATTGATCATTGGTGGTGACCTCAATGGGCATGTGGGTACTAGTCGAGTTGGCTTTGAGAACGTTCATGGGGGTTTTGGGTTCGGGGAGAGAAATGAAGCAGGAAGTGACATATTGGATTTTGCTTTAGCATATGACTTGGGTATAATGAACACTTGGTTCGAGAAAAGACATTCTCATTTGGTGACTTATAGAAGTGGAGGTAATGCTAGACAAATTGACTTCCTTTTGGTAAGGAATGTGTGGAGGAAAGATTATACCGATTGCAAGGTCATACCCGGGGAAAGTGCCGCAACACAACATAGACTAGTGGTTCTTGATTTTCGGGGTAAGAGAGACTTGTGGAAGAGAAAGATAATCGGTGAGGCATGGATCAAGTGGTGGAAGCTACAAGGGGGAAACCAACAAGCGTTTTTGGATAAGGTTGGCAGTAGCGATATTTGGTCGGATTGCGAGGAGAAAGATATTGATGCAATGTGGGATAAATTGGAGCATATTGTAAAGGATTTGGCTAGGGAGGTGTTAGGGGAATCTAAAGGGAATAGACCATCAAGTAAGGACACATCTTGGTTGAACGATGTGGTGAGAGAAGCGATAAAGACGAAACGTGAATGCTATAAGGTTCTGGGGAAATGCATGAGTGATGAGAACTTTGAAAAGTACAAGGAGGCTAGACGAGCCGCTAAAAAGGCCGTACGGGATGCGAGGGCAAAAGTTAACCAAGAAGTGTATGCCAGGTTGGACACGAGAGCAGGAGAGAAGGATATCTATAAACTGGCTCGCATAAGAGACCGAAAGACGAGAGATATTGGGAGAGTTAGGTGTGTGAAAGATATGGACGACAAGGTTCTGGTTCAGGATAACGAGATAAAGGCTATATGGAGTTCTTAATTTGATAATTTATTCAATGGACATCAGGAACAAGGTTTTTGGGATGTAGAGGTAACACCAAGCATGGTTAATCGGGAATTTGTGCGTAGAATACAAAAGAGTGAAGTTAGAAAGGCGTTAAGGAAGATGGGGTCAAAGAAAGCAGAGGGACCGGATGGTATACCCATAGAAGTTTGGAGGTGCTTCGGGGAGAAAGGGATTGAATGGGTAACCATGCTCTTCAACAAGGTTTGGAGGAGCAACAAGATGCCATCGGCTTGGAGGAAAAGCACTCTTGTCCCTTTGTACAAGAACAAAGGTGATGTCCAAGAGTGTTCCAATTATCGGGGAATTAAACTTATGAGTCATACAATGAAGCTATGGGAGCGGGTAATCGAGCAAAGGCTTAGGAGATATGTAGACATCTCGGAAAACCAATTTGGATTTATGCCCGGGAGATCGACTATGGATGCGATTTTTATCATGAGACAGTTGATGGAATACCATCGGGACAAGAAGAAGGATTTGCATATGGTTTTTATTGACTTGGAAAAGGCATATGATAGGGTACCAAGAGAAGTACTTTGGTGGGCTTTGGCGAGAAAGGGTGTGTCGCGAAAATATATTGACCTCATAAAGGACATGTATGAGGGGGCTAGTACAAGTGTTCGCACTAATGTTGGGAGAACGGAAGAATTTCCTATTACCATTGGGGTGCATCAAGGTTCCGCACTTAGTCCTTTTCTCTTTGCTATAGTTATGGATGAGTTGACAAGGGATATTCAGGACGACATCCCGTGGTGTATGATGTTTGCTGATGATATTGTGTTGATTGATGAGACAAAAGAGGGAGTGGAGAGAAAGTTGGAATTGTGGAGGCAGACTTTAGAGACTCGTGGGTTCAGGCTGAGTAGGAGTAAGACTGAGTATTTGAGGTGTCAGTTCACTAAGGTGGCGGGGTTGAGATCGACAGAGGCGGGGAGTATTATTTTCGATGGGAATGTTGTTGAGGGTTCGGATTTCTTCAGATATCTAGGATCTATTATTCAAAAAGATGGGGAGTTAGACGGAGATGTGGCTCACAGAATTAAAGCGGGATGGTTGAAATGGAAGAGTGCTTCAGGATTTCTATGCGATAAAGATATGCCCCAAAGATTAAAGGGAAAATTTTATCGCACGGCAATTAGGCCTGCCCTACTTTACGACTCCGAATGTTGGGCCGTGAAACATTGTCACATTCAAAAGATGAGTGTGGCGGAGATGCGCATGTTGAGGTGGATGTGCGGACATACAAGGAAAGATCGGTTAAGGAATGAGGTGATTAGGGAAAAGGTAAAAGTGGCGCCAATAGAGGACAAGATGATGGAAAACCGACTAAGATGGTTTGGCCATGTGAGAAGGAGACCTATGGACGCACCACTTAGGAGGCTGGAGACTTAGAGAACAGAAAAGGTCCCTAGAGGCAGAGGAAGACCGAGACAGACATGGTTGAGAGTGATAGAGCACGATATGAGAGTTCTGGGGCTTGAGGAAAGTATGGTGACGGAGAGGGCACAATGGAGGGAAAGGATACATGTGGATTTTTAGTATTTGATGTTTTTTGATAGATTTAGTGCTTTTTTATTTATTTAATTTAAAGAAATTAATTTATTTATTTTTCTCTCCTTTATTACACACTTTTTCAATCACCACTTTCTTATAGATTTTACCTGGTTCATTCCGGATCCTTAACTCTATTTCGGTTTTTAAAAATCGTTTTAATCTTTTCTCTCGATTTAAATTTTAAGTTTTTATAAAAGAAAGACGGAATTCGATTTTAAAACCCCTAAGTTCACCTTGACTTTCCATTACATTTTCGTTCTCCCTTTTTGTTTTTCATCTCCCCTTTTTTTATTCGCATTTTGAGGCGTGCGTTCACCCATGGACGGTTCGAAAGGATGATTCATGTCAACCGACCCCAAATCATTTTGGGATTAAGGCTCTGATGTTGTTGTTGTTGTTATTATTATTATATTAAAATTTATTTTTAGTATTTATTATATTACTACTATATTTATTACTATTATTATTTTATTTATATTTATTATATTTATTTAGTATTTTATTATTATTATTATTATTATTATTATTATTATTTATATTATTTATATTAATTATTTTTATTTATAATATGTTTATTATACTTATCATATTTATTTTCTAGTTATTATTATTATTAATATATTTTATTATTTAATATATTATAATATTATCATTTATATACTAATATATTATTTTTATTATTACTATATTTATTATTATATTACTATTTTATTTTTTATATAACTTACTAGATTATTATTATTATTATTATATTATATTAATATATTATTAATAATAATAATGAATAATATTATTATAATATTTATTATTATTATTATTATTGTTATTATTATTATTATTATTATTATTATTATTATTATTATTATTATTATTATTATTATTATTATTATTATTATTATTATTATTATCTTTTTATTTTTATTTCAGTTCAGTTCAGTTCATATCAGTTCAGTTCAGCTTCATTAAGTTCAGTTAAGTTCAGACAATTTCAGTCCAAAAGAACAGGGCCTTACACTATCATTATTAAGATTATTATTACCTTTATTTATTATTAATTCCTCAATTATTTATTATTAAATCCGATACAAAATCCCGTATCAGATACATATAATTCGGCCTCCTTCCTCCTACCATATGGCCACATGGCCCAATGCCTTATAGTTAGGTCCAATTCTCGACTTGCTTACTTTATTATTTAATTAAACGTCTCACTTGCAATTAGTATTAGAAATGTTATTAATTAACTATGTGAATTATATTATTTATTCCTATTAAATTACTTATTAAATTACGGGTATTACAGTAAGGGTCTTTGTTGACCCATGTCTTGATGTCTTGGTGGTTACTGTCACTTTCTTCTATTGACAGTTAGGGTGGCTGAAGTCTAGAGTTTTTATTGGTTCTCTAGTCTAGTCTAGTGGGTGGCGGGCCAGGGGGGTTGTGCTCGTTGTGTTGTGCATATTTTTTGACTGTTTTGGTGGTCCATCTATCGTTCCCTTGTTTAGTCGGTGTTTTGTGAGACCTATGGATGGTTATTATTTTCTTCCGACCGCCCGTGGTGAGCCTTAATGGGTTGGAATCTTGTTGGGGTGAATCGGTGGGTTGTGTCTATACGAGCTTGGTGTGGAGTTGGTTGGTCTTGCTATGGTGGTTTTCCTCTTCATAAAAGGACTTTGTTGGAATGTAAGGGGATTAAATAACCCTCTTGCCCCTACAATTGCAAAGATCATGGTGCCCCTTTCCAGTACTTATTTTGATTTTATGTTCTTAGCTGAAACAAAATGTAAGGTAGACTTGGTTGATCCTCTGTTTTGTTCTTTTGGGTTTTCTCGGAGTTTTGATGTGGATGCTCAAGAAACTAAAGGAGGCCTCTGGTTTGGCTTTAGATCTGATGCCAATTTTGAGTGTATAAGGGGCAAAGGTTTACTTGGTGTAGCAAGAGAGAAGATCATAGTGTAGTGTTGGAATGGCTTGATAAGGGTTATGTCTCGTGGGATTGGAATGATATGTTTCCGAATTATGGTATTACTCATCTTCATATTCAAGTTTCAGATCACGCGCCTATTATCTTTGAAATAGATTTAATTACTTGTAATGGTAGAAGACCTTATCAAATGGAGGCTTGGAACCTGGATTATGAGGAATGTATTTGCTTGGTACATAACGAATGGCCTGACCCTATCTCGGGCTCTGTTACAGTCAGAATGATACATAAATTATCCAGAGCTATAAAGTATATGCGTCTTTGGGCTATTTCTAAGAGGAAAGAATGGAATAAGAAATGGAGTGATGACACTTTGGTTAAAGGTCTGCATGAAATTGAGACAAAGGGAGTGACTCGGACTTCCACTACTGCATATGCTAGTCAAGTTAAGTATGCTAACGTCCAGGTTAAATATTGGAAACAACGGGCCAAGATTAAATGGAACACAGAGGGAGATACATGCTCTAAGTACTTCTTTAATTGGGTTAAGGGAAGGGCAGGCAGGAATTACATTGCTGGGATTAAAATGGATAATGGGGAGTGGAATTTTGACAGTGAGGGCATTAAGGGATTATTTATCCAATTCTACTCTAGACACTTTAAGGAAGGAGTGAATCAGATAACTTTTGATGAATACCTCCCTACTGTTTAAAATTTGTTCAGTATTAATAAAGGGTTCATTTCTCCTAATGATAGAGATGCACTTGGCATTCGTTTCACTCTAAGAAGGTCTGGACGGTTGTGTTTTAAATTGATCCGCTAAAATCTCCGGGACCTGATGGTATTCCTGCTATTTTCTTCCATAAATAGTGGCACCTTATTAAGCATGATGTTGTTGGGATTGTCTTGGTTATCCTCAATCGTAATAGCTCACTAGAATTCCCGAATAAGACTTTCTTAATTCTTATCCCTAAATCTAGTGCCCCTGAAACGATTGATAACTTCCGACCGATTAGTCTGTGCAATGTTATAATGAAAGTCATTATAAGATATAAACTAATCGATTGAAGAAGTTTATGGGAAAACTAGTGGGTGACTTTCAAAATGAATTTGTTCCTGGGAGGAATATTGGTGATAATATATTAATTACTAATGAAGCACTTATAACAAAGATTGGATGAAGAATGATCACTAATCCAGAATCTATTCTTCGTAAGTTTACTAGTGCTAAATATGGCTTAAAGTGGTATGATGGTGATCAGCTTTTTAATGATGGTAAGTGATACCGTCATAGAGTACCAAAGATAAATTTATAATTTCCAAACTACTACTATAGATAGCGGCAGTCAGGGTCGAACCACAGAGAGGCGATGCAATTAATAGCTGTCTGATTTTAGTCTAAAGTAACAAATGTGTGGGGGTTTGTTTTGAATTGTTCTGTAACTAAAGTAAATAAATGAGTGATAAAAGAAACTGGATGAAATCAAATATTAAACGGATGCTAAGATGGTCGGTTCACTGTAATTTCGGCAGCAGTATACCAGGTAAGTCTGAGATAGTCACGTAAGACGGGAAAATAAGAAGTCCTTTCAGTCCATCCTTAACAGGTAGCATCTTTCGATCTAGCTACGGGTCCCTAATATCACTAGTACTGACTCTCGTCCTGAAAAGTGATTTAAAAGTCTAAATTAACTTATATCTCGATCTTATTAATTTAGTCGTCTTAATTAAGTAGTCTATATCCCTCCCCTATATTTCGATCTTATCGGGTTGGTCAATTCATAAGCATTCAACTAGTCGCGTGCACTCGATTCGTCAAATATAGCAATTAAATTAAACAAGACGAAAGTATTCTCACGTGAGCCGGTCGATCGATCAGGGTAGGCGGTCGATCGACCATGGCGCGACTCAGGTCTACGAATTTCTACGCCGCCTACACTTCAGATTCCCTACATCTTAGCACGTCGAATTTAGCTACTCATGATGATAATAATAACAGCAATAAAATTAGCAAATAAAGTAAACGAATTCATAATTGAGTTAACTGAACAAATAACTAACATGAAACGATAATTCGGCTTTGGGAAATCTACACTAGCAATTCTAAACTATGAACGAATAAAGATAAACTTAAATTAAAGAACGTAAATTACCGAATGAAAACAGGAGGAAGAAGGCAAAACTAATTTGTATTGAATGTGTAACACCCCCATACTCCAAGTGCCTTACCAGGACCACTCAGGTATGAAGACATTACCATCTCGGTTACCCGAGGCAATGATAATCAAATAACAATGAAGAAACAACGTTTATTATAAATACTTAGCGAAGAGTTACAAATCTCAAAACCAAACCAAAAGTACGATACATGTTCTCAAACCGACTTTCTAATCGAAATGTAAATACTAATAAGCTACAGCGGAAGACTCCTATCATCATGTCGTGGCATCCCAGCTATCCCAGTACTCATCTCAATACCTGCTCAATATCTGCTCACCATCCCCGAATGGATCACCGCAGGTTTACAAAACAACACCGGGGTCAGTACTAATCACACAATTCAATATATACTAACAATAAGATAAACAAGACGACTTAAATCACACACACACATCCACGCCAAATCCAACCATCTCAATCATCGATCGTCCCTTTGGACCAGCCCGCCGCGATGGGGGACCCACCAGTACCCACCAAATCCCCGCTCCACATAGTGAGCGATAACCCTGTCCATTAATGTGCACATCTCTTCTGTGGCGGGTTCCACAAAAGGCGAAACTAGGGCGTGAAGCCACTCCCGCAAGTGACCCCACTCAGCCGAGGCCACGCCTCGCGAACCATCAATAATGATCACAACCACAATCACAATACAATTACTATATCAAACAACCAAACACAATACATCAACCAATATCCCATTATGGGACTAATACTGAGTAGGAAATCCTACCTGGTATGCACACAATCAGACGGTCACTACTGCTGAGTCAAAAAGCTTCTTCTATGAACCCTCCTCCTATCATACAACACATAGAGGCTACCAAATCACATACTACACATAAAACCCCCAAATCTCTAAATTAGGGTTTAACCAAATCAAAGGAAAGACAATAAAAAGGGTACATAGATCTTACCCTCGACGCAAGGAACTCAACGGTATGAACAACGATAAGAACTGACCCTCCAAACTCCGGGGATTGCTAATAATGCGATTAAGAAGATGAACTTGCTTGCTTTCTCTCTTAAACAGCAATTTAGGTTTTGTAAAAGTGATTTAGAATAATGACGACAAAGCTTAAATACCTTAATCGCATAATTAACAAAACCCGAGAAAACTCCCCGTAAAACCGGCTACTCAATCGAGTACCCGAGGTACTCGATCGAGTACCCCCTTACTCGATCGAGTGCCCCAGCTACTCGATCGAGTACCCAATAGGTCAGAAACTTTTCTAAAACGCAACTTACCCTTACTCAACAGAGTAAGGCCTACTCGATAGAGTACCCCAAGACTTATAAATACGGAGTATTACAGTCTTCCCTCCTTAAAAGGAACTTCGTCCCCGAAGTTCAAACCACTACTAAACAAAGGTACTCCCATAACATTCCCGAGTCAACAACCACAACAAAATTCGACATAAAACATGTTACTAACCCAACTCATCCCGACAAACATCCCGACACAACATATAAAAGGGGTATAAAACTCATAAAAATTGTGCGCGATCATCTCCTTCCCCCTAAAAGAAACAAGGTTACGTCCCCGTAACCATACATACCTGATCAAAAAGGAAAGGGTAACGCTCTTTCATAGCCTCTTCGGGCTCCCACGTAGTTCCCTCGGTCTCGTGGTTAGACCAAAGGATCTTGAGCAGAACTGTCTCACCATTCCTAGTCTTTCTAACCTTTCGGTCTAGAATCTGTTTAGGCACCTCAAGATATGATAAGGACTCATCAAGCTCTAAGTTCTCGGCCTCTAACACATGTGACGGGTCACTCACATACTTCCGCAGCTGCGATACATGAAACACATTATGCACTCTCTCTAACGCAGCTGGTAAAGCCAGACGATAAGCAACTTCCCCAACTCGCTCTAAGATCTCATAAGGTCCTATAAACTTCTGACTTAGCTTGCCTTTCTTCCCAAATCTCATAACCCCACGCATAGGAGACACTTTCAAAAGAACTTTGTCCCCCACTTGAAACTCTATGTCTCTGCGATGTAGATCTGCGTAACTCTTTTGCCAATCCTGAGCTGCTCTCATCCGTTCCCTGATCATCTTAATCTGTTCCACCATCTCATGCACCATCTCTGGTCCTAAAACCCTTTGCCTCAAGACTATCGTCCCAACAGATTGGACTCCTACATCTCCTCCCATACAAAGCCTCAAACGGTGCCATACCAATACTAGTGTGATAAATTTGTTATTGTAAGAAAATTCTATCAAGTCCAACCTCTGCTCCCAGCTACCACCAAAATCCATCACACAAGCTCGCAACATATCCTCAAGAGTCTTGATCGTTCTCTCAGTCTGCCCGTCTGTCGCAGGATGAAATGCTGTACTCATCTTCAAAGTTGTTCCCAACGATTCCTGCAACTCCTTCCAAAACCTCGATATAAACCTCGCATCTCTGTCAGACACTATGTCCTTAGGGACTCCATGTAACTTAAGCACGTTCTTTCCATAGGCCATAGCCAATTGTGCCTTAGTCCATGTATCTTTCATTGGAACAAAGTGAGCTGACTTGGTCAGTCGATCCACTATTACCCAGATCATGTTGTTACCTTGTTGACTCTTCGGCAAACCCACGATGAAATCCATGGAAATGGATTCCCACTTCCACTCAGGTACCTCTAAAGACTGAATCTTACCTTGTGGTCGTCGCTGTTCCCCTTTAACTCTCTGGCATGTCAAACAACGGGACACAAATTCAGCTGTCTCTTTCTTCATCCCAGGCCACTAAAACGTTTTCTTCAAATCCTTGTATAGCTTGTCACCACCTGGATGTACTGAATATGGTGTACAATGTGCCTCTGCCATGATAGTCTTTTTCAACTCCTCATCATTAGGAACACACCACCTACCATCAAACCTCAAACTACCATCTGTATGAATAGAAAACCGGAACAGTGTCCCTTTCTCTACTCCAGCTCTCCACTCCACTAACTTAGGGTCCAACGCCTGCTTACCTCGAATGTCATCATAAAACTCAAGATGTACTGTCATATCACCCATGGCATCTCCTTTTTGCATCATATGTATCCCAAAACTTGCTACCTCATCTCTCAGCCTCATCAAAGATAGAGTTGTACACAGGGAATGTACACTCTTCATACTCAAAGCATCAGCTACAACGTTGGCTTTCCCTTCATGGTAGATGATTTCCATGTCATAATCGCCAATCAGCTCCATCCACCTCCTCTGTCTCATGTTCAACTCCTTCTGAGTGAAGATGTACTTGAGACTCTTGTGATCAGAAAATACCTTAAAGATTGCTCCATAAAGGTAATGTCTCCAAATCTTGAGAGCAAACACCACCGCACCCAACTCCAGATCATGAGTAGGGTAGTTCTCCTCATAAGGCTTCAATTGCCTAGAAGCATAGGCAATTACTTTACCATTCTGCATCAACACACATCTCAACCCATTCTTCGAGGCATCTGTATAAACCTCAAAGTTCTCGGTCCCTTCTGGCAATGCTAAGACAGGAGCTGTGGTCAAACGCTCCTTTAATGTTTGGAACACCGTCTCACAACTCTCATCCCAACGGAACCTGTTCTCTTTCCTCATCAACGCGGACATAGGTCTAGCTATCTTGGAGAAATCTTTCACGAACCGTCTGTAGTATCCAGCTAAACCCAAGAAACTCCTAACCTCAGCAACATTCTTCGGTGCTTCCCACTTTGTCACTGCCTCAATCTTCGCCGGATCCACAGCTACCCCATCTTTAGAAATCACATGCCCCAGAAAAGCAACTTTCTCTAACCAGAACTCACACTTAGATAACTTGGCATACAACTCATGGTCCCTCAAAGTTTGCAACACGATCCTCAGATGCTCCTCATGCTCCTCCTTAGTCTTAGAGTAGACTAAGATATCATCGATAAATACCACTACAAACTGGTCCAAGAACTGTCTGAAGATTCTATTCATCAAATCCATAAACACTGCCGGTGCATTAGACAACCTAAACGGCATCACCACATATTCATAATGGCCATACCTCGACGTGAAAGCTGTCTTTGGTATGTCCACCTCTCTAATCTTCACCTGATGGTACCCCGACCTCAAATCAATCTTAGAAAAGGCGATGCACCACTCAAGCGATCAAACAGGTCATCTATCCTTGGCAAAGGATACTTGTTCTTCACCGTCACTCGGTTCAGCTCCCTGTAATCTATGCACAACCTCAAACTCCCATCTTTCTTCTTCACGAAAAGAACAGGTGCTCCCCACGGCGATACACTTGGTCTAATGTATCCCTTCTTTATCAAATCATCCAACTGCTTTCTAAGCTCCTCCATCTCCTTAGGACCCATGCGGTACGGTGCCTTAGAGATTGGCCCCGTCCCTGGTTTCAACTCAACGGTGAAATCTATCTCTCTTCCCGGCGGCAACCCCGGTATCTCCTCTGGAAAAACATCGGCAAACTCTCCCACTACTGGTATCTCATCCACTGTCGGACTCTCTATCCGGTCATCTCTCACATGGCACAGGATCAAAGGGCATCCCTTCCTCAGATAAGACTTCAAGGTAACAGCTGCAATCAACTTAACTTTAGGTTTGACTAGAAACCCACGATAAGACACACTAACGCCCTTAGGACCTCTTAAAGACACTATCTTTTGATGACAGTCTATCTTAGCTTTATACTTTCCCAACCAATCCATCCCAACTATCATCTCAAAACCGTCGAAAGGAAACTCTAGTAAGTCTACAGGGAAATCAACTTGCCCAACTATCATAGATACATCTCTAAACAATCTACCACATGATACAGACTCACCCGAAGGTATAAAAACTCGCTCACTAACAGACTCATATACCCTCAAACCCAACCGTTTAACATGACTCGAAGACACAAACGACTGAGAAGCCCCCGAATCAAACAAAACAAAGGTATGAACGCCATTTACAAGAAAAGTATCGGTGATAACGTGCGCATCTTCCTCAGCTGCTTTCTTCTCCATCATGAATAACTTGCCACTGGTCTTCTGCCCACCTCCCTGGACAGTACTGGCTGAAGTGGTCGGCTTAGCACCCGACCCTTGATTGTTGTTGTTGTTCGTTGGTGGTTTTTGATAAGAATTACCGCCGTTGCGGTTGCCTCCACTCTGTAACTCGACTTCCCGGTTTGGCCATGATCCCGGTCTCGTTGCTCATGAAGCTCGGCGCAGTCTCGGAAAGATCCTGGTGCACTTGTGCATTCATGTCTCTTGTGGCCTACACCACCACAGCTATAGCAGGTCACTCCCCAACTATTACTCACACTTCCTCGGCCACGCCCAAAGGAAGCCCCAAAGATCGAACCACGACCTTAAGAAAACCCCTTAGGCGATTGTGGTTGCCTTTCTTGTGATTAGATTGGCCACCACCCCTCGCTCTCAGACTTCCTCTTCTCACCACCTAACCTCTCCTGAGCCATCTCCACCAACCCTCTCGGCTCTCCCGGCCCTCTCATAGGCTTCCTTAACATCGTAAGGACTCCCACGGGTAACTTATCCATAATCTTAGGGGTCAACCCCCCTCAAACCTCAACGCCAGGTTCTCCTCACTCAAACCCATATCCTCAAAGATACCTAGACTTCTCATTGAATTGCCCGTAGTACTCGGCCACAGACATCTCGGTCATCTTAAAACTGTCAAACTCTTCCCTCAACTTACTCCTCACATGTTCTGGTACAAACTCCTTCCTCACACCCCCTACGAAACTCCTCCCAAGGTATAGCAGGTAACCCTTGGTTTGTATATATATCCTTAGCACTCACCTTCACTGAATCCCACCACTTGCCAGCTGCCTCCCTCAGATAGAACGCAGCCTGTTCCACTCTCATCTCATCCGGACAGTGAACCAAATCTAATATGTTCTCCATCTCTCTCAGCCAACTATCAAGAAGGTTAGGCTCCCCAACTCCATTGTACTCTTTCGGGTTAAACCTCGCAATATAGAGGCTGATTTTAGAATGGTCAACCTCCTTTTCCTTATCCTTATCCTTATCCTTCCCCACAGTCTTTAAAGCCTCAGTGAGAGCATCCTGATGCTCCAACATCTTAACGATGTCATCTATGTTCATAAGCTCAGCTCTCGCGTACAAAGCAGTCTTCTTGGGCGGCATCTTGAAGCTATATATAAGAAAGGGTAAACATAAACACACGTACTAAACCATAAAACATGAAAACACGCTGCCCAGAACCTACTCGATCGAGTTCCCAAACCCACTCGATCGAGTAACGGGCTACTCGATCGAGTGCCCCACATACTCGATCGAGTACCCAAACTTCAGACCCAAAACAGACCTTCTGATCTCTTACATACTCGACCGAGTAGCTAGGCTACTCGATCGAGTGACCCCCTACTCGATCGAGTACCCCTAGTTACTCGATCGAGTACCCAAAAACACGATTCTGGACTCAAAACCGTCAAAAACCCACCCGATCGAGTCAGTCCCACTCGATCGAGTCATGCCAAATCACAAAAGCTACCCGCATGCTACGTCATATGCTAACATGCTAAACTTTATAAACCACATTATATCATAATAAACATGCTACGCATCTTTTCCTACTATCTACGAGATCACTTCATCATGTTATTAAATGCCACGTTGTAAAACATTCAACATGCTATCATTCCATCAACAGTTTCCACCTATTTCATTAACCTTTCTTTAACATTCTCAACCTTCAACTAAGAAATCCAACAATTAACACATTTCATCACACTCTTACACAAGTTAACCAAACACACATACGACTCGACAAACACTCCCCCCATGTGACCGGTTCAAAGTTGTAGGGCGACCCCGCGACTTTAGGACGTCTCCCAAGCCTTTGCATTAGCTCCTACAACTTTTACCCCGGGTTCATTTTAATTGACTCTCTATGTTCATTAGGTTCATTGGTTACAGGTTTCAGGATCGTTGCTCTGATACCATTTGTAACACCCCCATACTCCAAGTGCCTTACCAGGACCACTCAGGTATGAAGACATTACCATCTCAGTTACCCGAGGCAATGATAATCAAATAACAATGAAGAAACAACGTTTATTATAAATACTTAGCGAAGAGTTACAAATCTCAAAACCAAACCAAAAGTACGATACATGTTCTCAAACTGACTGTTCTAACTGAAATGTAAATACTAATAAGCTACAGCGGAAGACTCCTATCATCATGTCGTGGCATCCCCCTATCCCAAAGTACTCATCTCAATACCGCTCAATATCCGCTCACCATCCCCGAATGGATCACCGCAGTTTACAAAACAACACCGGGGTCAGTACTAATCACACAATTCAATATATACTAACAATAAGATAAACAAGACAGCTTAACTGTCACACACACACATCCACGCCAAATCCAACCATCTCAATCATCGATCGTCCTTTGGACCAGCCCCCGCGATGGGGGACCGCAGCCGTACCCACCAAATCCCCGCTCCACATAGTGAGCGATAACCCTGTCCATTAATGTGCACATCCCTTCTGTGGCGGGTTCCACAGAAGGCGAAACTAGGGCGTGAAGCCACTCCCGCAAGTGACCCCACTCAGCCGAGGCCACGCCTCGCGAACCATCAATAACGATCACAACCACAATCACAATACAATTACTATATCAAACAACCAAACACAATACATCAACCAATATCCCATTATGGGACTAATACTGAGTAGGAAATCCTACCTGGTATGCACACAATCAGACGGTCTCTCTTCTTTGAGTCAAAAAGCTTCTTCTATGAACCCTCCTCCTATCATACAACACATAGAGGCTACCAAATCACATACTACACATAAAACCCCCAAATCTCTAAATTAGGGTTTAACCAAATCAAAGGAAAGACAATAAAAAGGGTACATAGATCTTACCCTCGACGCAAGGAACTCAACGGTATGAACAACGATAAGAACTGACCCTCCAAACTCCGGGGATTGCTAATAATGCGATTAAGAAGATGAACTTGCTTGCTTTCTCTCTTAAACAGTAATTTAGGTTTTGTAAAAGTGATTTAGAATAATGACGACAAAGCTTAAATACCTTAATTGCATAATTAACAAAACCCGAGAAAACTCCCCGTAAAACCGGCTACTCGATCGAGTACCCGAGGTACTCGATCGAGTACCCCCTTACTCGATCGAGTGCCCCAGCTACTCGATCGAGTACCCAACAGGTCAGAAACTTTTCTAAAACGCAACTTACCCTTACTCGACAGAGTAAGGCCTATTCGATAGAGTACCCCAAGACTTATAAATACGGAGTATTACAGAATGATTATGAAAATAATTGTTAAACTTGATAATGAACCCTAATTATTTCCCTAAAACTGATGATAAAGACTTCCCCCTCCTCTGAAAACATCCGGTTCCGTTATATAGATAATCTACGTAACTTTTATTCCTAAAACCTAATTACATTGGGCTTTCTAATCCTCATCCTTTTAATTTCCGTCAGATTAGCGGTTTGGTCGATCGACCACTGGTAACGGTCGATCGACCGAGATGCACTGAACAGTAGCTTCTGTAAGTCGCATGCTGGTCTATCAACCAAGGGGACCGGTCTATCGACCACTTCAACAGGTACTTGGCTCCCAAAGCTTCGTGAATTTGTCTTTCAGGCCTCGATACGCGCACCAAGTTTGCTTCCTGAATAAAATACTTCATGTCAAATGCAATGTTAGGTACTCGGGGACGGATTCGGCTCGATTTCCGCTGAATTCTTCACATTTCTGCAATATTACACAAAAACACAAAAGTAGACGGAAATAGGGAAAATAGTAGCTTAAACTACACAAATGAGCTCTGAAATGCGTGTAAAATAGGGTGTAAAACAACATATTTAGGACACGCATCAAACTTCCCCAAACCAAACCCTTGCTTGTCCCCAAGCAAGAACTAGACTCGATCCTAAAACCTAATGGAACGAGTTCAATCTCAGAGCGAAATGCAAACTGTAAAGCCTAAACCAGTTTAATGTAACAACTAACAATCAATAAGCAATATGAATCATGCAAACGAGTTATGAAGTCGTTAAAAACTGTTGAACCGTCAACTATAGAGACTTATCATTATGGACTCTTACGGGTCGCTCATATCACTCATAAGCACAGGTGAATGTATGTAAAAGATAGAAAGAAGTAATTTTGTAATGACACTCACCTAACTACGACTTATAAGAACATGCCTGCAGTCTAATATAAAAGTAATCTCTACAACCGTACATATGCATTCCAACCATAAAAGACCATGACACATGCCGAGGTAAATATGGATATGTGAGGTATGGGCACGAAGGGGGCTAAGATAAATTTGGATAAAAACAGAGTTAAAAGCCAAGCTAGTAACTAAGGGAACCAAATTAATAACAACATCCAACTTCTTGCTCAAGATTAAATGATAGAACGGTGCTAATAGTAAGCACGAATCTCACATTCTCCACAAAATTGTCAACTCCCCATAAAATACAAATATAACATGGGAGCAAAAATCGCCATTTAATAAGACCTTGAATTATGCGATTTTGATTTTTTTTTCTTTCTTTCGCTACTGCAGCAAGCAATCGATCGACCAAGTGGGACGGTCGACCGACTGAGTCCCTTTTTTTTCGAATCATTTTTTTCTTTCCTTTTTTTTCTTTTTCTTGTCCTTTTCATCTTCCCAACATCATCTCAAAATGAGCATTAGCCACAAAAAAACGAAATAACAATCCCGAGAACATAAACTACTAGCTTGACAAGGGCAGGCTAAATGTAGGATGTAGTTAACGAGACAAAAAGGCTATTTTTGGCAGTGTGGAGCTTATGGGCAAAATGAATAAAGGGGCAACCTCTTCCACATGTGTCAACGAACCACGAACCCGAATGCATACAGGTATTAAGTAGATTAAGTTCATATTTATGCATATTGATGTAACATGTCTCATAAGGAGTACTACTCACAATCCTAGATAAACTGGTCATGAATGACACCAGTTATAAGCTCTAAACCTCAGAAAATGATGTAGTTTGCCATAAACCTAAGTCAAGTCTAAAGTTCAGCAAGAAATTTAACGAAAACTCGTAGTCTATGCATAAATGATTCTACTAATAACATGTCAATTAGCAAGGCTTAGGCATAAACAGATGCAAATGCAATGTCATCATTGAAATACTACCGTTCCGACTCAACCTACATGCTAAAATAAACGTGTAATTTTTTGAATTTTTTTCAAATTTTTCCAATTTTTTTGAATTTTGTATAGGAAATGAAATAACAAATGCAAACTAAAGTGCAATAAACGTGAAACAGAAATGCAATAAAACATGTGAATGCACCGCAAAACCCTTCCCCAAACCAAATCACACAATGTCCCCATTGTGCAAAATCATGTAATGAAATAAAAGGAAAACGAGAATTTGCGATAAATTAACTAAATAAGACATGAAGTTTAAACTCGGAAACTCACAAGACTTTAAGCGCAGCAAAAGGAAACCTCCCCAAACCAGCGTGAGCTAGGAGGTTTCAGTAGCCAGCAGTGCTACCATAGGTACCTGAAAAGAGACAAAAGTACCGCGCATAATTCCGAGAAAACAATCTATGAAACGCAAAATTATGTGCAAAATAAGGAAACGGAAGAAAACAGAAATGAATCGGAGAATAAAGTGGAGAAAAGACTCCCTCAACTCCGCAAATCGACCAAACACAGCAAGGGAATAGTCGTGAGCAGGTACAGCAGCGAACATGGTCGATCGACCGTGGTATCCAGTCGATCGACCAGGATGACATGAACAGAAGCTCCTATAGCTGTAGCAGTCAGTCAATAGACCACTCAGGCCAGTCGATCGACTGAGAAACCAGCTGTAAGTTTCTGATTTCGTCTAATTAGCTCAATAAATTGAGCTAATGTGGCCTATGAACCTGCAAATGCACATAATTGTTAGGTTCATATACCTATTATTAGACTCCTCTAATAGTGAACTAATTAACTTGTTAATTATTTGTTCTTTAGATCTAGTGCATGCATAACAAAATGAAAGATTTATGAGAAAAACAATGTTCCTTACATTGTATAATGGTTCGAAAATTTGGGCACAAGTAAGGTCACCTTCCTTCACTTGTTCTTGAGCTAATAATAGTGGATGATCCTCCTAAGACTCCAAGTTTAGAAGCCACTCCAATAAATTGCACCCAAGATGAATCCCAAAAATCTCTACTAATATTAACTAGATATGTAGTAGAAATAATACCTTAATAATACTAATATATCTAGTATTACTACTTCTAGTAATAGATTTGAGAGTATTAGTATTGAAGAGAGATTTTAAGCAATTGCATGTGAGGGAAAATTAGAGGAAAAACAAGCAAAAGCCAACATCTAAAAATGAGCAACTAATGCTCTATTTAGAGTGCCAAAAAACCGGTGGCCACTCACCCTTTTAGGGAATCAATTTGCTTTTGTTTTTATCCTCTTGTTTAGTTTTGGTAGGGAACAAAGGTGTAAGAAGTAGTATGACAAAAGCTTGTGTGATATGTCTCAATCACACTATAACCAACACAAACAAAAGACAAAAGAGAATCTTGTGTTCTTTGTTTTGGCCGAAATATTGGTCCTTTTATGGACCATTTTTGCCTTTTGTCATTTGTCCCACAAATGCTTATAAGTCATATGTTTAACTATCTTACATATTTAATTATTAATGTAATCATTTAACACTTAAATATTACAATTAATAATATAATATACACTCCACTTTTTGAGTAGTATACTACCATTATATCATCATATAATGGGTCCCATAATTGCTAGTTAGTTAAAATTACAACTTCTTGTAACTTTAAATAACTAATTACCTCTACCTCAAAACTTATATTAATACCTCAACTAATTTAGTAATATAACACTTAATTACTAAATTTAATCTTTATTTAATCACATTAAAATAAGACGCAAAATTGCACTCCCATAATTAAGGAATTAATTAATCAGACGCATACAATTAATTAAATAGCTATTTGGGCTTCATCCTATAGGTGTGACCTAAAGGGATCAACTGACCACCACCGTCACACGACAGTAATGTCAAACTCTAGTTAGCCAATCATTACCGATTAATGACGGTCGACGGTCGATCATTGTATAAAGAATCATCCCGACGTATTCTTAATTTGAGATTTAATTATGATATTAAATCATGTGATCGCACTATTGTTGAGGACACATTTCCCAACAATCTCCCACTTGTCCTCGACAAGTGTGCGTCACCAATTCTCTTGTCCTATTACAATCTCCCACTCAATGCAAGGTGTCTTGCAGGTCGTACTTACATTTGATCATATCTTGAGTGGTTTTCTCGATCTGGAGATTAACTGTCTGACCGGAATTATCTATCATAGATACCTTCCGAGCGTGGCCACGCATTTCCAGTTAACTACTCCTCGAGTGGCCTTGAGATTTCAAACAACCCTGACAAGGGGTGGACAATTCCTATCGCCCTATTCCCTTCGTTCAGCCACAGTCCATCATAACCCAAAATATACCCAGTTTGACCTCGTTTAAGAAATCGTAGAGTATAAATCAAAGCTAATCAGAAGTTGTGCCAACTTGGGCGAATAGTCTCTAGTCAAAAGAATTGACTCATAAGAATACTATAGTAGCTCTTGCCACGACCAGGCTTTATGAATTACCAGAACTCTATAAGCGGTCACTGCCCGACAGATTGTCCCGTACAGTCTGCCTATGTGATCGACTAGTCATCCCACATGACTCTATGGCACTTGAACTTGCCATCAATCGCATCACACTCTAGTCACTTCGAGACGTCACCTCATATGAGTAACTAGGGACGAATACCATGTCAATCCAGTTCACTTTAATGGGGTTCAATTTGTCTCTACAACCCATTCGGATACGACAAAGTAGCGGGTGAGTTTAATAAAACTCAAACGATAAATGTGATTATCACATATGAATAGTCAATACACTATTACTACTTCATATTCTATAATCTCTAGTGTATTACAAACACCAGTTTAAATGCAATAAAAGCTTGGAAAGTGGATATACCCGATATCCATATATTGCAACCTTTTAATTGCTATTTCCTTCCATTTAATGTCATCTCTTAATGACATCAATGTCATCTCTTAATGACATGAATTTCTCTAAGTATATGTCTAGACTTCATACTAGACCCGAGCTCTTTAACTTGAAAGAAGCTCCCACTGTTATCGCATAACATGTGATAAAGTCATTTGTAGAGGGATTCACCCTTAATCCTTACGTTGACCATTTTATCACAACTAACTTAGATTCCTTTTGTAGAATTTGCAATGCGCGAAACTAAAACACATTTCTTAGTTTCTTACTCCTTTGTCAATAACATTTACTTAGGATTTCATCAAATCCTTTTAAGCTTGGAAACTAAAGTTGGTGCAACCCTTCAACACTTTAACTTAGTTTATCATCTAAACATGTGTACAAGTCATCAATTGTACTTTAAGGCTTTCACAAGCCCATCTTATGAATTAACTTATTATTGACTTATCATGCACCTAGCATATGTTACATCACAGCAGGTGCGTCTGTTGGCATACATAATCGTTCTAATGGCGGAAACATTAGCAATCGATTTCATGTAATCAACAACTTAATGGGTTCAGTGAACGACTATGATTCCATCATAGTAATTCCACTTTCATCATCATGAATAAGCCATTCAACTTTGTTGATGTTAAACAGATACGAAAGAACTTATCTTCATAAGACTCTCAACTCTATGCCAATTTACTCTCACATAGATTCAAAATCTAGAATACTTTGCATCCCTTCCAAGTCTTCCAATTACTCTTACCAGAAGAGATTATTGGTATATTATTCTCTATAAGGAATATGTTATCAACATATATGACATGGAGAAACAATTCTAGCTCCCACTTAACTTCATGTATATCATGATTCTTCAATCATGTGAATGAAACAATTCACTATAATCACATGAACGAAAAGTATAATCCTTTAATGCTAGCTTAAGACCATCTTGTGATCACTTAAGATAGCTACGCATAATATGTTAGGATTCTTAGATCTTCATCTAAGATTTTGTGTTACAAACACTTCCTTCTCTAAATTCCCGTTTTAGAAAAGCGAATTTTTTATTTGCCATTCTTCATTAAAATGAAATGCGGCAATTCCTAACACAATTTGTCTTGATCAACATCTTTATGTAAATCTTATGCATTTGTTTACTCTAAAGCTCTATTTCCCTTTAAAGAGACCCTCACTTTAAAGTAAATCTACTCATGAGCAACAATTTTCGGATTGTAATGCTTCGGCTCAAATGTAACATGTTCATGTTCGGCTCAAATGTAACATGGTCATAATACTATCACTTTCACAAAGTAATATTTTTAAACAATAAAGACAACCGCGATAAACTCCCACTGAACTATACTCTCATACTATCTTCATAGATAATAGTTCAATACCAACTCCCACTCTATAATTCAATTACTTTCACAAAGTAACATTTCAACTATAGGAGATGTTTGTGACGATTCAATTTACTCCCACTCTATTTCTCAGAAATACACCTAATTTCTCGAGAGATAGCTTTGTGAGACACAAACATATATTTAACGGAGTATTAGGAGTTTTCAAAGACTATATATTAACTTTCAAAAGGCCATCCTAACATGGCAGCTTGATAATATGACAGTCTGATCCATGTAATCTGGTTTAATAGACTCTCTATTCTAGGTATCTCACGGTTGACCATTCAATTAGAATAATATGTCCATTTGGTATCGAGAATTCCCTACTCGATGAATTCAAAAACTCATTTCAACTTTAAAATTGATCTTTTATAAATAAGTTGTTACTTTAAGTAACAAAGACATAAAGAGAATCAGATTCATAGCTTATGGACATATAATGATCCCATCATCATAATCGTCTACTTGATCAATTTGAGTTGTTTATCTAATGTTTCTCTACGCAAGTAATTTATGATGATGATTTTAGAACAAACAACATAATAAAACAAGTGATTTGGGTTGAAAACCAAATCACGAATATCCAAAATACAACCCGTGTTCAAAGGATACAAACCAATTTCCAAGTCACACAAGGAAATCAAAATAGTTCTAAAAACATGAAATTCATCATAAATTTAAAGACAAAGCAAATTAAAAAGCCAAGCTTCCATTGATCCATCACCATGGTTGGCTACTCTAGCTTCCCATGTGATCCTCTAGGCTTGCTTCTCCTTGCCTTTGTCCTTGCTAGGAGGGGGCCCTATTTACAATAAAAAGGGTAATCATCACAACTTGTATCACATACTAATTGAGATTGAAACATAAAAGATAGGGATAGTCATATATATACCTCTTTGGAGTAACCTTTCCAGCTTTGATATCGCCAAGATATTTGGAACAGTTTCTCTTCCAATGCCCAACTCCACAACAATAGTGGCACTTGTCCCCGGAGGGGGCACTGTACTTGGGCTTGGAGGTGCTTGCTTCATAAGTCTTAGCTGAGTTCCTGTTGGGAATTCGCTTCTTTCCCTTTTTCCCGCTTTTCTTGAAAGTTCCCTTGCTCTTTTGATTAACATTGAGCACATCTTTGGTGGTGCTAACACTTAGCCCCATGTCCCTTTCGGCTTGCACAAGCATTTTGTGCAACTCATCAAGGGAAACCTTCTTATCTTGCATATTAAAATTCACCCGGAATTGAACATATGCTTTGATTTTGCTTAGGGAATGAAGAATTCGATCAATCACGAGTTCATCGGGAATTTCCACCTTATGTGATTTCAAGGTCTCAACATGCTCTATCAACTTGAGCACATGTGGACTCACCTTTTGGCCCTCTTTGATGTTAAGATCAAAGAATGCGGAAGCCGCCTCATATTGAATGACCCTAGGAGCTCGTGAAAACATGTTCACAAGCTTCATGTAGATCTCATGAGCGGTGCTAATCTTTATAGCACTTCGTTGGAGTTCGGCCTCCATAGCAAAGATCAATACATTTTTCATTGCGGCCGACTCCTTTTGGTAATCCTCATAGGATTGCCTAGCGGCGGACCTAGTATTAGGTGGTTCGGTGGGAGATGCCTCGGTAAGGTAACGAAGCTTGTCGTCACCTTGCGCGGCCAAGCGAAGTTGTGCATCCCAATCGGCGAAATTGGACCCATTCTTTTCTAACTTACATCGATCCATGAAGGATCGGAGCCATGACACATTGGAAAACGGGGTGGAACTAGTGGATGCGGACGCGTTTGGAGTTGCCATTGCAGTTGATTAAAACAAATTTTGACTACAAAATAGGAAATGAAGGAATTAATTATCATCTATCGTTTTAATAATACTCGTAAATTTAATTACAAGCATTGCATTTATATAGTGACCTCCACCCAACTATATAAATGATTCCGAGATCCAAATTCATATCAACTCGGGCACGGTGAGCCGATTCATCCCTTATTAATATAACTCGGTAGATTAACCTTTTAATCGATTCTACTTTTAGAACTCTCGGTCGATAAAAATTACTCTAATTCTCATCTTTAGCCCGGAACACATGCGACTACGGTCAACAATACTTCCGTTGAGCTCAATCCAAATTTCGATGTAATAACATTTTACTACCCCACTTCGCCAACGTAACAAGGTTTGTATTACGGTGAAGCCGGATTAACTCCCTTGCGAAATTGGTACTTCATGAGTTTCTACTATTTGGTAAGGCTTTTTCTCAATTTTTAATATGTGAGAGGTCTTGTCAATTTATTATCTATCACGTTTTAAGTGAACTAAAGCGGTGAACTACGATAATTATAATTGACACGGTCGATGACTCGATATGAAATGCATGTGTTGTTATGGCGATTTGGCAATGCATGCAACATATTAAGAGAAATGCAAAGCAATAAATAAAATTCCTAGTATGGCCTTCCTAAAATAGAAAATCAAATAATCTATTACATATTCGGAAACCAACTCCTTTGGTCCCTTGAATCTTCAATCGGCACGCCTCCCAAGACACCGTCTTTGTCGGATCACCTTTCCGAATGGCACCGTCTTTGAAGATGCTCCATAATTACAAATAATAATAAAAAAATACAAAGCTATTCCTATTATACATTTGTAAAATGGAAAAACTACTGAAAATAAAATAAAAGTGATTCGAGATCACATTAAATTACAACCGAATCAATATTCCCTTTCATTACGGGTAATATTAATTAAAACTAAGGCCATACTAAGATAAAATTACATAATTCAAAATTATATAAATAAAAGACATTCAACAATTGAAATATGCAGCATTATAATATGTACCTATCATGCAAAATCATGTGCCAAATCGCCCTATTTAACTTATGTCGTACATATAACCCGGTTTCATGGAAATGCGTGATAATAACCTTTTAAAATCACTAATTAACACTTAAATCACATCTAAGCTCAAGTTAATTATCCTAACACATTTTAGGACTCAAAAATCAGTCATCACTAAATTTTTGATAATAATTCAACTTGATTTAATTTTATGCTCATTTTTGACCTTAAAATCATTATTTATATGAAATAAATCCAAATTAAATCATAAAAGTTTCAAAATTTGAATTTTAAATTTTTGAACATTCTGGAATAATTCCATGACCCTCATAATGTCAAAAAACATGGTTAAAATTTTCGAATCAATTTTGAGAAAATATAGTTGCATTTTTATCATTTTTATCTCATAAAATGCATAAAGCATACGAAAATTAAACCAATAATTTTTACAACTTTAGATCTGATTAGTGGGATATTAATGCAACTTAAAATAATTTTCTCAAGCCATGCAATACGTTTTAGCTAATTTTTGCTAAAATAGTCACTATTTATGCCATTTTTACTCAAAAATCCATAAATCATGCTAAAGAAGATATTTAAATCTAGAAATTTACATACTCTCTGTAAATCTTGCATGTGACATCATATTAAAAGATCATGACTTAATTCGAAATTTAACTAATTTTAACCATTTTACCTCTTTTAATCCATTTTTATCTCATAAAAATCATAAATCATGCAAAATTAATCAAATTAACTCGTCCTTTTACACACAACTTGTAAAATATGCATGTGAGGTCATATAAATTTTTCAAGGCCAGAAACGAAATTTAACTATTTTTAGCATTTTAATTCCCATTTTAGTCATAAAAATGTAATAAAATGACCAAAAATCCTTAAAATGAGCAATAAATTTCCATGAATCATAAAAATGACCTAAAAACATTTTAGGACCAGAATATATAACATGCATAGTGATTTCGTGGCTTATGCTCATAAATCACAAATTTTTAAGTTTTATATGTTAACCTTTTAACTCGGAAAAACAATAACCGATTATGCATGCAACATCCTTATGCTCTGATACCACTTGTTAGGTTCATATACCTATTATTAGACTCCTCTAATAGTGAACTAATTAACTTGTTAATTATTTGTTCTTTAGATCTAGTGCATGCATAACAAAATGAAAGATTTATGAGAAAAACAATGTTCCTTACATTGTATAATGGTTCGAAAATTTGGGCACAAGTAAGGTCACCTTCCTTCACTTGTTCTTGAGCTAATAATAGTGGATGATCCTCCTAAGACTCCAAGTTTAGAAGCCACTCCAATAAATTGCACCCAAGATGAATCCCAAAAATCTCTACTAATATTAACTAGATATGTAGTAGAAATAATACCTTAATAATACTAATATATCTAGTATTACTACTTCTAGTAATAGATTTGAGAGTATTAGTATTGAAGAGAGATTTTAAGCAATTGCATGTGAGGGAAAATTAGAGGAAAAACAAGCAAAAGCCAACATCTAAAAATGAGCAACTAATGCTCTATTTAGAGTGCCAAAAAACCGGTGGCCACTCACCCTTTTAGGGAATCAATTTGCTTTTGTTTTTATCCTCTTGTTTAGTTTTGGTAGGGAACAAAGGTGTAAGAAGTAGTATGACAAAAGCTTGTGTGATATGTCTCAATCACACTATAACCAACACAAACAAAAGACAAAAGAGAATCTTGTGTTCTTTGTTTTGGCCGAAATATTGGTCCTTTTATGGACCATTTTTGCCTTTTGTCATTTGTCCCACAAATGCTTATAAGTCATATGTTTAACTATCTTACATATTTAATTATTAATGTAATCATTTAACACTTAAATATTACAATTAATAATATAATATACACTCCACTTTTTGAGTAGTATACTACCATTATATCATCATATAATGGGTCCCATAATTGCTAGTTAGTTAAAATTACAACTTCTTGTAACTTTAAATAACTAATTACCTCTACCTCAAAACTTATATTAATACCTCAACTAATTTAGTAATATAACACTTAATTACTAAATTTAATCTTTATTTAATCACATTAAAATAAGACGCAAAATTGCACTCCCATAATTAAGGAATTAATTAATCAGACGCATACAATTAATTAAATAGCTATTTGGGCTTCATCCTATAGGTGTGACCTAAAGGGATCAACTGACCACCACCGTCACACGACAGTAATGTCAAACTCTAGTTAGCCAATCATTACCGATTAATGACGGTCAGTCGACTGTATAAAGAATCATCCCTGACGTATTCTTAATTTGAGATTTAATTATGATATTAAATCATGTGATCGCACTATTGTTGAGGACACATTTCCCAACAATAATAACGCGCCTAAAATTGCGCAAAACCCAAATGTAAAGTCTAAAGTCTTTAAAATCCTAAGCAAACTTATTAAAACGAAGTCTCGCGCAAACCAAAGCAATAAAAAGTCTAACAAAAGCAATAAAATGTTTTCAAAATGTCTTAATCAACTAATAGTTGATCAAGAATGGCCACGGAATGATCAACTTGCTCGGCTTCTGGCTACAAGAAGTAGCCTCTACAGTGCTCATCGTCTCAGCTGCACTCATATTAATCCCAACATCCGCAGAACTCAACGGATCAACGTCTCTAACATCTTCCCAATCAATGACCTTGTCTGGCTCGTCAAAATCCAAATCGGACTCCGTCACCTTGATTGGCTCCTCATCAGTGCCATAGCTAAGACATCCTAAGCCGCCTCTTTGAACGATTGGCTCCTTCAGAGCTGGAGCAACATGCGGCTCCAAATTCCCCAAACCATTTCCTGCAATATCTAAAACTGAAGAATCTTCCTCCAATTTGCTCCCAATCAGGGGCGGAGGTGTCACAACAGGAGTAGGCATAGGGGCAAGCATATCAGAAAGCACAAAATAAGATTTCTTCTCAGAAATCGTATTACAAGTGACTGGCCACATAAGATCTTTCTTCTTAGCGGTCTGGGCAAAAATAATGGACTGTTTCCCTACTTTAAAGGTCAATGTCCCTGAGCCAACATCTATAACTGCACCAGCAGTGTGCAGAAATGATCTACCCAAAATGATAGGAATGTGAGCATCCTCGGGTATATCTAGTACAACGAAGTCAACTGGGAAAAAGAACTTTCCTATTTGCACAGGAATATCCTCTAAGACTCCTATAAATTTGGACCGAGAACGATCAGCCATCTGTACTGTCATGTTAGTAACTGCAAACCTAGTCAATTTCAATTTCTTAGCAAGACTCAAAGGCATAACGCTAATACTGGCCCCTAGGTCATACAAGGCCTTCTCAATTGAGAAGGTACCCATATTACAAGGAACAGAAAAGCTACCAGGGTCAGCTAACTTATGTGGAGCAATGTGAGTCAAATAGGAACAAGACTCCTCAGTTAGTGCGACAGATTGCAAAGTATCAAGTGACTTCTTTTTGGACAAAAGCTGCTTCATAAATTTCGTGTAAGCAGGCACTTGATTAACTAATTCAAGGAAAGGAACTTGCACATTTAAACTACGAATAACATTTTCAAATTTGTTAAACGATACCTGTTCCTTTGTCGGCACCAATCTCTCTGGATAAGGGGCTGTAAGAAGCAACTTAGCCCTCTCCTCTAAGTCTCTCATACCGGCATCAGTGGATTTAGGCTGAAAATCCACTACCTTGTCCTTGTTGCAGCTCGAACCTTCTTCAGACCGTCTCAGGAATGAACAATTAACCGTCACGAGGTCATACTTTGGAACCGGGACTGACCCATCAGCATTTGGATTTTGCCTCAATAATTTCGGAGTCGTCGTACCCTGAAATAAGTGGTCCCTCAAGTTATCTGGCATTGGAGGACGAAAAGGTTCACGATCGCAGATGTCGGTCGATCGACCATGTAGGTCGTCGATCGACCGCTTCCTCGAGACAAAATGTCTTGTTGCGCGGACTTGTCGATCGACCGGGTATGTCAGTCGATCGACTGATATACCTGCTGATCGTCTTTTCCTTGCTACTGTTCACTCCGCCCTTTTTCTTCCTTGGTTCCGCCTCATCTTTTTCAGTGACATTTTCAGCGGGCCCATCAAGGGTAGACCCACTCCTAAAAGTGATAGCATTTAGGGTCTCTTTTTGATCCGGCTGCGACGGTAATTGCCCCGGAGCTCGAGTTGCACTTTTGCTTGTCAGTTGGGCAATTTGACTCTCCAACATTTTTGTAGAAGTCTCTCTAGCTTGAGACTCCTTTTGCAGCAAACCCGACAGATTTTGAACCATGTTTTTCAACTAAGAAATGTCAGAACTTTGAAATTGTTGCTGCTGAGGCACATATATAGGGAGGCTTTTGAAATTGCTGCTGCTTTTGAGAGGGCACATAATTCTGCTGTTGCTGCGGTGGTGGACCCGGATTAAGAACATTCTGGTTAGTCCACCTCAAGTTGGGGTGGACATTAGAGGGGTCGGGATAAGTACCAGTTTGCCTATAATGTTGAAAGGCAGCACATGTTTCATTCGAACTGGTACAAAATTCCGAAACATATCCCTCTACTCCACATCTTTTGCATGTAAAGGGACCGTCTGAAACTGCATTAACTTTATATATCCCTCCTTTTTGGGATCCCCCAAAATCTATCTTGTCGAATCTCGCAGTAAGGGCCTCTATTGCAGCTACAGCAGGAGATTCAGCCGATCTTCTCTGATTTCCTCTAGAATTCCCATGCTCAGCTTTATGGGTGGCTATGTCATCAATGATTTTCCACCCCTTTGTCTCACCACTATTTTCTTGAAATCTCCCATTAGCTGCAGCATCTAGGATAGCTCTTTGATCATCATAAAGACCATTATATAATTGGTTGCATAGAAACCATTTCTCAAACCCATGGTGCGGAATAGTTCGCACCAGTCTCTTCAAACGGACCTATGCCTCGTGAAAATCATCATCAGGACCTTGTTTAAAGCTTGTGATCTGAGCTCTAATCGCATTGGTCTTCGAGGCAGAGAAATATTTCTTATAAAATGCTAGAGCCAGTGAATTCCAGTCAGTAATGTCGTTAGCAACTCGATCCAGATCTCGGTACCATTCCCTTGTAGCATCACGAAGCGAGAATATGAACATCGTCTCCTTCACCTGGTCCTGGGTCACACCTGCTGGTGGGGGTATGGAACAGCAGTAGTCAATGAATGTCTCCATATGTTTAGCTGCATCTTCATTTGCAGCTCCCCCAAATTGGTTTCTCTCAACCAAGTTAATATAAGATGGTTTTGGCTCGAATTTCCTTTCCGTCCCGGCTGGCAACGCGAATCCCTTATAGAGATTCTCAGCTTTTGGCTCAGAGTGACTGGCTATACTTGCTTCTTCAGCCATATCCGGAGATGTAACGGTCTCAGCTGAGGAAGTAGAAACAGGAGATGAAGGTGGATCCTCCTCAAATAGCTCGTTCTCGTAGTAACTGGACAGAGTACTCAGCTCTTCCTCTGTCGGCAATACTCTAGATGATCTTCTCAACTCACGCAAAGTCCTTTCGATCTCAGGATCTAATGGTCTCAATTCACCAGCCTGTGACCTGCGCATAAGAAGAAACTACAAGTAGAATATGAGAGAAGTTTAAGGAACAGATGTCCCTTAAACTAAGATAGAGACTAAAATAAAAACAACTAAAAATTAAACAATTTATAATTTCTAAACTACTACTATAGATAGCGGCAGTCAGGGTCGAACCACAGAGAGGCGATGCAATTAATAGCTGTCTGATTTTAGTCTAAAGTAACAAATGTGTGGGGGTTTGTTTTGAATTGTTCTGTAACTAAAGTAAATAAATGAGTGATAAAAGAAACTGGATGAAATCAAATATTAAACGGATGCTAAGATGGTCGGTTCACTGTAATTTCGGCGGCAGTATCCCAGGTAAGTCTGAGATAGTCACGTAAGACGGGAAAATAAGAAGTCATTTTGGTCCATCCTTAACAGGTAGCATCTTTCGATCTAGCTACGGGTCCCTAATATCACTAGTACTGACTCTCGTCCTGAAAAGTGATTTAAAAGTCTAAATTAACTTATCTCTCGATCTTATTAATTTAGTCGTCTTAATTAAGTAGTCTATATCCCTCCCCTATCTTTCGATCTTATCGGGTTGGTAATTCCTAAGCATTCAACTAGTCGCGTGCACTCGATTCGTCAAATATAGAAATTAAATTAAACAAGACGAAAGTATTCTCACGTGAGCCGGTCGATCGACCAGGGTAGGCGGTCGATCGACCATGGCGCGACTCAGGTCTACGAATTTCTACGCCGCCTACACTATAGATTCCCTACATCTTAACACGTCAAATTTAGCTACTCATGATGATAATAATAACAGCAATAAAATTAACAAATAAAGCAAACGAATTCATAATTGAGTTAACTGAACAAATAACTAACATGAAACGATAATTCGGCTTTGGGAAATCTACACTAGCAATTCTAAACTATGAACGAATAAAGATAAACTGAAATTAAAGAACGTAAATTACCGAATGAAAACAGGAGGAAGAAGGCAAACTAATTTGTATTGAATGATTATGAAAATAATTGTTAAACTTGATAATGAACCCTAATTATTTCCCTAAAACTGATGATAAAGACTTCCCCCTCCTCTGAAAACATCCGGTTCCGTTATATAGATAAAGTACGTAACTTTTATTCCTAAAACCTAATTACATTGGGCTTTCTAATCCTCATCCTTTTAATTTCCGTCAGATTAGCGGTTTGGTCGATCGACCGAGATGCGCTGAACAGTAGCTTCGGTAAGTCGCACGCTGGTGTATCGACCAAGGGCACCGGTCTATCAACCACTTAAACAGGTACTTGGCTCCAAAATCTTCGTGAATTCGTCTTTCAGACCTCGATACGCGCACCAAGTTTGCTTCCCAAATAAAATACTTCATGTCAAAAGCAATGTTAGGTACTCGGAAACGGATTCGGCTCGATTTTTGCTGAATTCTTCACATTTCTACAATATTACACAAAAACACAAAAGTAGACGGAAATAGGGAAAATAGTAGCTTAAACTATAAAAATGAGCTCTGAAATGCGCGTAAAATAGGGTGTAAAACAACATATTTAGGACACGCATCAGTAAGAGTAATTCTTCGTGGGGATGCAAATGTATTGTTTGAGGCCTTCAACTCATCAGACCTCTTTTAGTGTGGAACTTCTCTCCATTTTCTGATCTTGGTGTTTGGAATACTAAATGGTTTCATGGAACGGGGTCGAAACCACGATGTGTAGAGCTTCTAATTGATTCACCCAACTTTTGTAATTTAAAAAGCAAAGATCTTATTTGTAACAGTAACTGTTGGGACCATAAAGTCGTGTATCTGTCTTTTGACGAAACTTCTATGAATTATATTCTTACTATTCCGTTTCGATGATCTGAAGGCAGCGTCAACTTCTATTGGTTGGTTTCGTCGTCCGGGAATTACTCAGTTAAGATTGGCTATCATATTTCACTTCAAAATTCCTGGAATGCTTAAGCTACCCTGAAGGACCATTCAAGAGTTCATGTTGTGTGTCTGGGTGTTTTTCAAAAAATCCCATGGGACCTTCCAGAGCCAAAAAGCTGAATCATTCTTATATGTAAACTTCTCATGGATTCGTTGCCCATTGGGGAAGGATTCTTAAGGAGGCATTTTGATGGCCCCTTTACCTGCGTGCTTTGTGATTCACAAGAAACGGAATCACCTGGCCACCTTTTCCGAGATTATTCATATGCTAATAGAGTTTGGACTGGAAGTCTCCTAGGGATTAGGGCACAATCAGGGGATAATTTGAGCCTCTAGTCTTGGGTTTGCAATTGGCTCTTTGCTCTCTCTAAGGCTAATGATAAGCATGAGGCTTGCTTCTTCTTTTTGTGTACCTTTTGGACTATTTGGGTGGTAAGGTGCAGAAAGATCTTTGATAATACAAAGTGCTCCCTTATCGGTGCTATCTTATTATATAAGGATTCCCTTAATTTAGCTCTTTCTATTGAAGATGGGAAATCGGGGGCCATAGCTTTCCAAACACCTATAGAGGAAGACTTGACTAAACTTAGGAATGGAGTACCTTTTCCTTTGATTCAGAGTTCTGTAAGCTGCTCTCGGTCTCATATTTATGTGGATGCTTTGTGGTCTAAGGAGGTTGCTACTGGTTTTTGTAACACCCGCGAAATTCTCATTTTGACATTTATAATTTATTTAACCATTCTATTGTTTTATTAATATTTTTAAATTATTTAATTTAATAAATTTTATTTTAAACATGATTTTTATAAAAGTAAGATTTTAAACTTACTTTATATAAAAATACGTATTTTAGTCGGATAATATTAATATTGATAGTAATAATAATAATAATAATAATAATAATAATAATAATAATAATAATAATAATAATAATAATAATAATAATAATAATAATAATAATAATAATAATAATAATAATAATAATAATAATAATAATAATAATAATAATAATAATAATAATAATAATAATAATAATAATAATAATAATAATAATAATAATAATAATAATAATAATAATAATAATAATAATAATAATAATAATAATAATAATAGTTTTTCCGTCTTAAGGTAATATAGACTTAAGACATATTCCCGTGTAGCATAAGACCGTCACATCTCACTTTTGAATCTAAGTTAAGTCCGAATCAATCACAAGTCGACAACTCGTACCTACCTTTTTCACCTCATTCATATAATTCCTTTTTATTTATTTATTTATTCACTCCCTCTCACTTAACACTCAACCCGTCCCTACCCCCTACCCTTTCGTCTTTCTCGTTTAACCTGCAACAACAACAAACAATCAGTAAGCCTAAATCACCATTTTTATTTCGACCTTAAAACCGAGATCCCTCCTCCATTTCTCAACCAAATTTCATAATTCTTGCACCATTCTCTTCCTCATTCCTTCCTCATTCTTTTAAGGTAAGAAAGCTTCTATTTTGTTGGGGTTTCGAAAATACCGTCTTAAGTGACAACTCGATTTCTTGTCTTAATCGACTCGTTTTTCTGCCTTTTAGCTGAAGATTGATGAGAGACTCCCATTTTTGACGTTTTTACATGGAAATTCGAGAAGTTAAGGTAACGGTGATAGGTTACTCGACAAAAATGTCGAAATTTCCGTCTTATGGGTCGTTTACACGTCCTTGTTTGATAAAGTTTGGTTCTTTATACTTTTCTCACTTGTATGCTCGAATTTATCGTGTTAAATCCCGTCTTAAACCTTGTCTTAATGGGGGGGGGGGGGGGGGTCGAAATATTGCTAAAACGGGGCTGCTCAAACGTGATGGAGCTATGAGACGGTCTTATACACGATTTTTGGTCAATGTTTGGTTGGTGGTTCGAGCCAACTTTCTTATTTCCGTCCCTTCCTTTATTTGATGTACTGGTGCGTTTTGTAGTTCGCTGGAAGTCCTTACTTTTGGCTGATGAATAACCAAAATTTATGAAGGAGCGTTTGTTTTCTTTTCTTTTTGTTGCTCTTCAAACTCTTAATTTGTTAAATATGGTGCTCTTATTCAAAGAAGCACATCAGTGATACTTTCGAATGTCATAGTATGTGTAATTTTGTTGATTTACGCTTTCAATTGAGTGACTTCTTGCTTGGTCTCGGCGGGTTGTTGAGGTCGGGTAAGGGGCTGCCCAAAAGGCTCCCTTTTGAGTCGTGGACATAGCTTGTTTGGCGCAATTTGGTTATTTGAAATATGTGAATTTTCGTCTCGTGTTTTATATAACACAATTAGTTAGATATCGTTTCTTTACATATATTTTCTCTCATGATTTATAATCGTGGAATCCCGTTATTTAATTATTTTTCCGTCTTAATTTTTGGTCCCAAAACGGGTGCTCGGGACGGGTTTATGAGAACCCAAAATTGGGCTCATTCGGCTTTAATTGTTGGGCTCATTAAGTTTTCTTTGTCGGGCTTGTTATGTTTCACTTGTTGGATTTCATATGGTTTCAATGTTAGGCTCACTAAATTGCACTTGATGGATTCAGTACATCTTATTTGTTGGGCTTGACACACCTTTTTTGTTGGACTTGACACATCTTATTTGTTGGGCTTGACACACTCTTATTTGTTGGACTTGTATGTTTTCCTTTGGTTGGACTTGTGTGCTATTTTGGGTTGGGCCAACCCACTATCATGGGAATGGTTGAGAAATGACCCCTTGTGTCGGTTCCATTTTATTCCGTAATTACACATGACGTAAATTATCCATTACCACTTGTTATATTTTATTTATTTTATTTAACCGGCACTTATAATTATAAAATGAAATGTTTATATTATATGTTACAAGTATGAAAAATATTATTATAAATGGTCCGTTATTATTTATTTATGTCCTTCATCAAATGACAAGTATTGAGAAATGAGTCACTAATCCATGTTTACGAGTATAACTTGACTTGGATGTCTTACTTGAATTATCATCGGCTCATTACATTATTAGTCTCTTCCCAAGTTGATTCGCATCGCTTGGTTGAGTCGTATTCTTATGATAATGCCTTTATACTACACCGTATTGCTTGACTTATCTATACCGTATTGCTTGACTTATCTTTACGCCTCTTTCGGACTGTCCTGCCGATTGTGGGTTTAGCTCATATTTTCCGCCTCTTTCGGACTGTTCTGCCGATTGTGGGTTCTCGATTTCCGATCTGTCTTCGAGTCTTGGATGCAGACTGTTCTGCCGCATGTCGAATCGGGGACCGTTATGCCCTGAGAGTCTGGCCAGATTTAGACTAAGACTGAGTCTTGGGAGTACCATTGTCATCCTACCAGGGGAATTATATATTTACATATGAGTAGTAAAGGTCTTGCTTGGTTATAGATATTGGTATTTATCTTTCAAGGTAAGAGTTATGCCTTGTGTTGTTTGTCTTGGTCCTATCAGATACTAGGGGTGAGCTATAAGCCCTCTAGTTACGATATGATCGTCGGGATTGATGCTCCCATCCGTTCTTATGGTGAAATGCAAGCCATAAGTATGAATGTGACATTAGTAGCCACGTCCCATACAATGTTTGCTAAGAGGTTTTCCAAATAATGGCTACAGTTTCTATTCTTGTAATTTGCATTGGTTGATCCCTTACCTAACTGCTTCACATGATTCGGATTCCAATCTCTTATCTATGTTGTAATTCTTTGAAATGCGTGATTTTGCATGAATGGTCGTATTCTTGTCTTTCATGTTATTTGATGGTCTCACATGAATAGTTGAATCTTTATTATGCTAAGGTTGGTCTTTCTTGTTCCATCTCAATTAATTGCCATGTTTAAATATAAACTGGATATTCATGCCTTTCGTAAGTATCTTATATGACTTACCTGCTTTTGTTCTTTGTTATGTTCGTTTTGACATTTTGTGGCTGGGAGAACCTTGAGTTACTCCTCACTGACTGTGGCGTTCATGTTTACATGAATGACAGGTATTAGTTGGTGCATTCATGGGGTGAAGACATGTGTGAGCTGTTGGAATATGTGTCCTCCGACAATAATGCGATCACAACTATTGATCATGATGATCACATGTTTAAGTCTCATTTTAAAGAATACAATTGGGAAGTAATATTTTACTGTCAACTGGTCCACACATATCGGTAATGATTGGCTGACTAGAGTTTGACATTACTGTCGTGCGACGGTGGTGATCAGTTGATCCCCTTAGGTCATACCTAAAGGGTAACACTCTTAATTGATCATTTAATTGATCGTATGACGATACGGGTTAATTAAATTACTTAAAATTGACGGACGATTTTGGAAGTAATATTTACGTGTCTCATTGTAATTTGATTAAATAAGATACGGTCTAAGTAATCAAATTGTTTTAATTATTTAGATGAAATTATTGTTTAAGGAAACAATTGCATTTGAATGAATAAATTATTATAAATACAAGATGTTGTGATTTATAATTGGTAAAATATTTTGGTACAAGTAATTATGAATTACTAAGTCGATTTTTGTATATGACGTATTTTTATTAATGCGTTGATTTTTAATATGTTAAAAATACATAACAATTTTATATGACATGTGACATGTGACATATGACAAATTGACAAAAATGAAATGGAGTCCATTTTATCTTAAGTTAACCGAAATTAAGAGGGTATATGGTGATTAAATTATGTTATATTCTTGAGTGGAAAACAATATAATTGCACCTAGCCATAGCCATGCAAGCCTATGTTTTCTTGGATAGAAAAACTTGACCATGCATTGGCTCCCTCTCTCTCCTTCCCACCGGTTTTTTGAAGGACAAAATAGAGAGTTTTTCTCTATTATTATTCATTCATAATTTTACACAACATTTCTAGTGTAAGAAATAAGTAAGCTCTCTAAGAAAACTAGAGAAATAAACTCCAAACTTCTTCCTCTCTTAATCGAAAATTAAGAGACCATAAAAAAGATTTTTGAGTCAATTTTATACAAAATTAATATTGTTCTAGTAATAATAATATTAATTTTATTAAGTTGTTACCTTGGGTATAAATCTTTGGGAGGGATTCTCTACTTGAATCCTTGTTCATCCATTTAAGGAAGCTCAAGAACAAGTGAGTAGGAGAACTCACTTGTGCCCATATAATCCGAAATCCTCAATGTAAGATGATGATTTCTCTCTTATTCTTTTATTGTTTGCATGCATAAGATCAACATTTAATTTTATGACTAAATTAAATGATCACATATATGAATATGTCAAGAAATGAGATATAGATTTCGAACAAGCGGTATCATGAGCCTTGGTTGTTTGCATGCAAATCGGTTATAGTTTTTCCGAGTTATACGATTAACATATAAAACTTGTAAATTTGTATTATTATGAAATATCACGAAATAAATTATGCATGTTGAAGTTTCTGGTCCTAAAATGTTTTTAAGATATTTTGGTTAATTTATGGATTTTTATTGTTCATCTTATATAATAATGGCATTAAAAATGTGATTTTATGATTAAAATGTCATTTTCGGACTAAAATTAGCTAAACTTTGAATTTTCCAGTGGTTTTTGGATATGTTATCACATGTTTTATTTTTAGATGACCTGTAAATTTTCATAATTTTTGGGGTTTTATGCTCGAAATATGGATTTTTCATGATAAAAATCGGATTTAAATGAAAAATAGGTTAATATGAGATAAATTTCGAATCTGGTCATAGAAATTTAGTATGTTGTCACATGCAATTTTACAAGATGTGTATAAAATAATAGGCTATATTGAAGTCTTTATGCATGATTTATGAATTTTTGATGAAAAATAGAATAAATAGTGACTTAATTAGTGAATAATTGCTAAAACATACTCCATGACTAAGGAAAAACGTCACATATTGCATTTTATTACCTATTTCAGATCTAAAATTGAAAAGTTGATAAATATAATTTTTCTCATGTTTTTATGATTATATTTGTTAAATCCGATAAACCGCAACATAGTTTTTCCGATAAATATTTTGAAATTTTAACCTAAGTTTTTGAACATTATGAGTGTCATGGTATTTTTCTAGAATGTTCATGAGTTTAAATTTCAAATTTTGAATTGATTTGAAATTTTTGTGATTTATTTGAAGTTTATAGCATTTTTATTGTAATTTTGGGTCCATTAATGAACAATTTTAAGAAATATGAGTTAATTATAGTCAAATAGTTAGGGGAGACTAATTTTGAGTCCTAAGAGGTTAGGGTAATTAACTTGTGCATAAATATGAATTTATGTAATTTATTGTGATTTTAAAAGGTTGAATCACGCAAATCCGTAAAAACCGTTTAATATACGATATTGGCTCCTTAAAGGCGATTTAGCATAAAATTGGGCATGTTCATACATATTATAATGCAGCATTTTATTTATGATTGTCATAATTTTATTTTATGTAATTTTTGAATTATGTAATTTTACTTAGTATGGCCTTAGTTTTTAATTGGTATTACCCGAAATGTATGGGAATAGCGATTCGGTTGTAATTTATTGTGATCTCGTATCACCGTTTTGTAATTTAATAGATTTATTTTATTTTAATTACAAATTTATAATAGGAAATTATGTAATTTGTTATGTAATTTATTTATTCCGGAGTTCCTTGAAGACGGTGTCACTCAAGAAGACGATATATAAAGACGGTGTTACCTCGAGATGCGTGCCAAAACCGAAGTTCAAGGGACCAATGGAGTTGGTTTCCGAATATGTAATAGTTAATTAGATTTTCTATTTTAGGAAGGCCATACTAGGATTTATTTTATATTTTGCATTTTATTTATATGTCGCATGCATCGCTAAATCGCCATAACTAAAACATGCATTGTCATTTTAATCGAGTATATCGACCATGTCAATTAGAATTATCGTAGTTCACCGCTTTAGTTCACTTAAAACGTGATAGATAATAAATTGACATGACCTCTCGCTAAAAATAAACAATTGAGACATAGCCTTACCAAAAAGTAGAAACCATGAAAACTTATTTCGCGAGGGAGTGCACTCGGCCATCCCGGGGTACAAACCTTGTTACGTAGGAGAAGTGGGTGATAAATGTCTATCCACCGAATTCGTGTTGATGAGGGTTTCACCGGCCATCCCTTGCCCAAGTTAATGGAATTTGGATCATGGACACATTTATTTGAAATTTGGATTGACCTCAACGGAAGTATTCGTGACCGTAGTCGCATGTGTTCCGGGCTATAGATAAATATTAGAATAATTTTATCGACCGAGAATTCTAAAAGTAGAATCGATTAAAGAGTTAGTCCACCGAGGTATATTAATAAGGGTTTCATCGGTTATCCCGTGCCCAAGTTACTATGAATTTGGATCTCGGAATCATTTATAATAGTTGGGTATAGGTCACTATATAAATGCTCATATCTTGTTAATTTATTTACGAGTATGATTTAAAAAGACAAATGTTAATATTTCCTTTCCTTCATACTTGTAGTTCATTACAATGAATCCATCAAACGCTACCGCATCGATAACTATTGAGTCATGCCACAATGTTTTTGACGACGTTTGCTCCAACAATGATTTCGACACTACTAGAGAACTTTATTTTGGGATAGGTTCGGATGGAAACCTTAACTTCATCACTTCTACTAGACCACCTACTAGTACTAGATCTCGTGTGAGCCGGTCTCAGGAAGACCGCCTCATACAATCTATAGGATCTTTGTCTCTGGAAGATAAAGATGCCAAAACTAGTGGGAGCTCAAGCAATCAAGTTCTTGCTTCAAAGGGCAAAAAGTTCAAGAAGAAGGGAAAGAAAGTCAAAAACTTCAAGCAAGTTGATGATGAGTGCCATTATTGCTATGGCATGGGACATTGGCTTAGGAATTGTCCCGTATATTTGCGAAATAATAAGGGAAGGAATTATCGTTCCAAAAGGTAAAATTCCTAAGGAAATTTATGTTATTGATATAAATTATACTTCCACTACGACATGGGTACTGGATACCGGTTGTGGTTCTCACCTTTGTAATAATTTACAGGGTTTAAGAGACGTGAAGAGGCTTAGCAAAGGAGATATGTATCTACGCCTTGGAAATGGAGCTCGAGTAGCGGCCGAATCCAAAGGAACTTATGTATTAGCTTTGCCTAACAGATTTGAGTTGTATTTACATAATTGTTTTTATGTGCCTACACTCTCTAAAAACATTATTTCAATCGCCATGCTAGACATGGACGGTTTTTGTTTTATCATTAAGAACAATCGTTGTACTATTTCGAGGAACGATTTGGTTATAGGCCAAGCCTCTTCTATTAATGGCATTTACATTTTAGAAACCTCGAATCCGACTAATGATATCTATAACATTCAATCAAAGAAACTCAAATCAAGTGACCCAAATGAAGCGTTCATTTGGCATTGTCGATTAGGTCACATAAACGAGAATCGCATCAAAAGATTAATTTCGACTAATGTGATTACACCATTTGATTTTCAATCATATAGAACATGCGAATATTGCCTTCTTGGCAAAATGACTCGTAATCCTTTTAGTGGTAAAGGGACACGAGCTAGTGAACTATTGGGACTCATACATACCGATGTGTGTGGACCAATGAGTATCACCGCTCGTGGAAATTATGACTACTTCATAACCTTCACCGACGACTTAAGTAGACATGGGTATGTCTATTTAATGAAACATAAGAGTGAAGCGTTTGAGAAATTCAAGGAATTTTAAAACAAAGTAGAGAACCAATTGGACAAAAAGATAAAAGCACTACGTTCCGATCGTGGTGGAGAATATCTTAGCCTTGAATTCGATTCACACTTGAAAGGTTGTGGTATTATATCACAACTTTCTCCACCTGGAACACCACAACTCAATGGTGTTTCCGAAAGGAGAAATCGAACCCTACTTGATATGGTTCGATCCATGATGAGTCAAACCGAGTTACCAAACTCGTTTTGGGGATTTGCAATCCAAACTGCAATTATATCTTTGAATAATAGTCCCACTAAGGCCACCGGAAAGATTCCATTTGAGATGTGGAGAGGAAGAGTTCCTAATCTATCCTACATGAATATTTGGGGATGTGATTCTTACGTCAAGACAAAGAATGACAACAAGCTTTGCCCAAGATCCAAAAAATGCACCTTTGTAGGTTACCCCTCGAATTCTCGAGGATACTACTTTTACAAACCTCAAGATAACAAAGTGTTTGTATCTTGCGAGGCTGTCTTCTTAGAAAGAGACTTTATTTCTAAGAGACAGAGTAGGAGAAATTTTGAACTTGATGAAGTTCGAGAGCCACAAACCGAGGTAGAGACGCAAGAAGATGTTCCTTCGTCGTCTAACGCGGTTGTCCCTCCTCCACTAAGAAGAACGGGTCGAGTTATTCGCCATCCCGATCGATATATGGGACTTATCGAAGAAGATGGAACACTCGATGTGTTGCTTTTAGAAAGTGACGAGCCCGCTACCTACAAGGCCGCAATCTCTAGTCCTAATTCCTCCTTATGGCTTGAAGCCATGAAGTCCGAAATGGATTCTATGCATGAAAACCAAGTTTGGGACTTGGTAGATTTACCTAGAGGGGCAAGACCTCTCCAATGCAAATGGATTTTCAAAGTCAAGAATGGCATAGAAGGACATGATGATGTCTACAAAGCTAGGCTAGTGGCAAAAGGATTTACCCAAGTCCAAGGTCTCCATTATGATGAAACCTTCGCCCCCGTAGCCATGCTAAGATCCATACTGATTTTGTTAGCGATTGCTGCATTTCATGATTATGAAATATGGCAAATGGATGTCAAAACCGCTTTTCTAAATGGGCATTTAGAAGAGGAGGTGTACATGATACAACCCGAAGGTTTTGTTGATTCTAAGAATCCTAACAAAGTATGCAAGCTTAAGAGATCCATTTATGGTCTTAAGCAAGCATCCAGAAGTTGGAATCATCGATTCAATCATGTTATAAAGGAGAATGGTTTCACTCGAAGTGTTGAGGAACCATGTTTATACATGAAATTTAGTGGGAGCAATATTGTGTTCCTAATCTTGTATGTCGATGACATACTACTCATTGGAAATGATATTCCAATGTTGTCTTCTGTTAAGAAGTGGTTAGGTAACCACTTCCAAATGAAGGATTTAGGAGAGGCACAACGCATATTAGGTATCCGGATCCATAGAGATAGATCCAAGAGGATATTGGCACTAAGTCAAGAATCTTATGTTGATAAGATTCTACGACGGTTCAGCATGGACAAATCTAAAAGAGGTTTGGTACCTATGGTAACTGGGACTATATTGAGCAAGACTCAATCTCCCTCCGAACCCCATGATGTTGAACGCATGAAGATGATCCCTTATGCTTCCGCTGTTGGATCAATCATGTACGCCATGATTTGCACACGTCCTGATGTCTCATATGCCTTGAGCATGACGAGTAGATATCAAGGAAATCCAGGTGAGAATCACTGGATAGCCGTCAAGAACATCCTTAAGTACTTGAGAATAACTAAGGATTCTATCTTAGTGTTGGGAGGAGTCACCGAGCTACGTGTTAATGGATACACGGACTCGAGTTTTCAAACGGATAGAGATGACATGAAATCACAAGCTGGTTTCGTTTTCATACTCAATGGTGGTGCCGTTAGCTGGAGAAGCTTCAAGGAAGTCAGAATCGGATTCAACAACGGAGGCTGAGTACATTGCAGCATCAGAAGCTGCCAAGGAAGCTGTGTGGATCAAGCAATTCACGTAAGGTCTAAGAGTAGTACCTACTGCCAATGATCCCATCACTCTCTATTGTGATAATAGTGGGACAATCTTCCAAGCTAAGGAGCCAAAGTCAAGTAATAGATCTAGACATGTACTTAGAAAATATCATGTAATAAGAGATTTCATTGAAAGAAAGGAAATTGCGATTTGCAAGGTTGGAACGGATGACAACATAGCCGATCCGCTCACCAAGCCTTTATCGCAGGCCAAGCATGATGGACATGTTGCGTCCATGGGACTTAAACGTGTACCAAGTTTATGTTAGATTTTGAAATGAAATAAAAGTGTTGTTTTTGTTCATGTTCACAATCGCATTTGTCTTTTATCTTTTCTTTATACATTGTTACATCCAAACGGGTTGTAGTGACAAATTAAACTCCGTTAAAGTGAACACGGATTAACATAGTATTCGCCCATAGTCACTTGTATGAGGTGACATCTCGAAGTGACTAGAGTGTGATGCGATTGATGGCAAGTTCAAGTGCCATAGAGTTATATGAGAATGACTAGTCGATCACATAGGCAGACTGTTAGGAACGCCTTGTCGGGCCTTATGACCGCTTATAGAGTTCTGGCAAATTTATATAGCCTGGTCGTGGCGAGAGCTACTATAGTATTCTAATGATTCGATTCTTTTGACTAAAGACTATTCGCCTAAGATGGCACGGTTTCAGATTAACTTTGATTTGTGTTACTACGACCTTCGTAAATGGGGTCAAATGGGCATATTTTGGGTTATGATGGTTGTGGCTAGTCGAAGGGAATGAGTGCGATAGGAACTGTCCACCCCTAGTCAGGGTTATAAAAATATCTCAGGGCCACTCGAGGAGTAATGAACTGGAAATGCGTGGCCACGCTCGGAAGATATCTATGGTAGATAAATCCGGTCAATCAGTTATTCTCCAGATCGAGGAAACCACTCTCGATATGATCACTTGCAAGTACGACCTGAAAGACAAGTGGGAGATTGTTGGAATATGTGTCCTCCGACAATAATGCGATCACAACTATTGATCATGATGATCACATGTTTAAATCTCATTTTAAAAAATACAATTGGGAAGTAATATTTTACTATCAACTGGTCCACACATATCGGTAATGATTGGCTGACTAGAGTTTGACATTACTGTCGTGCGACGGTGGTGATCAGTTGATCCCCTTAGGTCATACCTAAAGGGTAACACTCTTAATTGATCATTTAATTGATTGTATGACGATACGGGTTAATTAAATTACTTAAAATTGACGGACGATTTTAGAAGTAATATTTACGTGTCTCATCGTAATTTGATTAAATAAGATACGGTCTAAGTAATCAAATTGTTTTAATTACTTAGATGAAATTATTGTTTAAGGAAACAATTGCATTTGAATGAATAAATTATTATAAATACAAGATGTTGTGATTTATAATTGGTAAAATATTTTGGTACAAGTAATTATGAATTACTAAGTCGATTTTTGTATATGACGTATTTTTATTAATGCGTTGATGTTTAATATGTTAAAAATACATAACAATTTTATGTGACATGTGACATGTGACATATGACAAATTGACAAAAATGAAATGGAGTCCATTTTATCTTAAGTTAACCGAAATTAAGAGGGTATATGGTGATTAAATTATGTTATATTCTTGAGTGGAAAACAATATAATTGCACCTAGCCATAGCCATGCAAGCCTATGTTTTCTTGGATAGAAAAACTTGACCATGCATTGGCTCCCTCTCTCTCCTTCCCACCGGTTTTTTGAAGGACAAAATAGAGAGTTTTTCTCTATTATTATTCATTCATAATTTTACACAACATTTCTAGTGTAAGAAATAAGTAAGCTCTCTAAGAAAACTAGAGAAATAAACTCCAAACTTCTTCCTCTCTTAATCGAAAATTAAGAGACCAAAATAAAGATTTTTGAGTCAATTTTATACAAAATTAATATTGTTCTAGTAATAATAATATTAATTTTATTAAGTTGTTACCTTGGGTATAAATCCTTGGGAGGGATTCTCTACTAGAATCCTTGTTCATCCATTTAAAGAAGCTCAAGAACAAGTGAGTAGGAGAACTCACTTATGCCCATATAATCCGAAATCCTCAATGTAAGATGATGATTTCTCTCTTATTCTTTTATTGTTTGCATGCATAAGATCAACATTTAATTTTATGACTAAATTAAATGATCACATATATGAATATGTCAAGAAATGAGATATAGATTTCGAACATGAGCTAGCGAGCACTTTGGCCTTTTAGACGGTTTATTAGGATTGTTTAGAATCACCTTTTATTGTATTGTCCTTCAAGGGATATATTTTCCCTCACCTTGACTATCACGTTTGTATAATTTAAACTTTATTTACGCATTCTTTGTTTGTGTTTGGTATTTTAATAAAACCGCGCTTTAAATTTTAAAAGTTTCAAAAATTCCCTATTTTTCCGCTTGAATTTATAACTTATATTTTCCGCGTTAATGCGGGGTGTCACAGTTGGTATCAGAGCCTATGTTGCTCCCGACGCACACACGTGTACCCCAAATTTAAACTTGAACTTGACCTTGAATAATGAATGAGAGATGGGTAGACTTAAGGACCTAAGGTGGTAGTCTGTAGTGTGTTTGTTCTTTGTTAAGTTCTAACATGTTTGTTAATTGTCAATTATTGTTGTACCCTTGGATCAATAACCGTGAGCTTACTGACGTGAAGATCAAGATTTGGTGCCTATTACCGGAAATTAAAGATTTGTTCAACCTTTGAAGAACGCTTCTACTTTCTCGAGGATATTTCTCATTCTTTGTGTACCTTGCCTTATTCTTTACTTCTTGATGCTCACTTCTTCTTCTAAACTCTCTTTTCTTTTCTTTTTCCTTGGAAGTTATTCTCGTACCCTCCCAACTTACCCTTTGTTCTTTGCTTATCCTCCCTTGACGCCTTTTTGATAGTTCTCTTTCTTTTGAGGAATCTTGACCTTGGTTAGAAAATTTGGCTTTTGAGGAGATTGTTTGTGGTTAACCCATAACCCTGGTTTTGAGAGGTTGTGATGTTGGAAGGACTTAGGTGGTGTGACGAGACATGCTTAGTGATCCTTATACCTAGTTCCTTGATAAAGTGAGTATTGTTGATTGGTGGATTCCATGTGTTATGTGTGAGTTGCCTATGATACTTAGGTTATAGAACTTGGCTTTGTTGTTTATGTTTGGGATTTGAAAGGCTTGGGAAAAGTAGTGAGACGTGTCTCGGGATGCTAGTGCTTAGTTCTTGACTTAAAATGGATGAGATTGAATGGTGGATTTAAGGATGTAGGATTGACTAAGTAAGTCGAGTTTGTGATTGGCTTTCGTAGTCGCTTTGGACATGAGAGTTTGATAGTGTGTATAACCATATGAGAAAAGCTAATGGTGGGATTATTAGTTGGTTTAAGTGAGTGATATTGATTACTACTTGAAGTATGGTATGAGAGTGAGACTAAGCCACATTGTTGGGAAGTCCTAGCGCTTGTTTTAGTAAGTAGAAAGGATAATGGTATGTATGACGCCAATTGTTAAGTTAAAGGACATAGTTTTGATTTTGGGTGTTAGGATGAGGAAATATGCGGTGGTAAAGCGTTGTTATAACTGAGATCTTGTTTCTTGGGAATTCGATGGTAAGTAAAGTGCTAGGATATCAGATTTGAAAGAATATACCTTGGGATTTTGATTGAGGGTTTTACTTTTCTGAGGAACTCCTTGTTGACCCTAGTTGGATATGAGCATAGCTTTGTTAGAAACTTTGACCTTGATCTTGTGGAAGTTGTTTATAGATGTTTATGGATTTGGAGTGGTGAAATCACACTTAAAGTGAAATACCTTGTTTCATGGAATAACTTAAGATGAAGTAACATGAGTGTTTTGAGGAAATCCTTGGGAGTGACGTGTGTGGACAAGGCCCTCGGGAACTGCGTCCGCGGGATCCACACTAGGCATAATCGACTCGAGGTTCTTTCGAATCGAATTAAGACAAATTAGAGTCGCCACCAAGTTTTTTGGGAACTTGGAACCGTTCAAGTCAACTTTACACCTTTCATCGAAAAGCATAAAGCCCATCGACTACGAGTGATTAAAGATAAAGACTTGTACCCTATATCACTCGATTTGAATGACTCTCGTAATCCAATGGTATTTAGACGGATCCACAAACCATAGATCTTGAGTAAGGGGTGAGGGTACGTGTTGGGAAGCCCATAAGGACACCCAACCCCGCCCGTCAATAACGGCCTCTACTAAGTCAAGTGTCGGAGTTCAAACAAGGTCATAGCTACTACGATGTATGATATGCAAACGTTGTTTTAACCCTAACATGTGACAACAATTTCTATGTCGTTTTAAATGCAACTAAACTAACTTTGTCAAAGTTGTAATTTAGCATGTGGGTTGATTGATCTAACAACACATAAACAAAGCAAACAAGGCTTAGGGGGAATAGGGGAGCCGTTGGGATCTACCCTATTACAACCCAGGCATTTCATGCCGACACAACGACAAATTAAAGATACAACTCGATCTAAAATACAACGCTATACACAACACCGTACATGACACATTACACGGCCATTCGACCTAGAAAAACGTACACAAAGGGGTGGCCCACGGCTTACATGACTCATGGCCTTGGGTCACTCCTCGTAATGTGTGCTTTCACTTATTCTCATCGAATTAGACATTGGGCCACGCACCAAAGCATGCATTAGCATAAATCGGGCCATGTTGCTTTAAACAACATGCGATTTACTACGCTCTTACTTGCATTGGGGCACAACCATCTAACCAAACAAAACTAAGGTTTTTGAAAGAGGTTTTGACTCGATAAAGGGAAACTAACTTGAAAATTACAACTCGATGAACAAACGATAAATTACAAGTTATAAAGCGATAAAGAACAAGCGATTCATAAAACGGACGAAATTAGAAGGACCAAAAGACACGGCCAAATCACGGCCAAACCAAACACGGCTACCCTAGGTCCTAGGTCAGGTTCATTAGTTAGATCAAATGATTGCGAAATGGATTAGAAAACGAGTTAGAAAACGAGTTATAAACGACGTTGATCGATTGAAAAGAGGTCTTGCAATTGTGTATTCTACACGGCTCAAAAGGGGTCAAATTAGGTCAAGTTCGCTAATTAATTTAACTCATCGAGTGTTAATAAGAAGGTGCTAATCACGCACTCTTATACTAGCGAGAAATTAGGTGAAAAGAAAGATGTATTCAATTAGGTTATAGAATTGTTAATCGATTTTTAAAGCTATGTCGATGCCACCTAACATGTCTAATTAGGTTATTAAATTAATCTAATGTCGTCTAAATATGTCATATGTTAACAAACAGAGGTTAAACTAACATACAACGGATCCTAGGGTGTGTCGAATTGGCCGAAATAACAAAGGGGTCAAAAGCGAAGAGCGAAGTTAGAAATTCGTTTTATTTATGCCCTACCTTGAACACGAGGATATGTAAATGAGACGGGGGTGTACGACCGACTGAAGTAGCGGTTTATTTTCCCATCTTAAGTCAATGCGGGTGTTCCTGGTGGTACTTTAACTCATACTCGGACTAAACTAGTTTCATAGTTAATCTAAACAATCGATAAACAAAAAACGATAAACGAATAAAAACGAACTATAAAAGAACAAACATAAAACGAAATAAAAAGGGAGAAAGAGGAGGATTTGATGCACCCTCAACCTACATGTATCGTTGACACCGTCTTGGGTCGTAATCGATGGTAGATTGTATCTCAAGAGGCCGTCGTCGACGAAGAAACAAGCAAACACGCGTTTTTTGACAAATCTGGACAGCAACTTTCAAACGATGATTTCTCCCTCGTTTCACGACGAAAATTCGATTTAAAAGATGTTTTGAAAACTAGAAAGAGAGGAGAACAGGGATCTTAAAGCAACCCCTACTCGTTTTGGGTTATTGGGCACGAAAAACGAGCACAAACAGAACTGGACAGACAAGAATAAACCGCGAAAACAGAGTGTATAACACTCTGTTTTTCGAGGGATTTCGTGTACTCTCAAGGGCAATTTGGCTCGTAAATCTTTGTCTAATGTGTAGATGGATGTTGTGTGGTTAATTAGGAACAAGAAAATCGAGTTTTGATGGAGGTTTGATGGAGGAACGAGTTGTTTTTCGAGGAGGACACACAAACAGTTCAGTTTGTGTGTCGGTTTTGTTTAGGGTTTTTGGGAGGCAATTAGGGTTTGTTTCTGAGGTTTAAAGCTTGTGAGTAATGGTAGGATGTATGGAGAACTTAGAGCTATGAATGTATGGTGAAGGGGTGGTATTTATAAGGAGTTAAAATAGGTTAAAAGGGAGGAAGGAGCAATCGGGCTTGCTCACGGATGGCTGCTGTCCAGCCGTTTTTGTGAGGGTTTGAGGGGGGTTTTCTTGGTGATTAAGCTAGGATAATATGGGTAGGATACTATGGTATGGGTTAGGGTTAATGGGTACGGGTCTTGGTAGTGTTTGGAGCGGGTTTGGGCTCGGGAATTGGCTCAAAAAAGGGGGGCTCGGTTTATGCGGGCTGCTTGTGAGGGGTTTGGGACGAGGATTTGGGCTGTGGTATGGGGGTTCGAACAAGGGTGGATGGGTATTGGTCTAGGTGGGTTAGCATACTCGAGATTCGTGCCAATTCGCAAAGAAAACGGGCTCAAAAACCGAGCTCAAATCAAGCTCAAAAACAAGTGTTCAAAACGAGTTCTTCGCTTTTTTTAAAATCGATTTTTCAAATCCAATAACCCATTAAAATAAATGACTTTTCAAATCAAATATACTCATAAAATGATTTTTCAAATCAAATATTTATTTTATTTTCAATAAAATAAACTTAAGAAAATAAATTCAAAATAAAATAAATTGAATTTACCTAAAAAACCATATTTTAAATATCATTTAAAATAACAAAATGAACTCACTAAAAAACATTAATTTAAATATCATTTAAAATAATAAAAATGAATTCACTTAAAAAAACATTAATTTAAATATCATTTAAATGAATAGAATACTTCATCGACGACGCCCTTTCTACCTCGTAAACGAGCTCCAAATAATGACAATGACAACTAAAGAATACATGTGTCCTATCATCATCGGGTGTTTGTCGGGTTCTCTATAAATTCCAATATCGACGGATACGGGTATCTCTGAGCCCCCACTTTGACCGAGGCTTGGACAAGGCGAAAGTCAAAGTATACCTCAGTCCCTCTCGACCGAGGATTCTTGGTCGTTTATAGTCCATTAGACTTGCGTATATAAGCTCGCTTGACCATAAGAAGAGACCATACCTGAAACTTCGTTGGGGATTGGCTCTTGCTTCTGTTGTGTCAAATTATCGTCGTTGGTCATCGACCCATAAATTGCATAAATGGTGGGTTGAGCCTTATCCTTAGGCGCCTACGTATCCGTTTCTGACGGAATCAAACCCGCGTCGTAGTTCGGCATTTCCGCCGACACATGCCCATAGTTTATCATTCTGGCCTTTGTCCAAAATTCATCATCTCCGACATTTGCCCAAAATTTATCATCTGCTGGCGCTTGTCCGAACGGGACGGGACTTTCCAAGGAGGTTGCCGCCGCTTTCATCATTTGCTTTCAGCTACGGAATTCTTCCATTTCACACCCTTGTATTGAATTGAATTCTTGGTGGATATCATCCTCTACATCTTGATAATGGTCTCTGAAGCCAACGGCTTCAGAGCCCCCAGTTTGCAATGGCTCTAAAGTCGAAGGCTTTAGAGCCCCCAGTTGAAGCATATCCTGCTACATTTGAAACATAGAAAATGTACTAGCAATAATCATCACATAAGCACATTTGGATCATCGATCTTGAAATTGGATTATTTGAAAGATTGGGTCATCGACCCGAAAACTGAATTTGAAAATTTTGAAAAAATTGGGTCATCGACCCGAAGTTTAAATTTGACATCACTTGGAATGTTGGGTCATCGACCCGAAATTTGACTTTGAAAGACTGGGTCATCGACCCGAAATTTGAACATGTTGAAAATTTTGAATAATTAGGCTATCGACCCAAATTTTGAATTTGAAATGAATCACTTGGATGTTGGGTCATCGACCCAAAATTTGATTTTGAACTTTGAGATTTGAACCTTGACTTGGATCATCTATCCACAATGCGCAAAAAGTTTTTGAAATTTTGAAATTTTGAAATTTTGAAATATTTGGCATTTTGAAATCGAACCTTGATGGGTGAGCATGAAATGCGACTCAGACATTCTATGTGACTCGTAAACAACGTGGGCGTAGCCCGCTACCGCAAAACAAAAAAAGAAAATAAAACCGTAAGTGTGCACGGGTTTTAATTCAAATATTGACTTGTCGAGGGTAGAAAATGTAAATCGGCCGTTCCGACGCTCCCTAAAACGCGATAGATGTGCGAAAACCCGATGCATCGTGCCAAAGATTGGTGTGGACTGGGGCAGGCCTAAGAGGCGCGCGACCCAAGGCCCACACGGCTAAAAAAACGGTACCCTAGGGGTGTCCTCCTAGGTGCTTCCTTCCCTTATACTTTCTATATATAAGGAAGAGCTGTATTGCCAAATTTATTCTGCTTTCTTCCAAACTGGTGCAAATAACATAAATCATTATGAATAATCTAGCGAGTGCTATGCGAGCATGGGAGACAGACTTCACTGGCGCAGAGAGACATGAATTAAAGACCGCTCAACTGGCGCAATTACTTCCCTTACGCGGATCCCCTTCAACTGCGTTGTTGGAACACCGCCTTAGCTATTGGGATCCTCTCGAACCACGTCTTTGCTTTTCCGAGGGGGAGATCCGCCCTCTACCCGAAGAGTTTTCTCGCCCGGGAGGATGGGATCCGAGGCCACACGGCTATACCTAAATTTCATTCAGGGTGGCGTGGAACATATCTAGACTGCCTTGGCCTTTCCAGGACGGAGTCTGAGGGGATAGTTATGGTGACAAAGTCAACCTTTTTGCTATTCATCGGAAATTTTGTATCTTGCGAAACAAGATTTTTATCGCCAACGATCGCCGCAGGGCCTTTGGATTGATCATGCTACACCTCTATGTCTTCGAAGGTAGGATGAACAAGACAACTTGTGTAGGACAAGCGAAGCTTTTGTCCATTGTGTCTCAGATGGAGACGGGACATAACCCTTCCTGGATTATTCTTGCTGAAACTCTCCGGGGTTTAGATGCTAAGAAAATGAACCCTGGTACTGATTGGTCGGGATGCTCCCGTCTACTGCAGGTAACAAAATCTATTCTCCTGATTTCGCATCCTTGATTAATTTTCCTTTTATCACAATTCTTGCCACGTTTTTGTTGCATTCTGCCACGATTTTGTCACGATGTTGTTGCATTCTGCCACAATTTTGCTGTATTCTGCCACGATTTTGCTGTATTCTGCCACGATTCCTGCCACAATTCCGTTTTTTTCCTTCTTTTTCTTTTCCTTTTTCGTTTTTTTTTTCTTTTTTTCTTTTTTTTTTTTTTTTTTTTTTTTTTTTTTCTTTTTTTTTTTTTTTTTTTTTTTTTTTTTTTTTTTTTCTTTTCTTTTCATGTTTTTTTTTTCTTTTTTTTTTTTCAGGTGTGGCTTTGCGAGAGATTTTGGCTCTTTGCCCCGCCGCGTGAGCCCAGCTCGTATCTCGCTCGTATGCTGACTATGCGTGCCAAGCGGTATGAAGACGAGCATCAAAATGACCTTGCATATTGGCGAAACAAAGCGACGGGAGGGGAATGTCGCCCTCTTTTTGGTTCATGCCTTGGCTTCGCCTCAAATCCTTTACTATCCTTAGGAAGATGACAAGACCGGACGTTTTGCGCCATCGGGGTTAGAGAGGTCTATTCACATTTACCCGACCGCGTCTGCGTCGGATGGGCCGCAGACAAACAATTCCCAAGTGTGAGGTACATTGCGGGACGAGCAAGAGAGCTGAATTCCTCTATATGTGATGATTGGCTCAAAAGGTGGCACCAAAGGCGTCTTTGGTACGTATCTACGCGCCCTCAGACTACCTGGGTATCCCCGTCTTATACTAAATGGCTTAAAGAGAAGACCGAATCAGGTAAAGACTTGTGTCGGAAGGATGAGCTTGTCGACATCAAATATTATGACAAAAGCAGAAGCAGTCGCGACTTCTTTGTTAACGATCTTTCGTCTGCATCTGGACCTGAAGCTACGACTGAGAAGACTCCTAAGACTGACTCACAGGCGACAGGTGTGTGGAAACGGTTGGTTTCAAAGGCACACTCGGGCTCAGCCTTAGAAGCGAGGCTTGGTCCTCGCTTGAGTGTAAAAGATAGGCTGGGCCCTCGGGAGGAAATGACGATTCCTCCTAAGAAGCGCGCTAGACAGAACGCAACTACCCCTCCCCCACCGGAGCCTCGGTCACGTGACCCAAAAGGCAAAGGGAAAGAGAAGATGTAGGAGCCTTCGACTCCAATCTATTATTTAATATTACTACTTATTATTTGTTGCTAGTTGTTTTCTTTTTTTTTTTTGAAGGATGTAATGGGCATCGCCCGATCTTTAATAAGACTTACTATCTATTAAAAATTCCAGTTTCTGCATAAAATTTCAATTTTATTCAAAGAAGGGTCGGTTGTACTCTTTTAAAGAGCTGCCTACGTATCTGTTATCAACAGAATCAAACCGAGCTCGTAGTTCCACAAAACAAATGCGCTACAATCATTGATTTATAACGCACAAAAAGCAGCGAAGCAAAAGTGCATGCCTAGACTCGCTCACGAGCACCGTAATTCAAAATTTTTATTTTACGACATTGAGAATGAGTTCTACGGATAGTATTTCTTGATTGATCCAAATTCGTCGGATTCGCAAAGTCATTTCCATCTAGATGTCGATCGATCATTGCGCCTCCCGATAATATCTTCTTTACAGGTAAGGGATCGGCCCGGTTCGGTTCTTGAATTTTCCCCTCGGGTCAATTGGTAGTAAAGCGCGAACGGACTTTAGGACTAAATCCCCATCTTTTATTCCTCGAGGTTTCACCTTCTTGTTAAACGCCCTTTGTATCCTTTTCTGATAGAGTTGAACATGGTGTAGTGCATTTAACCGTCGCTCGTCGAGCATGACCAAGGAATCGCACTGGCTTGTAGCGATCGCCTTCAGAACGACTTTCCAATAGGATCCTTAAAGAAGGTACCTCTAATTCGATAGGCTGAACTGCTTCCATCCCATATGTTAAATAGAACGGAGTTGCTCCGGTGGCTGTGCGAATAGACGTTCGTATCCCCACGGCGAACGGTATCTTTTCTGGCCACTCGCGATAATTGTCGGTCATCTTTCTGAGAATCACAGTGATTGTCTTGTTAGCAGCTTCCACTGCACCATTTGTTTGAGGGCGATACGGTGACAACTTGTGGTGTTTGATTTTATACTTTTCGAGTATTACGGCAGTTTCAGCCTGGAAGTGAGTGCCGTGATCGCTAATGAGCTCATGCGGCACCCCATATCTGCAAATGATTTCATTCTGAATGAACTTTGCTACCTGCTATGCTTGTAGAACTTTGTATGATTTCACCTCTACCCACTTCGTGAAGTAATCGATGGCGACTAGCATGAAGCAATGCCCACCTGTTCCAGATGGGTTGACCTTTCCAATAATGTCGATTCCCCATGTTGAGAAAGGCCATGGTTGTTAGGTTCATATACCTATTATTAGACTCCTCTAATAGTGAACAAATTAACTTGTTAATTATATGTTCTTTAGATCTAGTGCATGCATAACAAAATGAAACATTTATAAGAAAACAATGTCCCTTACATTGTAAATTTCGGTTTATGGGCACAAGTAAGGTCTCCTACCTTCACTTGTTCTTGAGCTATGATGAATATTAGGATGATCCTCCAAAGACCTCAAGTATAGAAGTCACTCCTCTTGATTGCACCCAAGATTATCCCTTATCCCCACTAAATAATATTTGCTAGATATTTGTTTAGTAGTTTACCTTAAAATTGATTACTAATACTCATATATTACACTAATAATATTAGTAATCTTTATGAACAAATTGAATCAAAACTCATATTTTGATAAAGAGAAAACTATGAACAAAATGGAGGTTTTGCATGTTGTGTTTTTTGAGAATATGAGAGAGGGAAAGATGAGCACAAAAGCTCTTGTGTGAACCAAGGTGGTCCGGCCCCCATGCTCTTAATAAGAGCATTTTGGTCTTCTCAAAAATGTCTTTCACAACATTCTAAAAGTTTAGGTAGTGGTGAAGGTGTGTCATAAAATGTTGGAGAATATATCCAACAAGAAAATGACAAAAACAAAAAACAACTCTATATGCTTCTTGTTGGACGGTTGGTATAGTTTATTTGGGTCCATTTTTGTCTTATAATATTTGTCCCACAAATGCTTATAAGTCTTATGATTAATTATCTTACATAATTAAATATTAATTTGATCATACAACAATTATGACACAAATTAATAAACATATATTCACTCAACTTATTGAGTAATATTTTATCATTATATAAACATATAATGGGTCCCATAATAACTAGTTAGTTAAATTCACAACCTCTTGTAAATGTAAATAACTAATTACCTCTACCTCGAAACTTTATAAAACCTTAACATAATTTAGTGAATTAACATATTAATCCACTAAATATGATCTTATTTAATCACATTATAATAAGATACATATTTCCTCTCATTAAAAATAAATTGTTCATTTTTAAGGAATTAATCAACTTGTATCAACATACAATTAATTAACTTTATAGATAAGGGCATCATCCTTTAGGTGTGACCTTAAGGGATCAACTGACCACCATCGTCCCACGACAGTAACGTCAAACTCTAGCAAGCCAATCGTTACCGATTAATGTTGATCAGTTGACTATATAATTGAATCATCCCTTACGTATTCTTTATATGAGATTTAATAATGATATTTAAATCATGTGATCGCACTATTGTTGAGGACACATTTCCCAACAATCTCCCACTTGTCCTCGACAAGTGTGCGTCACCAATTCTCTTGTCCTATTACAATCTCCCACTCAATGCAAGGTGTCTTGCAGGTCGTACTTACATTTGATCATATCTTGAGTGGTTTTCTCGATCCGGAGATTAAGCGTCGACCGGAATTATCTATCAAAGATACCTTCCGAGCGTGGCCACGCATTTCCAGTTAACTACTCCTCGAGTGGCCTTGAGATTTCAAACAACCCTGACAAGGGGTGGACAATTCCTATCGCCCTATTCCCTTCGTTCAGCCACAGTCCATCATAACCCAAAATATACCCAGTTTGACCTCATTTACGAAATCGTAGAGTATAAATCAAAGCTAGTCAGAAGTTGTGCTAACTTGGGCGAATAGTCTCTAGTCAAAAGAATTGACTCATAAGAATACTATAGTAGCTCTTGCCACGACCAGGCTTTATGAATTGCCAGAACTCTATAAGCGGTCACTGCCCGACAGATTGTCCCATACAGTCTGCCTATGTGATCGACTAGTCATCCCATATGACTCTATGACACTTGAACTTGCCATCAATCGCATCACACTCTAGTCACTTGGAGACGTCACCTCATATAAGTAACTAGGGGCGAATACCATGTCAATCCAGTTCACTTTAATGGGGTTCAATTTGTCTCTACAACCCATTCGGATACGACAAGGTAACGGGTGAGTTTAATGAAACTCAAACGATAAATGTGATTATTACATATGAATAGTCAATACTCTATTACTACTTCATATTCTATAATCTTTAGTGTATTATAAACACTAGTTTAAATGCAATACAAGCTTGGCTAGTGGATATACCCGATATCCATATATTCCAACTTTATTAATTGCTATTTCCTTCCATTCAATGTCATCTCTAATGACATGAATTTCTCTAAATATATGTCTAGACTTCATACTAGACCTGAGCTTTTCAACTTGAAAGAAGCTCCCCTTTGTTATCGCATAACATGTGATAAAGTCACTTGTAGAGGGATTCACCCTTAATCCCTACGTTGACCATTTAATCACTATTTACTTAGAATCCTTTTGTAGAATTTGCAATGCGCGAAATTTAAAACACCTTTCTTAGTTTCTTTCTCCTTTGTCAATAAGACATCCTAGGATTTCAACAAATCCGTTTTGGTTTGGAAACTAAAGTTTGTGTATCCCATCAACACCTAACTTAGTTTATCATCCAAACATGTGAACGACTCCTTCCCTAATTCTTCTCAAGAATCTCAAGGATGTTCTATAAGGCTCTCACAAACCATATCATGGGAATTATCTTGTTATTGACTTATTATGCCCTAGGCATATTTTTCATCACAGCACATGCGTCTGTTGGCATACATAATCGTTCTAATGGCGGAAACATTAGCAATCGATTTCATGTAATCAACAACTTAATGGGTTCAGTGAACGACTATGATTCCATCATAGTAATTCCACTTTCATCATCATGAATAAGCCATTCAACCTTGTTGATGTTACAACAGATACGAAAGATCTTATCCTCATAAGACTCTCAACTCTATGCCAATATACTCTCACATAGATTCGGTAATCTAACGTATATTGCACCCTTTCCTAGTCTCCCAATCACTCTTGCCAGAAGAGAGCATTGGTACATTATTCTCAATAATTAATATGTCATCAACATATAAGACATGGAAAAACAATTCTAGCTCCCACTTAACTTCATGTATATCATGATTCTTCAATCATGTGAATGAAACAATTCACTATAATCACATGAATGAAAAGTATAATCCTTTAATGCTAGCTTAAAACCAACTTGTGATCACTTAAGATAGCTACGCATAATATGTTAGGATTCTTAGATCTTAATCTAAGGTTTTGTGTTTGAAACACTTCCTTCTCTAAATTCCCATTTTAGAAAAGCGAATTTTTATTTGCCATTCTTCATTAAAATGAAATGCGGCAATTCCTAACACAATTTGTCTTGATCAACATCTTTATGTAAATCTTATGCATTTGTGTACTCTAAAGCTCTATTTCCCTTTAAAGAGACCCTCACTTTAAAGTAAATCTACTCATGAGCAACAATTTTCGGATTGTAATGCTTCGGCTCGTATGTAACAAGGTCATGATACTATCATTTTCACAAAGTAATATTTTTGAACAATAAGACATGTGCGATAAACTCCCACTGAACTATGCTCTCATACTATTTTCATAGATAATAGTTCAATACCAACTCCCACTCTATAATTCAATTACTTTCACAAAGTAACATTTCAACTATATGAGATGTTTGTGACGATTCAATCTACCCCCACTCTATCTCTCAGAAATATATCAATATTCATGAGAGATAGCTTTGTGAGTCACAAACATATATATATATAACGGAGTATTAGGATTTTATCTAGACTATGTATTAGCTTTCAATGGGCCATCCTAACATGGCAGCTAGATAATATACGAGTCTTATCCATGTCATCTGTTTAATAGACTCTCTATTCTATGTATCTCATGGTTGACCATCCAATTAGAATTACTTGTCCGTTTTGGATTGCAAATTCCCAAGATTTAGTTCATCAACTCAAACCGACTCATATTAGTTTGATCTTATGGGTAGTGACGCTAGGTCATAATCCATCTTTAATAAATCAAATTTATTACTTAGATCTTTGCCACTACGATTGGGTCGTAATGCTTAGAACTTTATTCAATTGGTTCTCTACGTCATTTTAGAAATTTCTCAAATCTCTCAAATGCTTCACCTTTTATTTGATTAAGTAAATATACCCTTATCTACTTGAATCATTGGTAAAAGTGACGAAGTAGTCATAAATTCCCCTTGCGGTGATGCTCATTAGAACACATACATCGGCATGTATTAGTCTCAACAAATCACTTGCTTGTGTCCCTTTACCACTAAAGGAAGTACAAATTATATTGCAAAGGAGACAAGATTCGCATATTCCATATGATTGAAAATCAAATGGTTCAATAATTCTAGTCGACACTAGCGTTTAATGCGTTTCTCATTTATGTAACCTAATTGAAAAATCAAATGTACATGTCATTTGGATTACCAGTTATGAGTCTTTTGGTGCGTATTATGTAGATATCTTTACATGAGTTGGAACTGTCTAAAACTTATGTATCATAAAGATAAGTGACATGGCTCACATCCACGTCTATTTTCAATAAAATACAATAATTGTCTTTGAGGACAAAATATAGATCCTTTCATGTCTCACATGGAAATAATGTTTTAGACTAAGTGGGAACATAAAAACAATTATGTAAATCATAACTCAAAGCTATTAGCAAAAACAAGTATATAAATTTCTCTTGAAGTGGCGGCTACCCGAGCTCCCTTTCATTATCACAAATTCATATCACTCTTGTTTAGCTTTTCCACATTTCCAAGTCCCACTTGGAGTAACAAGCCCAACTTTGATATTTTCTAAATACTTGGGGCAATTTCGCTTCCAATGGCCCATGACATTACAATAATGACATTCCTCATAGGATTTGGCACCCTTCTTGGTCTTGGTCTTGGTAGTCCCACTATCCATTTCCAATTTATAATCAGGTTTGGGTTTCTCGCCCATTTTTGCCTTCCCTTTATTAAAACCAAAACCCCTTTCATTTGCAAGGACACTCTTGCTAGAACTCCCACTCAATTTGATATTCCTCATTGTTTCTTCAAACAAGGATTCCTTAGGCTTTGTAAGATTTTCTTCACAAGAATTTCTTTTCAAGGTGGTGGGCAATAATATTGGAGTGGGTGGAGTGTAGGTGGTAAAGAAGCAAAAATTTCCATCCTGACCAATGCCAATGCGTAATTCTCTAATCGTTTCATTGTCATAATCGGAGCATTTTTCATCGTATGATTGGAGCCATGTTTCAACGGTGATTGGTGTAGGAGTATAATATGAATTCATTGCGAATAATTAACTACAAAATAGAAAATGAAGGAATTAATTATCATCTATCGTTTTAATAATACTCGTAAATTTAACTACAAGTATTGCATTTATATAGTGACCTCCACCCAACTACCTAAATGATTCCAAGATCCAAATTCATATCAACTCGGGCACGGTGAGCCGATTCATCCCTTATTAATATAACTCGGTGGATTAACTCTTTAATCGATTCTACTTTTAGAACTCTCGGTCGATAAAAATTACTCTAATTCTCATCTTTAGCCCGGAACACATGCGACTACGGTCAACAATACTTCCGTTGAGCTCAATCCAAATTTCGATGTAATAACTTTTTACTACCCCACTTCGCCAACGTAACAAGGTTTGTATTACGGTGAAGCCGGATTAACTCCCTTGTGAAATTGGTACTTCATGGGTTTCTACTTTTTGGTAAGGCTTTTTCTCAATTTTTTAATATGTGAGAGGTCTTGTCAATTTATTATCTATCACGTTTTAAGTGAACTAAAGCGGTGAACTACGATAATTATAATTGATACGGTCGAAGACTCGATATGATATGCATGTGTTGTTATGGCGATTTGGCAATGCATGCAACATATTAAAAGAAATGCAAAGCAATAAATAAATAAAATTCCTAGTATGGCCTTCCTAAAATAGGAAGTCAAATAATCTATTACATATTCGGAAACCAACTCCTTTGGTCCCTTGATTCTTCAAATGGCACGCCTCCCAAGACACCGTCTTTGTCGGATCACCCTTCCGAATGGCACCGTCTTTGAAGATGCTCCATAATTACAAATAATAATAAAAATACAAAGCTATTCCTATTATACATTTGTAAAATGGAAAAACTAATAAAAATAAAATAAAAGTGATTCGAGATCACATTAAATTACAACCGAATCAATATTCCCTTTCATTACGGGTAATATCGATTAAAACTAAGGCCATACTAAGATAAAATTACATAATTCAAAATTATATAAATAAAAGACATTCAACAATTGAAATATGCAGCAATATAATATGTACCTATCATGCCAAATGATGTGCCAAATCGCCCTATTTAACTTATGTCGTACATATAACCCGGTTTCATGGAAATGCGTGATAATAACCTTTTAAAATCACTAATTAACACTTAAATCACATCTAAGTTCAAGTTAATTATCCTAACACATTTTAGGACTCAAAAATCAGTCAACACTAAATTTTTGACAATAATTCAACTTGATTTAATTTTATGCTCATTTTTTTGACCTTAAAATCATTATTTATATGAAATAAAACCAAATTAAATCATAAAAGTTTCAAAATTTGAATTTTAAATTTTTGAACATTCTGGAATAAATCCATGATACTCATAATGTCAAAAAACATGGTTAAAATTTTCGAATTAATTTTGAGAAAATATAGTTGCATTTTATCGGTTTTATCTCATAAAATACATAAAGTATCCGAAAATTAAACCAATAATTTTTACAACTTTAGATCTGATTAGTGGGATATTTATGCAACTTAAAATAATTTTCTCAAGCCATGCAATATGTTTTAGCTAATTTTTGCTAAAATAGTCACTATTTATGCCATTTTTACTCAAAAATCCATAAATCATGCTAAAGAAGATATTTAAATCTAGAAATTTACATACTCTCTGTAAATCTTGCATGTGACATCATATTAAAATATCATGGCTTAATTCGAAATTTAACTAATTTTAACCATTTTACCTCTTTTAATCCATTTTTATCTCATAAAAATCATAAATCATGCAAAATTAATCAAATTAACTCGTCCTTTTACATACAACTTGTAAAATATGCATGTGAGGTCATATAAATTTTCCAAGGTCAGAAACGAAATTTAACTATTTTTAGCATTTTAATTCCCATTTTAGTCATAAAAATGTAATAAAATGACCAAAAATCCTTAAAATGAGCAATAAATTTCCATGAATCATAAAAATGACCTAAAAACACTTTAGGACCAGAATATATAACATGCATGGTGATTTCGTGGCTTATACTTATAAATCACAAATTTTTAGTTTTATATGTTAACCTTTTAACTCGGAAAAACAATAACCGATTATGCATGCAACATCCTTATGCTCTGATACCACTTGTTAGGTTCATATACCTATTATTAGACTCCTCTAATAGTGAACAAATTAACTTGTTAATTATATGTTCTTTAGATCTAGTGCATGCATAACAAAATGAAACATTTATAAGAAAACAATGTCCCTTACATTGTAAATTTCGGTTTATGGGCACAAGTAAGGTCTCCTACCTTCACTTGTTCTTGAGCTATGATGAATATTAGGATGATCCTCCAAAGACCTCAAGTATAGAAGTCACTCCTCTTGATTGCACCCAAGATTATCCCTTATCCCCACTAAATAATATTTGCTAGATATTTGTTTAGTAGTTTACCTTAAAATTGATTACTAATACTCATATATTACACTAATAATATTAGTAATCTTTATGAACAAATTGAATCAAAACTCATATTTTGATAAAGAGAAAACTATGAACAAAATGGAGGTTTTGCATGTTGTGTTTTTTGAGAATATGAGAGAGGGAAAGATGAGCACAAAAGCTCTTGTGTGAACCAAGGTGGTCCGGCCCCCATGCTCTTAATAAGAGCATTTTGGTCTTCTCAAAAATGTCTTTCACAACATTCTAAAAGTTTAGGTAGTGGTGAAGGTGTGTCATAAAATGTTGGAGAATATATCCAACAAGAAAATGACAAAAACAAAAAACAACTCTATATGCTTCTTGTTGGACGGTTGGTATAGTTTATTTGGGTCCATTTTTGTCTTATAATATTTGTCCCACAAATGCTTATAAGTCTTATGATTAATTATCTTACATAATTAAATATTAATTTGATCATACAACAATTATGACACAAATTAATAAACATATATTCACTCAACTTATTGAGTAATATTTTATCATTATATAAACATATAATGGGTCCCATAATAACTAGTTAGTTAAATTCACAACCTCTTGTAAATGTAAATAACTAATTACCTCTACCTCGAAACTTTATAAAACCTTAACATAATTTAGTGAATTAACATATTAATCCACTAAATATGATCTTATTTAATCACATTATAATAAGATACATATTTCCTCTCATTAAAAATAAATTGTTCATTTTTAAGGAATTAATCAACTTGTATCAACATACAATTAATTAACTTTATAGATAAGGGCATCATCCTTTAGGTGTGACCTTAAGGGATCAACTGACCACCATCGTCCCACGACAGTAACGTCAAACTCTAGCAAGCCAATCGTTACCGATTAATGTTGATCAGTTGACTATATAATTGAATCATCCCTTACGTATTCTTTATATGAGATTTAATAATGATATTTAAATCATGTGATCGCACTATTGTTGAGGACACATTTCCCAACAATGGTGATGTCAAAGTATATAACAGTGATGGCGGCACATGCTGTATGTTTGCGAAGATCTGGCAATTGTGGCAATGTTTGACATATTGGCGACAATCTGTCTCCATCATTGTCCAATAATACCCTAATCTCATGATTTTATGAACCAGCATATGGGCATTCATGTGTGGGCCACACTCTCCGTCATGGACTTCTTCCATGACTCTTTTCGCAGTTGGTGAGTCTATACATCGCAAAAGGATATTTTGCGCAGTCTTCTTGTACAATTGTCCGTCATTGGTTCTAACGAACTGAGCGGCTAGCATTCGAATAGCGCGCTTTCCGCGGTTATCCATGTCGGGTGGATACTCTCCTGATTCTTTAAATTTCAGAATAGCATGATACCAAGGTTCGGCCTCGGTTTCTTCTGTGTCTCCGATCACATTAACATAAGCAGGTGATGATCTTCGTTCGACACATATCGGCATAGTATCCATGTGATCGGTATGTTGATCGAGAAGCGGCTAGCTTTGATAGTGCATCAAAAACTGGTTTTCATCTGCGGGGAGGTGCACGTACTTGACCTCGGTGAACAACTTTTCTAGTTCTTCGATTTTTGCTTGGTACGGAGCCAAGCTATCACTTCGGGTTTTCCACGTCCCGGCCACTTGATTGATTACTAGTGACGAGTCCCCATGTACTACAAGCTTTTTGATGCCTAACTCGAGAGCACTGTGCAAACCGAGTAGGCATGCTTCATATTCAGCCGCGTTATTAGTGACGTTAAAGTCCAACTTGATCGAAATAGGAACATGTTCACCTTCCGGTGAAATGAGTAGAACTCCTATCCCGTATCCCCTATAGTTCGATGCTCCATCGAAATAGAGGTCCCACGTATCATTGTCTATGTGAACGATATCTTCGTCGGGAAACGACCACGTATCCAAAACCTCAGTTTCTTCTATCGGGTTATCCGCCGGGAAAGTCGCAACCGCCCTTCCCTTTATCACTTTTAGCGGTACATATTTCAGGTCAAACTCGGAAAGCATTAAAGTCCATCTTGACACCTGCCGTTCGAGGCTGGTTTTTCAAACAAGTATTTGATTGGGTCCATCTTCGAGTGGATGCGGACACTATAATCGAGCATGTAGTGCCGTAACTTCTTTGTCGCCCATACTAAAGCCAAACATGTCTTTTCGAGTTGAGTATACTTGATTTCATACTCCAAGAACTTTTTACTAATGTAGTAAATTGCTCTTTCCTCTTTATCGACTATCTCTGCAAACATTGCCCCCATTGCGTATCCGTAATCGTAAGATACAACAAAAGTGGTAACCCAGTAGTTGGTGGGCTAAGCACGGGAGAGGAAGACGAGTATTTCTTTGATTTTATCGAACACGACTTGACAAAGTGATCATCCCATACGACGTGTTCCCGACCTTCAATTTCTTGAAAATTGGCTCGCATATCATCGTTAGCCTTGCCACGAACCGACTTATATATTGGATTCTTCCCAGGAAACCTCGAATTTCTTTATCGGTTTTCGGGTGAGGCATTTCCATTATGGCCTTTATTTTCGATGGGTCCACCTCGATGCCACGGTGGCTGACGATGTGGCCCAACAATTTGCCGGATGTGACTCCGAATGCGCATTTTTGTGGATTCAACCTCATGTTATACTTGCGCAATCGTTCGAAGAATTTGCGTAACGTACCAAGGTGGCCATCACGCTCCTTTGACTTGACAATCATGTCGTCGACATAAACCTCGACCTCCTTGTGCATCAAATCATGTAGCAATGTTGTCGCGGTCCTCTGGTATGTGGCCCCTGCGTTTATCAACCCAAAAGGCATTCTTTGTGTAGCAATAGGTTCCCCATTGCGTTCGAACGCTTGATCTTATGCATATCTTCTTTCGCCATCTTGATCTGATTATAACCGGTGTATCCATCCATGAAGGACAGTAACGCGTGTTTTGCCGTGTTGTCAACCAGGATGTCGATGTGAGGTAATGGGAAATCGTCCTTCGGACTTGCCTTGTTTAAATCCCGGAAGTCCACACAAACCCGAACTTTACCATCTTTCTTAGGCATCGAACGACGTTAGCCACCCGGTCGAGTATTCGACACCTTGATGAACCCGACTTTGAGTTGCTTGTCGATTTCTTCCTTGACTTTCAAAGACCAATAAGTGTGCATTTTGCGTAGCTTCGCTTGATCGGCTTATACCCCGGCTTGATTGGGATCCTGTGCTCTGCAATTTCCCTATCAATGCCTGGCATGTCTTTGTAGGACCATGCGAAAACATCTTTGAACTCATGCAACAAATCAATGAACCCCTGTCTTTCGGTGGGACTTAAAGTAGTTCCTATTTTAAGCTCCTGTGGTTCTAAGGTTGTACCTACATTGATAGTTTCGGTATCTTCGATGATCGAAGTTTTCTGTTCGTACTCTTCCAACCCTTTTATCAACTGTAGAGGTGGTTCCATTTCTTCTTCTCCTTCTTCTTCGACCAACTGTTCATCCTCGACCTCAGTCTCAATGTCATTATTAAAACAATCATTTTCAAAGTTTGAATTGCAATGTAAGTAAGACAAGTCGTAAGCAAACTGGTTCATATTATTATTGATTTGAAATTGCGCGAAATGCGCTAACATTTGAGCCAACTGATCAGAGCTCAGTGGCGAGATAGGGGTATTCGGGACAGGCCCCGGAATACCACCATTAGGAAAAGGTGCATAGGAAGGGAAAGCTAGGGGAGGGGTATTTTCAACACCTGACTCCTTAGACTCAATCTTAGGACCTATCTCAGACTCAGACTCCGACTCCGACTCAGACTCAGAATCGGTAACATCATCTGGCTTGAACATCTCTCCTTCTCCCGTTGTCAACTTGAAAAGGAGTCCTTTGTTGTCAGTCCACTTGATTGTTTTCCGCCATCCCGTGTTGGTCCTAAGAGGATCCACATCGGTGATGAGGGTAGATGGGTCGAACCGCTCGCTTCTCAGGATCATGCTTACCAAATCTTCGTTTGGTACTGGTGATTTCTTCTCTTCACCGAAAAGAAGACCCATAGCTTTCTCGTCATTTATTGGATCCGGTTTGGTTTCTCGGCATCACGGTCGAATGTCTTCGGGATGTAGTAGCAATCTTGGAATACTTCGATTCCTGGGACCATAAGGTTCTTCTTTGGGTCAAAGATAGGTTCGGGAAGTCCATGCAAGGGAGTTCTTTGACTTTCACGAAGTGACCATTGAGAGTTAGGTGATACGGTCCCATTTTAATATCTCGATCTTCGATCGTTCTTCCCCTCTTTTCCCGTAGATCTTTCTCAGCGGGCTCATATCCAAGCCCGAAGGTTACTCCTTTGGCTACGGGTGGTTTCAACTCGAAAGCCTCCTCCTTTCTAGGATATAATGAGAAACCGAAGTACTTCCCAGTTTTGAGAATCACCTCATGAGACATGACTTCCCGTATATATATCCATATTTTTCGGAGTTCGGATTCGATCATGTTGACAATCTCGAAACCACATGCGTCATTGGTAGCTTCGACCCTTACTTCGGAAATAATGTCTCCTCCCGCTACGATGGTGGCGTGGCGTCAATGGTGACGGTTTTGCCATTGAGTGGGACCTTGATTTTTCGATGCAACGTTGATGTTACGGCCCTTGTAGCGTGGATCCAAGGTCTCCCCAACAATAAGTTGAAGGATGAGCAAATGTCAATCACTTGGCAACTCACTTTCTTTTCCACTTGCCCAGTCTGTACTACTAGGTCGACAAGTCCACTCACTCGACGCACAGTGCCATCGAATGCCCGGATCGTCATTCGTGTAGTGGGGATGAAGTCATTCTTCTCCAAGCCCAGGATGTGCGCCATTTTCAGAGGGAGTACGTTGACGGCCGATCCGTCGTCAACCAAGGTCATAGGGATATGCTTGTTGAGACACACGGTAGCAATATAGAGGGCCAGGTTATGTCGAGGCCCGAACGGTGGCAGATCTTCGTCGGAGAATGTCACGGCGTTGGTAATCCGAGGCCGATTCGGGCGATGTGAGTGACCATGTCCGCAGGAGTAGTACTTGACGACACGGTCATGTTCATCAAAGCTTGTAACAAAGCTTGACGATGCTCGAAAGAGCTCAGGATAAGCTGCCAGATAGATACGTCGGCCTTAGTCTTTTGGAGTTGCTTGATGAGGGAAGCCTCGGAGGTCGACCCTTCACCAAGAATTTCGACCACTGCCGGCTCCTTTTGAGGTGCCTTACTCGGGATATCCTTAGCTTTCTCCACACGATATGGGCGCCCGGATCTAGTCAAATGGTTTGACTCTAGGGCATCTTGCCTCACCTTTAAGATTTCTTCTTGGGTGTGAGGAATTGTCGCACCTTTGACGAGGTAAACATCATCCTCGTCATCGGCCCAAACGCCATTGATTTCATTGCCGCTTCGGAGTATGTAGGGAGTACAATCGACAACAAAATCCCCGAATGTAATCTCGTTTCTTGAGTTTGGTAGGAATTCGGAGCAATCTACGAATATTCTTCCGACGAAAACCCCTTTTAGACGACATGGGCGAATCAAGTGAGAGTAATCGACACTATCTTCGGTAGAGACAAAGTTAGTGTGGTCGCCAAACGGATTGGTGACGTTGTTGGGCTTTATGGCCGGGATTGGGAGCGTTCCGTTCTCAATCATATCTTGAATTTCGTGCTTTAGTCTAAAGCACCTTTCGATGATCGTGTCCCTTCCCTTGATGAAAGGCACGGTAGGCATTCGGTTTGTACCATTTGCCTTGTTGTTCACAGTGGATCCGGAGTTGGACCAATGGGCTTCAACTTTCCTTGGGCCATGAGCCTTTGGAGAGCATAGGCGTAAGTGCACCCGATATCGGTGAATACCCTCGGAGCTTGGCGCGGAGGCCTTTTTTTTGTCCATCTAGGAGATTGTGATTCAACAAAGTGGGCGGCTGCGGGTGCTTTTGCTTTAGATGACGAAGCCCCTTGGTATCCCTTTGGCTTCTCGGCCAAAGAATTCGGACATCGTCCTCTACCTTTATCCCGATCCTTATCAATTCCTTGAAAGAACCAAAATTCTGGTACTTCTGAGCATTACGGTAAACAGGTCGCAAATTCTTCACGAACTTATCTACCATTTCAACTTCATCAGGCTTCTTAGCTAGTTTCACGCTTTCAGCGCGCCATCTTGCGAGGAATTCAGTAAAGCCCTCTTTCTCCTTTTGCGTCATCACCCCCAAAGTTCTTATGTTGGTTTGAATCTCAACATTGTCAGCATAGTGCTTACAGAACTCCACCGTAATATCTTCGAAAGTGGGGAAGTTCTTGAGGTCAAGATTGTAGAACCAAGCCTTTGGGTGTTCACCCAGAGATTGGGCGAAAATTTCAGAGAGCATATCAACAGGTACTCCCTTTGATGCTAAGTACCCTTTGTAGGCCTTAACATGGTGAACCTGGATCTTGGTGCCCTTGAACTTTGGGATGTCAGTGAGTACCATGTTCGTGGGCAACTTATCCTGAACTGGGGCATAGGCCCTAGCATTCTCATAGTGGATGTTCTTCCCCTGGGAGAGCTTCAAACAGTCCTCGATGAACTTGAACCGTTTCTCCAAATCAGTCAGAGGTGGGGTAGATGAAGAGGAATCTTCAGCCAGCTTAGACTCGATCACATCCATTCGGGTCATCATGAGGTTCACGGCCTCCGTGAGCTTGTTGATAGCATCTTCCATTGCTTGACGTCGGGTTTTTGGCGGCCTTTCTACAAGAAAACCCCGTACTGAGTCAATATTTAAAGTAAGAGCCCCTGCACACTTAAGGACACGACCCTAACTTGACTTGAACAAAGACTCGACTTGAGATTGACTAACCAAAGGTTCGACTCACGGTTTGATTTAGACGTTGGTTCATTTTAGACTCGACAAAACGACATGACTCAAACTGTCATAACTCGATTCTAAACTGGACTTGGTGTGACTAAACCCGTGATTGGGGCTAACATAGCCCATGGGTTCGAGTGAAACGTCCATAAATGGCCTAGCTTAGGCGTTTTTGTGGACTATCCTAGACCAAATGGTCGACCAACATGACTCAAGGCCCAAGAGGTGAGCTTGGGTGACCCAACAAGGGTCGTGTTCTAGACTCTTAGAACGAAACACACCCGGCCTAACACGGCCATGACCTGGACACGACTTGACGCATTTCATGCTTGGTTGAGGTTCGAGAAACATTTTGGATTGATTTTGAAAAAACGAAGGATTGATTTGAAAATGAGATTTGAAATGGGCAGCATGCCGGCTATAAAAGCTCAATTTGGGCCGAAATTTCTAGTCCTATTTGGGCAGCATTCCGCGTTTTTAAAACCATGCTTTTTTGAAAGTAAGTTGTTCAAAAGTTCGGTTTTGAAAAGGACATGGGAATTTTCGAAAAAAAGACTCGGGAAAACAAATTGCACATTGTCATTCTCATGTTATAAGGATGTATGCTCCTAGACATCTCTAAGTCTCGGCAAGTCTTCTACGAGAAGGTCTATGCCCTCCATCCTTTTGCGGTCTTATACAGCAAGGTGTCTTAAGGTAAAGTACCTAGAAGATCGTCCCCACCATCAAGAACCACGCGAGGCGAAGTGGAAGCGAGCAATGTGCAGCTTCCCGGCATAGTGGGACGTCGCCCCCCACGCATCACGAAGAAACGCTGGGACGGCCCGGGCAAGTCCTTAAGGGTTTATGCATGAATCGTAGCACTATGAGTAATGTTTTACTTTCCAACACTTTCTTTTCAAGTTTCACCTCGGAGGAAAAGACCCTAGAAACAAAGTGTAACTAGTCCTCTTTTCCCAGTGAGTCGCCAAATCGTGGACAAGGCCCTCGGGAGGCTGCGTCCGCGGGATCCACACTAGGCATAATCGACTCGAGGTTCTTTCGAATCGAATTAAGACAAATTAGAGTCGCCACCAAGTTTTTTGGGAACTTGGAACCGTTCAAGTCAACTTTACACCTTTCATCGAAAAGCATAAAGCCCATCGACTACGAGTGATTAAAGATAAAGACTTGTACCCTATATCACTCGATTTGAATGACTGTCGTAATCCAATGGTATTTAGACGGATCCACAAACCATAGATCTTGAGTAAGGGGTGAGGGTACGTGTTGGGAAGCCCATAAGGACACCCAACCCCGCCCGTCAATAACGGCCTCTACTAAGTCAAGTGTCGGAGTTCAAACAAGGTCATAGCTACTACGATGTATGATATGCAAACGTTGTTTTAACCCTAACATGTGACAACAATTTCTATGTCGTTTTAAATGCAACTAAACTAACTTTGTCAAAGTTGTAATTTAGCATGTGGGTTGATTGATCTAACAACACATAAACAAAGCAAACAAGGCTTAGGGGGAATGGGGGAGCCGTTGGGATCTACCCTATTACAACCCAGGCATTTCATGCCGACACAACGACAAATTAAAGATACAACTCGATCTAAATACAAAGCTATACACAACACCGTACATGACACATTACACGGCCATTCGACCTAGAAAAACGTACACAAAGGGGTGGCCCACGGCTTACATGACTCATGGCCTTGGGTCACTCCTCGTAATGTGTGCTTTCACTTATTCTCATCGAATTAGACATTGGGCCACGCACCAAAGCATGCATTAGCATAAATCGGGCCATGTTGCTTTAAACAACATGCGATTTACTACGCTCTTACTTGCATTGGGGCACAACCATCTAACCAAACAAAACTAAGGTTTTTGAAAGAGGTTTTGACTCGATAAAGGGAAACTAACTTGAAAATTACAACTCGATGAACAAACGATAAATTACAAGTTATAAAGCGATAAAGAACAAGCGATTCATAAAACGGACGAAATTAGAAGGACCAAAAGACACGGCCAAATCACGGCCAAACCAAACACGGCTACCCTAGGTCCTAGGTCAGGTTCATTAGTTAGATCAAATGATTGCGAAACGGATTAGAAAACGAGTTAGAAAACGAGTTATAAACGACGTTGATCGATTGAAAAGAGGTCTTGCAATTGTGTATTCTACACGGCTCAAAAGGGGTCAAATTAGGTCAAGTTCGCTAATTAATTTAACTCATCGAGTGTTAATAAGAAGGTGCTAATCACGCACTCTTATACTAGCGAGAAATTAGGTGAAAAGAAAGATGTATTCAATTAGGTTATAGAATTGTTAATCGATTTTTAAAGCTATGTCGATGCCACCTAACATGTCTAATTAGGTTATTAAATTAATCTAATGTCGTCTAAATATGTCATATGTTAACAAACAGAGGTTAAACTAACATACAATGGATCCTAGGGTGTGTCGAATTGGCCGAAATAACAAAGGGGTCAAAAGCGAAGAGCGAAGTTAGAAATTCGTTTTATTTATGCCCTACCTTGAACACGAGGATATGTAAATGAGACGGGGGTGTACGACCGACTGAAGTAGCGGTTTATTTTCCCATCTCAAGTCAACGCGGGTGTTCCTGGTGGTACTTTAACTCATACTCGGACTAAACTAGTTTCATAGTTAATCTAAACAATCGATAAACAAAAAACGATAAACGAACAAAAACGAACTATAAAAGAACAAACATAAAACGAAATAAAAAGGGAGAAAGAGGAGGATTTGATGCACCCTCAACCTACATGTATCGTTGACACCGTCTTGGGTCGTAATCGATGGTAGATTGTATCTCAAGAGGCCGTCGTCGACGAAGAAACAAGCAAACACGCGTTTTTTGACAAATCTGGACAGCAACTTTCAAACGATGATTTCTCCCTCGTTTCACGACGAAAATTCGATTTAAAAGATGTTTTGAAAACTAGAAAGAGAGGAGAACAGGTATATTAAAGCAACCCCTGCTCGTTTTGGGTTATTGGGCACGAAAAACGAGCACAAACAGAAGTGGACAGACAAGAATAAACCGCATAACACTCTGTTTTTCGAGGGATTTCGTGTACTCTCAAGGGCAATTTGGCTCGTAAATCTTTGTCTAATGTGTAGATGGATGTTGTGTGGTTAATTAGGAACAAGAAAATCGAGTTTTGATGGAGGTTTGATGGAGGAACGAGTTGTTTTTCGAGGAGGACACACAAACAGTTCAGTTTGTGTGTCGGTTTTGTTTAGGGTTTTTGGGAGGCAATTAGGGTTTGTTTCTGAGGTTTAAAGCTTGTGAGTGATGGTAGGATGTATGGAGAACTTAGAGCTATGAATGTATGGTGAAGGGGTGGTATTTATAAGGAGTTAAAATAGGTTAAAAGGGAGGAAGGAGCAATCGGGCTTGCTCACGGATGGCTGCTGTCCAGCCGTTTTTGTGAGGGTTTGAGGGGGGTTTTCTTGGTGATTAAGCTAGGATAATATGGGTAGGATACTAGGGTATGGGTTAGGGTTAATGGGTACGGGTCTTGGTAGTGTTTGGAGCGGGTTTGGGCTCGGGAATTGGCTCGCAAAACAGGGGGGGCTCGGTTTATGTGGGCTGCTTGTGAGGGGTTTGGGACGAGGATTTGGGCTGTGGTATGGGGGGTTCGAACAAGGGTGGATGGGTATTGGTCTAGGTGGGTTAGCATACTCGAGATTCGTGCCAATTCGCAAAGAAAACGGGCTCAAAAACCGAGCTCAAATCAAGCTCAAAAACAAGTGTTCAAAACGAGTTCTTCGCTTTTTTTAAAATCGATTTTTCAAATCCAATAACCCATTAAAATAAATGACTTTTCAAATCAAATATACTCATAAAATGATTTTTCAAATCAAATATTTATTTTATTTTCAATAAAATAAACTTAAGAAAATAAATTCAAAATAAAATAAATTGAATTTACCTAAAAAACCATATTTTAAATATCATTTAAAATAACAAAATGAACTCACTAAAAAACATTAATTTAAATATCATTTAAAATAATAAAAATGAATTCACTTAAAAAAACATTAATTTAAATATCATTTAAATGAATAGAATACTTCATCGACGACGCCCTTTCTACCTCGTAAACGAGCTCCAAATAATGACAATGACAACTAAAGAATACATGTGTCCTATCATCATCGGGTGTTTGTCGGGTTCTCTATAAATTCCAATATCGACGGATACGGGTATCTACAACGTGGTTATGAGTTTTGTTGATAAGAAGTTTTCGGAACCGCTTAGGTTGATGTTGTTGTTTGAGGTTTGAGTATCTGGCGTTTCCCTTGTTGTCTAATTTCCTTTCCTCCTTGATCGTAAGCGTTACCGTTCATACCTCTCTTCCTCGCTTCAGCATGCTCCTCCTTAAAATTTGATGTTGGTAACCTATGAAACTCTATCTTTAACCTCCTTGTTGACCTTACTTCAATTCTTACCCTGTGAAATTCATCATAGCTCTTTTGACTACTTAAGTTTGAACTCTCTTAACGTACTTTGTTTTTATGCTATCTAAGTTACCTTCCTTTTTGTACAACTTGTAAACTTTCAAGCTACCAATTTTGATTCGTTGTTAAAAGTTGATGTTACTTCTACAAAATCTTACCTATTTTAAAAGGTTCGAAAATGAAAATTTGATATAGTTCCCTATCTGTTCCTTGAGTGTAAAATTATTTATCATGATTTTAATTGCTAAACCCGAGATTTCTTTAAATTTTATCCAATTTCTGTTAACTTTGATCTATTTATGATTCCTTTGTCAAGGTTTAATATTATATTTTCAGGAATTTAACTCATTTTTGAGTTTAAAAGTGAAACCTTTATTTCCATTTTGGCTTTTGCAAAAGAAAATTTGAGTGGATTACCTTTTCTTTTGATTTTAACGTTGATCGGATGTTAGAACTCGTTATTAGAGACGTTTAATAACTTGTTCTACGCTTGTCGACGAGTGATTTTTGTTTTAAATTTGTCTTTGACCTGGAAAGTTAGCGTTCTTGTGTGCACAACAAGAGCAATTTCGTTCCATGAATGAGAGCTTTACTTTTGAAAACTCTTCATAAATGTTTTGAAAGCATTTTGATTTTTGATTTATACAAATGATGATTTGCCTTTTGACCTTATCTTTGATTTGGAATGTGATGTTCTTGAATACGTAACGAGAACACTTCCGTTCCTTTGATGAGAATCTGGTTCTGTCGGAAAATTTTATTTGAAACTCTTGAAAGGATTTTAATTCTCACAAAGTGTAACTTTTTAATGTTTTGGTTGCCGATTTCAAAAGTCCAGTTTTATTTCTATGACTTTTCATTTTCTACTTTCAAGTTTCGAGGACGAAACTTTTTAAAAGGTGGGGTGATTGTAACACCCGTGAATTTCTCATTTTGACATTTATAATTTATTTAACCATTCTATTGTTTTATTAATATTTTAAAATTATTTAGTTTAATAAATTTTATTTTAAACATGATTTTTATAAAAGTAAGATTTTAAACTTACTTTATATAAAAATACGTATTTTAGTCGGATAATATTAATATTGATAATAATAATAATAATAATAATAATAATAATAATAATAATAATAATAATAATAATAATAGTTTTTCCGTCTTAAGCTAATATAGACTTAAGACATATTCCCGTGTAGCATAAGACCGTCACATCTCACTTTTGAATTTAAGTTAAGTCCGAATCAATCACAAGTCGACAACTCGTACCTACCTTTTTCACCTCATTCATATAATTCCTTTTTATTTATTTATTTATTTATTTATTTACTCACTCCCTCTCACTTAACACTCAACCCGTCCCTACCCCCTACCCTTTCTTCTTTCTCGTTTAACCTGCAACAACAACAAACAATCAGTAAGCCTAAATCACCATTTTTATTTCAACCTTAAAACCGAGATCCCTCCTCCATTTCTCAACCAAATTTCATAATTCTTGCACCATTCTCTTTCTCGTTCCTTCCTCATTCTTTTAAGGTACGAAAGCTTCTATTTTGTTGGTGTGGACAAGGCCCTCGGGAACTGCGTCCGCGGGATCCACACTAGGCATAATCGACTCGAGGTTCTTTCGAATCGAATTAAGACAAATTAGAATCGCCACCAAGTTTTTTGGGAACTTGGAACCGTTCAAGTCAACTTTACACCTTTCATCGAAAAGCATAAAGCCAATCGACTACGAGTGATTAAAGATAAAGACTTGTACCCTATATCACTCAATTTGAATGACTCTCGTAATCCAATGGTATTTAGACGGATCCACAAACCATAGACCTTGAGTAAGGGGTGAGGGTACGTGTTGGGAAGCCCATAAGGACACCCAACCCCGCCCGTCGATAACGGCCTCTACTAAGTCAAGTGTCGGATTTCAAACAAGGTCATAGCTACTACGATGTATGATATGCAAACGTTGTTTTAACCCTATCATGTGACAACAATTTCTATGTCGTTTTAGATGCAACTAAACTAACTTTGTCAAAGTTGTAATTTAGCATGTGGGTTGATTGATCTAACAACATACAAAACAAAGCAACCAAGGCTTAAGGAGGAATGGGGGAGCCGTTGGGATCTACCTATTACAAACCAGGCATTTCATACCGACACAACAACAAATTAAAGATACAACTCGATCTAAATACAAAGCTATACACACGACGCAATACATGGCCGTTTGGCCTAGAAAACCGTGCACAAGAGGGGGGTGACTCACGGCCTACATAACACACGGCCTTGGGTCACTCCTCGTGTTGCGTGCTTTCACTTAATCTCATCGAATTAGACATAGGGCTACGCACCAAAGCATGCATTAGCATAAACCGGGCCATGTTCCTTTAGACAACATGCGGTTTACTACGCTCCTACAAGCATTGGGGAACAACCGTCTAACCAAACAAGACCAAGGTTTTTTGAAGAGGTTTTGACTCAAAAGAAGTAAAACAAACTCGAAAATTACAACTCGATAAACAAACGATAAATTACAAGCTAACAAACGACAAATAACAAAAGGTATAAAACAAACGAGACAAGGAAAGACGTGGCCAACCCCACGGCCTAAAGCCACGGCCCCCAGACACGGCTACCCTAATTCCTAGGTCGGGTTCATTAATTAGAAGGATTTGCAAAGCGATACGAGAGATACATTAGAAAACGACGATAAAAAAAAAGGTCTGAAAGCTTCGCTTAAAGTCGAATATTCTACACGGTCCAAAGGGGGGTTGAATTAGGTCAAGTTTGCAAATTAAGTTAACTCATCGAGTGTTAATAAGAAGGTGCTAATCACGCACTCTTATACTAGCGAGAAATTAGGTGAAAAAGAAAGATGCGTTCAATTATTTACAGAATTGTTAGTTGATTTTTAAAGCTATGTCGATGTACCCTAATATGTCTAATTAGGTTATTAAATTAATTTAATGTCATCTAAATACGTCATAGGTTAACAATCAGAGGTTAAACTAACATACAACGGGCCCTAGGGTATGTCGAATTGGCTGAAATAACAAAGGGGTCAAAAGCGAAGAAAGTTAGACAATCGTTTTATTTATGCCCTACCTTGAACACGAGGATATGTAAATGAGACGGGGGTGTACGACCGACTGAAGTAGCGGTTTATTTTCCCATCTCAAGTCAACGCGGGTGTTCATGGTGGTACTTTAACTCATACTCGGACTAACTAGTTTCATAGTTAATTTAAAACAATCGATAAACAAACGAAAAAACAAACAAAAACAAGACAATAAAAAAAAGCATAAGACAAACGAAATAAGAGGGAAAAGAAGAGGATTTGATGCACCCTCAACCTACATGTATCGTTGACACCGTCTTGGGTCGTAATCGATGGTAGATTTTATCTCGAGAGGCCGTCGTCGACGAAGAATAAAGCAAACACGCGTTTTGGAAACTTTCTGGACAGCGATTTTCAAACGATGATATCTCCTTCGTTTCACGACGAAAATTCGATTTGAAAGATGTTTTGAAAACTAGAAAGAGAGGAGAACAGGAATCTTAAAGCAACCCCTGCTCGTTTTGGGTTATTGGGCACGAAAAACGAGCACAAACAGAACTGGACAGACGAGAATAAACCGCGAAAACAGAGTGTTATTTCACTCTGTTTTTCGAGGGATTTCGTGTACTCTCAAGGGCAATTTGGCTCGTAAATCTTTGTCTAATGTGTAGATGGATGTTATGTGGTTAATTAGGAACAAGAAACTCGAGTTTTGATGAAGGTTTGATGGAGGAACGAGTTGCTTTTCGAGGAGGACACACAAACAGTTCAGTTTGTGTGTCGGTTTTGTTTAGGGTTTTTGGGAGGCAATTAGGGTTTGTTTCTGAGGTTTAAAGCTTGTGGGTGATGGTAGGATGTATGGAGAACTTAGAGGAATGAATGTATGGTGAAGGGGTGGTATTTATAAGGAGTTAAAGTAGGGTAAAAGAGAGGAGGAGGCAGTCGGGCCTGTTGAGCATAGCTGCTGTCCAGCAGCTTTTGGGGGGTTTTCTACGGTTCGTTTGGGGGGTTTTCTTGGTGATTAAGGTAAGGCAATATGGGTAGGATACTAGGGTATGGGTTAGGGTTAATGGGCACGGGTTTTGGTGGTATTTGGAGCGGGTTTTGGACTCGGGTTTGAGCTGCGAAACAGGGGAGGGGCTGCTTGTATGCGGGCTGTTTGGGGCCTGTTTTGGACGAGAATTTGGGCCGTGGATAGGGGGTTCGAACTGGGGTGGATGGGTAGAGGCTTAGGTTGGTTAGTGTACTCGAGATTCGTGCCAATTCGTAAAGAAAACGGGCTCAAAAACCGAGCTAAAATCGAGCTCAAAAACACATGTTCGAAACGAGTTCTTTTCGATTTTCAAATCGATTTTTCAAATCAATTAACACATTAAAATAAATGATTTTTCAAACCAAATATACTCATAAAATGATTTTTCAAATCAAATATTTATTTTATTTTCAACAAAATAAACTTGGGAAAATAAATTCAAAATAAAATAAAATAAGTTGAATTCACCTATAAAAAGCCATAATTTAAATATCATTTAAATTAATAAAATGAACTCACTTAAAAAAAACATTAATTTAAATATCATTTAAATTAATAAAATACTTCATCGACGACGCCCATTCTACATCGTAAAACGAGCTCCAAATAATGACAATGACAACTAAAGAATACATGTGTCCTATCATCATCGGGAGTTTGTCGGGTTCTCTATAAATTCCAATATCGACGGATACGGGTATCTCTGAGCCCCACTTTGACCGAGGCTTGGACAAGGCGAAAGTCAAAGTATACCCCAGGTCCCTTTCGACCGAGGATTCTGGGTCGTTTATAGTCCATTAGACTTGCGTATATAAGCTCGCCAGCCATAAGAAGAGATCATACCTGAAACTTCGCTGGGGATTGACTCTTGCTTTTGTTGTGTGAAGTTGTCATTGTTGGTCGTCGACCCATAAATTTCATATATGGTGGATTGAGCCTTATCCTTAGGCGCCTACGTATCCGTTTCTGACGGAATCAAACCCGCGTCGTAGTTCGGCAACTGCTGACACATGCCCAAAGTTTATCATCTGCTGGCGTTTGTCCAAAATTCATCATCTGCTGACCTTGCCCAAAGCTTATCATCTGCTGGCAGGTGCCCAAATGGGACGGGACTTTCCAAGGAGGTTGTCGCCGCTTTCATCATTTGCTTTCAGCTACGGAATTCTTCCATTTCATACTCTTGTATTGAATTGAATTCTTGGTGGATATCATCCTTTACATCTTGATAATGGTCTCTGAAGCCAACGGCTTCAGAGCCCCCAAATTGCAATGGCTCTAAAGTCGAAGACTTTAGAGCCCCCAGTTGAAGCATATCCTGCTACATTTGAAACACAAAAACGTACTAGCAATAATCATCACATAAGCACATTTGGTTCATCGATCTGAAAATTGGATTATTTGAAATACTGGGTCATCGACCCGAAAATTGAATTTGAAAATTTTGAATGATTGGGTCATCGACCCGAAAATTGAATTTGAAAATTTTTGAATAATTGGGCCATCGACCCGAAGTTTGAATTTGACATCACTTGGAATGTTGGGCCATCGACCCGAAATTTGAATTTGAAACGAATCATTTGGGTGTTGGGTCGTCGACCCAAAATTTGATTTTGAACTCTGAGGTTTGAACCTTGACTTGGATCATCTATCCATAATGCACAAAAAGTTTTTGAAATTTTGAAATTTTTGAAATCGAACCTTAATGAGTGAGCATGAAACACGACTCAGACACTCTGTATGACCTGTAAACCACGTGGGCGTAGCCCGCTACCGTAACACAAAAAAAAAAAAAAAGAAAATAAAACCCTAAGTGTGCACGGGTTTTAATTCAATTATTAACTTGTTGGGGGTAGAAATGTAAATTGGCCGTTCCGGCGCCCAAAAGATGGCAAATGGGAATCACAAGGTCGTCGGACTTGAGACAGAGATATCATATGGCATGGGCGTGCTCCCAAGGGCACATGGGAATCAAGATTACTTGGCATTGACAGGGTGGATTAAACTCACGGAGCAACAACGTTGGCTTCGCCCGGACATTAAACACAGACTGATTTTATGAGAACACTTAGACATCACACATCACTCTTGTTGGGAACATTCTGTCACTCTTCTCCTCGCCTCCTTTCTTTTCAGCGAGTTTTCATCATTTCTTGCCACCGCCTTCTTTCTTTTCAGCGGGCTTTTACTATTTTTTCTTCCACGCCTTCTTTCTTTTCAGCGGGTTTTTCATATTTTCTGTTCCCAACACAAACCCACATCTATGTGACTCAGCATCTTTGCCTAAACCGTTAGATAAAGCTCATTCTGAGACTTGATACTATTCATCCGAACCTATATCCTTATCCTAGCCTACATCGAGTTCTAAGACCGACTCAAACAAAGGTGGCTTCATTTGGACTTGGTAAAGACCCGTAAGAAACCGACAAGATGACAACTTGGTTGATGAGTGAATTGAATCCCTTATTCTGAAGGACTGCCTACGTATTCGCGTGGAGCGAAATCAAATCCGACGTAGTTCGATCAAGGTGCATAAACTTGGCATATTGATTGTGTGTACACACTCGAAGGTTTCACCTAAGGTATCATGTCATATCCCATTCTAGCCTGTAAAGTACCGTTAAATCCCGTGTTTGGGGTTAGGTGTAAAAGGCTTGGATCTTTTTGGATGTGGAGCTTGGTAATAACAAGTTGGAAGGGTTAACCATCATTCTGTAGGTTTGTTTTGTGGTGCTAAGGCCAAGGGCTATGGCTGCTGATGTGGTTGGAATGGGTGTCTCGGGTTTGATGAACCACGAGTGCAAATGGGTTGGAAAATGATGTGGGTTCAAATCTCCATATCTGGACCCTAAAGGCTAGGTATTACAACACAAGCGGAATGATTCTCAAAATTCCCGACTATCCCTTGTAACTGTCTCAGGAAGGACTTAGAGGGTAAAGATGTTACTACTTAAGCTTTTGGGCTTCGCCCATTGAACTTCAACTATGGGTACTTGACTTGACTTCTGGCCTCTGTAACTTCGACATTCACCCAAAAGCGTTCTGCAATGACTTCAACATCTTTTTTTCTTTTTCTTTCATCTTTTTTTCATTTTTCATTTTTTCCATTTTTCCAATTTTTCTCTTTTTTCATTCTTTTTCATCTTTCTTTTTCTCTCTCTGAAAATGATCTTCTATTCATTCTCTTAGTCATAAATGGATACACCTTGAAAACTGGGCTTCGCCAACTAATTTGGGTAAGAACTAACAATTCCTTGTTAGAACGGGTTGATATCTTCTCTCTTCGAGATGTGATGATTCTGTTGGGGAAAAGGCTTGCCTTCCGTCATCGATAGGGGAAACAAGGAGCTAGTTCGGGTTCATCATAGAATCATCTAAAGGCTTGTGTTAAGCATTGGTTTTGATGGAGGTTTTTCTATCCCCAGACATGGAATAGGTAAAGGAATCAAACACAGGATCCTAGTGTACCTTACATTTTGAAACGGGACATATTTCTACCCCAGGGATGCCTTTGAGTGTGTTATGCATTTTATCATGCTTTCGGAATGGTGAGGATTGAAAAAAAAAAAAAAAAAAAAAGACATATTGGGAAACGAAACTGCAACCTTTTATTGGAATGGCAAAAGCTTAACAGACTCGAAAGAACGATTCCTAGGACACACCCTAGGTAATCGCGGAACAAACGACTCAACTTCAGGAAAAGAAAGTCCTAGACTCGACTCGACTAAGAAAAGAAAACAGATCCCGACTCATAATTTTTCAAATCTGGTCTTGAGCTTTCTCTTGTTCAGCTGTCAGCTTAGATGCTCGACTCTGATCCTTGATCCCTTTGACGGTCTGCCTCCATCCCGAGGTAGTCCTCTGAGGATCTACGCCAGTGATGTAGGTTGGTGAACCGAATTGTCTTTTATTAACTTCGTTAACGAGAGGAGTACATTCTAGAGCAAGACTCTCGACTTGAATTTCATTCTTCGGGTTTGGCAAGAATTCAAAGCAATCCACAAATATTTTCCCGATAAACACCCCTTTCAAGTGACATGGGCGGATAAGATGGGAATAATCGACATTGTCTTCGACAGAAACAAAGTTGGCGTGATCGCCAAATGGATTGGTGATGTTATTGGGTTTAACAGTTGGGATTGGGAGTGTTCCACTCTCAATCATGTCCTAGATTTCGTGCTTCAGTCGATAGCACCTTTCGGTATCATGGCCTTTCCCTTGATGAAAGGCACAGTAGGCATTTGGTTTATACCATTTACCTTGTTGATCAGCGGGAGGGTCCGGAGTTGGACCAATAGGCTTCAGCTTTCCTTGGGCTATGAGCCTTTGGAGAGCATATGTATAAGTGCATCCGATATCGGTGAATGCCCTAGGTGTTTGGCGCTGCGACTTCTTCGATTGCCCTTCTAAGAGATTGATGGCTTCATCCAAATGGGTCGTTGCTGGGGCTTTGGTCCTAGACGATGAGGCCCCTTGGTATCCTTTTGGCTTCTCAACTTCTGCCATTCGGACGTCATCTTCTACCTTTATCCCAATTTTTATCAATTATTTGAAAGAACCGAAATTCTGGTATTTCAGAGCATTGCGGTAAATAGGTCGTAGATTCTTTACGAACTTGTCTACCATTTCAACTTCATCAGGCTTCTTGGCCAGTTTCACGCTTTCAGCGCGCCATCTTGCAAGGAATTCAGTAAAGCCTTCTTTTTCTTTCTGTGTCATCACCTCCAATGTTCTTATGTTGGTTTGAATCTCGACATTATCAGCATAGTGCTTACAGAACTCCACCGTAATATCTTCGAAAGTGGGGTGGTTCTTAAGGTCCAGATTGTAGAACCACGCCTTCGGGTGTTCATCCAGAGATTGAGCGAAAATTTCAGAGAGCATGTCAGCAGGTACTCCCTTCAGTGCTAAGTACCCTTTATAGGCCTTAACATGGTGGACTGGATCTTCTGTGCCCTTAAACTTTGGGATGTTAGTGAGTACCATGTTCGTGGGCAACTTATCCTGCACCGGGGCATAGGCCCTAGCATTCTCATAGTGAATGTTCTTCCCCTGGGAGAGTTTCAAACGGTCTTCGATGAACTTGAACCGTTTCTCCAAATCAGTCAGAGGTGGAGGGGTAGATGAAGCGGAGTCTTCACCTAGCTTGGACTCGATCGCATCCATTCGGGTCATCATGAGGTTCACGGCCTCAGTAAGCTTGTTAACAGCATCTTCCATTGCTTGACGTCGGGTTTTTGGCGGCCTTTCTACAAGAAAACCCCGCACTGAGTCAATATTTAAAGTAAGAGCCCCTGCACACTTAAGGACACGACCCCAACTTGACTCAAACAAAGACTCGACTTGAGATTGACTAAACAAGGGTTCGACTCACGGTTTGATTTAGGCATCGGTTCATTTTAGACTCGACAAAACGACATGACTCAAACTGTCATAACTCGATTCTAAATTGGACTTGGTGTGACTAAACCCGTGATTGGGCTAACATAGCCCATGGGTTCGAGTGAAACGTCCTAAAGGGCCTAGCTCGGACGTTTTTTGTGGACTATCCTAGACCAAAAGGTCGACCAACATGACTCAAAGCCCAAGAGGTGAGCTTGGGTGACCCAACAAGGTCGTGTTCTAGACTCTTGGAATGAAAAAAAACGTCTAGCCTAACACGGCCAGGACCCGGACACGACTCGACGCATTTCATGCTTGGTTGAGGTTCGAGAAACATTTTGGATCGGATTTGAAAAAAACAAAAGGTTGATTCGAAAATGAGATTTGAAATGGGCAGCATGCCGGCTATAAAAGCTCATTTTGGGCCGAAAATTCTAGTCCTATTTGGGCAGCATTCCGCGTTTTTAAAACCATGCTATTTTGAAAGTAAGTTGTTCAAAAGTTCGGTTTTGAAAAGGACATGGGAAATTTCGAAAAGACTCGGGAATACAATTTGCACATTGTCATTCTCATGTTACAAGGATGTATGCTCCTAGACATCTCTAAGTCTCGGCAAGTCTTCTACAAGAAGGTTTATGCCCTCCATCCTTTTGCGGTCTTATAGAGCAAGGTGTCTTAAGGTAGAGTACCTAGAAGATCGTCCCCACCATCAAGAACCACGCGAGGTGAAGTGGAAGCGAGCAATGTGCAGCTTCCTGGCATAGTGGGACGTCGCCCCCCACGCATCACGAAGAAACGCTGGGACGGCCCGGGCAAGTCCTTAAGGGTTTATGCATGAATCGTAGCACTATGAGTAATGTTTTACTTTCCAACACTTTCTTTTCAAGTTTCACCTCGGAGGAAAAGACCCTAGAAACAAAGTGTAACTAGTCCTCTTTTCCCCAGCGGAGTCGCCAAACTGTGGACAAGGCCCTCGGGAACTGCGTCCGCGGGATCCACACTAGGCATAATCAACTCGAGGTTCTTTCGAATCGAATTAAGACAAATTAGAGTCGCCACCAAGTTTTTTGGGAACTTGGAACCGTTCAAGTCAACTTTACACCTTTCATCGAAAAGCATAAAGCCAATCGACTACGAGTGATTAAAGATAAAGACTTGTACCCTATATCACTCGATTTGAATGACTCTCGTAATCCAATGGTATTTAGACGGATCCACAAACCATAGACCTTGAGTAAGGGGTGAGGGTACGTGTTGGGAAGCCCATAAGGACACCCAACCCCGCCCGTCGATAACGGCCTCTACTAAGTCAAGTGTCGGATTTCAAACAAGGTCATAGCTACTACGATGTATGATATGCAAACGTTGTTTTAACCCTATCATGTGACAACAATTTCTATGTCGTTTTAGATGCAACTAAACTAACTTTGTCAAAGTTGTAATTTAGCATGTGGGTTGATTGATCTAACAACATACAAAACAAAGCAACCAAGGCTTAAGGGGGAATGGGGGAGCCGTTGGGATCTACCTATTACAAACCAGGCATTTCATACCGACACAACAACAAATTAAAGATACAACTCGATCTAAATACAAAGCTATACACACGACGCAATACATGGCCGTTTGGCCTAGAAAACCGTGCACAAGAGGGGGGTGACTCACGGCCTACATGACACACGGCCTTGGGTCACTCCTCGTGTTGCGTGCTTTCACTTAATCTCATCGAATTAGACATAGGGCTACGCACCAAAGCATGCATTAGCATAAACCGGGCCATGTTGCTTTAGACAACATGCGGTTTACTACGCTCCTACAAGCATTGGGGAACAACCGTCTAACCAAACAAGACCAAGGTTTTTTGAAGAGGTTTTGACTCAAAAGAAGTAAAACAAACTCGAAAATTACAACTCGATAAACAAACGATAAATTACAAGCTAACAAACGACAAAGAACAAAAGGTATAAAACAAACGAGACAAGGAAAGACGTGGCCAACCCCACGGCCTAAAGCCACGGCCCCCAGACACGGCTACCCTAATTCCTAGGTCGGGTTCATTAATTAGAAGGATTTGCAAAGCGATACGAGAGATACATTAGAAAACGACGATAAAAAAAAAAGGTCTGAAAGCTTCGCTTAAAGTCGAATATTCTACACGGTCCAAAGGGGGGTTGAATTAGGTCAAGTTTGCAAATTAAGTTAACTCATCGAGTGTTAATAAGAAGGTGCTAATCACGCACTCTTATACTAGCGAGAAATTAGGTGAAAAAGAAAGATGCGTTCAATTATTTACTTATTTAATTGTTAGTTGATTTTTAAAGCTATGTCGATGTACCCTAATATGTCTAATTAGGTTATTAAATTAATTTAATGTCATCTAAATACGTCATAGGTTAACAATCAGAGGTTAAACTAACATACAACGGGCCCTAGGGTATGTCGAATTGGCCGAAATAACAAAGGGGTCAAAAGCGAAGAAAGTTAGACAATCGTTTTATTTATGCCCTACCTTGAACACGAGGATATGTAAATGAGACGGGGGTGTACGACCGACTGAAGTAGCGGTTTATTTTCCCATCTCAAGTTAACGCGGGTGTTCATGGTGGTACTTTCACTCATACTCGGACTAACTAGTTTCATAGTTAATTTAAAACAATCGATAAACAAACGAAAAAACAAACAAAAACAAGACAATAAAAAAAAGCATAAGACAAACGAAATAAGAGGGAAAAGAAGAGGATTTTATGTACCCTCAACCTACATGTATCGTTGACACCGTCTTGGGTCGTAATCGATGGTAGATTTTATCTCGAGAGGCCGTCGTCGACGAAGAATAAAGCAAACACGCGTTTTGGAAACTTTCTGGACAGCGATTTTCAAACGATGATATCTCCTTCGTTTCACGAGGAAAATTCGATTTGAAAGATGTTTTGAAAACTAGAAAGAGAGGAGAACAGGAATCTTAAAGCAACCCCTGCTCGTTTTGGGTTATTGGGCACGAAAAACGAGCACAAACAGAACTGGACAGACGAGAATAAACCGCGAAAACAGAGTGTTATTTCACTCTGTTTTTCGAGGGATTTCGTGTACTCTCAAGGGCAATTTGGCTCGTAAATCTTTGTCTAATGTGTAGATGGATGTTATGTGGTTAATTAGGAACAAGAAACTCGAGTTTTGATGAAGGTTTGATGGAGGAACGAGTTGCTTTTCGAGGAGGACACACAAACAGTTCAGTTTGTGTGTCGGTTTTGTTTAGGGTTTTTGGGAGGCAGTTAGGGTTTGTTTCTGAGGTTTAAAGCTTGTGGGTGATGGTAGGATGTATGTAGAACTTAGAGGAATGAATGTATGGTGAAGGGGTGGTATTTATAAGGAGTTAAAGTAGGGTAAAAGAGAGGAGGAGGCAGTCGGGCCTGTTGAGCATAGCTGCTGTCCAGCAGCTTTTGGGGGGTTTTCTAGGGTTCGTTTGGGGGGTTTTCTTGGTGATTAAGGTAAGGCAATATGGGTAGGATACTAGGGTATGGGTTAGGGTTAATGGGCACGGGTTTTGGTGGTATTTGGAGCGGGTTTTGGACTCGGGTTTGAGCTGCGAAACAGGGGAGGGGCTGCTTGTATGCGGGCTGTTTGGGGCCTGTTTTGGACGAGAATTTGGGCCGTGGATAGGGGGTTCGAACTAGAGTGGATGGGTAGAGGCTTAGATTGGTTAGTGTACTCGAGATTCGTGCCAATTCGTAAAGAAAACGGGCTCAAAAACCGAGCTAAAATCGAGCTCAAAAACACATGTTCGAAACGAGTTCTTTTCGATTTTCAAATCGATTTTTCAAATCAATTAACACATTAAAATAAATGATTTTTCAAACCAAATATACTCATAAAATGATTTTTCAAATCAAATATTTATTTTATTTTCAACAAAATAAACTTGGGAAAATAAATTCAAAATAAAATAAAATAAGTTGAATTCACCTATAAAAAGCCATAATTTAAATATCATTTAAATTAATAAAATGAACTCACTTAAAAAAAACATTAATTTAAATATCATTTAAATTAATAAAATACTTCATCGACGACGCCCATTCTACATCGTAAAACGAGCTCCAAATAATGACAATGACAACTAAAGAATACATGTGTCCTATCATCATCGGGAGTTTGTCGGGTTCTCTATAAATTCCAATATCGACGGATACGGGTATCTACAGTTGGGGTTTCGAAAATACCGTCTTAAGTGACAACTCGATTTCTTGTCTTAATCGACTCGTTTTTCCTCCTTTTAGCTGAAGACTGATGAGAGACTCCCATTTTTGACGTTTTTACATGGAAATTCGAGGAGTTAAGGTAACGGTGATAGGTTACTCGACAAAAATGTCGAAATTTCCGTCTTATGGGTCGTTTACACGTCCTTGTTTGATAAAGTTTGGTTCTTTATACTTTTCTCACTTGTATGCTCGAATTTATCGTGTTAAATCCCGTCTTAAACCTTGTCTTAATGGGGGGTCGAAATATTGCTAAAACGGGGCTGCTCAAACGTGATGGAGCTATGAGACGGTCTTAGACACGGTTTTTGGTCAATGTTTGGTTGGTGGTTCGAGCCAACTTTCTTATTTCCGTCCCTTCCTTTATTTGATGTACTGGTGCGTTTTGTAGTTCGCTTGAAGTCCTTACTTTTGGCTGATGAATAACCAAAATTTATGAAGGAGCGTTTGTTTTCTTTTCTTTTTGTTGCTCTTCAAACTCTTAATTTGTTAAATATGGTGCTCTTATTCAAAGAAGCACATCAGTGATACTTTCGAATGTCATAGTATGTGTAATTTTGTTGATTTACGCTTTCAATTGAGTGACTTCTTGCTTGGTCTCGGCGGGTTGTTGAGGTCGGGTAAGGGGCTGCCCAAAAGGCTCCCTTTTGAGTCGTGGACATAGCTTGTTTGGCGCAATTTGGTTATTTGAAATATGTGAATTTCCGTCTCGTGTTTTATATAACGCAATTAGTTAGATATCGTTTCTTTACATATATTTTCTCTCATGATTTATAATCTTGGAATCCCGTTATTTAATTATTTTTCCGTCTTAATTTTTGGTCCCAAAACGGGTGCTCGGGACGGGTTTATGAGAACCCAAAATTGGGCGCATTCGGCTTTAATTGTTGGGCTCATTAAGTTTTCTTTGTCGGGCTTGTTATGTTTCACTTGTTGGATTTCATATGGTTTCAATGTTGGGCTCACTAAATTGCACTTGATGGATTCAGTACATCTTATTTGTTGGGCTTGACACACCTTATTTGTTGGATTTGACACATCTTATTTGTTGGGCTTGACACACTCTTATTTGTTGGACTTGTATGTTTTCCTTTGGTTGGACTTGTGTGCCATTTTTGGTTGGGTCAACCCACTATCATGGGAATGGTTGAGAAATGACCCCTTGTGTCGGTTCCATTTTATTCCGTAATTACACATGACGTAAATTATCCATTACCACTTGTTATATTTTATTTATTTTATTTAACCGGCACGTATAATTATGAAATGAAATGTTTATATTATATGTTACAAGTATGAAAAATATCAGTATAAATGGTCCGTTATTATTTATTTATGCCCTTAATCAAATGACAAGTATTGAGAAATGAGTCACTAATCCATGTTTACGAGTATAACGGGACTTGGATGTCTTACTTGAATTATCATCGGCTCATTACATTATTAGTCTCTTCCCAAATTGATTCGCATCGCTTGGTTGAGTCGTATTCTTATGATAATGCCTTTATACTATACCGTATTGCTTGGCTTATCTTTACGCCTCTTTCGGACTGTCCTGCCGATTGTGGGTTTAGCTCATATTTTCCGCCTCTTTCGGACTGTTCTGCCGATTGTGGGTTCTCGATTTCCGATCTGTCTTCGAGTCTTGGATGCGGACTGTTCTGTCGCATATCGAATCGGGGACCGTTCCGCCCCGAAAGTCTGGCCAAATTTAGACTAAGACTGAGTCTTGGGAGTACCATTGTCGTCCTACCAGGGGAATTATATATTTATATATGAGTAGTAAAGGTCTTGCTTGGTTATAGATATTGGTATTTATCTTTCAAGGTAAGAGTTATGCCTTGTGTTGTTTGTCTTGGTCCTATCAGATACTATGGGTGAGCTATAAGCCCTCCAGTTGCGATATGATCGTCGGGATTGATGCTCCCATCCGTTCTTATGGTGAGATGCAAGCCATAAGTATGAACGTGACATTAGTACGTAGCCACGTCACGTACAATGTTTGCTAAGAGGTTTTCCAAATAATGGCTACAGTTTCTATTCTTGTAATTTGCATTGGTTGATCCCTTACCTAACTGCTTCACATGATTCGGATTCCAATCTCATATCTATGTTGTAATTCTTTGAAATGCGTGCTTTTGCATGAATGCTCGTATTCTTGTCTTTCATGTTATTTGATTGTCTCACATGAATAGTTGAATCTTTATTATGCTAAGGTTGGTCTTTCTTGTTCCATCTCAATTAATTGCCATGTTTAAATATAAACTGGATATTCATGCCTTTCGTAAGTATCTTATATGACTTACCTGTTTTAGTCCTTTGTTATGTTGGTTTTGACATTTTGTGGCTGGGAGAACCTTGAGTTACTCCCCACTGACTGTGGCGTTCATGTTTACATGAATGACAGGTATTAGTTGGTGCATTCATGGGTTAAAGACATGTGTGAGCTAGCGAGCACTTTGGCCTTTTAGTCGGTTTATTAGGATTGTTTAGACTCACCTTTTATTGTATTGTCATTCAAGGGATATATTTTCCCTCACCTTGACTATCACGTTTGTATAATTTAAACTTTATTTACGCATTCTTTGTTTGTGTTTGGTATTTTAATAAAACCGCGCTTTAAATTTTAAAAGTTTCAAAAATTCCCTATTTTTCCGCTTGAATTTTTAACTTATATTTTCCGCGTTAATGCGGGGTGTCACAGTTTTGGTGGGTGTATCATTTTTGATAATGATGTTTCTGAATTCTGTATCAAAGGAAGTGTTGAGAATGCTGAACAAGCGGAAGCTTTGGCAATTAGAGAAGCTGCTTTAAAGTGGGCACTCTCTCGCAAAATCCTTCATATTAACATTTTCTCTGATTGTCTACAGGTTTTTGTTCAAGTCCTACGGTTCTCTCAACTCAAACATTGGACTAGGAATACTGTTGACGATATAATCGATCTAGCGGCAAAACTTTCATTGTATTTCCTTTGCTTATGTTCCTACAATTTGTAATAAAGTCGCTCATAGGATAGCTAAGCGTCCTATTAAAATGTAGATCTCGTTAACCTGATTGTCAAAAAAAAAAGAAAAAAGAAATAGTTAAAGCTCAATGAAATTTAGCATCTATTGTAATTACTATATATTGCCTTTTTCATATTCTAGTATTGCATTGGCTTACATAGTGCTTGATAGTTGCCATAAATTAAATTCACATGAATTTACATTTCATATGAAATAGAAATATAGGCGAATTGTCTCAAAATGTTGGATGTAGGAATTGACTTCATGTAGGAATTACAATTTACCTAGGAGGGTAAGCAGCTTCCTACATAATGGAGAATATTAATTCCTAGTTAATATTGATAGTGACGAAAAGTGACTTATGACATCTCACAACTAACTCTCTTTTTAAACATTATTTTAACCGGTTGTGAGACATCACAAGCTTATGACACGTGACAAATGTGAATTTGTGTAAAATGGTCCACTTTTCAGGATCACAAAATCTCATTGAAGACGGCCATATCCGTCACAAGCTGAAGACGGATATCATTTCCTCTCACAAAATACCCATGAAAGGCAAGTGGGGAAGCACATGGGGAATGCCCCACCTTATCCCCTCTCCGTTTTTGTGAGAGGTCTTCAGCTTGTGACGGGATTAGCCCGTCACAAGCAAGACGCTTTGTTTCAGGATTTTGACAACCAAACAAGAGCGATGTTTTAAAAATATTTTATGCTCCACTTTCCAAGATTTTGTCAATATAAAATTTGTATATAATAACGAGTAGTATTTTGGGATCACTTTACGGTGGCTAATTGGTTATAATGAAAAACGAAAGAAACTTTGTTTCACAAATCACGCATTAAGTTAGTTCTCTATATCTTAAACAATTGGAAAAAGTATATGATCATTTACTTTAGATAACAGGTAGATCCCTAGATAAAACTTGATAGATTATAGGTTACATTATAAAACATAGTTTTATCGTGCGCAATAAATACGGTTTACATGTCTCTTACGTTATGCAGTTGTGAACTATTAATTAAGAAAACATGATTAACAACTTTATTTTTGTATAAAAATTTATATTATTTTAGAGAAAATTGATAAGTAGCTTATATAGCTTTTAGTTGTCTCACTTATAGTCAAACAAGATTTATAAGCCGGCTTAAATGTAGCTAGTGGTCGAGGTTGAACGCGAAGATGGTGAGGGTGTATGCTAAGGTAGTTTTTAGCCTAAATCTAGTCTTTTAAGTAGACAAGGTTGGTTAATGCTAAACTAATAATATGTGAGCTAGATGCAAACTAGACTAAGTGAAAGGTGATTTAATCAATTAAAGTGCAACTAGAGTAGTCGGGTTCACCAGAGTGTTGTTGAGTTTATCTAAGTCGAGATAAGCTAGGGATTTTGGTTGTGAGTCGGTCCTTAGGCTTAGACTAGTCAAGTGGTCACTTAAAATAACCAAAAACCTAACCTTTCATGCAAGGTTTAATGGCAAGTCGAGGGTTTTCACCAACCCAATACAAGTAAACAAGGTAAGGAAATATAAAGTTTTTACTCTAGCAATCTAACAAACACTTCATATGCATAAATCGAAGACCAATTTTCACAACAAATTCCCCAAATAATTCCAACTTCAATCAACCCAAGCAACCCACAATGTCTCCACTTATAATAACCCTAAAAGGATATTACTCACTCATGTCAGTACTAACACAAGCAAACATATTGATAATTAAAGCAAAGGTGAAAGAAATCTTGCTATTTTATAATCTACTTACTAATTACAACAACAATGAAACTAGAATGGAATTAAAGCAAAAAAAAAAGGGAAGATGATTATACCAACAATGATAAAGAAAGCAACTTGGATTGATTAACGAAGAAACTTCTTCAAATCTTTAAATACAAATCAAAACAACAAATGTAAACTAATGGACTAATGTAAATCTAGGTTAATTTATACATTAATTAAGGTTTAGACAAGGAAAAAAAAAATTAAGGAGATGGCAGGGTATCCTCCTCTTATTTCATGGAATGTATGTTGTCAGAGTAAGAAAGGAGGAGGTTTGGACTTGATAGATTTAAGGAATTGGAACAGAGCAGCCTTGGGAAAGTATGTATGGTGGATAGCTAAAAAGGAGGATCATCTTTGGGTCAAATGGGTGCACTCAATATATATCAAAAATACTGATTGGCTCTCATATATCCCTAAGCAAGTTGGGCTTGGAGGAAACTATGTGGAGACTGGTGGATACAACAAGGCAATATCTATACAATCAAGAAAGGGTATGTTTGGATGAGCAATGTAGAAGATAACAATACTTGGCATCCGTTTGTTTGGAACAATATTAGTTTGCCTAAGAATCAGTTTTTAGGATGGGTGGCAGTGAATGGCAGATTGTTAACAAAAGATAGATTACTCAACATGAAGATTTGCAGCGAGGTTAAATGTGATTTATGTGGGATTGAGGATGAAAGTCACAAGCATTTGTTCTTTGACTGTTAATTCAGTAGAAGATGCTTGGAAGGACTGATTACAATGTTGGGCGTTAAGATACCCGCTAATGATTATGTACAGTGGTGGCTAAGAAACAGAACTCGAAGATTACTAAAGAAGAAGCCTATGACATCAAGTATTCAAGCTTTAATTTACAAAGTATGGGAAGCAAGGAATAGATGTATAGTGGATGTTGTGGTGATGAGGCCGGGGTTTATAATTCAGTCAATTAAATGCGATGTAATATTTCGATTAAGTATGATTTGTAAAGGTAGAGATAGAGAAGATTATAGGGAGTGGTTTCATTAGTCCATTTCTTGTAATATTTCTTCTTTATTTCTGTTGAAGTAAACGTCGGATGTACCGGTTGATTTGCTTTATAATATTACTTACCTTTTACCAAAAAAATAGACAAGAAAAATTAGTGCTTGATTAAATAAGGCTTGAATGTAATTAAAGGGAATTTTAGAACTAGGATTGTGTATTAACACAACTTATGAAGTATATATAATGTTCTAAGGATCAGGGTCTTAAATGGGGAGAAGGGGTAAAATTACGGAGCAAGTATCCATAGCCAACCGACCGGTTGCCGGTCCTCTAACATGTTTTTAGCGTACTTGCTCTTTTCTCTTCAAAATATGGAAGTTGAGTCTTACTAGCCGGGTAGCAGGCTGCCGGGTCTTGGACCTGGGCCGAGAGAATCCATCCTTTTGGCCTTAACTTTTTCAAAATAACAAGGATGTATTCACAGCTAGTGGACCGGCTGTTGGCCTACCGGCCATGAGCTTTCTCCTTGACTTCTCCTCACTTCTTCTCATAGGGGTTAAGGGTATATGAACAGTTAAGGACGAGAACACCTAAGAGGCGGTGAGAGTGAATTAGGTGTCCAATTAAAAATTTTAAGCGTGAATTAAGCTTCTTTGTGGTTTTGAGTTATAATGCTACCCACCTATTGAACTAAGTTTCTTTAAAAACTAGGCCAATAGACTAAACTGATATGGACAATACTTTGAATGATATAGGTGTTTATACTTAGAACTATTTGAGTTAGACGTATACACACAAGGATTCAACTCAATATATGTCACAGTAAAGTCGACTGTCGCACAAACCCGAAAAGTATGAATGAAAGAAATTCTGTCTTCAACTTAGCAATGAAGATAGGAAGTGGATACTTTTTAAGTTGAATACTCTTAGCAATGAAGATCTTAAGTGAATCCCTTTTAAGTTGAATACTTGAGATACTTAATCGTTTTAAGTTCACAAGATTGAATCCATAATCAGGTCTGGGCCACAGTATTGAGCACTGTGACACAGACAAATTATTACGAGATAAACAAGATATAAATAAGGAGAACATACCTAAAAGCAAATGAACAAACAAGGCGATGCTTAAAAAATTGGTTCAGCCTCTACTCTGAGGCCTACGTCCAACCGTTATTTTATTGTTTATTTAGAAATATACTCAAACTTAATTAACCCTTACAATGAAAATAAACTAGCCAACTTACTCCGGTTGGACTTGCTTGAAACTACTCCGCTTCAAGACTTTCACTTGCTCAAAGCTACTCTGCTTCAAGATTTAAGTTCTATCTCAAAAGTTTACAGAATCTTTGAATCTCAATCATTCACTTAATGAACATGGAGATCAAAATTAAGACTTAAATACGAGATTATGGAACAAACTCAGATGTCACAGTGCAACAAACTGATACACGAAGATTTTGCAGCTCTTTTAAAAAACGATTGAAGACTTTTAAAATAAAAATAGTTTTGCAAATAAGTTGAAGAATGAAAGCTTAAAAGTCTTATGAAATAAATGAGGCAAGAGGTCCTTATTTATAGAAAAAATAAATCATTAAATAGGATGGTCTTTGAGATTGTTTTATTTCGTTGATAAATGAAGAGTAGCCATTATGATGGTACGTGTTAGACATTGCTTTAGCACACATTTTTTCAGAATTTTTTTTTCTTTTCAGAAAGCTAATGGCTCAACACTCAACATGTGACATTTAACCAAAATGACAAAAAAACATTTCTAACTTTAATCCTTCGAAAACATCAATATGCTATTTTAGGTAAAAGCTAAAATACACAAACCTAGGCATTGACTTTGTGAGGTTTGTGATTTTATTTTTCAGAAATATCTTAAATACTTTGTTTTTCAAATTTTTCACTTTTGAAAATATGGATATTGTAAAGATTTGAACATTTAGAAATTTTCTCGAAAATTCTCCATTTCTGTATCAGAAACCACAGTGTATTGTACTGTTGTATCGTTTTGCAGTTACTTGACAAACTAAGAATGTTACAGTTTACAACATTTGACTTAGGCTAGGACTTTTTTTCATCTTGATCATTCTTGCACCATCTTTGTGAATTAGTTGAGAGCTTCAAATGCTATAAATATAACTAAAAAGCAAACCATTAAATGACAAAGAAATTTGGCATTATCAACCAGGTGTGGTTCTAGCAGTGTCTCCCAGCCAGTGGACCAGCTGCCGGCCTACCGGCCAGGAGCGCGCTTGGGCTCTTCTTCCTCTCTTCTCCTCCTCTACCATGATCCCTTGCTTCCATGACTCCTTGCTAGCTCCAAACCTTCATCATCGACTAGATACCTACAAACAAGTATGAAAACTCCTAGAAACGGAAGAAGTGTGTAAAATGAAAGCATTGATCATGAAATCATATCAAATCATGCCAAAATGATGGTCAAGATGAGGATAATCAACACAAAATAGTCATATATCAAATCTCCCAACACTTAAAAATTAATCGTCCTCGAGTAAGTTCATCAAACAAAGCTAAAGACCCCTAATACAAAGATAAACAAATAGCAAAAATGCTTTATTACATAATCCGAATAATTTGACACTCATGAGTTATAATTTCCTCACAATTAAGATTATGTGGAATAATGACGGGTGTCCTCGACGGGAAAAAAAATTCGTCAGATATTTCGGTAAACTGACGGAAAACTATTCATGACTGATAATCCGTTAGATATTATGGCGCGTTGAACATTGGCTGTAACACCCAGATAATTTGGGACCCGTAAAGGAACCTTGGGATGCGTGATAAGACCTAATACTAGACTAGAGGCCACTCGGGAGTGAATTATGACTATAAAGTGGATCGAGTATAACTTATACTTGACATAGTGGAATTGTTATAATGCCCCTCTATATGAGGGTCGTCTTAAAACTGTCATAACTTGAGATCTAGACATGGTATTGATATGATTCCAATTGGAGTTGATAGCTTGTTCTCTTAAAATTCCAAAGATAGGTCACACGCCCAAAACAATCAATAAACGAATAAGATATGACGGTTGTACGATAACAGGTATGCGTAGTACTCGACCGAGTGGACTGAACACTCGATCGAGTGGAGGTCATCGAGTCTGCTCAGTACTCGATCGAGTATGTGTCACGCGGTCGAGTGAAATATCTACTGGACCAGTGAGGCTCGTCAGAACCCGTAATAACTCAGTTAGATTTGTTTCTTATCCAAAATCCCAAAATCATTTCTATCTTCTTCTTTATCTCCAAACTCTCTCCCTTCTCTCTAAAACCCTCATAAACAAATTTATATAGAACTCAAGATTAGTTTAAGGGATTTATTACCTTGCTCTTCATTCCATCCACCTTGTAAGTTGAGATCTATCTTTTTCTCGTTAGTATGAACCTTAATTTTAGGGGGTTTTAATTGGGTTGTTTAATTAGTAATTAGTAGGTATATATGGGTAATTAATGAGTAATAATAAGGGGCTTTGTATTATTTTATAGTGTAGGATGATTTGTGATAGTTATTATGCGATATTGTAGGATGAGATGGTCTTATGAGGCGCATCTTGCTTATTAATTAGATTGCTTGTGAAGAATGCTAAAATGTAGGTTAATTGCAGCAGGAGCTGAGTCAGAGGCTCCCACACCCAACCCAAGCCAGGACACCACACATGCACTGCCACTAGAACATCCTGTTAAGAGGTTTACTAGGTCCAGTTTTCAGCTGCAAATATGGCCAGCTGGGGTGAGCCTAAACTAAGTCCATCAAGAGTCCCAAACATCCAAGACCAGCCAAGCAAATGTAATATGAAACTCAGCACAAAAAAAAAGCAAGAATAGCCAGTCACATGCTTCTGAAAGATTAATAAAGCATAAAGTATTCTTTCCATTTTTGGTGAGGCAATTGTGAGGCTGTTGCAGAAGGACCACTGCACCATTCTCCTACAAAATCAACTACAGAAAACTACAAGAAGCCGTGACTTTAGAAAGTACTCAGCTAACTAACAAGGCATCAACAACTGTGCACAATGGACAAATTATCAGACTGCATTCTTGCTTTATTTCAGTCTGTTTTACCCCATTGCTTTTAATTTTCACTTATTTACCTCAATTTACAGCTTGTAATAGATTTAATGTTATTTATACTCATCCTAAAAGAGATCTTGACCCTTGGATGCTAGGTTATTCGAGATGTAATGCAAGGCAAGGCATATATAAGGACCTATGTCCACGTGTTTGATACTATAAAAAAAGGTTTCATAACGACGAAGACATTGCGATGAACACATAAGCCGTAGCAAAGAAAATCCCGCGATGGGCCTTGCAACGGTTCCCTCATTCTACGACGGACTTTCCGTAGCAGCCAAATCTCCCAGAATACGCATTTTTATGGCATGGCGGGAAGGTTTGTGACGAAAATTCCGTCGCAATAATAAAATAATAATTTCTGTTGCGATGGAATTTACGTCGTCATATTAAAATATTATTTACCCTGCGACGAAAATTCCGGCGTAGATGTTTTTTAATACCAGGCTTTACAGGTCACCAGATTAAATCTTATTTTAAGCTTGAATGAAGCAGAATACTTTTGAATGAAATTTAGCCTTGAGACTTCTATCAAAACTTTCAAACTTGTGTTTAAACTGTAGTTTGAATCCCTGGCCTGATAATTAGCCTGTGATCTCTGTGGCTAATTGATCAAAGTCAGATTAGCATAATTAATTTGAACATGTGCTTAGCTGCGGTTCCGTGTTGTGCAAATATAGGCTTTCAATCCTGTATTAACTCTGGATTCTGAGTCCGGATTTTATTAAGTTAATCTCTTAAATTTCCTGTGAGAATTCTGTGGGAGTTTAGGACCTTAAATATATCCTCATCTCAATCAAACCAGTCCATTCACTACATCAGGCCTTTGTCTGCAATTTCCCTGAGCATGCTGTTTCTGAGTAGTCTTAAAAATACTTAAACTTCAGTATAAATCTTGAAATTTGGCACAGTTTTAGTTTACCCACTAAACTTAATTGTCACAAAAATTCAGGATCTTTAAGGGTCATTTGATATTTTTAGAAGTCTCCTGCAATATTCATAGCATTGTTGTAAAACTCTGGGTTTTACACTGCATTAATTCTACTCGGTTTCAATAAGTATAAATGATTGCACGTGTCATTAGTATATTGTTAATGCATTATAACATGATGTTTTTATTGAATTGCGTTGACTCGAGGAGTTAGGATATTAAGAAATTGACATTCATGACATCCATTTACCGAGTTAGGTTTATGGTGCATAACGTGATTTATTTGTCTTAGTAAGGCGTTTTGCAAATATAATGTGAAATGGGCAGATTTGTCGTCTGATCCGTCCTGTCTTCGGGATAACCGAAGTCAGGATCGTCCTGGACAAATGCTGGAATGGGAACAGATCCTGCATCAGGCAGCCATAAGAGGCGCGAGCCTATAGGCGATGCAAATAGGTCTGCGTTGGTTTGAAAATGGAAAAATGAGTGGCCTGTTTAGGCGCGGGTCAACAGACGATGGAAGACGTCTTCTGACCATTGAGAAAGTTCGTAAAATGTATTAAAAAGTGGGTGTTTAAACTCGTCTTGGTTTAAAAAGACCGTTTAGGCCGCTTTCGTGTTGATTTGAAGAACGAGACTTGAATAATCGTCATTGTTTTGACAATATTCGATGTCAGGTTCGGTTTTGCAAGCTTGACATGAATAGTTTTGAAAATGATTATGAACTAATTGTTTTAAGTTCATTTGTTTGTAATTAGTCATTGTTCATCATCGTACTCGGGTTAAAATCCGACATTGTATGTAGAACCAAGGATGACTTTGTGTTGGTGACTAATACATTTATTTTGAAAATGTAAAGAAATGAGAAAGGCTTTAAAATACCCTTCAAAATGTAAATAAATGAAGTAAAAGGTTTTAAAATACCTTTTATAATATAATTAACCAAATATTATCACCGAAACACGGATTAAACCGTCATGGTGTAATAAACCAAATATTTCAATACTTTTATTATTAGTTTTAAAAAAAAATATATTATTTTAGATGTTGGCTTTAAACAAAAAAATAATACTTTATTTGGGTTGGAAATTTTTGTAAAGTCTTTCATCAGTACCGGCGTCATATTAAACTAACTACACCTATTTATTGTGAATCAAGATCATTGAACCTTACCATAATTTCCTCGGTAAAACCCTAATGCAATTACAGCCTTTCCAAAATCAACGTTTTCCACCTCCATCATATCTACCCATGTGAAATCATGTCACTATATTCATAATATTAATCATTATCCCTTTGTGATCATCTTGGTGGTATTGTGGCTCTTGTCATTCATCGTTATTATTCAGCCGCATGAATTGATATTCCGTCTGATCTATGCTTCTTTAGTCCGCCATCCTCTTGCCCCAGTTTTTATTTGTCGATCCTTTTCCTGTAGCGATTTTAAATCAATTTGAGGTAACACAATTCTACCGATCCTAATACTCTTATTATTCTTATTCTTATTCTTATTCTTATTCTTATTCTTATTATTATTATTATTATTATTATTATTATTATTATTATTATTATTATTATTATTATTATTATTATTATTATTATTATTATTATTATTATTATTATTATTATTATTATTATTATTATTATTATTATTATTATTATTATTATTATTATTATTATTATTATTATTATTATTATTATTATTATTATTATTATTATTATTATTATTATTATTCGGGGTTGAATGAATTTATGTCTGTTTTACATGTTTAATGTGATAAATTGATTGTTGAAGGTGGTATGTGATAATTGTTCTTAATAATAGTAGTAATTATTCCGTCATATGTGAGATAGGTTGAGTTAATTTGGTGGAGTTTACGGCTAACTTTGGACAAAAAGTTACAGATGGTAAAAGTTGGTTTTAACAGGTAGGAGTTTAATCACTTAAAACAAGCTTAGTGTACCATGAATTTATGAGGATAACCTATTGGTATAATTATGAGATTGAAAAGAAGCACTTGTACGCCATTCTTTTATTCAGACGAGATATTGAGATTGTTTGTTTGTCGAGCCGAACTTGGATTACGGAGGAGTAAAATATTGGATGGTTAGTATTGTGTTTAATTTGTCGATTTCTTTGACCTTGACTCGTGGGTGAGTAGCTTAAAGTCTAAGTGTTGAGCACGGTTCTTTGAACCTTTTGACGATATTGATATTGAAATTGAGATGGAAATTGCTTACTGGTATTGAGTTATGAGTTATGGGGCCTTTCGGCCAAGTTATTTTTACGGTCCAGTGCGACCATGGTTATTAAGTTATATTGAGTTTGAAATCGATATTGAGATGGCAAATTATTTCGCGGTCTTATCCGCCAGTTCACTCACCCCTTGTCCTTGTCTTAGGATCGACGATGAGAATACGATTTCTGGCTACTATGGAGGATTATATTATGAGACGGAGTAATGAGATGAAACTTGGTTAATTATTAGAACGAGAGAGTGTATTATATTATGGAGTAGGTTTGAGTATGAGATGAGTTAACGGAGAGTGTTTTTATTATTCTCTTTGTTTATTTTTATTTTTACATGTCTGTGTTTCCACGCCATGACCAAAAACTATTCTGCTTATATTGAGGTATTATCTGTTACTCAGCTTTCCGGCTGACGTGTTTTATCCCTTCGGGGTTACTCGTCATGGAGGTAGTTCCTTTATGTCTTCTGGTTTTATTTCAGGTTACTTCCGTTGCAGTTCAAAAGGATTTTTATTTCAAGAGAAGATTTTTATTAAAGCTTTGTAAAATTTTGGTTCCATTTGTATTATTTTATATTTAAAAGAGATTTGTATTAAGAGACTTTGTATATACTCTTAATTATAATATCCTTGTATTTCGGCCAGTTTTGTATGTAAAAGTAAGTTTTAATTTAGCCGAAAATCAGGAGTATTACACATGGTATTAGGAACCAAGGGTGAAAAATATTTTATGGTTAAAATTTGTCATAAAAATGGTTTGAAATATTTGAAATGGCAAAAACCAATTACAAATATGAAATGAAAATAAAGGAGAAGAAGAGACCAAACACGGTTTGGATTTAAGGTTGAGAGGGGCTTTAGGCGCAAGCCTGCCTGCTACATAAGCAGCCCCTGCCTCAACCGAAAATCCGATTTTGGCTCATTCATCCCATGTTTGGACCATGTTATGCATGATTTAGCATGTTATAGTCATGAAACAAATGAAAAGTATGATAGAAGAATATTTTTACACCCTCATACTTACATGCTAGGCTTGAGACGAGAAACCGACGAAAGTGTATTAACTTGTTTGGCCGAAAAACTCGGTTTGAAAACCGTTTTAGCAAGTAAAAAAGTGTTTTGTTTTAGTTTAGTGATGGTGTAGTGGTCGAAATGGTTGGTCAAGTGGTTTAATGCACGATGACGGTACAAAAAAATGTGTAATGCTTATGTTTACGATCGGTAGGTCGTAAACACGTGTCGGTTTGTGACTTGAAAAGTCGAGTCTAGAATTTTAAGAGAGAGGTGAGGGGGTGGATGCTCGTGTAACTCTCAAATGGTGGCATTTAAGGGGTATTTATAGGAAAATGGGTGGTTGTATGCATTTTGAGCGAGGTGGCCGCTTGAGCTGCTCAAAGAGGCGCGAGCCATTTCCCGCGTCTTCAGTTGTCTTGTCGCTATCACACAAGTGTAATCATGATTTGTTCTATCCTAGGATTTGGATGAACTTGATTTGTACTTGACCATTAAGGATTCCGGGAAACCTTAACATGGAAGTATTTGAAAAGTTTGTTTTTTTTTGTGTTTGACTCGCTTTGACTCATTGTTGGAGTCGGGATTTGAATTTTGAGTCGGTTTTTGGTCCGGTGCCGGTTTTGACTCTAATTAGTGTCATTGTGACCCCATCGTCATGCATTAAACACTCCAGGTACTTTTGAAAAAGTTTTGAAATGTTTTATTTTTGAAATCGTTTTAAGTTTTCCGACGTATATTTGTACAAAACTGTCGATCAAACGCTGCGATTCCTAAGCATGTTATAGTCCGATAATCATCGGGTGTTTGTTGGAGTCTCAACAGATACTGGGTATCTACAGAGCCCTCACTTTGACTGAGGCTTGGACAGGGCGAAAGTCAAAGTAGAGCCCCCAAGTCAATCGAAGATTACAACCTAGAGGCCGAAGCGTCGTCGAGGCGGCTCGAAAGGATTCGGGCCAAGGACCTGCCGTCAGGAGGGGCGACGTTAAGGCGACTCGAGGGTACGAGCCAAGGACCTGTCGTCGGGAATAGTTTAGAGTCTGTCGACTGTCCGTGCAGGTCGTTTAAAGTCCGTTAGACTACGTATAAAGGATCGCCAGCCATAAGAAGGAGTCATACCTGAGGCATCTTCAGGATATGTCCTTGAGTCGTTTCTTATCTGCGGACAAAGGCTCGCCAGCCGGGTTGTGGATATGAAGGGGCTCGCCAGCTGCAGTGCGTATATGAAAGGGGCTCGCCAGCCGCGGTGCGTATATGAAAGGGACTCGCCAGCCGCAGTGCGTATATGAAAGGGGCTCGCCAGCTGCGGTGAATGTGCGTTGTGAGGCTCGCCAGCCATATTGAATGTGCGTTGTAAGGCTCGCCAGCCCTGTGTATTGTAAGGCTCGCCAGCCATATCGAATGTGCGTTGTAAGGCTTGCCAACCATATTAAATGTCGGTTGATCGACCGTGGGAAATAGCCGTGTTGGATGGGCTTATTTCGGGAAGTTTGTTTGAATTAACGGGCTCTGTGAGGGAGCCTCCGATGTCCTATTTGGGGATATCGGTGTTCACATTGAATGTACGTGGTTCCGGAAAGGGATGGGTTTGTGAGCCCAGCCCCTTGGTCGGCAGTGATTTTGAATCTTGAAGAGAGAAAACGGTTTTTATTGCCGTTGGTTTGGTAGGAAAAGGACAGATGCGTACTCTGTCGTTCGATGTGTGTTTGGGGAGTATGACTTTAATTTCGTCTTCCCACGGTTTGAGATTGCTGAAGGTCGTTGACAAATTTGTGAGAATAGCGGGTTTGAATCCCGCTATTTGTTTTTGATAGATGGGGGCTTTTAATGCCGCCGTCAAAATTTTGAAAATAGCGAATATGAGTCTCACTATTTTGTGTTTGAAATGACGTTTTTTATTGCCGTTGTTGAAAATTTGAGGAAATAGTGAATTTTGAATTTCACTATTATTGTTTTTTTTGTATTTGAAATGACGGTTTTTATTACCGTCGGTGAAATTTTGAGAAAATAGTGAATTTGAATTTCACTATTATTGTTTTTTTGTATTTGAAATGACGGTTTTTATTAGGGGTGTTCACCGGTCCAAACCGGACCGGACCGGACCGGATGAACCCGCGGACCGGATAACCACATATCCCAAGACCGCGGACCGAACCGGTTAGAAGGGGACCCGGACCGGACTGGAACCCTTTAGGTCCGGTTTTTTCCGAGTTTGGACCGGACCGGTACTAATTTATAAAGCAAATTAAGTTTTATTTTTTAATGTGGACCAGACCGGACCGGACCGGAGACCGGTCACCATATTTTTTGGGACCCGGAGACCGGACCGGTATGTATCCGGTCTGGACCGGACCGGACCGGCCGGTTCGGGTCGGTCCGGTTTGCCGATCCGGACCACTTTTTGTTCACCCCTAGTTTTATTACCGTCGTTGAAATTTTGAGAAAATAGTGAATTTGAATTTCACTATTGTTGTTTTTTTGTATTTGAAAGGACAGTTTTTATTACCGTCGTTGAAAATTTTAGGAAATAGTGAATTTGAATTTCACTATAATCGTTTTTGTGACGGTTTATATTGCCGTCGTTGAAAATTTGAGAAAATAGTGAATTTTGAATTTTACTATTATCGTTGATGTGACGGTTTTTATTGCCGTCGTTGAAAAATTTGAGGAAATAATGAATTTGAATTTCATTATTGTTGTTTTTATGACGTTTTTATTGCCGCCGTTGAAAATTGAGAAGTTTGTGTGGGAAATTGGGCCAAAGCCCAAAATCTCGCTGAATGAATCAAGGAACGCCTCGTTGAGGCGCGAGTCTTGCTGCGGAGTAAGGGAGCTCCCCTTTATCTGTAAAAAGACACGAGAATGGGAAGCTCCCCATTATCACTTCGTCTTCCTCAAACACGCGACAAAAATCAGAAAAATCGGCATTTTTGGGTCCTCTTTCTTGCTTGCCTTCGTGCCATTGCTAATATGTCATCTCAAGGTATGTAAATCCTCTTGAATCCACTTGAATTTGTTTGTATTTTTGTTGATTGAATTAGGGCGAAACCCTAAACCCTCAAAAATTGAATTGGGCATTATTGATTAAGCTATTTTTGAAAGAAATTGATGATTGCATTAGGTTAGAAACCTGTTTAGTAGTATAACGGTGCTTTTAGTTTACGTTTTGGTCCCCGTTCCCGCTCCTTATGTTCGAAAAACGTGAATGAGATGAGGAAACCGTCTTCTTTCACAATGTCATGTTTGTTTGCTTGATTTGTGTGCCCCACTAGGTTGTAGTGTAGTCGGGGAAGACCGTGTTTGCCATATTGAACCTTCGTTGGGTTATTATGGGCAAAATTGGAATATTTGCCTTTTGCAGCGGTCTTATGTCTGACAAAATGAGCGCCTGTTTGAGCTCAAATCGAGTCAGTTGGTTTTGAAATCGACCTTGTTGGTAGTTTAGGTCGTCTTTGAGGCGTGATAAAATCACATTGTTTTGTTGTGGTCGTATTTCAAAATTTTGACCGGTTTGTGCCCGAATTGGCGTAAAATTGCCTTTTCGACTTGTGGAAAATACCCCATTGTGTCGGGAATATTTTTTTGGTTGTTGGCGGACCTTGTGTGGGTCTTGAGGTGTCGGGGATTTTTTTGAAAATTTCTGTTGTTGTTTCAACTCGTCTTTTGCTTGAAAAGGAGGGCGAGTCGTTTTTGTGCTTTTTGGGAAGCGTTTTGTTGTTTGTGCTTTGGTTGGGTTTGGGCGGGATTGCCCTTGTTTTGTTTCGCAGATGTGTTTTTTTTGGATTTGTCCATTTTGTGCCGTCGTAATGCCGAAATTTCGGCTGACGTTTTTGTTTTGTCCTTGATTGCAGGGGAGTGTTCGGGGCCTACCGGGTCCGTTGTTGAGACTTCGGAGGACGAGGATGATCCTGGAGGAAGAGAGTCGACTGTTTTTTTGTTACAGGCTTCGTTGTGTTTCTCTATGGTGGCCTTTGCCCAGCCTTTGACCGTACACCGGTCATCGGCTGTTGTCTGCAGAGGTCAGATGTCTGATGAGTGGGGTTCAAGATGGGTGCGTTATTCCACGTTGCCGTCTCCGATCGTTGTTGAGTTCTGATGATTGGGGTTGAACATCGGGGTAGCGCCCGGTGTCATGGCTCCTTTTCGTCTGAAGAGTCTATCGATCCGAAATACTCAAGAGAGGGGGGGGGGGAGGGTGAATTGAGGATTAAAAACTTTAACCTACTTTTTCGATTGTAATTGTATAATTAATTATTTAAACTTTATTGATTAAACTTTAACTAATTAACGAATATAAACGAAAGAGAGAAAGAGACACACTGATTTTTGAAGTGGTTCAGTTTTACAAATCGAAACCTACGTCCTCTATTCTCGATTAATAAATTTAGTACCTTTCTACGCATTACAAATTTACTAACCCAACTCGTACAACTAACCCTAGTTGTAACTTAAATGCATACCGTTAAATACTCGAGTGACTAACTTACGCTAATAAGAAAGCACTAATGATTCTTCCAAAAGCTCACGTTAATGAACGAGTAAGAAATCGATTAAGCACTATTATCTTATAACGATAACAAAAGAATGAATGCACAAGTTTATAAACACACACGACCTTTTCAAAAATTGCAAAACGGTTTTCTTGCTTGAAACACACGGTTTTTGCTTTTAAAATAAAATCAAATTATGCTTGAAGGTCTTACTTTCAAATGTAGCAAAGAGTAAATTATTTATAGCAAAGAAGGAAGCATGACACTCGGTTTACATGAAAACCTAGAGACCGAAATAACAAACATGTAAACAAATCATATCTTTGTTATTTCTTTCCTTAAAACTCTTAGAGATAATAGAGAATATTCCAAAAGATAATTTACAAATTATTCTCCTATTATTCTTTCCTTAAATCTTAAGATATGATAGGATTTTCCATAACAAGAATATCCTTATCATAAATAACCATATCAAGCTAAATTGATAAGTGCATATTTTATACATTTTAACCCCCTATATTAGCTTGATTTTACATGTCTTTAGCACTTATCTTAAGTGTTTTATAGCTAATATTTGCATTTCTAGTTGTTTTGGATGCTTTGACATATTTTGTAGGGAATAAGCTTTTTGGACCTAAAATAACTACAAAGTACTAGAAATTGCAAGCTAAGAGGAAAGAAGACCAAATGGACTAAGGATTGGATGTTGCATGGACTTTGTGCCTCAAGTTGCATGGATTTTGCATGTGATTTTATTGGATCAATTAGCAAAATACAAATGTGATCAAATGTCCAAGTCAAGCCCAAGTTGCAAGTCAAAAGTCAAGGGGAAAGCATGGGATTCCAAAAGATCTTAAGATGCCAAATGCAAGCATTAACCGGGTGATTAATCGCACAATTAATCACCTACATAGGATTCTCCAAGGAATTAAGAGAAGAATTAAAGCAATTTACCGAGGAACACACGACCCCGATCGGGGCCGCCCAACCCCGATCGGGGTTGCATGCTCATTGATTTCTTACGTTTTCTTCTCCTCTCCTATAAATAGGAGAGGTATTCCTAGGTTTTAGGCATCCAATTTTACGTCCAAGTTTACTTACAATAAGCCTCAAGCATTATATTTTCTCTCATTAGTTTTCATTTCAATTTATAAGTTGTTAAGCATTCCATAGTTAATCTTTCAACATTTTGTACTACAAACTATTGTTCAAGCATTTGATATTCAAGCTTTTGGTTAATTGTTCTTCCATATAAGTTCTCCTTTATAAGGTATTTCTAATTCCAAGTTTACAATTTACATTATTGTTTTAGTTATCACATAGTTATTATAATCAAGTATCTCATTTTACATTAGCATTGTTCTTTTCACATGTTATATCATCTAATTAATATAAATCATATAACCATGCTTAATATTTCTTATAATTTAGTTTGCAATTTACATTTTAGTATGAGTAGCTAAATTTCCTAGTCTAAAGGCTAGGGGAGCCATGCAAAATCAAATATGTAACATGATTAAATAAGTTCATAATAATATTGTTTAATTGTTTCCATCACATGTTTGCTTTGTTACACTTAATCTTTGATTATCGGCCGTAGTCGTAGATTAAATTTGTTCATTCGTTCTAAAGTCGAGAGGCACGGAATTGAATTAGACTAAGTATGTGTGGTAGGACGACCTAGTCATGGACGAGAGTTTTTCTAGGACCCGGTCTATGGTTGATACTAATGCCGTAAGGTGGGTATCTTTAAGCCTAAGCAATTGACAAAATTATTAGTATCAAGTTTATTATGTTCATATGTTTACCTTTGCATGAGTGACCCGAACCCTTTAGACTATCTTTTATCATATTATTTATATTGCATTTTTATTAATCATCAACCAAACAAACCAAACCCAAATCGTAATCGACCTTGATAAAAATCTACCCATAGCAATTCACGACGTAATTCCCGTTTCCTTGTGTTCGACCCCTATTACTACATTAATTCGTGTCTAGGAAAATTATCTTTGCATAGGTACGCGATAAACCTATCATAAATATAAAAGATAGGTTAAGATAATTCTTAGAGAATAAGATCTTAACAATAAACAACTTTTATTTTAAGCTTACACGAAACGAACACGGCTCATATGCCTCGTTTTTCGTAAAAACCCTAGCCTGAAGTTAGGTTAGATTTTAGGGTTTAAGAGTATGCTTTGTTAGAAACCTTAATTAGTAATATGGCTCAACTCATAAGTTGATCCAATATAATTACTAATTATAAGTTTAAAATAAAACCACACTTAATATGATTATGGGCTTCCTTGTTAAATAAATACCTTCTTGCTTAAATCATTTAAAAGAAACAAAAACATTTTTCAAAAAACAATTTGAAAACTTCTTAAGTCGTGTGTTATATAAACTCAGCATCTCAATGTTATAGTAGAAGAGCTATAACATTGAACTCTTGCATAAGTAATGTTATAGCTGCCAAGCTATAACTTTACGAACATAAGAGATTCATTCTTATGTTACCATTACGAGATAATCACCTACACTATTCTAATCTTCTTAGGAGATCTTCGAGTATAGGCTACTTCATCATTCAAGCTTGAATAATCTTTAGACGAGCTTCATCTTCTCATGATGCATGAATAATTCTTTTAATATCTTGCAATATCTTGATCCTTGATTGAGGGCTTGATCACAATAGTTCTTTTTATACTTTCATCACAATCCTTAAAGCTTTGCAAATAGTAAGTCTAATCCGAAGGGACTAAACAAACAATTACGCATAACGAGTATATATATATATATATATATATATATATATATATATATATATATATATATATATATATATATATATATATATATAATATAAAGTACTCTTGATATCATCAAAACATAAACATATATATCTATATGGTTAAACAAATTCCCCCTTTTTTAATGATGGCAAGTATCCTAAAATTGTGACTAAGTATATAATTCCCCCTCAATATAATATCGTCATGTTTATAGATAAAGATCAACGCAAGATCAAACGATTAATACAAGATCGAATCTTAAAGGACTTTAAGAGACAATTGGTCTTGACAAGGAGCAAGCTTAGGTAAATGCTTACCATGGTCGTTCTTTCCCCCTCTTGACATCATCGAAAAGATAAGAACAAACATAAAATGACTAGAATAATATACGATGAGACAAGAGATAAGAATGAATAAGAAGCTTAATAAAACGTAAATAAACATAAGTACCTACGAAATAAAGTAGCATACAAACCAAAGAATACATGTCTTATGCCAAATAGGCCGAATGAACAACATGTTTAGAACTACTTGGGTCATAACCACAAGTAGCATGCCAAAAATGGGCCGAATGGTAGAGAGTTTAGAATGCAACATACACCATTAGAAAACAAAAGAAATTAAGGCTAATAAGAGAAAGTGTGAAAACAGGAGCGGGGTAAGGCAAGGCTAAATTTGACGGATTTTGTACGGGTTAACGTAATCGGGACGAGTACGAAATTCCAAGGCATCAAGACGGTCAAACGAACTTCGCACAAGTGTAGCTTGGGCTTGAAGGCTCGTTTCGAAGTTAAGGACCTTTAAAGACAAGGCCTTTGTTGCCTCCAAGGTAAGAGGTTGATCGGCCTTCATAGCTTTCCCGTCCATGACTAACGCACCCCCTTGACTAGTAAGGTAAGAAAGACGAGGACCATGTTGGAACACTTCCTCACGAATAGCCACCAAATCTCTCTCAAAACCCGTAAGCCTCTTATCAATCCCTTCCATCCACGCATAAACCCAAGCACTATCCAAGCCACCAACCGAGGACCGTGATGGTCCAACCTGAGATAAGCCGTGGCTAATGTCGTGGTTTGCTCCTCAAACTTAGCCATCAAAGACCCCATAAAAGCATCCAATTTGGCTTCCATAGCCACCAATCCAACATCACTAGTGCTCTTTTCAACATTCTTAGCAAAAACCAATTCGGGTCCCTCAAACCCGAGACCCATCAACTTAATCACACGGTCACACATACCATCTTTTGCACTCACACCGTAACTCTCCCGACCTATAACTCACTTTATCTCCAATAATCTTGATATCCACATACCATAAGGGAGATTGTGAGTGGTGCTATGTTTCTCTTTGGTGACGGTTATGCATGTTTGAATAATGCGGTTAAACACAAGACTAACCAAATTAATTTTTTGACCCTCCAACCAAGAATACACAATGATAGCCTCATAACTTGACACTTTATCCCGTCCACCCCTTCTCGGCACAACGATATTCTACAAAAAGTTCAAAAAGAACTTGATTATGGTCGAGAGAGGACGGACCACAATATTGCTATTTTCGAAAGCAACTTCATCAAAGTACCTTTTGATGACCAACTGTTTGTCATCATCAACATTAGACCACTCCAAACTTTGATTAATATCGATTCCATCATGAGGAACCTTAAAGGCCGAACAAAAATAGTCAGTAGTGATGGTGACATCAACACCATTCATGACCGCATGCAACACACCCTCCTTAATTTTGACCGAAGCAAAAAATTGTATAACCTCAACCAGCAAGTGGGACCCGAGAAACGACTCACATCACTCCAACCTTGAAAATCAAGAAAATCGACAAACAACGTAGGAGACGGAATTTGAGACAACCAAGATTTAGTGTAATACCTTCCACCCTGATTCAAATATTGCAAGACCCGAGAAACAAAAATACTTTCTCCTTTGGTCATTCGAACCCGGTTCAAACCGGCCTTAGTTGCACTTTTTGAAGGTTCCCGAAACAGAGTCCTTGAAGTTCCGTCCCGAACAATTACTTCGGGTTTATTAGCTTCCTCAACTTCCTCTACTACCATCTTATTCTTCCCTTTATTAAGCCGACGCCTTTTACCCTCGGAAATCGCTTCATCCCGACCACGAAACAGGGGAGGTTATTGTGATGAATGTGGGTTTGTCGGAGTAAAGGTGGAGGAGTTAAGGTGATGAGATGGTTGTTGTTGTGGTTGATTACATGGGTGTTGTTGGTGTTGATTGGGGGTTGAAGACCGTGTAAATGCATGTGGAGGTGTCATGGTTAGAGATTGGAGATGATTATGATGATGGTGATGGAGTAGGTTGTGTAAGATTTTGGTAAAGTAAAAAGTGAAAGCAAGTGGGGGTGTTGGTCAATTGTTGTGGATGCAGGCCCACGGGGGCGCTTGGGAGAGAACAAGCATTTGCATTTGTGGAGTCGCCACCAATTTATTGTGGAAAATTGGAAACCGTTCGAATACCTCGTGCCATGTCAAGACACAAAGTAGTGACATGAACACCAAGAACTTGTTACCTTTAGCATTCTATGTCTAGAATGACTCTCGTGGATGCAATGAACACGGATGTTCACAGAGATCTGGAGTAAGGGGTGAGGGTACGTATTAGGAAGCTCCTTTGATCGAACACCTAATCCCGCCCGCCTCGATTGCGGCCTCTACTAATGATTACGGAAGTTATTCGTACTTGATATATCGTCGATTATATGCATGCAATGCAACATCCAAGTTTTAATCCTAACATGTGAGAATTAGACTAAGTCGGTGAACACGTAATTTAGCATACAATTAGGCCGAAGTAGGAATTTAAGTTCAATTACTGTGAAGGCATACAAATGATACAATAAAAGAAGTACAATAAATACAATAATTAAAATTACAATGATTACAATGGATTCAATTGATTTATGTCGAAAATACCTTCAAAACGGATAATTTGAGAAAGAAAGAATAAACAAATTAGCGAACATGAATTAGGCGATAATACGATTAATAGTTAATTAATACGCGAACTAATTAAACTAGGTCAAGGCAGAACGGAAGTTCAGAGACAGAATTCAACCTGGAACAGGCGCAACAGAGTTGCGCCCTCTGGAAGAGGCGCAGCAGTTGCTGCGTCTGTTCCAAGGGTGAGTTCTGGCTGTGAAGCCGGAACTACAAATCGTTAATATTCATAGGTGAATTTAAGGATTAATTATGAGATTCGACTCGGATGGAAGTGATTTAATGTATTAATTACATGCGAATGAGTCATAAAAGCAATAAAACATGGATGAAACGAGTGTGGATAAATTAATTACATGAACGAAAGATTGATTAGTGACATGGGTGAACTAAATAGGCTAAATATGACGAATTAATGACAAACTAACGACGAATACGACAATAGACAGATGGAAATATATCAAAGATCGAATTCCAGAGACTCAATATGAAAGAATCGAATCTCTACAACCCGGATTGATTTTAATGACGAAAACCCACAAATATTGGATTACTTGGGATTTAAGTCGGGATTTAATGATGAATTAAATGTGTTAATGACGATGAACAATGTACATGTGAATTTATTATGCTATTATGTCAACGAATTGAAGAACAAACGAAAACAAACAAAAAACAACGAATTGACAGAGGACGAAGGAAGAAGAAAGGAAGCAGGACCTGCGGCAGCCTCACGAAGAGGCGCAGCAGGCGCTGCGTCCCTTCGAAGAGGCGCAGCAGTTGCTGCGTCCTTTCTCGATGGTCATCTTCTGGTAATTCGTAAAAAGGGTTTTAAAGCATGGTTTTATAAATCGGTTTTAAAAAGTATTTTCGACATAAATCTTACATTAATGATACAAAAAGTAAATAACAATAATTAAAGAAGGATTTACACCCTCAGACTTACATGTTTGACGAAACGAGATGAACTAAGTTTATGATTAGTGATGCTCGACTCGAATGTAACGAAAGTGCCCTCGTAAGAGGAAAACGATTAAGATTAATTAAGTTGATTTATTGTGGAGTTGGTCAAATTGGCCGGTCATGCAAAACGGGGCTGGTACTTAGAAGGATCCGAGCTTACGTGGTCGAATGTTCAAGCACGTAGACGCCAAAAAGTAAGAACGTGGTCTAGAATGCAAAGGGAGAAGAGAAGGGTGGACACTCGCGTGAGAAATATGAGGAGCGAAGGCTCCTATTTATACTAATCACGTGAAGGCATTAGGGTTTCGGAGAAACTTTGGAAGTGTATCTCGAAAAGATATGAAAAGATACGAAAAATACGCAGAAAAGGACCTGGGAAGAGGCGCAGTAGTCACTGCGTCCCTTGGAAGAGGCGCAGCACCTGCTGCGTCTGTTCCCAGGTGGTTTCCTCCTGCGGAAGAAATATTTCCATGTTTGGTTTATGGAATAACGGAATAATCTTATTTTCCTTAATATTTTGTATGAATATTACGGGAAATTCTTTACCAAAGTATAAATTTTGTGAAGGATTTATAAAATATGGAATAGAAATATCCGGAACATTCCAGAACATTCTGACTCGGGATTTAGCGGTTATCAGAAAATGAAGACGGTTTTAGGCCCGGACTCCAAATGTACTCTAATTACTGTCAAAACGACCGTATCGGCGCGTAGATGACAATTAAGAGGTAGACATCAGTGTTTGAGCAATCACTGGACGATAAACTTACGAACTGTCTCAAATCGTTCCGCATACCAAACATGCGGCCCAATCATCAGCGTGTGGTTTGCGGGAGGTGAAGAAATGAGGTATCTACAGAGCCCCTACTTTGACTGAGGCTTGGACAAGGCGAAAGTCAAAATATAGTCATCAAGTCAATCGAAGATTACAACCTGACGACTATGGCGACGCGAGGCGGCTCAAGGGGTCTGAAACAAAGACCTGTCGTCGGGAACATTTTAGAGTCTCTCGACTATCGGTGAGGGTCGTTTAAAGTCCATTAGACTACGTAAGGAGGCTCGCCAGCCATAAGAAGAGACCATACCTGAGACTTCTTTCTCGAGATGTTTCCGGAGGTGCATAGGAGCTAAGGGTAAGCGTAGGAGCTAAGGGTAAGCGTAGGAGCTAAGGGATAAGACCTAAAAGATAAGTAAGGATTGTGCTAGGGTGTGGGATCCCAAAGGAAAGCATCAATGGGATGGAGGCCCGAATATAATTTCAAACTAAGGGGTAACTAAGGCTTGAGTGTAAGAACTCTGCCGGTCTGGGAACTTCTGGAGAACGACACCTTTATCGCACTCCGTGTGGAAACAGGAAATATCGTGAGTAGCAGGACATAGGCGGGAAATGCTGGGAGAAATCTGCTTGGGTCGTCTTCAAACAAACTTCAGAAGAATTTGAGAAGGACGATTATATGTCGTGAACTCTCGTTGGGGAAACCTTATCAGGAACTTATCTCCATGTCTCGAGAGGGATTGTTTATCCGCTTACTCTCGCTGGGGGAATACAATGAAGGCGTGTCGAAACACCTGTCAAAGAATACCCGCTCGTTGTGACAAGCAAGGTCTTGGAAGCAATAAATAATGTATAATAGCCTACAGTTGGCTTAGAAATGCGGGTTTGAACGAAGAATAATCGTCAAACGGACCAAAAAAAGATAAAATGGCATCGGGGAAGAGGCGCACCAAAGATGGGCCCACAAATAACGAACTCATAACGAATTTTTGAAAATTCGTATGAAGGGAAGCTAAGGAAGAGGCACAGCAAGAGCTGCGTCTCTTAGAAGAGGCGCAGCGCCTGCTGCATCTATTCCTGGAGGTGTCTTTCCTACGTAAAAACGCGATGAAACAGAGGGTTTATTTCATTTGTTTCGAAACACAATTCCTCAATTTCTCTCTCAAATCTCGACCATTTCCGCCAAAATTTGATCCAAAAGCTTGCATTAGCCATGACTAATCGAGGTATGTATATCATTCTTGCATTAATCTTCTATAACGGACGAATTGGATCGACAAAATTTAGGATTTTCAACCCTAAAATGTCGAAAATTTGGGGCTTTTCCCCCAAATGATTTTGCCTTGTAAAATTGACCATATAAATGGCTAATTGGTAGTATAAGGATCATAACCATATATTTGTTTCGAATTTTCGTTGAGTTTTGGGCATTTGAGTGAAATTAAGACGGTTTCACAGCTAAACCGTAAATTGCTTCGAAAATGGCCTTAGGCTTGCCCATTTCCGATGAAACTTGATATTTGGAATCCTTGGATGATGGGTAAACTTCCTATCATCTCGGAATTTTGGTTTGTGACGGCTTTTTCAGGGCACTTTTCTTGGGCATAATCGCCGTTATAACGAAATGCTGCCGAAATTTCGACTCGAACCCATTACTAGGCTTCAACTTAGGCTTGAATTGACCCAAATTACCACATGAGTGATCGGGTTTATGGGAATACGGCCAAAGATGGCGAGAAAAGAGCGACTTCGGGGCTTCTAAAAACTCGAAAATCCCCTAATCAAGGCTTGTCGTCACTTGACGCGGCCTAAAATTTACCTTAAATTAGCAGGTGACGAGGCTTCTACGTCTGAGAGAGCTCCCATGGAGATAGACACCGTTGTTGATGCTTCTCGTGCTCTCGAGGAGGCTTTCACTGCTGTTGGGGCAGCTGGCGTGGTTGCTGAGAACGAGATCCTCGAGGAGGAGGAGGAGGAGGAGGAGGAGGCCCCGAGGCAGGCCAACGTTGGACGAGGAGGTCGTCAGCTGAGGGGAGCACCTGCGTGGGCTGAGACCCGGGACAGTAGGCACTTACTTTGGGCTGCGGAGGGTCACCTGTCCTATAGGACGGTGAAGAGCTTGGTAACCTTGAATTCATTACTCATCACTCATCTTTTTTCCTTTCATTTGCTCACCTCTTTTCCAATTTCATACAAACTAAAGATAGCTTTTGTTTCAAATCATAATAGGAGGTCGGGAACATGAGATCGTTCTCGGGCTACACGACGGCGATGAAGTGCTACGAGAGGCTGTCGGCGGAGTAGCGAGCCATGATCGAGCAGGGAGCATTCGGCGCCCTGGTGCAGGCTTGGAGGGATATCGCGAAGAGGAAGCTGCGGGCTAATCTTAGCCTGGTCCGTGCTTTCTTGGACCAATTCTGGGATACGACTTCCACTTTTCACATGCCTTTTGGTGAGGTGGGAGTCACGTTGGAGGACTACGGCATGATCTTTGGTCTGTCGTGCGGGACTGAGGTGGTGGAGTGGCCGGAGACTGCCATGAGGGTGGACTCGGCCGAGGCTAGGAGGTTGATCGGCCGGAACTTGGCGCCGAAGGCTGTTATAGTGCCTGGTTTGGTGCCTAGTTCTTACGTCCGAGACTACTTTGCGGCGAAGACCCCGGCGCGGGTGGTGATTGACGGGAGAGAGACGGCTCCTCCTCCCTGTACAGCTAAGCAAAGGGCTCGCTTGTGGCTTTTGTGGTTTCTGTCTTCGATCTACCTCAGAGACAAGGAATAGAGGCTGTCGACGAAGCTTCTTCCCTTTCTTTCTAACCTGAGCTCCCTAGGGCGTTGGGACTGGGTCACTACTGGTTTTGCGGTCCTCATCCGATTCATGAGGGCCATGGTTCATCCGGAGTTGATGGAGAAGGGGACTTATCCTGGTGCTGTCGGCCCTGGACTACTGTTGGAGGTATGAACCTTCATTTAGACTAAAATCATTTCCTTTCCTTATCGAATTTTGAAAGATTATTATTGACTATCTTACTTCACAGGCGTGGGTGTACTCCTACTTTCTGAGCCTCTCGCCCAAGAGGATGGAGCCGCCGGAGAAGGCCTATCCCGTTGTGAGGGATTGGGTGATGTGTCACACGAGGAGCAAGCGTTCCTCTCATGGTGTGTATCGGCGGGACATGAACGCTCTGCAGCTGGACAGCGTGAGCATCTCACTTATATTCGTTTTGCTTCTTTATTACTTTTTAACAGATCATAAGAATGATTTCTTGCTTGTCTTTTCCCAGTGGGTGCCCAGGCCTTGGGCGGAGTACGCTGGCGCTCCTCCTTTTGTGGCTGAGGTCCTTCGACCTTGCAGCTCGAGCCGGTTGCTGCTGAGGATGTCGATGGGTCCTGTGTGGTACTTGGGCGAACGCTTGGCTCGTCAGTGCTCTCGGGACGTCTTGACGGTTCCCATCGATCCTCCTAGGACGATGTTCAGGGAGCCTTCTGAGGCTGAAAGGGAGGCTGACTTGGCTGACGTCGGTGATGACGCCTTCCTGCTTCCTGGTGAGGACTACTCGGCATTCCTCTACGGGAGGTTTGCGTATTGGCCAGTTGTGGTAAGTGCTTTATCCTTCTTTATTTTTGATTTTTTAGAATACGATGAAAGATCACCGATTAATGAGATTCAGTTGGCTTTGCAGGAGGTCGAGGCGGCGGGCATCGAGCCCCCAGAGTACCTCGAGACCCTCGAGCACACTGACGCGACCGGGAGGACGACGATCTCCGAGCTGCGTGACTTTGACGTGGCTGTGACGGATGCTGGCCTGGACGATTGGCAGCATCTGATTCGGAGGGTGAGCCTCTAATTTGTATGATCTTTTGTGTAAGAACACATTTGATTGAACTTATCCGATTATTAAGAACTTCTTTTTTTGAAAATGCAGGTTGCGCCGTCCCGGTTTGTGGCGTTATGGAGGGTGGCCAACCGGCTGCGAGCTACTGTCGTCGAGGCACTTGTCGGCGGTCGAGATCGTCAGGTATGAACCTTTCTTCATTTTTGAATTTTCTTATTTTCTTATGATTGTTTGAAATGATTGACATGAGCCAATTTTGTTGCTTGCAGAGGGAGCGTGAGCTGAAGCGAGAGCTTGCCCAGTCTCGGGAGGAGACAGCTTGTTTGCTGAGGGAGCTCGAGGTTCGCGACGCCGAGGTTGCTGCTCTCGAGGCGAGAGTTGCGGAGTTAGGCGGCGGCCGGCAGTAGTTTTGTTGTTGTTTGTTTGTTGTTGGCTGTATCTTGCACATTTGTACATTTTAGGACCTACATTTTGGACATTTGGATTTTGCTTGGGGCTCGAGCCCCCAGTTTGTTGTACAGATCCCTCTTTTAGTTGTATATAATGGCCTGAGTGCCTTTGCTGCTGAGTTGTGTTGCTTGTACCTGCAGGTTAGCTTTGAACATGTTTGGTAGATGACGGTTTACGCCGTCGTGCTGCCGAAATTTACATAGAAGTTCACGTAAAACATACATTTGATGATGTATGGCCTAAATTAGCGCAAAACGAATGACTCACAAGTGCAAAAAATGCAAAAATTTGCCGGAAATGACCGGACGGTAGGGAGGGTTACCCCCAAAAAAATGAAAAAAAATAGAAATCTATAAGTTAGAAATGTAATGTAGTACGGGGGGAGGGAGGAGTGATTCCCAAAAAAAGAAATAAATAAAAATTATATAAATGATTTCCTAAAAAAGAAGAAAATAGAAAGAAATATGTAAGTGTGTTAAAATGACGAAAATGCTGATATTGCCTCGAAATGCGTGCCCGCGGAATTAGAAAACACGAAATATGGCAACCTGACGCCTTTACCAAAATAATAACCCGTATGAATAGGAAATTATTCGTTAAGGCATTTAGGAAAGATCCAACGTGGAAAATCACAAAAACATTGCTGAGGAAGAGGCGCAGCAGGAGCTGCGTCCCTTTGAAGAGGCGCAGCAGGTGCTGCGCCTATTCCCCGGTGTTTCCGTCTTGGCAGATTTTAGGAAACATATTTTAGTATAAATAGAGACGTCGATAGAGGTTTTATTCACACAATTCTTCCGTCTCTTCCTCGTCTTATTACATAAAGTCCTCAAAATAAACATTCATCATGAATACTTTAGAGATTCGTCTAAAAGAGTGGACCAACGAGTTTTCCAACGTGGAGAAACATGACATGGGTGCTTATAATCTTGGGTCATTGTTGAGTTTGAAGCTTATCAAGGTGGTCAAACCATTCCTAGATGCTTGTCTTGATTATTGGGACCCGGATTATCATGTTTTTGCTTTTCCCGGAGGTGACATTTGCCCATTTCCTGAAGAAATTGCTGCGATCGGTGGGTGGGACCCAGAACACTTGCCTGCTATTCCTTCTACTTCACAAGGGTATAAGAACAAATTTAGAGACTTGCTTGGATTGACAAGAATTGAGGTGGACCGTCTAGTGACCTCGAAAGGAGTGCGAATGTTGGACCTTATTGACCGATTTATTAACAAGGCCGACCCCACCATCTCATATGTTGCCAGGCGAAGGGCTTTCGGATTTTGCTTGTTACATGTATATGCCCTTCAAGGGCATGTTGATGAGGATTTGAGAGGTGATCCCCGCCTCCTGGGCCTAGTTGAGCAAATGGAACTGCGCAGGAGCCCAACTTGTTTATGTTTAGGAGAGATCCTATTGGGTTTGGATAACAGGAAAGCCAATCGCGACCTACCTTATTTGGGAAGTCCCGTTATCTTGCAGGTAAAAGAACACTTTCCTTTTTCTTTTCTTTTTTTCTTTTTTTTTTTTTTTTTTTTTTTTTTTTTTTTTTTTTTTTGTTTTTTTTTTTTTTTTTTTTTTTGTTTCTAATACCCGCTTTTGGTAGGTTTGGCTTATGGAGCGTCTTCGATTGATCGAGCCCCCAGTCCATATTCCTTCTTATCATGCTCGCTCAATTGCAATGAGGACCAAGCTTTACATGGTGTACTTCACTCGAGTGTGCAATTATTGGGAAAACAAACTGAAGAGTGATGATGGCCCCTTGATTAGATGGGTTGTACCATGGTGGCATCTTAAATCCGTCACTGGAGTATCTTCCTTGGATCCTACCCGATCTGTGCGCATTCTTGGCTTGGAATTCATGGTATGCATCTTCCCGGAGAGGCTGATGAGAAAGGTTGGAATGAAGCAAATGATCCCGAAGCTTGACACTGTCCCGCAGACTGCCGTGGCGCTTACTACTGAGAGTCGAAGGGAGTGGGCCATTAAATGGGCTCAAAGAAACGTATGGTTCTTGAACTCTTCTGTTAGTGCCTTATGGGTGTCGGACTCCTATCTGCGGTGGAGGAAAGCTACTACTCTGGGGGAGCGTGAGAGATTGAGGAAGCGCGCGCCCGTTGACTACAAGGTGCGCGAGGTGGAAAAGGAGAAAGAGAAGCATCTGACTGAGGGAGAGGAGGAAGCCGGGTTTCGAGTTGTTCATCCTTCGAAGAAACTGAAGACCTCTCCTGTCGTGGACAAAGTGATTGACAAGAATGGGAAGGCTAGGCCTCGAGAAAGACCGTTGGTGATTAGGTCCGAAGTGGCGCAGGAGCGTCCGGCTCGAGGCCGTAACAAGAAGTATGACAAAAATGACAAGGGCAAAGGGAAGATGGAGGAATAGCCCAAGTCTTTATTATTATTATTTATTATTATTATTATTATTATTATTATTATTATTATTATTATTATTAATGTAATAAGAAGGTGGGGTTTTTAGAATCCTAGCCTAATATTTTTTATTGTTATTTATTATTATTATTATTATTATTATTATTATTATTATTATTATTATTATTATTATTATTATTATTATTATTATTATTATTATGTGACGTATTATTAATATTATTAGAAGTGAATGAAATAAAGGAGGTTAATTGGTTATGAAACCGTTGTGATTTTCTATTTATTATTCTTGTCGAATTCCAAATGCAATTGCAAATGTCCTTCTATTTACATTTTGAAATTAATGAGTTGTATCCTGTGAAGGATTGCCTACGTATTCATTTAAAAATGAAATCAAACCCTTGCGCGTAGTTCGAGTAAATGTAAAAGAATAATTGTTCTAAGCAAGAGCTTGTAATGAACTTAGAAGATAAGCATGAGCTTTTTACTTACTCTGAAGGTGCAATTTAGTTTATTTGACGATATGAGGATGACAAATTGTCAAAATGCAAGATCAAAGTGACATTAGCTTATTTCAGCTTGGTCAGGGACCGTTTATTTAGTGCCACAAGAGCGACATGTGAGGTTACGTGAGGCGCGTTTTTTGTTCCTATTCTAGGCATAATATCGCTTTAGTTGGTCAAGGTTTGTCGGGTTGGAAAATTCATTCGCATCTAGGTCTGTTATTCTAACCGCACCCCTGGAAGTATGGACTTGACTAGAAATGGCCCGGCCCAATTAGGTTTGAATTTTCCCCGTGGATCGACTGGTAAAAGAGCTCTAACCGACTTGAGTACTAAGTCTCCTTCGTTGATGTTCCTTGGCTTGACCCTTTTGTTGAAGGCTCGTTTGATACGTGCTTGATATGTTTGGACATTATGTAATGCGCGTAGCCTACGTTCACCCAGGAGGATGATTTCTTCATATCTATCTCTCTTCCAATCGGCTTCTGGGATTTGACTTTCGAGTAAGATACGCAATGATGGTATTTCTAACTCGACTGGTTGTACAGCTTCCATGTCGTAGGTCAAATAGAAAGGGGTGGCCCCAGTGGGCGTCCTTACATATGTGCGATATCCCCACAAAGCAAAGGGTATTTTTCTTGGCCAATCTCGATAGTTGTCAATCATTTTATTGAGTATTGTGACAACGTTCTTGTTTGCCGCCTCTACCCTGCCATTAGTCTGTCGTCTATATGGCGAAGAATGGTGATGCCTAATTTTGTACTTGGCTAGCAATTGCTTAGTCTCGACTTGAAAATGTGATCCATTATCACTAATGATCTCATGTGGGCAACCGTATCGACAGATGATGTTGTTTTGTATGGACTTTGCCATGTTTTTAGCCGTGAGACTAGTGTAGGAAGCCGCTTCTACCCATTTGGTGAAATAGTCGATTGCCACCAATATGAAACAGTGACCTTCTGTTCCTGCGGGAGTTATCTTCCCGATTATATCAATTCCCCAGGCAGAAAATGGCCAAGGAGATGTCATCGTGTAAAGTAATTAATGAAGGAGGGACATGCTGTACATTCCCTAAGATTTGGCAGTTGTGGCAATATCTTATGTATTTGATGCAATCGGATTCCATTGTGGTCCAATAATACCCCAAACATGTGATTTTCTTCGCCATCATGGGCCCGCTCATGTGAGGACCGCATTCTCCATAATGAACTTCTTCCATCGCTGTCCACGCCTGTGAATGATCAAGGCAAAGTAGGATTACACCAAGGGGTGTTCTTTTGTATAACTCTCCTTGAATGAGAACGTATTGGGAAGCTAGTAGGCGTATAGCACGTTGTCCCCTTTTGTCCATATCTGGTGGATAGGTACCATTGAGCTTGAAATTTAGGATTGCTTGGAACCAAGGTTCCTCTGTGATTTCCTCTTCATCGGTGATTTGATGGACATAAGCTGGCTCTGATCGTCGTTCGATGCATAAAGGCATTTCCACCATGTCATCTGGCATATTAATCAAAGATGCGAGTTTTGCAAGAGCATCCGCAAATTGATTTTCTTCCCGAGGTAAGTGTAGATAGGTCACGTGATCAAAGAATTGGGCAACCTGGTCTATTCTGGCTTGATAAGGTGCTAGGCTTTCGCTTCGGATTTTCCAAGATCCCGTAACTTGATTGATGATCAGGGACGAAGCCCCATGCACTCGGAGGTTTTTAATGCCTAAGCTCACTGCCGCCTGTAGTCCGATGAGACAGGCTTCGTATTCTGCAGCATTGTTTGTCACCTCGAAGTCGAGTTTGACAGAGATCGGTGTATGCTCGCCTTCAGAAGAAATGAGCAACACTCCTATTCCAAATCCTCTTAAGTTTGATGCTCCATCAAAGTAAAGGTCCCAAGAGTCCACATCGGTTTGGAGTATATCCTCGTCCGAAAATGACCAAGTGTAATACCCCGTATTTTTATATAATAAATTAAATGGATTTTATATAATAAATTAAATGGATATCATATAATATTATTTATTATACATTTTATCATATTATATTACTAATTAAGTCGGGTAAATTGTTGAGTCGATAATTATGTTAAGTTACTTTATTTAACTCGCGTCGTATCGAGCTAAGTTAATTGAGTCGGTTTTATATATAATTCGAAATGTGAGCTGTCACATGTGAGCTGGCCCAATAACTGTCCAGCCCAATTAAACCCTAAGCCCATTTAGCCAATTACCCTAACCCTAAACCTAATTAACCTAAACACTACCCTAATCCTTCCCTCAACCCGCCTCCCTCACGCCTCCCTCCTTTTTCAGATCCAATCTCAAGCCTCACGCAAAACGAGAGAGAGAGAGAGAGAGCGTGAGTGTTGACCGTGCATCAAGGAAGGGCTAGTGGTGGTCGTCGACGTTCTTAGGTGGCTGTGGTGGCCGTGGTGGTGGCAGAAAAATGGTAAGAGCAATTCCTTCCTCTGTTTTTATATGAATGTCGTGGGTTGTTGGTTGTAGTGTCGTGTCTTAGGGAGGGGATATGAGTGGTTGATGTCGGGGTAAGGGTAATGGGTGGTAAGGGACGAGTGGAGTGGTGGTGGTTAGGGTGGTTTTGAGCGGTGATAATGACAAGAAAAGGCGGCAAAGAACAGGGGTGGTAGAAACGGGTTTAAGATGCGTTTGGGCAAAGAGTTTTAGATGGGTAAGTTTGGGTGGTGCCAACGTCGACTAGGGGGAGGTCGACAAGGTGGTCTTTGTGGTGTATGTGGGCGTGGGTTGGCGGCGAACAAAATGACGGTGATAGAATAGTGTTTTGGGGAAAGTTGCGGTGGTGGCAGGTTGGGAACGAGAGGTGTTTGGGAAGGCGCGGCTGTGAACCAGGCCAAAAGACGGCCGTGGTTCACCTCGCCGGCGAGGGTCGACCCCAGTGGGGGTGTTTGCTGGTGGCTGGGTCAGAGTGGGTGTTGGGTCAGGTGGTTGTCGCGGTGGTGAGGTGGCCTGTGGTGGTGTGTGTGCGTGTGTGAAGGGGACGTGTTTATATCGAGTTGTTTTTGTTTTCGAAGCGGGTTTTTCATATTTAAATCGTTACAATTTGTAATGAATCGTATTCTTACTTAATTAATTTAATCCCGAGTCATCTAATAATTTATTTAATTAATTCCCGAGTGTATTAAAATATTTAAAGACGGGTTTGAGTCGGGTGTTGAGTTATTCAAATAATCGATTGGGGTTTTTATTAAAATCGCATATGACGTTTAATCCTTTAATTATCATTTGATTTAGTTCCGAGTTAATTAAAATAAAATAATAATTAATTAAGTAGAAGCGGGATTTTGAGACGGATTTGTTAAAATGAAAAGGCTACTATATCGGGAAAGTTTCCATTCTAAGAAATTCTACTTTAGTAACTTTCTATTTTGGGAAGTTGGGTCAAATGACTAATCGGGTTATTTTAGTTACCAGTTGGGCATAAGTTGGTGTCGGGAATGTATTTCGGGAAAGCTTCTATTTTGGGAAATTACTATATTTAGTAGTTAGTAATTATAATTATTATAATTGTTTTAGGTGACGAATTCGTGAAGGATCGATAATCAAATTCATTGCTTTACCTTCTGGACTGCTTAACTGCTTAATTGGATTTTTGGCACTTTGAGGTAGGGAAATACACTTGTCCTATTATCGTCGTTGTTGGATTGTGTTGACTTGACTCCTGGTTGTTGATTTACGTGATCATTTATATTCGGAAAGGTGATTGGCTGATTTGATTGTATTGAGTATGATATCACAACATTCGGTAGCTGGCATGATTTCATTCATTATTATACATATTGTGTTGCATTATTACTGTTGAGCATTTCATATGCATTGGAGTTGGAGGATGGTGCAGGAGTGACGATATTGAGATACGGTGTGATGTTGTGATAAGGCCCAGGCGGGTTCTCGCAGACTTGCCCTGGTGTCCTCAGTGTTGGTGGCAGATCGACTTCGGTCGATATATATAGTCTACCGGGGATCGGTATGGTGGGCGTTCGGGTTATGAGATGTGTGTGATGAGTTGAGATGGAGATGGAGGTGACGGAGTATCATGCATATCATATTTATTGTTCCATTGTTTTCCCTACTCAACCTCGTGGTTGACCCTGTGTATTCGTGAACACCTGTGATGAACCATAATGGGGAGCAGATTTGACAGGTACTAAAGATTAGCTGACTTGGGAGCTATGGGATGCGTGAGGACTTGGCCAATCTACCTAGAAGTTTAGACCACATAGAAGATTTTATCACTTAATTTATTTTCCACTGCGGGTTGTATTTATCTTATATTAGGTATTAGTTGGATAAGTTGTAATAAACACGTAATCGTTAAGTTTTAAGTTAAAGTACTATGGTATTGTTGTACTTTGTTATTCACTCCCTCGGGAAACCGAGATGGTGACAGTCCGGTTTATTGGGGAATGTCTTGCTAAAGGCTCCTTCATAAACCGGGGTGTTACAAAGTGGTATCAGAGCGAACGATCCTCAGGCCTGAACCAATGAACCCAATGAACGTAGGATGTGTCTAAATAAAATGAACCCCTGGGAATAAACTGTTAGGAGCTCACAGTGCGGTTAAGAAGGCGCCCTTAATACGTGCTCTTTTGCCCTCTCAGTTTTGAACCAGGTAACCCGAGAGAAATTGAGTGAATGGGTAGTTAGAAGGAAAACCTTGAATATAATCGAGTGGATGTACACCTTGAGACCCATATGTTCTAACCATTCTACAGGACAACGTTACGGTAAGTATTTTGTATGAATGATGATGTGATCATATGATGTTGTGGAAATGAGAAATAAATCTTCGTGTTCAGATTGATAATCAATGAAGTGTTGGAATGTGGTAATCGTGAGTGTGAAAATAATTACGAATTATGATATTTACCAAGGTGGATGTTGAATGATGTGCTGATAGTACTATTATGTCTAGTGATATGCGGTTATGTGATCCCAAAGCCATGCTAGTATAGTCTTGTGATAGTAATAAGAAACACTATTGAATTGCATGTTTCTAGTCATAGCAATCGTGATTAGATTTAAGGAGTAGATCGAGATGCAACGGGATTCTATGGGGTAGATGTTACGAAGGTATACAGTGTGAGATTTAAGTTAGGATGAGTTAGTATAGATAGTGTGGTTGTAAGAGCTTGGAACATAGTAGATGAATGACCTAGTGCTGAAACACGTTTGTTTGATTTTACTCCCTAAGTGATCCTGCTGTCATTTCTTTTCTGTTAATCCCCTATGGATGAAAATTTTGTGAGAGATAGCCTCGTGAGTCAGTGTCCATTTGGCATTGGTTTCATGCTTATATGATATACGGATTAGGAGTAATAAATATTTTAGTGGGCGGTGGTCGAAGTTCTGTGCAGTGATGTTTTGACCAATGATTTTGTAAAAATCCTCATTTAAATTGTATTGCTAATTTTTGCATAATTCCAACTCCATCGATCAGAAGATTCGCATATGTTTTCAAATTGTTAAGCCACGAAAATTCTTGATGTTCTATATTAAATGGTACGTTTTGCAAACTGACCCAAGTTTCGAACCAATTGCCGTCACATACTTATTTGGAACAACTGAGTTGTAAAATGCTTTAAAAATGAAATTCTTGTGCTTTAGACATAATTCTTTTCCCCTGTGTTTTTAACTCTCGGTATGTTATAAAAAGTAATCTAACTCAAGTATTCGTTGGACAATTATTTATTTGTGATTTTCGAAAGTTACAACGTGAATCATGACTTGTAAAATGTGCGTACTATGTGAGTTTCATATAATTGTTTGGTTATTTCCTGAGCCTTATTAATGTGATATTATAATGTTTTATATGATGATAGTAGCATGCATGTTCAGTAGTTATGTATCTTAACAGGCGATAAAAAAAATTAAAGTCTAGTTGATAACATTGTTGGCATGATAGCGTGAGTAAAAAAATTGGATAGCTTAAATTGATTCTTAATCAAGGGTGAAATATGTTATACGAGTCCAGTTGTTGCATATTTTATGTATGTTTGGCATGTTGTAATATCTCTAGTATGTTCATCATATGTGCATGGTGGTCGGATATATATAAATATAAAACTATGTTCTCATATCTTGGTAAAGTTGATGGCGTTAAAAGTTAATTTGATTGTTCTAATATACTCGCATGAATAATTATAATAGTTATGTCTAAATGTTTACACATGGATGATAGTAATGAGTATGTCCAAATGTTCACACATGTAGGATGCATCTAAGTTCTAATGTCTTTCATATGAGTTGTGTGCCAATAGTTATATTTATTACTTTCATCACATTAAACTATTTGATTGGACCTAAAACTATAACATGATAATACACAATGTTGTTATTCCTTATTGAATATGTTCGTTATTATATTGTCATAAAATGCTAAAGTGATTCTTGCAATTGTATGGGTGTGATATAAAGGAAACTGTTTGATATAACATGACAATTGGCATATCTATATTCTCGAGTCGTTACTATCAATTATATTATAATAAAAATCGTCATGATAACTATGTTGGCAATTATAATGGGATAACTCTTTTGATGATTCACATGATATGCATTGGTTTAAATGATAGTCATTATAGTTACATTTAATTGAGCCTACGAGTTGCCTAATTATTCAACCATGCAAATCAGAGAAGTTGTTCAAGTTGCTAATCTTTTATCATAGCTAGTGTTCTACAAAGTATATGATGGCAAATGTATAGGTTTAAACTATTTATACAATATCTCTTGTTTTTCTTTGAGAATGAATTATACTAAGTTCTTTGGACACAATTGAATGATATGGTTGCTAAAATGTGAAACATAGGGTGATATGGAAGTAATGTTGTCGTTGTCATAGATCATATGTAGTTACTTTTATTGGGAAGCATGTTTTCAAAATTGATATCGTGCAAACAATTTTTTTATAATTTAAAGTATGAATTATGGGTATGTTGTTAGATTGCTTAAGTTCATCGACCTAATTCGTGACCTAAACCAGTGAGTGAGTAAAGGGTTGAATGGACGTGTCAATAAGGTCCTGTGATTGTGATAGATAGTAGTGGTAGATCTATTTCTGTGATATGTTTACAAAAGTGAGAAGTTCTTAAATTGTTTTGTTGATTTTGCTCTCGCTTGTTCATAGTCTATAATTGATCATCAAATTTGTTTAGTTGTGAAACCGTGTAAACCTTGGTTCTTTTCTTGTTATTCTTTAGTTTGTTGTTGTGTTTTAAGTTAGGCATAAGCTAGTAATAAAAGTTACTTGTTGACAACCAGTTATTTCCATAATAGAACCTTGTTTCGACCTTAACGTTAATGCTAACTGTTATCATATGTTCTTCTGTCACATGTGGTTGATAATGATTTTGTTGCATATGTATATGAAAAAATTGAAAAGAGGTTACGAGGACGTAACCATGTTTCTAGTCGGGTAGGATTGTAAAATCTTAATGCTTAAATTGCACTTGTTTGTAGATTATAGTTGACCAAGTAGGTGTTTCGTTGTGGGGTACCTATGCAAATGGGTTCTATAGGTGTTGTTTCTACTTCTGTTAGTTGGTTGATGTGTAAAAGGAGAGTATAGTTAAACTACTGGTATTGAGTTATGAGTTGTGGGGCCTTTGTGCCGAGTTACGTTTGCGGTCCAGCGCGACCATGGTTATCGAGTTAATTGAGTTGAGATCGGAATTGAGATGGAAAGATGACAGTGTCTCAGATGATTATATAGTTGATATATATTCGTGTTCTCAGGTAGTTGTTAGTTATAGTTAGTTGGCTAAGTAATGATGAGTTAAACTTCGGGACGAAGTTTATTTTTAGGAGGGCAGAATGTAACATTCCGTGTTTGTCATGTTTAATTAATGTGTCAAAAGTGTGTGTTAACCGTGTTAGAAATGCGTGACGTCTGTAAGTACGATATACAATACCCTTTTTAGGTTTGGGTACGGGAGCGAACTTCGGGACGAAGTTCATTTTAAGGGGGGAAGACTGTAATACCCCGTATTTTTATATAATAAATTAAATGGATTTTATATAATAAATTAAATGGATATCATATAATATTATTTATTATACATTTTATCATATTATATTACTAATTAAGTCGGGTAAATTGTTGAGTCGATAATTATGTTAAGTTACTTTATTTAACTCGCGTCGTATCGAGCTAAGTTAATTGAGTCGGTTTTATATATAATTCGAAATGTGAGCTGTCACATGTGAGCTGGCCCAATAACTGTCCAGCCCAATTAAACCCTAAGCCCATTTAGCCAATTACCCTAACCCTAAACCTAATTAACCTAAACACTACCCTAATCCTTCCCTCAACCCGCCTCCCTCACGCCTCCCTCCTTTTTCAGATCCAATCTCAAGCCTCACGCAAAAAAGAGAGAGAGAGAGAGAGCGTGAGTGTTGACCGTGCATCAAGGAAGGGCTAGTGGTGGTCGTCGACGTTCTTAGGTGGCTGTGGTGGCCGTGGTGGTGGCAGAAAAATGGTAAGAGCAATTCCTTCCTCTGTTTTTATATGAATGTCGTGGGTTGTTGGTTGTAGTGTCGTGTCTTAGGGAGGGGATATGAGTGGTTGATGTCGGGGTAAGGGTAATGGGTGGTAAGGGACGAGTGGAGTGGTGGTGGTTAGGGTGGTTTTGAGCGGTGATAATGACAAAGAAAAGGCGGCAAGAAAGGGGGGTGGTAGAAACGGGTTTAAGATGCGTTTCAGGCGAGTTTTAGATGGGTAAGTTTGGGTGGTGCCAACGTCGACTAGGGGGAGGTCGACAAGGTGGTACTGTGGTGTATGTGGGCGTGGGTTGGCGGCGGACAAAATGACGGTGATAGAATAGTGTTTTGGGGAAAGTTGCGGTGGTGGCAGGTTGGGAACGAGAGGTGTTTGGGAAGGCGCGGCTGTGAACCAGGCCAAAAGACGGCCGTGGTTCACCTCGCCGGCGAGGGTCGACCCCAGTAGGGGTGTTTCTTTGGTGGCTGGGTCGAGTGGGTGTTGGGTCAGGTGGTTGTCGCGGTGGTGAGGTGGCCTGTGGTGGTGTGTGTGCGTGTGTGAAGGGGACGTGTTTATATCGAGTTGTTTTTGTTTTCGAAGCGGGTTTTTCATATTTAAATCGTTACAATTTGTAATGAATCGTATTCTTACTTAATTAATTTAATCCCGAGTCATCTAATAATTTATTTAATTAATTCCCGAGTGTATTAAAATATTTAAAGACGGGTTTGAGTCGGGTGTTGAGTTATTCAAATAATCGATTGGGGTTTTTATTAAAATCGCATATGACGTTTAATCCTTTAATTATCATTTGATTTAGTTCCGAGTTAATTAAAATAAAATAATAATTAATTAAGTAGAAGCGGGATTTTGAGACGGATTTGTTAAAATGAAAAGGCTACTATATCGGGAAAGTTTCCATTCTAAGAAATTCTACTTTAGTAACTTTCTATTTTGGGAAGTTGGGTCAAATGACTAATCGGGTTATTTTAGTTACCAGTTGGGCATAAGTTGGTGTCGGGAATGTATTTCGGGAAAGCTTCTATTTTGGGAAATTACTATATTTAGTAGTTAGTAACTATAATTATTATAATTGTTTTAGGTGACGAATTCGTGAAGGATCGATAATCAAATTCATTGCTTTACCTTCTGGACTGCTTAATCGCTTAATTGGATTTCTTTGGCACTTTGAGGTAGGGAAATACACTTGTCCTATTATCGTCGTTGTTGGATTGTGTTGACTTGACTCCTGGTTGTTGATTTACGTGATCATTTATATTCGGAAAGGTGATTGGCTGATTTGATTGTATTGAGTATGATATCACAACATTCGGTAGCTGGCATGATTTCATTCATTATTATACATATTGTGTTGCATTATTACTGTTGAGCATTTCATATGCATTGGAGTTGGAGGATGGTGCAGGAGTGACGATATTGAGATACGGTGTGATGTTGTGATAAGGCCCGGGCGGGTTTCGCAGACTTGCCCTGGTGTCCTCATTGTTGAGTGCGCAGATCGACTTCGGTCGATATATATAGTCTACTGGGGATCGGTATGGTGGGCGTTCGGGTTATGAGATGTGTGTGATGAGTTGAGATGGAGATGGAGGTGACGGAGTATCATGCATATCATATTTATTGTTCCATTGTTTTCCCTACTCAACCTCGTGGTTGACCCTGTGTATTCGTGAACACCTGTGATGAACCATAATGGAGAGCAGATTTGACAGGTACTAAAGATTAGCTGACTTGGGAGCTATGGGATGCGTGAGGACTTGGCCAATCTACCTAGAAGTTTAGACCACATAGAAGATTTTATCACTTAATTTATTTTCCGCTGCGGGTTGTATTTATCTTATATTAGGTATTAGTTGGATAAGTTGTAATAAACACGTAATCGTTAGGTTTTAAGTTAAAGTACTATGGTATTGTTGTACTTTGTTATTCACTCCCTCGGGAAACCGAGATGGTGACAGTCCGGTTTATTGGGGAATGTCTTGCTAAAGGCTCCTTCATAAACCGGGGTGTTACACCAAGTATCTATTGTTTGTGCATCATTGATGGGATTTTCTACAAAGAATTCGGCAACGGCGCGCCCTTTTATAACCTTCAGGGGCACGTATTTGAGATCGAACTCTGAGAGCATCAAAGTTCATCTTGCTAGTCGTCCGTTGAGGACGGGTTTCTCGAAGAGGTATTTGACTGGATCCATTTTGGAGTATATTTTGACGGAATAGCTAAGCATGTAATGACGTAGCTTCTTCGTTGCCCACACAAGAGCGAGGCATGTCTTTTCGAGTTGTGAATATTTGCACTCGTACTCCAAGAAATTCTTACTAAGGTAGTAGATAGCCCTTTCCTCCTTTCCTACGTTTTGAGCTAGCATATCGCCTATGGATGTTTCGGTCACAGTGAGATATAAACCAAGAGGTTGATCTCGTTGAGGTGGCATGAGCACGGGTGGTTTAGCTAATATCTCTTTCATTCGGTCGAACGCCTTCTGACAGTCATCATCCCACATGGTGTGATCTGTTTTCTTTAGCTTCTTGAAGATAGGTTCACAGATCATGGTGAGTTTCGATATAAATTGACTTATATATTGCACTTTTCCCAGGAATCCTATGACTTCTTTCTCCGTTTGAGGTTGCGGCATTTTGATCAGAGCTTTGATTTTGGAAGGGTCTATTTCTATACCTCGTTGGCTAACGACGTATCCCAGGAGTTTGCCAGATGTTACGCCGAATGCGCACTTCTGAGGATTGAGCCTCATGTTGTACTTTCGTAGCCTTGAGAAGAATTTGCGAAGGTTCGCAATATGCCCCTCTCTATCCTTGGATTTGACAATCATGTCGTCTACGTATACCTCAACTTCTTTATGCATCATGTCATGTATGAGAGTAGTTGTGGTGCGTTGATATGTAGCTCCAACGTTGATTAACCTAAACGGCATGACTGTATAGCAATAGGTTCCCCATTGAGTCACAAAGGCGGTCTTATGCATATCTTCTATGGCCATCTTGATTTGGTTATAACCTGCGTACCCATCCATGAAGGATAGTAATGCGTGATCTTCGGTATTGTCCACCAATATGTCGATATGTGGTAGAGGAAAGTCATCTTTAGGACTTGCTTTGTTTAAGTCTCTAAAATCAACACAAACACGGATTCTCCCATCCTTTTTGGGTATGGGTACTATGTTGGCTACCCAGTTAGAGTACTCGGAAACTTTGATGAACCCGACTTTGAATTGCTTATCGACTTCTTCCTTAATCTTGAGAGCCCACTCTGTCCTCATTCGACGAAGCTTCTGTTTCACGGGCTTGAAACCTGGCTTAATCGGGATTCTATGTTCAGCAATATCCCTGTCGATCCCTAGTATGTCTTTGTAGGACCAAGCGAAAACGTCTTTGAACTCGTGTAGGAGGTCTATGAAACTGGCCCTTTCGGTGGGGCTTAGGGTTGTCCCTATCCTATGTTCTTGGGGTTCTAGTTCGATTCCTACATTGATGGGTTCAGTGTTCTCTATTACTGGCCCCCCCTTCCCCCTCTTGTAGTATTTCCTTGGCTATGTAGGGAGGTATCTCAATTGATTCTGGGTCTGGGTCATCCTCAGTATCATCGTATACAGAATTGCATTCAAGATAACATAAAGAGTAAGCAGAACCTGATTTATTCATATTAAAGTTTGAGAAAAGTTGAAACAAAGAGGCCATCTGATCTGTGGTCAGCGGCCGTAAAGGGACAGTTGTTGGGACATTTCCCGAACTACTGTTACTATTTGAGGCTAAGCTAGGAGAAACAAAAGGAATGGGGGTGACGACAGGAGGAGACTCCTTAGTGACTTCTCTAGACTCCGACTCTGACTCCGACTCTGACTCTGACTCGAATTCAACGTCTTCTGGTTCTCCTTTGAACATCTCTCCTTCTCCAGTGGTGAGCTTGAAGAGTCTTCCTTGATTGTTGGTCCACTTGATTGATTTTCTCCATCCTTTCTGCTGGTTCGCGTTTGTTTATGTGATTAACGCGGTAGGGTTAAAGTGGTTGTCTTGAAGTATCATGGTAATGATCTCATCCTGCGTGGCTCTAACAAATCGATCTTCTCCAAATAGTAGACTAACAGCTTGTTCGTCTAAGCAAGGTGCTTGACGTGCTTTGACGGTAGGAACCGTTTCTGGAGGAATGAAGTAGCAATCGTGAAAGATCTCGATTCCGGCTAGCTTCCTTCCGAGGTAGTGCCAAGGTTCGGGAAATCCGTGAAAGAGTTCTTGACTTCCTTCCCTAACAAATTATCCATTTAGGGTAGGGAAATATGGTCGCATTTGGACTCCTACGTGCTTACGGTTTTGAACTTGAGCGAGCATCTCGAGAACTTCCTCTTTAGTGGGGTTTTATCCTAGGCCAAGTGGTATTCTTTTTGAGTTGCCTTCCTTGTAGGGTGCGAAGGTGTTTCTTCAAGCAGGTTTCAAAGGCATTCTGGGGAAGTATCCCTGGGATTTGAGTATGTGGTTGACCACCAAGTTGGAGTAGGGATCGTAGTATAGGGGTGCCAATTCGCTTTCTATGACACTTATGCTTTGAAAGCCCCCAAGTTCATGTAATGGATCCGCAAGGACTTGATTATTTGACTTCTTTTCGATTATTGCCTTGATGGGCGACGAAGTGATCGTCACCACTTTGCCATTTAGTGGAATTTCGATCTTTTGGTGAAGGGTGGATGTTACCGCTTTAGAAGCGTGAATCCAAGGTCTTCCCAGAAGTATGTTGAAGGAAGCTTCAATGTCCACTATTTGGAAGTTAACCTTTTGCTCAATTGGCCCTGTGGCTATGGTTAGGTTAACGAGTCCTACGACCTTTCTTCGTGTACCATCATATGCACGAACACCTTGATTGGTAGGGGTCCAATCCGACTCTTTCATGCCTAGTTTGTATGCCGTTTTCAAGGGTATGACATTGACCGTGGAGCCATCATCCACCAAGGTCATTGGCACATTCTTCTTTAAGCAAATGGCGGTGATGTAAAGAGCCAAGTTATGACTAGCGCCAAAGGGCGACAAATCTTCATCTGAGAAAGTAATAAGATTACTTAGCTTCAGTGATTCTTGGAAGACCAAGTTGACTACATCGTCGGGTGTGGAGTTATGTGCCACATTTAGTTTCGCCAAAGCTTGCAGTAAAGCTTGGCGATGTGGGAATGAGCTTGCTACTAGTTGCCAGACTGAAAGATCAGCCTTTGTCTTCTGTAATTGCTTGAGCAAATGATCAGTAGAGTCATCTTCGTTATCATTTGGTGTGATAACGTTGGTTGGACCATTTTGAGTAGTACTTTGATATGGACGCCCCGAACGAGTTAGGTGGTCCACATCTTGGTCTTCACCATTTTGGACTATTTCCTTGACTAGGTAGTGTTCAATGAGATACTCGTCTTCATCGTCATCGGCCCATACTCCATTGATTGTAGCTAGTTCCCTCATTCTCATGATCTCGTCCTCTAATTGTGTGATTTGGTCGACTAATTTATAAACCACGGCGACTACTCTTGCATAGTAGAATTTTGGGAAAAGACTAGTGGCACATGTTCTTTAGATGTCGCGTTGGGGTCATGTAAAGTTGTCACCACATTTTCCAATTCTGAAACTTGCCTATCCACACTCCTTGCCCATGCGATGAAGTCGGTAATGGTAGGGGAGATGGTAGAGTAGAACCCTTCATTCTCGATTGCGTGGATCCCACCTTCGACTGGAGAAATGAGGTGTGAACAATCTAAGGTAGATTATTCACTTGTGATCACTAGAATTCCAAGAGGATTCTGAGTGTTGTTGGGCTTTGATAGACATGTAGTCCTTGAAAGCACGGATGTGGTTCAAACGGTTTTCATGCCCCTTGAATTTAGGGATATCCATCATGTTGAAGTTGGTTGGCAACTTGGAACTCACGGCCTCATACTTGCGATTATTCTCCCTATAAATGTCATCCCCTTTAAGATACATCAATTGCTCCTCTAAGTATTGGAGTCGTTTCTCAGCTGCAGTCATACCCATGGGAGGGTTTTCGTCCCTGAAGTCATTTATGAAGTCATCAATGATTTCACTTTCTCGAGGAGGCAACCTCGCTTCTACGGCATAGATCCGGCCCTCGATGGTGTCAAGGCGATCATACACTTGGTCTTGGGTAACTTGGAGTTGAGCTAGCGCGGTTAGGATTCGATCATTACCATCTTGGAGTTGATTGAAGTTCACGTCGCTTGTTTTGCATCTTGAAACTGGATAAGAGATCGGCGACGAATCAAAACACGATCGACCATTCTAGCACACTTACTAAGAAAGAAATGTTTTGACTCGTGAAGTGGGTGTGTGCCACTTGTGTCAGTGAGCTTTTGAAGAAATGACAAGATTTGAAAAATGTTGGTCCTAGTCAACTTTAGTGTAGTTGTAGGAGTGGACTCGAAGTGAGGTTTTAAAATGGGCTTGGGCCCGAAATTTGACTCGACAAATGGACAGAGTTTTGACTCGGTTTTGCGCTAATTATTGGCCTTTTCGAAATTTACATTTTAAAAGGGATTTTGATTTTACAAAAATCGTCATGGTTTCGTTTAGAAATGGTGATCACGTAAGGTACAAACATTTATACAAGCATTATAACGGGATGTTGAGTGCATTTAAAAAGGGTTTTGGTTTAAAGGGTGGGTTGCCATACCGAACAATCAAACCCGAAGTCTGTGGAGAGGCTCGTACCAAACAAAAGTAAGGTCGATTCCTAGTCCATTTCCTCAAGTAGTGAAAGTCCTTGATACAAACAAGAGTAAGTACCCTGGTATGGATGACGTCAATCGCTATCCATCCTTAGGCCCAAATAAGAATTAGGACCGTTTAGACGGGACGATTGGTCGAATGGGTTGGGTTGGGCCTAGGAAGGCCGAATAAACGATCTAGGAAGATCGAGTTATGAAAACCGACAATTGTCTTGTACAAACTATTCTCTAACCTTGTTCAAGTTTCACCCTTGGCTACACGTAAGTGTATTATCCCCAGCGGAGTCGCCAAACTGTGGACGCGGGCCCACGGGGGCGCTTGGGAGAGAACAAGCGTTTGTATTTGTGGAGTCGCCACCAATTTATTGTGGAAAATTGGAAACCGTTCGAATACCTCGTGCCATGTCAAGACACAAAGTAGTGACATGAACACCAAGAACTCGTTACCCTTAGCATTCTATGTCTAGAATGACTCCCGTGGATGCCAATGAACACGGATGTTCATAGAGATCTGGAGTAAGGGGTGATGGTACGTATTAGGAAGCTCTTTTGATCGAACACCTAATCCCGCCCGCCTCGATAGTGGCCTCTACTAATGATTAGGGAAGTTATTCGTACTTGATATATCGTCGATTATATGCATGCAATGCAACATCCAAGTTTTAATCCTAACATCTGAGAATTAGACTAAGTCGGTGAACACGTAATTTAGCATACAATTAGGCCGAAGTAGGAATTTAAGTTCAATTACATGTGAAGGCATACAAATGATACAATAAAAGAAGTACAATAAATATAATAATGAAAATTACTATGATTACAATGGATTCAATTGATTTATGTCGAAAATACCTTCAAAACGGATAATTTGAGAAAGAAAGAATAAACAAATTAGCGAACATGAATTAGGCGATAATACGATTAATAGTTAATTAATACGCAAACTAATTAAACTAGGTCAAGGCAGAATGGAAGTTCAGAGACAGAAGTCAACCTGGAACAGGCGCAGCAGAGCTGCGCCCTCTGGAAGAGGCGCAGCAGTTGCTGCGTCTGTTCCAAGGGTGAGTTCTGGCTGTGAAGCCGGAACTACAAATCGTTAATATTCGTAGGTGAATTTAAGGATTAATTATGATATTCGACTCGGATGGAAGTAATTTAATGTATTAATTACATGCGAATGAGTCATAAAAGCAATAAAACATGGATGAAACGAGTGTGGATGAATTAATTACATGAACGATTGATTGATTAGTGACATGGGTAAACTAAATAGGCTAAATATGACAAATTAATGACGAACTAACGACGAATACGACAATAGACAGATGAAAATATATCAAAGATCGAATTCCAGAGACTCAATATGAAAGAATCGAATCTCTAAAACCCGGATTGATTTTAATGATGAAAACCCACAAATATTGGATTACTTGGGATTTAAGTCGGGATTTAATGATGAATTAAATGTTTTAATAACGATGAACAATGTACATGTGAAATTATTATGCTATTATGTCAAGGAATTGAAGAACAAACGAAAACAAACAAAAAACAACGAATTGACAGAGGACGAAGGAAGAAGAAAGGAAGCAGGAACTGCGGCAGCCTCACGAAGAGGCGCAGCAGGTGCTGCGTCCCTTCGAAGAGGCACAGGAGTTGCTGCGTCCTTTCTCGACGGTCATCTTCTGGTAATCCGTAAAAAGGGTTTTAAAGCATGGTTTTATAAATCGGTTTTAAAAAGTATTTTCGACATAAATCTTACATTAATGATACAAAAAGTAAATAACAATAAATAAAGAAGGATTTACACCCTCAGACTTACATGTTTGACGAAACGAGATGAACTAAGTTTATGATTAGTGATGCTCGATTCGAATGTAACGAAAGTGCCCTCGTAAGAGGAAAACGATTAAGATTAATTAAGTTGATTGATTGTGGAGTTGGTCAAATTGGTCGGTCATGCAAAACGAGGCTGATACTTAGAAGGATCCAAGCTTACGTGGTCGAATGTTCAAGCACGTAGACGCCAAAAAGTAAGAACGTGGTCTAGAATACAAAGGGAGAAGAGAAGGGCGGACACTCGCGTGAGAAATATGAGGAGCGAAGGCTCCTATTTATACTAATCACGGGAAGGCATTAGGGTTTCGGAGAAAATTTGGAAGTGAATCTCGAAAAGATATGAAAAGATACGAAAAATACGCAGAAAAGGACCTGGGAAGAGGCGCAGCAGTCACTGCGTCCCTTGGAAGAGGCTCAAGACTCATTGCCATCTGTTCCTGTGTGGTTTCCTCCTGCGGAAGAAAGATTTCCGTGTTTGGTTTATGGAATAACGGAATAATCTTATTTTCCTTAATATTTTGTATGAATATTACGGGAAATTCTTTACCAAAGTATAATAGATTGTGAAAGATTTATAAAATATGGAATAGAAATATCCGAAACATTCCAGAACATTCTGACTCGGGATTTAGCGGTTATCAGAAAATGAAGACGGTTTTAGGCCCGGACTCCAAATGTACTCTAATTACTGTCAAAACGACCGTATCGGCGCGTAGATGACAATTAAGAGGTAGACATTAGTGTTTAAGCAATCACTGGACGATAAACTTACGAACTGTCACAAATCGTTCCGCGTACCAAACATGAGGCCCAATCATCACCGGGTGGTTTGCGGGAGGTGCAGAAATGAGGTATCTACAATAGTACACGGCTTAGGGGTAATTATAGGGTATAGAGTAGGAGTCTAGGTTTAGGTATGGGAAGTGGTTGTTTGATTAAATATGGTAAGTTAATGATATGTAGGATAAATAATGTTAGACGTGATATTGTATAGAGATATAGGAAAGATTTTGATAAAATTTGAAAAATAAAATAATATAGTGTATCTTAATTTTGGTAAAATATAAAGTTTGTATGCTACACAAATTCCTAAATACAAATAGAATATATACGATAAACAAATTTCTATAAACGTAAATATTCATGCAACGCAATATATGGACACAGTCATACAATCTTATCATTACTAATCAATCATTGAGAAATTAAACTTTTATAGAAGCTTAGGTACCACCGCTTAAACCAATTTCCAACCGTAAAGCATCAAAACGTTCTGTAGCTAATGATTTTGTCAAAATTTCTGCCCATTGTTTTTCAGTACTACAAAATTCAAGTTTTATACTCCCTTTCTCAACATGGTCACATATAAAATGGTGTCTAATTTCAATGTGTGTGGTACGCGAGTGCTGCGTGGGTTTTTTTGAAATAATAATAGCACTCGTGTTATCACATAAAATAGGAATACAACCTACATCAACACCATAATCATATAATTGTTGCTTAAGCCATAATAATTGAGTACATACCAGTCCTGCTGCAATATACTCGGCTTCAGCTGTTGAAAGGGCAACTGAATTCTGCTTCTTTGAACCCCACGTGATAATGCAAGGTCCAACGAATGTGGCAACACCTAACGTACTTTTCCTGTCTATAGAGCATCCTGCGTAGTCGGCATCTGAATATCCAACTAGATCGAAATTGCATTCCATCGGATACCATAAATAGAGTTTGGCCGTGCCAATAAGATATCGTAAAATTCTTTTTACGGCCGTCATATCCGATTCTTTGGGAGATGATTGATATCTCGCACAAACGCATACGCTAAACATGATATCTGGTCTACTTGCAATTAAATATAGCAATGACCCAATCATTCCTCTGTAAGTTTTTTCATCAACTGCCTTACCATCTTCATCTAGAGTTAATTTCTTATCTGCGACCATTGGAGTAGGCATAGCATGGGAATTTTCCATTCCGAACTTTCGAATTAATTCCTTAATATATTTCTGTTGATGAATCTTGATGCCTTCCTCGGTTTGTTGAATTTGCAGACCTAGAAAGAATTTCAATTCTCCCATCATACTCATCTCAAATTCGGAAGTCATCAACTCTGAAAAATACTTGCATAGACAGCAGTTGGTTGATCCAAAAATAATATCGTCAACGTATATTTGAACAACCAAAAGGTCAGTACCCTTAGATTTTAGGAATAGGGTTTTGTCAACAGATCCTCTCTTAAATCCACTGTCAAATACAAATTTTGATAATCTGTCATACCAAGCCCTTGGTGCTTGCTTCAAACCATATAAGGCTTTTTCTAATTTAAAGACATGGTCCTCAAATTTACTATCCTTAAATCCGGGAGGTTGTTCTACGAAGACTTCTTCCTGTAGGTACCCGTTTAGAAACGCTGTCTTGACATCCATTTGAAAGAGCTTCATTCCTTTATGAGCTGCGAAAGCTATCAGGAGTCTAATAGATTCAAGACGAGCAACAGGTGCAAAGGTCTCGTCATAGTCTATTCGTTATTGTTGATTATAACCTTGTACCAACAATCTTGCCTTATTTCGAACAAGGACCCCGACATCGTCCAGTTTATTTATGAACACCCATCTTGTTCCAATTACAGAACGGTCTTTGGGTCTAGGAACTAAGTGCCAAACTTTATTCCGTTCGAATTGTTGAAGCTCTTCTTGCATAGCTATAACCGAATCTGATTCTGCGAGAGCTTCCTTAATATTTGTTGGTTCGATTGTTGATAAGAAAGAATAGAAGGAACAGAAATTGTTCAAGGATCGTCTCATTTGAACACCCTTCTGAATGTTGCTGAGAATGTTATCCATTGGATATGAACTCTTGTATTTCCATTTTGTTGAAGTACTTGGTTCTTCATTATTTGAACTTGATCCAACATTATTTGGCTCAGAATTTGAGGACGTTCCCCCTGAATCCAATCCTGGTGTTGTAGTAGAGTCGGGTATAACTTCGGACTCATCACCTTGATTTGGATTCAATGTTATAGTAACATCATCTATAATATTAGACTGGGAATCCTTATCTTGAGACAATGTTATAGTATCATTAACTATAACTTTAGTTTTCTTCTTTTTATCTTTAGAAGAATGATCAAGCTCATCATTTATTCCTTCAATCTCATTATCCTCAGTTTCCAATTCCGGAGGATCATCTATGGAAAGATGAAAGTCAGGTTCATCCATATCTTCTTCCTCATCCTGTAAGGGCTTATCGAACACGTTATCTTCATCAAAAATAACATGAATACTTTCTTCGATGCAAAGTGTTCTTTTATTGAAAACCTTATAAGCTTTGCTATGATCCGAGCATCCTATAAAAATAGCCTCATCACTCCTAGGGTCGAACTTACTTAACATATTTTTACCATTATTATGAACAAAACACTTACTCCCAAAACAACGAAGATGAGAGATATTAGGTTTACAACCTCTTAGAAGTTCATAAGGGATTTTCTTTAGGATAGGTCTTATCATGGCATGGTTATGAATATAACATGAATTACTAATAGCTTCAGCCTAAAAATTACGAGGTAGACCACTACATAAGAGCATTGTACGAGCCATATATTCTAGTGTTCTATTCATACGTTCAACGACACCGTTTTGTTGAGGAGTTCTTGGTGCAGAAACGTTATGTCCTACACCATTAACTCTACAATATTCTATAAAGGCTTGATTATCAAATTCAGTGCCATGATCCGTGCGAATAGACACAAGGTTAGTCTTATACTTATTTTGAACTAGTTTCATAAGGCAGTCGAATTCATCAAAAGTCTCATCTTTTGAATGAAGAAAGATAGGCCATACATACCTTGAGTAATCGTCTACGAGGACAAAGACGAACCTGGATCCTCCTCTACTTCTTACTTTCATAGGACCACATAAATCCATATGTACCAATTCCAAAGATTGATTCATGGTTACCACTCTTTTAGGTTTGAATGACGATCTCACATGTTTGCATCTAGCACAAGTGTCACACATCTTTTCTTGGTCGAACTTGATCTTAGGTAGTCCTTAACCAAGTCCCATGTCTTGAGTTTGTTCAAGGTAAGTGAGCTAATGTGACCTAAACGTTTGTGCCACAAACATGGATCAAGTGTAACTTTCATACACGAAAAGGAGTTAGTAGACACAACATTTAAATATACCATATACACATTTCTTTAATTTCTTATGGCCTTCAAGGATAATCTTACTCGTACCTTCAATAATAATAAAACAAACATCTGTATGAAACACAACTTTGTTACCTTTGTCGCGTAGTTGAGATATGCTAAGTAGATTATGCTTGAGACCATCCACTAGATAAACCTCACTGATTGCGTGTGATTTATAAATTCCAACTTTTCCCACACCAATCACTTTACCCTTCTTGTTATCCCCAAACGTCACTTTTCCACCATTGAAGGGTTTGAGTGAAAGAAACAAGTTCTTATCTCCAGTCATGTGTCTTAAGCATCCACTGTCAAGATACCATTGATTGTTTTCTTTCATCATTACCTGCAAAAGGATTAGATACTGTTTTTAGGTACCCAAGCTAGGTTGGGTCCTTTACGGTTAGTTACTCTATAAACTAAATCCTTTCGTATCCAAACTTGTCTAATGGTCGTATTTCTAAACCTTGGCTAGTTTTGTTTAGGAGGAGTTCTAGGTTTAGGGATTTCTCTAGGTCTCATATAACCATTCTCCTTGTGTTTAGGTTTACTTTGTTTAGATTGACGAGGAGTTTGTGAGGTGCTAGGCTTTTTGGTGTAATCAAAAGCCATATCGTAGAACCAACGAAAGTTATTATTCCTTTCTTCGTTAGGTTCATCTATAGGGGATACTGTTGGAGTGTCCCAGACAATAATGCGATCACATTGTGGATCTTATTGAGATCACATGTCTAAATCTCATAATAAGAATATGCAAGGGATGATTCAATTATATAGTCAACTGACCAACATTAATCGGTAATGATTGGCTAACTAGAGTTTGACATTACTGTCGTTTGACGGTGGTGGTCAGTTGATCCCTTAAGGTCACACCTAAAGGACGATTCCCTTAATTGAAAAGATTAATTAATTGTATGACGATACGAGTTAATTAATTCCTTAAAATTGACTAAAAGTTAGTCGAACAAATTATTTAGAGAGATTTCGAGTTTTGAACTCGAGGCGCGGAAATTATTATTTAATTATGCGATAGTTGAATAATAAATTATTTGAGACAGGAATTAATAATTAAGCGGTTAATTATTAAAATTGTACTAATCGATTAATGTGATTAATATTGGTACGTAAAATATATGTGCGGTTGTACACGTATATTTGCGGAGTGATGTTAGACGAAACTAATTGGGAATTATTTAAACATGAGACGATGTTTAAAATAAAATTATACGTATTTGTGTGACAAATATATATGAACCAAAATGGACCCGTAAATGGGTCATTTTTGGACCATGTAAAATGTGCCTTGAATTGTGTGCACAAGACACAATTAGACACACATGAGACAAGCCATTGTTTTTATGGGCTCTTGTCTTTCCCATAAACTTTTACTCTAATCCATGCCAAAAAGCTATTGGGCATGTATAACATCAAAAAAAAATGCACTCCCCATGCTCCTCTTTTTGACCATCCACCCCCATCACAATTGATGGGTGGTGTTTTTCATTTTATTTTTAATATATAAAAATAAAATACTCCAACTTCTCTCTAAAACATAAAAATTGTTTTTTATGAAAAATTTGTTCCTAAATTCTAATATATTCTCAATATTAAAAGTATAGTAAACATAAAAAATTATTAGAATGATTTTAAGGTTACTTATATTATTATCTAGTTAATAATAGTGTAAGTATGGAGGGCTTAGTCTTGGGTGCAACTAATTGGAGGCATTTTACTTTGAGTGCTTGGAAGATCATCTTAACATATGGAAAACTCAAGATCACGTAAAGGAAGGAGACCTTACTTGTGCCCAATTCGGTCCGTTTTATATGGTATGAAAAACCGATTTCTTTAATCTTATGTAATTGTTTTGCATGCATAAGATCCGATTTAATTTTATGACTAAATTAAACTATCATACTATGAATATGTAAACAAATGAGATTATTGAATCCCAACAAGTGGTATCAGAGCACATGGTTGGTGCATGCAAAATCGGGCTGTTTTTCTGAGTTAATTAGTCAACAAATAAAACTTGTTATTTAGGATTCATGAAGATAAATCACGAAATAATTTTGCATGTTAAAAATTTACGGTCCTAAATGGATTTTAGGTCATATGGGACGATTTATGGATTTTTATTGTTCATTTTATATATTATTGGCATTAAAATGTGATTTTTATGAGAAAAATGCCATTTTTGGACGAAAAATAGCTAAACTTTGAAATTTTCAGTGGTTTTTGGATATTTTTTCACATATATAATCTACTAATGGCATGTTAAATCTCGTGAAAAACTAAGTTATTTTGCATGAAATATGGATTTTATAAGCTTAAATCAAATTTAAAGGGTTTATTAGGTTAATATGAGTTATATTTCGAATCTGGTCATGGAAATTTAATATGTTGTCACATGCATTTTTACTCAGTGTGTGTAAAAATCTTAGACGGATTGAACTCCTTTTGCATGATTTATGAATTTTTGAGTAAAAATTCAATAAATAGTGATTTAATTTAGTATATAATGCTAGAACATATTTCATGACTACAGAAAAACGTCATATGTTTCATTTTATCCCACATTTCAGATCTAAAAGTGAAAAGTTGGTTAAAATTAATTTGCTTATTTTTAATGGTCATAATTGATGAAACCGATAAACCACAACGACGTTTTTCTCGAAAAATTTTCGAAATTTTTAACCTAAATTTTGAATATTATGAGTATCATGGTATTTTTTCAGAATGTTCATGAGTTTGAATTTAAAATTTTGAAATTATTTGGAATTTTTTATAATTTAATTTGGAGTTTATAGTATAATATTGTAATTTTTGGTCCATAATGAACAATATTTAGAAATCAAGTTGCGTTATTGTCAAAATAATAGTGAAGACTAAGTTTTGAGTCCTAAGATGGTTAGGATAATTAACTTGAAAATAAATATGGATTTATGAGACATTTTGTGATTTTAACAAGCTTATAATCACGTAAATCCATAAAAACCGATAAAATATACGATATTGGCTCTTAAAAGGCGATTTAGCATAAAATTAAGCATGTTCATATATATTATAATGCTGCATTTTATTTATGATTGTCATATTTTCATTTTATATAATTTTTGAATTATGTAATTTTACTTAGTATGGCCTTAGTTTTTAATTGGTATTACCCAAAATGCATGGCAATATCGATTCGGTTGTAATTATTGTGATCTCGTATCACCGTTTTGTAATTTAATAGATTTAAATTTTATTACAAATGTATAATAGGAAATTATGTAATTTTATTATTTTGTAATTTCTCGGAGTTTCCCATGAAGACGGTGTTACCTCGAGATGCGTACCAAGACCGAAGTTCAAGGGACCAAAAGAGTTGGTTTCCGAATTTGTAATAGTTTATTAGATTTAATATTTTAGGAAGGCCATACTAGGACTTTATATTTATGCTTTGCATTTTATTTTTATGTTTGCATGCATCGCTAAATCGCCATAACTAAACGTGCATTTTATTTAATCGAGTTATCGACCGTGTCAATTATAATTATCGTAGTTCACCGCTTTAGTTCACTTAAAACGTGATAGATAATAAATTGACATGACCTTTCACTAAAATTAATAATTGAGAAATAGTCTTACCAAATAGTAGAACCCATGAAGTACCAATTTCATAAGGGAGTTGAGCCGGCTTCACCGTAATACAAACCTTGTTACGTTGGCGAAGTGGGATAGTAAAATGTTATTACATCGAAATTTGGATTGAGCTCAACGGAAGTAGTCGTGACCGTAGTCGCATGGGTTCTTGGCTAAAGATAAATATTAGAGTAATTTTATCGACCGAGAATTCCAAAAATAGAATCGATTAAAGAGTTAATCCACCGAGTTATATTAATCTGGAATGAATCGGCTCACCGTGCCCGAATTGATATGAATTTGGATCTCGGGATCATTTATCATAGTTGGGTAGAGGTCACTATGTCAATGCTTTACTTGTTAAATTATTTACATGTATTATTATAACGATAAATGTTTTGTTTTCATTATTCCGTTATCATATTGTTCTATTTCTTTACCTCAAATTATACGATATCATTTCGATTTTAATTCAAATCTCCATTAAAACATCGTAACTAAAGACAAATATGAATTTTCTTCTAAAATCTTGTGTTATCCATTGGAAGGATCTCTTGTGAAGAGTAAAGATGAAAGTTATTCATGATCAAAAGGGTTTTTGATTCTTGACTAACATATCTACTTGAAATGGATTATTTCTCATGTGCTTAATTGAGTTAAGTACTTTGAAACGTTAAATCATTTTGGTTACTAGATTTGTTGGAAATCAAAATTGACCAAAATACCGCAACCACTTCAATGAAAGTTTTAAGACTAAACAACTGAATTGAAGAGTAATCTTCATGAAATTCAATTTTGCTTCTCTAAGCAAAGACTCATTGAATTGAGTGGGAGCATTTTCTTAACTGTTAAGAAAAGGACGCGGTTCAAAGAAGTAAAATTAGAATGGAATTGATACAAGGTAATGATAAAAGTAAAGTTATTGAGAATAACAATACTAAACCTATCAATCCCGACCGATAAAGTTTCCATTTTTGGAAGTGTTGGACACTAGAAAGGAAACTACCCCAAATTATTGAAGAACAAGCAATATTAGTTGTGGGACATCTAGTGGAATTTTCTTCTCTAAATGTTTATTTGATTGACATAAATTTTGCTACTACCACTTCGTCAATATTAGAAACCGGTGGTGGTTTTCATCATTGTATTCGATACATAGGATGATTAAAATATGACGACTAGCATCAAATAATGTCGAGAGATAGAGTCACTGTATACTCAATCTGGTTTTTGGGTTTAGAATTGTACCTTAATTATGATTATTAAGTACATAAACTCCAAATAAGAATATAAATTTGTTAAGATACAAAAGAGGTTTCACTTTTGTGACCCTATACGCCACGATTTGATGTATGGCTAGCCCATTATCAAGGTGATTATATTCTAAACCAAACTAGAATGATATATCATGTAGATGATGCAAAACTCAAATTGGTAACCCAAGATTAAACCTTAAATTCTGGAACGATGAACGCAAAGAGTTATCGAGTACTCTTGGAACCATTAGATTGTTAATCTTATGGTATATGCGTATCTTGTATTCAAAGCAAGATGTCTCGTACCTTTGGTTGAAAAGGAGATCGAGGTTGTAAATCATTGATCCAGAATAGGTTGATCATTTTCTTTTACCAACGATTTAAGTTGACACTAATGTGTTTCACTTAATAAGGTAAATAGAGAAATCTTTGAAGAAGTTCAAAGAGTTCCAGGAATCACGATTTAATCGTGATGGGATTATCAAAGTGAAGACTTTGATATAAGCCAAAGGAAATGTGATATAGTATCACAAGTTAATCTCTCTTTGCACGCATTATGGGATAATGTGTGGTTGGATAAAGATATCAGACCCTATTCGATATGGTTTGAACTTTAATCAAGTTACTTTGAGTTACTTGATCCTTTTGGGGATTTTATCATTTTGTCTAAATTATTTTTTCACTAAATCTAAAACGATTCATATGAGATATGAAATGGTAGGGTACCATGCTTGTAAGTTTTTCACAAGAAACAAATGCTCATTTTTCCCTTACAATAATCTAGAGAGATTTCGAGTTTTGAACTCGAGGCGCGAAAATTATTATTTAATTATGCAATAATTGAATAATAAATTATTTGAGACGGGAATTAATAATTAAGTTGTTAATTATTAAAATTGTCCTAATCGATTAATGTGATTAATATTGGTACGTAAAATATATGTGCAGTTGTACACGTATATTTGCGGAGTGATGTTAGACGAAACTAATTGGGAATTATTTAAACTGTTGGAATATGTGTCCTCCGACAATAATAAGATCACGACTGTTGATCATGATGATCACATGTTTAAGTCTCATTATATAGAATACAATTGGGAAGTAATATTGTTACTGTCAACTGGTCAACATATATCGGTAATGATTGGTCGACTAGAGTTTGACATTACACGTCGTGTGACGGTGGTGATCGATTGACCCCTAGGTCATACCTATAAGGCGATACTCTTAATTGATCATTTAATTAATCGTATAATGTTACGAGTTAATTAAATTACTTGAAAAATTGACGGACGATTTTGGAAGTAAAATTTACGTATCAAATTGAAATATGATTAAATGAGATACGGTCTGAGTAATCAAATTGTATCATTACTCGGATGAAATTATTGTTTAAAGAAACAATTGGATTTGAATGAATTATTATAAATGCGATTTATAAACGGTAAAATATTTTGGTACGAGTAATTATGAATTACTAAGTCAATTTTGTATATGACGTATTTTTATTAATGCGTTGATTTTTAATATGTTAAAAATACATAAACAATTTATGTTACATATGACATGTGACATATTGACATTTGACAAAAATAATATGGAATCCATATTACAATGTGGACCGAAATATTGGGAATTATTAACATATTATGTTAATTTAGATTAGTGGAATTAATCATCATTTATCTAATATAGGCATGCATACCTAGTGCCTTTTGTGTAAGAGCACAAAGGCCATGCATAGGCCATTTCCCTCACCCTACCCGGTTCTCCCTTGGAAAGAACAAGGGTTCTTTTTCATTTTTATTTTATCTTTCACTATATGCATAGTGTGTAAGATAATTATTCATTCACTCAACATAATTATTTTTAGAGAGATAAAAATAATTTCTCTTCCTCTCCTCTTCTCTCAACCGGTTTTGAGAACTAAAATACCAAATATTTTGGTTCAATTTTTCATAAGATTAATATTATACTAGATCAAATAATATTAATTAGATTAAGGGTTAGCCTTGGGTATAAAGCTTAGGGAGAGATCCTATACTTGGATCTTGTTCTTCCATTTGGAGAGCTCAAGAACAAGTGAGTAGGTGAACTCACTTGTGCCCATAAGAACTGAAATAACAATGTAAGGGTGATTTCTTCTCTATTTATATTTTGTTTGCATGCATAAAATCCGTATTTAATTTTATGACAAATTATTTCAACATATATGAGTATGTTAAGAATGTATATGAATCTACATTTCCTTCAATCAGTATCAAGAGCCACGGTTGTTTGCATGCAAATTGGTTAAAAGTTTTTCCGAGTTATAAGAATAACAAATAAAACTTGTAAAATTTGTGTTATTATGATATATCACGAAATTATTACATGCATGTTAATATTTCTGGTCCTAAAATGTTTTAGGATATTTTGGTTAATTTTTCGGATTTTTATTGTTCATAATTTACAATAATGGCATTTAAATGTGATTTTATGAGTAAAAATGTCATTTTTGGTCTAAAATTAGCTATACTTCGAATTTTCGATTGATTTTTGGATATGTTGTCACATATATTATTTTGAGATAACCTGTAAATTTTCATAATTTTTGGACTTGTTATGCTCGAAAAATGAATTTTTCATTATTAAATTCGGATTTAAGTGAAAAATAGGTTAATATGAGTTAAATTTCGAATATGGTCATAGAAAATTAATATGTTGTCACATACAATTTTACAAGATGTGTGTAAAATAATTGGCTATAAAGAAGTCTTTTTGCATGATTTATGGATTTTTGAAGAAAAATAGCATAAATAGTGACATTATTAGTGAAAAATTAATAAAACATAATCTATGACTTAGGAAAAACGTCTAATGTTGCATTTTATTATCTTTTTCAGATCTAAAATTGAAAAGTTAATGAAAATAATTTTTCCATATTTTTATGATTATTTTATTAAAAATCGATAAACCGCAACATTGTTTTTCCGGAAAAATTTCGAAATTTTTAACCTAAGATTTTGAACATTATGAGTGTCATGGAAATTTTCCAGAATGTTCATGAGTTTAAATTTCAAATTTTGAATTTATTTGAAATTTTGTGATTTATTTGAAGTTTAATAGCTTATTTTTGTAATTTTTAGTCCATTTATGAACAATTTTATAAAATATGGGTTAATTATGGTCAAATTATTAGTGAAGACTAAATTTTGAGTCCTAAGAGGTTAGGGTAATTAACTTATGCATAAATATGAGTTTATGTATTTTTGTGATTATAAAATGTTGAAATCACGCAAATCCGTAAAAACCGAGTAATATACGATATTGGCTAATTAAAGGCGATTTAGCATAAAATTGAGCATGTTTATACATATTATATTGCTGCATTTTCTTTATGATTGTCATAATTTTAATTTATGTAATTTTTGAATTATGTAATTTTACTTAGTATGGCCTTAGATTTTAATTGGTATTTCCCGAAATGTATGGGAATATCGATTCGGTTGTAATTTTTTATTGTGATCTCGTATCACCGTTTTGTAATTTAATAGATTTATTTTATTTTAGTTACAAATGTATAATAGGAAATTCTGTAATTTATTATATAATTTTATTCATTCCGGAGTTCCAAAAGACGGATTTCTTCAAGAATGGCGATACATAAAGACGGTGTTACCTCGAGATGCGTGCCACAACCGAAGTTCAAGGGACCAATGGAGTTGGTTTCCGAATATGTAATAGTTAAATAGTTTTTCTATTTTAGGAAAGGCCATACTAGGATTTATTTATCTTTATGCTTGCATTTTATTTTATGTCACATGCATCGCTAAATCGCCATAACTAAACATGCATTGTCTTTTATCGAGTTTATCGACCGTGTCAATTAGAATTATCGTAGTTCACCGCTTTAGTTCACTTAAAACGTGATAGATAATAAATTGACATGACCTCTCGCTAAAACTATCAATTGAGACATAGCCTTACCAAATAGTAGAAACCATGAAAACCTATTTCGTGAGGGAGTGCACTCGGCCACACCGGGGTACAAACCTTGTTACGTAGGGGAAGTGGGTGATGAATGTTAATCCACCGAATTCATGTTGATAAGGGATGTATCGGCCACACCGTGCCCAAGTTAATGTGGGTTTGGATCATGGACACATTTATTCGAAATTTGGATTGAACTCAACAAAAGTATTTGATAAGGGATGTATCGGCCCCACCGTGCCCTTGTCGATGTGTTTTGGGCTAAAGATAAATGTTAATGTAATTTTATCGACCAAGAATTCTAAAAGTAGAATCGATTAAAGAGTTAATCCACCGAGTTATATTGATAAGGGATGTATCGGCCCCACCGTGCCCAAGTTAATATGAATTTGGATCTTGGAATCATTTATCATAGTTGGGTAGAGGTCACTATGTAAATGCTATACTTGTTTACAAGTATTAATATATCGATGGATGTTTTGTTTTCCACTATTCCGTTATAATATTGTTCTATTTCTTTACCACAATTCATATACGATATCATTTCGTTTTTTTGATTCAAATCTCCTTAAAACCTCGTAACTAAAGACAAATATGAATTTGCTTCTAAAACCTCAAATGAACCATTGCTAAGGATCTCTTGTAAAGAGTATAGATTAAAGTTATTCATTATCAAACAGGTTTTTGATTCATGACTAACACTTCTACTTACAATGGATTATGTTTCATATACTTAATTGAATTAAGTACCTTGAAGCGATAAAATTGTTTTGGTGATTAGATTTTCAGAATTCGTAATTGACCAAAATAACGCAACCACTTCAATGAAAGTTTTAAGACTAAAACGAACAAATGAAGAGTGATCTTCGTGAATTCAATTTTGCTTCTCAAAGCAAAGACTCATTGTAACAAGTGGGAGCATTCTCTTAAACCGTTAAGATGAGGAAGAGGTTCAAGAAGTAAAGATTATAAAGGAATTGATACAAGGTAATGTTAAAGGTAAAGTTGTTGAGAATGACGATACTAAACCTATCAATCACGACCGATAAAGTTTCCATTGTCTTAAATGTTGGACACGAGAAAGGAAACTACCCCAAATTATTGAAGAATCAACAAGTTAGTTGTGGGACATCTAATGGGACCTTCTTCTTTAAATGTTTATTTGATTAAACATAAAATTTTGCTAGTACTACTTCGTCAATATTAGAAACCAATGGAGGTTTTCATCATTGTACTTGATACATAGAATGATTAGAATATGACGACTAGCATCAATAATATCGAGAGATAGAGTAATTGTGTACTCAATCTAGTTTTTGGATTTAAAGTTGTACTTAATTATGACTATTAAGTGCATAAACTCTAAATAAGGATATAAACTTGTTAAGATACAAAAGAGGTTTTCACTTTTGTGACCCTATACACCACGATTTGATGTATGGCTAGCCCATTATCAAGGTGATTATATTCTAAACCAAACTAGAATGATATATCATGTAGATGATGTAAGATTTAAACTGGTAACCCAAGATTAAACCTTAAATTTTGGAATGATGAACGCAAAGAGTTATCGAGTACTCTTGAAACCATTAGATTGTTAATGGTATATGCGTATCTTGTATTCAAAGCAAGATGCCTCGTGCTTTTTGGTTGAAAAGGAGATCGAGGTTGTAAATCATCGATCCAAAATAGGTTGATCATTATCTTTTACCAACGATTTAAGTTGACACTAATATGTTCACTTAATAAGGTAAATAGAGAAATCTTTGAAGAATTTCAAAGAGTTCAAGGAATCACGATTTAGTCGTGATGGGATTATCAAAGTGAAGACTTTGATATATGCCAAATGAATTGTGATATAGTATCACAAATTAATCTCTCTTAGCACGCATTATGGATTAATGTGTGGTTGGATAAGAAATCAAACGCTATTCGATATGGTTTGGACTTCAATCAAGTTACTTTGAGTTACTTGATCTTTTTTGGGGATTTTATCATTTTGTCTAAATTATTTTTCCACTAATGGTAAGGGTACCATGGTTGTAAGTTTTTCACAAGAAACAAATGCTCATTTTTCCTCTTCAATTATCACGAGTACAACGGGTTTGCGGCTCGTAAAGCTGTCTTTCTAAAATACAAGTTTATTTTTAGAAGACAGAGTGGGAGAAATTATTCAAGAGCCACAAAGAATGCCACAAAGAATATTATGTCGCAAGAAACTGGTCTTTCTTGGCTACATGAGATGTTTTGTGTAAGACATTGTTTCTTCAAAAACCTAGGAGGTTAAATTCGTCACTTGCTAAAAATGATGAATTCATGCTACTTTTAAGAAAGTAAAGAGCTTATAACTTACAAAGAAATTGTTTGATTCAAGTTGATTGCTTCTAGGAAGTAATGAACATATGACTTACATAAGAGTGTTCAAGTCACAACTCAATACAAGGCTTAGAGCCATGAAAATCCAAAACAAAAAGGCTTGATTAGTGACAAAGGGTTTTGCACTAATAAAGAGATATTTCAAAGCAAGATTGGTTGCAAAGGGTTTTGCACTAATTAAAATGCTTAAGTCTATTTGGATCTTCTTAAGGATTGTGTTTCATTATGAGGTTATGAAATACGTAGCAAGTGAATCTAAAACCCGCTTCTTCAAAAGAAGGAATGTATTCAATACATGTCTTGAGTTTTGTAGATTCTTGCAATCCTAAGATTATGTGAAACTTAAGAGAGAATCTTAAGTAGGACATCAATGAGTTGGAATCAATGATTTGATCATGTTATAAAACGTTTCTCGATAAGTCGAGAAGTTGTGCTTATACATGGAGTTTAGTGGGAGTTACAGAAGTTTTAATTAGTCCGATATGTGGATGACATATTGATCAGTGAGAATGATTTAAGACTTTTGGAGTATTATAATACATCTTGAATATCCGGATTTATGAAGATAAATCCACATGATATTAGCGTCAGTAAGAAATCTTATGTTGATAAGATTCATGACTAGTTCAATTAAATTGAACATATTTGATTGATTTCATTTGCTTCCGCTGCCGAATCAATTAAAAAGAAACGATGTATAACACTTCTTATGCTTTGAGTATGATGAATTGTTTTCAAAAATCGAATTTAAGTAATCTTTACCAAGTAAGCTATAAAGATTACCCTTAAGTGCTTGCAGAAGCATTAAGGAAGTAAAGCAAGTGTTTATGATGCAATATTGTGTAAGGGTGTTACACAAGTGACAATTGACAATTGAGATTGCGCATGGTTTCCGACAAAACCATAATCAAAACACACTAGGATGGTTAAGATACCATTGTGGCAATGTTAATTAAGAAGCAGATTTTCTAGAATCGTTCTAGGCAATAAAGAACAATGAGAGATATTTATAACGGAAATTGAGTACACTTGCAATCATGAGATGTACAAGAGGATGAGTCCCGCACACTGTGAAAACAGTGGGAGCTATTCTTAGGCTAGAGGGCCTATGTCTTGATTGGATCTCGACACGTACTCAGAAAGTTTTGTAATGCAAATGTATACATTACAAAAGGAAAACGAGTATGTAGTGAGGTTGAGTAAGGTACAAGAAATTGATAAAACCTACTAACCAAAGCCTTCTCAAAGGCTAAACATGATGAGTCATGTCATTTCAATTGAATTGAAATGAACAACTACGTACAAGATCAAATTAGATTATAGAACATGAAATAGTAATCAGGCATTGACTATTCATGTGTGATAATCGCATTTGTCGTTCGAGTTTTATTTTAAAACTCTTTTATTATACTTTGTTACATCCAAACGGGTTGTGGAGACAATTGAACCCCGTTAAAGTGAACACGGATTAACATTGTATTTGCCCATAGTTACTTGTATGAGGTGACGTCTCGAAGTAACTAGAGTGTGATGCGATTGATGGCAAGTTCAAGTACCATAGAGTCATGTGAGATGACTAGTCGATCACATAGGCAGACTGTTAGGAACATTTTGTCGGGCCTTATGACCGCTTATAGAGTTCTGGCAATTTATATAGCCTGGTCGTGGCGAGAGCTACTATAGTATTCAAATGAGTCGATTCTTTTGACTAAAGACTATTCACCTAAGATGGCACGATTTCAGATTAACTTTGATTTGTGTTACTACGACCTTCGTAAATGGGGTCAAATGGGCATATTTTGGGTTATGATGGCTGTGGCTAGTCGAAGGAATGAGTGCGATAGGAATTGTCCATCCCCTTGTCGGTTAAAACAATATCTCGGGGCCACTCGAGGAGCAATGAATCGGAAATGCGTGGCCACGCTCGGATGGCATCCGAGTGGATAAATCCGGTCAATCGGTTATTCTCCGGATCGAGGAAACCACTCTCGATATGATCACTTGCAAGTACGACCTGAAAGACACCTTGCATTGAGTGGGAGATAGTAATAGGACAAGAGAATTGGTGACGCACACTTGTCGAGGACAAGTGGGAGATTGTTGGAATATGTGTCCTCCGACAATAATGCGATCACGATCGTTGATCATGATGATCACATGTTTAAGTCTCATTATATAGAATACAATTGGGAAGTAATATTGTTATTCACAATCAACCTGGTCAACATATATCGGTAATGATTGGTCGACTAGAGTTTGACATTATCTTGTCGTGTGACGGTGGTGATCGATTGACCCCCTAGGTCATACCTATAGGGCGATACTCTTAATTGATCATTTAATTAATCGTATAATGTTACGAGTTAATTAAATTACTTGAAAAATTGACGGACGATTTTGGAAGTAAAATTTACGTATCAAATTGAAATATGATTAAATGAGATACGGTCTGAGTAATCAAATTGTATCATTACTCGGATGAAATTATTGTTTAAAGAAACAATTGGATTTGAATGAATTATTATAAATGCGATTTATAAACGGTAAAATATTTTGGTACGAGTAATTATGAATTACTAAGTCAATTTTGTATATGATGTATTTTTATTAATGCGTTGATTTTTAATATGTTAAAAATACATAAACAATTTATGTTACATATGACATGTGACATATTGACATTTGACAAAAATAATATGGAATCCATATTACAATGTGGACCGAAATATTGGGAATTATTAACATATTATGTTAATTTAGATTAGTGGAATTAATCATCATTTATCTAATATAGGCATGCATACCTAGTGCCTTTTGTGTAAGAGCACAAAGGCCATGCATAGGCCATTTCCCTCACCCTACCCGGTTCTCCCTTGGAAAGAACAAGGGTTCTTTTTCATTTTTATTTTATCTTTCACTATATGCATAGTGTGTAAGATAATTATTCATTCACTCAACATAATTATTTTTAGAGAGATAAAAATAATTTCTCTTCCTCTCCTCTTCTCTCAACCGGTTTTGAGAACTAAAATACCAAATATTTTGGTTCAATTTTTCATAAGATTAATATTATACTAGATCAAATAATATTAATTAGATTAAGGGTTAGCCTTGGGTATAAAGCTTAGGGAGAGATCCTATACTTGGATCTTGTTCTTCCATTTGGAGAGCTCAAGAACAAGTGAGTAGGTGAACTCACTTGTGCCCATAAGAACCGAAATAACAATGTAAGGGTGATTTCTTCTCTATTTATATTTTGTTTGCATGCATAAAATCCGTATTTAATTTTATGACAAATTATTTCAACATATATGAGTATGTTAAGAATGTATATGAATCTACATTTCCTTCATAAACATGAGACGATGTTTAAAATAAAATTATACGTATTTGTGCAACAAATATATATGAACCAAAATGGACCCGTAAATGGGTCATTTTTGGACCGTGTAAAATGTGCCTTGAATTGTGTGCACAAGACATAATTAGACACACATGAGACAAGCCATTGTTTTAATTGGCTCTTGTCTTTCCCATAAATGTTTACTCTAATCCATGCCAAAAAGCTATTGGGCATGCATAACATAAAAAAAATGCACTCCCCATGCTCCTCTTTTTGACCGTCCACCCCCATCACAATTGATGGGTGGTGTTTTTCATTTTATTTTTAATACATTAAAATAAAATACTCCAACTTTTCTCTAAAACATAAAAATTGTTTTTACGAAAAATTTGTTCCTAAATTCTAATATATTCTCAAGATTACAAGTGTAGTAAACATAAAAAAATATTAGAATGATTTTAAGGTTACTTATATTATTATCTAGTTAATAATAGTGTAAGTATTAAGGGATTAGTCTTGGGTGCAACTAATTGGAGGCATTCTACTTTGAGTGCTTGGAAGATCATCCTAACATATGGAAAGCTCAAGATCAAGTAAAGGAAGGAGACCTTACTTGTGCCCAATTCGGTCCGTTTTATATGGTATGAAAAACCGATTTCTTTAATCTTATGTAATTGTTTTGCATGCATAAGATCCGATTTAATTTTATGACTAAATTAAACTATCATACTATGAATATGTAAACAAATGAGATTATTGAATCCAAACAGATACTTCGTCCTCGACTGTTGTGTCAACCGTTTTAACAAATTCGGTATTTTTTCGTATATCACGTACACGTTTGACACAATTGTCTTGGCTGTGACCCGTATGACCACAATAATTGCAAATCAAATATTCAGGAAGGTCAACATATTTTCTTTTTCTGAAGTCGTAATCAGAAGGTGTTGATTTGCATTTAGAGTGATCTCTACGGCTGTAGCACTCATGTCCTAATCCCATCTTCATATTATTGTCAGATTGTTCGGTTAGGAAGTTTAGGACTTTTGTGCAACCTTCCCACTTATCATGGACTTTCCTTGCGTGTAGAAGTAGTTCCTTTAGGTTCTTAATTTCTTCAAGACATTTCTTGTGATCTATGTCATTTTCCTTTTTGTAATTGTCACGAAAGTCTTGGAACCTTTTGTTAAGAATAAATATAACATCTGAATGTTGTTTCTTAACCTTGATCATCTCAGTTTTAGATTCCTTCAATTGCTTTGTGAGAGAATCTATTTATTTCTTTTGATCTAAGATTACGGCTTCATTAGCCGTGACTTTAGATACTAAGAGTTCTTTAGCCTTTCTAAGTTCTAAAGTTATAGCTTCACTAGCTATAACTTTGGCTTGAAGGTGCTTATTATTAAGCTTTAGATCTGAAGTTATAGCTTCATTAGCTATAACTTTAGATTCTAATTCCATCTTTTCAGCATTAGCAGTATCTAATGTTGTAGCTTTATCAGCTGTAACTTTAGATTTCAACTTCTTAGCTTTTGCCTTTAGAATATGATTCTCCTCAGCAATATCAAGAATCTGTTCTTTTAGATCCTTTAGTTCCATATCCTGTTCATGACATTTATCGAGGGATTGCTCAAAAAATTCAATTAGGGCATTTTTAGATAATTTCTTAACTCGTTTTTTAAGTTCAAGATAACTAACCTCTTCATCGTCATCTTCATCTGATTCTCCTAGAAAGCAATAATTTGAGTGAGAGTTCGTGCTATCATCGTCGCTGTCAGAGATTAGGTCAAGACTGACACTACTGAGACAAAGATTGGCTACTTCGTCATCTTCGGATCCTTCATCATCTTCTGAGTCAAGATCTCCCCAACACGAAGCCATCATTACTTGTTTGAACTCCTTCTTTGTCTTCTCACGTTTTGCCTTATCTTTAATTTTCTCCCATGTTGGACAATCCTTGATCATGTGATCGGATTCTCCACACTTGAAGCAACCTCTGTTAGCAAATGATGATTTTGATTCTGTTGCTTTCCTGTTAAAGGACCTGTTGTTGTTATAAGAAGATTTTGCTTGCTTGTTTCGAAAGATTCTACTTTTAAAACGGCGTGCAAACAAAACAGTTTCATCTTCTATGTCGGAGCTAATATCTTCACTTTTCAAGGCCATATTTTTACCTCTACTCAGTTCTGTGTCATCGGCATTTAGAGTGATTTCATGGGCCATGAGAGCACCCATGAGTTCTTGGTAGGATAGGTTTTCAAGATCTCGCGATTCCGCCATTGCTGTGACCTTGGCACGCCACTTTTTAGTTAGGCTCCTAAGAACCTTCCTTGCAATGTCCTCGGTGTTGAACTTTCTTCCTAGCTTTTTCAATTCATTTATGATACTTGAAAAATGTGCGGACATACTATCCAAGGACTTATTTGGCTCCATAGCGAATAGCTCATATTTATACATTAACAGATCTATGCGGTGTTTCCTAACAATGGAAGTACCTTCATAAGCTAATTCAAGGCCGCCCCATATTTCTTTGGCCGTTGAGCACGAAGAGAATCGATCGAATTCTGTAGTAGTCATGCCATTCTGCAATAGACTTATAGCTTTAGAATTCTTTTCGGCCTTCTTGTCGTCAGCCTCGACATAGTCCTCTTCCTTTTTCTCGTAAGTAGTGCCTTCAGTGAAAGCAACCAATATTTTATACGGTCCAATTTGGATAATCTTCCAGCACTCCTAATCATGACCTTTCACATAGTGAGTCATCACATTTTTCCATAACCCATAATTCTTCCCATCAAAGACGGGACACTTGAGGTATTTGGAATCCATTTATCACGTGATAGGTAGCGGAATATAAAACAATAAGATAAATAAATAGATAGATCAGCCTCTTTGCGGCTAGGCAATCAAGAGCACGATGCTCTGATACCAATTGAAGAGTCTATCGATCCGAAATACTCAAGAGGAGGGGGGGGGGATGATTTGAGGATTAAAAACTTTAATATACCTTTTCGATTGTAATTGTATAATTAATTATTTAAAGTTTATTGATTAAACTTTAACTAATTAACAAATTAACGAATATAAATGAAAGAGAGAAAGAGACACAGGGATTTTTGAAGTGGTTCAGTTTCACAAATCGAAACCTACGTCCACTATTCTCGATTAATAAATTTAGTACCTTTCTACGGATTACAAATTTACTAACCCAACTCGTACAACTAACCCTAGTTGTAAATTAACTGAGTACCGTTAAATACTCAGGTGACTGACTTACACTAAAAAGAAAGCACTAATGATTCTTCCAAAAGTTCACATTAATGAACGAGTAAGAAATAGATTAAGCACTATTATCTTATAACGATAACAAAAGAATGCACAAGTTTATAAACACACACGACCTTTTCGAAAATTGCAAAACGATTTTCTTGCTTGAAACACGGTTTTTGCTTTTAAAATAAAATCAAATTATGCTTGAAGGTCTTACTTTCAAATGTAGCAAAGAGTAAGTATTTATAGCAAAGAAGGAAGCATGGCACTCGGTTTGCACGAAACCCTAGAGGCCGAAATAACAAACATGTAAACAAATCATACCTTTGCTATTTCTTTCCTTAAAACCCTTAGAGATAATAGAGAATATTCTAAAAGATAATTTACAAATTATTCTCCTGTTATTCTTTCCTTAAATCTTAAGATATGATAGGATTTTCCATAACAAGAATATCCTTATCATAAATAACCATATGAAGCTAAATATAAAAGATATGTTAAGATAATTCTTAGAGAATAAGATCTTAACAATAAACAACTTTTATCTTAAGCTTACACGAAACAAACACGGCTCATATGCCTCGTTTTTCGTGAAAACCCTAACTTGAAGTTAGGTTAGATTTTAGGGTTTAAGAGTATGCTTTGTTAGAAACCCTAATTAGTAATATGGCTCAACTCATAAGTTGATCCAATATAATTACTAATTATAAGTTTAAAATAAAACTACACTTAATATGAATATGGGCTTCCTTGTTAAATAAATACCTTCTTGCTTAAAACATTTAAAAGAAACAAAAACATTTTTCAAAAAACAATTTGAAAACTTCTTAAGTCGTGTGTTATATAAACTCAGCATCTCAATGTTATTGTAGAAGAGCTATAACATTGAGCTCTTGCATAAGTAATGTTATAGCTGCCAAGCTATAACTTTACTAACATAAGAGATCCATTCTTATGTTACCATATCATTACGAGATAATCACCTACACTATTCTAATCTTCTTAGCAGATCTTCGAGTATAAGCTAATTCATCATTCAAGCTTGATTAATCTTTAGACGTGCTTCATCTTCTCATGATGCTTGAATAATTCTTTCAATATCTTGCAATATCTTGATCCTTGATTGAGGGCTTGATCATAATAGTTCTTTGTATACTTTCATCACAATCCTTAAAGCTTTGCAAATAGTAAGTCTAATCCGAAGGGACTAAACAAACAATTACGCGCAACGAATATATATAATATAAATATATATATATATATATATATATATATATATATATATATATATATATATATATATATATATATATATATATATATATATATATATATATATATATATATATATATATATAGAGTCAAGATCCGGTGAGAACTCCTATATATTTGAGGATTGAGGATTTGTGAATACAATATCACAAGTTCTTCAATAAAATATCACGAAAAATCAGACCTTTGTCAAAAAAAAATTTTTTTTTTTTGAAAAAAAAAAAAAAATTTCACAGGTTTTTTTTTTGTGTGATATTTTATCGAATAACTGTGATATTGTATTGAAGAACCTCTACGATATTATAACGCAATCCTCAATCCTCAAAAAGATAGTGTATCCTCACATGATCCCATTCCTATATATATATATATATATATATATATATATATATATATATATATATATATATATATATATATATATATATATATATATATATATATATATATATATATATATATATAAAATATAAAGTACTCTTAACATCATCAAAACATAAACATATATATCTATATGGTTCAACATCGTCACCGAATTCTGACGATTGTAGGTCAATGTCGGGATGATGCGCCGAGTCGCGATCCCCGATTGTCATGTCATCCAAAATCTGCCAGGCATCATTTTTCTTTTTGTCGTGGAGCAGGGATGTGATATTACCGTCATGGTAACCACCTCTGCTTCTGTTGCTACTCCTTTTCTTTTTTGATCGGAAGGGCAGGGAGTGCTTAGTTCGGTAGGTGGCATATAGCCCCTAGTTCGTTATTTTAGGCCAGTGTCTGTATGTTAAATGTCTGTACCTGATCTTGTTTGTGTGGTCAGTCGTTTATATCAAACGCGTGTCGATGTATTTTGCGTGAGACGGTTTGTATATATGTGTTTTATGATTGTGGTTTATTTGTATGTTTTTTGGCTTTTTTGTGTTGTGTTTCGGAGAAGCGCTGTCGGCTGTTAGTTCCCCTTTTTGCATTTGTCTCTGCATCGTTAGTGTAGAAAACATGCAACAGGTAGCACATATGCACAAATGTAAACACGTAAAAGCGTTTGATGGAGACAAAAATAAGTACGATAACTCGAAGTTAAAATTTGAAATTTAAATTGATATTTTGAAAATTCCGCGACAATTCGTCACGTTCGGATTTTTCAAAAGAGATTGATTTGAAATTTTGCGCAATTAACTCGTGTTTTGAATTAAATTGCATCGAAATTTGTTGGAATTAATTTTTAACTCGAAAAATTAAAACTCAAGCCGTCACGGGTGAATTTTAGAGAGATTTTTGCGAGTGTATTTGGTTTGATTTTTTTTTGAGATCAAGACTCAGATTTGCAAGAGCTTGAATTTTTGAAGAAAGCTGACGTCGTGTTATCAATTTTCGATTTTTGTGGAAAATGCGAAAAAGCGAAAATTTTTCGAATTTTGATTGACGTGGAAACGATCCGTCGCGGATCGGGGCGACTAGCCCTTCCTCCCTAAAAAAGAAGAGAAAGACCCGTATGTTTAAAGTTGTGCCATGGAAACCGTGTCGGATTTCGTAAAACGCGAAAGTAAGGAAATGTGAGTGTGAGAAAACACAAAACATCCTGGATAGGCCCGCAGAGGCGCGAGTCCTGTGGCGGGAGGTTTGAGGTGTCAGGAAGAAACAAAAGTTGAAAGGGACAATTCAAGGTGCGGATCCTGAGGAGCAACCCAAAGAGGGGCGAGGCCACCGACGATGGAAGTCAGCATCCCCCTTTTTTCTGAAAAAAGGCGCATTGGTGTCGGGATTTGTCACCTCCCGACAAAAACCTTTATTCTTCTTCCATAAAATCATTCATGGATGCTTTCGAAAATAGGTTGCGGCATTGGTGTCGGGATTTGTCACATCCCGAAAACTATCAACTCATTGTTATGGGAGTTGGTCAATTGTTGGTGCTTCGTCAATTGTTATGGGAGTTGGTCAATAGAGATTTTAAAAAAGATTCGTTTCTCGCTTTATGTACGGCTTCCGAAGAATAGGGTTCTCCGAAAGTCGGTCAATTGAAGAGTTGTTTTAAGTTTGTTTTCAAAAGACGGTGTAGATACCTCATTTCTGCACCTCCCGCCGAACACCTAGTGATGATTGGGCCGCATGTTTGTACGCGGAACGATTTATGACAGTTCGTAAGTTTATCATCAAGTGATAGCTCAAATACTTGTGTCTACATCTTGGTCGTAATCTACGCGCCTATACGGTTGTTTTGACAGTAATTAAAGTTTATTTGGAGTCCGGGTCAAAAACCGCTTCGAAACCGTTTAAAATGTCGAGTCGGAATGTCATAGAATATTCCGGATATTTATTCCATAAATTAATTTTATATCTTTTGATAAAATATGTCCCGAAAATCTTATTTTAAAGAATAAGGAAGTAGAGATCCACCGCAATTCCATAAAAGAAACACGGAATTCTTTCTTCCGCGGGTGGAAACCGCTGGGGAAATGACGCAGCAGATGCTGCGCCTCTTCGAAGGATCGCAGTAGCTGCTGTGCCTCTTCCCCAGCTCTTTTCTGCGTATTTTCAGATTTTTTCGTGATTTATTTCCAAAGTTTGGGTCATTCCATAACTCTTCATATCTTCTAGTATAAATAAGGACCTTCGTTCAACATATTTTTCACGCGAGTGTTCGCCCTTCTCTTCTCCCTTTGCATTCTAAGACCGTGCTCCAAGAATTCGACGCCTACGTGCTTGATCAATCGACCACGTAAGCTCAGATCATTCTGAGTTCCAGTCACGTTGCATGACCGACCAATTTGACCACTACACATCAATCAATTTAATCTAAATCCTCTTACCAGGGCACTTTCTACATACATTCGGGTCAAGCAATCACTATACGTTAACTTAGTTAATCTCGTTTTGTCAAACATGTAAGTCTGAGGGTGTAAATCCCATCTTTTTTTATTGTGTTTTATTTTTCGTATCAATTAATGTAAGATTTACGTCAAAAATATGTTTAAAACCGACTTCTAAAACCCATTCATTAAACCGTTTTCACGGATTAGCAGTGGAGAGACGTCGAGAAGAAACGCAGGATCTGCTGCGCCTCTTCCAGAGGCTGCCGCAGTTCCTGCCTTTCTTCTTTTTCCTCGGTTCTTTGTTGATTTCGTTCCCCTTTTTTTACTTCATATTTTCTTTCATTCATACATAATAATCTTTTAAATACATCCTTAATAATTATCATACTTTATTTTACGGCTTAAATCTCTAATAATAAATATTTGCGGGTTTTCGCCATTAATTCAAACCCGGATTTTTAGAGACTCGATTCGTTCATATCAAGTTTCTGAGATTCGCCTTTGTACATATTTTTATCGTTTATTTCCAGTTTATCAAGTTCTTTCAAACTCGTTTCCGTCTTCATAATTTAACCTAGTTTGACATAATTCATTTTTTAATTCGTTTTAACCCGTTTTAATCCACGTTTTATCGCTTTTATGACGTTTTCATATGTTATTAACATGTTAAATCACTTTCATCCGAGTCAAATATCAATAATCAATCATTACAATCATCAACGAATGTAACCGCTCGTAGTTCTGACTTCACAGCCAGAACTCACCTCAGGAACAGACGCAGTGAAAGTTGCGCCTCTTCCAAGGGACGCAGCAATGCTGCGCCTGTTCCGGAGTGATTTATGTCTCTGAACTCCGTCCTTGCCTTGACCCTAATCTCTTAATTATATAATTAATCGACTATGAGCCGTAATATCACCTCCTAACCTGTCTATATTTTATTTTCCTTTTCTTTTCTTCAAATTGTCCGTCTTAAATATATTTTTGACGTAAATCATTAAATCATTGTAATTTATTGTAATTTTTATTATCGCAATTTATTTATTTATTGTATCTTATTACGGATGATTTATTTACTTGCTCTTCACACGTAATTAATCTAAAACCTAATTCGACATTAATAAGTGTTAATTACTTGTTCACCGACTTAGTTAATTTTCACATGTTAGGATCAAAACGTTGGATGTTGCATTGCATGCATATAATCGACAACATATCATATATGAACAATTTCCCTAATCATTAGTAGAGGCCGCTATCGAGGCAGGCAGGATTAGGTGTTCAGTAAAAGGACTTTCTAATACGTACCCTCACCCCTTACTTCAGATCTCTGTGAACATCCGTGTTCATTGGCATCTACGAGAGTCATTCTAGACATAGAATGCTAAGGGTCACGAGTTTTTAGTGTTCATATCACTACTTTGTGTCTTGACATGACACGAGTATTCGAATGGTTCCAATTTCCCATAAAAATTGGTGGCGACTCCACAAATGCAAACGCTTGTCCCAAGCGCCCCTCGTGGCCCCGTGTCCATAGTTTGGCGACTCCGCTGGGGAGTATACACTTACGTGTTGCCAAGGGTGAAACTTGAACAAGGTTAGGGAATAGTTTATACGAGACAGTTGTCGGTTTTCATTACTTGACCTTCTTAGGTCGTTTTATTCGGCCTTCTAGGCCCAACCCAACCATTCGACCAATCGTCCCGTCTGGAAGGTCCAAATTCTTATCTGGGCCTAAAGATAGATAGCGATTGACGTCAACGATAGCGTGGTGCATACTCCTGTTTCTATCAAGGGATTTCACTACTCGAGGAAATGTACTAGGAACCGGCCTTACTCATGTTTGGCACGGACCTCTCCATAGACCATGGTTTGATTGCTTGGTATGGCAACCCACCTTTTAAGCCAAAACCCTTTTAAATGCACTCAGCATACCCTTATAATGCCTGTATGCTTGTATCATATGTGATCACCATTTTTTAAATAAAACCATGGCGAAATTTTTAAAAAAATAAAAATCCTTCTTCAAAATGTTAACACTTTCAAAAATGGCCGAAATTAGCGCAAAATGAGTCGAAACTCTGTCCAAATATCCAGTCAATATTCGGGCCTCAAAACCCATTTCAAAACCTCACTTCGAGTCAGCACTCCTATAACTACACTACAATTGCCTAGGACAAACATTTCAAGACTTTGTCATTTTCAAACCTCACTTAACACAGTGGCACACTCCCACTTCACAAGTTAAGTGTTTTTTTTTGAGTAAGTGTGCTAGAATGGTCGATCGTGATTTGATTCGTCGTTGATCTCTTATCCAGTTTCCAAGATGTTTGGAACTAGTCACACAAGTGTTAGTGATCAACCCCAGAATGGTAATGATCAAATCCTAACTGCGCTCGTCCGTCTCCAAACAAGCCAAGACCAAGCTTATGCTCGTCTCAACGCCATTGAAGGCCGAATCGTTGCTGTAGAAACTAGACTCTCTCTTGCAGAAAATAATATTCCTAACGAGATCGTGCATGATAACTTTCCACCCTTTGTTGGATAACAAGAAACCAACGCTCCAATAGGTCCTACTGAAGCTGAAAAGCGACTCCAATACTTGGAGGAGCAACTAATGTACCTCAAGGGAGATGACTTCTATAGGGAGAATAATCGTAAGTATGAGGCCGTGAATGCTCAAATGCCAACCAACTTCAACATGACTGATATCCCAAAGTTCAAGGGGCAAGAAAACCCTTTGAACCACATTCGTGCTTTCACAGACTACATGTCTATCAAAGGTATCAAACCTGAGATGTTCTTAAGGATCTTTCCTTCATCTCTCGACACCATCCCTAAGCAATGGTTCTACTCTTTGGAACACAAGTAGATTGCCACTTGGGATGACGCTGCAATTGAATTCACTAAGCAATACACGGATAATGCTGAGATCCAAGTCAACATGCGAACTTTAGAGGTTCTTACCCAAAATGAAAAAGAAGGCTTCACCGACTTCCTAAGTAGGTGGAGGAAGACTAGCATACAACTTGTTGAACGTCCAGATGAAGCTACTCTCATAGAAAAGTTCGTGGATAACCTGAGACCCATTTATGCAAACCATTTGAGGTATCAAAACATAAAGTCTTTCAAATATTTGACTGTACTAGGGACAAGGATTGTAGATGACATCCGTAAAGGACTCTTGTCCAAAACGGTAGGTCGTGGATATCAAGGGTCGACGAATCGTTCTTATGGCTCTACTAGGAAGACTAATGAGGTTAACCTTGTCGAATCATCTAAGAAGAATAACCCACAGAGGAAGTTCACAAACATTGGTGATTCATACTCCAACGCTCTGAAGAGATTGATGAAACAAGGTAAACTCCAACCCATAGGGCCTACACCTGACCCAGAAAAGAAGTCCAACTTCTGGGACAAAAATGCATACTGCGAATATCATAGAGCTAAGGGACACGATACAGAGAAATGCTTTAAACTAAAACATGTCCTTCAGGATATGATCGAAGATGGTCGTTTACCTATACCTCCTGGAGGTAAGCCTAACAATACTCAGAATCCTCTTGGAATTCTGATGATTACAGATTTAGAATCCACCTTGAATTATTCACATCTCATTTCTCCAATCGAAGATGAGATTCATGCTATAGAAGAAGAAGAGAGATATTCCACCATTTCTCCTACCATCGCCGATTTCATCGCATGGGCAAGGAGTGTGAGTAGGCAAGTTGCAGAGTTGGAAGCTGTGGTAGCATCTCTACGTAATCCCGACACCATACCTAGGGAAAACGTGTCACCAACCCCAAGTCTATCTCAAGGGTCCACAATGTAAGAGGTGATCGCAGTAGTTGACTACCTAGTTGAGCAAATAATCAATCTGGAAGCTGAAATCATCAGATTGAGAGAGCTTAATATCGTCAATGGTATATGGGCCAACGACGATGAAGATGAATACCTCACAGAACACTACCTAGTCAAAGCTAGTGAGGATATAGTCAAAGCTAGCGAAGATCAAGATGTAGACCACTTTACTCGTTCAGGGCGTCCATATCAAAATGTCTCTTAGAACGGTCCTACAACTAATGGTCCGGTTACTAACACCAATGTCATCACCCCAAATGATGGCGAAGATACATCTACTGATCACTTCCTGAAACAACTACAGAAGACAAAGGCTGATCTTTCAGTTTGATAACTAATCGCGAGCTCATTTCCCCATCGTCAAGCTTTACTGCAAGCATTGGCTAAATTGAACGTAGCACATAATTCTACGCCTGACGACGTAGTCAACTTGGTCTTCCAAGATTCAGTTAGACTAAGTAACCTAATTACTTTTTCAGATGAAGACTTACCTCCATTTGGTGCCAGCCATAACCTCGCTCTATACATTACAGTCACATTCTTAAAGAAGAATGTACCAATGACTTTAGTAGATGATGGCTCTACAGTCAATGTCATACCACTAAAGACAGGATACAAGCTAGGCATGAAAGAATAAAATTAGACTCCTACCAACCAAGGTGTTCGAGCATACGATAGAATACGATGTAACGTAGTAGGGCTAATCAACCTCACTATAGCCACAGGGCCAATTGAGCGAAAGGTTAATTTTCAAATAGTGGATATCAAAGCATCATTCAATATAATTCTGGGAAGGCCTTGGATTCACGCTTCCAAAGCGGTAACATCCACCTTGCACCAGAAGATTAAGATTACGCTGGATGGCAAAATAGTAACGATCACTTCGTCACCTATCAAAGCTGTAATAGAGAAACTATCAGGCAACCAAGTAGTCACAGATCCAGTATATGTGCTTGGGGGCTTTCAGAGCATAAACCTTGTAGAGAGCGAACTGACACCTCTATACTTCAATCCATACTCCAATTTAGTGGTCAACCACATACTCAAGTCCCAGGGATACTTCCCGGGAATGCCATTAAATCCTGCCAAGAAAAATACCTTGGCACCTTACAAGGAATGGAACTCTTAAAGGATACCATTAGGATTGGGATACAAACCCACGAAAGAAGAAGCTTTGGAAATGCTCACTCAGTTTCAGAACCGTAAGAACAAAGGAATTCAAATGCGATCCTACCTCCCTACCCTAAATGGGTATTTCGTTAGAGAGGGGAGTCAGGAATACTTTCACGGGTTTCCTGAACCTTGGCACTATAAGGGAATGCAACTAGCTGGAATCGAGGTCTTCCACGATTGCTACTTCATCCCTTCAGAAATGGTTCCTACCGTCAAAACTCGTCAAACACCTTATTTAGACGAACAGGCTGTTAGCCTTCTGTTTGGATTGGACCGATTCATCAGGACAGCATAGGATGAGATCATTACCATGATACTTCAAGATGACCATTTCAACCCCACATCTCTAATTATCGAAACCAATTCAAATCAGTAGAAAGGATGGAGAAAGTCTATCAAGTGGACTAACAACCAAGGAAGGCTCTTCAAGCTCACCACTGGAGAAGGAGAGATGTTCAAAGGAGAACCCGAAGACAACGAATATGAGTCGAAGTCGGAGTCAGAGTCTGAGTCTAGAGAAGTTGCTAGAGAGTCTTTTTCTGTCGGTACTCCCAATCCCCTTGTTTATCCTAGCATAGCATCGAGTAGTAACAGTAGCTTGGGAAATGTCCCAGCAGCTGTCCCTCTACCGCCACTGACTACTGAACAGAGGGCTTCTTTGTTTCAGCTCTTTTCAAAATTTAATATGAATAAATCAGATTCTGCTTACTCTTTGTGTTATTCTGAATGCAATTCTATTTATGATGACAATGAGGATGATCCTGACCCAGACTCAATCGATTTACCTCCCATATAGCTAAAGAGATACTACAAGAGGGGGAAGGGGCACCAGTTATAGAGAACACTGAACCCATCAATGTAGGAACCGAACTAGAACCCCAAGAACTTAGGATAGGGACGACCCTAAACCCAACTGAAAGGACCAGTTTCATCGATTCTACACGAGTTCAAGGACGTTTTCGCTTGATCTTACAAGGACATGCCAGGAATCGACAGGGATATTGCAGAACATCGAATTCCAATCAAACCAGGTTTCAAACCTGTAAAACAGAAGCTTCGTCGAATGAGGACTGAGTGGGCTATTAAAATCAAAGAAGAATTCCATAAACAATTCAAAGCCGGGTTCATCAACGTTTCCGAGTATTCAGATTAGGTGGCTAACATAGTCCCCGTACCCAAAAAGGATGGGCGAATCCGAGTTTGTGTTGATTTTAGAGACTTGAACAAAGCAAGTCCCAAGGATGACTTCTCTCTACCACACATCGACATATTGGTAGATAATATGGCAGATCACGCATTGTTATCCTTCATGGATGGGTATACAGGGTATAATCAGATCAAGATGGCCATAGAAGACATGCATAAGACAACCTTTGTCACTCAATGGGGCACCTATTGTTATACAGTTATGCCATTTGGGCTCATCAATGCTGGAGCTACATATCAACGAACTGCAACCACCTCGCTTCATAACATGATGCATAAAGAAGTAGAAGTGTACGTCGATTATATGATCGTCAAGTCCAAGGATAGGAAAGGATATATTGATAACCTTCGCAAGTTCTACCTAAGATTGCGCAAGTACAACATGAAACTCAATCCTCAGAAATTTGTATTCGGGGTAACGTTAGGCAAACTCCTCGGACATGTCGTTAGCCAGAGAGGAATAGAAATTGATCCATCCAAGATCAAAGCTTTAATCGAAATGCCACAACCCCAGACAGAGAAGGAGGTTAGAGGATTTCTAGATAAAGTACAATATATAAGTCGATTCATATCCAAGCTTACTATGATATGCGAACCCATTTTCAACAAGCTCAAGAAAACAGATCATACCATATGGGACGACGACTGTCAGAAGGCGTTTAACAAGATCAAGGAGATACTAGCCAAACCACCAGTGCTAATGCCTCCTCAACAAGATCAACCTCTTGGTTTATATCTCACAGTTACTGAAACAACCATGGGGGCTATGCTTGCACAAACTGTTGGAGAAGAAGAAAGAGTTATCTACTACCTTAGTAAGAAATTCATAGAATATGAATGTAAATACACACCTCTCGAAAAGACATGCCTCGCTCTTGTGTGGGCAACAAAGAAGCTACGCCACTACATGCTTAGCTACTCTGTCAAGGTGTATTCTAAAATGGATCCCGTCAAATACCTCTTCGAGAAACTCGTTCTCAACGGACGTTTGGCAAGATGGACCCTAATGCTCTCAGAGTTCGATCTCAAATACGTACCTCTGAAGGTCATAAAGGGACGCGCCGTTGCCGAGTTCTTCGCAGACAATCCCATCAATGACACCCAAACAATAGACATGTGGTCGTTTGCAGATGAGGACATCCTACAAACCAGTGTAGACTCCTGGGACCTTTACTTTGATGAAGCATCAAATTTAAGGGGATTTGGAATAGGATTATTGCTCATTTCTCCTGAAGGTGAGCATACACCACTTTCTGTCAAACTCGACTTCGAGGTGACAAATAACGTGGCAGAATATGAAGCTTGTCTCATTGGTCTACAAGCGGCAGTAAGTTTAGGCATCAAGAACCTTCGAGTCCACGGAGACTCATTCTTGATCATCAATCAAATTACGGGATCTTGGAAAATTCGAAGTGAAAGTCTAGCACCTTATAAGGCCAGGATTGATCAAGTCACCCAATTCTTCGACCAGGTCACCTATCTACACCTACCTCGTGAAGAGAATCAATTTGCACACTCTTGCAAAACTTGCATCTTTGATTAATATGCCAGACAACATGATAAAAATGCCTTTATGCATCGAACGACGGTCAAAACCGGCCTATGTGCACCAAATCACAGACGAAGTGGAAAGCCCAGGGGAACCTTGGTTTCAAGCCATTCTAAACTTCAAGCTCAATGGTACCTATCCACCAGATATGGATAAGAGGAGACAACGTACCATACGTCTACTAGCCTCTCAATACCTCTTCATGCAGGAAGAATTGTATAGAAGAACACCTCTTGGTGTAGTCCTGCGTTGCCTTGATCATTCACAGGCACAAAAAGTGATGGAAGAAGTCCACGACGGTGAATGCAGCCCTCACATGAGTGGACCCATTATGGCAAACAAAATCACACGTCTGGGATATTACTGGACCACAATGGAGTCAGATTGTATTAAATACGTCAGACATTGCCATAATTGCCAAATCTTCGGGAATGTACAACACATTCCTCCCTCATTGCTTTACACCATGACCTCTCCTTGGCCGTTTTCTGCTAGGGGAATCGACATCATTGGGAAAATCACCCCGGCTGGAACAGGAGGTAACTGTTTCATTTTGGTAGCTATCGACTATTTCACCAAATGGGTCGAAGCAGCATCCTTCACTGCTCTTACAGCTAAACACGTGGCAAAGTTCATACAAACCAATATCATCTATCGATATGGTTACCCGCATGAGATCATCAGTGTCAATGGGCCGCATTTCCAAGCCGAAGTTGCACAATTGCTAGTCAAATACAAAATCAAGCATCACCATTCCTCGCCTTATAGACCTCAAGCTAATGGCGCGGTAGAGGCAGCTAACAAGAACGTCATCACGATCCTCAAGAAAATGATCGACAATTATCGGGATTGGCCTAGCAAAATACCTTTTGCGTTATGGGGTTATCGAACATCAGTCCGGACACCCACTGGGGCTACTCCTTTCTTTCTCACCTATGGCATAGAAGCTGTGCAACCTGTTGAACTAGAAATCCCGTCCTTACACATCTTACTCGAAAGTCAAATCCCAGAAGCTGAATGGAATAGGGATCGTTATGAAGAACTCATCCTCTTGGATGAACGAAGGTTGCGCGCATTACATAATGTGCAAACATATCAGGCACGTATCAAACGAGCCTTCAACAAACGGGTTAAGCCCAGGAACATCAAAGAAGGAGACTTGGTCCTCAAATCAGTCAGAGCTCTACTACCTGTCGATCCACGTGGAAAGTTTAAACCCAACTGGGCCGGCCCTTTCTTAGTCAAGTCCATACTCTCAAAGGGTGCAGTTAGGATTACAGACCTAGATGGGAATGATTTTTCTAACCCAACTAACCTCGACCAACTGAAACGGTACTACCCTTAGCATAGGACAAGAAACGGGCCTCGCGTCGCACCCACGTGTTGCTCCTGCGACACGAAATAAAAATGGCCCTCGGCCCGCTGAAAGAAAGCTCATGTCACTATGCTCTTGCGTTTTGACATTTCGACATCCTCACGTCATCAAATAAATTGAATTGTATTTTAGGAGTAAGTAAAGCTCATGCTTATTTTTTAAAGTTCAGTACAAGCTCTTGCTTCGAAAAATTATTCTTTTACATTTATTCGAACTATGCACAGGGTTTGATTTCATTTTTTAATGAATACGTAGGCAATCCTTCACAGGACACAACCCATTATTTCAAAATGTAAATAGAAGGACATTTGCATTTGCATTTGAAATTCGACAAGAATAATAAAAGGAAATTATAATAGTTTCTTAACTAATAAATCTTTTATTCATTCGTTCCATAAATAATAATAATATGCCAAATAATATAAATGCTGAAAATGAATGCTAGGCTAGGATTCTAAAAACCTCGCCGTTTATTACAACTTAAATAATAATAATAAATAATAATACGACTAAGGCTACTCTTCCATTTTCCCTTTGCCTTTGTCATTTTTGTCATACTACTTGCCTTGACCACGAGCCAGGCGCTAATGTGCTATCTCCGACCTGATCACCAAAGGTCTCTCTCACGTTCTAGACTTGCCATTTCGATCCACCATCATCTCTACGGCCGGAGCGGTCTTCGGTTTCTTCGACGGATGAACGACTCGGAACCCGGCCTCTTCTTCCTCCTCAGTCAAGTGCTTCTGATTTTCCTTTGCAACCTCGCGAATCTTGAAGTCAATAGGCTCGTGTTTCCTTAATTTCTCACTTTCTTCAGGTGTGTAAGCCTTCCTCCATTGCAAGTAGGAGTCGGATACCCATAGAGAGCCGGTAGGAAATGGTATGAACCACATGTTCATTTGAGCCCATCTAATTGCCCACTCCCGACAAGTCTCTGTAGTATGTGCTGATGCAGTTTGAGAAACGGTATCAAGCTTCGGAATCTTCTACTTCAGGCTAACTTGCCTCATCAACCTCTCAGGATAGATACTGTTTTAGCAGGATTTTCCCTGAATGGGTCCGGCTTGATTAAAGAATAATTTGGGTATCTAGCTCTATAAGTTTGGAATATAGTAAATGAATAACAAGGAAAGACCAAGTATAAAGAATATTGTTTTTATTATTTAGATAAGCTGAATACAAATTTGTTTAAGTAATTGGATACTCGGAAAATAATGAAAGATAAGTAGTGAAGTAGTTCAACACTGATGAATAATGAATGAAATTACAAATGCCAGATTACAATATTTATAGTCATAAACATGAACGTTGTACTAATCTTCATCGTCTTTCTCTTTTGTCGGAGTTGTTACCGGATTAATAGGGCACATTCCCTATTAATTCGGTTGACTCGTTCTCCTTTGATTGATCCTTAGCTTTTTCTCCTCTTGCACGTCTAGGTTCATGGGTGATATAGTCTCATAGTTAGACTTGGTCTTCCTTGAGAATAGGACATGAATATTTATCTTTATATAACCGTTTTGCTGCTTTTCAGCTTAATCCGGCCTGCTTAGGTGTGCTGCCAGGCTATTCCATGCTTACCATCAGGCCTTCCTTCTGGAATTAAGTAGCCTATTCATCTTGTAATACTCTTCATCTACCAAATAATGGTCTGATTTGTCCGGTCTCTGTTTGCCTTAATCAGCCTCGTAAGGTCAGGCCAGGTTAGAGTCAGTCCAGGCTAAACTGGGCCTAACAATTGCCCCTTGACATTTTACCCGTGCTGGATCAGGACAGGGATGAGATGTCAACTTTACCGGGTTGAACAATAAAAAGAATTATATATGCTCAATGACTCTTAGACTCCTAGTTACCGTTAAACACTATAACGGCTAAATTGGGTGATGTCACGCTGACAGTTTTATGTTTTCTAGGGTTTTTACACCGTTATCCTCCTTTTATAAATACGGTATTTGAGATGAGATTGTTTTCCACCAAATATCTTCCACTTTCCTTGCTAAACTTTCTCTGAAATTCTTCCTTATTTCCCAGAAATCCTATTCTGCTAATTTGTAATCTTTCATTAAATAAAATTCGTCACAATAAAATAATAAAGGATATGGGAGCCAAAAAACGTTCTGCACCCCAGAAGGCTGCTGCTGAATCTGAACCCAAAGACGTCCAAGAGGAGGAGGTGATGGAAGTTGATCCTCCTGCTCGTGCTGTAGCTTTTAAATATCAGGATTCTATTTTTACTGCCCTTCAATCTCTGGATCCTTACTTTCATGAAGAAAACTTATTGAAAACAAACTATGATAGGGTTTTAAGGGAGAAGAAAGTAATTCCTGAGTCGACTGAGGTATGGTTTCCTGAGTCTTGTCCAGTCAGAGCTAACTGGGTGTCACCTGGTTGGTTCTGTATTTTTGAATGGGCGTTCAAAGCAGGCTGTAAGTTACCTTTTACTCCCTTAATGATTGACACCATTCGTGCCATGGAAGTATCACCTTTCCAGATTATGCCAATGGTTTGGAAACTTGTTCATTCCATTGAAAATTTATGTGCTAAACATAACCTGGTAATTACTATTAATGATATCAAGGCAATATATCATATGAAAAATCCTGTTAATGGTCGTTTTAATTTGAGAATCAAGTCGAAAATGTCTCCATTAATTACTAACCTGGACTCTGGAGATGATAAAAGTGGGCAAAGACTTTCATGTTTGTCCGGAGAGAGCCCGGGGTCGGGCTTTGATTACCCGAGATATCCCCCTCCGGAAAGTGGTAGGTTTTTGATTGTTAATTTGCAATATATATTATACGAAATTAGGATGTTTTGAGTTTTCACCTTTGTATTTGATGATTTTTGCAGCCCCCGATTGGAACTCGATCCCCTCGATGAGGAAGCTATTTCAGGATAGAGGCTTTCCTCGCTATTCCCGAGGAAGAGAGGGCCTGGCCTGCTAGTCTGGGCAGGGAATTATTGCCCCGGTATATGAAGACTAAGCCGAGTGTCTTTGTCGGGGTGCCCAAAGGCAAGCCTAGTTCCACTTTGCTCTTTCCGTATGTTTTTCGCATGTTTCGTGTTTGATTATTGTCTTGTTATGACTTCTTTTCTCATATTCATGTGCATTCTTTATATATTCGGTGTTCGGGTCTTCGCTAGGTTGGCCAGCTTTATCGCAAAAGATTTAAAGGCTGGGGTGGCTAGAATTGCTTTGAGCAGTCCAAGAGCCAGGAGGCTAGTGGGAGTGACAAGACGCTTGACATTCGGTTTCGATGTCCGGCCTCCTCGGGATCCACCAGGCTAGTATCACCGGAGGTAGTCCAGGCTCCCAAAAGGAGGAGGGAAGATGTCGTTCTTGAAGAGGAGGAGGAAGAGAAGGAGAAAGAGAAAGAGCCTATTCAGGCTCAACCGATCAGGAGTATCAGGCGGTGTCGCTAGGATTGATGATATGGATCTTTGCCGGCACGGATAAATGAATTTTACGCCAAGATGGGTAGCCACTTTTTATCGCTAATACCCTTGAGTCTTCTACTAAGGTGGTCTCTATCTTGACTTCTCTTGTGACAAAGGTGCTTGAACTTGCTTCTCAAGCTAAGGAGGTTAGCTGTAAAGAGATATTTTATTTGTTATGTGTTTTTTGTGTCACTTTTATATTTGGCTGATTGATTTTATTTCTTGTAGGGATTGGATGTTGGGTTGGCTACTGCTTGTCAACTCAAGGATGCCCAGGCCAGGGTTTCTAGCTTGGAAGAGAAAGTGGATAAAGTTAACCGTGAGCTGCATACATCCAGGAGTAATGAGGTAGTGCTTCAATCTCGGTGGGACACTAGAGAGGCATCCGGGTCGCTATAGTTTGTGAGGTGGCTGCAAAAAATGCTGAGAAGGCTGTCAGGCAAGAGTTAGAGGCTGTAAGGGAGGAGTTGGCTGCTGAGAAGCAGGCTATGCAAGATCAGCTGAGGAAAAATGAGGAGCTTGGCGTTGAGAAGGAATTAGTGGAGGCGCGGCTTGCTGATGCTGCTCAGTACTTCTTTGGGAAAGGCCGGGTTGATGCTATGAGGGATCCGGATTCTGATCGGACTAATTGGGACCTGGACCGTGATGAGGTAGCTTTGGACGCCCAGTATCCTGATTTGGCCAATATGGGTCAAGAAGATGAGGCGGACTCTCCTCCTTCCAAGGGGAAATCGGATGATCAGGAAATGGTGGATGGTTGTGAGTCGGTTACTGGTGAGAAACCTACTTAGTTTGGAGTTTTTTCTTTTTATTTTGGCCCATCCAGGGGGGATGTTCCTGGAATGAATATTTAGGTATTTTTTGGCTCATCCAGGGGGAATGTCCCTGGAATGGATAATTAGGTTTGTGGCAAGGCCAGCTATTTTGGATAAATAAATATTTGGTCTTTGTTGGTTCCTTTGTGTGTTTTGATAAGGCATTTGTAGTATTGAATGTCTTATTGGATCTGACAAGTTATTTGACTGGATCGGGCCAGTTTTTTGTGCTGGATCTGGCCAGTTTATTGTGTTATGGGTGGGGTTGTTGCCTGTCTGGAGGGCTTACGTCCCCTGCCTGTCTGGAGGGCTTATGACCCATCTATGTTATACAATCCAGGAATAGATTTTCCAGGTTTGTATGTTAAGTTGAGCTCAGTATTTTAAGGCCTGTTTTGCAACTGAAAATTGGGTATCAGTTGGATATTGGTGGGGTGGCCCCCAATCTTTAAGATTTGTTTTAAATAAAATGCAGTATGTAAAACAAGTATTGAAGATTCTACTTGGTAAAAATAAGTATAAGAATATTGACAAGTATTTGGGCACATAATAGAAGAAATTATGTAAGGCATTTATTCATATAATGGCAAGTATCATACATTTAGTTTCACATCAGGTCAGGCAAGAAATGTGAACACGAAAATTATACCTGGACCGGGAGATGTATTCTATATGTGAAATAGTTTTAAGTGTGCAATATTCCAAGCTCTTGGGATCATTTCGCCGTCCAGGGTTTGTAATCTATAAGCTCCCTGGCCGACTACCGAGTCAATTAGGTAGGGACCTTCCCAGGTTGGGGCCAATTTGCCAACATTCTTTTCTTTTGTGTTTTGGAAGACTTTCCTGAGGACAAGGTCTCCTACCCTGAATACCCTGGCTTTGACAGTCTTGTTGTAGCGTTTTGCAACTCTTTCTTTGATATCTTCGCCAATCTAATCTTGGTTGTATCTCTTAACTCTTCCGTTATGTCCAGTGTCCTCCATTAGAAGTATATTGCTTGTTATTGTGTTCAGCCGCATCTGGGTGATGGAATGTCGACCTCGGTAGGGATTATCGCTTCACATCCATAGACCAAGGAGTAGGGAGTTTGGCCTGTGGATGTTTTAGGCGTGGTTCTATCGCCCCAGGAGGACCGGGGGGAGCTCTTCACCCATCTGCCTTTCCTTCTTTCTAGTTTCTTCTTTATGCAACTGATTACTACTTTGTTCTTTGGATTTCGCCTGACCGTTAGCTTTTGGATATCCTGGCGTGGAGGTTACCAGGTTGATGTTCCATTGAGCACGAGAAGGTCGCTTGTTCTTTTTCCCACGAATTGCGTGCCATTGTCACATACTATTTCAGAGGGGATGCCATATCTACATATGATGTTGTGTTTGATGAATGCTATGACATCCTTTTCCTTGACTTGCCTGTATGAATCAGCTTCTATCCACTTGGAGAAGTAATCAGTCATTGCTAGCATGAAAACTTTTTGTCCGGGTGCTTGAGGTAGTTTCCCTACTATATCCATGCCCCACTTCATAAATGGCCAGGGTGAGGATATGGAATGTAGTTCCTCAGATGACTGATGGATATATGGTCCGTGAATCTGACAAGCTTTACATTTAGAGCTAAATTCCAGGCAATCGGCCCTCAATGTGGGCCAATAATAACCTGTTCTGAGTACTTTGCTTGCCAGGCTTCTTCCACCTTTATGATTTCCACAGTATCCTTCATGGATTTCTGATAATATCTGCTCAGCTTCTTGTAGCTCCAGGCATCTGAGGTATGGCCCAGCCTGCGATTTCTTAAAAAGCACGTTGTTAATAATAGTATATGAAACAACTTTTATTTTTAGTGTTCTGGCATCTTGCTTATTTAGGGGAAGGATTCCCTGTTGTAGCCAATCATAGTAAGGTTTTGTCCAAGAATTGGCAACATAAATTGGGAAACTTTCATTTTGTTTATTTATTGCAGGTTCTAATAAATGTACAATAGGTATTTTTTCGAAGTCAAGGGGACTGAAGTTGGATCCTAGGCCGGCTAAGGCGTCGGCCTGGGTATTCAAGTCCCTGGGAATTTGGTCATTATTAAAATTACGGAATTTTGATTTTAAAATTTGAACAATTTCCAAATAAAGCATCATTTTTGAGTCTTTTGCAGTATATATTCCGTTTACTTGGTTGAAAATAAGAAGGGAATCAGTACGTACCTTTAGGTTTTGCACACCAAGGTCAATACATACCTTTAATCCAGCTATTAAGGCTTCATATTCTGCCTCATTGTTGGTAGCCTCAAATGCGCAGCTTATAGCCTGTACTATCTTATCCCCCTGTGGCGATTTTAGTACTACCCCCAGGCCTGTGCCCCTCATGTTGGCTGCACCATCGACAAATAGGGTCCATTCTAGGTCTGTTTGGTCGCTAGTCACTTTATTTACTTCTTTTATTAGGTCGGGTTCTAGGGTTGGACTAAAATCAGCCACAAAGTCCGCTAGTGCTTGTGATTTAATTGTTGTTCTTGGCTCAAATGTTATGTTGTATGTGCTCAGCTGGACTGACCATTTGCACATTCGTCCGGACAGTTCTGGCTTCCTAAGTACAGACTTGATAGAAAGGTTGGTTCTGACTATTATAGGGTGGCTTTCAAAATATGGTCTTAATTTTGTGCAACTCATAATTAAAGCTAAAACATATTTTTTAAGTAGGCCATACCTGATCTCTGCATCCAGTAGACTTTTACTTACGTAATAGAAAGGGTGTTGTTATCCGTCTGCTTCTCTGACCAAGACCGCTTGCGACAAGTTTACGTGGCGGATCAAGGTATCTTGTCGGGGTTCATCTTTGACTGGTTTTGCCAGCAAGGGAGGAGAGGATAGATATGTTTTCAGGTCTTCAAAGGCAGCCTGGTGATCAAGGGTCCATTGAAAGTCCTTGTTTTTCCTTAGCAGGTTATAGAATGATTTGCACCTTTCTGATGATCTTGAAATGAATCATTCGGGGGCCGCTATTCTTCCGATCCGCTTTTGTATGTCTTTGACCGTCTTTGGTGGTTCTAGCTCCAGGATAGCTTTGATCTGTTCAGGGCTGGCTTCTATTCCTCTTTTTGTCACCATATAGCCCAAGAATTTGCCTGCTGAGACTCCAAAGTGGCATTTTTGTGGGTTGAGCTTCATATTGAATTTCTCCAGTGTTTGAAAGGCTACTTCCAAGTCTTTGACGTGATCTTCTGCCTTTTTTGACTTGACTACCATGTCATCTATGTAGACTTCCATGGTATCTCCTATTTGGTCTTTGAACATCATGTTGACTAGCCTTTGATAGGTTGCACCTGCATTCTTTAATCCAAAGGGCATAGCAAAGATATAGCAATATATACCTCTTTCAAGAATGAAAGTCGTGCTTTTCCGATGCGCAGGGTGCATCTTTATTTGATTGAATCATTTGGAGGAATCCATGAATGTTAACATTTCGTGGCTGCAGTGGCATCCACCATTGCATCGATGTATGGCGGGGGAAATGGATCTTTTGGGCGAGGCTTTGTTTAGGTCGGTGTAGTCTACACGGACTCTCCATTTGCCATTTTTCTTTTGGACGACTACTACGTTTGCAAGCCTGTCAGGGTACATTACTTCCCCGATCATCCCCATGTCCGAGCTTGTCAACTTCTTGGTTGATGATTTCATGCCTCTCTGCAGCAAATTTTCTTCTCTTTTGCTGTACAGGCTTAAAGGATTTGTCAATATTCAACTTATGAGTTATAACATCAGCATCTATACCAGTCATATCAAAATGTGACCAAGCAAAACAAGACATTTTAGTTTTGAGAAAGCTGACCAGATTGGGTCTGACCGAGTCTGGTGCATCTGACCCTACAAGTACTTTCTGTCAGGGAATTCTCGGGTCCAATATGACCTCTCCTGTTTCCATCCGTGATTGCGCTATATATTCTTCCCGACAGGTGACTTTAATTGCTATGCAAGGGACTTACCTGACTTTGAGGGTTTCAAAGCCCGAGTGTAACATTCCGAGCCGTCCTCTGTTCTCCCCGATGGTGGTTATCCCCATTTCGTTGGAATTTTCACACATTGATGGTATGTTGATGGGATTGCTTTGACATTGTGGATCCATGGTCTGCCCAGGATTACGTTATATGAGGATAGGCAATCCATTACTCTAAATCTTTCATATAAAGCCACGCCTTCCACATAGGTTGGCAGGCTGATTTCTCCCAGGGTGTTCTTTGTTTCTCCGCTGACACTACTACAGATACAGGCTATAACAACGGTCAAAAACCGTTGTTATATAAAAAAGCGGACGTTGTTAAAGCGTCCGTTGTAGAAGGTTTTAACAACGGTTGGTTTACTTAAGGAAACCGTTGTTAAAACTATTAACCACGGTTTTATGTATAAAAACCCGTTGTGGAAAGTGTGACTCAATTTTGGGGGGAAAGTTATAACAACGGGTTGTAATATACAAAACCGTTGTTATAACTAAAGACAACGGGTTGTTTTAAAATAACCGTTGTTGTTTGTTCTTAAAAAAAAAAAAAAAAAAAAATTAAATATTACTAGATGCATGCATAATTACTACTGTTAGAATTCCAATGCATGCATTATTACCGACATTCACTTTGTACATATGAACGGATAATATGGAATGAGAAGGGTTAGTAATAGGATTTGAAGCAGCATTATTGAGAGAGATGATGATGATTATGGCACAACTTCCTAACATATATATTAATTAAAAAGCAATTAACTCAACCCACACATTGCTTAGTATAAATACATTGCATATCTCAACTAACATTTCCATTATCTCATATATTCATCTCCAAACTCTAACTGTTAAAACAAACTCTACTTAATCTTTCAAATCAAACTCAAAAACTCTAAGAAAATGAATGATTTCATCCTAAAGACTCTTACCATGATCGAGAACAACAACAACTTCATCCGCCGGTTCCTCCATATTGAGGAAAGTTTCAGGAGCTACCTTGCGGAAGCTCGATCCGCACTGAAGCACGCCAAAGAAGATGGCTTGACGGAGCAGCAGCAGTTGCAGCTATATGACGATATAGCAAGCTCTGAACGGAACCTCCAAATAGCCAAGGAGGAGAGGATGGATACGATAGAGCACAATAAGATCCTCCATGAAAATATAAGAATTGCATTTTTACATATGTAATTTTTTTTTTTTAATTTATGTATTTATAAATATATATATATATATATTAATTATGTTTATCTTACTTCTTCATCTTGCTTCTTCATTGTTTTAGTAACTAATTATGCGAACAATACTTAAACAAATAACATAATGGTCGATAAAAACACATATATGCAAAAGAAATAAATAGAAAAAGAAAATAATGACGATGACAGTGACGGCGAGATTTACCTGATAAATACAGAACGTAATAGACGATGAAATCACAATGACGGCGAGAAGATAAAGCGACGATGAGAAAGAGAGAAATAGAGAAAGACAGAAAGAGAGTGTGTATGTGTTTTGTGTTTGTTTGTCTGCTGTGTTTGTGTTTGTGTATTAAGGGTTGTGTTTTGTGGCTGCAGCAGACTTCTGTTTGTGTGGTTTATAGTATGGAAGGTATTGACAACGGTTATTAAACAACAACCGTTGTGAAATATGTTTTAACAACGGTTGTAAAAAACACCCGTTGTCAAATATGTTTTAACAACGGGTTTCAAAAGTAACCGTTGTGATTACTTTTCACTAACTTTGCGCCAATTTTGCGCCAAATTATTAACAACGGTTCCGCATGTGTGACCCGTTGTTAAAAATAATAACAACGGTTTTTATAACTATACCCGTTGTAATTGATTTTAGTAAAATTCGCGCCATACATTCTACAACGTCTATTGTGATTTTCGTGAATAATCGTTGTTAAAGGGGCGTTGTAGTTGCCTAAATTTGTAGTAGTGTGAATCCAACCAGGACGCTGGATTTCTTGATGATCTTTCCTTTATCTATCTTCATAGCTTTCAGGACGTCAAGCATCACCAAATTGATTGAACTGCCTCCGTCTATCAGGATTCTTGATACCTTAGCTGTGCCAATTTGCATGGTGATTACCAAGCTGTCATGGTGTAGATCTGATATTCCCTGCAGATCCGAGTCATCAAAAGTAATAGCGGGCAATGACTTGGACCGGAAGGGGGTGAAGTCCTGGATTCCCTGGATATTCTTTTGGCGGTGAGCTGGTCGGACCACGATTTCGATCCTCCATTTATGAAATTGACTTCATAGATGGGAGGAGGAGGAGGAGGATCTCTGCCGTTCTCGAATCTCTCTTGTTTTGTCCTTCATCTTTGTTCTTTTTGCTTTGGATTAAGTCTTTCAAATAGCCTTTCTTTAGAAGATATGCCACCTGTTTCCTCAGTTGGATGCATTCTTCTGTGGTGTGCCCGATGTCCTGATGTAAGTCACACCATCCCATTGGGTCTTTCCTGGGGTTATCGGATTTCTTGGGCCATCTGACCGTATCTCCCAGGCTTTCCAAGCGTTTGATTAATCCTGCAGTATTAATAGAGAAGTTATATTTAGGAATAGTTGGAAGGCTAGAAAGGTTACCTTTATGTTCTTGTGCCATGTTGACTTGGATCGTTCGGGCCTGGAATAGGGTGCGTCTGCGGTTGCCTCCTTTCGGTAGGAGCTTTTCTGTTAGTGTGTCCATAACCCCGCTTCCCTCCGGATGAATTAGTCCTGAAGTTGAGATCTTCCTCCAATCTGACATGTTCTAAGGCGATGGATTGAACAGTGGCAAAGGTGGGCGTGCTTTCTTGGTTAAGTCGCATAGATGTCGCCATTGTCAGCGGGACTCCTTGCTGAAGGCTTCTCCGTTGTTTCTTCGTCACACTGGGAATGGCCATCTTTTCTTTGACAAAATCTGGCCAGGAATTCTTTGAGAGATTCTTCAGGAAGTTGCTTTACCCCGAGCAGTTCATCGGGTCTCTTGGCCATATCTCGCTTGCGAATTGTTGATTGAAGGCATTGATCAATTCCGCAAAATTCTTGATACCTCCATTTGGGAGATTGATGAACCATTGTAATCTTTGCTCCGGTCGGGTTGTACCAAAGCCTTTTCACATGCGGACTGCCCGAGTTCACCGGGTATCGAGGCAGCCAACATCTTGTTTGAATATAGCAACGTGATTTTGTGAATCGAGGTTCCATCACAAGTTCTCATGGATGGGACGGTGAATTTCTTGGGGAGATCGATCTTTGCAATTTCATCCAGTAAAGGGCGAGTCAGCAAAGCTATCAATTTCTACTTGACCCATGTGGTCCGGTACTCAGGGTATATTTTCTATTTTGTTGTGGAGTTTTGGATTTCTGAAGCATAGCCATCATTATTCTTTGCTTGATTTTGTTTGTTTCATCATTGGAAATGGTTGGGGTACCGGATAATGTATCCTTCTCCGGGGTTCCAAAATTGGAAAAGTCAATGTTTTTGATAATGGATGAGAATGGGGTTCCTGGTTCGAATCTGGTCTTGGAGCCCGAAGCCTGATTTTCCAATTTTTTCCTCAGGCTAGACTCAGATTCCTTTAGCCTATTGATTTCTGCTTCTGCCTGGGCTGCCTTCTCCTGGATTGTCTCCAATTCCTTGATCTTGGCCAGGGCAGCCGCTAGTTGTTGTTCTGGGGTTAGTTCTACCATTTTTGTGTGTAAATGTTAAATGGAAAATGATAAACGGAATTTTATTGATTGAAGAACTAGATGCCCCACGGTGGGCGCCAATTGTTTTAGCAGGATTTTCCCTGAATGGGTCCGGCTTGATTAAAGAATAATTTGGGTATCTAGCTCTATAAGTTTGGAATATTGTAAATGAATAACAAGGAAAGACCAAGTATAAAGAATAATGTTTTTATTATTTAGATAAGCTGAATACAAATTTGTTTAAGTAATTGGATACTCGAAAAATAATGAAAGATAAGTAGTGAAGTAGTTCAACACTGATGAATAATGAATGAAATTACAAATGCCAGATTACAATATTTATAGTCATAAACATGAACGTTGTACTGATCTTCAACGTCTTTCTCTTTTGTCAGAGTTGTTACCGGATTTATAGGGCACATTCCCTATTAATTCGGTTGACTCGTTCTCCTTTGATTGATCCTTAGCTTTTTCTCCTCTTGCACGTCTAGGTTCATGGGTGATATAGTCTCATAGTTAGACTTGGTCTTCCTTGAGAATAGGACATGAATATTTATCTTTATATAACCGTTTTGCTGCTCTTCAGCTTAATCCGGCCTACTTAGGTGTGCTGGCAGGCTATTCCATGCTTATCATCAGGCCTTCCTTCTGGAATTAAGTAGCCTATTCATCTTGTAATACTCTTCATCTACCAAATAATGGTTTGATTTGTCCGGTCTCTGTTTGCCTTAATCAGCCTCATAAGGTCAGGCCAGGTTAGAGTCAGTCCAGGCTAAACTGGGCCTAACAGATACAAATCATAAATTCCAAGCCAGGGACGCGAATCGACCATGTCAAGTCCAAAGAAGAGACTCCACTGACTGACTTGAGATGCCACCACTGCACAATCCACCGGATCAAGGGACCTCCTTCACTCTTCAGTTCATTTTCCCAGTAATTGCAAACCCGAGTGAAGTCAACCATGTAGAGTCTGGTTCGCATTGCAATCGATCGCGCATGGTATCCTTGCACATTAACTAGGGGCTCAATCAACCGTAACCTTTCCATTAGCCATACCTAAGAAGAAGGCGGGAATTAGTGCCCATATTTCAACCCAAAAAAAATAAGAGAAAAACGAAGAAAAAAAGAAAAGAAAAAAAACGAAAAGAAAAAAAGAACGGTTGAAAAGAAGAAAACGGGTTCTTACCTGTAAAATGATGGGACTTCCCAAAAAAGGAAGCTCGCGGTTGGCCTTTCTGTTATCCAAACCTAGAATGGTCTCTCCTAAAACTTGGCATGCTGGGCTCTTGCGCAGCTCCATTTGTTCCACTATGCTCAAGAAACGGGGATCTCCTCTCATCTCCTTGTCAACACACCCTCCAAGGACATAGCAATACAATAGACAAAACCCAAAGGCTCTCCGCCTCGCAACATAAGAAATAAAAGGGTCTTCCCTATTTATAAATCGATGAATAAAGTCAAGTATACGGACCCCTTTAGAGGTCACAAGACGGTCAACCTCAGCCTTGGTCAACCCTAGCAAGTCTCTTAATTTAGTTTTATATCCTTGAGAGCTAAAGGGTTTAGCGGGCAGACTCTCCGGATCCCATCCTCCATGACAGGCTAGTCGTGTACCCACCAAAAATAACCAACTGACACTAACTAATTTAGCTAGGGAAGTCGGGTCGATCTCCACAGGGAGGCAAGATATCTGTTAAAGGTCCGTCTATTTGGTCACAAATGGGGGTTTGAAATTGGTTTACTAAACTAATAAGCTTAAGGAAAAGAGTAGTAAAGATAAGCAATAAAAAGGCAGAAAATGTAATAAAGATGATCAATAAAGAGAGAACATGTCGGGATTTCGGTTCACTATGGTAGTCTAATGACTCAACTGCAAATAGTCCAGATAATCTACTATGAGATGGATACTGGAAAGGTCCTTCCGGTCCACTTTCTATCCTAGATTTCCACTAACTTAATTCCGTCCTCCCCGGGGTAGTCTACTGTTCATAGTAGGTCTATTTAGTCCAATTTTCCGATCCAGGAATAAATTTAACCAGATTAAAGGGTAACTTAGAAGCGTGCACTCAACTAAGTCGGTATTATAATTAAATTGACATGGGTATAGATTCTCACAAATAAGTCATCTAGCCTATTCGCTGCATCGTCACAATTTTACCATAAATCCCCTAATCCCAACATGAATGAATTTAGCTACTCATATCGTTAATGTTGTCAATAGTAATAATGATGAAATAACTAATTATAGACATGATGAAACAATAATAAAATCGCATAGATAAAACTATGGCAGAAATTAATAACAAGAGAAACAAAGGATTAAAGCAGTAAATGATGAGATTAAGATTAAAAGGAGAGAAGGATTACAATAACAAGAGTTCCGGCGTAAAGAACAACCAAGATCCAAGCAAGATAAACCGAGAGCAAAGTTACAGTAGAAAAGTTTGGGGAAAGATTAAGAGTAAGAGTGGCGTAAAGCAGTGTTAAGAGATAAAAAAGAAGTCCTAATGACCTAATCACACGATGCTTAAATAGAAAATACAAAGTCCAAAACTAAAATAAGCAACACGGGTTAATTAAGGCCCGTGTAAACTCCAATCCTCTCGATCGAGCAATTTAGAACCACTCGATCGAGGACTTCAACAAGTAATCCTCTCGATCGAGCAAAATGTTACTCGATCGAGGAAAGCCTGAAATCAACACTTCGATCGAGTAAGTAAAATACTCGATCGACCTCCTCAGCATATAAAAGCACTCGATCGACCAAAATACTCCTCGATCGAGTGTTATTCCTCCAAAATCAGCTTCAACTCGTTGCCGACTGCTTCGTTGACCATTTCTTCACGCATCCCAATGCAATGTCTCGCTCTAAAATCCTCGTCTCCTCAAAATACATGCAAAACAGGACGAAAAGGGTATGATTCCACTACTTTCAGGTTCATTCCTACAAAACAGACAATACGAACCAAAGTAGCCATTTTGGGGCATAATGCAATACAAAACAGTACAAAAGTACACTGAAATACGTGCAAAATAAGTCTAGAAAGACTATATAAAATGCACGTATCAAATCTCCCCAAACCGAACCTTTACTCGTCCTCGAGTAAACTAAATGCAAACTAGTGGAACGGAAATGATAACTAAGAGCTAGCTATAACTTGTCTACTTGAACAAATTTAATGCAACAGAAATCAACAGTTACAGCTACAGCAGTCAATACGCAAAAGAGTTATAAGATGTTTAAAAATAAAGCTGACCTATCGACCTTGCAAGACAAACAAAATCGAACTCTCACGTGGTCACTCTTCTCTCATGAAGCAAAGGGTGAATTATTATGTAAAAGAGAGAGAGAGAAACAGTCACTCACCTAAACTGCGACCTATATGCATGCATGCAACAAAAATGATAGTCGATTCGAGTACTAATGCACACATTCCAACCAACAATGTCCGTCACAGCCGAGGGCTTACAAATAGTATAGGAAAGTGAGGTTCAGGTGAGAAAAGGCAAAATAAATTATGGAAATGTGGAGGTAAAAGCGTCAAGCTAGTTCCTAAAAAGGACCATATAAGACCGTCTGAATCTCAACTGACTGAAAAATAAACACAAGTGCTCTTCATTTGGCGCATACTCACCATCCAAATATACTATCTCCTCAAAAATATATGAATAGGAATAGAGGAGTGAGACGGTCACAAACTTCCCTTTTTTAATATCGTCTTAATTAAACAACCAAAACAAATCAAATAAATTTTTCAAACTTTTTTCTTTCTTCTTGACTTACGTGAATCATCTTTTTTTCATTTTTTTTTCTTTCTTCATGTTTTTTTTTTCAGTTTCTTTTTTTTTTCATTATTCTTTTTCCTCCCTTCCTTCATTCTCCACCAACTCCAATCAATATACACACGGGTCAAACTTGCAGACGGAAAAACATGCCACAAAAGACATACTAAACTAGCTTGACAATGCAGGCTCAGTTTTGGATGTAGCTAATGGGTCAAAAAGGATAAATTTAGCTCAAGTGGAGCTAAATGGGTGAAAAATGTAAGAAAAGGGAAATTTGCGAGCACCTCCCTGCATGTGACACCGACCACAAACCCGAATGTATGCATTTGACAAGAAATCGAATGTCATAAAAGTGCAAAAATGATGAACATGTTATGCAAGGAGTACTAATCTCAATTCCTATGTAAACCGATCATGAATGTCACCGTTATAAGGCTCTAAATCTCAGACATTGTAAGTAGGTTACCAATTTATCAGGTCAAGTCTACACGGTCAGCTAAATTTGAACAAAAACTCGTAGATTATGCGTAAGACTTAGCTAATAACCGTCAACAAAAGTGCAAGGCTCAAGTAAAATGACAAGTTAAAGTGCAATATCATCACGAAAATCAACCATTTCGACTCAACCTATATGCAAGAATAAACGTGAATATTTTATCTAATTTTTTTTGGATTTTATGATTTTATGAAATGAATAAATACAATGCAAGCTGAAAATAGAAACGTGAATGCAAAACAAATGCAAATGCAGACTTAAAGGATGCATTACCCTCCCCAAACCAAAACGGACAACGCCATCGTTGTCCTCCAGCATACACCAGCAGATATATACGGGGGAACGGGAATATACAACCAATAAATGAATGAAAACAATTAAATAAAAAGGAGACAAAAGAAAATATAAGAGCGAGAATATACATACAAAACACGAACTTCCCCAAACCAGCTTGAAAACCAGGGAAGTGAGTAGACCAGTAGCTACTGTCCGCCTCCTCTATCACGTCCTCCACCGTCACTGTGAAGTCCGGGTCCTCCTCCTGCTCTCTCCTCCTCCGTTGCTCAGCCTAAGCTCTCGCTGCTGCGTCCTCCTCCTCCTCACTAGGTGACTCAGGGTACCCCTCAGCTGGGTACCGTTAGAAGGACGGGTGTGGCCAACCCTCTGGAATGGGACGGTGTCGCCTCATGTGATACTCGTACAGAGGGAACAAAGTAAGAGTTATGTCCCTCTCCATACGAGCCTGTCTCTCTACAATCTCAAGCAACAAACTGTCACGGCGCCCTTAGTCGATGACCGCAGACGCCTCAAAGGGTGGAGGAGAAACAAAATTATCCGGAAGAACCGGCTGTGCCTGGTCGAGCGCAGGAGTAGGAGTAGGGATTGGGGTAGGAATGGACGTGGAAGTCTGGTCACCCGTAGAAGGTATGGATCCCTCTCTGGTCTCAGGTCGACGCCGCTTCCTAGAAGCGGACATGGTAGTAAGTGGTCGGAGCGGTAGGTGGTACATGGGTAACAGTGGTGGTAACCTGCCCTTAATAGTGGGCAGGGGGATGAGGCGAGGAAGGGTGGTGCAAGGAAGGTCCTCGGACAAGGAACCACTAATATTCCAAGTCCGATAGTCAGAAGTCAGCCAAGTCATGGACAACATAGATGCTAGGTCAATGAACCTATCTCCCGGTTTGTACGGTAAGTCACGAGGTAAAGCAGGGAGGAGAGAACGAGCAAGGAAAGTGGCTATGCCACCACAGACAATGGTGCCCGTGGCCTTCTCCCCCTGAGACTTGAAGTACTGGGCGGTCAGGTAAGCATTGTTGAGGGCAAAAGGGCCCTCGCTGTCAATGTTCAGGTACCCGCCCAGAATAAAAAGCTCGGTGTTAGTCACGTTGTTTGGCTCCTTACGGCCAAAAATAGTACTTTCCATCAGTCGCAGGAAGTAACGGGCAGGGGGAAGGTGGACGTGAGCGAGCCGTCGCTCCTCATAGGTAGTCTGTACCAGAGTCCGCCAAAGCTGACGGATGACCTTTCTAGGGGCGGCAGTGGCACCCATATAGGAAAGGCCAAGTCTAGTACCAAACTCCTCCAAAGTCAAAGAAAAAGTCCGGTTGAACAACCGGAAAGACATAGAAGCACAAGTAGGGGCAGCGTCGTGTGCCCCGGAGGAGAAGGTAAAGGAGATGAAAAACTCAAGGGTCAGCTCCCTGAAGGTGTAGGCACTCTTGGTCACAAGTCCAACCATCCCCGTACCCCTCAAAATCTCAGACACCGGATCGTAGATACCAAGCCTCTCAAGTGACGAACGGCCCAAAAAGCGAGTCGGGAGAGAGTCACAGTCTACTAAATGATAAAATCTAGTGCGATGAATACCGTTAACAAAATTTACCTGGGGTAGTTGGGGTGCGAGTCGAGGGACTCATCCCCTCGGATGGTAACACGACCAGCAGAACGGCCGGCAGCAGGTGTAGCTCGTGCACGACCCCGACCTCTAGAACCTGAAGTAGAAGCCCGTCCTCCGACAGGACGAGGTACTAGAGCCGCCTGGTAAGCAGCTGTGACTGCGGGTGACCATGCAGCAGGGGTGGTCACCAAACCTGAGGTACTAGCTGTAGCTGCAACAGAAGAAGCAACAGAGATCGACACAGAGGAAGAAGGGCTAGCAGCAGTGCTAGCAAAAATTGAGGCTGAGACGGATGTAGGAGCTGAGACGGAGCTAGCAGCAGTGCTAGCTGCAGTAACGACAGTACCAGCTGTAGTAACCAGAAATACGGAAGTAGCAGCTGGGGCACTAACGGGTGTGGAGATGGTGGTGGCAGCAGGGACCACCGTATCAGTTATGAACGGAGTAGTAGTCGAACTGGAAGAGGGCATTGAGCTACTGACCATCCTAATCAAGTAAGCAATGGGAAATGATGATCAATTAATAATTAAACAGCAAAATTCCCCAAACCAGTCGAAATTTCCGGCTTCATAAACCCTAATTCCCAATTTTAGCCCAAAAATTCGAAACAAACAGATAATCAGCGATGAGGTAAAGGGAAACAATCAATTGAAGCAATTTAAACAGAAAACCCCAATTTCAGTCAAAAATTTCGACTAGCATAAACCCTAATTCATCATTACTTCATAAATGGCAAAATTAAAACAAGTAAACAACAATGAAGTAAAGGGAATACTTACTTGATAAAAGAGACCTACAAAGAAGCAATTAATCGACAAAAACAAAGAAAGAATGGAGATTTTCAAGCAAGAAACCGCAAACCCAAATACCCGCAATTGACCGTGCAAAAGAACAAGAAGCAAAGGGAAAATAAAGGGGAAATGTCGAGTTAATTGCAAAGAGTAATTTGTAGGTGTTTGATTTGGTAATGGGCAAATTTAATGGGGTTTTGGGAGGTTTTTATCGCAAATGTGTTTCAGCCTCAATTCACTCGATCGAGTAAAAATCTACGAGTTAATTGCAAAGAGTAATTTGTAGGTGTTTGATTTGGTAATGGCCAAATTTAATGGGGTTTTGGGAGGTTTTTATCGCAAATGTGTTTCAGCCTCAATTCACTCGATCAAGAACTCCCTTATTTAGCTATTTCGATCGAGCACTTGCAAAGCTTTTGATCGACCCTTTTCCTGCACAATCCTCTCGATCGAGTACAAAAAGTACTCGATCGAGTGCTTTTCCTCGTTTAAGTCCTCGAGATGCATTAACATTTCCCTAAACCTGCATAAAAACACTCGCAAACATATCCCGATATACCAAATCATAAAATTAGCAGTCTATAGTCATTCTAACAACGCTAAAAATTGTCTAAATTCTAATAGTCCTAAAAAACGCAATAAAGAAATTCAACGGAAATTTAAAATTAGTTTTTACAAATTGTTACACGGGGTATTCTCCACTCATTTCTCAAGACAATTCAGTAGCCCCACGGAGGGCTTCTGACTGGAGGACGTCCCTTCAGCATCCTTGACCGTTCTCTTCATTCTCCACAAGCTTGAATTTGAACCAGTAGGAGGAGAATAGTTGACGTCCACGTACGCACGAACTTTTATCGTCCCATTTTCTTTCTCACCAGCTTTGACATTTGGATCTCCAATTTGATATTGATCTTAGTTGCACAATGACCTTTGACAGCTCATGCGTCTTTTTCATTTGTACCTGTAGCAAGGGAAACAGACGAATTCTCCTCCTTTTTGCACTCAGGCTGAGGCGGAGGGGTCATAATAGCAGCACAAAATTCCAAATTTTCATCTGGAGTGTCAATAGGGGAGTCAGTAGAGGAAAGGGCATTGCAAGGTTGAGCTTGCATGGTAGCCCTTCGAGACTTAGACTGATGGAAAATTAATTCCTCGTCTCTTACCTGAAATGTTAGTGTCTTACCCCCGACATCTATCATTGCACGAGCAGTGAATAAAAATGGTCTCCCTAAAATAATAGGGGAGTGAGTGTCTTCAGGAATATCTAGCACTACAAAATCAACGGGAATAAAGAATCTCCCGATTTTAAAAGGTATGTCCTCTATGACACCTAACGGCCGTGATATACTATGGTCGCCATCTGTACAGTCATGTTTGTGCAGTTAAATTTAGTTAAACCAAGTCTCTTAGCAAGAGACAAAGGCAAGACGCTCATGCTAGCACCAAGATATCATAGCGCGTTATCGATCAAATGGGTACCTATATGACATGGAATTGAGAAACTACCTGGGTCTGTCTGTTTAGGAGGTAACTTATTTTGAACTAGGGAAGTCCTTACCTCGGTCAAAGCTACCGTCTCATGATCATTAATATGCCTCTTACGTGATAAAATTTCTTTCATAAATTTTAAATAAGAGGGTACCTGTGTTAGCAACTCGGCGAATGGAACAGTGACCTGTAAGCTTTTCAGGAGCTCGGCAAATTTACCGAACTGTTGATTGGCCTTCATATTCTGTAATCGCCTCGGGAAGAGCATCGTAATAGGTATCTTGAGCCCTTTGTTTCTCTCTTCCAACGTATCAGCTGGATCAAGCTCCTTATCACTCGATCGAGACTTTTTGCCTCTCGATCAAGTCCTTCCTGGTGAAATATCACTCGATCGAGCACTAGCAGCCTCTCGATCGAGGTCTTCATAATCAGCAGTGTTCGATCGAGCAAAATTGCCGCTCGATCGAACGGTTTCCTCAGCAATATTACTCGATTGAGCTGTTTGCACCTCTCGATCGACCTGTTCATTATCCAATTCACTCGATCGAGTAATAATTCCTTTCGATCGAGTCCTTTCTTCATCAGTTTTACTCGATCGACCCCCTGAAACTAGTCGATCGAGTATTTTCTTCGTGGTTAACTCTTTTTCAGCAATAAATGTCTATTCATCATCGTTCACTTCCTTCCTCGGGTCTGAAATACTCCCGCCAACAGGTTATTTCGGCCCTTCATATGAATGACCGCTTCTCAAATTAATTAAATTCACCGTCTCGTGCAGATTCTTATCAGCTTGAGATGGCAAACGACCCTATTTCCTCGTGGACTGGTTCGCGGCTAACTGAGCAACTTGAGTTTCAAGTGACTTGATGGATGCTTCTTTCTGTTGGTCACTTAGTTGCCATTGCTTTGTCAACGACTGCAACATCGTCTTTAATTCATCTAACTCACTTACCCCACCTGAAGATGATGCACCTTGATTGGGAGGAGGAAAGGAATGAGGCTTTTGAAAGACTTGTTGAGCCTTATGAGGAAGGACATATGGTTGCTGCTGCTGTTGCGGTGGAGGAGTGGGATTGAGCACATTTTGACTTATCCATCTCAAATTGGGATTGATAGCCCCTTGGTTATTGTAATAAGAACCCCCTCATTGCCTGTATTGTTGAAAAACATGGGCCTGTTCTTTCTCAGTAAGACAGTCAACAATAGTATGACCGTCATCTCCTCCACATCTCTCACAAATGACAGCTTCCTGTCTAGTCAACAGATGAACCGTCTGTGGCTCCCCAGCAGATTGCAGCTCTAATCTATCAAAACGGGCATTCATGGCTTCCAGTTGAGCCACAACTGCCTTATCAACTGAATGGAGTGTTCGAATACCATCCCGTGGGTTCCCATATTCAGCATAATGGGTTGCCATCTCCTCAATAATGACCCATCCCTTATCGTCGTTAATATTTTTCTAAAATCTTCCATTGGATGAGGCGTCCAAAATAGCTCTATGGTCGTCATATAACCCATTATAAAATTGGTTGCACAAAAACCATTATTCAAAATCGTGATGAGGAAGAGACCTCACCATTTTCTTAAACCGACACTAAGCTTCATAAAATGTCTTGTCAGGTGCCTGCTTAAAACTAGTTATCTTTCCCCTCAGCTGATTAGTGCGCTACAGAGGAAAATATCTTTTATAGAAGGCAAGCACGAGAGTCTCCCAGTTGATGATCCCAGCAGTTGTACGGTCAATATCGGTCAATCACTCTCATGCTGAGTCAGTCAGAGAAAAATGAGAGAGCACCTCCTTAATCTTGTCTTGAGTTACTCCTTTTGTAGCGGGAATAGTAGAGCAGTAATCAGTAAAGACCTCCATATGCTTCCTTGGGTCTTCACCCGCCACACCCCTATACTGATTTCTCTCCACCAGATTTATGTAAGACGGTCTGATATCAAAGGTGTTGACATCCTCGGTCTGGAGGTTGAAACCCTTGGGAATAGAAGATGCTTTAGGCTCCGAGTGACTTGCAATATTCGGCATCTTTACTGGTTGGTTGGCAGAAATGAGATTATCTTCTTCTAAAGATTGATCTTCTGCAAATAGAAAATGTTGTAGCTCGGGCTCGAAAGTACTCAACTCTTCCTTTCGAAGTTCTCTTTGCTGACGGAGTCTATGCGTAAACAGTCTCTCTGGCTCAGAATTAGCTAAAACTAACTCCGACCTGTTTGACCTGGGCATACACAACACTGAAAAAGATAAATGAGAACTGTCTCAAGGAATAAAAATTCCCTGAGACGGATAAAAATAAACGAAAACTAGAACAGATAGGGCTATTGCCTCCCTGGCAACGACGCCAAAATTTGACAGGCTAGTCGTGTACCTACCAAAAATAACCATTTGGTACTAACTAATATAGCTAGGGAAGTCGGATCGATCTCCACAGGGAGGCAAGATATCTGTTAAAGGTCCGTCTATTTGGTCACAAATGGGAGTTTGAAATTGGTTTACTACACTAATAAGCTTAAGGGAAAGAGTAGTAAAGAAGAGAAATAAAAAGGCAGAAAATGTGGGGACATCGGCCCACCTGCAAGCCCGGTCGATCTGCGGACGTGCAGCGGTCTTTTGAAAGCCACGCTCGGCGGCGTAAAAATGCTTTCGACCGGATCGTTTTAGATCGGTCGGTTTCGTCTCAGTAAGGGTCTCGAAACGATTAGAGATGTTCGGAGTCGCCACCAAGCATTTATGGGATGCTTGGAACCCGTTCGAATCCACTTTATACCTCGGTCAAACGAAGCACAAAGCAGTGTTTGACATAGGTACTAAAGATAAGGAATCGTCCCTCTTTAGCATCCTATCTCTAGAATGAATCTCGTACGCCCTGGATAAGGTCGTCCACTATCCAAAGTTTCTGAGTAAGAGGTGAAGGTACGTATTAGGAAGCCCTTTAATCAGACACCCAATCCCGCTCGCGGTAGCGGCCTCTACTGATCGATCTTGATTGGTTGAATGCAAAAGTTGATAAAAAGGTTTAAATGCTTGAATGCGCATCCAAAAATTTGAACCTAACATGTGAGAGCTTTCTAAGTCAGTTGATTTAATCCAAGTATCAAGTATAAGATATCGAGTTGGATTTATGGTTGATTTGCATGCAAGACGGAGATTAAGCACCCATTTACCGTATTAGGTTTATGGTGCATAACACGATCCATTTGTCTTAGTAAGGCATTTTGCAAATATGATTAGTCGTCTGATCCGTCCTATATCTAGGTTAACCGGAGTCGGAATCATCCTAGACTAATGCTGGAAGGGGAACAGACCCTGTATCAGGCAGCCATATGAGGCGCGAGCCTGTTGGCGATGCAAGGGGGTCTCCCCTGGTTTTGAAAATAAGAAAGAAAAGGCTTGTTTAGGCGCGAGTCAGTCAAAGGTTATATGCCGTGCTCTGACCATTTGAAAAACGTTTATAAAACGTATTGAAAATGGGTATTTGATCCGTTTTGGTTTGAAAGGGTCGTTTAGACCGTATTTGTTGATTTGAGGAACGAGACTCGAATAATCATCATTATTTTGATGATATTCGGTGTCGGGTTCGACTTGGCAAGCTTGATATGAATTGTTTTGAAAATAATTATGAAATAATTATTTTAAGTTCATTTGAATATAATTAGTCAATACTCATCATCGTACCCAGGTTAAAATCCGACATGGTAAGTGGAACCAAGGATGACTTTGTGTTGGTGACTAATATGTTTATTTTGGAAATGTAAAGAAATGATGAAAGGCTTTAAAATACCTCTCAAAATGTAAACAAATGAAATAAAAGGCTTTAAAATACCTTTTAAATGTTATTAACCAAATATCATCACCGGAACACGGATTAAACCGTCATGGTATTAAGAACCAAGGGTGAAAAATGTTTTATGGTTAAAATTTGTAAAAAATAAATAAAAGGGTTTGAAACATTCGAAATGGTAAAAATCGATTACAAATATGAAAATAGATTAATGAGGAAGGACGAGAACAAACACGGTTGAGTTCTGACCTGGGCACCCCATTGAGGCGCGGGCCTCTGTGCAGAACAAGGGGCTTCTGCCTCAGGCCAAAACTCAGTTTTGGCTCGTCTATCCTATGTTTTGGATTGTGTTATGCATGTTTTAGTATGTTATGGTCATAAAACAAGCAAAGACGTGATAAAAGAAGGATTTTTACACCCTCATACTTACATGTTTGGTTATGGCGAGAAACTGACGTAAGTGTAACAACTCGTTTGGTCGGAAAGGACTCGGTTTAAAACCGTTTCGGTAAGTAAAAAGAGTGTTTTATTAAGATTAGTGACGGTGTAGTGGTTGAAATGGTCGGTCAAGTGATTTAATGCACGATGACGGTACCAAACAATGTGTAAGGCTTGTATTTACGATCAGTAGGTCGTAAATACGCGTCGGATTGTGACTTAAGAAGTCGAGTCGAGAATTTTAAGGGAGAAAATAGGGGGCGGACACTTGCGTAAGTTCTCAAATAGGGGCATTTGAGGGGTATTTATAGGAAAATGAGTGGTTGTGTGAGTTTTGAGCGACGTGGCCACCTGGGTTGCTCAAAGAGGCGCGAGCCACGTCGCGGGTCTTCGAGTTGTCCTATCACTTTCACACAAGTGCAATCATGATTTGTTCTATCATAGGATTTGTAGTCACATGTTTGGCACTTGACCATTCATGAATCCGGGAAATCTTAGTATAGAAGGTTTGAAATGGGTTGTTTTTTGTGGTATACTCGGTTTGACTCGTTGTTGGAGTCGGGATTTGAATTTTTGAGTCGGTTTTTGGTCCGGTGTCGATTTTGACTCTAGTTAGTGTCATTGCGACCCCGTCGTCGTGCATTAAACACTCCAAGTACTTTTGAAAAGTTTTGAAATGTTTTATTGTTGAAATCGTTTTTAAGTTTTCCGACGTAAAGTTGTACACAAACTGTCGATCAAACGTCGCGATTCCAAAACATGTTGTAGTCCGATAATCATCGGGTGTTTGTTGGAGTCCCAGCAGATACTGGGTATCTACAGAGCCTCCACTTTGGCTGAGGCTTGGACAGGGCGAAAGTCAAAGTAGAGCCCCCAGGTCAATCGAAGATTACAACCCGGAGACCCAAACGACGTCAAGGCGGCTCGAAAGGATTCAGGCCAAGGACCTGCCGTCGGGAAGGGCGACGCCAAGGCGACTCAAGGGTACGAACCAAGGACCTGTCGTCGGGAATAGTTTAGAGTCTGTCGACTGTCCGTGCGGGTCGTTTAAAGTCCGTTAGACTACGTACAAAGGCTCGCCAGCCATAAGAAGGGGTCATACCTGAGGCATCTTCGGACACGTCCTTGCGTGTCTGCGGACAAAGGCTTGCCAGCTGCGGTGCGTACATGAGGAGGGCTCGCCTGCCGCGATACGTAGTAAGGCTCGCCAGCCATGGGGCGTATATGAGGAGGGCTCGCCAGCCGCGATGCTTAGTAAGGCTCGCCAGCCATGAGGCGTATATGAGGAGGGCTTGCCATCTGCGGTGCGTTGTAAAGCTCGCCAGCCATGAGCCATACATGAGGAGGGCTCGCCAGCCGCGGTGCGTTGTAAGGCTCGCCAGCCATGGTGAGTATATGAGGAGGGCTCGCCAGCCGCGATGCGTAGTAAGGCTCGCCAGCCATGGGGCGGTCGGTTAATTGACCGTGAGAATAACCGTTGACATGTGAAGGAAATAGTGAATTTGGAATTTTCACTACTACGTTTGAAGTGACAGTTTATGTGCCGCCATTGACATGTGTGGTGAAAATAATGGAATTTAATTTCCAACTATTATTTTGAAAATGACGGTTTTAATTGCCGTCGTTTGAAATTTGATGAAATAGTGAATTTGAATTCTCACTATTATTTTGAAAATTGACGGTTTTAATTGCCTTCGTTGAAATTTGACGAAATAGTGAACTTGAATTTTCACTTATTATTTTGAAAATTGACGGTTTTAATTGCCGTCGTTGAAATTTGAAGGAAAATAGTGAACTTGAATTTTCACTATTATTTTGAAAATTGACGGTTTTAATTGTCGTCGTTGAAATTTGAAGGAAAATAGTGAATTTGAATTTTCACTATTTGCTTTTGTATTTCAAAAATGGCGGTTTTAATCGCCGTTTGTTTGGAATTTTGAAGGAAAATAGTGAATTTTGATTTCACTATTTGTTGTTGTATTTGAAAAATGACGGTCCTTATTGTCGTCATTGAATATTTGAAGTTTGTTGTGGGAAATTGGGCCAAAACCCAAAATTTCGCTGAAAGAGCAAAGAGCACCTCATTGAGGCGCGAGCAACCTGGCGAGTCAAGGGAGCTTCCCTATTTTTCTGTAAAAGACGGGAGAATGGCTTGCTCGTCATTTATTCTTCGTCTTCCTCACACAAACTCGAAAATCCGCGAAAAATCGCCATTGTTGATCTCTAGCTTGCTTCCGTTCGTGCCATCATCAACAATGTCATCTCAAGGTATGTATTTCCTCTTGAATCCATTTGGATTTGTTGGTCTTTTGATAGATTGATTTAGGGCAAAATTTTACCCTAGAAAATCGATTTTGGCGTTTTTGATGGAGCCCATTTCGAGTGAAATTGATGATTGCATTAGGTTAGAAACCTGTTTAGGAGTATAGGGGTGCTTTTAGTTTGCATTTTGGTCCCCGTTCCCTTTCCTTATGCTCGAAAAACGTGAGTGAGGCGAAGAAACCGTCTCATTTCACAATGCCAAGTTTATTTGCTTGGATAGTGGGTCCCACTAGGTTGCATTGTAGTCGGGAAAGACCGTATTTGCCATTGTGGACCTTTGTTGGGTATTGTGGGCAAAATTGGAATTTTTGCCTTTTGTGACGGTCTTATGTCTGCCAGAATAAGCGGAGCTTGAATTGAGTCAGTTTGCCTTGAAATGGACCTTATTGGTAGTTTAGGTCGCTTTGAGGCGTGATAAGATCATGTTGCCTTGTCGTGGTCGTATTTTGAATTTTTGACCGGTTTGCGCTCAAATCGGCGTAGAAATTGCTTCTTTGAGTTGTAGAGAAATATCCTATTGTATCGGGAACGTATTTTGATTTGTTGGCGGACCTTGTATGGGTCTTGGGGTACCGTTTTTTGTTGTGGTTGTTTTGACTCGTCTTTTGCTTGAAAAGAAGGGCGAGTCGTTTTTTTTTGCGTTTTTTTTGTGCGAATTGTTTTGTTTGTTTGGTTAAATTTGGGCGGGATTGCCCTTGTTCTGCTTTGCAGGTTTCTTTTTTTTTGGATTTGTCCAATTTATGCCATCGTAATGCCGAAATTTTGGCTGACGTTCTTTGTTTGCAGGAGAGTGCTCGGGACAGGCTGGGTCCCTTGTTGCGACCTTTGAGGAACTGTTTGGGATGGGGCCGGTTAGCACTCCGGTTAGTGCACCCCCCGCGGTAGTGGAGGACACTTCCGAGGAGGAGGGGCCCCCCGAGTAGACTGTTGGGGCCGAGAGGGCCGTTGAGGAGCGTGAGGAGCCCGTTGTTGGGGCTACTGGTGTTGAGAGAGCTCAGACTGGGTCTGAGGCTGGTACCTCTGGGAGGAGGGTTTCTACGAGGAGACGGACTCCTCGGCTGACCAGACGGACGTTACGGAACGTCGCTAGGGTCGTTGAGATGCCTTCCATCCGTCAGGTTGAGTCTCGTGGTCAGAAGAGACGGAGGGCGGAGATGGTTGAGGATGATGTAGACATCGCGAGTTGGGAGGCTAGACGGGCTACAGCCCCGCGGGGGCTGAACCTGCAGGCGGCGCCTACTTGGGCCGAGGGTTTTGACGGTAGCCAGTTGCTGCTTTGACTGGACAGGCACATCTCCTACCGTGCTCACGAGGGCTTGGTGAGTCGTGTCACCTGATTGAACTTTCGTCACTTTTTGAAGTATCAGACCTGGATAGGTGTTGTGACGTTGTTTGTTTTTGATTTCAGGAGATCGGCACCATGAGGACTTTTTCGGGCTTCACTACCTGCCTGGGCTTTTACGACGTACTCCAAGTCGGAACGAGGGCGTTGATAGAGAGGTCGTCTTTTGGGCCGTTGGTGGCCGCTTGGCGGGATATTCACAGGTCTTCGATTAGGTCGAACCTGTGTCTGATCCGTGCCATGTTGGATCGGTACTGGGACACGATCTCGTCGTTCCACATAGAGTTCTGGCGTCCCTTGTGGCGAGACACCTGTCGAGTTCACAGAGACACTGGAGAGGGTGTATTATCGTGCGGTTACTCATCTGATCGGTACTGTCTTGCCCGAGCCTTCCGACATTACTCCATACCTGATCGCGAGTTCGTATGTGAGAGACCACTTCACAGGGAGAGTGGTGGGTGCTGCTCCGGCACTGTTGGTGAGTCCGGAGGCTGAGGCTAGAGCTGACCCGCAGGAGGCACGGTTGTGGTTGTGGTACTTCTTGGGTGCCACGTACTTTGGCGACAAGGGTGAGCACTTGTCGACCAAGATACTTCCTCTCCTTGCTGACCTTGACACTTTGGGTCAGTTTGACTGGGTTACGCCGGGTTTGGCGAGTTTTACCCGGTATATGCACGCAGCGGTGCGTCCGGAGGCAGTGGGGGATGGTAGTGCCCCTGCGTTGGTTGGTCTCGGCCTCATCTTGGAGGTACGAGCATTTTTTGTAGTTTTGATTTTTATTTTGATTTTGATTTTGATTTTGGCAATTTTTTTGGAAAGATTGGCTGATTTGTGTTTGCTGTGTTTGATTACAGGCTTGGTTGTATTCTTACTTCGTCCCTCTGCATCCAGGGACTACAGGTGGTGTCCCTTCGACCTACCCTGCCGTGAGGGGTTGGACGGTGGCTCGGAAGAAGTCGATTAAGTCGACTTATGAGGACTGCAGGCGTCGTGTGAACGCCCTTCGAGTTGCTAACATAAGTTGTTATTCCTTACTCCTTCTTTATAGAAATAGATAGAGATAGGATGACTAGGTAGCTTAGGAAGCCCCCAGTTGGTTGAGTAGCTTTGTTTTGAATGTAGTTTGTAGGGCAGCCTTGGGAGCACTACACGGAGGTGTCGGCCGCTGTCAGGGAGCATCTGCGGCCTCTCAGCTCCCAGCACTTGTACTTGGAGACGGCGATCGAGCCGGTTTGGTACCTGGGCGAGCGTCTAGCTCGTCAGTGCTTTACTGAGACTTTCGTGGTACCAGTCGACCCGCCTAGGGTGTTGTTCCAGGAGTCGACCCCCGACGAGGTTGAGGAGCACCTTCACGGCCAGGGAGGTGAGGAGTTGTTGCTGCGGGAGGTTGATTACGACACCTTTCGGTTGTCGAGGCTTGCCTGTTACCCGATCGAGGTATATTTTCCTCTGTTCTTTTGTTTTCATTATCTCCTTTGATAGGAGGGATTGTTACCTCTGAAGCGGACCCAAATTGCAGGGGGTCGACGCGTTGATGAGGACTCAGCCCCCAGTTTTCCCGGCGGAGACCACCTTTCAGGGACCGGGCGGTAAGGAGCTACAGTGTCGTCTACCAGAGCTTGCGATTGCTGAGGTGACCGACGTTGGCATGGAGTGCAGGTTGGTCGTTCTGAGGGTGAGTTCCTGACTTGAACAGTTTTCCTCATTCGTGTTTTGCCTTGCATTGTATTGAAGGACCTTTTGGCTGTAGGTGACAACCGTTAGTCATCAGGCTTTGTGGCGGATGGCTAACCACCGGAGGCCGCTTGCTGGTGACCTTGCTGCGAGGGAGGCCCGACTTTCTCAGGTAGTTTTGTGTGTTATTTTTGTGTATTTTGTGTTGCATGTCGCGTTTTTAGATCTTGATGACCTGTATTGTGTTTTACAGGGTACCACGGATCCGGCAGAGCTTGCTCAGGTCCGTGCTGAGTTGGATACAACCGGGTCGATGATCGAGGCCCAGGGGTCGGGGATCACCCGTCGAGACCAGGCGTTGATGCGTCGTCAGGACAAGCTATGGAGTCGAGACGCGGAGATTGCTTCTCTCAGGGCTCAGTTGGCTGTAGCGGAGGAGCTTCATGTCGAGATGGAGCGCGAGACGCTGGAGAGTTCTCCGAAGAGGGAGTTTGAGCAGTTGGTAGTATCTGCGTTGGCGGCGACTCCTCGCGAGACCGAGGCTGGTCCGACGGGAGGCGCTGAGTAGTTGTAGTAGCTTGTCCGTGTGTTGGACTCTTGTTTGTACATATTTACATTTTGCGTGAGGCGGTTTGTATATATGTGTTTTTGGATTGTGGTTCATTTTGTGATTTTTTGGCTTTTTTGTGTTGTGTTTTGGAGGAGCGCTGTCGGCTATCAATTCCCCTTTTTGCTTCGCACTAGTTCCTGCATCGTTAGTGTAGAAAACAGGCAACATGTATCATATATGCATGAACGCAAACACGTAAAAAGCATTTGATTGAAAACAAAGATTAACCACGATGCCACAAAGTTAAAAATTGAAATTTGAAATGAATTTTGAAAATTCCGTGACAAGTCGTCACGTTTGGACTCTGAAAGGAATTGATTTGAAAATTTGAGCAATTAACTCATGTCGTGAATTAAATTGCATCGAAATTATTGAAATTGATTTATAACTCGAAAAATTCAAACTCAAACCGTCAGGGAAGAATTTTAGAAAAGATTTTTACGAGTATATTTGATTCGATTTTTGTGAGGTCAAGACTCGAATTTGTGAGTGCTTGAATTTTGAGGAAAATTGATGAAGTGTTTTCAATTCTCGATTTTTATTTTTGCTGGGAAAATTGCGAAAAAGCGAAAAATTTTCGGAATTTTAACTGACATGGAAATGATCTGTCGCGGATCGGGGAGATTAGCCCTTCCCCCCTTAAAAAATAAGAAAAACCTGTATGTTTAAAGCTCCATCATGGAAACCGTGTCGGATTTCGTAAAACGCGAAAACAAGGAAATATGAGTGTGAGGAAACACAAAATGTCCTGGATCATCCCGAAGAGGCGCGAGCGTTCTGGCGGGAGGTTTGAGGTGTCAGGAGAAAACACATAAAAGAGACAAGTCAAAGCGGGAATCCTGGGAGAAGGCCTAAAGAGGCGCGAGTGGCCTGGCGATGGGAGTTAGCTCTCCCCTTTTTCTGAAAAACGCGCTGATTGTTTTTGTATAAATAGTGATGCTTGCGCTTCATTGTTTCATCATCCGAAACACAAAAACATCTCTATAAAACCTCTTCTTCTTCTTCCACAAAAATATTTCATGGATGCCTTTGAGAATGCGTTGCGACAATGGTGCCGGGATTTGTCGCCTCCCGAAAAGTATGAACTTATTTGCATGGGAGTTGGTCAATTATTGGTGCTCCGTCAAGTCAAGGTGCAATCCTCATTTCTCGAAGCATGCTCTCGGTTTTGGGATTCGAAACACCATGTTTTTGTTTTCCCGAAAGGTGAAATTTGTCCACTTGCCGAAGAAGTTGGAGCCATTGGTGGGTGGCCGAGTTGTGTTCCGGTGCTTCCTCCGACTAGGTTGTGCTACAAGGAGAAATTCCGTTCAATGTTGGGCTTGTCGACAAGTCAAGTCTACTTCCTTCTTGCTCCACATGGTGTGGATATGGTGGCTCTTATCAACATCATTTCAAACCGATTAAATGCCAATGTTTCGAAGGTGGCTAGGAGAAGGGCTCTTGCCTTTTGCCTTGTCCATGTATACCTCTTTGTTGATGCTTTTAAGAAGGAGGGACCGAAATGCTATGGTAGCATGACCCTTGTTCATGTGGTTGAGCAAATGGAGCATGGTAGAGATCAATCATGGTTGGTGCTTGGCGAGATCATCCAAGCTTTGGATAAGGAAGGCTCTTTCGGAGAAGCTCCTTCATTTGGATGCCCAAGGATCCTCCAAGTGCTATTGGAGAGGCTAAGGTATGTAGAGCCTCCGGTTGATTCTTCTTCTTATTCCTTCTGTCGCCTTACCATGAGGAAGAAATTGTACTCGGATAGCTTTGCTTCCACCGATGCTTATTGGACCGCGAGATTGGCGGAGGAGGGTGGTCCTCACATCCGTTGGGTGGTGCCGTGGTGGCACTTGAGGTCCTTCACGGGGTTGCCCGCTTCAGGTGCTAGTCCTCGTTCTTTGATGGTAGTGGGTTTGAAGGTTGATTCCTTCATCTGTCGCGAAAGGCTCATGAGGCAAATGGGGCGTCAACAAAAGGTGCCCGCTCAAGATACCCTTGTCCAAGAGAATGTTTTCCGGAACTCCGAGCTTTTGGAGGTCTTTGAAAGATGGTGGACCACTCGGCCGCGCTTTGGAAGGTACCAGACCCCGTTGCCACGACATGGGTGACTCCCGCTTATGTTAAGTGGTCAAGAGTTCCGTCCTTGGAAGAGAGGTCCAAATTTCGTAAGGACGAGGCCGTCGAGTTGAAGTATCGAGAGGTTGGCAAGGCCAACCGTGCCTTCTTTGAGGATTATGTTGATGGAGTTAGCCCTGATGTGATGAGGCCACCAAAGAGGAGAAGCTCGGGTCCCAAAAATGTAGTGGGCCGTGCATGGGCTCGTTTCGGGCCGAACATGGGGTCTTGCACTAGACCGGAGGCCATTGCCGTTGAGGATCCATTCCGAGGAGGAAATCCATGCTAGGCGGGCCAACAAGAAGAACAAGTGGAAGATGTACCCTGAGGGGAAAGGCAAGGGTAGAATGGAAGAGTGAAGACCTCCATTACCCACTTTATTATTGTGTTGTATTATTGTTGTGAGTTTTTATTATGTTGTACTAGCTATGTTTTGTGTGTTTTGTGCTAGTTTTATTATGTGAGGTGTTTTAGTCGACACCTTAGCTTCGACAAGTTGTAGACTCGTCGAGCTTTATTTGTCGTTGGAATTGTAATCCCTCCCATTATTAATTAAATAAGAGGATTGCTTGTGTCAAAAATTGTGAACGCTTGTTTCTTCCATCCATTTTGTAAAGGAAATTCGATTTGAATCGTCCTAAACATTTGCACTTGGGAAAGTGGGATTTTTGGGAGGAAGGGAGAAAGGCTTATTTTTGTTTTTTTTTTGTGGGGAAAAGGGAATGTTGTTCCCTTTTCTCTTTGTTTTTATGGGGATGTTTTTTTTTTGTATGTGGGTTTTTTTTTTATTATGGGGATGGTTGTATCCTTCATGTGTAGGAAAGGACTGCCTACGTATCCACCTGGAGAGGTGAAATCAAACCATGATCGTAGTTCGAAATGTTCTGTAAATTTGATTGGGTTTTGTGGTTGTATCCCTTATGCATAAGAGGGACTGCCTACGTATCCACCTGAAGAGGTGAAATCAAACCATGCTCGTAGTTCAGGGGTTTTTATGAATTTGTTTTATTGCAAATGGACGTTGCCTTTGACAAATCAAAGGACATTCGAAACGGGCAAAGTGCCGCAACTTAGACTCGATAAAACATGCAATTTCAAATCAGAATGCGTTGAGGAACTTGACTTGAAAAGGGTTGAGGTGGTTGCTAGTTGTAAAACTAGGGTTAAGTCGTTGGTTGCTATGGTTCAAGGGTAGTATTTCTTGAGTTGGTCTAGGTTGGTCGGGTTTGTAAAATCCTCCCCGTCTAGGTCACTCAGTCTCACTGCGCCCCCCGAAAGTATTTTCATGACCAGGTATGGCCCGGCCCAGTTGGGTTTGAATTTTCCCCTCGGATCGACGGGTAACGGTGCTTGGACCGACTTGAGGACCAAGTCGCCCTCCTTAATGTTCTTGGGTTTGACCTTCTTGTTGAATGCCCGTTGTATACGTCGTTGGTATAGCTGGATGTTGTGCTAGGCGTTGAGTCGCCGCTCGTCTAGAAGAGTGAGTTTTTCGTACCTTCCACGGGCCCATTCCGCCTCAGGGACTTGACCTTCCAGTAGGATACGTAGAGAAGGGACCTCTAACTCTACAGGTTGAACCGCCTCCATATCGTATGCTAGGTAGAAGGGTGTGGCGCCTGTCGGTGTTCGAATGGCGGTTCGGTATCCCTAGAGTGCGAATGGGAGTTTGGTCGGCTAATCGCGGTAGTTGTCTTGCATTTTCTTGATAATGGTGACAAGAGTTTTGTTAGCTGCCTCCACCGCTCCGTTGATTTGGGGACGGTAAGGGGATGATCGATGTCGTTTGATCTTGTATTTGTCTAGCAAAGCCTGAGTTTCCGCCCGGAAGTGAGAGCCTTGATCGCTGATGATTTCATGGGGTACCTTACATCTGCAGATGATGTTGTTTTGGATGAACTTGGCCACTTGTTTGGCGGTCAAGACTGCATATGACTGCGCTTCTACCCATTTGGTGAAATAGTAGATGGCGACAAGGACGAAGCAATGCCCCTTGGTGCCTACCGGGTTAACTTTCCCGATGATGTCGATGCCCCAGGTCGAGAAAGGCCAGGGTGATGTCATGGTGTACAAAAGGGATGGTGGTATGTGCTGTATGTTGGCGAAGATTTGTTAATTGTGGAAATGTTTGACGTAGTTACGACAATCGGCTTCCATGGTGGTCCAGTAGTAACCTAGCCGCGTGATTTTTCGGGTAAGCATCATTGCGCTCATGTGAGGGCCACATTCCCCGTCGTGGACCTTTCCCATGACTTTTTTGGCTTTGTGATGGTCAATGCAAAGGAGGAGAATCCCTTGGGGTGTTCTTTTGTATAGTTGATTTTGGTTCATCACGAATTGTGATACAAGTAAACGGATGGCTCTTTGTCCTCTTTGATCAGAGTTGGGAGGGAATTCGTTTTTCGTTTTGTAGTTGACGATGGCTTGGTACCAAGGTTCATTATGATTTTCCTCGTCGTTGTTGATGACATAAATGTGAGCTAGCTCGCTTCTTCTCTCGACACATAGGGGCATCGATGTCATGTCGTCAGGTATGTTGACGAGCGCGGCAAGTTTTGCCAGGGCATCAGCAAATTGATTTTCCTCTCGTGGCAAATGGAAGTAGTCGACTTGGTCGAAGAACTCGGCCTCTTGATTGATCTTTGCTCGGTAGGGAGCTAAGCTGTCACTTCGGATTTTCCATGATCCGGACACCTGATTGATGATGAGCGAGGAATCGCCGTGGACCCTCAGTCTCTTGACGCCAAGTGTGATGGCTGCTTATAGGCCGATGAGGCATGCTTCATATTCAGCGGCATTGTTGGTGACGGCGAAGTCTAGTTTGACCGAGATCGGAACATGTTCTCCCTCTGGCGATATTAGAAGGATTCCTACCCCGAAGCCTCTTAGATTAGATGCACCGTCGAAGTATAGGTCCCATGCGTCGGAGTCGGCACAAAGGATGTCTTCGTCAAAAAGTGACCATGTGTCGGTCGTTGGATCCTCGTTGACGGGATTTTCTGCCAGGAAATCGGTGACTGCCCTTCCCTTGATAACCTCTAGGGGTACAAACTTGAAATCAAACTCGGACAGCATGAGTGTCCACCTAGAAAGCCTTCCGTTTAGTACGGGTTTCTCGAAGATGTATTTGATTGGGTCCATCTTGGAGTAGATGTGGACCGTGTAGCTGAGCATGTAATGCCGCAGCTTCTTTGTCGACCATACTAGGGCAAGGCATATCTTCTCCAGTTGGGTGTACCTTGTCTTGTACTCAATGAAATTTTGTTGATGTAGTAGATGGCTCGTTCTTCGCCGTCGACTGTTTGTGCTAGCATTGCTCCCATGGCTGTGTCGGTAACAGTCAGGCATAGGGATAAATGAATCCCCGGTTGAGGTGGCATGAGGACATGAGGCTTGGATAGGATTTCCTTTATCCTGTCGAAGGATTTTTTACAGTCATCGTCCCAATCGGTGTAATCGGAGGTGCGTAGCTTCTTGAATATTGGTTCACAAATCATGGTGAGCTTGGCAATGAAGCGGCTGATGTATTGGACCTGACCGAGAAATCCCCAAATCTCCGTCTCGTTCTTAGGCCGCGGCATTTGTTGGAGGGGTTTGATTTTGGTTGGATCAATCTCAATGCCTCTTTTGCCGACGACATGTCTCAAGAGTTTTCTGGAGGTGACCCAGAATGCACACTTCTGAAGATTTAGTCTCCATGTTATATTTCCGCAGACGAGCGAAGAATTTTCGAAGGGCATCGATGTGGCCGTCCTGTTCTCTTGACTTGACGATCATGTCATCGACATATACCTCTACCTCCTTGTTCATCATATCATATAGGAGAGTGGTAGCGGTTCTTTGATAGGTTGCTCTGGCGTTGATGAGACCGAAAGGCATGACCGTGTAGCAATATGTACCCCACTACATAGTGAATGCAGTCTTGTGCATGTCTTCCTCAGCCATTTTAATCTGGTTGTACCCAGCATACCCGTCCATGAATGATAAAAAGGCGTGCTCGGCAGTATTGTCCACCAAAATGTCAACATGTGGCAAAGGGAAGTCGTCCTTTGGACTCGCCTTGTTCAGATCCCTGAAGTCGACGCAAACCCGAATTCTCCCATCTTTCTTCGGTACAGGCACAATGTTGGCCACCCAGTCAGAGTATTCAGACACTTTGATGAAACCAGCCTTGAATTGTTTATCCACTTCTTCCTTGATTTTCAGGGCCCATTCAGGACGCATTCGACACAGCTTTTGCTTCACAGGTTTAGCTCCGGGCTTAATGGGTATCCAGTGCTCCGTAATTTCCCTGTCAATCCCCAGGCATATCTCTGTTAGGACCAGGCGAATACGTCCTTGTATTCGTGGAGGAGGTCAATGAACTGTTGTCTTTCCGAGGGGTCCAGGGTTGTCCCTATCCTAAGTTCTTGAGGTGTGTTGTCGGTTCCTACGTTAATAGGTTCGGTCTCCTCAATGATGGGGGTTCTGGTTTCCCGTTTGTCAAGTTCTTTGGCTAGGTGAGGTGGGTAGTCAGTCAAATCAAGTTCCTCATAGTCATTCAGAATTGCGTTGCAGTTAAATTGAGACGAGTCATAAGTAAACTTAGCGTTCATTAAGTTGACACGAGTGAAAAGCTCGGAGAGGACAGACATCTCATGGTCGGTCAGAGGCGACACAACAGAGGAGGTGGCCCCTGGAACAGGCTCCAGGTTGTCACCTTTCATTGGAGTGGGGGTGGCCCTAGTAGACTCAGCCTCTGAATCAGCCACGACTTTGTGATAAAACAGCGGGAAGGGGACCTTGACTTGGACATTAGGAGTGTTAGGAGCTATGACAGACTCTGACTCCGACTCAGACTAAGATTCAGATTCTTCTTCACTTCCCTCTTTGAACATAGGGCCTTCTCCAGTTGTGATCTTGAGAATATGGCCTCGGCGATCGGTCCACTTGACGGTCTTCCTCCAGCCTTGTGCAGCTTTCTCCGTGCCAGTGTCGGAGATCAAGTCGGTTGGGTCAAAATAGTTGTCCTTCAGGGTGATGTAGATGATGTCCTCATAGTCGTGGTGCTTGATGTTATCCTCTCCAAAGAGGAGGGTGACAGCTTGTCCATCGAGGCATGACGACGGCTTAGACTCGGTTGATGTAACTTCGGTATTGTCGGGGATGAAGTAGCAGTCTTGGAAGACTTCCACACCCGGGTACCTGGTCTTGGCCACAGTGTTATAGATCGGGTCCGGAAAGCCATGGTAGAGCTCGGACTCTCCCTCGGGGACAAAGTATCCATTGAGAGTCAGATGATAGGGACGGAGGATAACCCCGTGCTTCTTGCGTTTTCGAACTAAGAGGTTCATCTCCTGGATATCTTCATCGGTAGGTTCATAGCCCATTCCGAAGGGGATGTTGGGGACCTTAGCCTGTTTCAAGGGTGGTAAGGTGCTCTTCAGCGGATTGAGGGGTAAACCCGGGAAATAACCCTGGCGCGTCATGATGCGGTTGACCGTGAGGTTGGCAAACGGGTCATAATCAAAGGGTGTTGATTCATCAGTTATGGCGTTCATGGCTTGGAATCCCCACATTTCATTATCATCCACCTCAATGGCTTGGGAGGCTATTCCCTTTCTCATGACGACTTTGATCGGAGAAGCCGGAATCGTGATCGTTTTCCCATTGAAGGGGACCCTGATTTTCTGGTGGAGAGTTGAGGTAACTGCCTTGACGGCGTGAATCCAGGGATGTCCCAAGAGCATATTGAAGGAGGCGTCGATGTCGACCACCTGAAAACTGGTTTGCCTTTCCGGTGGTCCGGTTGCGACATTTAGAGTGATAAGCCCTGCGACCTTGCGACGAGTGCCGTCGTAGGCGCGTAATCCTTGATTTGTCGGGACCAAGTCAGCTTCCTTAATACCCAGTTTGTGAGCCGTAATGAGGGGAATGACATTCACTGCGGACCCGTCATCCACAAGGACCATGGGCACATTCTTCTTGAGACATTGTACGGTAATGTACAAGGCAAGATTATGTTTGGCTCCGAAGTTAGGGATATCCTCGTCAGAGAAGACGACCGGGTTGTTCAAGTCAGGGGCGTCCCTTGTCATGTGTGCCACTATTTCTTCAGGGGAGGAGGTGAAGGGCACAGTTAATTTTCCCAAGGCCTGTAGCAAAGCTTGTCCATGCTCAAAGGATGTCGCGATCAGTTGCCAAATTGAGATTTTGGCTTTTGCCTTCTGGAGCTGCTTGAGGATCGAATGCTCGGAAGCCTTTGGTTGAGTGCCCATGTCCAGGACGACTTCGTCATTCGTTGTTGGAACGACCGTTGGATTGTTCGGGTTCTGATAGGGGCGTCCGGATCGTGTAAGGTTACCGATCTCCTTTGCCTGCTTCGCTGGAATGATATAGACATCCTCAACATCATCTCTTCAGATGTCATTAATTTCCGAATTCTGAGGGTACCTTGGAGGGGTATTCCTCGGTGGGCAGTTTTTGTGAGGGACATTTTTGTGGGGGTGATTCTTGTGAGGGTAGTTATTGTGAGGCTGATTATTGTGGGGGTGATTATTGTGAGGGTGATTATTGTGAGGTGCGTTCCAGAATGGTCGCGGAAACAATCCATCCTGATTAGGTTAGTTTTGGGCGCTCGGGGGACTCTCCCTCGGGCGTGGTGGTGGAGGATTGAAGATAAGTCGATGGTAGGCATCGTCAAGCCGGGTGATCCTTTCAGAGAGACTGGCTATGGCTTCCTCAACTTGTTGGAACATGGCAAGCATAGTTGCGGCACTGAACACAAATACCCCGTCCGAGGGATCTTTCTCCAAGGCATTCACCTCGTCATCAACTAGCAGGATGAGGTGTGAGCAGTCCAAGGTTGGCTCATCATCGGAGATAGCAAGGATTCCCAGAGGGTTTGTTTTGTTATTTGGCTTCGTCGGTGGGGGTAAAGGCAAATCCCCTTTTTCAATCATGTCTTGGATGATGTGTTTGAGTTTGAAGCAGGTTTCCGTATCATGCCCTTTCCCTTGATGGTACTGACAGTAGGTATTGGGGTTCCAGAAGCTGGATTTCTCAGCATTGGTCAGATCCGGGGTGGGTCCGATTGGTTGTAACTTCCCCTGGTCCATGAGCCTCTTCAGGGCGCTTGCATAAGTTGGCCCTATATTAGTGAACACTCTCTGGGGGCGCTCAGCTCTCTTGGCGGATGGTTTAACGAGGTTGACCTCATCAATCTTGTTCGTCTGGCCATAAGGGCGAGATCCAGTTGAGGTGGATCCCTGGTAGCCTCTGCCAGTGGTTTTGGCTAAGACGCCCTTCCGGAAGTCATCTTCAATGCGTGTCCCCAGGATTTGTAGATCCTGGAAGGTCTTAATGTTTTGGTACCTTAGTAGATTGGCATACACTGGGCGGAGATTGTTGACAAACTTTTCCACCAAGGTTGATTCACTCGGCTTGCTGACCAGCTGAGTACTTACCCTCCTCTAACGGGTTAAGAACTCGGTGAATCCCTCCTTGTCGTTCTGGGTTAGGACCTCAAGAGTACGGGTATTGGCTTGGATTTCAACATTGTCGGCATATTGCTTGGTAAATTCAACTGCGACCTCATCCCAAGTAGTAAGGTTCTTTGGATCAAGGGAGTAGTACCATTGGCGAGGGATCGGTTCCAAGGATGATGGAAAAATCCGGGTGAAAAGTTCTTGTTTGACCCCTTTTATGGCCATGTAGTCTTTAAAGGCGCATATATGATTGAGTGGGTCCTCCACTCCTTTGAACTTGGGCACATCAGTCAAGGTAAAGTTTTCAGGTAATTGATCCCCAACAGATTCGAACCTTCGGTTGTTCTCAAAATGGATATTGTTACCCCGGGCTAGGTGCTGTTCTTCCAAGAGCTTGAGCCTTTTCTCAGTTTTAATCAAAGACGGAGTGTTGTGTTCTCCAACTTCCTTGTTTTCTAGGGTGTCGATACGGGTCTCGACGCGATCCAGGGTGACCTTAAGAGCGGTGAGCAGGCTGGCTAGCTGATCAGCCATGACATCTCTATTGCTATCATTGTTGTTGTTGTTGACAGACGAAATTGAAGACGGGGCCATGGCTCTGAGGCAGAAAAACGGCTCAACTTACAAATCGATCCGACACGGTTCAAAGACTGAACGCAGACAACACAAAGGGCGAGACAAGGATCATACTCAACAAGACGAGGATGACCGTGTGTGGTACCACGATGCTGACTCGATTTATGACGTGACGGTGTTGACCGAACTTTTGACACGCGTCCAATGTAGTGGCGTGGTGGCATTGGACGAGTCTCGTGATTAGACGACTCATAAGTAAAGACCCATAAGTACGTTTGCTTCGACTCGATAAACACGAGGCGGAATTGGAACGGTGGACTGAAGTTTTCGAAAATAGACATTTCTAAAAAGATTCATTTGTCGCTTTATGGACGGCTTCCGAAGATAGAGATCCTCGTAAGTCGGTCAGTTGAAAGGGTTGTCTTGAGTTTATTTGAAAGAGACGGTTTCGAGTTTGAATCAGCTCGAAAAACAATGTACTGTCTCCCAAGACGGTTGATACGTGCCTAATGTATAGTCTTTTTAGCCTATTTCAGCACGTATTTCTATGCATTTCTATACTGTTTTTATAGTATTTTGCCCCGAATTGGCTACTTTGGTGTATTTTGTCCTTTTTGTAGGAATGATCGCGGAAGTAGCGGAACCATGCTCTTTTCCACCCTTTTTGCATGCATTTAGAGGAGACGGGATTGTCCCAGAGTGAGATGTTGCACTTAGAAGTGTTGTTGCACGCATTACGAGGTATTTTGGTGATGACGCGAGCTGAATTGAAGACCCAGGTGGTCTATCGAGCTGTCAAGTGGTCTATCGAGTTGTTTTGTGGTCTATCGAATGGCCCCTAAGCTTCCCAAGACTCGATCGAGCTATTCCTTACTCGATCGAGTAAGATGCACATGATCCAGGCCTCGATCGAGTGATCTGTTGCTCGATCGAGGGCCTTCTGTTGAGACATTGGTCGATCGAGTGGTTTTGCTTGCTCGATCGAGAGGATTTTGACTCCGTGGGCTTAATTAGTCCATGTTTTATTTCCGCATAAACACTTAGGGGTTTCGGCTATTTAACCTATGTTTTACTAGGTTATTGGATTCACTTTTACTTAATCACTTTTACTATTCCTTTACTAGTTTCCTTACTATCATTCACATTAGAAAACCTACTGTTACTCTCACGTTGCTTTCGCTTTGGGATTATTTCACTCGGATTTCGTTGTTCTTTACGCCGGATTGCTTAGATTGTAATCTCTTCCTTCTCTTAATAATAATTAACCTTTCTTGTTGCCTTTAATTATTGTTTATGCATTTGTTCTTCCTTGCCCTAATTTCTGTCATCGCATTTTATTATTATTTCGTTATGTCTTCTGCTGGAATTTTATGTGCTGTTAGATTAGTTATGAATATGAGTAGCTAAACCTCTTCATGTTGGGATTAGGGGATCTGCGGTAGAATAATGACGACGTAGTGAATGAGTTAGACGAATTGACTAAGAGACCATGTCACTATAGCAATATAACTGTAATCACCGACCTAGTTGAGTGCACGCTTCTATGTCACCCATTAAACTGGCTACAATTAATCCTGGATCGAAAGATTGGACTAAATAGGCCTGCTATAAACAGTAGACTACCCTAATGAGGACGAAAGTTAAGTTAGTGGTATTTTAGGGTGGGAAGTGGACCGAAAGGACCTTCTAATATCCGTCTCACATTAGTTCGTCTGAGTCATTTTACTGCTAAGTTGTTGTACTACCGTAGTGAACCGAATTCCCGACATGTTCCTCTCTTATTGATAGTTTTAAATCGTTTTATTTCCTTTACTGCTATCTGCTTTATTTCTCTTCCTTTTACTCCGTAGTTAGAACCAAAAATTCAATCAACCCCCATTGTTACCATAGGATTAGAAATAGATAGCTGTAGTTGCATTACCTCCCTGAGGATTCGATACTCGACTGCCTCTACTACATTTTTAGTTGAGACCGTTAGGTTTTATTTTTGACAGGTACGCGACAGACGTGTCAAATTTTGGCGCCGTTGCCGGGGAGGCAATTGTTCAATTTACTAGCTGTTTTATTTTTAATTCTCCTTTTAGTTTAAGGAACATCGTTCCTTGGACTATTCTTATATCTTGTCTGTAGTTTCTTCTTATGCGCAGGTCGCAAGGTGGGCCACTACTACCTTTTGATCCCGAGATTGAGAGATCTCTACGCGTAAAAAGGAGACTTTTATTCGAACAACAGGCAGAGGAAGAGCCTAGTTCTCGTGGTAACTTTTACGAGAACGAGCTTTTCGAAGACAATCCACCGTCTTCTCCAGTCTCCAATTCATCGATTGAGTCTATCACTTTCCCGATTTTCCCGAAATGGCCGAGGAAGCTACCATTGCTAGTCACTCCGAGCCCACCACTGACAATCTTTATAAAGGATTGAATCACGGGAGATGCTAGGAAGTTCGAGCCCAAGCCTCGCATACATCAATATGGTCGAGAAAAATCAGTTCGGGGAGCTGCAATCGAAGACGCAGCTCAAAGATATGGAGACCTTCATTGATTATCGCGCTTCATACCTCCTCCGGTGGCGTGTGATGATCGAGATCAAAGAAACTATGTTCATCTTCTCACTCCGCGATCTTTGCAAGGGAGTGGTACGTGGATTTAGACAAAAGCGCTCACGGCATAATGATTGGAATTCGCTAGCATTGGCGTTTTATAAGAAGTATTTCTCTGCTTCGAGAACCATCGCCATCGAGCTCGGATAACCGATTTCAAACGGGCCCGACGAGAACTTCCACGAGGCATGGCTTCGTTTTAAGAAACTAGTGCGTACCATACCACATCACGGTTTCGAAAAATGGAGTTTGTGCAACCATTTTTACAATGGTTTATATGATGATCAGCGGGCTATATTAGATGCAGCGGCCAACGGTCGATTTTCTGACAACTTGGGGCCGACGAAGGGATGGAAAATAATAGATGATTTAGCCACTCATAGGGCTGAATACGGGAATTCAAGGGGAAACCAAAGGAGAGCTGCTGAATCCTCTTCAGTAGCCGCATTAGAATCCCTTCTTCGCTAGGTTCGACAAGTATGAACTAGGGGGAGCTCTCAAGCCAGGGATGTACCAGGTTAATGCTATGACAGACGGTCCTTTCGTCTGTACGAGATGTGGGGTAGATGGACATGTCGCTGATTATTGTCCTAGTCCTTATGAGCAATGTGCTGCCTTTCAACACTACAGGCAAAACAACACTCATTACGAGCCGAATATCCACCCCAATTTGAGGTGGAGTAATCAGAACAACGTACTCAATCCCACCGCTCCTCCAAATCAAAGCAGCAGACCTATATTCCTCCACACGGAAGCAACAAGGCTATCGAAGCCTCCGTCTTTCAACCCTCCTAACCAAGGTGCTTCGTCATCTAGTGGGGTGAGTGAGATAGGTGAGTTGAAGTCCATGATGCAGTCCATTGCAAAGCAATTACAACAGAAGGACACGGCATTCAAGGCACTTGAGACTCAAGTTGCTCAATTGGCGGAAAATCAATCTTCAAGGAAGCCCGGTCATTTGCCAACTCAAAATGACAAGAACCCAAATGAGACGGTACATTTGATAGAGTTGAGAAGCGGTCTCTCTTATGAAGGACCGAATACGTAAATCGGACCGAGGAAGTCATCGATGATGAACAGTGTTCTGTTAAGAAAAAGGGGCTCACGACGAAGCAGTTACTCGATCGACTGAAATCAGGTGTTCGATCGAGTGAAATTGGTGAGGAAAGCCCTCGATCGAGTAGTCTGTCGCTTTCGATCGAGCGAAAAGTTGAAGTCGGTCGATCAGTGGTGATGTTGCTCGATCGACTGAAGTTGCTGAAGAAGTAGCTCGATCGAGTGACCACACTGCTCGATCGAGTAACATTGATGACGGGAAGCTTATTCGAGAGCCTGCTAGTGCTCGTTTAAGCGATGAATTACCAGAAAGGCCTCGTTCGAGAGGCAAGAAGCGTCCGAAGGATACTGAACTTGCTCCGGAAGACACTTTGGAAGCGAGAAACAAGGGACTTGAAATTCCAATTACGGTTCCCTTCCCAAGGCGGCTGCAGAATACCAAGATTAATCAACAGTTCAGCAAATTTGTTGAGCTTTTGAAGAGTTTGGAGGTTTCCGTGCCGTTCACTGAATTGCTTACTAAGGTACCTTCTTATTTACGATTTATGAAGGAAATTTTAGGTCGTAAGAGGACCATTAATGATAATGAGACCGTAGCTTTGACGGAGGTGGGGTCACCCCTATCTCAAAATAAGCTACCGCTAAAGCAATCAGACCCGGGTAGCTTTTCGATCCCTTGTCACATAGGAATGCAATTGATTGATAATGCGCTATGTGATTTAGGCGCTAGTGTAAGTGTTCTACCTTTGTCTCTAGCTAAGAGACTTGGTGTGACAAACCGAGTTGCACCAACATGACTGTCCGGATGGCCGACCGTAGTTTATCACGGCCACTAGGAGTAGCGGAGAGGACGTACTGTTCGGATCGGGAAGTTCTTTATTCCCGTTGATTTCGTCGTCTTAGACATCCCCGAAGATGTGCACACCCCTATCATTTTAGGGAGACCATTTTTGTCCTTTGCCGTGCGGTGATAGACGTTGGGGGAAGACTTTGACATTTCGGGTAGGGGATGAGGAGCTGATTTTTCATCGGTCCAAATTCGGAGGGGCCCCATGCAAGCTCGGCCTTGCAATGCCCTCTCTTCGTTGACCCTATTATTGACACTCCGGATGAAAGTTTGGAGAATATTGCTATTATTGCTAACCCTCCGCCTCAGATTGAGAGCAACAAGGAGGAAAATTCGTCTGTTGTCCTTCCTGCAGTACAGGATGAAGGTAAGAAAGGAGCGATCAAAGGACGGGGGTGGAACCATTGTCAATCAAACTGGAGCCAAGAAGGCTAAGGAAGGCGACAGAGGGGCGAGAACGAAGACGAGTTCGCACCTACATAGATGGGAACTACATTCCTCCTACTGTCACAAACAGTAATTCAAGCTCATGGAAGTCAAAGAGGACGGCCGTATCGTTGAAGTGACGTCCTCGATCGAAAGCCCACGAAGGGGCTCTTTCGAAAGCTAATGGGAATTAAACGGGAAATGCCCCGTGTAACAAAGTGTAATAGACATATTGTTTGAATTTCCTTTGAATTGACTTTATTACGTTTTTATTAGGACAATTAGTTAGACATTCTTTTTAGCGTAGAATAAGACTATATTTGTGTTCTTTGCATATTTGGTATTTTTGGGATGTGTTTGGATATGTTTTACGCAGGTTTGGGGAAGATGCACGCAATTCAAGGAAGAAAGGACGAAAATTCACGAAGAAGTCCTCGATCGAGTACGTTTTGTACTCGATCGAGTGGAAGTTGGTTCGATCGAGCGTGCTTGCTACTCGATCGAGGAAGGCCACAGAGGAAATGGTCGATCGAGAGGCTGACTACTCGATCGAGCAAAGGACATCAAAGACCTCGATCGAGTGACTTAAAATCACTCGATCGAGTGAAATGAACTTGATGGACGGGAGTTTTTCCTATACTTAACTCCTTATTTCAGTTTTTCATTTCTAATGTTTTGTCCCTAATTTCTCCTAAACCCTTCCCTAATTGCGATTGATTTTTCCCCCAAATCCCCATTTCTTGCCCAAAATACTCAATCCACCACCTACATTCTATTGTCAACCAATTAATCTTCAATAACCCCTTAATTTCCCCCTCCTTCTTGCTCGTTTTTGCGGTTTTTAAAAGGGATTAGGGTTCGCGGTTTTTCTTGATCGAAAATCCGCCTAGCTTGCTTGCTATTTGAAGTTTAATTGCACATTGTAGGTTAATCATCATCAAGTAAGTATTTCTATCACACTCCTTGCAATTTCTCTTGATTTAATTCGAATTTCTTTGAGGTGATTGCATTAGGGTTCGAAAATTCCATGTATAGTCGAATTTATTCGATTAAATTGTGTTTATTTGCCCTTGATTAGCTTGTTGATGTTATCTTAGCAATTCCTCACTGTTTTTGCATGTTAAATTCGATTTTTGCGCGATTTCCGCGACTAGGGTCCCTGTAAGTCGAATTCATCGACTGTCTGACGGTTTTTCTATTGCATTGCTTGCTTAACTTCAGTCCATGCTTACTTAACACTGTTGTTAACTGCCGTTACCGTCCCCTATCGCCTTTATATGATGTGAATTGTTAGGAATCTCGCGTTGTGAGTGGTTATTCTCGACTGCCCAGAGTCATACATGCCCCCATTTCTGGTTTCATGCTGTTTTAGCCCTTTGGCAGTCACTGCTTTATCATTTTATCACCACTCACCTGCTGCTTTTCGAATTTTTCGAGGAATTGTTTGGTCTTGATTGCTGTGCGTCGAATTTTTCGACTAATAGGGCCATTCTTTTTGCTGTCACATGTTGGTTAGCGGTTGCTTTAGCCACGGTTAGCAGCATCCTTTCTAATTCATGCCCTTTGATACTTTGCAGGATGGACGCGAGTTCTCTGTCTTCTACTAGTACGTCCTCCAGCTCGTCAGTGAGCGAGTCAGTGGTTCCTTCTGTTGCCACTAGCTCTGCCTTGGTCACCACTGCAGCACCGGTTCTACTTGTCTCAGCTGCAGGGACGGTTTACTCCGCGGCTAGCTCTGCCGGGAGCTCGGTTCAGGCTACACCAGCCACTACTCCTACCGGGTCTTTCTCTCTTTTGGCTGTGGACGCACGCCCGTTCAGCGGCTGGGATCGCCACCGAGGCCACACCAGCAGGCTAGTCAGTTAGCCATCACTTCCAGCCCGTCTGAGGCTGTTGCTACGGGAGAGGGCACTCTCGCACCTGTACCGAAGATGCCCACGGTACGTTTCACTTCAGAGGCTCACCGGAAACGGTTAGTTGCTTTACTTCGCTGCCCTCTTCACCCCACCTGTTTCCTTGCGCAGACTGACCTAGAGACCTTAGGCATTTATGAGGAGGTCTGTAGTCTGTTGAACGGGACGGGTATGTCGGGTCTGATTACCATGCAGGAGGCTACTATTCGTACCCTTACATACGAGTTTTTAGCTCCTACTCTTTTGACACCGACTCTTACACCGCCGACCACTCCAGTTCTTGTATTTACTTTCGACTCCGCAACGAGTCACATCACTGGACTTTGGCTCAGTTTGGGCAGGTTTTAGGCCTAGTTAGTGACGGCCCCACTGCCCCACCTCGAGACCTTCTTCAGCCACTCTGGGCTGCTCTGTCTCACACTCCCTTCCACTCACGGAAGGGAGCTCACATTCACTTACCGGCGCCCCGTTACTACTTGCGTTTGTTAGGTGAGACTATTTTTGGGCACCCCGAGTCCAATAACATGACCAACACTGAGCTAGCCATTCTCGCGGGGTACCTCAACATCGACTACGGTACCCGTTCGTTCGAACATTGCTTATCCGGTAGCTCGGCATTGGAATGGGATTGGGACTCGGGTCAAGACCGCTATTGTCTGCGGCGGGCTAGTTACTAGGATTGCCCGCCACCTTTACCCCACCGACACTAGGCTCACCGCACTGATGAGATGGCTTACCTTGATTTGGGAGCCATGACCGACTTCGCCTGGTTCCCAAAGGCGAAGGGGAGTGCGAGGACGTGGAAGATCGTGGTTCCACGTCATTACCTTGCCGTGCTCTACCCTTCCGCCACTTTTACCGCTCTCTCTGCCGCCGAGGAGCGAGGCCACCTCCACCTACCTACCACCTCACCTTCACCCCTCCTTCTTCTTCTAGGAAGAGGAAGCGGGAGGCCGGAGCATCCTCTAGCTCTCGGGCTCCGACTCGGGCCCAGTGGACCGACCCCCACGCCTCGGCCCTACGCCTTCACTCACTCCACCTCCACTTGATCCTCCTTCGGCTCGGTTTTCCGGCCAATTTTGTCTCCGCCCACTGTCTTAGAGGCGCCCGAGGTCATGGACCAAGGGCGTCGTGATGCCGTGCTTTCGGATATGTGCGGGTACATTTGCGAGATGAGACGGGATATGGCTTTAGCTGTATTCCCGCTCTACGAGTTCCATATCCGAGCCCGACCGATTCCGAGAGGGGTGGCCGCATCCTTCCTTCTACCGATACCCGGCGGACGGGTACCCTCCACTTTCTTCGACTCGAGAGGAGGAGGTGGAGGAGACAATGGTAGCACGAGAGGTGCGATTCTGAGCGAGCGCGGCGGCACGGCGAGCTTCCGAGAGAGGAGGAGAGTGACCCTCCGTTCGTACCCGGCCGGAGGATCGGGTGGAGATGACGACCGAGTCTCCCCCTTGTTTGTTCTTTGGTTTGGGAGACTGTTTTGTTGAGTCGGAGTACGAGAGAGAGACGGCGATGCCGACGACGAGTAGCTACTGGTCTACTCACTTCCCCAGTTTTCTGGCTGGTTTGGGGAAGTTCGTGTTTTGTATGCCTTCTTACTCTTTTCATTTCGTCTCCTTCATTTATATTCTGTTGGTTGTATACTCCCATCCCCCATTTTTCTGCTGGTGTATGCTGGAGGACAATGAGGGCGTTGTCCGTTTTGGTTTGGGGAGGGTATTGCATCCTTTTGAGTCTGCATCTGCATTTGTTTTGCATTCACGTTTAATTTTTCAGTTTGCATTTGTTGTTTATTTTCATAAAAAAATCAAAAATCCAAAAAAATTAGAAATTGTTAAAAATTCAAAAAATTTCACGTTTATTTTTGCATTTAGGTTGAGTCGGAACGGTAGATTCCCGTGATGAAATTGCACTATAACTTGTCACATTACTTGAGCCTTGCACTTTATTGATGGTTTTTAGCCTTGTCATACGCATAGTCTACGAATTTCTGTTCAAATAATAGCTGACTGTTTAGACTTGACCTATAAACTGGCAAACTACTAAAAAATTCTGAGTTTTAGAGCCATAACTGGTGACATCCATGACCAGTTCATTAGGAATTTTGAGAGTAGTACTCCTTGCATAGCATGTTTGTCTCATTTGCACATTTATGACATTCAATTTCTCGTCAATGCACATATTCGGGTTGCGGTTGGTGTCACATGCAGGGAGGGTCTTGCAATTCCCCTTTCTTTACATCTTTCACCCATTTAGCTCCACATTGACCAAAACTTGCCTTTTGACCCATTAGCTACATCCCAAACTAAGCCTGCCTAGTCAAGCTAGTTAGTCTGTCCTTTTGTGGTATGTTTTCCATTGAAGTTTGGTCTGTAATTCCTGTTTGGAGTTGGTGTTTGTGTCGAGGAAGGAGGAAGAAAGAAAAGAAAAAAAAAAGAAAAAGGAAACGTGAAAGAAAGAAAAAAAAAATGAAAAAATAAATGAAAAATGAAAAAAAAAAAACAGAAAAAGAGCTGATAAGCAAAAGAAAGAAAGAGAAATTGTGTAAAAAGTTGTCCCCTCTTGTCAGAGTTGAGAAGATGTTCGAAGATGTACAATCGACAAGAGGGTTGGTTGTATCAGTTAGCTGTTTCAGACGATGCGTTTAAAAAAGGGAACTTTGTGACCGTCTGACTCCTCCACTCTTATTCCAATATTTTTTGAGGAGATTGTGTTTGAGTCTAGTGAGTTTTGTGCCAAGTGAAGGGCACTAGTACTTAGTCTTTCAGTCAGTTTGAGATCCGGATGGTTTATTATGGTCCTGTTAGGAACTAGCTTGACGCTTTTACCTCCACATTTCCATAACTTGTTTTGCCTTTTCTCACCTGAACCTCACTATTCCCATATTATTTGCATACCCTCGGCTGTGACGGACATTGTTGGTTGGAATTTGTGCATTAGTACTTGAATTGTCTTTCATTTTTGTTGCATGCATGCTATGTAGGTGTGATTAGGTGAGTGACTGTCTTTTCTTCTCTCTTTTACACATTACATTTGCCCTTTGCTTCATGAGAGAGGAGTGACCACGTGAGAGTCCAGTTTTGTTGGTCTTGCAAGGTCGATAGGTCAGCTTTATTTATGAACAGCTTATAATTCGTTTGCGTATTGACTGCTTGGCTCAACTGTTGATTTTGTTGCATTAAATCGGTTCAAGTAGACAAGTTAAGCTAGCTCTGAGTTATCATTTCCGTTCCATTAGTTTAGTTTTGAGTTTACTCGAGGGCGAGTAAAGGTTTGGTTTGGGGAGATTTGATACGTGCCTAATGTATAGTCTTTTTAGCCTATTTCAACACGTATTTCTATGCATTTCTATCTTTGTTTTTATAGTATTTTGCCCCGAATTGGCTACTTTGGTGTATTTTGTCCTTTTTGTAGGAATGATCGCGGAAGTAGCGGAACCATGCTCTTTTCCACCCTTTTTGCATGCATTTAGAGGAGACGGGATTGTCCCAGAGTGAGATGTTGCACTTAGAAGTGTTGTTGCACGCATTACGAGGTATTTTGGTGAAGACGCGAGCTGAATTGAAGATCCAGGTGGTCTATCGAGCTGTCAAGTGGTCTATCGAGTTGTTTTGTGGTCTATCGAATGGCCCCTAAGCTTCCCAAGACTCGATCGAGCTATTCCTTACTCGATCGAGTAAGATGCACATGATCCAGGCCTCGATCGAGTGACCTATTGCTCGATCGAGGGCCTTCTGTTGAGACATTGGTCGATCGAGTGGTTTTGCTTGCTCGATCGAGAGGATTTTGACTCCGTGGGCTTAATTAGTCCATGTTTTATTTCCGCATAAACACTTAGGGGTTTCGGCTATTTAACCTATGTTTTACTAGGTTATTGGATTCACTTTTACTTAATCACTTTTACTATTCCTTTACTAGTTTCCTTACTATCATTCACATTAGAAAACCTACTGTTACTCTCACGTTGCTTTCGCTTTGGGATTATTTCACTCGGATTTCGTTGTTCTTTACGCCGGATTGCTTAGATTGTAATCTCTTCCTTCTCTTAATAATAATTAACCTTTCTTGTTGCCTTTAATTATTGTTTATGCATTTGTTCTTCCTTGCCCTAATTTCTGTCATCGCATTTTATTATTATTTCGTTATGTCTTCTCACTGGAATTTTATGTCTTTGTTAGATTAGTTATGAATATGAGTAGCTAAACCTCTTCATGTTGGGATTAGGGGATCTGCGGTAGAATAATGACGACGTAGTGAATGAGTTAGACGAATTGACTAAGAGACCCTGTCACTATAGCAATATAACTGTAATCACCGACCTAGTTGAGTGCACGCTTCTATGTCACCCATTAAACTGGCTACAATTAATCTTGGATCGAAAGATTGGACTAAATAGGCCTGCTATAAACAGTAGACTACCCTAATGAGGACGAAAGTTAAGTTAGTGGTATTTTAGGGTGGGAAGTGGACCGAAAGGACCTTCTAATATCCGTCTCACATTAGTTCGTCTGAGTCATTTTACTGCTAAGTTGTTGTACTACCGTAGTGAACCGAATTCCCGACATGTTCCTCTCTTATTGATAGTTTTAAATCGTTTTATTGCCTTTACTGCTATCGGCTTTATTTCTCTTCCTTTTACTCCGTAGTTAGAACCAAAAATTCAATCAACCCCCATTGTTACCATAGGATTAGAAATAGATAGCTGTAGTTGCATTACCTCCCTGAGGATTCGATACTCGACTGCCTCTACTACATTTTTAGTTGAGACCGTTAGGTTTTATTTTTGACAGGTACGCGACAGACGTGTCAACGGTTTTTTTGAAATTCAAAATTGTATGTTTTGAAAATCGAGTGTGAAATGTTTGAAGAGGTCTCGGGGACGGTGCATGGTCCTTGGGATCTCGAAAGCGTCTCGAGAAAAGGGTGTGTACTTTTCTTGGGTTTTGAAAGAGCCATTGTCGGCGCGAAACGGGTTAAAATCTGTGTCTAGACGCGGCGATTATAATGGAGTAAAAAGGTGATTTGAAATGGTTGTAGAAACCGAGTTTGAAAATTGTCATTATGACGGCTTAGAAAGGCGTGTTGAAATGGTTATAAAAACCGAGTTTGAAAATCGTCATTACGACGGCCTAGAAAGGCGTGTTGAAATGGTTATAAAAACCGGGTTTGAAAATCGTCATTACGACGGCCTAGAAAGGCGTGTTGAAATGGTTATAAAAAACCAGGTTTGAAAATCGTCATTACGACGGCCTAAAAAGGCGTGCAAAGGTCAGCGAAAGACCGAGGTTTGGAATGACCATTATAACGGCGCAAAAGAGTATTTTTGAAAGTTTGAAGATGACACGGAAGGACTTATGATCAAGTAGCACATAAGCACTCACAGTTTCATTATATTATGCATAATGCTGACACGGGTTTTGGCTTAGAAGGGTGGGTTACTCACCAAGCAATCAAACCCCGATTTGCGAGAGGGATACCAATCCAAACAAAATGTGTAAGGAGGGTGCCCTAGCCTCGTAGTGATGAGAGCTCTTTGACGAAACAGAAATGTGTAACGTCAATGGTATGCTTGACTCAATCGGGATTCGAAACGCGCGGATGAGAAAACTCACGCCGACAAGACGAGCCAATTGGTCGAAGAGGGTTAGGTTGTGGGTCCGGACAAGGAACCCGACTGTGACCGTAATATCAATTAATGCATTCCATCCAAGACCTCATTCGAGTCTCACCATCTAGGGATCAGTGTAGATACCTCATTTATGCACCTCCCGCAAGCCACTCGGTGATGAATGAGCCGCATGTTTGGTACACGGTACGATTTATGACAATTCGTAAGTTTATCGTCAAGTGATAGCTCAAACACTTGTGTCTACCTCATAGTTGACATCTAGGTGTCATTACGGTCGTTTTGGTAGTAATTAGAGTACATTTGGAGTCCGGGTCAAAAACCGTCTTCATTTCCTAATACCGTCAAATCCCGAATCAAAGCAATGTGCTTGTCTACCTAAGGTTAGGATGTCATAAAATGTTATGGGTATATCTCGTTTTGAGTCCCATGTCACTTCTTTGGGCTAAACTTAAAGTTTACATTACTAAATGTGCATTTCATTTAGTTAAAATGATAACCCGGCCTTTAGGCCCGTTTTACGAGGTGATAACGACTTTTTTAAGTCAGGCTTATTTCACTGAAAGTTCTAGATCGTTCTTTTAGCTTTCCAACGCCACCGAAATCACCTTAATCCGAGTCTTGTAGAGAAAGTTATGCCTAATATACGACAGGTTGTCAAACGCGCTTTCTTACGCAGGAGGAACCCGCTGAGGAAAGGACGCAGCAATTGTTGCGCCTCTTCCAAGGGACGCAGCACTTGCTGCGCATTTTCCTCAAGGTTTTCTTTTTGTCCAAGTTTCCGTGTTTAACCTAAGTCTGTTGTTTCCGGATCTTTCTCTCCTTTCCTAAACCCTTATTCCGTGATTAGTATAAATAGGGACCTTCATTCCTCATATTTCTCACGCAAGTGTCCGCCCTTCTCTTCTCCCTTTGCATTCTAAGATCACGCTCTTGCTTATTCGCACCTACGTGCTTGAACTTTCGACCACTAAGCTCGGATCTTTCTGAGTATCAGCCTCGTTTTGCATGACCGACCAATTTGACCAACTCCACCTCAATCAATTTTAATCAATCTTATTCGTTTTCCTCTTAGAGGGCACTTTCGTCGTACATTCGAGTCGAGCATCACTAAACGTTAACTTAGTCAATCTCGTTTCGTCAAACATGTAAGTCTGAGGGTGTAAATCCTTCTTTTACTATTGTACTTTATTTATTGTAATCACAATTGTAAGATTTATGTCGAAAATACGCTTAAAACCGATTTGTAAAACCTTGTTTCAAACCCTTTTTACGGATTATCAGGAGACAAACGTCGAGATAGGACGCAGCAACTGCTGCACCTCTTCGAAGGGACGCAGCACCTGTTGTGCCTCTTCCTGAGGCTGCCGCAGTCCCTGCTTCCTTTCTTCTTCGTTCATCTTTTGACCGTCTTATTGTTTTTGCTTTGTTATCAATTGTTCATGATCGGGCTTTTCGATATAGTCGGTGGGTACTTCAAGACCGAAAACATAGGCAAATTCCTCAAGCGAAAGACTATGGTCTAGGTTGCATAACCTAAACTCCATGCCCACATTGTTGTGGGTATCTGCCACAATGCGAAGGCTACTCAAGAATTCAAGGGTGAGACTAAGGTAAGTCTCTTCATGGGCATGGAAAAGTTTCCCGATGCCAAGGCCATTAAAGAACATCTCGGTAGGGTACCTTATCTTAAGGATTTCCAACACCCCAGTGTCTACAAATTGAGTCGGTTCGTACTTCTTACCTAGTAGCTCGACAAATTTTTCGCGGTGGTCGTCGGATTGAAAGAGCACTTCTTGAAAGTGATTGAGTTGTTCAATGCCTGCCCGCATTAAGGGTTGGGAGCTCCTTGGTAGCACTACCTCTCCGGCGTTGAAGAGGTGGATCCCTTGCGCTTCTTCCCGATTGATTCAACCAATTTCTTGGCCTTTCCTTTGGTGTTCATCAATGGTGCCATTTGGATGTTGGTGATGGGGGTGTTTTTGAGGATGGGAGGGTGATTTTGAGGATTGAGATGAGTGTTTTAGGGTTTGGTAAGGTGAGGAAATGAGGGAGAAAGGGGGTGATTATATAGAAGAGAAAGGGAATCCGAACGGATAAGGTTTGATCAAACCCGTTTTATCCGAAGGAACAGAGCAAACCGAGCGGATTTCTGTCGGGACGGGCGGATTATGGGAGAAGAAGACGGGCGTCTTTGGTAGAATCCGCACGGATTCAAACACAGCAAACTTCTTTGGCTGAGAAGTGGAAAAAGACGGGCGTCTGGCCTTTGGGACGTGCGTCTTGGCTGGGACGGGCGTCTTGCTCAAAATCCGCACGGATTTTGACACAGCTCAAAATCTTGTTTCTGGACGACACACGGGACGGGCGTCCCGTGAAGAAAACGGACGTATTGTCCAGGGCGGGCGGATTTGCTCGAATCCGCACGGATTCTTCTTCAGATTTAACCTTTTCTTTCCCGTGGGTCTTTGGTCGGGCGTCCTCCTCTCGATCCCGGCGTCTTCTGCTTCTTTCCTTCTTCTTCTTTCTTCTTTCGTGAAATAACACACCCCTTTTCACCAATTTTCTCTTTTTCCTTATCTTTTTCTGAAATTTGCTCATGAAACATGTAAGATAACTCTCTCTCTCTTCTCTCTCATGCAAGAAATTAAATGCAAATGTAAATGTACAATATTATACAAATTAAAGGGTCCAAGAAATATCTTACAAATGGTGGTTTTGAGGTAGGACTCCACCAAACTAGTTCAATTTGTAGAAATTCTTATCCATAGAGCTCAAAGCTCTTAATAAAAGATCAAAAGCTTGTGAACAAGCTCCAAATAAGCACAAGTATGGGTTGCTCAATTTGAATATGAAATTTGGCCAAGGAGGCTTGTAGAATGTTCTTTTCCTTGCCTTCTCCTTAGCGTTAGAGCTTTCCCGATGCTTCAAATAAATAAACCCATGATTCTTGTCAACACTAAGCATGAAGTGTGGTTCACTTTCATCCATAGACGTCCATTTACCAACTTCGTCTTCAATCCCGGTGATGATGATAGCATTTTGATTTTTCAATCCTTCAAAGGTAGAAGGAGAATTTTCATAACATTGATGATCGGACACCTTAGGAGTTGAGATTACGGGTGCCAAATCTTCACAAGTAGCCTCACGAGCAATTTTCTCTTTGAGCTTTTTCACCAAGTAGCTCTTGTAAGAAACTTTGGCCTTTTGAAGAAGGTCTATCATATCCTCTTCAATGATCATTGGCTCCATGATAGGTGCCAAGTGGTCTTCATGAAGAATAAAGGAAGGACGTTCTTCTTCATGATAGGGTATCTCAAATGTCTCAAGAATAGGCTCCTCAAGCAAGGTGATATTGTGAGTCCCTCCTCTAGGTTCATCATCATTGTTGCTATCTTTACATGAATCATAAATGGGGGCTTCATGTAACTCTTTTTCCAACACCTCAATGTTCACATCAAAAGACACACCCTCATACTCACAAAGGTTAAGAGTATTTGGCTCATTTAATCTCATGTCTTCATCATCGAATACCACACTTTCATACTCACAAGAGCTCAAGGAACTTGGCTCTTCCCACTTCTCATCTTTCATATCAAAGGTCACTAGTTCAAATTCGCATTTATGCGCAATGTCCAAAGAACGGTGGTGAGTGATTGCTTGGGATTCTTTTAATTGGGCAATTTGAATCCCCAATTCCTCTCTTTGGATAACAATGTCTTTAAGAACATTATCTTCTTTTCGGCTCTCTTCTAGCATTTGTTTGAAGAAGTTTTGTTGATCTCCCATCATTTGGAGAATCATGTTTTGAATGGGTTCATCTTTTTGTTGTGGGTGGGTGTGAAAGTGGTTGTATTGTGGCAATTGAAGTTCATTGTGAAATGGGTATTGGGTGGGTGGTTGTTGTTGATATTGGGTGTGGTGATTTTGGCGGGAAAAATTGGGGTAGTGGTTAGGATTTTCGTTGTACAAATAATAAGGTAGGTTTGCGTTGACTTGCTCCTCAAACTCCCCATACCCATAGTCATACTCAAAAGATCCACCACATACTCCATATGTAAAGTCTTGAGTCATCATCATAGCCAAGATAAAGATACAACTACAAACATAAAAACTACAAGAAAACGGTAAAAACCATCCTTGAGGAACAAGTTCCTCAAGGTGAAAGCAAAATCAAAATAGACAAACGAGTAAGAACTTAATCACATAGCACCATCCCCGGCAACGGCGCCATTTTGATCCGGTCGATGTCGTCACTCATCCAATCAAACATATTTATAATACTCAACAAACTACTAGTTAGCGGTAAGTCAAGGTGGATCCATGGGACGGTGTGCTTTGGGTCCTAAGTCCATCTATCTCAATTTATGCTAGTGTCACAATTGATGGGGTTTGTAGTTGTGTCTAGACAAATGCAAGCAATAAAGTAGAACGAGCAATAAAAGGAAAGATGTAAACAATTGATTAAAAGTGCTAGGATATCATGGGGTCATGGGGGATTCATGGTGTTGATCATACAAACATGTTTACAAGGTTGCAAGCAATTAATGTTGTGGAGGAACCGAGTTGGGTTATATCTTACGGTTCTTAGGAAGAGTTGGGTCCCGGAGCCGAATCGATTAGATTGTACAACACCTACAATTCGACTTACTTTCCTCCTAATCAACTTCTATGCATGGTCTAACAAGACTCGAGTTGGTTTATATCTTACAAGTCAAGTTGAATAGATGATAGATGGTTGTAAATGCAAGGATTCATAGGCTTAGCATTTCATCAAACATAACATGTGCATAAAGTTGACATCACAACAAGCAAGCAATTTAATCATGTGAACATATTAGATTAAGCATGAATTAATCCCCATGTTTGTTTCCCTTAATTACCCACTAATCCTAGCGAAGTAACTACTCACTCATTATCAAGTTTAACATGCTAACAAGGTTGTCAATCATATTAACAAGGTAAAACATGATGAACAAGTAAGAAAGATTAACAATAATTAAAACAAGGATTAAGAGAGTTATACCTATGGAGATTCCAAAATAATAATGCAAAGAATAATAGAAGAACTTGATGATTGATGGAAGGTTGTCAATCTCCCAATAATAACCCAATAATCTTCAATTACCCAATAATAAACTTGAATAATAAAATTGAACAATAATTATGGAAAGATTAATGTGTAATTTTTAGAAAGATTAAAGAGTAATCTATTCTAATCTACTCCTAATCTAATCTAAAGAAGGATTTTCTAGCTAAAAAGATTGATGACCCTTTTGATTATTACAAATGGGGTATTTATATTGGAAATTAGGTGGATGCATTAGGGTTAACTAAGGGCTAAACTAGTAATTACACTTTTTAGATTGAGTAGGGAGGAGCCGGTATTTTTCGAAGGAAGGGCTTCTTTATTTGAAGCTTGAAGAAGACGAAATTGTGCTGGGCTGGAATCCGGGCGGATTAAGGTCGGGACGGGCGGATTCTGGCGGGGCAATCCGAGCGTCTTTGGAGGAAATCCGCTCGGATTTTGCTGTGAGGAGACGGGCGGATTGGAGACAATCCGCTCGGATTGTTCTTCAGCAATAATTCTTCTTCTTTTCTTCCCTTTTTGTTCACTTCCATTTTATTCTTGTGGGATTCGTCTTTAGTCCTTGCTTCCTCTTCATACTAGTCCATCTAGTATCGTCAAGTAGCTTCCGAATATGCACGAAAGACGGGAATTTCCGCCTTATTATCTCCTTTTCTACAAAACATATGAAATGCGATAGAAAAGCAAATAGGAAGGTTTTGACGGATAAAATGGTCATGAAATGTTATAATAGTATGCAAAATAGGCTCAATTAGGGGACTAAATGTGCGCAAATAATGGTCACATCAGGCCCCACACCCTAGCACAATCCTTACATAACTTTTAGCTCCTATGCCTAACCTTAGCTCCTATGCACCCCGAAAGCATCTCGAGAAGAAGTCTCAGGTATGGTCTCTTCTTATGGCTGGCGAGCGTCCTTACGTAGTCTAATGGACTTTAAACGACCCTCCCCGATAGTCGACAGACTCTAAAATGTTCCCGACGACAGTCCTTGGTTTCAGACCCCTTGAGCCGCCTCGCGTCGCCATAGTCGTCAGGTTGTAATCTTCGATTGACCTGATGGCTATACTTTGACTTTCGCCTTGTCCAAGCCTCGGTCAAAGTGGGGGCTCAGAGATACCTCATTTCGCACCCCTCGCAAACCACCCGGTGATGATTGGGCCGCATGTTTGGTACGCGGAACGATTTGTGACAATTCGTAAGATTATCGTCAAGTGATTGCTCAAATATTAATGTCTACCTCTTAGTTGTCATCTACGTGCCGATACGGTCGTTTTGACAGTAATTAGAGTACATTCGGAGTCCGAGCCTAAAACCGTCTCCATTTTCTGATAACCGTTAAATCCCGAGTCAGAATGTTCTGGAATGTTCCGGATATTTCTATTCCATATTTCATAAATTTTATCTTTTAGTAAACAATTTCCCGTAATACTCACATAAGATATTAAGGAAAACCGAATTATTTCTGTCCTACCATAACTCAAACACGGAAATCTTTCTTCCGTAGGAGGAAACCCCTTGGGAACAGACGCAGCAGTCTTTGCGCCTCTTCCAAGAGACGCGAGTGGGCTCTTTGTGCCTCTTCCCAGGCCCTTTTCTGCGTATTTCTCGTATCTTTTTCATATCTTTCCGAGATTCACTTCCAAAGAGTCTCCGAAACCCTAATTCCTCCACGTGATTAGTATAAATAAGAGCCTTTGCTCCTCATATTTCTCACGCGAGTGTCCGCCCTTCTCTTCTCCCTTTGCATTCTAGACTTTGTTCTTACTTTTTGGCGTCTACGTGCTTGAACATTCGACCACGTAAGCTCGGATCCTTCTGAGTACCAGCCTCCCCGTTTGCATGACCGACCAATTTGACCAACTACACATCAATCAACTTAATTAACTTAATCGTTTTCCTCTTACGAGGGCACTTTCTTTGCATTCGCGTCGAGCATCACTAATCGATATCTTAGTCCTTCTCGTTTCGTCAACATGTAAGTCTGAGGGTGTAATCTCTCTTTTATTTATTGTATTTACTTTTTGTATCACAATTGTAAGGTTTATGTCGAAAATACCATTAAAACCGATTTCTAAAACCATGCTTTAAAACCTCTTTTTACGGATTTCCAGTAGATAACCGTCGAGAAAGGACGCAGCAACTGCTGCGCCTCTTCAAAGGAGCGCAGTTCCTGCTGCGCCTCTTCGTGAGGCTGCCGCAGTTCCTGCTTCCTTTCTTCTTCGTTCATCCTCTGTTATTCGCCAAAATTCTTTCTTTTGTTTCGTTTGTTTGTTAATTCTTCATCATGATAGCATATAATTCACATGTATATTATAATCATCATCATTAACATGTTTTAATCTCACAAATCCGGCTTAAATCCCAAATAATCCAATGTTTGCGAGTTTTCGTCATTAAATTCAATTCCGGGTTATAGAGATTCAATTCATCAATATTGAGTTTCTAGAAATCGTCTTTGATATAGTTTTCATCTGTCTTTTGTCGTATCCATCGCATATTCGTCATTAATCCATCGTATCTAACTTAATTAATTGATTTAATTTGTTTGGTTTGTTAATATTTTTCACTCCTGTAATTAATCCATCTTATGTTAATTCGTTCAATTCCGTCTTATTCATGTTTTACTGTTTTCATGACCCATTCGTATGTTAAATAACCTACTAATCACTTTCATCCGAGTAAATAATACCAATTGATCATTAAATCACCAATTAGCATTAACGGCTTACAATTACGGCTTCACAGCCAGAACTGAGCCAAGGAACAGACGCAGTGTCTGCTGCGCCTATTCCAAAGGACGCAGCTCTGCTCGCGCTGCCGTCCCCCGGGCCGAGTTCGTCCCTGAACTCCGTTTCTGCCTTGACGTCGTGTAATTAGTTTACATATTAACTAACTATTAACCGTAATATCGCGCTAATTCCTGTTCGTTAATTTATTTGATTCTTTCTTCCATTCTTTTATTCTTTTTCTCAAATTATCCGTTTTAAAGGTATTTTCGACATAAATCGCCAATCCCAATGTAATTATTGTAATTCATTATTGTATTTCTTTTATCATTTGTATGTTTTCACATGTAATCCACCTTAATCCCTACTTCGACCAAATTGTTTGCTAATTACGTGTCAACCGACTTAGTATAATCTTCACATGTTAGGATTAAAACTTGGATGTTGCATTGCATGCATATAGCCGACAATATATCGAGTATAGATGATGTCCCTAATCATTAGTAGAGGCCGCTATCGAGGCAGGCGGGATTAGGTGTTCGATCAAAAGAGCTTCCTAATACGTACCCTCACCCCTTACTCCAGATCTCTGTGAACACCCGTGTTCATTGGCATCCACGAGAGTCATTCTAGACATAGAATGCTAAGGGTGACGATTGCTTAGTGTTCATGTCTTTACTTTGTGTCTTGACATGACACGAGGTATTCGAACGGTTCCAATTTCCCATAAAAATTGGTGGCGACTCCATACAAAAATGCAAACGCTTGTTTCTCTTTTCCTCCTAAGCGCCCCCGTGGGCCCCCGCTGTCCACAGTACTAAAGATAAGGAATCGTCCCTCTTTAGCATCCTATCTCTAAAATGACTCTCGTTTGCCCTGGATAAGGTCGTCCACTATCCAAAGTTTTTGAGTAAGAGGTGAAGGTACGTATTGGGAAGCCCTTTAATCAGACACCCAATCTCGCCCGCGGTAGCGGCCTCTACTGATCGATCTTGGTTGGTTGAATGCAAAAGTTGATAAAACGACTTAAATGCATGAATGCGCATCCAATAATTTAAACCTTACATGTGAGAGTTTTCTAAGTCGGTTGATTTAATCCAAGTATCAAGTATAAGATGTCGAGTTGGATTTATGGTTGATTTGCATGCAAGACGGAGATTAAGCATCCATTTACCGCATTAGGTTTATGGTGCATAACGCGATCCATTTGTCTTAGTAAGACATTTTTCAAATATGATTATTCGTCTGATCCGTCCTATATTCGGGTTAACCGGAGTCGGGATCGTCCTAGACTAATGCTGGAAGGGGAACAGACCCTGCACCAGGCAGCCATATGAGGCGCGAGCCTGTTGGCGATGCAAGGGGCTCCTCTGGTTTTGAAAATAAGAAAGAAAAGGCATGTTTAGGCGCGGGTCAGTCAACGGTTATATGCCATGCTCTGACCATTTGAAAAACGTTTATAAAACGTATTGAAAATGGGTATTTGACCCGTTTTGGTTTAAAAGGGTCGTTTAGACCGTATTTGTTGATTTGAGGAACGAGACTCGAATGATCATCATTATTTTAATGATATTCGGTGTCGGGTTCGACTTGGCAAGCTTGATATAAATAGTTTTGAAAATAATTATGAACTAATTATTTTAAGTTCATTTGAATATAATTAGTCAATACTCATCATCGTACTCGGTTTAAAATCCGGCATGGTATATGGAACCAAGGATGACTTTGTGTTGGTGACTAATATGTTTATTTTGGAAATGTAAAGAAATGATGAAAGACTTTAAAATACCTCTCAAAATGTAAAGAAATGAAATAAAAGGCTTTAAAATACCTTTTAAATGTTATTAACCAAATATTATCACCGGAACACGGATTAAACCGTCATGGCATTAAGAACCATGGGTGAAAAATGTTTTATGGTTAAAATTTGTAAAAAATAAATAAAAGGGTTTGAAAACATTGGAAATGGTAAAAACCGATTACAAATATGAAAATAGATTAATGAGGAAGGACGAGAACAAACACGGTTGAGTTCTGACCTGGGCACCCCAATGAGGCGCGGGCCTCTGTGCAGAACAAGGGGCTTCTACCTCAGGCCAAAACTTAATGTTGGCTCGTCTATCCTACGTTTTGGATCGTGTTATGCATGTTTTAGCATGTTATGGTCATAAAACAAGCAAAGACATCATAAAAGAAGGATTTTTACACCCTCATACTTACATGTTTGGTTATGGCGAGAAACCGACGTAAGTGTAACAACTCGTTTAGTCGGAAAAGACTCGGTTTAAAACCGTTTTAGTAAGTAAAAAGACTGTTTTATTAAGATTAGTGACGGTGTAGTGGTCGAAATGGTCGGTCAAGTGATTTAATGCACGATGACGGTACCAAACAATGTGAAAGGCTTGTATTTAAGATCGGTAGGTCGTAAATACGCGTCAGATTGTGACTTAAGAAGTCGAGTCGAGAATGTTAAGGGAGAAAAGAGGGGGCAGACACTCGCGTAAGTTCTCATATGGGGGCATTTATAGGAAAATGAGTGGTTGTATGAGTTTTTGTAACACCCCTGATTTTCGGCAAAATTAAAACTTACTTTTACATACAAAACTTGCCGAAATACAGAGATATTATAATTAATATACAAAGTCTCTTCTTACAAATGTTTAAAATAAAATATACAAAGATAGAAAATAAAATAAACTTTTTCGAAGTCTTTAATAAAAATCTTGACTTGAAAACAAATCTTTTGAACAACAGCGGAAGTCACCTGAAAAGAAAAATCAGAAGACAGAAAGGAACTACCCGCATGACGAGTAGCCCAAAAGGGAGAAAACACGTCAGCCGGAAAGCTGAGTAACAGATAATACCTCAATATAAGCAGAATAGTTTTTGGTCATGGCGTGGAAACACAGACATGTAAAAAAAATAAAAATAAACAAATAGAATAATAAAAACACTCCCCAGGTAACTAATCTCAAACTCAAACCAACTCCTTCTAATTCCATAATATAATATACTATCTCGACCCAATAATTAACTCAATCTCAACTCATTACTCCGTCTCACAATATCATACTCCATAGTAACTAGATATCGTATTTTCATCGTCGAACCTAATACCAAGGACAAGGGGTGAGTGAACCGGCGGGATAAAACCGCGAAACAATATTTCCAGCTCAATATCGATCTCAAACTCAAATTACTCAGTAACCATGGTCACACTGGACCGTAAACATAACTCGGCACATAGGCCCCGTAACTCATAACTCAATATCAGTAACCAATCTCAATTTCAATATTGTCAAAGGTCCAATAATAAACCATGCTCAACACTTAGAGTAAATCTCTAAGCTACTCACCCGCAAGTCAATGTGAAAGAGAACGACAATTTAAATACAATACTAACCAAATATGATTGGGAAAATATCAAGCTTAGCTCACCCATCAATAACAATAACAATTCAGACCGCGATATTGTAACATTAATCCCAAATATAGTGTTCCACCTTCGATAATAACATAGCAAAAGCCCTCTTAATGTTTTCAATCAATTCACTTGCTACGTACCTCACAACAATGATACACTTTAATATACAAATTCATGCTACTGTCTGAACACCAACACTACAATTGACATAGACCATCCTTTGTCAATTATACCAAACTCTAGCGCCATCTAATAAACCAATTCTAAACCCAATCTCAACGTCAGGAGCGAAACACAAAAAACCATCTCACAAATAGAAGAACAAACTCACTGATAAAAATATTAATTTCAGTGTAAGAATAAATTACAAATAACTTAATACAATTAAAGATTCGTAATAATTATTAACAATTAGCAAGTAAATCATAGAATCTCGAATAATAATAATTGTATTAGGGCCAGTAGAATCGTGTTACCTTATTGCAAAATAAACTCGAAAACGGTTTATTACCTTGAAAATCAACCCAGCAAACAAATTAATGTAGAGGAGAGAAATATGGAAACAACGATGATGCAACAACAATTATGTGCCTGAGAAACTTATGAAGCCAAGAGCAAAGACGGATAAAACAAGGTTCGTGGGAGGAATCTTGTGAGCATAATAGATATGACATACTAGAAGCCATTAAATACTTAGACGGCCTAAGATAGCCAAATTAGGAGAATTTTGTGATTAGGAAATTAGGTAAAGAAACTTTAAATAAGAGTTAAACCTGATGGCCCTTTATCAAAACTAAATAAAATTTAAAACCAAGTTAAATATTTATTCATTTTAATATGAAAGTTATTTATTAAATATTAGAAACTAGTATTGGTGCCCGGCTTCGCCCGGGCTACCTCTACTCCCATTAAAAAAAATTTCTCATTAAATAAAATTACTTAAAGTTGCATAACTCATAAATTTATCATTAATATATTTTTTATAACATATCCTAAAATTATGATGAAATAAATTTTGAGACAAATTCATTATTCCCGCTATTATTATTTTACTCTTATTAATGAAAAAATATCAATAACATTTCACTACTTGCCCGTAATCATTGTTACTTTCACTACTCCCGCCGTAATTATTGTTACTGTCACTAATCCCGCATTAATATTTATAATTTCACTACTCCCGCCGTAATTATTGTTACTTTCATTATTGCCGCATTAATATTGATTATTTCACTACTCCCGTTGTTGTTTCTACCACTCTCACTAATCTCGTTGATAATATTGTTACTTTTACTATTTAAATGAGTGATTACTATCACAAAAATTCTACCGTCCTCCCGGAGGATGGTACTCCTCACACACAAACACATTCCACCCAAGTGGAATATTATAATGACTTGTGTATGACTTATGAGGAGTACCGACCTCCGGGAGGACGGTAGAATTGCTCATACTATCATATAACTTTATTCAATGTTACTACAATTCTTTTTTTTACTGATGACATTACTTTTACTACTTAAGCATGCAATTTTAAGAGGATTATATATTTAAATAAATATATTACATATATGCATTAAATCATATCGAAAGAAGTATGCAATATTATATATTATGGAATCTAACTTGAATTATTTATAACCTACTTATTATATTTTTGTATGTTAAATAATTAACATATCTATACATCTAATAAATTATAAAGTTGATTTTAAATTTAATATATAATTTTATGTTGATAATAATTAGTATCATAGGTGTGCATGTTTATACTAATTAATTATTTTATTTTAAGGAAATTGACCATCTCCCAGTCTTCTATAAATATTTAGGAAAATTACCAAACATCTTCTTTCTTTTACTCTTCTTGAAATTGACTATCTTAATTAATTATTTTATTTTAAGGAAATTGACCATCTTAATTAATTATTTTAAGGAAATTGACCATGTTTAGGAAAATTACCAAGCTTCTATATAATTTAGTTTTAACCCAAACTATATAATATTTTCATTGAGATCCCTTAATCGGGTCCATCACACGGTGCTAGTAATTTTAAACTATATACTATAATTAATTTGTATAAGTTTCTTTAATTACATTAAAGTCCCTTGGTTTCTGGAATTAATATATAACTAGTATTGGTGCCCGGCTTCGCCCGGGCTACCTTTGATTACCATTTTTTTTTCATTAAATAAAATTACTTAATGTTGGATAACCCATAAATTTATCATTAATACATTTTTCTATGGCATATCCTAAAATTACGATTAAATAAAATTTGAGACAAATTCACTACTCCCGCTATTAATATTTTACTCTTATTAATGAAGCAGTAGTAATAACATTTCACTACTTGCCCGTAATCATTGTTACTTTCACAGTTTCACTACTCACGCCGTAGTTATTGTTACTGTCACTACTGCCGCATTAATATTGATAATTTCACTACTCCGGCCGTAATAATTGTTATTTTTACTATTGTCGCATTAATATTGATTATTTCACTACTTCCGTTATACCACTTTTACTAATCTCGCGGATTATATTGTTACTTTTACTATTCAAATGAGTGATTACTATCATATAACTATATCCAATGTTAATACAATTCTTTTCTTTACTGACGAAATTACTTTTACTACTTAGGCATGCAATTTTAAGAGGATTATATATTTATATAAATATATTACATATATGCATTAATCAAATCGAAAGAATCGTGCAATATTATATATTATGGAATCTAACTTGAATTATTTATAACCTACTTATATTATATTTTTGTACTTATTTTAAGAAAATTGACCATCTTAATTAATTATTTTATTTTAAGAAAATTGACTATCTTAATCAATTATTTTATTTTAAGGAAATTGACCATGTTTAGGAAAATTACCAAACTTCTATATAATTAAATTTTAATCCAAACTATATAATATTTGCATTGAAATCCCTTAATCGGGTCCATCACACGGTGTTAGTGATTTAAAACTATATAGTATAATTAATTTGTATAACTTCCTTTAATTACATTGAAGTCCCTTGGTTTCTGGAATTAATATATAGTATTGATATTGATATTTAGGGTATTACAGTTTTGAGCGACCTGGCCACATGGGCTGCTCAAAGAGGCGCGAGCCACGTCGCGGGTCTTCGAGTTGTCCTGTCACTTTCACACATGGGCAATCTTGATTTGTTCTATCTTAGGATTTGTAGTCACATGTTTGGTACTTGACCATTCATGAATCTGGGAAATCTTAGTATAGTAGGTTTGAAATGGTTTGTTTTTTGTGGTTGACTCGGTTTGACTCGTTGTTGGAGTCGGGATTTGAATTTTTGAGTTGGTTTTTGGCCAGGTGTCGGTTTTGACTCTAGTTAATGTCTTTGCGACCCCGTTGTCAGTCATTAAACACTCCAGGTACTTTTGAAAAGTTTTGAAAAGTTTTATTTTTGAAATCGTTTTAAGTTTTCCGACGTAAAGTTGTACACAAACTGTCGATCAAACGCCGCGATTCCAAAACATGTTGTAGTCCGATAATCATCGGGTGTTTGTTGGAGTCTCAGCAGATACTGGGTATCTACAAAATGTAATAAAGATGATCAATAAAGAGAGAACATGTCGGGATTTCGGTTCACTATGGTAGTCTAATGACTCAACTGCAAATAGTCTAGATAATCTACTGTGAGATGGATACTAGAAAGGTCCTTCCGGTCCACTTTCTATCCTAGATTTCCACTAACTTAACTTCTGTCCTCGTCAGGGTAGTCTACTGTTCATAGCAGGTCTATTTAGTCCAATCTTCCGATCCAGGAATAAATTTAACCAGATTAAAGGGTAACTTAGAAGCGTGCACTCAACTAAGTCGGTATTATAATTAAATTGCCATGGGTACAGATTCTCACAAATAAGTCATCTAGCCTATTCGCTACATCGTCACAATTCTACCATAGATCCCCTAATCCCAACATGAATGAATTTAGCTACTCATATCGTTAATGTTGTCAATATTAATAATGATGAAATAACTAATAATAGACATGATGAAACAATAATAAAATCGCATAAATAAAACTAGGGCAGAAATTAATAACAAGAGAAACAAAGGATTAAAGCAGTAAATGATGAGATTAAGATTAAAAGGAGAGAAGGATTACAATAACAAGAGTTCCGGCGTAAAGAACAACCAAGATTCAAGCAAGATAAACCGAGAGCAAAGTTACAGTAGAAAAGTTTTGGGAAAGATTAAGAGTAAGAGTGGCGTAAAGCAGTGTTAAGAGATAAAAAAGAAGTCCTAATGACCTAATCACATGATGCTTAAATAAAAAATACAAAGTCCAAAACTAAAATAAGTAACACGGGTTAATTAAGGCCCGTGTAAACTCCAATCCTCTCGATCGAGCAGTTTAGAACCACTCGATCGAGGACTTCAGCAAGTAATCCTCTCGATCGAGAAAAAATGTTACTCGATCGAGGAAAGCCTCAAATCAACACTTCGATCGAGTAAAGTAAAATACTCGATCGACCTCCTCAGCATATAAAAGCACTCGATCGACCAAAATACTTCTCGATTGAGTGTTCTTCTTCCAAAATCAGCTTCAACTCGTTGTCGACTGCTTCGTTGACCATTTCTTCACGCATCCCAATGCAATGTCTCGCTCTAAAATCCTCGTCACCTCAAAATGCTTGCAAAACAGGACGAAAAGGGTAAGATTCCATTACTTTCAGGTTTATTCCTACAAAACAGGCAAAACGAACCAAAGTAGCCATTTCGGGGCATAATGCAATACAAAACAGTACAAAAGTACATCAAAATACGTGCAAAATAAGGCTAAAAAGACTATATAAAATGCACGTATCACTCCAATGGCAGCTATTTCTTCAGGGAAAGGACATATATCGCCTTCAGGAAAGGTAAATACATGGAAATTTGGGTCCCAATATTCAAGACAAGCATTCAAGAAAGGCTTTACAATCTTCACTAATTTGAGACTCAAGATTTATCCCAAATTAAAAGCACCCATGTCATGTTTCTCAACGTTCGTGAACTCATTTGTCCACTCTTTGAGACGGTTCTCAAATGCATCCATGATTTTGATTTTTTTTTAAAAGATATGAGAGCTTTTATATGATAGGCGGAATAAAGATGGAGGAATTGTGTGAATAAAAGCTTCCCCGAAGTCTCTATTTATACTAAACGCAATTTCCTAATTTTGGTCGAGGACTGACAAACTGGGGAGATGGCGCAGCATTTGCTGCGCCTGTTCGAAGAGTCGCAGCACCTGTTCGAAGAGTCGCAGCTCTTGCTGCGCCTCTTCCCCGGGCTTATTTCCGTGATTTTTAGATTTGGATCTTTCCAAATTTGTTTTTGATATGATTTGCTATTCTTATAGGTTGTAATTTTGGTAGTTCCGTCAAATTACCAAATTTTATATTTCCTAATTATTTTTGGGTTCGCTTTTCGAGACGAAATCGACATTTTCGCCAAACGAGCACCTAGGCCGAAGGACCTTAGCAACGAAGGCTGGAGCATCAAGGTAGTCCACCCAGGGTCTAGGCACCCACTAAAACAAGCAAACGAGGGGTCATTCCTATGATCGCCTCAAAGCGGGAAGGGGGGTCATTTTTATGGTCACTTCTAAAGTAATGAAATAAATAAAGGAAAATTAATCAAAGGTACTTACGTCCCCCAACTTTTGGGTATTCACGCCTGATGCGTGTCGTTCAACACCAAAGATAAATTCCAACAAGCCTATACTATAAATAGCTAGGGAAGTCGGGTCGAATCCACAGAGAGGCTTTTCTATTAACTGTAGTCTAATCCGTCGGTCACAAACTGGGGGGTTTTGATTTTGATATTCTAACTACTAAAGTTTAAGGGAAAGAGAAAATAAGGGTATAAGAGAGAAAATAGAGAGAGACGCAAATAAACTATCAGATAAAGAGAGATATGCCAGGATTTCGGTCTGCCGTGTTCTACAAACTATCGGAATAACTAGGTCGGTAAGTTTATTAGTAGGAAGGGCTAGGTTATCTCCTTTCGGTCTCAAACCCGACTACACCTTTCGGTCTAAAGTCGCCCTAAGGTCGTCCTATTTGACTTTCGCCCTCATAGGAGTCAATTATCAGAACTAAGCAAGTCTACCCTTCCAATCTCTTGATCCAGGTCGGGGGTTAAATAAACAGACGGTCTCCTGCGTGCAATCATTCAACCGAACTACAAATAAATTGCTTAGACCTGATTCCTACAGCATACCTACCCTAGTAGTCGTCCTAACATGCTTCTAACACGGTTTCCCTCATCCCGGCATATAAAGAAATTAGCTACGCATGCTAATTATATTAACTAACATAACTAATGATGAAATGCTAACGGAAAACATAATGTAACAATAGTATAGAGCAATGACGAGATTAAGGCAGGAATTAACAATAAAACTAAAAGAGCAAATATAAAACATAAACAAGAGAAGAGATTAAGGGAAAGAATTATACTATAATAGCGAATCCGGCGTAAAGAACAACCAAATCCAAGATCGTAAAATTCCAAGCAGTGAACAGTAAAAAGCAGTAAAAATGTATGTGGAAAGTTGAATGATAGGTAAAAGATAATGACCTAGCAACTCGTCTAATAGTTTATATAACAAAACTCACGAGTTGTTTTATTAACCTACGGGCTTTAATAGCCCACGTAAAGGAGAACCTCTCGATCGAGAGGTTAAGGCTCTCGATCGAGTGCAGGACAGCTCGATCGAGCACAGGGCAGCTCGATCGAGGGCTTGACAATTCGATCGAGCACAGGGCAGCTCGATCGAAGGCATGTGTTCCTCTATGTTCTCGATCGACAGCCAGACAAGGTCGATCGAGATCTTCAGTCACTTCTCAGCTTCCGTAGTAGTTCTGACTTGCTTAATTTGGTTGACTTTCGTCTTCACGCTTTCCCATGCACGAGTCCTTCGTCTTCTTTTCCGTCCATCTTCTAGAAATGCTATCTCGAGGCCACTAAAGGTTGGTTTCCGCTACAAATCTGCAAAATAACAACAGACGCACAAAGTAGCCTATTCGGGGTATAAAGTGACATTTGTTCACTCAAATACCTAGAAATACGTGCCAAAAGAGACCGTAAAAGTCTATATAATATGCACGCATCAAACTTCCCCAAACCAAACCTTTGCTTGTCCTCAAGCAAACCAAATGCAACTAAGGACCTAATGGAAAGGAGTCATTTTCAGAGCTAACTACTAGTCAATGCCAACCGCTTTAATGCACAAAATCAACTACTGCTAAGCTCAAAGTAAGTGAACAAATTTATGCGTATCATGGAATTACATTGGATGTTCGACCTTGCAAGACTCATAAATTTGGACTCTCCCGGTTTACTCTTCTCTCAGCAAAGCAAATGGTAAGTAAGAATATGTGTGCAGAGAAAGAAGAAATTACAGACTCTCACCTAGACTGCGACCAACACAACATGTAATGCTAACTAACATGAGTAGTGATTCACTCACCGTACACACGCAAAACCACCGTTCAAGGACTATCACGTGCCGAACAATTGCATAATATGGATATGTGAGGCTCAATTGGTAAGAAGGGCAAAACAAATATGGAAATGTGAAGGTAAAATGGCCGAGCTAGATCCTAACCAAGACCATGATAAAATACATCCCACTCTCCCAATCATATAAATAACTCAATGCCTTATAATTTGGCATATACAACACAAAAATCCATAATAAAAATACCTCGTAAAGTATGAATAAGCATGAGAGGTAAAGAATACACATTTTTTCTTTTTTTTTTTCTTTCCAGCCATTTTTATCTTTTTTTTTTTTTTTTCTTTTTTTTTTCTTTTTTGGTGGCTGACACAGGACAGCCCTCTCGATCGAGGAATGGTGCCACTCGATCGAGAGGTTCCAACTCCAATTTACTCGATCGACCACATGGACATGTCGATCGAGAACTATTAGGACCAACAATGGCTCGATCGACCATAAAAGCTTTCGATCGAGCACCAACTTCAGCGTACTCCAACATTTCTCCTTAATACTCACTCCAACAATGCAAAACGAGCCATAAACTGTACAAATACAACAATTTCCTCTACTACTACCTAGCTCGGCACAATGGTAGGCTAAGTATGGGATGTAGTTAAGGCAACTGGCAGATATGGCTTAATGTGGAGTTAACGGGGCAAAATGAGAAAATGGGAGATGCAATTGTTCTCAAAACACGTGATACCGACCACAACCCATGCGTGCAGGCAAAAAGAAATCAAAACTCATATACATGCAATACAATGAAGTGCGGGGAGTAACTACTCTCAATTCCTAATGAAAACTGGTCATGAATGTCACCAGTTATGGCTCTATATCTCAGAATATATAAGTAGTTTGCCAAAATTACGAGTCAAGTCTAATAATCCGTAGTAAATGCCACAACAAAATTTGAGAAATCACTTTTTATTCTTGCTAAGCAGCTGTGAAAAGGCAAGGAACGGCATATTTGACCAATAGCGCAATGTCATCATTAAAGAACTCCAATCCGACTCAACTATATGCAAAAGTAAACGTGATGTTTTTGATTTTTCTGTTTTTTTTTCTTTTTTTTTTTTTTATTTGATGAAAAGCAAAGACATAAAGCAGTAAACGTGAATGCAAAAAAAAAATGCAAATGCAGACGCAAAAGGATGCATATACCCTCCCAAAACCAAAACAGACAATGTCCCCATTGTCCTCACAACTAGCTAACAGCAGCAAAAAGGGAGATGGGGTACGCAAACCTAATACATGTTCCTAAAATACAATAAATAAATGCAAAGATGGAAAAAGACAGGAAGACGGTACTCACAAGACGGCTTCCCCAAACCAGCAACGAACTAGGGGAACCTCTAATCGTCATCTCCAGCCACATCCTCGAGAGGTGTAAACGGGGTCTGCTCCTCCTCTCTGGCAGCTCGCCGTGCCGCCGCTCGCCCGCAACCACAACTCTCGTGCTACCGGTGTCTCCTCCACCTCGTCCTCTGAGTCAGAAGGGAGTGGAGGGTACCCACCCTCTGGGTATCGGTAGAAAGAGGGATGCGGCCACCCCTCTAGAATCGGTCGCCGTGCTCGGATATGGAACTCGTAGATCGGGAAATAGGCAAGAGCCTGATCCCATCTCATGTCGGAAAGGTACCTGCACATATCCAGAAGCAAGGCATCACGACGCCCTTGGTCCAAGACCTCGGGCGCCACCAAAGCAGGAGGGCAAACAAAATTGGCCGGCAAGGCCGAACCAGAAGGACGAGGGGTAAGTGAAGGCGTGGGCGTGGGTGTGGGTGTGAGTCCAGCCTGAGCCTGAGTCTGAACCTGAGGGCCAGAAGACTCTCCGGCCTCCTGCTTCCTCTTCTTAGAAGAGGAGGGAGTAGGGGTGAAGGTAAGGTGGTAGGTGGGTGGAGGTGGCCTCGCTCCGTCAGCAGCAGTCGGGAGCGGTAAAAGTGGAGGAAGGGTAGGGCACGGCAAGGTAACAGACGCGGAACCACAAATATTCCACGTCCTCATGCCCTTCTTCTTAGGGAACCAAACAAAGTCAACCATGGCAGCCAAGTCAAGGTAAGCCTGCTTATGAGGCGCAGTAAGTCCAGGCTCAGTGAGGTAAATATGGCGGGCTATCCTAGTCACTAACCCGCCACAAACAACAGAAGTCTTGACCTTCTTCCCATTTCCGTTCCAATGCTGAGCTACCAAATAAGCAATGTTTAGAACAAACGGGGTACCGTAGTCAATGTTGAGGTACCCCGCGAGAATTGCTAGCTCAGTGTTGGTCACGTTATTGGGCTCAGGTCGCCCAAAAATGGTCTCTCCCATAAGTCGCAAGAAGTAACGGGGAGCAGGTAAGTGTACGTGGGCTCCTCTGCGAGCGGGGTAGGGAGTGTGAGAAAGCGCAGCCCAAAGTGGCTGAAGGATGTCCCGAGGTGGCTCGATGGGGCCGTCACTAACGAGGCCTAGAACCTCCCCAAACCTGGCCAAAGTCCAATGGTGCGACTCATTTCGGAGTCGAAAGTGAATGCAAGGACTAGAATGGTTAGAAGCGTAAGAGTCGGTGTCAAAGGAGTAGGGAGTGAAAAACTCGTATGTAGGGATACGAATAGCGACTTTTCGCAAGGTAATCGGACCTGACATACCCGTCCCATTCAACAGACTACAGACCTCCTCATAAATTCCTAGGGTCTCTAGGTCAGCCCGTGCAATGAAACGGGTGGAGGAGAGGGGGTAACGAAGTAAAGCGGACAACCGAGTTTGGTGATCCGCGGAAGCAAAACGTACCGTGGGCAACTCCGGTAAGGGAGTAAGAGCGGCCTCTCCTGTAACAATAGCCCCTGAAGGGCTGGAAGTAATGGCTAGCTGGCTAGCCGGCTGACTCGGCCTAGGTGGCAGCATACCAGGCGTCGGGAATCGAGGCGTGGCTCCTCGACCCAGCATAGAAAAGGGCCTGGCAGGAGCAGAGGCAGCAGGTGTCAGCCCTCCCACAGCCTTGGCTTGTGTGACCTCGGTGGCGGCTGTGGGTTTCTCCGTCACTGGAGTAGAAACAACAGCCGAGGCTGCAGTGGTGGTAACCGCTGCGCAGAACGATACCAATGAAGGAGCGCCGTGCCCGAGCACTAGCGGCGGTCTCGGTGCGGTCTCGGTGACGGGGATTTCTTATCGGAATCCATAACTACAATAGCATCAAGATTAATAATTAAAATACGATTTCAATTCGAAAATTCGACCTAAACAATCACATAAACCCTAAATCACGAAAAGGGAAGGGGGATTGCAATTAATTGAAAGGAAAGAGTAAGGACGAACTTACTTGATACTGGAATACCCACAAAAGCTTAATTAATCAAAACAATGAACACAAATTCGAAAAATTCGAATTGAGAAACCCTAAAAACCCGAAAAATCGAATTAATCGAAAAAGATGGAGTTTGGGAGAGGGCTTTTGATTAATTTGAGTTGGTAATTATATGGGTAAATTATTGTAGAAGGATTTTGGGCAAGAAAAATCAAATTTGCAAGGTAATTGATCAATTGAAAAACGCAGGAATGAAGAATTGGGGTCGAGTAAAATAAGGAGGACGATCGAGAAGGAACTCCCTTTATATACCCGCGGAGCTTCTCGATCGAGATTCAGGTCTCTCGATCGAGAGCTTTAGCTCTCAGATCCTCTCGATCGAGTTAATTCATACCTCTCGATCGAGAGGTGGCTGTCCCTTGACCTTCTTCTTACTCGATCGAGATTGTATTCCCTCGATCGAGCTCTTTTTCTTCAAAAATCTCCTCGATCGAGATATGACTCCCTCGATCGAGGTATTTTCCTGCTAGCACGCACATTAATGTATCATCTTTTGAGTGCGGCTTTCTGTACCTGCAAAATTAACAGTAAAAATATCCCAAAAACACCAAAGAAATTGTCTCAGTCCACAATTGTCTTCTACGCTAGAAATGTCTATAGTCTAAGTGTCTAACGTAAATAAAGAAGTTTTAAAAACAATAAAAGGAATTCAAAAATCTATTGTCTATTACAATTTGCACGGGGTTGCAAACCCGGCTATAGCTCAATTAAGTCCTTCAGGCCTCTGCTAGGCCTCGGCTACGTGAGTTACCCAGGTTGCGGTAACCTCTAACTTCCGTCTCCAGACATAGGTACCACTTTCCGACGAATGTCCCAGCTTTATTTCTTCTGCTAGAATACGTGTCATATTGCCACCATCGTCCTTTCCCATTCCAACATTGGAGCTCACTTCGCCTTGGTCAAGCGCCAAAGCTCCCCATCCAGGTCCTGTACAAGTAACGACAATAGCAGTGTCCTCCTTATCGCTCTCATTCCGAGGCGGAGGTGTAAGTGTAACAGGTAGAGTAGCAACACGTAGGGACTCAATATCAACAACGGGCATGGAAAGTGACTCAATCATGGGTGGTGTGTCAACACCAACCGCATGAATATCATGACACTCCAAAACACGCATGGAACCCCTATGGGTAGCGGGTTTAGCGAAAACCAATTCCTCACCACCGACATTAAACGTAAGAGTGCGCATCCCGACATCTATAACCGCTTGCGCAGTGTGCAAGAACGGTCTTCCCAAAATAATTGGAGTGTGATTATCTTCGGGTATGTCTAACACGACAAAATCAACAGGAATAAGAAATCTTCCTATTTGCACAGGAATATCTTGCAGTACTCCTAAAGGTCGTGACAAGGTCCGATCAGCCATCTGGACCGTCATGTTGGTGCAATGGAACTTAGTGAATCCTAACCGTTTGGCCAAAGACAAGGGTAACACGCTAACACTTGCTCCTAAATCACACAACGCATTATCAATTAATTGAACACCAATGTGACACGGTATCGAGAAGCTACCAGGGTCGGCAAGCTTAGGTGGGGTCCTATTTTGGTCCTTTTACGCGTTAATACTTCGCGCATAAATTTTAAATATGAAGGTACCTTTTTTAGCAGCTCGATAAACGGGACACTCACGTTCAATCCTCGCACAAGTTCACCGAAATGAGCGAACTCAGGCTCCGTCTTCTTGACCCTCTTGGGCGCCCGGATATGGAGCATCTTCAATAGGAGCTCCGTTATGCGTGTCACGAATCAAAGCGTTATTAATCACACGCTTGCTCAATGGTCTCGATCGACCACTTTCATCATCAGAGTCTCTCGATCGAGCACAGCTCTCACTCGATCGAGAGACTTCACCAGCAGCAGTGCTCGATCGAGCTATAGCAGCTTCTCGATCGAGCTCTTTCTCTTCATTTCCTCTCGATCGAGGAACACAAGCCTCTCGATCGAGAGCCGTGTTGATCATCAAGCAACAACAACTTTGGAATTCGTGCCAGAAACATCAGTACCAACAATATCAGTATCAGAATAAGTCAGTCCGCTTCTCAATGTTATCATGTTCAGCGTTTCCTTTCTCTTTTCAGATTGGGAAGGCAACTGTCCGGGTTGCCTTGTGGATTGATTTGCGGCGACTTGAGCTATTTGGGACTCAAGCAATTTGATAGTAGCATTGGTTGCTTGGTCCGACCTACTCACTTGTGTAGCGAGAGCTTGAATCATGGATTTCAGCTCTCCTACTTCTGAAATTCCTCCAGATGAAGAACTTCCTTGCTGCGGAATCGGATATTGCGGAGGCTTTTGATAACCTTGTTTATGCGGTGGCACATAAGCCGGTTGCTGCGGTGCAGGAGTAGGATTAAGGACATTTTGACTCGACCATCGCAAATTTGGATGGATATAACCTGAATTATACCCTTGACGGTATTGTTGGAAAGAAAAGACTTGCTCCCTATCAGCAAAACAGTCAATAGCAACGTGCCCCGGCTCACCGCATCTCTCACAAAGATTTGTATCGTCTTTCTTCAGCATGTGAACCGTTTTTTGACTTTCTGGAGACTGCATATCCAATCGGTCAAACCTAGCATTGATCTTATCGAACTTGGCATCCATATCTTGACATTCGATATTAGCTATCGTCCGTGTACCACTCCGCGGATTCCCATATTCTGTGGTATGATTAGCCATTTCCTCAATAAGCTTCCAGCCCTTATCATCATCAACCTCGCGCTGGAATCTCCCATTGGTAGCAGCATCTAAAATACCTCTATGATCATCATACAACCCATTATAAAATTGGTTGCATAAAAACCACTGTTGGAATCCATGATGGGGTACCGATCTCACAGCTTTCTTAAAGCGGCACCATGCTTCAAACAGATTCTCAGAACCCGTCTGTTTGAAATTAGTGATCTGGGCCCTCAGTGCATTGGTCCTCTGCGGAGGAAAGTACTTCTTATAGAAGGTCAGAGCTAAAGTAGTCCAATCCGTGATACCTGCTGCTTCTCTATCCAAGTCTGTCAACCATTCCCTCGCGTTATCGGTCAGAGAAAAAGGGAAGAGAACTTCCTTTATCTTATCTTGGGTCACTCCCTTGGATGTGGGGATGGATGAACAATAATCAGCAAATCTTTCCATGTGCTTCCTAGGATCCTCACCCGGGACCCCCCGATACAAATTCCGTTCGACCAAATTGATGTAGGATGGCCGAATGTCAAAGGTATTGCCGTCCTCATCAGTGGACAACTTGAACCCCTTCGGAATATAATCAGCAGTAGGCTCCGAATGACTTGCGATATTAGGCATTTTGACTGGAATAATAGTCTCACGAATAGAAGTTTCCTCGATAATCGAACTGTCAGAAGTACTCAAGACTTCCTCCCGACGAACTCTTTCTAACTCCCTCTTTCTGCATAAAAAGGATCTTTCGGGTTCAGGATCAGCCTCAACTAATTCACCCCTATGAGACCTGCGCATACACAGCTAAAAGGAAATAAATAAGAACAACCTTAAGGAAATAAAATTCCTTAAGACAAGACAGAAATAAACAACACAGATAATAAAAATTGCTTCCCCGGCAACGGCGCCAAAATTTGATGCGTGTCGTTCAACACCAAAGATAAATGCCAACAAGCCTATACTATAAATAGCTAGGGAAGTCGGGTCGAATCCACAAAGAGGCTTTTCTATTAACTGTAGTCTAATCTGTCGGTCACAAACTGGGGGGTTTTGATTTTGATATTCTAACTACTAAAGTTTAAGGGAAAGAGAAAATAAGGGTATAAGAGAGAAAATAGAGAGAGACGCAAATAAACTATCAGATAAAGAGAGATATGCCAGGATTTCGGTCTGCCGTGTTCTACACACTATCGGAATAACTAGGTCGGTAAGTTTATTAGTAGGAAGGGCTAGGTTATCTCCTTTCGGTCTCAAACCCGACTACACCTTTCGGTCTAAAGTCACCCTAAGGTCATCCTATTTGACTTTCGCCCTCATAGGAGTCAATTATCAGAACTAGGCAAGTCTACCCTTCCAATCTCTCGATCCAGGTCGGGGGTTAACTAAACAGACGGTCTCCTGCGTGCACTCATTCAACCGAACTACAAATAAATTGCTTAGACCTGATTCCTACCGCATAACTACCCTAGTAGTCGTCCTAACATGCTTCTAACACGGTTTCCCTCATCCCGGCATATAAAGAAATTAGCTACGCATGCTAATTATATTAACTAACATAACTAATGATGAAATGCTAACGGAAAACATAATATAACAATAGTATAGAGCAATGACGAGATTAAGGCAGGAATTAACAATAAAACTAAAAGAGCAAATATAAAACATAAACAAGAGAAGAGATTAAGGGAAAGAATTATACTATAATAGCGAATCCGGCGTAAAGAACAACCAAATCCAAGATCGTAAAATTCCAAGTAGTGAACAGTAAAAAGCAGTAAAAATGTATGTGGAAAGTTGAATGATAGGTAAAAGATAATGACCTAGCAACTCGTCTAATAGTTTATATAACAAAACTCACGAGTTGTTTTATTAACCTACGGGCTTTAATAGCCCACGTAAAGGAGAACCTCTCGATCGAGAGGTTAAGGCTCTCGATCGAGTGCAGGACAGCTCGATCGAGCACAGGGCAGCTCGATCGAGGGCTTGACAATTCGATCGAGCACAGGGCAGCTCGATCGAAGGCATGTGTTCCTCTATGTTCTCGATCGACAGTCAGACAAGGTCGATCGAGATCTTCAGTCACTTCTCAGCTTCCGTAGTAGTTCTGACTTGCTTAATTTGGTTGACTTTCGTCTTCACGCTTTCCCATGCACGAGTCCTTCGTCTTCTTTTCCGTCCATCTTCTGGAAATGCTATCTCGAGGCCACTAAAGGTTGGTTTTCACTACAAATCTGCAAAATAACAACAGACGCACAAAGTAGCCTATTCGGGGTATAAAGTGACATTTGTTCACTCAAATACATAGAAATGCGTGCCAAAAGAGACCGTAAAAGTCTAAATAATATGCACGCATCAACGCCCCGTCGAGAAACGTCGTAAGAAGAACTCTGGCTCTTTTTACGACACACCACCCAGTCCCTCACAACAGGGTACGCCCTCGACTCAGGCTCCGTCCTCTTGGGCGCAAAGCCCCAAAAGTAGGAGTACACCCATACCTGTAAAAAAAAGAATAATCGATAATGATCTTTCATAATTCGATAGAAGTGGAAATAAAAGAAATACGTGAAGAAGTAATGATCTTTCATAATGCAAAATAGAGGTTCATACCTCGAATAGCAGTCCAGGACCGGCAGTAGCAGCAGAACTCCCCTTCTCCAACAGCTCGGGGTGAACCATGGCCCTCATGTAGCGAGTGAGGACCACAAACCCGCTACCAATTTCCAACCGATCAGCCTCCTCGCCTCGACCGAGTCCACTCTCATGGCCGACGACGGCTACACCAAGGGCTCCTCTCCACACGGCAGACCAGAGATCATGTCGTACTCTTCTAGAGTGACCCCGACCTCTCCAAAAGGCATATGGAAAGTCGAGTTCGTGTCCCAGTACTGATCAAGGAAAGCTCGAATCAGGCAAATGTTAGCCTGAATCTTCCTTTCCTTAATCGCCATCCACGCTCCCACCAAAGCTCCGAAGGCTCCCAGCTCGATGATGGCCTTCTCCTCTTCCGTCAGTCTCTCGTAGGTCTCCATCATCATCGTATAGCCAGAAAAAGACGTCAAGTTCCCGGTATCCTGTATCAATCCAAGTCAAAAGCTATCACAAGACCGACGAGAAATGAAACAATAAGTGAATAAGGAAGGTAATAAGGAAATGACGAGTTCGAGACTTACCAAACTCCTCGCCATCCTGTAAGACAGATGGCTCTCTACTGCTCAAATGAGATGTCTACCATCCCATTTCTGAGCCCACTCGAGTGCCCCCACCAGCTGACGACCACCATATCCTACGTTGGCCCGCCTCGGGACCTCCTCAACCTCCTCCTCAACAACCTCCTCGACCACCTCCTCGAGAGCGAGAGAAGGGTTAAAGTCTACATCCATGGGAGCCCTCCCCGACGTAGAAGGAACGTCACCTTGTAGATACCTCATTTCTGCACCTCCCGCAAACCACCCGGTGATGATTGGGCCGCATGTTTGGTACGCGGAACGATTTGTGACAGTTCGTAAGTTTATCGTCAAGTGATTGCTCAAACACTGATGTCTACCTCTTAATTGTCATCTACGCGCCGATACGGTCATTTTGACAGTAATTAGAGTACATTTGGAGTCCGGGCCTAAAACCGTCTTCATTTTCTGATAACCGCTAAATCCCGAGTCAGAATGTTCTGGAATGTTCCGGATATTTCTATTCCATATTTTATAAATCTTTCACAATCTTTTATACTTTGTTAAAGAATTTCCCGTAATATTCATACAAAATATTAAGGAAAATAAGATTAATCCGTTATTCCATAAATTAAACACGGAAATCTTTCTTCCGCAGGAGGAAACCACCTTGGAACAGACGCAGCAGGTGTTGTGCCACTTCCAAGAGACGCAGTGACTGTTGCGCCTCTTCCTAGGTCCTTTTCTGCATATTTTTCGTATCTTTTCATATCTTTTCGAGATTCACTTCTAAAGTTTCTCCGAAAACCTTAATGCCTTCATGTGATTAGTATAAATAGGAGCCTTTGCTCCTCATATTTCTCATGCGAGTGTCCGCCCTTCTCTTCTCCCTTTGCATTCTAGACCACGTTCTTACTTTTTGGCGTCTACGTGCTTGAACATTAGACCACGTAAGCTCGGATCCTTCTGAGTACCAGCCTCGTTTGCATGACCGACCAATTTGACCAACTCCACAATTAATCAACTTAATTAATCTTAATCGTTTTCCTCTTACGAGGGCACTTTCGTTACATTCGAGTCGAGCATCACTAATCATAAACTTAGTTCATCTCGTTTCGTCAAACATGTAAGTTTGAGGGTGTAAATCCTTCTTCATTTATTGTTATTTACTTTTTGTATCATTAATGTAAGATTTATGTCGAAAATACTTTTTTAAAACTGATTTATAAAACCATGCATTAAAACCCTTTTTACGGATTACTAGAAGATGACCGTCGAGAAAGGACGCAGCAACTGCTGCGCCTCTTCGAAGGGACGCAGCACCTGCTGCGCCTCCTCGAAGGGACGCAGCACCTGCTGCGCCTCTTCGTGAGGCTGCCGTAGTTCCTGCTTCCTTTCTTCTTCCTTCGTCCTCTGTCAATTCGTTGTTCTTTGTTTGTTTTCGTTTGTTCTTCAATTCCATGACGTAATAGCATAATAATTTCACATGTACATTGTTCATCGTCATTAACACATTTAATCATCATTAAATCCCGACTTCAATCCCAAGTAATCCAATATTTGCGGGTTTTCGTCATTAAAATCAATCCGGGTTGTAGAGATTCGATTCTTTCATATTGAGTCTCTGGAATTCGATCTTTGATATATTTTCATCTGTCTATTGTCGTATTCGTCATTAATTCGTCATTAATTCGTCATATTTAGCCTATTTAGTTCACCCATGTCACTAATCAATCTTTCATTCATGTAATTAATTCATCCACACTCGTTTCATCCATGTTTTATTGCTTTTATGACTCATTCGCATGTAATTAATACATTAAATCACTTCCATCCGAGTCGAATATCATAAATAATCCTTAAATTCACCTACGAATATTAACGATTTGTAGTTCCGGCTTCACAGCCAGAACTCACCCTTGGAACAGACGCAGCAATTGTTGTGCCTCTTCCAGAGGGCGCAACTCTGCTGCGCCTGTTCCAGGTTGACTTCTGTCTCTGAAATTCCGTTCTGCCTTGACCTAGTTTAATTAGTTCTCGTATTAATTAACTATTAGTCGTATTATCACCTAATTCTTGTTCGCTAATTTGTTTATTCTTTCTTTCTCATATTATCCGTTTTGAAGGTATTTTCGACATAAATCAATTGAATCCATTGTAATCATTGTAATTTTCATTATTGTATTTATTGTACTTCTTTTATTGTATCATTTGTATGCCTTCACATGTAATTGAACTTAAATTCCTACTTCGGCCTAATTGTATGCTAAATTATGTGTTCACCGACTTAGTCTAATTCTCACATGTTAGGATTAAAACTTGGATGTTGCATTGCATGCATATAATCGACGATATATCAAGAACGAATAACTTCCCTAATCATTAGTAGAGGCCGCTATCGAGGCGGGCGAGATTAGGTGTTCGATCAAAAGAGCTTCCTAATACGTACCCTCACCCCTTCCTCCAGATCTCTGTGAACATCCGTGTTCATTGGCATCCACGAGAGTCATTCTAGACATAGAATGCTAAGGGTAACGAGTTCTTGGTGTTCATGTCACTACTTTGTGTCTTGACATGGCACGAGATATTCGAACGGTTTTCAATTTTCCACAATAAATTGGTGGCGACTCCACAAATGCAAATTCTTTTTCTCTCTCAAGCGCCCCCGTGGGCCCGCGTCCACAGTTTGGCGACTCCGCTGGGGATAATACACTTACGTGTAGCCAAGGGTGAAACTTGAACAAGGTTAGGGAATAGTTTGTACAAGACAATTGTTTGTTTTCATAACTCGATCTTCCTAGATCGTTTATTCGGCCTTCTAGGCCCAACCCAACTCAACCCATTCGGCCAATCGTCCCGTCTAAACGGTCCTAGTTCTTATTTGGGCCTAAGGTTGGATAGCGATTGACGTCGTCCATACCATGGTACTTACTCTTGTTTGTATCAAGGACTTTCACTACTTGAGGAAATGGACTAGGAATCGGCCTTACTCTTGTTTTGTACGAGCCTCTCCACAGACTTCGGGTTTGATTGTTCGGTATGGCAACCCACCCTTTAAACCAAAACCCTTTTTAAATGCACTCAACATCCCGTTATAATGCTTGTATAAATGTTTGTACCTTACGTGATCACCATTTCTAAACGAAACCATGACGATTTTTGAAAAATCAAAATCCCTTTTAAAATGTAAATTTCGAAAAGGCCAATAATTAGCGCAAAACCGAGTCAAAACTCTGTCCATTTGTCGAGTCAAATTTCGGGCCCAAGCCCATTTCAAAACCTTACTTCGAGTACACTCCTACAACTACACTAAAGTTGACTAGGACCAACATTTTTCAAATCTTGTCATTTCTTCAAAAGCTCACTGACACAAGTGGCACACACCCACTTCACGAGTCAAAATATTTCTTTCTTAGTAAGTGTGCTAGAATGGTAGATCTTGTTTTGATTCGTCGCCGATCTCTTATCCAGTTTCAAAGATGCCTGAAACAAGCGACGTGAACTTCAATCAACTCCAAGATGGTAATGATCGAATCCTAACCGCGCTAGCTCAACTCCAAGTTACCCAAGACCAAGTGTATGATCGCCTTGACACCATCGAGGGCCGGATCTATGCCGTAGAAGCGAGGTTGCCTCCTCGAGAAATTGAAATCGTTGATGACTTCGTGAATGACTTCAGGGATGAAAACCCTCCCATGAGTACGACTGCAGCTGAGAAACGACTCCAATACTTAGAGGAGCAATTGATGTATCTTAAAAGGGATGACATTTATAGGGAGAATAATCGCAAGTATGAGGCAATGAGTTCCAAGTTGCCAACCAACTTCTACATGACGGATATCCCTAAATTCAAGGGACATGAAAACCCTTTGAACCACATCAGTGCTTTCATGGACTACATGTCTATCAAAGGCATCAAACCCGAGATGTTCTTAAGGATCTTTCCTTCATCTCTTGACACCATCCCAAAGCAATGGTTCTACTCTCTAGAATACAAGAAGATCGCTACTTGGGAAGACGCCGCGGTCGAGTTTGCTAAGCAATATGCGGATAATGCTGAGATCCAAGTTAACATGCGCACTTTAGAGGTTCTTACCCAAAATGAGAAAGAAGGTTTCACCGACTTCCTAAGTAGGTGGAGGAAGACTAGTACCCAACTAGTTGAACGCCCGGATGAGGCTACCCTTGTGGAAACGTTCGTGGACAACCTAAAACCCATCTATGCAAATCATTTGAGGTACCAAAACATCAAAACTTTCAAAGATTTGACCGTACTAGGAACGAGAATCGAAGATGACATCCGTAAAGGGCTCTTGTCCAAAACGGTAGGTCGAGGATATCAAGGCTCAACAAGTCGTTCATACGGTTCCACTAGCAAGACCGATAAAGTTAACCTCCTCGAGCCATACAAGAAAAGTGCCCCACCAAGGAAATTTACAAATCTTGGGGACACTTACTCCAATGCTCTAAAAAGGTTAATGAAACAAGGCAAACTCCAGCCCATATGACCTACGCCCGAACCAGAAAAGAAATCCAAGTTCTGGGACGAGAACTCATGCTGCGAATATCATAGGGGTAAGGGGCATGACACAGAAAAATGCTACAAATTGAAAAATGTGCTTCAAGACATGATTGAGGATGGTCGACTACCAATACCGCCGGGAGGTAAGCCCAACAACACTCAGAATCCTCTTGGAATTCTAGTGATCACAAGTGAAGAATCTACCTTAGATTGTTCACACCTCATTTCTCCAGTCAAAGGTGGGATCCACGCAATCGAGAATGAAGGGTTCTACTCTACCATCTCCCCTACCATTACCGACTTCATCGCAAGGGCAAGGAGTGTGGATAGGCAAGTTTAGGAATTGGAAAATGTGGTGACAACTTTACATGACCCCAACGCGACACCTAAAGAACATGCGCCACTAATCTTTTCCCAAAATGCTACTATGCAAGAAATAGTCGCCGTGATTGATAAATTAGTCGACCAAATCACACAATTAGAGGACGAGATCATGAGAATGAGGGAACTAGATACAATCAATGGAGTATGGGCCGATGACGATGAAGACAAGTATCTTATTGAACACTCCCTAGTTAAGGAAATAGTCCAAAATGGTGAAGACCAAGATGTGGACCACCTAACTCGTTCGGGGCGTCCATATCAAAGTACTACTCAAAATGGTCTAACCAACGTTATCACACCAAATGATAACGAAGATGACTCTACTGATCATTTGCTCAAGCAATTACAGAAGACAAAGGCTGATCTTTCAGTCTGGCAACTAGTAGCAAGCTCATTCCCACATCGCCAAGCTTTACTGCAAGGTTTGGCCAAACTAAATGTAGCACATAACTCCACACCCGACGATGTAGTCAACTTGGTCTTCCAAGAATCACCGAAGCTAAGTAATCCTATTACTTTCTTAGATGAAGATTTGCCGCCCTTTGGCGCTAGTCATAACTTGGCTCTTTACATCACCGTCATTTGCTTAAAGAAGAATGTGCCAATGACCTTGGTGGATGATGGCTCCGCGGTCAATGTCATACCCTTGAAAACGGCATAAAAACTAGGCATGAAAGAGTCGGATTGGATTCCTACCAATCAAGGTGTTCGTGCATATGATGGTACACGATGAAAGGTCGTAAGACTCGTTAACTTAACCATAGCCACAGGGCCAATTGAGCGAAAGGTTAACTTACAAATAGTGGACATTGAAGCTTCCTTCAACATACTTATGGGAAGACCTTGGATTCACGCTTCCAAAGCGGTAACATCCACCCTTCACCAAAAGATCAAAACTCCACTAAATGGCAAAGTGGTGACGATCACTTCGTCGCCCATCAAGGCAATAATCGAAAAGAAGTCAAATAATCAAGTCCTTGCGGATCCAGTACATGAACTTGGGGGCTTTCAAAGTATAAGTGTCATAGAAAGAGAATTGGCAACCCTATACTACGATCCCTACTCCAACTTGGTGGTCAACCACATACTCGAATCCCGGGGATACTTCCCTAGAATGCCTTTGAACCCTGCCCGAAGAAACACCTTCGCACCCTACAAGGAAGGCAACTCAAAACGAATACCACTTGGCCTAGGATACAAACCCACTAAAGAGGAAGTTCTCGAGATGCTCGCTCAAGTTCAAAACCGTAAGCACGTAGGAGTCTAAATGCGACCATATTTCCCTACCCTAAATGGATACTTTGTTAGGGAAAGAAGTCAAGAACTCTTTCACGGATTTCCCGAACCTTGGCACTACCTCGGAAGGAAGCTAGCCGGAATCGAGATCTTTCACGATTGCTACTTCATTCCTCCAGAAACGGTTCCTACCGTCAAAGCACGTCAAGCACCTTGCTTAGACGAACAAGCTGTTAGTCTACTATTTGGAGAAGATCGATTTGTTAGAGCCGCGCAGGATGAGATCATTACCATGATACTTCAAGACAACCACTTCAACCCTACCGCGTTAATCACAGAAACAAACGCGAACCAGCAGAAAGGATGGAGAAAATCAATCAAGTGGACCAACAATCAAGGAAGACTCTTCAAGCTCACCACTGGAGAAGGAGAGATGTTCAAAGGAGAACCAGAAGACGATGAATTCGAGTCAGAGTCGGAGTCGGAGTCGGAGTCTAGAGAAGTCACTAAGGAGTCTCCTCCTGTCGTCACCCCCATTCCCTTTGTTTCTCCTAGCTTAGCCTCAAATAGTAACAGTAGTTCGGTAAATGTCCCAACAACTGTCCCTTTACCGCCGCCCGACCCGGATCGGATGGCTTCTTTGTTTCAACTTTTCTCAAACTTTAATATGAATAAATCAGGTTCTGCTTACTCTTTGTGTTATCTTGAATGCAATTCTGTTTACGATGATACTGAGGATGACCCAGACCCAGAATCAATTGAGATACCTCCCTACATAGCCAAGGAAATACTACAAGAGGGGGAAGGGGGACCAGTAATAGAGAACACTAAACCCATCAATGTAGGAACCGAACTAGAACCCCAAGAACTTAGGATAGGGACAACCCTGAGCCCCACCGACAGGGCCAGTTTAATAGACCTCCTACACGAGTTCAAAGACATTTTCGCTTGTTCCTACAAAGACATGCCAGGGATCGACAGGGATACCGCCGAACATAGAATCCCGATTAAGCCAGGTTTCAAGCCCATGAAACAGAAGCTTTGTCGAATGAGGACAGAGTGGGCTCTCAAGATTAAGGAAGAAGTCGATAAGCAATTCAAAGCCGGGTTCATCAAAGTTTCCGAGTACTCTGACTGGGTAGCCAACATAGTACCCATACCCAAAAAGGATGGGAGAATCCGTGTTTGTGTTGATTTTAGAGACTTAAACAAAGCAAGTCCTAAATATGACTTTCCTCTACCACATATCGACATATTGGTGGACAATACCGCCGATCACGCGTTACTATCCTTCATGGGTGGGTATGCAGGTTATAACAAAATCAAGATGGCCATAGTTGACATGCATAAGACCGCCTTTGTGACTCAATGGGGAACCTATTGCTATACAGTCATGCCGTTTGGGTTAATCAACGCCAGAGCTACATATCAACGCACCGCAACTACCCTCCTACATGACATGATGCATAAAGAAGTTGAGGTATACGTAGACGACATGATTGTCAAATCCAAGGATAGAGAGGGGCATATTGCGAACCTTCGCAAATTCTTCTCAAGGCTACGAAAGTACAACATGAGGCTCAATCCTCAGAAGTGCGCATTCGGAGTAACATCTGGCAAACTTCTGGGATACGTCGTTAGCCAACGAGGTATAGAAATAGACCCTTCCAAAATCAAAGATCTGATCAAAATGCCGCAACCTCAAACGGAGAAAGAAGTCAGAGGATTCCTGGGAAAAGTGCAATATATAAGTCGATTCATATCGAAACTCACCATGATCTGTGAACCTATCTTTAAGAAGCTAAAGAAAACAGATCACTCCATGTGGGATGATGACTGTTAGAAGGCGTTCGACCGAATCAAGGAGATATTAGCTAAACCACCCGTGCTCATGCCACCTCAACGAGATCAACCTCTTGGTTTATATCTCATAGTGACCGAAACAGCCATGGGCGCCATGCTAGCTCAAACCGTAGGAAAGGAGGAAAGGGCTATCTACTACCTTAGTAAGAAGTTCTTGGAGTACGAGTGCAAATATTCACAACTCAAAAAGACATGCCTCGCTCTTGTGTGGGCAACGAAGAAGCTACGTCATTACATGCTTAGCTATTCCGTCAAAATATACTCCAAAATGGATCCTGTCAAATACCTCTTCGAGAAACCCATCCTCAACGGACGACTAGCAAGGTGGACTTTGATGCTCTCAGAGTTCGATCTCAAATACGTGCCCCTAAAGGTTATAAAAGGGCGCGCCGTTGCCGAATTCTTTGCAGAAAATCCCATCAATGATGCACAAACAATAGATACTTGGTCATTTCCAGACGAGGATATACTCCAAACCGATGTGGACTCCTGGGACCTTTACTTTGATGGAGCATCAAACTTAAGAGGATTTGGAATAGGAGTGTTGCTCATTTCTCCTGAAGGCGAGCATACACCGATCTCGGTCAAACTCGACTTCGAGGTGACAAACAATGCTGCAGAATACGAAGCTTGTCTCATTGGACTACAAGCGGCAGTGAGCTTAGGCATTAAAAAACTCCGAGTGCATGGGGATTCGTCCCTGATCATCAATCAAGTTACGGGATCTTGGAAAATCCGAAGCGAAAGCCTAGCACCTTATCAAGCCAGAATAGACCAGGTTGCCCAATTCTTTGATCACGTGACCTATCTACACTTACCTCGGGAAGAAAATCAATTTGCGGATGCTCTTGCAAAACTCGCATCTTTGATTAATATGCCAGATGACATGGTGGAAATGCCTTTATGTATCGAACGACGATCAGAGCCAGCTTATGTCCACCAAATCACCGATGAAGAGGAAATCACAGAGGAACCTTGGTTCCAAGCAATCCTAAATTTCAAGCTCAACGGTACTTATCCACCGGATATGGACAAAAGGGGACAACGTGCTATACGCCTACTAGCTTCCCAATACGTTCTCATGCAAGGAGAGTTATACAAAATAACACCTCTTGGTGTAATCCTATGTTTCCTTGATCATTCACATGCGCGGAAAGTGATGGAAGAAGTTCATAATGGAGAATGCGGTCCTCACATGAGTGGGCCCATGATGGCGAAGAAAATCACACGTTTGGGGTACTATTGGACCACAATGGAATCCGATTGCATCAAATACGTAAGACATTGCCACAACTGCCAAATCTTCAGGAATGTACAGCATGTCCCTCCTTCATTACTCTACACGATGACATCTCCTTGGCCATTTTCTGCCTGGGTAATTGATATAATCGGGAAGATAACTCCAGCCGGAACAGGAGGTCACTGTTTAATCCTAGTGGCAATTGACTATTTCACCAAATGGATAGAAGAGGCTTCCTACACTAGTCTCACGGCTAAAAACGTGGCAAAGTTCATACAAAACAACATCATCTGTCGATACGGTTGCCCACATGAGATCATTAGTGATAATGGATCACATTTCCAAGCCGAGACTGAGCAATTGCTAGCCAAGTACAAAATTAGGCATCACCACTGTTCGCCATATAGACCACATACTAATGGCGCGGTAGAGGCGGCAAACAAGAACGTTGTCACAATTCTCAAGAAAATGATTGACAACTATCGAGATTGGCCAAGCAAAATACCCTTTGCTTTGTGGGGATATCGCACATCTGTTAGGACGCTCACTAGGGCCACCCCTTTCTATTTGACCTACGGCATGGAAGCTGTACAGCCAGTCGAGTTAGAAATACCATCCTTGCATATCTTACTCGAAAGTCAAATCTCGGAAGCCATTGGAAGAGGGATAGATATGAAAAACTCATCCTCCTGGATGAATGTAGGCTACGCGCATTACATAATGTCCAAACATATCAAGCACGTATCAAACGAGCCTTCAACAAAAAGGTCAAGCCAAGGAACATCAAGGAAGGAGACTTAGTACTCAAGTCGGTTAGAGCTCTTTTACCTGTCAATCCACGGGGAAAATTCAAACCTAATTGGGCCGGGCCATTTTTAGTCAAATCCATACTTCCAGGGGGTGCGGTTAGAATCACAGACCTAGATGGGAATGAATTTGCCAACCCGACAAACCTTGACCAACTAAAGCGCTATTATGCCTAGAATAGGAACAAAAAACGCGCCTCGCGTAACCTCACGTGCCGCTCTTGTGGCACTAAATAAACGGCCCCTGGCCAAGCTGAAATAAGCTAATGTCACTCTGCTCTTGCATTTTGACAATTTGTCATCCTCATATCATCAAATAAACTAAATTTCACCTTAAGAGTAAGTAAAAAGCTCATGCTTATCTTCTAAGTTCATTACAAGCTCTTGCTTAGAACAATTATTCTTTTACATTTACTCGAACTACGCGCAAGGGTTTGATTTCATTTTTAAATGAATACGTAGGCAATCCTTCACAGGATACAACCCATTAATTTCAAAATGTAAATAGAAGGACATTTGCAGTTGCATTTGAAATTCGACAAGAATAATAAATATAAAATCACAACGGTTTCATAACCAATTAACCTCCTTTATTTCATTCACTTCTAATAATATTAATAATAATAATAATAATAATAATAATAATAATAATAATAATAATAATAATAATAATAATAATAATAATAATAATAATAATAATAATAATAATAATAATAATAATAATAATAATAATAATAATAATAATAATAATAATAATAATAATAATAATAATAATAATAATAATAATAATAATAATAATAATAATAATAATAATAATAATAATAATAATAATAATAATAATAATAATAATAATAATAATAATAATAATAATAATAATAATAATAATAATAATAATAATAATAATAATAATAAAGACTTAGGCTATTCCTCCATCTTCCCTTTGCCCTTGTCATTTTTGTCATACTTCTTGTCACGACCTCGAGCCGGACGCTCCTGCGCCACTTCGGACCTAATCACCAACGGTCTCTCTCGAGGCCTAGGCTTCCCATTCTTCTCAATCAGTTTGTCCACGACAGAAGAGGTCTCTAAAAACCCCACCTTCTTATTACATTAATAATAATAATAATAATAATAATAATAAATAATAATAATAAAGACTTAGGCTATTCCTCCATCTTCCCTTTGCCCTTGTCATTTTTGTCATACTTCTTGTCACGACCTCGAGCCGGACGCTCCTGCGCCACTTCGGACCTAATCACCAACGGTCTCTCTCGAGGCCTAGGCTTCCCATTCTTCTCAATCAGTTTGTCCACGACAGAAGAGGTCTTCGGTTTCTTCGAAGGATGAACAACTCGAAACCCGGCTTCCTCCTCTCCCTCAGTCAGATGCTTCTCTTTCTCCTTTTTCACCTCGCGCACCTTGTAGTCAACGGGCTCGCGCTTCCTCAACCTCTCACGCTCCCCCGGAGTAGTAGCTTTCCTCCACCGCAGATAGGAGTCCGACACCCATAAGGCACTCACAGAAGAGTTCAAGAACCATACGTTTCTTTGAGCCCATTTAATGGCCCACTCCCTTCGACTCTCAGTAGTAAGCGCCACGGCAGTCTGCGGGACAGTGTCAAGCTTCGGGATCATCTGCTTCATTCCAACCTGTCTCATCAGCCTCTCCGGGAAGAAGTATACCATGAATTCCAAGCCAGGAATGCGCACAGATCGGGTAGGATCCAAGGAAGATACTCCAGTGACAGATTTGAGATGCCACCATGGTACAACCCATCTAATCAAGGGGCCATCATCTCTCTTCAGTTTGTTTTCCCAATAATTTCACACTCGAGTGAAGTCCACCATGTAAAGCCTGGTCCTCATTGCAATTGAGCGACCATGATAAGAAGGAATATGAACTTGGGGCTCGATCAATCGAAGACGCTCCATAAGCCAGACCAACCAAAAGCGGGTGTTAGAAACAAAAAAGAAGAAGGAAAAAAGCGAACCAAAAAAAAAAACGAAACAAAAAGAAAGAAAAAAAAAGAAAAGAAAAAGAAAAGTGTTATTTTACCCGCAAAATAACGGGACTTTCCAAATAAGGTAGGTCGCGATTGGCTTTCCTGTTATCCAAAACATAAACAGGCTGGGCTCCTGCGCAGTTCCGTTTGCTCAACCAGGCCCAGGAGGCGGGGATCACCTCTCAAATCCTCATCATCATGCCTTTGAAGGACATATATATATAACAAGCAAAATCCGAAAGCCCTTCGCTTGGAAACATAAGAGATGGTGTGTAACACCCCCATACTCCAAGTGCCTTACCAGGACCACTCAGGTATAAGGATGCCACCATCTCGGTTACCCGAGGCATGATATTCATAAGACAATAACGAAACAACTTGAAAAGTAAATAAAGTTTAAAGTGATTACATAGCAATACCAAACTGATAAAAAGAAATACAAGATCCTCAGACGGTCCACTGCTAAAACTATCAAAGCTATAAAACATCGTCTGACACAGCGGAAGACTTCTAACTGCCACGTGATGACTCATCCCAGCTATCCCATACGCGTCATATCATACCTGCTCAAATACTGCTCACCACCCCCGAATGGATCACCACAGTTTTTAAAACATTTAAACGGGGTCAGTACTAATCACACAACTCAATATATAACAACAATAAGATAAACAGACAGTTTAACTGTCACACACACACAATCACGCCAAATCCAATCATCTCAATCACTGACTGTCCACTGGACCAGCCCTGCCAGTGGGGGACCGCAGCCGTACCCACCAAATCCCCGCTCCACATAGTGAGCGATAACCCTGTCCATTAATGTGCACATCCCTTCTGTGGCGGGTTCCACAAAAGGCGAAACTAGGGCATGAAGCCACTCCCGCAAGTGACCCCACTCAGCCGAGGGCACGCCTCGAGAACCACAGACAACAATCACAAACACAATCGCAATCACGACCGTCACAATACAATTACTATATCAACAATCAATCTCAACTCATCAACCAATATCCCATTATGGGACTAATACTGAGTAGGAAATCCTACCTGGAACAGCAACACAATCAGACGGTCTCAACAGCTGTATCACAAATCCTTTTCTACGAATCCTCCTCCTAACATATAATCACATAATTACTAACAATCACTAAACTAACACAAAACCCCCAATCCTAAAATTAGGGTTTCACCAAATCAAAGGAAAGACAATAAAAAGGGTACATAGATCTTACCCTCGACGCAAGGAACTCAACGGTATAATCAACGCTAAGAACCGACCTTCCAAACTCCGGGTATTGCTAATAATGCGATTAGGACGAAGAACTTGCTTGCTTTATCTGTTAAACAGTAATTTAGGTTTTGCAAAAGTGATTTAGAATAATGACGACAACGCTTATATACCTTAATCACATAATTAACAAAACCCGAGAAAACTCCCCGTAAAACCGGCTACTCGATCGAGTACCCGAGGTACTCGATCGAGTACCCCCTTACTCGATCGAGTGCCCCAGCTACTCGATCGAGTACCCAACAGGTCAGAAACTTTTCTAAAACGCAACTTACCCTTACTCGACAGAGTAAGGCCTACTCGATAGAGTACCCCAAGACTTATAAATACGGAGTATTACAGTCTTCCCTCCTTAAAAAGAACTTCGTCCCCGAAGTTCAACCCATACATAAAAACAAACATACTAACTCGGTCAAGACGCAACAAAGCTACTAAGAACTCAAAACAAAACCCCAACTTAAAAAACATGAAACCATGAACTCTTAACACCAACTCTACCAACTATTCCTACCTCCACACCTCGCTCACGATGTCGTATCAACTACATCATAAACTCTCCCGACACTAACTCCATACATAACCAACTACATAAACATCAAACGGAATGTTACATTCTACCACCCTTAAAAGGAACTTCGTCCTCGAAGTTTACTCACACTCATAACCTCATCATCCAACTGTCAACACTATCGAAGTATTCTCGCATTCCTAACATTGAACTACTACAAGCACGTCCATGACCTTTTAACACTATCAACCACAACAAATACAAATCCATACCTTATGCTACACCAACACTCTACTTCCAAATATACTACCATATGTACAACCATCAAAATCTCTTTTATCGCATCCTACTCCTCTTAAGATAAATGTTACGTCCTCGTAACTCACTAATACTAAATCCTAGATATATATTTTCATTATCCTCAGCATCACCGCATGTCAAAGATAACCACCTAGAACCTAAACACTCGCCATGCACATATCCAAGGCTCTCTTACTTAAACAACTCTCATACTTCACTTCACTCGTCACACCACCTAACCTATACCACAAAATCCTTAACTTAATCCAAAACTTCACTTGTTCCCTATTACCGCAACATGGCACACCTCTCTATATAAACTACATAAAACTCTTATCGTCAAAAGCATAACTCACGATCCACACTTGTTACGTACACTCACACTAGATCCTCAAGATCCTTTCTTTCACTACCGCAAGACTCATACATAACTTAACACGACACTAATTACTCAACACCCTACACTCACTGTCTCAACAAAGGATTATGAACCACCTGCATATATCAGATCATGACTATGACTACTGATGCCTCAACTTAAAACAATATCAAAATTACTGTAACAACTTCTCACAACTGTGTCCCATCAACAGAATGTCACTATACCATGACAATAACGAAAACATGTACAACTCTCTTTCATATCATACTCTACCCTCATTCCAAAATTTAACGGGTAAGAAACATCGATAACAAAACAACTGTCTATCTGTACAAACTGAAACTCACACGAAGCAACATCAAACAAAACAACAATCTATGTATGACTGGTATGAACTTTCGAAACTCAAATCATAATCATCCCGCCTACTCAACCAGAACCGGTAACGGCATCACAACACCGCCACCATCAGCCACACCGCAGTGCGAAAATACCCGCATCACAACACTAAATATCATGCCCGGATCACCACCCGAGGCACCATAACCACATCGATATTCATCACAACTACATACAACTCCCATAAATACTGACTCAGAATAACTTCTCAGACAAGAAGAACTTACTCAAATCCACTTTACTAAATCATAACACAACATATTTTATGAATTAAACAGATAATAACCTCATGAATATCATCCCCTTACCATATCACAGATTGACATGTATCCTTAATACATACAAGTATAGCCAGTCGTGCCAGATCACTCAAATTATTACCTTTTTGAATACCATTCAATTAGATTAGCGTACCCAACATGCATTACAGAACATTCCAATATGACTTTATAATAATCACACTATACCACTTCTTGTGAGATCAAAACCTCACATAAACATTTGTACACATCATAGACCCGTAATCACATCCAACTGGTCAGTCCTGATCACGTAAGTTACCACTCAACATAGGTTACCTGCCGCCCGAGCTTAACTCATATGCCCCTCAAAACATTTTCCCCTATTCGCACAACCATCACTTCTTGTTAAGTATAACCATACCATTACTATTCAACTATTAGCATCCGCCTCATCTAACCACATCTTATACCTTCTCACAACTATACACAACAATCAGGTCCCTACCAAATCAACCTCTTTTGAATTGCTACCTTTCTAATATACCATCACTCTTAAGCATTAGTCACAAACCATAACACCACCACTGTCCGGACATCAAACCTCTTTCACTCATCTCTAAACATCACGATTTCTTTCCTATCTTCGGTTAACATTCCAAATAACTATCATCAAATTCACCAACAAAATTACATCAACATCATTCCCAATACTATCTTACTCGTATTTTCATCTAACTCTCCACCAATTATCTATTATCGTGCAAATTCTCCACCAACTTCTTACTCCCTTAATTCCTCGAAACTCATGATTAATCATGTTGTCCTGAAATTTCTGTATAATCACTAAGTTACTTACTCTTGATAGTATCATACATCTCGACGATTCCTTACTTTTATGTCACATAACTCCGGTTAACATTTTCCTAGTTTTTCTCCCCTCATTCTTTTCTTGTACACTCGACAGAATCAATTAACCATTCAACTCCTTATCACTTCTACCTAACTCTTTAGTGTTCAGGTTACTTTCTCACTGCTCCAAAACTCACATCTAATTATTTCATATCGATATCATCTCACTCTTTCTTATCACAAATATTCTCTTATTATGTCATCAATCACCCTTGCCACTAATCCATCCATAGAATCAACGTTTACTGTTCAACAATTACATCTCTAGAAATCAAAATTCCTTTCATACCGCTAATTGCCCAAAGAAATCACACAGTAGTTTCATCTCTTAATAAACCAAATCTCCCAAACTCATTCACTGTCTACAAATCCACCTCGCGACATGTCTCCACAAAGTTCACTATATACTACTCTTCTCACCCTTTTAAAACGAACTTTCACTATGTATATTCTTAACCCTCACGACTCCTAACCATCCCCCTCCATGATTCTTTACACATCTCAAGATGCCACCATTTGCGTCCCTCATTTCAATCTTTTCATTCTCACGTTCCATAAACTCACATCATCCCTTTCCCACATTCATTTATTTTTACATTACTCAACATACAAACATATCGCTCATATCATCTCACAAAACATGCTCTATGTCTCAATTAAGCCATAACAATCTTTCTTTTCTTTTTCCACTATCTATCACAACCACATATAGCTCATCTCCTCCCACCAAACTCATGATCACCAAAAGGTGCCACTCACCACCCCATAGGATGGGGTAACTTACGTATCAAGACCAACATACATGTAAAACAATGCATAAAGAAGCAAAATAACCACTTTGAATTAAACATAATATGCAACGAAGTCAAAAGATAAGCATATGACCCAAAACAGGGGTCACTAGATCGAGTACAGGCCACTCGATCGAGTAAGGGACTTACTCGATCGAGTAGGTCAAGATCAGAAGCACGTAATACAAATCACCAGGGCTACTCGATCGAGTAACTAACGTACTCGATCGAGTGCCCCTTACTCGATCGAGTACCAAGGATACTCGATCGAGTACCCCAATTCTCAAGATGCCCAGCCAGAAAAGCAGTCATAACTCACTCATTTCTTGGTCGTTTTGGGCGTGTGACCTATCGTTAGAATCGTAAAAGAACAAGCTATTACCTCCAATTGGAATCACATCAAAATCGTTTATGCATCTCAAGTTATAACAGTTTAAAGACAACCTCTTTATAATCGAAAAACACAACTACTTGATTTTACTTCCAAACAACTTAAACAACAACCAAGCAAACAAAACCAGTCCAAAACTCATAAAACCAGTATTCATAATCATATGTTACTATTCTCAAAAGCTAAGCAACAACATTCATCATGCACATAGGTTATTTAACTTGTCAATCACGATTTACCCACATGCTTTTATTTTATAACTTTACGTACACAATAATATAATATACGACATAAAATCCCCTATTCACATGTTACTAACATTGCAATATTATACAATCCATTACCCACATAAACATGCTCCACACATGAATTTCATATTCTTATGCAATTACTTACTTAATCTCTTCCAACTAATTCATCCATTACAGCTACACACTTCTTACAACATATACCCATGAACAATCGTGGACAAGTACATAAAATTATCATACAACTCTATGCAAACAAAATATACGTATACAACACAACATTTCTATTCACATGTTATTATTATGTCACATTATGAATCATCCATCATGTTTCTCATTCCAACCACAGTTCTATATATCTCATCAATCTTTCTTTCACATTCTCAACTTTCTACTCCAAACATCCAACAATTACACATACTTCATCACATCCACACACAAGCTATCAAACAACGCATACGACCTTGACACACACCCCCCATGTGACCGGTTCAAAATTGTAGGGCAAGTTCGCGACTTTAGGACGTCTCCCAAGCCTTTGCATTAGCTCCTACAACCTTTACCCCGGGTTCATTTTAATTGACTCCCTAGATTCATTAGATTCATTGGTTACAGGTTTCAGGATCGTCCCTCTGATACCATTTGTAACACCCCCATACTCTAAGTGCCTTACCAGGACCACTCAGGTATAAGGATGCCACCATCTCGGTTACCCGAGGCATGATATTCATAAGACAATAACGAAACAACTTTAAAAGTAAATAAAGTTTAAAGTGATTACATAGCAATACCAAACTGATAAAAAGAAATACAAGATCCTCGACGGTCTCTTGCTAAAACTATCAAAGCTATAAAACATCGTCGACACAACGGAAGACTTCTAACCGCCACGTGATGACTCATCCCGGCTATCCCATACGCGTCATATCATACCGCTCAAAATCTTGCTCACCACCCCGAATGGATCACCACAATTTTTAAAACATTTAAACGGGGTCGATACTAATCACACAACTCAATATATAACAACAATAAGATAAAGCAGTACAGTTTAACGTCACACACACACAATCACGCCAAATCCAATCATCTCAATCACCGATCGTCCTTTGGACCCCCCGCCCGATGGGGGACCGCAGCCGTACCCACGAAATCCCCGCTCCACATACTGAGCGATAACCCTGTCCATTAATGTGCACATCCCTTCTGTGGCGGGTTCCACAGAAGGCGAAACTAGGGCGTGAAGCCACTCCCGCAAGTGACCCCACTCAGCCGAGGGCACGCCTCGAGAACCACAGACAACAATCACAAACACAATCGCAATCACGACCGTCACAATACAATTACTATATCAACAATCAATCTCAACACATCAACCAATATCCCATTATGGGACTAATACTGAGTAGGAAATCCTACCTGGAACAGCAACACAATCAGACAGTCTCAACAGCTGTATCACAAATCCTTTTCTACGAATCCTCCTCCTAACATATAATTACATAATTATTAACAATCACTAAACTAACACAAAACCCCCAATCCTAAAATTAGGGTTTAACCAAATCAAAGGAAAGACAATAAAAAGGGTACATAGATCTTACCCTCGACGCAAGGAACTCAACGGTATAATCAACGCTAAGAACCGACCTTCCAAACTCCGGGTATTGCTAATAATGCGATTAGGACGAAGAACTTGCTTGCTTTCTCTCTTAAACAGTAATTTAGGTTTTGCAAAAGTGATTTAGAATAATGACGACAACGCTTATATACCTTAATCACATAATTAACAAAACCCGAGAAAACTCCCCGTAAAACCGGCTACTCGATCGAGTACCCGAGGTACTCGATCGAGTACCCCCTTACTCGATCGAGTGTGACTACTCGATCGAGTACCCAACAGGTCAGAAACTTTTCTAAAACGCAACTTACCCTTACTCGACAGAGTAAGGCCTACTCGATAGAGTACCCCAAGACTTATAAATACGGAGTATTACATGGTGGGGTCGGCCTTGTTAATGAATCGGTCAATAAGGCCCAACATTCGCACTCTTTTCGAGGTCACTAGACGGTCCACCTCAATTCTTGTCAATCCAAGCAAGTCTCTAAATTTGTTCTTATACCCTTGTGAAGTAGAAGGAATAGCAGGCAAGTGTTCTGGGTCCCACCCACCGATCGCAACAATTTCTTCAGGAAATGGGCAAATGTCACCTCCGGGAAAAGCAAAAACATGATAATTCGGGTCCCAATAATAAAGACAAGCATCTAGGAATGGTTTGACCACCTTGATAAGCTTCAAACTCAACAATGACCCAAGATTATAAGCACCCATGTCATGTTTCTCCACGTTGAAAAACTCGTTGGTCCACTCTTTTAGACGAATCTCTAAAGTATTCATGATGAATGTTTACTTTGAGGACTTTATGTAATAAGACGAGGAAGAGACGGAAGAATTGTGTGAATAAAACCTCTATCGACGTCTCTATTTATACTAAAATCTGTTTCCTAAAATCCGCCAGGACGGAAACACCGGGGAATAGGCGCAGCACCTGTTGCGCCTCTTCAAAGGGACGCAGCTCCTGCTGCGCCTCTTCCTCAGCAATGTTTCTGTGAATTTCCGCGTTGGATCTTTCCTAAATGCCTTAACGAATAATTTCCTATTCATACGGGTTATTATTTTGGTAAAGGCGTCAGGTTGCCATATTTTGTGTTTCCTAATTCCGGGGGCACGCATTTCGAGGCAATATCAGCATTTTCGTCATTTTAACACACTTACATATATTTTTTCTATTTTCTTCCTTTTTAGGAAATCATTTATATAATTTTTATTTATTTCTTTTTTTTGGTAATCACTCCCCCCGTCCTACATTACATTTCTAACTTATAGATTTCTATTTTTTTCATTTTTTTGGGGGTAACCCTCCCTACCGTCCGGTCATTTTCGGCAATTTTTTTGCATTTTTTGCATTTTTTGCACTTGTGAGTCATTCGTTTTGCGCTAATTTAGGCCATACATCATCAAATGTATGTTTTACGTGAACTTCTATGTAAGGTTTGGCAGCACGACAACATAAACCGTCATCTACCAAACCTGTTCAAAGCTAACCTGCATGTACAAGCAACACAACCCAGCAGCAAAGGCACTCATGCCATTATATACAACTAAAAGAGGGATATGTACAACAAATTGGGGGCTCGAGCCCCAAGTAAAATCCAAATGTCCAAAATGTAGGTCCTAAAATGTACAAATGTGCAAGATACAGCCAACAGCAAACAAACAACAACAAAACTACTGCCGGCCGCCGCCTAACTCCGCAACTCTCGCCTCGAGAGCAGCAACCTCGGCGTCGCGAACCTCGAGCTCCCTCAGCAAATGAGCTGTCTCCTCCCGAGATTGGGCAAGCTCTCGCTCCAGCCTACGCTCCCTCTGCAAGCAACAAAATTGCCTCATGTCAATCATTTCAAACAATCATAAGAAAATAAAAAAAATCAAAAATGAAGAAAGGTTCATACCTGACGACCTCAACCACTGACAAGTGCCTTGACGGCAGTAGCTCGCAGCCTGTTGGCCACCCTCCATAACGCCACAAACCGGGACGGCGCAACCTGCATTTTCAAAAAAGGAAGTTCTTAATAATCGGATAAGTTCAATCAAATGTGTTCTTACACAAAAGATCATACAAATTAGAGGCTCACCCTCTGAATCATATGCTGCCAATCGTCCAGGCCAGCATCCGTCATAGCCACGTCAAAGTCACGCAGCTCGAAGATTGTCGTCCTCCCGGTCGCGTCAGTGTACTCGAGGGTCTCGGGGTACTCTGAGGGCTCGATGCCCGCCGCCTCGACCTCCTGCAAAGCCAAATGATTCTCATTAATCGGTGATCTTTCATCGTATTCTCAAAAATCAAAAATAAAGAAGGATAAAGCACTTACCACAACCGGCCAATACGCCAACCTCCCGTAGAGGAACGCCGAGTAGTTCTCACCAGGAAGCAGAAGGGCGTCACTGTAATACTCCGTATTTATAAGTCTCTGGGTACTCTATCGAGTAGGCCTTACTCTCTCGAGTAAGGGTAAGTTGCGTTTTAAAATAGTTTCTGACCTGTTAGGTACTCGATCGAGTAACTAGGATACTCGATCGATTAAGGGGGTACTCGATCGAGTACCTTAGATACTCGATCGAGTAGCCGGTTTACGGGGAGTTTTTCTCGGGTTTTGTTAATTATGCGATTAAGATATATAACCTTTTCCGTCATCACGCTAACACTTTTGCAAAACCTAATTTACAGTCAAAGAGAGAAAGCAAGTACGTTCATCATCTTAATCGCATTGTTAGCAAATCCCGGAGTTTGGAAGGTCGGTTTTCATCGTTTGTTATACCGTTGAGATCCTTGCGTCAAGGGTATGATCTATGTACCCTTTTGGTTGTCTTTCCTTTATGTTGGTTAAACCCTAATCTAGGGAATTGGGGGTTTTTGAGTAATTTGTGATTTGGTAGCATTTGTATGTTGTATGATAGGAGGAGGTTTCGTAGAAGAAGCTTTTTGATACAGCTGTAGAGAGCGTCTGATAGTTGTGCTTTCCAGGTAGGATTTCCAACTCAGTATTAGTCCTATAATGGGATGATTGTTGATGTGTTGAGATTGATTGATTAATATCGTAATTGTATTGTGACGGCTGTGATTGTGATTGTGACTGTTTGTCTATGGTTCTCGAGATGCGTTCTGGGCTGAGTGGAGTCACTTGCGGGAGTGGCTTCACGCCCTAGTTTCGCCCTTCGTGGAACTCGCCACGGAAGGGGATGTGCACATTAATAGATAGGGTTATTGCTCATTATGAGAAGCGGGGATTTGGTGGGTACGGCTGCGGTCCCCCACTGGTAGGGCTGGTCCAGTGGACAGTCGGTGATTGAGATTGTTAGGATTGGTGTGGTTGTGTGTGTGTGTGTGTGACGGTTAAGCTGTCTGTTTATCTTATTGTTGATATATTGAGTTGTGTGATTAGTAGTGACCCCGGTTGTTGTTTTGTAAACCTGCGGTGATCCATTCGGGGATGGTGAGCAGTAATTGAGCAGGTTTGAGTTGAGTACTGGGATAGCTGGGAGGTGCCACCGTCTAATGATAGAAGTCTTCCGCTGTAGTCTTTTAGTTTTATGACATTTCAGTATTTTAGTAGACAGTTGGTTTTTAGAACATGTACCCGTATTTTGGGATTTGGTTTCAGTTGTACTTTTCACTAAAGTTATATCATTTAAGTTGTTTCGTTATTGTCTTATGAATATCATGCCTCGGGTAACCGAGATGGTAATATCTTCATACCTGAGTGGTCCTGGTAAGGCACTTGGAGTATGAGGGTGTTACAAATGGTATCAGAGCGACGATCCTGAAACCTGTAACCAATGAACCTAATGAACATAGGGAGTCAATTAAAATGAACCCGAGGTAAAGGTTGTAGGAGCTAATGCAAAGGCTTGGGAGACGTCCTGAAGTCGCGAACTCGCCCTACAATTTTGAACCGGTCACATGGGGGGGGAGGGGGGGGTGTATGTCAAGGTCGTATGCGTTGTTTGGTTAGCTTGTGTGTGAATGTGATGAAGTGTGTTTAACTGTTGGATGTTTGAAGTAGAAAGTTGAGAATGTGAAAGAAAGGTTGATGATATATGTAGAACTGTTGTTGGAATGAGAAACATGATGGATGTTTACAATGTGGTGTTTAATAACATGATATAATGATTTCGTAGATCGTATGAAAAGATGCGTAGCATTATATGCTTAGTTATGATATAACGTTGGTTTTATAAAGTTTTTAGCATGTTAGCATATGATATAGCATGCGGGTAGCGTTTCTGAGTTAGCATGACTCGATCGAGTGGGACTGACTTGATCGGGTGGGTTTTTGACGATTTTGAGTCCAGAATCGTGTTTTTGGGCACTCGATCGAGTACCTCGGGCACTCGATCGAGTAAGGGGTCACTCGGTCGAGTATGTTAGAGATCAGAAGGTCTGTTTGGGGTCTGTTGTTGGGGCACTCGATCGAGTATGGTGGGCACACGATCGAGTAGCCTGTTACTCGATCGAGTATGTTTGGGAACTCGATCGAGTAGGGTCTGGGCAGCTTGTTTTCTTGTTTTGAGGTTTTGGCGCGTATGTTTATATCCACCCCTTTTTCTGTTATAGTTTCAAGATGCCGCCCAAGAAGAATGCGTTGTATGCGAGAGCTGAGCTTATGAACATAGATGACATCGTTAAGATGTTGGAGCATCAGGATGCTCTTTCTGAGGCTTTAAAGACTGTGGGGAAAGATAAGGATAAGGATAAGGAGAAAGAGGTTGATCACTCTAAAATCAGCCTCTATATAGCGAGGTTTAACCCGAAAGAGTACAAGGGAGTTGGGGAGCCTAACCTTCTTGATAGCTGACTTAGAGAGATAGAGAACATATTAGATTTGGTTCACTGTCCTGATGAGATGAGAGTTGAACAGGCTGCGTTCTATCTGAGGGAGGCAGCTGGCAAGTGGTAGGATACGGTGAAAGTGAGTGCTAAGGAGTTATATGCGAACCAAGGTTTACCTGCTATACCTTGGGAAGAGTTTCGTAGGGCTATGAGAAAAGAGTTTGTACCGGAGCATGTGAGGAGTAAGTTGAGAGAAGAGTTTGACAGTTTTAAGATGACCGCTGAGATGTCTGTGGCCAAGTACTACAGGCAGTTCAATGAGAAGTCTAGGCATGCTGAGGATATGGGTTTGAATGAGGAGAATCTGGCGCCGAGATTTGAGAGGGAGTTGACCCCTAAGATTATGGATAAGTTACCCGTGGGAGTCCTTACTGATGTTAAGGAACCTTATGAGAGGGCTGGGACAGCTGAGAGGTTGGTGGAGATGGCTCAGGAGAGGTTAGGTGGCGAGAAAAGAAAGTCTGAGAGCGAGGGTGGTGGCCAATCTAATCACAAGAAAGGCAACCACAATCAGTCTAGAGGGTTTTCTTCTGGGTCAGGGTTCAGTGCTGGGGCTTCCTTTGGGCGTGGCCGTGGAGGTGGTAGTGGTAGTTGGGGAGTGACCTGCTTCAGTTGTGGTGGTGTAGGCCACTAGAGACATGAGTGCACAAGTGCACCGGGAACCTTCCAGAGACCTGCGCAGAGCTACGCGAGCAATAGACCGGCTAGATCGTGGTCAAACCGGGGAAGTCAGAGCTACCAGAGTGGAGGCAACCGCAATAGCGGTAATTCTTATCAGAAACCACAGACGAACAACAACAACAATCAAGGGTCGGGTGCTAAGCCGACCACATCAGGCAGTACTGTTCAGGGAGGTGGACAGAAGACCAGTGGAAAGTTATTCATGATGGAGAAGAAAGCAGCTGCGGAGGATGCACACGTTATCACCGGTACTTTTCTTTTTAATGGTATTCATACCTTTGTTTTGTTTGATTCGGGGGCTTCTCAGTCGTTTGTATCTTCGAGTCATGTTAAAAGGTTGGGTCTGCGAGTATATGAGTCTGTGAATGAGAAAGTTTTTATACCTTCGGGTAAGTCTGTATCATGTGGGAGGTTGTTTAGAGATGTATCTATGATAGCTGGGCAAGTTGATCTACCTGTAGACTTGCTAGAGTTTCCTTTTGACGGTTTTGAGATGATAGTCGGGATGGATTGGCTGGGAAAGTATAAAGCTAAGATAGACTGTCATCAAAAGAAAGTGTCTTTAAGAGGGCCTAAGGGTGTTAGTGTGTCTTATCGTGGGTTTCTAGTCAAACCCAAAGTTAAGTTGATTGCAGCTGTCACCTTGAAGTCTTACCTGAGGAAGGGGTGTCCTTTGATCTTGTGCCATGTGAGAGATGACCGGATAGAGAGTCCGACGATTGATCGATACGGTGGTGGGAGAGTTTGCGAGATGTTTTTCGGAGGAGATTAGGGGTTGCCACCGAAGAGGGAGATAGATTTCACCGTTGAGTTAAAACCGGGGACGGGGCCAATCTCTAAGGCACCGTACCGGATGGGTCCTAAAGAGATGGAGGAGCTCAGGAAGCAGTTAGATGATCTGATAGAGAAGGGATACATTAGACCTAGTGTATCACCGTGGGGAGCACCAGTTCTTTTCGTGAAGAAGAAAGATGGGAGTTTGAGGTTGTGCATAGATTACAGGGAGCTGAACCGAGTGACGGTGAAGAACAAGTATCCTTTGCCAAGGATAGATTACCTGTTTGATCAGTTAAGTGGTGCATCAGTCTTTTATAAGATTGATTTGAGGTCGGGGTACCATCAGGTGAAGATTAGAGAGGTGGACATACCAAAGACAGCTTTCACGTCGAGGTATGGCCATTATGAGTATGTAGTGATGCCGTTTGGGTTATCTAATGTACCGACAGTGTTTATGGATTTGATGAATAGGTTCTTTAGACAGTTTTTGGACAAGTTTGTAGTGGTGTTTATCGATGATATCGTAGTCTACTCCAAGACTAAGGAGGTGCATGAGGAGCATCTGAGGGTTGTGTTGCAGACTTTGAGGGAGCATGAGTTTTATGCTAAGCTGTCCAAGTGTGAGTTCTGGTTAGAGAAAGTTGCTTTTCTGGGGCATGTGATCTCTAAGGAGGGAGTAGCTGTGGATCCGGCGAAGATTGAGGCAGTGACAAAGTGGGAAGCACCAAAGAATGTTGCTGAGATTAGGAGTTTCTTGGGTTTAGCTGGATAATACAGACGGTTCGTGAAAGATTTCTCCAAGATAGCTAGACCTATGACAGCGTTGATGAGGAAAGAGAACAGGTTTCGTTGGGATGAGAGTTGTGAGACGGCGTTCCAAACATTAAAGGAGTGTTTGACCACAGCTCCTATCTTAGCATTGCCTGAAGGGATCGAGAACTTTGAGGTTTATACAGATGCCTCAAAGAATGGATTAGGATGTGTGTTGATGCAGAACGGTAAAGTGATTGCCTATGCTTCTAGGCAATTGAAGCCTTATGAGGAGAACTACCCTACTTACGATCTGGAGTTGGGTGCAGTGGTGTTTGCTCTCAAGATTTGGAGACATTACCTTTATGGAGCAATCTTTAAGGTATTTTCTGATCACAAGAGTCTCAAGTATCTTTTCACTCAAAAGGAGTTGAACATGAGACAGAGGAGGTGGATGGAGCTGATTGGCGATTATGACATGGAAATTATCTACCATGAAGGGAAGGCCAATGTAGTTGCTGATGCTTTGAGTAGGAAGAGTGTACATTCTCTGTGTACAACTCTATCTTTGATGAGGCTGAGAGATGAGGTAGCGAGGTTTGGGATACATATGATGCAGAAAGGAGATGCCATGGGTGATCTGACAGTGCAGCTTGAGTTTTATGATGACATTCGAGGTAAGCAGGCGTTGGATCCTAAGATAGTGGAGTGGAGAGCTGGAGTAGAGAAAGGGACAATGTCTCGATTCTCTATTCATACAGATGGTAGTTTGAGGTTTGATGGTAGGTGGTGTGTTCCTAATGATGAGGAGTTGAAAAAGACTATCATGACAGAGGCACATTGCACACCATATTCAGTTCATCCAGGTGGAGATAAGTTGTACAAGGATTTAAAGAATACGTTCTGGTGGCCTGGGATGAAGAAAGAAACAGCTGAGTTTGTGGCTCGTTGTTTGACATGCCAGAGAGTAAAAGGGGAACAGCGACGACCACAAGGTAAGATTCAGTCTTTAACGGTACCTGAGTGGAAGTGGGAATCCATTTCCATTGATTTTATCGTGGATTTGCCAGAGAGTCAACAAGGAAACAACATGATTTGGGTAATAGTGGATCGACTGACCAAGTCAGCTCACTTTGTTCCAATGAAAGATACATGGACTAAAGCACAATTGGCTATGGCCTATCGAAAGAACGTTCTTAAGTTACATGGAGTCCCTAAGGACATAGTGTCTGACAGAGATGCGAGATTTATATCAAGGTTTTGGAAAGAGTTGCAGGAATCGTTGGGAATAACTTTGAAGATGAGTACAGCATTTCATCCTGCGAAAGACGGACAGACTGAGAGAACAATCAAGACTCTTGAGGATATGTTGCGAGCTTGTGTGATGGATTTTGGTGGTAGCTGGGAACAGAGGTTGGACTTGATAGAATTTTCTTATAATAATAGCTATCACACTAGTATTGGTATGGCACCGTTTAAGGCTTTGTATGGTAGGAGATGTAGGAGTCCGATTTGTTGGGACGATAGTGCTGAGGCAGTGGTTTTAGGACCAGAGATGGTGCATGAGATGGTGGAACAGATTAAGATGATCAGGGAACGGATGAGAGCAGCTCAGGATAGGCAAAAGAGTTATGCAGATCTACATCGTCGGGACATAGAGTTTCAAGTTGGGGACAAGGTTCTTTTGAAAGTGTCTCCTATGCGTGGGGTTATGAGGTTTGGGAAGAAAGGCAAGCTAAGTCAGAAGTTTATTGGGCCTTATGAGATCTTAGAGCGAGTTGGGGAAGTTGCATATCGTCTGGCTTTACCAACTGCGCTAGAGAGAGTGCATAATGTGTTTCATGTATCGCAGCTGCGGAAGTATGTGAGTGACCCGTCACATGTGTTAGAGGCAGAGAGCTTAGAGCTAGATGAGTCCTTATCATATCTTGAGGTGCCTAAGCAGATTCTTGACCGAAAGGTTAGGAAGACTAGGAGTGGTGAGACAACTTTGCTTAAGATCATTTGGTCTAACCACGAAACTGAGGAAGCTACATGGGAGCCAGAGAAAGTTATGAAAGAGCGTTACCCTTTTCTTTTTTATCAGGTATGTATGGTTACGGGGACGTAACCTTGTTTCTTTTAGGGGGGTAGGAGATGATCGCGAAGAGTTTTTAAGAGTTTTATACCCTTTTTGTATGTTGTGTCGGTATGTTTGTCGGGATGAGTTGGGTTAGTAACATGTTTTATGTTGAGTTTTGTTTTGGTTGTTGAGTCGGAAGTGTTGTGGGAGTACCTTTGTTTAGTAGTGGTTTGAACTTCGGGGATGAAGTTCTTTTTAAGGAGGGAAGACTGTAATACTCCGTATTTATAAGTCTCTGGGTACTCTATCAAGTAGGCCTTACTCGGTCGAGTAAGGGTAAGTTGCGTTTTAAAATAGTTTCTGACCTGTTGGGTACTCGATCGAGTAACTAGGATACTCGATCGAGTAAGGGGGTACTCGATCGAGTACCTTAGATACTCGATCGAGTAGCCGGTTTACGGGGAGTTTTTCTCGGGTTTTGTTAATTATGCGATTAAGATATATAACCTTTTCCGTCATCACGCTAAACACTTTTGCAAAACCTAATTTACTGTCAAAGAGAGAAAGCAAGTACGTTCATCATCTTAATCGCATTGTTAGCAAATCCCGGAGTTTGGAAGGTCGGTTTTCATCGTTTGTTATACCATTGAGATCCTTGCGTCAAGGGTAAGATCTATGTACCCTTTTTGTTGTCTTTCCTTTAAGTTGGTTAAACCCTAATCTAGGGAATTGGGGGTTTTTGAGTAATTTGTGATTTGGTAGCATTTGTATGTTGTATGATAGGAGGAGGTTTCGTAGAAGAAGCTTTTTGATACAACTGTAGAGACCGTCTGATAGTTGTGCTTTCCAGGTAGGATTTCCTACTCAGTATTAGTCCCATAATGGGATAATTGTTGATGTGTTGAGATTGATTGATTAATATCGTAATTGTATTGTGACGGCTGTGATTGTGATTGTGATTGTTTGTCTATGGTTCTCGAGATGCGTACTCGGCTGAGAGGAGTCACTTGGGGGAGTGGCTTCACGCCCTAGTTTCGCCCTTCGTGGAACCCGCCATGGAAGGGGATGTGCACATTAATGGACAGGGTTATCGCTCATTATGAGGAGCGGGGATTTGGTGGGTACGGCTGCGGTCCCCCACTGGTAGGGCTGGTCCAGTGGACAGTCGGTGATTGAGATTGTTGGGATTGGTGTGGTTGTGTGTGTGTGTGTGTGTGACGGTTAAGCTGTCTGTTTATCTTATTGTTGATATATTGAGTTGTGTGATTAGTACTGACCCCGGTTGTTGTTTTGTAAACCTGCGGTGATCCATTCGAGGATGGTGAGCGATAATTGCAGGTTTGAGTTGAGTCTTCGGGATAGTGGGAGGTGCCACCGTCGACTATAGAAGTCTTCATTTGTAGTCTTTTAGTTTTATGACATTTCAAAGTATTTCAAGAGATGAGTTGGTTTTAAGAACTTGTACCCGTATTTTGGGATTTGGTTTCAGTTGTACTTTTCACTAAAGTTATATCATTTAAGTTGTTTCGTTATTGTCTTATGAATATCATGCCTCGGGTAACCGAGATGGTAATATCTTCATACTTGAGTGGTCCTGGTAAGGCACTTGGAGTATGGGAGGGTTACAGTCACCACCAGCGTCAGCCAAGTCAGCCTCCCTCTCAGCCTCAGAAGGCTCCCTGAACATCGTCCTAGGAGGATCGATGAGAATCGTCAAGACTTCCCGAGAGCACTGACGAGCCAAGCGCTCGCCCAAGTACCACACAGGACCCATCGACGTCCTTAGCAGCAACCGGCTTGAGCTCCTAGGTCGAAGGACCTCAACCACATAAGGAGGAGCGTCAGCGTACTCCGCCCAAGGTCTGGGCACCCACTGGGAAAAGACAAGCAAGAAATCATTCTTATGATCGGTTAAAAAGTAATAAAGAAGCAAAACGAATATAAGTGAGATGCTCACGCTGTCCAGCTGCAGAGCGATCACATCCCGCCGGTAGACACCGTGAGAGGAACGCTTGCTCCTCGTGCGACACATCACCCAATCCCTCACAACGGGATAGGCCTTCTCCAGCGGCTCCGTCCTCTTGGGCGAGAGGCTCGGAAAGTAGGAGTACACTCACGCTTGTGAAGCAAGATAGTCAATAAATGATCTTTCGTAATTAGATAAGGAAAAGAAGTGATTATTAGTCCAAATGAAGGTTCATACCTCCAACAGTAGTCCAGGGCCGACAGCACAAGGAGAAGTCCCTTCTCCATCAACTTCGGACGAACCATGGCCCTCATGAAGCGGATGAGGACCGCAAAACCAGCAGTGACCCAGTCCCAACGTCCTAGGGAGCTCAGGTCAGAAAGAAAGGGAAGAAGCTTCGTCGACAGCCTCTCTCCCTTGTCTCCGAGGTAGATCGAAGACAGAAACCACCAAAGCCACAAGCGAGCCCTCTGCTCAACTGTACAGGGAGGAGGATCCGTCTCTCTCCTGTCAATCACCACCCGCGTCGGGGTCTTCTCCGCAAAGTAGTCTCGGACATAAGAACTAGGCACCAAACCAGGCACTATAACAGCCTTCGGCGCCAAGTTCCAGCCGATCAACCTCCTAGCCTCGGCCGAGTCCATCCTCATGGCAGTCTCCGGCCACTCCACCACCTCAGTCCCGCACGGCAGACCAGAGATCATCCCGTAGTCCTCCAACGTGAATCCCACCTCACCAAAAGGCATGTGAAAAGTTGAAGTCGTATCCCAGAATCGGTCCAAGAAAGCGCGAACCAGGCTAAGGTTAACCCGCAGCTTCCTCTTCGCGATATCCCTCTAAGCCTGGACCAGGACGCCGAATGCTTCCCGCTCGATCATGGCTCGCTCCTCCGCCGACAGCCTCTCGTAGAACTCCATTGCCGTCGTGTAGCCCGAGAACGATCTGATGTTCCCGGCCTCCTATTCTGATTTGAAACAAAAGCTATCTTTAGCTTGTATGAAATTGGAAAAGAGGTGAGCAAATGAAATGAAAAAAGATGAGTGAGGAGTAATGAATTCAAGGTTACCAAGCTCTTCACCGTCCTATAGGACATGTGACCCTCCGCAGCCCAAAGCAAGTGCCTGCTGTCCCAGGTCTCAGCCCACGCAGGTGCTCCTCTCAGCTGACGACCTCCTCGCCCAATGTTGGCCCGCCTCGGGGCCTCCTCCTCCTCCTCCTCGAGGATCTCGTCCTCAGCAACCTCGCCAGCTGCCCCAACCGGAATGAAAGCCTCCTAAAGAGCACGAGAAGCGTCAACGGCTGTGTCTATCTCCATGGAGGCTCTCCCAGACGTAGAAGCCTCGTCACCTGCAAAATTAAGGTAAATTTTAGGCCCCGTCAAGTGACGATAAGCCTTGATTAAGGGATTTTTGAGTTTTAGAAGCCCCGAAGTCGCTCTTTTCTCGCCATCTTTGGCCATATTCCCAAAAACCCGATCACTCATGTGGTAATTTGGATCAAGTAAAGCCTATGTTGAAGCCTGGTCATGGGTTCGAGTCGAAATTTCGGCAGAATTTCGTTATAACGGCGATTATGCCCTAGAAAAGTGCCCTGAAAAAACCATCACAGACCAAAATTCCGAGATGATAGGAAGTTTACCCATCATCCAAGGATTCCAAATATCAAGTTTCATCGCAAATGGGCAAGCCTAAGGCCATTTTCGAAGCAATTTACGGTTTAGCTGTGAAACCGTCTCAATTTCACTCAAATGCCCAAAACTCAACGAAAATTCGAAACAAATACATGGTTATGATCCTTATACTACCAATTAGCCATTTACATGGTCAATTTTACAAGGCAAAATCATTTGGGGGAAAAGCCCCAAATTTTCGACATTTTAGGGTTGAAAACCCTAAATTTTGTCGATCCAATTCGTCCATTATAGAAGATTAATGCAAGAATGATATACATACCTCGATAAGTCATGGCAGATGCAAGCTGTTGGATCAAATTTTGGCGGAAATGGTCGAGATTGAGAGAGAAATTGATGAAATTGTGTTTCAAAATAATGAAGTGAACTCTCTGTTTCATCGCGTTTTTACGCAGGAAAGACACCTCCAGGAATAGACGCAGCAGGCGCTGCGCCTCTTCCAAGAGACGCAGCTCTTGCTGCGCCTCTTCCTTAGCTTCCCTTCATACGAATTTTCAAAAATTCGTTATGAGTTCGTTATTCGTGGGCCCATCTTTGGTGCGCCTCTTCCCCGATGCCATTTTATCTTTTTTTGATCCGTTTGACGATTATTCTTCGTTCAGACCCGCATTTCTAAGCCAACTACAGGCTATTATACATTATTTATCGCTTCCAAGACCTTGCTTGTCACAACAAGCAGGTATTCTTTGACGGGTGTTTCGACACGCCTTCATTGTATTCCCCCAGCGAGAGTAAGCGGATAGACAATCCCTCTCGAGACATGGAGATAAATTCCTGATAAGGTTTCCCCAACGAGAGTTCACGACATACAATCGTCCTTCTCAAATTCTTCTGAAGTTTGTTTGAAGACGACCCAAGCAGATTTCTCCCAGCAGTTCCCGCCTGTGTCCTGCTACTCACGATATTTCCTGTTTCCCCACGGAGCGCGCTAAAGGTGTCGTTCTCCAGAAGTTCCCAGACCGGCAGAGTTCTTACACTCAACCCTTAGTTACCCCTTAGTTTGAAATTATATTCGGGCTTCCTTTCCATTGATGCTTTCCTTTGGGATCCCACACTCTAGCACAAACCTTACTTATCTTTTAGGTCTTATCCCTTAGCTCGTACGCTTACCCTTAGCTCCTACGCTTACCCTTAGCTCCTATGCACCTCCAGAAACATCTCGAGAAATAAGTCTCAGGTATGGTATCTTCTTATGGCTGGCGAGCCTCCTTACGTAGTCTAATGGACTTTAAACGACCCTCCCCGATAGTCGACAGACTCTAAAATGTTCCCGACGACAGGTCTTTGGTTCAGACCCCTTGTGCCGCCTCGCATCGCCATAGTCGTCAGATTGTAATCTTCGATTGACCTGATGGCTATACTTTGACTTTCGCCTTGTCCAAGCCTCAGTCAAAGTGGGGGCTCTGTAGATACCTCATTTCTGCACCTCCCGCAAACCACCCGGTGATGATTGGGCCGCATGTTTGGTACGCGGAACGATTTGTGACAGTTCGTAAGTTTATCATCAAGTGATTTCTCAAACACTGATGTCTACCTCTTAATTGTCATCTACGCGCCGATAGGGTCGTTTTGACAGTAATTAGAGTACATTTGGAGTCCGGGCCTAAAACCGTTTTTATTTTCTGATAACCGCTAAATCTCGAGTCAGAATGTTCTGGAATGTTCCGTATATTTCTATTTCATATTTTATAAATCTTTCACAATCTTTTATAATTTGGTAAAGAATTTCCCGTAATATTCATACAAAATATTAAGGAAAATAAGATTAATCCGTTATTCCACAAATTAAACACGGAAATCTTTATTCCGCAGGAGGAAACCACATGGGAACAGACGCAGCAGGTGCTGCGCCTCTTCCAAGAGACGCAGTGACTGCTGCGTCTCTTTCCAGGTCCTTTTCTGCGTATTTTTCGTATCTTTTCATATCTTTTCGAGATTCACTTCCAAAGTTTCTCCAAAAACCCTAATGCCTTCACGTGATTAGTATAAATAGGAGCCTTCGCTCCTCATATTTCTCACGCGAGTGTCCGCCCTTCTCTTCTCCCTTTGCATTCTAGACCACGTTCTTACTTTTTGGCATCTACGTGCTTGAACATTCGACCACATAAGCTCGGATCCTTCTGAGTACCAGCCTCGTTTGCATGACCGACCAGTTTGACCAACTCCACAATTAATCAACTTAATTAATCTTAATCGTTTTCCTCTTACGAGGGCACTTTCGTTACATTCGATTCGAGCATCACTAATCATAAACTTAGTTCATCTCGTTTCGTCAAACATGTAAGTCTGAGGGTGTAAATCCTTCTTCATTTATTGTTATTTACTTTTTGTATCATTAATGTAAGATTTATGTCGAAAATACTTTTTAAAACCGATTTATAAAACCATGCTTTAAAACCATGCGCCTCTTCGTCAGGCTGCCGCAGTTCCTGCTTCCTTTCTTCTTCCTTCGTCCTCTGTCAATTCGTTGTTTTTTTGTTTGTTTTCGTTTGTTCTTCAATTCCTTGACATAATAGCATAATAATTTCACATGTACATTGTTCATCGTCATTAACACATTTAATTCATCATTAAATCCCGACTTAAATCCCAAGTAATCCAATATTTACGGGTTTTCGTCATTAAAATCAATCCGGGTTGTAGAGATTCGATTCTTTCATATTGAGTCTCTGGAATTCGATCTTTGATCTATTTCTATCCGTCTATTATCGTATTCGTCATTAATTCGTCATTAATTCGTCATATTTAGCCTATTTAGTTCACCCATGTCACTAATCAATCTTTCATTCATGTAATTAATTCATCCACACTCATTTCATCCATGTTTTATTGCTTTTATGACTCATTCGCATGTAATTAATACATTAAATCACTTTCATCCGAGTCGAATATCATAATTAATCCTTAAATTCACCTACGAATATTAACGATTTGTAGTTCCGGCTTCACAGCCAGAACTCACCCTTGGAACAGACGCGACAACTGCTGCGCTTCTTCCAGAGGGCGCAGCTCTGCTGCGGCTGTTCCAGGTTGACTTCTGTCTCTGAACTTCTGTTCTGCCTTGACCTAGTTTAATTAGTTCGCGTATTAATTAACTATTAATCGTATTATCGCCTAATTCATGTTCGCTAATTTTTTTATTCTTTCTTTCTCAAATTATCTGTTTTGAAGGTATTTTCGACACAAATCAATTGAATCCATTGTAATCATTGTAATTTTCATTATTGTATTTATTGTACTTCTTTTATTGTATCATTTGTATGCCTTCACATGTAATTGAACTTAAATTCCTACTTCGGCCTAATTGTATGCTAAATTACGTGTTCACCGACTTAGTCTAATTCTCACATGTTAGGATTAAAACTTGGATGTTGCATTGCATGCATATAATCGACGATATATCAAGTACGAATAACTTCCCTAATCATTAGTAGAGGCCGCTATCGAGGCGGGCGGGATTAGGTGTTTGATCAAAAGAGCTTCCTAATACGTACCCTCACCCCTTACTCCAGATCTCTGTGAACATCCGTGTTCATTGGCATCCACGAGAGTCATTCTAGACATAGAATGCTAAGGGTAACGAGTTCTTGGTGTTCATGTCACTACTTTGTGTCTTGACATGGCACGAGGTATTCGAACGGTTTCCAATTTTCCACAATAAATTGGTGGCGACTCCACAAATGCAAACGCTTGTTCTCTCCCAAGCACCCCCGTGGGCCCGCGTCCATACACCTGCAAAATTAAAGTAAATTAGGTCACGTCAAATGACGACGAGCCTTGATGAGGTTGTTTCGATCCCTTTCGAGCCCTGAAAAAGGCCTTTTATCGCCATCTTTGGCCATTTCTTTCGAAACCCGATCGCTCATATGGTAAATTGGGTCAATTCAAGTCTAAATCCAAGCCTAGTCACGGGTTTGAGTCGAAATTTCAGCAGCATTTCGCTATAATAGCGATTATGTCTAAGCAAAGTGTCCTGAAAAAGTCGTCACGAATCAAAAATCTGACATAGTAGGGAGTTTACCCATTACACAAGGGTTCTAGAAAACCAAATTTCATCAAAAAGGGCAATCCTAAAGGCACTTTCAGAGCAATTTTCGAAACAGCTGAAAAACCGTCTCAAAATCGCTCAAATGCATAATACTTGACGAAAATTTGAAAAGAATACAAGGTTATATTCCAAAAAATGCCTATTATCTATTTCTAATGTCAGTTTTACAAGATAAATCCATTTGAGGGAAAAGCCCCAAAATTTTCGACATATTGGGTTAAAAAACCCTAATTTTTTCGATCAAAATCAAGCAAAAACAAGAATTAAAGCAAGAATGTGACACATACCTTTATTAGTCATGATTAATGGCAAAAATTGATCAAGTTTTTGGCGGAATTTGGTCGGAATTAGAGAGAGTTTAAGAAAGAATTGTGTTTTGTTATTATGAAACAAAACCCGTTCTGTCGAGTTTTTACTCGGACAGGGACAAGCTTGGGAAAGGACGCAGCATCTGCTGCGCCTCTTCCAAGAGTCGCAGCTCTTGCTGCACCTTTTCCCCAGCTCCTTTCCAGCTTAATTTTCAAAAGTTCGTTACTAGTTGTTTGTGGGCCCATCTTTGGTGCGCCTCTTCTCCGACACTCCATATTATATATTTTGGATCTTTTGGACATTTATTTTTGTCCAGACCCGTATTTTGTCAAGCAGACTGCGACCCATCGCAAAATTTTATCTCGCCTATATCCTTCTCAAGCAGACTGCGAACCGTCGCAGTATTTAATCTCCAAGCAGACTGCGAACGGTCGCTGTATTTCATCTTTCATCAAGACTTCGCTTGCAGAAATGAGCGGATTTTCGGCGGTGTTTCGACACACCTTTATCTATACTTTTTACCCACCGAGAGTTCTTGACAGCCGATTATACTTTTCGAGAGATAGAGTTTGTCTGGAAGCAGACACAAGCATATTCCCCGACGAGAGTTCGCTTGGAAGCCGACACTAGCAATTTCTCCCAGTAGTTTCTACCGACGTCCTACTGTCCTCATATCGTCTACCTCGAGAAAGAAGTCTCAGTTATCGTTTCTTCTTATGGCTGGCGAGCCTCCTCACGTCGTCTAATGGACTTTAAACGACTTTCCCCAGAAGTCGACAGACTCTAAAATGTTCCCGACGAGAGGTCATTGGCTCAGACCCCTTGAGCCATCTCGTGTCGCCATAATCGTCAGGTTGTAATCTTCGATTGAGCTGATGGCTACACTTTGACTTTCGCCTTATCCAAGCCTCGGTCAAAGTGGGGGCTCTATAGATACCTCATTTCTGCACCTCCCGCCGAACACCCAGTGATGATTGGGCCGCATGTTTGGTACGCGGAACGATTTATAACAGTTCGTACGTTTATTGTCATGTGATAGCTCAAATACTTGTGTATACCTCTTGGTCGTCATCTACGCGCCTATACAGTTGTTTTGACAGTAATTAGAGTTTATTTGGAGTCCGGGTCAAAAACCGCTTCATTTTCTAAGAAACCGTTTAAAATGTCGAGTCGGAATGTCTTAGAATATTCCAGATATTTATTCCATAAATTAATTTTATATCTTTTGGTAAAATATATCCCAAAAATCTTATTTTAAAGAATAAGGAAGTAGAGATCCACCGTAATTCCATAAAAGAAACGCGAAATTCTTTCTTCCGCAGGAGGAAACCTCTGGGGAAATGACGCAGCAGATGCTGCGCCTCTTCAAAGGATTGCAGCAGCTGCTGCGCCTCTTCCCCAGCTCTTTTCTGCGTATTTTCAGATATTTCCGTGATTTATTTTCAAAGTTTGGGTCATTCCATAACTCTTCATATTTTCTAGTATAAATAGGGACCTTCGTTCCACATATTTTTCACGCGAGTGTCCGCCCTTCTCTTCTCCCTTTGCATTCTAAGATCGTGCTCTAAGCATTCGACGCCTACGTGCTTGATCAATCAACCACGTAGGCTCAGATCATTCTGAGTTCCAGTCACAATGCATGACCGACCAATTTGACCACTACACATCAATCAATTTAATCTAAATCCTCTTACGAGGGCACTTTCTACATACATTTGAGTCGAGGAATCACTATACGTTAACTTAGTTAATCTCGTTTCGTCAAACATGTAAGTCTGAGGGTGTAAATCCCTTCTTTTTTTATTGTATTTTATTTTTCGTATCAATTAATGTAAGATTTACGTCAAAAATATGCTTAAAACCGACTTCTAAAACCCTTTCATTAAACCGTTTTCACGGATTAGCAGTGGACAGACGTCGAGAAGAAACGCAACAACTGCTGCGCCTCTTCGAAGAGTCGCAGCATCTGCTGCGCCTCTTTCAGTGGCTGCTGCAGTTCCTGCCTCTCTTCTTCTTCCTCGGTTCTCTGTTGATTTCGTTCCCCTTTTGTTTACTTCATATTTTCTTTCATTCATACATAATAATCTTTTAAATACATCCTTAATAATTATCATACTTTATTTTACGGCTTAAATCCCTAATAATCAATATTTGTGGGTTTTCGCTATTAAATCAAACCCGTATTTTTAGAGACTCGATTCGTTCATATCAAGTTTCTGAGATTCGCCTTTGTACATGTTTTTATCGTTTTTTTCCAGTTTATCAAGTTCTTTCAAACTCGTTTCCGTCTTCATAATTTAACCTAGTTTGACATAATTCGTTTTAATTCATTTTTTAATTCGTTTTAACCCGTTTTAATCCACATTTTATCGCTTTTATGACGGTTTCATATGTTATTAACATGTTAAATCACTTTCATCCGAGTCAAATATCAATAATCAATCATTAAATTCATCAATGAATGTAACCACTCGCAGTTCTGACTTCACAGCCAGAACTCACCTCAGGAACAGATGCAGTGAAAGTTGCGCCTCTTCTAAGGGACGCAGATATGTTGCGCCTGTTCCAGGGTGATTTCTGTCCCTGAACTCCGTCCTTGCCTTGACCCTAATCTCTTAATTATATAATTAATTGACTATTAGCCGTAATATCACCTCCTAATTTGTCTATATTTTATTTTCCTTTTCTTTTCTTCAAATTGTCCGTCTTAAATATATTTTTGACGTAAATCATTAAATCATTGTAATTTATTGTAATTTTCATTATCGCAATTTACTTATTTATTGTATCTTATTACGGATGATTTATTTACTTACTCTTCACATGTAATTAATCTAAACCCTAATTCGACATTAATAAGTGTTAATTACTTGTTCACCGACTTAGTTAATTTTCACATGTTAACAATTTCCCTAATCATTAGTAGAGGCCGCTATCGAGGCGGGCATGATTAGGTGTTCAGTAAAAGGACTTCCTAATACGTACCCTCACCCCTTACTCCAGATCTCTGTGAACTACATCTGTGTTCATTGGCATCCACGAGAGTCATTCTAGACATAGAATGTTAAGGGTCACGAGTTCTTAGTAATCATGTCACTACTTTGTACCTTGACATGACACGAGTATTCGAACGGTTCCAATTTCATATAAAAATTGGTGGCGACTCCACAAATGCAAACACTTATCCCAAGCGCCCCCCATGGCCCCGTATCCATAGACGGTTTGAGTTTGAGTCGGCTCGGAAAACAATGTACTGTTTCCAGAGACGGTTTTTTAAATTCAAAATTGTATGTTTTGAAAATCGAGTTTCGAAATGTTCGATAAGGTCTCGGGGATGGTGTATGGTCATCGGGATTTTAAAAGTGTCTCGAAAAAGAGGTGTGTACCTTTCTCGGGTTTTGAAAGATCCATTTTCGGCGCGAGACGGGTTAAAATCCGTGTTTTGTCGCGGCGATTATAACGGCGTAAAAGGAGTTTTGAAACGGTTGTAGAAAACCGAGTTTGGAAATCGTCATTATGACGGCCTAGAAAGGCATGTTGAAATGGTTGTAGAAAACCGATTTGAAAATCGTCATTACGACAGCCTGGAAAGGCGTGTTGAAATGGTTGTAGAAAACCGGGTCTGAAAATCGTCATTACGACGGCCTAGAAAGGCGTGTTTGAAATGCAACGGTCGGCGAGAGACCGAGGTTTAAAATGGCCATTATAACGGCGCAAGAAGGTGTTTTTGAAAGTGAAAAAGACACGGAAGGACTTATGATCACATAGCACATAAGCACCCGCAGTTTCATTATATTATGCATAATGCTGACACGGGTTTTGGCTTAAGAGGGTGGGTTACACACCAAGCAATCAAACCCCGATTTTCGAGAGGGATACCAATCCAAACAAAATGTGTAAGGAGGGTGCCCTAGCCTCGTGCTCGAAGGTGATAAAAGCCCTTTACGAAACAGAAATGTGTAATGTCAATGGTATGCTTGACTCAATCAGGATTCGAGACGCGGGGATGAGAAAACTCACGACGACGAGACGAGCCAATTGGTCGTAAAGGGTTAGGTTATGGGCCCGGACAAGGAACCCGACTATGACCGTAATATCAATTAATGCATTTCAACCAAGACCTTGTTCGAGTTTCATCATCTAGGGATCACAAAGACACAAGTGTCCTAGTTTTCCCCAGCGGAGTCGCCAATCTGTGGACATGGCCCACCTGCGGATGCCCAGTCGATCTGTGGACACGGCAGCGGTCTCTTTTGAAAGCCACGCTCGGCGGCGTAATATGCTTTCGACCGGATCGTTTTAGATCGGTCGGTTTCATCTCGGCAAGGGTCTCGAAACGATGCAAGAGATGTTTGGAGTCGCCACCAAGCATTTGTGAGATGCTTGGAACCCGTTCGAATCCACTTTATACCTAGGTCAACCAAGGGAAAAAGCGGTGTTTGACATAGGTACTAAAGATAAGGAATCATCCCTCTTTAGCATCCTATCTCTAGAACGACTCTCGTACGCCCTGGATAAGGTCGTCCACTATCCAAAGTTTCTGAGTAAGAGGTGACGGTACGTAATGGGAAGCTCTTTAATCGGACTCCCAATCCCGCCCGCGGTAGCGGCCTCTACTAATCGATCTTGTTTGGTTAAATGCAAAAGCTGATAAAACGGGTAAATGCATGAATCCACATCCACTAGTTTAAACCTAACATGTGAGCTTTCTATGTCGGTTGTTTTAATCCAAGTATCAAGTATTTGATGTCGAGTTGGATTTAATGTCGATTTGCATGCAAGACGGAAATTAAACATCCATTTACCGAGTTAGGTTTATGGTGCATAACGTGATCCATTTGTCTTAGTAAAGCGTTTTGCAAATATAATGTGAAATGGACAGATTTGTCGTCTGATTCGTCCTGTATTCGGGTTAACCAAAGTCGAAATCGTCCTGGACAAATGCTGGAATGGGAACAGATCCTGCATCAGGCAGTCATAAGAGGCGCGAGCCTGTAGGCGATGCAAATAGGTCTGCCCTGGTTTGAAAATGGAAAATTAGTGGCCAGTTTAGGCGCGGTCAACAGACGATGGTAGTCAGCTTCCCCCTTTTTCGGATGCTTTCGAAAATAGGTTGCGACATTGGTGTCGGGATTTGTCACCTCCCAAAAAGTATCAACTCGTTGTTATGGGAGTTGGTCAATTGTTGGTGCTTCGTCAAGTCAAGGTGCAATCCTCGTTTCTTGAAGCATGCTCTCGGTTTTGGGATTCGAAACATCATGTTTTCATTTTTCCAAAATGTGAAATTTGTCCTCTTGCCGAAGAAGTAGGTGCCATTGGTGGGTGGCCGGGTTGTGTTCCGGTGCTTCCCCCGACTCGGTTGTGTTATAAGGAGAAGTTTCGTTCAATGTTGGGCTTGTCAACAAGTCAAGCCAACTTTCTCCTTGCTCCACATGGTGTGGATATGTTGGCTCTTATCAATATTTTCTCAAACCGGTTGGACGTCCATGTCTCGGAGGTGGCTAGGAGAAGGACTCTTTCCTTTTGCCTAGTGCATGCATACCTCTTTGTTGACGCCTTGAAGAAGGAGGGGGTCAAAATGTTATGGTAGCATGACCCTTGTGCACGTGGTTGAGCAAATGGATCATGGTAGAGATCCATCATGGTTGGTGCTTGGCGAGATCGTCCATGTTTTGGACAAGAAGGGCTCTTGTGGTGAAGCTCCCTCGTTTGGATCCCCAAGAATCCTCCAAGTATGGCTATTGGAGAGGCTAAGGTATGTGAGCCCCCGGCCAATTCTTCTTCTTATTCCTTCCATCACCTTACCATGAGAATGAAGTTTTATTCGGATAGTTTCGCATCCACCGAGGCCTATTGGACCTCGAGATTGGTGGAGGAGGGCGGTCCTCATATCCGTTGGGTGGTGCCATGGTGGCACTTGAGGTCCTTCACGGGGTTGCCCGCTTCGGTTGCTATTTCTTGTTCTTTGATGGTGATGGGTTTGAAGGTTGCTTCCTTTATTTATCCTGAAAGGCTCATGAGGAAAATGGGGCGTCCACAAAAGATGCCCGCTCAAGATACTTTCGTCCAAGAGAGTGTTTTCCGGAACTCCGAGCTTGTGGAGGTCTTCGAAATATGGTGGGCCACTCGGCCGCTTTGGGAGGTACCAAACCCCGTTGCCACGACATGGGTGACTCCCGCTTATGTCAAGTGGTCAAGAGCTCAAACCTTGGAGGAAAGGTCCAAATCTTGTAAGGACGAGGTTGTTGACTTGAAGTATAGAGAGGTTGACAAGGCCAACCGTGCCTTCTTTGACGACTTTGTTGATGGAGCTAGCCCGGATGTAATGAGGCCACCAAAGAGGAAAAGCTCAGGTCCCAAAGAGGTAGTGGGCCGTGTATGGGCTCGCCTTGGACCGAGTATGGGGTCATGCAAAAGACCGGAGGCCATCGCCGTTGTGGATCTGTTGAGGATCCGTTCCGAAGGAAAAGTTTATGCTAGGCGAGCCAACAAGAAAAACAAGGGGAAGATGTACCCCGAGGGAAAAGGTAAGTGTAGAATGGAAGAATGAAGACTTTGATTACCCGTTTTACTATTATGTTGTAATAGTGTTGTGATTTTTTATTACGTTGTACTAGCTATGTATTGTGTGTTTTATGCTAGTTCTACTATGTGAGGTGTCTTAGTCGACACCTTAGCTTTGACAAGTTGTAGACTTATCGAGCTTTATTTGTTGTCAAATTTGTAATCCTTCTCATTATTAATTAAAGAAAAGGATTGCTTGTGTCAAAAGAGTTGTGAACGCTTGTTTCTTCCATCCATTTTGTAAAGGTAATTTGGCTTGCATTGTCTTAAACATTGCACTTGGGAAGTGGGGTTTTGTGGGAAGGGAGAAAAGGTTTCTTTTTTGTATTTTTGTGGAAAGAGAATGTTTTTCGGTTTTCTCTTTGTTTTTTGTTGATATGGGTGATGTTTTGTATGTGGGGATGTTTTTTTTTTATTATGGGGATATGTGTTTTTTTTTATGGGGATGGTTGTATCCTCCTTGTGTAAGAAAGGACTGCCTACGTAACCACCTGAAAAGGTGAAATCAAACCATGCTCGTAGTTCTAAATATTTTGTAAATTTATTTGGGTTTTGTGGTTGTATCCCTCTTGTATAAGAAAGGATTGCCTACGTATCCACCTAAAAAGGTGAAATCAAACCATGCTCGTAGTTCAGATGTTTTGGTTTGAGTGCAAATGGATGTTGCCTTCGACAGATCAAAGGACATTTAAAACGGGCAAGGTGCCGCAACTTAGACTCGATAAAACATGCAATTTCAAATCAGAACGCGTTGAGGAACTTGACTTGAAAAGGATAAGGTGGTCGCTAGTTGTAAAACTAGGGTGAGGTTGTTGGTCGCTAAGATTCAAGGGTAGTATTTCTTGAGTTGGTCTAGGTTGTTCGGGTTTGTAAAATCCTCCCCGTCTAGGTCACTCAGTCTCACTGCACCCCCCGAAAGTATTTTCTTGACCAGATATGTCCCGACCCAATTGGGTTTGAATTTCCCCTTCGGATCGATGGGTAATGGTGCTCGAACCGACTTGAGGACCAAGTCGCCTTCCTTGATGTTCCTGGGTTTAACCTTTTTGTTGAATGTCCGTTGTATATAGGGATGGCAATGGATCCAGGATCCGCTCCAGATCCGCAGGTCCCGACCTGCATGGATCGGATATGGATCCTAATTTTTGGGACCCGTTGGATATGGATCGGATATGGATCCATTACTTATAAAGCGGATCTGGATCTGGATCTTACCAATCAGATCCAGATTCGATTCGCATACCCGTTTTTAATAAAAAAAATAAAAAACAAATTATGAAATTACTCATTTAGTGACTTCACAAGTCATAAGTTTATAATATAAAAAAAATAAAAGTTGCTAGTGCATGACATAACTTAATGATTGTTACAAGTTATGCCACTTAATTTGGCCACTGACATTGTATTTTGTAGATTTTATACCACTTCGTAGTTCTAAAAGATGAAGTTGAAATGCTATTGTGTGCGTACAATATGCCACTGACCTAGTTTGTTATTGGCACACTTAATTTCACATTGGTAGTTCGTGTTGCTTAACTTATAAGACTATTGTGTTTGTTGTTTATTTTGATATTGTCTTAGATCTGCATAGGATTCATATCCGATCCGGACCCGTCGTATATGGATCTGGATCTGAGAAAATTAGACCCGTCGGATATGGATCTGATCTGGATCCAATGTGAAAAATGCGGATCTGAATATGGATCAAGCTTGATCCAGTCCAGATCCGGTCCGTTGCCATCCTTAGTTGTATATGTCGTTGGTATAGCTGGACGTTGTGCAAGGCGTTGAGTCGTCGCTCGTCTAGAAGCTTGAATTGTTCGAACCTTCGATGGGTCCATTCTGCCTCAGGAACTTGACTCTCCAGTAGGATGCATAGAGATGGGACTTCTAACTCTACCGGCTGAACCACCTCCATACCGTATGCTAGGCAGAAGGGTGTGGCTCCCGTCGGTGTTCGAATGGAGGTTCGGTATCCCCAGAGTGCGAATGGGAGTTTGCTCGGCCAATCGCGGTAATTATCTTGCATCTTATTGACGATGTTGACAAGATTTTTGTTTGCTGCCTCCACCGCTCCGTTTGTTTGGGGACGGTAGGGAGATGATCGATGTCCTTTAATTTTGTACTTGTCCAGCAAGGCTTGTGTTTCCGCCCGGAAGTGAGAGCCTTGATCGCTGATGATCTCGTGGGGTACCCCATATCTGCAGATGATGTTGTGCTGGATGAACTTGGCCACTTGTTTGGCGGTCAAGACTGCATAGGACTGTGCTTCTACCTGTTTGGTGAAGTAGTCGATGGCGACGAGGATAAAGCAATGTCCTTTGGTGCGTATCGAGTTGACTTTCCCGATGATGTCGATGCCCCAGGTCGAGAAAGGCCAGGGTGATGTCATGGTGTACAAGAGGGCTGGTGGTATATGTTGTATGTTGGCGAAGATTTGGCAATTGTGGCAATGTTTGACGTAGTTGCGGCAATCGGCTTCCATGGTGGTCCAATAGTAGCCTAACCGCATGATTTTTCGGGCTAGCATCATTACGCTCATGTAAGGGCCGCATTCTCCGTCGTGGACCTCTCCCATGACCTTTTTGGCTTTGTGATGGTCAATGCAAAGGAGGAGAATCCCTTGGGGTGTTCTTTTGTATAGTTGTTCTTGGTTTATCACGAATTGTGATGCAAGTAAATGGATGGCTCTTTGTCTTCTCGTATCAGAGTTGGGAGGGAATTCGTTTTTGGTTTTGTAGTTGAGGATGGCTTGGTACCAAGGTTCGACATGGTTTTCCTCATCATTGTTGATGGCACAAATGTGAGGTGGCTCGCTCCTTTTCTTGACACATAGGGGCATTGATGTCATATCGTCAGGTATGTTGACGAGCACGATGAGTTTTGCCAAGGCATCCGCAAAATGATTTTCCTCTCACGGCAAGTGGAAGTAGTCGACTTGATCGAAGAACTCAGCCTCTTGATTGATTTTTGCTTGGTAGGATACTAAGCTGTCGCTTTGGATTTTCCATGATCCGGACACCTGATTGATGATGAATGAGGAATCGCCATGGACCCTCAGTCTTTTGATGCCAAGTGTTATGGCTGCTTGTATGCCGATGATGCATGCTTCATATTCGGCGGCGTTGGTGACGGGGAAGTCCAGTTTGACCGAGATCAGAACGTGTTCTGCCTCTGGTGATATTAGAAGGATTCCTACCCCGAAGCTTCTCATTTTAGATACATCGTCGAAGTATAGGTCTCATGCGTCGGTGTCGGCACAAAGGATGTCTTCGTCAGGAAGTGACCATGTGTTGGTCGTTGGATCCTCGTTGACGGGATTTTCTGCTAAGAAATCGGCAACTGCCCTTCCCTTGATAACCTTGAGGGGTACAAACTTAAGATCAAATTCGGATAGCATGAGCGTCCATCTAGACAGCCTTCTGTTTAATACGGGTTTTTCGAAGATGTATTTGACCGGTCCATCTTGGAGTAGATATGGACTGCGTAGCTGAGAATATAGTGTCGCAGCTTCTTTGTTGACCATACTAGGGCAAGTCATGTCTTTTCCAGTTGGGTGTACCTTGTCTCATACTCGATGTACTTATTGCTAATGTAGTAGATAGCTCATTCTTCGCCGTTGACTGTTTGTGCTAGCATTGCTCCCATGGCCGTGTTGGTGACAGTCAGGTATAGGGATAATGGGAGTCCTTGTTGAGGTGGCATGGGGACATGAGGTTTGGATAGGGTTTCCATTATCCTTTCGAAGGCCTTTTGACAGTCGTCGTCCCAATCGGTGTGATCGAAGGCGCGAAGCTTCTTGAAGATTGGTTCACAAATCATGGCGAGCTTGGCTATGAAGCGGCTGATATACTGAACTTGACCGAGAAATCCCCGAATTTCCTTCTCGTTCTTAGGTCGAGGCATTTGTTGAAGAGCTTTGATTTTGGTTGGATCAATGTCAATGCCTCTTTTGCTGACGACGTGTCCCAGGAGCTTTCCGGAGGTGACCCCGAATGCAAATTTATGAGGATTTAGTCTCATGTTATTTTTCCGCAGACGAGCGAAGAATTTCTGAAGGGCGTTGATGTGGCCTGTCCCGTTTTTTGATTTGACGATCATGTCATCGACATATACCTCTACCTCCTTGTGCATCATATCATGTAGGAGAGTGGTAGGGGTTCTTTGACAGGTTGCTCCGGTGTTGATGAGGCCGAAAGGCATGACCGTATAACACTATGTACCCCACTGTGTAGTGAATGCAGTTTTGTGCATGTCTTCCTTAGCCATTTTGATCTGGTTGTACCCAGCATACCCATCCTTGAATGATAGTAGGGCGTGCTCGGCGGTATTGTCTACCAGGATGTCAACACGTGGCAAAGGGAAGTCGTGCTTTGGACTTGCTTTGTTCAGATCTCTGAAGTCGACGCAAACCCGAATCCTCCCATCTTTCTTAGGTACAGGCACGATGTTGGCAACCCAGTCAGAGTACTCAGACACTTTGATGAACCCAGCCTTATCCACCTCTTCCTTGATTTTCAGGGCCCACTCAGGGCGCATCCGGCGCAACTTTTGCTTTACGGGTTTAGCTCCGGGTTTAATGGGTATCATGTGCTCCACAATCTCCCTGTCGATCCCAGGCATGTCTTTGTAGGACTAGGCGAATACGTCCTTGTATTCGTGTAGGAGGTCAATGAACTGTTGTCTTTCCGAGGGGTCGAGGGCTGTCCCTATCCTAAGTTCTTGAGGTGTGATGTCTGTCCCAACGTTAACAGGTTTGGTTTCCTCAATGATGGGTGTCCTAGTTTCCCGTTTGTCAAGTTCTTTGGCTAGGTGAGGTGGGTAGTCACTCAAGTCAAATTCCTCATAGTCGTTCAGAATTGCATTGCAGTTAAATTGAGACGAGCCATAAGCAAACTTACCGTTCATTAAGTCAAATTGAGGGAAAAGCTCGGCTAGGACAGACATCTCATCGGCCGTCAGAGGCGACACGGTGGAGGAGGCGGCCCCCGGAACAAGCTCCAGGTTGCTACCTTCCACGAGAGTGGCGATGACCTTAGTTGGTTCGGCCTCTGAAGCAGCCAAATATTTGTGATAAAACAGTGGGAAGGGGACCCTAACTGGGACATCAGGAGTACTAGGAGCCAAGACAGACTCTGACTCCGACTCAGACTCAGACTCTTCTTCACTTCCCTCTTTGAACATAGGGCCTTCTTCACTTGTAATCTTGAGAATGTGGCCTTGACGATCGGTCCATTTGACAGTTTTCCTCTAGCCTTGTGTGGCCTTCTCTGGGTCAGTATCAAAGATCAAGGCGGTGGGGTCAAACTAGTTGTCCTTTAGAACAACGTTGATGATGTCCTCAAAGCCGAGGTGCTTGATGTTGTCCTCTCCGAAGAGGAGAGTGACAGCTTGTCCGTCGAGGCATGGGGTCGACTTAAACTTGGTTGATGTAGCTTTGGTGTTGTCGGGGATGAAATAGCAGTCTTGAAAGACTTCTACACCCGGATGTCGGTCCTTGGCTACGGAATCATAGATCGGCTCAGGAAAGCCGTGGTAGAGCTCGGACTCTCCCTCGGGGACGAAGTATCCATTGAGGGTCAAATGATAGGGACGGAGAATAACTCTGTGCTTCTTACGTTTCCATATTAGGAGGTTCATCTCCTAGATGTCTTCATCGGTAGGCTCATAGCCTAACCCGAAGGGGATGTTGGGGACCTTAGCCTGTTTCATGGGAGGCAAGGTACTCTTTAACGGATTGAGGGGTAGACCCGGGAAATAACCCTGGCACATCAGAATGCGGTTGACAGTGAGGTTGGAGAACGGGTCACAATCAAAAGATGTTGATTCATTGGTTAGGGCGTTTACAGCCTGGAATCCCCACATTTCACTGTCGTCCTCCTCAATGGCCTGGGAGGCTATTCTCTTTTTCATGACGGCTTTGATCGGGGAAGTGGGAATTGTGATTGTCTTCCCGTTGAAGGGGACCCCGTTTTTCTGATGAAGGGTTGAGGTAACTGCCTTGATGGTTGACGTGGGCGTGTCGTTGTACACCCAATCAAAACACATTTATAATACTCAACAAACTACTAGTTAGTGGTAAGTCGAGGTCGATCCATGGGACGGTGTGCTTTGGGTTCTAAGTCTATCTATCTCAATTTATGCTAGTGTCACAAATTGTTTGGGTTTGTAGTTGTGTCTAAACTAATGGAAGCAATAAAGTAAAACAAGCAATAAAAGGAAGCATGTGAACAAATGATTGAAAGTGCTAGGATATCATGGCGGCCCCTGGAACAAGCTCCAGGTTGCTACCTTCCACGGGAGTGGGGATGACCTTAGTTGGTTCGGCCTCTGAAGCAGCCAAAAATTTGTGATAAAACAGTGGGAAGGGGACCCTAACTGGGACATCAGGAGTACTAGGAGCCAAGACAGACTCTGACTCCGACTCAGACTCAGACTCTTCTTCACTTCCCTCTTTGAACATAGGGCCTTCTTCAGTTGTAATCTTGAGAATGCGGCCTTGACGATCGATCCATTTGACAGTTTTTCTCTAGCCTTGTGTGGCTTTCTCTGGGTCAGTATCAAAGATCAAGGCGGTGGGGTCAAACTGGTTGTCCTTTAGAACAACGTTGATGATGTCCTCAAAGCCAAGGTGCTTGATGTTGTCCTCTCCGAAGAGGAGAGTGACAGCTTGTCCGTCGAGGCATGAGGTCGCCTTAAACTTGGTTGATGTAGCTTTGGTGTTGTCGGGGATGAAATATCAGTCTTGAAAGACTTCTACACCCGGATGTCGGACCTTGGCTACGGAGTCATAGATCGGCTCAGGAAAGCCGTGGTAGAGCTCGGACTCTCCCTCGGCGACGAAGTATCCATTGAGGGTCAAATGATAAGGACGGAGAATAACTCTGTGCTTCTTACGTTTCCATATTAGGAGGTTCATCTCCTAGATGTCTTCATCGGTAGGCTCATAGCCTAACCCGAAGGGGATGTTGGGGACCTTAGCCTGTTTCAAGGGAGGCAAGGTACTATTTAACGGATTGAGGGGTAGACCCGGGAAATAACCCTGGCACATCAGAATGCGGTTGACTGTGAGGTTGGAGAACGGGTCACAATCAAAAGATGCTGATTCATTGGTTAGGGCGTTTACAGCCTCGAATCCCCACATTTCGTTGTCGTCCTCCTCAATGGCCTGGGAGGCTATTCCCTTTTTCATGACTGCTTTGATCAGGGAAGTGGGAATTGTGATTGTCTTCCCGTTAAAGGGGACCCCAATTTTCTGATGAAGGGTTGAGGTAACTGCCTTGATGGTTGACGTGGGCGTGTCGTTGTACACCCAATCAAATCACATTTATAATACTCAACAAACTACTAGTTAGTGGTAAGTCGAGGTCGATCCATGGGACGGTGTGCTTTGGGTTCTAAGTCTATCTATCTCAATTTATGCTAGTGTAACAAATTGTTTGGGTTTGTAGTTGTGTCTAAACTAATGCAAGCAATATAGTAAAACAAGCAATAAAAGGAAGGATGTGAACAAATGATTGAAAGTGCTAGGATATCATGGGGTCATAGGGGATTCATGGTGGTGATCATACAAACATGTTTACAATTATAAGCAAGCAATTAGTGTTGCGGAGGAACCGAGTTGGTTTATGTCTTACGGTTCTTAGGAAGAGTTGGGTCCCGGAGCCGAATCGATTAGATTGTACAACACCTACAAGTCGACTTACTTTCCTCCTAATCAACTTCTATGCATGGTCTAACAAGACTCGAGTTGGTTTATATCTTACAAGTCAAGTTGAGTAGATAAGAGATGGTTGTAAATGCAAGGATTCATAGGCTTAGCATTTCATCAAACATAACATGTGCATAAAGTTGATATCACAACAAGCAAGCAAATTAATTATGTGAACATATTAGATTAAGCATGAATCAATCCCATGTTTGGTTTCCCTTAATTATCCACTAATCCTAGCTAAGAGACTACTCACTCATTATCAAGTTTAACATGCTAACAAGGTTGTCAATCATATTAACAAGGTAAAACATGATGAACAAGTAAGAAAGATTAACAATAATTAAAACAAGGATTAAGAGAATTATACCTATGGAGATTCCAAAATAATAATGCAAAGTATAAAAGAAGAAACTTGATTGATTAATGAAGGGTTGTCAATCCTCCAATAATAACCCAATAATCTTCAATTACCCAAAAGTAACAAACTTGAACAATAATTAAGGAGAGATTAATGTGAGATTTGTGGAAAGATTAAAGAGTAATCTATTCTAATCTATTCCTAATCTAATCTAAGAGGAATTTCTAATGTGGAGGCTCTCTACTCTAAAAACTCCCTCCCTTGATTATTTACAAATGGTATATATATAGTAGAGCTTCATTAGGTTAACTAAGGCTAAATTAGTAACTACATTTTTGAGTTTTAAGCAGGGAAATGCTAGTCTTTTTGGAGGGATGAGTATCTCAGCTGAAGACGTTGCGGTCCGTCCGTCCAGGAAGGGAAGACGCTCGGATTCTTGAGGGGGTGCACGGGCGTCTTTCTGCAAATCCGCTCGGATTGTAGTAGAGGAATCCGAGCGTCTTTTTTGCTTGGACGCTCAGATTGTCATTCTGGACGGGCGTCTTGCCTGTTTGGCCGCTCGGGTTCTGCTTCAGAATCCTTTTCTTCACTTTCTTTTTATTCTTGTAGGATTGGTCTTTAGCTCTCGCTTCCTCTTCATAATAGTCCATCTAATGTCATCAATAAGCTTCCAAATATGCACGAAAGACGGGGAATTCCGCCTGATTGTCTTCTTTCCTACAAAGCATACGAAATGCACTAGGAAAGCAAATAGGAAGGTTTTGACGGATAAAATGGCTATGAAATGTTATAATAGTATGCAAAATAGGCTCAGTTAGGGGACTAAATATGCTCAAATAATGGTCACATCAAATATCCCCAAACCGAACCTTTACTCGTCCCGAGTAAAGAGGTGACAAAAACTAGACCTTTATTTAAACTAACCTACTAATATAACCGATATGAGACAATTAGCGGGTCTCACTCCGCCCCTTCAACTCACAACAAGACAACCATAAGGTAGGATGCCTTCTTGCAAGGCAAGGTGGGTCTTACCAAAATGGCGACACATCCAATCATTAAGCACATAAAATAAAGTAATGGATGCATCTACAAAAGAATAGCCACTTTCCTCATCTAAGTGGCGCAAATTGTCTAAAGGGGAAGCAATTCAAGGGTACACACTCCTTCATAGATGCAATTTCTTCAAACTACTAAGCCTAGAAGGATACCAATAAATCACCTCCAAGTTGTGTCAAGCTAGGGTACCTTTGTCCTCAATCGTTAAATGCTTTTGTCAAGAATAGACTCCCTATGGTGTTAGAAACACTGGAGGATCATGGAATTCCCCTTCTTGCCTAGACAAGAAGAAGGGTCGTCCCCTCTCTACCACGCACAAAAATGGATACGATGGATAAAGGGATCGATAGATATTTGAGTTTCATTTGGGAGTTTGCTTTTGTTGTTGTTTTCCCCCCAATTTCATGTGGCATTTAACAATTGAGAACACTTTCTTTTGCCATTTCTTTGATGTTTGGCATTTCAATACTTGACAACTTTTCAACTTTTCTTTGCATTTCTTTTTGAACATTTTCAAAGTCACCCCATATGTAGTGAGTGTGCCTTATATTTGAAGCTTTAGGAGTCTATTTTTGCTCCCTTTTCATTTAATGCAATTGCAAACTTTCTTTCACTTTTCATTTCATTGAACTCAAATCAATTTCTTTTTTGTGCCCATTCCCTTTGATGACAAAAATGTGGTAGAACATGGATGATGGATGCATGCATGGTTTCAAGGGTCACCTTGGAATAAACGGTAGCCAAGGAGTTATCACACCACAAGGTACTCTTGACTAGGCCTTAATTCATGGGTCAAAAGATACTAGCATGACACATCCTAGGGTGTTTTACAAGTATTCTAACAAGCAAAGTCTTAAGAAGAAAAAGCATCTACTAGGGCCTTATATACACTTGTCAAGTTTCCCAAGTAGACGGTTTCACAAAATTTTTCTAACATGCAACTACATGCCATGATGCAACTAACATATATACATCTTAATGTATATGATTCTACCAACTAGTATACCAAGTATTCTAAATGCAAGTCTTAAATTCACATTTTTTTTACCGCATCCATCAAAATAAAGCCACATAGTCATTAACATAAAGAGGAAAAAGGAGATTGGAAAGATCATACCATGCGGTCTTCAATATCCTCATGGCTCGGATGTGGCGTAGTCGATCAATGTGAAAAAGGATAAAAAACAAGCAAACAAGTATATACAATATATACAATTCTACACTAAAAAGGAATGAACTTGTTTTTGGGTTTTTGAAATTTTCAAATTTTTATGGGTTTTTGTCTTATGAAATTAAAGGACATATTTTTGTGATTTTTCGAAATTTTTCAATTTTTATGCATTTTTGGAATATAAATTCCCATCCCCCACTTTATTTTGGACATTGTCCTCAATGTATATGTAGGAGTAGAAATGAAAAAGAAAGTACATGTTTTTTGGATTTTTAAAGTTTTGTGGAAATTGAAGTGCAAATGCAATGTTATGAATGAATGCATGCTCTAACTAAATGCAATTCTATATGACATATATAACACATGAATACAATTTAAACTATACTATATGATGCATGCTAGATGCTTAAGTCACCTATGATCAAACCTCCCCAAACCGATTTAAACACTATTTCTAGTGTAGAAAAGAGTAGGATTGGTCATTAGTGACTATGCATGAATTCTAATCTATATGCAACTAACTACATGAATCGTGTGAGATATATTACAATGCAACTATACTATATGAACTAGCTAATGCAAATGCAATATGATACAAATGCATGCGAAAGCTACACTAAATGCAATGTATATACAAAAGATCGAGAGAGGGATAGAGGAGTATCATACAAATAGAGGTGATGAGGTAGGCCTCTTTCACTCGTCATCATCCTCATCTTGGGGGTAGCCATACCGGTGAGAAGTTCCGCCTTGGTCATACGCTCCTTGGTCATACCCTCCTTGGCCCGAGTACCCTCCACCACCGAGATTCCAAGCTTGGTCCCCTTGATTAAGGAACAAATGTTGTGGTTGGGCCCAAGAGGGCAAAGGGCCATTAGGGTCAACATACCCTTCTTGAGCCATGTTATAGTATTGGGGATAAAGGACCAAGTAGTTGTCGATGTTGGAGCTGGTGTCCTCCACAAATTAGTGTGATAACATTTGTAAATCTCTTACAGGTTCACAAGGGTATACTTCGTATATTTAATCAGTTGATTAACGTTTACCTAATAACGGTTGGCTTGCTAGAAAGTTTGACGTTATTATCATACGATATGGCGGTGATGATGGTCCCTAAAGGTCACACTTATAGGATGTGTTTGAGAAATGTGGCTATAGAAATATAATCATATTGATGCCCAAAATGACTAAAAAGTTAGTCAATGTGTTGATGAGATAATTATTTAATGAAAATTAAATAATATTAAGTTGAGACGAATTAACTGTCAATTCGTAAATTAAATATAATAAGCATATTTAAATTAAATATATATAAAGTTAGTTTGGACGAATTAATCTGTTAATTCGTAATTAAATATAATCAGTTGTATTTAATATCAACAAGTTGAATGTGCCATAGTGGTAATAGTGAGGGTACACAAGCCAAGAGGTCATGGGTTCGATCTTCACTAGATGGCAATTCAACACATATTATATATTTTTGGAAAGACCAAAAATAAGGAAATTTTTATTCCTTATTTCGGTCAACAGTGGCCGAAAATTAGGAGAGTCATATCTTTCCTAATTAATTTGGTATTTCGGTCTGTATAAAAGAAAGGTAGAGAATTATTTCTACCCGAATGCTTTTTCTGACCTAGCCTCTCTTTCTCATCACAAGAACACAAAGACAATTAAATTTTACAGAAAATTTTAGATTGATTTCTAGCATAATCAAAGGGCATATCTCAGATCGTCTTGGGTGCAACCAATAGGCGAATACCTACTTTGGTATTGTTCTTAGGCCATATTTCCTAGGACCGGAGGTTAATTCTAAATCTTTTTACTTATGTTTATGTATTTTATTTTATGACCTTAGATCATCTTTATTAAATCGTTATAATCCTTCTAAATTAAGGGGAAGTATACAGATTATTTCCCACAAGTGGTATCAGAGCACTAGGCCACGATTTTAATTTTGATGATTCTCATAAAATTGTATCTAAACTATAACCTAATTTTCGAGTAAATAAATTAGGGTTCTTTTTTTTTTCGGTTAAAATTTTTTTTGGCCGAGACCTTTTTTTTTTATTTTCGGCCTGTTTTTTTTTTTGTGTTTTGTTTTTCCTTTTGTTTGATGATTTATATCCAATTTTTTTGTTCATATCATTGTTTTAATCGGTTAAAAATTATCATATGAAGAATTGGCGAATTTTGATTTCATGCAGATTAAGTTAGAATAGATATAGTATCATCATGTCATTGATATAAGAACTTGTTTTTGCTATATAGTTTTAGCATATAAGATTAATCATGCTTGTTAATCCATTTGCTAAACCATGTTCTATTAGCAACTGTAAACTTTGTTCTTCATCAATTTTGTTTTAGGGCTTTATGCCGCAAAAGGAAAAAATTTTGACGGCTCAATTTTTGGTTGCCGTGAAAAGAAAAAAAAAACTGATTTTAGGTTTTTTTTTTTTTTTTACCGAATCAGAATAGGGAAGAAGGAAATTTTGTTTTTTTTTTTGAAAAGAAAAATTATGGAAAGTTTTTTTTTCCTCTTTTCCTAATTGCCGATAAAAAAAAAGGATGGGGCTGTTATTTTTTTTTTCAGCCGTGGCAGCTGTTAAAAATAAAAAAAAAAAAAAATTTTGTTTATTTTTCAGCCGAACTAATTTTAATTGGTTTTTGTTTTTTATTTTTGGCCTATTAGTTATTGTGAATCAGTTCACAATTTAAAGATACCGAGTTATTTTAAAGCGGTTTAAAATTTTGACGGATAGATTTCATATTACAAGTTTAATATGGATTGAAATGAAATTAATGTGATTAAATTGCGGAATTGTCACTTAATTTAATTTAAATAGGTGGTTTGGATAAATTAATCAACATAATTAATGTATTGTATTATGTATGTTTAATTTATTTTAGTTGATGCTTTTAATTATGTTGAATGAATCGAATGAATGAATTTTATTTACGTATTTAATTTTGCAATCGGTTGTAATTTGTAATACTTAGTGTGGCCTTAGTCAATTATGTTTTCGTAATGAAGGAAACATGATTTTTATGTACTTATGAGATCTCGAATCTCCTTTATTTTAGTTTTGGGTTTTGAAATTAGAATGTAATTAATAGGTCAATTATGTAATTTTATTTATTGTAATTTCAAAGAAGACTAAAGATGAAGATTCAAGCTCACTCCCGCTACATGGATCAAGATGGAACATCAAGACAAGCTTCTCGGGTCCAAGGATGGATTCCAAACTTGTATTTATTGTTCATTTTGATAGGATAGGCCACACTAGGACTTTTACTTTATTTTTTTTACGTTTTTCATTTTATTGCTTTTCATTCACATGCTAGTAATTGCATCATATTCCGCCTAAAACCAAACCACCTACTACTAAAATGCATGAAAATTGACTCATATAGGTTGTATGTTAGTTTTCATGGACATGCGAGATGTCAGATCTTTAAGCCATCACCTTAGTTTAAATCATTCTCGCATGCTAGATTATAGTTCACTTAAAATGAATTAAAAAGTTGATGGGATCTTCCTCTAAAAAACGGAAATTGAGATTAGTCTTTATAAGGGCAAACATCTATGAATCCCTTCTTCGTCGGTAGGCCTAATATGACCCCTACTACGTTGGGTAAGTAGTTGTGTTGACTTAGTTTACCTCAACATTGTAGTCCGAAGAGTTTCTCGTGATTATGATGGACTAAAGATAGTATTTACAGAAATTTATCGACCAAGAATTCTAACGGTAGAATTAGCTAAAGGTTAGCTTATCAATTTCTGAGAGAATTGAGTCTTGGGGTCATTTATATAATTCTTGAGGGAGGTCAATTGTATAAATGTTTTTGAGTCTTCGCGTTATGACATTAGTTCATTAGACTTAAAATAAAAACGATGGATGCTTATTATTTTATTCTTCTTTCGCAGTGTAGAACACGCTTATTATCAATAATACTGTTACAACAAATGGCTGGAAATAACGCAATCCCAATGCCTAGTGCCACACTAGATCGTTCGTCCTTGCTAAAAATGTTCATGGACCAAATGAATCAGTCCACTCGACTGAAGAATGATGGGTCCAATTTTGCGGACTGGGAGGCGGCACTACGGAATGTCGCCATCGCCGCGACGGTAAGCTCGGGTATTTAATCGAGCCAATACCGGTCAACCAGGCCCAAATGCAGGAGTCAACGAGTCACTCGCTTATAGTGATTTCGTTATGGAAGCGGGTGCGATAAAGAACGTACTCATCTTTGCAATGGAAACCAATTTGCAGAGACGCTTCATTGCCCAAGGTGCAAACAAGATTTTCACCACGCTCACTAACGAGTTCTCAAAGGCACCGAGAATCGTTACATATGAGCATACCTGTCGCTTCTTTGATGCGAAACTCCAGAAGGGCCAACCGGTTAGCCCACACATTCTTCACATGATTGAGAATGTCGAGAAACTGGAGTCACTGAATTGTAGAATCAGTGAGAGCATTGCCATTGATCGAATGCTTCATTCTCTTCACGATGGTTTTGCCCTTTTCAGGGCGAACTACTACATGAATGACTTGAAAAAGAGTCCTCATGAGCTACACTCCCTTCTCGTACAGACCGAGAAGGATATAAAATTGAGTGGGAGCATAAAGCAAGATGTTCTCACGATTCACAACAAAGGTAAAGGTAAGGGCAAGGCTCATGGCGACCTAGCTGTTGGTAAGCCAAAGTTCAAGAAGCCAGGAAACGGTAAGAGTGCGCCTGGTGAGACTAGTGGCTCACAGGGCAAGACAAAGAGCAAGGGCGGTGACATAGAGTGCCACCATTGTCACAAGACTGGACATTGGAGGAGGAACTGTCCCGTCTACCGTGAGGACATCAAGGCAGGCGCGTCGTTCTGTTGGTATGTGATCTTATATTCATATGATTGAGATTAACCATGCAAGTTTCTGAACTTGGGTACTAGATACTGGTTGTGGTTCTCATCTGTGTAATCATTTGCAGGGCCTAAAGAACATCATACCTCTCGAAAAAGGTGATGTGAACCTGCGAGTCGGGAATGGAGCATGAGTTGCTGCTGCCTCGAAGGGAACATATGTAATCCAACTCCATAGTGGTTTTGAGTTATCTTTAAATAACTGTTACTATGTACCCAGTTTATCTAAGAACATTATTTCTGTTTCCGTACTTGCTAAAGACGGTTTTACATTTTCAATAAAGGATAATAGTTGTATTTTCTCTTTTAATGAAATGATTTATGGCAAAGCAGTTTCCATGAATGGAATTTATATCTTAGATCAAACCACTGAAGTATTACACATGAATAATAAGAAATTAAAGGTTGGTGACAAAGATCAAACCTATTTATGGCATTGTCGAATGGGACACATAAATGAGAAACGCGTAAAGAAACTCGTCGATAATGGGACTATTCCCTCATTCGGATTTTCTGCATATGGCACGTGTGAATCATGTCTCATTGGCAAGATGACTCGAATTTCCTTCAAAGGTGTTGGAATGCGCGCTAGTGACCTATTAGGACTCATACATACGGACGTATGTGGACCTATGTCAATTACCGCTAGAGATGGCTATAGATATTTTATCACTTTCACGGACGATTTGAGTAGATACGGATATGTCTACATAATGAAGCATAAAAGTGAGTCCTTTGAGAAATTCAAGGAATACCAGAATAGGGTACAGAACCAACTGGGTAGAAAGATTAAAGCACTCCGTTCAGATCGGGGTGGGGTTATGCTCTTTTGTCAGCTGCTCTTATACTTAACCGAAGTCCGCCTAAAGCTGTCGACAAGACTCCATATGAAATGTGGAAGGGAACGGTACCCAACTTGTCCTTTATTCGGGTTTGGGGCTGCGAGGCTTATGTCAAGTGGAGACACGAGGATAAGCTCGGCCCGCGATCGGTCAAGACATACTTTATAGGTTATCCAAAAGGAACATTTGGTCATTACTTCTATTCGCCTACCGAACATCGAGTTTTTGTTGCGGCTAGTGCGACGTTCTTAGAGAAAGAATTTCTCGAGAACAAGTCGAGTAATAGAACCTTCGAGCTGCCGGAGATTCCAGAACCAACAACCGAGGAACAGATGGAGGAAGCTGTACCTCCAACTGATGATACGGTTAATATTCCTGAGGAACCTAGGAGGTCGGGTAGAGACTCTCATCCTTCGGACAGATACATTGGTATGGTCGAGGAGAATGACGTTTTACTTCTAGAAAGTAATGAACCCGCAACCTATAAAGGTGCTATGGCCTGTTCCGACTCAAATCTATGGCTCGAAGCCATGCAATCCGAGATGGACTCCATGTATGAGAATAACGTATGGGATCTAGTTGATTTACCTAATAAGGTAAAACCTCTACAGTACAAATGGCTTTACAAAATAAAGCGTTCTGTAGACGCGCAACCAGATATCTATAAGGCACGACTTGTGGCAAAAGGTTTCACTCAAGTGCAAGGATTGCATTATGATGAGATTTTTGCACCTCTAGTCATGCTACGTTCCATTCGGATAATATTAGCGATTGCCGCATTTCATGATTATGAGATTTGGCAAATGGATGTTAAAACCACCTTCTTAAACGGTTATTTGGCGGAAGAGTTGTACATGGTGCAACCCAAAGGTTTCATAGATCCTAAGTATCCTAAGAAAGTATGCAACCTTAAGCGTTCCATTTATGGACTTAAGCAAGCTTCTCGGAGTTGGAATCATCGTTTCGACCAAGTGATAAAAGAGTATGGTTTCACTCGATCGGTCGAAGAACCATGCTTATATATCAAGTCGAGTGGGAGCAAGATTGTATTCTTGATATTGTATGTCGATGACATACTCCTGATTGGGAATGACATTCCTCTCCTATCTTCGGTTAAAGAATGGTTGAAGAACCATTTCCAGATGAAAGATCTGGGTGAGGCACAGCGCATTTTGGGAATCCGTATCTACCGAGATAGATCACGACGGACGTTATCACTTAGTCAGGAGTCTTATTAGGATAAGGTTCTTGAGAGGTTCAGCATGACCAACTCCAAGAAGGGGAACCTTCCTATGACGACCGGGATGCGATTGAGCAAGTCTCGATCACCCACGACGCCTTTGAAGGTATTGAGCGCATGAGTCGTGTTCCTTATGCTTCTGCAATAGGATCGATCATGTATGCCATGATATGCACACGTCCAGACGTGGCATATGCATTGAGTATGACGAGTCGGTACCAAAAGACTCCAGGTGAAACACACTGGATAGCAGTCAAAAATATCCTCAAGTACCTACGGAGGACTAAGGATTGGGTATTGACTTATAGAGGCGATACTAAGCTATGCGCAACCGGTTACGCAGATGCTAGCTTCCAAACGGATCGAGACGATTCTAAATCTCAGTCCGGGTTCGTCTTCACTCTTAATGGTGTTGCGGTCAGCTAGAAGAGTTCCAAACAGAGTGTTGTAGCAGATTCTACTACTGAATCCGAGTACTATGCCGCTTCGGAGGCAGCAAAGGAAACGATATGGAAGCGTCAATTCTTACAAGGGCTTTCGGTAGTTCCTAGTTCGAATGGCCCGATCACCATCTATTGTGACAATAGAGGTGCCATCTTCCAGGCTAAGGAGCCAAAGTCTAGCAACAAATCTAGCCATGTACTTCGGAAGGCTCACCTGATCCGTGATTACGTGGAGCAAGAAGAGATAGTGATTGACAAGATTGCGACGGATGATAACATCGCGGATCCTCTCACCAAACCATTGAATTATGATAAGCATGTAGGGCATGTTAATTCCATGGGAATTAAACATGTTCCAGAGTTGTAGTACTTGATTATGGATTTGATACATTATCTTTTTCATATATTATTTATAACTTCATCGTTTTATATATAATATTTTGTTTTTCATGTGGATTGTACTGACAACATTGAACGCCACAAAGTAAACTGAATTACATTATATTTGTTTTGGTCCGTAGTCGCCAATGTGAGCTGATAACTCCGGCTATTATATTGTGCAGTCGATTGATGGTGGGTTCAACGAGCCATAAGTTAAACGGTTGACTAATCGATCACAGATACGAGATTATGACGATACCTTGTAGGACAACTTTTTGTGACAACGTAATGGAGTCCTAAATGTTTAATAAACATTCGGTGCCAGGTCGTGGATAGGACATCCATTGTGTTACTAGGGTCGATTCTTTTGACTATCAACTGTCTCTTGAGATTAAGGCAGTTTTTGGGTGACTTTGGTTTCTTTCTCACGGTCTACCGTAACTGGGGCTAAGTAGATTTTTTCTGGGTCATTTCATACTGTGCTTACGTCTGCAGGATTCGAGTTGAGGAAAATATCCAACCCTTATCAGGTATAGTTATTTCTCAGGGCCACTCGAGGAGTTGTAACTGAAATGCATGGCCATGCTCGAATGATGATTCGTTTATCAGTTAAGTTACTCTCTAGTCGGGGAAACCACTCTTGATACTGATCGCTTATAAAATACGACCTTTGTGAATTCGGATTTGCAAATTGTTTTACATTGAGTGGGAGAAATTTTAAAGGATATGAGAATCGGTTATCGCACATACACTTGTGAGGACAAGTGGGAGTTTGTTGAGTGGTGTCCTCCACAAATTAGTGTGATAACATTTGTAAATCTCTTACAGGTTCACAAGGGTATACTTCGTATATTTAATCAGTTGATTAACGTTTACCTAATAACGGTTGGCTTGCTAGAAAGTTTGACGTTATTATCATATAGATGGCGGTGATCAACTGGTCCCTAAAGGTCACACCTATAGGATGTGTTTGAGAAATGTGGTTATAGAAATATAATCATATTGATGCCCAAAATGACTAAAAAGTTAGTCAATGTGTTGATGAGATAATTATTTAATGAAAATTAAATAATATTAAGTTGAGACGAATTAACTGTCAATTCGTAAATTAAATATAATAAGTTATATTTAAATTAAATATATATAAGGTTAGTTTGGACGAATTAATCTGTTAATTCGTAATTAAATATAATCAGTAGTATTTAATATCAACAAGTTGAATGTGTCATAGTGGTAATAGTGAGGGTACACAAGCCAAGAGGTCATGGGTTCGATCCTCACTAGATGGCAATTCAACACATATTATATATTTTTGGAAAGACCAAAAATAAGGAAATTTTTATTCCTTATTTCGGTCAACAGTGGCCGAAAATTAGGAGAGTCATATCTTTCCTAATTAATTTGGTATTTCGGTCTGTATAAAAGAAAGGTAGAGAATTATTTCTACCCGAATGCTTTTTCTGACCTAGCCTCTCTTTCTCATCACAAGAACACAAAGACAATTAAATTTTAAAGAAAATTTTAGATTGATTTCTAGCATAATCAAAGGACATATCTGAGATCGTCTTGGGTGCAACCAATAGGCGAATACCTACTTTGGTATTGTTCTTAGGCCATATTTGCTAGGACCGGAGGTTAATTCTAAATCTTTTTACTTATGTTTATGTATTTTATTTTATGACCTTAGATCATCTTTATTAAATCGTTATAATCCTTCTAAATTAAGGGGAAGTATACAGATTATTTCCCACAGTCGACCCTCCCTTCATGTACCCCGAGGTCCACTCTATTCATGAGTTTCATCAAATCATTAATACCCGGGGTATTGGGGATTTCTGGTCGGAATTCGGTATAAGGAGTAGGGTATGGTGGGATAGGCACATAGGAAGGTGGGTGAGTAGACCTTGCCGGTACCCCACGAGGTACTTATTGTTGGCGGGGTGTCTCTTCCCTTTAAGGGGGATTGCCGATGATTTGGATATCATGGAGGTAGCTTGACGTAGGCGAATATGGGCTCAATCTTGGGTCGGTGCCCGGTATATTCCAACCCGAAAGGATGATGGAGGTGCACCCTTTTGTGAGCCATTATACACTCCCTTCTTGAGTGTAGTTACACCACCGGTGGTGGGTGAAGACGGCGTGTTCATCAATCAAAGTACTCCCCTCAAGAGGAGCATAAATCCCAAGGGAGTTGAACCCGGGGCAACGGTAATTGGCCAAAATAGTAACTAGACCTCCCATTACGAAGGTCTTGAGTTAGGTGGTCCCTTGAGCAAAATCATGAAACCTTGTAAGTATCTCAAGGGGGGTGTTGAAGTTATAGCGCCTCGTCCCCCGAACATTTAAATAGGACTCAAGAAATGTTAAATCAATGAGAGTACACCTATCTTGTTCGTACCTCCCATTGATGGTACCGGCCAGAAAGCGTTCAGTGATCCGAATCACCGGATGTTGGATGGCGAAGGTATAGAATTGCTTTAAATTGGTAAAATCCCTCCCGGAAATAGCCTTCCAAAGTAGGTCCACATCGAAATCAGTAGGTTTTTCGGTATAGTTGGTTGGCACAACAAGATCGAAAATGTGGGCAAATTGATCAAGTGTAAGGCTATGGTCTAGGTTGCACAACCTAAACTCCATGCCCACATTGGTTCGAGTATTCGTGACAATACGAAGGCTACTCAAAAATTCCAGGGTGAGACTAAGGTACGTCTCCTCATGGGCATGGAAAAGTTTTCCAATCCCTAAGCCATCAAAGAACATCTCGGTGTGGTACCTTATCCCAAGGACTTCCAACACCTTAGTATCTATGAATTGAGTGGGTTCATAGTTCTTACCTAGCAATTCGACAAACTTCTTGCGGTGGGCATCGGATTCGAAAAGTACCTCCGGGTAGTACTCAAGTTGCTCAATTCCTCCTCTTATGATGGGACGGAAGTTCCTTGGTGGTACTACCTCTCGTGGGGTTGAAGAGGATGATCCCTTGCGTTTCCTTCTGGCGGATTCAACAAACTTCTTAGCCTTGCCCTTGAGGCTCATCACCTTGAAGTTGAGGAAATGGGGTTTTGGTTGGCTTTTGATGTGAGGGAAGTGTTTTTGAGGATGAAGATGAGTGTTTTAGGGTTAGATAAGGTGAAGAAATGAGGGAGAAAGGGGGTGATTTTATAGAAGAAAAGGGGAAGCCGAGCGGATAAGGGTGGGGTCTGGGCGGATGATTCGAGAAAAAGACCCCAATCCGAGCGTCTTTCATGCGGGACGGGCGTCTTTAGTCTGTAGAATCCGAGCGTCTTCCTTTAAATCCACTCGGATTTTGAGACAGGACCTCAGCAATTTCTGGAGCAGGCAGAAGACGAGCGTCTTCTATTTTGAACGGGCGTCTTACTCGAGACGAGCGGTTTCTCAAAAATCCGCTCGGATTTCCTGAAAGTTTCAAAACTTTGTCTCAGGTATCTTCCAAGATGGGCGTCCCGTGGAGAGTACAAGCGTCTTTTACGAAGACGAGCGTCTTGTGCTGAATCCGCTCGGATTCTGAGACAGTGCTAAACAGTAATGAGATGAGGGCCCTGGACGAGCGTCCAGCCCTCGGGACGACCGTCTTTGGCTAATTTTCTTCTTTTTCTTTCTTTTCCTTGCACAATCATACCCTTTCATCGATTTGTTATTCCTCCTTATCTTTTTCTGAAATTTGCTCAATAAAAATGTAAGAAGACTCTCTCTCACTACTCTCATGCAAGAAATCAAATACAAATGCAAAAATGTACAATATTATACAAAGTAAGGAATCCAAGAAATATCTTACAAATGGTGGTTTAAGATAGGACTCCACCGAACTAGTTCAAATTGTAGAAATTCTTGTCCATAGAGCTCAAGGCTCTTAATAGTCGATCAAAAGCTTGTGAACAAGCTCCAAATAAACACAAGTATGGTTTGCTTAACTTCAAGACGAAGCTTGGCTAAGGGACTTTGTCATTCATTCTTGTTTTCTTTCCCTTCTTGGCACTTGAATATTCACGATGCTTCAAACCAATAGGCCCATGATTCTTGTCAACACTAGATATGGAGTATGGCTTATTTTCATCCGGAGATTTCCACTTGCCACCTTCTCCTCTAATTTTGGTGATGATGATAGCGCTTTGATTATTCAATCCTTCCAAGGTGGAAGGAGAATTCTCATAACTTTGATGATCGAGTTCCTTAGAAGTTGTCATTGTGGGTGCCAAAATTCCACAAGTAGCTTCACGAGCAAGTTTCTCTTTAAGCTTTTTCACCAAGTAGCTTGTGTACGATGCTTTGGCCTTTTGAAGAAGGTCTACCATATCCTCTTCAAATATCATTGGCTCCATGATAGGTGTCAAGTAGTCTTCATGAGGAATAGGGGAAGGACGTTCTTCTTCATGATAGGGTATCTCAAATGTCTCAAGGATAGGCTCCTCAAGCAAGGTGATATTACAAGTCCATCCTTTAGGCTCATCATCATTGTTGCTATCTTCATACGAATCATAAATGGGGGCTTCATTCTTCTTCATTATTTCTTCCTCCAACATCTCAACACTCACTTCAAAGGACACACCCTCATACTCATAAAGGCTAAGAGTATTTGGCTTACTCAACCTCATGTCTTCCTTATCGAACACAACACTTTCATACTCACAAGAGCTCACGGAGATTGGCTCTTCCCATTCTTCATTTTTCATGTCAAAAGTTACTACTTCAAATTCACATTCATGATCAATGTCCAAAGAACGGTGTGGGGTGGTTGCTTGGGATTCTTTCAATTGGGTGATTTGAATCTCCAATTCCTCACCTTGGGCAACAATGCCTCGAAGAACATGTCCCTCTTTTGGCTCTCCTCTAGCATTTGTTTGAAGAAGTTTTGTTGATCTCCCATCATTTGGGGAATCATATTTTGAATGGGTTCATCTTCTTGTTGTGGGTAGGTGTGAAAGTGGTTGTATTGTGGCAATTGAAACTCATTATGAAGTGGATATTGTGTGTGAGTGTTTTGGTTGGAAAATTTTGGGTAGTAGTTAGGATGTTCATTGTATGAGTAGTAAGGTAGGTTTGTGTTGACTTGCTCCTCAAACTCCCCATACCCATTGTAGTCATACTCAAAAGATCCAACATATACTCCATAAGTCAAGTCTTGAGCCATCATAGCTAAGACAAGGAAACAACTACAAGCATGGAAACTACACAAAAACGGTAAGAACAATCCTTGAGGAACAAGTTCCTCAAGGTGAAAGCACAATTAAAATAGACAAATAAGTAAGAACTTAATCACATAGCACCATCCCCGGCAACGATGCCATTTTTGACGTGGGCGTGTCGTTGTACACCCAATCAAAACACATTTATAATACTCAACAAACTACTAGTTAGTGGTAAGTCGAGGTCGATCCATGGGACGGTGTGCTTTGGGTTCTAAGTCTATCTATCTCAATTTATGCTAGTGTCACAAATTGTTTGGGTTTGTAGTTGTGTCTAAACTAATGCAAGCAATATAGTAAAACAAGCAATAAAAGGAAGGATGTGAACAAATTATTGAAAGTGCTAGGATATCATGGGGTCATAGGGGATTCATGGTGTTGATCATACAAACATGTTTACAATTATAAGCAAGCAATTAGTGTTGCGGAGGAACCGAGTTGGTTTATGTCTTACGGTTCTTAGGAAGAGTTGGGTCCCGGAGCCGAATCGATTAGATTGTACAACACCTACAAGTCGACTTACTTTCCTCCTAATCAACTTCTATGCATGGTCTAACAAGACTCGAGTTGGTTTATATCTTACAAGTCAAGTTGAGTAGATAAGAGATGGTTGTAAATGCAAGGATTCATAGGCTTAGCATTTCATCAAACATAACATGTGCATAAAGTTGACATCACAACAAGCAAGCAAATTAATTATGTGAACATATTAGATTAAGCATGAATCAATCCCATGTTTGGTTTCCCTTAATTACCCACTAATCCTAGCTAAGAGACTACTCACTCATTATCAAGTTTAACATGCTAACAAGGTTGTCAATCATATTAACAAGGTAAAACATGATGAACAAGTAAGAAAGATTAACAATAATTAAAACAAGGATTAAGAGAATTATACCTATGGAGATTCCAAAATAATAATGCAAAGAATAAAAGAAGAAACTTGATTGATTAATGAAGGGATGTCAATCTTCCAATAATAACCCAATAATCTTCAATTACCCAAAAGTAATAAACTTGAACAATAATTAAGGAGAGATTAATGTGAGATTTGTGGAAAGATTAAAGAGTAATCTATTCTAATCTATTCCTAATCTAATCTAAGAGGAATTTCTAATGTGGAGGCTCTCTACTCTAGAAACTCCCTCCCTTGATTATTTACAAATGGGATATATATAGTAGAGCTTCATTAGGTTAACTAAGGCTAAATTAGTAATTACATTTTTGAGTTTTAAACAAGGAAATGCTAGTCTTTTTGGAGGGATGAGCATCTCGGCTGAAGACGTTGCGGTCCATCCGTCCAGGAAGGGAAGACGCTCGGATTCTTGAGGGGGTGCACGGGCATCTTTCTGCAAATCCGCTCGGATTGTAGTAGAGGAATCCGAGCGTCTTTGTTGCTTGGACGCTCGGATTGTCATTCTGGACGGGCGTCTTGCCTATTTGGCCGCTCGGGTTCTGCTTCAGAATCCTTTTCTACACTTTCTTTTTATTCTTGTAGGATTGGTCTTTAGTTCTCGCTTCCTCTTCATACTAGTCCATCTAATGTCATCAATAAGCTTCCAAATATGCACGAAAGATAGGGAATTCCGCCTAATTGTCTTCTTTCATACAAAGCATACGAAATGCACTAGGATAGCAAATAGGAAGGTTTTGACGGATAAAATGGCTATGAAATGTTATAATAGTATGCAAAATAGGCTCAGTTAGGGGACTAAATATGCTCAAATAATGGTCACATCAACGGTGTGAATCCAAGGGCGTCCCAAAAGCATGTTGAAGGAGGCGTCAATGTCGACTACCTGAAAACTGGTTTGCCTTTCCAAGGGTCCAGTTGTAATGGTTAGGGTGATAAGCCCCGCAACTTTAAGACAAGTGCCGTCATAGGCTCATACTCCTTGATTGGTTGGGACCAAATCAGCTTCTTTGATACCCAATTTATGAGCCGTTTTGAGGGGAATGACATTAACCGCAGATCCGTCATCCACTAGAACCATAGGCACATTCTTCTTGAGGCAGTGTACGGTGATGTACAGGGCCAGGTTATTGTTGGCTCCGAATAGAGGGATATCTTCATCAGAGAAGATGATCGGATTATTCATGTTGGGGATATCCCTAGTCATGTGTGCCACCACTTATTTAGGGGAGGAGGTAGAGGGAACAGTCAGGTTTCCCAAGGCTTGCAGTAGAGCTTACCGATGCTCGAAGGATGTAGCAATCAGTTGCCAAATTGAAATTTCGGCCTTTGCTTTCTACAGCTGTTTGAGGATTGAATATTCAGGAACCCTCGGTTGAGCGTCTATGTCCGGGACGACCTAGTCATACGTTGTTGGAATGACCGTTGAGTTGTTTGGGTTTTGATAGGGGCGTCCAGACCGGGTAAGGTGACTGATTTCTTTTGCTTGTTTCCCCTTTCATGGGATCACATAGACATCTTCCACATCGTCTCTCCAGATGCCATTGATTTCAGGATCTCGAGGGTACCTTGGAGGGGTATTCCTCGATGGGTGGTTTTTATGAGGGTAATTTTTGTGTGGTTGATTATTGTGGGGGTAATTTTGGTGGGGTGCGTGCCAAAATGGTCGCGGGAGCAATCCTTCCTGGTGAGGGTAGTTTTGGGTGTTTGGAATACCCTCCCTCGGGCGTGGTGTTGATGTCGGTGGGTTGAAAATCAACCGGTGGTAAGCGTCGTCAAGTCGAGTAATCCTTTCTGAGAGACTAGCTATGCCTCCTCAACTTGTTGGAACATGGCAAGCATGGTTGTGGCGCTGAACACGAATACCCCGTCCGAGGCGTCCTTCTCCAAGGCATTCATCTCCTCATCAATCGGCAAGATAAGGTGTGAGCAATCTAAGGTTGGCTCATCATCGGAGATAGCATGGATTCCCAAAGGGTTTGTTTTGTTCTTTGGTTTTGTCGGTGGAGGCAAAGGTAATTCCCCATTCTCGATCATGTCCTGAATGACGTGTTTGAGCTTAAAACAGGTCTCCGTGTTATGACCTTTCTCTCGGTGGTATTGGCATTAGGTATTGGGATTCCAGAAGCGGGTCTTCTTAGCCTCAGATGGATCCAGAGTAGGTCCGATGGGTTGTAGTTTCCCTTGGTCCATAAGCCTTTTTAAGGCTCTTGCATAAGTTGACCCTAGGTTGGTGAACACTCTTTGAGGGCGCTCAGTTCTTTTGGCGGTTGGCTCGAGGAGGTTAACCTCATCAATTTTGTTTGTTTGACCATAGGGGCGAGATCCGGTCGATGTAGATCCCTGATAGCCTCTACCGGTGGTTTTGGCTAAGACACCCTTTCGGAGGTCGTCGTCGATGCGGGTTCCAAGGATTTGTAGATCCTGGAACGTCTTCATGTTTTGGTATCTCAGGAAGTTGGCATACACCGGGCGGAGATTGTTGACAAATTTCTCTACCAAAGTTGACTCGCTTGGCTTGCTGACCAACTGAGTGCTTACTCTCCTCCAGCGGGTTAAGAATTCTGTGAATCCTTCCTTATCATTTTGAGTGAGGACCTCAAGAGTACGGGTGTTGGCCTGGATTTTGACATTGTCGGCATATTGCTTGGAAAACTAGACTACGACCTCGTCCCAGGTAGTGAGGTTCTTCGGGTCAAGGGAGTAGTACCATTGGTGAGGGATCTGTTCCAGGGATGATGGAAAGATCAAGGTGAAGAGTTCCTGCTTTACCCCCTTTATGGCCATGTAGTCTTTGAAGGCTCGGATGTGATTGAGTGGGTCCTCAACTCCCTTGAATTTGGGCACATCAGTCAAGGTGAAGTTGTCGAGTAGTTGATCCCCAACGGGTTCAAATCTTCGATTGTTTTCGAGGTGGATGTTGTTACCCCGGGATAGGAGTTGTTCTTCCAGGAGTTTGAGCCTTTTCTCAGTTTCAGTCAAAGGCGTAGTGTTGTGTTCTCCAGTTTCCTTGTTTTCCAGGGTGTCGATACGGGTCTCGACACGGTCTAGGGTGACCTTGAGGGCAGTGAGCAGGCTGGCTAGTTGGGCAGTTGTTACATCTCTGTTGTCATTGTTGTTGTTGGACGAAGCTGAAGACAGGGCCATGGTTCTCAGGCAGAAAAACGGCTCACATTACATCTCAATACGACACGGTTCAAGGGCTAAACGCAGACAACACAAAGGACAAAACAGAGATCAGACTCCACAAGACGAGGATGACCGTGTCTGGTACCTCGGTGCTGACTCGATTTATAACGTGACGGTGTTGACCAGACTTTGACTTGCGTCCAACGTAGTGGCGTGACGCTGTTGGGCGAGTCTTGTGGTGAGACGACTCATAAGTAAAGATCCATAAGTACGCTTGCTTCGACTCGGTAGACACAAGGCGGAATTGGATTGGTGGACTGAAGTTTTCGAAAATAGAGATTTTAAAAAAGATTCGTTTGTCGCTTTATGGACGGCTTCCGAAGAATAGGGATCTCCGAAAGTCGGTCAGTTGAAGAGTTGTCTTAAGTTTGTTTTCAAAAGACGGTTTTAGTTCGAGTTAGCTCGGAAAACAATGTATTGTTTCCAGAGATGGTCTTTGAAATTCAAAATTGTATATTTTGAAAATTGAGTTTCGAAATGTTCGATAAGGTCTCGGGGACGGTGTATGGTCCTCGGGATTTTGAAAGTGTCTCGAAAAAGGGGTGTGTACCTTTCTCGGGTTTTGAAAGAGCCATTGTTGCCGCGAGACGGGTTAAAATCCGTGTCTTGACGCGATGATTATAACGGCGTAAAAAGGTGTTTTGAAACGGTTGTACAAAACCAAGTTTGGAAATCGTCATTACGACGACCTAGAAAGGCGTGTTGAAATGGTTGTAGAAAACCGGGTTTGAAAATCGTCATTACGACGACCTAGAAAGGCATGTTGAAATGGTTGTAGAAAATCGAGTTTGAAAATTGTCATTACGACGGCCTGGAAAGGCGTGTTGAAATGATTGTAGAAAACCGGGTTTGAAAATCGTCATTACGACGGCCTAGAAAGGCGTGTGTGAAATGCAACGGTCGGCGAAAGACCGAGGTTTGAAATGGTCATTATAGCGGCGCAAGAAGGTGTTTTTGAAAGTTGAAAAGACACGGAAGGACTTACGATCACATAGCACATAAGCACTCGCAGTTTCATTATATTATGCATAATGCTGACATGGGTTTTAGCTTAAGAGGGTGGGTTACACACCAAGCAATCAAACCCCAATTTTCGAGAGGGATACCAATCCAAACAAAATATGTAAGGAGCGTGCCCTAGCCTCGTGCTCGAAGGTGATGAAAGCCCTTTGACGAATCAGAAATGTGTAACGTCAATGATATGCTTGACTCAATCGGGATCGAGACGCGGGGATGAGAAAACTCCCGCCGACGAGATGAGCCAATTGGTCGAAAAGGGTTAGGTTGTGGGCCTGGACAAGGAACCCGACTGTTGGGTCCCTTTGATTGATGATAACATGCCCATTTAATGTGTGTTATCTTACTTTACCTTTTCAGGATTTATGATCAAGTCAAGCTTGGATTAATATGTGTTGAATCGTTAGTCACTCAAAGTATAGAGTCACTTGTGTCATCTAATGTACAAGTTAGGGAGTAGAGTACTTAAAAGCAATAGTAACAGTTAGGACTACTGTTATCCTTAAAAGTAACAATAGCCTGGACTGTCACTATGATCCGTAACACTTGAAAGTTATTTTTCACTTTTCGAAAATCCTTTTTATTCTTTTAAAGCAACTCGGATTTTATTAACAAATTTTCAGATTTCTCTTCAAAGAATTGGGTTTCTAGAAAAGAGTTTAGCTAATTACCAATTCAAATTGTTTCCTCTTTGTGCCAATTTGACTCCTTGGTCTTTTATAAAACGAGGTTTGCTTTTTGCCATTTTGGTGAAAACTTGTCACCTTGTGACTTGTTTTCCACCCTTTGTTTTCTGAAAAACCAAAGGCTCCTTTTGGATAATTAAAAACTCCATTTTCTTACTTTGCCTCTAAATAGAAGTACCTTCTTTTGTGCAAGTTTTGGAAAGTGTTGAACCGCATCACATGTGATGATCTTTGACTTTCAAAAACCCTAACACCTACCTTGCTTGCTCTCCCTATAAAAGGCGTGCCTCATCCCTTCATTTCCTCAAGACTTTTTTTCCTGAGAATTCATTCAAGTTTGCAAAAATTGTTTTCAAAGTTTTAAAACTGAGTCATTGTTTTGCAAAGTCTTAAAAAGTCTTCAAGTGTTACAATCATAGCCACTGTTACTTTAAAGTACTAAACTCTCTCACTAATGAACCGTTTGATCTTGTAAAACTTGTCCATATCAATTCTTGTCCAGAATAAGTTGTGGAAACTTGATCCATATAATGTTCTAAGTTAGTGTGCAGAGTTTTGGACGGAGTAGTCTATAACTCTTTGGCAACCGGAGTAGGTTGCAAGTCACCTTGTTCTAGGACGGAGTAGTTCTTGAACTTGTGTCACAACCGGAGTAGGTTGTTGGTCTTTTTGTTGTACGGGTTTTTAGTAGTCGGAGTAGATCACTAAAATTAATCAAAAAAAAGTAGATTGGACGTAGGCACTTGAGTTCTTGCCGAACCAATTCAAAAATCTTGTGTTTGATTTTATTTGTTTATTCCGCTGCTCTTTAGTATGTTTGCATTTTCTTTGCTTATCTCTTGAAGTAACAGTTCCTCATACTGTCACATTTGGTCTGCAGTCTGTACTCCATAAACTGAGACGAATAGCAAGAGTTAGAACTATTGTTACCTTCGTAATTTAGCGAACGTCCATTGTAATACTCGTTTAATCTCTCAATATTATTCGAAGTATTCTTCTATCTCTTTACATACAACAACTTACTTTAATTCAATAAAGTTTAAGTTAAAATTTTTAAATAGTACCTAATTCACCCCCTCCCCCTCTTAGGTACTTGAATCCATAAACTCTTCAATTGGTATCAGTGCCTCGTGCTCTTGATCGAGGATAATCACCTTAAGAGTTTGATTCGTGGGTAATGGATTCCGAGAAACACTCCAAGATCTCGGTCTTTACCGGTGCGAATATTGGATGGTGGAAACTCAAAATGGAACATTACATCAAAAGTATAGACTATCAATGGTGGACCATCATCCAAAATGGACCTCTTGTCATTGACGAAACCGATATATTAAACGGTTTCACCAAAACAAAAGAGGAAAAGGATTACAATGAAAATGACTTTAAACTTGCCGAAAAGAACTCCAAAGCAATGTCGATTCTTCAACGTTGTGTTGGTGAGGGGAAAGTTAGTCGAATCTCTGGATGTCCCACGGCAAAATCTATTTGGGACTCTCTTGTACTTGCTTATGAGGGAATTTCCCAAGTTATAAAACAGCGTATTGACCTTCTCATGCAACAATATGAGATGTTTAGAATGTCAAAGGACGAGTCCATAAATAGCTTTTCTTCTCGTTTCTCTTGTATTATTAATGAGCTAAAGAGTCTTGGAAGGAATTTCGAGTCCGAGGACATCATTCGAAAAATCCTTCGTACTCTAACCTCTAAGTGGCAACCCAAAGTTACCGCCATAGAGGAAGCTAAAGATTTGTCAACCCTATCTCTTCATGAACTAATGGGATCACTAATGGCTCATGAGTTTAATCTCGACAAGCATTCTAGTAAGTCCTCAAAGGTAAAGAGTCTCGCCCTCACATCCTCTCCAAGTGATGGAGAAGATGAGGGGGAAGACGAGTTTGCTATGTTCTCAAGGAACCTAGCCGGGTTAGTCAATGGTCAAGGAAAGAAAAGGTTCACTAATAATCACTCGAAAAAACGCTTTCCTAAGAAACGACCTAATTCCACCGTGGGATGCTTTAAATGTGGTGATAAAACTCGCCAAATTAAGGAATGTCCCAAGTGGGATGAGATCAAATCCAAGGAAGGACGAGATAAAGTTAAAAAGGACTATAAACATAGAGTCATGAGTGCTAATTGGGGAATGTCCAACTCTGAGGAAGATGAGGAACTCATCGAGGAGGAGCTAGAGGCTAAAATGTGTCTTACAAGTCATCTTAAGGACAAAGTCTCAAAAACTTCAAAAAATGAACACCTAAAATGCCTCATGGCTAATCCCGATGATTCCGAATCCGATTCCGACAATGAGGTAAATCATCTAAAGGCCAAGGCTAGAACTTACTCCAAAGAGAAAGTATGTAAGCTTCTTGACCAACTTTTTGATAAGTGTCGGTTTCAAAATGATAAACTTGAGGTAATGCAAAATGAGATTGAGGAAATTGCTCAAGAGAACTTTAATCTTAAAAATGAACTAAAAGCAACAGACAGCGTCACTGCCACCTCTGAGGCTTATGATGAAGTTAAAAGAGTCAACAAGTTGAACAAACATTTGACTAAAGAATTAGAGCGTCTTAAGATGACTCCCACGGACGTCTCTGACCTTGAAAATGTCAACACTACCTTGGTGATGCAAGTTTCCTCACTAACCAAGGAACGTGATGATCTTTTAAAGGACAAATATGCTCTCGAAAATGAAGTCTATGACCTTGTGGTTGAGATTGTAGACCTAAGAGAAACAGTGTCTGGGACTGTTGCTTCCAACAAATATTTAGACGAGTCCAATGAGAAAATTAAGTGTTTGGTTAATGAAAACGAGTGTCTAAAAGGTGAGGTAGTTAGTCTCAAGAAAGAAATAGAGGTTCTTCATGACTTACCTTTCTTTAAAAGGATATGCCCGAGTGTAGCACTTCTAGATCTACTCCTCATCAAAGATCCGAAGAATTCGTTGATCTAAACAAACGTCTCGATGAGATGACATCTAAGTATGAGGAGTCCAAAGAAAAGATCGGATATCTCGTGTCTAAACTCAATAATCACACCCATGACTTCATAGTTGAGAAAAGGTTGTATATAGAAAGTGTGAACAATGATGAACTCAAATGGGAAAAAGAAAAGATTTTGCATCTTCTCTCCAGAGTCAATGACTTGACTAATGAACTTGTGAATGCCAAAAACATCACTGAGAAATGGGAAGGAAGTCAAACTGTGTTAAACTTTCTCACGAGTCAAACCGAGAGATGTAGCAAAGTTGCTGGTTTGGGCTTCAAATTAAACAGTCAGACAGACTGTTACATCCAGAAGCCTAAAACTGATTTTAGAAGAAGGAAATATGTTGGTCTTCCCGAATACATTATTTGCAACTATTGTGGTAAGAATGTTCATGTCTTCAATGCTTTTAGAAAAAGATTTAATGACATTAACAAAAATACCAAAGTGATAAAGCAAATATGGATTAGGAAAGACACCGTAAGATATGTTGATCACAAAAGAGGACCCAAGTTTGTTTGGGTTCCTAAACACAAAGTCTAATCTTGTGTAGGGCTTGGTGAGAGGCGGCCGCAATTGGTACTTGGATAGTGGATGCTCTCGTCACATGACGGGTGATAGAAGCCAATTTCTCTCACTTAAAGCATACAATGGTGGCACGGTAAGGTTTGATGATAATAAAAAGGGTGAAATAATTGGCATTGGAAAGGTTGGTAAGTCACCATTACTATGTATCAACAACGTGCGGCTTGTCAAAGGTTTGAAGCATAATCTCCTAAGTATTTCTCAACTTTATGATAAGGGTAATATTGTAGAATTTAGTGCTAATTTGTGTCGAATAATTGATGCCATTACTCATGAATTAATTCTCGAAGGAAGACGTGTCAAAGACGTGTATTTAACTAATTTGAACACCCTATCCAGTCATACCATGTCTTCCATGAGTGTAATGAATAATGTTCCTTGGTTGTGGCTTAAAAGGTTTGGTCATGTTAGTACTAAAACTCTTAACACCCTTTAAAGACTCGACTTAGTTGAAGGTTTTCCCAATATGAAATTTGATTTTGATAGAGTGTGTGATGAATGTGCTAGAGGCAAACATGTTAAAAGTTCCTTTAAACCCAAAAGAATTGTGAGCACACTTCAACCTTTACAACTTCTACATATCGACTTGTGTGGACCTATGAGAACTAGAAGTAGAGGTGGTAGTCGTTATGTGTGTGTCATTGTTGATGATTACTCTAGGTTCGTTTGGGCACTCTTCTTAAGCTCTAAGAATGAGTCATTTAATGAGTTTCTAATTTGGTTAAGAAAGATTAAAAATAAACTTAATTTAAAACTTATTTCCATAAGAACCGATCATGGAACCGAATTCCAAAACACTTCATTTAGTGCTTATTGTGATGACAATGGTGTAGATCATAACTTCTCGGCTCCTAGAACCCCACAACAAAATGGTGTGGTTGAAAGGATGAATAGAACCCTTGAAAGTATGGCTAGAACAATGTTGTTATGTAGTAAGTTGCCTAATAACTTTTGGGCCGAAGCGGTAAATACCGCTTGCTATATTCATAATCGTGTCATGATAAGGAGTATCTTAAATAAAACTCCCTATGAATTACTACGTGGAAGAAAACCCAACATTTTATATTTTAGATGCTTTGGAAGCAAATGTTTTGTTCACAACAATGGTAAAGACAACTTGGGTAAGTTTGATCCACGTAGTGATGAAGGGGTGTTTATTGGCTAATCCGACCATAGAAAGGCCTATAAAGTTTACAATAAATGAACCATGTTAATTGAAGAAAGTATTCATGTCATTTTTGATGAATCTAGTATGCTTGGATAAGTACAAAACGTGGAAGAAGACGATGATGATGATGATGATGATGATGATGATGAGTTCAAGATCGGTCTTGTTCGAAAGGACTTTGTGTTTGAGGAAGTGGAAGCAACGAATAATGACGCTGATCAGCAACAGTCTCAGGGACTGTTACCTTCAAAGGAAAGCAACAATTCAGGGGTAACACGTGGTACACCTGCTACTTCCTCTCAAGATGCAACAAACCCAACGACTGTTGCTTCCACCTCCAGAATTGAATCAACTCAAAACAGTGCTGATGAAGACCACTCTAAGCAAAAGGAAACAGTCACTGAGACTGATACTTCTGAGGGGCAACAAGAAACCATTGTTCTAAAGAAGTGGAAACATCAAAGCTCTCATCCACTCTCAAATCTCACAAGCGATCTCAACTCCAGAATTCGAACAAGATCATCTCTCAACAATCTTGCTCATCTTGACGAATATTATGCCCACAATGCCTTCCTTTCTGAAATCAAACCTGCCAATGTAACAGTCGCTCTGACTGATGTTGACTGGATGCTTGCAATACAAGAAGAACTCAATCAATTCAAGAGAAACGAGGTATGGCACTTAGTCCCTAGACCATCTAATCGTACCGTCATTGGTACTAGATGGGTCTTTCGCAATAATCTTGATGACTCGGGAGAAATTGTAAGGAACAAGGCTAGACTAGTGGTGCAAGGTTATAATCAACAAGAGGGTATTGATTACGATGAAACCTATGCACCGGTAGCTAGACTTGAAGCCATACGATTACTTATAGCTTTTGCGGCTCACAAAGGCATTTAACTTTTCCACATGGATGTTAAAACCGCTTTCTTAAATGGATATTTGGAAGAGGATGTCTTTCTGGAGCAACCACCGGGCTTTAAAGACAATGATTTGCCTAACCATGTTTTAAAATTAGACAAAGCCCTTTATGGGTTAAAACAAGCACCTAGGTGTTGGTATGATAGATTGTCCAAATTTCTTATTGAAAACGGTTTTAAAAGAGGCTCCGTTGACAAAACTTTGTTCTTAAAGTCACAGTCAGCTGAACTGTTGGTTGTCCAAGTATATGTTAATGACATTATATTTGGTAAAACAAATGAACTCCTTTATGTGTATTTTTCGGAACTAATGAAATCGGAGTTTTAAATGAGCATGATGGGTGAGCTAGGATTTTTTCTTGGGCTCCAAATCAATCACTCAAAGGATGGAATTATGATCCATCAACAAAAGTACATCAAGGAAATGCTTAAGAAATTTGGGATGACAAATGGTAGGTCTCATGATACACCTATGGTAGCCGGGTCCAAGTTGGACAAAGATGAACTCGGTAAGAATGTTAGTGAAAAGGTGTATAGAGGTATGATAGGCTCAATTCTCTACTTAACCGCAAGTCATCCCGACATTCTCTTTAGTGTTTGTTTATGTGCTAGGTTCCAAGCAAATCCGAAAGAATCCCACTTTAAAGCCATCAAACGAATTCTTCGGTATTTAATTGGAACAGAAGATCTCTACTTAAGGTATCCTTTACATTGTCCTTTTGATCTCATAAGCTTTTCGGATGCGGACTATGCGGGATGCACGATAGATCGAAAGAGCACCTCCGGAATTGCAACATTCTTGGGTCCTTGCTTGATTTCATGGGGTTCAAAGAACAAAATACAGTAGCTTTTTCAACGGCCGAAAGTGAGTATGTTAGTGCCGCACATTGTTGCTCTCAACTCCTTTGGGTAAGACAACAACTCCTTGATTTTGGTATCATTTATGACTCCGTTCCCATAATGTGTGACAATACGAGTGCAATAAATATATCCAAAAATCCTATTCAACACTCTAAAACCAAGCATATTGACATCCGTCACCACTTCATTCGTGATCATGTGGAGAAAGGACATGTACGTTAGACTTATTTTTTGCAAAACCGAAAATCAAATTGCCGACATTTTTACTAAGCCACTTGCTAGAGAACATTTTGAGAAATTTAGACTAGAAATTGGATTAATTAATTGCTTGTGTTTTCTAATATAAGTCTTACTAATTTCACCAAATGATTAACTAAAATGGGCATATGTTATTGCTTGTTCTATGTGCATTCATACCATTTTTTGACCGAAAATTGATACCATACTAGTGAGTCGATAATCACTCAACCTCATATCTAAATTTACGTTTATATTATGCTACCTTGCTTTTAATTTTGAAGTGATCAATCCTATTTATTGGGCCAACTACCTCCCACTTACCTCATTTATGTCGGGCCTTTATACCACCTACAACCCTTCGTCCAAACTCCACAATCCACAAAAACCGTCCCACTTCCACTCTTCCTCTCCCTCACCTACCTTATAACCCCTTTTACCCAAGATGGTTAAAACTTCTTTCAACACATCCATCCCCATCAAAACCTCAAAAATGACCAATCCATTAACATCAATTAACCCACCACCTACCTCCAAAGACACTCAACCTCCAAAAGACTCTTATGCCTTTCTTCGATATCAAAATCCACCCACAAATCCATCAACATCTCCTAACTCAGAACCTGTAAACCCTCACCCAACTCCTCTCACTGTCATTCCCCCAAACGCGGTCCCATCTGACGACGTTCCGATCTCTACCATGGTTGGGTGTTGAACCCGAGGTGGTCGTAAAAGGAATACTGCCATCTCAAGCTCATCCATTGAAACAGTCACTGTGGTCGATGATGGAAACGAGGAAATCTCTCCATCCAATATTAGTGAAAATCCGTCTGAGACTGATCCGACAAAGAAAGTCAATAGGAGAAAAGAAAAAACTACTTCATCATCTTTACCCCCAATTTCTGAAAGTGTCGAACAAAGTGAAGTTGACCCCGGATCTGCTACTCTAAATCCGACAATTGATCCCCCAGTTGAACCATCTCTTGAACCTCCTTCCAAAAATTCAAAACCCTCAAAGAAAAAACTGGTGTACCTTTCACCATCAGATTCCGTGTCCCTCACCTCCAAATGGGATATGGCTCGTGTTTGGCAACAACTTGAAAACCTGGATCTTCCCACCTCAATCTACAAAAATTGTGAACGATTGATGTCACCTAAAGCAATTCACTCTCCTCGGGTCTATAAACAGTCCTGGTTTAAGTCTCCCGCATTTCACAATGTAAGAGACATGATTACTGCTTAAGGGTGGGAAAATCTATTGGAGCTTCGTGAACCCGTGTTTGTCAGTGAAGTGGTTCAGTTTTTCGCAACGGTACGAGTGGATAAGTCGGGTGATTTTCTCACTGCTAAGGTTAATGGTAAGCCGCTCAAACTTTTCCAATCTGATTTTGCTACTGCTCTTAAAATCCCAACCGGAGGTTATGACAATCTCCCTGCTGAAACTTGGGTTGCCTTACCTTATGCCTCATCCTTGGCTGTTGTCAAAGTTGTCTGTCCAAAAGCCGTAACTTGTGGCCCTGTTAGTAATACTTCCATACCCCCTCCTCTATGATTAATCTTTAACATGTTTTGTCGTTCCCTTTACCCTTCGGGTGACTGGGCAAAATTGTCCATAGCCCAACAATATCTCATATATCATATTGCGACCCACAAAAAGGTTAATTTAATTGGGTTAATGTTCAAGCGTTTTGACCTTATCTCGGCCAAACTCCGTAAACCCTCCACTAGTGTGCTTCATCTCCCCTACGGAATGTGGTTGTCAATCATGTTTAAGGAACATGGGGTGTTAGTTAGCTCTAGTATGGGGTCATTGGACATGTGTGATATAATGAGTGACGGTCAAATGGGAAAGATGCTTATCAAAGTAGATAATGATGAATTAATTTCTGTGAAAATCAAGTCGGATCCAGAGGGTGGGTCTTATAGTCATGTTGGAACGGGTAGTATACGGGAAATCCTTCAAGCCATTGCTGATTTGAGTGCTTGGGTGAAACAAGATGCTAGTCAAAAGGATGCGGCTCTCTCGGCTCTTACCTCCACTATGGATGTGATTCGTGGTGAAGTGGATATCATCTCCACTCTTGTCTCAACTAAAGAGCATGGTGATGATGGCGTGGCTGACCCGCTGGATGAGGACCCCTTGGGTGATGAATCAGATGGTGACCAAGCCTCCTCTACTTGAACCCTTTTACCCATTTAACCCTTGCCTATTTTGCCTTGCTTCTTTTCTTGTTTCTCTACCGGATGATCACTCTTAATTTCTTTGTTGGTAGTGTATGTTAAACTCTATTTAACTTTGGTGAACTATGGTTAGACTATGTTTAAACCGTATGTTTATGTTGACCTTGTTATCTTGTCATGTTTGTATGTGTCTTTTCGTGTTTTCTTATGGGTGTTTGCTCTTGAATGCCATTGACATCCCTGCCCATTTTGATGATGTCAAGAGGAGGAAAAGATAAATTCATGTTCTTAATCTCCCTACAATTCGATTAACTCATAACTAGGCCTAACCTTCACAACTTTTACTCTTGTTTTGGGGCAATGTAAACTTGCCTTGGTAAGTTGATATAAGTTCTTACTCCATAAAGTAATATAGTTCTTTCTCTCATATGATCTTGCTTGATTAATCTTGAAATTGGTCTCTCTTTTCTTACATTCGTTTTAGGGTTTGTCATCATCAAAGGGGGAATTTGTTGAGTCCCTTTGATTGATGGTAACATGCCCATTTAATGTGTGTTATCTTAGTTTACTTTTTCAGGATTTATGATCAAATCAAGCTTGGATTAAGATGTGTTAAATCGTTGGTCACCCAAAGTATAGAGTCACTTGTGTCATCTAATGTACAAGTTAGAGAGTAGAGTACTTAAAAGCAATAGTAACAGTTAAGACTACTGTTATCCTTAAAAGTCACAATAGCCTGGACTGTCACTATGATCCGTAACCCTTGAAATTTATTTTTCACTTTTCGAAAATCCTTTTTATTCTTTTAAAGCAACTCGGATTTTATAAACAAACTTTCAGATTTCTCTTCAAAGAATTGGGTTTCTAGAAAAGAATTTAGCTAATTACCAATTCAAATTGTTTACTCTTTGTGCCAATTTGACTCCTTGGTCTTTTATAAAACAAGGTTTGCTTTTTGCCATTTTGGTGAAAACTTGTCACCTTGTGACTTCTTTTCCACCCTTTGTTTTCTGAAAAACCAAAGGCTCCTTTTGGATAATTACAAACTCCATTTTCTTGCTTTGCCTCTAAATAGAAGTACCTTCTTTTGTGCAAGTTTGGGAAAGTGTTGAACCATTTCACATGTGATGATCTTTGACTTTCAAAAACCCTAACACCTACCTTGCTTGCTCTCCCCATAAAAGGCGTGCCTTATCCCTTCATTTCCTGAAGAATTTTTTCCTGAGAATTCATTCAAGTTTACAAAAATTGTTTTCAAAGTTTTAAAACCGAGTCATTGTTTTGCAAAGTCTTAAAAAGTCTTCAAGTGTTACAATCATAGCCACAGTTACTTTAAAGTACTAAACTCTCTCACTTATGAACCGTTTGATCTTGTAAAAGTTGTCCATATCAATTCTTGTCAAGAATAAGTTTGCGGAAACTTGATCCATATAACGTTCTAAGTTAGTGTGTAGAGTTTAGGACGGAGTAGTCTATAACTCTTTGGCAACCAGAGTAGGTTGCAAGTCACCTTGTTCTAGGACGCAGTAGTTCTTGAACTTGTGTCACAACCGGAGTAGGTTGTTGGTATTTTTATTGTACGGGTTTTTAGTAGTCGGAGTAGATCACTAAAATTAATCAATAAAAAGTAGACTGGACGTAGGCACTTGAGTTCTTGCCGAACCAATTCAAAAATCTCGTGTTTGATTTTATTTGTTTATTCCGCTGCTCTTTAGTATGTTTGCATTTCCTTTGCTTATCTCTTAAAGTAACAGTTCCTCATACGGTCACATTTGCTCTGCAGTCTATACTCCATAAACTAAGACAAATAACAACAGTTAGAACTATTGTTACCTTCGTACTTTAGCAAACGTCCATTGTAATACTCGTTTAATCTCTCAATATTATTCGAAGTATTCTTCTATATCTTTACATCCAACAACTTACTTTAATTCAATAAAGTTTAAGTTAAAATTTTCAAATAGTACCTAATTCACCCCCTCCCCCTCTTAGGTACTTGAATCCATAAACTCTTCAATTGGTATCAGAGCCTCGTGCTCTTGATCGAGGCTAATCGCCTTAAGAGCTTGATTCGTGGGTAATGGATTCCGAGAAACACTCCAAGATCCCGGTCTTTACCGGTGCGAATTTTGGATGATGGAAACTCAAAATGGAATATTACATCAAAAGTATAGACTATCAATGTTGGACCATCATCCAAAATGGACCTCTTGTCATTGAGGAAACCGATATATTAAACGGTTTCACCAAAAATAAAGAGGAAAAGGATTACAATGAAAATGACTTTAAACTTGCCGAAAAGAACTCCAAAGCAATGTCGATTCTTCAACGTTGTGTTGGTGAGGGGGATGTCAGTCGAATCTCTGGATGTCCCACGGCAAAATCTATTTGGGACTCTCTTGTACTTGCTTATGAGGGAACTTCCCAAGTTAGAAAACACCGTATTGACCTTCTCATGCAACAATATGAGATGTTTAGAATGTCAAAGAACGAGTCCATAAATAGCTTTTCTTCTCACTTCTCTTGTATTATTAATGAGCTAAAGAGTCTAGGAAGGAATTTCAAGTCCGAGGACATCATTCGAAAAATTCTTCGTAGTCTAACCTCTAAGTGGCAACCCAAAGTTACCGTCATAGAGGAAGCTAAAGATTTTCGAGAGGGATAACAATAATAAGTGCTATACAAAATAATAAGTAACATCACCTGCTCTAGACTGAAATCTTTATTACCTAGTCTAATAGGTCGAGAACGAGCTGCATTTGTCAAAGGGAGATCAATATTTGAAAATATCATACTTACTCAATCCCTGGTTAAAGGATATGGATTAGGGGGTATCTCACTTAGGTGTTTGATAAAAATTGATAAAGAAAGCTTTTGATTTAGTTCAATGGATGTTTATAGACCAAATGTTACAAGCTTTGAACTTTCATACTCATTTTGTCACTTGGATCATGGGGTGTATATCTTCTACCTGGTTTAGTCTAAAAATTAATGAGGGGGGGGGGGGGGTATTACTGAGTTCATCGAAGGGTGCAAGTGGTCTGAGATAAGGGGACCCACTCTCTCCTTTCCTTTTTATGCTTAGCATGGAAATATTCTAGAGGCACATAAGAGGCATTACTCAGCAACATCAAGTCTCTTTCCATCCAAAATGTGGGAAGATTGGACTTAACCATTTAATTTGTGCGGATGATTTGATGGTTTTCGTAAGGGGGAATGTGCCTTCAGTTAAAGCATTCGCTAATACTTTGGAAACCTTTGCCCATTATTCTGGTCTGTATACTGACACTGAGAAAACGAGCATATACATGGGTGGGACTGATACTAGCATTAAGGAGACTATTCTGGAAACTACTGGCTACACTGAGGAGCACTTCTCTTTTAAATACATGGGGGTTCCTGTTAACACAAGGAAATTAAATCTTACCATGTTTGGTTATTTCCTTACTAAAGTGTAGAGGTCTATACATCATTGGACAAGTAATTTGTTGTCATATGCAGGGAAAATCCAGCTATTAAATTCGGTTATTTTTGGATTGGAGCAATACTGATCTTCAACTCTACTTATACCAAAGGGAGTCTTAATGATGCTCAATAAATATTGCAAAGATTTTTTGTGGAGTATACCAGAGGGTATGAGAAGGCTCACTTTCAAAAGTTGGTCATCTTGTTGTGCACCTAATATGGAAGAAGGATTTAACATAAAGGAAGTTCTAGCTTGGAATAAATGCATGTTGAGTAAGTGGATATGGTATATTCATACTCCTGAACTAGCTAGCACGGATAGTGCATGAAAATGGTGGAATTTGGTGTATAATATTAGGCAGGGATCCATCTGGACTGGGATGAAGAAAAAATTTCACTCTAAGAGCTGGAGAGGCATATTCCAGGACAGAGAGGAGCTTATGTTGAGGACTGGTGGCATTGAGGCAGCCAGAGCTTTTCTTCGCTCTTGTGAAAACGAGGAAAATTCAACCTCAGCACAGCTAATGACCTTTTTCGCACTCATCATCCAAAAAATAGATGGGCAAGGACAGTTTGGTGCAACATGGCAGTACCAAAGCACAAGGTGGTGTCTACTATAGCAGTCTAGAGGAAGCTCCCTACAGTTGACCTATAGGTTCGCATAGGCTTAGTTTTGGTGAACAGGTGGTGCAAAACAAACTCTGAATCTCATGGCCATTTGTTTTTCAAATGTTTTTTTTCTGCTGAGGTATAGCGGGGGGTGTTTTGCTAGTTTCAGCTACCTGACAAAGGAGACAATTTATGAAAAGAACTTGCTTGGAATTCACAACGAGGAAGAAGAAGGCATTGACAATTTCCCTAGTTTTCAGCTTGCTTAACGACCACAGTTTATGGATTATGGGAGGAACGAAATCATCACATATATAGTAGCTCTGAGCATAAGGTTGAGCATGTACTCAGCCGAATCAAATTCCATGTTAGGGTGCATATGAAATATCGAAGTGGAGTAGTAATCCATCCTAATGTAATGTTATTAATAGATGATTGAAGTGTAGTGGCTATACTTTGTAAGATCATGTTATCTTTTTTTTCCCACAATGGAAAAATAAAAGGTAGATACCAATTCACGCGGTACCCCTGTGGTTTGCCACTCTATACGAAATATTCAAGTTTTTTATTCGGAAAACTTAAAGATCAGAGGTCATAACTCGTGCTTACTAGTCCAGAAAGTGAAGATTTTTTTTCCCAAATCGATCATCTTTCTCAGAACTACGATTTTTAAAAAAAAAAATTATTGAATTTGGATCCAATGGCTAAGATTTTTGTACGTCAAAGTTATTTTGACCAAACAACTTTGAGTGACCATATCTCCTAGTTCCAAACTCGTCATTTTTTTCCTTTCAAATCGTAATTCTCTGGAAGATGACCGATTTGAAAAAGAATATTCACTTTTTGAGCTCGTAAACTCGAGTTGCGGTCTTTTTAAGTTTTCCGGCTAAAAAATTTGGTTATTTTATGCAAAGTGGCAAATATCAGGGAATTAGGGTACCACGTGAATTATCCGTAATAATAATAATAATAATAATAATAATAATAATAATAATAATAATAATAATAATAATAATAATAATAATAATAATAATAATAATAATAATAATAATAATAATAATAATAATAATAATAATAATAATAATAATAATAATAATAATAATAATAATAAATCAATCAATCAATCAATCAATCAATATATATATATATATATATATATATATATATATATATATATATATATATATATATATATATAGAGAGAGAGAGGCAAGATCCGGTGAGAACGAACACTCGGTGAGAACGGTGAGAACGCATATTAACCCTTAGATTAAAAAAAAGTACAACAATCAAATTTAAACTCAACCTCCAATATCATGTTCCCTGTGCACAAATCACAACTTGACCTTCTCGCATCGGTTGTCACCGGAGTCGGAGCTCGGACCGCCACCAGTCATGAGCTCGTTCGAACGTCTTACGACCCCACCGGAGCTCCGGCAATCCACCATCGACCGTAAAAGATTAACATGTTTCTCTTTCAATTTCCTCTGACCTCGATGCCCCTCAACCCCCATTATTGACCCTCGCCGGAGGTATAGCCTTGCTCACCGGCGTTATGCTTCCTCCCTCACCCCACCATTCACCGGTAAAGGCTTCAGTCACCGACATTGACACAAGCGACAGATGGCAAGTCGCCGGCGACAACTACTCACCATCCTTAAATTCGTCACCGGTATATCACCACCTTCTCCTTCAGTATATACCAGTCAACATCTGACGACCTCCAATGACGACTCTCACCGTACCCTCCTCTAACTTACCACCTGCTCTTCGTAGGCTCCCATCTATTTTAATGTGTCTACTCTAATATTTGATGTATCTAGCCACTATTTTAATGTATGTTAGCATAGATACACAAAATTAGTTATTAGGTACACCGAATATGGTTTGAGATACATCAATAAATAAACCAGATACACAAATTCCGTTTCGCTCCAGCAATGGTAAGGGTTGGAAGGAGAAGACAAACTGACAAAGGTGACTATGAGGAAGAGATATATGGTACTCCAACATGGTCGGAACTCGGCCGTTGTTGAGTGTCAGTTGACGACGGTGTTGGTGGCGGTGAAATGCGTCAGAGAACGGTGGTGTTTGTTGAGGTGACATGTGAAAACGCAATAAGATGGGGATTGTGTTACAGTCGGGATATGAGGTGTCAGGTACAAGGACGAATTCGCTGGCGTACTTGACCGTCTTGTCTCTTGCAAGTCGGTGGCGTTGTGCCAGTGTTGTTGCAACTCGCCGGCGATGGCATCCAATAAGAGTGTTGGGATGTGATATGATTGAAGAGGAGAGTCGGGGTGAAGAAATAGTCAGTTAGGTGTATCCTTGGTTGGAGAGTGAAGAAATAGTCAGCACTCTCAACTAGCGCGTATGTTAAAAGTTTATAATATTTATTGCGTTCTCACCGAATGATCGTTCTCACCGGATCCTAAATCTATATATATATATATATATATATATATATATATATATATATATATATATATATATATATATATATATATATATATATATATATATATATATATATATATATATATATACATATATATATATATATATATATTGATGGGGCATATTCTCGCACCGCCGACCAAGTCAACATATTGAGCAAGGTCAAAGATATTCACAGCAAGTCAACGACTTAGACAGCCTAGCCGATGCAGTCCATCGGCCTGTCAGCCTGGGCCTCGGCATGACAACCTGCCGGCCGGGGCACATACCCGCGTACTCATATCCAAGACCCCTCGGCGGTGAGTCAACAGGGCCCGCCGAGCTGCCAAAGGTCCCTCGGCCGAGGGGTAGATCAGTCTTTCCACCTGCTAGCCACTTGGCCACTTGGCCACTACGTGACAAAAGGTGAAAGCCTATAAATACTCCTCAACCTTCATTGAGGAAAGGATCCAACTAATCCACAACTAAACCTAAATACACTATTCATCTGGTAATATCTTCCTTATCTCTCTACAATATACATTCAGCCAAGTAACAACTTACCCCTTAAGTTTACTGACTTGAGCGTCGGAGTGAGTACGCTTGGCACAAAGCCAAGCCCTCAGTTCGTTCATTGTTGCAGGAGAGGCCGAGAGGAACGATTAAGACCAAAGGAGAATCCAACTCAAGACATCATTCAACAAGCCACGGGTGGTAACTATACTTGCTCGGAATTACACCGGAACATATATATATATATATATATATATATATATATATATATATATATATATATATATATATATATATATAAGAGGTTTTTTTCAGGCAATTCTAGAGACTCCAACTTTTTCAAAATTCTAAAATAATATTTAATTGACTTTTATGAAATTAAATCTTGAAATTAAAAAAAATATTACGTGAAATCTTGACATTGGTAGAAGTCTTATACAAATTATATACTGAGGATAAACAACATATCTATCTAATCTATCTATCTACGGAGTACAAGAGATGAATATAAGAATAAAAGATTCTTGATTATTAACATTGAGAGGTAAGGTATATATACATACAACAGAAGGTACTAGAGCTATAAAACTAGGAAACAAATATTAACAAAAGATATGCAAAGATTACACGATAATAATATGAGAAAGATTATGTATCCTTAATACGCCCCCGCAAGTTGGACAAGCCGGAGGATAGACCAATTTTGGATAATAACGAGACAAAACGTGGGCGCGGCAGAGGTTTAGTTGGCGCATCTGCCAATTGATCATTTGTATGCACATGTTGGACTCGGATATCATTATTACGAACATGTTCCCGAACAAAATGAAAGGAAATGACAACATGTTTCATGCGGGAATGAAAAACAGGATTTTCCGAGTAATGTTGGGCACCTAAATTGTCACAGTAAATGACAGGAACAGAGGAACTTGTGAGCTGCAATTCAGAGAGCAGAGCACGCATCCAAATAAGTTCAGCTGTAACATCCGAAACCGCACGAAACTCGGCTTCTGTAGAGGAACGAGCCACAGTTTTCTGTTTTCGGGAAACCTATGAAATGGGATTTCGACCAAGATACACAATGAACCCCGTTGTTGAAATAGAGTTCGCCTTGTCGCCTGCCTAGTCGGCGTCACAAAAGGCATGAAGAGACATAGAGAAACGCGAGTGCAATTGAAGACCAAGATCACAGGTGCCATTAAGATATCGTAAAAGATGTTTAAGTGCGGACCAATGACACTCTTTGGGAGCATGAAGGAATTGGGCTAGGCGATTAACAGGAAATGCGATGTCGAGACGGGTGAGGGCAAGGTATTGGAGAGACCCAATGATAGCACGGTATTCAGAGTGATTAGCAATGGTGGGTCCATCAGAGTCGAGAAGGGGAGGGTACGGGTTGAGTGGTGTTGGAGTTGGTTTGGAATCAGTAAGGTTGTAGCGAGTGAGGAGGTCGGTGATGTATTTGGTTTGGGTGAGGCAGAGACCGTGTTAATTGGGGGTGACTTCAATACCGAGGAAGTACGATGGTGGTCCAAGATCCTTTAAGGAGAAACGACGTTGGATGTGATGAAGGAAACACGAGAGGTGAGCTTGAGAGGAACCGATGACGATAATGTCGTCAACGTAGACTAGCAGGTAGAGTGATTGAGAGGAGGATATGTGATAGAAGAGTGATGGGTCAGAGATGGAATTAGTGAAACCATACAATAGTAGATAAGTACGGAGTTCGGTAAACCATGCACGAGGTGCTTGTTTGAGTCCGTAAATAGCCTTATGGAGGTGGCAGACATGAGAAGGGGAAGAGGAGTCAGTAAAGCCGGATGGTTGAGACATGTAGACAGTGTCGGTAAGAGAACCTTGAAGAAAAGCATTGTTTACATCAAGGTGATGGATGGGCCAAGAATTACCGAGAGCAAGAGAAAGGATAAGACGGACAGTAGCGGGTTTTACAACTGGACTATAAGTGGCGGTGTAGTCAAGACCCGGGCGTTGATGAAAGCCCTTGGCAACGAGACGAGCCTTGTACTTGTCCACTGTATTATCAGGCTTGTATTTTATGCGAAACACCCACTTACAGCCCATGGTATTGAAATGAGATTGAGAGGGAACAAGAGACCATGTTTTATTTTGTTGGAGTGCTCGGTATTCATCCTCCATGGCTGCACGCCAACGGAGATCAAGAAGTTCTTGCTTGACAGTGGAGGGAAGCGTGTGAGAAGTGGGGTGAAGAGCAGCGACTTTGGCATATTTAGGATTTGGTTTGATGATGTTATTGGAGAGACAAGTGATGACTGAACGGAGTGGAGGTGCAGCTGGCTGGACAGTAGTTTCAGGCGAGTATGAAGAGTCAGAGGAGGGGGTGGAAGTACTGGACATGGCAAGGGTTGATGTGGGATTGGAAGTAGCAGGGGAGGACTCAGTAGTGGAGGGTATAGATGAGGCAGGCAATGAAGGAGTGTAATCTGCAGAGGAGGTAGGCGAGGAAGGAGTGCGAGGTGAGGCAGGCTGACTAGTGTTAGGCTGAGTGGTATCTGGACTGTTGGGAGCAGGTGACGAGGGAGATAAAATGGTGATGAAAAAGTCACACCATTGAGACGGGGAAGGCAAAGGGGAGGGCGTGAAGGAATTGAGACTGTGAAAGAGGAATTGGTGTTCTATAAACTGAACATGGCGAGATGTGTAGATGTGATTTGTCTTAGGGTCGAGGCAGTGATAAGCACTTTGCGAGGAGGAGTAGCCAATGAAAATGCACGGAATGGACCGGGGATCAAGTTTATGAGAGGTGTAGGGTCGAAGCCAAGGGTAGCATAAGCACCCAAAGCTACGTAATTTGGTGTAGTTTGGTTGTATGTTGAATAATTTGAAGAAGGGAGAGACATTGTCAAGGGTAGGAGTTGGCATTCTATTGATAAGGTAAGTGGCAGTTGCAAAGGCGTGAGGCCAGAGAGTGGTGGGTAGGTGACCGTGAGAAAGAAGAGCAAGACCCGTTTCAACGATATGCCGATGACGACGTTCGGCATAACCGTTGTGCTCAGGAGTGTGAGGGGGAGAGGTGAGATGACCGATACCTTGAGCACCGAGTGTCGGGGTTAATTTAATATATTCACCCCCGTTGTCGGAATAAAGTTGAATAATTGGACGATTGAAATATTTTTCAACAAGTGCTTTAAATCGTAGAAAAATTGCTTCGGTGTCGGACTTGCGTTTTAGGGGATATAACCAAATATACTTTGTGTAATGATCAACGAAAATGACATAATATTTAAAGGAATCATAAGATAAGACCGGAGAAGTCCATACATCCGAAAAAATAATTTGTAGCGGAGCAGTAGAATGTAAAGAAGAAATAGAAAATGGGAGCTTATGGCTCTTATTAATAGCACACGCATCACATGAATTAATTGGAAAGTCTTTAAACAAAAAAGAAGCTAAACGACTAAGAGCATGTAGAACTTTGGAGGATGGATGGCCAAGGCAATGATGCCAAAGCGCGAGAGAGGCAGTGGAGCTGGAGTGAACTTGTGGCGGGCAGGGGGACCATTCAAACAGTCCGTTCCTTTTGGTGGCTTGAAGAAGGAGTGTCCCGGTCTGAATATCCTTAATAAGACAAGAAGATGGTGAGAAGATGGCAATAACATTATTGTCTAAACACAATTTAGGAATAGAAATGATATTACGAGAAATAGAGGGAACATGGAGGACGTCTTTAAACTGTAAAGAAATAGGAGAATTGGAGTAAGATAATGAACCTATATTAGCAATTGAGAGAGAGGACCCATCTCCAATAATGAGATCATCGACACCATCGTACGGATTGTGCAGGGCGAGGTTGTTGAGGTCGTTAGTAATGTGGTGTGTGGCACCACTGTCAAGAAGGTAATTTTTTCGGTTCAAGGCTTGGGATGCCGTGGCTGTATTGGCTTGGGGTTAAGAGGTGTAGCGAGGCATAGGGGGGACTTAGATATTGGGAAAGCGTCTTTTGAAGTCCCGACAAATTTCCACAAAGTGACCGGGTTTATGACACCATTGACAGCGTCCTTTACAATTGGCAGGGGAAGGGATATTTTGATTCTAGTTGAAGGAGTGTGAAGGTGGTGGTGTTGCTAGGATACCTGAGGAGTTATTGGGTGGCGGAGTGCGGCGTTGGTGATTGGCATAGTGAGCCATGGCAGGGAAGGCTGGTGGGGAAGGGTCGGGTTTGTATGTAAGGTCATGGTGTAGCAACTTTTCATGAAAAGCATCAAATGAAATAAGAGTGTCACGAGCACGTACCGCGTCGATTACGGATTTGTATTTGGCGTAATCAAGACCATCAATTACCTGACCAATTATATCTTCAGCATCCATAGGCTTACCTAAATGAGCCAGTTCGTTCGTACATGTGCGAATTTCTTGCATATAGGCCGTGGCAGATTTATTACCTTTAGAGATCGACTTAAGTCGGTCCTTGACTTGAAGAATATGACTTCGAGACGGGTTCCCGTATGTGAATTTGAGAGTAGTCCACACGGCATTAGAGGTTTTGTATTCGAGAAGGAGAGGAGTTATGGACGGGTCAATCGTGCCAAGGATGGCACCCTTGAGAAGCCTATCTTGACGAACCCAAGTATGATGTGTCGGGTTCGACACTTCTTTCTTTTCAGCATCAGTTTTGGTTGAGGGAGGACAGGGATGCGAGCCATCAACGAATTTGAACAAATCAAAGCCAAGAAGAAAATCAGTAAGTTGAGTAGTCCATGATCGATATGTTTGCGGAGTTAATTTAATGCTTTGACTCAGATTGATGACAATGAAGGAGGAAAGAGGTTCGAATGGGTTTGGGAGGGTGGAGGAAGGAGCCGACATGCTGTAGGGTTTTGAGAAAAAATTTGAGAGAGGAATGATCGATGGTCTGATACCATATAAAAGATGAATATAAGAATAAATGATTTCTTGATTATTAACATTGAGAGGTAAGGTGTATATACATACAACAGAAGGTACTAGAGCTATAAAACTAGGAAACAAATATTAACAAAAGATATGCAAAGATTACAAGATAATAATATGAGAAAGATTATGTATCCTTAATACGGAGTATATTATATACCGCTTAATTCATTAAAACCAAAAAACAGATAAAAATTAGATTAAAAAATCATAACACACGAAATATATTGGGAGTAAGAACAGTCAATCTCTTACCCTAATTAGAGTTCTAGGGGGCGGGGGTTATGTATTACCAAAGAGATAAGAAATCATATGATTAGTAGAATCCTATTATTAACATACTTATTGTAGAGTTACATACAATTGCATGGTATCACAACATGTCTTGCCTCATACTTATATATATAAATAGTAATTGTACCCTACCCTGGCTCACAAATCTTGCAACTCTTTCTTTGAATAACTATCATGTATTTACGTTTTATGTGTTATTTTATGCCCCTAGCTAGCCTTATCATGCCACTCCTTTTTGTTTTAATTATAATTATGTTTTCATCAATATTAGAGTTGTACTTTTTGTATACTTAAGTTTGCATAATTTGAGTTTATAATTTTGTTTTTTTAGGTGGTTGATATCATGGAAGAACGAATAGAAGCGATGTTACGTTGGTGGGATATAGTCATCCGTAGAGGTCAGCTTTGATGCTATTGTTGGTGATCGGGATTTGTAAAGTACGTAAGACGGCCATTGTAATTTCCTTAAGATTATAGTATATTCGGTTTTAACTAAGGACTTATATATTCAGTGTCTAATTCTCTTTTATTTCAAGTTGGACATACAGGCGTGTATTTTCGCTATTAAATATTGACTTAGATTTTGTGAAATTTTTGATATAGTTTTGTCGCCTTGGCATGCATACACACATTGGTAGATATTAATTGGATGAAAAAGTTAGTTTTTTATACTCTTAGAAACTAACCGATATAAGCCGAGCATCGGTCTATTTCGTAGACTTTATATGATTTTCATTATATTGTGTTTAACAAGTAATAATGGCTTAATATTGGTTTGCTAATTAATCATTTCTATAGATTATTTAGTAATCTAATGGTTTTTTAATAGTTACTTATTGGTTACTTCGTACCTTCGTATATATGTGAGTATATTTGATGAAGTTATAAGGTAAATAAGGTTATGGTAAGATTATGATGGCCTTATTGTAAAGCAACGTAACTACTCGGTACTAATTCGCAAGTAGTTGTTATTATCTACATGTTTTGTTGCCACCCACTCCTATACAAATTCAATTGTTTCATAGATTTTTTTTTTCTTATTTGACGAAATCTGATGAAGCTTAAAATTTATCAGGCTTGACTTCAAATAGTGAATGAATTGTTTTGAGTAGATGAGAATGAGTATAATGTATAAAAGAATTAAACAATAAATAAATTTAGGTGCAACTATATACTACTCCCTTCGTCTTGGTCATTTGTTGTCCTTTGGTTTTGGCACAAAGACCAAGGAAAGGGGAGTGAGGGGGTCAATTACTAAATAACAAGTGAAATAAATTGAGTGTGAATAATTAAATTACTCATCAAATTCATTCTTAAAATAGAAAGGACTACAAATGACTGAGACACCCGAAAATGAAAAAGAACAACAAATGACGAGGACAACGGAAGTAATATTATTATTTACGGAGTAATATATAGACGGATATTGGATATTATACGATATTATACGGGATCGTAATAATATCGTATCTTCGGTATTATGGGAATACATATATGCTATTTACCTTAATTGTATATCGTGTAATTAGGAAAAGATTGCAGGACTGATGTATATAAGTTATGGTATTGGTTTACGTATGAATTATCAATAGAACACACACAATTCATATATCTCTGCTTTCATTCTTCTTGTTCTATATGGCATCAAGAGCAAGTAGATCCTGAGCATACCTTCCGCACAAACACATTAATATCAAAATCAAAATCATGGTGGTAGAAGGAGGTAAAAGTGGCGAAGACAAGAAAGGAAATGGAAGCAGGACAATCGAATAGATTGCTCCATCTTCACCATTTTACTTACACCCATCTGATAGTCCGAGTTTGACGTTGACGCAAATAATTTTCAATGGTGAAAACTATGACCTTTGGGCAGATGCAGTCCGTAACGGTCTCGACGCCAAAAATAAGTTGGGGTTCGTCGAGGGAACTGTGAAAAAACCGGAGGTCACCAAAGGAGCAGAGGAGACCCTTGATTTCGTTGCGTGGCGTCAATGCAACGCCATGATAAAAGCATGGTTAAGGAATGTAATTGAACCAAGGCTCCATCCAAGCATCACGTTTTCAGGAACGGTAATAGAGGTTTGGAAAGAATTAAAGGAGCGTTATTCAACTGGTAATGCACCTCGTGTACACCAGTTGAAAAGCGAATTGAACGATTGTAAACAAACGAAGAATCAATCAGTCGTGGAGTATTACACTAGATTGAAAGCGATTTGGGATGAGCTTGGAAACTATAGCAGCGTTCCTCAATGCACTTGTGGAGCAGCGGCAGCATTGACTAAGGAACGAGAGGAAGAAAAAGTCCATCAATTCCTTATGGGACTCGACACGAGTCTATATGGACACATTCGTACGAACCTGTTAATGGAGGACGATATAACATCCCTTAGCAGAGCCTATGCACTTGTCTTGAGAGAAGAAAGGCATAGAGCCGTGACAAAACCAAAAGAGGAGATTAATGACGCAGCTATGGCAGTTCGAACCGCTGGAGTAGATGGTCGCGGACGCGGGAAAGAAACAAAGGAAGCTGAACCCGATTGGTGCACAGTTTGCAAAAAATATTATCATACGGAGGAAAATTGTTGGGAGAAATATCCCGAGAGAGCGCCCAATAGAGGTCGAGGCCGCGGACGACGAGGAGGCCGTGGTCACGGTCGTGGGGGACGAGCACAGACCAACACATTCCAGACGGCCAATGCTGCATCAACAAATGAAGTAGAGACAAATAAGCAGGCTTTCACTGAGCAAGAAATGGCACAGTTGCGTACCCTGTTGGCTGGCAGAACGGAAGGTAGTAAAAAACTCACAGGTAATGAAAATAAACTCGTTGGTAATTGGTTGCTAGATAGTGGTGCATCGCACCACATGACAGGACAGCGAGGGTTTCTTACAAACGTGAAGAAAGGAGTACCTTCCAATGTTTCATTGCCTAATGGAACGTGTATTACTGCCCAGGAACATGGAGAAATCATTTTACATGATAATTTTGTCTTAAAAGACGTGTTATTTGTGCCGAGTTTAACTTGCGATTTAATCTCGATACAACAATTGATTGAAGAAAATAATTGCATTGTGACATTTTACCCTACCTATTGTGTTATACAGGACCAATCTACGAGGATGACAATTGGACGGGGTGAGCACAAGGATGGGGTTTATTATCTAAAGCAAGGACCGAAAATTGTTGCAAGGACTCATACGAGCAATGATGGACGATTATGGCACAGAAGGCTTGGTCACCCGTCTAGTAGTATTTTACCTTCCTTTTCTATTTTAGTTGGAAAAAATTTAATTTGGGACTCTCATGATGTTTGTGACCCGTGTTGTCGTGCTAAACAAACACGATCAGTTTTTAAGCAAAATAATAAAAGAAGTATTGATTTGTTCGCTCTAATTCACTGTGACATTTGGGGCAAATACAGTACACGTAGTTTGTCCGGTGCCCATTATTTTCTGACCATTGTGGATGACTATAGTAGGGGAGTATGGGTCTATCTTATGAGAGATAAAGGGGAAGTAAGCCAACTAATGAAAAATTTTTGTCAGATGACCATGACACAGTTTGGTAAACAAGTAAAAATAATCCAAAGTGATAATGGAACCGAATTTCTTTCGGGAACATTGAAGGAGTACTACAGTGAACATGGAATTGTTTTTCGGACTAGCAATGTAGACACCCCACAACAAAATGGAAGGGTAGAACGAAAACATAGACACATTTTAGAGAAGGCAAGAGCTCTACGGTTTCAAGCTGATCTACCTATTAAGTTTTGGGGGGAATGTGTACTCACGGCGGCATACTTAATTAATCGTACTCCCACTCGTATACTCAACGGTCTCACTCCTTATGAATTATTGTATAACAACAAACCTTGCCTTGACAATATTCGGGTTTTTGGTTGTCTTTGTTACGCTCATAACAAAGATAAACCGAAAGACAAGTTTACAGAAAGAGGCAAGCGATGCATTTTTATAGGGTACCCCCATGGTAAGAAGGGTTGGAAAGTTTATGACCTTACACGACATACCATTTTCGAGTCACGAGACGTAATTTTCTATGAACACATCTTCCCACTGGCAATTGCTAGTGTTACTGATAAAACACAGCCAAGCTTGAACAATTGTCCAAGCTTGAACAATGATCATTCCGTAATTGACCCACCAGTGCTACTGGATTGTGACCCAATAGCAGACCCGCATACAGAAATCGGGGAAGACGGGCAGAGTGAAGGTGAGACAGATGAGAGGGAAGTTGAGGATGTGAGTGGCAAGGAGACAGGCATAGAAGCCGAAACAGAACAGGCCGTGGAAGAGCAAGCCGAGACAGAACAGGCCGTGACAGAGGTGCCTGCAGGACGGAGTGCTCGAGAGAAGTTCGAGCCTTTTTGGCGGAAAGATTATGTGTGCAAATCAACAAGAGTAATAAACCCCAAGCATCGCGCTCACTCAGACCAATCGTCAATCCAAGGGAAAGGTACTCGTTACCTAATAGCTCATTATGTCACAAACAATTGTTTTTCTCCTGCTCACAGGTGCTTTCTAGGAACCATAGCTGCAATTAAGGAACCAAAGAATTATTTTGAAGCGGCTAAACAGCTGGAATGGCGAGAAGCAATGGCAAAAGAAATTGATGCACTTGAGAGCAACGGAACCTGGAAAATTGTTGATTTGCCATTGGGAAAACGAGCAATTGGATGCAAATGGGTATATAAGGTGAAATACAAGGCGGATGGCACGATAGAACGATATAAGGCTCGGTTGGTGGCCCAAGGGTTCACACAGATAGAAGGAATCGATTACCATGAAACATTCGCTCCGGTTGCTAAAATGACAAGTGTGCGATGTCTCCTGGCAGTGGCGGTACACAAAGGATGGTCGATTACCCAATTGGATGTGAACAACGCTTTCCTTCATGGGAGTTTAGATGAAGAAGTATATATGCGTGTGCCACAAGGTTTTGAATCAAAAGGGTCGAATAAGGTATGTAAACTGTTAAAATCGTTGTATGGTTTGAAGCAAGCTTCGAGAAATTGGTTTGCAAAATTGGCCGACTCATTGAAGAAATACGGGTTCATACAATCCATTGCTGATTATTCGTTGTTCACCTATAATCGTGATGGTATATTTCTTGGAGTGTTGGTCTATGTAGACGATATGATCATTGTTACTAACAACGATGAAGCGTGCACACGTCTCAAAGTTTTTCTTGATAAAAGTTTCGGGATTAAGGACCTTGGCCGTCTCAAATACTTCCTGGGGATAGAAGTTGCGTCTGGGCTGATACGTGCATTTTATATAGTCTTTTTAGCCTATTTTATGCACGTATTTCTATGCTTTTATCGTGGTTTTATGCTACGAAATGCCCCGAATATGCTACTTTGGGTTATTATGTCTTATTTGCAGGTATGGACCCGAAAGGAGTGAAATCAAGCCATTTACCGTCCATTTTGCATGCATTTGGAGGAAGAGATGATTTGGAGCGGGAAATGTTGCTGTCTTGAGATGCGTGAAGTGTTCCGGGAGCTAAAAGGACAAGTCAAGGCGAACTAACAAGAATTCTAAGCTGCTGAAGTTAATTATCACTCGATCGAGGACATTCTTAAGTCGATCGAGTGGTTTTAGGTGCAATAATCAGTCGATCGAGTGTTTGCTTAGTCGATCGACCAGTTCCTTATATGCCCTTACTCGATCGAGCACTATACATGGTCGATCGAGCTGTTTTCTGGCTGAGTTTGCTCGATCGAGGGATCTCTCTACTCGATCGAGTGGATTATGCTGCGGGCTGGGCTTTTTAAGCTTTATTTCGTTAATTAGGTTTAATCCTACTCCTAATTTCTTATAAATAGGAGTTAGGGATGTCATTTGTAATCATCCAACAATCAGCCAAGGATCACGTTACTTTTCTCTTTTCTCTAAACAGCTACTCTTGCTACTGTTCCTTTAATTTCCGGATTGATTTTAGTAATTTCTCTTTTCCTTTTCTCTCCTTAATTTCTTAATGTTATTTATTGTTCCCCTTTCATTTCTTGCTCTCTCTTTAATTATGTCTAGCTAAATCCCCGTAGTATGTTAGGACTAGGGAAGCCGTGGTAGCATGCTTTAATTGTATTAAATAGATTAGCCTTGCGATAGGAATTGTATTAGGCAATTTAATTGTTATCCGGTCAAATGAATGCATGCAGGAGACCATAATTCTAGTTAACCCCGACCTAGATCGAAAGATTGGAAGGGAAGGCTTGCTTAATTACAATAGGGTATTGCAGTGAGGGCGAAAGTTAAGCTGTTTACACTCTAGGGCGGTTTAAGGACCGAAAGGTGACGACCATAGCTCTTCCTATCAATAGTCTAATCGCCTTAATATTCCTGATATAATAGATCTGATAGCTGCCACGGTGGACCGACTCTTAGCATACTTCTTTCTCTTACTGTTAATTCTTTTCCCTTGCCTTAATCTCTAGTTTAGTTAAATCGATTAAACCCCTAGCATTGTGACATTAGACAGATAGATAGACAAATAGATAGTACACCGCCTCCCTGTGGAGATCGACCCTACTTACCGCTGACTCCTGTTAGTTGTACTTAGGTATTTTATTTTTGGTACGAACGACCGCATCAAATTTTGGCGCCGTTGCCGGGGAGGCAATCTATTTATTTATTTGTTTAATTTTATCTGTTTTTAGCTTCAAGGGATCTATCCCTTGAGGCCGTTTTAATCTTTCGTTTAGTGCTGTTTTGATAGGCCTTACAGGTACTACCTAGACAGTTCTAGGTGAAAGACAGTTAAAGGGAAGGCTTGAGTACCTTTGACCCATCACCGATGTCCCATTATATGGAACAGCCGGTGATCTGCTACGGGAGATGTGGTCCTGCTGAGCACAATGCCGCTGTAGTTGTGCCGCCACACCCGCCCTATCAATGGCCGCCGCAGCAAGATCCTCCTGATATACAAGAAGAAGAGATTGCGGAGCTGAAATCCTTACTGCAGACACTTGCATCTCAATTGCAAGATCGTGACCGAGAGAGGCAAGATCATGATAGACACACTTCTTCGCGACTTGAAAAGCTCGAAACTTACATTGCTCAGTTAGCAGCTGAGATACAAGAAGAAGAGGTTGCAGAACTGAGGTCTTTAATGGAGATACTTGTATCTCAAATACAGAATTATGATCGAATGAGGCAAGAAAGTGATAGACGTGCGGATGCTCAAATCATTGAGCTGAAGTCTAAAATTGCTCAGTTAACAGCTGAGTCGGATAATTGGCAACCAGAAGAGGTATACCTTGCTGAGAACGGTTTTTCCCATAAAAAAACCGTGTTGCCCAATGCGGAGGATGACTTTTATGACTCGGACAACGAGTTTCTATCACATTTCATTGCCCCACACGAGGATTTCAGCGCTGTACAGGAGGAACCACTCGATCGAGTGACTTATATTAGTCGATCGAGTGATTTTCTAGAAGACAGTCCTCGATCGAGTGGTATCTCTTCTCGATCGAGTGACATGCAGGAGGATAGTTCTCGATCGAGTGATGTTGTTCCTCGATCGAGTGACATGCGGGAGGAAGGTGATCGATCGAGTGATTATTCTGCTCGATCGACGGAGTTGGCCATTGGGAGCTTTGGTTCGTCATTTTGGTTTGATATGGATGACGACTCTGACGATGATTACGGTGAACCTCCCTTATTCACAGCCGAGTCGGATACACTCGAAGCTGCAATCTACGGGATGGATTCCACTGAGGAGGTTGATGAAAAAGCAGTTGAGACGGTAATTGCTCCTAGCACGGAAGAGGTAATAAATTCTTTTACTTATGATTCCGTCATTAAGAGCGACCAACCTGAGGTAGTAAACGGTAATTTCATTATTATTTGTAAATTGCCTCGTCTTATTCATGCTTCCTTTTTCAAAGCTATACCCCCTCATATGTGGACGCATAATTTAACGAATTTTCACCGTCCTCGTCATTTCAAAACCGTTAATCCGAGTCGGGACCCCATATATTGACGATTGCTCCCGCGCTCCTTTATTATGTGGATAAATTTAGGAGCGCCCATAGGAAATTTGTTCGGCTTAAAAAGTTAAACATTTTTATTTCCTATTTTGTTATTCCACTCTGGTGCTACTTTATTTTTGTGTAGCACATGCGCAGCCTATTTGTGAGTTTTGCGCGCTTTGAAATTTTGATTGTATTTGACTAGAGAGGCTCAAAGAAAAAGAAGGTCGAGCTGGGACCTGACTGAAGCTAGCGCTACCGGGAGGCAACCCGGAGATTTTATTTGTTTTTATTTCAATTTAAGTTGTAATAAATGGTTTTATACCATAAAACTTCCTCAGTATGCTTGTTTTGGTTAGTTGCGGGCTGTTTCAATTGCATTTTGCAGGAATTCATCGAGCATCACTCGATCGAGTGGTTTTGCTTACTCGATCGAACACTGTAGCAAGGGGATTCACTCGATCGACTGATTAATCACTCGATCGAGTGCCTGCAGAAAGGAAATTACTTGATCGACTGGTGCACCATTCGATCGAGCAGCTTTGAATGCCCATTTCACTCGATCGACCACTATTGGACGGATATCGAGTGTTTTTGACTTGGATTAGCTTCCTGAGACGGTTTCCCGGGCCCTTAGCAACCTCCCATTTCATGGTCGGTTTGGGGAGGTTCCCCTTATTCGCGCATTTTGTGAGTTTTCCGCTTTTTACTCTCTCTTTCTCCTTCAGTTTGCATTTCCTTTCCATGTTTTGGTACAATGGGGGCATTGTACGGTTTGGTTTGGGGAGGTGATGCATCCATATCTGTGTCTGCATATTGTTTTTATTGCATTTCTGTTATCACGTTTAATTTATGTTTGCATTGTTGTTTATTTTTGTTAAATGCATAATATTCAGTAAAAAATGAAAAATTTTCAAAAATTCAAAATATTTCACGTTTATTTTAGCATATAGGTTGAGTCGGAACGGTAGATTTCAATTGCACTGCGTTTGTCTTTGTGCTTAAGCCTTGCATTAAACTGTTATCTTTTAGCTTTGTCTTTTGCATAATCTACGAGTTAATGTTTAAACTTAGCTGAACATATAGACTTGACCTGGAATTTTGGCAACCTACTTATAATTTCTAAGATTTAGAGCCTTATAAACTGGTGACATTTATGACCATTTCATGTAGGATTGTGAGTAGTTACTCCTCGCATAACATGTTCATCAATTTGCACATATATGAAATTCAATTGCTTTTTGCCGTCATACATTCGGGTTAGTGGTTGGTGTCACATGCAGGGAGGTGCTTACATTTTCCCTTCCCTTCATTTTTACCCATTTAACTCCACATTAGCCAAATTTGCCAGTTGACCCTTAGCTACATCCAAATTTAGCCTGCCTTGTCAAGCTAGTTTAGATCGTTTTGCGGTATATTGTCCATAGTATCAAATGTTGGCGCATATTCTGTTGATTCGGAGTTGGTAACTTATGAAGAAAAGGAGGATGAAGAAAAAAAAAACGTGATGAAAAAGAAAAAAAAGAATCGAAAAAAAAAAGGAAAATGAAAAATGAAAAAAAAAAAGAGAATTCAGAAAAGAAAAGAAGAAACCGAAAGAAATAGAAAGAAAATAAAAGAAAAAAAAAGATGTTTGATTATGAGACGGTTTCTGCTCCTATGTTCTATCTTACATTATTTGAGGAGTGAGTTCAGTTTGGTTTGGTGAGTTTTATGCCAAATGAAGGGCATGTGCTTAATCAATAATTGAGTTGGAAATGGATGTTGTCATATGGTTCTGTTTAGGTACTAGCTTGATCACCTATACCTCCACATTCCCATAACATGTTTTGCCTTTTCTTACCCATTGCCTCACTTTACCATATCTTTGTAAGCCCTCGGCTGTGACAGGACCTCGTTTGGTTGGAATGTGTGTACGGTAGTTAGAATTGTCTATCATATTAGCTGCATGCATGTTTATGTGGGTCGTAGTCTAGGTGAGCGACTATTTTTCTTTCTCTCTTATACATATATGTTCGCCCTTTGCTTCATGAGAGAAGAGTGACCCGTGAGAGTCCATTGTTAAAGGTCTTGCAAGGTCGACGGTTCAGCTTTATTTACAAACATCTTATAACTCGTTTGCATTTGACTGTCTTGCTATAAGTGTTAGTTTGCTTGCATTAAATTGGCTTAAGTGGGCATTTGTAGCTAGCTCTGAGTTATTTTTCCGTTCCATTAGCGTATAGTTTTGAGTTTACTCGAGGACGAGTAAAGGTTTGGTTTGGGGAGATTTGATACGTGCATTTTATATAGTCTTTTTAGCCTATTTTATGCACGTATTTCTATGCTTTTATCGTGGTTTTATGCTACGAAATGCCCCGAATATGCTACTTTGGGTTATTATGTCTTATTTGCGGTATGGACCGAAAGGAGTGAAATCAAGCCATTTCGTCCATTTTGCATGCATTTGGAGGAAGAGATGATTTGGAGCGGGAAATGTTTCTTTGTCTTGAGATGCGTGAAGTGTTCCGGGAGCTAAAAGGACAAGTCAAGGCGAACTAACAAGAATTCTAAGCTGCTGAAGTTAATTATCACTCGATCGAGGACATTCTTAAGTCGATCGAGTGGTTTTAGGTGCAATAATCAGTCGATCGAGTGTTTGCTTAGTCGATCGACCAGTTCCTTATATGCCCTTACTCGATCGAGCACTATACATGGTCGATCGAGCTGTTTTCTGGCTGAGTTTGCTCGATCGAGGGATCTCTCTACTCGATCGAGTGGATTATGTTTTTTTGGGCTTTTTAAGCTTTATTTCGTTAATTAGGTTTAATCCTACTCCTAATTTCTTATAAATAGGAGTTAGGGATGTCATTTGTAATCATCCAACAATCAGCCAAGGATCACGTTACTTTTCTCTTTTCTCTAAACAGCTACTCTTGCTACTGTTCCTTTAATTTCCGGATTGATTTTAGTAATTTCTCTTTTCCTTTTCTCTCCTTAATTTCTTAATGTTATTTATTGTTCCCCTTTCATTTCTTGCTCTCTCTTTAATTATGTCTAGCTAAATCCCCGTAGTATGTTAGGACTAGGGAAGCCGTGGTAGCATGCTTTAATTGTATTAAATAGATTAGCCTTGCGATAGGAATTGTATTAGGCAATTTAATTGTTATCCGGTCAAATGAATGCATGCAGGAGACCATAATTCTAGTTAACCCCGACCTAGATCGAAAGATTGGAAGGGAAGGCTTGCTTAATTACAATAGGGTATTGCAGTGAGGGCGAAAGTTAAGCTGTTTACACTCTAGGGCGGTTTAAGGACCGAAAGGTGACGACCATAGCTCTTCCTATCAATAGTCTAATCGCCTTAATATTCCTGATATAATAGATCTGATAGCTGCCACGGTGGACCGACTCTTAGCATACTTCTTTCTCTTACTGTTAATTCTTTTCCCTTGCCTTAATCTCTAGTTTAGTTAAATCGATTAAACCCCTAGCATTGTGACATTAGACAGATAGATAGACAAATAGATAGTACACCGCCTCCCTGTGGAGATCGACCCTACTTACCGCTGACTCCTGTTAGTTGTACTTAGGTATTTTATTTTTGGTACGAACGACCGCATCATGGGCCACGGGGTTTGTTTCTTAGTCAGCAAAAGTATGCCTTGGAAATTGTCAAGGACGGAGGAATGGAGGGAGCCAAACCAATTGGCACACCTATCCAGCCTAATCACAACTTAGCCATGGCAGACGGATACCTTCTCAAAGAGCCGATGAAATATCGAAGGTTAGTCGGTCGACTTATTTACCTTACAATTACGAGGCCTGATTTAGTGTATGCAGTCCATATTCTATCTCAATTTGTTCATGCTCCACGAAAGGAACACATGGATGCTCTATTACGGGTGCTGCGTTACATTAAAGGTACTCCTAGCAAAGGGATTATTTTCGAAAAAAAATCAGATTTACAACTCTATGGGTATTCGGATTCTGATTATGGCAGTTGTCCTTTATCACGCCGTTCATTGTCTGGGTATTTTGTATCCTTAGGCACTACTCCTATATCGTGGAAAGCGAAAAAGCAAGTCACCGTAGCAAAATCCACGGCAGAAGCGGAGTATCGTGCAATGGCAGGTGTAACAAGTGAGTTACTTTGGTTGAAATCTTTTCTTCATTCGCTTGGTATCAGTCACACGCAGCCTATGACACTCTATTGTGATAATAAAGCTGCATTACATATAGCAAAGAATCCCGTTTTTCATGATCGAACCAAGCATATCGAAATCGACTGTCATTTTATCCGTCACCATTTGCTAGCTAAGACAATTGCCACGTCCCATGTAAGGAGTAAGGAGCAAGTGGCGGATTTGTTTACAAAAGCGCTTGGCGGAGTAGCGTTCGAGTATTTACAAGGCAAGTTGGGCATTGGTTTACCCAGCGCTCCAACTTGAGGGGGAGTATAGACGGATATTGGATATTAATCGATATTATACGGGATCGTAATAATATCGTATCTTCGGTATTATGGGAATACATATATGCTATTTACCTTAATTGTATATCGTGTAATTAGGAAAAGATTGCAGGACTGATGTATATAAGTTATGGTATTGGTTTACGTATGAATTATCAATAGAACACACACAATTCATATATCTCTGCTTTCATTCTTCTTGTTCTATATAATATATACGGATTATTAGTGCATGGTATGCATGGTACTGATACTCCATTATTCTTAGCATACGCATTTGACTCTCTAGGAGTTTCGATGGTTTTTAGTTTTAGTTACACAAAACGAAAAAATACATAAAATGTTACATGATCTGAAACAGAAAGTGAACAGACTATAACCCCTTTTGGGGATTGCATTGCACGAAATGAATGATGAAGGGAGTATATCCTCGCTTAACAAATCAAAGAAAAACAAATGTTACACGTAGGGACATGTTATTATACTCATAAAATTTACCTTACTACTTATAACTACACTTAGGTGTGTTTGGATTGAGGGATTTGGAGGAAAAGAGAGGGGAGGGGAATTGGAAGGATGGGAAATCCAATGTTTGATTAGTAAAATAAAGGTAGAGGGATTTGGAGGTGAGGGAAAATGGATTCCTCCATTTCCCTCCTACAAGACAAATTATTTCCCCACCAACATAGGCAAGATTTGGAGGGAAAATCATCTCCTCCATTCTCCCTCCCTCCCCTTTCCTTCCTTTCTCTTCCCTCATTCCCCCCCTCTTTCCTTTCCCTCTTTTTTTCCTATCCAAACAAGGCCTTAAGGAAAATCCTCAACCTATAAGCCAATTTCATCGTCATTTGTTTAGTTACTTTACCTAATTATCCCCAGTCCAGTAACCCCAACTAACTATCACAATTGTCTAATAAGGATATCAAGGTAACTTTATTAATGGCTTTACAATATTTTTATCGTAAGTATTTTTTATAAGAGACTTACGTACTCATAATTTAAATATTTCACGACTTTCTTTATTCATGCTTTTATGAGATCTTATGAAATTGAATAATTAGATATAATAATTTACGGTGTTGCTCTTTCACATACGCCTTTTACTCTTTCACATACTTTTTTTCATAAAATTTCCAACTTCTACCCTTTTCCTAAATCTAAACAAATTAGGTTTTCATTTCCCCTAAAATTAAAACCTAATTCTTCTACAACTTTAACAATTGATTACAATTCTTCAAATTCTTCAATTAATGAAGTAATACTAATTTGTTTAGCTATTATTAAAAACTTGTTTATTGTTTATTAATTATTTTGTCTTAAAATTAGGGTTTATAATCACCCTAAAAGTTCTTCAATTATGTTAATGGCGGAAGGCATGTTGAGTGGTGGGCTATGAAGGAGGGTCGTCGGGTCAGGTGGGCGGTGGGCGGTGGTCGGAGTCGCAGGGGTGGGGCATTGCGGGGAAGGGTGAGTGCGGGGGAGGCGAAGTTGCAGGGTAGGGGTTACTGTTCATCTTTTTTTTTTTCGTAAATCATTATTTGTTTTTTTTCCGTAAATCATTGCTTCGGTAGGCATGGGGTCGGCCGGAGTAATGGGTTTCCGGCAAGGTGTTGGTTAATGGAGGTGTGTGGTGGTTAATGGAGATGGATGATGGTGATTTAATGGTGAAAGGGGATTATAAAAGGGAGAAAAAATTGAATGGGTAAAGGAAGAAAGAAATAACAAGGGTAACAATGTAAACTACGTATATGAAAGAGCAATACCCATAATTTATTAGATATTTCCAAATTTAATAGTTTTCTAAATTGAATTTTAAAATGTTTGCCAAAAAAAGGCCCGTGTATCGTACGGACATTAAATCTAATAATAATAATAATAATAATAATAATAATAATAATAATAATAATAAGACGTAATGTGATACCGCTTGGCCACCAAGTCATAGTTGACTTTGACTAAAAGCCTACAATGAGGGCTAGCTTACGTACGTACCACTCATGCTTTCACATGCAAATATCCAGAATTTGGCCACTCTTTATAGATTAAGCACGACCATCTTAAATGCATTTGACTTTGTGAGGCACATGGAAGTAGAGTTGGCCATTAGCACGGGCTGACCCGGCCCAGCCCATACCCGACCCGACGTGACCCGTTATCTTATGCAACTTGGCCTCACCCGACCCGGCTCGACTTTAGCCCATCGTTAACCCTGGCATGGCCCGGGTCTTGAAATTCCAGCCCGGCCCGACCTTGGCCCGCTATTTTAGAAAAAATAAAAAATAAAAAGATAAAATGGTAAGGCCCGTCATTGGCCCGCCTCGGGTTCTGGCCCGTGTCAAGCATATCCCAGCCCGGCCCGGCCAAGCCAAGCCCGCCCCTTCCCCCTGACCTGGCCCGGGTTTGACTTGGAGAGTCCGGCCCGCCCCCTGACCAAGCCGAGTACAGGTCCACATGGAAGGCTCTTAAGTCTTAACCATGCATGTCACTTGGTTTTCTTCTCATCAGAATAAGTACAAAGAAACCTCTACTTGAGTCACAATTACTTATTGGGGCATCAATAAATTTCACAATTAACCATGTTGATATCATCAGCTCATCGTTTGTCTATCTTCACGACTTTCGTCCTATTTTCTCTCTATTCTCTAAACTTCACTCCTTCGGGTTAGTAATCTAGTATTCTCTTGCTTGATTGTAAGTTGTATCCATAAAGTTAAAAAGTGATACCGTAATTTGGAGTCCCTTAACTTGAATTATAATAAAACTAGTCATATATATATATATATATATATATATATATATATATATATATATATATATATATATAATTGTATATACGTAAATCCGTATAAATGTCGTCTAATCTAATAAGTTGTAGTAATAATCTTACTAATTCTCATACGTAAATCCGTATAAACGTCGTACATGTAAATCTTATTATTGTTTTGATGACCAACTCTTTTAGCAGCTTATGGTCGATCCAATCCAAATGGAAATATAACCAGCAAGTGGGATGTGGTACAATGGACTCCTGATGGTTATGTTGTAAGTATCTCTTAATCTTCCTCTAATTAACCATTAGAAATCCGTTTAATTCTATACGGAGTTTATGTTCAAATCACTATAATGTTGACGTTTAACAATCTTGTAGGCCGTGGTAACAATCTACAACTTCCAACATAATCGCCGGATTCAAGCACCAGGATGGAGACTAGGGTGGACATGGGCTAAAAAAGAGGTCATATGGAATGTAGTCGGAGCCAAAGCAACACGTCAAGGCGACTGCTCCCGTTTTAAAAGAAACATTCCACATAGCTGTTCAAAAAACCCGACAATTATCGACTTGAAGCCCGACGCTCCCTATAACCAAAGGATTGCCAATTGTTGTCGAGGAGGGGTGCTTAGTTCTTGGTTTGGCTATCGACCACATTCGGTTAGCGCATTTCAAATTAGTGTCGGAAATGCTGGTACTACTAATAGGACCGTCCGAATGCCTAAAAAATTTACGTTTGATGCACCCGGAGCTGTTTATACATGTGGCCCTTCAAAGATTATTAGGCCTACAATATTCATTACTGCTGATAGGAGGAGAATGACTCAAGCGTTGAGTAAGTTTCTTTATTCTTAACATCTTATTTTTTGATTTATTTTTCACCATGATAATTGTTCGGGAAATCACAAGATTAACTGCCTTAAATCATAATTATGCATGATAAATTGATCATTAATACGAAGTACGAATTATACAAGTTAAAAACAAAAATATGTAATATATCGGCTAATTTATTTATGTTTATGGTTGTTATTTTTTATATCTGTCAAGAAACCATCTCAACCAAAAGCTTAAGCTAATGGTTGAAGTTCCTTGATTCGTTTTATATTCTAACACTCCCCTCACACGAAGGCCCTTTTTTTTCCCCCTTTTTTTATCTTTTTGGGCTTGAAGTGTGGGTGCAGGCGGGATTCCCTGGCCTGTTCTGATTATCCACTTTAGAATAGAGGAGGTGGGATTCGAACCCGTGACCTTTTGGTCACCTGGCTCTTATACCATGTCAAGAAACCATCTCAACCAAAAGCTTAAGCTGATGGTTGAAGTTCCTTGATTCGTTTTATATTCTAACAATATCCAATGATCTCATACGGAGTATAAAATAACACTATCTTATTGTCCTTATAACCTTAATTCGCTTTGTGGTGACCTTTTTCATCCGTACACTATTTTATATGAGTACTACTTATAACTGTTATAATATCTTTTGTAATTTTTTTATCTTCAAAAATATAACGAGTATCACACCAACTTATTAACAAACGGTCTTATACGTGTTGGTGAACTGTGACAGTGACTTGGAACGTTACCTGCTTGTATTCTGGCGTCAAAAGGTTTACGTAAGGATTTCCAGCAAAGCAGAAGCTCAAGAATGGTATTTGTTGGAGTTTCTCTCACGTGGACTTTTGAGTTATCAAAAGTCTTCCAAGATATTTAATTCACGTCCTATGTTCCAACTTATTTATGTTCAAAATCAGAACTCTCTCATTGTTCTACAGAATAATTACCTTAAAAAATTGTTACGGTGAATAGATTTGTTAAATTTTATTGATACATGACTTACATTGATCGTACTATCCAATCCATCATCATTAAATCACTTATATTGATTCTTGTATATAATATGTGTGGCAAAGCTTCTGAACAAACTTGCAAAACAAAAACAAAAAAAATAGGAGTTTTCCAAATTCATGTGAATTGATAAAATTTGGTTTTATTTAATTACCCAGTTCATGGAAAGTACAGGTTTCCATAAAACTTCAATTCCTACCAAACCAAACTACAATTTTAGCGAGACTTTCCACGTGAATTGGAGTAGCCACATCCAAACCAAACTACAATTTTAACTTAAAGAGTATTAATTAATGGATATATTCTAGAAAAACAATGGTCATGTTCAATAATAATTCTACGTGAAAATGTCTTGCTTTTTTGTCTTTCTCCGTGTTCTTATGCGTATAATCCGTATCAGCTAGTTTTGCCACCTCCCATATGTTTCCCATTCACCTCTCAATGGGTATTTGTGAGAGGAAACGGTATCCGTGTAATCGTATATACATTCAAGACGGCACTACTATTATTAAATATTACTCCCTTTAACTCACTAAGTGCGCGCTTTGATTGACCAAAAAAAAAATTAATGCATTGACATTTGATTAAAAGTACTCGTTACAAAATAATACTCCCTTCGTCCCGGTTATTTGTTGTTATTTTCTATTTTGGGGTGTCTCAGTCAATTGTTGTTTTTTCTATTTTAGGATTGTATTTGATGAACAATTAGGTCATTTCCACGCAATTTCATCCACATGTTATTTAGTAATTGATCTCCTCCTCTTTTCTTGGTCTTTGTGCCAAAACAAAAAAAACAACAAATGACTAGGACATAGTGAGTAATGTGTAAACAATTTAAGTCGAAGGAAGTAGTTGGAAAAATGATAGGGAAAAAAAAGAAACCCAAAAGGAACGAGATAACCACTAATCTATATGTACGCTACGCACAACCAAGCGTGCTCCCCAGTCAACCGGGATACAACGAACTCCGGCTGGGGTCAAAACAATTACTCAAACGCAACATAATAAAGCCAAGTTCTATTGCACCATGTCTCCTCCAGTCAGTAGAAGCTCGGTTCCCCTGTAACACCCCGACCTAACGTAGACCAAAAGCGGTTACTCACGGTATCTCGTCATGTGTATTTCGCCCACATATTAACACGAGTCCTTTACAGCGTATTTTGGCATCACTCATGTGCATCCTGTATCCTTCCCAGGAGATTACCATCCTAAGACTATGTTAGTTATTTAGACCATATTAATACTCATCTTATGATATTAAAATTACAAATTAATTTAAAGTGGTCTAAATCTACATGCATGCAAATAAAAGTATAAAAGATGGTATTAAACCATCTTAAGACAAAAGTTCCTTACATTGTATAAGGCAAGTTTTGGGCACAACTCAAGGACTCCTTCCTTGATGTTGTTCTTGAGCTATGAAAATGGATGATCCTCCAAGACAACAAACCACCAAAATAGATGGTCTCCTAAGGAAGCACCCAAGAATCAACCCAAAATACTACTAAAATACTAACTAGGTATATGTAGTAGTAAACCTTGTTTATTGTATATTTGATGTACTAAATAATATTATTACTTTGATAATATTATTAGTTAATTTATATATGTGTTTTTAAGATGAACAAGATGAACAAATGAGAAGAAAAATGGTCTCTTGATAAAATGCTCAAACAAAGACACAATTTTCTTCAAATTTTTCCAACTAGTAAAATGATGTGAATAGTTGGGTATTTATAGTCAAATATGAGAGACAAATCTAAGTGGAATTTGCCACTTAAAAGGACACTTGGTGTCCTCTAAAAAATCAGCAAAATGGACTTATATGGGTCCATTTCGGTTTTTGACATTTGCCCCACAAATGCTTATAAGTCTTATATTTAATTATCTTACATAATTAAATATTAATTTAATTATTTAACACTTAAATAATACAAATTAACTACCAATGACTACTTAACCATTAAGTAATCATAAGACCATTTTATCAATATACAATGTATCAATATTAACCCACTTAGCTAATTTTACAACCTCTTGTAAAATTTAATAGCTAATTAATTCCACCTCAAAACATATACACATATCGTATAAAATTAATTAATTAACAATTAATTAATAAATTCTAATCATTTGTTATTTAAACATCACATAATTAAACAATAATCTCCTTGTCCCGAGTTCGTAACCCGTCATCAAATAATACATTTATGTGACTAACTAAAAGTCAAATAATACAAGGATTTAATTATTTTGTATCTCATACAAATAATTAGTTTTTCCATTTAGGCATCATCCTATAGGTGTGACCTAAAGGGATCAGCTGATCATCGCCGTCACACGACAGTAATGTCAAACTCTAGTTAGCCAATCATTACCGATTAACGATGAGCAGCTGACAGATAAATAAATAAATCCCTTATATTCCTTTTACGAGATTTATTATGTAAACACACTTATTGTGGAGGACACTACTCCAACAATCTCCCACTTGTCTGACACAAGCGTGTGTTACCAATTCTCTTGTCCAATAATATCTCCCACTCAATGCAAGATGTCTTTCAGGTCGTTCTTGCACGTGATCATATCATAAAGTGGTTTCCTCATTCAGGAGAATGACTGTCTGACCATATAATCTACTATAGATCTCATCCGAGCGTGGCCACGCATTCACAGTCATCACTCCTCGAGTGGCCTTGAGATAAAATATGACTTAAAAGGAGAATCCCGTTGACCTATTTTCTTCATTCGATACAGATCACAATGACCCAGTAAATGCTCATCGGCCTCCTTTTACGGTGCGACCTAGAACAAAAACCAAAGCCACCGGAAAATCGTACCAATTCAGACAAATAGTCACCAGTCTAAAGAATTGACTCGAAGGAATAAATAGAAATCCTCGCCACGACCTAGCAACTAAAGGACTCTATAAACGGTCACTGTCCGACAAATTGTCTCTTAATCTGCCAATGTAATCGACCAGTCATCACTATGACCATATAACAGTCGAACCTGTCATCTATCGCCTTACAATCTAGTCACTCCGAGACGTCGCCTCATTAAGTAACTAGGGACAAAATACAATGTTAATCATGGATCACTTAATAAGGTTCGACATTGTCTTCACAACCTATTTGTAGAAAACAAAGTATATAAATTCAGACATAAAACTGAATATAACGATAAATGCACCTTATCTTATATGCAATAATAAATACAATATTTTGATTATTACATATCATATAATTTACAACAGTTCTGGCATTCGTCTCAACCCCATCGAAACTACATGACTATTATGTTTAGCTTGATACAAAGGGTTAGTTAAAGGATCAGCGATGTTGTCAGCTGTCCCAACCTTACAAACTGTAATTTCTTTCCTTTCGATTTAATCTCTAATTACATGAAATTTCCTAAGGACGTGTCTAGACTTGTTACTAGACTTGGGCTCTTTTGCTTGAAAAATTGCCCCACTGTTATCACAATACAAAGTGATAGGATCCTCGGCGGTAGGAACTAGCTTCAGTCCCTCTAAAAATTGCCTAATCCAAACGACTTCCTTTGCGCCTTCGAGGGTCGCAATGTACTCGACTTCCGTTGTAGAATCAATGATCACTGAGACTCCTTGAAACTTCTCCAAAGAAACCGCCCCTCCGTTCAACAAAAAGACAAAACCAGCCTGGGATTTCAAATCATCCCTATCGGTTTGGAAACTGGCATCCGTATAACCTCTTATACGTAATTCAGATTCTCCTCCAAACACTAAGAATGAATCTTTAGTCCTTCTCAAGTACTTTAGAATATTCTTGACGGCTATCCAGTGACTCTCACCTGGAGTTTTATGAAAACGACTCGTCATACTAAAAGCATACGAGACGTCAGGACGAGAACACATCATAGCATACATGATCGATCCAACAGCGGAAGCATAGGGAATCGATTTCATGCGTTCAATATCCTTAGGCTCGATGAGGACACCGTGACTTACTCAAAGTGATCCCACTGCCCATAGATAGAAAACCTCTCTTGGAGTTTTTCATATTGAATCGGTCAAGAATCTTATCGATATAGGCTTCTTGACTCAATGCTAATATCCTTTTGGATCTATCCCTATAGATCCGGATACCCAAGATGCGCCGAGCTTTTCCCAAATCTTTCATTTGAAAGTGATTTCCTAACCACTTCTTAACAGAAGCAAGCATATCTACGTCATTCCCAATGAGTAATATGTCGTCCACATAAAGAAGTAAGAAAACAACTTTACTCCCACTAAACTTCATGTATAAACATGGTTCCTCAACACTTCGAGAAAAACTATTTTGTTTAATAACATGATCAAAACGATGATTCCAACTCCTTGACGCTTGCTTAAGACCATAAATGGATCTCTTAAGTTTGCATACTTTGTTAGGATTTTTAGGATCCACAAAACCCTCAGGTTGTGTCATGAACACTTCCTCTTCCAGAAACCCATTCAGGAAAGCGGTTTTGACATCCATTTGCCATATCTCATAATCATGAAATGCAGCAATCGCTAACATTATCCGAACAGATCTAAGCATAGCAACTGGTGCAAAAGTTTCATCATAGTGTAAACCATGAACCTGAGTGAAACCTTTTGCCACCAATCTAGCTTTGTAGACATCCTTATGTCCATCCATGCCGATTTTAATCTTGAATATCCACTTAGACTGAACAGGTCGAACATCTTTAGGTAAGTCAACCGGGTCCCATACCTGATTATCGTACATGGAATCCATTTCGGATTGCATGGCCTCGAGCCATAGCTTAGATTCAGAACTTGTAATAGCTGCTTTATAGGTCTTGGGTTCATCACTTTCTAAAAGTAAAACCTCATAGTCACCATCTTCCTCGATAATACCAAGGTATCTATCAGGCTGGCGACTAACCCTTTTTGACCTCCTAGGTTCAACAGGAACAATAACCGATTTTGACGTAGAAGGAACATCTTCCTGTACTGTCACATCAATTTGTGGCTCTTGAACTTCATCAAGTTCAAATTTTCTTTCACTCTGTCTTCTAGAAATAAACTCCTTTTCTAGAAAGACAGCTTCAAGACCAACAAACACTTTATTCTCGTTACTATTGTAGAAGTAATATCCACAAGTTTCCTTAAGGTAGCCTACAAAAATACATTTTTCAGAACGAGGTGCAAGCTTATCGTCAGACTTGCTCTTGACATAAGCATCACAACCCCATACTTTCATGTATCGCAGATTCGGGACTTTCCCTTTCCATATCTCAAATGGAGTTTTGTCAGTTGCTTTAGTGGGACTTTTATTAAGTGATTGTACAGCAGATAAAATTGCAAAATCCCAGAATGACTTAGGTAACTCTGTTTGACTCATCATCGATCGAACCATATCTAATAAAGTTCGATTCCTCCTTTCAGCCACGCCATTAATTGTGTGTGCCAGGAGGAGTTAACTGAGATACAATACCACAGTCTTTAAGTTGATCTCTAAAGTCATTGCTTAAATACTCCCCACCACGATCTGATCGTAATGCTTTAATCTTCTTATTTAATTGGTTTTCTACTTCATTCTGAAACTCTTTGAACTTATCAAAAGCTTTACCGTATTCTAATCTTCAAATTGATGGGGCATATTCTGCACCCGCTGACCGAGTCAACGGGTTGAGCAAGGTCAAAGATATCCACAAGCAAGTCAACGACTTAGACAGCCTAACCGACGCAGCCTGTCGGCCTGTCACCTAGGTCCCGTCTGGGACAACTAGCCAGCCGGGGCACACATCCGCGAACTCATATCCAAGACCCCTCGGCGGCGAGTCAACAGGGCCCACCGGCCTGCCATGGGTCCCTCGGCCGAGGGTAGATCAGTCTTTCCACCTGCTAGCCACTTGGCCACTTGGCCACTACGTGACAAAAGATGAAAGTCTATAAATACTCCTCAACTCTCATTGAGGAGAGGATCCACAATTTAACCTAAGAATCACTATTCATCTTGTAATATCTTCCTTATCTCTCTACAAAATACACTTCGCCAAGTAACAACCACTTATCTCTCTAAGTTTACTGACTTGAGCGTCGGAGTGAGTTCGCTCGGTCCAAAGCCGAGCCCTCAGTTTGTTCATTGTTTCAGGAGACCGCAAGGGAGATTTAACCAAAGACGTCATTCTACAAGCACGGGTGGTAACAAATAACTGCTCTGGAATTACACTCGGAACAATTTTCTACTTCATTCTGAAACTCTTTGAACTTATCAAAAGCTTTACAAATAACTGCCTCTTCCAAGGGACGCAGCTCTTGCTGCGTCTATTCCTGGATGTGGCAATTCTGCGTAAAAACCCGATGAAACAGAGGGTTCATTTCATTTGCTCGAAACATAATTCCTCAATTTCTCTCTTAAATTCCAACCATTTCCGTCAAAATTTGATCCAAAAGCTTGCATTTGCCATGACTAATCGAGGTATGTGTATCAATCTTGCATTTATCTTCCGTATTTGATCAAATGGGATCGACAAAACTAGGGTTTTTGACCCTAATTAGTCGAAAATTTGGGGCTTTTCCCCCAAACAACTTTGCCTTGTGAAATTGACTTTGTAAATGGCCAATTGGTAGTATAAGGATCATAACCATGTATTTTTTTTGAATTTTCGTTAAGTTTTGAGCATTTGAGTGAAATTGAGACGGTTTCACAGCTAAACCGTAAATCGCTTTGAAAATAGCCTTAGGATTGCCCATTTGTGACGAAACTCGATATTTGGAATCCTTGTGTTATAGGTAAACTTCCTACCATCTCGGAATTTTGGTTTGTGACGGCTTTTTCAGGACACTTTCTAGGGCATAATCGCCGTTATAACGAAATGCTGCCGAAATTCTTACTCGAACCCATGACTAGGCTTCAACTTAGGCTTGACTTGACCCAAATTACCACAGAAGCGGACGGGTTTGTGGGAAAATTGCCAAAGATGGCGAGAAAAGAGCGATTTCAGGAGCTCCGAAAACTCAAAAATCCCCTAATCAAGGCTTGTCGTCACTTGACGCGGCCTAAATTTACTTTAATTTTGCAGGTGATGAGGCTTCTACATCTGGGCGAGCTCCCATGGACGTGGACACTGCTGTCGACCCTTCTCAGGTGCTTGACGAGGCGTTGGAGGAGGCTTTCACCGCTGCGGTGATGGCTACTGAGGACGAGGTCCGAGAGGAGGAGGCTGCCGAGGAGGAGGAGGCCCCGAGATGGGCCAACGTTGGACGGGATGGTCGCCAGCTGAGGGGAGCACCTGCGTGGGCTGAGACCTAGGACAGTAGGCACCTGCTTTGGGCTGCGGAGGGTCACCTGTCCTACAGGACGGTGAAGAGCTTGGTAAATAGAATTCATAAATCTTCATTCATCTTCTTTCATTTCTGTTCGTCATTCCTTTTCTTCTTCATTTGAGCTAAATATAGCTTTTGTTTCAAATCAATATAGGAGGCCGGGAACATCAGGTCGTTCTCGGGCTACACGTCGACGATGGGGTGCTACGAGAGGCTGTCGGCTGAGGAGCGAGCCATGATAGATCGGGGAGCGTTCGGCGCCTTGGTGCAGGCTTGGAGGGACATTGCAAGGAGGAAGCTTCGGGCTAACCTCAGTCTCGTCCGAGCTTTCTTGGATCGGTTTTGGGACACGACCTCCAGGTTTCACATGCCTTTTGGTGAGGTGGGGGTCACGTTGGAGGATTACGGCATGATTTCTGGTCTGCCGTGTGGGACTGAGGTGATGGAGTGGCCGGAGACAGCCATGAGGGTTGACTCGGCGGAGGCTATGAGGTTGATCGGCTGGAACTTGGCGCCGAAGGCGGCTGCGGTACCTAGCTTGGTGCCTAGTTCTTACGTGCGGGACTACTTCGCGGGGAAGACCCCGGCGTCGGTGGTGATCGAGGGGAGGGAGACGGCTCCTCCTCCCTGCATTGCGGAGCAGAGAGTCCACTTGTGGCTCTAGTCGTTCTTGTCTTCGATTTACCTCGGAGACAAGGGGGAGAGGCTTTCGACGAAGCTTCTTCCCTTTCTTTCTGACCTGAGCGACCTGGGCCGTTGGGACTGGGTCATTGCTGGTTTTGCAGTCCTCATCCGCTTCATGAGGGTCATGGTTCATCCGGCGTTAATGGAGAAGGGGACTTCTCCTGCTGTTGTCGGCCCTGGACTGCTGTTGGAGGTATGAACCTTCACTTCTTCTCATGAAAGATCATTTCCTTTTCTCGTCGAATCACGAAAGATCGTTATTGATTATCTGCTTACAGGCGTGGGTGCACTCCTACTTTCCGGGCCTCGCGCCCAAGAGGACGGAGCCGGTGAAGAAGGCCTATCCCGTTGTGAGGGATTGGGTGATGTGTCGCACGAGGAGTCGGTGTTCCTTCCACGACATTTGTCGGCGGGAGGTGAACGCTCTTCAGCTGGACGGCGTGAATATTTCACCTTACATTCGTCTGTTTCCCTTCCTTTACTTTTAGAACTAATCATAAGAATGACCCTTCGTTTGCATCTTCTAGTGGGTGCCTAGGACTTGGGAGGAGTACGCTGGCGCTCCTCCTTTCGTGGCTGAGGTCCTTCGACCTAGGAGCTCGAGCCGGCTGCTGCTGAGGACGTCGATGGGTCCTGTGTGGTACTTGGGTGAGCGCTTGGCTCGTTAGTGCTCTCGGGACGTCTTGACGGTTCCCATCGATCCTCCTCGGACGATGTTTAGGGAGCCTTCTGAGGTTGAGAGGGAGACTGACCTGGCTGGCGTCGGTGGCGACGCCCTCCTTCTTCCTGGTGAGGACTACTTGGTGTTCCTCTACGGGAGGTTGGCGTACTGGCCGGTTGTGGTAAGTGTTTTATCCTCTTTCATTTTTTGATTGTTTGAGCATGTGTTGAAAGATCATTGGTTAACGGAAGTAATTTGACCTTGCAGGAGGTCGAGGCGGCGGGCATCGAGCCCCCAGAGTACCCCGAGACCCTTGAGTACACCGACACGACGGGGATGACAACGATCTCCGAGCTACGTGACTTTGACGTGGCGGTGAGAGATGCTGGCCTGGACGAGTGGCAGCATCTGATTCGGAGGGTGAGTCTCATAACTTGTATAATTTTGTGTAAGAACACATTTGCCTGAGTTTGTCCAATCATTAAGAATCTTTTATTTTGAAATGCAGGTTGCGCCATCCCGGTTCGTGGATTTGTGGAGGGTAGCCAACCGGCACACTAAGCACGCCGTCGAGGCACTTTGGTGGCGAGGGACGTCGGTATGAACCTTCCGTTTACTTTATTTTTGAATTTTCTAATCTTCCTTTATGTTTGGAGTGATTGACATGAGCCAGTTTTGTTGTTTGCAGAGGGAGCGTGAGCTGGAGCAAGAGCTTGCCCAGTCCCGGGAGGAGACGGCTCGCCTTCCGAGGGAGCTCGAGGTTCGCGACGCCGAGGTTGTTGCTCTCGAGGTGAGAGTTGCTGAGCTAGACGGCGACCAGCAGTAGCTTCCGTGTTGCTTCTTGTTTTTTGGTTGTATTTCTGTACATTTATACATTTTAGGACCCACTTTTGGACATTTGGATCTTGTTTTGGGGCTCGAGCCCCCAGTTTGGTGTACATATTCCTTTTTGATCGTATATATGATAATGGCCTGAGTGCCTTTGCTGCTGGGCTGCTTTGTTTGTACCTGCAGGTTAGCTTTGGACAGATTTAGTAGATGACAGTTTACGCCGTCATGCTGCCGAAATTTACACAGAAATCACATAGAACATATATTTGTACATATGGCCTAAATTAGCGCCAAACAATGACTTGAAAAAAATGCAAAGAAAATGACCAGAAATGAAAATGCAAAAAAATTGGTCGGGAATTGCAAAAATTTGGTCGGAAATGACCGGACGGTAGGGAGGGTTACCCCCTAAAAAAGAAAAAAAAAAAAGAAAAACATATAAGTTTGAAGTGGGGAGTGAAATGAATCCCCAAAAGGAAAAGTAAAAAGAAATGTATAAGTTGGAAAAATGATATAATTGAATTAAATACAAAAAATGTATGGATTTAAAAAAAAAGAATAAATTATATTAAATTGGTGAAATGATTCCCCAAAAAAAGAAAATTAAAAGAAATGTACAAGTGTGCTAAAATGACGAAAATGTCGATATCGTCTCGAGATGCGCATCCGCGAAATTAGGAAACACGAAATATGGCAACTTGACGCCTTTACCAAAATAATAACCCGTATGAATAGGAAATTATTCGTTGAGGAATTTAGGAAAGATCCCACGCGGAAAATCACAGAAAGGGTGCTGAGGAAGAGGCGCAGCAAGAGCTGCGTCCCTTTGAAGAGGCGCAGCACCTGCTGCGCCTGTTCCCCAGTGCGTCCGTTCTGACGGATTTTAGGAAACAACTTTTAGTATAAATAGAGACGTCGAGGGAGGTTTTATTCACATAATTCTTCCGTCTTTCTTCATCTTATTACACAAATTTGCCAAAATAAGCATACATCATGAATACTCTTGAGATTTGTCTGAAAGAATGGACAAATGAGTTCTCCAACGTGGAGAAACACGACATGGGTGCTTATAATTTTGGAGCACTTTTGAGCTTGAAGTTGATCAAGGTAGTCAAACCATTCCTAGATGCTTGTCTTGACTACTGGGACCCGAATTATCATGTATTTGCCTTTCCTGGAGGCGACATTTGCTCATTTCCCGAGGAGATTGCTGCGATTGGTGGATGGGATCCAGAATATTTGTCTGCTATTCTCTCTACTGCTCAAGGGTATAAGAATAAGTTTAGAGACTTGCTTGGATTAGCTAGAGTTGATGTTGACCGTCTTGTGACTTCTAAAGGAGTGCGAATGTTGGATTTCATCGATCGCTTTATCAATAGGGCTGATCCCACTGTCTCTTATGTTGCGAGGCGAAAGGCATTCCGGTTTTGCCTATTACATGTGTATGTCCTTCAAGGGCATGTTGATGAGGATATGAGAGGCGACCCTCGTCTCTTGAGCTTGATTGACCAAATGGAGCTGCGCAGGAGTCCATCTTGTCTGTGTTTAGGAGAGATCCTATTGGGCTTGGATAACAGGAAAGCTAATCGCGACCTACCTTATCTAGGAAGTCCCATTATTTTGCAGGTAAAAAGAACTCTTTTTTTTTTCTTTTCTTTTTCTTCTTTTCTTTTTCGTTCGTTTTTTTTTTCGTTCGTTCCTTTTTTTTTTTTTCGTAATACCTGCTTTTGGTAGGTCTGGCTTATGGAACGTCTTCGATCGAGCCCCCAGTTAATGTTCCTGCTTATCATGCTCGCTCAATTGCAATGAGGACCAGGCTTTACATGGTGGACTTCACTCGAGTTTGCAATTACTGGGAGAATAAACTGAAGAGCGAGGATGGCCCCTTAATCATATGGATCGTACCATGGTGGCATCTCAAATCTGTCACTGGAGTATCTTCCTTGGATCCTACCCGATCTGTTCGCATTCCCGGATTGGAGTTTGTGGTATACATCTTCCCGGAGAGGCTGATGAGGCAGGTTGGATTAAAGCAGATGATTCCGAAGCATGATATTGTCCCGCAGACTGCCGTGGCGCTTACTACTAAGAGTCGAAGAGAATGGGCCATCAAATGGGCTCAGAGGAACATTTGGTTTTTGAATTCTTCTGTCAGTGCTCTATGGGTGTCAGATTCCTATCTGCGGTGGAGGAAAGCTGCTACTCCGGAGGAGAGCGAGAGATTGAGGAAGCGTGAACCTGTCGACTACAAGTTTCGCGAGGTGGAAAAGAAGAAGGAGAAGCATTTGACTGAAGGAGAGGAAGAAGCCGGGTTTCGAGTTGTTTATCCTTCGAATAAACCGAAGACTTCTCCTTCCGTCGAGATGGTGGTTGACAAGAATGGCAAAGCGATACCACGAGAGAGACCATTGGTGATTAAGTCTGAAGTGACGCAGGAGCGTCCGGCTCGTGGTCGCGACAGGAAGTATGATAAAAATGACAAAGGCAAAGGGAAAATGGAAGAGTAGCCTAAGTCTTTATTATTATTTATTATTATTATTATTGCAATAAGAAGGTGGGGTTTTTAGAATCCTAGCCTATTTATTTTTTTATTACGATTTTATTATGTAGCGTACTATTATTATTAATGAAATAAAAAAGGTTAAATGGTTATGAAACCGTTGTGATTTTCTTTTTATTATTCTTGTCGAATTTCAAGTGCATTCGCAAATGTCCTTCTATTTACATTTAAGATAATGAAATGGGTTGTATCCCGTGAAGGATTGTCTACGTATTCATTTAAAAAAATGAAATCAAACCCTTGCGCGTAGTTCGAGTAAATGTAAAAGAATAGCTGCCCAAAGGGATAATTAAAAAAGTTGAAGCTACTTGCAGGAACTTCTTGTGGGATGAGGGTCCTGAGTATGTGAGAGCTCCTTTGGTGGCTTGGGATAAGGTGTGCAGAACAAAGGAGGAAGGGGGCCTAGGTTTACAGGACATGGAGATGTGGAATAAAGCTCTTGTTGGGAGATTAGTGGACTGGATTTATGAAGGAAGGGACTCTGTTTGGGTCAAGTGGGTGGAGTGTAATCATCTGCGAGGAAGGTCTTGGTCTGAATATGAGCCTAGAACTAATACTAGTTGGGTGTGGAGGCGTGTATGCAGGGTTAAAACTGAATTAGCAGCTGGTTATTTGAATGGCAAATGGCATGAACAACCTAATGGTTACTCTCCTACAAGATGTTACAGGTGGTTAAGAGGGGTGCAGACTAAGGTTGGGTGGTATTCTGTGATTTGGAATCCCTGGAACACGCCTAAGCATAGCTTCCTGGGGTGGATATGGGTTCATGATGCTCTGAAAACAAAAAGTAAGCTTCTGCAGTTTGGTGTTACAGATGATGCTGATTGTATGTTGTGTGGGCTAGGTATGTATCGAAACTCAGGAGCACTTGTTTTTTGACTGTCCTTATAGTAGAAGAGTTATCCATGCTTTAAATCAGGTGATGGGAGGAATTCTAGCTACTCATGATATGCTGGAAAGGAGTATGCAGCATCCTGGTTCTCAAGTCCAGAAAAGAGTTTTGTATGCTTTGCTTGTGTGTCTGGTATATCAGCTATGGCAGCAAAGGAATAGATGCAGGGTGGATATGCAGGTGCTCAGACCTGAGAAACTTAGCTCTCTGATTATGCAGGAAACTAGAGCAAGAATAAGGAGTAGGGATTTATCGATGGTGAAACAAGATGATGTTGATTGGTTACATAGCATGACTCTTTTGTAATATCCTAAATGACTCTTGTACTATGATATCCTATTATTAATATATACTTACATTTTACCAAAAAAAAAATGTAAAAGAATAATGGTTCTAAGCAAGAGCTTGTAATGAACTTAGAAAATAAGCATGAGCTTTACTTACTCCTAAAACGCAATTTAGTTTATTTGATGATATGAGAATGACAAATTGTCAAAGTGCAAGAGCAAGATGACATTAGCTTGATTCAGCTTGGCCAGGGGCCATTTATTTCGTGCCACAAGAGCGACACGTGAGGTCACGCGAGGCGCGTTTTTTTGCTCCTATTCTAGGCGTAGTAATTTTTCAGTTGGTCAAGGTTTGTTGGGTTGGCAAATTCATTCCCGTCTAGGTCTGTGATCCTAACCGCTCCCCCTGGAAGTATGGACTTGACTAAGAAAGGCCCGGCCCAATTGGGTTTGAATTTTCCTCGTGGATCGACATGTAAAAGAGCCCTAATAGATTTGAGGACCAAGTCTCCTTCCTTGATGTTCCTTGGCTTAACCCTTTTGTTGAAGGCTCGTTTGATACGCGCCTGGTATGTTTGCACATTATGTAATGCACGTAACCTTCGTTCATCCAGGAGGATGAGTTCTTCATATCTATCCCTCTTCCACTCGGCTTCTGGGATTTGACTTTCGAGTAAAATACGCAAGGATGGTATTTCTAGCTCGACTGGTTGTACGGCTTCCATGCTATAGGTCAAATAGAAAGGAGTAGCCCCAGTGGGCGTCCTAACGGATGTACGGTATCCCCATAAAGCAAAGGGTATCTTGCTTGGCCAATCTCTATAGTTGTCAATCATTTTCTTGAGAATCGTGACAACATTTTTGTTTGCAGCTTCTACCGCGCCATTGGTTTGTGGTCTATATGGCAAGGAGTGGTGATGCTTAATTTTGTACTTGGCTAGAAATTGTTCAGTCTCAGCTTGGAAATGTGATCCATTGTCACTGATGATCTCATGTGGGCAACCATATCGACAGATGATATTAGTTTGTATGAACTTTGCCACGTTCTTGGCTGTAAGACTGGTGTAGGAAGCCGCTTCTACCCATTTGGTGAAATAATCGATTGCTACTAGGATGAAACAGTGACCTCCTGTTCCGGCTGGAGTGATTTTGCCGATGATGTCAATTCCCCAAGCAGAAAATGGCCAGGGAGATTTCATGGTGTAAAGCAATGAAGGAGGAACATGTTGCACATTCCCGAAGATCTGACAATTATGGCAATGTCTTACATATTTGATGCAATCAGATTCCATCGTGGTCCAATAATATCCTACACATGTGATTTTCTTTGCCATCATGGGTCCACTCATGTGAGGGCCACATTCTCCATCATGGACTTCTTCCATCACTTTTCGTGCCTGTGAATGATCAAGACAACGTAGGATTACACCAAGAGGTGTTCTTTTGTATAGCTCTCCTTGCATGAGGACGTATTGGGAAACTAGCAAGCGGATGGCGCGTTGTCCCCTTTTGTCCATTTTTGGTGGATAAGTGCCATGGAGTTTGAAGTTTAGGATTGCTTGGAACCAAGGCTCCTCTGTAATTTCCTCTTCTTCGGTGATTTCGTGCACGTAAGCTGGTTCTGACCGTCGTTCGATGCATAAAGGCGTTTCAACCATGGTATCCGGCATATTAATCAAAGATCCGAGTTTTGCAAGAGCATCCGCAAATTGATTTTCTTCTCGAGGTAGATGTAGGAAGGTTACTTGATCGAAGAAATGGGCGACATGGTTTATTCTGGCTTGATAAGGTGCCAGGCTTTCGCATCGGATTTTCCAAGATCCCGTAATTTGATTGATGATCAAAGATGAATCCCCATGTACTCGAAGATTCTTGATGCCTAAACTTACTGCCACTTGCAATCCAATGAGACAAGCTTCGTATTCTGCAGCGTTATTTATCACCTCGAAGTCGAGTTTGACAGAGATTGGTGTATGCTCGCCTTCAGGAGAAATGAGCAACACTCCTATTCTAAATCCTCTTAAGTTCGATGCCTCATCAAAATAGAGGTCCTAGGAGTCTACGTCCGTCTGGAGTATATCCTCATCCGGAAACAACCAAGTGTCTATCGTTTGTGTATCATTGATGGGATTTTCTGCGAAGAATTCGGCAACGGCGCGCCCTATTATGACTTTCAGAGGTACATACTTGAGATCGAACTCTGAGAGCATCAAGGTCCATCTTGCTAGATGTCCATTGAGAACGGGTTTCTTGAAGAGGTATTTGACAGGATCCATTTTGGAGAATATCTTGACGGAGTAGCTAAGCATGTAATAGTGTAGCTTCTTCGTTGCCCACACAAGAGCGAGGCACGTCTTCTCGAGTGGCGTGTATTTGCACTCGTTCTCCAAGAACTTCTTACTAAGGTAGTAGATGGATCTTTCTTCTTTTCCTACGGTTTGAGCTAGCATGGAGCCCATGGCCGTTTCAGTTACCGTGAGATATAAACCAAGAGGTTGATGTCGTTGGGGTGGCATGAGCACTGGCGGTTTGGCTAGTATTTCCTTGATTCGGTCGAAATCCTTCTGACAGTCATCATCCCACACGATGTGATCTGTTTTCTTTAATTTCTTGAATATGGGTTCGCAGATCATGGTGAGCTTCGATATGAATCGGCTTATGTATTGTACCTTGCCTAGGAATCCCCTAACTTCTTTCTCTGTTTGAGGTTGCGGAATTTCGATTAAAGCTTTGATATTTGAAGGGTCTATTTCTATACCTCGTTGGCTGACTACGTATCCCAGGAGTTTGCCAGATGTTACTCCGAATGCGCATTTCTGAGGATTGAGCCTCATGTTGTACTTCCGTAGCCTTGAGAAGAATTTGCGAAGGTTCGCAATATGTCCCTCTCTTTCCTTGGACTTGACAATCATGTCATCTACGTATACCTCAACTTCTTTATGCATCATGTCATGTAAGAGTGTAGTTGCGGTTCGTTGGTATATAGCTCCGGCGTTGATTAACCCAAACGGCATAACCGTGTAGCAATAGGTTCCCCAATGAGTGACGAAGTCGGTCTTATACATGTCTTCTAAGGCCATCTTGATCTGGTTATATCCCGCGTATCCGTCCATGAAGGATAACAACGCGTGGTCTGCCGTATTGTCTACTAATATGTCGATATGTGGTAGAGGAAAGTCATCTTTAGGACTTGCTTTGTTTAAGTCTCTAAAATCAACACAAACACGGATTCTCCCATCCTTTTTGGGTACGGGTACTATGTTAGCTACCTCGTCTGAGTACTCGGAAACTTTGATGAACCCGACTTTGAATTGTTTATCGACGTCTTCTTTGATCTTGAGAGCCCATTCTATCCTCATTCGTCGAAGCTTCTGTTTCACGGGTTTGAAACCTGGTTTGATTGGGATTCTATGCTCTGCAATGTCCCTGCCGATCCCTGGCATATCTTTGTAGGACCAAGCAAAAATGTCTTTGAACTCGTGTAGGAGGTCTATGAAACTGGCCTTTTCGGTGGGGTTCAAGGTTGTCCCTATCCTAAGTTCTTGGGGTTCTAGTTCAGTTCCTACGTTGATGGGTTCAGTATTTTCTATCACTGATCCCCCTTCCCCCTCTTGTAGTATTTCTTTGGCTATGTAGGGAGGTATTTCGATTGAGTCAGGGTCTGGGTCATTCTCATTATCATCATAAACAGAATTGCATTCAAGATAACACGAAGAGTAAGCAAAACCTGATTTATTCATATTAAGATTTGAGAAAAGTTGAAACAAAGAAGCCATCTGATCTGTGGTCAGTGGCGGTAAAGGGACAGCGGTTGGGACATCTCCCGAACTACTGTTGCTATTAGACACTAAGCTAGGAGAAACGAGGGGAGTGGGAATAACGACGGGAGGAGACTCTCTAGGAACTTCTCTAGACTCAGACTCTGACTCCGACTCTAACTCTGACTCGAATTCATCGTCTTCTGGTTCTCCTTTGAACATCTCTCCTTCTCCAGTAGTGAGCTTGAAGAGTCTTCCTTGATTGTTTGTTCACTTGATCGATCTTCTCCATCCTTTCTGCTGATTGGTGTTGGTTTCTGTGATTAACGCGGTAGGGTTGAAGTGATCATCTTGAAGTATCATGGTAATGATGTCATCCTGCGCGGCTATAACAAATTGATCTTCTCCAAAGAGTAGACTCACAGCATGTGCGTCTAGGCAAGGTGCTTGACGAGTCTTGACGGTAGGAACCGTTTCTAGAGGAATGAAGTAGCAATCGTGAAAGATCTAGATTCCGGCTAGCTTCCTTTCGAGATAGTGCCAAGGCTCGGGGAATCCGTGAAAGAGTTCTTGGCTTCCTTCCCTGACGAAATACCCATTTAAGGTAGGGAGATAAGGTCGCATTTGGATTCCCACATTCTTATGGTTTTGAAATTGAGTGAGCATCTCGAGAACTTCCTCTTTGGTGGGTTTGTATCCTAGTCCAAGGGGTATTCTTTGTGAATTGCCCTCTTTGTAGGGTGCAATGGTGTTCCTTCGGATAGGATTCAAAGGCATTCCCGGGAAGTATCCCTGGGTTTTGAGTATGTGGTTGACCACTAAGTTAGAGTAGGGATTGAAGTATAATGGTGCCAACTCACTCTCTATGACATTTATGATATGGAAGCCCCCAAGTTCATGTACTGGATCTGTAAGGACTTGATTACTTAACTTCTTTTCGATTATTGCCTTGATGGGTGACGAAGTGATCGTCACCACCTTACCATTTAGTAGGATTTTGATTTTCTGGTGGAGTGTGGATGTTACCGCTTTGGAAGCGTGAATCCAGGGTCTTCCCAGAAGTATGTTAAAGGATGCCTCAATGTCCACTATTTGAAAGTTGACCTTTCGCTCAATCGGCCTTGTGGCTATGGTTAGGTTAACAAGTCCTACCACCTTTCGACGTGTACCATCATATGCGCGAACACCTTGGTTGGTAGGGGTCCAATCCGATTCTTTCATGCCCAACTTGTATGCCATTTTCAAGGGTATGACATTGACTGCGGAGCCATCGTCTACCAAAGTCGTTGGCACATTCTTCTTTAAGCAAATGACAGTGATATAAAGAGCCAAGTTATGACTAGCACCGAAGGGTGGCAAATCCTCATCCGAGAAATTAATAGGATTACTTAGCTTTGGTGATTCTTGGAAGACCAAGTTGACCACGTCCTCAGGTGTGGAGTTATGTGCCACATTTAGTTTGGCCAAAGCTTGTAGCAAAGCTTGGCGATGTGGGAATGAGCTTGACACTAGTTGCCAGACTGAAAGATCAGCCTTTGTCTTCTGTAATTGTTTTAGTAAATGGTCGGTAGAGCTTTCTTCGTTATCATTCGGTACGACTACATTGTTTGTTATGGTACCATTTTGAGAGGTGTTTTGGTATGGGCGCCCTGAACGAGTGAGGTGATCTACATCTTGATCTTCACAATTTTGGACTATTTCCTCACTGACTTTGACTAAGTAGTGTTCAGTAAGATACTCGTCTTCATCATCATCGGCCCATATTCCATTGACAGTAGCAAGTTCTCTCATTCTCATGATTTCAGCCTCTAAATGGATAATTTGGTCGACTAGTTCATCAACCATGGCTATTACTTCTTGCATTGTAGTATTTTGAGAGAAGACTAGTGGTACACATTCTTTAGGTGTGGCGTTGGGGCCACGTAAAGTTGCCACTGCACTCTCTAGTTCCACGACTTGCATATCCACACTCTTTGCCCATGTAATGAAATCAGTGATGGTTGGAGAAATGGTGGAGTAATTCCCTTCATTTTCTATCGTATGAATTTCATCTTCGACTGGAGAAATGAGGTGTGAACAATCTATGGTAGATTCTTTACTTGTGATCATCAGAACTCCAAGAGGATTCTGAGTGTTATTAGGCTTACCTCCAGGTGGTATTGGTAGGCGACCGTCTTCAATCATATCTTGAAGTACATTTTTTAGTTCGTAGCATTTCTCTGTATCGTGTCCCTTACCTCTATGGTATTCGCAGTACGTGTTCTCATCCCAGAATTTGGATTTCTTTTCTGGTTCGGGTGTAGGGCCTATGGGTTGAAGTTTGCCCAGCTTCATCAACCTTTTCAAAGCGTTGGAATATGTGTCCCCTAGATTTGTGAATTTCCTTGGAGGGGTACTCTTCTTAGATGGCTCGAGGAGGTTAACTTCATCAGTCTTGCTAGTAGAGCCGTAAGAACGACTTGTTGAGCCTTGATAACCACGACCTATCGTTTTGGACAAGAGCCCTTTACGAATGTCATATTCGATCCTTGTCCCTAGTACGGTCAAGTCTTTGAAGGTTTTGATGTTTTGATACCTCAAATGATTTGCATAGATGGGCTTTAGGTTGTCCACGAATTTCTCCACGAGGGTGGCTTCATCCGGGCGTTCAACAAGTTGAGTACTAGTCTTCCTCCACCGACTTAGGAAATCGGTGAAACCTTCTTTGTCATTTTGGGTAAGAACCTCTAAAGTGCGCATGTTGACTTGGATTTCAGCATTATCCGCATATTGTTTAGCAAACTCGATTGCGGCATCGTCCCAAGTAGCGATTTTCTTGTGCTCTAGCGAGTAGAACCATTGTTTTGGGATGGTGTCAAGAGATGAAGGAAAGATCCTTAAGAACATCTTGGGTTTAATGCCTTTGATAGACATGTAATCCTTGAAGGCACGGATATGGTTCAAAGGGTTTTCGTGCCCCTTGAATTTCGGGATATCCGTCATGTTAAAGTTGGTTGGTAACTTGGAACTCACAGCCTCATATTTGCGATTGTTCTCCCTATAAATGTCATCCCCTTTGAGATACATCAATTGTTCCTCCAAGGATTGGAGTCGTTTCTCAGCTGCAGTCATACCTATGGGAGGGTTTTTGTCCCCGAAATTGTTCACAAAGTCATCGGCTATTTCACTTTCTCGAGGAGGCATCCTCATTTCTACGGCATATATTCGGCCCTCGATGGTGTCAAGGCGATCATACACTTGGTCTTGAGTAACTTGGAGACGAGCTAGCGCGGCTAGGATTTGATCATTACCATTCTGGAGTTGGTTGAAGTCCGCGTCGCTTGTTTCAGGTATCTTGGAAACTGAATAAGAGATCGACGACGAATCAAAACACGATCGACCACTCTAGCACACTTATTTGAAAAGAAATGTTTTGACTTGTGAAGTGGGAGTGTGCCACTTGTGTCAGTGAGTTTTGAGGAAATGACAAAGTTTGAAAAATGTTGGTCCTGGTCAACTTTAGTGTAGTTGCAGGAGTGGACTCGAAGTGAGGTTTTGAAATGGGTTTTGAGGCCCGAATTTTGACTCGACAATTAGACAGAGTTTCGGCTTGTTTTGCACTAATGTTAGGCCCAAGTTTCGAAATTTTGTATTTTAAAGAAGGATTCTGTTTTTACAAAAATCATCATGGTTTCGTTTAGAGAATGGTGATCACGTATGGTACAAACAATATACAAGAATTATAAGGGATGCTGAGTGCATTTAGAAGGGTTTTGGTTTAAAGGGTGGGTTGCCATACCGAACAATCAAACCCGAAGTCTGTGGAGAGGCTCGTACCAAACAAGAGTAAGGCCGATTTCTAGTCCATTTCCTCAAGTAGTGAAAGTCCTTGATACAAACAAGAGTAAGCACCATGGTATGGATGACGTCAATCGCTATCCATCCTTAGGCCCAAATAAGAATTAGGACCATTTAGACGGGACGATTGGTCGAATGGGTTGGGTTGGGCCTAGGAAGGCCGATTAAAATGATCTAGGAAGACCGAGTTATGAAAACCGACAATTGTCTTGTACAAACTATTCCCTAACCGTGTTCAAGTTTCACCCTTTTGGCTACACGTAAGTGTATTATCCCCAGCGGAGTCGCCAAACTGTGGACAATGGGCCTACGGGGGCGCTTGGGAGAACAAGCGTTTGCATTTGTGGATTCGCCACCAATTTATTGTGGAAAATTGGAAACCGTTCGAATACCTCGTGCCATGTCAAGACACAAAGTAGTGACATGAACACCAAGAATTCGTTACCCTTAGCATTCTATGTCTAGAATGACTCTCGTGGATGCCAATGAACACGGATGTTCACAGAGATCTGGAGTAAGGGGTGAGGGTACGTATTAGGAAGCTCTTTTGATCGAACACCTAATCTCGCCCGCCTCGATAGCGGCCTCTACTAATGATTAGGGAAATTGTCTATACTCGATATATTGTCGATTACATGCATACAATGCAACATCCAACGTTTTAATCCTAACATGTGAAGAATTAGACTAAGTCGGTTAACACGTAATTTATCATACAATAAATGTCAAAGTCGGGATTTAAGTTCAATTACATGTGAAGGCACACAAAGAAATAGAATAAAAAAAATTACAATAATTACATCGGATTAATGATTTATGTCGAAATACTTTTAAAACGGATAATTTGAGAAAAAAATAAATAAACAAATAAACGAACAAGAATTAAGGGTGATAATACGAATAGTAGTTAATTAATACGTAAGCTAAAACTAGGTCAAAGCAAGACGGGAGTTCAGTGACAAAAATCAACCAGGAACAGGCGCAGCAGAGCTGCACCCTCTGGAAGAGGCGCAGCAGTTACTGCGTCTGTTCCTTGGCTCAGTTCTGGCTGTGACGCCGGAATTGCAAATCTTTAATGTTCGTTGGTGATTTTAATGCTTGATTAATAATATTTACTCGGGTGAAAGTGATTAGCAGATTATTTACATGTGATTAATGGTCATGAAAGCAATAAACATGGTTAAACCGATTAATATGAATTAATTGCATGATAAAAAAAGGTTTATTAGTGAATCGAACAAACTAAATAGGTTAAACAAAACGAATTGATGATGAATATGATAAACAACAAATGAAAGATATATCAACAACGAATTCCAGAGACTCAATATCGATGAATCAAACCCCTAAAACCCGAATTTGATTTGATGACGAAAACCCGCAAATATGAATTACTTGGGATTTAAGTCGAGAATTGCGTGTTAAATTATATGTTAATGATGATGAACAATATGTTAAATTATCACGTGAATGAAATAAGAACAAACAGAGACGAGAGAAAACAAAAGGACGAAACCAACAGAAGACGAAGGAAGAAGAGAAACAAGAACGGCGGCAACCTCAGGAAGAGGTGCAACAAGTGCTACGTCCTTTCCAAGAGGCGCAGCAGTTGCTGCGTCCCTTCTCGACGTCTGTCTCCTGTTAATCCGTAAAAAGGGTTTAAACAAAGGGTTTTAGAAATCGGTTTTAATTGTATTTTCGACATAAATCTTACAATATGATTACAACAATAAAGAACAATAAATAAAAGGAGAGATTTACACCCTCAGACTTACATGTTTGACGAAACGAGATGAACTAAGTTTACGATTAGTGATGCTCGACTCGAATGTAGACGAAAATGCCCTCGTAAGAGGAAAAAAGACTAAGATTGATTAAGTTGATTATTGTGGAGTTGGTCAAATTGGTCGGTCATGCAAAATGAGGCTGGTACTCAGAAGGATCCGAGCTTACGTGGTCGAAAGTTCAAGCACGTAGACGCCAAAAAGTAAGAACGTGGTCTAGAATGCAAAGAGAGAAGAGAAGGGCGGACACTCGCGTGAGAAATATGTGAGACCGAAGGTCTCTATTTATACTAATCATGTGGAGGAAATAGGGTTTTCGGAGAAACTTTGGAAGTGAATCCCGAAAAGATATGAAAAGATACGAAAAATACGCAGAAAAGGACTTGGGAAGAGGCGCAGCAGGCACTGCGTCTCTTGGAAGAGGCGCAGCACTTGTTGCGTCCTTTCCCAAGTGGTTTCCCCCTGTGGAAGAAAGATTTCCGTGTTTAGTTTATGGAATAACGGATTAATTTGGTTTTCCTTAATATTTTGTGTGAATATTACGGGAAATTGTTTGCCAAAGATTAAAAGATTTATAAAATATGGAATAGAAATATCCGGAACATTCCAGAACATTCTGACTCGGTATTTTAACGGTTATCAGAAAATGAAGACGGTTTTAGGCTCGGACTCCAAATGTACTCTAATTACTGCCAAAACGACCGTATCGGCACGTAGATGACAATTAAGAGGTAGACATAAATGTTTGAGCGATCACTTGACGATAAACTTACGAACTGTCACAAATCGCTCCGCGTACCAAACATGTGGCTCAATCATCACCGGGTGGTTTACGGGAGGTGCAAAAATGAGGTATCTACAGATTCGCATGTACCAAATGATTCGAAATCAAAAGGTTTAATTATACCAGTCGACACTAGTCTTTTAATGCATTTCTCGTTAATGTCTCCTAATCGACAATGCCATAAATAAGATTGATCGGGATCACCTGTTTTGAGTCTTTTATTATCTAAATGATAAACGTTGTTGCAGGTATCTAGAATATAAATTCCATTTATCGAAATAGCTTGGCTATATACAATCCCATTAAGGGAAAAAGTACAACACTTGCCTTTAATTACAAAAGAAACCCCTTCAGTGTCTAACACGGATACGGATATTATATTTCTAAATAACGTTGGTACAAAATAACAATTATTAAGATGCAACTCAAAACCCGAAGCTAAACTAAGTACATAAGTTCCTACTGAGACGGCAGCTACTTTAGACCCGTTTCCCATTCGGAGATCGACATCACCCTTGTTTAGCTTTCTTATGCTTTTTAGGCCCTGCAAATGATTGCACAAGTGAGAACCACAACCAGTATCTAATACCCAAGTTGTATTTGAAGCATAATTTATATCTATCATAAAAGATTCGGTTGAGAAATTATATGTCGGCTTCACAATGCCAGCTTTAATGTCATCCAGGTACTTTGTACAATTACGTCTCCAATGTCCCTTGTTATTACAATAATTACAAGTATCTTTAAGAGGATAACCCTTTATAGGTTTAGGCTTGGTAGAGCAATTCTCAATTGCTTTACCTTTGCCCTCTACCTGAACGGGCTTCTTACCTGCGTTCCTCTTAAACTGCTTCTTCCCCTTCACGTTAATCGCAAGCACATCTTTCCTTGTACTCCCACTCAATCCCATGTTCTTCTCTGCTTGCACAAGCAGAGAATGAAGCTCATGTAAACTTTTTCTCATGTTTGTCATATTATAATTTACCCTAAATTGGGTAAATCCCTTGACGTGAGAGAGAGAGTGGAGCACTCGGTCCACCACTAGTTCATCGGGGATCTTACATCCCAACCCCTCTAAAGTTTCCACGTACTCAATCATTTTAAGTACGTGTGAACTTACAGGTTGACCATCTTTGAGGTTAGCCTCAAAGAAAAGAACTGCGGTGTCATACTGGGTTATCCTCGGGGCTTGAGAAAACATAGTAGAAAGCCTCGAGAATACTTCATGTGCATCGCGAAACTTGACACATTACCTTTGTAAAGCAGGATCCATTGAAAAAATCAAAACATTTTTAATTGCGGCGGATTCCTTTTGATAATTTGAAAAAGCCTCCCTTACATCGGCAGTGGCCCTAGTGCTAGGCGAAGGGGGAGAGGGATCGACAAGGTAGCGTAATTTGCCATCACCTGCGGCAGCTAATCGAAGTTGTTCCTCCCAATCTTTAAAATTACTACCGTCGGCTTTTAAAACATATTTGTCCATAAAAGAACGTAGCCATGAATCTCTAGCTATGGTGACGGTTTCACTAGTAGAAGTCATCGTGATTACTACAAAGGAAATAAAGGAAAGATTAACATTTATCGTCTAGAAATATTTAACTTGTGAAACTATTTAACAAGTTCCCATTTATATAATGATCTCCCACTGAATTATATAAATGATTCCAAGATCCAATTTTATATAAACACGGGCACGATGGACCGATTCAACCCATATTTATATAAATTTGGTGAGTCAACATTTTGAATGATTCTACTACTAGAACTCTTGGTTGACGGATTTTATTAAAATCTATCTTTTAGCCCCAGAATAAATATGGGCACGGTGGACCGATTCAACCCATATTTATCCCGTTGAGTCCAACCAATTTTCACGCGTAATAACTTTTATTACCCTACTTACCCAACATAAAAAGAGTGTACCTCGGTGATCCGAACCTACCTCTAATGAAGAAGGGATTCATAGGTGCTATTATTTGGTAAGGCTTAATCTCAATTTTAAACAAATGTGAGAGATCTTATCAATTTAATTGTCTATCACTTTTAAGTGAACTAAATTGGTGAATGCTAGACAATTAAATCGATAACAACAAAAATAAAACATGTAGTGACGATTTGGAATGAATGCATAAATGTAAACAAGTAAGTCCTAATATGGCCACCTAGTTAATCTAATTAACTAAAATTATTACATATCAGAAACCAACTCCTTGGTCCCTTGAGTCTTCATAAATTGGCCTCCTTCTTTAGGATTTCGGAACGCCTTTCCGAAAACACCGTCTTCATGAAAACTCCGTCTTTAGATGCTTCATCTAATTACTAATAATTAAATTACATAACAATACCCTATTATACAATTGGTAATAAAATTAAAATAAAAACTATTAATTAATTACAAATTAGGCGATACGAAATCGCAATTAATTACAAAACAAATCGATATTCCCTTACATTACGGGAAATACCAACTTCTACCTATGGCCATATTAGGAAAAAGAAATTACATAATTATAATGCCAAAAAAAAAACATTCATCCAGATGAATAATCAAATGCATTATGGAAAATGACACGTCAAATCGTCTAACTTACCAACAACGATCATTTGAGCTTGCTTTGACGGAATTTTTACCAATAAAAATTCATAATCAATTCTTAAAACAATTTTAAGACTTACTCATCATACTAATCTGGTCTAATATCAAAATAATTATTCTCAACAATTATCTGAATTTATATGGGAATTAAAACACAATTATGACAAAAATGATATAATAATTCACAATTATCATACAAAAATTCCATTCAATTTAAAATTTTATGGAAAAATAAATTTCAAAGCCATGAACATTCTGTTCTTACACCAAAAATGCCATGCAAGTGAAAATTTTTGTTTTTAAAATTTATTTAAAGGAGGCCGATGAGCATTTACTGGGTCATTGTGATCTGTATCGAATGAAGAAAATAGGTCAACGGGATTGTCCTTTTAAGTCATATTTTATCTCAAGGCTACTCGAGGTTTGATGACTGTGAATGCGTGACCATGCTCGGATGAGATCTATAGTAGATTATCCGGTCATGACTGTGAATGCATGTAGATTTAGACCACTTTAAATTAATTTGTATTTTAATATCATAAGATGAGTATTAATATGGTTTAAATAACTAACAAGTGGTATCTACATGCATGCAAATAAAAGTATAAAAGATGGTATTAAACCATCTTAAGACAAAAGTTCCTTACATTGTATAAGGCAAGTTTTGGGCACAACTCAAGGACTCCTTCCTTGATGTTGTTCTTGAGCTATGAAAATCGATGATCCTCCAAGACAACAAACCACCAAAATAGATGGTCTCCTAAGGAAGCACCCAAGAATCAACCCAAAATACTACTAAAATACTAACTAGGTATATGTAGTAGTAAACCTTGTTTATTGTATATTTGATGTACTAAATAATATTATTACTTTGATAATATTACTAGAATTTATATATATATGTGTTTTTAAGATGAACAAGATGAACAAATGAGAAGAAAAATGGTCTCTTGATAAAGTGCTCAAACAAAGACACAATTTTCTTCAAATTTTTCCAACTAGTAAAATGATGTGAATAGTTGGGTATTTATAACCAAATATGGGAGACAAATCTAAGTGGAATTTGCCACTTAAAAGGACACTTGGTGTCCTCTAAAAGTTCAGCCAAATGGACTTATATGGGTCCATTTCGGTTTTCGATATTTACCCCACAAATGCTTATAAGTCTTATATTTAATTATCTTACATAATTAAATATTAATTTTATTATTTAACACTTAAATAATACAAATTAACTACCAATGACTACTTAACCATTAAGTAATCATAAGACCATTTTATCAACATACAATGTATCAATATTAACCCACTTAGCTAATTTAAAAACCTCTTGTAAAATTTAATAGCTAATTAATTCCACCTCAAAACATATACGCATATCGTATAAAATTAATTAATTAACAATTAATTAATAAATTCTAATAATTTATTATTTAAACATCACATAATTAAATAATAAATCTCCTTGTCCCAAGTTCGTAACCCGTCATCAAATAATACATTTATGTGACTAACTAAAAGTCAAATAATACAAGGATTTAATTATTTTGTATCTCATACAAATTATTAGTTTTTCCATTTGGGCATCATCCTATAGGTGTGATCTAAAGGGATCAGTTGATCATCACCATCACACGACAGTAATGTCAAACTCTAGTCAGCCAATCATTACCGATTAACGATGACCAGCTGACAAATAAATAAATAAATCCCTGATATTCCTTTTACGAGATTTATTATGTAAACGCACTTATTGTGGAGGACACTACTCCAATAGACTACTACCCAACAAGCACGTTTAACCGTGGAATTCTTATTATGGGTTTCCAGAGAAAGAAAGTGAACTTTATTGATATGAGCAGTACTTTCAATCCAGTTAAGTACTAGTCAGTTAAGCTTATAATTGGACTTCTTTAATTAACATGGGGTGTTACAATCATCCTTTAATACTCGTATATTTTGGGACCCACAAATGACCTCGGGACACGTGAGGGAACCCACGTGTACTCGGAAGTAAAGGATGTACACTAGACCATGTGCGATTGGCACTAGACCAAATACAGTTGAAACTAGACCAAGTGCAGTTGGCACTAGAACAAGTGCAGCTGACACTAGACCAAGTGCAGCGACACTCGACCAAGTAGAGGTGACACTCGACCAAGTGCAGGTGGCACTCGACCGAGCAACACTTCACTCGACCGAGTGCCCTATGGGCAGCAATCCAGAGCTCCTGATTGTGTGTCACTCGACTAAGTGAATGGTTCACTCGACCGGGTGAACCGAGCACTCGACCGAGTGATGCGGGAACCGCTGAGTTTTCACGCGTGGACTTTTCTATTGATGGGCCTTGACATATATACCCTATTTTCTTATTTTTCCCATTTCCAAACCCTAATTCCTTCTCTTTAAACCCCTCCTACCTCTCTCTATAATCTCTCCTTCTCTAAATCCTAGATCTACAACTATGGGTGAAGAATTTGGAAGATTCATTCACATATTCTTGTTCCTTATCACTTGGTGAGTATTATACTACATGTTTCCCTTTAATTTGGATAATTCGTTTTAAGACTAAGCCCTAGAATTTGGGCGATTCTCATGGGTAGTATTAATTAAATGTGTTTTAATTAGTATTAGGACTAATTAATGGGTAAGAATGAAGGGTTAATTAGTAGTATTAGTTGTTGTAGGATGCTTTGTGATAGTTGTTATGGAATTATGTAGGACGAGACGATTTTATGATATGGATGCTTCGTGGTTTCGGATTTCTTATGAAAAATGCTAAAAGGTAAGTTAATCCTATTCAGTTTAAATAGTGTGGTCATTAAATATGTTGTGGTTAATGTTGTAATTAGTGTCACATAATTAGAGTAATTGCATCATAACATGTTTAGTGGTTAATAGCATCATTAAGGAGATAAGTATGTTGGTTGAATTGCATTATAACATGATATTGGTTAAGATGAGTTGATGAGTTGGTAATTGGCATATTGTGTGGTATTTGCATTATTGTATTTGGCATGTAAATTGGAGAATATGACGGCCGTGATTGTTTGGTTGTGTTACTTGGTTATTGAGGAGACGTAAGACGGTTGGGAGACCATCTTACGCTTAAGTCGCCTCTTGGAGCTTCCCACTCCAAGAGGGATGTGCACATTAATGACTTGAGTTACGAAGGGACTCGTGTGGTTGAGACATAATGTCTGGTAGTGGATCTGGTTGGCTTCCGGATCCGGTACGTTTGGGCGTGTCCCGGTACCTGTTTGTGGTTTTTGGTATGTCTGGGCGTGTCCCGATACCAGTGTGATTGTTGGTATGTCTGGGCGTGTCCCGGTACCAAGGTGGTGGTTGTTTGATAGCGGTTCATTCATGTTATAGTCTTGTCGCATACTCACACACTTTGAGTTGAGTCATACTTTATTTATTTATTGAAATTGACATTTGTCTGTCTGTGTAATTGTCACCTATTTCCGTGATGGCCTGTGTCGTTCCATATGATATTTCCGATCATATGAGGAACAGATTAAGTACGGGTTTGCTTGTTGACGTGATCGGAATTCGGGCCGCGCTACGGACTTTGGGGTCGAGTACATAGTCACTAGGTATATGACATAGTCATAGACGAGTTGTATTTCATTTATTCATTAGTTTATGTTTGTAATAACTAAACTTGTTATTTAGTTAATGAAGTTTCTTAATTGTAATTCCGATTTCACTGCCTCGGGAAACTGAGACGGTAACATTTCCTAATTATCTTGGCCTGGTAAGAAGGGGATGTTACAAAATGGTATCAGAGCGATGATTTTGGAACCTAAAACAATGAACCAAAATGAATCTAGGAGTGTCTAATAAAATTAACCAGACATGAGTACAATAAGAGGTCGGTTTTGGGTGAGAAGGATCCCTCATTTCAAAACTAGATCCTATGGTTATGGTTGGTCACTACGTGGATGGTTAAGAGTCGGGAAACGTGAAGTGAAATGCTGCATGATTATACTTCTATTATAGTTTTGTTAACCATCTTAGATGATATAGAGGTTGTGCGGTAAATTATAATATACGATAGTTGAAAGGATGAAATGGAAATGTTTACTTGAGTGAGATATATGTGATGTGAGCAGAGGATTGTTTCATATGAAATGCATTCATTTGTATGAGTGTTGTGTGTTTGAATGTGATGAGTTTTGAAGCCGTAATTTGCATAGATAATAGGATTCTTGCATACTTGTTCATATGATACGTGATAGCATGTAGAAGTTGGATGAAAGTAACGATATGCATGACATGTTTGAGAATTGTTATTACGTGTTAGTGTGTGAGAGGTACTACCCCCGTCATTTGGCATGTTAATTCCGCATTTATGTTTCACTAATGCTATAGTTAGTGTGTGAATTGTAATAATTTTTAGTAAAATAGTCGCTTGTATAAGAATAGTAATCCTTAGTCAGAATTGCAAACCATGGAGGAGCACCCAACCAAGTGCGAGCTAGTACTCGACTGAGTATCAGTCACTCGACTGAGTGAACCGTACCACTCGAATGAGTGGACCAATTTCCAGAAACTTCAAATTTCTAGAAGTGAGTCACTCGACTGAGTGGAGAGGGCACTCGACCGAGCGGACTCAGCACTCGACCGAGTGCTGATTTCTGGGCTGTAAATTTCGCAAAAGTTGTGTTATTACCTTATTTATTTTATCTCTTTATTCTTTCGTCATTTAAAATTATTTCTAAAACTCCTTTATTGATGTTTTTTGTTCGGATGCAAGTTTTCTCTTTCATTTTATACTCATAATTTGGCTAATCTCATCGTGTAAGTGATGTTTCCTTCCTCTTATTTTCCAATTTGATTTTGTTTAAATCTACGCTAATTCCTCCAATTTTGTCAACTAATGGCATGCTTTATTTGATTCTTGACATTAATCACCTTTTTACATCATTTATGATGTCAAGTGTAAATTTTCATGTCGAAATTTGCCCAAATTGTTTTTTTATGAACCCGAAAATACGTGTTTTTTTTAGTAAACAATTTGAATTTTGTGTTTATTGCTTGGTTTAATCGTTCAACAAGGAATTAACCTTGGTTGTTAATATTAAATCTTGTCTTACAATTGAAGTTTTACCTTAGAATGTTACCCCAAAGCTTTGAAATTTTAGTATTCATACCAAAATTTAATTGTTTCATATAAAACACGGTTTAGTTGCTTTATCGATCATGTTTCAAATCGTGTTGGTAGTATCATTAGTTTTAAAGCTCGGAATGTATTTTAAAATTCTCCCTATATTTTCAAAAATGGGTAGGATACATACACAAGCCTTGACTCCCATGTGTATTTCTTATCCTAATTGTGTCACAAGACTTCAAATTTCTATTAGTAATGTTAGGTATTGTCTTAAGTTGGGAATTTCGCCTTAAAACCTTTCCCAAATTGTTAGATTTTCCATGTGTGAAAACTTGGCTTGATTGTGCTATAAAACCACCTTCTTTGTTAGTAAAACTATGCATCGTCTTCAAAATTTGACTAAATTTTTCGAAATCCACTATGACCATGACCATGACCAAATTTTTATTTTTATGCTTGAAACTTGGCTTAATGGTGATGTGTGTGTGGAAAATTATAGTTTTAATGCTTATATTTTTTTTTTTTTGGTGCTTAATACTTGGTTTTATTGTGCCGCAAGCTTACCAATTTGTTAATAATGCGATGCATTGTCCTAAATTGGAAAATTTTATCTTAAATTTTCTTCAAATATATTTTATATATACCCATCATTCATGCCAAAGTTTGATTTCATGTTTCGTCATTGGTTCAATCATGACAATTGTCTTGTTGTTCACTAATCTGTTGTGTATTGCCTCGAGTTAGGATCATCATGTTGTGTGATTTCACTTTAGTTCATCTCTCTATGTGTGTCTTGAAGGTCATGAACACGAGACATGTGTTTTAGTAGGATTAATATGAGCTTAGCCTTTTGCTCTGGATTTGAACCGCGTTAGTGGATAAGTGTAGGATTCATATTTGAAAGTTAGGAATAGAAAAAAGTGACTTTAGCTTGCGTAAGTTGTTTTAAATTGAGTAAATTGATCGTATGAGAGACTTCATGGATAATGAGTGAAGTGTAATCTAGGTTGGATATTCATTAAGTGTGGACTTATAGATAGTGAACGAGATTTGAATTGCATGTTAGAGGATATTGATATTGAGCATGACTTGGAAACTTTGGTTGATAGATAATTGAGATATATGATGGTAGATTTAGTATTACCAAGTTTGATTTTCGCGGTCATGAGAGTAAGGGTATGGCACGTAATGCTTGAGGATTCAATTATATTGTCAAGGTAATTAATCAGTCATGTTATAGAGTGTAGCCGTCTAATTGGAAGTAGGTGTGTATAAGTGTGAAAATGGTTATGTGAGACTTGATCCTCTGAGTGGTAGTATATATGGTTGTTGTAAACTTGCCTCCCAAACGTCATGAAAAGCGTCCATAGTATACATCGTGATATTGTGGTAGTGTCCATTTGGGTGATGATGTTGTCATTATTCCTTGAGAGTAATGAGTGGGTAGGGCCGTGTCCATGGATAGTATAAGTGTTGTGGCTACCGATGTGACTATTGTAGTTGTTGATGACGGTATGGTGATACCGTCGCCGGGTATGGGGGGAAAATAGAATGGTTGCGAAAGGAACTATGAAATAGTATGTTGTGTCGGTAGTATGTCTCAGATGTTTTATCTGAGTTGTGTAATGATGATGGCCATAGGGCCAAGAGTTATGCTTAAATCCGGTTATTTAATGGTATGTTAGTCACTATCGGAGTCTATTAGCATTTATGTGATGAAATAGAAAGTTTGGAACCGAGTTGAGAATGAAAACATTCTGCCCTAGGTGATGCTCGACCGAGTGCACCATGCACTCGACCGAGTGGTCACTTACTCGGCCGAGTGGCTTCCTACACTCGACCGAGTGGACTGCTTTGACCCTTGTTTTGTAGATACTTGACCAAATATTGAGCATGTACCCTTCTTTCGCGGTTTATATTAGTCGACTTAGGTTGGATGACCGTGATTGACCTTACATGAGTGATATTTTGTGAATTGTTTACGTTTGACCGTATTGGGTAGCTTTTGTTATTTAAGAGCAAAATTCAAATGATAGTTTTAAATTGACATGTGTAATTGGATTACAAGAATGATGTGATAACCTTGTTTGATGTGTGTTAATTGAGGTTATTTTATTTTGTACAAGTACGATGAAAATGCAAGTTATATGTCGCATAGTGGTAATTGCATGATAGTGATTGTAGCCTTCCGTATGAGGGGAAGTATTGATTATGGATGGGAAATTATATGGAAACACATGTGTGATCATGTGATAGATTTGATGCGGCATATGCGTGGCATAGTATCGGGAAAATGGAAGTGTTGTTCATGGTTGACTCACATTACGAGTAATTTTGGCATTGTTTAATTGTTGCATAGAGTCCGCATATTTGTCATTGATCTGCATACATGTTAATGTATGAAATTTGACGTGACATAGATACGTAATAATAATCGAGTTATACCCCATGATAAATACATATACATATAACCAACATGAGTTTGGAGTTATTTATGGGATTATAGATTAGAACCGTGGGTTTGACCTAACACTTGACCTTTGGGAGGCTTGTAGATGTGGGATAAGATCAATGGAATTATAACCATATGGGATTTGATTACGGAATTGCAATGAGTAAGAGATAGTGTTGAATCTGGAATATAGTCATTTGTGGAATTCGGTAATGGATGTATAAGAGCACACTTTAAGGTTTGAGAGTTAAACTTCGGGACGAAGTTCTCTTTTAGGGAGAGTGAATTTAACAATTCAAAAATTAAGGAAAGAGAAAGTATGGAATGTAAGGAAGTAATGAGAGTTGAACAAAGAACCTTGGGATGAGTGTGATGTTTATAAAGGAACATATATGGTAGACAAGGATGTGAGGCGAGAGAGAGTACATGAGAATCAGTGATGAGACTTGAGGAAAGGAGAGAGTGGGGCGAAATTCGAGGACGAAGTTCATTTTAAGAGGGGAATATTGTAATACTCGGATATTTCGGGACCCACAAAGGACCTCGGGACACGTGAAGGAACCCACGTATACTCAGAAGTAAAGGATGTACACTAGACCAAGTGCGATTGAGACTAGACCAAATGCAGTTGACACTAGACCAAGTGCAGTTGGCACTAGACCAAGTGCAGCTGACACTAAACCAAGTGCAGCGGCACTCGACCAAGTAAAGGTGGCACTCGACCAAGTGGAGGTGGCACTCGTCCGAGTAACACTTCACTCGACCGAGTGCCAGAGCTCCTAATTATGTGTCACTCGACTGAGTGGATGGTTCACTCGACCGAGTGGTGAGCCTCGCTCGACTGAGTGAACCGAGCACTCGACCGATTGCTGCTGGAACCGTGGAGTTTTCACTCGTGGACTTTTTGAGCGTGGCCACGCATTTTCAGTTCACTACTCCTCGATTGGCCCTGAGATTTTAGATAACCCTGACAAGGGAATGGACAATTCCTATCGCACTATTCCTTTCGTACACCCACAGTTCATCAAGACCCAAAAGATGCACACTCACCCCTTTTGACAGAATGGCTTGGGGCAAAAATCAAAGTCAATCAGAAACTGTGCCAACTTGGGCGAAAAGTCTTTAGTCAAAGAATTGACTCAAAAGAATACTATAGTAGCTCTTGCCACGACCAGGCTTTATAAAAATTACCAGAACTCTATAAGCGGTCACTGCCCGATAGAGTGTCCCATACAGTTTTCCTATGTGATCGACTAGTCATCTCTTATGACTCTATAGCACTTGAACTTGCCATTAATCGCATCACACTCTAGTCACTTCGAGACGTCATCTCATATAAGCAACTAGGGGCCAATACTATGTTAATCCAGTTCACTTTAATAGGGTTCAACGTTGTCTTTACAACCTATTTGGATATAACAAACACTACTACAGATACAGCCTATAACAACGGGTAAAAACCGTTGTAAAATAAAAAAGCGGACGTTGTAAAAGCGGCCGTTGTAGAAGGTATTTACAACGGTTTGCTTATTTAGTGAAACCGTTGTCTAAAGTATTCACCACGGTTAAAAGCCGTTGTTGTTGGGTGTTCTCCGTTGTGAAAAGTGTTTCAAAATTTTGGAGGGAATAATATAACAACGGTTGTCGTATGTATAACCGTTGTTGTAACTTTCCCTCCAAAATTGTGAAGTCTTTTGACAACGGGTTTATGGTACATACCCGTTGTTGAAATTTTTAGTAACAACGGTTCTTTGTTTAAAACCCGTTGTTGTAATTTTACCTCCAAAATTGTGAAGACTTTTAACAACGGTTCTTCGATTAAAACCTGTTGTTGAATATTATGCGCGGGTATTTGTGAATGTCATTCACAACGGTGTTATTTTTATTAACCATTGTTAAAGGTATTCACAACGGTTTTTTTTTAGTAACCGTTTTTATTACAAACTCCTAATGTTTTGAAAAAATAAATTTGTTTCATGCCATATCATTCAAAAACCTGCATATGTCAACAGCACCAGCATAAATCACAGCTGGGTTCATCAGAACTCAATAGATTGTGAATTCAACCACAACAGCAGCTGCATCATATATATATATACTTACAAGGAGTTGAATTTACATATGAACTAATCATTCCCTAACTTCAACAAAAAATTTACTAATAAGTTGATCTAAACTCTGAGTATATGCATTTCTAGCTAATATATTCTAAGACGTAGTTGCCCCACATGTCTCTTACCTCGTCTATATCTACACTTGAGTCGCTCAATTGTAGATGGTTGATTGCATATGCGGCAAAAACAAAGAGAAGACATTATGGTATATATAGCAGCAAGCAAGACAACATTAGCAACATCATGGTATATATATATAGCGTGCAAGCAAGACAACATTAGCTCTAATTTAAAAAAAAGTAATAAACACATGTTTAAATTATTACTAACCTTTTCTGGAATAACGAGATATCTTCGCCTAATAATCTCCAACATGAACCGACAAGCGTAGTATCCACATTGTATGCTATCTGGCTGGCGAGGGGCCTATTATTACATAAAAAAACAGACGAGAGAAGGCTCACATCAGAATCTTGAACTTTAGGTATTGTATTAATTAGTATTAAACACAGATTTTGCACTTAATGTTATTGTATTTGAGCACGTACCTCTGTTATCGTAATAAATTTGGGGCGAACATCGAATCTTCCGTGGGTTGATCCCGCTCGTTTGCTCTTTTCTTCTTAAAGGCCCTTTTTTAAAAAATAAAAAAGGAGGCAGAAACTAATTTTTTAGGGGCAAAAATATGAAAGAGCTTTTTTCTATAAATAAAAAATGAAAATGTTATTATAAATAAATCAATATTATAAACTTACATATTAATCAAGTGCTTAAAAGTCTCGCTTGGTTGATGATGTAAAGAGTCCAACCAGAAAACTTTATTCCTTGTCGGCATGATGGCTGCTAGCACCCAATGAGTCCTACATCAAGAGACATCATCATTATTAATAACAAGTACATATATTAGGTATGAAAATGCAATTGTAGGGGAAAACGTAATATTAATTTGTTTATTACCCTTTTTCATTATAAGCGCCAAAAATCAGCTTCTTGGTTGTCGCCAATTGCTGAGCAATATAATCTACCCGTTGTTCGAACGTGAAATCCGGAATAAATAAAGATAAAACATAGGGGCACAGGAATCCGTATAGATCAGATGGAATATTCTTCTCGGGGATCACTCTCAATTTCAATATCCTACATTATTACGGTATTAATTCCGGTATTTAAAACACTATCTAGTAGTCAGAATATTAGACTATGAAATTATTTATTAAGAAACTTACTTCATCCAAACAAATATGTGTTGGACATCAATCTGGTCTAGGCCAGCCCATACGGCTAGCACATCCCATGATACATGTGCTTGGCGCCACCCCTAGAATATCCTCTTCGAGCGGAATAACTATCAATTGCTCGGTGGCTATGCGATGGCTTGACCTCCTCATGCGATCTCTTCATCGTCACCGTTCTTACTTTTTGCATGTAATCCTTCCCTTTATATTGTGTGGAGTTTAAAGTCCTAATAACTTTCGGGTCCGGAAAGAATGAGTCTTTGATTTTGTCCCCTACACAAAATTACCATGCTTTTTATAAATACAGACAAAATATAAATAAAGGGAGCGAGGTTAATTTTTAAAAAATGGAGAAGTTAATTAAATACCTCATCAAGTTGTTGTGAAGTCGAGGTCGTTGGCATGTCTGTGGACTTAGGCTTATCCGCCAAAGCCGCCTTTTTTGTTCCCTACAAAAAAAAAATAACATATAAATTTAACATATAAAAACATTCAACAATTAAAAATGTAACACACATATATATATAAAGGTATTTCTTCTAACCCCAATGCTTTCCATTTGCTCGGGCGGAGAGGCGGAGATATCTTCGCCAAGTAGATGTGAGTATCGAGCCATTTGATGAAACTTCCAAGCGCATCTCCCGTAATGGTAATGTCGTCACGAACGGGACAGACGCAGTTGAAATTTTTCATGGCCTGGATTGACTGTAGTTATCTCTACTATTCTATGATTCGGCAAAAGTTTTTCGCCATGAACTACGATTTCGCTCTTTCGCTGCAGATTTGTTTTCTACGAGACCCGGCCAACACGCACGGGTGGCTTTTCGATTCTATTAGGGTCGCAAGAATAATGGCCTCTTGTTTACGGCCTGAAGAATATACACATACATACATTATTATATCTTTGCAAAAACGCTTCAAAGATTCATTCAAAGATTTTGCAAAAACGCTTTCTGTCTCGGGCCGATTTTTGCACAAACTTCAGCATTCATATAAATTTAACTAATTAAACACTTCATGCATACCTTATCGAAAACAGGAACCGACTTGAAGGGGATGTATCTTTGTTTTCCATCAGCCCGTCTTCTCATCAAGTTGCATCTCCTTTTCGGACCCATTATTTACCTAATAAAATTAACCAATTCAATGGCACCATGTCGAAGTTGGCGGTGAACACACCCCCGATCTTACCAAAAAAAAAAAAAACAAAAGAAAAATAAGGAAGTATTAGGTACCTGATCGGCTTTAGTTGTTACAACTTAAGAAGCATTATTAGGTACCGATCTTTCGAATCTCGTTGACCGATACTTCCTTCTCATGTATTGCCAAGGTAGTAGCGGCCTCTTCACCAATCTGTTGTACCTTATTATTACCCCTTTAGAAATGACATCCTCCATCATCTTCACTTCTTCTTCGGAAAGCTTACCTCCAACATTCAGCTTTAGTAGTACGGATGCCATTAATCAAGTCGCTTGCCAAGAATGTAATGTGTCAGCAATTTTTATCCCAACAATAACATGTGAATTGAACTTAAATGAAAATAATAGAATAAATGTTACCATGTCAGCGTTCTCAGACTTAGTCTTCCTTTTCTTCTTTATCTGGGCAGTTTTCCCATAATATTTCGTTACTCCAACCTGTAACGGGACGCCCCTCAAACGACATGGATGTTCGGGTCGGCCGATCGCTCTAGCAAGAACGTCATTACGACCACCGGGAGTGAATTTCCCTTCTTCTACCTCTTTCAATACGTTATCCTATAATATATTAAATAAACTTCAAATTATATTTGTGACTAAAATAATAAAGTTAGTAATGAACTCGTCTTAATAAAATAATGCTTACTATGTTGGCCAAAACTTCCTCATCGTATTTGTCATGCGACGATCGGGATCCTTTAGGCGTGTGCCCATGTTTATAAGTTACATGCCGATCCACCTCTTTCACTCCCTTTGCCACCTACACATTAACATGGTAACATTTATACACGTAAATGTGTATCAATGCAAGTCCAAGTGTGATTAAAAAATAAAGTCTCACAGGGCAATAATGCATGCTACTTACGAGGTCCTCTTCTATCTTTCAGAATCGCCTCGAGAACCATAGAATTTCCCTTCTTGCATGAAATGTTAGCACGATTTCTTTTGCTAACGGCCTTCAAATAATTATATAAAAGCGCAAGTAGATGAGATAATAAAAAGATTATATAAAGGACTCATTAATTAAAAAAATGATAGGTAAATCGTTAAAAGGCGAGGATATTTAACCTGAAACTTCTCAGTAGTTCTCATCTTTTTGAAAAGATCCCATTCTTCCTGCTTGATGGTGGGACACTTGTTTTCCGGTGGGCTCTTACGCATCTCCCCCGTTGCCTTGTCCACATACAACCAATCCCTAGCAACGCCACACTTCCACTGCCTGTGGACATCCGCTGCCTTATGCATTAAATACTCATCATGGCTTTTATCGGGTATAATAAAGCCTTCCTTTACACGAGCCAAGTATAACTCCGCCAATTTTGGATTCAAAGTTCTAACATCATCTAAATGGATAGGCACAAACTGTCTTGTGCAAGCACCAATCCAACTGGAGAAAAGACCCGCATTTGGACCAGTAGGGAAACCCATCTCACTCCATGTTATTTGGAACTACTGTTTTAGCGGCTATAGCCGCAAGGACTCTCTTGCACTTCGTAGCACCCCTCTCACCAGGCTTATTATCACCAGGCTCATTATTCTTTTGACTTCTTTTACGGTTTTCACCCATGATAAACCTAAAACCCAAATATGAATGATATAGCTGGAAATGAACAACTTAACAACGTACATGCAGAGTATTATCTAAAACCCTAAACCCTAATAGGAATGAAAATTTAAAACAACAGATTGAGCTTCTAAAATCCTAAACCCTGATAAGAGGAGTAAAGTAGATGATGCGGGATGATAAAGATAACAAAGAAGACGAAAAACAAACAGATGCATGAAAAAAGAAACAAGATGATCGTCTTAAAACCCTAATGACGAAACACAAAATTAAAGTGAACATACCTGTTGATGATGATGATAAAGAGAGTGAGCAGGATGATAAGGGAAGGCAACGGAACGGGCCGGAAATCGGGCGCGGCGGCGACGAAAATGTAAAAAGCGAGGAAGAGAGAAGAATTAACACAGGATACCAATGGTTGGAGTAATAATGTTGTGTGTGTTTGTGTATGGCATGCTGTATGGGTTTCTAAATTAGTTTTTTATTAAGACAAACTATTGACAACGGGTGCTCAAAGAAGAACCGTTGTTATATTTTAATAACAACGGGTCAATAAAAGTAAACCGTTGTCAAAAGTTTATTACAACGGGTAAAATATACCCGTCGTAATATATTTTCACCAAATTTGCGCCAAAATGAAATATGTCAAAAAAAATAATTGACAACGGGTAGAGGTACTACACCCGTTGTTGAAAGTATTAACAACGGGTAATTTAAATATAACCGTTGTTATTGTTGAACCTCTTTTTTTTAAAAAAATTACTGTAATTCCATTACAGTCCAAACCTGTAACAATACATTATTCAGCAATTTCAACACCAGCATCCACATCTAATAATAAGATCAAGAAAATAAGACAACCTACACCAGCATGCATGCATACTGTATGTGTCCTGATGAACTATCTCAGGATCGGGGACGTTTCTTGGATGTCATAGTTTCTTCGTTAACCCAAATACCTTCACCATGGTCATCACGCATATAGATGCTTTCAGTGTCCTCATGATCAGTGTCAACATCGTCGAAATAAGATACAGTGGTAGACTGATCCATTCCCTCAAAAACGACATCCTGATCATCATCATCATTATCGGATGGACTACTCCTTCTTTTCCTTATAGACAGTACAACAGACCACTTCTTATCCATAGGATCGGTGACATAGAACACTTGTTTAGCTTGGGATGCCATTATGAAAGGATCATCCTTATTATTGCCAACCTTACCCAGATTGACCAACGTAAATCCCATCTTATCCTTTCGGACACAATGGATGTTGTTATCAACCCGGTTACATCGAAACAAAGGCAGTGTGAAATCAATGTAATCTAGTACCAATATTTCTTGAATAACACCATAATAAAGGCATTTTCCCCAAATAGGCTTTTTATCTTTTGAAGTAGCAAAGTGCATTGCCTCAAATTCAGAACTCACACCACTATTTTGCATTGTGCTCACCTCATCTTGCTCGCGGGTGTAAAAAGTATATCCATTAATGGCAAAACTGTTGTAAAAGGTGACCCTGGCATTTGGACCTAAACCAAGACGTAGCAACCTAGGAGAGATGTCATCACCAGTTTGATCAAGATTAATCTTTGTAAGACAATATTCCTAAACCACTCGGAAACGTCTTCGTATGCTCGTTCGCAATCCACTTCTCGGTCTTGTTTTAGTGATCGTATTTGAGCTCATCTTTGTGTTGTTGAATATAAGGTTGCACCTCATCTTCGTTGTTTAGCACATACATGTGTGCTAAATGCAACATTTCACGTGTCACAATTTTTTCAACCCGGCCCCTAATACCTTTTCCGGTCATCCAGTCACTATGACGATTCTTAGGAACGCCAATCAACTCCTCGGGAGAGAGATGAGGGTAACAATATGAAAGAGCTTCGTCTAAAATAGCGCGTTCAGCAATACAACCTTCCGGACGATACCGATTAGATGTATAGTCCTTGTAGACTTTCATCAATCTTTCGAAAGGATACTGGTATCTCAAGTACACGGGCCCAAGGTACAAAATCTCCCTAACCAAGTGAATGGTCAGATGAATCATGATAGTGAAGAAAGAGGGTGGAAAATACATTTCCAACTGACAAAGAGAGGTTACAACGAGGTCCTGCAATGAATCCGCGTCATCGGGATCGATGACTTTCTCGCATATGGACTGGAAGAAGAGACAGAATCTAGTTATAGCATATCTTACCTTTTCAGGTAAAATGGAACGAATAGCCACAGGTAGTAATTGTTGCATCAAAGTGTGACAATTATGTGACTTTAACCCGGTGAGTTTTAGATCTTGCATCGACACTAGGCTTTTGATGTTCGACGAATAACCATGTGGCACTTTAATTCCATTCAAGCATGCACAGAACTCTTTTCTCTCATTCCGTGAAAGGGTAAAAAAGCTCTTTGGCGGTAAAAATGTACGATTACCTCTCTTCGTGGTGCCAACTCTAGCCTAATACCCATCATTTTCATATCTTCCCTAGCTGCGGCGTTATCCTTTGTTTTACCAGGAACATTGAGAAGGGTATTGATAATATTATCACAGACATTTTTCTCAATGTGCATGAAATCGAGGCAATGCTCGACCTCCAGGTCGGCCAATATGGAAGTTTATCAAAAAAATATGGATCTTTTCTTATACCCACGAGTAGACAATTTAGAGCCGCTCTTCTTCCCATAATCTATCTCAATATGCTTTACTTTTTGATAAACTTCATGCCCACTCAAAATTCTAGGAGGTTGACGAAGTTCTTGTCTTCCATTGAATGCTTTTTGCATCTTGCGATAACAATGGTCATGAGACAAGAACCTCCTATTTCCCATATACACATACTTACGAGAAGACTTCAAGTATTCGGACTCGATATCCTCCCCACACAATGGACAAGCCTCTTTCCCATGAACCGTGTGCCCGTAAAGGTCGCCATAAGTCGGATAGTCGGTTATTGTACACAATAACATCGCTCTCAAATTGAAAGTTTCGTTCTTATATGCATCAAATACTTCTATCCCACTATCCCACAACAATCGCAAATCATCTAGAAGAGGTTCCAAATATACATCTATATCATTTCCAGGTTGTTTAGGGCCGGAAATTAACAACGACAACATCAAATACTTTCTTTTCATGCACACATATGGAGGTAAGTTATAAATAGCCAACACTACTGGCCAAGTACTATGTTGGCTACTCATGTTTCCGTGTGGGTTCATTCCATCGGTGGACAGCGCTAGACGTAAGTTTCTAGGTTCATTGCCGAACTCGGGATACTTAGCGTCGAACGATTTCCATTGCTTACCATCTGCTTAGGGTGTCTTAGCTTTCCATCATTTATTCTTCTGTTTCATACCAAGTTAACATTTTTGCATCATCGGGATTCGCATAAATCCTTATGACTCTTGGTATCAATGGAAAATACCACAACACCTTAGCCGGGATCCCTTCCTTATCCTTATAACGCCACTCCAAACATTTAGGGCAATTGGTTAAGTTTTGATATAATTTCCGATACAATATGCAATCATTTGGACATGCATGTATTTTCTCATATTTCATACCCACTCCTCTTATTAGTTTTTTCGCCTCATATGTCTTAACAGGTAGAACATTACCATCAGAAAGCAACTCCTTTATCAAGGCTAAAAAACTAGTGAAACACGTGTCACTCACCCCATTTGCCCCCTTGATATTATACAACTTCACCACAGCCGACATTTTTGTGAACTTACAACCAGGATAAAGAGGTGCTTCAGACTCACACAACTTCTCATACATGTTGTTAAGGTCATCCCAATTACTAGTGTCATCACCTACATCTTCAAAAGCAATGGACTCATCATCATTCTCTTCATTATCTATAGACCCAACATTCAACTTCTCTACTTCCAACTCAAAAAACTCGGCAAACTCAGGATCATCAGTTAGCCTTTCGTGTACCTCAACATCATCTTCTTCAGAGTTATTCTCTTCCTCTAATGATTCCCCATGAAAAATCCAAAGTGTATAGGATCGACTAAATCTCCACTTTTCTAGGTGTATTTTAACGTCCAGAAAAGCCATATAGCTAATATTACCACATCTTTCACAAGGACATGCAATACTAGAAGAACCTTTCAAATTGTTCGAAACGAATTCATAAAATTCAGCTAAACCATCCTTGTAGGTGCGGTCACTCATATTTGCATCAATCATCCAAGTTCGAGTCATTATTCTACATTCGTAATAATAGGCAACTAATTCAGAAAATACAATAATAGGCAAACAAATAAACGAAATTCAGGAAAGCAATTAAGCTAAATTATCAACAAATTAGATAATAACCCAAAAAATCCTATATCTATAAGCGTTGCTAAGAAACATATATATACCTGATTGATAAACACGCGCGATGAGGGAGAGAAGACGTGACAACAGTGACGGAGATGAAGACAGAGAGACGATCAGGGAGGAATGGAGGATGATATAGTAGCAGTATTAGCTTGTGTTTGTGTTTGTAGCGTATAGCAGAATAAAGCAATATGTTGTTCTTAAGATTTTCATAATATTAATAACAACGGTTATTGAGTCTACAACCGTTGTTAAGACTTATTAAAAACGGGTTCTAATATAACCGTTGTGATTACTTTTCACTAATTTGGCGCCAAACCATTAACAACGGTTAAAATTTAACCGTTGTTATTAGTTTTTTCATTAACAACGGTTGTTTAAGTATGACCCGTTGTTAAAACTAATAACAACGGTTAACAACCCATAACCGTTGTAATTAAGTTTGGTAAAATTCGCGGAATAAATTCTACAACGTGTTTTGATGATTTTCGTGAATAAGCGTTGTTAAAGGGCCGTTGTGGTTGCCTGTATTTGTAGTAGTGAAAGTAATAAAAGAGTTTTTAATAAAACTCAAACGATGAATGCATTATCACATATGTAAAATTGATACCATATCAATTACTACATAATCTATAATCCATACTTAATGTATATAACTATACATCTCAACTCAATTGAAATGGCATGACTTATCATGCTTAGCCTTATGAAAAAACCTTGGTTAGCAAGTTTTAGCAATACTTTGCACTTTCTCTAACCTTACTATATACTATTTCCCATTCTTGTGAATACTCTTGTATTATAAGAACTTCTTTGAGTACGTGTCTAGATCCAATCTGGACATAGGCTCTCTTGCCTTTGAATAACTCCCACTCTCCTCACAGTGTTTAGGGATAAGACCTTCGGTTATTGGAACGAACTACCATAGTTCTCCAATTCATAAAACCGAATCCTAATATCATCCCTTCCTTCTTGCATATCTCATTATTGCAAGTGTAGTCAATTTCCGTTGTGTATATCTCATTGTTCAACTGCCTAGGATGTTCCTACCAAATATCCTCCTTAAATAATATAGCCAAGATGGTTCTCTAACCATCCTTATGTGTTTAGAATATGGTTTTTGTGTAACTCCTTGCACATAAATTCATCTCAATTCTAAATGCTTAGCTTCATATCTTTAGTACTTCCTGAGTACTAACTAATGAACTATGTGGCTATATAGAGACTTCTCTCAAAGATTTGATTTGTAACTTTTCGTCATACTCCAAGTATAAGAAATTTAAGAATGGTGATACATCTTAGCGTAATGAATTAATCCCGCAGCGGAAGCATGTAGATTCAATTTCTACATGTTCAATACTTTTGAACTTTGCCAAGATTCTTATTATCATAAGAATATTTATTCAACGCTAATATCCTCTTAGAACTATCTTTATAGGTCTGGATACCTTAGAGATGCATTATTCTTCTCCTAAGTCTTCCATCATTCACAATGATCAATATGTCCCTTACATATAAGACTAGTAACACCACATTACTCCCGCTATACTCCATGTATAAACAGAACTACTCGACAATTCGAGAAAAGTTTATTATATGACTCATGACCAAAACATAAAACTCAACTCTTTGACATATACTTAAGATTTCTTCTTAAGTTTGCATCCTACCTTAGGATAGTTGCGATTTACAAAACTCATGCAAGATGATTTTAAAATCCAACTATATCAAATCATATCCGAATTCAATGAAGAGTTGTTATTGCGTGCAAAACTCTTTGCCACCAACCAACCATGCTAAATAAACATTTTCATGTTTATGCCCATTTCGGATTTTTGCGGAGTTTGAAACTAGATAAATCATTTTAATAAGTTACAGGATTGTTACTTTCAAAAGGTAACATGACTCCTGTCAACTTAGGTTTCGAAGACATAATTACTGATTTTGACCAAGAAGGAACATCTTCTTATGTCTTATTCTCAGTTTATGGCTCTTGAACATTTTCTCCCACTCTGTCTTTAAGAAATACTCCTTATTTTTTTAATAGACAGCATCACGAGCCATAAACCCTTTGTTCTCGTGATCATGTAGGAAGAGAGAGCACATGTTTACTATCGAAACAAGCTACAACTTAGGTGCCTGGCCTAACCATATCTCATATGAATTGTATTTGATTGCTTTAACTAATTCTGTTTTAGTGGAAAAATTATAAATGCTAGACAAATTTGCAACAGAAACTATCTCCAACTTTATAGTAAAGACTCAATCATATCGTATAGGATTCTTTATAACTTTCTAATACACCTTATCTTGATAGGGTGTGATTATGAAAGTGATCTTGTGATACCATATCACACTCTATATGGTGCAGATAAAAGTCATCACTTTATTGTTCCCCATTTTAACAAAGTAATAATACTTTGGTTATATAATATGTAGGTTTTGATATCTTTTAAATATTCATTGAACTTATTCAAAGAATTTCTCTTCTTACCTCATTAAGTGGATATCTAGTATCTACCTAATTCGTTGGTAAAAGAGATGAAGAAGTAATAACCTTTCCTGATTGAAATTGTATTCGACCATACACTTCAAACTGTAAATTGGGCGAGTATTTTGCTCTATTCATAATTCTTTTCCAGAAAAAGTCATGAATTAACTTGCTTTGAATACAAGATTCGCACACACCAAAAGATTCCTAATCAAATGGTTTGGGAGACTAGCCAAAACTAGTTTCTAAATGTGATATTCAATCGAGAATTGAGAGATGATAGGGGTCACCAACTTGAGTCTTGTATATATGACATTTTATTTCTAGTTTGAATATAATTACCTTAATTTGTATGGACTCACCATAAATTTAATCGTGATATGTTAGGGCACATCGCTTGTTTTAATTGCATAATAGAGAAATCCTTTGCGTTTTATACAAAAACTTGAATTATATTCTTATTTAGAGTTAGTGTACATCATAACAATTATTGAGGTACATTTCTAAATACAAAACTAAAATGAGTACACTATAATACTTATATGTCCATGGATGAAATGACAACTACCCTAGTTCCATTCATGTAAATTTCTGAATTTATTCTTGCTAGTCATCACATGATAATGCCAAATTGATGAAATTCATAAATTTGTATCAAATACTCATGATGTGGTATTTGGTAATAATGCAATGTCAATGTCATAAATAATCAAGAAGGAATATGTTGGAGTCACATAACCAACTTTCTTGATCTTTACTTATTTGGGGTTTGTCTCTATTTTAGTTCTAACACCTTCTTTTTCGAGCCTAGTTCTATCCTTAACAATTAAGATAGGAACTTTACTTCATATTACTCCCACTCACTTCAAGAATTTCTACTTGATGAAGACTTATCTTCATATAAATTCCTAGTTAATCCTTCACAAGGATGAACTCTATTGTGGTATTTGGTCAATCAAAATTTCTAACAAATTAATTTATGAATTTAACATTGTCATATTCTTAACAACTTAAGTGCTTGATAACAAGTGTTTAGGTTGAGCAATAAGACTTTTGAACCATGGATGCATAGAAGATATAATCAAAACATATTTTGACTAATCATTACCTCTAGTCATATTTCTTCACAAGAAATCATACATAGGTATGTTAGGAATTTTAAGATGCTAATCTTATATAACATAGGACAACTCTTATGGAGTTCTATGGAATAGAACGATCCTATGGAGCTAATCCACAATCTATGATACGGTTCATTTTTAGAAAGAGATTCTTTGTCGTTAGCAATAGTGGTTTAGCGGAGACTCGTATTACAATCGAATGATATCGCATATGAGTAGGAGTAATGAAATAGAACAACATTAAAAAACAACGAAATAGTGGGAAAATACAACATTCATCGTAATACATAAAACATTTAAGTATGTTTTAGCATTTATATACTGACCTCCACCCAATTATATAAACGATTCCGAGACCTAAAAATTCATATTAAATCTTGAATGTGAGCCTACAGGCCCTCTACACCTCTTGCTAATATAATCTTGGTGGGTTAACCCTCTTAACCGATTCTACAATTATAACTCTCGATCGATGAATTTACGTTAAGATCATCTTTAGCCCGGACCTATTGCGGCTACGGTCGCAAATACTTTCGTTAATATCAACCAAATTTTCGAAGTGTAATAACTATTTATTACCCCACTTACCCAACGTCAATTGAAAGCACCCCAGTATAATGTTTCAATACCGTATTGTACCTATATGAAATTGGGATTCTTGAGTTCCTACTATTTGGTAAGGCTAAGTTTCAATCTTTTAAAATGTGTGAGGTCGAGTCAATTTATTATCTATCAAATTTAAGTGAACTAAATTGTTGAAATAACGATAATTATAATTGACACGGTCAAATACTCGATATGATATGCATGTGTTATTTATGGCGATTTGGCAATGCATGCAACATATAATGCAAAAATGCATAAGCAATAAATAAATTTCCTAGTATGACCTTCCTAAAATAGAAAATCTAATATTCTATTATATATTCGGAAACCAACTCCATTGATCCCTTGAACTTCAAGTGACACGCCTCCCAAGGAAACACCGTCTTGATCGGAACTCCTTTCCGAATGGCTCCGTCTTTAGGAAACTCCGGAATTACAAAATAATAATAAAAATACATAGCTATTCCTATTATACATTTTTAATAAAAAATTTAAATCTATTAAATTATAAAACGGTGATGCAAAATCACATTAAAATTACAACCAAATCGATATTCCCTTTCATTACGGGTAATATCAATTAAAAAACTAAGGCCATACTAAGATAAAATTTTATAATTCAAAATTACATAAATAAAATATGACATTCAACAATGAAATATGCAGCATTATAATATGTATCTATCATGCCAAATTATGTGCCAAATCGCCCTATTTAACTTATATCGATCATATAACCCGGTATTATGGAAATTCACGATTTTTAACTTATTAAAATCGCTAAATAATAATAAAATCTAATTTTAGTCCAAGTTAATCATCCTAACTCTCTTAGGACTCAAAAATTAGTCATTACTCAATTTTTGATAATAATTCAACTAGATATAATTTTATGCTCATTTTAGACCCTAAAATCATAACTTTTATGAAATAAATCCAAATTAAATTACAATAATTTCAAAATTTGAATTTTAAATTTTTGAATATTCTGGAATATATCCACGACACTCATAATGTCAAAAATCATGGTTTAAAATTTTCGAATTTATTTCGAGAAAATGTAGTTGCGATTTATCGGTTTTATCAAATAAAACATCTAAAGCATACGAAAATTGATCTAATCAATTTTACAAATTTAGATCTGAAAATTGAGATATAAATGTAACCTAAAATAATTTTCTCATGCCATGTAATTTGTTTTAGCTATTTATGCTAAAATAGTCACTATTTATGTCATTTTTACACTAAAAATTCATAAATCATGCAAAATGAATTCAGTTCATCTTAAATTTTACACACAGTGATTAAAATGTGCACGTGACAATATATTAAAATTTCATGGCCTGTTTCGAAGTTTAACTATTTTTAACCATTTTACCTCCATTTAATCCATTTTTATCTCATAAAAATCATAAATCATGCAAAATAAATCACACTTACACGAAATTTTACGTACAATAAGTAAAATATGTATGTGAGGTCATATAAAAATTTCAAGGTCAGAAACTATGTCTAACTTTTTTTTGTATTTTAAACACCATTTTAATCATTAAAATGTAATAAAATCACTAAAAATCATTAAAACGAGCAATAAATACCATAAATCATAAAAATGACCTAAATACATTTTAGGACCAGAATATATAATATGCATTATTGTTTCGTGGCTTTATCTAATAAATCACAAATTATTATTTTTAATTAAGTTACATTTAACTCGGAAAACCCAAACCGATTATGCATGCAACACCAAAGCTCTTGATGCCAATTGATGGATTAAATACCCCTATTAGACTCATCTAATCATTTTATAAATTATCCATAATTTATATACTAGTGGATCTAGTTGCATGCATAACAAAATGAACAAAAATAAAGAGAAAATCACATTTCTTACATTGTATATGGTTCGAATTTTTGGGCACAAGTAAGGTCTCCTACCTTTACTTGTTCTTGAGCTATGAATAATAGGATGATCCTCTAAAATCCCAAGTATAGAGATTCTCCTCTTGTTGCACCCAAAACAAAACCCTTAAAGCTTATATACTAATTAACTAGATTAATACATAAGATTTCCTTAATAATTCTAATAATAATAATAATAATAATAATAATAATAATAGTATTACTACAGTAGTAATAAAGTTATGTATTATTAGAAAATGGTTGATCAATTTTAGAGATTCTAAAACTATTTTAGAGAGATGAGAAGCAGAACTCTACAATACACTATTGTAAGAATGAATGAATATATAAAATAAGAACCAAAACCCTATGGGAAAAGGAGGGTGCCGGTTTTGGAGGTGGTGGAAGGCCAATGCATGGCCTTCACCCTTTTGCATTTTTCTCTTTTCCAAATATTAGGTGTGTAAGGCTATTATTTAGGTTATGATGGTGTTTTATTTAACAATCAAATAAAACATCCACTATCCTATAAACCCCTCTATTTTTTGGTCCACTTATAAAATGGACTTCCATTTTATTTTGTCAATTTGTCATTTATCACACAATATGTCACATGTAGCATGTAACATGTTATTAATTAATTTAATGCATATTTATCAAATAAATATCATTATATATATATATATATATATATATATATATATATATATATATATATATATATATATATATTTTAATTAAATTACACATAATAAATTGTCTAGTAATTCACAATTACATGGTATAACATGGGACATGTTAATATAATTCGCAACATTTTGTAATTATAATTAACCATTCATTCTTATCTCAATTGTTTCATAAACAATAATGAATTTTAGCAATAAAATATTTTAATTACTAAAATAAATTTTATTTAAACAAATTACAATAAGATATAAATATTCTCACTCACAAATGAATTGTTCAAATTTAAGGAATTGATTAACTTGTATCGATATACAATTAATCAACTTATCTATTAAGGGAATGTCCTATAGGTGTGACCTTAAGGGATCAACTGATCACCACCGTCAAACGACAGTAATGTCAAACTCTAGTTAGCCAATCATTACCGATTAATGTTGATCAGTTGACTATATAAATGAATCATCCCTTACGTATTCTTATCTTGAGATTTAAACATGTGATCGCACTATTGTTGAGTACACATACTCCAACACTTTATACATTAATTTGAGTCATTACTAATACATGTTCCCTCTTAATTAGAAACACTAGCATCTATTTACCTAATTACCTTGTCTTGTTTTCATCTTATATTCTCTAACTTTTTCTCATCCTTTGATAATATTTACTATAGCAACAGCCAACAAAGAGCTGTGGTTTAATCAATATCTTTCAATTTCTTATTTCTTATTTCTTATTTCTCTCGGATTTATTCTGTCACTAGTTTTAAATCCGTGCAAAAACAATTTTGCACGGGTTCGCTAATACAAATTTGAAAGTCAAATATATCTATATATATATCTATATATATATATATATATATATATATATATATATATATATATATATATATATATATATATATATATATATATATATATATATATATATATATATATATATATATATATGTGGATTTTACTTATGTTGAAATATTTTTTATTCTTTTTACTAGTCCTAAAAATATTATGTTTTTAACTTTTTTTATTATGGTAAAATTTATACTATCTGATAATCGAATGTTAAGAACTTTAAAAAGTTAGAAATTAGTAGATCTAATAATTTCATTACTTGGTAATTTCTTAAATTAAAGCTATAATTATCTAATGACTATTGTTATGTTACATATAATTGAATTTATTTTAAAAAAAAATTATATTTTTCAATTCATGTAAATTCATAATTTTCTGAATATTTTGAGGTAGTAATGTAGTATGTTCAATTTTTAAAAATATTTCATACAAAAATTAAATACTTCATTGTTAATTCTCATATTTAAGCTTGAAATAAAACGTGTTTCTTAAGTAGTGGGGGTTTGTTTTTAATCCTAAAATCCTGAAATTAAGGGACCAGTCACATATTTTTAAATGACTTTCCTTTTATATATAGAAGATTTGTCAAATAAAACGTCTCATATTCTTATACCTTCTTCATTATACAATTTGTTTGCATTAATTACTTCTGGGTTTTTGTTTTTTAGGCATAAAAGATGCCTATTTTTTTTAGTACTCCGTAGTACATTACTTATGGTGTCAACTTTTAACATTTGGGTTTGTGTTTATTTGTCTAAATTTTGATTTTTACTAAGTAGGTTTGTGTCTTGGAGGGTTTTGTATAGGGTATACTCTAACTGTTGGTGGAAAAGCCTCAAAGAGGGAAAAATTTGAAGTGGCAAAGAGTTGTTTCTTATGGACTACTTAGCAGTATCGCCAGGCCATCATCATCCACCTATTTGTTAAGCTAATCTTAATAATCATCTTTTAGTTCTATTTTCTGAACAAGAACTTTTGTGGTAGCCGTTTGTGTACGTTTGTTTAGTTTGAATGTTTCATTTGAGTAGCATTGTTCTTTAAATGACCAAGCCATTCAAGAATCTAGGGAAGACACCATTCACTTTGAAAGATAATAAAAAATAACTTAATCTTTGATGTTCTATGATCAAGAAAATAAGAAAATAATATATACGGACTACTTTGTTGTTTATAGTGATTATAATATATTTATGTACTACTCTGTTAATCGTAGACTTGATTAGAGTTACCTAACTAAGTACTTGAACGCGCCTTCTCTATTGTGTTATTTGTGTACCACATTGTTACCACTAAGTTATGTCAAGCTAAGTAAGCATTTATAGACTTTTTATCTTCGTTTTTAGAATAGAATCTACGATATAGAGTACAAGGCATAAATTAGTACCAAATTACGTAAATTATATATATGAGTGGAATCTAGGACTCTAGGTTGACACCAAGAAGCAAGGGGGTTCTTAAGTTTTTCATTTTATGTTATTGTTTGTTCAAACATGATTCTTGCGCATAAGTCTTTGCGTTCTTCTCACATTTTCCTCTCCTTTTATACCGTAATATTTTTAGTGATTAAGTTCCTTTTTTTCCAGACATAGGTTGGTTGGCTATTGAAATCGTAATACTATCCCGTTTGCATCTAGAAACAAGCATATGGACTTTTACGGTGCCATGATTTTGTTTGTAGTTGAACCATGTTATAATGACAGTTAAGGAGCATCGACTTTTTATTATCATGTTTTTTTACATTCTATACTATACGGGATGATGTCAAGGATTCACAAAAATCATAATCATAAAGTACAAATTCAACTATATACTCAGATTAACAAAATGTGCAGATGCACATACTTTGTACTAGTAGTATAAAAAAAACTTACAATATAAGTATCAAACTGCCCCGTGAGGATATGCCATTTGATATTTATGTTTCCATAAGGACCGAGTTGATCGATCGTAAGCGCCTGTAATAAATCAATTAAAGTTTTTCAAATATGTTGTTTATTGGATGATGGTTAAAAGCAATTACACAATCTATAATATTATAAACGTGTGTTGCGTTACAAGATCAATTAGACGTTAACCTGTGTAAAAAAGAATTGCAATAAGGCTAAATGCAGTTAAGGACGTCTTCAAATTTGTCATCATAGATACAAACCCTAGGGCCTAGGCCATTGAAAACAATAACAATGAGACTTTTTGTATTACATAACAATACAGTAATTTAATAAGCTCATTAGATGAACTAAACGATTTGTCAAAAAAAAAACAAGTAATAAGCTCCATTTTTAGAGGCGAGTCTATTACCATGGACTTTCACTCTTTTATGAACCCATGTTTTAAGTTGGCTTACATGTACCCCTTTTTTTTAAAAAAATAAAAAAAACTCCCCTAATATACCCGTATTTTATTACTTATTAAGTTTAAGACATCATTTATGGAAATAAGATAGCGTTGTGAAATGTTACTTAATTTAAGTATCACCAAAGGTACAATTGTAATTATTATCGGTCAAAAAATTATTATGATTCTTTATGTGCTGCCTTCTACTATGAAAATAACTTGTTTGCCGCCAAACTCATTTCCCTCTTATTGTCCAGACATCCAACTTTATATGAGAGTGAATTGTTTCGCACAACAATAATGATAAAATTTCGTATGCAAATTAAATTGACTGGCTTCAACTGTTAACATATATATTTTCATAAAAACCCATAATAATTTTCATCATATCTAATAAAAAAAGGTCAAATAAATAATAAACTTATGATAAGTAGACATTAGACAACATATAGCCATTATTTGAGGAAATTTAAACACACAAAGTTAATTAATTTTTGTTTTGGGTAGGGGGAATCAAAAGCGATGAGAAGAGTTGATGAGAATCACTTATGTGATGGGCTTGATGGAAAACCAGAAGAATGAAGAAAGCCAAAGGGAGTAAGAAATACAAGAATAGCTAAGTTTTTTTTATTTTCTTGTAAATGAAGAGAAAAGAACGAAACTTTATGGGGAACCAAAAGAATGACGACGAAAGCTAGAGGTAGTAAGAAATAGAGTGAGGTGTTGTGTGACTTTGACCTTAATGGAAAAAGAAGATGAGCTTTTTTTCCGGGTACTAACTGTATTTTCACCAAAAGAAACTGTTACTAACTTCGTGAAGTGGCTTATGTAATTAAAGCTAAACAAGGTAGCTTAAATGAGAATAAGTATCATGTTTTCAGCAAAAAGGTGATCAAGACACTAATAGAAAGAATAGTTGAGTGCACGACGATAACAGATGCTCCCAAAATTAGCAAAGAATTTGTCCACAAACAATGTTACATGATTTCCTTTGCCATTTGTCATGTATGCTTTCCTATTTTTCTCCTTTGTATATAAATTATGAGAACTCCATTAATTGACTATGATGTATTACTAAGTATATATTGAGATGCATTTATCACCTTGTTTTTTCGTAGCTAATTAGCATTTATGATTTGAGTAGGTTCCTTCTTCCCTTTCAAATATTTATTTACCTTTAGTTTAAATTATACTTCATCCGTCTCGGTCATTTGTTATCTATTCATTTCGACACAAAGACCAAGAAAATGAGAAAAAGAAGAGAAAAATAACAATAAATAAAAGAACTCTCTCACATGTCCAATTGCCCATATCATATACCCCACTTGTTCACTTACCTAAATTTACCAAAAGTAGAAATAGATAACAAATGAGTGATACACGCTAAAACGGAAATAGATAACATGTACATCAAAAGTAGAATGTAATATGACCCACAAATAAAAGATAGGATCAATTGTAGAATGTAATAGGCCCCACAAATAAAAGAAAGGATCAATTGTTGAACACTACGTTTGGTGTTCAGATTCTCTCCAGTTCCTTGAGGGAACTGAATCCTCCAGTACCTTGCAATAATATTGCCACCTGTTAGCTTGTAAACAAGGGGCTGAGATTTACTCCTTGCAAATACAAGAAAAGTGATTAAAGCTAACCCCACTTGTTAGTTTTTGGCGGGAATACTAAACCATTTTAGGAGTAAAGCTATCAATAATTTACCTTATTTTCAATAAAAAAAGTTCAATACAAATAATTTACTCATTTTCTACTAGAAAGTTCAATAAAAATAATTTGCTCATTTATACAAGACGACAATTTATCAAGCTCTTTAAGGTACATTCTTAATCTCTTTCTCTTCATTATCCCGATCTCAATTCTTGTTGTTTCACCTTCTTGTTTGTATGCGAGCATCTTATCTGAGATACAAATAGTTTTACATGCTTCATGAACCTGCATATTGTCGTAAAACAAAATATCATCAGTTTTAATTTTTCTAAATGAAAAGTACAATGTTGTTACTTAAAAGAGATACTCTCACATACTTCTTATGACAACTTATATTTTGTTAGTTTAGGTCCAAATGGACACTACACCAGTCCCAAATATATCGAACTGGATAAATACAATCCATGATCAATCGCAGACTCATGGCGAAGAAGTTCCTGCCGACAATACTCCAATAATAGCCATGCAATTCAAGAGTGAAAAAGATGCATATGACTTTTACAATGAATATGCAAGGAGAATAGGCTTCGGTATTCATAAAGAGTATCGAAATTTAAGCAAAAAAGATGGAATTTTGACTTCAAGAAGGTTTTCTTGTCACAAAGAAGGTGAACGTGGTGTCGATAAAAGAGACTACTTAACGAAAGATGGTAGGGCTGAAACAAGAACAGGATGCCAAGCACATATGTCTATTTCTCTTGATCGGGAAGTGGGCAAGTACAAAGTGTTTGATTTTGTTGCTGAACATAACCATCCTCTCCAGCCGGCAAGTTACGTTCACATGATTCGCTCACAGCGACAAATAACAGAATTACAAGTAGTTGAAATTGAGGCAACAAATAAATGCAGAATAACAATTAGAGATTTTAATGAGTTCATGGCTAGAAAAGCCGCTGGTCGAGATAATCTAGGTTTCATCAAAATCGATCAAAAGAATTATCTTCGAACAAAAAGAAAGCACACATTTCGATTCGGAGAAGTATCTGGTTTGTTGTCGTACTTCAAACGACAAGCCAGAAATGATCCCTCATTCTTTTATAAGTATCAGATGGACATGGACGAACAAATAACTAATATGTTTTGGGCTGAGTCGGAGATGATAAATGATTACAGATATTTTGGTGATGTAACTGTGTTTGACACGACTCACAGAACTAATAAAGATTATCGCCCACTAGGAGTATTTGTTGGATACAATAATCACAGGGAAACTGTAATCTTTGGGGCAGCACTTATGTATGATGAAACGATTCCATCTTTTGAATGGTTGTTTGAAACATTTATAAAAGCAATGGGCGGAAAAATGCCAAAAACCATTCTCATGGATCAAGCTGCAGCTATGGCGAGTGCTATTCCCTCAGTTATGCCACAAACTTTTCATGGATTATGCACTTGGCATATACGAGAGAATGCATTAAGGCCTGTGAACCATCTGTACCATAAGAATCCAGAATTTTCTCAAGATTTTGAGGCATGTATTGATGTCTATGAGAAGGATGATGAATTTTTACGTGCTTGGGATGCTTTACTTGTGCAATATGGTGTACCCACTAAATTTTGGCTAGACACTATTTTTGAAGTGAATGAAAAGTGGGCATGGGCTTATGTTATCAAAGCATTTACAGCAGGTATGCGATCAACCCAACTAAGCGAAAGTCTGAATTCGCATTTAAAGAGTTATCTAAAGTTAGATTTAAACTTGGTTGAGTTTTTCACTCATTTTGAAAGGGTTGTCAATGCCAAGCGTTATAATGAATCAAAAGCAGAACATGATTCAATTCATAAGCTTCTAAGATTGAAAATGAAAAAAGCCCCAATGTTAATACAAGCGGGTAATCTTTACACGCCAAAAATATTTGAAGAGTTTCAAGAAGATTATAAAGAATTCTTACGTGCTTACATACAAGATCACAAAGAAGACCAATTAATGCATATCTACACAGTTGCAAATATCAACAAGACTAAGGAGCGAATAGTGGTAAGCAATGCTTTGAAGCAGACTATTTATTGTGATTGTCGCAAGTTCGAGACTCATGGAATTCTTTGTAGTCATGCTTTAAAAGGGTTAGACATCATGAATATCAAATTGATCCCGGATCATTATATACTTAAGAGATGGACAAGAGACGCAAGACGTGGACTCAGACATGATGGGAATGAAAAACCTAAAGAAGTAGATATGACAACTCATTTTACCAGCCGTTACAGAGAGCTATGCCCTCGTATTGGAAGTTTGGTAAACCGAGCATGTGAATCCCATGAAACCTACACTTTCATGTCCAAGGTTTGTGAAGAGTCTATGAAAATTATTGAACAAATGCTAGCTAAAAAACAGTGTGTGGGTGAAGAAGTAACAAAGACATGTCATGTATCAATTTCAATGACAAATGAAGACCCTGGAAAAGCTTTAGATACGATTGATTATAGTAGCGCAAAGGGTATAAAGAAAAAAGAGTGCCCTTACAAAAAAAGAACTCGACCAAAGACTTGGTTAGAGAAAAGCAATCGAAAGGCTAATGCAAAGACCAAACAAAGGCGCAAAAATTCTTCAGCAACCACGGTATTACTTTATTTGTTTACAAATATATACTCCGTATAATTTATTTACCTGTTTTATAACAAAAAAAAAAGTGTTTAGCTTGATTTTATAAATAGCTAATACACTTCATTCCTTATCTCAACTGAAGGAAAATACCCAGACTAAGCCAACAAAAAGTATCTCAACATTGCAAGAAGTAGTATCACAATCAATTATATCACCCAGTGGCTACTGTGTGTTTCAAGCAATTGAAAATCTCAGCTTCACACAATTGTTAACCGTAAGCAATATTATTATCAACAAATAAGTGTTATTTAATTCCATACAAACTAAAATTATAATCATGCAGGATTCATTTACTAATAATTCAGAGATTTTTTCATCCAATAATCTCATGGGATTTCAAGACAATCAAGTATGATATATTAATCACTGAATTTTATTTCTAGTGTCAATTAGATCTTATATAACTCTAGTGCTAACCTTTCAGGCAATTTAGGTTCCAGGAGAATACAAATATTGAAGATCATCCGAAGGTGTCGGACAACATTTGGGAAATTAAACAGTGAAGAACTTCAATATTTTTTTGATCTATAAAGACAATCTATATGGAACTAATGGGAGTATTTTGGTATAAAAATAAATGGAGCGATGGCATACCTTCTCGAATTTCGGCTATAAGCAAATCAATTGATCATCTTCCAACTACTCCTGGCAATTGATCTTGGATTCTAGTTGCATGAATTTATTCAGGTTTTGTTGATGGAGATCATAGGGGATATGCAGATTTTTTTTTGTAAGTATCATGAATTGATAAGAGGAAATGTGTTTGTTTTTGGCGGAGAAGACGGAGTTAATGAAAGGGATTAATTCAAAAGTGTGTTAGTTATTGTTTGTGGGGCATCTCTTCTAATTTATTAATCATTAAAAATGATAGCCTTTACTGTTCTAGAGAAACTAATCCGTACCGCTCATTTTTTTCACTGATACGTGGCACACATCTGAAGTGGTACTAGACCATCCAGTTCACTTAACATACTGGAGAGGATCCGCGCGCCTACGTTTGATACAATTCAAGATGTGAAATAGTAAGGAGGAGATCGAACTCGAGGTTCCTCAACAGACAAGCAAATCAACGCATATGAGTCCTAAACATACAAGATAAATGGGTCGAGTAGTCAGGTTCGACTAAAATGCTAGGAATCTAGGATGCAAGTTGGAAGTTAGTTAATTAAAATAAAGATAATTGTCATCATCTGTAGGAGTACTTGATTAAAATAATGACGTTTTTTCTAGTTCGTAAAATTACTTTAGGAGTAGGACACACGTAAATTAGGAGTTTTATTTCCATTAGTATCATTCATTATTATTAGTATAAATAGCTTACGCTGTACTAGGGGTATTCATTCAAGTTTTAATAATAAATCTCAGAAAACGATCAAGTTTTGTTCACAAAATTCAGATTTGAACGGTCTTTTAAATCTCGTTTAAGGCATCGATTGACGTCGCTATTTTAAGCACTGGCGGCTTTTAGTTAAATATCGTGGTAAGAAAATGAACCCGTCCCTCCAAACTAAGAGGCACGAGTTCGATCTTTGTCCACAACTCCCATTCGTTTTATATCGTTTTCGTAAGCGCGTGTAATAAATCAATTAAAATTCTTCAAATATGTTGTCTATTGGATGATTATTAAAAGCAATTACACAATCTATAATATTATACTCGTATGTTGCATTGCAAGATTAATTAGAGGCTAACATGAGCAAAAAAGAATTGCAATAAGGCTAAATGCAGCTAAGGACGTCGTCAAGTTTGTCATCATAGATTCAAACCCTAAGCCATTGAAAACTAGAACAATCAGACTTTTTGTTTTACATAACAATACACTAAACTAATAAGCTCATAGACTAACTAAAAGACTTGTAAAAAAAAGAAGTAATAAGCTCCATTTTTAGAGGCAAGTCTATTGCCACGGACTTTCACTCTTTTTTACATGTATGTAAGTATGTACCCATATTTTAATTTGGCTCACATGTACCCCTTTTTTAAAAAATAAAAAAAATCTACTAATAGTCCTGTATTTTATTACTTACTGAGCTTAAGACATCATTTATGGAAATAAGATAGCATCGTGATGAGTTACTTAATTTAAGTACCACCAAAGGTACGATTGTAATTATTATCGGTCCAAAACCGGTCCGAAATTAAAAATTTCATGGACAGGGCCGACCGAAGACCAAAAATCTAAAAAAGAATGTGGCCTGAGGACCGGACCTAAAAGAATTTGGTTCGGTTTCGGTCCATACCAAATGGTCCTGTCCAGTGCATTTTCCGTTCTATTACTTTCCGTCATTTATCGTTGTTAAGCACTTAGATGGCATGATAACTATGATTTTTAATGTGTTGCCTTCTAATTTGATAATAACTTGTTTGCCGCCAAACTCATTTCCCTCCTATTGTCCAGACATCCATCTTTTTATGAGAGTGAAGTGTTTCGCACAACAATAATGATAAAATTTGGTATGCAAATTAAATTGACTGGCTTCAACTATTAACATATATATTTTCATAAAAATCCATAATTATTTTCATTGTATCTAATATTAAAGGTCAAACAAATTAGAAACTTATGATAAGTAGACATTAGACAACATATAGCCATTATTTGAGGAAACTTAAACATCCCACTAAACTAAAAGAATAAGAACTACTTAATATTTCCCGCCCAAATGGTGGACTCATGCTAAAATTATAATAATTGATGATTGATTGTCTAACAAATTTACCACATAATAAAATATCTCAATAAATTATAAAGTTAACTCAAATTATTTGTTTTGAATTCAACGCAATTGATATACGGACTACAAAAGAAAGTGGGGCCCATATTATACACTACAAAATTTTATACACTACCATTCTTTACAAACCCTTCACAGTGCCAAATCTTATACAATCTTCTAATTTTTTCCCAAAAAACTGGAAAAAAAATATTATGTCCAATCCAATCCAAACTACCCATTTGACTTTTTACGGTTTACGAGACGACACTTTGACCATGTTTTTCTTCATTTATATATTATACTTTTGTTTCGAAATTATAATTTTCGAAACCCTGTTTTTATAACAAACGTAAATATGTTAATTTTACGTATAAATTTAAAAATTTGATTAAATATAATGGATGTCAAAATTTAACAAGGTTGACTTTAAGAAGTAAGTGGGTAGTTTGGATTGGATTGGAGGGACTATTAATATAACTATAAAATCACATCACAATATACTAGGTATAAAATTTTGATATTGTAATATACAAAAGATACCACAAAACAAAACTCTCCCTAACAAACTGCAACCATACCCACGCTGAGTATATAATTATCCTATAATATATAGGATATATATTATCAATACTATATATTAATTCCAGAAACCAAGGGACTTCAATGTAATTAAAGAAAGTTATACAAATTAATTATAATATCCTTTATCTATAAAAGCTGAAGCCAATAAAGCTCTCCTATTGGTCTATGGTTTTTAAGGATTAAAAAGAAAAAAAATTAAGGTAGGGCCCCCCATGTTCATCCTACACATTTAATTACCCTCTCTCCTATATTTCATTTTATTTGCTTTTCTTTTACTCCTTTTCAAACTACTGAGTTTACGATATTTTAATTTTAGTTTTAACTTTTTTTATAATTACATATACATATTATACTTATATATTTTCCTAAAATGTTAGGAATACATCTGAACGAAAACAATTAAAAAAAAATACAAAATGAATAAAATTACAAATTATTTGTACTGGTTTTCTTATTGATAGGTACCCAAATAACATTCCTATACAAAAAAAATGCAAGTCTCGATAAGAATTAAAGCACATTCATATAATTATAATTCATAATGTTAAGAAATATACAAAATTTAGCAAAATTTGAAAAAGATTCATATAATTATAATATTAAAAAAATACACATGGTAAAATTTTTAATGATTATCAAAAAGTACCAGCACTAATTTTCTTATCTTAAAAAAAACATAAGTCTTACAAAGCATTATTATGAGACAAAAACATTTATTTAGTAATCAGGCATCTACAATATCATATTTACAATTTCAATACCGTCATTTGAATTTAACATTTGAATAAAGAAGCTCAATTCATTATATGTGGTTACAATAATAAATAAGAAGCCCGATTAAATTCAATACCGTCTCTATGGACAATTTATATTATTACGATATTGAACACTTAACATCTGTTGTTACGACCCGTGCATTTTTTTTGCACAGGTGTAAAACTAGTATAGTTTAAAATCACTAGCACCGTGTGATGGACCCGATTAAGGGATCTCAATGCAAATATTATATTGTTTGGGTTAAAATTAAATTATAAGAAGCTTGGTAATTTTCCTAAACATGGTTAATTTCCTTAACATAAAATAATTAATTAAGATGGTCGATTTCCTTAAAATAAAATAATTAATTAAGATGGTCAATTTCAAGGAGACTCTTGGTAATTTTCCTAAATATTTATAGAATACTAGAAGATGATCAATTTAGATTCCATAGTATATAATATTGTATAATTCTTTCGATTTGATTTAATGCATATATGTAATATATTTATAAATATATAATCCTCTTAAAATTGCATGCCTAAGTAGTAAAAGTAATTTCAAAGAATTATAGTAACATTGGATATAGTTATATGATAGTAATCACTCATTTGAATAGTAAAAGTAACAATATTATCAGCTAGATTAGTGAAAGTGGTAGAAACAACTACGGGGGTGGTGAAATAATCAATATTAATGTGGCAATAGTGAAAGTAAAAATAATTACTGCGGAAGTAGTGAAATTATCAATATTAACGCGACAGTAGTGACAGTAACAATAACTACAGCGGGAGTAGTGAAAGTAACAATGATTACGGGTAAGTAGTGAAATGTTATTACTATTATTTCATTAATAAGAGTAAAATATTAATAGCGGGAGTAGTGAATCTGTCTCAAAATTTATTTAATCGTAATTTTAGTATATGTTGTAGAAAAATATATTAATGATAAATTTATGGGTTATGTAACTTTAAATAATTTTATTTAATGAAAAAAAAATAATGGTAAGTAGAGGTAGCCCGGGCGAAGCCGGGCACCAATACTAGTATATATATATATATATATATATATATATATATATATATATATATATATATATATATATATATATATATATATATAGAGAGAGAGAGAGAGAGAGAGAGAGAGAGAGAGAGAGAGAGAGAGAGAGAGAGAGAGAAGGGTTCTTATAAGGTCCTTATACCATATAAGGTCCTAAGTCCTTATAAGAGCCCTTGGATGGAAGGGATGAAGGGATGGGATTGTCTCTCAATGAGTGGCCACAAATTAATCCCATCTAATTACCTCCCTTAATCCTTCTAACTTCTTAAACATTCGACCTCTCCTAATCTCCTCTCATTATCCCACCACCCTCCTCTCTCTCTATATCTCTCTTTTATCTCAAATTCCCAACAAAATAAAAACCCAAAAATCCCACCACCTTTCTCACCCTCCTCCTCTCCTCTTTCTGAACCACCACCTAGCGGCACCTCCGACTTCGGCCTGCCCAATAATTCACCATCACCGACCTCCCCATCGCCGCCAAGACCGTTGCCGACCCCGACACACCCGTCTCCCACCACTTCCTTCGTATCCCTCCATTCGAACCCCACTTCCACTGCCACCTCCCTCCATTCGAACCCCACCGACCCCTCCTTCGTATCCCTCCATTCGAACCGCCACCACCGCAGCAACCACAACCCACCACGACAACAACAACAACTCCACGACTCCCTCCTCCCTCTACCACCGCAACAACTCCACGACAACAACAACAACAACACCAACAACCGTCCTTACCACCACCACACCCGCCCACACCTGCCAACAACAACACCGCAACAACCCTCTGCCAACTTCGTCCTTTTTTTTCTTCAGATCTAAACAAAAAAGAGCCCGCGTAGTTTCAAAATTCAAAATTTGAAAATCCCGCCTTTCCTCCATTGCTCGTCGGCCGTTGTTGTTGCTCGTGGTGGTGGTGGTTGTTGCGGTTTGGGGAGAAAGGTGAGGTGAGTGGGTCAGTCATGGTGGTTATGGTGGGGGTGGCGGTGGTTGTGCGAGAAAGGAAAAATGAAGAAGGTGGTGTGGTGGTGTCGTTGTTGCTTCTTTGTTTTCTCATTTTTTTTGTCTTTTTTTTGTTTTTTAGATTTACTTTGGTTTTTTTATTCCTTATTTTTCCTTTCTCATTTTCCTTTCTCCCTCCTGCTCTTCCTTCCTTCCTCCTCCTTCCATTTTTTTTTTGTTTTGTTCTTTGTTTTTTTTGATTTTGTACCGCGTTTTTGTTTTTTTTTTGTTCTTTATTTTTTGTTTTATTTTTGTTTTTGTTCTTTGTTTTTTGTTTTGTTTTTGTTTTTGTTTTTATTTTTTATTTTTTTATTTGGTTGTTATTGTTATTTGATTTTTTGGACTAAAGTTATACATCTTGTCTATTAAAGTTATACACTGCGTGCATTAGAGTTATACACACGATATTTAAATTTGGTTTTTTTTTTTTTGTTATTTGGTTTATTTCAGATTTCGGGTTGGGTTGGGTTGTTGGTTTTTTGGTTTTATTATTGTTATTTGGTTTTTTGTTTTTGTTATTATGAGTTTTTTTGGTTTTTGTTATTATTTTTTTTTTTTTTCAGATTTTTCATATTTATTGTTTGATTTTTTTACTATTTACGACTAAAGTTATACATTTTATGACTAAAGTTATACATTTTATGACCAAAGTTATACATTTTATGACCAAAGTTATACAAAAAAAGACTAAAGTTATACAAAAATTGGACTAAAGTTATACAAAAAATTGGACTAAAATTATACAAAAATGAACCAAAGTTATAAAAAAATGGACCAGAGTTATACAAAAATGCACTAGAGTTATACAAAAAATTGGACTAAAGTTATACAAAAAATGAACCAAAGTTATACAAAAATGAACCACAGTTATACAAAAATGAACCAAAGTTATTCAAAAATCGACCAGAGTTATACAAAAATGCACCAAAGTTATACAAAAATTGGACTAAAGTCATACAACAATGGACTAAAGTTATACAAAAAATTGGACTAAAGTTATACAAAAATGAACCAAAGTTATACAAAAATGAACCAAAGTTATACAAAAATGGACCAGAGTTATACAAAAATGCACCAGAGTTATACAAAAAAATGGACTAAAGTTATACAAAAAATGAACCAAAGTTATACAAAAATGAACCAAAGTTATACAAAAATGGACCAGAGTTATACAAAAATGCACCAGAGTTATACAAAAATGCACCAGAGTTATACAAAAGTTAGTCCATTTTTGTATAACTTTAGTCCATTTTTGTATAACTTTGGTTCATTTTTGTATAACTTTGGTTGATTTTTGTATAACTTTGGTTCATTTTTGTATAACTTTGGTTCATTTTTGTATAACTTTAGTCCATTTTTTGTATAACTCAGTGCATTTTTGTATAACTCAGTGCATTTTTGTATAACTCAGTTCATTTTTGTATAACTTTGGTTCATTTTTGTATAACTTTAGTCCATTTTTTTGTATAACTCTGGTGCATTTTTGTATAACTCTGGTGCATTTTTGTATAACTCTGGTTCATTTTTGTATAACTTTGGTTCATTTTTTTATAACTTTAGTCCAATTTTTTGTATAACTTTAGTCCAATTTTTGTATAACTTTAGTCTTTTTTTGTATAACTTTGGTCTATTTTTGTATAACTTTGGTTCATTTTTGTATAACTTTACTCCATTTTTGTCTTAGATGAAAAAAAAGTATCTCACAAAAAAAAACGAGATTTAAAACACGAAATCTTAAAAAAAAAAAACGTATAACAAGAAGAGATTTAAGAAAATGAATAAAAAATGATAACTAACAAAATAAAAGACAACTAAAATAAAATAAAAGACAAAAAAAATAATAAATGGAAAAAACAACTAAAAACATACAAATTCATACAAAACGAAAAAAAAAAAAAAAAACGAGTTGAAAAAAAAAAAAAAAAAAAAAAAAAAAAAGAAAGTCGGCGGCGGTGGGGTGGCGGCGGCGGGGGTGGTGGGTGGTTATTTGGTGTCGGGTGGGGTGGTGGTGGGTGGTGGTGAATGAGGAAGAGAGGAATGAATGATTTATTTGAGTTTTTTGATTTATTTGGATTTTTTGGGTTTTTTATTTATTTGGATTTTTGGGTTTTTTTAATTTATTTGGTTTTTTTTTTTAGAGTTTGAGAGAAGAGAGAAATGAAATGTGTAAGATGAAAGAGAAATGGATGAGTGGAAAACAAATATATAGTAAATTAGTGATTAATTAGAGTGGATTAGTGAAGGAGGAGAGAGATTGTGAGATTAGCTTTATAAACACACTTTTTGGGGTTGATCTCATCCCTCCATTTCCCTCCATCCAATGGCTCACAATAGAACTTATGGACTTTATATTTCTATGGACCTTAGTTGATCTCTTCTATATATATATATATATATATATATATATATATATATATATATATATATATATATATATATATATATATATATAATACGAGATTATATATTTATATACTACCCATTTATGTAAACATTTTAAATTTATACGACCTCTATATATTTAATCCTCCGTGCTTTAGCACGGGATCTCAACTAGTACAAAGTTAATTGATTTTTGTTTTGGGGAGGGGGAATCAAAAGCGATGAGAAGAGTTGATGAGAATCACTTATGTGATGGACTTGATGGAAAAGCAGAAGAATGAAGAAAGCAAATGGGAGTAAGAAATGCAAGAATAGCCAAGTTTTTTTATTTTTCTTCTAAATGAAGAGAAAAGAACGAAGCTTTATGGGGAACCAAAATAATGACGACGAAAGTCAGACGTAGTAAGAAATACAGAGAGATATTGTGTGGCTTTGATCTTAATAGGAAGAGAAAATGAGCTTTTTTTTCCTGGTAAATATAAAGAGAAATGTTTAACTGATTAGGGAGCATTATACAATCAACACCTTAGTACTTTTTATATGAAAAATGTTGGTACATAAATAGAAAGCGAAGGTCATTAAGCAACAAGATCTGGTCATACCGAAGACGTCTTAGGCTAGTGATTAAGACGGAGGTATTATAAACAAGGGTTATTTAATGAGAATACTCTAAACTATTGGAGTGCTTCTCGAAATACTCTGAACTATATTTTAACTACCGTTACACCCAACTACTACACCATTTCTCTTTTAACAGAATTGTCAATTTATTAACCTGTAGTAACAGGTAAAAGCTAGAATTAATCTCACCTTCCTCCTTATAATTGTTCGTCATCTTCCTTCTCTTCCATTATACACATAAAATAATCCAATGGATTTAAAGTTTAAGTCTTTATCATCTTGGTACTTTTGATTTTGTTCAAAGATTGAAATATTTTATTTGGGTACTTGAGATTTTGTTCAAAGATTCAATTTTTTTTTATCTGGGCACTTAGGATTTTGCTCAATGATTGAATTTTTTTATCTGGGTACTTCAGATTTTAGCTTGTTTTGTTGTAATTTGATCTGGGAACTGAAAATTTAGGGGAAAAAATTAGGGCAAAATATGGGTCATTTTAATTTAGATTGTAAGAAAGTTTGGAATATATGCGTACTTGATCATTTTTTTTGTTCATGGAAAAACTACACATGGTGATCATTTAATTGCTGGTAGTGGCGGCACCGTTCACCACAAGCTAGTAAATTGAGGTATATGGACTACTTAGATGAGGAACAAAGGAGAGCAATTACAATGAAAAGTTCATCAATTGGTCTTTGGAGATTATGAATTTATGATATTAATTAATTTGATATAGTAATCGAGTTTTTTTTAGAGTAATGAAGATTGGTAGAAGAGTAATGGAGTTTTGAGAAAGAGTAATGGAGTTTTGGCGAAAAAACAATGGCAAAAAAAAAAATTTAACCAGTGTAGCAAGTAGCCCTTTCACCTATTCTAGTAATTAGGAAATGGTGTAATAGTTCGATATAATGATAGTTAAAATATAGTTTGGAGTATTTTGAGAAACACTACTAGACTATTCTTATTAAATAACCTATAAACAATAGGTCCCAGCCTTCTACTTTAATGCGAATAAGTACGCACTTCATTAGACAAATTAAGATCTGGTCATGCAACTTCAGTAAATAATTAAGTAAATTGAGTAATAGTCAAATATGAGATGTTAGCCATACATCTTTGCCATTTTCAACTATTACCAACTTTATTCACCAAAAAATCTGTTACTAACTTCTTCAAGTAGCTACCAAAAGTTGGCTGGTGTGAGTGGTAAGGGCTCTCATCTCTTAAACAAGTGGTCATGGGTTCGATTCCTAACTTTTGAGAATGAAAAAGTCAAACTTGGGAGGGGTCAACCCATTAAATTGCCTTCAATACTACGAAGGAGATTGCCCCAGCTATTGATAGGGGATACTCCTGGTCAACACCAAAAAAAAAAAACTTCTTCAAGTAGCTTATGCAATTAAAGCTAAACAAGGTAGCTTAAACGAGAATTAGTATAATGTTTTCATCAAAAAGGTGATCAAGGCACTAATAGAAAGAATAATTGAGTGCATGACAATAGTAGATGCTCCCAAAATTAGTAAGGGATTTATCCACAAACAATGTCACATGATTTCCTTTGCCATTTGTCATTTATGCTTTCCAATTTTTCTCCTTTATATACAAATTATGAGAACTTTATTCATTGAATATGATGTATTACTAAGTATACATTGAGGTGCATTCATCACCTTCTTTTTTCGTAGCTAATTAGCATTTATGATTTGAGTAGGTTCCTTCTTCACCAACCAGCCCTAACTAATGCAGCAGAGGCAAGTCGGGTATCGTATTCACTGGGAGGCAGTCACTATCTACTCGTTAACCAGTCTGTCTTTGGTCACACAATGGGAGTTTGTTTGATATGCTAAACTAAAAATGCGGTAAAAGAAAGATGTGATCAAGTGAGAGAGGAAAGTGCTAGGATTGTCGGTTCACCATGGTTTCCTAAGGATCCAAAACTATAGTCAAAAGTGGGCATAAATTCGGTCTGCAGGGTAGTGAATAGGTCCTCTCGGTCCGCTATTCGCTCTAAAACATTACTAACTTAGCTTTCACCCTCATTAGAATGCCCTAAAGTTCACTGCAGGTCTTACCCCCTCCAATCTCTCGATCTAGGTCAAGGCGTAACGAAATTAGCTAGCCAAATGCGTCTACTCAAGAAGCTAAATTAAAGTTAATTGCAGTGATTAACAACACAAACCAACTTCGGCAAAACCTAATCATCTAATCTCGATCTCCCTAATCACCTTGGCTCCCTTATACCCTAGCATAAGGGATCTAGCTACGCATAATAATGGATAAAGTTAATAAGAGAGATAAAGCAAGAAAAAACATGGTAAAAAGATGTAAGCAAAAGAGAAATAACATAAAAGAGAGAAAAGAAATTACAAAGAATGAGATCCGGAAAATAGAAAGAGCAACGTCGAATAAAGCTGAGATAAAAGTCAAATGAAAGATCCTTAAACCTAATGACGTCTTCTCTTTATATAGAGAAGAACTTTATTAACCTAAACATAATTAAAATATTAAGCGAATAAGTTTACACGAGAAAATCTCACGTCAGATAGCAAATAACTCGATCGAGCACTTTGAGACTCCTCGATCGATCAACTCCAACCAAAAACCTCTCGATCGAGTAGATAAACCACTCGATCGAGGAACCTCTAAATTGCTCATTTCGATCGAACAAAGGAATCATTTGATTGAGTAATGTTCCTATTCAAAAGCATTCGATCGAGCATATAAGCAAGTAAAAACTCTCGATCGAGAAACTCCCATTGCACTAGCTCATTTCTTCATTAATTTTAGCTTCCGAGACCACTTCACGCTTCCCGAGATAGTAGCATTTCCACTCTAATTCTGCTCATCTCCTAAATGCAAGCTAAAAGGACAGTAAAAGGCTCAATTCCGCTACTTTCAGGTCCATTCCTGCAATTAAAGCCAAACGAACCAAAGTAGAATATTCGGGGTTCGCAATATAAAACTACGAGAATCGCATAGAAATACGTGCATAAGAGGCTTAAAAAGACTATATAAAATGCACGTATCAAATCTCCCCAAACCGAACCTTTACTCGTCCTCGAGTAAACAGAATGCAAAACTAATGAAACAGAATAAAAAAACTCAGAGCTAGCTACAAGTTGTCACTTAAACCGGTTTAATGTAAACAACTAACACTTATAGCCACAACAGTCAAGTGCAAACAAGATGTATGATGTTTATAAATAAGTTGAACTGTCGACCTTGCAAGACCTTCAAAAATGGACTCTCACGGGTCACTCTTCTCTCATGAAGCAAAGGGTAAGCAATTAATTGTAAGGGAGAAAGAAATATAGTCGCTCACCTAAACTACGACCCACATAGACATGCATGCAACTAATATGACAGACAATTCTAACTACCATACATACATTCCAACCAAGTAAAGTCCGTCACAGCCGAGGGCTTACATAAGATATGGGAAAGTGAGGCGATGGGAAAAGAAAAGGCAAAACATTTTGGATATGTGAGGGTATAGGCGGTCAAGCTTGTAATACTACGGATTTTCTTAAGTTGAATACTCGACCGAGTAGAGTCTACTCGGCCGAGTAGTGCTAATGGTGTAGTCTGTTTTGGTTCTGCCGAGGAATACTCGGTCAGGTATGAAGAATACTCGACCGAGTAGAGGATACTCGGCCGAGTATACACTTTACTCGACCGAGTATCCGGTCTGGCGAGTAGTAATTCAGCGGTTTGAGGCCGGAGTGTTTAGGGTTATTTTTATATTCAAAGTCAGTTTCTAAAACGTCATTTCTACCCTAATTACTTTACGATTTCCCTAATCACACTCTAATCACTCCTCAAATCATTCTATAATCTCATTGCGTGTGCAATTGTCGTGGTCCTTGTGTGTAATCTCTCACTCTACTGTTGGTAAGTGTTATTCCCTTGTTATTTATATTCTTTTGGGGTTACTGTGTGTATGAAATTTGGGAAATATGGGGGGGTTTGTGCAATGTGTAATTGTGTTATGTGGTTATTGTATAGGAGAAGACTTCATAGAGGAGCCTTTCTGATTATTCGGTTTCGTACTACCGTTGATTCCTAAGGTAGAATTTTCCCTACTCAGTTTACCGTTCATTGTTTAAGACATAATTGTGTTGTGATTATTTGTTATCTGTTGATCATCGGTGTACGGGCATTGTTGTGATGGTGTTGGTGTGGAGATGTTGTGACAGCTGTGATGCTGTGTGTGTTGTGATTGTGGTGGAGTCACTTGCGGGAGTGGCTTCACACCCTAGTTCGCCCTCCGTGGAACCCGCCACGGGAGGGGATGTGCACATTAAGGGGCAGGGATTGTTAGTCGCTCGTTGATGAGCTGGACTAGGTGGGATCGGCTGCGGTCACCCACTGGCGGCGAGGATTACCTGTTGCGATGGGTAATCTGGCAGGGCTACACACTTCGGTGTGTAGTCGGTTACTGTGTGAGATCGGGAGACTGGGGGTGGAGGATGATCAGCTGGATTCCTTGTTTGTTTGTCTTATAATGTTTGAGTAATACTGACCCCGTCGTTGTTTGTGGAATCTGCTGTGATCCATTCGGAGATGGTGAGCAGGCTTGACGGGTATTGCTAGTGGTGAGTTTGGGGCAGTCATGGGAGTGTCGTCATCACCAGTTGTAGCATCACCGTCCGAGTCTTAGTTTTGATTTCGTTAGTTGTCAGACATTGGAGTTGTTTTATTGAATCAGTTTTGGATTTGGTTGATGTAAGCTTTTACACTTTATGATATTTTAATAAATGTGCTCAGTTCAGACGCTTTTAATATATACTGACCTCGGGCAACCGGGATGGTAACACACTTTCATGGTAGGGTGGTCCTGGTAAGACACCTTGGTATGAGGGGGTGTTACAAAGCTAGTATATGATTCCTCAACAGACAAGCAAATCAATGCATATGATTCCTAATCATAGCAAGGAGGAGAATCGAACTCGAGGCTCCTCAACAGACAAGCAAATCAATGCATATGATTCCTAATCATACAAGATAAATGGGTCGAGTAGTCAGGTTCGACTAAAATTCTAGGAATCTAGGATGGAAGCTAGCTGGTAGTTAGTTAATTAAAATAAAGATAATTGTCATCATCCGTAGGAGTACTTGATTAAAATAATGACGTTTTTGATGGTTCGTAAAATTGCTTTAGGTATAGGACACACCTAAATTAGGAGTTTTATTTCTATTAGTATCATTTATTATTATTAGTATAAATAGCTTACGTTGTACTAGGAATATTCATTCAAGTTTTAATAATAATCTCAGAAAAAGATCAAGTTTTGATCACAAAATTCAGATATGAACGGTCTTTCAAATCTCGTTTAAGGCATCGATTGACGTCGCTATTTTAAGCACTAGCGGTTTTTAGTCAAATAACGTGGTAAGCAATTGAACACGTCCCTCCAAACTAAGAGGCACGAGTTCGATCCCTGTACACAACCCCCGTTCGTTTTATATCGCTTTCGTAAGCGCCTGTAATAAATCAATTAAAATTCTTCAAATATGTTGTGTATTAGATGATGGTTAAAAGCAATTACACAATCTATAATATTATACTCGTATGTTGCGTTACAAGATCAATTAGAGACTAACATGTGCAAAAAAGAATTGCAATAAGGGTAAATGCAGCTAAGGACATCTTTAAGTTTATCATCATAGATTCAAACCCGGGGCCATTGAAAACAAGAACAATGAGACTTTTTGTTTTACATAACAATAAACTAAACTAATAAGCTCATAGACTAACTAAAATACTTGTCATAAAAAAAAAGTAATAAGCTCCATTTTTAGAGGCAAGTCTATTGCCACAGACTTTTACTCTTTTTTACATGATTGTAAGTATGTACCCATATTTTAAGTTGGCTCACATGTACTCTTTTTGTAAAATTTTAAAAACCTCCACTAATACTCCTATATTTTATTACTTATTGAGCTTAAGACATCATTTATGGAAATAAGATAGCGTCGTGATGTGTTACTTAATTTAAGTACCACCAAAGGTGAGATTGTAATTATTATCGGTCCAAAACCGGTCTGGAATTAAAATTTTCCTGGAACGGGCCGACTGAAGACCAAAAACCTAAAAAAGTGTTGCCTCAGGACCGGACCTAAAAGAATTCGGTTCGGTTTCGGTCCATACCAAATGGTCCTGTCCGGTGCATTTTCCGGTCCTATTACTTTTCGTCATTTATCGTTGTTAAGTACTTAGGTGGTATAATGACTATGATTTTTTATGTGTTGCCCTCTACTTTGAAAATAATTTGTTTGGCGCCAAACTCATTTCACTCCTATTGTCCAGACATCCATCTTTTTATGAGAGTGAAGTATTTCACACAACAATAATGATAAATTTAGTATGCAAATTGAATTGACTGGCTTCAACTGTTAACATATATATTTTCATAAATACCCATAATAATTTTCATTGTATCTAATAAAAAAGGTCAAACAAATTAGAAATTTATTATAAATCGACATTAGATAACATATTGCCATTATTTGAGAAAACTTAAACATACAAAGTTAATTAATTTTTATTTTTGGGGAGGGGGAACCAAAATCGATGAGAAGATGTTATGAGAATCACTTATGTGATGGGCATGATGGGAAACCAGAAGAATGAAGAAAGCCAAAAGGAGTAAGAAATGCTGAGAATAGCCAAGTTATTTTTTTCTTTGTAAATGAAGAGAAAAGAACAAAGCTTTATGGGGAACCAAAAGAATGACGATGAAAGCCAGAGGTAGTAAGAAATACAGATAGATGTTGTGTGGGTTTGAGCTTAATAGGAAGAGAAATTGAGCTTTTTTTTCTTGGTAAATGTAGAGAGAAAGGTTTAACTGATTAGGGAGCATTATACAATGAACACCTTAGTACTTTTTATATGAAAAATGCTGGTACATAAATAGAAAGCGAAGGTCATTAAGCAACATGATCTGGTCATACCAAACACGTCTTAGGTTAGTGGTTAAGACGAAGGTATTATAAACAATAGGTCCCAACCTTCTACTGTAATGCGAGTAAGTGCGCGCTTCATTAGACAAATTAAGATCTTGTCATGCAACTTCAGTAAATAATTAAGTAAATTGAGTAATAGTCGAATATGAGATGTTAGCCATTACATCTTTGCCATTTTCAACTATTATCAACTTTATTTTCACCAAAAGAAACTGTTACTAACTTCATGAAGTAGCTTATGTGGGATTTGTCTGTATGCATCCCTGTAATTTTAAGGACTATAACGAATTATAACATGATGAATTACTAGTCATAATATAAAATGCATAAACAAAATTGTAAAGGATTAAGAAATAACCTTCGGTCCTAGCAAATTCGGCCTAAGAACAATATCAAAGTAGATATTCGCCTATCAGTTGCACCCAAGACGATATGAGAAATGCCCTTTGATTATGCTAGAATCGATCCAAAAATTAACAGATTAAATTTAGGTTTTTTTGTGTTTTTCTCATGAGAGGAAGCAAGGTTGAGTTAGGGCAAAAATTAGGTTAGAATAAATTCACCCATCTATCCCTCTTAAACCGTGTATTAGGGTAGATTAGGGTTGATTTTTCATCCTCTAATTTCCGGCCCAATTACCGAAATAATAAGGAGTTTTAATTCCTTATTTTCGGTTTCCAAAAATGTAAAAATGTGTTAAATATAAATTGTCATCTAGTGAGGATCGAACTCATGACCTCTTGGTTTGAGTACCCTCACTATTACCACTATGACACATTCATCTTGTTGATATTAAATATAACCGATTACATTTAATTACGAATTAACAGATTAATTCGTCCAAGCTAACATTACATACATTTAATTAAATATAACTTATTATATTCAATTTACGAATTGACAATTAATTCGTCTCAACTAATATTATTTAATCTTCATTAAATAATTGTCTCATCAACACATTGACTAACTGTTTAGTCATATAAGGCATCAATGTGATTATATTTCTATAACCACATCTCTCAAACACATCCTATAGGTGTGACCTTTAGGGACCAGTAGATCACCGCCATCTGTATGATAATAACGTCAAACTTTCTAGCAAGCCAATCGTTAATCAACTGATTAAAATACGAAGTATACCCTTGTGAACCTGTAAGAGATTTACAAATGTTATCACACTAATTTGTGGAGGACACAAGCTCCAACAAACTCCCACTTGTCCTCACAAGTGTATGTGCGATAACCGATTCTCATATCCTAAAATTTCTCCCACTCAATGTAAAACAATTTGCAAATCCGTATTCACAAAGGTTGTATTTTACAAGCGATCATCATCAAGAGTGGTTTCCTCGACTAGAGAGTAACTTAACTGATAAACGAATCAACATTCGAGCATGGCCATGCATTTTAACTACAACTCCTCGAGTGGCCCTGAGAAATAACTATACCTGATAAGGGTTGTATATTTTCCTCAACTCGAATCCTGCATATGTAAGCACAGTATGGAATGACCCAGAAAAAATCTTCTTAGCCTCCAGTTACGGCAGACCGTGAGAAAGAAACCAAAGTCATCCAAAAACTGCCTTAATCTCAAGAGACAGTCGATAGTCAAAAGAATCGACTCTAGGAATACAATGGATGTCCTATCCACGACCTGGCACCGAATGTTTTAAACATTTCGGACTCCATTACGTTGTCACAAAAATTTGTCCTACGAGGTATCGTTATAATCTCGCATTTGTGATCGATCAGTCAACAGTTTGACTTATGGCTCGTTGAACCCACCATCAATCGACTGCACAATATAATAGCCGGAGTTATCAGCTCACATGGGCGACTACGGACCAAACAAATATAATGTAATTCGGTTCACTTTGTGGCGTTCAATGTTGTCAGTACAATCCACATGAAAAACAAAATATTATAATAAAACGATGAAGTTATAAATAGTATATGAAAAAGATAATGTATCAAATCCATAATCAAGTACTACAACTCAGGAACACGTTTAATTCCCATGGAAATAACGTGCCCTACATGCTTATCATAATTCAACGGTTTAGTGAGAGGATCCACGATGTTATCATCCGTCGCAATCTTGTCTATCACTATCTCCTCTTGCTCCACGTAATCACGGATCAGGTGAGCTTTCCGATGTACATGTCTAGATTTGTTGCTAGACTTTGGCTCCTTAGCCTGGAAGATGGCACCTCTATTGTCACAATAAATGGTGATCGGGTCATTCGAACTAGGAACTACCGTAAGTCCTTGTAAGAATTGACGCATCCATATCGCTTCCTTTGTTGCCTCCGAAGCGGCATAGTACTCGGATTCAGTTGTAGAATCTGCTACAACACTCTCTTTGGAACTCTTCCAGCTGACCGCAGCACCATTAAGAGTAAAGACGAACCCGGACTGAGATTTTGAGTCATCTAGATCCGTTTGGAAGCTAGCATCTGCGTAACCGATTGCGCATAGCTTAGTATCGCCTCCATAAGTCAATACCCAATCCTTAGTCCTCTGTAGGTACTTGAGGATATTTTTAACAGCTATCCAGTGTGTTTCACCTGGATTCTTTTGGTACCGACTCGTCAAACTCAATGCATATGCCACGTCCGGACGTGTGCATATCATGTCATACATGATTGATCCTATTGCAGATGCATAAGGAACACGACTCATGTGCTCAATCCCTTCAGGCGTCATGGGTGACTGAGACTTGCTCAACTGCATCCCAGTCGTCATTGGAAAGATCCCTTTCTTGGAGTTGGTCATGCTGAACTTATCAAGAATCTTATCCAAATAAGACTCCTGACTAAGTGATAACATCTGTCGTGATCTATCTCGGTAGATACGGATTCCCAAAATGCGTTGTGCCTCACCCAGATCTTTCATCTGGAAATGGTTCTTCAACTATTCTTTAACCGAAGATAGGAGAGGAATGTCATTCCCAATCAGGAGTATGTCATCGACATACAATATCAAGAATACAATCTTGCTCCCACTCGACTTGATATATAAGCATGGTTCTTCGACCGATCGAGTGAAACCATACTCTTTTATCACCTGGTCGAAACGATGATTCTAACTGCGAGAAGCTTGCTTAAGTCCATAAATGGAACGCTTAAACTTGCATACTTTCTTAGGATGTTCAGGATCTATGAAACCTTTGGGTTGCACCATGTACAACTCTTCCTCCAAATAACCGTTTAAGAAGGCGGTTTTCACATCCATTTGCCAAATTTCATAGTCATGAAATGCGGCAATCGCTAAGATTATCCGAATGGAACGTAACATGACTACAGGTGCACAAATCTCATCATAATGCAATCCGTGCACTTGAGTTAAACCTTTTGCCACTAGTCGTGCCTTATAGGTATCTGGTTGCGCGTCTACAGAACGCTTTATTTTGTAAAGCCATTTGCATTGTAGAGGTTTTACCTTATTAGGTAAATCAACTAGATCCCATACGTCATTCTCATACATGAAGTCCATCTCGGATTGCATGGCTTCGAGCCATAGCTTTGAGTCGGAACAGGCCATAGCACCTTTATAGGTAGCGGGTTCATTACTCTCTAGGAGTAAAACATCATTCTCCTCGACTATACCAATGTATCTGTCCGGAGGATGAGAGACTCTAACCGACCTCCTAGGTTCCTCAGCAATATTAACCATATCATCAGTTGGAGGAACAACTTCCTCCATCTGTTCCTCGGGTGTTGGTTCTGGAATCTCCGACAGCTCGAAGGTTCTATTACTCGTCTTGTTCTCGAGAAATTCTTTCTCTAAGAACGTCGCACTAGTCGCAACAAAAACTCGATGTTCGGTAGGCGAATAGAAGTAATGACCAAATGTTCCTTTTGGATAACCTATAAAGTATGTCTTGACCGATCGCGGGCCGAGCTTATCCTCGTGTCTCCACTTGACATAAGCCTTGCAGCCCCAAACCCGAATAAAGGACAAGTTAGGTACCGTTCCCTTCCACATTTCATATGGAGTCTTGTCGACAGCTTTAGTCGGACTTCGGTTAAGTATAAGAGCAGCTGACAAAAGAGCAAAACCCCATAATGAATCAGGCACTACCGTGTGACTCATAATGGATCGAACCATATCAAGTAAGGTGCGATTTCTCCGTTCGGACACACCATTTAATTGAGTTGTTCCAGGTGGAGTTAACTGCAAAACGATTCCACAGTCTTTAAGGTGTTGATCAAACTCATTTGAAAGATATTCGCCACCCCGATCTGAACGGAGTGCTTTAACCTTTCTACCCAGTTGGTTTTCAACCCTGTTCTGGTATTCCTTGAATTTCTCAAAGGACTCACTTTTATGCTTCATTAAGTAGACATATCCGTATCTACTCAAATCGTCCGTGAAAGTGATAAAATATCTATAGCCATCTCCAGCGGTAATTGACATAGGTCCACAAACATCTGTATGTATGAGTCCTAATAGGTCACTAGCGCGCATTCCAACACCTTTGAAGGAAATTCGAGTCATTTTGCCAATGAGACATGATTCACACGTGCCATATGTAGAAAATTCGAATGCGGGAATAGTCCCATTATCAACGAGTTTCTTTACGCATTTCTCATTTATGTGTCCCATTCGACAATGCCATAGATAGGTGAAATCTTTGTCACCAACCTTTAATTTCTTATTATTCACGTGTAATACTTCCGTGGTTTGATCTAAGATGTAAATTCCATATGTTCCCTTCGAGACAGCAGCAACTCGTGCTCCATTCCCGACTCGCAGGTCCACATCACCTTTTTCGAGAGGTATGATGTTCTTTAGGCCCTGCAAATGATTACACGGATGAGAACCACAACCAGTATCAAGTACCCAAGTTCCGAAACTTGCATGGTTAATCTCAATCATATGAATATAAGATGACATACCAACAGGAACGACGCGGCTTGCTTTTATGTCCTCACGGTAGACGGGACAGTTCCTCCTCCAATGTCAAGTCTTGTGACAATGGTGGCACTCAATGTCACCGCCCTTGCTCTTTGCCTTGCCCTGTGAGCCACTAGTCTCACCAAGCGCACTCTTACCGTTTCCTGGCTTTTTAAACTTTGGCTTACCTACAGCTAGGTCGCCATGAGCCTTGCCCTTACCTTTACCCTTGTTGGAAATCGTGAGAACATCCTGATTCATGCTCCCACTCAATTTCATATCCTTCTCGGTCTGTACGAGAAGGGAGTGTAGCTCATGAGGACTCTTTTTCAAGTCATTCATGTAGTAGTTCGCCTTGAAAAGGGCAAAACCATCGTGAAGAGAATGAAGCATTCGGTCTATGACAATGCTCTCACTGATTTTACAATCAAGTGCCTCCAGCTTCTCGACATTCTCAATCATGTGAAGAATGTGTGGGCTAACCGGTTGGTCCTTCTAGAGTTTCGCATCAAAGAAGCGACAGGTATGCTCATATGTAACGATTCTCGGTGCTTTTGAGAACTCGTTAGTGAGCGTGGTGAAAATCTTGTTCGCACCTTGGGCAATTAAGCGTCTCTGCAAATTGGTTTCCATTGCAAAGATGAGTACGTTCTTTATCGCACCCGCTTCCATAACGAAGTCACTATAAGCGAGTGACTCGTTGACTCCTGTATAGGGGCCTGGGTTTACCGGTATTGGCTCGATTAATACCGAGCTTACCGTCGGCAATGGCGGTATTCCGTAGTCCGCCTCCCGATCCGCAAAGTTGGACCCGTTGTTTTTCAGACGTGTGAACTGATTCATTTGGTCCATGAATATTTTCAGCCAGGACTCGCGTCCAAGTGTGGCACTAGGCATTTGGATTGCGTTATTTCCAGACATTTTGTTGTAACAGTATTATAAAAATAAACGTGTTCTACACTGCGAGAAGAAGAATAAAAATAATAAGCATGTGCATCGTTTATATTTTTAAGTCTAATGAACTACTGTCATAACGCGAAGACTCAAAACATTTATACAATTGACCTCCCTCAAGAATTATATAAATGATCCCAAGACTCAATTCTCTGTAAATTGATAAGCTAACCTTTTAGCTAATTCTACCGTTCGAATTTTTGGTCGATAAATTTCTGTAAATTCTGTCTTTAGTCCATCATAATCACGAGAAACTCTTCGGACTATGATGTTGAGGTAAACTAAGTCAACACAATTACTTACCCAACGTAGAAGGGGTCATATTATGCCTACCGACGAAGAAGGGATTCATAGTTGTTTGCCCTTATAAAGACTAATCTCAATTTCCGTTTTAGAGGAAGATCCCACCAACTTCGTTTTAATTCATTTTAAGTGAACTAATATCTAGCATGCGTGAATGAATAAACTAAGGTGATGGCTTAAAAGCATGTGACATCTGTATGTCTATGAAAACTAACATACAACCTATATGTGTCAATTTTCATGCATTTTAGTAGTAGGTGGTTTGGTTTTAGGCGGAATATGATGCATAAACTATCATGTGAATGAAAAGCAATATGAATGAAAACGTAAAACAATAAAAGTCCTAGTGTGGCCTATCCTATCAAAATGAACATTAAATACAAATTTGGAATCCATCCTTGGACCCGAGAAGCTTGTCTCGATGTTCCATCTTGATCCATGTAGCGGGAGTGAGCTCCAATCTCCATCTTTAGTCTTCTTTGAAAATTACAATAAATAAATTTACATAATAAACCTATTTATTACATTCTAATTTCAAAACCCAAAACTAAAGAAAAATAAAGGAGATTCGAGATCTCATAATTACATAAAAATTATGTTTCCTTCATTACGAAAACATAATTTGACTAAGGCCCTACTAAGTATTACAAATTACAACCGATTGCAAAAATACATAAATTAAACCATTCAGACAATTCATTCAACTAAAAAAAATGCATCAACTAAAACAATTAAACATGCAAGACATAATTCTTTAATTATGTTGATTAATTTTATCCAAACCACCTATTTAAATCAAATTAAGTGACAATTCCTCAATTAATCACATTAATTTCAATCTTAATTCATATTAAACTTGTAATATGAATTTAATCCATCAATATTTTAAACTGCTTTAAAATAATTAGGTATCTTCAAATTGTGAACCGTTTCACAACAATTAATCATACATTGTAAATGTAATGTATAATTAATATTGGCCAAAACAAACAAAAACAAAATCCTTTTTTTTTTATAAGTCTCGGCTAAAACAAGGAAAAATAAAACAAGCTTTTTTTTTTCGGCAATAACAGCAAGAACAAAAAAAAAAACAGCCCGTTTCATATATTGTACACGGTTTTATCTGTAAAAACCGAAACAAGACAAATTTTTTTTTTTTTAAAATCTGTCCTCTGTGAACAGTAACCACGTGAACAGTAACAGGAAAAAAAATTTCTTTTCTCGGATGCTTTTCAAATCGGCATAAACAAAAACAGTCGCAAAAAAAACTTTAATCGGTTTTTCAGGAGAAACCGAAAGAAAAAAACAGAAAATAATTTTTTTTTTAATAATACTGTTCATCCGTGAACAGTAACGGAAACGGAAAAAAAAAATCCACGGCTCAAAAAAAAATCCAGCCGATTATTTTTTTTTTCTCTCGCAAACCCTAATTATTGTTTACAAACAATTTTATGAAAATCATCAAAATTAAAATTCGTGGCCTTGGCTCTGATACCACTTGTGGGATTTATCTGTATGCATCCCTTTAATTTTAAGGACTATAACGAATTATAACATGATGAATTACTAGTCATAAAATAAAATGCATAAACAAAATTGTAAAGGATTAAGAAATAACCATCGGTCCTAGCAAATTCGGCCTAAGAACAATATCAAAGTAGATATTCGCCTATCAGTTGCACCCAAGACTATATGAGAAATGCCCTTTGATTATGCTAGAATCGATCCAAAAATTAACAGATTAAATTTAGGTTTTTTTGTGTTTTTCTCATGAGAGGAGGCAAGGTTGAGTTAGGGCAAAAATTAGGTTAGAATAAATCCACCCATCTATCCCTCTTAAACCGTGTATTAGGGTAGATTAGGGTGGATTTTTCATCCTCTAATTTCCGGCCCAATTACCGAAATAATAAGGAGTTTTAATTCCTTATTTTCGGTTTCCAAAAATGTAAAAATGTGTTAAATATAAATTGTCATCTAGTGAGGATCGAACCCATGACCTCTTGGTTTGAGTACCCTCACTATTACCACTATGACACATTCATCTTGTTGATATTAAATATAACCGATTACATTTAATTACGAATTAACAGATTAATTCGTCCAAGCTAACATTACATACATTTAATTAAATATAACTTATTATATTCAATTTACGAATTGTGTGATTAATTCGTCTCAACTAATATTATTTAATCTTCATTAAATAATTGTCTCATCAACACATTGACTAACTGTTTAGTCATATAAGGCATCAATGTGATTATATTTCTATAACCACATCTCTCAAACACATCCTATAGGTGTGACCTTTAGGGACCAGTAGATCACCGCCATCTGTATGATAATAACGTCAAACTTTCTAGCAAGCCAACCGTTATTAGGTAATCGTTAATCAACTGATTAAAATACGAAGTATACCCTTGTGAACCTGTAAGAGATTTATAAATGTTATCACACTAATTTGTGGAGGACACAAGCTCCAAAAGCTTATGCAGTTAAGCTAAACAAGGTACTTAACCAAGAATTAGTATCATGTTTTCACCAAAAAGGTGACTCCAGAATAGTTGAGTGTATGACGATACCAGATGCTCCCAAAATTAGTAACGAATTTGTCCACAAACAATGTTACATGATTTCCTGTGCCATTTGTAATTTATGCTTTGCTATTTTTCTCCTTTGTACACAAATTATGAGAACTCTATTCATTGAATATGATGTATTACTAAGTATACATTGAGACTAACACCCTCATTTATTTAGGGGCCTTTAGGTAGGCCTCCCAAGAAAATGAGAGCGTTACCATCTCGGTTGTCCGAGGTAGTGAATAATAAAGTTCAACAAACCAAAGTACTTTATATAAAATTTAGCGATTAAAGCTTTATTGCAATTTAACCAATACTAAATAAACTTCAAATAAAATTATTTACAACACACAACGGAATTAAATAAACTGAAATATTAAAACTATGTGATCTAGACTTCTTGGTAGACTGGCCGAATTCCTCACGCATCCCCATGAGCTCCCAACTCAGCTAACTCAAGTACCTGTCAGTCAATCTGCTCCCCAATTATCGGTTCATCACATGTGTTTGACAAATACACGGCCAACCCAACGGTTGAGGTAGAAAACTAAATAATGTTCTAAAATAGCAAAGCCTACAACAATCGATTAATATACAATTACATATCACGGCACACAAGCCAAGGCACACAACCACTCCGGGACACACAGTCCACTCCAAGACACACAGTCTAATGGACACATAGTACCTTCTCAGACACACAGTCTGGATACTCCCGGACACACAGTCCACACCAAGACACACAGTCTTAAGGACACAGAGTACGGACATACATTCCCTCTTCTGGTCCACGGCCCTTCCATATCTCTATGCCTGGCCTATATAATACTCATCTCATCTAATGCCAAATAACAATCCCCAAATCCATAGCATACAATAATAATGACATACGATAACAATGACAGTCTCAACTAGGGGTGTTAACGAGTCGAGTCGAGCCCGACCTTAGCCTTGCTCGGCTTGTGCTCAAGTATGAAAAATCGAGCTCGAGCTTACCCGAGCTTGAAAAAAATGTGCTCGTTATAAAGCTTGCGAGCTTTAACACGAGCTCGTGCCAAACTCGAGCTCAAATCAAGACTATATAAAATTATTTATTATTTTTTTTTCTTTCGATATTTTCAATAATAAGGCTCGAAGGTTATATGTAAAAATATTTGGCAAATCAACGAGACATTTGATATGTGATACAAAAATATAATCATGATAAAATATTTTTATAAAATATGAGCAATATCTTATGTAATCACACTAGTTCGAGCCGCTCGCGAGCTTTTCGAGTCAAGCCAGCCTTTGCTCGGCTTGACTCGTTAAGCTCTCGAGCTGATCCCGAGTCCAACTCCGAGCCGAGCTCAAACGAGCCGAGCTTTGACCAAGCCGATCTCGAGTAACTCGCGAGCTGTCTCGTCTCTTTAGCACCCCTAGTCTCAAAATTATAAATTAACCAATATTATATAAGAGAATGACACAAGATAGAAATTTCAGCAAGGCAATAAGAGATCGTCTTAAATAGTTAAACTCATCCTTTACCAATCCACCACATCATACATTTAATCCATCTTTTAGCAATAACAGAAATAAGACAAGATTGAATAGTTTCGTACCTTTTTGCAAATCCACGTACACAGAAGCCAATTAGTATCGATCCTCTTACACAGTCGAATCTACAATTATAATATATAACAATTAATAACTTGATTAACTAATTTGTTATCAAATACTATAACTTTATTAACTCAATTGTTTAATCTCAATTAATCTAATTTATCTAACCACTCTACTCTAATACATAGTCTTCTTAATTCCAAGTACACTAACTAAAAATATAAAATAATACAAACACTAAACTATTGTTACTCCCTAAATACGACTAGAACTCTACCCTACAACGCCCTACCTCCATACTAGCTTCACACATCTCGTATGCGAGCTACCCAACTCACCATGACCACCACCCATAACCCATACACGGTTGCCCAACTCTCGTGCCCAAACACCCTTGCTCGACGCCATCAATCAATAAATACCAACCATCATAACCCAACATAACACTTCGCACAACCCAATAAAAACAACTACACACACCACTAACGACCCTAACCAACACCCCCATGACACGTTTCACTCACTCCCTGTAGCAGATGAGAACAATGAACAAGAATGTTTTTGTGATGAATTGATGTGTTTGTATTTCAACGTCATTAGACTGTTTATATACACCTAGAAATAGCTAGAATATAGGAATATGCTAAACTAATTCCTAAACATAATCCTGTAAATAAGGATACAAAATATACACACAATCAAAAGATTATAAAAAACGATATCCAAAGCAAAATCAAATGTGATGCTCGTAATGTTCTCCGAATATTACGCTAACACCCCCCCCTCAAGTTGGAGCGTGGGGATTTGCAATGCCCAACTTGCCCAATAACCAATGAAACTGCATGCATCCGAGAGCCTTTATTAATATATCTGCTAACTGAGTACTTGTGTGAACATAAGATGGTAGGATGGTACCTTGGACTATTTCGCCACGAACGAAATGACAATCGATTTCGATGTATTTGGTTCGTTCGTGAAAAACAGGATTATTAGCAATATGAATAGCCGCCTGACTGTCACAATGGAGTGTGGTAGCCCCAGAATGCTCAAAGCCTAGACTTCAAAGCAAGCCTTTTAACCAAATAATTTCACATGTAGCGGAAGCCATGGCACGATATTCGGATTCAGCAGATGATAGAGACACGGTAGCTTGTTTCTTAGTCTTCCATGAAATGGGTGAACCGCCGAGAAGAACGAAGTACGCAGTGAGTGATCGGCGACTGATAGGACAACTACCGTAGTCAGCATCGCAATAGGCCTCAAGGACCATAGACGTATCAGCTCGTAGCAATATACCTTGTCCCGGATTCCCTTTTAGGTATCGAACAACACGGACAACAGCGTCTCAATGAGCTTAGGAAGGAGCTTGCATAAATTGTGACAAAATATGAATCGAATAGCTAATCTCGGGACGAGTAAGAGTAAGATAAATCAACTTGCCAACAAGACGACAGTACTTGGAAGGCTTAGCAAATAGCGGCTCTGCTTTAAGAGCAAGTTCGTGCTTCTCCTCCATTGGAACAGGAGTGGGTTTTCAACCCAAGAGACCTGCTTCAGTCAATAAATCTATAGTGTATTTTCGTTGACAAAGAAAAATACCGCTGGAATTCCGTGCCACCTCAAGGCCCAAAAAATACTTCAATTTACCCAAGTCTTTCATACGAAAGCATTGACCTAGATAACTTTTAAAATCAGTAATAGCAACACTATTATTTCCAGCGATCACTAGATCGTCAACGTAGACAAGAATATTAAGCACAATGTCATTCTTTCGATAAACAAATAAAGAATGATCAGAAGGACTATGAGAAAAACTATACTCACACAAAGCAGTGGCAAGTTTAGCATACCAACAGCGTGGAGATTGACGAAGGCCGTAGAAAGATTTATGAAGGCGGCATACCTTCCCTTGAAGCCCATGACTGAAACCAGGTGGAAGTCGCATGTATACTTCTTCCAGTAAATCTCCATGAAGAAAAACATTTTGGACATCCATTTGGTGGAACTCCCAATTGTTTACGGCAGCGACAGTGAGAAAAGTTGGGACCGTCACCATTTTTACTGTAGGAGCAAACGTTTCAGCAAAATCAATCCCTTCTTTTTGATTATTGCCAAACATAACAAGTCGTGCTTTGTAACGTTCAATCATTCCATCTGATTTTCGCTTTATTCGATAAACCCACATACAGCCAATGGCAGATTTTTCGGGTGGTAAATCCACCACGGACGAAGTGTGATTAGCTTCTAACGCATCAATTTCCTCTTCCACTGCTTTCTTCCATTTAGGATCACGGATAGCTTCTTAAAGGAAGTGGGTTTCGAGTCATTTGTAATAGCTGCAAGAAATTGTTGATGGGCAGACGGGAAATTATGACAATTAATATAATTAGCAATAGGATACGAAGTACCTTTGATGCGCGTTGATGTAGGTGACGGGCTTGAAGAAACCAGAGTCGTGTTAATATTTTGAGTGACCTTATCCCATTGAACAAAATCTTTGTGCCTGGTATTATCAAATTTGACTCGTTTTCCTCGACCCATTTCGTCAAGTGTCATCTTGCCGTTATCAATATTCCCATTACTAACATCCTGTGAGTCCCCATCACTAGGGTCCTCGTCAATGGTGGACTCGTTTCCATCACTGTCAGTACGGGCAGCATTCTGTTCAGGAACCGTAGTATTAGTCGGGTCACGATGTTCAGGCTGTGCACCTGTGTCTCCTGGTATGTCGGATGAAACCGTATCAGATGGAGATGGCTGCTCCTGCATTGTCCCCCCTTCGACAGTACGGTGACTAAAAACCGTGGGTTTATCATCATCAAAGGACAAATTATCAAAATGTTCAGCTGCTACGTCATTTTGTTGTGACTCATGATATTAGTTAAAGCATATGAAAATTGATCTTCAATGAAATGTACATCTCGTGACTGAAAGTAATCTACCGTCTCAAGATCATATAAATGCCATCCGTTCTTTCCAAATGGGTATCCCAAAAAAATACATCGACGACTATGTGAATCAAACTTATCACGAGAATAAATATTCTTTGCATAACAAAGACACCCAAATACTCGAATTAAACTCATATCAGGAACTCGGCCGAATAATAATTCAAATGGAGTTTTATTATGCAAAAGACGGATAGGTGTCCGATTAGTTAAATGGGCAGCTGTCAACACACACTCCCCCCAAAACTCGATAGGTAACGATCCTTTGAAATGAAGGGCACAGGCGACATTTAAAATATGCTGATGCTTTCGTTCAACCCGAGCATTTTGCTGGGGCGTTTTAACCATTAAGGTTTGAAACAAAATCCCGTGCTCACGAAAATAAGGAAGAATTCCCCGGAACTCTGTCCCATTGTCACTCCGTACAATTTTCACATGGCTATTAAACTGACGATTAATAAGAGGAAAAAAATCACGAAGTAATTGAGGAACTTCATCCTTAGTTTTCATAAAATAAACCCAAATATAGCGGGAATAATCATCAACAATAGATAAAAAATAGTGAGATGCACAAGCACGGTTAGGATGATAAGGGCCCCAAACATCGCAATAGATTAAATCATACAAATTATCGGCTTTACTGTCACTTAAAGGAAACGGAGTACGAGTTTGTTTGGCTCGAAAGCAAATATCACAAGAAGACAACTGTGAATTATTAAAACCAGAAATAAAAGGCATGTGCTTCATAACCCGAGAGGAAGGGTGTCCCATTCGCTTATGCCACAACTCAACATCAGCTTGTCCGGTCACAACATTAACACGAGGTGGTTCCTCCATCGTCAGGTAGAATAGCCCATCCAAAAGTTTACCCACATCAATCGTCGTCAAGGCATAGTCCTGTATCACACATTGCGAATTATTAAATTGTACACATAAATTCTGAGCAGACAAAAGTTGGGAGATCGATAAAAGATTGCAGATAAATGACAGAACGAATAAGACATTAGAAATAGATAATTTGTCATTGAGCTTAACCGTTCCTGCCTTTCTAGCAATCAAACTTGTACCATTTGGGAGACCTATATTTATAGGAGCAATAGTTTCACAGGAAACAAATAATGCTTCATTATAGCATACGTACGTCGACGCACCCGTATCGATAATCCATGTGCAAGAAGTCTTACCACTTAATCTCACCATATTGGTAACTATAGAAGCCTCGCCCAAGACCGCATTAGTCTTAGAATTATAGGTCGAAGCTGTTGATGGCGGATCCCCTAGTCGAGCAGAGTGTCGCGGGTGGCCAACAGGGAAGCCTATTTTCTCCCAACAGCGGCTGGCCGTGTGCCCGTCTTTGTGACAAACGGTATATTTGTAGCGAGGTCGAGTGGTGCCATTAGTCCTTTGTTGCTGCTGTTTGCCATTCACTGCGCAGGCCATGAGTGTGACAACCTCCACCCGAGACTGAACAACATTACGCCCCTCCTCCTCTTGAGCAATACGAGAATACACAATCTGCATAGCTGGTAAAGGAGAGATACCAAGAATACTCGAACGCATAGTAGCATAAAAGGGTTCAAGGCCCATAAGAAAACCTCGTACCCGATCAGCCTCATGACGTTTATGCAGAACGCCTTGCAAATCACACTTAGAACAGCAAGCACAATTGGGTAGAGCATCAAAATCATTGATGTCATCCCATAACTTCTTAATTCTACCATAATAATCCATAATTGACTCACCAGATTTTTATTTACAATCGGCAAGATCGCATTGGATTTGATAGAGCTTAATGTCGTTGGCCATCGAGAAACACAGCCGGATATCTTCCCAGAGATTATATGCAATTTCATGAATGAAATTGTCGACCTTAAGCGTGATTCTATGTAATACCCCGTATTTTGATAATAATTTTTGAGAATAATTTATGTACATTAATAATTGATTAAAGACATTTCTAATAATAAGTATAGGTAAGACGTTAATTAAATAATAAATTAAGCATCCAAGTCGGGAATTGGGTTTAGCTTATATTTGTGCTTTGGGCCGTGTGCCATTATTATATGGACCGAAATTTATTAGTATAGTATGGGTGTGATCGGGTTTTTATATCGGGAATTAATAATAAATAATATGGAAATAATAATAATATGGGAAAGTAATAATAATTATATTAATATCTTAATAATTAAATTAGTAAAAGAGATGTATGGTAATCCTACTTATGATAAGGCTAGTATAATAATAATAATAAAGAGAGAAACTTTTCTAAAATAATACTACCTTACTAGTATATAAGCAAGGCTAACCTAACCATAAATTCTTATTCCACATAAAAACTCATAATATCACATAAAAGAGAGAGAGAGAGAGAGAGAGAGAGAGAGAGAGAGTTAAAAGGGAAAAAAACGAAGAGAAGTTCATCATCTTTTATTTTGTAAGTTCATCTTTAATCTTTCAATTTTTAGAATAAAGTTACAGCAATTCAATAAATCTGTAAGTTGTCTTAAACGAACTACCAGACTATCTTAAAGTCGTTGTCTTCAAAAACGTAAAGAATAGACTTAGGTTATTTTCAAGTCTTGTTGATTCCTATAAAATTCCGTAGCAATTGAACGTGTAGATTTACCAGAATAAATTCGTTATGAACATGTCGACTGAGAATCCGCGAATGCACTAGTGGTCTAAAGTTTATTTTGCAAACCTAATTTAAAAATTGAAATTGAGTTTAGTATTTTGTAAACATTAAAATTGGAGAGTCTAGATGATGTTAGGCTTTTGTTTCACTTGAAAAGGATTTTTTAAACTTATTTTAGAGGTCAATACTTTTTACGCGACGGAATTCGTCAGTATTTATGATTCCTTCAAGAAAACCCTGATAAGTGTGGAATTTGAAGAAAATCTATTTCACAAGAATTGTATATATATGTCTTAGGGTTCCAACCTCACTGATCTTGCATCGTTTTGATTTTTGATAAATTAATTATGAATTTTATAGCGAGACTGAACAGTGCTGTAAAACGGTAGAATTAGAGATTTAGCTTTGAAGTTGTCAAAAGGATTAGGACGTGATGGGCATAGGATAAGTGCATGATTAGTTGGTTGATTATTGGTTATATAGTAATTGTACATAATTATGTTATGTAGGTTATGAATTGGTAAAGAATTAATTTTGATTGCTTGTGTGACTCGCGTGACTCGAAGATTTGCGAAAAGGTAGGATAACTACTCAACTTGTCTTGCTATTTATTTGATAAGAGGAATTGTGAAACTGTGTGGATAATTGCCATTGGATTAATTGTCGGATGTGCATAATATGTCATGGAATTATATTTTGGTTATTGGTTTATTCATATTGTTTATTGGATACCTCAGATTCGGTCTGAGACGAGTTATGGTTATTGTTAGTATTACATATCTTTGAGTGGATACCTCAGCCTCGTGTTGAGATGGGTTATTGTTATTGTATTGTTATTGCTATATATCGTAATTGTTGGATACCTCATTTTTATACTGGGATGGTGGATACCTCAACTTCGGTTGGGATGGTGGATACTTTAACCTCGGTTGGAATGATGGATACCCCGGGCCAGGGATTGGCGGGATGAATGGGTGTTTCGGGTGATGAGCTCAGTTGTTTGCATTATATATCATTTCATTTCACTTTGACTTGTTGTTGGTTACTCCTACTCAACCTCGTGGTTGACAGTGTATTCGTGAACACTTGCGGTGAACCGTTTTATGGGGAGCAGATTTGACAGGTACTAAAGATTAGCTGACTCGGGAGCATTGGGATGAGAGCTCGACTTGGACCATAGTTGAAGTCTAGATCACATAGAATAGTTATATCACTTTATTTGTTTCCGTTGCGAGTTGTAATATTTTATATTAAGTTTTAGTTGATTAAGTTGTAATAAACATGTAATCATTAAAGTTTTAATTTAAAGTACTTTGGTGAGTTGGACTTTGTTATTCACTACCTCGGGAAACCGAGATGGTAACAGTCCTATTTATTTGGGAATGTCTAGCTAAAGGCTCCTAAATAAATGGGGGTGTTACATTTTATAGTATTAAAAATCCACGCTATGACAGTATAATTGACGGCCGTCCAATCATCCCATTCATTAGGATCAGAGGGTCGTTGCTTGAGAGTATCATCTATGAACCCCAACTTTCTCTTGGCGCCCATCGCGATTCGAAAACCCTTTGCCCATTCCTCGTAGTTTGGTCCGGTGAGAATGACATGTGTAATATTTGCCCCCGTACCATCCTGGTTGGAAAGAGCATAGACATGATTGGTAGTGTGAACGTTGCTTTGAGCACCGCTCTGTTGTTGTTTGTCATCAACCATGATGATTAACAAATGAAAGAAAAAAATGATTATGCAAAAAAAAATAACCTGCTCTGATACCATGTAGCAGATGAGAACGATGAACAAGAATGTTTTTGTGACGAATTGATGTGTTTGTATTTCAACGTCATTAGAGTGTTTATATACACCTAGAAATAGCTAGAATATAGGAATATGCTAAACTAATTCCTAAACATAATCCTTTAAATAAGGATACAAAATATACACACAATCAAAAGATTATAACAAACGATATCCAAATCAAATATGATGCTCGTAATCTTCTCCGAATATTACGCTAACACTCCCTAACACCATCAACAGCAACCTGACGCAACTTATACAAACACATGGTTTAAACCACCAAAACAAAACCACGCCGCAACCAGGCCACCTCCACGGACCACCATCGTACCCAGTACCACCAACACCCTCGACACTTCCTCACCAAGCCCCTAACCCAACCGCAACAAACATAAACAACAAGACAAGCCTTTTGCGGAATTCCGGCCAACCACCATACAAAACACCATTTTTCTCCACCCAAAACCACCTACCACGGTCGACCCACCACCACGAGTCAGCCTACCAAGCCCAGGTCAGACGTGTAATACTCCGTATTTATGAGTCTTTGGGTACTCTATCGAGTAGGCCTTACTCTGTCGAGTAAGGGTAAGTTGCGTTTTAGAAAAGTTTCTGACCTGTTGGGTACTCGATCGAGTAGCTAGGATACTCGATCGAGTAAGGGGTACTCGATCGAGTACCTTGGGTACTCGATCGAGTGTTCCGGTTTTACGGGGAGTTTTCTCGGGTTTTGTTAATTATGCGATTAAGGTATTTAAACATAGTCGTCATTGTTTTAAATCACTTTTACAAAACCTAAAACCCTGTTTAAGAGAGAAAGCAACAAGTTCATCTTCCTAATCGCATCCTTAGCAATTCCGGAGTTCGAGACGGTCGGTTCTTGTCGTTATTCGTATCGTTGAGTTCCCTGCGTCGAGGGTAAGCTTTTAATATAATTTTTATAATGTTTTGTTAAGTTTGGTTAAACCCTAATTTAGAGATTGGGGTTTTGTGTGTAGTTTGTGATGTGTAGCCTCTATGTGTTATATGATAGGAGGAGGGTTCGTAGAAGAGACTTTTTGATACAAATTTGTTGATACCGTCGATCATTGTTGTGCTTTCCGGGTAGGATTTCCTACTCGGTATTAGTCCCATAATGGGATATTGGTGATGTCTTTGTAGTTAGTTGTTTGATATGATGATTGTCTTGTGTTTGTGGTTGTGATTCTTTGTTGATGGTTCTCGAGATGCGTTCTCGGTGAGTGGGGTCACTTGCGGGAGTGACTTCACGCCCTAGTTTCGCCCTTCGTGGAACCCGCCACGGAAGGGGATGTGCACATTAATGGACAGGTTATCGCTCACTATGTGGAGCGGGGCTTAGGTGGGAACGGCATTGCGGTCCCCCAGCTGGCGTGGTGGGTCCAGTGGACGATCAATGATTGAGATGATTGGAATTGGTTGGTTGTGTGTGTGTGTGTGAGTTAAGTCATCTGTTTATCTTATTGTTGATATATGTATTGAATTGTGTGATTAGTACTGACCCCGTTTAAATGTTTTAAAAAACTGTGGTGATCCATTCGGGGGTGGTGAGCAGTTATTGAGCAGGTGTGATATGACGCGTATGGGATAGCTGGGATGAGTCATCACGTGGCAGTTAGAAGTCTTCCGCTGTGTCGACGAAGTCTAGTAGCTTTGATAGTTTTAGCCGTGAGACCGTATGAGAACCTTGTAATTCCTTTTATTAGTTTTGGTTTGAACATGTAATCACTTAATCTATAATTACTTTAAAAGTACGTTTCTTTATTGTCTTATGATATTCAGTACCTCGGGCAACCGAGATGGTAGTATCCTTATACCTGAGTGGTCCTGGTAAGGCACTTGGAGTATGGGGGTGTTACAAATGGTATCAGAGCGACGATTTTGGAACCTGTAACAAATGAACATAATGAACATAGGGAGTCTAATAAAATGAACCTGGTGTATGTGTAATGGGAGCCCCGGCTGATGCTAGGTTTTGGGTGAGTAGGCGCCCTCACTTCAAAATCTTGGCCCCATGATACTTAAGCCAGTCACATGGAATGGGAACGTGGAGTCCGTGTGTATATGTGCGACGTGTATGTTAATTGTGCTGTATATGGTTTGTTGAAAGCATGTTGCATGATAGTTGGTTGACATGTTGGTTGGAATCGTTGGAAAAGTATATGAGAATGATGAATGATATGGTAGAAAAAGAAAGTAGTTCGTATATGATGATGTGTGATGAAGTGGATTTGTAATGTTGTTGTATTAGCAACATGGAAATAGGATTTGTAGTGTATAGGTGTGGTTTGTGTTATGAAAAGTTATGAAAATTTAAAACATGCGGGTAATACATGATTGAAAGTTGAATGTTATATGAGCATGATAGATGGTAATGTTTGACTTTTGGTAAGTAGTAACATGAAGAATAGAGGTTCAATGATATGTGTTTTATATAACGAATTGGATGAAAAGCATGATGGTTGTTTATAACGTGGCACTTGATAACACGAAGTAGATTATTTTGTTAATTGTATGAGGAGTCGCGCATATTTGAATGCGTAGTTGTAATCATAATGTTGAAATAATAATGAATGCATAGTACGTTAGGGTATGTGAGATAACATTCGGGTAGTAATCACGAGTTTGCATGACTCGATCGAGTGGGTTTGACTCGATCGAGTGGGTTTGATTCGATCGAGTGGGTACTTGTCGTTATTTTGACCAGAATCGTGTTTTTGGGCACTCGATCGAGTACCTCGGGCACTCGATCGAGTATGGGGTCACTCGATCGAGTAGCCGGGCTACTCGGTCGAGTAAGTCAGAGATCAGAAGGTCTGTTTGGGTTCTGAGTCGGGGCACTCGATCGAGCATGTTGGGCACTCGATCGAGTAGCCTCAACTCGATCGAGTAGGTTCTGGTACTCGATCGAGTGGGGTCTGTGCAGGTCATATGCGTATTTCGGGTCATATGTTTGTCTTTTGACATTCGTGGCATATTATGTTTAATTCAAAGGTGTGTATTACTTCTTTATGCATTGTTTTACGTATGTGTTGGTCCTGAAGCGTAAGTTACCCAATCTTATGATGTAAAGAGTGGCACTATGATGAGTATGAGTTCGGTGGGGAGGACATGAGTTATATGTGATTATGATAGATGGCGGAAAAAGAAAAGGAAGATTGGTATAGTTTATTGAGGCATGGCGCACGTTTTGCGAGACGGGATGAGTGATATGATTGTGTGTTGAGTAATGTAAAAATAAGTGAATATAGACAAGGGATGATGTGAGTATAATGAACGTGAGAATGAAAAGATTGAAAGTAAGAATGTGGATAGTGGCAGCTTGAGATGTGTAAAGAGTTAAGGAGGGAAATGGTTAGGAGTCGTGTGGGTTATGGATTTATGTAGTGAAAGTTCGTTTAAAGGGATTGAGAAGAGTAATATATAGTGAACTTTGTGGAGACATGTCGCGAGGTGTATTTGTAGACAGTGAGTGAGTTTGGGAGGTTTGGTTTATTAAAAGATGAACCTACTGTGTGATTTCCTTGGGTAATGAACGGTATTAAATGAATTCTGATTTCTAGAGATGTAAAAAGGGGGATGCAATTGTTTGAACATTAAACGTTGGTTCTATGGATAGATTAGTGGCAAGTATGAGTGATAGCATAATAAGAGAAGATCCATGGTAAGAAAGAGTGAGATGATGTCGGAAGAAAATAATGGAATTGAGTTTTGGAGCAACGAAGGGGTAACCTTGATTTCTAAAGAGTTAGCTAGAAGGAATAAGGAGTTGAACTATTAATTGGTATTATTGAGTGTAAAAAGAAAAGAAGGATAAAAGTAAGCTGAGGAAAATGTTCACCGGAGCTATGTGATATAAAGATAAGAAATCATCGAAATATGTGATGGTATCACGAGGATGTTAGCTAAAGGTTATATAGGAGTTTCAGGGCAACATGATTGGTAATGAGTTTCGAGGAATTAAGGGGGTAAGAAGTTGGTGGAGTATTGGCACGATACGAGATATTTGGTGGAGAGTTGGATGACAATACAAATAAGATAGCATTGGGAATAATGTTGAGGTAATTTTGTGGATGGGTTTGATGTTCGTTATTTGCAATGTTAACCAAAAATAGGAGAAAAACCATGTTATTTTTATATGAGTGTAAGAGATTTGATATACGAGCAGCGGTGGCATTGTGATGTTATCACTGGTGGTTAAGAGTGATGGTATATTAGAAAGGTAGCAATTCTAGAGAGGTTGAATTGGTAGGGACCTGATTGTTGTGTATGATTGTGAGAGGGTATAAGATGTGGTTAGATGAGGCGGATGCTATTAGTTGAATAGTGAAGGTATGGTTATATTTGGCAGGAAGTGATGGTTGTGCGAATGGGGGAATATGTTATGAGGGGCATATGAGTTAAACTCGGGCGGCAAGTAACCTTTATCGAGTGGTAACTTACGTGGTCAGGATTGACTAGTTGGTTGTGATTACGGGTCTATGATATGTGTAAATGTTTGTGTGAGGTTCTGACCTCACAAGAAGTGGTATGGTGTGATAATTATAAAGTTGTTTTATGAATGTTCTGTAATATATATGTTGGGCACGGTAATTTAATTGAATGATATCCAAAAAGGTAATAATTTGATTGATTTGACATGGCTAGTTATAATTTTATGTGTATTGATAACACATGTGTATTCCGTGAAATGGTAGAGATGATGTTCATGAGATGCTTATCTGTTTATCCATATAATATGTTGCATGGTGATTTAATAAAATGGATTTGAGTAAGTTTTTTTCTTGTCTGAGAAGTTATGCTAAGTCAGTATTTATGGGAATTGTATGCAGTTGTGATGTCTATCGGTGTGGTTGTGGTGCCTCGGGTGGTGATCCGGGCACGGTACATAGTGTTGTGATGCGGGTATTTTCGCACTACGGTGTGGCTGTTGGTGGCGGTGTTGTGATGCCGTCACCGGTTGTGGTGGAGTAGGCGGGATGATTATGATTCGGGTTTCGAAAGTACATACCAGTTATACTTAGATTGTTGTTTTGTTTGATGTTGCTCTCTGCGAGTGTCGGTTTGTCTTTGATAGACGAGTTGTCTTGCTTATTCATGTTTTCTTTACCAGGTTAAGTTGGGAATGAGGTAGAGTATGATGTGAAATAGAGTTGTATATGTTTCGTTGTTGTCATGGGATAGTGATAATCTGTTGATGGGACACGGTTGTGAGAGGTTGTTACAGTAATTTTAATCTTGTTTTCAGATGAGACATCGTTAGACATGATAATGGAAAATGATTCGTGGAACATGTGTGGTAATGATCTGAAAGCGGCGGGTAGTTCATAATCTTTTGTTCAGACAGTGAGTGTAGGGTGTTGGGGGAATTAGTGTCATGTTAAGTTGTGTATGAGTTTCGCGGTAATGAAAGAAAGAACTTGAGGATCTAGTGTGCGTGTACGTAACGAGTGCGGATCGTGAGTTATGCTTCTGGGAGATAAGTGCCTTACATAGAGAGGTACGTTGTTTGGCAGTAAGGATGAAGAGTGGGTATGGTGATTTGCTACGAGTTTATGGTATAGGTTAGGTGCCATGCCGAATGAGTTGAGGAATGGGAAATGTTTATGTATGGGAGCCTTGGATATAAGAATGGTGAGTGTTTGGTTTATAGACGGTTATCTTTGACATGTGGTGGTACAGAGGGTAATGAGATATAGATATGGTTTGGTATTAGTGAGTTACGAGGACGTAACATTTGTCTTAAGAGGAGTAGGATGCGATAAAACAGATTTTGATGGTTGTACATATGGTAATATATTCGGAAGTTGAGTCTTGATGTAGAATAAAAGATCGATTCGTGTTGTGGGTGATTTTATTAAAGGTCATGACCGTGCTTGTAGTAGCGTGATGTTTAGGAGAGTGAGAATATTTCACTAGTGTTGACAGTTGGATAATGAGGTTACGAGTGTGAGTAAACTTCGAGGACGAAGTTCCTTTTAAGGGTGGTAGAATGTAACATTCCGTTTGATGTCTATGAGTGTCTTGGTATTGGATTTGATAGTTGATGATATTATGGAGCTAGCAGCATTAGAGGATGGTAGTTGGTTAAGTATGGAGTTGGTGTCGTGAGAGATATATATGTGGTAGATACGATATAGTGAGTCATGTTGTGGAAGTAAACATAGTTGGTGGAGTGGGTGTTAAGAGTTCATGTTCTATGTTCGGTCGAGTTCTTGAGTCCTTAGCTAAGTTGTTGTGTCTTGGTCGAGTCAGTATAGTTGTTTTTATGTATGGGTTGAACTTCGGGGACGAAGTTCTTTTTAAGGAGGGAAGACTGTAATACTCCGTATTTATGAGTCTTTGGGTACTCTATCGAGTAGGCCTTACTCTGTCGAGTAAGGGTAAGTTGCGTTTTAGAAAAGTTTCTGACTTGTTGGGTACTCGATCGAGTAGCTAGGATACTCGATCGAGTAAGGGGGTACTCGATCGAGTACCTTGGGTACTCGATCGAGTGTCCGGTTTTACGGGGAGTTTTCTCGGGTTTTGTTAATTATGCGATTAAGGTATTTAAACATAGTCGTCATTGTTTTAAATCACTTTTACAAAACCTAAAACCCTATTTAAGAGAGAAAGCAACCAGTTCATCTTCCTAATCGCATCCTTAGCAATTCCCGGAGTTCAGACGGTCAGTTCTTGTCGTTATTCGTATCGTTGAGTTCCCTGCGTCGAGGGTAAGCTTTTAATATAATTTTTATAATGTGTTGTTAAGTTTGGTTAAACCCTAATTTAGAGATTGGGGGTTTTGTGTGTAGTTTGTGATGTGTAGCCTCTATGTGTTATATGATAGGAGGAGGGTTCGTAGAAGAGACTTTTTGATACAATTTGTTGATACCGTCTTGTTGTGCTTTCGGTAGGATTTCCTACTCGTATTAGTCCCATAATGGGATATTGGTGATGTCTTGTAGTTAGTTGTTTGATATGATGATTGTACTGTGTTTGTGGTTGTGATTGTTGTTGATGGTTCTCGAGATGCGTTCTCGGCTGAGTGGGGTCGCTTGCGGGAGTGACTTCACGCCCTAGTTTCGCCCTTCGTGGAACCCGCCACGGAAGGGGATGTGCACATTAATGGACAGGGTTATCGCTCACTATGTGGAGCGGGGCTTAGGTGGGAACGGCTGCGGTCCCCCATCGCGGTGGTCGGGTCCAGTGGACAGTCAATGATTGAGATGATTGGAATTGGTTGGTTGTGTGTGTGTGACAGTTAAGCTGTCTGTTTATCTTATTGTTGATATATGTATTGAATTGTGTGATTAGTACTGACCCCGTTTAAATGTTTTAAAAAAACTGTGGTGATCCATTCGGTGGTGGTGAGCAGTTATTGAGCAGGTGTGATATGACGCGTATGGGATAGCTGGGATGAGTCATCACGTGGCAGTTAGAAGTCTTCCGCTGTGTCAGACGAAGTCTAGTAGCTTTGATAGTTTTAGCTGTAGACCGTATGAGAACCTTGTAATTCCTTTTATTAGTTTTGGTTTGAACATGTAATCACTTAATCTATAATTACTTTAAAAGTACGTTTCTTTATTGTCTTATGATATTCAGTACCTCGGGCAACCGAGATGGTAGTATCCTTATACCTGAGTGGTCCTGGTAAGGCACTTGGAGTATGGGAGTGTTACAAGACGAGTTAGGCTAGGGGCTATAAACCCGTGTTTAACCCATGGTTTCCAATAGCACAACAACATTGTAAAACACCCCCAACAGCCCCATCTCCCGTCGGTCAGTGGATGTCAAACGGAGGTCTGGTCAACCATGGTGGTGCATGGTCGATGTCACAGCAGTAGTTGTCATATGGTGGTCTAATTTACGAGTTATAGTAATTACGAAATCAATACATTATATTATAAGACGATCTTACCTTGAGACAATAATTAAATCTAATTCTCCTTCTTATTTCTTCTATATCTCCTCCCTTATGAATTATTCATATTTTTACGAAGAATCCGGTCTATAGTTGTATGTTCCCATCTATTTATATAGGTAGGTTAAGGCTATAAGTAATTAATTAAGAAATATGTAATTTACCATATTATTAATATTATACTATTACTCTTAATACAATTACATACATATACTATTATTATCTTTATTAGGCTATACGAGTAACTAGCACACGGTCCAATTAAGCAATCTCGACTCATTCATTATTTTATTATATTACTCCGCCTTACTCTTTATTATAAATTATAAATGTTGTAATTAATTATTAAGAATGCTAACAATTGTAAATATAAATTCCACCAAATTATATACAGGGTATTACAGTCTTCCCCCTTAAAAAGAACTTCGTCCCCGAAGTTCACCCCAACTACTTAAAACATCAACTCCATACATTCCAATAGAAATGCTATCAACACAAACTTATATTATAATGACGATCGCACAGGTATAATATATAAAGTATAGATAAACAATCGTATGAAACCACATAAGAAAAGTTATAATAACTCTAAATAATAGTAGTATCACATTCTATCCCCTAGAAATAAACTTCGTCCCGAAGTTTCCGAATAAATACTTTATCATGCTAACAAGATTACCAACTAAAACTCTGTTTTTCACCTCATGTCAAGGCATATATCTAATGATCATTTTATTAACATCATATGAAAGCATCATGGAAGCACATTAATAAAGTACATGAAATGATAAATAATTTCTTTAAGACTTTGGCATAAAACTTACATTTTCATGGATCAGAAAAAATAATATGGTACAACTTCAAAAAATCATTATTAAATAATCACTTAACTATTTCTTGAGTGCTTATACTTTTTAGAAAATACAGAGAGTCAACAAATTATGAGAGAAAGAATCATGTCCAAAGCTTATAAGAATTATTCAGATTTTTACGAATGTTCCCATCTATTTATATAGGTAGGGTAAGGCTATAAAAAATTAATTAAGAAATATGTAATTTACCATATTATTAATATTTTGCAATTACTCTTATTATTACTATTATACAATTACATACATATACTATTATTATCTTTATTAGGCTACACGAGTAACTAGCACACGGTTCAATTAAGCAACCCTAACTCATTCATTATTTTATTATATTAATCTGTCTTACTCTTTATTATAAATTATAAATGTTATAATTAATTATTAAGAATGCTGACAATTGTAAATATAAATTCCACCAAATTACGGGGTATTACAGTCTTCCCCTCTTAAATAGAACTTCGTCCCCGAAGTTCACCCCAACTATTTAAAACATCAACTCCATACATTCCAATAGAAATGCTATCAACACAAACTTATATCATAATGACGATCGAACATGTATAATATATAAAGTATAGATAAACAATCGTATGAAACCTGTGGACATGGGCCACCCGAGCGCCAAGCCAATCTGTGGACATGCGGCGGTCGGAAAGCCACGCTCAGTGGCGTAATAGATGCTTTTGACCTGATCGTTTTAGATCGGTCGGTTTCGTCTCGACAAGGGTCTCAAAACGATGTTAGAGATGTTCGGAGTCGCCACCAAGCAATTGTGGGATCCTTGGAATTAAACCGTTCAAATTCACTTTATACCTAGGTCAATCAAGGCAAAAGCAACGCTTGACATAGGTACGTACTAAAGATAAGGAATCGTCCCTCTTTAGCATCCTATCTCTAGAATGACTCTCGTTCGCCCTGGATAAGGTCGTCCACTATCCAAAGTTTCTGAGTAAGAGGTGACGGTACGTAATGGAAAGCCCTTTAATCGGACCCCCAATCCAAAGTCGTCCACTATCCAAAGGTTAAGGAGTGACGATTTTGAATTCCGTCGTTTGAATATGTGGGAAAATAACGAATTTTGAATTTCGCTATTTTTGTTTGAAAAAGTAACGGTTTTTAATTTCGTCGTTTGAAAATAGTGAATTTGAATTCCACTATTTTGTATTTGTTTGAATAAATGACGGTTTTTAATTCGTCGTTTGGAACTTGTGAAAATAACGAATTTGAATTTCACTATTTTGTATTTTGTTGAATGAAAAATGACGTTTTTAATTCCGTCGTTTGAAATTTATGTAAATAGTGAATTTGAATTTCACTATTTCGTATTTTTGTTTTAAAATGAAAAATGATGGTTTTTAATTCCGTCGTTTGAAATTTGTGAAAATAGCGAATTTGAATTTCACTATTTCGTGTTTTTGTTTGAAAATGACGGTTTTTAATTCCGTCGTTTGACATTTGTGAAAATAGCGAATTTGAATTTCACTATTTCGTATTTTTGTTTAAAAATGACGGTTTTTAATTCCGTCGTTTGAAATTTGTTAAAATAGCGAATTTGAATTTCACTATTTCGTATTTTTGTGAATGTTCTTGTATTGATGATTTGGATGAGTGTTTTGGGCTAAAGCCCAAAACTCGCCAGAAAAGACAAGGATAGGCCAAAGAGGCGCGAGCCTTTTGGCGATGCAAGGGGCTTCCCCTGTTTTCTTCAAAAAGACTCGAGGAAGGCTTGCTTCTCATACACTTCGTCTTCCTCACTAAAACACGCGAAAATCCGGCAAAATCAACATTTTTGATCACGTTTTATCGCTTGTGTCCGTGCCATAATCATCATGTCATCTCAAGGTATGTACAACCTCTTGGTTCCACTTGAATTTATTTGTCTTTTTGTTGTTTGAATTAGGGCGAAACCCTAACCCCTTTGAAATCGATTTGGGCGTTTTGTTTTGTCCCATTTTCCAGTAAAATTGATAATTGCATTAGGTTAGGAACCTGTTTAGGAGTATAGGGGTGCTTTTAGTTTACAGTTTGGTCCCCATTTCCGCTCCCTAGGAGCAAAAAACGTGAATAGACAAAAGACCGTCTCATTTCACAATGTTGTGCTTGTTTACTTGAATCGTGTGCCACACTAGGTTGCATTGTAGTCGGGGAAGGTCGTCTTCGTCATGCCGAACCTTCTTTGGGTGATGGGGGCAAAATTTTGAATTTTTGCCTTTATCAGACAGTCTTATGCTGAAAAAATAAGCGTCTGTTTGGGCTCAAACTGAGCCATTTTGCTGTGAAATAGACCTTAACAGTAGTTTAGGTCACTTTGGGATGTGATAAAGTCACGTTGCTTTGTTGTGGCCATAATATGAATTTTTGACCTATTTGTGCTCAAATTGGCGTAAAATTGCTTTTTTCGAACTGTGAAAAATGCCCAGTTGTGTCGGGAATTTTTGTTGCTTATTTCTGCAGGCCTCGTGCGGGTCCGGGGTGTTGGGTTGTTATCGTAGTTTTTTTGTCATTGTCTTTGGCTTGAAAAGAAGGGCGAGTCATTTTTTGTGAGTTTTTTTGTGAAATATTTTGTTGGATGGGATTGGGCGGGTTTGCCATTGCTTTTGTTTTGCATTTATTGGTGATTTTGTTTTTGGATTTTGTCCATTTTGTGTCGTCGTAATGCCGAAATCTCGGTTGACGTTGCTTATGTTTTGATTTCATGCGAGTGTTATGGGGCTTCTAGGCCCACTGGGTCCATGGACGAGGCCTTGGAGTTTTTATTCGGGTCCGGGCCGGTTGGTACTCCGGGGAGTGCGCCCGAGGTAATGGTGGAGGACGCTTCTGAGGAGGAGCCCACTACTGTGGTTGCTAGAGCTAAGGGAGCCGTAGTGGCTCGGGAGGAGCCTGTTGTTGGGGCTGCTGGAGTTGAGGGAGCCACAAGGGCTTGGGAGGAGCTCGTTGTTGGGGTCGTTTGTGTTAAGAGGACTCGGACGGGGTCCGAGGCTGGCACCTCTGGGAGGAGGGTTACTACCAGGAGGAGAGGACCTCAGGTCTCCAGACATGAGCTTGAGAGGGTCGTGCGGGGGGTTGAGAGGGGTCCTCGTCGTACCGTGCAGTCTCGCAGTACGAAGAGGAGCAGAGTAGATACGGAGGAGGACGACGCCTTTGTCCATAGTTGAGAGGCTAGATGGGTTCAGGCTCCTCGAGGGCTGAACCTGCAGGCAGCGCCTGCTTAGGCTGAGGGCTTTCACGGCAGCTAGTTATTGTTGCGGCTTGACACTCACATCTCTTACCGTGCGCACGAGGGCCTGGTGAGTTAGCTGCTTTGCCGAGCTTTCGTTGTTTTTGTTATTTCATGGCTGAATTGGCGTTCTGATTTTGTTTGATTGCCGATTTAAGGAGATTGCTATCATGAGGACTTTCTCAGGCTTCTCGACTTGCATGGGTTTCCAAGACGTTATCCAGGTCGGTTCGAGGGCGTTGATAGAGAGGTCGGCTATGGGGTCGTTGGTTGCCGCTTGGGGCGAGATTCACGGGGCTTCGATTAGATCGAATCTGTGTTTGATTCGTGCCATGTTGGACCGCTACTGGGACACGACGTCATCGTTCCATATGCAGTTTGGGGAGGTCGACATCAATTTGGCGGAATTCGCTATGATATAGGGCTTGATCGACGATGTTTTGCTTGCACCGACCGACATCACTCCTTTCTTGATGGCGAACTCCTATGTGAAGGACCACTTCAAGGTGAGGGTGACTGGTTTTGTTCCGGAGCCGTTGGCGAGTTCGAAGGGTGAGGCTGAGGCTGAGGCTGACGCGCAGGAGGCGCGGCGGTGGTTATGGTAATCCTTGGGTACCACGTACTTTGATGACAAGGGTGAGTGCTTGTCGACCAAAGTAGTTTCTTTGCTCGCTGACCTGTACGCCTTGGGTCATTACGACTGGGCGACGTCGGCTCTTGCCCATTTATCCGGTACTTGCACGCTGGTGTTCATCCGTAGACGACGGAGGACGAGAGTTCTCCCACTTTGGTTGGTCCCGGCCTTATCTTGGAGGTATGAGCGCTATTGTTGGCATCGATTTTTGATTGATGATTTTTTTGAGTTTTGGCAATTTTTGAAAATTGGATGATTCGTTGTTGCTGTGTTTTGTGTTACAGGCTTGGTTGTTTGCTTACTTTCCCCTTTTGCGCCCGAAAATAGTGGGTGATGTGCCTTCTGTTTACCCGGCCGTGAAGGGTTGGATGGTGGCTCGAAAGAAGTTCACCAAGTCGACCTACGAGGACTACAAGCGTCGGGTGAACGCCCTCCGGCTTGGTGATGTAAGTCTCCGTTCCTTATCTCTTTTGTTTTGTAAAAAGGCGGAGATAGGATGAATAGGTAGCTTAGAAAGCCCTCAGCTAGTTGACTAGCTTTGTCTTGGGTGCAGTTTGTTGGGTGGCCTTGGGAGCACTACACAGGGGTGTCGGGCTTTGTCAGGGAGCGCTTGCGACCTCGTAGTTGCCATTGCTTGTACTTAGAGACGGCGATCGACCCCGTTTACCTACGAGACCTGCCCCCAAAACCCATACACACCCGCAACGCATGAACCAAAACAGGGAAGTGACGGTCTCGGTGCAACAATGACGAAACAACTCGTAAACACAACCCAATCGCTCCTTATACTCAACTTAAGAAATGGTACAAGATTCGGAAATCAACCCGCTCAATAGGACATGTAAAACAGTCCCAAAAGTTCGCTGTAGCGGCTGCAAAACAGAGTACTACGACATGTTATGTCCAGCACCCTTAACGACTCTTAAACAACCTTAAAACACCATTAAAAGGACTCCAAATTATCATTAAAATATCATTAAGTTTACCCGCATCGACATCCTAACAAACACCTTCAAGCAACAAGAGCCATGGAACGAGAGAAGCTTTCTCCCTCAAGTAAACCCTAAAAAATCACGATTTCTTCATCGTTTTTCTTTAATATTAGCTTGAATTCATGGCAAAAACACGTGCACGTAATAAACAACACTTAGTAGATGATAATCTAGTGACTGGAGATTCAATTGTTAACGACTAAATCAATATTGAGGGGAATTTAGGGGAAATGGTTGAGGATTCATCTGCTGCTACTTCAGATATGCTTCATACTGAAACAGTGGGTCAATTACTTAATCTTATTGGACTATTGGATAAACCTGTCAATGATACTCTTGTAATTGAATTGGTTAATGAAACTGTTGCACCTTCAAGCTCGGGGATAACACCCCTGCGACAGACCTTGGAATAGTAATTTCAAAACCTTGGGCTATGGTAGTTAAACCCAAATCGGGGATGAGTCTTCACTATTGTGATAAGAGTGCTGAATCTAGAACAATTGAGATTGTAGAGGTGGATGTGGAGGATGGGATAAAATTCTGGCAGAATACTCTCATGGGAAACTTTCTGGGTGCTAAGCCAAAACTCAAATAGGTAGATGAATTTGTCTTAAAGTATTGGAAAAACATTGATAGGCCAATAGTTCAGTACTATAAGAAAGGATGGTATAGTTTTAGGTTCCTCTCTGAGCATGATATGAATGAAATATTGAAAGGGGGGCCGTGGAATATGGGTTCAAGTACTCTTGTTCTTAAACAATGGACACATGCATTCTCTAAGGAGATGGATTCCATCTCCATTGTTCCAGCTTGGATTTTTTTTCCTGACCTGGATCCGTTCATGTGGTCTGAGAATGTGTTGAGTAAGATGGCAAGTGTGGTTGGGAAACCACTATTTGCAGACCTCCCTACTGCTTTCAAATCCAAGCTCTCCTTTGCTAGGGCTTTGGTTGAGGTAGATGTGGCAGGAGACCTACCTACTACACTGCAACTCACCTCCCCATATCATGGTGAAGCACAGTAGAGAATCATTTATGAATGGTTGCCACACTATTGCCATTGCTGTAGGAAATTAGGTCACAAAAAGGAACACTGCAAATTCACAAAAATTAATAAGAAAATTTTTGACCAAGTGCAGGCTAAGAAAGTTGTGCAGGAGTATAGACCAGTTCAGCACTCTGTTACTCCTCATGCCGCAGTTGCTCAGGACTCTGAATGCTATGAGCTAGGCCATATTCCTCCTAAATTAGATGAGCAAATACCTTCTAAAGCAACACCAGTGAGCTCAGAATATCTGGGACTAGGCTCCACTTCGGTTGTTTTAGGAGGGAGTTCTCCACCTAATGAGAAAGGGGAGGGCTTAGGAAGCCATAAGCTAGGTCAAAAAAGCACTTGAGGTACTAAGGTAAATAATAGATGTATGGAATCAACAGGGTTAGTTCAGGAGGGATCCGGGATTCACTTACAGAATAATTTTGAGGTTCTACAGGAAGAGGAAGTTACTTTGGTGACACATTTGGCGGTGACTTAGGCTGAGGAACCACCTGACCCAGAGAAATGATTATATCATCATGGAATATTAGGGGCTTTAATGACCCAATAAAGCAGCAGGAAGTTAGGGGATACTTACATACCAATAAAATAGAGGTTTTTGGTTTGCTGGAAACAAGAGTTAAAAGTAATAATGCTGCTGTTATTAGTAGGACTTTTACTTCCTATCAGGTTTTGAATAATTAGTAGCATATGGGTTTTCTTGAATAAAAGTTTTGTTGCTTTAATCTCTTCTCATGTTCATGAGCAATTGATACATCTGGAGCTCCTTCATCATGTTTCAAATAAGACAGTTCATATAACTTTCATATATGGTAGTAATGATGTTGGAGTCAGGGAAGGGTTATGGAATGAGCTCAGGCTTTTAAGAAATATTGTTACCAACTGGATTATTATGGGAGATTTCAATATTGTACGGGATATAGAGGAGAGGATTGGACCAAATCCACCCTCTCTTGCTGATATTTTAGCTTTTAATCAATGTTTGTTGGATTGTTAGTTGGATGATTTGCACAGCTTTAGGTGTGGGCATACATGGACTAATAAAAGAGAACTTAATGCCCGAATCTGGTCCAAACTGGACAGAGTTCTAGCTAACCCTTCTTGGTTGGTTCATTACCCTCAGACCCAAGTGACCATCTTACCATCAGGGGTATTTGATCACTCACCCCTTTTAGTGAGTATACAAGAGGCCTATAAACCTAAACAGAGATTTAGCTACTTAAATTGCTGGGAAGGGCATCATGATTATGACAGCACCGTTCTTCAGGCTTAGGCTATTAAAGTTAGGGGGAATGAAATGTTTAGATTATTTGGGAAATTGAAAAATGCTAGGAGGAGTCTGATAACATTGCATAAATATCATTTTTCTGATCTTTCCAAGAGGGTTTTGCAGGCTCATGCAAGTCTGGATGATTGTCAGACTAAGATTTAGTCCAGTCCCTTAGATGAAAATTTATTGGCTCAGGAAAAAAAGACTATTAGAGAAGTATTTACTTCTCAGAAGGACTGAAAGAAGTTCCTTGACTCAAACAGCTAAATTGCAGAACATTCAGTATAATGATGCTCCTAATAGCTATTGTTTTATCTAGGATAGCTGCTAGGAAGCATCAAAGCATTGGAGGACATATTCAAGATAGGAATGTAAGGGTTAGAGAGGGTACTCTGTTGGAGTGTCCCCGACAATAATGCGATCACAATTGTCGATCATGATGATCACATGTTTAAATCTCATTTTTAGAATACGTAAGGGATGATTCATTTTATAGTCAACTGATCAACATTAATCGGTAACTTGGCTTGCTATAGTTTGACGTTAATGTCGTGGGACGGTGGTGGTCAGTTGATCCCTTAAGGTCACACCTAAAGGATGATGCCCTTATCTGTAAAGTTGATTAATTGTATGACGATACAAGTTGATCAATTCCTTAAAATTGAACAATTCAAATTGTGAGAGAGAATATTATTTCTTATTTTAATGAGATTAAATAAATAAGATTTATTTTAGTAATAAAAATGCTTTATTACTAAAATTGTTTATTGTTTGAGAAACAATAGAAATAAGAATGAATGATTAATTATAATTACAAGATGTTGTGAATTATAATTATATGACCCATTTTATTTATGTGATCAAGTATCACTAGTCAATTTGTTGTATGTAATTTAATTAATTTATAAAATGATATTTATGTGATAAATATGCATTAAATTAATTAATAACATGTAACATACTACATGTGACATATTGTGTGACAAATGACAAATTGACAAAATAAAATGGTAGTCCATTTTATGTATATGGACCGAAAATGGTGGAGGAAAGTAGGAGTTAGTGGGTTGTTTGTTTATTGGGACTAAATAAACAATATGATTACCTAGCCTAATAGGTATGCATACCTATCACATGGAATAGAACAATTGTGATAATAGATGTGCATAGGTCCCCTAATAGACTCCTTACCCGCCGGTTTTCCATGCCTCTTTTTAGATGAGAATTTGTTCTCTTATCACTCATTCATTATTCATATGCAAAATAAACATGCAAACTCTCTCATACTTTGTTCATCTTTCTCCAAAATTAGAGAAATCATGATCAAATTGTTCAAATCAAATTAATAATATTATTAGTGTAATATATGAGTATTAGTAATTAATTTTAAGGTAAACTACTAAACAAATATCTAGCACATATTATTTAGTAGAGATAAGGGATAATCTTGGGTGCAATCAAGAGGAGTGGCTTCTATACTTGAAGTCTTTAGAGGATCATCATATTACTCATCATAGCTCAAGAACAAGTGAAGGTAGGAGACCTTACTTGTGCCCATAAACCGAAATATTCAATGTAAGGAACCGGTTTTCCTCTACACTTATTTATATGTTTTGCATGCATAAGATCCTTAAGTTTTTATGATTAAAACTTTAAACTAAAATATGTGATATTTAAAATATGATTTCCATCAAGTGGTATCAGAGCATTATGGTTGTTGCATGCAAGATCGGGATCGTTTTTCCGAGATAATACGATTAACGAATAAAACTTGAAATTTAGGATTTATGAAGATAAATCACGAAATAATTTTGCATGTTAAAATTTTCTGGTCCTAAATGGATTTTAGGTCATATGGGACGATTTCTGGATTTTTATTGTTCATTTTATATATTATTGGCATTAAAATATGATTTTTATGAGAAAAATGTCATTTTTGGACGAAAAATAGCTAAACTTCGAATTTTCCAGTGGCTTTTGGATATGTTTTTACATATAATACATACTGATGGCCTGTAAATTTTCATATTAAAATAAGTTGTTCGGCTCGAAATATGAATTTTATAAGTTAAAATCGTACTTAAATGAGTAAATAGGTTAATATGAGTTATATTTCGAATATGGTCATGAAATTTTAGTATATTGTCACATGCAATTTTACAAGATGTGTGTAAAATATTTGGCTATAGTGAAGTCTTTTTGCATGATTTATGATTTTTTCATGAAAAATCACATAAATAGTGACTATAATTAGTAATAATGCTAAAACATACTTCATGACTAAGGAAAAAAACGTCACATGTTGCTTTTTATCATATATTTATGATCTTAAAGTGAAAAGTTGATGAAAATAAATTTTCTCATATTTTAATGGTCATATTTGTTAAAACCGATAAACCGCAACATTATTTTTCTCGATAAATTTTCAAAATTTTTAAACTAAGTTTTGAACATTATGAGTGTCATGGTATTTTTTTTAGAATGTTCATGAGTTTAAATTTCAAATTTTGAAATTATTTGGAATTTTTATAATTTAATTTGAAGTTTATAGCATAATTTTGTATTTTTGGTCCAATAATGAACAATATTAAGAAATCAAGTTGAATTATTTTGAAAATGTTAGTGAAGACTAAGTTTTGAATCCTAAGATGGTTAGGGTAATTAACTTGAACATAAATATGAATTTATGAGACATATTGTGATTTTAACAAGTTTATAATCACGCAAATCCATAAAAACCGATAAATATACGATATTGGCTCTTAAAAGGCGATTTAGCATAAAATTTAGCATGTTCATACATTTTATAATGCTGCATTTTATTTATGATTGTCATATTTTAATTTTATGTAATTTTTGAATTATGTAATTTTACTTAGTATGGCCTTAGTTTTAATTGGTATTACCCGAAATGTATGGGAATATCGATTCGGATGTAATTATTGTGATCTCGTATCACCGTTTTGTAATTTAATAGATTTATTTTTATTTTTATTACAAATGTATAATAGGAAATTATGTAATTCATTTTGTAATTTAATTATTCCGGAGTTCCTTGAAGACGGTGCCATTCGAGAAGGCGGTCCATCAAAGAAAGTGTTGCCTTGAAGTGCGTGCCAAGACCGAAGTTCAAGGGACCAAAGGAGTTGGTTTCCGAATTTGTAATAGTTTATTAGATTTACTATTTTAGGAAGGCCATACTAGGATTTTATTTTTATGCTTTGCATTTTATTTATATGTTGCATGCATCGCTAAATCGCCATAACTAAACATGCATTCTATTTTAATCGAGTTTATCGACCGTGTCAATTACAATTATCGTAGTTCACCGCTTTAGTTCACTTAAAATGTGATAGATAATAAATTGACATGACCTCTCGCTAAATAAACAATTGAGACTTAGCCTTACCAAAACGTAGAAACCATGAAAACCTATTTCGTGAGGGAGTGCGCTCGGCCACACCAGGGTACAAACCTTGTTACGTAGGGGAAGAGGGTGATAAATGTCTATCCACCGAATTCATATTGATGAGGGTTGTATCGCCAAAGCGTGCCCAAGTTAATGTGAATTTGGATCATAATCACATTTATTCGAAATTTGGGTTGAACTCAACAAAAGTATTCTCGACCATAGCCAGATGTGTTTTGGGCTAAAGATAAATATTAATGTAATTTTATCGACCAAGAGTTCTAAAAGTAGAATCGATTAAAGAGTTAATCCACAGAGTTATATTGATAAGGGATGAATCGGCTACACCGTGCCCAAGTTAATATGAATTTGGATCTTGGAATCATTTATCATAGTTGGGTAGAGGTCACTATGTAAATGCTTTACTTGGTAAATTATTTACAAGTATTATTATAACGATAAATGTTTTGTTTTCATTATTCCGTTATCATATTGTTCTATTTCTTCATCACAATTTATATACGATATCATTTCGATTCATATCTCCATTAAAACATCGTAACTAAAGACAAATATGAATTTTCTTCTAAAACCTCGTGTTATCCATTGGAAGGATCTCTTGTGAAGAGTATAGATAAAAGTTATTCGTGATCAAAAGGGTTTTTGATTCTTGACTAACATATCTACTTACAATAAATTGTTTCTCATGTTCTTAATTGAGTTAAGTACTTTGAAACATTAAATCATTTTGGTAACTAGATTTGTTGGAAATCGTAATTGACCAAAATACCGCAACCACTTCAATGAAAGTTTTAAGACTAAACAAACGAATGAAGAGTAGTCTTCATGAATTTCAATTTTGCTTCTCTTAGCAAAGACTCATTGAAATGAGTGGGAGCATTCTCTTAAACCGTTAAGAAAAGGATGGGGTTTAGAGAAGTAAAATTAGAATGGAATTGATACAAGGTATTGTTAAAAGTAAAGGTATTGAGAATAACGATACTAAACCTATCAATCCCGAACGATAAAGTTTCCATTGTCTTAAGTGTTGGACGCTAGAAAGGAAACTACCCCAAATTATTGAAGAATCAGCAAGTTAGTTGTGGGACATCTAATGAGACCTTCTTCTTTAAATGTTTATTTGATTGACATAAATTTTGCTAGTACTTCGTCAATATTAGAAACCGGTGGTGGTTTTCATCATTGTATTTGATACATAGGATGATTAGAATATGACGACTAGCAACAAATGATGTTGAGAGATAGAATCATTGTGTACTCAATCTAGTTTTGGGTTTAAAGTTGTACTTAATTATGACTATTAAGTGCATAAACTCTGAATAAGAATATAATCTTGTTAAGATACAAAAGAGGTTTCACTTTTGTGACCCTATACACCACGATTTGATGTATGGCTAGCCCATTATCAAGGTGAATATATTCTAAACCAAACTAGAATGATACATCATGTAGATGATGCAAGACTCAAATTGGTAACCCAAGATTAAACCTTAAATTCTGGAATGATAAACGCGAAGAGTTATCGAGTACTCTTGAAACCATTAGATTGTTAATCTTATGGTATATGTGTATCTTGTATTCAAAGCAAGATGTCTCGTGCCTTTTGGTTGAAAAGGAGATCGAGCTTGTAAATCATTGATCCAAAAAAGGTTGATCATTTTCTTTTACCAACGATTTAAGTTGACGCTCATATGTTCACTTAATAAGGTAAATAGAGAAATCTTTGAAGAAGTCAAAGAGTTCAAAGAATCACGATTTAGTCGCGATGGGATTATCAAAGTGAAGACTTTGATATAAGCCAAAAGAAATGTGATATAGTATCACAAGTTAATCTCTCTTAGCACGCATTATGGGATAATGTGTGGTTGGATAAAGAAATCAAACCCTATTCGATATGGTCTGGACTTTAATCAAGTTACTTTGAGTTACTTGATCCTTTTGGGGATTTTATCATATTGTCTAAATAATTTTTCCACTAAATCTAAAACGAATCATATGAGATATGAAATAGTAGGGTACCATGTTTGTAAGTTTTCACAAGAAACAAATGCTCATTTTTCCTTTCAATAATCACGAGTACAACAAGTTTATGGCTCGTGAAGCTGTCTTTCTAGAATACAAGTTTATTTCTAGAAGACAGAGTGGGAGAAAATATTCAAGAGCCACAAAAGAATTGTGAGAGCCACAAAAGAATTGTGTCAAAAATTATATGTCGCAAGAAACTGGTCTTTCTTGGCTACGTAACGTTGTTTCTTCGAAACCTAGGAGGTTAAATTCATCACTTGTTGAAGATCATGAATTCATGTTACTTTTAAGAAAGTAAAGAGCTTACAACTTACAAATGACTTACATGAGAGTGTTTAAGTCACAACTCAATACAAGGCTTAGAGCCATGAAAATCCGAAATAAATTCCAAGTGAATTGTTAGATATCAAAGTTTGATTGGTGGCAAAGGGTTTTTGCACTAGTTGAAATGCTTAAGTCTATTTAGATCTTCTTAGGGATGGTGTTTTATTATGAGATATATAGCAAGTGAATCTAAAACCCACTTCTTCAATTAGAAGGAATGTATTCAATACATGTCTTGAGTTTTGTAGATTCTTGCAATCCTAAGATAATGTGAAACTTAAGAGAGGGTCTTAAGTAGGACATCAATGAGTTTGAATCAATGTTTTGATCATGTTATAAAACTTTTCTCGATAAGTCGAGAAGTTGTGTTTATACATGGAGTTTAGTAGGAGTTACGGAAATTTTAATTAGTCTAATATGTGGATGACATATTGATCATTGGGAATGATTTAAGACTTGGAGATATATAATACATCTTTAATATCCAGATTTATGGAGATAAATCCACATGATATTAGCGTCAAATAAGAAGTCTTATGTTGATAAGATTCATGACTAGTTCAATCAAGTTGAACATATTTGATTGATTCCATTTTCTTCCGCTGCCGGATCAATTAAATGAGTAATGATGTATAACGCTTCATATACTTTGAGTATGATGAATTGTTTCAAATCGAATTTAAGTAATAGTTACCAAATAGCCATATTGATTATTCTTAAGTGCTTGAAGAAGCATTAAAGATGCAAAGTTAAGTGTTTTTTACAATTCACAAATTTGTGTAAGGGTTTACACTAATGACTGTTGAGATTGTATAAGGTTTCAGACAAAAACCGTATTCGAAACACCTAAAGATGGTTAAGGAACCATTGTGGCTATGTTATTTAAGAAGTGGATTTTCTAGAATTGTTCTAGGCAATAAAGAACAATGAGAGATGCTTACAACGGAAATTGAGTACACTTGCAATCATGAGATGTGCAAGACGATGGATCCCGCACACTGTGAAAACAGTGGGAGCTATTCTAAGGCTAGAGAGCTTATGTCTAGATTGGATCTAGACACGTACTCAGAAAGTTTTGTAATGCAAATGTATACATTACAAAGGAAAACGAGTATGTAGTAAGGTTGAGTGAGGTACAAGAAGTTGATAAAACCTACTGACCAAAGCCTTCTCATAGGCTTAACATGATGAGTCATATCATATGTCATTTCAATTGCATTGAGATGAACAACTACATATAAGATGAAAATTGATTATAAAAATATGAAGTAGTAATCAGGTATTGACTATTCATATGAGATAATCACATTTGTCGTTCGAGTTTTTAAATCTAAAAACTCCTTTTGTACTTTGTTACATCCAAACGGGTTGTAGAGACAATATTGAACCCCGTTAAAGTGAACTCGGATTAACATGGTATTTGCCCATAGTCACTTGTATGAGGTGACGTCTCGAAGTGACTAGAGTGTGATGAGATTGATGGCAAGTTCAAGTGTCATAGAGTCATATGAAATGACTAGTCGATCACATTGGCAGACTGTTAGGAACACTTTGTCGGGCCCAGTGACCGCTTATAGAGTTCTGGCAAATTTATATAGCCTGGTCGTGGTGAAAGCTACTATAGTATTCTAATGAGTCATTTCTTTTACTAAAGACTGTTCACCTAAGGTGGCACAGTTTCAGATTAACTTTGATTTATGTTACTACGACCTTCGTAAATGGGGTCAAATGGGCATATTTTGGGTTATGATGGCTGTGGCTAGTCGAAGGGAATAGTGCGATAGGAATTGTCCACCCCCTTGTCAGGGTTAAAACAATATCTTAGGGCCACTCGAGGAGTAATGAACTGGAAATGCGTGGCCACGCTCGGAAGGTATCTATGGTAGATAATTCCGGTCAAATCAGTTATTCTCCAGATCGAGGAAACCACTCTCGATATGATCACTTACAAGTACGACCTGCAAGACACCTAGTATTGAGTGGGAAATAGTAATAGGACAAGAGAATTGGTGACGCACACTTGTCGAGGACAAGTGGGAGATTGTTGGAGTGTCCCCGACAATAATGCGATCACAATTGTCGATCATGATGATCACATGTTTAAATCTCATTTTTAGAATACGTAAGGGATGATTCATTTTATAGTCAACTGATCAACATTAATCGGTAACGATTGGCTTGCTAGAGTTTGACGTTACTGTCGTGGGACGGTGGTGGTCAGTTGATCCCTTAAGGTCACACCTAAAGGATGATGCCCTTACCTGTAAAGTTGATTAATTGTATGACGATACAAGTTGATCAATTCCTTAAAATTGAACAATCCAAATTGTGGGAGAGAATATTATTTCTTATTTTAATGAGATTAAATAAGATTTATTTTAGTTATAAAAATGCTTTATTACTAAAATTGTTTATTGTTTGAGAAACAATAGAGATAAGAATGAATGATTAATTAATTATAATTACAAGATATTGTGAATTATAATTATATGACCCATTTTATTTATGTGATCAAGTATCACTAGTCAATTTGTTGTATGTAATTTAATTAATTTATAAAATGATATTTATGTGATAAATATGCATTAAATTAATTAAGAACATGTAACATACTACATGTGACATATTGTGTGACAAATGACAAATTGACAAAATAAAATGGTAGTCCATTTTATGTATATGGACCGAAAATGGTGGAGGAAAGTAGGAGTTAGTGGGTTGTTTGTTTATTGGGACTAAATAAACAATATGATTACCTAGCCTAATAGGTATGCATACCTATCACATGGAATATAACAATTGTGATAATAGATGTGCATAGGTCCCCTAATAGACTCCCTACCCACCGGTTTTCCATGCCCCTTTTTAGATGAGAATTTGTTCTCTATCACTCATTCATTATTCATATGCAAAATAAACATGCAAACTCTCTCATACTTTGTTCATCTTTCTCCAAAATTAGAGAAATCATGATCAAATTGTTCAAATCAAATTACTAATATTATTAGTGTAATATATGAGTATTAGTAATCAATTTTAAGGTAAACTATTAAACAAATATCTAGCACATATTATTTAGTAGAGATAAGGGATAATCTTGGGTGCAATCAAGAGGAGTGGCTTCTATACTTGAAGTCTTTGGAGGATCATCCTATTAATCATCATAGCTCAAGAACAAGTGAAGGTAGGAGACCTTACTTGTGCCCATAAACCGAAATATTCAATGTAAGGAACCGGTTTTCCTCTACACTTATTTATATGTTTTGCATGCATAAGATCCTTAAGTTTTTATGACTAAAACTTTAAACTAAAATATGTGATATTTAAAATATGATTTCCATCATACTCAGGAATTGAACCAAGCATTTGTTGAGTACTATCAGTGGTTATTAGGTCAAACAAGTCACATCTCTCCCATAGATGATGCATTACTGTAATGGCCTACAGTGGAAAGCACAAATTTGGGGGATCTTTGTAAACCTATTGAGGAATCTGAAATTAAGAGAGCTCTGTTTTCTATTAATTCAACTAAGAGTCCTGGACAAGATGGTTTTTCAGCACAGTTTTTTAAGAAAAATTGGGAGATGATCAAGGCTGAGTTTTGCAATGCTATTCAGGATTTCTTTCAGAAAGGGAAGATGCCAAAGACAGCTAACACTACACTTCTGGCTTTGATACCTAAGAAACAAGTGGTGCAAACTGTGATGGACTATAGGCCCATTGCTTGTTGTACTGTTTTTTATAAAACAGTTAGCAAAATTTTATGTGGAAGGTTAAAACCATTAATACCTCTCCTAGTGGGTAAAGAATAAGGAGCTTTTGTAGCTGGCAGGAGTATCTTTCAAAATATTATGCTCACCTAATCTCTGATTAAAGGATATGGACAACAAGGGGTCTCACCTAGGTGCCTCATTAAAGTTGATATCAAAAAACCTTTTGATTCAATTCAATGAGGGTTTATTGACCAAATGCTCAAGATTTATAAGTTCCCACCCCAGTTTCAACAGTGGATAATGGGTTGCGTCACATCTACATGGTTTAGCCTGAAGATCAATGGAGATAATGTGGGCTTCTTCAAAGGGTATAATGGCTTAAGGCAAGGAGATCCCCTCTCTCCCTTTATCTTTGTCATGAGCATAGAAATTCTTTTAAAAATTCTCAGAGGGATACACAAGAGGAATCAGGTTTTTTACCATCCAAAATGTGGCAGACTTGGACTGAACCACTTAATATTTGCTGATGATTTGATAATACTTGTTGGGGAGACACTCCTTCTATTGTTGCAGTCACTCAGTCCTTAGATCATTTTGCTCAAATTTCTGGTTTAAAAGCCAACCCTGAAAAGACTAAATATATATATATATATATATATATATATATATATATATATATATATATATATATATATATATATATATATATATATATATATATATATATATATATGGGAAGCATAAGGGATGATGTTAAGCAAGATATTTTAAAGGACATTGGATATGTTGAGTGTGCTATCTCATTCAGGTACCTGGGTGTGCCCCTGAATGAGGGGAAGCTCAATAAAACTATGTTTGCTGACCTGATTACTAAAGTTCAGCAGGCCCTAAATCACTGGTCAACTCAGAAACTTTCCTATACTGGGAAAATCAGTTTACTCAACACTGTGATATTTGGGTTGAAACAGTTTTGGTGCTCAACTCTGTTGATACCAAAAAGTGTGACACCCCCACATACCAATGTGCCTTACCAGGACCACCCTAGCATGAGAGACCGTCACCATCTCGGTTTCGCGAGGCTAGTATATCAAAGTTACCATTCCAAACCAACATTTATTAAAGTATAATGAATTAACTATTACATGTTCCAAAACCAAATCCCAAAACAAATGTTCGCTAGTACTCAAACGATTGAAACTAGAAAGGTAAATCTCATGAAAGCGAAAGCTAGACTCGAGTGATGACTCCCCATCTCGTGAAGCCACTCCCGCAAGTCACTCCACTCTGTAATACTACGTTTTTCTAAGTCCTGTTACTCGGCCAAATATGGCTTACTCGGTCGAGTAATGTGTCACGTGTTTCTGGTCAGGCTACTGTCCTGGAATACTCGATCGAGTATTCTTAATACTAGACCAAGTATGGCATACTCGGCCGAGTATTCTTAATACTAGACCAAGTATGGCATACTAGACCGAGTATTCTCAATATAGACCGAGTATTCAGTCTAACGGGTATTATTTCCGCGGTTTGATTAAAGTGATTAGAAAATATAAATAGCGTGTTGAGCAGTTTCTAATCAGTTCTAAATTATTATTTTACAAAACCTAACGACGCTCTAAAATTTACTAATCATCTTCATCTCTTCCTAAGCCAAGGTTGATCGATTGTGAGCTTTTGGATCTTGTTGTCTGTGTCTTCTGTGTTAATAAGTCTCTAGTATTTCTAATCAGTTTATTATTGTTATTGCTAGAATTGTGCAAACCCTAATTTGGTTAATTTGGGGGAATGGTTTATAGTGATGGTATGTGATTATTCGTTGTTGTAGGTGATGATGTGTTACTCGTTGTGCATTTCTATGATTGGTTGCGGCATGACAGATTACGAGAAGGTAGGGTTTCCCTACTCCGTTTACTGTTTAATTGTTATAAGATTGTGTGGTAATTGTTGTACGATTGATAATATGCTTGACTGTTGTTGGTGTATTGGAGTTGGTGTTGTGATGGTTGATGGTGATGTTCGCGAGATGAATTGTCGGCTGAGTGCAGTCACTTGCGAGAGTGGCTTCACGCCCTAGTTTTGCCTTCTGTGGAACCCTCCACAGGAGGGGATGTGCACATTAATGAACAGGGTTATCGCTCGTTGATGAGCGGGGCTTAGGTGGGCAAGGCTGAGGCCCCCCACTGGCGGTGAGGATTATATGTTGCGATGGGTAATATGGCAGGGCTACACACTTTAGTGTGTAGTCAGTTACATGTTGTGATTGGGAGTTGAAGGTGGATGATGATCAGCTGTTTATATTTATCGTACTTGTCTTATTTTGATTATGCAGTAAACTGACCCCGGTAATTGTTTTAAAAACTGTGGTGATCCATTCGGAAATGGTGAGCAGTTATTGAGCAGGTATGAGATGAGTGCGCGATGGATAGCTAGGATGGAGTCATCACGTGTCACTAGAGTCTTCCGTTGTGTCTTGAACTTATATTTGTTTTAGTTGGTTTGATATTTTGGAACAGATGTATTTCACTTTACAATTTTGGGTTTTGGTTATGTAATCCAAGCACACACAAGCAATCAATAGCAATCCTCCATGACACTGTCACGTACACACAATAATCAGATACCATCACTATAAACCATTCCCCCAAATTAACCCAAATCAATAATTAGGGCAAAACCCTAAAAGACAACCTATTAACTGATTACAAAGCACTAGAGGTTTACCAAAGAAATCGACGCAAGAGAGAAAAGAACAAGGACTCACGAACCATCAACGATCTTGGGAGAGATTATAGAGGATTAGAGTTATGTAGAATATTTAGGTTTTCTCATACGTAAAAAGTGAAACAGTAAATCTTAATTTATAACTCTAAGTGTCTCTAATCAAACCGCGGAAATATTCACCGTCAGACCGGATACTCGGTCGAGTATATAGTATACTCGGCCGAGTATCCCATACTCGGTTGAGTATTACCATACTCGGCCGAGTATTCCTGGACAGTAGCCTGACCAGAAACGCCACGACGCATTACTCGACCGAGTAAGCCATATTCGGCGAGTAACAGACTTAGAAAACCGTAATATTACAGTCTTCCCTCCTTAAAAAGAACTTCGTCCCCGAAGTTCCAACCCAACCTATAAAACATGAACACCTAACACTAACTCCACCAACTGCGCTTACTTCCACAACACGGCTCACGATATCGTCTCAACTACAGTATAACCTCTCGATCCTAACTCCATAATACTATCAAATACCAACAACATAAGTGTTGCCAACTCTGTCTTACTTTCATAACGCTCACTAGTTAACTCAATACCAAGACAATCCACCAAACAATATTAACCACAAATGAAATGTTACATTCTACCACCCTTAAAATGAACTTCGTACTCGAAGTTTACTCTTACACATAAACATCATCACCCAATCCATCCTTTATTCTACACAAACACTCAAACTTCCAACTATACTACAACATGTACAACCACCAAACTCACTTTGTCGCATACTACTCCTCTTAAGATAAATGTTACGTCCTCATAACTCACCAATACTAGATCCTTAGCTATATCTTCTCATTATCTTCAGTACCACCTCATGTCAACGATAACTGCCTACAGCCTCAACACCTACCTACATCCATTCCTATATCCAATACTCTCTTATTCTAGCCGTTCTCATAGCTCAATCCATTCGGCACACCTCCTAACCTATACCACAAAATCCGTAGCATAACCATTACCGCAAAACGACATACTTCTTTATACATACACTTATCTCCACAATCATACTCATGATCCACAATTGTTACACACAATCACACTAGATCCTCAAGTTCTCCTGTTTATTGCCGTAAAACTCATCCATAACTTAACGTAATACTAGTTCCCAACACCTTATACTCACTGTCCCAAAAAAAAAGATTACAAACCACTTGCCGCTTCCAGCACAGCGCACACACATTCCACAAAACTCTTGCCACAACTATGTCAACCCATGCCTTATCTAAAACAAGATCGAAAGTACTCTAACAACTTCTCACAATTATGTCCCATTAACAAAATATCACTATACCATGACAACAACGGAAGGATATGCAACTTTCTTTCATACCATACTCTACCCTCACTCCCAAGCCGAAACTGGTAAGAAACATTAATAAACAAAACAACAATCTATATGCCCAGACCGACACTGACAAGAAACAACAGTAAATAAACAACAATATATATAACTAATCTATACTTTCAAAAGTTCATCTCATCAGTATCCCGCCTACTCCACCACAACCGATGACGACGTCGCAACACCGCCATTAACAGCTGCACCGCAGCGCGAAAATACTCGTATCACAACACGAAGTACCGTGCCCGGATCGCCACCCGAGGCACAAAAACCACATCGATAGTCATTGTAACTTATACAATCCCATAAACACTTACTCAGTACGACTTCCACCAGAAGACTTTATTAAAACTGCTTTACTAGATCACAACGCAATATATTACACGGAATAACCTATAACGACTTATAACTATCACACCATACCATTACTCGTGAGGTCAGAACCTCACTTAAACATTTACACACATCATGGACCCATAATCGAATCTAACTATCTAATCATGATCACGTAAGTTACCACCTGATAAAGGTTACCTCTCGCCCGTGCTTAACTCGTATGCCCCTCCTATCACATTCTCTCATTCGCATAACTACCACTTCCTGACAAATGTAACCATACCATTAAGTACCCAGCTACTAGCAAACACCTCCTATATCCACATCTTATACTCCCTCACATACATACATACCAATCAGGCCTCCACAAAATTAACCTCTTTAGAATGGCTAACTTCCCTATTTAACATCATCCTTAACCACTAGTCACAACACTACGATACCACCATCTTTCATGCAACTACTCTCTTACTATCACTTCTAAATATAACAATTCATTTCCTCTCTTTGGTTATCATTCTAAATAACGAACATCAAATCCATCAACAAAATTTACGTCGACATTCCTTCCAATCCTATCCTTAATTGTATCGTCACCTAACTCTCCACCAAAATCCCATGCCGTGCAAACACTCTACCAGCTTCTTACTCCCTTAATACCTCGAAACGCACGGCTAATCATGTCGTCCTGAACTCCTATATAATCATTAACTCACACCCTCTCATGTTGCTATCGTACATTTCCATGATTCCTTACTTTCATATTCAGTAACTTTGGTCAACGTTCTCTCAGCTTACTCCCACCCTTATTTCCCTTACTCAATAATACCAATAAATAATTCATCTCCTTCCTTCTTCTACGTAACTCTTTAGTACTCCGGTTACCTTCTTGTTGCTCCATAACTCAAATTCCATTAATTTATATCAATATCTTCTCATTCTTTCTTATCACTGATCCTCCCCCATCATACTACTCACTCACCATTGTCACCATCAAGTCTACACAACTAACGGTTACTCTTCAATTAGTTGTATCTCTCTTTAATATCCCTAGCAAACAAAACATTCACCTCAAACCATTAATTGCCTAAAGAATTACACACTAGGCTCACCTCTTGATAATCCAAATTTCCAAACTCGGCCGCTATCTACACGTCGCGGCATAACTCGATCTCACTATACACAATTTGTTTCCATCCCTCTATAACGACCTTTCATCACATATATCCTTAACCAACACAATCCTAACCATCTCCCTCCATAAATCCTTACACCTCCCAATTTGCCACTATCTGCATCCCACATCTCAATATTTGCACTCTCACGTTTCTTTAGACTTACATCACCCTCACCCATATACACTTACTTTTATATTACTCAACACGTGACTATATCACTCACCACATCTCACAAAACATGTTCCTTGCCTCGATAAGCTCATAAATTTTCCCTTTCCTTCTCCACTATCCCTCACAACCACATATAACTCATGTCCTCCCTACTCAACATATATCCCTCATAAGCCGACTTTCTCCACATCATAGCTTATGGTAACTTACGTATCAAGACCGTCGCATAAGTAAAAGAATGCTTTAAGACCCAAAACATACATGTGCAAGCCGCCAACTCAAAAAAAACCACCCAAAGAGATACTCGGTCGAGTACATGACGTACTCGGCCGAGTACAAGACACTCGGTCGAGTAATGAGACTACTCGGCCGAGTTCACGACTCCAGAAGCTGAATAGAATTATCGGAAAGATTACTCGGCCGAATATGGGTTACTTGGTCGAGTAAGAAAGATACTCGTCCGAGTAGGGCCTACTCCATCGAGTACCGGCACAGTTCTCAACAACGTCCAGTTTTCGTAAATCACTCATATCTCACTCGTTGCTTGGTCATTTTGGGCGTGTGACCTATCGTTAGAATCGTAAGAGGACAGGCTATCACCTCCAATTGAAATTACAGCAATATCATTTCTAGAACTTGACTTATGACCAAATAAAGACAGCTTTACTGAAATCAAACTCCATACAATTCACTTTTTCTTTCCCAAACAACTTAAACAACAACAAAGCGAACACAAACAACTCAATACTTGTAAAAACAGTATACTAGATGAGCTTTTATCATATCAACATCTTATGCACATGATTCTATTACCAAACAAATAACACATACCTTTTTTCTACTAACATGCCATACTATCATCTCCACTTTTCGCAACACATAAAGCCACTCAACCATCTCATCTCGAACCACAACATGCATATCATACTACAAGACATAAAAACAAACACAAGCATACACCGATTCCCACGACACACCCCGTAGTGACTGGCTTGAACTTGTATGGGCAACATTGCGGTTTCGAGATGTCTCTCAAACCTTTGCGGTAGCTCCAAACATCTCTCCCCAGGGTTATTTTATTTAGACTCCCTATGTTCATTAGGTTCATTGGTTTTAGGTTCCAGAATCGTCGCTCTGATACCACTTTGTGACACCCCCACGTACCAAGGTGCCTTACCAGGACCACCCTAGCATGAGAGACCGTCACCATCTCGGTTTCCCGAGGCTAGTATATCAAAGTTACCATTCCGAAACAACACTTATTAAAGTATAATGAATTAACTATTACATTTTCCAAAACCAAATCCCAAAACAAATGTTCGCTAGTACTCAAACGACTGCAACTAGAAAGGTAAATCTCATGACAGCGGAAGCTAAACTCGAGTGATGACTCCCCATCGCGTCCCCGGAGCTAATAACCATCATCGCCTGTCACAATCTGCGCACCATCCCAGAATGGATCACCACAGATTTACAAAACAACAACGGGGTCAGTTTACTGCATAATCAACATAAGATAAGTACGATAAGATAAACAGTTATTCACAATCCACCTCTAACTCCCAATCACATCATGTAACTGACTACACAATAAAGTGTGTAGCCTTGCCCACCAAATCCGCGCTCATCAACGAGCGATAACCCTATTCATAAATGTGCACATCCCCTCCTGTGGCGGGTTCCATAGAGGGCAAAACTAGGGCGTGAAGCCACTCCCTCAAGTGACTCCACTCAGCCGAGGACGCGCCTCGTGAACATCACCAACAACCATCACAACACCAACACCAAACTCCAATCCAACAACAGCATATAATCACAATATCAATCGTACAAACAATTACCATATAATATTAAATCCATTAAACAGTAAACCGAGTAGGGAAACCCTACATTTTCGCAATCCAAGCACACACAAGCAATCAATTGCAATCCTCCATGACACCATCACCTACATACAATAATCACATACCATCACTATAAACCATTCCCCAAAATTAACCCAAATCAATAATTAGGGCAAAACCCTAAAACACAACCTATTAACTGATTACAAAGCACTAGAGACTTACCAAAGAAATCGACGCAAGAGAGAAAAGAACAAGGACTCACGAACCATCAACGATCTTGGGAGAGATTAGAGAGGATTAGAGTTACGTAGAATGTTTTAGGTTTTGTCAAACATAACAAGTGAAACAGTAAATCTTAATTTATAACTCTAATCGTATCTAATCAAACCGTGGAAATAATCTCTGTCAGACCGGATACTCGGTCGAGTATATAGTATACTCGGCCGAGTATCCCCTACCCGATTGAGTATTACCATACTCGACCGAGTATTCCTGGACAGTAGCCTAACCAGAAACACACGACGCATTACTCGGCTGAGTAAGCCATATTCGTCCGAGTAACAGACTTATGAAACCGTTGTATTACAAAAGGTGTGATTAAATTGATCAACAAATTTTGCAAGAACTTTCTTTGGAATACTGAGGAAGGTATAAAGTGGCTGGTTATGAAGAGCTGGGCTACTTGTTGCAAGCCTATACAGGAGGGAGGTTTTAATATCAAGGAGATACTGGCCTGGACCAAAAGTCACATTTGTAAGTGGATATGGGAAGTTGAACAACATTCTAACAGTTCTTGGACATCATGGAACTATCTGTACAACATTAAAGCAGGTAGTTTCTGGACCATGGATCCAAAGAACTACCATTCTGAAAGTTGGAAGAGTATTCTCAAGGTACGAGATGAATTACTTCACAAAACTGGTAGCATTGATGCTGCAAAAGCTATTGTACAACACGGTGTCAGTAAAGGAAAGCTCAGTATGTCCTTAGTGTACGAACATATCGGGGTAAGACTAGCTGGACTAGGGCAGTTCTACCTAAGAATTGCGTTATAATGACCTTGGCATTAGAGAGAAGATTAGCTACAGTGGATCAACTGATTAAGAAGGGGATGTTCATAGTAAACAGATGCATACTATGCAAAGCAGCACTTGAAAAACACAAACATCTCTTTTTTCAGTGTCCTTACTCAGCATCAGTGTATGGATGAGCATTCTGGGCAGGTCCAATTCTTTGTGCACGGAAATAGCTTGGATTTCTGGCAGACGAGCTAGACGACATTGGAAGACTAACTGGTATTTAGGTTGTCTACATGCCTTGGCGTATAGTGTCTCGGAGGAACGTAATTATAGAATTTTTCGAGGTCTGGAGCATGATATTGAATACTTGGTTAGGAGAGTCCAATATATAGTTAGTGTTCGACTATTATATGTATCCCAAAATTGTGAGGAGCATCAGATTATAGAGCATCTAAATGCCTAGGGAAAGTCTAATTATTGGTTATCTTTTGTAAGAAATTGCCTACTTTATTCCCTTTATGGAAGAATATATGGCTTGCTTTTCTTGCAAAAAAAAAAAAAAACAACCTTCAAGCACCCCTTACCCGATTCCCAATCGACACAAAACGAACCTAAAATAGGCTGTACTGGACTCCTACTAACCAGCCATTATACCCAATGTTAAACACCCCAAACTCGTCCCCTAAGACACCCTATACAACCTGAATACACCAACAATAACCAATAAAGACTCGAGGTTAACAAACCCGAACTTTGTTATTCATATACTAAAACGTAAGAAGCTAATAAGTACAATAGTATGGTACCTTACTCGATTAAAGGAAGAACGATGAAGGTAAAGATGATGATGGTGATAACGGTTACAAAGATGGCGGTGTATACGACGAACTCCCTCGCCTTTTACTACTGCCCTATCTCTCTCTCTCTCTCTTTATGTGATTGTTATAATAATAATAATAATAATAATAATAATAATAATAATAATAATAATAATAATAATAATAATAATAATAATAATAATAATAATAATAATAATAATAATAATAATAATAATAATAATAATAATAATAATAATAATAATAATAATAATAATAATAATAATAATAATAATAATAATAATAATAATAATAATAATAATTAAATAGTGTGGGGTATAGCTAGTATTATAATAATAATAAATAATATAATATAACTAATATTGTTACCTTTGTTAGAACACACTTGGTTGATGATGCAAAGTTCCTTTGTTATTTGATTTTTTGTTCTTACTTACAAATGCTTAGTGATTGAAGCAATTAAATGGACTTTCAAGAAGGCCTAACATGATCAAAATGAAGTCCACAAGAAGTTAAGACAATGATATGATCCAAGCCTTAGTCGAAAATTGTAAGTGTAACATTCTCATTTACGTCAGGTGGCTGCAAAACCATGTAACAGTGCACTGCACTGTGGTTTCTGATACTACCGTATGGAGGAATGTTTATACGAAAAGTTTAAGTGTTGAAATCTTCACATTTTTCATATTCTCAAGCTTTAACATTTGAATCATCAAAGTTTGAAAACAAATCTGAAATTTTAAGTCATTATTCTCCTTGTTAAATCCTCTAGATGTGTACATTTACTTTTTACCAAAATGGTAGGTTGAACTTGTCAAAGTTTTAAACCTAGAAAAGTTTTTTGCCAATTTGGTAAAATGTCACATGTTGAGTGTTTTGGGAAGAGTTTTCTGATTTTGATTAAAGACCTGTGCCTCAAGCCTAAAACCTAACACTTACTATCACTCAAAGGCTACCTATTTTATATTGGATTTAATTAACCTAAGTTGTACTTCTTAGTGATCAAATCCATTATATATAGTGTGCCTTAGCTTCATTTATTTCTCAAGACTTTCCCATGCATTTATTGTAAAACCTTGCAAATCATTTGTGCATTTAAAGCCTTGTTCTTCAAGCATTTGCAAAACGTTTTTCAGATTTTAAAAGTCTTCGTTTGTTTTCAAAAAGCTATAAACCTCCAAGCATCAGTTCGCTGCACTGTGACATAATGAGTTTGTTCCATGATTCTCGTGTTTAAGTCTTAATCGTGATCTCCATGTTCATTAAGTGGACCCTTGAGATTCAAAGACTCTGTAAACCTGTTAGATAGAACATATAAACTCTTGAAGCGGAGTAGCTTTAAGTTTGAGTGCAATCGGGGCAGATTGGCGAGTTATTTTCATTGTAAGGGTTTAGTTGTTTGAGTAAATTTCTAAACAAACAATAAAATAACGGTTGGACGTAGGCTTCGGAGTAGAGGCTGAACCAATTTTTAAAAATGTCGTTTGTCTGTTCTTTTACACTTACGTTATTTCACTTTGCTATTTCTCGTTCATACCTATTTAAGTTCTGTGTCACAGTCAGCTATACTGTGACATAAAACTGATGTACGGTTGTTGTCAGAATCCCGATTCGATCTTACGATTCTACGATTTTACGATCTAAAAATGCTTGACCGATCCTAGATCCTACGATTCTATCACGGTTGTAGAATCTTATGATCCTACTCATTTGAAAATCTCGGGAGATAGAATCATAACACGATCCTACGATCTTACGATCCTACGATCCGATTCCATAGTAAAAATATTAATATATATTTTTATATTATGTCATCGTAAAACTGAACTTTCGTGCAAGTTTTAGAAACATGTTAATATATCGATACTAAAATCATTAACTATCAATATTTTATGGGTAAATATTAATAAATAAGTGATTTGATCTTCAATTATATGTTTTACCAAATAAAAAACTATATTTAGTGAGTTTGTAGGATCTTACGATTCTACGATGCGATTCTACCGAACCGATCCTACCTCCCCCATTAATCCAAAATAGAATCCCGTGTAATACTACGGTTGTACGAGTCTTTGGGTACTCTATCGAGTGGGGCTTACTCTGTCGAGTAAGTATGTTTGAGTAACGAAACAGTAGTCTGCCTGTAGGGTACTCGATCGAGTAGCCTTGGCACTCGATCAAGTAAGTGGCACTCGATCGAGTACGAGACTTACTCGATCGAGTAAGTCGGTCTTTGGGTGATATTTGACGGGTTTTGTTAATAAGGCAGATTAATATTTAATAACTTTTCGTCATCTTCCTAAACACTTTTGCAACCCTAATTTACTGATAAAGAGAGAATTCATCCTACGTTGCCTTGTTCTTCCTCTTTATTGACAAATCCCGGAGCTAGAGGAGTCGGTTTCATTCGTTCTTGATATCATTGTGATCCTTGCATCAAGGGTAAGTCTTACGTATCGTTTTTATAGCATTTGGGTTGTTTTGGTTAAACCCTAATTTGGGAATTGGGAGTTTTATGATTATATTGTTGTGGTAGTGATTGTATGAATATGTGTATAGGAGGAGGGTTTATAGAAGAAAGATTTTGAGACAGCTGCTGGATCGTCTGAATAGTGATTGCATTCCAGGTAGGGTTTCCCTACTCAGTATTAATTACATGATGTGTGTGGTGATTGTGTTGTAGTTAGTGATTGTTGATTGATTCAGACGGTTGTAATTTCATATTGTTGATTGATTCAGACGGTTGTGATTTCATATTGTTGATTATTTCAGACGGTTGTTGATTTTGTGTGGTGGTTACTATTTATCTGTCTGTGTTCTTCGGGGTGCGTCCCTCGCTGAGTGGAGTCACTTGCGGGAGTGGCTTCACGCCCTTGATTCGCCTCATGTGGAACCCGCCACAGGAGGGATGTGCACATTAAGGAACATGGGTTTATCGCTCGATGAGATGAGCGGGGCTTAGGTGGGAACGGTTGCGGTCCCCCACTGGCGGTGTGGAGTACCTGTTGCGATGGGTACTCTGGCAGGGCTACACACTTTAGTGTGTAGTCAGTTGTGTGGAGATTGATGATGGAGATTGGGGATTGATGTGTTGATTGAGCTGCTTAGTATTTGCTTCATGTTGGTTTGTATCGTGTAATTAGTACTGACCCCGTTTAAATGTTTTAAAAAACTGTGGTGATCGATTCGGAGGTGGTGAGCAGTTATTGAGCAGGTATGATATGACGCGTATGGGATAGCTGGGAGGAGTAATCACGTGGCAGTTAGAAGTCTTCCGCTGTGTCGGACGATGTTTTATAGCTTTGATAGTTTTAGCAGTAGACCGTCTGAGAATCTTGTATTTCAGTTTAACAGTTTTGGTTATGATCATGTAATCACTTTGAACTATATTGTTATTTAAATTATGTTTCTTCATTGTCATTTGATTATCATTGCCTCGGGTAACCGAGATGGTGACGTTCTTATACCTTAAGTGGTCCTGGTAAGGCACTTGGAGTATAGGGGTGTCACTGTTGGAGCTTGTGTCCTCCACAAATTAGTGTGATAACATTTGTAAATCTCTTACAGGTTCACAAGGGTATACTTTGTATATTTAATCAGTTGATTAACGTTTACCTAATAACGGTTGGCTTGCTAGAAAGTTTGACGTTATTATCATACAGATGGCGGTGATCAACTGGTCCCTAAAGGTCACACCTATAGGATGTTTTTGAGAAATGTGGTTATAGAAATATAATTACATTGATGCCCAAAATGACTAAAAAGTTAGTCGATGTGTTGATGAGATAATTGTTTAATGAAAATTAAATAATATTAGTTGAGACGAATTAACTGTCAATTCGTAAATTAAATATAATAAGTTATATTTAATTAAATATATATAATGTTAGCTTGGACGAAATAATCTGTTAATTCGTAATTAAAAATAATCAGTTATATTTAATATTAACAAGTTGAATGTGTCATAGTGGTAATAGTGAGGGTACACAAGCCAAGAGGTTATGGGTTCGATCCTCACTAGATGACAATTTAACACACTTTATATATTTTTGGAAAGACCAAAAATAAGGAGCATATAGTCCTTATTTCGGTCTGATGGCCGAAAATTAGGAGGTAATTTTCTTTCCTAATTAACTCGATAATTCGGTCAGTATAAAAAGAAAGGGAGAGATTTATTTCTACCCTAATTCTTTTCTTTGACCTTGCCTCCTCTCTCATCAGAAAAAACACAAAAACAACTAAATTTTACAGAAAATTTTAGATCGATTTCTAGCATAATCAAAGGGCATATCTCATATCGTCTTGGGTGCAACTAATAGGCGAATATCAATTTTGATATTGTTCTTAGGCCAATTTTGCTAGGACCGAAGGTTAATTCTAAATCCTTTATACTTTGTTTATGTATTTTGTTTATGACCTTTAATCATCATTGTTAAATCGTTATAATCCTTCTAAATTAAGGGAAGTATACAGATAATTTCCCACAAGTGGTATCAAAGCTATAGGCCAAGATTTTATTTTTGATGATTTTCATAAAATATGTATGTAAACAATGGGGATTTCGGAAAAAAAAAAAAATTAGGGTTTTCGGCTGAAATTTTTTTTGTGCCGAGAGAAGTTTTTTTTTTCGGCCTGTTTTCCTTTGTTGATGATTTATTTCCATTTGATTCATATGAATTATTGTTTTAATATGTTAAGATGATAATAAAATGAATTTGTAGATACCTTGATTTAATTCGAATTAAATTAAATTGTTAATGGAATAATCATGTCGATGAGACAAGAACTTGTTTTTGCTATATAGTTTTAGCATATAAGATTAATCATGTTCATTAATTCACTTGCTAAATCACGTTCTATATGGCAACTGTAAACATTTTCTTCATCGGTTTTGTTTTAGGGCAATTCTTGCCGCAAGTTTTTTTGTGACGGTACATTTTTTTTTTTTTTTGCCGTTGTTTTTTTTTTTCTGTTCGGTCTGTTCACCGTGAACAGTGTTCAAAAAAAAAAAAAAAAAAAAAAAAAAAAAAAACTGTTTTTTGGGTTATTTTCTTTTTTGCCGAATCTAAAAGAAAAAGAAAAGGAAAGTTTTTTTCTTTCCTTGTTTTTGCCTTATTTCCGGAAAAAAAAATTTATTGGCTGTTTTTTTTTTCAGCCGTGAGCTGAGTTTACAAATAAAAAAAAAAATTGTTTTCCTTTTTGCCGAGACCCAAAAGGAAGAAAAATTGGATTTTGTTTTTTATTTTATTTTGGCCAATTAGTTATTGTGAATCGGTTCACAATTTAAAGATACCGAGTTATTTTAAAGCAGTTTAAAATTTTGACGGATAGAATTCATATTACAAGTTTAATATGGATTAAGAATGAAATTAATGTGATTAAATTGCGGAATTGTCACTTGATTTAATTTAATAGGTGGTTTGGATAAATTAATCAACATAATTAAGGAATTGTGTAATGTATGTTTAATTTATTTTAGTTGATGCTTTTAATTTTGTTGAATGAATCGAATGAATGAATTTTATTTACGTATTTAATTTTGCAATCGGTTGTAATTTGTAATACTTAGTGTGGCCTTAGTCAAATTATGTTTTCGTAATGAAGGAAACATGATTTTTATGTAATTATGAGATCTCGAATCTCCTTTATTTTAGTTTTGGGTATTTGAAATTAGAATGTAATTAATAGGTCAATTATGTAATTTTATTTATTGTAATTTCAAAGAAGACTAAAGATGGAGATTGAAGCTCACTCCCGCTACATGGATCAAGATAGAACATCAAGACAAGCTTCTCGGGTCTAAGGATGGATTCCAAACTTGTATTTATTGTTCATTTTGATAGGATAGGCCACACTAGGACTTTTACTGTTTTTACGTTTTTTTGCATTCTTATTGCTTTTCATTCACATGTTAGTTTATGCATCATTTTCCGCCTAAAACCAAACCACCTACTACTAAAATGCATGAAAATTGACTCATATAGGTTGTATGTTAGTTTTCATGGACATGCAGATGTCACAGTCTTTAAGCCATCACTTTAGTTTAATCATTCTCGCATGCTAGATTATAGTTCACTTAAAATGAATTTAAATAAAGTTGATGGGATCTTCCTCTAAAACGGAAATTGAGATTAGTCTTTATAAGGGCAAACATCTATGAATACCTTCTTCGTCGGTAGGCCTAATATGACCTCTTCTACGTTGGGTAAGTAGTTGTGTTGACTTAGTTTACCTCAACATCATAGTCCGAAGAGTTTCTCGTGATTATGATGGACTAAAGATAGTATTTCTGAGAAATTTATCGACCAAGAATTCTAACGGTAGAATTAGCTAAAAGGTTAGCTTATCAATTTACAGAGAATTGAGTCTTGGGGTCATTTATATAATTCTTGAGGGAGGTCAATTGTATAAATGTTTTGAGTCTTCGCGTTATGACATTAGTTCATTAGACTTAAAATAAAAACGATGCACATGCTTATTATTTTATTCTTCTTTCGCAGTGTAGAACACGTTTATTATCAATAATACTGTTACAACAAATGGCTGGAAATAACACAATCCCAATGCCTAGTGCCACACTAGATCGTTCGTCCTGGGTCAAAATGTTCATGGACCAAATGAATCAGTCCACTCGGATCGAAGAATGATGGGTCCAATTTTGGATCGGGAGGCGGCACTACGGAATCTTTGCCCGATCTTGACGGTAAGCTCGGGTATTTAATCGAGCCAATACCGGTCAACCCAGGCCCAAATGCAGGAGTCAACGAGTCACTCGCTTATAGTGATTTCGTTATGGAAGCGGGTGCGATAAAGAACGTACTCATCTTTGCAATGGAAACCAATTTGCAGAGACGCTTCATTGCCCAAGGTGCAAACAAGATTTTCACCACGCTCACTAACGAGTTCTCAAAGGCACCGAGAATCGTTACATATGAGCATACCTGTCGCTTCTTTGATGCGAAACTCCAGAAGGGCCAACCGGTTAGCCCACACATTCTTTACATGATTGAGAATGTCGAGAAGCTGGAGGCACTGAATTGTAAAATCAGTGAGAGCATTGTCATTGACCGAATGCTTCATTCTCTTCACGATGGTTTTGCCCTTTTCAGGGCGAACTACTATATGAATGACTTGAAAAGGAGTACTCATGAGCTACACTCCCTTCTCGTACAGACCGAGAAGGATATGAAATTGAGTGGGAGCGTGAAGCAGGATGTTCTCACGATTTACAAAGATAAAGGTAAGGGCAAGGCTCATGGCGACCTAGCTATAGGTAAGCCAAAGTTTAAGAAGCCAGGAAACGGTAAGAGTGCGCCTGATGAGACTAGTGGCTCACAGGGCAAGACAAAGAGCAAGGGCGGTGACATAGAGTGCCACCATTGTCACAAGACTGGACATTGGAGGAGGAACTGTCCCGTCTACCGTGAGGACATCAAGGCAGGCCGCGTCGTTCCTGTTGGTATGTCATCTTATATTCATATGATTGAGATTAACCATGCAAGTTTCGGAACTTGGGTACTAGATACTGGTTGTGGTTCTCATCTGTGTAATCATTTGCAGGGCCTAAAGAACATCATACCTCTCGAAAAAGGTGATGTGGACCTGCGAGTCGGGAATGGAGCACGAGTTCTTTGCTTTGCCTCGAAGGGAACATATGTAATCCAACTCCCTAGTGGTTTTGAGTTATCTTTAAATAACTGTTACTATGTACCCAGTTTATCTAAGAATATTATTTCTGTTTCCGTACTTGATAAAGACGGTTTTACATTTTCAATAAAGGATAATAGTTGTATTTTCTCTTTTAATGAAATTATTTATGACAAAGCAGTTTCCATGAATGGAATTTATATCTTAGATCAAACCACGGAAGTATTACACATGAATAATAAGAAATTAAAGGTAAGTGACAAAGATCAAACCTATCTATGGCATTGTCGAATGGGACACATAAATGAGAAACGCGTGAAGAAACTCGTCGATAATGGGACTATTCCCGCATTCGGATTTTCTACATATGGCACGTGTGAATCATGTCTCATTGGCAAGATGACTCGAATTTCCTTCAAAGGTGTTGGAATGCGCGCTAGTGACCTATTAGGACTCATACATACGGACGTATGTGGACCTATGTCAATTACCGCTAGAGATGGCTATAGATATTTTATCACTTTCACGGACGATTTGAGTAGATACGGATATGTCTACTTAATGAAGCATAAAAGTGAGTCCTATGAGAAATTCAAGGAATACCAGAATAGGGTACAGAACCAACTGGGTAGAAAGATTAAAGCACTCTGTTCAGATCGGGGTGGCGAATATCTTTCAAATGAGTTTGATCAACACCTGAAAGACTGTGGAATCGTTTTGCAGTTAACTCCACCTGGAATACCTCAATTGAATGGTGTATCCGAACGGAGAAATCGAACCTTACTTGATATGGTTCGATCCATGATGAGTCACACAAAGAGTGCCGATTCATTATGGGGTTATGCTCTTTTTGTGTGCTCTTATACTTAACCGAAGTCCGTTTAAAGTTGTCGACAAGACTCCATATGAAATGTGGAAGGGAACGGTCCCTAACTTGTCCTTTATTCGGGTTTGGGGCTGCGAGGCTTATGTCAAGTGGAGACACGAGGATAAGCTCGGCCCGCGATCGGTCAAGACATACTTTATAGGTTATCCAAAAGGAACATTTGGTCATTACTTCTATTCGCCTACCGAACATCGAGTTTTTGTTGCGGCTAGTGCGACGTTCTTAGAGAAAGAATTTCTCGAGAACAAGTCAAGTAATAGAACCTTCGAGCTGTCGGAGGTTCATGAACCAACAACCGAGGAACAGATGGAGGAAGCTGTACCTCCAACTGATGATACGGTTAATATTCCTGAGGAACCTAGGAGGTCGGGTAGAGACTCTCATCCTCCGGACAGATACATTGGTATGGTCGAGGAGAATGACGTTTTACTTCTAGAAAGTAATGAACCCGCAACCTATAAAGGTGCTATGGCCTGTTCCGACTCAAAGCTATGGCTCGAAGCCATGCAATCCGAGATGGACTCCATGTATGAGAATAACGTATGGGATCTAGTTGATTTACCTAATAAGGTAAAACCTCTACAGTGCAAATGGCTTTACAAAATAAAGCGTTCTGTAGACGCGCAACCAGATATCTATAAGGCACGACTAGTGGTAAAAGGTTTCACTCAAGTGCAAGGATTGCATTATGATGAGATTTTTGCACCTGTAGTCATGCTACGTTCCATTCGGATAATCTTAGCGATTGCCGCATTTCATGATTATGAGATTTGGCAAATGGATGTGAAATCCGCCTTCTTAAACGGTTATTTGGAGGAAGAGTTGTACATGGTGCAACCCGAAGGTTTCATAGATCCTAAACATCCTAAGAAAGTATGCAAGCTTAAGCGTTCCATTTATGGACTTAAGCAAGCTTCTCGGAGTTGGAATCATCGTTTCGACCAAGTGGTAAAAGAGTATGGTTTCACTCGATCGGTCGAGGAACCATGCTTATATATCAAGTCGAGTGGGAGCAAGATTGTATTCTTGATATTGTATGTCGATGACATACTCTTGGTTGGGAATGACATTCCTCTCCTATCTTCGGTTAAAGAATGGTTGAAGAACCATTTCTAGATGAAAGATCTAGGTGAGGCACGGCGTATTTTGGGAATCCGTATCTACCGAGATAGATCACGACGGACATTATCACTTAGTCAGGAGTCTTATTTGGATAAGGTTCTTGAGAGGTTCAGCATGACCAACTCCAAGAAGGGGAACCTTCCTATGACGACTGGCATGCAGTTGAGCAAGTCTCAGTCACCCACGACGCCTGAAGGGATAGAGCGCATGAGTCGTGTTCCTTATGCATCTGCAATAGGATCGATCATGTATGCCATGATATGCACACGTCCAGACGTGTCATATGCACTGAGTATGACGAGTCGGTACCAAAATACTCCAGGTGAAACACACTGGATAGCAGTCAAAAATATCCTCAAGTACCTACAGAGGACTAAGGCTTGGGTATTGACTTATGGAGGCGATACTAAGCTATGCGCAACCGGTTACGCAGATGCTAGCTTCCAAACGGATCGAGATGATTCAAAATCTCAGTCCGGGTTCGTCTTCACTCTTAATGGTGCTGCGGTCAGCTGGAAGAGTTCCAAACAGAGTGTTGTAGCAGATTCTACTACTGAATCCGAGTACTATGCCGCTTCGGAGGCAACAAAGGAAGCGATATGGATGCGTCAATTCTTACAAGGGTTTTCGGTAGTTCCTAGTTCGAATGACCCGATCACCATCTATTGTGACAATAGAAGTGCCATCTTCCAGGCTAAGGAGCCAAAGTCTAGCAACAAATCTAGACATGTACTTCGGAAGGCTCACCTGATCCGTGATTACGTGGAGCAAGAAGAGATAATGATTGACAAGATTGCGACGGATGATAACATCGCGGATCCTCTCACCAAATCGTTGAATTATGATAAGCATGTAGGGCATGTGTTGGGAAATGTGTCCTCAACAATAGTGCGATCACATGATTTAAATATCATTATTAAATCTCATTTCAAGAATACGGAAGGGATGATACATTACATATATAGTCAACTGGTCCACACATATCGGTAATGATTGGCTGGCTAGAGTTTGACATTCGTCGTCGACGGTGGTGATCGAGTTGATCCCTTGAGGTCACACCTAAAGGACGATTCCCTTAATTGAAAAGGTTAATTAGTTGTATACCGATACAGATTAATTAATTCCTTAAAATTGAACAATTTGATTTGTGAGAGAGAATATTGATATCTTATTATAATGGGATTAAATAAGATTTATTTTAGTAATAAAATGCCTTGTTGCTAAAATTATTTATTGTTTGAGAAACAATAAAGATAAGAATGAATGGTTAATTATAATTACAAGAAGTTGTGAATTATAACTATATGACCCATTTTATATATGTGATCAAGTATCACTAGTCAATTTGTTGTATGAAATTTAATTAATTCATGAAATGATATTTATGTGATAAATATGCATTAAATTAATTAATAACATGTATCATACTACATGTGACATATTGTGTGACAAATGACAAATTGACAAAATAAAATGGTAGTCCATTTTAAGTACATGGACCGAAAAATGGAGGGTGTGTTAGTGGGTTTTGGTTGTTTTATTTTATTTGATAAAATAAACATAATGATGCCTACCTACTACTAGTCTTACACATCTTACACACCTACTATTTTTGAAAAGAGTAAAAGAAAATGAAATGATGCCATTTAGGCTCCCCAAAACCGTGAGACTCCATCAAAATTGATGAGAGTTGGTTCTTTTCTTTTTCTTACACACTACCATTCAATACACATGCAAAATGTTCATGTATCCTCTCTTCTCTCTCTTTTATCTTCATCAAAAAGATGAGATTTAATCTAAATTGTTCATATAAGATTACTAAAATTATCAAAGTAATATATGAGTATTAGTAATCAAATTTAAGGTAAACCACAATATAAACATCTAGTGCATGTTAGTTTGTGGGATTAAGGGATTGTCTTGGGTGCTACTAATTGGAGAATCTCTACTTTGGGATTTTTGTATGTTCATCCATTGGAATAGCTCAAGAACAAGAAGAGAAAGGTGATCTCTCTTGTGCCCAATATAGCCGAAATATTGAATGTAAGGACATTATTTCTCTTCTTTTATATTATTGTTTGCATGCATAAAATCCGTTTTAATTTTATGACAAATTATTTTAGACATATATGAGTATGTTAAAGTGTATATGAATCTACATTTCCTTCAATCGGTATCAAGAGCCACGGTTGTTTGCATGCAAATTGGTTAAAAGTTTTTCCGAGTTATATGAATAACAAAATAAAACTTGTAAAATTTGTGTTATTATGATATATCACGAAATTATTACATGCATGTCAATATTTCTGGTCCTAAAATGTTTTAGGATATTTTGGTTAATTTTTCGGATTTTTATTGTTCATATTTTACAATAATGGCATTTAAATGTGATTTTATGAGTAAAAATGTCATTTTTGGTCGAAAAATAGCTATACTTCGAATTTTAAGTTGATCTTTGGATATGTTGTCACATATATTATTTTGAGATAACCTGCAAATTTTCATAATTTTTGGACTTGTTATGCTCGAAAAATGAATTTTTCATTATTAAATTCGGATTTAAGAGAAAAATAGGTTAATATGAGTTAAATTTCGAATCTGGTCATAGAAAATTAATATGTTGTCACATGCAATTTTACAAGATGTGTGTAAAATAATTGGCTATAAAGAAGTCTTTTAGCATGATTTATGGATTTTTGAAGAAAAATAGCATAAATAGTGACATTATTAGTGAAAAATTAATAAAACATAATCTATGACTTTGGAAAAACGTCTAATGTTGCATCTTATCATATTTTTCAGATCTAAAATTGAAAAGTTAATGAAAATAATTTTTCCATGTTTTTTATGATTATTTTATTAAAATCGATAAACCGCAACATTGTTTTTCCCGGAAAATTTTCGAAATTTTTAACCTAAGATTTTGAACATTATGAGTGTCATGGAATTTTTCCAGAATGTTCATGAATTTAAATTTCAAATTTTGAATTTATTTGAAATTTTGTGATTTATTTGAAGTCTAATAGCTTAATTTTTGTAATTTTGGTCCTTTATGAACAATTTTGTAAATAAAAGTTAATTATGGTCAAATTATTAGTGAAGACTATATTTTGAGTCCTAAGAGGTTATGGTAATTAACTTATGCATAAATATGAGTTTATGTATTTTTGTGATTGTAAAATGTTGAAATCACGCAAATCCGTAAAAACCGAGTAATATACGATATTGGCTAATTAAAAGGCGATTTAGCATAAAAAAATTGAGCATGTCCATACATATTATAATGCTGCATTTTTCTTTATGATTGTCATAATTTTAATTTATGTAATTTTGAATTATGTAATTTTACTTAGTATGGCCTTAGATTTAATTGGTATTTCCCGAAATGTATGGGAATATCGATTCGGTTGTAATTTTTATTGTGATCTCGTATCACCGTTTTGTAATTTAATAGATTTATTTTATTTTAGTTACAAATGTATAATAGGAAATTATGTAATTTATTATGTAATTTTATTCATTCCGGAGTTCCAAAAGACGGATTTCTTCAAGAATGGCGATACATAAAGACGGTGTTACCTCGAGATGCGTGCCACAACCGAAGTTCAAGGGACCAATGGAGTTGGTTTCCGAATATGTAATAGTTAAAGAGTTTTTCTATTTTAGGAAAGGCCATACTAGGATTTATTTATCTTTATGCTTGCATTTTATTTTATGTCACATGCATCGCTAAATCGCCATAACTAAACATGCATTGTCTTCTTTTATCGAGTTTATCGACCGTGTCAATTAAAATTATCGTAGTTCACCGCTTTAGTTCACTTAAAACGTGATAGATAATAAATTGACATGACCTCTCGCTAAAACTATCAATTGAGACATAGCCTTACCAAATAGTAGAAACCATGAAAACCTATTTCGTGAGGGAGTGCACTCGGCCACACCGGGGTACAAACCTTGTTACGTAGGGGAAGTGGGTGATAAATGTTAATCCACCGAATTCATGTTGATGAGGGATGTATCGGCCCCACCGTGCCCAAGTTAATGTGGGTTTGGATCATGGACACATTTATTCGAAATTTGGATTGAACTCAACAAAAGTATTTGATAAGGGATGTATCGGCCCCACCGTGCCCTTGTCGATGTGTTTTGGGCTAAAGATAAATGTTAATGTAATTTTATCGACCAAGAGTTCTAAAAGTAGAATCGATTAAACGTTAATCCACCGAGTTATATTGATGAAGGATGTATCGGCCCCACCGTGCCTAAATCGATATGAATTTGGGTCTTGGAATCATTTATCATAGTTGGGTAGAGGTCACTATGTAAATGCTATACTTGTTTACAAGTATTAATATAACGATAAATGTTTTGTTTTCCACTATTCCGTTATCATATTGTTCTATTTCTTTACTACAATTCATATACGATATCATTTCGATTTTGATTCAAATCTCCATTAAAACATCGTAACCAAAGACAAAATTTGATTTTTCTTCTTAAGACCTCAAATTAACCATTGCTAAGGATCTCTTGTAAAGAGTATAGATTAAAGTTATTCATTATCAAACAGGTTTTTGATACTTGACTAACACATCTACTTACAATGGATTATTATTCATATACTTAATTGAATTAAGTACCTTGAAGCGATTTGGTAATTAGTTTTGTCAAGAATTCATAATTGACCAAAATAACGCAACCACCTCAATGAAAGTTTTATGTCTAAAACGAACAAATGAAGAGTGATCTTCTTGAATTCATTTTTGCTTCTCAAAGCAAAGACTCATTGAATTAAGTGGGAGCGTTCTCTTAAACTGTTAAGATGAGGAAGAGGTTCAAGAAGTAAATGGAATTGATACAAGGTAATGTTAAAAGTAAAGTCATTGAGGAATGACGATACTAAACCTATCAATCCCGACCGATAAAGTTTCCATTGTCTTAAATGTTAGACACGAGAATGGAAACTACCCCAAATGATTGAAGAATCAACAAGTTAGTTGTGGGACATCTAATGGGACCTTCTTCTTTAAAGATGTTTATTTGATTAAACATAAATTTTGCTAATACTACTTCGTCAATATTAGAAACCAGTGGAGGTTTTCATCATTGTGTTGGATACATAGGATGAATAGAATATGACGACTAGCAACAATGAAGTCGAGAGATAGAGTAATTGTGTACTCAATCTAGTTTTTGGATTTAAAGTTGTACTTAATTATGACTATTAAGTGCATAAACTCTAAATAAGAATATAAACTTGTTAAGATACAAAAGAGGTTTTCACCTTTGTGACCCTTTACACCATGATTTGATGTATGGCTAGCCCATCATCAAGGTGATTATATTCTAAACCAAACTAGAATGATATATCATGAAGATGATGTAAGACTCAAATTGGTAACCCAAGATTAAACCTTAAATTTTGGAATGATGAACGCAAAGAGTTATCGAGTACTCTTGAAACCATTAGATTGTTAATGGTATATGCGTATCTTGTATTCAAAGCAAGATGTCTCGTGCCTTTTGGTTGAAAAGGAGATCGAGGTTGTAAATCATCGATCCAAAATAGGTTGATCATTTTCTTTTACCAACGATTTAAGTTGACGCTAATATGTTCACTTAATAAGGTAAAAGGAGAAATCTTTGAAGAATTTCAAAGAGTTCAAGGAATCACGATTTAGTCGTGATGGGATTATCAAAGTGAAGACTTTGATATAAGCCAAAGGAAATGTGATATAGTATCACAAGTTAATCTCTCTTAGCACGCATTATGGAATAATGTGTGATTAGATAAGAAATCAAACGCTATTCGATATGGTTTGGATTTCAATCAAGTTACTTTGAGTTACTTGATCCTTTTGGGGATTTTATCATTTTTGTCTAAATTATTTTTCCACTAAATCGAATCATATGAGATATGAAATGGTAAGGGTACCATGGTTGTAAGTTTTCACAAAGAAACAAATGCTCATTTTTCCCTTTTTAATTAACACGAGTACGACGGGTTTGCGGCTCGTGAAGCTGTCTTACTAAAATACAAGTTTATTTCTAGAAGACAGAGTGGGAGAAAATTATTCAAGAGCCACAAAGAATGTTATGTCGCAAGAAACTGGTCTTTCTTGGCTACATGAGACGTTTTGTGTAAGATGTTGTTCCTTTAAAACCTAGGAGGTTAAATTCGTCACTTGTTAAAAATGATGAATTCATGCTACTTTTAAGAAAGTAAAGAGCTTATAACTTACAAAAGAAATTGTTTGATTCAAGTTGATTACTTCTAGAAAGTAATGAACATATGACTTACATGAGAGTGTTTAAGTCACAACTCAATACAAGGCTTAGAGCCATAAAAATCCGAAACAAAAGGGCTTGATTAGTGACAAAGGGTTTTGCACTAATAAAGAGATATTTCAAAGCAAGATTGGTTGCAAAGGGTTTTGCACCAATTGAAATGCTTAAGTCTATTTGGATCTTCTTAAGGATTGTGTTTCATTATGAGGTTATGAAATACGTAGCAAGTGAATCTAAAACCCGCTTCTTCAAAAGAAGGAATGTATTCAATACATGTCATGAGTTTTGTAGATTCTTGCAATCCTAAGATAATGTGAAACTTAAGAGAGAATCTTAAGTAGGACATCAATGAGTTGGAATCAATGATTTAATCATGTTATAAAACGTTTCTCGATAAGTCGAGAAGTTGTGTTTATACATGGATTTTAGTGGGAGTTACGGAAGTTTTAATTAGTCCGATATGTGGATGACATATTGATCATTGAGAATGATTTAAGACTTTTGGAGTATTATAATACATCTTGAATATCCGGATTTATGAAGATAAATCCATATGATATTAGCGTCAGTAAGAAGTCTTATGTTGATAAGATTCATGACTAGTTCAATTAATTGAACATATTTGATTGATTCCATTTGCTTCCGCTGCCGGATCAATTAAATGAGTAATGATGTATAACACTTCATGTGCTTTGAGTATGATGAATTGTTTTCAAAATCGAATTTAAGTAATCCTTGCCAAGTAAGCCATAAAGATTACCCTTAAGTGCATGCAGAAGCATTAAGGAAGTAAAGCAAAGTGTTTATGATGCAATATTGTGTAAGGGTGTTACACAAGTGACAGTTGACAATTGAGATTGCGCATGGTTCCCGACAAAACCATAATCAAAACACATTAGGATGGTTAAGATACCATTGTGGCAATGTTAATTAAGAAGTAGATTTTCTAGAATCGTTCTAGGCAATAAAGAACAATGAGAGATATTTATAACGGACATTGAGTACACTTGCAATCATGGGATGTGCAAGAAGGAAGAGTCTCGCACACTGCGAAAACAGTGGGAGCTGTTCTAAGGCATATGTCTTGATTGGATCTCGACACGTACTCAGAAAGTTTTGTGATGCAAATGTATACATTACAAAGGAAAACGAATATGTAGTAAGGTTGAGTAAGGTACAAGAAGTTGATAAAACCTACTAACCAAAGCCTTCTCAAAGGCTAAACATGATGAGTCATGTCATTTCAATTGAATTGAAATGAACAACTACGTACAAGATCAAATTAGATTATAGAACATGAAATAGTAATCAGGCATTGACTATTCACATGTGATAATCGCATTTGTCGTTCGAGTTTTACTTTAAAACTCTTTTATTATACTTTGTTACATCCAAACGGGTTGTAGAGACAATTGAACCCCGTTAAAGTGAACACGGATTAGCATTGTATTTGCCCATAGTCACTTGTATGAGGTGACGTCTCGAAGTGACTAGAGTGTGAGGCGATTGATGGCAAGTTCAAGTGCCATACAGTCATGTGAGATGACTAGTCGATCACATAGGCAGACTGTTAGAAACACTTTGTCGGGCAAAGGACCGCTTATAGAGTTCGGCAAATTTATAAAACCTGGTCGTGGCGAGAGCTACTATAGTATTCTAATGAGTCGATTCTTTTGACTAAAGACTATTCACCTAAGATGGCACAGTTTCAGATTAACTTTGATTTGTGTTACTACGACCTTCGTAAATGGGGTCAAATGGGCATATTTTGGGTTATGATGGTTGTGGCTAGTCGAAGGGAATGAGTGCGATAGAAATTGTCCACCCCCTTGTCAGGGTTAAAACAATATCTCAGGGCCACTCGAGGAGAGATGAACTGGAAATGCGTGGCCACGCTCGGAAGGTATCCATGGTGGATAAATTCCGGTCAATCAGTTATTCTCCAGATCGAGGAAACCACTCTCGATATGATCACTTGCAAGTACGACCCGAAAGACACCTTGCATTGAGTGGGAGATAGTAATAGGACAAGAGAATTGGTGACGCACACTTGTCGAGGACAAGTGGGAGATTGTTGGGAAATGTGTCCTCAACAATAGTGCGATCACATGATTTAAATATCATTATTAAATCTCATTTCAAGAATACGGAAGGGATGATACATTACATATATAGTCAACTGGTCCACACATATCGGTAATGATTGGTTGACTAGAGTTTGACATTATTGTCGTGCGACGGTGGTGATCGATTGATCCTTGAGGTCACACCTAAAGGACGATTCCCTTAATTGAAAAGGTTAATTAGTTGTATACCGTCTGATTAATTAATTCCTTAAAATTGAACAATTTGATTTGTGAGAGAGAATATTGATATCTTATTATAATGGGATTAAATAAGATTTATTTTAGTAATAAAATGCCTTGTTGCTAAAATTATTTATTGTTTGAGAAACAATAAAGATAAGAATGAATGGTTAATTATAATTACAAGAAGTTGTGAATTATAACTATATGACCCATTTTATATATGTGATCAAGTATCACTAGTCAATTTGTTGTATGAAATTTAATTAATTCATGAAATGATATTTATGTGATAAATATGCATTAAATTAATTAATAACATGTATCATACTACATGTGACATATTGTGTGACAAATGACAAATTGACAAAATAAAATGGTAGTCCATTTTAAGTACATGGACCGAAAAATGGAGGGTGTGTTAGTGGGTTTTGGTTGTTTTATTTTATTTGATAAAATAAACATAATGATGCCTACCTACTACTAGTCTTACACATCTTACACACCTACTATTTTTGAAAAGAGTAAAAGAAAATGAAATGATGCCATTTAGGCTCCCCAAAACCGTGAGACTCCATCAAAATTGATGAGAGTTGGTTCTTTTCTTTTTCTTACACACTACCATTCAATACACATGCAAAATGTTCATGTATCCTCTCTTCTCTCTCTTTTATCTTCATCAAAAAGATGAGATTTAATCTAAATTGTTCATATAAGATTACTAAAATTATCAAAGTAATATATGAGTATTAGTAATCAAATTTAAGGTAAACCACAATATAAACATCTAGTGCATGTTAGTTTGTGGGATTAAGGGATTGTCTTGGGTGCTACTAATTGGAGAATCTCTACTTTGGGATTTTTGTATGTTCATCCATTGGAATGGCTCAAGAACAAGAAGAGAAAGGTGATCTCTCTTGTGCCCAATATAGCCGAAATATTGAATGTAAGGACATTATTTCTCTTCTTTTATATTATTGTTTGCATGCATAAAATCCGTTTTAATTTTATGACAAATTATTTTAGACATATATGAGTATGTTAAAGTGTATATGAATCTACATTTCCTTCAGCATGTTAATTCCATGGGAATTAAACATGTTCCTGAGTTGTAATACTTGATTATGGATTTGATACATTATCTTTTTCATATACTATTTATAACTTCATCGTTTTATATATAATATTTTGTTCTTCATGTGGATTGTACTGACAACATTGAACGCCACAAAGTGAACTGAATTACATTATATTTGTTTTGGTCCGTAATCGCCAATGTGAGCTGATAACTCCGGCTATTATATTGTGCAGTCGCTTGATGGTGGGTTCAACGAGCCATAAGTCAAACGGTTGAGTGATCGATCACAGATGCGAGATTATGACGATACCTCGTAGGACAACTTTTTGTGACAACGTAATGGAGTCCTAAATGTTTAATAACATTCGGTGCCAGGTCGTGGATAGGACATCCATTGTGTTCCTAGAGTCGATTCTTTTGACTATCGACTGTCTCTTGAGATTAAGGCAGTTTTTGGGTGACTTTGGTTTCTTTCTCACGGTCTGCCTGCGCCGTAATGGAGGCTAAGTAGATTTTTTCCGGGTCATTTCATACTGTGCTTACATCTGCAGGATTCGAGTTGAGGAAAATATCCAACCCTTATCGGTATAGTTATTTCTCATGGCCACTCGAGGAGTTATAATGAAATGCATGGCCATGCTCGAATGTTGATTCGTTTATCGGTTAAGTTACTCTCAGCCGGGAAACCACTCTTGATATTGATCGCTTGTAAAATACGACCTTTGTGAATTCAGATTTGCAAATTGTTTTACATTGAGTGGGAGAAATTTTATAGGATATGAGAATCGGTTATCGCACATACACTTGTGAGGACAAGTGGGAGTTTGTTGGAGCTTGTGTCCTCCACAAATTAGTGTGATAACATTTGTAAATCTCTTACAGGTTCACAAGGGTATACTTTGTATATTTAATCAGTTGATTAACGTTTACCTAATAACGGTTGGCTTGCTAGAAAGTTTGACGTTATTATCATACAGATGGCGGTGATCAACTGGTCCCTAAAGGTCACACCTATAGGATGTTTTTGAGAAATGTGGTTATAGAAATATAATTACATTGATGCCCAAAATGACTAAAAAGTTAGTCGATGTGTTGATGAGATAACTGTTTAATGAAAATTAAATAATATTAGTTGAGACGAATTAACTGTCAATTCGTAAATTAAATATAATAAGTTATATTTAATTAAATATATATAATGTTAGCTTGGACGAATTAATCTGTTAATTCGTAATTAAATATAATCAGTTATATTTAATATTAATAAGTTGAATGTGTCATAGTGGTAATAGTGAGGGTACACAAGCCAAGAGGTCATGGGTTCGATCCTCACTAGATGACAATTTAACACACTTTATATATTTTTGGAAAGACCAAAAATAAGGAGCATATAGTCCTTATTTCGGTCTGATGGCCGAAAATTAGGAAGTAATTTTTTTTCCTAATTAACTCGATAATTCGGTCAGTATAAAAAGAAAGGGAGAGATTTATTTCTACCCTAATTCTTTTCTTTGACCTTGCCTCCTCTCTCATCAGAAAAACACAAAAATAACTAAATTTTACAGAAAATTTTAGATCGATTTCTAGCATAATCAAAGGGCATATCTCATATCGTCTTGGGTGCAACTAATAGGCGAATATCAATTTTGATATTGTTCTTAGGCCAATTTTGCTAGGACCGAAGGTTAATTCTAAATCCTTTATACTTTGTTTATGTATTTTGTTTATGACCTTTAATCATCATTGTTAAATCGTTATAATCCTTCTAAATTAAGGGAAGTATACAGATAATTTCCCACAGTCACATCCCGATCCTAACAACATTATGTACCATCTTGTGAACTTATATTCTATTAAGTTTTTCAAGGTTTGTGCTTTAAGGTTCTCTACTTAAGTTATCAATTAACGAAGTTAAGAACAAATTTTAAAAAGGTGCACCTAATTTACCCCCTCCCCCTCTTAGGTGTTTATCGTTTCTAACTCTTCAATTGGTATCAGAGCCTCGTGCTCTTGATATTGGTTAAATCCAAAGAGTTGATCCTATAATTATGGACGATTCAAAACACAGTAAGTATCCCATTTTCAAGGGAGAAAATTGTACTTGGTGGAAACACCGCATGGAGCACTATGTTAAAAGTGCGGACTATGAATGTTGGTTGATCATTCAAAAGGGTCCCCTCAAAATCGAGGTGACTAATGCCGATGGTACTAGTACCCTAAAAAGTGAGGATAAATATGTTGAGGCTGATTATAGGAAAGTCGAGAAAAACTAAGCCATGTCCATCCTTCAATAAGGCATTGGTGAACAAGAGATTAATCGGATATTCGGATGTAACTCGGCTAATGAAATTTGGGACACCCTAAGCTTTGCTTATGAGGGAACGTCACAAGTTAAAAAGTATCGCATTGATCTTCTCATGCAATAATATGAGATGTTCAACATGGGAAGAGATGAGTCAGTTAATAGTCTGTCCTCACGTTTCTCTAGTATTGTCAATGACCTCAAGAGTTTAGGCAGAAGTTTTGAATCCAAGGATTTAGTCCGTAAAATTCTTCGTAGCCTAACTGAAAAGTGGCAACCTAAGGTTACGGCTATTGAGGAAGCTAAAGACCTTTCATTGCTCACCCTTAATGAACTTATGGGCTCACTCATGGCTCATGAGTTAACGCGTATCAAGCGCTCTAGTGAAAACTCTAAAGGGAAAGGACTCGCTCTTAATGCTCTCTAAAGTGATGAGGAGAATGAAGACGATGAGTTCGCAATGTTCACTAAAAACATTTTTGGCATGATAAATGGTCGAAACTCACAATGCTATAGCAATAATGCTAACAAACGTTGCTTTCCTAAGAGAAGATCGAGTTCTACTGTTAGTTGCTTTAAATGTGGTGACAAAGGTCATCAAATCAAAGAATGCCCAAAGTGGAACGACATCAAATCCTAGGAAAAACGTGACTTTGCTAAACGTGATTACAAAAACAAGGTAATGAATGCCATTTGGGGTATGTCTGATTCTGAAAAGGACGATGTCCTTGAGGAGGAATTAGACGCCAAATTGTGCATCTCGTCTGGTTCCTCTAAGGATGATTCCAAACCACCAAAGAAAGAAAACATCAAGTGTCTTATGGCCCACTCAGTTGACTCAGATTCAGACAATGATGTAAAATAAGCTCAAGAAAAAGGTTCGATGTTTCTCTAAAGACAAAGTTTGTCTCCTCCTAGACCAACTCATTGATAAGTGTCGTGCCCAAACCAATAAATTAGAAGCTATGCAAACTGAAATTGAGGACATAGACGAAGAAAATGTTAACTTCAAAGAATGTCTAAATGAGGTTGATCAACCTAGTTCATCGTTGAGTCTTGAAAAGGAAATTAGAAAGCTTCGAAGACAAAATATGTTTCTAGCTAAGAAGGTTGATGAAACTCATGTAACAGAGCACTGCACTGTTGCATCCGTTTCTAACAAAGAAAATGAGTCCTCACTAACTCAAGAGCGTGACCAACTTTTGATTGACATAGCAACCCGTGAAAGTGAAAAAGATGATCTTGTCAAATTGCTGAAATGTTTAACGACGAGTTAAGACATATCAAAAGTGCTTTAGATCGAGTACAAAAATCAAACAATGACCTTCTTGCTCAAATTGAAACCTTGAAAAAGGCTGAGCAGACCCATGCAACAGATGTTTCTACTGTGGCATCTGAGTCTAGAAAAGAAATTGAGACTCTCACAAAAATTGTGTCTTAATTAACTAAAGAAAGTGACTCTCTTTTAGCTGGTCTCACCTTATGTAAAAGAGATAACAAGCAACTTGAACAAATTGGGTTGTTACTTAGTGATGAAGTAAGACATGCAAAACAAGCTTTCGACAATGTTGGTCAACTAAATATTAACCATCTTGCTAAAATTGAAACATTGACCAAAGAGCTAGATGAGGCTAAGATGTTCTACTTAAAATGGGAAGGAAGTCAGAATGTTTTGGAGTTTCTTTTAAAACAATCACAAGAATACGAAAAATCTGCAAAGAATGCTGGACTTGGTTTCAAATGCAACAGTAACACACACTGTTGCACTCGAAACCATGATCCAAGCAAAAATGACTCTCGAAGAAGAAAATACGCTGGTCTTCCTGAATATATATGATTTTCAGTTACTGTGGTAAAAGAGGTCATGAGTTTAATGGTTGCGAAAATAGAGTCCATGATTTAAAAAGAAATACTAAAATGGCTAAACAAGTTTGGATTAAGAAAGAAGGAGTCAAGAAAGTTGTTGTAAAGAAGGAACCCAAACTCGTTTGGGTTCTTAAACAAAATGTTTGATTTCTTATAGGCATTAGTGAGAGGCAGCAGCAATTGGTACTTAGACAGTGGATGCTCTCGTTATACGATGGGAGATGAAAGCCAATTCCTCTCGCTAGAAGCCTACGATGGTGGCATGGTGACTTTTAGCGACAACAAAAGAGGTGAAATCATTGGTATTGGAAAGGTTGGTAAGTCAAAATCACTATGCGTCGACAAAGTGTTGCTTGTCAAAGGTTTGAAGCACAATCTCTTAAGCATCTCACAACTATGTGATCGAGGTAATATTGTTGAATTTCATGCTAGTGAATATAGAATAATCAATGGAAAGACTAGAGAGCTCATACTTGAAGGTAAACGTGTCAAAGATGTCTACATGACTAACCTATACTCATTGTCGGGTCAAACATTATCATGCATAATGAGTGTTCAAAATAATGACCCTTGCCTTTGGCATAAACGACTTGGTCATGTAAATACTAAAACATTTAGCACCCTCACGAGACTTGATCTAGCAGATGGTATTCCTAACATCAAATTTGAGTTTAAATCACTTTGTGATGATTGTGTCAAAGACAAACAAGTCAAATGCTCCTTTAAATCCAAAAAGGTTGTTAGCACATCCTTACCTCTTGAACTCATTCACATTGACTTATGTGGTCCCATACGCGTTGTAAGTAGAGGTGGAAGTCGCTACATTTGTGTCATTGTAAATGACTTTACAAGATTTGTTTGGCTTCTTTTCTTAAGCTCTAAAGATCAAACATTTGATGAATTCCTAAATTGGGTCAAAAAGGTTCAAAACAAATTTGGTTATAAACTTGTCTCATTGAGATCTAACCATGGAACCGAATTTGAGAAATCGTCATTTGAAGCCTATTTTAATGAAAATGGTGTTAGTCACAATTTTTCGGCCGCAAGAACCCCACAATAAAATGAGGTTGTGGAACAAATTAATCGAACTCTTGAAAATATGGCTAGGACCATGCTCATTAGCTCTAAAGTGCCAAGGAATTTTTGGGCCGAAGCCGTTAACACATCTTGTTATATTTACAACCGTGTCATGATTAGAAAAATCATTGAGAAAACTCCCTATGAGTTACTACGAGGAAGAAAGCCTAACATCTCACACTTGAAATGCTTTGGTAGTAAATGTTTTGTGCACAATAATAGAAACGATAACCTAGGCAAATTTGATGCTCGTAGTGATGAAGGAGTTTTTGTTGGTTATTCGGATCATAGTAAATCTTATAAAGTATATAACAAGAAGACTATAAAAATGGAAGAGAGTGTTCATGTAATATTTGACGAATCTAGTCTCTTTGTCTCAAATACACAAGTTGATAATGAAGATGATGATGAGTATGATGATGATTTTGAGATTGGAATGACACGACGTGATATGGATCAAGTGGTGGAAGAGTTTGAGCAACAGTTGGAGCCAATGTTACTCGAGGATGTTGGCCAAAATTCAGGAGGAACTAATAATCCTCCAACACAAGAATATGCTAGCTCATCCAGGGAAAATGTGGATGGTGAAGAACAGCCCAACCAAATAACGAATGAACCACAATCACCCCCACCAAATAATCCCCATGCAACAGTCACACCCACTGTGACATAAGAACAAAACGATCCCTCAAACTCACTTGTTCCCAAAAAATGGAAACACCAAAGCTCACATCCTTTATCAAACCTAACCAGTAACCTAACATCTGGAATAAAAACCAGATCATCGCTTCAAAATTTCTGTGCATACGATGCATTTCTTTCTCAAATTGAACCCGACCATGTCACAGTAGCCTGACTGATGAATACTGGGTGACAGCCATGCAAGAGGAATTAGAGCAATTCGAAAGAAATAAGGTATGGCATCTTGTCCCTAGGCCCTCCCAACGTACTGTAATTGGTACGCGGTGGGTCTTTCGCAACAAGTTAGATGATGTTGGAGAAATTGTAAGGAACAAAGCTAGACTAGTGGTGCAATGTTTTAACCAACAAGAGGGAATCGATTATGACGAAACCTTTGCACCGATAGCTAGGCTGGAAGCCATACGAATGATTGTAGCTTTTGCATCTTATCAACGCATAAAACTTTTTCAAATGGATGTCAAAACCGCATTTCTAAATGGTTATCTTGAAAAGGAAGTTTTTGTCGAACAACCTTCGGGCTTTGTAAACAACGAACTTCCTAACCACGTTTTTAAACTTGACAAAGCGCTCTATGGCTTAAAACAGGCTCTTAGGGCATGGTATGATAGGCTTTCAAAATTTCTATTGGAAAACGGTTTCTTGCGTGGTTCTGTTGACAAAAACGTTGTTTATCAAGTCACGAGGTGATGAACTGTTGCTTGTGCAAGTATATGTTGATGACATTATTTTTGGAGCAACTAACAATACCTTTTATAAGTACTTTTCTGATTTAATGACTTCCCAATTTGAAAGGAGTATGATGAGATAACTTGGATTCTTCCTTAGTCTTCAAATTAAACAAAGTGAAAAAGGAACAATGATTCATCAACAAAAGTACTTAAAGGAACTGTTAAATAATTTCGGGTTGACTAATTCTAATCCTATGCCTACACCAATGGTGTCAAAAATCAAGCTTGATAGGGATGAAAATGGTAAGAGCATTAGTGAGAAGGTATATCGAGGTATGATTGGTTCATTACTCTACTTGACTGCTAGTCGACCCGACATACAATTTAGTGTGTGTGTTTATGCCCGTTTCAAATCAAATCCTAAGGAATCACATTTCAAAGCCGTCAAACGGATTTTTAGGTATTTTATTGGAACACAAGGCTTATATCTTTGGTACCCAACTCACTATGAACTTGATCTTGTAGGATTTTCAGATGTGGATTATGCCGGTAGCTCATTGGATAGAAAGAGTACTTCGGGTATTGCTACATTTCTAGGACCATGTCTCATCTCATGGGCATCCAAGAAGCAAAATACCGTTGCCTTATCCACGGCCGAAAGTGAGTATGTAAGTGCCGCTCTTTGTTGTGCACAAATTCCTTGGGTACGTCAACAATTGCATGAGTACGGTATTACGTTCGAAACTACTCCGATATTGTGTGATAATACTAGTGCAATTAACATATCAAAGAATCCAATACAACATTCACGCACTAAACACATCGACATATGACATCATTTCTTACGTGATCAAGTTGAAAAAGGTAATATATGTCTAAGCTTTTGTAGAACGGGAAATCAAATTGCGGACATTTTTACAAAACCGTTAGAAAGAGAACAATTTGTAAAACTTCGGTTGGAAATTGGTTTATTAGGTGACATGTGACACAATTGGATTATTTGCCTTAATGAATGATTAGAGGATTGATTAACATGTTAATTAAATTAGCAAAGTGCATTATTTGTTGCATGCAAATGGACCGAGCAAAAGAAATTAAACAACTTATTTTGCATTGAGTTTATTATATTGAGCCACTCAACTTCTTTATGTCACATCACCTAACTCCATTCAAAATATTACTCACCTTTACTTCTCTACAGTCAACCGTCCACCTTGGCTATCTCCCCCTTAGTTAACCACACCAACCAAGCCATTACTTCCCATATAAATATCCAAACCCTCTATTATCCACTAAACAAAACCATCCACCAACTCCCTTTGCATCTCAAACCGTCAAAAATAACTTTATCCTTTTAAATACTTAAAATGTCCCCCAAACCAAAATATTCCCAAGAACTTCTTAATCTCAGAAATGCCTTCAACCCAAAATACATTGCAAAAAGAAAAATGCCTCCAAAATCCGATGCAAACACTAATGTGACCGTCCTTGCCACTTCTAACCCCACCGTTGCACGAAAGAAGACCGCAGTTAAGAAAGGTGGTGGTCGTGACAGAGGTGGTCGTGGTAGAAGGCCACCAATCTCTCTTAGATTGGACCCGAAAATTGATGTTGATACGGATGAAGAATAAACCACTAACATGCAAACTACTCAAGTGGGTGAGATTGAGAAGGAGATTGAAAAATCACATGAGAAAAAAGAAAAAATAGGTGACGTCGGTGAGAAAGAAAAAAGAAAAGAGGGGGGACTTGATGAAAAGTAAGAAGAAAATCAGAGAAAATCTGGTGAGAAAGAGAAAGAAAAGGAAGTTGAAGAGAAATCGGTTGACCAAGTGATTGAAGAAAAATCAATTGAAAAAGAATGTGGTGATGGTAATGATGAATTGGTAAATGAAAAGGAAACTGAAAAAGAAGTGAATGTCAATCAAGGAAATGGTGTTGGATTGGAGGAAGATGGTGATGACCCAAATGATGCCGACAAGGTGTTTGATGATGTGCTTGACCCATTATTCTCTCAAAAGCCGTCAAGGACCAGATCTAAAAGGAAAATGGTTGAAATATTTGGCTATGATGAAACTTCGGATGCATCTCCTCCTAAGCCCAAATCCGCCACAAAAAGGAGAAAGGGAACGGGTTCAACCACCTCTCAAAAACCGAGGTATCCCAAGAAATCAACCACCTTGGTAGAGGAAATGATCGATGGGGATGAAATAATTGAGGAGAAGGTCCCTCTCAACACTTACATGGACCTGATTGTGACACCATATGGAGAATCATTCAAGAATGATGTTCTTAATCACCTCAATTCACTCGATCTTCCGGAGGATATTCTCAAGCTATGTCACGGTATGCTCATTTTTTGCTTTCACAGTGGAAGGAGGTTCAAGAAATCATGGTATGATACTTCTCCTGCTTTCAAATATTTCAAAGAAGTCATGTATGCTCAGGGTTGAGTGAATCTCTTGGATAAATACAGTCCTATGTACTTATCTAAGATCATTCAATTCTATGCCACATTCAGAGTCGATGTTGCATTTGGAACCCTTTCAGCTTATATTAACCAAAAGCCTTTTGTCTTAACCATTGAAAAACGTTCTGCCCACCTTTAAGTATGTGATGTCGGGCTTACCACTTACCCAAAACGTGATTGGGGTGAGATTGATGAAGTTACCTCCACCCAAGTCATGAAAATTCTTCGACCTGACGACGATAATGGCCCAACCAACATTTATGCCCTTGAATTAACTGCCCCAATTAGGTTCATCTTTAACCTAATCTTTCGAAACCTTGTTCCAAGCAATAACAGTCGAGGGAGATGCTCTCTCCTTGACATGCTCCTTATTCACCACATTGCCAAACACAAAGCAATTAACCTTCCCCGTCTTATGTTCCACCGAATTCAAGAGATGTCCACCGAATTCCAAAATGGCAACTTTGACAAAAATGTCGTGGTACCATATGGCATGTGGCTCTCCATTGTTTTTGTAAATGAAGGATTGGTAATGAAAGGAAGCCCCGCAATTGAAAATTTGAGTAATGAGATGACTCCAGGCCTACTTTCTCGGATGAACATGGAGATTTGCAATGGAAAATTGGTAAGGAAAAATCAAGGTGTAGGTGATTCTACGGTTGGCTCAACTGTTGATCAGGGAGTGGTTGTTGCCAAGTTGGATCAACTTGTTGGGCTTGTGAATCATTTAATCAAGGAAAATGCAAAGCTTAGGGATGAAGTGACTGACCTCCGGACCATGAATGAGGACATCTTTGAACGTCTTGATGACAAGAAGCTAAAAGCTAAGGCATCAACATTGCCTCCCTAAACCTTTCTTCTCTTAACCCGTAATATTATATTGTGGCTTGTGTTCCAAGACTCTTTTGCAAACTCTGAATGTTTTTTATTTTGCTCGAACAATATTTGCATTTGGTTTGAATCGTATAGCTAGTTCGAACATGTTTTATCCCTCCTTGATGATTGATGAGTCATAATTATATACATATTTATGCCTCCCCTTAATTGTTTTTTATACGGTTTTCGTGCTAAATTATATTAATTACATGCCTTTTATGTTAGAATGTCGATACTTCCGCTTTTTTATGTTTAATGCAGGAATGATGCATTTGAGGAGCAAAGAAATGAAATGGGCATCGCAGAGTAGCCATGAAGGAATACACGAAGCATGGCATGGGAATCCATAAGAATGAAGGAAGAGAAGATAAGAAGACAACACAAAGAAAGGAGCTGAAGATGGGTAGTTCCTTGATCAACTGAGCATAGGCTCGATCGAGGAAGTTGTTTACTCGATCGAGTAGCCCTAGGCTTGATCGAGGAACCTCTTATTTCCATAGTTTCCGCAATTTTCCTTAAGTCGGTTATGTTTTATTATAAATACCTAAACTCGTACCCTTGTTTATTTACACTTTATATTCCGTAGGTTTAGTAGAATTCCTCTAAAAACTCTCTTAGAATACTTAGTTTAGTTTAATGATTGTTCTTACTTCCGGATCTAAGCTATTTTACGGTATTGTTCTAATCTTTCTTCAATAGTTATTATTCAATCTTTATTCATCTTTTATCATTGTTAATCATGTTTTCTTATATTGTTATTGTTGTTATTGTTATTAGTATGAGTAGTTAAATCTTCTATCTAGAGTGAAAGGGGATCTAGGTTGTTAGAAAAGGGATTACTTATGAATTGATTGTTAAATTGCCTTTTGATTGTTGTTTAATCATCGTCTTAAATCTAGTTGATTAATTACTAGTCAGAATTGATTGATTAGTCTTGCATAAACTAGGATTATCACCGACAGGGTTAAGACTAGTATAGGCCACGATAATTGAATTAGACTGACTTAATAATAGCGATTGCATGTTAAGTTAGATCTAAAAGACATATTAGAATCGACCGATCATATGACTCTCAAAAATATATATTGCTCAATCAATGAATTAAACCTTACCCTTTGATGACTATCTAGTGAACCCGATCCCTAGACTCTTTAATATTATTGTTATTCATCTTTATTTCACTTGCTATTAGTTGTTAGAAATCAAACATTCAAAACCCCCAAAAATTGGTTACTTTAAGACAGACTTAAATATTAACAAACTAGAATAATTACCTCGCCTCTTTGTGGATTCGACCCTTCTTACCGCTAGCTATTAGTTAGTAGTAATTTAGGTTTACTTTGATTAAGGTGATACGACTTTAGCCTTATCAATGATGTCAAGAGGGGGAAGTAGTTCTAATGTGCTTATGTGTGATCTCGTAAGTCTTAGGCTAACGTTCACCGTGCTTATGTCTTAGCTTCCATGGTTAGATGTTTTACTTAGCCAAGCATGTTAAACTTTCCACATACCTTGATCATGTTTTTAAATTATGAATTATGTTGAAATGACCAAAAACCGACTAACCAAGGGCTAAGGGGGAATATCACACATGTTTGAACTTGTCATCATCAAAGAGGGAATTTGTTAGAACACACTTAGTTGATGATGTCAAGTTCCTTTGTTATTTGATTGTTTGTTCTTAGTTACAAATGCTTAGTGATTGAAGCAATCAAATGGACTTTCAAGAAGGCCTAACAAGATCAAAATGAAGTCAACAAGAAGTCAAGACAATGATATGATCCTAGCCTTAGTCGAAAATTGTAAGAGTAAGTGTAACATTCTCAAACGTCAAGTGGCTGCAAAACCATGCAACAGTGTACTGCACTGTGGTTTCTGATACTACCGTATGGAGGAATGTTTATACAAAAAGTTTAAGTGTTAAAATCTTTACAAATTTCATATTCTCAAAGCTTTAACATTTGAATCATCAAAGTTTGAAAACAAATCTGAAATTTTAACTCATTAATCTCCATTGTTAAATCCTCTAGATGTGTGCATTTGCTTTTTACCAAAATGGTAAGTTGAACTTGTCAAAGTTTTAAAGCTAGAAAAGTTTTTTGCCAATTTGGTAAAATGTCACATGTTGAGTGTTTTGGGAAGAGTTTTCTGATTTTGATTAAAGTCTTGTGCCTCAAGCCTAAAACTTAACACTTACCATCACTCAAAGGCTACCTATTTTATATTGGATTTAATTAACCTAAGTTGTACTTCTTCGTGATCAAATCCATTATAAATAGTGTGCCTTAGCTTCATTTATTTCCCAATACTTTCCGAAGCATTTATTGTAAAACCTTGCAAATCATTTGTGCATTTAAAGCCTTAGTTCTTCAAGCATTTGCAAAACGTTTTTCAGATTTTAAAAGTCTTCGTTTGTTTTCAAAAAACGGTAAACCTCCAAGTATCAGTTCGATGCACTGTGACATAATGAGTTTGTTCCATGATTCTCGTGTTTAAGTCTTAATCGTGATCTACAAGTTCATTAAATGAACCCTTGAGATTCAAAGACTCTGTAAACCTGTGAGATAGAACATATAAACTCTTGAAGCGGAGTAGCTTTAAGTTTGAGTGCAATCGGGGTAGATTGGCGAGTTATTTTCATTGTAAGGGTTTAATTGTTTGAGTAAATTTCTAAACAAGCAATAAAATAATGGTTGGACGTAGGCCTCAGAGTAGAGGCTGAACCAATTTTTAAAAATGTCGTTTGTCTGTTCATTTACTATTATGTTCTTTCACTTTGCTATTTCTCGTTCATACCTATTTAAGTTCTGTGTCACAGTCAGCTATACTGTGACATAAAACTGATGTACAATCTTGTGAACTTACATTCTATTAAGTTTTTCAAGGTTTGTGCTTTAAGGTTCTCTACTTAAGTTATCAATTAACTAAGTTAAGAACAAATTTTAAAAAGGTACACTTAATTCACCCCCTCCCCCTCTTAGGTGTTTATCGTTCCTAACTCTTCAACCTTTTTTCTTTATTAGTATTGTTACCATTATTCCATCTCACAGCTATATAACTGAATAGTATCCTATTATTATTTAACCCGCTACGATTCCGAGTAATAATTTCTTACTAAACATAATTATCCATTTCCAAAAGTATGGAGTAATACATTATGTTATGAAACGGAATATATAATAATAATAATAAATAATATAAGATGGGAAGACATTACTTGTGACGATATTGTTATAATAATATTTATAGCAAGTAACAATAAATATAGTAATAATAATAATATGACATAATAAAAGGGATTTTCCTAGAGACTTCCTAGTATCATCCTAACTTCTATAAAAACAAAACTAGACCTATTAATAAATTACTTTTGCACAACAACTCACATAAGAGAGAGAGAGAGAGAGAGAGAGAGAGAGAGAGAGAGAGAGAGAGAGAGAGAGAGAGAGAGAGAGAGAGAGAGAATTTGAAGGGAGAATTAAAGGGGGCCTTATCATCCTTTCGCCTCAAGATCTATAGGTAAGACCGTCTTATAACTAATCCGTCTTTCAATTAATTATGTCGTTGACCCACCATGACCTTGACCCACCTTGGACCATCGTTGACGACCCCTTGACCGCCATTGACCGAGTATTTAGGGGTTTGACCATGTAATTATTATTGCTATTATTGTTGTTGAATGGACCGACTTTGCGCTGGTTTTAACCCTTGTGCATGGCTGACCTAAGGCAGGCTAAGGACTGGGTGTTGTCTTGGGTGGAGTGGAGATCATGTTGGTGGTCGTGGGTGGTGGTTAGCGGTAGTAAACCGGTTGTTTATATAGGGTGGTCGAGTTGTTGTTATTACTGTTGGGGTTGAGCTGATGTTTGGCTCGTGTTTTGGAGGGATTAAAGGTGGGGTTTTGGGACGTGGTTCACCATGGTTGGGAATAGTGTGGTGGTGTTCCACGGTGGTGTGGTTGGTGGTGGTTTGGGTTGTGTTTGGTGGCTAAAAACTGTGTGTGTAGGGTGGTGTTGTGTTGTTTGTTGTTGAGTGTCGTGTGTCGTGTGTAGGGCTGCCTTTAGGGTCGTGCTTAGGGTAACTGTGGTGGCTGGTCAGGGTCGTGTTGCACCGTGGACATGGGTGGCGTGGTGGTGGATATGGTTGGTTAGGGTGTATAAATCGTGGGTGTATGATGAGTCACGGGTTGTTGTTGTTTGTTGTTGATGCTGCTGGTGTGGGGCTGTTTTTGGCAGCCGTGTGTGGTGTTGTTGTTGATTGTTGGTGTGTGGTTAGGTGGTTGTTGGTGGTGGCTCACGGTGGAACTTTGGGTAGATGGTTGTCGTGCTAATGGTGGTATTTCTAACATGCATGCCTGCAATGTGATGAAAATATAGTTAAGTTTAATCATTTCTAATTCATTAAATGCTTTTGTGGTATTTTATACAAGTTCTTTCAAACCTTTGGACTTTTTCTTTTGTTGAAGTGACTTAATGGCTCTTAAAAAACCCAAGTCCAGTACATTTAAATCTGGAGAATTAGGTTGTTGATGAGCAAATTCAATACTCCACCCATCTGAACTTCCTGCACTTCTGAATTCAACATCTTTATTGTTAATATGGGGTCTTGCATTGTCCTGTTGTATGAGGATGTGTTTACTTTGAATTTTGATTCAAGGACGGCCAACTTGGCTGATTAAGACATGAAGTATCCAGCCACAAATCTGAAGTTCTCTAATCCCCATTCTAAATTGTATAATTAAGACTAAGTATTGTGTAATTTTATTTTACTGTTGTAACTAAGACTAAGTACTATAATTTAGGTGGTTAAATCGTGTAATTTAATGAAATGGAGGCATGTCTCCATAAGTACCCTCAATGTTGTAATTTTAATCATAGACTAAATTATGTACTTTGTTTAATTATGGAACTATTTGGAACAGTCTTAATTATAGACTAAGGCCCTGTTCTTTCTGACTTTTTAGAGTTGATCAATCGAATCTGAATGGAGCTGAATGAATCGAATCGAATCGAATGGAGTCAATCGAATCGAATGGAGTGAGCTGATGAATCGAATCGAATAGAGTGAGTTGAATGAATCGAATCGAATAAAGTGAATTGATTTGAATCGAATCGAAATAATCATATTAATATTAATAATATTAGTAATAATAATATTTAATATTATTGTTATTATCAGCTATAATAATACTAATATTCATAGCATAATACTATTTATACTAATACTAAAAATTTTAAGAAAAAAATTATAATATTATATATGAATAATCATAAATTATAATAATGAAAAAATAGTAATTTTTTACTAATAATATTCTTAATAACAATAATAAATAATAATGTCAATATTAATAATGATATTAGTAAAAATAGTTGTTTCGAATAAAAACACTCATGTAAGAGTTGCTCGAATCCGGGTCGGGTCAACGCGCTCCTCTCAAACGATGGCACCTCGAACCTATGCTTGCTCTCTCCGGATGGATCTTTTACGCGTAACAAATAGGGCCTCGAAGGGTTCGCAATAGGTCCTTCTCTGATGCCTTAAGGTACTGGTGGATAGTTGAGACCTTGCTTGAAGCTAAGGTTTCGTGCCCTCTCATAGTAGCTCGAGTAGTCTTACTTCTAGAGAGAGGAAGTTGTTGGTGAGAAGTATTTTACCATTGATTGGTCAATAATGAGGTATTTATAGGTTTCTATGTATACCTCAAATGATCGCTTGGAAAGCATGGTTACCATATTCGCTATGAATACGCCTTACCGATTCGCGATTCGCTTATAGAAAATGTGTTATATGTATTTTCAGTAATCAATTTGATAGAATTCGGTTTTAACGATTCGTGATTCGTAGGGTATCAAGCGAATCCTAAACCATGTTTTCAAGCGTGTTGACTTGTATGACTCCATATTGGCTAGTGGGTCAAGTCGGTTGAGTGTGCCCCATCAATAATATTAATAATAAATGTTATTAATTTTAATAATAATACCAATAATAATTATAACAACAACAACAATAATAATAATAATAATAATAATAATAATAATAATAATAATAATAATAATAATAATAATATTAACATTAATAACATTATTATTCACAACAACAACAACAATAACATTATTATTCATTTTAATAATAATAATATTCATAATAATAATACTAATAGTAATTATAATAAATAAATTATTATTAACATTATTATTAACAATATTTTAAATATAATAATAATAATAAAGAATAATAATATTAAAAAATAGTATTATTGATAACAAAATTAATAATAACTATTAAATTTAAGATGAGTAAAGCTGAAATGAGTTGAACTTAATGGAGAATGAATCGAATCAATCAATCAATCGAATGGAGTGGTGAAATGAAATGAAATGAATCGAATCGAATCGAATGAATCGAATCAATCGAATCGAATGAATGGAGTGAATCGAATCGAACTAAATCGAATAGAGCTAAGTCGAATCGAAATGGTGAAAAATAAAGGAAAAACAGCCTAAATTATGGAACTCAAATTTGAAGGGAACAATTAAGCATAAGTCACCTTTATTCACTTTTGTTTAACTCTCCTAATTATTCTACTCTCTCTCCACTCAACAAGACCCACGATAATGTTTTATTCATATTTTAACTCCCTCCTTAATCATTGTGCCCAAAAACAAAGGTAAGAAAATAGAGGATTAGGTAGTATTATTTGTTTTTTGTTGTGAAATCATTTTTATTGCGTCTATATGTCAGTGTCTTATCACCTACTCCCTCATTCACTATAATGTTCCCTCTTTCTCAAAAAGGATTATTTAAGTAATGTTCCCCTTTCTTTTTTTGGTAATTGTTACTCTTATTTTATTCATCTCTCTCTCTCCTATCACCAAACCCCACACAACTCTTTTACTCTTATTTTATTGTTTTCCTTAATGTTTTGGCCGCACAATTCTTTATTTAACTCTTAATTATTCATCCATCTCCCCTATCACGAAACCCCACCCAACCATTTCCTCATTTTTTTATAGTTTTCCTAAAGTATTGTGCTCCTATGATATGAGAACATTATAATGAATGAGAAGAAATATTATTTTATTTCCTAACAAAATGGGTCACCTTTAACTATATTAACATAATTTGGTATACAATCCGACCCGTCTCTCACTTATAATGAATACTCTATATCATAAGAGAGACTAATTATTCCACTTTTCACTTTACTCCAACAGAAAACATGGCATAAATAGCATTGAACTCTTCCAATTTTTTTCCCTTCTAACACACCACCTTTAAAATAGAGCACACCTGAAGTAACGCTACCTCACTCGTTTATTTTCACTTCCCCCATAAAAAAAACCTTAATTTAAGGAAACGCAAAGAGCAAAATCACGTGCCGAACACGCCGTTCACGCACGTGCTACCACGTACTTCACATTTTCTCCTATAAAATGCTCACTATATATGACACTCTCTTCTACTTACGAAATAAATCAACCGTTTTTCCATAACTAACTCTTCATATGCTCTGTTTTTTTCCTGGTTTGATCAAAAATGTCGACACCATTGCTGAAAGACGAGCTTGACATCGTGATTCCGACAATCAGGAATCTCGATTTCCTCGAAATGTGGAGACCGTTCTTTGAAAAATACCATTTGATCATTGTACAAGATGGTGATCCTACAAAAACGATCAACGTTCCGGTAGGGTTCGATTATGAACTTTACAATAGAAATGACATTAACAAAATGTTGGGTCCTAAGGCTAGTTGCATTTCCTTCAAGGATTCGGCTTGTCGTTGTTTCGGGTACATGGTTTCTAAGAAGAAATACATCTACACCATTGATGATGATTGCTTTGTATGTCTCCCTTTCTCTTTCTTTTGTTTTTCGTTTTTATTGACGTAAATTCTTTGTTGATTTTGGTATATGAATTTAGTTGTGTTGCAGTTGGAATTTTGTGGGTTGAAATTTGAATTTATATCCGGATTTTGCCCGTTTCTCGATAAAAATCATATTTTTCTTATATCTTGATGATATTTTGTTGCATGTTTATATGGGGGCTTGGATGATAATAAGATCGGTTTGTTTCTTGTAAGACCGTTGTAGGACATACAATGATTTTTTAATACTTTCTTCGTCACAAGTATTTGTTTATCTTTTATTTTATATAACAAGTTTTTAAAACATGTGTACATAGATAGTTCCTTCTCAAATTTGAAGCTTTTTGGATGCTCTTCCATTACAAATGGATGATGCATCATTGAATTCAATAATTACTCCCTCTATCTCAGTGAATAGTTTACGTTTATTCTAAGGGAGTTGGGGATTTCACTTTCGATCTTTAATTTGATGCAATAGCCCTTCCGACAGGAATCATATGCTCTTCCATCTCAAATTTGTCCTCTTAATTCTGTCAAACAATACCAGTTTCACAAATTTATCCTGGGAATTAAGGCTTTTATTTTAATTTGTTTTCTTGGATTTATGCATAGGTTGCGAAAGACCCATCTGGAAAAGACATAAATGCACTGGAGCAACACATAAAGAACCTTTTGTGCCCATCAACCCCTTTCTTCTTCAACACTTTGTATGATCCTTTCCGTGATGGTGCCGACTTTGTGCGTGGATACCCCTTCAGCCTACGCGAGGGTGTTCCAACGGCCGTTTCCCATGGTCTATGGCTCAACATCCCTGATTACGATGCACCAACACAGCTTGTCAAGCCTCTTGAAAGGAACACTAGGCGAGTCTACCAGCACACTTAACTATCAAATCTTCAGTCAATATTCTAGTCCGGATTATTATTCTAAATGCCGACATATTTGAACCCGGATCACGAGTCCATCCATGATTATTTGATTAATGTATTCAATAAAATTTGTGTGATTTTAGGTATGTGGATGCTGTATTGACTATCCCAAAGACAACATTGTTCCCCATGTGTGGTATGAACCTGGCCTTTGACCGAGATCTCATCGGCCCTGCCATGTACTTTGGCCTTATGGGTGATGGTCAGCCAATCGGACGTTACGACGATATGTGGGCTGGATGGTGCATTAAGGTGCCTTGATTCACTCCCTACTATCTAATTAGCTGATAAATGCTCATCTAACACGGAAATTCAAATAAATATGGATGGATTTGGTTTCAGGTGATATGCGACCATTTGGGACTAGGAGTGAAGACGGGTCTACCATACATCTACCACAGCAAAGCCAGCAACCCATTCACAAACTTAAGGAAAGAGTACAAGGGCATATTCTGGCAAGAAGAGATAATCCCCTTCTTCCAATCTGCAGTCATTCCAAAAGAATGCACCACTGTCCAGCAGTGCTACCGTGAACTTGCTAAGCAAGTCAAGGACAAACTCACCAAGCTCGATCCCTACTTCGACAAGCTCGCTGATGCTATGGTCACTTGGATCGAGGCCTGGGATGAGCTTAACCCACCTAAGCAGGCCAATGCCTCCAAGTAGATCAACCCGGCTAAGAAGCCAAATTCATCATTGCCAAGATGACGCTGGTTACCCGCTTTTGTACCAGTCCTGTTATATTTTTCAGTATTTACTTCTGTACTTTTGCTTTTCTTTCGGGCTTCTTTGGTCACAACATTAGCTTTTCTGTGATTGCTGAATTGAAACTCTTATTGTAATCAGCTATATTTTGTCTTATAAGAATAAAGAGACCTGTGCTTGTTTCATTGTTTGGCTTTTATACGGTCCGACAGAGCAATTTTTCAAAAACTTGTCCAAAACCCTTTTAAAAGGATCGCCGACAGATTGTCTTCTCAATCGCAGGATATCATATGGACTAAAACACTATAATATGAATTTGTTTGAAGTTGCCACTTCGACACTTTCAAGGCAAAATCAACCAACCACGTATGTATTTAACATTTGGGATTAAGCCATGTCGACTTTTTCAGATTCATGAATAGAATCGATATTTGATACCATGGTCGATAGAACAATAGTTAAGCTGCAAAAAGGCAAGCATCTTCACTAGTTCACTTACTATCAATATATAGAGGAATCTAATCACTAAGAGTTCAATCAAAAAATCGTGTAAACTTTAAAACATCATGTCATCAAAACATGAAAACATAATTTTGAAGAAAACGTTAAAAAGAAGGAATATTACGGTTCTGGCTCGGAGGCCGTATCGTCAGTCTTCAGACGCTTACCGTTGGGCTGTTCACTTTCTTCATGGCTAGAAGAACCATTAATGGCATCAGGGCCAAGAAGAGAGACATGTTTGTTGGTAACTTGACGGCCTGCCCTAAGCTTCGGACCCCAATGCTTTTCTGGGTTTGGAAGAAATCGAGCTACTTTCTTTGCTTGAGCATTGCTTAAAGAGGCGACCGCTCGAGTGAAGTTTGCCTGCAAAAATAAGATTTGGTAACACAAATTCTCACATATGTAAGGTGGTTTTACACTAGTATTATCGTAAATTAACCCTCAAAGAACAACTTCTAGTAATTACGTAATTTATGGTATGTGTGTCTTTAATGAATGATTTTACAATATTTAATTATAAATCAATTTAAACAGAGAAATTGGAAGGCCATGAGAAGGGAAGATATAGGTCGGGGAAAACTGAAAAATTATATGTACCTGAAGTTCTGGTTCCTTGGAAAGTATAACACTTCCTGATTGATCAGGAGCCTGAGGTTTTACTGGGTGGTTTTTCACCTACATATACCATGCAGATTCCTCGTGAGTTCATGAATTACACAGACAGTATATGCCCTCAAATTGCCGAATTGTGTATATTAGGGTTTCCGAGTATCATGGTAAAGTGCCAAAAAAAAGTGAGAACCCCTCCAACTAAAATCTTCTCATGATTTGGAGATGAAGAATAAAAATGCTAAATTCTACTCCCTCTGTCATGGTCATTTGTTGTCCTTTTCTATATTTGAGTATCTCAGTGAGTTGTCCTTTCTATTTTAAGAATGAACTTAATGAACAATTTGATCATTCACACTCAATTTGTTACACTTGTCATTTAGTAATTGGTCTATTTCTCTTTTCTTGGTCTTTGTGCCAAAACCAAATGACAACAATTGATCGGGACGGAGGGAGTATTTAATTTAGAGTAGACTGAAAGAACTCTTGTCTTTGAGAATGAACGGCTTCATGTTACTTACCCAACAACGCATAATGTCCCAAATGACGTTCATGGGAGCATCCGTTTTTAGACCCAGTGGACTGGCATGTGTTCCTGATATACGATATCCAGCATTAAGCAAGGCAGAACGGAAAATTACAGCTGCAGGAGCTGTGCACTTCACAGTTGCACACAGATTGTGCAGGCACAAAAACAATGGTACATCAGGTAGCTCCTGTGTATGACAGTTAGAATATAAGAATCCATATGAGAGTTAAAAACTTAAAAATTATTTATTCTACAAAAATCAATTAATCTCTTCACAAGTGATCTCATACGATTTTAGTGTGAGGCTAAACCATTTAACAAACCCGCTGCCCTAATCTACCCATCAACCAATTAAAATATCGAAATAAAGTAACGTCTCATTATAAGGGTCGGTCTCACGATAATGTTATCAAGAGAGTGGGACTGTCTCATATGAGAGTTTGTGAAAAATAATATTGTTATACGGAGTATAACATACCTCTGAAATTGTTGTTAGGATAGCAACAATACGTTCATAAGCAGGATAGCGATCCTTCATAGCTTTCACATCAGTCAAAATGGAGGTCACCCATTCTTGATCATGTATAGGAGCAGACCATATAGGCCCGCCCATGTTGAATCTCTTACCACAATCAGTACAATCTTGGGGGATGACAGGACCATAGCCCGGGCAGTATTTCACACTCTTGTTCTGGACAAACAAGAATAACGAACCAATTTATTCATTTAAAAAAAAAAAAAAAAAAAAAAAAACAAGGCCGTCTCACTCTAATATAATGTGAGACCAACCACTTTATTACTAATTAAAAAAATTAGTCTCTTGTATGACCATTTTGCAATAATATAATGTAAGACCAACCCCTTCAGTTATATCCAAAAACTTGTATGGGACGGCTTTACAACTGTCTCAAACAAGACTCATTGTTAGCTATAGCCACCCATATACATATTAACCCACTATCTCAAAGAGTAACTACCTCATTTTAAAAATGGTATGGGTCAGTCCCACGATAACATTATCATGAGACCGTCTCATACGAGAATTTGGGAAGCTGAAACGCTTGCTACAAAGGTGCACAAAATGAAGAGCCTATCTGAATTCCAAGAATACCTTTGTGACCGTTCTTCCTAGAGGTTGGAGATGGAAGGAATCACATCCAACACACTGGTATACATACGATAGTTTGAGTGGGGTCTCCTTCATAGCGCTTGCAGAACTGAAACAAACACATAATGACCAAAAGCCATTACTCACTGTTTAATCAAAGAAAGTTCACTGGTAGATTACTTTGAAACAACAGCCTCATATGATTAGATTAAGAACAATATGTCACTTACCTGTATATGCGAACAAAAACTCGAATATAGAAGTCGATGCTGACCGAGAGTACTGGAATAATATAGCGTTTATAGCGATTGGCATGACTCTACACAGGACAGTCAAAAGATTAGCTCCATGCATTCAATGGCAAACATCAGAGCCTTAATCCCAAAATGATTTGGGGTCGGCTAACATGAATCATCCTTTAGAACCATACATAGGTTCGCACACCTCAAAATGCAAAAACATAGAAAAAGAAAAGTGAAAAGTAAATGGAGAGTGAAACATCATACAAAAGTCAAGTTAAACCTAAGGTTTGAAAATCAAAGCTCAAATTTCTTTTATAAAAACTTGGAATTTAAATCGAAAATACAAATTAAAACGATGTTTTGAAAATTGAAGGAAAAATTAATTCTACGAAATAGCTTAAAATTACACCAAGTATTATTTTATAATTTTTTTGGTAAAACGTGTAATCAATCCGAAAAGAACAAATGATTTTGTTAAAAATAATTATAAAATAAAAACACTAAATATTTCAAACAAGAGCAGATACTAAAAATCCACATGTATAATTTCCCTCCGTTGTGCCCTCTCCATCACCATTCTCTCTTCAAGCCCGAGAAATCTCATATCATGTTCTATCACTCTCAATGGCAAATTAAAAAAAAATGCTTTGGTGACAATCTATTATAACTTTCAATTCGTTGACATAGATAAGTTGAAAATCGTTTTCAGCAAATGAACAAAGTATATGCGGTCAAAAGACATGTAGTCCTTCATGTCTCGATCTCTCGTTCATGTATAAGTGTACAACTACTCGAACAAGAGCTAAAACTGAGAAAATCATAGGTCTCAGCCTACTAACAAACAAATCTCAGAGTTACAGTTTTTTCCATTTATTTGGAGTTTGGATATTTCACTCTTGATGTCATATTTATCAAGCCCATTCAGCATTCAAATCACCTAAATGTAAACAATGATAAAAGCTCAAACATTTAACCAGGATTGTATAACTAGTATACATTTTTCGAAAACTGCCTACAAGTCTAGAACAGACAATAAAAACACAATGTATAATTACGCAAATGATGGATTATAATTTCTAATGTAAAAAGTTTGCCAATGAATAAACTTCCTCGTTCCCATTTTATGATAACGAATAAACTCGTCACTTGGGAATCACTCTTTTTGTATGTTATTTATGGTCAATATGGTTCATAACCCACACATCTACCATCAACTTGCATTTCAATCCACATCTTAGTATGTTCTTTAACTTGTTCACGGACGGAAAAGAGGAAAGAGGAAAGAGAAAACAGATCTCAAAAGAACAGAGGGAAACAATGTTTATAACCCACCTCAATAGAGGCAAGCAAAATCCTCAAAGCCATTTCATGACAATACTTTGATCTCAATGGAATTGAACCATACCTGTTTGAAAAATCAAGTTTCAGTACTACATCATAAAACAAATTCCACTACGAAAATTCAACAACCAGCCATGAAGATTAGGAAATTACATACTTTGAATAGCAAACCTCAGCATTACCCCCACAAAGCACAGCCATATCTGTCGCTGTGCACATTATCATGCCCCCATCAACAACAGACTGAACAGCAGAGTCCAAAAACACAGATGGTGAACCATATGGATCAAGATCAACCTGAATTGAATACATACAGCCGTAACTACGTGTTAGTAAGCTATGAAGGAGATAAAACAAAGCACCACTGACAGCGAGGAAGAAGTCACAAGAAGATAATACAAATTGTTGCACATCAGTATAATTTACTCCCTGTGTTTCATATATAGCCAGTCTCGCATTTTAAGACACACAGTTCAATCTCCTGTATCTCTCAAAATATGAGGAAATATTCTGAAATGTATACCCTTATGAATTCATTTTCGCTACAAATATGAAGGTACAAGTTCCAAAATTTCCCTCGTAACAAATTTTCTAAAATTTGAAGTCAAATCAACCTCTCAAAACACAAAAATATCATACATAAAAAGCTGGAGGGATTCTTTAAGGGTGTGTTTGGATAGCAAAAGTGGAGAGAAAGGGGGGGGGGGGATTTTAAATCCCCTACTCTCCCTCCCTCTCTTTTCCCTCCAAATTCCTCAATCCAAACATACCCTAAGTTTCAGGTGTCCACAAAATTTAAATTCAATGATAGAAAAATTAATAAAAGAGCATAATCTTCTTTCAAACCAAATGTGACCATTCAGTTTTAAGAGTTTAAAGTATCAAATATAAGATGACATCCAAATACAAGTCATTTAGGGTCATGGAAAGATTTACAAGTAAGAGTATATACCACATCAAACTCATTGGGATGAGTGAGCATATAGACCCGTGCATCAGCGAAGTTTGATTCAACTTTTGCAGATGCCACAGAACCATTAAATTTTATATTCCGTTGACATGCTTCAACAGAAGCTGCAAAAGAAAGAAAAAATTATCTCTGATAAAATTCCTAAACTTTTATTGAGAGTTCAAATGCAAAATCAGAACAGGAGGAACTGTCCAGAGACTCCAGTAAACAATCTACTAAGGGAAACATGCAGACCAGCTAAGCTCCCCAACATCGGCAATGCAGAAGCTAAGGCTGCCTTAGCCCTTAGCTATAAATGGCAAATTGGGGAGACAAGGCGCAAGGCCTGACGTGAAGGCGGACCCCAATGCACAGGAGGCAAATTATTATGCAAACAAATTACGAGTAGTCTTTTCAAAATCATTTGTTACGCAAAATATTGTCTTTGGAGTAAAAAGAGTTGACGCGTACAGAATTTTTTTTTTTTTAAAAAAAAAGGGCTACCTTTATCATTGTCCAGCGCAACAACCTTGTCGACACCTTCCACTTCACGTGCATATCTCAGAGCTCTTAAGCCAGATGCAGACAATGCCTATAGATTTGGACATAGACAATCATCATACAAAAATAGTGCCTTCAATGGAGGGGATAAAAGTTCAGCATCCAACAAAAATTATGTACACTAAAAGCGGAGATTATCCCGAAAAACTTATATTAGACGGTCTTATATGTGACAGCAACTATTAACCCGGCAACTAAATGAGGAATATGAAAGGATTTGTCACAGATGAGACCGTCACAGTACAAGACTTGATAATAAGAGATAATGACCTCAAGAACTTTTGTAGGCTTGGGTTGTCGCTGAGCCTTTACTTCCGTGGCTTTCTTTGGCTCATCAGCAGTGATACCACAAACATCCTCAGCCATGGGTTCGGCAGAATTACCGTCACAGGCCCCATTAATGTTGTTCACCTCCAATTCTACTGGTTTCTCACCGTTAACAGGGGCATCGGACTTTTCTTCAGAAGCTTTAAGCGCCCCTTTAGCTTTTCTTGATACAAATGCTTCATGCTCTTCTTTACGTTTATTTATAAAAGTCCTCAGGACAGCGATGGATATGTCCCGATTATTAACCTGGTTAACACAGAAGGATATACCACATGTTAGAATCATGCAACTGACATTTAACAAACGGCAAATGATGATAAACTTCAACTATTGCAAAGCCTTTTAGATTGCGTTCAATCATTGAATAATTTTTATGAATAGAACAGCACAAATCAGAATTCAACAACAAAGACATTAATCAAAGGTGGGGTGACAAAGACCAGTCAATCAAATTCAGAAAAGATTTGAGATTCAGAAATCAGGTGAAGGACAGACATCTATCTCTTGGAACATCACTCAGCAACTGCACAACTTGTCCACTCAATAAAACTTGGGCACATCAAAACATCAGGGAACACAATAACTAAGATCATGGTCGGTCGACCAACTTTCCTGCGCATGAGCCACTCCTGCCCATCAGATACTTATCCATAAACAAGAACCCTAACGATAGCAAAGAACTTTTTAATTCTCTCCAATAAAATTATAACTTGTCCAAGTACAGAAATCTTCGAGTTTTCACTCCTCGGTCCTCTATAGAAAGAAAATACACCCTTTCATAGTATCATACACACACATTCATTATCAGCGTGCCAATATAAGACATGTGATAAATCTCATACTGTTCGTGAGAGAACATATACTAAAACTATTACTTGGCAGCCAAATCTGATGAGTAACAGACTTTCAGGAAGTGAAAAACTTTATTAACCTGTCACACTTTCACAAACAAACTTCCCTGAAGCACAATGGAAACATGGGTGATTTTATTTGACTCAGATACAAAATCATTCAACCCAATCATCTAACTCTTAAGTTCTAAATTTTTAACTATATTGCTAAAAACTTCGCAAAAGGATAAAACAAACATATTCAATCAAAAAGAAACGAAAAGTATGAATCCTTATGCAAAATAACTGAACAAGCAATCTACTCCAAAACCCTATACAAAGATCACATTTTTATCCAACCAAAATCAATTCCAATCCTAAAAGTACAAACCCAATCAAGCAAACAAGTAACTCCTTTCTCTTTGAATAGGCTGAATCCGATAACAATAAACTACTGATTTAAGTACATAAATATCCATGTTTTCACACTTCAATCCACACAAAAAAGTGGAAACACCCCTTTCATCACTACTCGAACAATGATCACCCGGGTACCACTCTAAAGTTCGAACTTTGTCTATTTAGGCACGGTTCTTTTGGACTTAATTTCTGTTCGCTTCAGTTCAATTTAAATTAAGTTTGTTCTTCAGTTCAGTTCAGTTCAGTTCGAATAGTTTCAGTCCGAAAGAAGAAGGCCGTATACTTCCCAACAGCAACTAATACAACAAATACGAGTTAGTCTTGGCGGTTTTACACTAATATAATTGCAAAAGGGATTCAAACACAACCTTATTATTAGTGGGTAAAAGTGGTTACTAAAAGATCCTGTTTCGCAATAAATTTGTGTAAAGCCGCCTTACAAAGTAATTGTGCTATATGAAATCATTAAACAACAAGCAAATGAAGCAATCAACTCAAATCCCAATACAAAGATCACAATTTTTACCCAATAAACTTCAACTCCAATCAAAAAACAACAAACCCAATTAAAATCAAACAAAATTAGAGTAATTACAAGACAAAAAAGAAGAATAAAACCTGAGTCTTATTGAAAAAAACTTGGTTTTTTTTATGCATAAGAATTTCAGCTTCTCCTTCCTTGATAATGGTATAATCATTGATATCAAATGTCCCATTTTTGGCATCACCCATCTTCTCTACTGCTGCTTAACTTTGATTGAGAAGAATATAGAGCAGTTTGAGGTTAATATACGAGAAGTTATTTGTTAACTGCACGATTAAGAGAGGGTTTATGGGTTTCAAGATTGGAAGAGCAAATATAGGAGAGTACAATTAAATTAAATTAAAAATTACCAAATTTTAATGTTAAGAGAGGCGCCTATGTTAATTTGAGAGACTCTATCTTCATGTTTGCTTGTTTTAGGAGACTATAACTAAACCCTTGTCTTGCCCTCAAATCTCAATAACAACACAACTAAACCCTTGACTTGCTTGACTCCAAAAATTCATACAAAAAATCATGTTTTCTTTAAGAAAATGTTAACCCTTCGAATTTTATTTTGTTTCTGATTATCATATTTTGTTTTTATTATTTCATTCGTTTTAAAATAAAGTTTCATAGTGTCCGTATGACATGATCGATACTGAGTTATATTCACAGAGATCTGTCTTGTCTTATAACTTACGAGACGTGACAAACAAGTTTTTTTTTTGAGGAAAACCCGGAGGTTTACTGCATTAACGATAAATCAAAAGAGACAGCATTGTTTACGATCGGAGGTAAATCATCCGACCATACAACTCGACCAACGACCCTAGGAAATAAATGAGCAAGTGCATGAGCTACACTATTGTTAACACGACAAGTATAAGACCATAAAATAGAATTAAAAGAACTACTAGCAGCTAAAATATCGTCTACGACTAACGCCAAAACACTTCTTCCTTTAGCCTTCCTTTTGAGAGCATCAATAACTTGTAGACAATCACTCTCGATCATGACCATAGGATGTCCTCTCCGGCGCGCTTCCTTAACTCTTTCGAGAATAGCCACCGCCTCAGCTACTTGCGGCTCCCAGACCTGCTCCTGCACACATGACATACCCCACAGAACCCGACCCTCCTATCACGGCAAACCACCCCCAAACTCACCCCGGTATCCTCCTTAACACATGCATCAACATTAACTTTTACAAAACCTTTCTGTGGCTTCTGCCATCCCTTCCTCCGCACCTTCACTTGGCGTCGTCTCCCACCGTCCCCATTCCCCTCATTCCCCTATCCTCCTCCATCGATCTCCTCTACAACGTCCCAAGCCCTCTTGACCACTGCCCCCGGATCAACCTCTCGTTGGTAAAAAATGACCTTATTTCGATGCTCCCATAATGCCCAACACCCCACCATAAACCTCGCTTGTTCCCGCACCCCCGTCTCCCTCCACCTTGTCTCAACCCAATCACCCACTCCCACGCCCTCCTCCTCTACTCGGTCAATCTTTAACCCCTCCCAAACCCGTTTAGCAACTACACAATCTTTAAATAAATGAATGCTAGTTTCGAAAGAAGAGTTACATAAAGAGCAAAAAGAAATATCACCTCGAACTCGAGTAGCTATATTCGCTCTTGTTGCCAACGCTTCATTGCACAGCTGCCAAAAGAAAAGTTTCACTCGGGGCCATACCGGGACATTCAAGAGCCTAGTCCACAACCACTTTTCGCGTTCCCAATTCGACGCACCACTCCAATCGATCGCTTCCCTCTCCCCTGCTAGAAACCTATAGGCCGATTTCACGGAGTACAAGCCATCCTTCTCCCTGCTCCAATACCACTCATCCTGCGGTCTGTTCGTGCTAAGCCGTATATTTCGAATCCTATTCTGCTCAAAGGGTAAGAATAAAGTCGAAACCATATCCTCCCGCCATCCATGCTCATCTAGCAAATCAGCCACTAGAAGAAACTCACGCCCAGGACCACACGGAGATAGAACCCTCCCAGAGTGAGAGCTCGATATCCACGCGTCCGACCATATGCGAGTAGAGCGCCCGTCCCCAATCCTCCTCCTCAACCCGCTTTCCAACGCCCTCCTAGCTTCGAGAATACCCCGCCATGTGTAGTTGGGATTGTGCCCCAATTCAGCCATCATAATGTTCCTATTGGGGTAATATCGCGCTCTCATCATCCTAGCCCAAAGACCTTGATGAAGTACAGACAGAGTTATATATCAAGTATGTTTGGATTTTGATAGGATCTTGTCGAGCATAGACAAAGTCATATCAAGTATGTTTGGATTCTGATCGGATGTTATCGTTTTAGATTCAAACACGAGTCATTTGAGGTAAGGATCTATAACTAATTTTGGGGGTTATTAAATTTACCATCCAATCGGGTTTTTACTAGGTGAACTCCTCATCAATTAATCAATTATAGGTACAAGTGGTCACGGGTCGAAGTCGATGCCAGCCGGATCAGGCCACCACCTAAGCGGGCTCTTGACTTGGGGCCTAGGCACGACACTACTCAAGTGTAATGCACTAATGTCATGTTGTGCCCTGTTGGGCTTCAAAGTCATTAGCTCTAGCATGAGTTTATGACTGGCAGGTGAGTAGAATTGTTTTTTCCCCCAAAATGACCAAGTTAGATCGGGTTAAAGAAGGTTTGGCACTGGTTCAACCCGATATAAACCCGAGAATCCGAGATGTACAGAACCATAGGAGGCGGCCCAATAGGGCATGTCGGGTCGATTTGACTCGCCTTGTAAGCCACCCCTAATCTTGTATATATAAAAGCTAAGTTATTTAGAGGATTGTGATTGGCTGGCAGAAATTAAGGAAAAAATTAGGTAGACCCTATTCCACTAAAATTTTTTCCCTCAAAAAAAAAATTTGTTTCAATTTTATGAGGTTGTTGTGATATAAGCCATTAATGGTTTTTAACACTAATTTTTACAAATACATTGATTAAACTTTAATTTCTAGTTTTCTACAAATCAAATTCATGCTTATTTCATGATTAATCACCAATTGTACATTTCTCTCAATATCTTTGTATTTTCGTTTCCGTTTATAAAAGTTTTAACAACTTAATATATCTCAAATTTTATAATTATGTGCAATTTTAGTTCGCGAGCAACTCAAGAACGGCTCGGTCAAAATTTAACTCGGGCTCGACTCGAGAGCTTAACGAGTAAAGCTGAGCTAATGTAGACTCGTCTCGAAAAGATCATGTGCGGCTCGAGCTTATGTGATTAGATAAGATATTGTTCACATTTTATAAAAATATTTTATCATAATTATATCTTTGTATCACATATATCAAATGCCTCATTGATTTACCAAATTCATAATTATATATAGGCTCGATTTGAGCTCGAGTTTGGCTCTTACTCGCGTTAAAGCTCGCAAGCTTGATAGCGAGCACTGTAATACCTCAGATTAGTGAGCTGTTGGGTACTCTATCGAGTAGGGCTTACTCTGTCGAGTATGTAATACTACGGTTTTATGAGTCTCTGGGTACTCTATCAAGTGGCCCTTACCCTGTCGAGTAAGGGTGAGTTATTGCGTTTTAAAACAGTTTCTGACCTGTTGGGTACTCGATCGAGTAACCGTGATACTCGATCGAGTAGCCGGTTTACGGGGGGATGATTTGTCGGGTTTTGTTAATAATGCGATTTAGTATATAGTTACTTCCGTCACTTTCTTAAGACACTTTTACAAACCTAATTGCTTTCAAAAGAGAAAATAATCTACGTTCTTCGCATCAATCGCATTATTGGCAAATCCCGGAGCTTGGAAGGTCGGATTTCACCTTTCTTTATACCGTTGTGATCCTTGCGTCGAGGGTAAGATCTACGTACTGTTTTTATGGTATTTCGTTAAAGTTAGTTAAACCCTAATTTGGGGATTTGAGGGTTTTGTTGTATTTCTTGATTGGTAGTAATTGCATGATTGTATGTTAGGAGGAGGATTCGTAGAAGAAGCCTTTTGATAACAGTTGTTGAGACCGTCTGACTGTGTTGCTTTCCAGGTAGGGTTTCCCTACTCAGTATTAGTCCCATAATGCATTGTTGATGTTTTGTGATTGTTGAATATTATCATACTCGTATTGTGACGGTTGTTGGATTTGGTTGTTGATAGTAGTTGTGATTGATTGTAGCTGTCTGTGTTCTTCGGGGCGCGTCCCTGGCTGAGTGGAGTCACTTGCGGGAGTGGCTTCACGCCCATTATTTGCCTTCTGTGGAACCCGCCACATAAGGGATGTGCACATTAAGGAATTTGGGTTTATCGCTCAACGGAGATGAGCGGGGATTAGGTGGGAACGACTGCGGTCCCCCACTGGCGGCGTGGAGTGACCTGTTGCGATGGGCACTCTGGCAGGGCTACACACGTTAGTGTGTAGTCAGTATTGTGGAGTTGGGTATGGAGTTCGGAGTATATCTGTGATGATTGAGCTGTGTTGCTTGTTGTGTTGTTGGATTTTATAAATTGTGTGATTAGTACTGACCCCGTTTATTATTTTAAAAACTGTGGTGATCCATTCGGGGATGGTGAGTAGTTGTTGAGCAGGTATGAGTCGAGTTACATGGGATAGCTGGGATGTGCCACCTTCAGATGATAGAGTCTTCCGCTGTAGCATGATTAGTTTATTAAACATTTCATTTAGTTGAGTAGACAGTTGGTTTTGAGAACATGTAACCGTATTTGGTATTTGGTTTTGGATTGTATCTTATTCACTAAAGTTATACTATTTAAATGTTGTTTCGTTATTGTCTTATGATTATTATTGCCTCAAGTAACCGAGATGGTAACATCTTTATACCTGGGTGGTCCTGGTAAGGCACTTGGAGTATGGGGGTGTTACAGAGTAAGTCAGTTTTGCGTTCTGGAGTGAGTATTGCCTGTAGGGTACTCGATCGAGTAGAGGCAACTTGATCGTGTAAGGGCTACTCGATCGAGTAAGTCGGGTTTTATACGGGTTTTGATAGCAATGCGTGAAATTATATATGAACTACCTTACGTGAGTTTTTTTATCTTTTACCTAATTCTAAGCTTTTTACAAAGAAAACAAAGCAACGTCGATTCTTTTTCTCTCATTGCTATCAAATCCAAAGGCTAGAGTCATCGGATTTCAGAGTTTTTTATACCGTTGAGACCGTCGTATTGTGGGTAAGATCCTAGTACAGTTTTTATGTTAATTCGTTTGTTTTGGTTTAACCCTAATTGGGTAATTTGGGGGTGTTTGGGAGTATTGTTGATGATGGTTTTTGATTGTATGATTATATGTTGATAGGAGGTGATTTCGTAGAGGAACGCTTTTGATCCGCTGCTTGTGTTGATTTTGGTGATTGCATTCCAGGTAGGGTTTCTGTAATACTCCGTATTTTAGTTGGAGTACTCGGTCGAGTACTTGGTTGGTACTCGGTCGAGTGTGTGTTACTCGGCCGAGTGCACTTGACCGAGTAAACCGGTTCAGCAAGTTTGACGGTTTCTTTTATGTTTTGACCAAGGGTTTTGTTTATAAGGCTTAAGTCATTTCTAGTTCATTTTAACATATCTAAAAACCATTTCTAAACCTTGAGAGAGGATGAGGAAGAGGAATTGTCGAGCCTTTCATTTGATTGAAGATTTCTCACCGATTTCAACCTAATTCGATTTCCCTGTTTGTAAGTCGATTTCATCCAATTGTTTATACTGTTTTAAATTCTTCATCTTTAAAAAGTTTGAAAAGAGAGTCCTATTTATTTGAAGTCTAGTTTATGCATATCAAATTTCGTAGTCAGATTCTATATGGTTTGTCCTAGGTGATTTATTTATGAACATGTCGCTGAAAAGTCCGCGAATCTGATTTGGTTGTGGAAAATGATTTGAAACCCTAATTTATATATCGATTCAGTTTTGCGTATTTTTCATACATTATTTTTGTAGAGTCTAGATGACAATAGGATTTGGAATTACTAAAAAAATGATGCTTTAAACTCGTTTTATGAATCAATACTTTTTATGCGACGGATTCTGTCAGCTTTTGAAAATCAGTCTGAAAACCCTTGATAAGTTTGGAATTTGAGAAAAATACGTTAGATAAGATTTATAGCTAAGACTCTTGGGGTTCTAATCCAATTAGCCTTGAATCGATTCGATATTTCTGGAATTAGTTATGTATTTTATACCGAGTCTGTCATGTGCTGGAAAATCAGGAAAAGTCGTGTTTGTTCTTTAGGTTGATATTCTATTAAAGTTATAATGAGTCTAAGTTATGTGCATGATTAATTGATTGATTAGGTGATAATTATACATAATTATGTTATGTAGATGATGCATATGTGAAGGATCATAATTGATTGCTTGTATGTGCTTGGATTGCGAGAAGGTAGGGTTTCCCTACTCGGTTTACTGTTTAATTGATATAAGGTTTTTAGGGTGCAAACCCATGTCCCACATCGGTAGAATAAAGATGGAAACTCATCTTTATAAGTGTCTATAAAATATAATAGTACGAGGCCTTTTGGGAAGGAGCCCAAGAATAAATCCGTGAGGGCTTGGCCCAAAGCAGACAATATCGTACTATTATGAACAGTGGACACCGATGCAGCAGAGTCCCAACACGGGATATTCACGCTTCCGCACAACAAGTGGTATCTGAGTCCAAGGTTCGACTTGGGCTAGACACGAGGATTCATCAGCAGGCCCAAGACTTGAAGTTGTACACTGTAAGGCATGGAACTCCTAGCTCGGGATGAGTCCTTGAGCAAGCCCGATCAAGGTTTAAATGGATGAAAGGCGTCATAGGTCTTGTGGGACAGAGACCATTTGTGTACTAGAACTGTTGATTCGGTGGACCCTTATCAGGTTGGGTGCCACAGGTCTGGTGGGCCCTTTCCGGGTTGGATGCCAGAGACTGTTTGTGTTCTAGGACTTCTGAAGTGACGGACCCAGTCCAGGGTATATTGGATGCAGAGGATGTTCGATATGCATGTATAGCAAATTCCCAAGAAGGGCACAAGGACATGTAGTTCAGGAGCATGTGGGGGCACTCACTTGACCAGGCGGTGACATGTGGTGCAAGACATGGCTTGTGGTAGCATGGTGTGTCGGCTAAGGGGAGGTTATCAAGACTTGTGATGTTTCGGGTGTCTAGAGTTGGGGTTGTAGAGTGGGGGAGTCCTTCATGGAGGTCAAGGTCCGAGTCAAGATGATGGTCTTTGGTTTGAGGGGAGGATTGTTAGGGTGCAAACCCATGTCCCACATCGGTAGAATAAAGATGGAAGCTCATCTTTATAAGTGTCTATAAAATATAATAGTACGAGGCCTTTTGGGAAGGAGCCCAAGAGTAAATCCGTGAGGGCTTGGCCCAAAGCGGACAGTATCGTACTATTATGGACAGTGGACACCGGTGCAGCAGAGGCCCAACACGGGATATTCACGCTTTCGCACAACAAAGGTTATGTTTGTATTGTTGTACGATTGATTATCTGCTGATCGTTGTTGGTGTGTTGGAGTTGGTGCGGTTGTTGTGATGGTTGTTGATGATGTTCGCGAGATGCGTCCTCGGTTGAGTGGAGTCACTTGCGGGAGTGGCTTCACGCCCTAGTTTTGCCCTCTGTGGAACCCGCCACAGAAGGGGATGTGCACATTAATGAACAGGGTTATCTCTCGTTGATGAGCGGGGCTTAGGTGGGGATTGGTTGCGGTCTCCCACTGGCGGTGAGGATTATCTGTTACGATGGGTAATCTGGCAGGGCTACACACGTTAGTGTGTAGTCAGTTACTATGTGAGATCGGGAGTTGGAGGTGGATGATGATCAGCAGTTTGTTTTTTGTACTCGTCTTATTTTGATTATACAGTAACTGACCCCGTTGTTGTTTTATAAAATCTGTGGTGATCCATTCGGGGATGGTGAGCAAATTGTGACAGGTGATGATGTTTACTAGCTATGAGGACATCATGGGGAGTCATCACTCGAGTCTAGCTTCTACTGTTAAGAGATTTATCATTCAGTTTTAGTTGTTGAACATTAGTAACATTTACTTTGGTTTTTGGATTTTAGAACATGTAACCATTAATCATTTATACTTTAATAATTGTGTTTTGGATTGGTAACTTTGATATACTAACCTCGGGCAACCGAGATGGGGACGGTCTCTCATGCTAGGGTGGTCCTGGTATGGCACCTTGGTATGTGGGGCTGTCACAGTTTCCCTACTTAGTTATTGTATACATGATGTTAAGATGGTTGTTGGCATATGATTATATCGTAATTGATCTTGGTATTGTTGATATTGTAATTGGTTGTTGTTGGTTATTTGTGGTTCGCGAGGTGCGCCCTCGGCTGAGTGGAGTCACTTTCAGGAGTGGCTTCACGCCCTTGATTCGCACTCTTGTGGTTCCCGTCACAAGGGGGATGTGCACATTAAGAAACATGGGCTATTCGCTCGAATGAAATGAGCGGGGCTTAGTGGGAAAGGCTGCGGTCCCCCACTGGCGGTGTGGATTACCGATTGCGATTGGTAATCTGGTAGGATTAGACCTTCAGGCTAGTCAGATGATTGGTGATGTGACGGTGTTGGAGGATTGTGACTGTGTACTTCTTGTTGTATTGTCTTATATCGTTGTACAGTAACTGACCCCGTTTAATTGTTTTGAAAACTGTGGTGATCCATTCGGGGATGGTGAGCAGTGTTTAGCAGGTATGGCTTGGATGTGCAGGGGTTAGTAGGGGATGAGTCAGCACACGTCAGCTAGTAGTCTTCCGTTGTTGTGTCATGACATTTTTATTTACTTTTTTAGTCTGGAACACTTGTACCGTATTTTCTCAGTTTGGTTTTAATGTAATCACTTAAAACTATTTACTTAAAGTATGTTCTTTGATGGTCTATTTAATATGTTTTACCTCGGGCGACTGAGATGGTAGAATTCTGATGCATTAGGTGGTTTTGGTAAGGCACCTTGGTGTATGAGAGTGTTACAAAGTGGTATCAGAGCGACGATTTTGAAACCTGTAACTAATGAGCCCAATGAATATAGAGAGTCAAACTAAAATGAACCCGGGTAGGAGTTGTTAAGAGCTAATGCAAAGACTTGGGAGACGTCCTAAAGTCGCGAATTCGACCTACAACTTTGAATCGGTCACTATGGGGTGTCATGGGGATCTCTATGTGTTTGCTATTGTTCATATGAATATGTTAGATGAATATGTGGTTGAATGGAGGATGTGGAGGAAAGGATGAGACGTAATTGTTGCATGATAATGTGATTGGTGTTTTAAGCATGATTATTTGATTAAAGTGGATAATAATGTTGTTTGTGATATTAGTAACATGTGAATAGGAATTGTTGTGTACGTATATTTTATTGTTCCGAAAAGTTATAAAGTTAAAGGCATGCGGGTAGTTAAAATCGCTAGCATGGCTCGATCGAGTGGGAGAAACTCGATCAGGTAGGGTGGACTCGATCGAGTGAGCTAAGCTCAATCGAGTGGGTATATGTATACGTTGGACAATGGCTACTATTTTGTGCAACTCGATCGAGTGTCGGATACTCGATCGAGTACATGTGTGACTCGATCGAGTGCGTTATATGTCAGATCTGGTCAGGTTCTGGAGTTGGGTTACTTGATTGAGTAGGTGGGAAACTCGATCGAGTGACCTCTACTCGATCGAGTATGTGTGCTTACTCGATCGAGTGGGTTCTATGCGGGTTATATTTGCTTTGAGTCGTAAGCTATGTGCTTATGTTTATCTCACCTCTTATAGCTCAAAGATATGCCGCCAAAGAGGTCAGATATGTATGCTAGGGCTAAGGAGATGAGTGTTGACGAAATTGCCAAGATGCTTGAGAATCGGGATGCACTTACCGAAACCCTCAAGAGGTTTGGGAAAGATAAGGATGTCGGGGTAGACTTTGTCAAGATGAGCACTACGATATCCCGCTTCAACCCAACGAATTATATGGGTACAGGTGCCTCGATTTTGCTCGACAACTGGCACTGTGAGATGGAGAATATCCTTGGGGTGGTTCATTGTCCCGAAGAGTTTAAGGTAGAACAAGCTGCGTTCTACTTGAGAGATGCAGCGGGTGAGTGGTGAGACAAAATAAGGGAGAGTGTCCTAGACCTTTATCTGAAACAGGGTAAGCCTGCTATTTCATGGGTTGATTTCAAAAGAGCGATGAAAAAGGAGTTTGTTCCGGAGCATGTTCGCAGTAAGATGCGGGAGGAGTTCGATTCTTTCAAGATGACCCCAGATATGACAGTGGCGGAGTATTATCACAAGTTCAACAAGAAATCGAGATATGCTGAGGATATGGGGTTGAGTCAGGAGAACTTAGCACTTCGGTTTGAGAAGGGTTTGACTTATCAAATCATGGAGAAGTTACCGGTTGGGGTCGTCCTTACCGATGTTAAGGAAGTTTACGAGAGAGTCGGACGAGCTGAGAGGTTGGTCGAAATGGCCAAGTAAAACAAAGAGAGGGGTCCGGAAAAGAGAAAGGCTGAGAGTGAGGGTGGTGGTCAGTCTAGTTACAAGAGGGTAAATCACAACCAGACAAGGGCTTATTCATCGGGATCGGGTTTCAGTGGTGGAGCTTCTTATGGGCGTGGTCGAGGTAGAAGCAACAGTTGGGGTATCTCGTGTTTCAACTGTGGCGGTATAGGCCACAAGAGGCATGAGTGTACTAGTGCTGGGGGGAGAGGTTCTCAGAGGCCATCACAGGGGAGCTTTTTGCAGGGTCCGACACAGAGCTATGCTAGCAATCGACCAGTTGGGTCATGGAATCATCAAGGAGGGCAGAGTAACAACAACGGTGGGTTCAACCGCAATGGCGGTAACTCTTATCAAAACCGGCAGCTAACAACAATCAGGGGTCAGCTGCCAAGCCTTCTACATCTGCCAGCATAGTGCAAGAGGATGGACAAAAGACCAGCGGCAAACTGTTTATGATGGACAAGAAAGCTGGGGATGATGCGCACGGGATCACCGTTAGCTTTCTTGTTAACAATGTTTCTACCTTTGTTTTGTTTGATTCGGGGGTGTCTCACTCTTTTAAATCGTCGGGTAATGCTAAGTCTATGGGTTTGAGAGAGTTTGAGTCTGTAAAAGATGAAGTTTTTATACCGTCGGGGGAGTCCGTATCTTGTGGGAGGTTATACAAGGGGGTATCCATGATAGTTGGGCAAGTAGATCTTCCAGGGGATTTGTTAGAATTTCCTATGGATAGTTTTGAGATTATAGTTAGGATGGATTGGTTGGGTAAGTACAAGGCTGTGGATGTGGGAAATCGGTATATCCACGGGGTGCTTTGAAAAAGGAGTCGCAACCAAATTTAAGAAAATTTGGAAACCGTTTTAGAGAAATAGGTCCGTGTGTGGGTACGTGTTAGGAAGTCCGTTAATAAGACACCTAACCTCGCCCGTCGCAATGGCCTCTACTTAGAAAAATGATGGCTAGTCGAATGAATTGTATTTGTTGAAGTGCAAACAACGTTTTAATCTTAACATGTGAATCCCGTTCTATGTCAGTTTAATGCAATTAAATTGTCAAGTGGTTTAGCATGCGAATTCATTTTAAATAAAAACGCAAACAAAGAGAGGGATAAAAAGACTTACGCTTCTCATAAGATAGATTAACACACGGTTAAGGTTGGTATACAAGTGACGTGCTAAATTGATACAAATAACATGTTAAGCATTTTCGAGAAAACAGTAGCAACCTGGCAATTTTAAGACAAGTTTTGAAGGGGCAAACAAAGTCGAATATAGGTGTTCTTGGACTCGTTGGAATTATGAAAGTACAAAGTTAGCAAATATGGTCATAGGGGTGGTCAATGGTTGCTCTAAGTGTGGTCGAATGGGTACTAAACAAGGTCTGGTCGCGGACTGGCTACAGGAATTCTGGGTTCATGGTTTTGGTCAGGGGGTCTTCTAATGATCTTTTAACAGGGTTAAATAAGTGCTATTGATCTGAAAGTTGGTACAATGCTATTTTGGAGTGTAAGGACGAGTGTGGTTATGTTAGACATGGTTGTAAGTTGTGCTAAGTGACGGTTTTGAGGGCAGGAACAAGGGCTGGTCATGAGTTCATTCAATTAGATTATAGAATTGTTAAACGATTTTATATGCTAGTCGAAGCACCCTAACATGTCTAATTAGGTTATTAAATCAATCTAAAGTCATCAAATCGAATTATAAGTCAAAAATTAGAGGTCGAGTTAATATGAAAACGGTCATATGGTTGGTCGAATTGAGCAAAACGAAAGAGAGGCCAAAACGCGTGAAACAACGTCATTGTTTGCTTTAGTAATGCCCTCCCTTGAACACGAGGATATGTAAACGAGCGAGGACAATCGCCACTGGCGAGTAAGTCCTTTTAAACTCGAGTCCATGCGGGTGTTCATGGTGGTACTTTAACTCATACTCGGACTAAACTAGTTTCAATGTTAATATGTTAGACGATAAACAATAATAAATAATATACAAATCAAACTAAATAAACAACATATAAAACACGAAATAAGAAGGGAAAGAAGGAGTATTTGATGCACTCTCAACCTACATGTATCGTTGACACCGTTTTGGGTCGTAATTGATCGTAGATTTTGTCTCGAGGGGCCGTCGTCGATGAAAGTTGAATCAAATACGTGTTTTTGAAGGATTTGCGCAGCGTTTTTCAAACTTGAATATCTCACTCGTTTCTTGATGAAAATTAGATTGGAAAGTTATTTTATAAGCTTGGAAGAACTTAGATTTTGAAAGTGCAAACAAACAGGGGTCGTTTTGGGATTATGGGCATGAAAATCGAGCCAAAAGGGGACTGGTCTGCGCAAGAAAGAACGCGAAAACAGAGTGTTTGCACACTCTCAACACTCTATTTTTCGAGCAGTTTCGTGCGTGTTTAAAGCTTGGTTTCTGGATATTTATGCTTGTATATGAATTATGGGTGTGTGTAGATGATATAGGAGCAAAGTAGCGGACAGGGCCGTCTCCGAGATTTCGAGGCCCTGTGCAAAATTTTAATTTGGGCCCTAAATAGTACTCCCTCCCATCCAAACCAAAGATAATGGCTGCTTTATTACACTTGTCGAGCCACATTTTGCAACGTAAATATATTTAGTTATACATTATTAAAAATTATAAAAATTTGATATTCTTACTGCATTCATGATAATAAATAAAACAAGATCTCACATTACTGTATTTTGTCTTATAAATTAAGAGTAATATAAAAGATTATTTACGACCATGAATAGTGCCAAAAAGCAAGTGTTACCTTTGGTTTGGATGGGAGGGAGTACTATTTTGTTAAAAATTTACCGATATCTTGAGTAATTTTATATTTTAAAAGTCGGAAAAGGCAAAATAACTTCAAAATTTGATTGGGTATACAATAAACTTGAACCCCCCAAAAAATATATTTAACATAAAAAGGAGGTGGTGTCGGGGAGTTTTATAGATATAAAAAATAATAGATAATTCCAAAAATTGCCAACAGCAGCAGTCGAACTCGAGATGTCATACCTCTTAAATCAAAACTTAATGAAAGATTGTAACCATTACACCATTTTGAACAACTTGACATTATAAAGATCAACAAATATTTCATGTATCAGACCTTTTTTACCAGAAGCCCAAAGTCAGTTTTGGGCCAATTTTTGGGGGGCCCTGTGCGACCGCACGGGCCGCACACCCTCAAAGACGGGACTGGTTGCGGAATTGGTGACTCTCTTTCGAAGGGTTTTGAAAGGGTTATTTATATGGTGACGGGAATGGTTAGAATAGGTTATTTGAGTTGAGATTCTCTATCTTTTTCCATGGCAAGGCTATGGAAGGATATTATATGGTGTAAGAGTCTATGGAAGGTAGTTTTCTTGAGGTTTAAGGTAATGGGTAGGAATGGAATAGGAATAAGAAATATCGAAAGATATTTGCGGGTTTTTGGAAAGTGAATATGTTTCGGTTATGGGAAGGTGGCATGGTTTTTGAAAGGATTATGGAGATGATATGAATCTTAGGGATCAAGGAAGGTCGTGGCTAGGTGGTGGCTTGAAGGGTGGCTCAAGTGGTGCGAACTTGGGTGCGAAACAGACCACAAAAATAGAGCATAGCTGCGTGTGTGTGCTGCTGTTTCGAGGGCCTGTTTGTGCTTGGTTGGGTGTGGGTTAGGACCTAGGTTATTGCTTGATTCATGGGTTAGCATGTAGGCTAAGTGAGGCGAGATTTTGGGCTTGGTTTGAATCGAATTGGTACAGGTTTGGAGGGTCTATTGTTGGTTGAGCTGAACACGCGTTACGAGTGTTGACAAGCTGTTTTGAGGCTTCGAATAAGAGGGATTTCGTGAGCTTTAGGTGGGTTAATGAAGGTTCGAAAGCTGGGCTATGAAAGGAGAAAATTAGGTTGAAAATTGCATCGAAATTCGTGCCCAAATCGCATAGAAAACGAGCTTGAAATCGTGTATAAAACCGTCATAAAATCGAGTTTTCCAAATACGATTAATAAAACAATTTAAACTTTCAAAACGAATTTCAAATAAAAAACTATTTATTTTGAATAAAATAAATTAGAAAATAAATTCAAATTAAAATAAATAAAATGAATTTAAAATCTTTATTAATTTGAAAATCACTTTAAATTAAAAAACGTTTCATGGACAACGCCCGTTCTACGTCGTAAAACGAATCCAAATAAATGACAAATGCCAACTAAGAGTACATGTCGTCCTATCATCATCGGGTGTTTGATGAGAGTCTATAAATTCCAATATCGACAGAAACGGGTATCAACAGAGCCCCCACTTTGACTGAGACTTGGACAAGGCGAAAGTCAAAGTATACCCCAAGTCCAATGACCTGAGGATTCCGCGGGTCGTTTATAGTCTATTAGACTTGCATACATAAGCTCACCAGCCATAAGAAGAGATCATACCTGAAACACGATTATGGACGCCCCAAACTTGCGAATGTGCTACTAGCTAGTCAATATCAAACTGATTGCTTTATGCGTGCTTTGGTGGCTGAGCCTTCTATTTGAAAACAAAGCCTGGTGTTGTTGCTGTTGTTGGTGAACGAAAATATCCCAAAAGGTACATATCGTTTGAAGGTCTTGTCGACCTGTTGGTGCTTATTGCTGGAAGGTTCGCGGACCTGCTGGTGCTTATTGTTGAAAGGTTCCCTGACCTGCTGGTGCTTAGAGAATGTGATCCATAGCTCAGCATGTCGAGCTGCTCATGGAACCCATTTGCTTCAATGGACGTAACCCATAGCTCAGGATGTCGAGCTGCTTACGGGCGACGGCTAGCTTTGATAAACTTGTGGGTTGAATTTGCTTAATAGGGCTCACAGAGCCCCCAGTTGAAAATGGGTTCTAAAACGGAATGTTTTAAAGCCCCCGGTTGATTGTTGATATCCTTGTGATGCTATAGGTTGTACAAACCTGTTAGCAAAGGGGCTTTGATTCTGCAAATGTACCTATAACAAACTAGTACAATACTATACAAAGTAAAAATGCTTCACATAGTTAAATCACATAGCAAATTTGAAGATTGAGTTTGATTTTTCGAAAGTCAGGATTATCGAAAACAAAGTTGATTGTTTTGAACTCATCGAAATTCAAAAGACTTGGATTTGAATTTTGAAAAGGCTTGAAATTTGAATTTGAAAATTAAAAGATTTGAATTTGATTTGAAATGAGGCTTGAATTTTGATTTTGAAAGATTTGAATTTGATTTAAAGCGAGGTTTGAATTTGATTTAAATTTGATTTGAAGTGAGGTTTGAATTTTGAATTTGAAAGATTTGAATTTGATTTGAAATGAGGTTTGAATTTTGAATTTGAATTTGATTTGAAATGAGGTTTGAATTTTGAATTTGAATTTGATTTGAAATGAGGTTTTAATTTTGAATTTGAAAGTTGAAAGATTTGAAATGAGACTTGAATTTTGAATTTTCGAACGTTGACTTTGACTTGGATTATTTGAAATTCGAGAGATTGGATGACTCTTGATGACTTGGGTACTTGACATATGAAGTTGACCGGGGTTGACTCGAATTAGGACAGGAACCTAAGTGTGCAGGAATTTTAGGTGAGACGACTGGCACAAAAGTGAATCGAAGTCGAAAGGTATTATAACTCCCCAACCAAGTCTTTCTAGGAGTGCAGACCATATCAAGTTGAACTTGTTTGCCAACACCATTAGATAAAGCTCAATTTAAAACTTGACAATTACTCGTTTGAATTTTGATCCTCATCCTAGCCTAAGACGAATACTAAGACTGACTCGATTGAAGGTGGCTTGATTTGGACTTAGTTAGGATCCGTAAGAAATCAACATAAATGATGGATGGGTGGATTGAATCCCTTATTTTGAAGGATTGCCTACGTATTTGCGTGGAGCGAAATCAAATCCGATGTAGTTCGAAGAGATGCATAAAATTGGTGTTCTTGTTGTTTGTGTGTACACACCCAAAGGTTTCACCTAAGGTACCATGTTGTATCCCGTTATAGCCTGCAAGGTACCGTTAAATCCCGTGTTTGGGGTTGGTGTAAAAGGCTTGAATGCTTTGGGATATGGAGCTTGGTAATAAGGGGTTTGAATGGTGAACCATCACTCTGGAGGTTTGTTTTGTGGTGCTTAGGTCAATGGGTTATGGCTGCTGATGTGGTTGGAAATGGGGTCTCGGGCTTGATGGAACCCAAGTGCAAATGGGTTGTGTAGATACCCAGTATCTGCACCTTCCAAAAACCACCCGATGATGATCGGACTATAACGTGTTTTTGATATGCGTGCGTGGATTGGCTATACATGAGACGGTTTAATGCACTACTCGAATATGAAAAATGATTTCAAAAGTTTTCTAACTTCATTTGTATTAAAATAACACTATTTAGAGTTAAAATCGTCTTCGGACCCAAAACGGACTCAGAAACCCGCAACCTGAGTCAACCCGAGTCAAACCAAATCCCGAATGTCAAAAATAATGCCATGAATGTCTTTATCATGTCATTTTCATTAAAATGACCCTAACTAGAGTTAAAACCGTCTTCAGACCCAAAACCGACTCAGAAACCCGCAACTCGAGTCAACTTGAGTCAATCCGAGTCAACCCAAATCTCGAATGTCGAAAATAATACCATTAATGTTTTTATCATGTCATTTCCATTAAAATGACCCTAATTAGAGTCAAAACCGACACCGGGCCAAAAACTGACTCCAAATTCAAATCCCGACTCACACGGGTCAAACCCGAGTCAAGCACACAAAACACCTACCTTAAGTAACACCAAAATCATCTTATTAGATGCCCATATTGTTACACGACATCTTATATGAATGCCACATATCAACAATGGATGGAGAATTGGCCACGTCCAAATTGAAAGGGACAATACACCCACTTGTATCTCAAGGTGGCTCGCGCCTAAAGCAGGTGTCTGCTTAGCCTCTAAGCAAACTTAACCGACCTACCACCCCACATTTCTCTATAAATACCCACCATCACACACTACAATATTCACGCGAGAGTCCCCCCCTTCCTTCTCCCTTAAACTTCTAGACCCGACTTCCTAAGTCACAAAATCGACATGTGTTTACGACCTACCGATCGTAAACACAAGCCTTACACATTTTGTTTGGTACCGTCGCCGTGCATTCGACCGACCCATTCGACCAACTCAACATTAATCAACATGTTTTTCAACAACACATTTTCAACTCATTTTCAAAACTAAATCCTTTTTTAAGGCACCTTTTTAAACTTCTTTGATCGCGATTAGTCACAACGAGAAAACCGTCTCTAAAGTCGTCTACTTCGCAAACATCAATACACGTAAGTTTGAGGGTGTAAATTAACAACTCATTTATTTCATGTCTTTACTGTTTTCATAACTTTATAAGCATTAATGATGCATAACACGATTCAAATATAGGTTAGACGAAGCAAAACCGAGTTTTGGCCCGAGACAGAAGCCCTTTGCTATGCAAAGAGGCTCGCGCCTCTTGTGGGTTCTCGGGTCAGACTCAACCGTGTTTGTTCTCGTCTTTCCTCTTTATTTCATTTCTTATTTGCAATCGGTTTTTACCATTTCAAATATTTCAAATCATTTTTATGACAAACTTTTTAGCCATTAATTATAATCACCCTTGGTTCCATATACCATGACGGTTTAATCCGTGACTCGGTGATATTAATTGGTTAATTACATTTTAAAAGAAATTCTTTTCTTTTATTTACCATTTTAATTCATTTTTATGATAAACATATTTTGACCATTACAAAAATCATCCTTGGTTCTTTATACCATGACGGTTTATTCCGCGACTCGATGATATAATGGTTAATTACATTTTAATGGGTATTTTAACAACCTTTTCTTTTATTTACCATTTTTCTCATTTATTTACATTTGCAAATATATTAGTCATAATCCATAATTATCCTTGGTTCTTTATACCATGTCGGTTTAATCCGAGTACGATGATTAACTTGACTAATTCCAAAGACATGAACTTGACATATTTAGTTCAAATCAAACATTTTACATTTTTATTTGTAAACTATACTTTTCAAACTTGCAAATCCGACAACGAATATTACTAACATAATAGTAATTATCCCGAGTCATGCAAACAATACTTGCAAATCATTAATCACAAAAAACGATTTTAAACAACCTTTTCAACAACCAGGAGACGCCCCTTGGGTCGGCTCATGGCTCGCACCCCAAGTAGAGGTGATCATGGGCCGGGCCAATGCGGACTTGGGCCGGGCCTTTCTAACAAAAGCGGCCCATTTGTGTGGGCTCGGCGGGGTCGAGCCAGATGCATGGGCTTATTTAACAAGCCCAAATCCGGCCCTTATGGGATAATGCGGGCTTTTGGGCCTAAATGGGCTTTTTCAGGCCCTAAAATTTACGACTTACCCTAGGAAATAATTAGCGTACTTCAGTTACAACTTTTAAAACATACATAGTGTATAAAATTGCACAAAATATGATGAAATGCATATGAATTGCTCTCTAAAATAAAATAATGACAAAAATCGCCACTTTAGAATGCTTAACCATGCATTCTTAGATATGATTTATGTTATGTATACTTGGTTTTATAAATCTAAAAAAATATACTTGAGTTTGTAAAGAGTTGGGTATAACTTTAACGCTACTTTAATAGGTTTTATTAGAAAAAATATTCATTATTAATAAATATGGGCAGGTAGGCCAAAATTTGGGCCAAACGCAGCCCAACAAACTCCAAAATATTTTGGGCCTTTTTAGGCCGGCCCATGGGCTTTTTTGGGCCAAAACTAAAGGCCCAAGCCCTTCAAAAAACCTGGGCTGGGCCGGGTAGGGCCAATGGGCTTGGGCCACTTAATCAGCTCCAGCCCCAAGGCAGCTCATGTTTTCTACATTTCAAAACCTGGGCAGACCCTTTACCCTCGGCAATAGGCTCGCGCCCCAACGGGGCTGCCTGGCACTTTTCTGTCTCATTTTGATACTTGTCTAGGATGATCCCGATCACGGTTAATCCGAATACATGACGGATCAGATTGACAAGCTTACGTTTTTACACTTTGTCATTTGACACCCTTTTTCAAATAATGGATCGTGTTAAGCATCATAACCCGAACTTGGTAAATGGATGTTTAATTTCCGTTTTCACACGTAAATCAATATAAATCCAACTTGACATCTTATACTTGATACTTGGATTAAAGAAACCGACTTAGAAAGCTCACATGTTAGGTTAAACTTTTGGATGCGCATTCATGCATTTTAACCGTTTTATCAACTTTTGCACTTAAACAACCACGATCGATCAGTAGAGGCCGCTAACGCGGGCGGGATTGGGTGTCTGATTAAAGGACTTCCCAATACGTACCCTCACCCCTTACTCAGAATCTTTGGATAGTGGATGGCCTTATCCAGGGCGTACGAGAGTCATTTTAGGCATAGAATGCTAAAAGGGGGACGAGTCCTTATCTTTAGTACTATGTCAAACACCGCTTTTTGCCTTGATTGAACTAGGTATAAAGTGGATTTTGAACGGGTTCCAAGCATCACATAATTGCTTGGTGGCGACTCCGAACATCTCTAATCGTTTTGAGACCTTTACCGAGATGAAACCGACCGATCTAAAACGATCCGGTCGAAAGCATTTTACGCCGCCGAGCGTGGCTTTCAAAAGGCCGCTGCATGTCCATAGTTTGGCTTGGCGTGCAGGTGGCCCGTGACCGCAGATCGGTAGGTTTCCCCCAAATCCACAGACCGGCCTGTGGCCCATGTCTACAGATTGGCGACTCCGTTGGGGAAAACTAGGACACTTGTGTCTTTGTGATCCTTAGAGGTGAAACTCGAACGAGGTCGTGGTTAAAGTGCATTAATTGATATTACGGTCATAAGTCAGGTTCCTTGTCCGGGCTCACAATCTAACCCTTTTCGACCAATTGGCTCGTCCCGTCGGTGTGATTTTTCTCATCCCCGTGTTTCTCATCCCGATTGCGTCAAGCATACCGTTGACGTTACACATTCCTGTTTCGTCAAAGAGCTTTCATCACCTTCGAGCACGAGGCTAGGGCACCCTCCTTACACATTTTTGTTTGGATTGGTATCCCTCTCGCAAATCAGGGTTTGATTGCTTGGTGTGTAACCCACCTTTTTAAGCCAAAACCCGTGTCAGCATTATGCATAATAAAATGAAATGTGAGTGCTTATGTGCTATGTGATCATAGTCCTTTCGTGTCATTTTCAAACTTTCAAAACACCTTTTTGCGCCGTTATAATGGCCATTTCAAACCTCGGTCTTTCGCCGACCGTTGCACACCTTTTTAGGCCGTCTTAATGACGATTTTCAAACCCGGTTTTCTACAACCATTTCAAAAAGCACGCCTTCTTAGGCCGTCATAATAACGATTTTCAAACCTGGTTTTTACAACCGTTTCAAAGCACCTTTTTATGCCGTCATAATGGCCATGTCAAAACCCGGTTTTTTTACAACCGTTTCAAAAAAAAAAAACCTTTTTAGGTCGTCGTAATGACGATCAAACCCGATTTTTTACAACCGTTTCAAAACACCTTTTTATGCCATTATAATTGCCATTTAAAAACCTGGTTTTTTATAACCATTTCAAATACACCTTTTTATGCCGTTATAATGGCCATTTCAAAACCCGGTTTTTATAACCATTTCAAATGCACCTTTTCCTACCCTCGTAATGACGATTTCAAAACTCAGTTTTCACAAACCATTTCAAAAATACTCTTTTACGTCGTCATAATGGCCGTTTCAAATCTCGGTCCCTCGCCGACCGTTGCATTCTCAAAGCGCCTTTTTACGCCATTGTAATGACGAATCCTACCCTCGAATTTTCAAAATTCGAAATCAAGTTTCAAACAAAAACGTTTTTCAAACCGTCGTAATGATTCAACCCGTGCAACTTTCCAAATTTCAAATCTCGTTTTCTAAATCAAATTTGGCTTTTCTAAGCCGTCGTAATGACGATTTCAATTCTCACAATTTTCGATTTGCATACCGTCTTTTAAAGGTTAAAACGGTTTTCTAACCCGTCGTAATGACGAATTCAATCCTCATGATTTCCAGTCTTTGAAAACAAATTTAACCGTTTTCAAATTTCAATTCAAAATCAAATCTTTGAAAACAAATTTAAACCGTTTTCAAATTTCAATTCAAAATCAAATCTTTGAAAACAAATTAAACCGTTTTCAAATGTCAATTAAAAATCAAATCCTTTGAAAACTAATTTAACCGTTTTTAAATTTCAATTCAATTCCAAATCTTTGAAAACAAATTTAACCGTTTTCCGATTTTAAATTCAAAACCCAATCTTTGAAAACAAATTTAACCGTTTTCAAATTTCAATTCAATTTCAAAATCTTTGAAAAAAAATTTAACCGTTTTCAAATTTCAATTCAATTTCAAAATCTTTGAAAATAAATTTAACCGTTTTCATGGCCATTGTGATGACGATTCCAAATACAATTTTCAAATCCGTGATACGGAATTTCAAAAACCGGCTTCAGAAACAACATATTGTTTTCATAGCCGCCGCAATCTTAACTTAAACCGTCTTTTGAAAACAAACCTAAGACAACCCTTTCGACTGGCCGACCTTTTGAAGATCCCTACTCTTTGGAAGCCGTACATAAAACGACAAATGAACCTTTTTGAAAATTTCTATTTTCGAAAATTTCAGTCCACCTTTCCGATTCAGCCACTACTACAAATCCAGGCAACTACAACGCCCCTTTAACAACGATTATTCACGAAAATCACAGTAGACGTTGTAGAATGTATGGCACGAATTTTACTAAAATTAATTACAACGGGTATGGTTATAACAACCGTTGTTATAAGTTTTAACAACGGGTAACACATGCACAACCGTTGTTAATAATTTGGCGCAAAATTGACGCAAAGTTAGTGAAAAGTAATCACAACGGTTACTTTTGAAACCCGTTGTTAAAACTTATTTGACAACTGTTATTGTTTTGCAACCGTTGTTAAAACTTATTTGACAACGGTTGTTGTTTAATAACCGTTGTCAATACCTTCCATACTATATACACACAAACATAAATCATCTACAGCCACAAAACACAAACCTTAATACACAAACACAAACACAGCAGACAAACACAAACACAAACACAAACACAAAACACACACTTTCTCATCGTCTCTTTCTCTCTTTCTCATCGTCGCTTTATCTTCTCTCGTCACACGTTGATTTCATCGTCTCTTACTTTCTCTAATTATCAGGTAAATCTCGCCGTCACTGTTGGTTTCATCGTCTTTCATCGTCATTATTTTCTTTTTCTAATTATTTCATTTGCATGTATGTGTTTTTATCGACCATTATGTTATTTCTTTAAGTATTATTCGCTTAATTAGCTAGTAAAACAAATTAAATAAACTAAAACAAAGAAGAAGCAAGATGATAGAGAGGAATGCATGATAAACATAATATATATATATATATATATATATATATATAGAGTCGGGATCCGGTGAGAACTCCTAAATATTTGAGGATTGAAGATTAGTGAATACAATATCACGGGTTCTTCAATACAATATCACGAATTTTTTTTTTTCTTTTTTTTTTTTGCTCAGCTGTTTTTTTCGTGTGATATTGTTTCGAATAACCTGTGATATTGTATTGAACAGCCTATGATATTGTAATGAAATCCTCAATCCTCAAAAAGATAGTGTATACTCACATGATCCCATTCCTATATATATGTATATATATGTATGTATATATATATATATATGTATGTATATATATATATATATATATGTATGTATATATATATATATATATATATATATATATATATATACATAAATTAAAAAAAAATTACATTAATAAAAATGCAATTCTTATATTTTCATAGAGAGTCTTATTCTCTTCTATGATATCCGTCCTCTCCTCCTTGGCTATTTGGAGGTTCCGTTCAGCAGTTGCTATATCGTCATATAGCTGCAACTGCTGCTGCTCTGTCAAGCCATCTTTTTTTGGCGTCCTTCAGTATGGATCGAGCATCCACAAGGTAGCTCCTGAAACTTTCCTCAATGTGGAGCAACCGGCGGATGAAACTGTTGTTGTTCTCGATCATAGTAAGAGTCTTAAGGATGATATCATTCATTTTGTTGATGGAGTTTGGAGTTTGTTTGAAAGATTAAGTAGGGTTTATTTGGAGTTTGTTTTAGCAGTTAGGGTTTGGAGATGTATAGTGAGATAATGGAATGTTAGTTGAGATAATGCATGTATTTATACTAAGCAATGTGTATGGATTGAGTTGTTTTTTAATTAATATATATGTTAGGAAGTTGTGCCATAATCATCATCATATCTCTCTCTGCTTCTTCAAATCTTATTACTAACCCTTGTCATTCCATATTGTCCATTCATATGCACAGGGATGGCAGTAATAATGCATGCATCGGAATTATGACGGGCCGTAATTATGCATGCATCTAGTAATATTTAATTTTTTTTTTATTTTTTAAAAACAAACAACAACGGTTATTTATAAAGAACCCATTGTCTTTAGTTATAACAACGGTTTTGTATATTACAACCCGTGTTATAACTTTCCCCCCAAAATTGAGTCACACTTTCCACAACGGGTTTTTATACTTAAAACCGTTGTTAATAGTTTTAACAACGGGTTCCTTAAGAAAACCAACCGTTGTTAAAACCTTTTACAACGGACGCATTAACAACGTCCGCTTTTTTATATAACAACGGTTTTTAACCGTTGTTATAGCCTGTATCTGTAGTAGTGAGCCTCGAGTCGATTAGAGTCCAGTCGATTTCAAGTCAAGTCGTCTAGATAACGTCGAGTCTCTACCGAAGTCAGTACCTACCTTCTGGTCTAGGTCGTGTTGCCTAATTGTCGAGACATCTCCAATGGCGTTAGCAGAGTCAAAACATGTCGGGTATTAAACCCGTCTTTCCCCTACATTACGGGTCAAAGGTCAAGTTTGCGTACATGTCTTGTCCAACGGCGTTACGCCAGCAACAAACCTCCAAATCTCGTCAGAAGTCTTCTGTCTAGGCATCACTATGCCAAAGTCGACACTCGATTCTAAATTCAAAGTCATGCACCAAGAGTTCAAACACAAGAGGTCATTCACGATCTTTAATGAACTCATAACCTAGTCACACCGTCGCGTCTTCACAACAAAATTGTCTTTTGTACATGTGTGTCGTACTTGCCTTTGCTTGTGCAATACCTTGCCAAGAAAAGTTATAACGCCTATCGTTATGTCAATACGAATCCCTTGGGTGCCATCGATCGCCAACCGGAAACTCAAGAAGCTGATCAACCTTCATCCGCCATGACTTCTGCCGAAACCAGCAACATGGTCCTTCGACTCCTAGCTACCGTGGAAAACTTGAGCACTCGTCTCTCCCAAGTTGAGGACAAAATGATAACCGGGAATTTTCCCTCTTCTGATATTGAGCAAAGGGTTAAGCTCCTTGAAAGCCGACTACTTGCCAACGACAAAACCAACCCTAGTTGGAGGGCTACCAAAACCACTGAAGTCAATTCCTTAGGTGCTCCACCGAACAAAACCAGACGACCTCATGGGTCCTTCCTTAACTTGGGTATGCCTTATCCCAAAGCCTTGGAAAGGCTAATCTCCCAAGGAAAGCTCAAACCGAATGGTCCAACTCCGAACCCTCTACCAAACAAGCGAGGTCGAAGATGGGATGGAAAACTGTTTTGTCAATATCACCAAGGTCGCGGACATGACACTGAAATGTGTCTCCCCTTAAAAGGCGCCATCCTTGATATGATTGAAAAGGGTGAATTACCATTACCTCCCTCAGCAAACAATAAAAACAACCCTCCAGAAAACCCTATTGGACACAGCCAAGAATCTTCCCTAGGCTGCTCTCACCTCATCTCTCCTGATGATGAGAAAATTCATGCAATTGACGAAGGTGGCATACAAAGCACTATAATGATGCTCTCCATCTCCATCAACAACATATTCTCAAAGCTGTAAGTGGCTATCTATGATTTGAACACCAGGGTAGCTAATTTGGAGGAGAGGTTTGGTAATACCAAAAATGAACCTGACCACCAAGGAGAAAACCAACCCTCCGTTCACCAACCAGCAACTGTTGAAAATGAGGAGTCATCCGTGTTGGAATATGTGTCCTCCGACAATAATGCGATCACAATTGTCGATCATATTGATCACATGTTTAAATCTCATTTTAAGAATACGTAAGAGATGATTCATTTTATAGTCAACTGATCAACATTAATCGGTAACGATTGGCTTGCTAGAGTTTGACGTTCATCGTCGTGGGGACGGTGGTGGTCAGTTGATCTCTTAAGGTCACACCTAAAGGATGATGCCCTTATCTGTAAAGTTGATTAATTGTATGACGATACAAGTTGATCAATTCCTTAAAATTGAACAATTCAATTTGAGAGAGAGAATATTGATATCTTATTATAATGGGATTAAATAAGATTTATTTTAGTAATTGAAATATTTTAATTACTGAAATTGTTTATTGTTTGTGAAACAATAGAGATAATAATGAATGGTTAATTATAATTACAAGATGTTGTGAATTATAATTAAAAATGACCCATTTTATTTATGTGATCAAGTATCACTAGTCAATTTGTTGTATGTAATTTAATTAATTTATAAAATGATATTTATGTGATAAATATGCATTAAATTAATTAATAACATGTATCATGTTACATGTGACATATTGTGTGACAAATGACAAATTGACAAAATAAAATGGTAGTCCATTTTATGGTACATTGACCGAAATAATGAGAGTGATGGGTGTTAGTGGGTGAATTATTTTATGAGATAAAATAAGCTAATGATGCCTAGTCTATACCTAGCCTTACATGCCTAAGGTTTTGAAAAGAACAAAAGGAAACGTGAAGGACAATATATTGGTGCTCATCCCTCCTCCAACCGTGTGACACTCTCTTTTTGGAGGCCTTTTGTTCTTTAATTATTTCTCTTACATACTCATTCATTTACTACATGCAAATGTGATGCATTATTCTCTCTACTCTTTAATCTTCATCTAAAATATGAGAAGATTCAATCAAAAATTGTTCAATCAAATTACTAATATTATTAATGTAATATATGAGTATTAGTAATCAATTTTAAGGTAAACTACTAAACTAATATCTAGCTAACATTATTTAGTGGAGATAAGGGATAATCTTGGGTGCAATCAAGAGGAGTGGCTTCTACACTTGAAGTCTTTGAAGGATCATCCCATTATTTATTATAGCTCAAGAACTAACAAGTAGGAGATCTTGTTGGTGCCCAAAATGGCCGAAAATATTCATATGGTATGAAACGATTTTTCTTATTCTTTTCTAGTTTTGCATGCATAAGATCTTTAAGTTTTTTATGATTAAAACTTTAAACCAAAATATGTGATATTTAAAATATGATTTCCAACAAGTGGTATCAGAGCATCACGGTTGTTGCATGCAAAATCGGGTTAGTTTTTCCGAGTTAATTTAATTAACATATAAAACTTGTTATTTAGGATTTATGAAGATAAATCATGAAATAATTTTGCATGTTAAAAGTTTCTGGTCCTAAGTGATTTTTAGGACATTTAGGTTTATTTGTGGATTTTTATTGTTCATTTAATATATTATTGGCATTAAAATGTGATTTTTATGATAAAAATGTCATTTTTGGACGAAAATTAGCTAAACTTCGAATTTTTCAGTGGTTTTTGGATATTTGTTTTCACATATATTATTTTTAGATGACCTGTAATTTTTCAGAATTTTTGGAGTTTTTTATGCTCGAAATATGGATTTTTCATGATAAAAATCGAATTTAAATGAAAAATAGGTTAATATGAGATAAATTTCGAATCTGGTCATATAAATTTAGTATGTTGTCACATGCAATTTTACAAGATGTGTGTAAAATAATAGGCTATTATGAAGTCTTTATGCATGATTTAGGAATTTTTGATGAAAAATAGCATAAATAGTGACTTTAATTAGTGAATAATTGCTAAAACATACTTCATGACTAAGGAAAAACATCACATGTTGCATTTTATTACCTTTTTCAGATCTAAAATTGAAAAGTTGATAAACATAATTTTTCTCATGTTTTTATGATTATTTTGATAAATCCAATAAACCGCAACATAGTTTTTTCGATAAATTTTTCGAAATTTTAACCTAAGTTTTTGAACATTATGAGTGTCATGGTATTTTTCCAGAATGTTCATGAGTTTAAATTTCAAATTTTTGAATTTATTTGAAATTTTTGTGATTTATTTGGAGTTTATGGCATTTTATTGTAATTTTGAGTCCATTAATGAACAATTTTAAGAAATATAAGTTAATTATAGTCAAATAGTTAGTGGAGACTAATTTTGAGTCCTAAGTGGGTTAGGGTAATTAACTTGTGCATAAATATGATTTTATGTAATTCATTGTGATTTTAAAAGGTTGAATCACGCAAATCCGTAAAAACCGTTTAATATACGATATTGGCTCCTTAAAGGCGATTTAGCATAAAATTGGGCATGTTCATACGTATTATAATGCTGCATTTTATTTATGATTGTCATAATTTTATTTTATGTAATTTTTTAATTATGTAATTTTTACTTAGTATGGCCTTAGTTTTAATTGGTATTACCCGAAATGTATGGGAATATCGATTTGGTTGTAATTTATTGTGATCTCGTATCACCGTTTTGTAATTTAATAGATTTATTTTATTTTAATTACAAATGTATAATAGGAAATTATGTAATTTGTTATGTAATTTATTTATTTTGGAGTTCCTTGAAGACGGTGTCACTCAAGAAGGCGATACATAAAGACGGTGTTACCTCGAGATGCGTGCCAAAACCGAAGTTCAAGGGACCAATGGAGTTGGTTTCCGAATATGTAATAGTTAATTAGATTTTCTATTTTTAGGAAGGCCATACTAGGATATAATTTATGTTTTGCATTTTATTTATATGTTGCATGCATCGCTAAATCGCCATAACTAAAACATGCATTGTCATTTTAAATCGAGTTTATCGACCGTGTCAGTTACAATTATCGTAGTTCACCGCTTTAGTTCACTTAAAACGTGATAGATAATAAATTGACATGACCTCTCGCTAAAATAAACAATTGAGATATAGCCTTACCAAAAAGTAGAAACCATGAAAACCTATTTCGCGAGGGAGTGCACTCGGCCACCTCGGGGTACAAACCTTGTTACGTAGGGGAAGTGGGTGATAAATGTCTATCCACCGAATTCATGTTGATGAGGGTTTCATCGGCTACCCCGTGCCCAAGTTAATGTGAATTTGGATCATGGACACATTTATTCGAAATTTGGGTTGAACTCAACAAAAGTAATTGATAAGGGTTTCATCGGCTACCCCGTGCCCTTGTCGGATGTGTTTTGGGCTAAAGATAAATGTTAATGTAATTTTATCGACCGAGAATTCTAAAAGTAGAATCGATTAAAGAGTTAATCCACCGAGTTATGTTGATAAGGGTTTCATCGGCTACCCCGTGCCCAAGTTAATATGAATTTGGATCTCGGAATCATTTATCATAGTTGGGTAGAGGTCACTATGTAAATGCTTTACTTGTTATTTACAAGTATTATTAATAAAACGATAAATGTTAAGTTTTCACTATTCCGTTATCATATTGTTCTATTTCTTCACCACAAATTCATATACGATATCATTTCGATTTTTGATTCAAATCTCCATTAAAACATCGTAACTAAAGACAAAATTTGAATGTTCTTCTAAAAACCTCGAATTATCCATTGGAAGGATCTCATGTAAAGAGTATAGATAAAAGTTATTCATTATCAAACAGGTTTTTGATTCTTGACTAACACATCTACTTACAATGGATTATGTTTCATATACTTAATTAAATTAAGTACCTTGAAGCGATAAATTATTTTGGTAACTCGATTTGTTGGAAATCAAAATTGACCAAAATACCGCAACCACTTCAATGAAAGTTTTAAGACTAAACGAATAAATTGAAGAGCAGTCTTCATGAATTTCAATTTTGCTTCTCTTAGCAAAGACTCATTAAAATGAGTGGGAGCATTCTCTTAAACCGTTAAGAAAAGGACGAGGTTCAAAGAAGTATAATTAGAATGGAATTGATACAAGGTTATGATAAAAGTAAAGTTATTGAGAATAACGATACTAAACCTATCAATCCCGACCGATAAAGTTTCCATTGTCTTAAATGTTGGACACTAGAAAGGAAACTACCCCAAATTATTGAAGAATAAACAAGTTAGTTGTGGGACATCTTATGAGATCTTCTTCTTTAAATGTTTATTTAATTAACATAAATTTTGCTAGTACTACTTCGTCAATATTAGAAACCAGTGGAGGTTTTCATCATTGTATTCAATACATAAGATGATTATAATATGACGACTAGCATCAAATAATATCGAGAGATAGAGTCATTGTGTAATCAATCTAGTTTTGGGTTTATAGTTATACTTAATTATGACTATTAAGTGCATAAACTCTAAATAAGAATATAAACTTGTTAAGATACAAAAGAGGTTTCACTTTTGTGACCCTATACACCATGATTTGATGTATGGCTAGCCCATTATCAAGGTGATTATATTCTAAACCAAACTAGAATGATATATCATGAATATGATGCAAGACTCAAATTGGTAACCCAAGATTAAACCTTAGATTCTGGAATGATGAACGCAAAGAGTTATCGAGTACTCTTGAAACCATTAGATCTTATGGTATATGCGTATCTTGTATTCAAAGCAAGATGTCTCGTGCCTTTTTGGTTGAAAAGGAAATCGAGGTTATAAATCATTGATCCAAAATAGGTTGATCATTTTCTTTTACCAACAATTTAAGTTGATACTAATGTGTTTACTTAATAAGGTAAATAGAGAAATCTTTGAAGAAGTTCAAAGAGTTCGAAGAATCACGATTTAGTCGTGATGGGATTATCAAAGTGAAGACTTTGATATAAGCCAAAGGAAATGCGATATAGTGTCACAAATTAATCTCTCTTAGCACGCATTATGGGATAATGTGTGGTTGGATAAAGAAATCAAACACTATTCGATATGGTTTGGACTTCAATCAAGTTACTTTGAGTTACTTGATCCTTTTGGGGATTTTATCATTTTGTCTAAATTATTTTTCCACTTAATCTAAAGTAATTCATATGTGATATGAAATGGTAGGGTACCATGCTTGTAAGTTTTCACAAGAAACAAATGCTCATTTTTCCTTACTATAATCACGAGTACAACAAGTTTGTGGCTCGTAAAGTTGTCTTTCTAGAATACAAGTTTATATCTAGAAGACAGAGTGGGAGAAATTATTCAAGAGCCACAAAGAATGTTATGTCGCAAGAAACTGGTTTTTCTTGGCTACATGAGACGTTTTGTGTAAGACGTTGTTTCACAAAGCCTAGGAGGTTAAAGTCATCACTTGTTGAAGACGATGAATTAATGTTACTTTTAGAAAGTAAAGAGCTTGTAACTTACAAAGAAATTGTTTGATTCAAGTTGATTACTTCTGGAAAGTAATGAACATATGACTTACATGAGAGTGTTTAAGTCACAACTCAATACAAGGCTTAGAGCCATGAAAATCCGAAACAAATTCCAGGTGAATTGTTAGATATCAAAGCTTGATTGGTAGCAAAGGGTTTTGCACTAGTTGAAATGCTTAAGTCTATTTGGATCTTCTTAGGGATTGTGTTTCATTATGAGATATATAAAGCGAGTGAATCTAAAACCCACTTCTTCAATTAGAAGGAATGTATTCAATACATGTCTTGAGTTTTGTAGATTCTTGCCATCCTAAGATAATGTGAAACTTAAGAGAGGGTCTTAAGTAGGACATCAATGAGTTGGAATCAATGTTTTGATCATGTTATAAAACATTTCTCGGTAAGTCGAAAAGTTGTGTTTATACATGAAGTTTAGTGGGAGTTAGGAAAATTTTAATTAGTCTAATATGTGGATGGCATATTGATCATTGAGAATGATTTAAGACTTTTGGAGTAATATAATACATCTTTAATATCCAGATTTATGTAGATAAATCCACATGATATTAGCGTCAAATAAGAAGTCTTATGTTGATAAGATTCATGACTAGTTCAATCAAATTGAACATATTTGATTGATTCCATTTGCTTCCGCTGCCGGATCAATTAAATAAGTAATGATGTATAACATATACTTTGAGTATGATGAATTGTTTCAAATCGAATTTTAGTAATAGTTACCAAGTAAGCCATAAAGATTACCCTTAAGTGCTTGCAGAAGCATTAAGGATGCAATGCAAAATGTTTTTGATGCAATTTTGTGTAAGGGTGTTACACAAGTGACAATTGACAATTGAGATTGCGCATGATTTCTGACAAAACCATAATCAAAACACATTAGGATGGTTAAGATACCATTGTGGCTATGTTATTTAAGAAATAGATTTTCTAGAATCATTCTAGGCAATAAAGAACAATGAGAAATATTTACAACGGAAATTGAGTACACTTGCAATCATGGGATGTGCAAGAAAGATGAGTCCCGCACACTGTGAAAACAGTGGGAGCTGTTCTAAGGCTATAAGGCCTATGTCTTGATTGGATCTCGACACGTACTCAGAAAGTTTTGTAATACAAATGTATACATTACAAAGGAAAACGAGTATGTAGTAAGGTTGAGTAAGGTACATGAAGTTGATAAAACCTACTAACCAAAGCTTTCTCATGGGCTTAACATGATGAGTCATGTCATATGTCATTTCAATTGAATTGAGATGAACAATTACATATAAAATGAAAATGGATTATAAAAATATGAAGTAGTAATCAGGTATTGACTATTAATATGAGATAATCACATTTGTCGTTCGAGTTTTTAAATCTGAAAACTCCTTTATACCTTGTTACATCCAAACGGGTTGTAGAGACAATTGAACCCCGTTAAAGTGAACTCGGATTAACATAGTATTCGCCCATAATCACTTGTATGAGGCGACGTCTCGAAGTGACTAGAGTGTGATGCGATTGATGGCAAGTTCAGTGCCATACAGTTATGTGTGATGACTAGTCGATCGCATAGGCAGACTGTTAGGAACACTTTGTCGGGCAGTGACCGCTTATAGAGTTATGGCAAATTTATATAGCCTGGTCGTGGCGAGAGCTACTATAGTATTCTAATGAGTCGATTCTTTTGACTAAAGACTGTTCGCCTAAGGCAGCACAGTTTCAGATTAACTTTGATTTGTGTTACTACGACCTTCGTAAATGGGGTCAAATGGGCATATTTTGGGTTATGATGGCTGTGGCTAGTCGAAGGGAATAAGTGCGAAAGGAATTGTCCACCCCCTTGTCAGGGTTAAAACAATATCTCAGGGCCACTCGAGGAGTAATGAACTGGAAATGCGTGGCCACGCTCGGATGGTATCTATGGTAGATAACTCCGGTCAATCGGTTATTCTCCAGATCGAGGAAACCACTCTCGATATGATCACCTGCAAGTACGACCCGAAAGACACCTTGCATTGAGTGGGAGATAGTAATAGGACAAGAGAATTGGTGACGCACACTTGTCGAGGACAAGTGGGAGATTGTTGGAATATGTGTCCTCCGACAATAATGCGATCACAATTGTCGATCATATTGATCACATGTTTAAATCTCATTTTAAGAATACGTAAGGGATGATTCATTTTATAGTCAACTGATCAACATTAATCGGTAACGCTTGGCTTGCTAGAGTTTGACGTTACTGTCGTGGGACGGTGGTGGTCAGTTGATCCCTTAAGGTCACACCTAAAGGATGATGCCCTTATCTGTAAAGTTGATTAATTGTATGACGATACAAGTTGATCAATTCCTTAAAATTGAACAATTCAATTTGAGAGAGAGAATATTGATATCTTATTATAATGGGATTAAATAAGATTTATTTTAGTAATTGAAATATTTTAATTACTGAAATTGTTTATTGTTTGTGAAACAATAGAGATAATAATGAATAGTTAATTATAATTACAAGATGTTGTGAATTATAATTAAAAATGACCCATTTTATTTATGTGATCAAGTATCACTAGTCAATTTGTTGTATGTAATTTAATTAATTTATAAAATGATATTTATGTGATAAATATGCATTAAATTAATTAATAACATGTATCATATTACATGTGACATATTGTGTGACAAGTGACAAATTGACAAAATAAAATGGTAGTCCATTTTATGGTACATGGACCGAAATAATGAGAGTGATGGGTGTTAGTGGGTGAATTATTTTATGAGATAAAATAAGCTAATGATGCCTAGTCTACACCTAGCCTTACATGCCTAAGGTTTTGAAAAGAACAAAAGGAAAAGTGAAGGACAATATATTGGTGCTCATCCCTCCTCCAACCGTGTGACACTCTCTTTTTGGAGGCCTTTTGTTCTTTAATTATTTCTCTTACATACTCATTCATTTACTACATGCAAATGTGATGCATTATTCTCTCTACTCTTTAATCTTCATCTAAAATATGAGAAGATTCAATAAAAAATTGTTCAATCAAATTACTAATATTATTAATGTAATATATGAGTATTAGTAATCAATTTTAAGGTAAACTACTAAACTAATATCTAACTAATATTATTTATTGGAGATAAGGGATAATCTTGGGTGCAATCAAGAGAAGTGGCTTCTACACTTGAAGTCTTTGGAGGATCATCCCATTATTTATTATAGCTCAAGAACTAACAAGTAGGAGATCTTGTTGGTGCCCAAAATGGCCGAAAATATTCATATGGTATGAAACGATTTTTCTTATTCTTTTCTAGTTTTGCATGCATAAGATCTTTAAGTTTTTTATGACTAAAACTTTAAACCAAAATATATGATATTTAAAATATGATTTCCAACAATCCGATGGTTCCCACATCCACGAACCCACAAACAAAGAACATGAAATCACCTCACCAAAATCCATTTCAAAATATCAAGCAATTTCCCAAAAACTTCCCATTGACAACGACCAAATCCTACTTCCGCCCAGGATTGACAAAAACAAAAACAAAACTCACAAAAAGATCCCAAAAAACACCAATGTTGGAACCATGGGAAAACATTAAAGGGAATTCACAGATCTGGGAATAACATATGGCACCGCTCTGGGGATACTTACTTCAGAAGGATTACTGCGACCGATTGGACCAACTCCGGATCCATCTGAGGCTAAGAAATCCCGTTTCTGGAACCCTAGTGCCTATTGCCAATACCATCAAGGCAAGGGCCATGACACCGAATCCTGCTTCGAACTCAAGAATGCCATTCAAGATATGATTGAAGCTGGCAAAATCATAGTCGCACCTCCCAGTCAAGACAATCCTCTCGGATGTCTCAAGTCAAACAGCAAGGTTGAACGTTCTCAAAGGACATTCACTAGACTCAACATAACCTATGCCGCAACTCTTCAAAAGCTCATGACTGAAGGGAAGCTACAACTAATCGGGCCCACTCCGGACCCGTCTGAAAGCGGGAAACCCCGTTTCTGGGACGACAGTGCCTATTGTCAATATCATCAAGGAAAAGGTCATGACACTGAAACATGCTTCAAACTGAAACATGCTATTCAAAATATGATCGACAACCATTAACTGATGGCTTCATCCCTAGGCCACCAAAGTGATGAAGACAACCCTCGTGAACATCTCTTTCTGCAAGGAGATGGAAGCCTCATAGACTGTTGTCCTCATATCGTTCCCAACAACGAGAGTGAGGTGCTCAAGTGGGTCAATGCTCAAGACCAGACATTCAAGCCGCTAGATGCTGCGAAAGAGACCTTCGAGGAGGAACATGATGATTAGGAGTCCGTATCTATGATTAAGTCCGAGTCCGAGTCTTAGGCTTTCTCATATCTATCCTAGCATCTGTCCTTTTATTCCTAAATGACAACTGGGGGCTGTCCCCATGAGTCACATGTATTCATCGAGTTTGTGCTAACCTCTTATTTATCTAAATAAAAGCACAATTTCCAACTATCATATATTCTCCCCCTTCACCATTTCCCGTTGGCAACGAGAATTGATTTGAGAATTGATTTAAAACAAACAATATGTTCCAATTCAATGTGAGTACACTCGAGTGACGTTCCGTACCAAGTAAGCAAAGGACCCGAAACTCCGTGTCCGTCTCTTTACCTATTCCATGTCTGGCAATAGAAACCTTTCGTTAGCACCTTATTTCGAACGAGCTTTTATCAAAGCGATTCTACGACGAACCTAGATAACAAATAAAAACATCTCCTTGTTCATGATCAATTACGGAAGGCAAGCCCATTCCCCCACAAAAACATCTCTTCACTGAGAATCGACCTCTCACCACCGGGTACATCCCCGCTTACACCTTTACCTGCCTCGAACGAAGGACGACAAAAAATCAATATATCCAAAGCAAAACCAAAGCGAAAGGCCCAAGCCAATAGCCATTCACCCAAAGCCAAAGCAAAAGGCCAAAATCAAAGGCCCAAGCCAATATCCATTCCCCAAAGCCAAGCTCAAGGCCAAAGGAAAAACCAAAGCCAAAAGCAATTCATTCAAGGCCAAAGCCAAAGTGAAAGCCAAAGCAAAAACCAAAGCCAAAAACAATTCACTCAAAGCAAAAGCCAAACCAAAGCTACTCACCCAAGGCCGAAGCCAAGGCCCAAGCCAAAATAAAAACAAAACAAGATTGAAACCCTTTTCTAAAAAAGGCCAAAATCCAAAGAAAGCATCCAACACACAAAATCCTGGACAAGTGAGTCCAAAATACCAAGTCCAAGAGCTACAAGTCCAAAGCCCAGGACAAACGAGTCCAACACACAAAATCCCGGACCGATAAGTCCAAAACACCAAACAAGTCAGTCCCAAATACCAAGTCTAGGACCAACAAGTCCAAAGCCCATGACCAACGTTTTTTCCCTCCAAACTCCAGGACCGACAAGTCCAAAACACCAAACAGTAAAACCTCAACCAAAACTGCTACACCCTTAAGTCCTTCTAGAGACTGTTATAGGGAGACCTATAGAGGATCCTGGGGATTCCCCTCAAGATCATAACCAAAGCTGCTTCACCCCCAAGTCCTTCTAAAGATTACTACAGGGAAACCTATCTAGGATCCTGGGGATTCCCCTCAAGATCATAATCAAACTGCTTCACCCCTAAGTCCTTCTAGAGACTGCTACAGGGAGACATATCTAGGATTCTGATGATTCCCCCTCTCAAGCTCAAAATATCCCACCTTAACATTTAAGGTCCAGACATGGGAATCTGATCCCACATTATATACCAACCATTTCGTACTCAGGCCACATCAAGCTTGAGACCCCATTCCGCACCACATTACAAAACGTAATCCATCGGCCTAAACACCACAAATACAAACTCTAGATTTTTATCTGTCGAACAAACCATTTATTACAAGGCTCCACATTTCATAATGTCGAAGCCATTTCCACCTTGACCCAGATACGGAGTCTTCAACAAACATTGCTCCCTGGAACGGGACAAGCACATTTCATTCTTAGAGACCACTTTTTAGTGTCCTCACGTAACAAGAAACCTTTTCACAAATTATGCCTCTTCGATCCATGATCAAGAGGAATTTCTATCCAATCAACCTTCGAGTCACCAAACGGAATTCACCGTCGTGACCCTCAGCTCCAGATTTTTATCTGTCAAACGAACATATTATTACCAAGCTCCACATTCTATAATGTCGAAGCCATTTTCACCCTGACCCAGATACAGAGTCCTCGAATGCTTTGCTACCGAGAATGGGACATGCCTACTCTACCCTTAGGGTCCACTTTTTAGTGTGCTCACATGATAAGGAACATTTTCACAAATTACACCTCTTCAATACATGATCAAGGAGGAATTATCTCAAATCAATTTCTCGAGGAACCAAACGGAGTTTACCGTCGTGACCCTCACACTTTAAGGTCCTAACAACTCGCTTAGGCACACATTCAGGCGAGCCACCAAACGGCTTTTACCGTCGTGACCTCCACACTACAAGGTCTTAACATCTCGCTTAGGCGCACGTTCAGAACTACGATTTGGTTTGATTTCACATCACGTGAATACGTAGGCAGTCCTTCAAGGACACAACCATACACCTCAAAATCACTATAAGGTCCTAACATCTCGCTTAATCGCACATTCAGAACTATGATCTGGTTTGATTTTGCACACACGCAAATACGTAGGCAGTCCTATTACTAGGACACAACCACACCCCCACACATATTCAATATTCACACCTTCAATTTGCAACCCATTGCACACACACAGACGCAGAACTACGATCTGGTTTGATTTCGCAAACACGCGAATACGTAGGCAGTCCTATTACAAGGGCACAACCACATACTCCTTTCACAACCCTTCAAATTTTCAATCCTCAATAACCAGCTCAGAACTACGATCTGGTTTGATTTCACAAACACGCGAATACGTAGGCAGTCCCCCAACAAGGACGCAACCGCATACCCCTTTTAATCTCAAACATCGGCATCAATCCTCAAAAGCAGTCCACCTAGCTGCAAAATTTAACCATATACCTCTTTACTGGGGGCTTCTTCCTTAAGACGTCGCCCATTCCTTGTTTTGTCAAATTCCCACCTTCTCACTGTGGGGGCTTCTCTTTCAAGACGCCACCCGTCCTTTATCCTCAAATATCTTTTGAGTCTCAACTACAGTCCAAATTAAAACCGCCCATAGTCTAGTGCTCGGTTCGGACGATGACAAGGTCTTGGTTCCGCTCTCCAAATCATAATGCCTCAGGGAAGGATCTCAAACGAGCAAATGGTGGCGAGGATGTCTCGAGAAAATAATCAATTCATGTTCCCCAGCCGAGCAGACCTTCTACCTCAGGGATTTGATACGCGTTTTCGCCCTTTCTTGGCAAGGAGTTGTACTTACATGTGCAAATTCTATCAGAGTCACCCCCGCGTCGTGTCGATACTGAATTTGCATCACGTTCACGATCGACCGTCTGCTTATCAGTCTGTCAGTATGCGTCTGTATGAGTCAATCTCGTAATAGTCACGGGTCTCCGATCTATCAAATCACGAATTTACGAGTAACAAGACTCAATTTTAAGCTTCACAACTTTCAAAACTTCTATCTCCCCTCGCGTGAGATACTACATGTTAGTTGCTTACGTGCTTATATGCTTACATGCTAGTTGCTTATATGCTAACTGCTTACATGCTTATGTTCTTACCTGCTTATATGCTTGCATGCTTCGTGCTTGTCTATGCGACTATGGATTTGTGTGGTCACTAACCATGCAGGTAATCTTGAGAAGACAAACTTACTCCAATTGAGTACTGGGTTCTTCCCAAAA